>NC_052635.1:10534439-13274541 GCF_016161935.1 Mauremys reevesii | reverse complement strand
TCGGAGTTCGATATATCCTGCGTCTCATCTAGAGCGCGTTATATGGAACCTCAACACGCCCCATCAACCTCTGGAACTCAACCACCATGAACGGCGGCAGAGTCGACAGGGAGCCGCGGACTTGATCCTGCGCCGCCAGGACGGGTAAGTAGTTCGAACTAAGGTAGTTCGACTTCAGCCACGTAATAGTTGCGCACCTTAGTTCAACCTAACCCCTAGTGTAGACCAGGCCTTAGGGAAAAGCTTTTGATGATTGTGAGGGCTATGTCATAGATGCCCCAGCCCAATGGCACCATGACTGTGTGATTTGGACTTTAACTTTATATGTAAATTTGTACATATAAATATGTAAATTAAAAACATCTATTGAAAAGGGCTTTGTGACTATATGCATTTCTGTTAGAAGGTCTCTGGCCCTTAAGTGAGCTAAAAGTTTTAATGGAGCCTCTGGTTTGTTTTCAAGAAGCTGTATGTCTTTTTAAATTAAAAAAATGGTTTGTGAGAATCTAACTTTGTGTTTTTGTGTAAAAAGACCCATTTACAGGAAAAAGCTGAAATGTATGTTGTGGAGGAGAAAAATCCTAAAATGTGTTTACAGTGTAACCATTCTGCCATCAGAGTTGGCAGCAACAAGAGCTGCGCTCACTTGCTAGGAACTCCATTCCAATAACACAATGCAAAACTGGCTCAAGCCCTCAGTTAATGGGGCACTGAGGCTCCCCTACTACAAGCTAAAATCACCACTTACTGTGTTTAGTAGGGAGGACTCAGTGCTGGTTCACCATTAGCCCAAAGTGAATTCAGCTTTGCAGTCTGTAATCAGACTTCATGGAATCAAAATTAGCACTAACATTTCACAGTGGAGACAGGAAGAAGAGATAGAATTAGTGTCTAGGGCCCACCAGGTACAAATACCTATCCCCAGCCTCTCTCAATTTGCTGAGTTTTGGAACCCATGTCCCTTGCCTAGCGAGTGCTACTTAGTTGATGGTGAGTCCTCCGTCATAAAGGCCAAGTACAGTTCCACTGTCCTTGATTCACATAATCAGGATAACAACACTTTATTCTTCCTGCCTCAATAACAGAGAAACTGGGATCTCACAGCAGCCAAAGTGACCATTTGGGCTACTGTGGGCTCCTGCTTGGCGGGGTGGGTGTGCCTGTGCAAACGAGATCAACCGATGTTCTTTTGCACAACTCACCACTAAATGTCAGGGTAGATCTCATCCTGACTCTGCTTACAACAGTAAAACAAACAGAGATGGTTCAGACATGTGTTTGAGTACAATAGAATTGACTCATCCTGTTGAACTGAATGGTTTTAACCACACCCCCACTGAATAGTGAAGGTAACTGTGATTACTTATCCTTGTTGCCATAGGGATAAATTTGATTGGTGTGCACCAACAGTAAGGGAAGTGGGTGGGTGAGTTCTGATTAATATGAAATGAAATAAAACCTCAGGAATTTGCAGATGCTATTGGACAGTTTAATTATAACCCCTGGAGTTGATAGAGTGCTATTGGACAGTATAAATGATCCAGGAGTTGGCAGTTTAAATATGACCCGGGAGTTGTTTGAATGCTATGGGTCACTCTTTCTAGCAATTCAAAGCCATTAAAAGTTTACATTAATATATTTACAACAAACAACCCCGCCCCCCCCCCGCCCACAACGGTCTAATACAAAAAAAAAAAGTTTAAAGGGGTGACAAACCAGCACCATGCTTTAGAACAAGCATTTGCTCTAAAGACAAACAAACATTTAAAAGCTCTGGGGGGCTTATTATGGCTGTGATACAACCATTTTATTTCAACCCCCACCCCAAACTTTATGCATGAAAGAAACATGTTTAAAAAAACAAGCCCCAAAGAGATGTATTGATATCTGCCAAAAGTCCCCACTTGGGAATGGGACAGTTACATTAAGGATTGGGGATCTACTGTTTAATACTGTAAGAAGGCCCTACAGAAAAATGGATTTTAACTAAAATAAAAAATGGAGCCAAAAGCAGCTCAGTTGTGCAGCCAGCTTAATTCCCCCACCCCAGCTCACAAAAGGGAATGTTAGGAAGGGGCCTAAAGTCCTTAATCTCTAGTATTTCAGAGCTGTAATGATCAAATCAACCTGCTAGCTACTATTTTGAAGTCCCTTTGAAACAAAGGGTTAGGATGGTATGAAAACCTCAAGTATTTTGGAGACTTTTTTTCAACAGAAACTCTTGAATGGCTGCTAGGCTGCAAGAGGAGGTATGCTCCTGTTTTAAACTCTGAAAATATATATTATATAATATCACTCGTTGGCCATGCTGTCTTAGTAAATAATGGTGTCATAGGTCTCACCCCACTTGGAGCTGTTGGGTTCCAATATGGGGACCTGCATGGACTTTCCTAAACTAAAATCCTAGTTTAGATCTGGTAAAAGCTGCCACCACCCAATAAGGTACGTGTATTGGGACACAGTCCTTCCCAAACTTCCCTGGGGAACACAGATTCAATCTCCTGAATCTCTACACACAGGAAGCAGCCCACTTCCCCCCTCCCTCTCTCCGCGCCACTCTGGAGAGATGCACCCCGAGTCCACCCTGTGAATCAACCCCAGGAGGAACTCACTCTTCCCCCCCCCCTTGAATCTCCACAAGAGAAGGAATTAACCAAGTCCAAAGAAAAGAATTTATTAAAGAATAAAAAGAAAGTAACTGTCTCTGTAACCAAGATGGAACAATACACAGGGTCTAAACGTATCAATCTCTGGAGAGAATTCCCCCTCCCTTCTTTCTCAGTAAAAGCAATAACAGTACAGAATTAAAGAAATTCTATAGCAAAACACAGAATTGCAAATACAGAAATAAAAGTATAAGAATACTAGTTCCTTGCTAATACTCACTAGCTTGAATAGAAGAATTTATTGCAGAAACCTGGGAGGACTTGATTAAGATGTCTGGACTCCCTCAACTCCCAAGAGAGACTCTCCAAAAAACAAAGAACAGGAAAAAAAAACTTCCCTCCACAGGGATTTGAAAGTATCTTGTCCCTGATTGGTCCTCTGGTCAGGTGTCCACAGGTACTGCTTGTTAACCCTTTACAGGTCGAAAACAAAACCTTAACCCTTAACTAACTGTTTATGACAAATGGTGCCTATGTTTATTGCAGTGTGATCTGTTTAGCATGGAACTAGTAACTTTAAATTGCATTTCATCACCAGGCCAAGGTAAAAAACATTTTAACTGTAGTTTTGCTTAATAACTTCAGGTACTACACAGGTTGTATAGGGATTTGGGGCTAATACTAACTAACAGTTTTTGCTTGTTCTTTAATCCAAAGGCCCAAACACACATTGAGGGGGACAGAACAAGCATGTGCCTGCAACACTTTATCCTGTAGTAGAAGGTAACTTTCTGCAATTGGCTTTTAAATGTGTGTGGGTTTATTGAAAACTATTTTGTTGCAAACTGTATTTTAAACTCTCTCTGTAAAACATAGGTGGGATTATTTTTTTAACTATATGGCTGCAAACTGATGGTAATGGTGTGTTTCAAACTAACAGTTTAAACTAACAGTTTAAAAGACATTTTTTAGTGTGCAAAATGTGTTTTAAACTGGATTTTAAAAGTTGATTTTAAAAGCAGTTTGGTTTTTATTTTGCAAAATGAGGTGTATTTAAAAAAGTTTGTGGGTTTGTTGTTTGTTGTTTTACAATGGTAGAAACAAACTCAAAACTCCTGTTTGTTATACAGCCTGAAGTGGATTATTTTGTTTTAAAGCTATGACTTTTTAAGTAGAAAAATACCTAATGAATATTTTATTTTTAAGTTTACAAGACAGTTTCATGTGATTTATAATAATAATAATAATAATAATAGCAGCATCTGCTCCACAAACCTACCCAATACCAGCAGTGTGACAGACCCTGACAAACTCTTTCAGTACCTGTTTTCCCCCAACTATAAGGTTTCATCCTGCAAGATTATCGACGGTGAAACAGCATGAGTGTCTTGGAAAGACCCAAAAGACCAGTACTCTTTCTCTGGAAATACCAGTGTTTTCATAGCCTGTTTCACCACTACTTATGCCCACATAGAACTAAACAACCTGCTAGACAGGTTGCAAGAGCGGTGCCTGTACCATGACACTGACTTGGTGAAATTTGTGAAAAGGGAGGGTGACTGGAATCCTCCTCTGCGGATTATTTAGGCAAGATCCCGCCAGATCAACACATCACCAAGTTTGTGTCGGCAGGCCAAAACATACAGGTATAAGCTGCCGGAAAGAAAGGCCTGCATGAAAGTCAAAGGTATTACCCTGAACGTAGCAAATTGTGAAAAGATCAACTTGGACAGTTTGAAAGATCTAGTTCTGGACTATTGCACGAGACTGTGAGAAAACACGTCCAAAAAGATAGAGGTGCAGCAGCCCTCTATCATAAGGATCAAAAATCAGTGGCAAATAAAGACAAAAACCCTTAAGAGAAGTCATTTCCACCAAGAAGGTCCTAGGAGAAGGGTTTAAAACCCTGCCCTATGGCTTTAAAAATGGATCCGAGGTGGAAACATCCCTTTTCTGCAATTCTTGCCGGCCTAGCAACTGTGGGAAAAGTTACTTTATAAAAATGTGTTGGAGAATGCCAAACGAACATTGTCTGTTATGCCTGAGAGTATTGGATAACATGGCTATAAAAATCATTTCAAGATACACATGTCTGGGCTTGTTGAAACATGTTTTAAGCAAGCCTAGATATGCCCAAAAATTTAAATTTAGTTTTTACAAAATTCATCACCATCCGGTCGTTTTGCACTAAGTCAAAAGATTAAACCCTTGCTACGATGATGTAAGAAAAACACGCAGTGATAGCTGCAGGCGACAGACTGGGGTCTTGTAATTGTCTATTGTGGAACACATTGTGTGTGGCATTTTGTTTAAAAATTTCATAATGCTTTTAGGAAACAACACGCTATTCGGGGTGCCCATATGAGTCAAAAACTCTCCATGGTTACACTTCGCCAGATACAAGGTGAGCCAGTGTTCACCAGGTTGGTTATGTGGATGCATATTGACCACCAAACCTTCTCTGAGACAGCTTGCTGCCAGGAGCCAATCATAAGGGAATTCTTTTTTGTGTAAGGGGTCGTTGATGAGACACGTGAAAGCTGCACGGTGTCCATGTTCACATATAGTCAAGCAGAACATTTCTCCTCTGATTTATCTCTATGACGTTGTCAAAAACCCCATACACGATCATATTGATGGTGACGGTTAGAGCCGTCCCAAAATGTATTTCTGCTCTCAGGTTCCCGGTTTTAAACAGGGAACAGTGATTGGCGCATTCCTGGTCGGGAGGAAACAAGGCAAACAAGGTGTAACCCCATGCAAACTCCTCACGGTTGATTAACAGACAACGATCTTTCACGTGTTTACCAGCTGTCTGTACCAGATTCATGTATTCTCTCACGCAGTGTTCTGCCTCGAAGTCTGGTTGCAGAGGCTTGGTTACGGAATATTCCACCCACGCCAGCCCCGTACATCCAGGAAGGGCATATCCCACTTGGCTTTGTAATAGTTCCTGTAGATGGTGGGGTCGCTGTAGTTTTTTAGGATCACCATAATGTTTTGCTTTTTAGAAACCTCGCTCTTTTTCCAGGGAAACAGGTGCACCTTGATGATCACCTCACCAACACAAAATAAGACGTGTCTGTTCTGATCTGTCTTTATTTTAATGGCAATGGTATCGATGTGGTGTTTTCTGACAGGAACGTAATGAGGTTTATCGTAGGTGATGGTGACAAACTTGTTGTTCCTTCCTTGGACAGGGACACAGCGTAACAGGGGAACAGAAAAGTCCCCCACAAATTCGTGTTCTACAATATCTGTGAACAGACACAAGAAATTAAAAGCCCTGTGATGTCTGCTGAGAAGGGGAATTTTTGGATGCTGTGCTTCAGGCCCAAACCTAGAATGTTAGCTAGCTCCCCGCTGATAGAAATCATACAAGTAAAATCGGCGGATTTAAGACTAACTTTTCTACCCCTAGGGTCGTAGTTCATGACCACCTCAGGCGGTGTGGGATGACGAGCCACAGTACTGTTCATATGATCCAATAATTCGTGTATGGATGAGTAATAACCTTGTCGTAGGATAAAACTCCATGCCATATCTCCAAAGGTGATTTCAAAAGGGGTGTCTTCGTTGATAGTGTTCTGGCTGTGCGGGTATTGTATTTCCACAAACCTACCTCCCAGGCACTCCGGAGATCCTAGGGCTTAATTAGCAGTATTGTAAAGTTCAAGCTGGTGTTCTGAGGAAAAACTGCAGTGCTGGCATTGCTGGGCAAAGTAATGTAAAACCTGCTGTCGCTCATTTTTCTCTCTCTCTGTCTTTGCAGGAGCAATCTTTTTGTTTGTTTGTTTGTTTTGTTCATGTCTAAATGTCACAGAGTTGAGAAGCTTCCACCCAGCTGTTAAACTTATCGCTCCCCCGAACCATTTCACCAGTAGCTGCTTTTTTCTCCCTTTTCCTTTATCCGCTAGAACTTTTTCAATCCTGTAAATCCTGTCTTGTTTGGGGTTTACTTTTTGTAATTCTTCAGGGTAAAAAGATCCAGTAACTGTCTCACCCTCGTAATCTTTTAATCAGTATACAGGTCTCTGGCTCCTGGTTAAGGCTTCATCCACTATAAATAGCTCATCAGTAAATGTCTGTTCATAACCTTTTTCAAAGGCTCCTGTTTCTTTTAAAACGTATTTGAACCAGTTTGTGTAAAGTGAAAGCATCCGATCTGAAAGCCAAGCTGTTACCTGTCTTCTATTTCAAGTTTTATTATGCTTTTTGGCCACTCGAAAAAGAGGATTCCCCCACCAAAGCTCCCAACTTCCCTGGGGATGTAATATATTTTCATTAACAGAGCTGTCTGTGGAGACAGGACTGTTCTTGGTACCGTCTTTTACTAACACAAATATGGAGGGGGATACAGTCATAGGGACACATTTAAATAAGTTTAATTAATTGCCTGGTTTAACACAACCTTCGACAGCCACCTGTAAAAATGGACGCCATGACCCCTAAAACGAAGGACTCTGAGCTGGTTCATTCTTCTATTTTGTTCTTTTCTGGATTTTCCTCTTGAGAGCTGCATCTCAGACAGGAGCAAAAACAGCTGATGCACGACAGGGCTACCGATGTGTAAGTTCTCAAAGGCCTCTTGAAAGGCATCGTCAAGCTGTTGAGAGATTTTCAGACAAAAAATCAGTGTAAGCAACCCCCTGCTTGTTCTTAGATTTATGAAATACCAAGTCGATTCCTAACCCCATTATACCCCCATGATTGACCATCGCTTCTTAATCATTCATTTACCTGAGCAACGTCTTTCCCGTTCACCTTGTCCACCAGTGACTCCCCCAAGCCATGATCATCTTCCAACTTTGGGGGGGGGTCATCACACTCATCAGGGTTCTTCACAAGGGTTTGGGGTTGGGTCCCGAGGTATCTATTAATGGTCGAGTCAAAGGGCCCTCCTCGGAACTGTAACTGCTATAGCGCTTTATCCATACAAGCCCAAAGGTCCTCAGGACTAAAACAAAGTCTGAAGTTCTCTGGGGTGGTAAAGGAGTCCATGTCTCCTCTCAGCCTTTCCACAATTCATAAAACACATCTTCTTGGTAAGAGATGGCCTCCTCTGCCCAGCGCTGGGACTTATGAGGTGATGTGCTGCACTCTGATTGGCAGAGGGCATTGGAAGGAGTTCTTAGAGGGGTCACACGACCCTCTTCTGGGAGGTTCACCCCTTCCGAGAACCTACCCTGTTTTGGTCAACTCTCCTCTTGGGGCAGTCCTCTGCAGCTGAAACCCATCGCAATTGGTAAAGGGTGGTGAGAAGAGTTCCTAGAAGGGTCACATGAAGCACTTCCGGATGGGTCACCCCACCCCAGAATTCCCCCCAGTTGGACAAATCTCCTCTTGGAGTGATCCCCAGTGGCTGAAACCCACCCTGATCGGTAGATGGCGGCAGGAGGAGTTCTTAGAGGGGTCACACAAAAGACAGGTCACCTGCCCCGGAACTCCCCCTGATTGGTCAAGTCTTCTCTCGGGGCATTCCTATTGGGGCGAAACCCATCCTGATTGGTAGAGGAAAGTGGGAGGAGTTCTTAGAGGGTCACATGACACATCTTGCTGCCGGGGTCAAGGGGTGGGGTTAACATTTGATTGATGGTAGGGCCCTTATACCACTGGAGCGCCTTGTTCTGTTTGTCTTCGTTCTGCTTCATTCCTCAAGCACTCCACCAGAATAGATGTCACTTAGGATTTCAGTTGCCACCAGCTGGACAGTGGGACTTGGGTCTTTCTCTAGGACCTGGAGAGCTGAAATTACAGAGGGCATCACGTTAGTGAACAGACTGTCAAATCACAGCTAAGCGTGATCACAGAACCTTGAAGTACCTGAGCAGAATGATCCCATGGAAAAATGTGAAACTGGGCTCAGTCCTTCTTTGGGGTGGAAAATACATGAGAGATGAATAGGCCGCACTTTTCATATAGTCACCTGTGCCTGAACTAGCTCGAGACTTATTACTTCTGAATACCACACTACAGCAGCTCTCCAATACAAACAAAGCTTTAGGGTCCCCCATTGGGTCCCTTCCATGCTCCCAACTGTGGGGAGACCCTGACTCTACCAGAAAGTCATCCACTCTGCTGCAAATGGAAGAAGGTCCATTGTTTCAATAGCTTCCACTTTCAGTTATTTTCCAGCTCTATTCAGGAGCCACTGCCTGAGCTCAACTAAACCTGGAATTTAACACAGGCCAGGTCCAAGCTGGTTTGCACATGATAGAGGGCACCTACTGGAAGGAAAATTGCTGGTGGGAAATTTGGGGTAGCAGAAAGTGGCTACTTCTCACTTGGGGAGTCCACAGAGAGCCAATAAAGCCCAAAGTGTGGATAGCACTGGCTGGGAGGGGCATTGCCAGGACAACCAGGAGATGCACTGACTCATATCACACCTTCTGCAGCTTCCTCCTTCAGGGAAATTAAGGTTGACTTTCTACGGGCAAGAGTGAATTTGTCCTTTGATGTGTGGCTGATGCACTTTGCACCAGTGGTATCGGTTACTGCTGCTTGTCAGCTAAATTCCTTTTTAACAACTCACTAATGAGCAGGACTTCAGCTGTATTTATCACTTACACATCAGCAGATGTTTCAGGTCCAGCCATTTCATACGCTGAGTGTCTGTGTGTTCCAGGATGATGCCTAAATACACAATGTCAAATCAACAACAACACCACCACCACCACCACCTTCCCTTGTTGAGTGCAAAGTGATATTAGCAGCCCCTAGACAGGTCTTTGGGGTCTCCTACTGTGGGCCTAAGGGTGAGCTGTGGGCAAGAGGATGCTAGAGCAGTTTAGAGTCCACACTGAAGAGAATGAGAGAGACATTTTTTAAAAAGAATGTTTACATAAAACCCATTTGCTTGAAACAGTCTGTGCTCCTCTTGCCACTGCAGTCAGTTATTGGAGACATACTAAGATAGTGTCTTGGTCTAGTGGTCTGAGCAAAGGACTGAGGCCAGGAATACGTGAGTTCTAAGCAGGGATCTCACAAGGTGACTGATAGGTGAGCCACAATGCCTGCCTGTCTCACATGGGTGTGCTAGGGAGAAGAGGGCACTGGGTCAAAGAGGAGGACCCTAATGCTTCCTTGACAAGGTGCTGTGGCCAGGAAGGTGAAACAGCAGGCGCTATGGGGAGGTGGGCTGCTTGCCTCCCAGTGATGAAGTCACAGTGAGGAGCACTGAACAGCACTGGGTAGGTCTGCACTTTGAGCTAGGGGTATCACTCCCAGTTCAATGGGACGGGCCCACACTAGCTCCGACAGTGCTGGCATTAGCATGTAGCTAAGGCAGCACAAGCAGTGGGAGGAACAGCCACTGTGAGAATGGACTTTGGGGTTTGGATGGGATCATACTTGGGGTGGTTAAACCTCCTGCTGCTCCTGCCATCGCAGCTACTCTCTATTTTTAGCACACAGGGCTAGTGCGGGTGTGTCTCATCAAGCTGGAAATTATACCCCAGCTCAAAGTGTCACCATGCCCTACGTGACGGTGTCCCAGCCGCTGCTGTGAAATGACTGCACCGTGCTTCCCCTGCAACAATCCTGAAGCCCTTTATAGCAACTAATGAATTCCTCCGACCACCATCCTGGAGAGGTAGGGACATTAACATCTCCATCTATGGCTGGGAAGCTGAGGCACAGAGAGATTAATGGCAGCTCAGTGCTGCACAGTGGGAATTTTTTCTGACTCCCTCAATGGGAATATCAAAAGGGACACTGGGCATCATCTCTCACCAGCTAAGTTGGCGGCAACTGCCCGGATCTCTTCCCAGCTGCAACTGAAGTATGTGATGGTGGTGCTGTACAAGTTCTCCAGCAGCTCTGCATTCTCTTTGGCCTAGAGGAAATCAGGGACACATGAGCTCTCTCTGGCTAGAAGTGCCCTTTGACTGCCAGCACATGCTTTTATGAACCACAGGTAAATAAGGGAAAGAACAGGTGGCTGGGTAGAAGTGGGAAAAATGGGAATCTGGGCAGATTTACATTTCCCATCACCCTCCAGTCAATAATCTCATACGGTTCAACAGCTCACTCACAAGGTGTCTGCAAATGTCCACCTGGAGCTCTTCAGGCTTCAGCTCATCTGTGCCACCAAGGTGCTTATTGATCACATGTTGGAGTCTCTTCAGTCCCAAAAATGGGAAACAGAGGTGAAATGTAGCTCTGCATTCCTGAAAAGAGCGTCACACCATTGAATTGTTCCCTACCGAGTGCTATGTTCAATCAAAGGGAAATCATCTGTGTGACTGCTCATCTATTCCAGGACAAAAAGGGATTCATCTGGATGTAATTGGCAGAAACATGCAGGAATAGAGGGGAGAGGGGAGAGGTTCCACTGAAACCTGGAGGTAGCATCAATGTCTTTTGGGAACAGATATACCGATGAAAGCTGCTTCACCAGGCACAGCTGTGGTCTCTCCTCTGTTCTGGGGAGGCAGGGGCCTGGGGTGCAGAGACAGACAGGAACAGAGACCTGTAGGGGTCAGACCCATGACCTATCCTGGATTCTGGTGAAGCAGCCATGGACCAACCTGGCTGGAACTGACTCAGCAGGAGGGCAATGAACTGAGGGGAGAATTTGGGCCTCCATAACAGGCAGGAATAGCAGAGCTCCCCTGGCATTGGGAGGAAGATTCCTTTGGCTTAGTAAATAAGTTACTGTTGGTCTTACCATTGAAACCCTGGGGCTTGGGTCTTGCAGATGCAGCAGAAGTGTGACCCAGCTCTTTCGAACCTGCTTGGCAAAATAGGCCTTCCATTTTTCTTTGTTAACTGAGCCAGGATGCCAAATAGGACAAAGGCCATTGAGCGAAGAGCATCATCCTCCTACAGCCAAGAAAGCCCCACAAGTTGGTAAGTAAGGGACAATCCCATCACGCACCTCATACAGCCGTCTCTTCTACGCTAAAGTAGAGTGATTCCAACTACAGCTAGTCGGAAAAACTTTAATTAACCAATTCTTTGTTCGAATTTGCTGATTCATGAAAATATTTTAGAGACAGTTCAATTTTGATGAAATTCCTCTGGAAGCCAGGCAGGGGTCCTTAGAAACCTGCCTGGTGTCTTGCCAGTGCACCCATCCAGCTCCTTGGCAGCCAATCTAGCAGGCTGACTGGGATCATAGGCTTCCACACCCCCAGCTTCGGGGGGAGGGATAGCTCAGTGGCTTGAGCATATGGCCTGCTAACCTCAGGGTTGTGAGTTCAATCCCTGAGGGGGCCATTTGGGGAACTGGGGTAAAAATCTGGGGGTTGGTCCTGCTTTGAGCAGGGGGTTGAACTAGATGACCTTCTAAGGTCCCTTCCAACCCTATGATTCTATGACCCTGGGAGTCCAGGCTTTCAAATTTGCAACTCCCTGGCACCTCTAGCTCCCAGAGTTTCCTGGGTTCCCAGGATAGTCTGAGTGCAGACTGCCCCAGGCCAAGGCTTCCAACAGAGCTAGGTTGAGAATAGTAATTCTGTTTCACAAGGAGTTCTGAAGTTTGGGGGAGGGGTTCCCACAAATAGGAACAAACCCAAAATTTGAAATCTCAAAATTCTCTGCACTACAGAATTATCATTCCAACCCTCTCACATAAAAATGGTATAGAGCAGGCACAACACTCTCTATTGCACTCTGTAAACCCCTTTTCATGGTTATCTAGCTACCTAATCTAGTATTCAGACTTCCTTTGAGGTTCCCAGTGGCAATCAAGAAGAACAGAAGGGTGAGACTGTTGGAGCAGGGATGTCATCCCCATCCTCCTAATGTTCTCCTCCTCCGTAAAACACCTCCCTTCCCTGGGGCCTAAAATCTCTGCACTCTGACATGAGCAATGCCCAGGGAGTCCACATCACACATCGTAAATCGAGTCTAATCAAGATCGGTTGAACTGGATTTGGAGAGTTCTGTTCACATACATCGTCAAAGTAGGTCTGGATCTGTTGGGTGAGGTCTTTGAAGGAAGAACCAATGTCCTTCTCTTTCAGCTCCTTCAGGACTTTGGCCAGTGCTTTCATGCTCTCGCCAATCACTTCAGAACTGGAAGTGTCATTTAAGGCCTTGATCAGTATGTCCAGAAGAAACTTCTTGTGCTTTTTCACCTGTACAAATATATTACATTAAAGAACACTTATCGCTGATCACACTCATAATAAAAGTTTTCTTTAGCAGTTATGAAGCTGTGGGAATTTCATCAACCCTCTCTTCCCCCAGAGACCTATAGCTATATTTCAGACCAGGTGCTAGCTACAATGAGTCAAACTCGGTGCCATAATACACCTGTGTAATCCTATTATTAGATTTCTAGTTACTTAGATTCTGAGGCCAAAAGGGACCATTGTGATTATCCGGTCTGACCTCCTGCATAACATAGAACTTCTCCGAAATAGTCTCTGAACTAGAGTATCTCTTTTAGAAAAACATCCAATCTTGATTTTAAAATTGCTAGTGACCAAAAATCCACCACAACCTTTGGTAAATTGTTCCAATGGTTAATTAAAATTACCATTAAAAATGTCTTATTCCCAGTCTGAATTAATCTAGCTTCCTTTTTCCCCATTGAATCTTGTTATACCATTGTTTGCTAATGTGAAGAACCCATTATCAAAATGTATTCCCCATGTGAGTAGTTATAGACTGCCCTCAAGTCACTCCTTAACCTTCTCTTCGTAAAGCTAAATAGATTGAGCTCCTTGAGTCTATCACTAAAGGTATATTTTCCAATCCTTTGATAATTCTTGTGACTCTTCTCTGAATCCTCTCTAATTTATCAGCATCCTTCTTGAATTGTGGACACCTGATCTGGACACAGTATTCCAGCAGCGCTCACATGAGTGCCATATTCAGAGGGAAAATAACTTCTTTACTTTTCTTCAAGATTCCTCTGTTTATGCCTTCAATGATCATTTCAGCCCATTTGGCCACAACTTCGCATTGGGAGCTTACGTTCAACCGATTATCTGCCATGACTCAAGTGTTTTTTTCAGCGTCATTGCTTCCTGGTATAAAGTTTCCCATCCTGTAAGTATGGCCTGCATTTTTTGTTCCTAGATGTATACATTTACATATGGTCATATTAAAGTGCACATTGTTTGCTTATGCCCAGTTTACCAAAGGATCCAGCTTGCTCTGTATTGACTGCAAAGAGGTTACTAGGGTATGGGAGAGAGCAGAATTTGGCCTAGTGCATTGTGTGCAGCCTCTGTAAACTCTGAACAATTATTTCCCTTGGTTTCTCTACTTATGTTGCATCCTATTCAGTAATCTCTCATACCTTCACAGGCGCCCCATCGACTATATTTCCCAGGCCTCTTACAGCCATCTGACGGACAATGCTGTTTCTATCCTGTGACCTTTCTTCCAAGATGCGTAAGACAATCTTAAGCAACTTCTTCTCCCTGAGCATGGGATCACTCATTAGCTGAAATAAAATCAACATGTCCATTAGACCCAATATGATCATTAAGATTGGGAATAGAATTTGAGCAGACATGGAATACACGAAAAACAAGGAGTCCTCCTACAGCCACAATCTTGTAGATACAGACTAATATGGCTACCCCTCTGATACTTGGCACATAACAGGTAATTTTATCATTCCACACAAATGAGAAATGTCTTAAAAACATGGAGCCTATAGGGATCCGTTCCTTTTGGGCACTATAATAGGGATCCACTCACCTTTTGAGAGCCTCTTAGTGGCTAGGTCTGGTACCACAGTCCTTTTCTCACCCCTGGTACACCCTGCTAGCCGACCTCAGTGAGTCTTCTGTGGCTCAGGCCTCTGGCTAAGTCCCAAAGGCTAAATAAACCCCTTCTGGGCTAGTCAAGAACAGTCCCATTGCCCTCACTAGGGTCTCCAGCCCCAACTCTGGGTCCTTGAAATTCTGCCCTTTGTTCAACTCTCCGTAAGCATTGTCCCCTTCCTGGGGCTTATGCCACTGTAAGTGGTAGGGGAACCAGGGCCTGCCCATAACTCTGGCTTCCAAACCATGGACCCTGTAAATAGTAGCTAGGTACCGCTTGATTTCAGTTCATTGTTGCTTCTTCCTACCGGCCACTTTTAGCTTCACCCTCACCTCAAGGTTCAAGTTCTTAAGGACTCTCTTCCTGCAAACCCAACTTAAGCAAATGCTGCCAGAATCAAACTCTGGCAATCCCTGGAATTTCTGCAGCCAGAGAGCAGCACCCTTTCTTGCCCCTCCAGTTCCTGGCAGGAACTGACCTGCTAAGGCCCTGCAGCATCTTTTAGCTGAGCCTGATGGGCTCTGATTGGCTGCTTTCATGAAGCCTCTATAGACAGCCCCAGATTTGTGGCTCTTTTCCTGGGGCAGGGGCAGTAGGACCATGAGGCCTCTTGTAAGGAGCCTCAAAGCCCAGGAACAGCCCATCCCAGGCACAGATCGATTGTTTTTCTTAGAACCAGATGAGCCCCTAAGATAGTTACTTAGCGTAAGTGGGAAATATGATGCAGATGTTAGAGGAGGGTTGTAGAAAGGGAGGATGATCCAGCAGTTATCACACTAGCCTAGGACTTGGGAGACCCAGCTTCAATTTCCTGCTCCCTCAAAGACTTCCTGGGTGACCTTGGGCAAATCTCTTAGCCCTTCTGCGCATCAGCTCCCTGCCTGTAAAATAGGAATAAAAGTGCTTCCCTACCTCCCAGGAGTGTTGTGGGGACACATACATACATTAATGAGTTTTGAGGTACTCAGATACTACAGTCATGAGAACCTACGATAGTTGTGAATGTATTTGTATGTTGCTTGTTTTATAGTATTAGGACACTAGGTTCATTCCGAAGATCTGCTGAGTGAAACCAAAATCAGGAGCTGTTGGTTAGTATCAGCACTAGGACTTGGCAGAAGAGGTCCAGTACTTCAAACTCTGTCTGTATCTCTCTCATCCAGCGCCTGTGGTTGTGTAGCTAGTATAGGCAATGGCAGCAATACAAATATCAGAGAGAGAATGACTCCGAAAGGTAGAATGAAGCTCCTTGTCAGGTTTCCATATAAAGGGGGACCCAGTCTACTATCTAAAATGACAGTTACTCCTATGAACTGAACTGTACAACTCCCTAAAAGAAAGGCAAACAGACAATTGTCTAATGGTGAAACTGCTCTTTGGAGCCCTGTGTCTTACCTGGGCAAGGAAAGCTGTGCTGGTGAGTCGAAGTTTTCCATTGGGAATTCACCCAGGGGAGGAGGCGCTGTATGATCTCAGGTGTTACTAGTCTAGATCTTAGCAGAACACTGGAAGGCAAAAGAAACCGCTTATGGGGTCGATTGCACACTTCAAAAATTCAGCTGCTCTGAGCAGACAGCTCTGATATCTATGGGTGAGAGATGTGTGTTTCCACCCAGGGCGCCCCACACAAAGCTATAAACTGGAGGTTCCTCTCAGCCACTCTATTTGCTACTGATTCCCAAGGATAAAATGATGCCTCCAAGATCTCTTACCTCACCAGCAGACACACTCCTCATGGTGAGTCTGGGGGTTTTCAAGCAGAATCCATGCTTTCTGCTTCCCAAGCACTCTCACCAGTTTCTCATTCCCAACTTTGAGAAGCACAGATTCTAATGCTTGGACAGAAAACCTGGGGAAAGAGAGGCAAAGAACTGCAGCAATCGGTAGGAAGGTGCAGCCTGAACAGAGTCAGGAAGCCCAGGTTACTTGTCAGGTCTGCTGTTCATTGACAGTTCATCCATTGGCAATATCCTGGATACCAGTGTCCCTGGAAGGACTTGATGCCAGGAGGTAAGTTTCTATCTCATACATCTCATATAACTAGTTTTGCTAGGGACAAAATTTTGCAGTCATTTTTCACTTTCTGCAAGGAGTATGGGCACTAGCAGAGTACAAGGATATAGAAAAGATACATGATCAGGACCCAAAAACTGGGGGCATAGAGTGTGGTGATCACTAGTGGATATTTTGGGGTCGTATCTCCAGATATGATGTGACAGAGTGCTGAGGGTTTGCACTTGAGTCAGCACTCTGGTCACTATTAGTACTAATTCAGTTCCTTACAGAAAGCCTAATTGGACAGAGGTGTAGCTGATTACGAGGTCAGATTGGGGCTAGTGAGTCAAGGAACCAATCATTCCATTAACAGGGAAACTGTATAAAAGGACATGGGCAGGAGCCCTTTGAGGGGAACAGACAGAGAAAGAAACTTGGGTGACCAGATATCCCGATATTTGGGGCTTCATCTTATACAGGTGCCTATTACTCCCAACTCCCTGTCCTGATTTTTCACACTTTGTTTCTCTTTGGGTGACCAGACAGCAAGACAAAAAGCTGGGAGAGCCTGACAAACTGAGCTCTCTGAGTGGAAACAGCTTACCCCCCATTTTGGAGAAGAGTTTAGAAAGTTGAGATACAAGATAAAAAGGTGCTATGTACTGGTAGGGGGATTAAATAGACTACACGTTGGTGTTTACAAGCAAGAAAGTCTCAACGTGGTCTGCGTTTGTAGAAGGTGTGGGGTTGCAACACCCCTCTCTGTCACAGCAGGGGGCTCATCAGGGATTTCCCTGTTATCTATGCAAATGGAGAGCCTGCTGGAGAAGCTGGGGTAGAGGTTTGGCAGTCTGGGTGAGTGGTGAAGCAGCAAAGAGAAGTATAGAACAGGGGTTCTCAACCTTTCTGTTTCTGAGCCTCCTCTCACCTCAACAAGCTATAAATACTCCATGGCCCAGTCCCAGCCCTCTGCACTGCCAGGCATCAGTTTGGGGCTCCTGGCTCTGGATTTTAACTCCACAGGGTGCAGCGGCTCAGGGCTTTAGTGCAGGTGCTGGGCTCAGAGCTTCAGCTTTCTGCCCTAAGCCCCAGCTAGTCTACTGCCAGCCCTGCTTGGCAGACCCCCTAAAACCGGCCCGGTTGAGAACTGCTGGTGTAGAAGACCCCACCAACTTTCCAACAATCCCACCAGGCAGAAAAACAGCCTTTGCTTGCCTGGTAGGTTTAACAGCAAAAGAGCCTTCAGGAATTTATACGGGAGCAAGCCCAGGTCTGGCAACAACTCCCCCAAAGTCTGGCGAGTCCTGTGACAGGAAATGGAAACCAGGCACAGGAGATCAGACTCTGTAAAATGGGACCTGCGAACAACCCTGATCTGGTTTTGGTTACTCTTAAAGGAGCAGCGGTGAGACCTCATAGGGACAGAACAATGTGGGCCTTTCGACTGACACCCCATTTAACTGGGGAAGCACATATATGGCTCTTAGTGATTAGCGGGCAAGAGATTAGAACATGATTAAGGCAGCCATGCTGGATGAGGTGGGGCCTGTCCACAAAAGTACTGCCAGAAATGGAAAGTTGAAAGATGGATTGAGGATTATGCCTCTGTGCATTTGGATAGAAATTGAAAGATTGCGCCACTCACTGGTAAGGCCAGGTACTCAAACTGGTGGTGGGGGGGGAGATCATGGACTGCATGATTCTGGAAGTTTCTTCAGAGTTTCCCTGAGCATACCTGAGTATAGGTTATCCCAGAGGTAGGATCAAAACTGAATATGTACATGGGGACAATACATTTTGCCCAATGGCAGAGGTGACTCTGGAAATCAAGGGGAAGTTTAGGCAGAAACATGTAGGGGTAGTGGATGGATTGCCCCACTGCCTTCTCCTGGGCATGGACTGGGATCCCTTTCTGACAGGGACACCAAGGCATGTGTGGAGGCCCAGGAGGGTGGAAGTAAAACCTGCAGGGCCAGGTAAAGAGGAAATATATGTAAAGGGGCTGGAGGAACCTAGACACAAAAGTACAAGCCACAGAGAAGGTGAGGATGGAGAAGTCCCCTGAGAGACAAGAGGGAGGAGAAAGAAATCAAAAGTCAAGAGTAAAGGTGACTTAAGATCATCCATTAGGGTCAAACAGTCAGAGCCCTTACCACCAGGATCTCAGGAGCAGGCATCCTAGAACACTTTGGAGAGACTCAGAGCAGTCTGTGTTCATGGAAGAGGCTGGGGCACAGCATACCACCCCGTCACATAGAGGTATCTAAAATGGGCCTGCGCATAGGCCAACAGCATGAGCAGAATATACACTTGTGTCTGCAGCACCAGAATTCACATAGCTAGGTACCCATCCATCGGAACAAATTCAAGTTTTGTGGACAAAACTTAGGCACCCATGCTTGAAAACCTGACTCACTGTGGCCACCGCATAAGATCAGCCTTACTGAGTCAGTCCAATGGTTCATCTAGTCCAGTATACTGTCTTCCAACAGTGGTCAATGCCAGCTTCTTCAGAAGAAATGAACAGAACAGGGCAATCATGAAGTGATCCAATCTCTGTTGTCCAGTCTCAGCTTCTGGTGGTCAGAGGCCTAAGGACACCCAGAGCGTGGGGTTGCATCCTGACCATCTTGCCTAATAGCCGCTGATGGACCTGTCCTCCATGAACTTATCTAATTCTTTTTTTAAACCCAGTTATACTTTTGGCCTTCACACCATCCCTTGGCAATGAGTTCCACAGGTTGACCATGTGTTGTGTGAAGTTGTACTTTCTTATGTTTATTTTATACTCGCTGCCCATCCGTGAACAGAGTTTAGATCCTGGTTTCCTAGGAAAAGTCAGAGACATTATAAAACCAGGAAGTCTGTAATTTGAGCACCTTGTTGGCACGGAGTAAAGAAACACAACAATAATAGAAACTGTTGTGAGATTGGTGGGAAATGTACATTAATGGGCTACCAGATCTGAAGTCCACTGATGACTCAGGAATCTCTTAGTGTTAACTGGTGAGGGGCACAGAGTGGGTGCCGAGGGTGTGGTATGTACATTCTAGTTCACTAAAAGATTGCCATATGAGTCTCAAATAAAAGCTCATGTCACCAATATCATTGTGAAACACATCTACAGATGCAGTGTAAAGAGCCATGTCTATGCATTGAAAATTACATTCTTATGATCTGTGTCTAGGGACTAGTCACCAGGAAAGGTGAAAAAATGGTTTTCTTTCAGGCAAGAAATGTTTCTCCATCTGTTTGTTTACATGTAAATTAAGCATGTAGGGTTCACATTCGGTTCAGAAGGACTGTGAGAACTTCAAAGAAAGAAAAGTAACAGGAAGTAGGCAGGGGGTGGGGACCCAATTTTGGGGTACACCTCAAAGGTTTGCTCTAGTATATTTGGGCGACAAAGAAGACACCCTGGCATCTTTCACTTAGGAAGTAGATGGACAGCGAGACAGACAGCGGGTCGCTAACAGGCTTGGTTGAGAACGTTGAGTGAGAAACATCTTTAGACAGGTTAACCTGTTGGTTAAATTTAGTCTCTAGGAGCATGTTATGATTTCATTATACATGTAACCATTTTTGGCTTGCATTCTTACTCACTATCATTGGAATCTCTGTTCTTTGATCATCTCTGCTCTTGTTTGCACTATAAATATATCCAAGTGCTCTGTGTTTTGCACTATAGAGTACAAGTAATAAAGTATAGAGTCTAAAGTAGAAGTAATAAACTGGTGTGTACTGTTCCATTGGGAACAGCAGGCCTGGTAATTCTGTGAGTGTTCAGTGGATAAAGGTCTGGACACTATACGGAATGGTCAGAAGACTCGGGGGTTGGTGTGTGCCTATCATTAACCTGTACAAAGAGACTGGGGTCTGAGGAGGCCTGGATGGCAGTGCTTGTTTTGCCAGAGCCTGGTCATTTTAGGGAACTGACCCACAGCAGACACAGACAAGACTTCCTCACTCTAAGGGCAGGCGATGGTAAGGTGCCTCATAACCCTGGAAATTCCTGGGGAGTGTCACACAACTCTATTGGAATTCTCTTTGTTTCTCTGCATTCCTTCTAATTACCAGCAAGGGTTGCCCTCAGTATGTTGTTGGTCTTTTCGGAATAGGCTCCGGCTTCTTATCACTGGCAAAGGCATCTTTTGTCCTAAGGTTCGGCTGACCTGCTGCAGGAGAACAGGAAACAGCTCTGGGAGCAGCTCCTGCACAGCTTCGCTTGACTGCAGTGATGACACCACCTCAAAGATGGCACATGTTGCCTGAAAGGAGAGCATGGTAAAAAATGAGATCTCCTCCCAACACCATCACACCCTCTCTCCCCTTCTGATATCTGCTGTACTGAATTCTCACTTCTGCCAGTAACTTGAATGACTGCGAGCAACTCCCTTAACTCGTGGCTCAGTTTCCCACATCTATAAAAATGTGTATGACCTACCAAGGCATGTTGTGAGTCCTAAGGAATATTTGCAAAGCACTGTGAGAAACCTGGTTCAAAGACTTTCTAATTGCCAGATTTATTAAGTAAATCAGCCACGTACTCTAAACTTGCCCTATTTGTTCCACAGACAGCAGAGCTGGACTCAGGGAAACAATACATCAGAGGAGAAGTGCCCACACAGCAATATTCTACCACTCTTCTAGCTTTCCAGCAGCAGGATTGTCACAGGGCAGAGGAAAGCCTGAAAGGCGTGTCTGTCATCTAACTTACTGAGAGAGGTTCAGCAGCTGCCAAATGCCTGTCAGTTTCAGTCTCTGAGGTGACGCTTCCTTCTTGGCTTGTTGAAGTCTTTATTTTTTCTATTAGGACCTGTAGGACTTGAGTGGCAAGCAAGGGGTCTCTCCCCAGAGATCTCCACAGCTCAGTGGTGTCACTGCAATTTAATAGAAGTTACATGTGACCCCTGGACTCTTTTGTGGCTCAGATTGAATGCGTCCTATTTAAGTAAAGACCAAATGTTCTCCTTGCCTATGATGAGAAAGTTAGGAGTACTGTCCTCCTCTAATGCTCCTCGTGTATAAATATTGAGTTTCCCGTGACAGAACTAGGTTAAGTGACCTAGTCTTACTGCAGCCTAACCATTAATACTAGACTTCCGAAGGACAAGACACAGAGCGCCAACCTCAGTTCCTGTTTTCCCACTTCCCAGTAAATATGGACTCATGAGCATGTGGCTCCCAAAGATCCAGGGTTTGGAAGGCAAGTTGATGAAAGAAAAGCCACATTCCTACTAACTGGACATACAATTATGAGAATGAATATTCATGGCCATCCTAGGTCCCCTTCACAAAGGGTGTCCCGACCCTCTGTTTGCCAGAAGCTGGGACTGGGCAAGAAAGGATGGATCATTTGACATTTATCTGCTCTGTTCATTCCCTCTGGGGCACCTGGCACTGGCCACTGTCGGAAGACAGGATACTGGGCTAGATGGACCTTTGGTCTGACCCACTATGGCCGTTCGTATGGTCTTAGATTCCAGCACTGATAATTGATAACTCAGTTAGGGATCTTTAAATGAAATGATGGATCTGCTTCCAGTCCAGTTTTAAGTCCCAAGGACGGCAACTCTATTCTAGCAGCCACACCCTCACCGATACCAAGCGGTGGTCTGATGACAATATTGGCCCTATTCTTTGTAATCAGCCAGGGATTGGACTTGAAGCTGTCATGCTACCAGGAAATCAACAGCAACTGCTAATTTCCAAAGTGAGGTCAATTCAGGTGTCTAGAGAGCCAGGCCGGTTCCAGGCACCAGCCCAGCAAGCAGCTGCTTGGGGCGGCCAATGGTGAGGGGCGGCACGTCTGGGTCTTCGGTGGCAATTCGGCAGCTGGTCCCTCACTCCTTCTCGGAGCAAAGGACCAGCCACCGAAGACTGAAGCGGTGGTGGTAGAGCTGCACATTGCGATCGCAGTTTTTTTGTGTTTTTTTTCCTTTTTTGCTGCTTGGGGCAGCAAAAGCCCTGGAGCCAGCCCTGCTAGAGAAGTAGATGTTTCCAACAATACACTCCAGTTATACCAGTGAAGTTAGGTCTTTAGGATGTCAAAGCAGTTATGAATTAATGGAAACAGAATGACACTTAATTTCTCTCCACACCCCACCTTAATATGCTCTTGGACCTTCCTGGAGAAAGACCCAGGCTATTAACCATCAGGAATTATCCCAAAATGTCTGCTGCTTAAATAAAGCCCTACATCTCCCAGTAAAGCTGTGGGATCCATGTTTTACCAAGATGAATGCAATCGGTAGCGGTATATACCTGTCCATCGGCAGATGGTTGCTGAGTAGGCTGGAGATCACTGCCTCTAGGTGATGGTGAGCTAGAATAGACACTGCCTCCAGCAGGAATTGCCTCAAGCTGCCCTCCAAGATAGTAGCCATGTGGCTATATATTATATCCAGAATAGCTGGCACCTGGAAGGAACAAAACCAGAAAGAAATGTCCCTTTTTCTTTCTCTCCATTCATTCTACAGAATCAAAACCTTTATTTAGACATTTGCTGCTTTTTTAGAAATTCCTCAAGAAACAAATGTTCAGATATGTCTATGTAACTTTAACCCACAACAATTGCCCACACTTGGCTGTAAAAATTAACACTGACACACACATATACAGCGAAACCCCGCTATAACACGATGATCGGGGGTCCAAAAAATTGGATCGTGCTATATGCGGGGTCGCAGTATAGCGGGGTCTACCATTTCAAGCTGGTCAGTTTCAAGCTGGTCGATTTCTCTTGGGCAGAAAACTACTTTCATTTGCGAACTACCCACAGCAGTAACTGAAAGGGTGGAGCTCCAGCAGTGGGGGCTCTCAGCCATGCAGTGAGAGAGGGAAACACTTGGGGAGAGCAGGGGAGATGTTCAACAGGCAGAGGAAGAGCGAGGAGCAGCCGGGGAGCGAGTGGCTCTTCTCATCAAAAGGGTAAGCTGGGGCAGGTGGGAAGAGGCAGTGGGGAAGGCACATTCCATTTTTTGCTTTTTTTTTTTTTCTTCGGGGGCACTCCAGCCTCTCTCCCTTCACAAAGCCTCTCTCTCTCTTTGTTTTTTTTTCTCTTTTGCGCTTCCGCAGCACTCCAGCCGCGTAATTTATTTATTTAGTTTGCGCTTCCATGGTGCTCCAGATGCTTTTTTTTTTTTTTGGCCTTACAATCGCGTTATACCCGAATTCGCGTTATTGCGGGGTGCATTATAGAGGGGTCAGGGGCGGCTCTAGCCATTTCGCCGCCCCAAGCACGGTGGCACGCAGCGGGGGGTGCTCTGCTGGTTGCCGGTCCCGTGGCTCCGGTGGACCTCCCGCAGGCGACTGGCAGAGCGCCCCCTGCGGCATGCCTCCCCAAGCATGCGCTTGGCGTGCTGGGGCCTGGAGCCGCCCCTAAGCGGGGTTTCCCTGTACATACCAGGTAATTTAATGTGGTGGTGCCCAGCTATGCATTAAATAAACCAGCTGGCATGCACAAAAGAAGGCTTTGCTTGCCCAGATTTTGCAGGTGTGATTTAAGCAGCCAAATGCAACCATTTGCCTCGAAGGATGCACAGTTCATAAACAACCACAAGCACAAAATATGCAAGTGCTTTAAACACAGTGTGCAAATGCCTGGGACTATGAACAGGTGACGACCTCTCATATTCATTCCTAGCCCTTCACATCTTCAAAACACTGTGCAAACGTGGCAGTTCTGCTGCAAGGGTTCCCTGTCCTGAGGCCTTTCACCTGCCTTGATAGACGATTTGTGGAGTGCTCCTTTCATCTAGCCCTACCGCAGTGGGCTCCAGAATAAGGCATATAAATAGTGGATCCCAAAAACACTATAGTTTTCTCCCTCCCTTCTTCTATTCTTAAAGGGTGCGTCTACACACCAAAAAAATCCCTCAGCAGTGAGTTTCAGAGCTCAGGTCAACCTGGGCTTAAGGGGCTTGCACTATGTGGCTAAAAGTGTAGCTGTTCCTGCTCAGGCTGCAGCCCAGGCTCTGAAACCTGGCAAGAGGGTGGGTCTCAGAGCCCAGGCTCCAGACTCACTGGGAATGACTACAGGGCTATTTTTATCCAGGTAGCCCTTAGCCATGGGCCTCCTAAGAACTGGATGCCTCCAAGTGCCAGTCATTCTGTCTTCTTGTCTTTTCCCCAGAGTCTGTTTTTTCAAGCCTTTCTTGGCTGAATACTGTGGCAACAAGCCAGACAAATAAATAACCAACCATCTTCCTTTTCCCTTGGATTCTCTCTGTCTATTGCTATTGATTCTGCCATTGCCTAGTTTAGGGTGGGAACAGAGATGGAATCGACTCTATGTCCGAGGGGGAGAAACAGCAAGCTTTTTGTTCATTACACATGAGGGCAAAGATCTAAAAGCCTCGAGTTTAGGCAGAAAACCTCTCCAGTTTCCCGTTTTACCTGGTCCAGCATGGCATCTCCACACTCCTTCAGTATAACCTTCATCCACAGTTCAGCTGCCGTGGCACAGGTGGGGCTGGCAGACAGCATACCTTCCACTGTGGCCTCAATAAAGTCTGTGGCCTGTTCTGGGAAAAGTACTCACTAACAACCTGGGAACAAATCAAAAATAGGAGAGACTGCAATGATGTTTGGCTCCAGCACTTGTAAAAATGGAGGCCTAATATCTCTATGGAAAAAGATCTATGCATCAGCAAATTGCATCCGATGAAGTGGGTATTCACCCACGAAAGCTCATGCTCCAATACGTCTGTTAGTCTATAAGGTGCCACAGGACTCTCTGCTGCTTTTACAGATCCAGACTAACACAGCTACCCCTCTGATTAATTAACAATTTGTTAATTAGCCGCATGTCCAGCTAGCCATTTGGGATTAAAATTCTCTCCATAGTCTATATACTACATTTTTGTATTCTACAATAATGAGATCAGGTTTGAGGCAAAGCCTCTGTCACACAGTTAGCACAACATTGTACTGGATATGCAGGAGGTAAGTTTCCAGTTTGTATTCTCTTAGATACACTGCATCTTTATACAACATATAAAATTAAGTCAAGAGAGGCATGCACACAAATATAGGTTAAAGCAAACCCACAAGGTGACAGAATGAAGACTGGATGGGTTCTCAGCTTGATGTTCCACTAATACAGTCTATTCACATGGATAGCTGTATAGGTACATGTGTGTGCATCAGCGTGTGCATTTTCATGGGTGTGCAACATTCTGTAGCATCTGGATTTACATGGCATTCATAGTACACATCTATGAAAAGCATCTTGCTGGTTACTAGCAATGAATGCCCGCTCCACAGCTCGCTCCAAGTATGGAAAGGCATCATGAAAGCGTAAATGTAAAATGAACGGTGCCTGGTCACTAGAACATCCGCACAAGTTTTTTGAGTCAGTTACCCTGGCCATTTTGGAAGATGCCTGAAACAGAGCCTCGGGGTCTGGAGCTGCTGTTAGTTCTTCACGGAGACATCTCAGCTCCTCCTCCGCTGACCCCAGGTTCATGGGCTGGCCTGGAGTGGAGAAAAGGGGAAAAAGTACTGTAACGACTAATGAAACTGAACCTCTACTGCATGGATATTCATACAGGAGGATCCATGTGCTAGGCTGTTATCAGCATAGTGTAAAACCTTGGCCCCATCAAAGTCAATGGCAAAACTCCTGTTGACTATAATGGAGTCGGGATTACACCCTAAATGTCTAAAAGTTAACAGTAGTGGTATGTTATTGTGACTGATACAGGATTGAACAAGCACCGTATTCAGCTTGGAGCAGCTTTCTGGGGGTGTCTGGTTTCAGTAGCCTCTCTGCTCTCAGTATTTACATCTAATCTCACATTCAAGTACAACTCATGCAGGTAGATGGGAGGTTCCAATGTAGAGGTGAATCCCTCCACCAAACTCTCAGTGTAAAAGAGATGGGGCTGGACAAAACCTTCGGCAGGAAACCCAGGCTCATCCATCACTTCTAAACAATGCTGGGATTTCTATGTTGTACACTCAAAGACTGGAGTCCCTTATTCTGTTTCTGAATCACCAACACTGTTTTTTAGGACTGATTAATAATAATTAGAAATAGGGTGACCAGATGTTCCGATTTTATAGGGACAGTCCCGATTTTGGGGTCTTTTTCTTATATAGGCTCATATTACCCCCCACCCCCATCCTGCATGAGTTTCACATTTGCTGTCTGGTCTCCCTAATTGGAAATGGCCTTAAATGATAACCAAGATCTATCCCATTAGGTGAAAAGAATATCCTACTCCAGGGGTCGGCAACCTTTCAGAAGTGCTGTGCCGAGTCTTCATTTATTCACTCAAATTTAAGGTTTCGCGTGCCAGTAAGACAATTTAACATTTTGAGAAGGTCTCTTTCTAGAAGTCTATAATATATAACTAAACTATTGTTGTATGTAAAGTAAATAAGGCTTTTAAAATGTTTCAGAAGCTTCATTTAAAATTAAATTAAAATGCAGAGCCCCCCGGACTGGTGGCCAGCACCTGGGCAGTGTGAGTGCCACTGAAAATCAGCTTGAGTGCCACCTTCGGCCCCCGTGCCATAGATTGCCTACTCCTGTCCCACTCTTTCACAAAGGGGAAAATGGCCTACACTTACTCCAATAGCTTTGAATGCTCATGACAGAGGGCTGCTGCAAGAACTTTTTGTTTAAAGAATTATTCCAGGAAACCCCTCCAATACAGCCAGTGGCAGGGTAAAGAGAAGGAAAATGTTTAGTACCAAGGGCTTGTCTACATGGAGATAGTCAAGAAAGCTAATCCAAATTCATTTTCAAACTGCATTAGTTAAACTTCATTAAACACCTCTGGGGACACACTTATTTAGAATTAAAGGGGCCTTTTTCAGGTTAGTTTAATTCATGTAATTCACTAAAATTAAGAAGGGCCATTTTAATTCAGAATCAGAGCATCCACACGTGTTTAATGCCACTTTAAAATTTACACCTTTAGTTCATTTGGATTAACTCTCCTCAGTGTCCCTGTGTAGAGAAGCCCTAAGGAACTGAGCAGTTATCTACCTGGTGCAGACCATTTATTATTTGTACAGTTCCCAGAAGTGTGCTAGACTCTTTACACATCATAATCTTCTCTTCTAATGAGCTATTTACAAGATGCCCACCACTCTGTTATCTAAGTGCCAACAGACAGGACAGAAAGAACTAGACAGGCAGAAAAATGGACAATACAACAGTGAAAGAAGGTGAAGAATTACTTATACCTGCTAATGGTCTCCTCACCTTGTATACAGAGAAGGCAGCTGATACAGTCAACCACCCACTGACGAGATGTGGCCAGTGAATCACAGCTGTATGGTGCTATTGCTCCAATCAGAGATCCAAACTGATTAAAAGTTTCCTGAGTCTAATTAAAAAAGAATGAAGAATGAACGTTCTCCAGCTGTACTAGACTTCACTTGCCATCTTTATTGTTGATACCAGTCAGCTCTGTGTTTTGGGGGGACCAGGGCATAGTATCTAGCTTGTGTGACTCATGAAGGACACCCCCAACCCCCGTCTCTGTTTGAACCAAAACAGATCAGAGAAAAGGCTTGCAGAGAACAATGAAGGGTTTGGGAGACACACCTAGAGGCCTCCTGACAAGGGTGACAAGATTAAGACATCTCCATTTGCATACAGAATGAAGATCAGAGACAACTCCCCTAGCTTCAACTGCATTAAAGAAGGTATAGGGTATAGCATAAAGAATGAAGAACAGAGAACCGCACTGAACTCTGGGACCAGAAAGCAGGGACACACTGAATCATGGGAATCCCTGCTCCAGATGCTAATGAACCTATGCGTGCACACACCCAGCTCAGTAATTATCAGACCAATTCAAGTAATAAATCTTTGACTCATATCCCAAAATACTGAAGCAGCCTAGTTGCCTTGTGAGCTCCCTGGAAGAAAACAACACCCATAGCCAAGAGTGATCAGCTCCTATTGTCTAGCCTAAAGAAAACCCTTGAGCCATCAGTTTACCCATAAACAAATCTAGTGTTCTCCCTTGAACCATTGTATTTTCTCTACAAAACCCCTATGTATGCCCAGGTAAGGGTTCTGATGTATAGACCCAAACTCTGCATCATTTCCACTGGGATTCCATCTCCTGACTGATCGTGCTGGGGGCTCTGCCTGTCTCCAGCACTCAGGACCCTGAGCTACCACCATCACCTGGGAACCCCGACCAGTTCAAGCCTCATGGAGTGGGTGAGATCCATCTCTCTCTCTCGGTTTTCTTTCCTACCTCAGGTATTAACCTTTAAAATGTAGCTGTTACGTTTGTTTAGCCCTCCTTGTGTGGTTATCACTATGATTCAATCAATAACTGTTATGGTTCAGCTGGTTGCTTCTCTCTCTCTCTGAATTTTACTCTTTTGTGTTTTTAGCTTCCCCCATTTACTGTGCAGCGACGCTTCTAGTACCTAAGCTAAAGATCCCTGTAGTGCCCCAAAATACTGTGGGGTTTGCTCATCAAGTGGGTTACTACCAGTACAATTGTAATGTGAAAGTGTGATAGGAATGTGTTAAACTTGCGGCACATAAGTGGGGGCAGGGAGCAGCTGAAAGTGCTGCTGAACCCAGCCCACTGAACACAGGGACCTATGAGGGGATCAGCTGGGGAGTGCTGATTGACTTGCTCTGCTAGTGTGTGCGCATGTTCGTCTAGTTCTAGTTATTAGCCCTGGGGAACCTAGGACCTGCAGGAAAGCTCCATTGGGAGGGGACTTGTGGAAGGAAGGAGTAGAACACACAAGTGACATAAGCAACACATTAATAGAATTACAGAACCGCCCCTCCCCCGCACAGAAAAGTAACCCTAATTAATGAGCCTCCGTCTGGTAACATTGTGCCCCTGATTCCTGTTCTGACCTGGGTAACGCACATTGGAAAATATAATCCCAATTATACATACAAACAGATGGGGCCTAAATTAGCTGTTATCACTCAAAGAAGAGACCTCAGAGTCATTGTGTACAGTTCTCTGAAAGCATCTGCTCCACCTGCCGTCAAAAACGCTAACAACATGTTAGGAACCATTAGGAAGGGGATCGATAATAAGGCAGTAAATATGATTATGCCACTATAGAAATCTACAGGACCCCCACACCTTGAATACTGAGTGCAGTTTTGCTCATCTCATCTCAAAAAAGATATGTTAGAACTGGAAGAAATACAGAGAAGAGTAACAAAAATTATTAGGCGTATGGGACAACTTCTCGTACAAGGAGAGATTAAAAAGACAGGGACTTTTCAGCTAGGAAAAGAGACGACTAAGAGGGACTATGGTAGAGATCTATAAAATCATGACTGGTGTAGAGAAAGTCAATAAGGAAGTGTTATTTAGCCCTTCACATATCACAGGAACAAGGGGTCCCCCAATGAAATTAATAGGCAGCAGGTTTAAAACAAAAAAAAAGGAAGCATTTCTTCACACAATGCAGTCAACCTGTGGAACTCATTGCCACAGAGAGGTTGTGAAGGCCAAAAGTATAACTGGGTTCAAAAAAAATTAGATGAGTTCACGGAGCATAGGTCCATCTCTGGCTATTAGCTAACATGGTCAGGGATGCAACCCCATGATCTGGATGTCTCTAAACCTCTGACTGCCAGATGCTGGGGCTGAGACTGTCCAACAGGGGATGGTTCACTTGACAATTGCCTTGTTCTGTTCATTCCCTCTGATGCATCTGGCACCCACCACTGTCAGAAGACAGGATACTGGGTAGATGAACCATTCTTCTGGGGGATCCAGGATAGCCACTGTTATGGTTTATGTTCTTAGCTGATTACACAGAAATTCAGCTTTAGCATCCTGGGAGCATAAGAACCAAGAATGCATTTTTGTGACACTGGCAGACCAGTCAACCTGTGTATGACCCATAATAACTTAACAAGAGGCACTTCTACTGTATCAAGACAGTTCACTTGCATGTGAATTTCAAAGAGATGTATTAGACTAGCAATCATCAACTCATTCAAAAATGAACAATAGATGCTAAGTGTACTTGTCTGTGATTATCTATACCTGGTTAGAAGTTTCACAATGTAACTAAATTAGCTTGTGGATGCTAATTCCCTTTCATGGCTTAATTGCCTTAATTATGTGTGCAAGGTGTTCAGTTAACCTTAAAATCAACGATGTAAGACACTTCAGGAAACCAATCATTTCTACATTATCTTCAGCTTAACTTTCTGTTATAATGGAAGAATGGCTAATTACCTTATGTGAATGAATGTAACTAGTTTACTGGGTATGCACAGGAAATAGAAGATTATCTTCAAAGCAAAGTACAAGAGGCCATCTGCATTGGGGGAAGGGCCTTCTGTGACAATTTCTGTGAGGTAGGCTTGTCAGCCTGGTAGAATAGCTATAAAAGAGAAGGCTCGGGCCTGATCCTATCATCTCTAGTCTGCTTAAACGTTGAACAGGGACAGTGTAAGCCATAGGACAGAGATCTTCCAAATAATCATTTGGAAGAACCTGGGAAATGCCTGGAAAAACTAACAGACTTTACATCTAAGCTGCCTTTGGATTCTGATCTGTTGGGATGATTCCAGAGAGACTTTTACAAACCAGCAGTTTATTCCATCACTGTTGTGATCCTGAATTATGAACATTGAAAGTCACTTGTCTGGATATTGATCTTTTAACCATTTGTAACTCTCTTCTTTCTTTTAACAATAAATCTTAGATTTAGTTATTAAGGATTGGCTGACAGTGTGATATTTGGGGAAGACCTGAGATTCACATTGACCTGGGGATAAGCATCTGGTCCTTTATGATCAGTGAACCCCACATATGGTGAATCAGGTTTCCAGTAACCCCTCGCTATATTAGACATAGAATATCAGGGTTGGAAAGGACCTCAGGAGGTCATCTAGTCCAACCCCTGGCTCAAAGCAGGACCAATCCCCAGACAGATTTTTACCCCAGTTCCCTAAATGGCACCCTCAAGAATTGAACTCACAACCTGGGGTTTAGTAGGCCAATGCTCAAACCACTGAGCTATCCCTCCCCCCTCTTCCAAGATGTGGATGTTTACATGGGAGCCAAGGTCTGGAATACCAAAAGAAGACCATGTTTGGCATCTTGTTAACTAGGGTGGAAGCTCTTTTGTTGTTGACTTGGTGAATCTAATGATAGAATAAACCATCAGTTTGGGGGTTGTCTCCCTCTACTTCTTGCAGTCTGCCACACAGTGTGGTCACAGCATTGTTGTGTAAACCTCTCTCTTACGGAAGCAGAGGGATGTTCGTCACCTTGAGATCCCAGCTGCTGTCCTGGAAGAGTTTTTCATGCATTTGCGTTGAGTGTCAGTTCTGATGTAAGCAGGGAAGTCAGCTCAAGGAAGAGTATGGCTATACTCACTGTGCTATGAACTGTCTCTTGATAGATAGTCAGTAGCTGGGTGCTGGCCTGCAAGGCCCTCTCTCTCTCCCACTCCTTCCCTGAACTGAACCATGTCCTTAGGAGCTGTTGGTAGAGCAGAGGAATGGACAGAGTTAGTACCAGAAAATCCCTCCCAAAAGTTCCTCTTAAACAGGTTTAATTGTCACTAAAATCCCTCTCCAAAGCATCTGACCTCCATGTAGCAAAGGAATTACACCTATATCTAAGGGGCTCTTCCATTAGACAAGTCCCAGGGACCAGATTCACCTCTGGTGTACTGTAGCTCGATTGAAGCCAAAGGAGTTACACGAGAGATGAATCTGGGCCCGTGTATGTGATGTCTGCTGTAGACTGTCTGATGGGAGCTGTCTAGCACATTGCATGCTGTTTGATGTCTGCTGTTGTGGTCTGTTTCCTGGGCAACTTCTCCCACATTGAGTGGCAAAATGACAGAGAGGAGCATTTCTTTTTATTAATTTGAATAAGAGCAGAGAAGTTCCCCCAGCCAAGCTCCTTTTATAACCTCACTTTTATACTGAAGATGCATCAAACTCTCCACCCCTCAGCTCTTCACGATATTCTGTTCATATCTGAGGAACAGCAAGTCTGCTCTGAATGAGTTTCCATACACAGGGCTTAACTCAATATTCATGAATTCCTCTTAGAAGTCATCAGTTTCAACGGGTTCTCTTGGATTTGGCTACTGCAGTGGTGATTTTCTTGCCGCTCCAAGTAATGTCAACAACACTATAAGAACTTGGTGCCAATCCAGCCCTGGCATAAAATGGCACAGCTTCCGTGGATTTCAATGGGGCACATGCCCGCTTATCCCAGGAAGAATTTGGTGCTCTCTCCCTAAAATTCACTCCGTTGTGGAAAATTCCTCCACAACTGAAGCTTGACCCCCTAAATCTCTGACTCTTCCCTGCTGTAACACAAGAAACAATCTCCACCACGGTTCAATGGTCTACTCACTTCAAACATTTCCTGGAACCAGTCTGCGGTTGGTGCTTCCTCCAGCAATGTCTCCATTAGCTTGCAAAGGGCTTCAAAGGACCTCACGTAGATTGCCTGAAACCGGAAGAGAAGGAGTGAGGCTCAGTACAGATCATTTGTGTGTGGGGGCCGGGGAAAGCTAACCATAAACTTGCCAGGGAGGCCATGTGTGACTGCCATCACCCAGTGCCTGCGGGGCAGAAATACAGTGGATGGTGCCAGAGGAGAATTGTCGTCACGTACTTGTATATGCAGAGCATCCTTTGCTGTCTCACATTCCTCTTTCATCTTCTCCAAGGGAGGAAGGGGAAATAAACTTTTGAAGCACTGATCAAGCAGTTCACGGTTTTCCTCCATTGTCAGAGATGGTTTGAGTTTGCTGGCAGAAGAAAGATAGAGAGAAAAGTCATGCATTAGACTCAGTACCACCTCCAAGTGAAAGAAATGGGTCCAATGACTAGAGATTGTCCCAATCTAGAACCCCAAATGCGAACAACCCTTCACTTTGCACCTCTCTTAAGTATTGGCTCATCTAGAAGTAAAGCTAAAACATCAAGTCTCCTTTTTAGAGAAACCCACAAGCTTTCTTCCCCCTGCCAGCTAGCCAGACACCTCCCTCCCCATCTGAACCTCTGCTCCATTGTACTGCATGCCCCACCAACCTCCAATCTTGTGTCTTTCAAGCACAAACCCCCAAATGGACACATTCAAATCCTTAAGAATTAAAGTCCTGCTGGTGAGCAGCATGGGAGCCACACGGCCATGGCCAGAGGAGTCAGGGTGAATTGCCGCCGAAGACCCGGAGCAGAAGAAGCTCCGGGGGCCTGGGCCCCGTGAGAGTTTTCCAGGGCCTCCGGAGTGAAGGACCCCGCTCTAGGGGCCCTGAAAAAAACTCTCGTGGGGGCCTGGGGAAAATTGCCCCACTTGCCCCTCCCTCCCCCCGGGGAGGTCCTGGTGAGCCAAACCCTGCAGGCATTAAACTGCTCCCTACCTGACACTCATGAATTTACAAATAAGAAGGCATCACAGTGCCAGGAAATATGGCAGAAAATAGCCTACCTCAGATGTCCAATGGCAAGAATTGCCTTATAGCGAACTGGAGATGCCAGGGAATCCAGTGGTTCCTGTTTAATGAAGTCCTGAAATGCATGAAGGGGGACATCAAAAATGGGAAATGGATCTGAAAGGCAGAGAGGCCTTCCTCTCACACCCTGAAACAGGGCCATATGCCAGACCTGGAATAAACAGACGCCGTGCCCAGCAGGCTCTCTGCCTCAGCAATGGACCGTAGGGCCATCTGCAGGCTATACAGAGGACAGAAAGAGAACTCACAAGACACAAGCCATTCCTTCCAGTTACAGCCCACAATATGTCAGCATCCCTGCCAAGCTCAGAGTGGACCCAGCATTCTGGGTGCCATGCAGGTTGCTCATGAGACTGCAGTAGTACAGTCACAGCAAATGGATAAAATATCATCTCCCTGGAAAACCAGTCTCAATACATTACAACAAACTCTCTTGTACTTCAGTCCTCAAAGCTCCTAGTCACTCACCAGCATGTAGCCAAGGAGCTCCAGTTTGTAGGAGAATTCGAACTCCTGGGAGTCTCTGGTCTCCAAGATGGCACAGCTAATCTCCATGACATTGTGGATGAGGGTTAATTTTAGGTTCATGTCCTACATAATCCAGAAGGAGAAACAAGAGTATGTAGATGAGAAACAGAGAAAAGAACCAGAGTCCAGACGATAAAGATCAGGAATTAAATCTAGCCTCAGGGAAGGAGAGAGGTGTCCCCAGACCCCAGAAGGTAGAGGACTCTGGCTCTGCACCCACCTCAGAAGAAGAGAAAACCCAGGTTCATCAAATAAATCCAGGTCCACTTACACCAGAGCAGCCAGGACTCCTGCTTGATGTAGCAAGGAAACCAAGCTTTGTGCAATTTAAACAAGCAACTTGTGTATAGAAAACGCAAAAGCAGAGGGCAGATTATTTAGAATGTACCTTGTTCGCAACAGTGATGCCCAGCACCTGAAAAATGAAATGCAAAACAGCTATTAGCAATGTAGATAGTCCCACATAACACACAACCTCAAAATGTCCTGGCTGGTGACTATGGAGCAGAGAGAAATCACTATTGTTAAATCTTCCAAAAGGCAGGAAAGGTATCCAGAGGGGGAGTTTTCCAGAGGTCAATATCAGGGGCCATCCTCCGTAATATTTGCATTTGTGAACTACTGGAAGAGCTCAGTTTGGTTCAACTGTTTTTGGCAATGCCTAAGTGAGAGTCTCAGTTAGACAAGGCAGAACTGAATGGCAAAGTGACGTGAAGAGGTGGCACTGAGATGAGAGTCAGGACCAGCAGTCAGGCACCTGGGGAACAGAAATAACGGAGCACACAGACAAACAAGACGACAGATAAGAGGTAAGGGAAGTAGTGAGTCCAAGAAACAGCGTGACAGCAAATCAACTAAATACAGGCTAGCACTAGTCTCTCTTGGGTAGCAAAAGATAGAGCTAGATACACATCCATATGAGGGGAGTTAGAGTGTTATTCTGAATAGCCTGAGTGTCACTGCATCTGAATTACTGTGTAGCTGGGGTCTACAGAATTTCAGAAGACTATAGAAAAACCTAGAGAAAATACAAAGAAGAGCAACAAAAATGATACAACATGTGACAGCTCACACTCCGTCCATTACAGTTTTAAATTTGAGTTATGTGACACTTATCACGCAAAAGCTCTTACCTGACCACTGGCTCTGTAATGGAGAAGGATGTTCCCTGTGATGTCTGCCTCTACTCGGGAGAGAAGCTGATCTTTTGGAGCATGGACAGCCACGTTGCTGTAGGTCAGCATCAGGGTGCTGCGAGTCTTGCCTCTTCTCCCATGGTGGTAGTCCTAGACAATCAGAAAGTTCTTCTGATTCCTTTTGCTTTGGAATTCTGATCTGCTGCTGACCGAGGAATTCCTCACAGCAGCAATAGCAGCTTGCATTTGCAAAGCTCTTTTCAGCCAAAGATCTCAAACCACTTGCAAAAAGTATTTAAGCAATATAATAACGGTGAGGTGTGGAGATATTAGTATCTCCATCATTCCCACTAGGTAACTCTGACACACAGAGCCTAAAATGCTGAATCTACAGCAGTGAAGTACATGGGAGCTTAGTCATTGACACTGGTAGGTACAAGATCAGGCGCTAAATGTCTTGCCTAAGGCTGCACAATGAGTAAATGGCAGAGCCAGCAGTGGAAGCCCAGAGGCCTAGTCTCCTGCTCTAGCCTCTAGATCAGTGGTTTTCAACCAGGGCTACTTCTGTACCCCTGAGGGTCTGCAGAGGTCTTGCAGGGGGTTTATCATCAACTCATCTAGATATTTGCCTAGTTTTACAGCAGACTACAAAGAATGCAAGTACAATATTTATATTCCAGTGGATTTATTTTATAATTATATGGTAAAAATGAGAAAATAAGCAATTTTCAGTAATAATGTGCTATGATACTTTTTAATAATTTTATACCTGATTTTGTAAGTAGTTTTTAAGTGAGGTGAAATTTGGGGTACACAAGACAAATCAGACTCCTGAAAGGGGTACACTAATCTGGACAGGTTGAGAACCACTGCTCTAAATCACAGGTTCCATAATTGTCATCCGTAGCCCACTGATGGTCTACCTAAAGCAGGTTGGTTGGCCACATGTTGCTTGCAACCCCTCTTCATTTCCAGCCACTAACTTGGATTAAAAAAAAACACTAAAAATACCTTAAATGCTTTTCCATGCAAGCCACTGAGGTAGTTTCCACACATTGTGCATGGGAGGGGCGCTCAAGCCATGAGGTTTTTGATGATAAAAATCATTTGAGAGAACCCCAGCTCCAGAGTGTGCTCCTCTCTGCTTAACTGCAGGCATCACGTAGAACGCGCACACTGGGGGACAATGCGAGCTGAGCAGAGCAGACACTACCCCGGGGCTGCTGCCCCTGCTATAGAGGGAGAGGAAGTTGGAGAGAAGCCCCTGGCTCCTTTACCTTCAGGCGGCTGATGAGCCCAGAAATCTTCACCTTGCTCATTGCAGCCCCAAACTCCTGAAGTGCGTTCAGGGTGAGGTCCAAGTGGCTCTCAGCACAGAATGCGAGGATGGAAATGACTCCCTGTCACCCAAGAAAAATACTGGTTAGGATCTAACCCACGAGTCCCTTCCTTTCAGCTGAAGCGGTGTAGAGCGCCAGTCAGGCGTCAGACCCATGGGCAGCGGGAGCTGAGTGAAACAGCAATGAAGAGGATATGAAGCGAAATGGCATCTGTCCCAGGCCAGCTCAGAGCTGAGCCCCACAGGCAGCATTCAGAGATTACTTGGTAAAGTGGAGAGAAGGACAGAGTCCTCACCTGTCTCTCAGGGGCTTCCATATAATCTGTTGTTGTCAAAAATTTATGAAGCTGGGATTTAACGTGGCCCAGGTCCTGACAAACTGCTAAGGATGTTCCTAGCGCCTTATACAGGAATCTCTGAAAGAAAGAGACCGGCACTGAGATACCAGTAACAGAACGTGCCAGTCAGTACAGACCCAGCTCAGCAATACTCAGGAAAGAACAAGATAGCCAAGTCCAAGCACCCATACTGCAGAAACATCCCATCATCTAGCCCAGCCAGAGAACCAACAATGCAGCACAGACAAGCAGCCTGTCCAAGCAAATATTGGAAGGGCAGGGGGGCAAGAGAGCAGGGAACAAGTAAAAACAAATTTTATATGGAGAATAAAATATAAAGTAATGAAGCCTTGAGAGAAGCCTTATGCAGCCCCCCAATCAGAATTTCAAGGGAAATTAACTAGAAACTAAGCCTTAACAGAGAACAAACCTTCTCACGGGAGGGGCTGGTATAGCTGGCCATCTGCTGATTCAACTCAAGGCTTATCTGGCTGCTCCAGGCACTGTCGTCTATCATCGCCAGAGATGTTCTTAGGAACTGAGTGTAAAAGAAGAGTTAAAGCAGATAGTTAATTGCAAGAATTTGGGGGTTGTTGTGGGGGTTGTTTGTTTATTTGTTTGGTGTTTTTTTTTCTTCCTTGTTCTCTCTTGTAAACTCTCCAATATTCAGGTGTCATGGGAAGGTAATTCCCTGTTGAGAACTATAAACATCGACAGCCCAGACTTCCTCTGCTGTTGTTCTTTAACCTTTGTCTGATGATTCCTCTCAGTCCCCAAACCCAGATGGACAGTGAATTGGAGAATGAGATAGAGCCAAGACATCTGACCATTGAGGAGTGATTTTATAGTGGATGGAGGATGGGCCTAGTAAACTTTGAACAAAGGGCCCTGGACTATGAAGGACCAGGCACCTTCTCTGAAGTGCTATGGACCCTTTATGCCACCTCCTGAGGGTCTCCAGGGTTGTGAGGTACCTCACTACCACCTGCCCTTAGCATGGAGGAAGACTTCTCTGTGCTCTGCCAGCCACAGGAAATACAAGCACGCCCTTCTCACCCCATTCAGGTTCCACTATCCTTCTACAGATAAGCAATCGGTATGGTCCAACCGCCGAGCCCTCTCTGCAGCCCCACAATGTCCAGCCCCTGTTCCAGTGGACACTCACAGAATTCATAGGTTTGCTACACACCACCTTACCAGTTTCACCTCAGCTTCACTGCTCCATTTCACACACTTAGATACATTTATAGTGAAAACAAGCAGAGTTCAATTGACAAAGATCAGAGAGTTGAGAAGCAGCAAGTAAAATAAATGTAAACAAATGGTTACGTAAAAATAAAATCATAACACACTTCTAGAGCTTAAACTTAGATAACCAAACATTCCCCTGTCTCACAAAGGATAGCTCCCCCAAATCTTTCTCCCAGCATGAAACACCCAGACCAAAGGTCATCCTCCATTCATAAGACAAGCCAGCTGGCAGTTCGTCCAATAGGTGAAGGATACCTGGTGCCGGATACCTCTGGACCTCCAGATAGGGTTCCAAGCATCCATTGTCTTCATTTGTAAACAGGGTACCCCCTATTGTTTGTTTTTCTTGTATCAAATGTCCTCTGGAGACTTCACAATCACTTGATTAGAATTTTCCTCTATTGATTAGCATCCACTGTGAATAATTACTCAATCTACATACAGCCATTCAGGCAGATAAGCATCTCCTGCCTGAAATAAACTTGTTTATCATTTTCTGGTGACCAGCCCCAACTCAGACCTTAAAAGCATCAATTTCAGTATGGAACCATAACACCTTATCTATTATCCATCCAGTCACTGTGCAATGATTATGATGAGGCGTGTGGCACGGGTATCCAGTAAAGGCTTTACATCACACCCTTTGATTATATAGAGATCAGATCCAGGGAATCCTGGGAATCCTGTGGCCTCAGCCAGTTGGCACCCAAAGGACCCAGGGTCACACCCTCAACTCCCATTGAAGTCAGCCAGGGGTTAGTAACTCTCAGCACTTTGCTGTTTCAGGCCCAAATTTTGAACAGCAGCCAGGAAATATCAGAAACCTCACAAGAAAACCTAATCTTATTTGATTTTTTAGCCCAAAGAATTTCAGAGGAGGCTGGATCTGGAATGGGGAACTCTAGAGTGTAATCCAACCCCAAATGGAACTGCAAACCTTCTGGCGCGTATTTGTCACTAGGTCCCTTCCTTTCATTTTCAGCACTCGCCATCAAAGTGTTCCTTGTCTGGATTTACACGAGGCTGCAAAGAGCTCTTTCTGAGCAGAAAGGCTTCTCCCTGAGATACAGTCACCAAACCCTGTCTTGTCTCTTTTCCTTTTGGGGTTTCTCACAGCAAATTTTCTTTTGAGTGGCAAAGAGAAAAAAAGAATCCTTTCGATGTCCCTCAGTGGTGCATTAGCACCATGAGCATGCTGGTTTTCTGGTTAAGTTGTGTGTTGTTCCCAGTGGTAACGCAGAGTTATTTATAACTGGTTGAACAATGCTAAGTCCATTTCACAAAACAAGTGGAATTTTTTTGTTTTGTTGATTTTTCAACACACACATGAAAAGTGAAAGAAAAAATATTTTGCTTTTCAAAATCAAAAATGACCATTATTCAGTTCTTTGTTTTCCCCCTTTCCTTCCCTTTATCCCTCGTCCCCAGGCCTTTCCTCCCCTCTTCCACTTTGTGACTGAAAAAGCCGGGAGGGGGGTTAGGGGGGCAGGGGGAAGGAGACAAACAGGAAAGCAAATGAAAAAAACCCAAAAAATCAACTTCAGTTTAAAAAAACTGAACATTTTCCGGTTGGGTTGGGTTGTTTTGTTTTGTGAAAAAAAAAATTGAAAATGTCCCATGAAAATAAAAAAGGCCAGTTGTCACTGAACAAAATGAAATGGTTTGACCATCTCTGCTTATAATTAATAGTTTATCATTAATATTTTCCCCAGCTGATACATTTGGAGGGGGGAGGGAGGGCTGTGACAATACAGCTGAAAGCCATCTTTTACCTGAAGCAGCATGTGCTCCCACCGCGCATGGTCAGGAATTTTCTGTGTTTCCTATGAAGCAGGAGGCAAAACATGATGTCAGCTAGGTTAGCAAGAAGACTCGTCCCAGGAATCTCCTTTGCAATCAGTCCTTCAAAAACCCCTGCTCTGCCAAGCTGTAACATACCTGGGCTTTCAAAGCTAAATGGGACCTACGCCAACATTCTTTCCTGGACCAACAGAAAGTATCATATTATGTACCCTGCTGGCATTTTTATTCAGGGTCAGTCAACCCACCAGGAGTGAGATGCTGAGCACTCCCAATTCCTTTTGACTTTAATGGGAGCTGAGGGTACTTAACGTCTCAGAAAACTGTTCAGCACATCAGAAGACTGGGTTTAATGTGAATACAAACTTTTCCTGCATAATAAGGGATTCTGGACTTGATCCTAACTTGATGTAAATCGGTGTAGCTTCACTGAAGTGAATGGAATTATACTGATTTACATCAGCTGAGAATCTGCCCCTGTTTCTGAATGTCCAGCTCTAACCTACCCTTCTTTAATGTCGGCACAAGGCAGTACTGGGGACTCTGTACAGCAACAACAACTAGGGAAGATACAGCTCATTTTTTAAATCTTTTTTTGACTATCAAACCCACTTGAACATTGTGGGGTCCGACCTTCATCAGAAACCTATCGGGTTTGTGCTCCACGTAGGGTCTGTCATACTCCACAGAGACTACAATGGCACAGCCACGTCATTGGAGCTCTGCTGGCATAACCCCATAGTGTAGACGCAGCCTACACTGACTGAGGAGGTCAATAGATTCATACCACCGTAAAATTGCTGAAAGACATTATTAGGCCCACAATACCTAGAGTCTACATAGGGCACCCACTTGGCCAACCTAGCTTTTATGGCTCAGGTTTCCTTACAGAAAGAAAAACTCTGGGTTTTTAATTGAATCATCCTTGAAAGTAAACATGGGGGTTAATTTTCAGAAACATTCAGTTTGCAAAATCAGACTATATATGTAACCCCAAAATATTTCACTAACCTCCAGCTTCATGTGTAATTCACCTTCCCAAACATTAACCTAGCAAAGGTGTGGGGGGAACTGCTGTAAAATTTCCATTCAGCTGAAACCTTCCTGGCCTGATTCTGCCCGGATTGAATTGGCTTCAGTGGTTTAACTCTAGATTTACCGCAGTGGTTCACAGTTATCCAGATGAAGGAAAAGTGAGGGCCTAGAAGCCCAATTTCAATTCCCCGCTCTTCCCACATACTGCAACAGGAAGGGCACAACACATGTCGATACGAAGCTGCATTTTCTGGCTTCCCTTCTATGCTCCATGGACCGCACTCCTCCTAACTAGCACTTTACCTTCAATGTACTGCAGCAGAGATGGGATCTTTACTACCCACGTCTCACCCACTGCTGCATGGATATTTTGGTGCAGGGCCTGTAGTAACTGCAAGGCAGCACATCCGTGTCCTTCTCCTGCATAAGGGGACGAGGCTACTACCTGTCAGTGAGACAGAAAGAACAGGCTAAGTTTGGTCAGCACAATACCAGTTTGTTCCTGAAGGAGGGAATAGTTCAGACTCTCTCACTGTGGAGACCATACAATAGAGTTGTTGATTCTACTGCAGTGCCTTCCTGAAGAAGAAAGCATTCTAGCTAGTACGAAGATACAGAACAGTGCGTCTCAGGAGAGGGCAGAGACAGAGAGATCCAATCATACACATTCCTCAGCCTGTCTACAAGCATCTAGCTAGAAAACCCATTTTATAGTTAACTGTCCCACTTCACATTCCATGAAAACCTATTCTCATGGTCTACTCACCAGAAGTCGTGCCAGCAGCCCCTGGGGTGTAGGGAGTTTCACTAGGGAAAGAAAGAGAATATCATTAATTCTGCCAGACTTTCAGAGAGTCCTGCTGATGTTATTCACCTAGCCATTTCCAACATGTCCACCAATGTTGAATGCAGCTGATCATAATTTGCATTTCCATAGTGCTTTCAGTCTGAGCTTCTCAAAATGCTTTACAGACATGAATGAATTCCATCTCACAGCACCTCTATGAGGTTGGCATTAATTACTCCTTCATTTCACAAGTGGGGAAGCTGAGAGAGAAAGATCAGGTGATTTCCACAAGGTCACATCAGAATTTTGGTGGCAAGCTGGGAACAGAACCCACATTTCCTAGCTCCCTCCCATGGCCATGTTGTAATCACAAGACCATCCCTCATTTTAGCCTTCTCATTGCAGATGAGAGAACTGGAGCAGACTGAACCTGTTCATTGCATAGTGTGCCTGGAGAGAATAAATGAAAGAGTTCCTGTTATAAACCTGGTCCACCGTAGTCGAGGGAAGCAGCTTCTTCTCCTTCCTGCTGCTTTTTCTCAGCCAGCTCCCTAAGGCATCTGCAGAGAGGCTTCAAAGTACCAGTGTACTGAGCTGGCACCACATATTCGAGAAGCCTTGGCCATAACACCTGCAGAGAAGAGCAAGACTGTTCAGTACGCAGCTATTTCCATTCCCCCACCTCCAGTATCCTGCTGTCGGAATCCCTCCCTCTCATGTAGCTTCTCCTTTTATTCATCACTGACCCTTCCCTTACCTATCACCTCATCTCTCTCTCCCCATCATCTCACTCCACCTGTCCAATGCCCCCTCACTCTGTCTTTTAAATACTCTGCCTTCTTTGGTGAGCAATTTGGCTCTCACCCAGAGATGAATCCTCTTTCCCTGCATTAGAGCATTATGGAGCTATTTAGATGGCACCATCAACTCACCCAGAACTTTACAGACCTATATAAGGCACAGTCCCAGCCCCAGCATTTGTTCAAATCCAGGATCACCAAATCTAAATGTCAGAAGTATTCATGGGGGACCTAAGGGGCAGTTGCACTCAGACAGTGGAAAGAATGAAGAGAAGATCTCTGCAACATGATTCCTTCCAGTTCAGTTGCTTTCTATCTTTTCTCTAATGTGAGCCACTTACTCCGTGATGAAGGGGTCACATCCCTGACATGAATTTGACATGCTGTTCCTCCATTATGCTGACTGTGCAAAAAGCTTCCTTGTGGGGAGGTACAAGGAAAGTAAGGAAGAATGTCCCTATTTCAAGAAGCAGTAGCAGCAGGTCACTTACTTGGGTCATTCCAGTGACTGAGGTGTCCAGACATTGCAGGATGTCAGTGCACAGGGTTTGGATAGTGTTTTCTTCCGGAATAGCCTGGGTGAGAAATGTTGTACCCTGCTGTGAGACAGCTCTATAGAACTTATTAGCTAGTAGCAAGTCACTGGCTAGAGAATCAGTGTCCTTCTCTTACAAAGCTATCTTGAACATTGACCTATGCCTGCTTTTATATTGCACTGGAAGTGCACAAACATCTGAAGGGAAGAGAATAACGAAAACTCTTAACTGGTGGGTCAGATCCCAGGCTTAGGAAAACCCTAAAGTGAAGGGAATGATTCTCTGAACAGAAGAGTTTCCCCAACAGGGTTAATTTTCTTTAAATTTGAAAAACTGTTTCATCTTTTTATCTCAGAGGAAAAGCATTCAGACTATGCAGAACCAGGGGGATCCACTCTATTTGTTTTGATGCCCCAACCAGCTTGGTCATTTCATGTGTAGTGAGTGTGATTCTATCAACAGGCCTAATTCTGCTCTTACTTACTCCGGAGTAAATATTGATTGACTCTACTGATTTCAGTGTAAAGGAGAGCAAAACTGGCCCGAGGAGAACAAGCAGCCTTCCTTAAGATGGGGGGGGGGGGTGCGTGTGTGTGAAAAAAGGCCCTTGGAGAGTATTGCCACAAGCTCCAACTTTGTAGAAAAGGGGCCAGGCAGAGCTAAGATCTTCAACAACTTACTGTAAAGTTGAACTGTTTATGTTAATACAGATCATGGATCCAATCCTTACCAGTTTGCTGGTGGACACACTGAACTCCCTGAAAACATGTGCTACCATATCCCATGCTGCACAGTTCTCCACACTTTCTGAGCTGAGCAGCCTCCGGATGAAATGAAGAACTGCCTTCCTCACCTGAAAGGGTAGAGATGTCACACATGAGTTATTGTTATCCCTTCTGCCTGAGATAGGAGATAGGATATGAGAGTCCTTATGCTTTTGATTTGATCTCCTTGGCTTATAAACATGGATCCATTTAACACAGGCAGGAGAATGACATGCCTTCTCTAGTCTGCAGTCTCTCCTCTGGATCTGAATGAAAGCTCCACCCAGATGTCCATTCATCCCATATCATTGAAAAAAATTGAAATATTTCACTGCTCCACACACAATCTTACCGTAGCATTCTGATCACTGAAAGTGGATTTCACTGCCTTCACAATCAGCAACTTTTTCAGTCTTGTCTCGGGCACTGAAAGATAAGGAGAGGTGTACAGTACTTCTTTGTTCCACACACTCACTTTCCACATTGGAATGAATCCTGGTTTTCAAAAGGCCCTATTTAAGAATAGTCCCAAGCTTCTCTCATACACAGAATCAATGGGGAAAAGATAGGACCAGACTCTGGTCTCAGTTACACTAGTGTAAATCTAAAGTAATTCCAGTTCTATAAATAGTGCCATCATACTGCCATGATGGAAATAGTATAAAAGAATTAGATAGACTGAGGTCAATCTGTGTTTACACAGTATAACAACACAGAATCTAGTCTATAGTGCCTAATACTGACGATTATCGAGTCAGGGTATTATTTTATTTTTGATTATTGTTAATGTGCATTAGCCCCAAGTCAACTTCTGTATCTGAAGTTGAAAAATATCTTGGGCTACATTCAGCATAGTTGAACCTGTTGATTTCTAGGTGGCCATAGGGGGGTAACTTAGGGCAGCATTTGATCCCTTAGTGGATATCCAGGCCACTGGTGACTGTGTGTTATAGAGATTCTGTGTCCCATTCGCAGAGGCGATGAGTCTGTTACAGCCCTGACATGCCTACAAAACCTTGGTTCTTTAGCTCAATCTACAGTAGCTCATGCTTTTAGCTCTGGATCAGGGCTGGCTTTAGGCCGATTCCCCTGATTCTCCCGAATCAGGCTCCGTGCCTGAGAGGGCCCGCACATAACAGGACCCGCGCCCAGTGGCCTTTTAAATTTTTACTCACCCGGCAGCACTCTGGGTCTTGGCGGCACTTCAGCGGCGGGTCCTTCACTCGCTTTGGGTGTTGGCGGCACGTGAAGGACCCGCTGCTGAAGTTCCACCGAGACTCTGAGCAGTGAAGGACCCGCTGCGAAGTGCAGCCAAAGTCTCAGGGCACCGCCCGGTGAGTACAAGCCCACAAATCAGGCCCCGCACTTCCTAAAGCCAGCCCTGCCCTGGGCATCCCCAACTCAACCCTCAGCATGTCGGCCAAGAGGGCAGCTGGCACAGTTGCTCCTGTGTTACTTACAGTCAGCACCAACAATAGCTCTGAGCAGATTCAGAGATGCCACACGAACAGCCTCATTCTCAATCTTCAGCTGAGAGTGCAGAAAGGCTATCAGATCATCAGGAGAAGAACGGGCTGCAAGGCAAGAAATCACGTCCTCACTGACGACAGAACTCTTATTCTTACCATACCTTACAAAGGAAGTTACAAGGAAACCACTGTGTAACTCAGAGTCTCTTCCCCTTACCTAGCTGAACTATACAATAGACCAGCTCTGTGTGATTTTCCATGCTGAGCAGCTTAGCTTGAGAACAGAGCTGTGGGAAGAAGGGAAATGGTCAAAGAAAAAAAACTAATCAGAACCAATTGAAAAGAAAACGTTCAATTAATTTCGAAGCTTCCACTTCCTACTTGTCCAACTGGAGGTCTGAACCCCAGGTGGATGGTACTGAATGCGCAGCAAGAATCAAACACAATGTCCAATACATTAGATAAGAGAAGCTAAAGTGTTTTGAGCAGCAGAGCTCATCGAATCAAGACACAGCCACAGTGTTTACTGTACAACTCTAACTCCCCTGATAATCGACATGGTAAAATTGCTTTACAAACTGAGCTGGATATTAGCTAAGAAAATGAGACCTCTACCTGCTTACTCTTGAGCCTGCAGAAATCAGTAAGGCATGAGGCGGTCCCCAGGCTCTGCACTATCATTCCATATATTTTGATTGTTAATATGCTTCAGATCTGCTGTGCCTAAGCTCAAGGGATCCAAGCAAAACCACCCCTCACCTGGTTGTGCAGAGCACTGCAGATGGCTTGAAACTTCCCGTCAGGGAGAGGGATCTTATATTCACCCGAGACCTCCAAGAGCTGGCTCAGACTCTGCAACAGAGGATGAAAGTCAGATGGTGGCACACACAGGAGCAATATGTAGTGACTGAAGCAGATTCAGGGGATTCGTGGATTCCAAGGCCGGAACAGATTATTGCCATCATCTTGTCTGACCTCCGGTATAACACAGGCCACAGACCTTGCCCAGAATAATTCCCAGAGCAGAGCTTTTAGAAAAATATCCCAATCTCGATTTAAAAACTATCAGTGAGGGAGAATCTGCCTCAGCCCTTGGTAAATGGTTCTAATGGTTAATTATCTCGCCATTAAAAATGGATGCTGTATTTCCAGTCTGAATGTGTCTTGCTTCAGTTTCTAGCCATTGGATCAAGTTACACCTTTCTCTGCTAGACTGAAGAGCCCGTTATAAAACATGACTCCCTCATGTAAGATATTATAGACTGTCATGAAGTCACCCTGTCACAGGATAGGTCCACCCCGTCAGGTGGTACCAGGTTGTGGAGGAACTGAAGTAGATCTTGGGCGGCCCAGCTGGCCTAGTCTCCCTAGCCACCGCAGCAGTCCTGGCTCCTAGGGCAGCATAGCCTAATGGTTGGGATCAGCGCAGCAGCCCTTCGGTGAGGGTTCATGGCCCAACAGCCTGAGTCACTAGCGCTCCCCTTCTAGGTATGGCAGTGCGGCCTAGTGGCCAAAGTCATTAGAACCACCTTTTGTGGCAGGGAAGTGTTGCCTAGTGACCAGCCCTTCTCCACTGGCTCCTACCTATTCCAAAGGTCCCAGCACAGGGCCCTGTCTTGCTGTAGAGGTATCTGCCACCAAATCAGCGGGGATCCTTCCAAAACATGCCAAGTCAAAGCCCAGTGCCTCAACTGGATCAGTGCTTAGTCTACCTAGGCTACTTCCCACTCAGGGATTCTGTGGTCTCTCCTCCATCTCTGGCATTGGGTGGCTGGGGGTCGTTGGTTGCAGCCACAGTCCGGCTGGCCTCTGAATCCTGGAGCACTGGCAGTCTCTCTGCAGGAGCCTGCAATGCACCTCTGCTCCCTTCGGCAGCCATCCCAGACTGAGCTGAGTGGTTCTCTTTTATATCCTGGTTCCAGCTGAAGCATGCCCAGCAGAGATGAGGGGCCATGGCCTCCTCGGCCCACAAAGTAGGATTAACCCCTGCTGAACCAATGTGGGGTAGGTAAACCCCATCACACACCCTTTTACTTTCTGTTTGTTAAACTAAATAGATTGAGTTCCTTGATTCTACCACTGTAAGGCATGTTTTCTAATCCTTTAATCACTGTGGCTCTTCTCTCAATCTCCTCTCCAATTTATCAACACCCTTTTTGAGTTGTGGGCACTAGAACTGGACAAAGTATTCCAACAGTAGTCACACAAGTGCCAGATTTAGAAGTAAAACAACCACTGAACTCCTCCTTGAGATTCCCCTTTTTATGCTTTTCAGCTTTTTTGGACACAGCTTGAGTTCGTGTTCAGCTGATTATTCATCATGATCCCCACAATCTTTTTCAGAGTCACTGCTTCCCAGGACAGCATCCCCCATCATGTATGTATGGCCTAAATTCTTTGCGCCTAGATGCTCACATTTACATTCAGCCATATTTAAATGCACCTTTGTTTGCACCCAGTTTACCAAGTGATCTAGATCTCTCTGAATCTGTCCTCTCCATTTTTTACCACTTCCCAATTTTTATCTCATCTGCCAACTTTAGCAGGGAAGATTTTATGTCCTCTGCCAGGTTATTGATAAAAAAGGTGAAAATCAATTCCTTCCTGCATCTAAACACTTTTCTCCTTTGCTGCTTCAAGCTTCCAGAATGTCTCTGATGCCATCTACAGATTTTACTATATTGAAGCAGTTCTGTAGTGCCCTGATGCTATCAAACAAGTCCATGATGCATTGGTTCCCTCCAAATCATGGGTATTTCAACCCCAAAAGTGACCACATACTCTGTACCAGAAAGCTTCAACCAACAGAGATGGTGAGTAAATATCACTACCAAGAAGTTGTAAATGAACTCACGAGACAGCTATAACTGTGTAGCCCCACTGAAGACAGAATATGGCCCCTTACTTCTTGCTCATGTGGTACTCAGGGTCGATGAAATAGAGAGACAAGGGGAGTGAGTCAATATCTTTAATTAGATTATCTCACCCACCTTGGCGCTCTAATATCTTGGGACCAACATGGCTACAACAGCACTGCACAGAACGGGAGATGAAATAGACAGGCAATGCTTTTAGATCCATCTAGTTCCATAATCCAAAGCAATGACTCTCAAGCCTCCTTAGTATTAATTTTCAACCAATGACAGTTGTCTTGGTACTGACCAGAGACAACATATGGCAGCCCCTGCTCTGAGGAGCTTATGAACTAAAACAGAGACGCAGAGTTGACAGGATATACTGGGAAATCTCAAGGAGGGAGGATCTTTTTGGAGTGGGGGGGGTAGGTGTTTTGTTTTCTATCTCCTTATCATCCTCCCCAGGAAACAGAGGATGCTTTTCATAAGAGGCATTTACCTACAGATCTTGTTGCCTGGCTCACCATGTGTACAAACCCAGAGCTTGTGTGGATATTTATTTTCTAACAAGTCACTGTCTCAACCAGGAAACCCCACTGGCAGCAAATTCCTCATGCAGTTCATATATGCAGACACATAGACAGTTACCTTAAGGAGCGGTACCTCACCTTGGTGATGTGAAAAACATCAGTGTTCTCCTTATATTGCTCAAGGAGCCATGAGATCGGTTTAAATAGCTGATCTTGATGGCCTTCTTTGTGTAGCAGGAGGCTCATCATGGGACCAAGGGCTTTGATGATAGCCTGCTTGAGCTGCATAGATGAGACACAGAATTTATGTTCCTATGAATTCATTCAATATCATTCAATGGGCACACCTTTTCTACTTCCAATGAGTGCACCTTCCCTTGTTCCACTGTAGGAATGGGCCTATCAATATTTCCTGGTAAGAACCAGGACTCGTAGGGTTGGTTTTCAGGATTATATCCTAATGCACCTCACAACTATACCAGGTAAAATATTCCCCAGATTAATATGCATTCTAGGCCAACTCATCCCTGCTGGAACTCCACTGGGGCTGAATGGAGGAATTAATTTAGCCCACTATCCCGCGTTCATCTGCACGTTAGGTGCATAAAACCAGAATCCATGTACACTGCGTACAGACAGAATTTCCACGTTGTGGTGACATTATAAATGTTTGGATTTTAGATGTTTTACATGACACTCTGTTCCATCCAAAAGGACCTACCATTAAATGTCATCATCACAATGAGTGCCAGACACATAGAATTTAATGTTACAATTTCTGCTAAAGGTTTAGAAAGCCAGCAATTCTCACCTCCGGCTCCTCACAGGTCAGCCAGTTGCTGGTCACATGAGCATAAATAGGAAGAATTGGATCGCAGAATTGCGATGCATCCATTCTGCGGAATGAGCACTTTTCCCAGTTAGTGAAATAGAAATTTACTGCTCTTGACCATTTTCCAGAACTGCATGGAAGGAGAGAAGACAGGCAATGTGAAAAGGACATATTGGTAACAAGGAGAAGTTGCTTTATCAGTGAACACACCCAGGCCTAAAGTTTACTACAATTCCATGGCAGCTACTGCTTGGTTCAGGAATAGACGCTGAAATCCAACATCAATTTTGAGCTATTTCTCTTCCCCCACATTCCGTGTCTTGTTTCTCAAAAGGCTTTTTAATTTGCAGATCTCTCAATCTTATTTCAATTACCATCATTTGAAGACAAATCTTTTCTCCCTTCCTTGTTACCTCTTAATTAGAGCTGGTTGAAAAAGCAGTTTAAATTAAATTAAAAATCTTTACGGATAGTTGTTTTTTTCTTTCAAAATTGCAAAGTGTAAAATCATTTCTATTTTTCAAATATCTGAAAAATTCAGTCACCTCTTTAGATGCTCCAAAACACTGGGCACACTTCCTAATCAAAATTGTCATGGTCATTTTCAGGTTTGTTTTTCATCAAATTTGGGGGGAAAATTATGGAAAATATAATTAAAAATCAAAATATTTCAGCAAGCGCTCCTGTAAATGACTCGTGTCCTCTGCAGTTATTGTTTATTTAACCCTAACACTGTATGATTTCATCCTGAGTTACAGTTTGTCTGAAAGATGTTGAGTGCCCCTAACTGCCATTGGCTTTACTGGGATTTGAAGGTAGTGGGAGCACTTTGCCTAAAGGTAGGTGTATCTAGTGTCCTTGCTAAGAAGAATTAGGGCCCAATCCTGTTCTCTATGAAGTTGATGGCAAAATTCCCATTTACCTCAAAGGCACAGGATTAACCCCTTACTGAGCATCACCTGAAAAGCAAAGGAAGAGAGAAGTGGAGAGGAAGAGAAGACAGAGAAAGAGGGTGAAAGGAGATGATGATAAAGAAACTAAGGGGAGAGAATGGGTGAAGGAGTGGGAAATGGGATTTTTAAATGTACAGTATTGAAATCTGCTCCCTTCACCTCCTCCCCCAGGAGACTGCTGGCAGATGGGCAGCTTCAGCCTTTGTGTCTGTTTATTTTAAATTATATCCATGAGTCATAAAGGGCCTGAACTTACAAATGCTCAGCGCCTCCTGCAAAGTACAGCGCACTCTCAACTTCACTGAGTGCCATGGGAGCCAAGGAACACAGCACCTGGTGCAACCCAGGGCAGGGAGCACAGTGCAGGGCCTGTTTGCAAACTTGGTCAGTCACTTCAATTGTACCAAAACCCCCTAAGTATCCATATTGGGCACCTATAGCAAGTTCTGGCACTTACCACCACAAAATGCTTGTCTCATCCTGCTGTCGTTGACTAACTCCAGCATGCAGTCCATATCATACAGGGTCATTCTCACAAAACGGATACACTTAAGTGCTGCAGAGAAAGGCCAGAAGAGAAGGAAGACAGATAATCAGCTGCTCTCCGCCTTCTTAGAACACACTTAGAAACACTGTGGGGCAGGATGCTATGGGCTCCTGGGCCATTTTGCACTGTGTAAGCAGAGCAGGATGGCTTTACAGCAGCCATTGATACCCAGTGGGGGATTCACCCTGAAGAGGGGAATCCTCCACCAGTGCACAGCTGTGCCTGATGCCCAACTCACTCCCAGCGTAAGGGGAGAGCGCACTGGGGCCGGGTGGGAAGTGGGGTGAAGAAGAGCTCCACTGGACCTGATCTTCCACTCATTCCCATCCTTAAGGAACTTCAGTCAGGGGCAGAAGTTACAGCTTGCACCTCTGTCTGGATAGCTCATGATCTGGAAGCCAGAACTAGCAAGAGCAGTGAATCCTGTGTCTCTCCACACACACACACGCATGCACACACTCAAGCAGAGCTCTGTTTAGCTGTAATATTTTTAGGTAGAGAGTAATCCCTGTCCTTAAATGAAAGACAATAACTTTGAAACAAAAGATGGAAGTTACCATACCATAGGCTGATGACAGGTTGCCCAGTGTAACTAAAATAAACTCTTCCGGCAGGTTCAGATGACTCCGCAGCTCAGACATCACATCATTGAAATAGCAGCGTGCCAGCATCACCAAGGTGTTACTAGCTGCCACTTTAAGTTCATTTGTTACTTGCTAAAAAAAAAAAAAAAAAAAAAAAAAGAGAGAGAGCGAGAGAGACTGAGGTGACTGAAGCCGGCTGCACTAGCCAGAGTTGTTTAGATGAGTCAAGTCCTAATTTCTGTGCATAAGTTGTGAATGAACCCACCCAACTTTATGTGGATAGAGTCATTACTTATAAATATTCATTGAATCAAAACAATCTTCAGCCTTTGAGTTGCTTGCAAGCTGCTTGGTTAGACTATTCACTAGTAGCTCCTTGTGGTGGATGACTGGTCACCATAGTCACATGATATTTTGCCCCGCCCTTCCCTAAGGAGGTAGTAAGAGACAGACTGGGCAGCTTCAATGATATTCAGAGAGCTTTCCTGGAATAAACTGTCCCCCAAAAGGAGGCTGACTTCCTTTGGAACAAGAGAGGGATTTTTCCATGGGTTTTCCTGCTGCCAAACTAGATTCTAAATCCAATGCTGCTGGTTTTGGAGATAGCTCAGATTCTGTCTGTTTTAGGGCTTTATACTGCACTTATCGCTATAGTATCAGAGTACCTCCCACATAACATCAGTATAAAAAATGAAATCCCTAGTAGACTTTGGGAAAGATGTGCTCATTAAGAAACCATAGGCCTGTCTCTGTGTCTGATATCATGTGTCTCGGGTTATGATCCTGCAAAGCACTTAAGCACATGTGTAACTTTCACATGTGAGTTTTCCCATCTTATGCATGTGCACAGGTGCTGTCTAGGACCTGGGCTTTGGTCTGGAGGAAGGTGTGGGCCTCTAACAGAAGAATACATTTTCATTTCAGTATATAGTTTACTCTGCCCCCCCCCCCAAAAGAGAGTTTTAATTAGTTAAAGCTTTGGATCCTTTGATTAGTAGCTCAGGAGAACTAACTTACCCGAGTCTCTCTCATCTGCTCTGAGGCTAGGCTTATAATTTTGTACACTAGCCTTCTCTCTAGTCACCCGGTGTCCTGCTCCAACACATTCTAAAGGATATAGTAAATGTCTATTTTGTTTTGCTGGGGACAAACCAGAAAAGAGAACAAACAATTGGGAAAAGTTTTTCTTGATGACCACACAGTAATTTGACAAATAAGCCCCTGCCCTAAAGAGCTTCCAATCCAAACATGAAATGATTAGCCCAAGTCTTATCAGAACAGAGCAGGTCCGTGGCCAGGAAGAGAATCCATGTGTCCTGAGTCATTATCCAGAGTCCTATCCACTAGGCCACACTGACTCCTCAGCCAGCATGCTCACACAACTAATCCCTTGGCTTAACTGGTGTCAAACATGCCATGCCCTCCACAATCACCACATTAGCAGCACTTCAGAAGCAGCCGAACAATTGACATATTTTAATCTTCCTGCAGAGAAAAAAAGCCAGAAGAAGCCTCCTTCACTGCCCCCTTCTTGAGTTTCATTTATTGAAAACAAACAATAAAAAGGAGCCCCTTGCCCTTGCTCTAGCCAGTCCAGACAGAATTGGTAAATGTGTAATTACAAAATACCCAACTCCCGCAGTAAGTCCTCAACAGCTCCTAGGGGAAATTATCTCAGCAGTTAGATCTTCATTGACAGTCGCACACTCAAAGGTGTCTTTTATGAGGCCCATCAGTGTAGAAATTCACAGATGATACTAAATATGTGGGAGTTTAGTATCAGCTGGGACAGAAAAAAAATAAAGAGGGAAACAGAGAAATTAAAAACCTGAGCGAAGAACAAGATTATTTTCAGAAAACTGCAAACTAGCACATCTGGAAAGGAGGTAACTGACATAATGGGAGGAGAAAAGTGGGAAGCAACAAGCGCCCTGGGGGTGACAGTGAAAAAGCAAGTCACAGTGTCTATGCAAGGGGTGATGGCTACCACAAAGAGCCATGTGGGTTGGGTCTTTTCCACACAGGGATCATGGCACAAAGCAGGAAGACGACAGTTCCTCTGTTCATCTAAGGTGTGACTGTATCTGGATTATTGCATTTTCTAGCACCACATTCCCAGAGAGATCAACAAATTGGAAGTAATTCGTGGGAGAGCAAAAAAGAATGCAGGGGGGGTGGCAGAATTGACTTCTGAATAGAGCCCTGCAACCTGACCCAAATCCTATGGGACCTGACTACAGGCATCAGGCTCAGGTTGGATGAGAAAACAACTGACTCTCTTGGGCTCAGGTCAGCTCGGCTCTCCTCCTTTAGCCCATGGGATCGGCACAACAGGGGGCAGCGTCAGAGGATGAAGCCATTGCTGAACATTGTTGCCGCTGCACCGGCTCCATGAACAGGATGCGGTGGCAATATCCGGTTTGAGGGGAAGGGTTGGGACCAGGATGGAAAATTATTCAACCCTCTCAAGGTGAGGTGAGTGGGCTTGGGGCCAGTTCAGGTTGGGCTTCAAAACTGGGCCCGAGCAGACCTCTACTTCTGAAGACAGACTGAAAGAACTGTCTACGGCAGATGCGGCCAAAGGATGGCTATGAGGGAGACATGATAATACCATACAACTATGTGAAGCGCGTGAACATCAAGGAGGGAGAGGAATTTTTTAGTATAATACATTTAGGTAAAAGTAGGAGTAATGGGATTAAACTAAAAAAAAGACATACAGTTTAGACTTTAACAACAGGAAAAATGCCTCACCTGTGAGACAGGTCTATAAGGTTATGACATAGTCTTCCTAGGAAAATAGTGGAAGTTCAGTCATTAGGGGCTTTTAAAATTAGTTTAGCCAAACCAGTTGAAAATGGCCATTTGGAATGGTTCTGCATTCGCAGGGAAATGGACTGGATGATCCAATAGGTCTTTTCCATCTCTGTCTCCTGGGAGTCTCTAAATCTAGGTAACCTGCATGCCAAGGTCATAAAGCCCTTTGGAATGTTCAGAGCCAATCAGATCTCTCGATTAGCTAAACATTCCAGGGGTGCTGCTTGAAAAGGAGGCTTCTGCAAACTGCAACCAGAACACACAGCTCCACTGGGGAGAAGCTCCTTCCATTCATTTTTAAATGTCAGGAGGATTTGTTTAATTGAAAATTGTCACTGATAATTTATGAATACATAAGCACTACGTAATACAAGTAGCTCTGGATTAGGCAACAATTTTATTCTTTAAAACCAAGAGATTCATAATTAATCAAGTAATTCAAATAATTAAAGTACTAGGAGGCCAAGACAAGCAGTTCAGTTCTGCTCATAAGGGCTAGTGGGAGAGGGCAGACTGGGGGAGGGGCTGAATGGGAGTGGAGACCCAGGGTTACAGGGCAGGAGGGAGGTTCAGAGACACACAGTGATGGGGGAGGAGGTGCAGAGCTACACAGGGACAGAGGGTGGTTGGGTGGGGCACAGAGCCACATGGGGATGGGAGGAGTGGGTGTCTGAGCAGGGGTGGAGGAACACATGAACAGTGGGTGCAAGCACCCATGGGGGTGCAGGAACACATGGAGACAGGGGCAGATGTGCCTTACTGAATGGGAGAGGTTAGGAGTCAGCCAGGGTCTACATGGGGGGAGCTCCCTAACAATTCCTCCCCACCCCTCCCAAAAAAACCATTTCATACTTTTCCCACCCATACCCAGCAACCCTCCAAGTTCACACCCAGGCTTCTTCCCAGCAATTTACCTCCCTCTCCCTCAGCTCCTCCATTACCCTGACTCTACCAAGCCTTTGCACTGCAGCTGAGGGGTGACAGAAATATGGTTCTGTAGTGAGTTTAAATGAATTATTACTCAGAGTTCTGTATTAATATGCACAGTAAGGAATCTATTTGTCAAAAAACATTTCCTCAATCCTTTTTGTTGTCTGTATTGATACAGACATACTTGCTGACAGGGATTTTGAAATACATAATTTGAACTGGTGCAATTATATTGTATATTTGCAGAAATGTTAAAATACTGTGCACATCATTTTTATTTTTTTGTTGCAGAATTCTCCCAGTAGAAAATATATAGATAAGGTCCCTTCAGTGCTATAATCTCAATAATATGTCATCATAAGAAAGGAGTGTTGGTTAGGAATAAGAGCAGGGAATCAGTTCACTTGGGTTTTATTCACATTCTTTTACTAACTTGCTAAGTGGTGTTGAGCAAGTAACTTAATTCCCTGTGACAAATCATCTGTAAATGGGGATCGTGCTTACCATTCTCACAAGGGTGCTGTGAGTCTTAATTCACTAGTATTAGGTAAGTGCTTTGAGATTTTTGGATGAAGATGCTAAAGAAGGGCACAGTATTATTAAAAAAGATTATTGCTAGTCCTATAGTGTACTTTTACTATATACAACCCATGTACTCCACTGTGTGTAAAAGGACAATGCTCTCTTTATAGAGCATTATATCATCCTGATCTATAATAACAGCATTTTGCATGATGAGTTCATGCCTGAGGACAGAAAGATTAATACTGATGGTGCACCAGACCAAGTTCTGTACTGAATTACCCCCATGCATTCCCCCAGGAAGTCAGGCAGAATTTGGTGTGGACACATGGAAAGCAGATTTAATTTCCTGAAACTGCCCTACCTCATCCTGTTGCAGTTTCTCCAGCAGAACTCTCACAACACTAGCCAGCTTGGTCTTAGCTATAGAGGCAATCCTGAGGGCAATTTTGTTCTTATTTTGGTCAGCCATATGTGCCAGGAGGGAAACAACCTCATTATAAACACCTGAAATTAAATAAAAGGATTCAGTTGGTTACCATTGATGGTACAAATTGGTGCTGGCCTCTTTAATTCACTATCCAGTAAAGATTCTGCAGGTGCCTAAACACTGTGAGGAGAAGACAACCTGGGAATCATGTAAATTCTCTTCCTTCCTTCTGATGACCAGGTTTGTGTGCTGAAGGACCCAATGTGTTTGGGGGGAAATCATAATGAAGAAAATTTGCTCCTTTCAGTAGATCCCGTGTAAAATAATCTTCCTTTCCCTCTTTACTATCAATTGATGAGGTTTGATAGCATACAGAATAATACTTTATGGCCCAAATTTTCAAAACTGGTTGCCTAAACTTAAGCTCCTAAATCCATATTAAGGCACCTACACCCTGATTCAGCATCCTAATCACATGCTTAACTCTAAGCCAACAAAGAGACCTAAAGTTAAGCACATGCTTTAAGAGTTTTGCTTAGTCAGGGCCTCATTTTCAAAAATCCTGAGCACCCAGATAACAAGTTTTTGGGTTCAGTGTAAGGCTACTAGGTGAAATTTAATGATTTGTGAAATCCAGGAAGTCAGACTAGATGATCTAATGGTCCCTTCTGGCCTTAAACTCTATGAAACTATGAAATAGCTGATGTATTAAAAAATCAGGATTTTATCTCCCATGTATCTCTTAGCTGTGGGCAGAAATTCTCCAGGAGCCTTAATATTTAACAAGAAATCTGAAATGCCATATGTATCTGTCTCCATGGTAACAGCATTCCAAAGCATGAAGGAGGAACTGACAAGATTTCCCCTTCCTGGAAAGACTGCTTGAGGTTAGGTGATTGCCCATCCTTTATGCAAATTGCATCCTTCAGTTCTAACACCCAGATGCAAACTGAATCCTAACTGTAACCTACACTGCCCATCTAGCTGCAGTAGTGATAGTGTGGGATTAGGAGCACTAGTGTTGCTAAGAAGTGTGACCCCCATGCTTTCTTATCCTGCATTTAAGATATTAGCAGAGCTTCATTTAGACAGCCAGAAGAGAAGTCCCTCTGCATTTTTTGTTCTAGTTTCCCCCATCTCTGAGGATTCCACAGCTAGATCTTGGCTCCATGGATGCAGAAGACACAAAATGATAATAAACATAATAAACATAAAACACCTGGGACAAAAGTAGGGAGACCTTCCCCATAACATTCAATACAAACTGAGATTCTCAGGAAAGTTTCCAGCTCCAGAGGCTGTAGGCCAAGTCCTGAACTGGTGTAAATCAACACAGCTACAAGGAAGACAACTGGTTTACATCAGCTGAGGTTCTGGTCATAGAAATGGAGAACATTACAACTAATCTATCTGTATGTCTATGCTTTCTGAATGTGTGTGTGAATATAGACTGGATCTAGAAAATACAGTGCTGACCCTTACCTCTCTCGGTTACCTCCTGCTCAGTCACAAATTTATTCATGTTTTAGTCTTTTCAACACTTCCTCCAGTCCTTTCTCCAAAGAGCTCCTGTACTGATAGGCAGCTGGCCTCTCAATCTGTCATGGCCAGGATAGCCAGTTCAGATTATGCAAGCACTATTATGACATCAATGTGACTGTGGCATACCACATAATCTCCTGCTGACCAGGTATGTGCTGTAATTACATGGACAAGATCCTCAAAGGTATTTAGGCTCCTAACTCACACTGAAATCAGTAGCTCTTAGGAACCTAAATACATTTCAATATCTGGGCCCATACATGTAAGCAGTTCAATAGGAGGCTACATTTGCTCCAGTGTAGAATTTCTCATTCTCTCAACATCATTTTGAATTTTGGTTTGGTCCCTCTCTGTTTACCACACTTTCCAATATTGGTTTTACCTGAAAATCTGCTCCTGGTTGAATTTATATAAAATAAAAGCACCAAACAAAGAAAGAGAAGAAACTGCCTTGGAGAATGCACAGTGACCCTTGAGTGTGGTTGGTTGGTTTCCTTTGCTTTTTAATTTGGTTGATCAAAAAGCCTGATGAAACCTTATTGAACTGTATTACAAATATTGATTTTATATTATTTTACAATGAATTGAAATGTATACTTAATTTCCATGTCCTGCCAAACAAATCAACTACATTAATTTTTATTGTGTTTGATACAGTGTGGTGTCATATGTAGGGCCATATGTAGAGCCAACTCTTGATTTTGGAAGTTATGTTGCCTTTAAAGCATTCAGAGTGATGACACACTTTGCAGTAAACCATATGGAAAAAGAATTCCAATTACATTTGTCCCTTGCTATGTATAACTGATTTTGTGCCTTACCCTTTCTGATTTTATCCTTACACGTATATGCTATTCTTTTCTATTCCTCCTTAGTAAGTCGTCCGTTTCACATTTTGTAGGATTTCTTTTTGAATTTCAGCTCATTAAAAAACTTACTATTCTTCCTATCTTTCCTTTGGATTGGCAGTTGTGCCTTTAATATTGTCTCCATGAGAAACTGCCAGCTTCCCTGAACTCCTTTATGCCTTAGATATTTTCCTTATGGGTGGCTACCTACCAATTCTCTGAGTATATTGAAATGTGCTTTTGGTAGTCCTTCTTCAGTCATTCTCACTCCTTCCTTTCCTTAGAATCATGAAATCTATCATTCATGATCACTTTCACCCAAATCACCTTCACATTCACAACCAGCTCCTCCCTGTTGGTCAGAATCAAGTCTAAAATGGTTGTCCCTCAGGTTACTACCTCCATTTTCTGAAACAAAGCATTGTCCCCAGTACATTCCAGGAACTTACTGGATAATTTTGTTTTTTGCCATATTTCTTTCTTAACAGCTGTCTAGGTAGGTAAAATCCCCCATTATTATCATCAGGATTTGTGTTTTGAATATTTCTGGGTTTTGTTCTAGAAATGCTTCATCTCCCTCCTCTTCCTGATTTGGTGGTCTGTAATAGACCCCTACCAGGACATCACCCCTGTTTTTTCCCTATTATCTTTACTCAGAGACTTTCAACTGGTCTGCTTCTCACTTCCTTCTGGACCTCAGAACAAGTGTACAATGCAATACGTCCTCTCTTTTTTTTCCTGCCTGTCCTTCCTGACTAAGCTATAATGGGAGGGAGGGAGGAATAGCTCAGTGGTTTGAGCATTGGCCTGCTAAACCCGAGGGTTGTGAGCTCAATCCTTGAGGGAGCCACTTAAGGATCTGGGGCAACAATTGGTCCTGCTAGTGAAGGCAGGGGGCTGGACTCCATGACCTTTCAAGGTCCCTTCCAGTTCTAGGAGATTGGTATATCTCCAATTATTACCTTTACCCTCTATACCAATATTCCAGTCATGAGATTTAGCCCATCAAGTATCTGTGATGCCAGTTAAGCTCAGTTATGACTTATGTACTAAAACTCCCAGATTTTACTGTTTATTCCTCATTATTATTACTCCTTCCATTTGTGTATAGACAGCTAAGATGTTAAGCAGATACCCCCATGGATTTCCCTTTTGTTACTCCTATAATTCTACTACAATTTTCCACATCTGCTTTTCCCCAAACATCTAGTCCTCTATTAAGGTCACCTTTTTTTACCTGGTGCCTTTTTTGACCTGCCCCCTCTGAACTTAGTTTTAAGCTCTTCTCATAAGGTTGGTGAGTCAGTGCACAAACAGGAAGCCATTCTGTAAGAAGCTAAGGGCATGGTCAGCACAGAGAATTTGCCTGTCTCTGTCCTTATGTTATGCACTCCTCACTATCTACACCTGGCTCCATAAACTTCGGCCTTTCAAGAATGCAGCATTGTGTAGGAGCATGGGTAATTGTAATAACGCTTGTTCATTGCAGCTGTTAACATCAGGGCAAGGCATCCACATATAAATCCACTACACATGAACCAGTGATAGGAAGAGTGTTCATGCATGTAATGCCACAGAACAAATTAAGATCAATAACAGAACAACATTATGTGTGGCAAAGCCATGACAAACACTGTGCAGGCATCAAGGAGCTCAGAAATTAGCACATCATCACCCGAACACTGCCTCAGCTTGACTTAGATCTTGGGCAACAGTAGACCCTCAAAAGGAGGCCACAGCTTTACACCCATGGTCACTGTGGTGTTAATTGGCTGCATTTTACAAGAGCTGGATCATAGGTTGACTCTGAGTGTGTTTACAGGGGGCCAGGTTTGAACAACACAAGCCTTGTGCGTGCACACACACACACACACACACACACACACACACACAGTGTTCTGCAGCAGTGCAAGTTGAGCTGCAGCAATGAGCAGTGGGATACTGCCCGTAGCAGGTCTTGGGCTTGTAATTCATATACTTCTCTCACTAATGAGGATCAACAGGTCAATCCATATTGATTGCAGTTTGACAAGACACCATCACTTCAACACATTACAGTCAGAGAGGATGATAAATATTCCATTTATACACATTATGTACAAGGCCCAAAATGTCTGAGGATGCAAGAAAACAAGGGTGGTAAATACAGAAAATGCATTACTGCAAAAATAGCCAGCAGATTAACTCCTGCTAACAAGAAGCTTCTGTACAATGTACAGTAAGATACTGGGCTTAACCCATCTCAGTGCTAGGTTGAATTAAAGTTAGTCAAAGTTTTGTCTGAGTAGGGTATGAGGCCCAGATCCTCAAAGGTAATTAGACTCCTAACTTCTGCTGAAACCAATGGGAGCTAGGAGCCTAAGTACCTCTTAGGATCTGAGCAAGGACTGTAGAATTTACCCAATAACAACAACAATAATAATTTGCATTTCTAGAGAGATTTTCTTCTTCAACACATTTTACAAAAACGTTTTCTAGCTCTCTGCTTCAAATAAAAGCCATTATTAACAGACAATTCTATTTTTCTGTCACAGCACAGACAAATAGGAGAGTGAAGGTAACACAATTTATTAAAGGGAATTTAAGCAGGTTTTTTATGGAAAAAAATTAAAGATCCAGCACTCTATAGATGACTCCGCTTAGCTGTGTGCCTTATGGCTGAAAGCAGAATTCCAAGAACATTACTGCGCTTTTTGAAATAGTTTCTCAATAAATGACAACTCAAAATATCTGCTTCCACCTAGTGGTGTGGATTTGCATAACGTCTTATTTATAGTCCGTTTTTAAAGATATCTTTGCCTAAAGGATAAAATACATCAGAATCTACTGAGACAATTCACGCTTCTGCACAAAGCCGCAACAGCACTAAGAATGTATCTACTTGTTAGCAAATAGGATCACTGGGGAAAAGGATAATCTCAGAAAGAGTCTTTTTCTCCTTCACTGTATTCTATATAGGTTTTTATCCTGTTATCGTCAATGCAGTATCTGAGCAGCTTCCCCTAGTACATTAATGATATGACTAACATCTGTCATGGTAATATCTTTTATTAGACTAACTTCTGTCGGTGAAAGAACTGCAGAGTTCTTCAGGTCCTTGAAGGATTATTTCTTTCACCAACAGAAGTTGGTCCAACAGAAGATATTACCTCAGCTAGAGTGACCAGATGTCCTAATTTTATAGAGACGGTTCAGATATTTGGGGTTTAGGTGCCTATCAATCCCATCCCACTCCCATCCCGATTTTTCATACTTACTATCTGGTCACCCTATACCTCACCCACCTTGCCTCTCTAATATCCTAGGAATGACCCAGCTACAACAGGATTGCAAATAACATTTATCATGTCCAGTTCATTCTCTCTCATCCTCTTCTCATGGGGAGAATTGTGTGTGCAGTTTTGTTTTGGTAGGGCTTTGATTTTTGGTTTGTTTGGGGGTCAGGTTATGTGTACACATTTCTCTGTATTTATATTAGGGAAGCCAGGTTGAAGTGGAAAAGAACTGCAAGAGATGCTGTTTTTCGACCTTGTGTTAGCTAAGACTAGAATGCAGACTGTAGCAGAAATTGCTGAGAAAAAGGAAGATCTCAGAAAGGAAGATGTATAAACAAAATGCAGTTGTTGATCATTACTGTATGGAACAAAAGGTATAAATACTTGCCTTCCTTGTTTATCTTTTGGGATCCCTGCCGTTGTGCACTCTCCCACTTGCAATAATGCTTGAGAATGAACTGCCTCTGACATGTTGCAACCAACCTAAGAGTGAAGACTGCGTTATTCTTCCACACCTAAAAACCATGGGCTGAATGAAGATACTGGATTTATGGCTTATTGCAATAATTTATAACCCCCCTCCCCCTCCCTGCCACCTTTCCTCCCTTTGACTAGAGGGGCATTAACAGACCGCTTCACCTTGAATGCTCCCTTGAAATATGTGTTCACTACTTGTGCAACGATCTGTTCCATCCTTTAACAAGAGTGATGTTAGAAGCTGTAATTTACCCTAAATAGCTTTTACCATGACTTTTACACTCTCTGCACAAGTTATGGGTTTACCTTCACCTGGGCTCACAGTAAAAGCATTTACATAAAAGGCGGAAATGTTGGGGTAAATTTGGATACACACAGAGAACTGCTTAGAATCAAACAAAATATCAACATTATTACAAACTGGATAGATTTTATCCCCATCTTTGCTGTTGAGGGGAGCTGGCTGTCCAGGATGATACAGTTCCTGTTGTTCCTTTATTCTCATGAGTTGGAGCTTCAGTCTGTCCACTTTTGCCTTAGCTTCTAGTTCCTGCAATCGAATATCTGCCATTCTTTGTTCATGTTCAAAACACAGGTGTTGTATTTCAGAAGCTTCTCCTTCCATATCAGCTTTTTTTTTTGCTTTTGTTCAAGTTCTAGCTGCTGGTTTCTCACTGCAAGTAGTTTTGCCAGGTGGACCCAGCAGCAATAAGGGCCAGGTTCAGTATCTAGAAGTTCCTTTTCAATAATACAACACAAAACCGGCTCGAGCCCTCACCCAGTGACCTGGGGCAATTACACACCACCCCCTGGGTGCCTCTAAGAGGCAATACTTCCCCTCTCACAAGCACAGAGTCTGAGGGTAACAAAAAGCTTTTAATAAAAGAAGGGAATTAACTCAGCATTAATTTGGGAAAACACCACAACTAGGGTTCATAAACACAAGCCATGAGCAAAAGACCCACCCTCAAGTAAGTTGGGCAGTGGCCTTTTCCCCTCAGGGTCTTAAGTCCAGCAATCCAAAAGTCCCTTTAATGTGCCCATCCCTTCTCCATACCCCATTCATAGTTGCTGTCCTTGGCCAGCGTAGCCCCACAGTTCAGAGGTTCATCCGCAGAGTTAACCTCCCATCCTGTGTGGAAGGCAGGGGTGGGTAAGGAGGCACCTGAAATGCCACACTGCTCCAACACTTGCTCATTGCCCCAATGGTTGATTGCCATGTATCGGCAGGGCTCTGCTCTGACCCTCTCCACCACCAATTATCCTGGCCTCTTGCCACACCTCTCCACCAGCTGCCCTGGTAGCTCCTTGCCATGCTTCTCTGCCAGCTGCCCACTCACCAAGAGGTCTTCAAGCCCCTCTCCCACAGCTCTCAGTGACTTCAGCTGTTAGTGTGAGAGCCTCATTGCTGGTACACACTAGGCAGTCTCTTACAATAGAGATGCTGTTCTAAAGTATGTCTAATGCTTTGACCAAGGTATCAATGACTTCAGTTCTGTAGCATATAACAAAACCCACAATTGAGTCTAAATTAGCTTTTATTACACATGGGTCAAATGACATCTAGAACCCTTAAACACAATAAGCCCATTCACCCTACTCCCATTGGTCTTTGGAACCCATGTCCCCTGCCTAGTGAATGTTATTCAGTTGAGGGTGAGTCCCTCCACTGGGAGATACCAGGTACAGTTTTGCTGCCCTTGGTTCACACAACAAGGGTAACAGCCCTTTATTACTCCTGCCCCAATAACAAGGAGACTGGGGATCCAACACCAGCTAGAAGTGATCATTTGGGCAAGCAATCCCATCACACCGAGCACCTAGGCAGGGTGGGTATGTCCATGCAAACGAGATCAGCTTCTGAAGTCTTTTTCCATAGCTCACCACTAGATGTCAGGGGAGAGCTCATTCAGACTCTGCTTACATCTGTAAATACATCAAAACACAAACATTATCTCTCCACATGTCTTTGGAGGGTTATTTATTTTGCAGGATGTTTAACCCTTTCTTGGCGTGCATCACAATCCCCACGGCACTTTACCCAGCATGCCTTGTCAGACTCTAACTCCCATGAATCTCTCTAGATTAGAACTCCCAGAATCCCTCTACGCAAGCAGGAATGGGGCAGAGCTGGACCTGAAGCCTCTCTTAAAGGGCCACCCAGCATAACATGAGCTGCTCCCATTTGCAGTAGATTTGCTGGTCATTTGTAGCTGGGAGCTGTGAATCAGTCCTTATGCTGAATCCCATGGCATCTATCTTAGGGTTACCATCTGTCTGGTTTTTACCTGGACAATTTGGTTTTTGGCTTCTCTGTCGGGGGCTATTAAGGGTTGTCAGGTGACTGGTTTTTGGGACCTGGCAACCCTAAATGGCACCCAACCCAAATACCTGGTTACTGCAGGGCAGGGGGAGGCACCAGGTCATTAACTGTGACCAGCCCCTGCTCAGCCAGCACCAGCTCCTGCTCAGCTGGGCAGCCTCCTATCTGCAGACGGGCTCCTTGAGAGGATCCAGCGTGCGATGGGGGGCGGGGGAAGGGAGGGAGAGGAGAAAGTGATAGGGATGGGGCCTTGGGGAAGAGGCAGGGCAGGGGGCTTTGCCATAGGGGTTCAGTTATCAGCAATTAGAAAGGTGGCAACCCTAACAGCATCCTTCAGGCTGGAGTGCAACGTCACAACAACACAAAGCTAAACAGTAGAGGGCAAGGAAGATATAAGAATCCCTAGTGCTTCTATAGTGCTGTTCATCCGTGGATCTCAAAACACTTTGCAAGGAGGGCAGTATCATCATCCCCATTTGACAGATGGGTAAACTGAGGCACTGGGAAGTGGAAATGACTTGCCCCAGGTCCCCCAGCAGGTTAGTAACAGAGCTGGGGATCAAACTCAGATGTCCCGAGCCTCAAGCCAGTACTTGGTCCACTAGCCCACCCTGCCCCCTTCACACATTGCTCAGTTCTGTAGGTTTGGTGCCCACTCCCCTCTGGGGGGTTCTGCTGAGCAGTGGTTGCCCTGAAGCATTTCAGATGAACACTTAGGGGTGAGCTTTGATGGTTTAATTAGCACTGAAGCAATTAAAAACCCTTCAGAGTGATCCATTTTTAAAGAAACACGAACAGAAAACCGTTTTGTTACCAATTCTCAGGTAGCTGGTTTGTCTGCCCAGGCTGTCAAAGCCCTATTTGGGGTCTTTAAGTAGGACGTAAGCAGCCTGGTACTGTCCCCCTGCAGTCCTCTAAAGGGACCAATCCGGTGTCACACTGGGCCACACTGGTGGTGTGCAGGGGATGGAAATTGCCCCTGCCCTGGGTAGGGGGAATCACAGATTGGTGTGGAGCTGGCGTCAGAGCCCTGCACCCGCCTGACTTCCAGCCCCTGGTGTAAGGGATGGATCAGGGGCTTGGCTGGAGCATGCTGCACCATGGTTATTCCCTGCTTTCCAGAGTCAGCAGAGAGGACGTTAGAGCAGCCCGAAGGCTGCTCTGACTGTTGCCAGGAGCCCAGGTTCCAGGCATCCCAGGGGAGACTTCGAGCAGGGCCCATGGCGCCTGTAAGCAGCCCAAAATTGTGGGCTGTGCAGGAAGCTCTGAGATGACAATGCTGCACTTTGGCTGCTAACCTGCTTTCCTCCACCAGTCCAGACGCTGTCCATCTTTCGGTGTCTGGGGAGCTGGCCGCTGTGAAGGAGTCTCACAGTAAAATGCAAGAGGAGATCACGGTGTTACAGAAAAAAGTAGGTGAGGAGCACAGTGCCAGCTGCTGTGCCCATGCGAGGGCTGCAATTAGAGGGAGGTGGCAGCAGACATGGGCCCACAGGGCCAGATGCTCAAGGGAGCTCAGCACACGGCAGCTCCCATTGCAGGATTCTCTGTTGTTCTCAGTGGGACCTGCAGGGCAGGGGATTCTTTAAGCCAATCTCAGGCCCACCAAGGCTGTTGGCTACAACCATCCCCTGTGGATCGCTCTCCATATGTCTACATGAGACCTTGGAGGGTTTGTAAGAACAGGCTGGACAAACACCCATCAGGGCTGGGTTCAGTTTCCTTGGTCCTGGCACTGGAGGAGGGGCTAGGTGACCTCTCGGGGTCCCTTCCAGCCCCATATTTCTAGGACTCCCTGTGGAGTTTTTGCCATTTCTCTTGGGAGGGAATTGCTGGGATGTTTTCAAGCGATCAGCCGGACAAACCTACCGTGGCTCCACCCTCAGCCCCTGTATCTTCCCCCGCCACTAGGGCATGTTTCCGCCAGGCCACAATCCCCTAATCCCCACAGGAGCGCCGGCCCCACACCCCCCCTTCAGATCTTTTATTGCTCAGGAGTGAGAGCTGGACTGAGACCACCCCCACTCATCAGCCAGGAACAGCCTTCAGTTCCTGCTGGATTTGAGATGGTGACACATCTATGGCATTTAAGCTCCTCCCCCAGCATTTCACACTCTTCAATGTTGTTATCCCGCTAGCGCCCTCAGGGCTAGGGCTATTGTTCAGTTGGGGGAACTGAGGCATAGAGAAAGATGCAGGGACTTGACCAGGGCCACACAGGGAGTCAGTAGCAGATCTGGGACTTGAACCTGAGTCTTCTGAGTCCTAAGCCAGTGCCCTGCCCACCAGTCCATCCTTCCTGGCACTGGTAGAGTACGTGGCCTGTCCCCCACCCATTCACCCCCTTAGTCTGCTCTTGTCTATTGCAGGCGTTCTTGGTGAAGAACTGCACGATGTCCTGGTTATCCTGGCTGGGGCTGAGTGACCAGAAAGTGGAAAATCAATGGCTCTGGGTGGATGGCTCCCCTCTGAAACTCAGGTGTGTGGGGTAAAAGGCTCCATGCCCCCCTACCCACCCCTTGCTCCCCGCTGTGGTCTCCATGGGGTTTTGCTCTTCTTCACAGCTTCTGGAGCACCAGGGAGCCCAATGACTCCAGCAACGAGGACTGTGGCACCATGGCGATCGACGGGCGCTGGAACAACATAAACTGCTACAGGACCGACTACTGGGTCTGCGAAAAGCCCTGATTCTGCTAGAGCCTGGCTCAGCCGCCACCCCGCACCCTTCCTGAACCACAGGCTGACCCGTGGGACCAGGCCCTGCCTCCTCCAGATCAACAGTCTCCCCAAGCTGTGTTCTCTTGGTGATGCTACCTGTCACACAGCTCTTTCTGGGAGCTAGGAGTTGATATTTCTGCAGTGTGTCCTAGTGGGTAGGGCATCAGGCTGGAGCACAGCAGACCGGGGTTACATTAATAATAATACATGGAGATATACCAATCTCATAGAGCTGGAAGGGACCCTGAAAGGTCATCGAGTCCAGCCCCCTGCCTTCACTAGGAGGACCAAATGCTGGTTTTGCCCCAGATCCCTAAGTGGCTCCCTCAAGGGCTGAACTCACAATGCTGGGTTTAGCAAGCCAAGGCTCAAACCACTGAGCCATCCCCAACATTTACATTAAATGTAAAATTAATTACATTAAATGTCTTTTAAATTCAAATTAAATGCAGTTTTATTTTTTTAAATAAACCTACTTAAATTTACATTTCAAATTGACAACCTATTGTGACAGTCAGCAGCGACCCCCTAACAGCTAGTAGCCTTATAATAGCTGGCAACCATTAAGGGAAATTGGACACCTCATGGACACAGTAGCCTGAATTTTTGAACTGTCTTTCCTTATCGGTCTTGAGGCAGTTGAAGCTGGTCCTAAGCCGGTTTTTGCAGAGCAGATTGCAGAAGTGCAGGGTCTGCTAACCACCAATCAAATGCTAACACGACCGAAGCCTGTGTGTGAGTCTGTATAAAAGATTCCTAGTTTTTATATGGAATAGAGTTTTTTTGTACCAAGGTACAAAACTCTTCTTTCTTCTGCAGAATAAAGCAACCTTTCCTTATCCCTGTCTGGCTGCCACTGGCTCTCAGCTAAGCGGACCCGACACTATTATGACATTGATGTGACTGTGACATCACATATGCTGCTGTAATTACATGAACTCTCTTCCTGTGCTGGAAAGGACTATGGTCAAGATCCTCAAAGGTATTTAGGCTCCTAACTCACATTCAAATCAATAGATGTTAGGAACCTAAATACATTTCAATATCTGGGCCCATACATGTAAGCAGTCCAATAGGTGGCTAAATTTGCTCCAGTGTAGAATTCTCATTCTCTCTAAATCATTTTCAATTTTGGTTCGGTCCCTCTCTCAGTTTGCCACACTCTTCAATATTGGTTTTATCTGAAAATCTGCTCCTGGTTGAATTTATATAAAATAAAAGCACCGAACAAAGAAAGAGAAGAAACTGACTCGGAGAATGCACAGTGACACTTGAGTGTGGTTGGTTGGTTGGTTTCCTTTGCTTTATAATTCGGTTGATCAAAAAACCTGATGAAACCTTATTGAACTGTATTACAAATATTGATTTTTATATTGTTTTACAATGAATTGAAATTTATACTTCATTTTCCTGTCCTGCCAAACACATCAACTAAATTAATGTTTATTGATGACAGTCTTTGCAGTAAACCATATGGAAAAAGAATTCCAATTACCTTTGTCCCTTGCTATGTATAACTTATTTTGTGCCTTACCCTTTCTGATTTTGTCCTTGCACGTATATACTATTCTTTTGTACTCCTCGTTAGTAATTCCATCTTTTGAATGATTTTTCTTTGATTTTCAGGTCATTAAAAAACTTCTGATGGAGTCATATGGGCCTCTTACTATTCTTCCTATCTTCTCTTTGCATTTTATCTTTACTCAGAGACTTTCTGCTGGTCTGCTTCTCACCTCCTTCTGGACCTCAGAACCAGTGTACAATGCAATACTTCCTCTCTTTTTTTTTTCCTGCCTGTCCTTCCTGAACAAGCTATAGCCCTCTATACCAATATTCCAGTCATGAGATTTAGCTCAGCAAGTATCTGTGATGCCAGTTAAGCTCAGTTATGACTTATGTATTAAAACTCCCAGTTCTTACTGTTTATTCCCCATTATTATTACTCCTCACAGAATATCAGGGTTGGAAGGGACCTCAGGAGGTCATCTAGTCCAACCCCCTGCTCAAAGCAGGACCAACCCCAACTAAATCATCCCAGCCAGGGCTTTGTCAAGCCTGACCTTAAAAACCTCTAAGGAAGGAGATTCCACCACCTCCCTAGGTAACCCATTCCAGAGCTTCACCACTCTCTGAGAGAAAAAGTTTTTCCTAATATCCAACCTATAGACATTGTGAGAAAGTTCCTCCTCTACTTTGGTGGGCCCTGCGCTTATTGGCAGATTTGCTCACCTCAGTGATCTTCCCCACAGTCTGGGTCAACTCCTCCTATGTCTGATCAGGAGTTGGGAGGTTTGGGGGGAACCCAGGCCCACCCTCTACTCCTGATTCCAGCCCAGGGCCCTGTGGATTGCAGCTGTCTATAGTGCCTCCTGTAACAGCTGCATGACAGCTACAACTCCCTGGGCTACTTCCCCATGGCCTCCTCCAAACACTTTCTTTCTCCTCACCACAGGACCTTCCTCCTGGTGTCTGATAACGCTTGTACTCCTTAGTCCTCCAGCAGCAGCACCCTCTCACTCTCAGCTCCTTGTGCCTCTTGCTCTGAGCTCCTCACACGCACTTCCTCTCCTCTGGCTCCCCCCTGCCTGACTGGAGTGAGCTCCTTTTTAAACCCAGGTGCCCTGATTAGCCTGCCTTGATTGGCTGCAGGTGATCTAATCAGCCTGTCTGCCTGAATTGGTTCTAGCAGGTTCCTGATTACTGATGGGTCTGCCCAGTTCCCCAGGTTACACGGCATCGGCTCCTCAGCATTGGGACACTGTGCAGCTACATGTCCCCACTCCCCGCAGGCATAACATCTGTATGGGGCCTTAGGCATACGCCGGTCTCTTGGTTTGGGCAATCTAACATCATGATCCTCTTCTCTTTCAGTCCTCCAACTCTTTGTGGCTTCTGGTGAGCCTTCAGCCCCTCTCTTTTTCCACCTGGGCCCTCCTGGTGGCCTAGTCACCCGAGCTCTAGAGCTTGGTCCTGCTAGTTTAACCCGGGGTGCCTCTTCCTTAACTGGTCGGGTCAGCTCCCTCGCTGTCCTTTTCCTCTCTACCAGTGTAACAACCTCATGATAGGTGGAGGGTTCGTTCTGGCTTATCCAGGCACGAAGGTCTGGCAGTAGTCCCCTCATGTATCGGTCGATGACCAGAACCTCTAGTATCTCTTCCAGACTCTAGGACTCCGTTCGCAACCACTTTCATGCGAGATGGATGAGGTCATAAAATTGGGACCTCGGGGTTTTGTTTTCCTGGTACCTCCACTCATGATATCGCTGGGCCCGCACTGCGGTCATTACCCCAGATCTGGCCAGGATCTCTGGTTTCAATCTCTGCCGCCCGTAGGACTGACTCAGGGTCCCTATCACACACAGCTGCTCTAACATGGTCAGGCACAATGTCTAGGAACTGTTCCAAAGTTATCAAATCCAGCAGTTTTTCAAAACTCCCTTGTGCCTTTGCTCCCATAACCCACTTTTTAACAAAACCCATCAGCTTATGAGCACATTCTACAAAAGTACAATCCTTAGACATTTTAAACTCTCTAAATTTAACTCTGTAAGATTCAGGAGTAACCTTGAACCGCCTTAACACAGAATCTTTAAACCGCTCATAATCTAAGGCTTCTTGTTCCCTCAATTCATTAAATACCTCCCTGGTTTTTCCAGTCAGTCTGGTCAGCAGGACAGGCATTCGCTGACCTTCTGGGATCTGGTACAGATTGCAGAGGCATTCAAAGGTAGACAAAAACTCCTCTATATCCTCAGTATCACTGTAAATGGGACACATCCTTTCCCAGTTTTTCTCATGGTGGTGGGGAAGTGGAGTACCAGGGGGCGATGATTTTCTCCGCTCTTCCATTACTTGGAGCTGAAGTTTGACCGTCTCCTGTTCTATCTTGTGAGTCTCCTGTTCAGCAGCCAGCAGCTCCAGACGCCCCTTACGAGCTCTCTCTTCTCTCTCATCAGCCTCCTTCTTTCTCTCATCAGCCTCCTTCTTTCTTTTATCAGCTTCTTTCTCTCTCTCATCAGCCTCCTTCTTTCTTTTATCAGCTTCTTTCTCTAGTTTAGCTATTTTTTGCTTCTCAAGCAATCGAAGATCTGCTAGATTCCGTTCATGCTCAAGTTGCAGTTTACTTGTCGTCTTTTGCCCTCTAATTTTTTCTGCATCTTCTGTATCCTCAGGTAAGGGCTGCGCTCTTGCCCCCTGATCACTGGCCATTAACAGATTTCTGAGTTCTTGATTTGTTGCTTTCTTTCTAAAGCTTATCCCCTTTTCTGAACACAAATTTTCCAGGGCTTTTTTGCCAAGTCCCCCATATACTCTTTGCTCAGCCATTGCAGCAGCTCTTTAACCAGTCAAACTCTCAAAACCAAAATTCAGATTTGGATAGTGTGGGGTTATGACCCAAAGCTTAATTGACGTGATTCTGTGGATCCAAGCACGACTACGCCACTATGACAGTGCTGGTTCTGGCGGGACCCCACTGAGAGTGCCAATTCAGGACCAATTGCTTAAACAGGGTAGTTACAGCCCAAGGCTGGGGTTCTTCTACCTCTAAGGCAAACCAAACCAGCCAAACAAAGAGGACTTTGGTCTCACCCCACTGGTTAATCACAAAGGGGGAAGGATAACTCAGTGGTTTGAGCATTGATCTGCTAAAGCCAAGCTTGTGAGTTCAATTCTTGAAGGGGGCTATTTGGGGAACTGGGGTAAAAAATCCAGGGATTGGTCCTGCTTTGAACAGCAGGTTGGACTAGATGACATCCTGAGGTCCCTTCTAACCCTGTGATTCTAAGTCACAAACAATTTCCTTAGACACTCCAGTATCACCACTCATTCTGGGGATGCATGGTTAATGAAAACCAACACCCCAATAAAAGAAAACAGTTCTCTTGATCCCAAAGAATCAAGCCCCAGACCCAAGTCAATATACAAATCATGCTGTTGGCCAATCCTTTAGAATCTAAAGGTTTATTCATACAAGCAAAAAGATGAGAGCTAGAATTGGTTAAATGGAATCAATTACATACAGGAATGGAAAAGTTCTTAGTTCAGGCTTGTAGCAGTGATGGAGTAAACTGCAGATTCAAATCAAGTCTCTGGAGTACATCCCCCACATGGATGGGTCATCAGTCCTTTGTTCAGAGCTTCAGTTTGTAGCAATGTCCCTCCAGAGGTAAGAAGCAGGATTGAAGACAAGATGGAGATGAGGCATCAGCCTTTTATAGGCTTTTCCCAGGTGTAAGAACACTTCTTTGTTCTTACTGTGGAAAATTACAGCAAAATGGAGTCTGGAGTCACATGGGCAAGTTCCTGCATACTTTGCTGAGTTACAAGGCATATCTGCCTTCTCTCAATTGGTCAACTGTATAGCTGATGGCCCTTAATGGGCCATCAAGCAGGCTAGGCAGAGCTAACACCAACTTGTCTGGGATGTTTCCCAGAAGCACAGCACAAGTATGAAATACAGACAGTACAGAGCCAGTACTCATCACTTGAACTACAAAATGATACATACATATAGACACCATAATGATAACCAGCAACCCATAACCTGGTCTTCGACACCTTATATGACCCCCTTTTACATAAGATTTGGTGCCACAACAGGACCTTGGTTGCAACCATGTTCTATATGGTCCCAGATTATATCAATAATGTCACACCAGGATTTCACTCCAGTTGCCTGGAAGGAATTCTCCATTCTGTGTCCTATGGAGGTTACTCCCTATTCTCTCTTTGCAGCTCACTGTGGTTGTTCTGTGAATTAGCTGCTGGTTGTGTTGTTCTTGTATTGCAGGTGTGGAAGCAGGGAAAGAAAGAGAGTGTTTAAGTGCAGGCATTTAAGTGTCAGAGACGGAACAACTATTGAGCTAAGTCTTAGCCTAATATCGTGAGACCTGTAGAAGCAGGGCTCACGTCAGAAGCGAGTGGAAAACAGCAGAATAGTCAGTGTGACCTAGCCTTGAGATGACAATGTTTTGAATAGAGCAAGTGAGAAAATACTGGAATAGATAGCAAATAATGTAAATAAAATTTAAATGTTTTTAATTAATGCACATCACAAAGAGGTATAAATGCTTGTGTGATTTTGCTTGTACTTTGGAGAAACTGAGGCAGAGATGCTCTCTGCCAGCTGTATTCTTCGCCTGCAATTGCTTGAATAAAGCTGTCTCTGATTTGTTGCCTCCAGCCTGAGAGTGGAGTTTTGTTTCTTCCACATGGGATATATGTATTCAAAACCAGTAGAGGGAATTTACAATTCTGTACTTACACACAATAAACACAAACTGAGAATATTCTTAATTTGTTAAAACTTAAGCTCTCTTTCCATGCAGCAGGAAAGTGAACATTTACTTCTCCCTAGATGATGCCGGACAGTAGTGCAACTTGTGCATTTTACAGTTGCACCTCTTACTGTAATATAAAATTCACCTGTTATCACTATAGGTCTCAGTGAGAACATGCACAACTGGTAAGTTGTGACTCTTACTGATGCATGTTGTCTCCATGTTTAGCACTTCAACATGCAAGTTTTACACTAAGAGAGCACACTTTTGCTGGAAAAAATACAAGACATGCTTTGCTGCCAACTTCCACCTAGGATATGCAACATCTATACTGGTGCATACCTGTTTAACTGGAATATGCATGCTAATGCAAGCTGATTACTGTAGCATTTAATATTTGCACTAGTACAGATCCTGCTCAGAAATATGCAAAACCTTTCTTGGTCAAATGAGTCCTGTACTAGTTATGAGGTTTTTAGGCTTCCAATTGGATTTCTTAGTTCCACAAATCTTTTAACTAATATAAGAACCTAAATTCAATATTGTCTACTCTTAATCAAAAAGGCAATATCTTCTACTTTATTTAAAAACAAACGCTTGAATGATGTTAATGTTATAAAAGGTGTCTGTCAGGATCTGCTGCATGCTTAAAGTGTTTGAGGAGATGAATATCTAATGAATGAATAACTTACTGTGACTATTAAATCACTGTAGGTGATTGACATCATGAGGGTGAATGTGGACAAGGTTTTGGAACGAGAGCTGAAGCTGTCAGAGTTGGATGATGCACTGCGTGCGGAATTTGAGACCAATGCTACCAAGCTGAAAAAAAGTATTGGTGGAAGAACTGTAAGGTAACCATGACTTGAGTATTTCCAATGCAAATTAATGTGACTAAGAACTATAAGTTGTTGAATACTCCATAAAGGGGAAGAAATCCAAATAACTTTGGCCAATTTCTGCAGCGTTTACTCATGGTGAATAGTATTTAAGATTACAACATCTGGTCCTTAATGAGCATCTGGATAAGTGAAGTAGATGAACTTTCCAAAAGTTGGGTGTCCTGGCCAAGTTCCTTTACACAAAACATTCTCCAGGACAGAAATGTGGCTAAGGAGAAATGAATGTACTAGTTGAAGGTGTTGGAGATCTAGGAGGAAGAAATTCAGTGGTATGGATTGAATGACGACAACACATACAACAGCACAAAGAACCTTTAGTCTCTGACAGTCACGTGTGCTAATTACAGGAAGGCCTGGAAGCCTACTCTTTATTTGCTGAGAAGCCAAGACAGAGTGGAAAACATTAATTTGTAAGGCAGGGGAGCAGTAGCTGAGTCTAGAGAAGAAGCTTTTGCCCTCTTTTAAAAATATCTAAGTGAGCTGTTTGTACTAAATTATGTGCTTTTTTTAACAGAAATGAGCAGTATTGATAGCATTTGTTCTCATTATCATCATCAGTGGTAAGTGTTTAGCTAAAGCACTATTTTGTCAGTAGGACTAGCGAACACGGGGCATAAGCTGTAAAAAGAAGTTATTAACGTAACACACTCTGGTTGTGACTGCTAGTATGTAGGTCATAATATTCAAAAGTTGAGGTTCACACACCCTCTTCTATTAGGGGGAGGGATAGCTCAGTGGTTTGAGCATTGGCCTGCTAAACCTAGGGTTGTGAATTTAATCCTTGAGGAGGCCACTCAGGGATCTGGGGCAAAAATTGGTCCTGCTAGTGAAGGCAGGGGGCTGGACTCAATGACCTTTCAAGGTCCCTTCCAGTTTTAGGAGATTGGTATAGCTCCAATTATTACCTTTTAATCCCCAAATGGGTACTCCAGCCAATCAGAGTCCCCTTGCTGTCTTCCAGCCCAGAAGTCAGGCAAAACAAAGAACAAAAAAAGTAGGGAAGCTTCATATGAGACTCTTTCTCCAATCCTCAATAGTTCCCAGATAGCAAGGTAGTTAGGCCAGGTCTACATTGTAAACTTATCCCTGCATGCTATTGATAGAACTATGTGTGAAAAATCCACACCTGTGAGCAACGCAGTTACACCTACCTAACCCCTACTGTAGACAGCGCTATGTGGCCAGGAGAGCTTTTCCCCTCAACATAGCTACTGTCTCTCATGGAGGTGCATAAACTATGCCAATGGGAGAAGCTGTCCCATCAGGGTAGTATTGTCTTCACTGAAGCACTACAGCAGTCCAGCTGCACTGGTGCCACTGCAGGTCTACACTTAAAACCCTGCCCTTAGACTCAGTTCAGGCAAGAGCCTTGATCTGACAAGCCTCATTTGAGTGCAGGAAACACCACTGACTTCATGCACTAGCTTCCCTGCTGGAGCAGAAGCCTGGGAGAGGAGGAGGACAGGCAGTTCTCAAGGATTCATCACCGGTGAACAAGCTGTTTAAACAGAAGTGTATTGCAGTAGAAGCTGTAAGAGAAAAGACATTCATGCTCCCTTGTTTGATATCCAGATTTCACTTGTCCCAATTTCTGAATGTTGGCAGATGTACCCGTATGTATACAACAGCCACAAGCCCATCATTTTAACTGGTAACAGACCTGTAAATACAAATGCAAGTGGAGATGTTTCTGGTGAGTGCAAGCAGGGCCGGCTCCAGGTTTTCTACTGCCCCAAGTGGCGGGGGGGTGGGGAAAGCCAATCGGCGGCACTTCGGCGGCAGTTCAATAGTGCTGCTCCATTCTTCGGCAGCACTTTGGCAACGGGTCCTTCACTCCCTCTCTTCCTCTTTGGCGGCACTTCGGCGGCAGCTCCAAGAGGAAAAGTGGGACTGAGGGACCCGCCGCCAAATTCCTGCCAAAGACCTGGACTTGCGGCCCCAACAGTGGACGAAGTGCCGCCCCTTTGTATTAGCCGTCCCAAGCACCTGCTTCCTTAGCTGGTGCCTGGAGCCAGCCCTGGGTGTAAGGAAGACTGGATTCATATTCTGGTCATAGCAGAGCCAGGGAGCTTATGACTAGTTACACTGCTTGGTGTTCAGCTGTTTGAATTTGTGATGTAGCTGTTAACAAGCTTTCCAGCAGAATTAATTTACTCTCCAGCTCTGACAGCATATTCATTTCTCATCTTTGGGCCTGTTTGTAACACAATCTACAGCAATTAATTGTGATGCTACAAACAGAATTGTGACCATAGGTGAGAAATACCCAGGACATAAATTCTAAAAGCCAATCCCGTGCAAGAATGAAACTATGGTAAAACAAACACAGGAAATGATTTAGAATTTCCTTTTGTTGAATATGTTGAGTGTTCCGTAGCTTAAGTCTTTAAGTTGCAGAATTGTTTTATGCCTCTTTGATGTGGGGCAAGAGGACTGTTGCTTTTCCAGTCCTTATTTTTCTGTTATAGTCTGGAGTGTATCCTCATGAATTACAAGAAGAAATGCAAACCAGTGGAAGCCATCTCTCTCCTTCAAACCTGCTGTATTCTCAAGCTCTCACCTACTGATGTATAAAGCAAAATGATTTGGATTAGTCATGTGATAACTTTCTCTCATTTATAGGAAATGTGCCTTTATTTAAAAGTTACACTCCTAATTTAAAAACACTAATAAGCACAGGCCACACCTTGCACAGTGCCTTGGTAATCTTAAGTATGAGCTGGTGAAGAGGATTTCATGTTTGCATTTCAGAATCTAGAAGCAATGTATTATTGCCAGTGACTACTGCGTTCTAGATAAATTTGAAGAGTATGTTTGGGTATCTGTCCTCTTCGCTGTCTCCTTCATGCCCCAATTTAAAGGTGTCTCTTCTGACACACTACTAAGGGATGGGAACCAAATCTTAAATTTGTGCCTTCTTGGAAGAAACTCTTAACACATCTGCCATTTGAACAGACTTTGCCTGCCTTGCCTTACTCCATTAATGCCTTCTGACTAGTTGTGGAAGAACCTGCCACCCTTTATGAATATGCATTTAAATTCTATTATTGAAGTTCTAAATATTGGAGCACTGAACCGTTAGTGCTGCCTTGTGGTATTTCTGATTAAACACTTCTCTAGAAGGTGTTTACATTCTCTTCAAAAGACACTTTTTGGTGTCAGTTTAATCTGAAAGAGTATCTTTAAAAATGTTTAGTGTTTGTAATGTAGACACTTACCAAAGTTGGTTTTGTTTGGGTTTTTTGTCTTTCGCCAAAAAGTAGTTCAGTGAAAACTTTTCTCTGTAAGCCAGCAAGATGTTTCCAGTGTAGAATCAGTGCCAAAGGTAGTTTAAAAATGTATATATATTTATATGTAATCTGTTTGCATTACTTCACAAATTGTCTTCCCTCTAAACTAGTCCTCTGAGTGAGTGTTCCCTTAGGACTTCAGGAAAGGCTGGTAACAAATGTTGTTGCCTCTTCCCTCTTCTCGACAAACTTTTTCGGTATGGCTGACTACTCTCCATGAGGAGGGAAAGAAATAAGTTGGTGTTTCACCCAGAGTCACCACTGTGTGTACCCTCTAATCTGTCTGTTTCTAATTTCTTTCCAGTCCTTGTTTCTACTTCCTCTGTATAGTTTTTCCTTTCTCTTGTCTCTTTTTTCCTCCCTTACTTTGCTCTGTTGGCTTATAATTAACTATCTGAGGTCTTGCCTGTTTCTTTGAGGATGAAGAGGGAGAGAAAGGCAAGGATTTCTTTGCCTGCTGAAGTAATTTCTGTTTTATCTTCATCACTGCAGTGACTTCTTTGAATGTACAAAGTCTCTTAGAAAAATAACTCGACTGTATAAATGCACCATGGACCAGTAACAAAGCTAACAGTACAAAAATGTAATCTTATTTACTCACAATTAAGAATTTTTTTATTATTATGTTTATGCTGCAGCTTTTAAAGAAATATCAACTCTCTGTACTAGTTCCTACGCTGTCAGAGGTTTCTAAGTGTATGTCACCAGGGAGGTGTGTGTCCCTGCACTGTGTTGTTGGCCTTTGTAACTTTTAATAAAGCAGCTGTTGAAACTACCATGTGTTCCTCAGCGTGTGTGTGTGTTGGGGGGGGGGCTGTTAGGAAGAAAGGCCTCTGCTGCCTTGCGCTGCTGGGGAGGCGGCTGCACCTCCTGGGCGGGCGTTGAGGGCAGAGTGGCCCATGGATGGTTGCCGCGCTGGGCCAGGCTGTAGCCCCAGATCCCCACCCTGGGTGATGGGTGGGGGGAGGGCAGGGGGAGCTGGGTGCTGAGGCGGCGGCTCGAGCCCCAGCCAGTAGGTGGTTCCGTCTCTAGATTTAGCCCCTCAGGGGGTTGGGGGTGGCTGCGTGCGTGTGTTCCCTCTGTGTGCTGTCCCAGCTCTGTGCACACAGCTGACACAGCAGATCTCGAGAAAACCCCCAATGACCACAGACTCTAGTAAGAAACGAAGGCACGTCGGCCAGGTTAATTGTCGAAGAAAAACACAGTCTCCAGCTCCCCGGCATAGAAGTCCAAGGTGCTGCTGAGGTGTGGCTAGCTAGTACTTATGTGCTCCCTGACAATGGACTCAGCTCAGTCAGTGGTGGGACTTTCCACTGCCCCCGAGGCTGGCCAAAGACACTGCCCCAGGGATGCATTCTTATACACCGGTACAAACATGTTACACATCACTCCTGACGTATTGAGGTGCAACCCCTCTACCTAGCAAGGTACAACCCTTCTACGTAGTAAGGTGCCGCCTCTCACTTTGTACATGTTGATTCGAACAAAACAACTCTCCATCATATTACCCTTTTGGCCCTGTCATTGGGATGGGTCAACCTGTTCCTTGTTATCTGTGAGGAGTATACAAGTATGCAAATGTTCTGATAACTGGTGTCTCTTTTCGCAGCATCAGCCCTTTTCTTGCCAGCTTCTGAGAACAGGGCCTGCCTCTGGCTCACAGCTTAACTTTGCTTTATGTTAGTAAAGTCTTGACCATTACTTTAGTTCAAGCCTTAGGCCTCATACTGGGCCTCTGATAAGGGTTTATCTTTCAGGACCTCCTCTTACTACAGGGGCTCCCTGACAGCCGCTCTGCCCCGCCGCACTCGTATTGCCCTATGGAAATGCGGGGGGGGGGCGCCCAGGGCCCAATGGGAGGCAGCTGTGTGGTGAGTCGGAGGCCGAGCCTGCTTACTGTGGGGCTGTGTGAGGCTCTCAGGAAGGGGGAGAGAGACCCCGCTAGTGGCTTGACCCTGGGGAGTGATGGGGGAGCCCGAGCTCTAGGGGTTCTACCTAAAGAACCACAGGGCTGAGGGCAAGAGCTGTAACTCTCTGGCCTTCGGGGAGCTCAATAAGCCCTCCTACAAGCTGGGGTGCAGGTGAGGGGTTGCAGTGGCTCTATAACAACCACCCCCGGGCAAAATGAGACATGGACTTACATTCACCCTGTACTGAATTGCAGCCACTTCTGGGGTGAAGGGCAGTAGCTGCATAACAACACACAGCAAAACTGCACAGGGATTGCCTGCCCAGTGCTGAAATGCAGATATCTCTGGGGTGGAGCGCAGCAGCAGTGTAGTAACACAGCAACACTATACAGGGATCACTCACCTGGTACTGAAATGCAGACATCTATGAATGGAGCACAGCTGATGTGCAACAGCTGCAGCGGCACAGCAGCCAGCAAACAGAGCTGTAAACAGGGGAGTTTCACTGGGAGTTCTGTTGGAGGAGCAGGTATTTGTATTTTTGTATTTTGTGTAGTTTGTATGTGTGGAGGCTGCTAGGGGCAGGGTGCTGGGAGAGAAGCTGAGCCCTGCTTAGGGGGCAGGGCTTATCTGCCTAGGGGTCCTATAAAGGTAGCCAGCCAGTCAGGCAGCGGCATAGACAGCTGCAGCAGCACAGCAGCCAGCAAACAGCTGTAAACAGGGGAGTTTCACTGGGAGTTTACAGGGGAGACCTAGACCGTGGCAGAAGAACCAACAGGTTAGTGAAGGGTGGGGGTGGCGGTCTGCCAGTGTTCTGGTGCCTGTTGGGGGTTTGTTTTGGTTTTTGTTTCTTTGACTAACAGGTTTTCAGTGGGAAGGCTATGACCGATACAGAGGCAGCAGTTAAAGTCACAATGAGGATGACCAGATGTAGAAGTTGCGGCATGTACATGATCCTGGAGCGCTTACCTGAAAAGAGTTTCATCTGCATGAAGTGCTGCCTGATAGAGCAGATGGAAGAAAAGATCTGAGGACTGGAGGTGCAGGTGGAAACTCTGGTCGAGTCTAGAAGGGGGTTCGAGCAGATAATGGAGCAAAGATATGAGGCGGCTGAAGGGATACTCTCAGACTTGCAGATGGAAGCAGGGCCAAAGAATTCTGAGGGGAGACTGCTGGGTGAGGAAAGTGGATGATGGAAGCATGTAACTAAGAACCAGGCAGAGGAAAAGATGGGCCAGTGAAGGAGAAATAAAGCTCAAGAACAGGTTTGCGGAGTTGGAAAATGAAGAAGGGACACAGCAGGTGGTCACTGAAGGTGAGAGGGCAAGGAAAAAGAGAAGAGCAGCTAGCCCTACAGGAAGAGGGGAAGAGTCAATGGAGACAACACCAAATATGAGCCCCAGGAGATTACAGGATGGGTTGCGGAGGATTGCAAGGGTGAACAGGAATCGAGAGGACTTGCGGCCAGTGGGAGCAGGGGATAGACCAGAGAATCATACTGTCACCAGGAAAAGGCAGGTCTGCGTGATTGGGGACTCCTTACTGAGAAGAATAGACAGGCCTGTAACTAGAGCTGATCCGGAGAACAGAAGGGTGTGCTGTCTGCCGGGTGCTAAGATACGGGATGTGGACCTGAGGCTGAAAAGGATCTTAAAGGGAGCGGGAAAGAATCTGTTGATTATCCTTCATGTGGGAACGAATGATACGGCTAGGTTCTTGCTGGAATGTATCAAGGGAGACTATGCCAGGCTGGGGAAGACGCTTAAGGAAATCGAGGCTCAGGTGATCTTCAGTGGGATTCTGCCTGTTCCTAGAGAAGGGCAACAAAGGTGTGACAAGATTATGGCAATCAATAGATGGCTCAGGCAGTGGTGCTATAAGGAGGGCTTTGGGATGTACGGCCACTGGGAAGCATTCATGGACAGAGGACTGTTCTCTCGGGATGGACTTCACCTGAGTAAGGAGGGAAATAGACTTCTAGGATGGAGGGTCGCCCAACTGATTAAGAGAGCTTTAAACTAGGAATTTGGGGGGGATGGTTGGGAGATGTCCAGGTGATCTCCACGCCGGAATTTAACACCGAGAGGGAAGAAAACAAAGTAAGAGAGGATACAGCCACGAGCAGAAGAATGGACATAAGGAGGAAGGGTAGTGTAGATACCAGTCTAATAGGTGATACTGGTGGTAGAATGTCTGTGCCTAACCGGATAAAGAATGTCAGTGAAGCCAAACGGCAAAAATTAAGCTGTTTGTACACTAATGCGAGGAGCCTAGGAAACAAAATGGAGGAACTAGAGCTACTGGTGCAGGAAGTGAAACCGGATATTATAGGGATAACAGAAACATGGTGGAATAGTAGTCATGACTGGAGTACAGGTATTGAAGGCTATGTGCTGTTTAGGAAAGACAGAAATAAAGGCAAAGGTGGTGGAGTAGCATTGTATATCAATGATGAGGTTAACTGTAAAGAAATAAGAAGGGATGGAATGGATAAGACAGAGTCTGTCTGGGCAAAAATCACATTGGGAAAGAAAGCTACTAGATCCTCCCCTGAGATAGTGCTTGGGGTTTGCTACAGACTGCCGGGATCTGATTTGGAGACGGATAGAGACCTCTTTAATGTTTTTCATGAAGTAAACACTAATGGGAATTGTGTGATCATGGGGGACTTTAACTTCCCAGATATAGACTGGAGGACAAGTGCTAGTAGTAGTAATAGGACTCAGATTTTTCTGGATGTGGTAGCTGATGGATTTCTTCATCAAGTAGTTGAAGAGCCAACAAGGGGGGATGCCATTTTAGATTTGGTTTTGGTGAGTAGTGAGGACCTCATAGAAGAAATGGTTGTAGGGGACAACCTGGGTTCGAGTGATCATGAGTTAATTCAGTTCAAACTAGATGGAAGGATAAACAAAAATACATCTTGGACTAGGGTTTTTGATTTCAAAAGGGCTAACTTTAAAGAATTAAGGAAATTAGTTAGGCAAGTGGATTGGACTGAAGAACTTACTTCAAGTCAAAGTTGCAGAAACTATCAGAAGCCTGCATCCCAACAAAGGGGAAAAAAATCATAGGCAGGAGTTGTAGACCCAGCTGGATGAGCAAGCATCTCAGAGAGGTGATTAAGAAAAAGCAGAAAGCCTACAGGGAGTGGAAGATGGGCGGGATTAGCAGGGAAAGCTACCTTATTGAGGTCAGAACATGTAGGGATGAAGTGAGACAGGCTAAAAGCCATGTAGAGTTGAACCTTGCAAAGGGAATTAAAACTAATAGTAAAAGTTTCTATAGCCATATCAATAAGAAGAAAACAAAGAAAGAAGTGGGACCGCTAAACACTGAGGATGGAGTGGAGGTTAAAGATAATCTAGGCATGGCCCAATATCTAAATAAATACTTTGCCTCGGTCTTTAATAAGGCTAATGAGGAGCTTAGGGATAATGGAAGGATGACAATTGGGAATGAGGATATGAAGGTGTGACATTATGAGTGTGATATAATATCTCATTGAAAGGTGACAGGGCCAGAAAGAGTTAATTAACTCATAGACTGACCTGACCCATGGGTGAACCTTGAGGACTGGTTAGGAAGATATGTAAATGACTAGAGCTTTGAAATGCAAGTCTGCATTGTTAGAGGTAGAAGGGGAGATGTTTGCTCAGGTCTTGTGATGTTAGCAAACAAGTCTCGTCTATTGCTATAGTTTTAATTCAAAGATAAAAAAGAAATATTAACATTTATAATGATACTTGAGTAAAATAGTATTATTGTCTATGTGTCTCTTTGAAGGTTGTGCTAACCTGTATCTGAACTGTTTAATGGATAAATTACTCTGTGCTAATTGCCAGGAGATTTGGGAGAAGGAGTTAAGCCTATTGTTTTCTCAGGCCCAAAGGCTGCTGGAAATGTATAAGAAGCCTGGGACACGATCCTTCTTCATCTCAGATCTGCTTTGGGTTTCAAGAGGGGGAAACCTTAAGCCACAAGGATTGAGATCCCCAGTCATTGACTGGAGCCACCCTGAATATGGAAATTGGACTGTAACCTATGGACTATTTCTAAAAGAACTTTTGGCAACTACAAGCTCATCTCTACTGTGTATCTGAACCTCAAGAATTGAATTCAAGTCTGTATGTATATTGATCTTTTAACCAACACTCTCTCTCTTTTCTTTTTTAATAAATTTTAGCTTAGTTAATAAGAATTGGCTATAGCGTGTATTTTGGGTAAGATCTAAGTTATAATTGGACATGGATATGTGGCTGATCCTTTGGGATTGGAAGAACCTTTTCTTTTATATGATGAAGTAAGATTCTCAGGAATCATCATCATATCTGACAGGTGTGTCTGGATGGAGGCCTGAGGCTGGGTACTTAAAGGGAACTGCGTGGTTTGGACTTCTAAGTGACCAGTGAGGTACTGTAGAAGCTGTTTTGTGCTGGCTGGTAAATCTAAGTATTGGAATAACCACCAGTGTTTGGGGTTTGTCTGCCCCGTTTGGTTTGCAGTTCACCCTAATTGAGTGACCTCAGCTGGCTCCCACGGACAGCACCGTCACAGAAGGTAGATATTACCACATCCGAGGTAGAAGCCAAACTCAAACAGCTTAATGGGACTAAATCGGAGGACCCAGATAATCTTCATCCAAGAATATTAAAGGAACTGGCACATGAAATTGCAAGCCCATTAGCAAGAATTTTTAATGAATCAGTAAACTCAGGGGTTATACCGTACGACTGGAGAATTGCTAACATAGTTCCTATTTTTAAGAAAGGGAAAAAAAGTGATCCGAGTAACTATAGGCCTGTTAGTTTGACATCTGTAGTATGTAAGGTCTTGGAAAAAATTTTGACGGAGAGGGTAGTTAAGGACATTGAGGTCAATGGTAATTGGGACAAAATACAACATGGTTTCACAAAAGGTAGATCGTGCCAAACCAACCTGATCTCCTTCTTTGAGAAAGTAACAGATTTTTTAGACAAAGGAAATGCAGTGGATCTAATTTACCTCAATTTCAGTAAGGCATTTGACATGGTTCTACATGGGGAATTATTAGCTAAATTGGAAAAGATGGGGATAAATATGAAAATTGAAAGATGGATAAGGAACTGGTTAAAGGGGAGTCTACAACGGGTCATACTGAAAGGTGAACTGTCAGGCTGGAAGGAGGTTACTAGTGGAGTTCCTCAGGGATCAGTTTTGGGACCAATTTTATTTAACTGTTTTATTACTGACCTCAGCACAAAAAGTGGAAATGTGCTAATAAAGTTTGCGGGTGACACAAAGCTGGGAGGTATTGCTAACACAGAGAAGGACCGGGCTATCATACAGGAAGATCTGGATGACCTTGTAAACTGGAGTAATAGTAATAGAATGAAATTTAATAGTGAAAAGTGCAAGGTCATGCATTTAGGGATTAATATCAAGAATTTTAGTTATAAATTGGGGACACATCAGTTGGAAGTAACAGAGGAGGAGAAGGACCTCGGAGTATTGGTTGATCACAGGATGACTATGAGCCGCCAATGTGATATGGCCGTGAAAAAAGCTAATGCGGTTTTAGGATGCATCAGGTGAGGTATTTCCAGCAAAGATAAGGAGGTGTTAGTACCGTTATACAAGGCACTGGTGAGACCTCATCTGGAATACTGTGTGCAGTTCTGGTCATGGGCGGCAGGTTATATATTTGTGTGGGGCCCGGGCCCCAGCAATATTCAGGGCTGGGCGCCCTGCTCCAGCAATAGTTGGAGCTGGGTCTCTTCCCGCCCCCTGGTCCTGCCTGGATCGGCCCCGGCCACCGCAGGTCTCCCCCCGCCGCCGCGACCCTGCCTGGAGCAGGTCCCAGCCCCCGCCTGCCACCCCCCCTCCGCGTGTTCCCCCCCCTCCGCCGCGTTGTGTTGCGTCCCTGCCTGACAGAACGCAGCGCGCTGCTGCCCGGAGGGCTCCCAGCAGATTTGCTGTCTGCTGCCGCAGGGTCCTAGTGCCTGCCCTCCGCCAGTACTGGCAAGGCAGGCTGCCCTTACCCTGAGCCTCTCCAACCCCAAACCCTCAGCCCCAGCCAGAGCCCTCATTCCCCCCGCACCCTAATCCTCTGCCCCAGCCCTGAGCGTCCCCACATCATGAACCCCTCATCTACAGCCCTCACCCCACACTCCAAACCTCTGCCCTAGCCCTGAGCCCCCTCCTGCATCATGAACCCCTCATCCACAGCCCTCACCCCACAGCCCAACCCTCTTCCCTAGCCCTGAGCCCCCTCGCATCATGAACCCCTCATCCACAGCCCTCACCCCACAGCCCAACCCTCTTCCCTAGCCCTGAGCCCCCTCCTGCATCATGTACCCCTCATCCTCAGCCCCACAGTCCTCACCCTGCACTCCCTCCTATCCCCAAACTCCCTCCCCCTTCCCACACACCCCTTCCCAACCCCAAACTCCATCCCAAAGCCTGCACACCCACCCCCTGCCCCAGCCCAGAGCCTGCACCCAGCACCCTTCCTGCACCCTAATCCCCAGCCCAGGATCTGCACCCCAGACCTCCCCCGCAGAGCCCCCTCCCAGAGCCTTAGGCAGGTGGGGGCGGAGTTGGGGGGAGGTTCTGGGCCCCACCAAAATTTTTACAAACTTGCCACCCATGTACTAGGGAGCAGGGAGATGGGGCTGGAGGCCTGGATAAGGGCTTAGGGGCTCTTTTATATACACAGAGAAGGAGGGAATTTATTCTCCACTTTAGACAAACTGTTCTGTCTACAAGCAACATGCAGGAAAAGCTTCCTTAACCGGGGGAAGCAGACGGCTCACTGCTCTATACAAAGTCCCAATATATGGTGGTGCTGCTGTTATTCCTGCCCCTCTGGCTGTGCTCATGCAAGGGCAGGACTAGTGCCCAACCTGAGTGAGCTCAGCATTAGTTCCTTCCCCAAAATAGACCCAGCCTGTCTGGCTGGAGCTCCAACACCTTCAGTGGAATCAAAACCAAGCAACCGTCCTTACTGCTGTGACTTTACCCAGCAGAACAAGGCTGATCCTGTGCATCAGCCCGTAGTGCAATGATTCATTAGGAAAGATCAAATATGAAGCACAGGTACATTCTATAGGTCTCTGGGAAGCCCTGCTAGACTGGATCCTCACCACACCTTGGCTAGAAAGCTGGCTAAAGCTTTCTATGACCAGCTGCTCTATTTGGGCATGTTAAGGGTGGTTACCACACACTTGGAATAAGTCCTTCTGCTTTAACTCACCCTCAACCAATCCAATGTACACAAACACCTCTGAATTCATCTCCAGTGTGTGTTTATCAATGCTGTGACCTTCAGGCACTGAGCTAAGCCATTCCCCCTTCCTCTCAAGTATCCTTCTCAGAAAACCTCATCTCACAAGATTAATGTACTAGAAAATCTAATCAGATACAGGTGCACACACTTCCATGGTGACCTGCCCATACAGTGACAAGACCAATTGCAGGTTTTGTCTGTGAAATGTTCCAGTACCTGTCCAATGATTCCAGGTGGAGAGTCCACATGTAGCAGGATACCTACTTTCCAGCATCTGGAAATGGTCTATTATTCCATAAAACAGCCAGCCAGCCCACAGTGATGACTGTAGCAAAAGCTGATGAGCCATTGTTTTTCCAAGTACCAATTTCCCATCCATGCACCTCTGCATTAAAAAAAAAAAAAAGCAGAGGACTGCCAACAATGCATCCTCTACTCCCTAGACACATGCACCAAACAGGTTTTATTGTGAAATTGGTACAATATCCTGGGCTGGCTGGCTTTTTAAATGTGGGAGGTGATTAAGCATCTGGTTATACCCAACAGGTTTGGTTAAAAAGGAGTCCAAAAGAGGAGTGTTTTGAAGGCAAAACGCAAACTTCACTGCTGCTCTAAGTACATCCACTTAATGGGGCATTTTTAAAGTATAGTACTGGCTTGAAAAATCGAGGATATTAGACAGTTCCCTTTACTCTGACCTGCTACTTAGGTGTATTTGTTTGTTATCTTTCTGCTTACTTTACTGACCAAACTATTTCTGTTAGCACTGCAAAGCCAGCACAGCTGAGAGTGAGAGCTGGCTTGTGTACAGCCAGATTAGTCAAACTGAGTTCCAGGTGCAGAATTTCTAATTCTTGGCATGCACAAGCCAGCGTGACTTTCAGATTCTTACTTGGATTCTAAGCTCTTTGGGGAAGGGACTGTCTTTTTGTTCTGTTTGTACAGCCCTTAGCACCATGAGATCCTGGTTGTAACAATATAAATAATATCACCATGAATTTGCAGGCCTAACAGCTGGGGAAACCACATTTCTTGGGAATTAATCACATCTCTCTCAGCTCCCTTCCCCCATAGCATAGTGTATTATGATTTTCAGATTTTTCTTAAATGAGAGTATTACAATCAGACTGTTAGACATTATGCTTTTGAAACGTATTCATCACTCAACACTTCAGAGTTACAGTTTGACCTGCTAGCTCAAAATACAGTGATAAAAATAAAAGGTGCGAAAACTACAGAAATAAGCTTCACACCAAGCCCCCATTTATGTGGAGTGTATTTTGCACTGCAAATAACTGCGCCCACGATGCTGCATCCTCAGTTCATTCATGCTTTTGCCTGGCAATTTACAGCTGGTATCAAGTAACGGGTGTACTTCAATGGGGATCTCCTGCAAAGTGGAGGCCTGCTTTTTTTAAAACTGGCCAATTCCTACTCAAAGCGTTTTAAACCCTAATAATGCTATTTTGTGCTTCTCCATCACCTTTCATCTGAGGATGCTTCATAAGTTACATGTTGATCTTCTCAGATAGCTAGTAATACTTAGCTTGCAGGGTGAGTATTACTGTCCCTCCAGTCTATAGATGGGGAAACTGAGGCACAGAGAGCTTAAGTAACTTGCCCAAGATCAAGGAGACAGTCTCTGTAGCTGGTGGGGCTCACACTGGAAACAGATGCCCACATCACAGAAGCTCTGTCAGATACTCAGAAGTAAAAGACCATAACCCCCCCCCCCTAACGTTTAAACTAATGGCCACTTGAAAGAGAGCAAGATATTGCAAGAGAATTCCTTTGAAGCCTCAGGCATCCCCAGAAGAGGACAGCTTTATGGCCAGGACGTCACAGCTACAGTTTGACAAGGGGACCAAGACAAACGCTCAGTGGGTCACACTTCCTTCCAGTTAGTGCTTGCTGCTGTCTAAGGGGTAAAAGATTTTCAAGTAAGTACAGGGCGAGTACATGAAACTCCCTCCATAAGATCCAAATGGCATGGAATACAATGAGGCGGTTTAATAATAGTTACCCTGAACTCCATGCTTTGGGGAATAAACAGAACAGAGCAATTATGGAGTGATCCACCCCTCTCTTCCACGCCCAGCTTCTAGCAGTCACGGGTTTAGAGTCACCTAAAGCAAGGGGGTAACATCTTGGCTAATAGCTATTGATGGATCTATCCTCCACGAACGTATCCAATTCTTGCTTAAACCCAGTTACGCTTTTGGTCACCACAACACCGCAAGTCAATGAGATCCACAGGTTAGTTGTGCACTGTGTGACAAAGTACCTCCTTCTGTTTGTATGAAACCTGCTGCCTATTAGTTTTATCAGGTGACCCCCTGGTTTTTGTATAATGTGAAACGGGAAATAATGCTTCTCTATTCACTTTTTCTACAACAATCATGATTTTATAGGACTCTATCGTAACCCCCTTAGTCATCTTTTTAGTCTCTCCTTGTATGGAAGCCATTCCAGACCCTTGATCATTTTTGCTTCTCTTTTCTGAACCTTTTCCAGTTCCCACAACCTGACATCAGTTTCAGAGACCCCCATCCCCTCCACTGGCATGATGTGTAGCTGACAGGAAAGTAGGACAGCCATGCAGCAAAGGGCTGAGATAGGGCATTCACAGTAGGGCATGGAGCTGAAGCCCAGGGTCAGACTCTGGGAGGGGTGTAAGCAGTGATGAGCTGCCAAAATCTTAACAACGGGTTCCCTATAAAAAGTTCTGATTTAACAACGGGTTCCCTATAAAAAGTTCTGATTTAAGGGATGTGCGACAGCATGTATTTTTTGTACCAATAGGGTTACCATACGTCCATATTTTCCCAGGAGGTGATTAAGAACCAAAAAGCCTGACATGTCCAGGAAAATACAGATGTATTTTAACCCTACCTAAAGTTCTTTTTTAAAAAGATGGGGCTGAACTAGAAATGAGCTCCGTTTCACATGTGTGGGTGGTGATCAGGGACAGTCTCAATTTTTGGGTCTTTTTCTTATATAGGCTCCTATTACCCCTCACCCTCGTCCCGATTTTTCACACTTGCTGTCTGGTCACTCTAGGGTGTGCACATGTGTGGGTCCCAGCTGCTCCCTGCCCCCCCCCCATTAAAGCAGGTGTGCAGGGTTACTGCCCTGGGAACTGCAGGGCACCAGTGGATGTGGGGCTGGCTGCAGATAGGGGCGTGGGGCAAGGCTAGCTGGAGGCAGGGAGTGACACGGGCTGGCTGTGGGCAGGTGATGCAGACGGGCGGGCTGCAGGTGGCTGTGGGCAGGGGGTGGCTGCGGGCGGCTGCGGGCAGAGGCTGGCTGCGGGCAGGGGGTGGCTGTGGCAGGGGCTGCGGGCAGAGGGTGGCTGCGGGCAGAGGGTGGCTGTGGCAGGGGCTGCGGGCAGAGGGTGGCTGCGGGCAGAGGGTGGCTGTGGCAAGGGCTGGCTGCGGGCAGAGGGCGGCTGTGGGCAGGGGCTGGCTGCGGGTGGCTGTGGGCAGGGGTGGGGCAGAGGGCGGCTGTGGGCAGAGGCTGGCTGTGGGTGGCTGTGGGCTGTGGGTGGCTGGGGGCAGGGGCTGGCTGGGGGCAGGGCTGGCTGCAGCCACAGGGCGGCTGCGGGCAGGGGCTGGCTGTGGGTGGCTGTGGGCAGGGGTGGGGCAGGGGCGGCTGTGGGAAGGGCTGGCTGCAGGCAGGGGGGTGGCTGGGGGCAGGGGGTGGCTGGGGGCAGGGGCTGGCAGGGGCTGGCTGGGGGCAGGGGCTGGCTGGGGGTGGCTGGGGGCAGGGGGTGGCAGGGTGCAGGGGCTGGCTGGCTGGCTGGTGGCAGGGGCTGGCAGGGGCTGGCTGGTGGCAGGGGCTGGCTGGGGCTGGCAGGGGGCAGGGGGTGGCTGGGGGCAGGGGGTGGGGGCAGGGGCTGGCTGGGGGCAGCTGGGGGCATGGGCTGGCTGGGGGCAGGGGCTGGCTGGGGGTGGCTGGTTAACCATTGCCAAGTTAGCCAGGTCACAGATGAATTACACCTACTCCAATCTCTCAAGACACCCCCCCACACCAATATTCCATATAACCCTCCTGAAACATTATACCGAGAATTTTTTTCTACACAAGACTCAGCTGCCTCCCACACCAATGCACATACAAGGCCACGAGGAATACGTCGTCCATGAAATCTTGGATGTTAAGAGATTGTGGCATAAACTTCTTTACCTAATTGACTGGGAAGGCTTTGGCCCTGAAGAGCATATGTGGGAGCCAGGAGAACTGTTCACACACCTCCCCTAATAGAAGCCTTCTAGAGGAACCGCCCTGTTGGGAATATTTTGCTAGCTTGGCAGCTGGTAGTGTGGGAAGTTAAGATGTTTAGGTTTTTAGGATGGGTTAATTAGGCTTTGAGCTTTGTTTTGAGAAGTTGGCCTTGGCTAGTTCTATGAAGTCACAGCTGCGGGTGTGTTAATTTTGTTAACCAATTAGCAACTGCTTGCTTGCCTGCTTCAAGAGTATAAAGATGTATGCGGGAGAGAAATAAATGACTTTGCTGCCAATCAAACTGACTGAAGAGCTTTGTTCATATACGCCTGCGATGCAACACCGCCCCAAACCTATGGTGCCTGGGTCTGTGGGTGGGGATCTGTGTGGTAACCTTCTCCTATTCTCTACCCGTCAGCTCATAGACAGCAGCTGGGACTGGAGCCCATGATGTCCAACTGTGCTTAGGCTATGGCTGGGAGAGATCCAAGGCTCCTGATTGGGCCATAGTCCCTGTGATAAATGGGTGGGGAGTAGCTCCCGTTTGTGGACACCCAACCAGCCAGTTAGCTATTGAATCCCTCTTGGTGGCTGTTCTCTACTTGCTTTACCTGTAAAGGGTTAAAAAGTCTGACTGCGTGCACAGGTAAAGGGAAGTGAGTGGCACCTGACCAAAAGAGCCAATGGGAGGGTTAGAACTTTTTAAAATTGAGGGAAAAAATTCCCTGTATCTGTCTGTGGTTGTTCTCCGAGGGAGGGGACAGAACAGACACAAGGCTGAGACTATGCTGTAAAAAGCTTTTTGCCAGGTATGGAAATCATCAGATCATACCTAAAACTCTTCATTTGAAACCCCAGATATGTAAGTAGATCAGAAAATGTCTAGAAAGACGGGATTAGGTTTATTCCTGTTTATTTCTTATTTGCTTGTGGACTCCTCTGTGCTTGCCCCAAATGCTTTTGTTTTGCTTGTAACTTTTAAGCTGGACCTCAGGAAGATTATTCCTGCTGTTTAATTTCTGTAAGTGGTTTTTTAAAATAGCAAAAACCTAAGCTCCAGATGTTTTCTTTTTTTTGTTTTTTAATAAAATTTACCTTTTTTAAGAACAAGATTGGATTTTTGGTGTCCTAAAAGTTTTGTGCACGTTGTTTAATTAGCTGGTGGCAACAGCTGATTTCCTTTGTTTTCTTTCTCAGCAATTCCCCAGAGGGGGGTGAAAGGGCTTGAGGGTACCCCACAGGAAGGAATTCCCAAGTGCGCCTTCCTGGGCTCTAAAAAGTGGGGGGTTGCACTTGGGTGGTGGCAGCGGCTATCATCCAAGGTCAGAGAGAAACTGTGACCTTGGGAGTTTAGTACCAGCCTGGAGTGGCCAGTATTAATTTTTAGAATCCTTGCAGGCCCCCACCTTCTGCCCTCGGAGTGCAAAAGTGGGGAATCAGCCTTGACAGTCCCTATTTAAGCGAGTGGAGGAAATACAAAATTGTCTGTACAACTGGACTTCCTGCTGCCATGGACTGCTGTTCCTGCTTTCTCATCCTGACCTCCTGCTATCCTGTCTTGGCCTGACTCTTGGTAAAAACAACAAGGAGTCCGGTGGCACCTTCAAGACTAACAGATTTATTTGGGCATAAGCTTTCATGGCTAAAAAACCTCACTTCTTCAGATGCATCTTGGCAAGTGGCTTTTGATTCACTGCTCTCCGATTTGTCTCTCAGTTCTGAACTCTTGGCATTCCACTCTGGGTTTGGCTGCCCCTACTTCTTTCTCTGTGGGTCCAAGGGCAGGTTTCACATTTGGCATGTATAGGGTCAATGGCTCAACCCCAGAGGGGAGCTGTTCTGCCAGTGACTCAATTTAATTCTCACCTTCTGGTGGAAGAATCAAGGGCTGCCAGCTGGACTAACTCAGCCGTCAGCAAAGATTTTGGAGGTGACCCAGGCGAGGGCCCTGCCAGCTCAGTCACTGGCACTAGCCCATCCCAGTTGCTCAAAATGAAGGAGTGCCTCCAAGAGAGGAATAATGGAAAAACTTGCTGAAAGGTAAAGTTTCTTCCTGACCTTTCTCAGTTAGTGACTGAAGCACAAAACTTGATATCTAGTGTGTTGGTTCCATTTTGGGTAGGGAGTGGGGTCTAGTGGGCTAAAGGAAGGGGGGGGAATCAGTACTCCTGGTTTTTCACCCTGACTGTGGGAAGGGAGGGAGGTCTAGTCACAGGGCAGATGAAGATTCAGGACTCCTGGGTTCTTTTCCCAGCTCTTGAAGGGGAGTAGGGTCTAGTGGGTTACAGCAGGGCCATCAATAGCAGTCAGGACTCATGGGCTGTATTCCCAACACTGGGGAAAATGTTGAGATTTGTTTTGAAAGCACAAAGAACCTCGCTGGAAAACCACAAAACATTTCCCCCACATTCATTACGTCTCCAGTGGCTTATGTTTTTGCCATCCCCAATCTCACACAACACAGAGATTGCTTTGCAGGTATCAGGTTTTATGGCAATTGAGGATCACAGAGACAAACAGACAGTGGGCAAATGTTGAAAAAACAATGACGAGAGCAACGAGAAATTACAGTTAATTGCAATGAATGAGGATTATCCATTATCAGACTCAATACACAATACAAGAGGAGTGAAATTGATGGATATTTCTCAATGAAAGGAAAGGTTTTTAGACAGCCACTATTTGGCAGAAGGCAATACAACATGGGGAAAGAGTGAGTATACTGAAAAACTGGCACTGGAAGCAGCAGAGGGTGGGGGTGGGGAAGGGGCGGCTGTACTGTATAATGGGCACTAGGGGGCACTGAGGCTGAGGGGTGGAAACACCTAAACAATTTGACCAGTGCCCAGAGGCGGGTGAGGAGCCGGGTGCTGTGGCTGGCGTCGGAGGGACAGAGCAGGGTTAGAGGAAGTAACAGGCCCTACTTATTCTCCAAATAGAACACAGGGAGCCGATTCCAGCAGCCGATGACAATGTGCCGGGAATTCTTTTTCTCAGCGTAAGAGTCAGTGTCGGGTTTATATCTGCAGGTGGTGAAAGTGAAGTGAAAAATGCTCTTGCGTAGGCCATTTGAAACGTGCATTCCGCCCACAGAGCAGACACGCTTGATAGATCGCATGGGTGCATGGATGAAGGTGTTGGTTAATGTCCCATATATTCCCCGTCTCCACATCATCTTATCGCAGTACTTGATGGGGAAGTCAACTGAACTTCGTGGGAAATCCACATGGTACTTTCTGAATCTGTTTTTCAGACGGGTCCATGGTGTCCCACTAGCCAGAGCCAGGCAGGCGGCCAGCAGGATGAGGGGCAGCAGTAACCGTAGGTGGGGTCTTCTCATGGCCATGGCTGTGTCTGTTGCTGGATCGACCTGAAGTAAGGAGACAGTGCAAGGTGGGGATCTGCCTCCACCATGGAACACCTCCTGGGCCCAACCTCGTCCCCTCCCACTCCACTCTGCCCAAAATCCCCACCCCTCCTGATATCCCTGTCCACACCACTTTGCCCAGAGTCCATCCCATTGTCCCAGCCCCATGGTGCTGGGGCTTCTCAGAACCTGGCACATCTGGGGCTCCATTGTGCCAGGTGCTGCCCTGGCTCCCATGGTGATCGGGGCCTGCTCCTCTAACCCACTGCTCCCCATTCCCTTCCCAGAGCCATGTTAGAGCCCAGGTGTCCAGAGTCTCAGACTGTGACCACTATGGGCCTCCCGCCCTTGTGCCAGATGTTGCACAGACCCCAACTCACATCAGCCCCCACCTCCTCTAACCCACTGTTCCCCACCCAGACGAGAAGAGGGAACCCAGGAGTCCTGACTCCCAGACTCTCTGCTCTAACCACTAGAACTTGCTGTCTCCAAGAAACAAACCCTGTATTTGCAACCCCATGCAATAGTGTTCTCTCCTCTCTCTGCGCTAGGGGAATCTCCTGCAGCTTACCCAAGTCCTTGTTGCTTTACTGCTGTCAGATCAATTGATCGCAGCATCTGCAGAGCCAAACCTCACCCTGATCCTCCTGCCCACCATGGAGTGTGTTATATAGAGCCCTGCCCGATCTGGAGGTGGATTAGTAGGAAGGGAAACCTAGTAAATAACTGGGTCATCATAATTTCCTGATATCTGGCAATTAAAAGCAGTAGCCCAACAGGCCGTGGGTGGGTGAGGAACAAACAGCACCAGTCCTGCTAGAGACGTGAGCTCAAGGTGTGTCTACTCAGCAAGGGAAGGTGCAATTGTAGCATAGGTAGGTGTATCCCTGTCAGCTTTAAGCTAGCTACTGTGGGGAACAATATCAGGTGGTACAGATGTAATCGTGGACTAGGTGCTCTGGTACCAGCCCACCAGGGACTTTGGGTACCTACCCTGGTTGCCAGACAGTGCTGTAGTCCAGGCAACGTGTCCTCGCTGCTATTGTTACCCAAGCTAGCTAGATTAAAGCTAGCGTAGCAACGCCCACCCGGGCTACAATCACACCTTCATTTGCTGAGCAGATGCATCCTGAGTCCTGATCCACTGGCCCTTGCTAATTCAGTCCTAGCCTAGAAACTCACAGCTCTTCTGGTGCCCCCAAAGCCTGACCACAGCCCTTGCCATCCCAGCTCTGGGCTCTGTGGCAGTCATTGAGATGGAATATACGGGCCCAGAGAATCAAAGATGTTAGCATGACATTGTCACTGCCTAAGAACAAGCAGTGTTAAACGGGGTTTGGTATTGAGAGCCGTCAGCCTACTCAGTCCCATGGCAAACACACAATTAACAGTCCTTTCCCTCTTGCATTGAAGGTACAGAAAAGGACAAACAGCTCGAACCTTTGAAAGGTAAAGCATTAAAGCTTTTATTTTAACTGTGTCCCTGTTTACCAGGCAGGATCTTAAAACAGTCCTTGAGTGACAGCACTGAAATTAAAGCAAAGCAGGTCACCAAACTCCTGAGGCAATTTCACACAGTACCTGGCTGGTTTCAGCTCTGAGAAGGGTTGAAGGTGGTTGTAAGTCCTCTCCGGTGTGCCTTGTTACATCTGCCCCCAAATCTAGTTTAAAATGAACAGTCTTTCCAATCATATTCTATTCCTTCCTCCAGCCTGGCTCTGTCTCATTACGCAGGATTGATCTCCGAAAAAATGTCTCGTGACTCTCAGTGGTCACTCTATGTCCTGCTTTCGTCCGGCAGAAAATGGCAAAATGTTCTACTTTTGTTAATTTACTACATTTGGCTCCTTTAGCTGGGCAGTCACCTCTTGAACCATGATCTTTCCCACATCTTGCATCTAACTGACAAAATGTTCTCTTTTGCCTGGGCTTGCCCCACGTTGCCTTTGGGGATTTATTGCAATTGGTTTTTGCAGTTGTGCTATATCCCCTCGTGGGACTCTGTTGCAAGTCACTTTCTCTGTGTTTCTGCTTGGCAGCCACTGGTCTCTGTTTTGATTTTTATCATCTCCACTTGTCCTGCTATTTCTATTGCTGCATGAAGGATTCAATACCACTTATTTTGCAGTGTCTCTGACAGCTCTCATCTAAAACACCAATCACTACTCTGTCTCTACTGTGCTCTTCCTTTTTGTCTTCATAATCACAGGTTTCTGCCACGCCATACAAGCCTCGTATACAAGATTCTTAGACATAGGGACGTGCTGCTAAAAACAAACTCGGCCATAAACCACATTACACCATGGTATAAAAAGCTCATCAAACTTAGCCAGTCTCACATAATTTTCTTGTGGCTCTCCTCTTCAAAGGCAAAGGATTTCAAGATATGTTCAGCTCCCCTGCCCATGGCATAGACTAGGGAACTCACTTGCACCTCCCCACTCTTCTTGTGTAGTTTAGTTGCAAAGCAAAAATGTGCAAACTACTCCTTACATGCATGTGAGTCCGATGGTCTGTCAAAGCAGAAGCACAATGGGACATGAAACTTTGGCACTTGGATTAAATTCTGACATTTCTATTCAATGTTCTCTTCTGATGCTTTGTCAGGTTAGTCACACTGAGGCAGAGGCAAAATGGATGCCAGTAATGACCAAAACTTTATTGCAAAAAGGAATGTCTCCAATGCTTGGTGAAGATGTGCTGCTCTATTCTTTGCTAAGTGCCACCTATTGCCTAAACTTAATAATGCATCTTAAGCTTTCCATCACAGGTCCTGCTTGCAAGCCAGGGGCTCTTGAGGGAAGTGTGCAATCAGGGTCTTCAGCACTCAGTCTGCAGAGAGCCCTCCTAGAGCAATTGGGGTGAATTGTGCCTTTTGAAGCAGCCTGGTTTATATCTCTCTGTTTTGGTGTTCTTCAGTGTTAGGACTCTGGATTCTAAGAAGTAAAGTCATGTTCTATTTCAGACTTCCAGCAAGAGTGTTGTATGTTCTTGATCTAACTTCTCTGTGCCTATCCGTGAACATAGCAGACAGAAAGCAAAATCCTCTGCAATTTCTTTAATTAACCTGACCAACCAAGAATATATGGCTGAAGTGTTTAATGCCTATTTTGCTTCAATCTTCACTAAAAAGGTTAATGGTAACTGGATACGCCACAGAGATAATATTAACAAGGAGGAAAGAAAACAAGCCGAAATACAGAAAAAAAGAGGCTCAAGAATATTTAGATGAGTAAGATGTACTCAAATTTTCTGAGCCAGATGAAATTCATCCTTGGGTACTTAAGGAACTAGCTGAAGCAATCTCAGAACTGATAGCAATTATCATCAAGAGCTCATGGAGAATGGGTGAGGTGCCAGGGAAATGGAAAAGAGGAACAAAAAAGACCCAGTAACTTACACACCAGTCATCCTAACTTTTCTACCTAGAAAGATACTGCAAGAAATTATAAAACAATTAATTTGCAAGCACCTAAAGGATAATAGGGATAGAAGGAATAGCTAGCATCAATTCATAAAGAAGAAATCATTCCAAGACAGCCTAATATACTTATTTTACAGACTTACTATCCTAGTTGATGGGGGGAAGCAGTAGACATGAGAGACCTTGATTTTTTGACACAGTCCCATGTGACAAGATCATAAGCAAGCAGGATCAATAGGGTTCAAAAAAGAACTATTGTGAGTCATTTTAAGACTCAAAGGTCAAAAATAACTATTTGGTCATGGAGGAGAAGCCCAAAAGTGGCTATTAGCCAGGACTGGCAGAGACGCAACCCCATGCTAAAAAGAGGTAATATGATTCTGGGTTTATTAGCAGGAGTGTGATATGTAATTGTCCTGCTCTGCTCAGCACTGGTGAGTCCTCAGCTAGAGTGCCGTGTTCAGTTCTGAGCAGGGGCGGCTCCAGGCCCCAGCACGCCAAGCGCGTGCTTGAGGCGGCATGCCACGGGGGGCGCTCTGCCACTCGCAGGGAGGGCGGCAGATGGCTCCGGTGGACCTCCCGCAGGTGTCCCTGCGGAGGGTGCGCTGGTCCCGCGGCTTCGGTGGAGCATCCGCAGGCACGTCTGCGGGAGGTCCACCGGAGCCATGGAACCGACAACTGGCAGAGTGCCCCCTGTGGCATGCCGCCGTGCTTGGGGCAGCGAAATGGCTAGAGCCGCCCCTGGTTCTGAGCCCCAGACGTTAGGAAATTGGAGAGAATCCAGAGGAAAGCAACAAAAATGATAAAAGGTTTAGAAAAACTTACCCATGAGGAAAAGTTAAAGAAACTGGGCAGGTTTAATCTTGAGAAAATAAGACAGAGGGGGGAACGTGACAGTAGTGTTCAACTGTATTAAGGGCTCTTCTAAAGAGGACTGATTAATTGTTCTTTGTCTCCACTGACGGTAGGACATGATGTAAGGGGCTACATCTTCAGCAAGGGAGATTTAGGTTAGATATTAGGAAAACCTTTCTAACCATAAGGGTGGTTAAACTCTGGAACAGGCTTCCAAGGGAGATTGTGGAATCCCCATCTCTGGAGGTTTTTAATGTCTTGATGACTTCTTCAGGTCCCTTCCAGCCCGGTAGTTCTATGATCTAATGGTTCTTTCTGGACTTAAACTCTAGGAATGAATTACCTTCTTTCCTTTCTTTCCCCTATTTACTTCCTTCTTTTGTGGCCATTAATGTCTTGTAAATAAATCAAAAACCTCCAGGACACACTCAGGAATTTCCATTGTGGGCAGTACTGACCCCAATTCCCCAGTGTGTGAGACAACTGGGTTTGACATATCTCACAGCCATCTTTGTGCGCCTAACCCCCATGGGCTGGAAGCAAAGACACCAGGTCCTTGTTGACGAAATTGTTCTGCATGTTGCTTTTGCTTTTTCCAGGTGGCCTCTTACTTCTCCCTTGATCTGATGACCCCTCTGCAGCAAATCCGAGGTGGTTTAATTAGGAGAGGTCATAGCTAGCTGTAGGTAGAACAGGTGTGGTAGCCACAGTTGGCAGAGAAGGGTTTTTTCCCAGGGGAGTGTAGTAGTCATTGTATGCAAACTCTGAGTAGGGTAACAGAGAGGACCAATAATCTTGAAGTTAGTTAACATAATAGCATAGGTATTTCCCAAAAAACTGGCTGGTGCTTACTGTCTGGACATTGAACTGAGGATGGGAGGCAGAGGAGAGGTGCAGCTGGACCCACAGAAGACATCAGACCTCATGCTAGAATTGAGTGTAAATTGTGACCCTCGATCGGAGCTGATGCGGTGCGGAAGGCCATGGAGATGAACCACCTGGTGAACACTTCTTGGAACAAGAGGCTTTTAGTTCATTAGGTTAGGTCTTTGCAATTAGAGAGCATATTTTTATTTTTGGCTATTTGTTACTTTTTCTACCTTTATTCCTTTTACTTGGTACCACTTAAATGATGTCCTTTTGTTAATAAACATGATTTATGTTTCCTATAACCCAACTCAGTGCTGTGTTTGAAAGGAAGGGGGTTATTAAATTCATAAACTGTAATATACTGACTCCAGAAAATAGCAGCTAATCTATTGTCTTCTGCAACTATAGAGTGGTAGAAGCTGTGCTTTGCAGTGAAATATCTCTAAGGAGCTCAAGGGATGGAGCTGGTTCATGATCACCTGCTGGCCAAGCTTTGGGCTGGGAGATCCTTGAGGGTTTTGCTGGTTAGGAATTCAGACTGGTGGGGCAGGCAGCTGACACGCAGTCTAGTCTCCAGCACACCTGACTCTCGATGAGGCAGAGGAGAAACTGCGGCTTTCAGCTCCGGGTACCCAAGCAGCATGTTACGTCTGTTAATTTGGATTATTATTGATTGAATAAAAACTCACTGATTTGTATGTTTATTGTGAAATTGACATTTACCAACACTTAGCAGTAAAAATCTCTGTCCTATTCTAACTATGAGTCAACCTTGTAGTGCAGCTGAAAAAACAAGGTAATATCTTCTGGGGTGTATAAACAGGAACGTCATATGTAGGACACAGAAGGGAATTGTCCCATTCTACGTGGCATTAGTAAGGACTCAGCTGGAGTATTGTATTCAGTTCTGGGTGCAAAACTTTAGGAAAGGTGGATAAATTAGAGACCCTTAAAAGAGGAGCAACAAAAATGATCAAAGGGCTAGAAAACCTGACCTATGAGGAAAGGTTAAAAAATTTGGGCATGGTTTGTCTATAGAAAAGAATATCACGGGGTGTACCTGATAATGGTCTTCAACTATGCTAAGGGTGGTTATAATGAGGACGTGGATCAATAGTTCTCCATGTCCACTGAAGGCAGAACAAGAAGTAATGGGTTTAATTTTAAATTAGATATTAGGAAAACACTTTCTAAAGTATAAGGGCACATAAGCTCTGGAATAGCCTTCCATACAAGGTTGTGGAATCCCCATGACTGGAAGCTTTTAATATTTTGATGACCTCTTGAGCACCCTTCCAGTGTGAAAGGAAGTGTTACTTGGAGCCTTAGGGTGGTTTGAACTCACAACACCTCAATTACCAAATCTGTATTGAACCCACTGAACTGCTCCACAACAATTCCATCCCTTGACTCTGCTCTAAGCTGGATCTAGCCCATGTGCTTAGTGCTGGAAAGCAATACTCTGGAGGGAACCTTCAAGCTAACACCTCAGTGCCCAGAGAGCTGTAGCACTGGAGAATGAACCCAGAAGTGCTGGCTTCCAGTTCCCCGTCCTGAAAGCACTACACTCAGTCCCCTCTGAGACTCAGGAATATAAGCCAGAAGTCCTGATTCCCAGTCCCCTTGCTGTGACCTACTAGTTCTGGCAATCTGGTGGTGTGAGGTCAACTCTCACTGGAGGAGGGAGATCTACTGGAGGCTGGCTACTAACCTCGCTTCCTGTATTGAAACTACAGCATCCCAAGGGGTTTGTGTGCTCTGAATGTCACCTTCAAATCACCAAAGCCATGTAGATGCCCAGTTTCTCCCTAACTTTCATGGCATCCAGTTCCTTTAGACACCTTGCGGGAGGCTGTGGGTCAGGACTGAGGGACACTGGCAGAACTGTGTGGGGTGGGGAGCTGGTGTAATAATCTAGCCTACACATTTACCTGAATTTTAAGCTCAACTGTGAAAAGGAAAAGTTGACACATAACAATAAACACACATAACAATAAACATTGTTTGAAAAAGATGCAAGCATGAGACAGAGACTGAATTATTCCAAACAAACAGGTCCCCCCTGATATCACTCAAGGCCCGTGTCAGGATCATGTCTGGTAAACAAGAGAAGCAGGGGACTGGAAATAAATGAATCAGAACTGGTGTGTGGAGAATAAGGGATAACTGGTGACCAAAACAAAGAGGGGAGGAGCTATTCCACTCATTACTCGCTTTGCATTGCTTTAAAAAGGACGAGTTTGCGAGAAACAAAATGGAGAATAAAGAACTGACTGAGCAAAAGGGAAGGAGTCGGCTTTACCATCCTGGCTGCCACCTGGCCATCTCCTGAGAGCACGGGATCCAGCATGACACCACGGGGCCTCCTTCATCCCAGTCCCAAGAGGTGTGCAGCCCAAAGAGAGAGGGACCCAAACAACATGGACACTTCCTCCAACCCTGGCTGAAAACCAGCCACCAACATGGATGGGCGAGTTTTGTCTTCCAACCCCCATGGGCCTTTTTCCATCCCCCATTATTTTTTCTCCACCTAAAGGGAAAAGAGAAAAATTAAAATTAAAGCCTTAATACTTTACCTTTCAAAGTTTTGAGCTGTTTTCCCTTTGTTTCTGTGCCTTTAATGAAAGGTGGAAAGGATCGTTAACAGCGTGTTTGTCATGAGACTGAGGAGGGCTCTGGATACCGAACTATGAACACGGTTTAACATTGCTTAATCCTGGACAGTGACAGGGTCATGTTAACACCATTGACTCTTCGGGCCCATATATTCCATCTCAATGACTACAACCGATCCCAGGGCTGGGACAGCAGGGGCTGTGGGTCAGGACTGGGGCCACTGGCAGAGCTGTGAGTTTCTAGACTAGGGCTGGATTAGGAAGGCACCAGTGGGTTAGGACTCGGGGTCCATCTACACAGCAAATGAAGGTGTGGTTGTAGCATGGTTCAGTGTCTCTATGTGAGCGTTAATCTAGCTAGCATGGGAAACAACAGCAGTGGGGACATGGTGGCCTAGACTTCAGCCCAGGCTGACAATGAGAGGCGATACTCTCTGTTTCTGGTGGGCTGGCACTGGGGTAGCAATCCCAGGGTGATGTCTGTGCTGCCTGCTATCGCCACCCACAATAGCTAGATTACAGATGGCATATCTACACCTACTCTCACTATAATTGCACCTGCACTTGCTGGGGAGACACACCCTCAGATGTTTCCGTGCAGCCCACTTCTCTATTATGACACATTCGAATACTTCCCCGCCCAGGCCCTGCCTGCTAAGTCACTGTCTTTAATGGCCAGATATCGGAAAATCATGTGAATGCAATTGCATACTGGATTTTCCCTTCCCACTTCTTCCACTCCATGTCCTGCTAGGCTCTTGTTCCAAGATGGAAAGGAGGATCAGAGTGAGGTTCAGCTCATCAGAGGCTGGGATCCATAACTCCGATAACCGCAGAGAAAGAAGGACTTGGGTGAGTTGCAGAAGATTCTACCAGTCGGGACGGGGGAGAGAACAGTGTCACATGGTGTTGCTGCTGCAGGGATTGTTTCTGGGAGGAAGCAGGAGCTAGTGGTTAGAGCAGAGAGGATGGGAGTCAGGACTCCTGGGTTCACTCTCCATCTCTGGGTGGGGAATAATAGGTTGAAGGATGCGGGGGCTGATTTCTGTGGGGGTCTTTGTGGATCTCTTGGTGTGTCAGGGGGTGTGAAGCACCCAACAGGATGGGGCAGGAGTAATGGGACGGGTTCTGGGCAGAGTGGGGTAGGCAGGGATATTGAGAGGGGTAGGGCTTTGGGGATAGAGTGGTGTGCAAGGGGATCATGGGAGCATCAATAGAGGCAGAGTGGTTGGGAGCAGAAGCAGTTTGGGTCCAGGAGGTTCCATGGAAGTGGCAGATCCTCACCCCGTGCTGTCTCCATTCATCTCCCCCCACTCTCCACTGCAGGTTGATCCAGTGAGAGACAAGGCCATGGTTCTGAGGGGACCCTGCCCCGTGCTCCTCCTGCCACTCATCCTGCTGGCTGCCTGCCTGGCCCTGGCAAACGGGACGCCATGGGTAGAACTGAACAAAATATTCCAGAAGCATCATGTAGACTATCCATGGACCACAGTTCCCAACCCCAGTGCCTACTGTAGCACAGCGATGAGGAGAAGTGGAATATACTGGACATCGGTAAACACTTTCATCCACTCATATCCCGTCTGCTCTATGAGCAGGATAAACACTACAGACCGCCTAGGCAGGAGCAACTCTTTCTTCACCATCACCACCTGCAAATATAACCCATTGATCCACTCCTACACTGGGACATATATTTCCCAGATAATTACCATCGGCTGCTGGAATTGGCTCCCTGTGTACTACAAGCAGTAGATGGAGGGTTCAGCCTGGACCTGCAGGGGACCCTGCTGCTTCCTCTAACTCTGATCTGTCCCTTCCACACCAGCCCCGACACCCAACTCCTCACCTGCTTCTCAACACTGGTCTGATTGTTCAGGTGTTTCCACCCTTCACACTCTGATGCCCCTAGTGCCCATTATACAGTATAGCTGCCCCTTCCCTGCTCTGTAGGCCTCAGACCTGATCAACCCCTGCCATATTAAACCAGCCTTGGTTGAAACTCAGGAAGTTTACCACTAAAATTAAAAGAAAGAGAATGTTCTTCTGCTGATAAAGCACCTGCACCTCAGGAATGTCCCTAACGAGAGTTATAACCACCAAGTTGTAAAGACGTTGGAAAATTAGGGAGGGTACAGAAAGAGACTTGACAAATGATAAAATAAGCTCTGACCAGCATTTTACGCTGACCATCTGGACAAAGAGAGAGGGTCCCAACTCAGTTACAATTTGGGCATGAACGATCAAATGTAAAGAACTTGGGCAGGAAGGAGGACACATAGGTGCCATTATGTAATTGATTAAAGATTGTTATTTAGGAGTGTGAGATAATGTGATAGGTTTAGTAAATTTGAAGACGGTAGCTAGTTTTACCTATATAATGTGAATGAAAAATAATGCTCTTTGGGAATCATTTCCGGACTGCAGTGCAACATCATTCTGCTAGAACTCTGACCCCTCTGCATGACCGTGACGTGTAGAGGTATCGCCGGGAACCCCCAGATGAATGGGTCCTGACTGGCCATCGGGTGAAATATGTCTGTATAGTGGGAGTGGTGAGCATAAGAGATTTGCTTGGTATATGTATTCTGTGTGTGTTGCTAATAAATAAGATGTTTAGAGCGCAGCTGTGTAAGGCGTCCCACAGACCTGTAGAGCCCTGAGCCACGAGGGAAAGGGCAGGTTCTTAAATTAACCAGGTTTCTTCCTGAGCCCCATGGGCAAGGACAGGTGCCGTACACCCTGAGCCCTCGGTAGGGAAAGGGTTGGGGTTCTTTAAATTGACCAGGTCGCTCCTTGAGCTCTCAGTAGGGTCTGGGCAGGGTGCCCTAAAATGAGCAGGTATCAGACTGGTGAAGAATATGGGCAACCTAGGTCATTTGGACTGAACTGTTTGAGCCGTTAACAGCAGTTGGACAGAATTTTTGTGCCTCTTCAGTCAAGAAGGACTGCAGCCTGCTTGACAAAATAAACACTCCAGGGAACAGGGAGAGTGGGAAACTTAATCTGAAATGCCAGGAGGGGTGGAAATTGGCAGAGGAACGGACCGTCCTTGCAAAGTGGGTAGCAGACCGAGGTCCATGCCCATAGAAAGGTGACTCTTTTGAAGGGAAAAATGCATTGGAACATGCATGTATAGGGTTTGAAGCATATTGCAATAATATGAAGTCTAAATTGAATAAAAGGTCTGTAAAAACTGTGGCTGCATGGGCACTATGGAAAGTGTCTTGCAATGTCTCAAGGTTAGTAATATCTCAGGAGAACCAGTGAGGAGACTGTGAGTTGAAATTGGGTATGTTAACGTATACCTTGAATCAGTATGAAGCCTCACAATGTGCCTCTGCAGTGTCCTCTCTCCAAAGTGCTGCTGCATTAAAGGAAAAGGGAGGGGAGTGTGAACAATGGAAGAGAAAGGCAGAAGGATTAAGTGAGGAGATAGGGATATTACGCTTAAAATCGAGAGAGGCACAGGCAGCTGTCAGAACGATCCTGCAGGAAAAACAGAATTGGTCCCAAGCAAGCAGTGATCACTCTGCCTGCCTGCCACAGATTGCAGAGTTGAAATAGAAGCTGGGAGTCGAGCAGGGAATGGTGGCTGCTATACAGGGGGAGAGGGTAAGAGAGTCCCAGTACAGTATGGGTGTGTATAGGGAAAAGGGGAAGACTGGCAGTTGGAGCAACCCCGAGCAGCAAGACGCTGAAAGGCCTGAACCCCCCTCCCACCTGGTGCTTTCTCAGTAGGGCCCTATAACCCCTTTTGACAGGGATTGCAAGCACTCGAGCTAGACATGCCGCATCCCGTGGCCCGCACTGTAAGTAAAACGATGTGAAGATGGAGCCAGCCCCTACAGCTGCAGACCCCAGCGCACAAAGACAGGTTCGGGAAGAGGTACCCATTACAACAGAGCTGAACCCGGAGCAAATCTGAGCAGCTGCCCAGAGTCTGGGACCCTTAACTTGGGACCCGTCCCTGGACTGGATGGCAATGGCTATGCAGAGACCTGGGTGGAGGGTATTAGATTATAGAGCAGTGTCACAGACTTATACCAACTTCTCAGACTGGGCTGTGGTAGCCAATGCCACTGAGCACATATGGGACCAAATGGACAGGTGGAACTGGATCAAGGAGGTGATGAAAGTTGTAATATGTGCAAAGCATTTGGAGGAGTTGTTTTATTTAACCAAACGGGGCCCCAGAGAATCTCCTGAGCTGTACTTTACCAAAAAAGAGATATTCGCTCTAGCGCAGGGGCTGCCCAACCCCCAGGAGATGCAGGTGGTGGATTTAATGTACTACGTTTTACAGTTGGTGGGGGGGGGGGTTAAATTATAGGATGAAGGTGATTTTAGGATCCATTGATATTGCCCAAGATTATATCGAAATAAAACAGGTGATTTTTGGTGCCAGTGCTATTTTCCAAGAAGGCCCAGGATGGGGGAAGGTGGGGGGAGAAAACAAGGATAAAAGGTTGGAACCACTTCAGGCAGCGGCCAATAAAGGACCACCCAGTTACCAAGGGGACAGAGACAAGGGCGGGGATGTGTATAGAGGGATTAGAGGATGGGGGAAAGGAGGAGTAGCTGGATATAGATGGGCTAGAGCTGGAAATTACTCAACCCAAAATAGAGGCTACGGCTTGGAGCGGGCCAGAGATGAGCTACGGGCTGAAGCATGGAGGAAGCTGATGAGGGCAGGAGAGCTATGGAGGAAATGGGACAAGAAGCCTACAAGCGAACTGTTACAGCAGCTCTCGCAGATGGAAAGGCAGGAGGAATTAGCCAGAGGAGCCCCTTGGAATCCAGGTAGCCCTGTGCTGGAGCCAGTATCGTCGGCACCTACCCTGTCCCCTAGCGATGCCCATCTCCTCGGGCCCATTCCCCTGTGGTAATAACACAACTGCATTAGGATAAATGGGAGCATCCAATTGTAGCAGCTATCAGGAGAACTGGGAAACAAACTTGCCCCACTATGTTAATTGACACTGATGCTTCGGTGTGTATATTAAGGGAGCAGTGGCTACCTGAAGATGCCATGGGAACAGAGAAGGTAACACAGCTTGTATCATATACTGGAGAAAGGGTAGAAGCCCCAGTCACCCAAGGCCAATTTTAACTAAGATTTTGGGGCCGAAGTTTTGGATAGAATCTTTTATTCAAAAGGTGGAGATACTAGAAATAGGGGGAAAGGAGGATGGGAAATTGGGGGTGCTTTACCTGGTAAAAGGAAATAATATTGTGGATTTAACTAATGGACTGTTCTGGGAAACTGAGGAAAAATGGATCAGTCTCCCTACAGGGGCCATAATAAATGCAATCCATCTGTGTGCTGCCCCAATGGAGATAAGGGAGTAAAGAACTTTCCCCAGGCAGGGCCAGTAATAAATTGGAATGTGGGAAAACTGTCGCTGAAGTGCTGATTAGGGGGCCTGACACCATCCCCCCACCCCGCCCGCAGCATCAGTACAAGTATCCCCAGGAGGCAGAGGAAGGGATTAAAGACACTATAGGAAGCCTACTAAGGCAAGGGGTCATTGGGCAAATGCCTCTATTTGACCAGTGTTAAAGCGGGATGGGAAAACTTGGAGAATGATGGTGGATTTTAGAGCATTAAAAGAAGTCACCCCTGCAACTGTGCCAGTGGTAGCAAAATAGAAGGAGGCAGTTGCTGCTGTAGCAGCAGGGTCTCAGTGGTTTTCAGTAATAGATTTGGCTAATGCTTTCTTTGCTATTCCACTTCATCCAGAATCCTGGTATAAATTTGCTTTTACTTACCCAGGTCAGCAGTTTTGTTTCACCCTAGTACCCCAAGGTTTTCATACTGCTTCGGCCATCTGCCACTCGCATGTGTTTGAAATGTGGGAAAAATTCAGTTCAGAGGATCAGAAGAGGGTGATTTCTGATGTGGATGACATACTGGTGTATAGTAGTAGCAAAAAGGAGGTTGGAAAAACTACCGAAAAGGTGCTACCGATTATTCAGAACACCGGCTTTAAGGCCAGCAGAGCCAAGGCTCAACCAGTGCAACAGGAGGTATTTATTAAAAGCTGGGGGAGCAAACAACTGTGCATATCTCTCTATCAGTGTTATAGAGGGTTGTGGTGGGGCAGCTGCCCCACCCCCATGTGAGAGGGGGCTAGATTAGGACAGAGTGGCTGCACAGGCCAGAAGCCAATGAGAAAAGGACTTGCTGGGGGCCAATCAGAGCCAAGATTAGAGCCAGCCAATGAAGGCTAGGCTACGCCCTATATAAAGGCTGCATAAGAGAGGAGCAGGTAGTTTCTCCCAGACCTTCAGAGGGGAAGGTCTGTCTCCTGAGTGAGGAGACCAGCACCTGGAACAGCGCAGTGCTGGGCAGGTTCAGGGGAGCAGAAGGTCTAGCCCGGTGTCTGCCAGGCTGCAGACCCTGAGGGACGGGCCTAGCCAGTGCGAAGGGGAAGAGGCCCCAGGAGAGAGGCACACAAGGGGAGAGAAAAAGGGCAGGAAGGCTGCCACCAAAGTCCCTCTACACTGGGTTGGGACCCAGTGTAGAGGGAAGGCCTGGGTCCCCCTGCTTCCCCATTGCATGAACACTCAGCCAGTGGATGTGGTGAGAGTGGACTGCATCAGACCCTTGACACTAGGGGTTAGACTTTGGGGGTGTGGTTGACCACAGTGGCTGGGGTGCAGAGAAGGACTGCTGATAACACCAGACCCCTGGAAGTGGGTGAGACCAGAGCAGTGGGCACTGCCAGAGGGCAGTGTCCTGAAGAAGATGCCACTGAGCGGGAAGCAACACAGGACCAGACAACAACAAGGAGCAGAGGACAGATGGCACACCACCAGTGGGAGGTGCCATGGTGGTGAGTCCCAACCCCTCTACAAGGGCGAACAATTTATGAGTTTACCCTGAATAAGCTTTGTACATGGTAAAATGGATTTATTTGAGTTTAGACCCCATTGGGAGTTGGGCATCTGAGTGTTAAAAACAGGAACACTTCTGTGAGCTGCTTTCAGGTAGACCTGCAGCTTTGGGGAAAGTAATTCAGACTCTAGGTCTGTGTTGGAGCTTACGGGTGTCTCTTGCTCAGCAAGACAGGGTGCTGGGGTCCCGAGCTGGCAGGGAAAGCAAGGGTAGAAATAGTCTTGGCACATCAGGCGGCAGCTCCCAAGGAGGTTTCTGTGTTCCAACCCGTCACACAGGGCACCCCCAGTCTTCAGGGTTAGTGGAATGTACTAACTGCACCTAAAGGAAGCACCACGGAAAATGGTAAAATATAATGGAAAGAGTTGAGATGAAAGACTCCCAGTAATTCTTGTGGCCTTAAGATCAGCTCCAATGAGCCATGGATATACCCCCTTCATGGCCATGATGGGAAGAAATATGAGGGGCCCATAAGAGTTGTGGCTGGGTACAGAAATCCCAGACAAATGACAGCCAGAGTGCTGACCAACCAGTGGATACAGGACTCATCCATGCAACTGGTAGAGATCCATAGAGCTATTGCTACACAATTAGGCTTGAATATACAAAAGAATGGGAAAAGGGAGATCAATGGTTCACAGAAAAGGATTATTCATTGGTCATGAAATGGGAAGGCCCATTGAGAATTGTGGAGAAAGCAAGCCTGTTAGTGTATCAGTTAGCAAGTTGGTCCAGGAAACAAAAGCAATCTTGGGCAAAATGGCTTCATTCTTCACAGCTTAAGACAAGGAAAGGAAATTAACTATCATTTGATCTAATACAGGGGAAAGAAAATGTTTAATTTGTTTTTTAGAATTTTCAGGAGGTACTGGCACCAGTCTACAGAGCAACCTGAGCATCATGGTGGAGAAGCTGCTGCTGGGACTTTGTGTGTGTGTCTGTTTCATGTTACATGTTGTTTGTCCTGTAGTCAATCCTGTTAGTTGGCCTGCCAGGTATGGAGAAATGATTTCTGGATGATGGTACAATGCTGGATTAACCCCTTAGTATTTAATCATACCAGCTGCTTCTTGTGTTGGGAACAGGAGTTTGCTCATTACTATAATCTAACGGCCCATGGGCTATCACCAGAAGCCCCTTCTCAATCCAAATTGTCTTTAATTACTGGATATTTTAACATTGTGATGGGAAATTGTACATGACCTGATGCCACAATATATGAGATCAAACTGATAAAAACCACTTCCATGAAGTGGAAACAAGGAGCGGTCAATCATAGACTTTAAAATCAGAAGGGACCATTATGATTGTCTAGTCTGACCTCCTGCACAACGCAGGCCACAGAATCTCACCCACCCACTCCTGTATCAAACCTGTGTCTGAGCCACTGAAATCCTCAAATCATGGTTTAAAGACTTCAAGATGCAGAGAATCTTCCAGCAAGTGACCCGTCCCCCACACTGCAAAGGAAGGCAATAAACCTCCAGGGCCTCTGCCAATCTGCCCTGGAGGAAAATTCCTTCCCGATCCCAAATATGGTGATCAGCTAAACCCCGAGCATGTGGGCAAGACTCACCAGCCAGACACCCAGGAAAGAGTTCTCTGTAGTAACTTAGATCCCATCCCATCACAAACCATTGGGCATATTTACTGTTAATAGTCAAAGATCAATTAATTGCCAAAATTAGGCTATCCCATCATACCATCCCCTCCATAAACTTATCAAGCTTAGTCTTGAAGCCAGATATGTCTTTTGCCTCCACTGCTCCCCTTGGAAGGCTGTTCCAGAATTTCACTCCTCTGATGGTTAGAAACCTTCCTCTAATTTCAAGTCTAAACTTCCTGATGGCCAGCTATATCCATTTGTCCTTGTGTCCACATTGGTACTGAGCTTAAATAATTCATCTCCCACCCTGTTATTTATTCCTATGATATATTTATAGACAGCAATCATTCCAGTGCTTCACCACTCTCTGAGTGAAAACGTTTTTCCTAATATCCAACCTAAACCTCCCCCACTGCAACTTGAGACCATTACTCCTTGTTCTGTCATCAGGTACTACTGAGAACAGTCTAGATCCATCCTCTTTGGAACCCCCTTTCAGTTAGTTGAAGGCTGCTATCAAATCCCCCCTCATTCTTCTCTTCTGCAGACTAAGCAATCCCAGTTCCCTCAGCCTCTCCTCATAAGTCAGGGGCTCCAGCCCCCTAATCATTTTGTTGCCCTCCACTGGAATCTTTTCAGTTTTTCCACATCCTTCTTGTAGTGTGGGGCCCAAAACTGGACACAGTACTCCAGATGAGGCCTCACCAGTGTCGAATAGAGGAATAACTGGGAAATATCCAGTAATTTTACCCATCTGGTATTGTATATCCAGTCAGATAATGGATAATGGATAACAAGTGTCAAGGTTCCTCCCCCACTCTGAACTTTAGGGTACAGATGTGGGGACCTGCATGGACACTTCTAAGCTTAATTACAAGCTTAGATCTGGTAACACTGCCACCAGCCAGAATTGCAGTGTCTGGCACACTCCCTGTCCCCCCAAAACTTTCCCCTCCCTGGGTTGCCTTGAGGCTTTTCCACCAAGTCCCTGGTGATACCGATCCAACCCCTTGGATCTTAACACAAGGAGAAATTAACCATTCCCCCCTCCTTTCCTCCACCAACTCCTGGTGAGTCCAGACCCAATTCCCTGGGATCTTAAAACAAGAAAGAAAAAATCAATCAGGTTCTTAAAAAGAAAGCTTTTAATTAAAGAAAGAAAGGTAAAAATTATCTCTGTAAAATCAGGATGGAAAATACTTTACAGGGTAATCAGATTCTTATGACCCAAAGGAACTCCCCTCTAGCCTTAGGATCAAAGTTACAGCAAACAGAGGTAAAATCCTCTCAGCAAAAAGGAACATTTACAATTTGAGAAAACAAAAATAAGACTAACATGCCTTGTCTGGCTATTACTTACAAGTTTGAAACATGAAAGACTGATTCAGAAAGATTTGGAGAGCCTGGATTGATGTCTGGTCCCTCTCAGTCCCGAGAACGAACAACCCCCAAAACAAAGAGCACAAAACAAAGACTTCCCCCCACCAAGATTTGAAAGTATCTTGTCCCCTTATTGGTCCTCTGGTCAGGTGTCAGCCAGGTTTACTGAGCTTCTTAACCCTTTACAGGTAAAAGAGACATTAACCCTTAACTATCTGTTTATGACAACAAGCCTTGTGGATAGGGGGGAAGTGGTAGACATGGTATATCTTGACTTTAGTAAAGCTTTTGATACTGTCTCGCATGACCTTCTCATAAAAAAAACTACGGAAATGCAGCCTAAAAGGAATTTCTATAAGGTGGGTGCAAAACTAGTTGGAAAACCATTCCCAGAGAGTAGTTATCAGTGCTTCACAGTGATGCTGGAAGGGCATAACGTGTGGGGTACCCCAGGGATCAGTTCTTGGTCCAGTTCTGTTCAATATCTTCATCAATGATTTAGATGATGTAGAGAGTACACTTATAAAGTTTGCGGACAATACCAAGCTGAGAGGGGTTGCAAGTGCTTTGAAGGGTAGGATTAAAATTCAAAATGATCTGGACAAACTGGAGAAATGACCTGAAGTAAATAGGATGAAATTCAATAAGGACAAATGCAAACTGCTCCACTTAGGAAGGAACATATACAAAATGGGAAATGACTGCCTAGGAAGGAGTACTGTAGAAAGGGATCTCGGGGTCATAGTGGACCACAAGCGAAATATGAGTAAACAGTGTAACGCTGTTGCAAAAAAAGTGAACATCCTAACAGTCAGGGTGGTTCAGCACTGGAATAAATTTCCTAGGGAGGTTGTAGAATCTCCATCACCGGGGAATTTTAAGAGCAAGTAAGACAAACACCTGTCAGGGATGGTCTAGATAATACTTAGTTCTGCCATGACTGCAAAGGACTGAACTAGGTGACCTCTCAAGGTCCTTTCCAGTCCCACGATTCTATGATAAGCTTCATTCATCACAACTAACTATTATTTGTGTTTATTCTCTTCATCCTTTTTGAACTCCCCCCACCCCCACATTTTTTGCCATTCTATGTGCTCCCTTAACTCCATAAAATGTGACACCTGCAAAGCAATAACTGGCTTGTAGTGTTACATTGGGGATAGCAAGAACATAAGGAACTGAACACTTGGGGAATGTGCTGGAAATGTGTTGTGGTTTTCCAGGGAAGGTCTGCATGCTTTCAAGCCCAGTCTCAACCTTTGCCACAGGTTTTGGAACAGAACCCAGGAGTGCTGATGTCCACCTCTGGCTCTGCTCTAACACAGTAGACTCCCCTTCCCGCAGAGTGCTCTAAAAAGAACGCAGAAGTGTTGACTCTCAACCTACCCTGTTCTAACCTTGTGGACCCCATTCCCCTCTCAGACTCAGGGGCAGAACCTAGGAGTCCTGATTCCCAGCCTTTCTTGCTCTAATCCACTAGACCCCTCTCCCCTCCCAAAATTAAAACTGACACAACAGATATAAACCTTCATGCTTCAGGGCAGGAGCCTTTCACTTACTGAGGAAGGTAAGAAAGAAACTTTTTCTCTGAGCAAATTTTTCCATAATACGTTTTGGGGGGATTCCTTCCTCTTAATCAACTGGGATGAGCTAGTGTCAGAGGCTGATCTCCATGGATGCTGGTCTGTGCCATGTCAAAAATCATTGCTAGCAGCAGGATCACTGCAGCTGGCACACCCATGGTCCTCGACAAGAGGAACAAAAGTAAACTGTGTCATTATTAAAACTAGTCTTCTCTGAAGTTTGAGCCATTGACCAGACACGAGGTGAGAAACCTACCCTAAGCCCACAGAGGAAGAAGTAGGGGTGAGAGTTCTCGGCAGGGTAGCTGAGCAGTTTAAGGTGGCTGCTGTAGGCTTTAGTGTTTTTAGGGACATGGATTCCAGTCCCTCCCCTGCCAACTCCCGACCCCACTAGCCACTCACAGACCATTGTATGAAGGGGACGAGGGTTGAATGTAGAGTTTGAGAGAAAGGTGTCCCCCATAAAGCAGGACTCTCTAATGAACCCCAACTCCTGATGTCTTTTGACCCTCCTCACTGTCTAATTTACTCCATCTCTGCCAGCTCACTGACACATCCAAACTAGCATCCCTTCCAGGACTTACTAAATCACTCAGACTCTGGAATCCTCTTCCCAAAATCCTGCAGGGTTTTTTTTAAACTATCTGACCAGAACAAGCAATAAACAATGACCTAGCTGTCTTTTATTTGCAATGGCTGTCTCTGGCAGGTTGGGAATAGACTAACAGTTGTCTTTTGGTACTGCATCTGTACATTTCAGAGTTTGCTCTTTTCATGGTTCATCCTCTGGAGCAAACAGAAGCCATCAATGGTTTCTGCTGAACTCCACATGCTCTGTCTCAATAGTGAATGATCTGGACAATGGATTCTTTTCTTTTGTAACACCTGGAGTTCTCCATTCAGTTTGACACAAACATGGTCCCTTTTAGGGGTGGATTCTTTCCCAGGGCTAGGACATCCTGAGTTGCCTTCCCATTATGGGTGAGGCTGGGCTGTAGCTACTCTGTAGCTAGTCTCCTAGTAGAATCAAAATTAGCTCTGCTATTCAACAGTGGAGAGGATGCAATTGGTGTTTTAAGCTTACATACAGGGCCTACACCACCAGGTACAGACACCAACACCACCTGCCCCCACCTTCTCTTCAGTCACTGGGTTTTGGAACCCATGTCCCTTGTCTAGCAAGTGCTACTTAGTTGATGGTGAGACCCTCTGTCATAAAACAGTTTCATAGTCCTTCATTCACATAATCAGGGTAACAACACTTCATTCCTCCTGCCCCAATAATAGAGAAATTGGGGATCCCACAGCTGTCAAAGTAACCATCTTGGTCTGCCGTGGGCTCATGCTAGGCAGGGTGGGTGTGCCTATGCAAACAAGATCAGCCCCTCAAGTTCTGTTCCACACTCACCATAATTCACCACCAGATGTCAGGGTAGAGCTCATCCTGACTCTGCTTACAGTTACTTTGCAATTACATCCTCTGTCGATAATTTTCCTATGTCTTCTGGGATTCCCGTCTCACCCTTCCTACACTCATCCTCAGTCCAACAGGCAGACAGGTCAACCAGATTTTAGAGCAACACCTAGATGTTATATCGACCGCCATCAAGCTGATTGCTCCTCACTATTACCCTACACAGAGTTGCATACAATAACTACTACACTTCCATGAGAAGAAGCCCCATCTTTGCCAGCTTTGGGTACCACCCCTGATTCCACCTAAGTTACCAATAACCTTGCCTAAGTCAGCTGCCTCAGACCTGGTGCTGAGAATTCAGTAAATCAAGAGAGAAGTAAGAAGCCACCTGGAAAAAGAAAAAGCCAATTACAAGTCACATGCAGGCCAACATTGTCAACCAGTCCGAACCTATTCAGTCGGACAATAAACGTGGCTCTCAGTGGAGCATCTCCACTTAAACAGATCCTCACGTAAATTGGACTTCTAGTTCCTTAGTGAATCCATTGCCAAGTTAGCCAGGTCATAGTTGAATTACACCTATCCCAATCTCTCAAGACACCCCCCCACCCCAATATTCCATATAACCCTCCTGAAACCCTTATACCGAGAATTTTTTTCTACACAAGACTCAGCTGCCTCCCACACCAGTGCACATACAAGACCACGAGGAATATGTCATCCATGAAATCTTGGATGTTAAGAGATTGTGGCGTAAACTTCTTTACCTAATTGACTGGGAAGGCTTTGGCCCTGAAGAGCATATGTGGGAGCCAGGAGAACTGTTCACACACCTCCCCTAATAGTAGCCTTCTAGAGGAACCGCCCCAAACCTATGGTGCCTGGGTCTGTGGGTGGGGATCTGTGTGGTAACCTTCTCCTATTCTCTACCCGTCAGCTCATAGACAGCAGCTGGGACTGGAGCCCATGATGTCCAACTGTGCTTAGGCTATGGCTGGGAGAGATCCAAGGCTCCTGATTGGGCCATAGTCCCTGTGATAAATGGGTGGGGAGTAGCTCCCATTTGTGGACACCCAGCCAGCAAGTTAGCTATTGAATCCCTCTTGGTGGCTGTTCTCTACTTGCTTTACCTGTAAAGGGTTAAAAAGTCTGACTGCATGCACAGGTAAAGGGAAGTGAGTGGCACCTGACCAAAAGAGCCAATGGGAGGGTTAGAACTTTTTAAAATTGAGGGAAAAAATTCCCTGTATCTGTCTGTGGTTGTTCTCCGAGAGAGGGGACAGAGCAGAAACAAGGCTGAGACTATGCTGTAAAAAGCTTTTTGCCAGGTATGGAAATCATCAGATCATACCTAAAAGTCTTCATTTGAAACCCCAGATATGTAAGTAGATCAGAAAATGTCTAGAAAGACGTGATTAGGTTTATCCCTGTTTATTTCTTATTTGCTTGTGGACTCCTCTGTGCTAACCCCAAATGCTTTTGTTTTGCTTGTAACTTTTAAGCTGGACCTCAGGAAGATTATTCTTGCTGTTTAATTTCTGTAAGTGTTTTTTAAAACTAGCAAAAACCTAAGTTCCAGATGTTTTTTCTTTCTTTTGTTTTTAATAAAATTTACCTTTTTTAAGAACAAAATTGGATTTTTGGTGTCCTAAAAGTTTTGTGTACATGTTGTTTAATTAGCTGGTGGCAACAGCTGATTTCCTTTGTTTTCTTTCTCAGCAATTCCCCAGAGGGGGGTGAAAGGGCTTGAGGGTACCCCACAGGAAGGAATTCCCAAGTGCGCCTTCCTGGGCTCTAAAAAGTGGGGGGTTGCACTTGGGTGGTGGCAGCGGCTATCATCCAAGGTCAGAGAGAAACTGTGACCTTGGGAGTCTAATACCAGCCTGGAGTGGCCAGTATTAATTTTTAGAATCCTTGCAGGCCCCCACCTTCTGCCCTCGGAGTGCAAAAGTGGGGAATCAGCCTTGACATTCCCTATTTAAGTGAGTGGAGGAAATACAAAATTGTCTGTACAACTGGACTTCCTGCTGCCATGGACTGCTGTTCCTGCTTTCTCATCCTGACCTCCTGCTATCCTGTCTTGGCCTGACTCTTGGTAAAAACAACAAGGAGTCCGGTGGCACCTTCAAGACTAACAGATTTTTTTGGGCATAAGCTTTTGTGGCTAAAAAACCTCACTTCTTCAGATGCATCTTGGCAAGTGGCTTTTGATTCCCTGCTCTCCGATTTTGTCTCTCAGTTCTGAACTCTTGGCATTCCACTCTGGGTTTGGCTGCCCCTACTTCTTTCTCTGTGGGTCCAAGGGCAGGTTTCACATTTGGCATGTATAGGGTCAATGGCTCAACCCCAGAGGGGAGCTGTTCTGCCAGTGACTCAATTTAATTCTTACCTTCTGGTGGAAGAATCAAGAGCTGCCAGCTGGACTAACTCAGCCGTCAGCAAAGATTTTGGAGGTGACACAGGCGAGGGCCCTGCCAGCTCAGTCACTGGCACTAGCCCATCCCAGTTGCTCAAAAGGAAGGAGTGCCTCCAAGAGAGGAATAATGGAAAAACTTGCTGAAAGGTAAAGTTTCTTCCTGACCTTTCTCAGTTAGTGACTGGCTCGTGCCCTGAAGCACAAAACTTGATATCTAGTGTGTTGGTTCCATTTTGGGTAGGGAGTGGGGTCTAGTGGGCTAAAGGAAAGGGGGGGAATCAGTACTCCTGGTTTTTAACCCTAACTGTGGGAAGGGAGGGAGGTCCAGTCACAGGGCAGATGAAGATTCAGGACTCCTGGGTTCTTTTCCCAGCTCTTGAAGGGGACTAGGGTCTAGTGGGTTACAGCAGGGCCATCAAAAGCAGTCAGGACTCATGGGCTGTATTCCCAACACTAGGGAAAATGTTGAGATTTGTTTTGAAAGCACAAAGAACCTCGCTGGAAAACCACAAAACATTTCCCGCACATTCATTATGTCTCCAGTGGCTTATGTTTTTGCCATCCCCAATCTCACACAACACAGAGATTGCTTTGCAGGTATCAGGTTTTATGGCAATTGAGGATCACAGAGATAAGCAGATAGTGAGCAAATGTTGAAAAAACAATGACGAGAGCAACGAGCAATGAGAAATTACAGTTAATTGCAATGAATGAGGATTATCCATTATCAGACTCAATACACAGTACAAGAAGAGTGAAATTGATGGATATTTCTCAATGAAAGGAAAGGTTTTTAGACAGCCACTATTTGGCAGAAGGCAATACAACATGGGGAAAGAGTGAGTATACTGAAAAACTGGCACTGGAAGCAGCAGAGGGTGGGGGCGGGGAAGTGATGCCCATACTGTATAATGGGCGCTAGGGGGAGCAGAGGGTGGGGGCGGGGAAGGGGCGGCTATACTGTATAATGGGCACTAGGGGGCACTGAGGCTGAGGGGTGGAAACACCTAAACAATCTGTGCTCAGAGGCGGGTGAGGAGCCGGGTGCTGTGGCTAGCATGGGAGGGACAGAGCAGGGTTAGAGGAAGTAAGAGGCCCTACATCTACTCCAAATAGAACACAGGGAGCAGATTCCAGCAGCCGATGACAATGTGCCGGGAATAGTTTTCCTTAGTGTAAGAGTTAGTGTATGGGTTATATCTGCAGGTGGTGACAGTGAAGTGAAAAATGCTCTTGCGTAGGCCATTTGAAACGTGTATTCCGCCCACAGAGCAGACACGCGTGATAGATCGCATGGGTGCATGGATGAAGGTGTTGATTAATGTCCCATCTATTCTCCGTCTCCACATCATATTATCGCAGTAGTTGTCGAGGAAGCCAGCTGAACTTTGTGGGAAATCCACGTGGTGCCTCCTGAATCTGTTTTCCAGATAGGCCCATGGTGTCCCACTAGCCAGACCCAGGCAGGCGGCCAGCAGGACGAGGGGCAGCAGTAACCGTAGATGGGGTCTTCTCATGGCCATGGCCGTGTCCGTTTCTGGATCGACCTGAAGTAAGGAAACAGTGCAGGGTGGGGATCTGCCTCCACCATGGAACACCTCCTGGGCCCAACCTCGTCCCCTCCCATTCCACTCTGCCCAAAATCCCCACCCCTCCTGATATCCCTGTCCACACCACTTTGCCCAGAGTCCATCCCATTGTCCCAGCCCCATGGGCTTGGGGCTTCTCAGAACCTAGCACATCTGGGGCTCCATTGTGCCAGGTGCTGCCCTGGCTCCCACGGTGATCGGGGCCTGCTCCTCTAACCCACTGCTCCCCATTCCCCTCCCAGAGCCACGTTAGAGCCCAGGTGTCCAGAGTCTCAGACTGTGACCACTATGGGCCTCCCGCCCTTGTGCCAGCTGTTGCACAGATCCCAACTGACATCAGCCCCCACCTCCCTTAACCCACTGTTCCCTACCCAGAAGTGAAGAGTGAACCCAGGAGTCCTGACTCCCAGACTCTCTGCTCTAACCACTAGAACTTGCTGTCTCCAAGAAACAAACCCTGTATTTGCAACCCCATGCAATAGTGTTCTCTCCTCTCTCTGTGCTAGGGGAATCTCCTGCAGCTTACCCAAGTCCTTGTTGCTTTACTGCTGTCAGATCAATTGATCCCAGCATCTGCAGAGCCAAACCTCACCCTGATCCTCCTGCCCACCATGGAGTGTGTTATATAGAGCCCTGCCCGATCTGGAGGTGGATTAGTAGGAAGGGAAACCTAGTAAATAACTGGGTCATCATAATTTCCTGATATCTGGCAATTAAAAGCAGTAGCCCAACAGGCCGTGGGTGGGTGAGGAACAAACAGCACCAGTCCTGCTAGAGACGTGAGCTCAAGGTGTGTCTACTCAGCAAGGGAAGGTGCAATTGTAGCATAGGTAGGTGTATCCCTGTCAGCTTTAAGCTAGCTACTGTGGGGAACAATATCAGGTGGTACAGATGTAATCGTGGACTAGGTGCTCTGGTACCAGCCCACCAGGGACTTTGGGTACCTACCCTGGTTGCCAGACAGTGCTGTAGTCCAGGCAATCCGTCCTCTCTGCTATTGTTACCCAAGCTAGCTAGATTAAAGCTAGCGTAGCAACGCCCACCCGGGCTACAATCACAACTTCATTTGCTGAGCAGATGCATCCTGAGTCCTGATCCACCGGCCCTTGCTAATTCAGTCCTAGCCTAGAAACTCACAGCTCTTCCGTTGCCCCCCAAGCCCGACCACAGCCCCTGCCATCCCAGCCCTGGGCTCTGTGGCAGTCATTGAGATGGAATATATGGGCCCAGAGAATCAATGATGTTAGTATGACATTGTCACTGCCTAAGAACAAGCAGTGTTAAATGCGGTTTGAGGTTTGGTATTGAGAGCCGTCAGCCTACTCAGTCCCATGGCAAACACACAGTTAACAGTCCTTTCCCCCTTGCATTGAAGGTACAGAAAAGGACAAACAGCTCAAACCTTTGAAAGGTAAAGCATTAAAGCTTTTATTTTAACTGTGTCCCTGTTTACCAGGCAGGATCTTAAAACAGTCTTTGAGTGACAGCATTGACATTAAAGCAAAGCAGGTCACCAAACTCCTGAGGCAATTTCACACAGTATCTGGCTGGTTTCAGCTCTGAGAGGGGTTGAAGGTGGTTGTAAGTCCTCTCCGGTGTGCCTTGTTACATCTGCCCCCAAATCTAGTTTAAAATTAACAGTCTTTCCAATAATATTCTATTCCTTCCTCCAGCCTGGCTCTGTCTCATTACACAGGATTGATCTCCGAAAAAATGTCTTGTGACTCTCAGTGGTCACTCACTTGCACCTCCCCACTCTTCTCGTGTAGTTTAGTTGCAAAGCAAAAATGTGCAAACTACTCCTTACATGCATGTGAGTCTGATGGTCTGTCAAAGCAGAAGCACAATGGGACATGAAACTTTGGCACTTGGATTAAATTCTGACATTTCTAGTCGATTTTCTCTTCTGATGCTTTGTCAGGTTAGTTACATAGAGACAGAGGCAAAATGGATGCCAGTAATGACCAAAACTTTATTGCAAAAAGGAATGTCTCCAATGCTTGGTGAAGATGTGCTGCTCTATTCTTTGCTAAGTGCCACCTATTGCCTAAACTTAATAATGCAGCTTAAGCTTTCCATCACAGGTCCTGCTTGCAAGCCAAGGGCTCTTGAGGGAAGTGTGCAATGAAGGTCTTCAGCACTCAGTCTGCAGAGAGCCCTCCTAGAGCAATTGGGGTGAATTGTGCCTTTTGAAGCAGCCTGGTTTATATCTCTCTGTTTTGGTGTTCTTCAGTGTTAGGACTCTGGATTCTAAGAAGTAAAGTCATGTTCTATTTCAGACTTCCAGCAAGAGTGTTGTATGTTCTTGATCTAACTTCTCTGTGCCTATTCATGAACATAGCAGACAGAAAGCAAAATCCTCCTGCAATTTCTTTAATTAACCTGACCAACCAAGAATATATGGCTGAAGTGTTTAATGCCTATTTTGCTTCAATCTTCACTAAAAAGGTTAATGGTAACTGGATACTCCACAGAGATAACATTAACAAGGAGGAAAGAAAACAAGCCGAAATACAGAAAAAAAGAGGTTCAAGAATATTTAGTATGAGTAAGATGTACTCAAATTTTCTGAGCCAGATGCAATTCATCCTTGGGTACTTAAGGAACTAGCTGAAGCAATCTCAGAACTGATAGCAATTATCATCAAGAGCTCATGGAGAACGGGTGAGGTCCCAGGGAAATGGAAAAGAGGAACAAAAAAGACCCAGTAACTTACACACCAGTCATACTAACTTTTCTACCTAGAAAGATACTGCAAGAAATTATTAAACAATTAATTTGCAAGCACCTAAAGGATAATAGGGATAGAAATCATAAAATTCATAAAAAAGAAATCATTCCAAGACAGCCTAATATACTTATTTTACAGACTTACTATCTGAGGGTACATCTACACCCCAGGATTATTCCAATTTTACAGAAACCGGTTTTGTAAAACAGATTGTATAAAGTCGAGTGCACGCGGCCACACTAAGCATATTAATTCGGCGGTGTGCGTCCATGTACCGAGGCTAGCGTCGATTTCCAGAGCGTTGCACTGTGGGTAGCTATCTCATAGCTATCCCATAGTTCCCGCTGTCTCCCCAACCCATTGGAATTCTGGGTTGAGATCCCAGTGCCTGATGGGGCAAAAAACGTTGTCGCGGGTGCTTCTGGGTACAGCCTCACCCCTCCTTCCGTGAAAGCAGCAGCAGCCAACCGTTTTGCGCCTTTTTTCCTGGGTGAACTGTGCAGACGCCATAGCACAGCAAGCATGGACCCTGCTGAGCTCAAGACAGCAATCATGGACATTTTAAAAACCTCGCACATTCTCGTGCACTCAATGCTGAACCGGGACCTGCAAAGCCAGGCGAGGAGGCGGCGGCTACGGCAGCGCGGCGACGAGAGTGATGTGAACATGGACACAGAATTCTGTCAAACTGTGGGCCCCTGCACTTTGGAGATCCTGCTGGTAATGGGGCAGGTTCTAGCCATTGAACGCCAATTTTGGGCCCAGGAAACAAGCACAGACTGGTGGGACCACATAGTTTTGCAGGTGTGGGACGATTCGCAGTGGCTGCGAAACTTTCGCATGCAGAAGGGCACTTTCATGGAACTTTGTGACTTGCTTTCCCCTGCCCTGAAGCACCAGAATACCAAGATGAGAGCAGCCCTCACAGTGGAGAAGCGAGTGGCAATAGCCCTCTGGAAGCTTGCAACGCCAGACAGCTACTGGTCAGTCGGGAATCAATTTGGAGTGGGCAAATCTACTGTGGGGGCTGCTGTGATGCAAGTAGCCAAAGCAATCACTAAGCTGCTGCTACGAAAGGTTGTGGCTCTGGGAAATTTGCAGGTCATAGTGGATGGCTTTGCTGCAATGGGATTCTCTAACTGTGGTGGGGCGATAGATGGAACCCATATCCCTATCTTGGCACCGGAGCACCAGGGCACCCAGTACATAAACCACAAGGGATACTTTTCAATGGTGCTGCAAGCACTGGTGGTTCACAAGGGACGTTTCACCAACATCCACGTGGGATGGCCAGGAAGGGTTCATGACTCTCGCGTCTTCAGGAACACTACTCTGTTTAAACGGCTGCAGCAAGGGAATTACTTCGCAGACCAGAAAATAACAGTTGGGGATGTTGAAATGCCTGTCGTTATCCTGGGGGACCCAGCTTACCCCTTGATGCCATGGCTCACGAAGCCATACACAGGCAGCCTGGACAGTAGTCAGGAGCTGTTCAACTACAGGCTGAGCAAGTGCAGAATGGTGGTAGAATGTGCATTTGGCCGTTTAAAGGCGCGCCGGCGCACATTACTGACTCGCTCAGACCTCAGCCAAACCAATGTCCCCATTGTTATTGCTGCTTGCTGTGTGCTCCACAATCTCTGTGAGAGTAAGGGGGAGACCTTTATGGCGGGGTGGGAGGCTGAGGCAAATCACCTGGCCGCTGATTACGCACAGCCAGACACCAGGGAGATTAGAAGAGCACACCAGGAAGCGGTGCGCATTAGAGAAGCTTTGAAAACCAGTTTTATCACTGGCCAGGGTACAGTCTGACTGTTGTGTTTCTTTCTCCTTGATGAAACCCTCCCCCCCTTGATTGACTCATTCACTGTAAGACACCACCACCACCCTTTGATCACTGCTTGCTTTCTAAGGAAATAAAGTCACTCTCATAAAAATCATGTATTCTTTATTACTTAATTATAAAAAGAGGGAGAGAACTGACAAGGCAGCCTGGGTGCGGTTTCGGAGTAGAATAGTAGGGAAGTAAAAGGCCACTATAAAAATTTCATAATTTCATAATAATGAGAGCCTTTTGGTTGGGCTGTCCACTGGGGTGGAGTGGGCGGGTGCACGGAGCCTACCCCCACGAGTTCTTACTCGTCTGGCGGGTGAGGAGGCAAAGGAACATGGTGAGGGAAGAGGGTGGTTATACAGGGGCTGCAGCGGCACTCTGTGATCCTGCTGCCATTCCTGAAGCTCCACCAGATGCCAGAGCATGTCAGTTTGATCACGCAGCAGCCGCAGAGTTGCATCCTGCCTCCTCTTATCTTCCTGTCACCACCTGTCCTCACATTCGTCCCGCCTGTTCTCACGGTCACTGGCATCTTTCCTGTACTTTGATACCACGTCCTTCCACTCATTCAGATGCGCTCTTTCATTGCGGGTCACTTCCATTATTTCCGAAAACATTTCTTCTCGTGTCTTTTTTTTCCGCCGCCTTATCTGAGATAGCCTTCGGGATGGAGTAGGGATGCTTGAAAAATTTGCAGCTGCATGAGGGAGGGAAAAAAGGGAGAGAAGTATTTAAAAAGATACATTTTAGACAACAATGGTCATACTCTTTCACGGTGAACAACACTATTCACCTTACATAGCACATGTGTTTTCACTACAAGGTCGCATTTTGCTTCTTAAATGAGTGCCTGCGGCTTTGGTGTTACAGATCACAGACGCAGATCCGGGCATCAGAATTCTGCTTGCATGCGGCCATGGTAAGCCATTGTCTTTCGTCTTCTGCAGCCTTCATCTATCCAGCGCCCTCCTTTCCCAAATAGCAAGCAAAGCCCATTGAGTGCTGCTTCTTTCCTGTTAACATGCAGCAGCAGAAACCACCCCGTGGCTGGTATCATGGAAGATCACTGCTAAACACCCCCCTTTCCACCACCACCCCCAACCGCATAGCTGGTAGCAGGAAAGATCCCTGCTAGCCAAACGTGGAAAAAAGCAGCGCCAATCGCCCCCCCTCCTTGCCCCCGCTTGGCTACCTGCAGGGAAGGATTTCTTTTAAGCAACAGGCAAACAGCCCAGTAGGAATGGCCATCTCTGTACCCTTACTTAAATTCCTGAATTTCAATCAGGTTACCATGAACGATATCACTCTCCTGAGGATAACACAGTGAGATAAAGAACTGATGTTGCTTGAATGCCAGCAATCACCGGGACCATACGCAGCTAGGCTTTGTCATGCAATGATACCAGATTACTTGCTACATGCATGGCGTGGTCAAGTGTCCTACCATGGAGGACGGAATAAAGCAGTGCTGCCCAGAAACCTTCTGCAAAGGCTTTTGGAGTACCTCCAGGACAGCTTTATGGAGATGTCCCTGGAGGATTTCCGCTCCATCCCCAGACATGTTAACAGACTTTTCCAGTAACTGTACTGGCCGCGAATGCATCCCAAGTCCTCAGGCCAAATTAATCATTAAAAAACGCTTGCTTTTAAAACATGTCTTATATTTACAAGGTACACTCACCAGAGGTCCCTTCCATGGCTTCATTGTCTGGGATAGTTGCTTGGGAGGCTGGGAGGGTAATTCCGTCAGGGTGAGAAAAAGCTCCTGGCTGTTGGGGAGAACGGAGTGCTGTGTGCTCTCTACAAACTCGTCCTCCTCTTCCTCCTCATCTTCCCCGTCCGAAGAATCCTCAACCATAGCTGCGATTACTACCTCCACCTCGGAATCCACAGACAGGGGTAGGGTAGTGGTGGCGGACCCCCCTAGAATTGCATGCAGCTCAGCGTAGAAGCGGCATGTTTTCAGCCCTGACCCGGACCTTCCGTCTGCTTCTTTGGTTTTCTGGTAGGCTTGTCTGAGCTCTTTAACTTTCACACAGCACTGTACTGAGTCCTGGTGTGGCCTCTCTGCATCATGGCCTTGGAAATTTTTTCAAATGTTTTTCCATTTTGTCTTTTGGAACGTAGTTCTGTTAGCACGGAATCCTCTCCCCATATAGCGATCAGATCCAGTACCTCCCGTGCGGTCCATGCTGGAGCTCTTTTTTGATTCTCAGGAGACTGCATTGTTATCTGTGCTGATGAGCTCTCCACCCTGGCCAAACAGGAAATGAAATTCAAAAGTTCGCGGGGCTTTTCCTGTCTACCTGGCCAGTGCATCCGAGTTCAGATTGGTGTCCAGAGCAGTCATAATGGTGCACTGTGGGATACCACCTGGAGGCCAATACCGTTGATTTGCGGCCACACTAACCCTAATCCAATATGGTAATACCGATTTCAGCGCTACTCCTCTCATCGGGGAGGAGTACAGAAACCGGTTTAAAGAGCCCTTTATATCGATATAAAAGGCCTCGTTGCGTGGACGGGTGCAGCGTTAAATCGGTTTTACGCTGCTAAAATCAGTTTAAATGCGTAGTGTAGACCAGGCCCTAGTTGATGGGGGGAAGCAGTAGACATGAGAGATCTTGATTTTTTGACACAGTCCCATGTGACAGGATCATAAGCAAGCAGGATCAATAGGGTTCAAAAAAGAACTATTGTGAGTCATTTTAAGACTCAAAGGTCAAAAATAACTATTTGGTCATAGAGGATAAGCCCCAAAGTGGCTATTAGCCAGGATTGGCGGAGACGCAACCCCATGCTAAAAAGAGGTAATATGATTCTGGGTTTATTAGCAGGAGTGTGATATGTAATTGTCCTGCTCTGCTCAGCACTAGTGAGTCCTCAGCTAGAGTGCCGTGTTCAGTTCTGAGCAGGGGCGGCTCCAGGCCCCAGCACACCAAGCGTGTGCTTGGGGCGGCATGCCACGGGGGGCGCTCTGCCGGTTGCCGGGAGACGGCAGGTGGCTCTGGTGGACCTCCTGCAGGCGTCTCTGCGGAGGGTCCACTGGTCCCACGGCTTCGGTGGAGCATCTGCAGGCACGTCTGTGGGAGTTCCACTGGAGCCGCGGGACCAGCAACCGGCAGAGCGCCCCCTGCGGCATGCCGCCGTGCTTGGGGCAGTAAAATGGCTAGAGATGCCTCTGGTTCTGAGCCCCAGATGTTAGGAAATTGGAGAGAATCCAGAGGAAAGCAACAAAAATGATAAAAGGTTTAGAAAAACTTACCCATGAGGAAAAGTTAAAGAAACTGGGCAGGTTTAATCTTGAGAAAATAAGACAGAGGGGGGAACGTGACAGTAGTCTTCAACTATGTTAAGGGCTCTTATAAAGAGGACTGATTAATTGTTCTTTGTCTCCACTGAAGATAGGACATGATGTAAGGGGCTACATCTTCAGCAAGGGAGATTTAGGTTAGATATTAGGAAAACCTTTCTAACCATAAGGGTGGTTAAGCTCTGGAACAGGCTTCCAAAGGAGATTGTGGAATCCCCATCTCTGGAGGTTTTTAATGCCTTGATGACTTCTTCAGGTCTCTTCCAGCCCGGTAGTTCTATGATCTAATGGTCCTTTCTGGACTTAAACTCTAGGAATGAATTATCTTCCTTCCTTTCTTTCCCCTATTTACTTCCTTCTTTTGTGGCCATTAATGTCTTGTAAATAAATCAAAAACCTCCAGGACACACTCAGGAATTTCCATTGTGGGTAGTACTGCCCCCAATTCCCCAGTGTGTGAGACAACTGGATTTGACATATCTCACAGCCATCTTTGTGCGCCTAACCCCCATGGGCTGGAAGCAAGGACACCATGTAGAAATAATCTGCCCATGGCTCAGACAGACAGAAGAAAAACAGCTGCAAGTTGCTGACTGAGATAGATAAAGTGAAAGGACAGATTCATGAGAAGAGGGATGGGGTAAGAATGGAAAATTTACCTTGATTCTGCTTTTTTGTGGTTGTAAGTTTTTTTTTTTCCTGAAGCTGCTTTCATAGAATCATAGACTCAAAGAAAATTACGGTTGGAAGAGACCTCAGGAGGTCATTTTGTCCAACCCCCTGCTCAAAGCAGGACCAACCCCAACTAAATCATCCCAGCCAGGTAAGCAGCTTTGCAGATAAGTAGAATAATGAATTATGATTGGCTGTTGCTAGATAAATTGTTACCCTATTAGGGGTTATTATGTGCTGTGTCCGGAGAAACCCTGTAAGAGTTTAGTGAGAAAGTGTGCTTTAGAGAAGTTTGGGTTTTCTATGAGCCAGGAGTCACTGACATAAAAACTCTCCAGCAGCAAGGCGGAAGTCTGGGCACCAGAAACCTGTTGCTGTCATTCGACACCACCTCAGACTTTGGGTAACTACATTTATTTGGGGTACTCTAGATAGACCCATTCCTATTTTAGATGTTTGCTTTGTACGCAATAAAAACAAGGATTTGGGGGTGGAAGCACTCTTGTGTACCAATCATTTATCAGATAGAAATGCTGTGTCCCACCACTGATTTATTTCCTGACGCCACCCGGAAAACAAAGACTAGTTACCATAGCTTTGGGTTCCGGTAACCCCAGGTAGCACCATGCATGGGGGTTTTCTGCTGAAGGAAGGGGGTTCAGTAGGGAGTGCTTTAACCTCATAATCTATGCTGGGCCCCATGTAGCATTAGGGGGTGCTGGTTGCAGGGAGCAGGGTGGGGATGCAGTTGGGGGTATGCTCCCCTTGTGCTGCAGTGAGAGGTGTGCAACTGGACTGCACTTGGAACCAGACGGTGTTTGTTGAGCATCTACAGCTCCTCCAAGGATGATAGAGTTTGAGGACCTTTGCTCCAGTCCCACCTTTCTTCTACCTCCTCGTGTCCCATGGACTTTGAGGAAGGTAACTGATCTCGGGAGGACACTGTGCATAACCCCTGAGAGCTGGATCCGAGCCCATGTGTTCAAGAAAGTGTACCTTGCCTTGTGCAGATCTCTCCAATCCAACTGCAAGTCACTGGTGGATGACAGTGAGAAAGAAACTGTTACTAAAAGCCCCAGGGAGATGTGAACTCACAATGCCTTGTTTATACGTCCAGCAGTGTTCCCGAGACCCACAATTCTACACCTTCCCTCTGCTGTCAGATGTATCTAGCCTATGTCCCCGGAATTGTCAACAGTATTATAGAGGGAACCTTCAAACTGAAACTTCATTCCACAGACAGCCGTAACACTGGAGATAGAACCCAGGAGTCCCACTTCCCAGCCCCAGCTCACTAGACCTCACTCTCCTTCCAGAGCCACCATTAGAACCCAGGAGTCCTGACTCCAGATCCCCACCAGAAGCGAGAAGCTGAGGAATTAACATTTAAAATTGATGAAAGTGATGGATAGTGACAGGGACCAGTGTGACCTGCTAGGCGAAACTAGGACATTATCTAGTTCAGAAGGCTTGACAGTCTGAATTTGCATGGTAATAACACCTGGTGGCCTCATCCCCAGCTCAGAGCCTCCATCCATCATACCTGTTGAGAATGCTCATGACAATAACAAAGTCTCATGTTCCTGTAGCAGCTGCCAGCCTTCAGAGACTCCCACAATGGGAAGGTCACAAAAATAAGTAGAAAAATATGGGTGTGTGTCTGGGATAGATAGATGGATAGAGACAAAGAGACATGAGTGTGCAGGGGGATGGATGGATGAAGAGTGAGCAGTTTTTGTACCAATTTCCAGTACAACCCTCCTGTGGATTCAGGTGTACTACTATAACCATGCTTCACACCAGTGTAGCTTAATCCTCACTATTGATGGCAACTAGCCATAACAGTATAACGAACCTTTTAATTGATATTCATTGTCAAAAATGAAAAACGCCAAACTCTTGCTTTTGAGAATCACATCTTTCCTCACCTCAGGTTTGGATTTGTGTGTGAGTCTGTGTTGTGTGTGTTTGAATCCCTTACTTATGTGAGTCTTCATATCTCATGTTATGGTTCTTGTGTGTATGTTTGTGTTGTGTGGGTATGTGCCTTTTCCTTGAATGCCTTTGGCATATCTCCTCTTCCTCCCTGTGAGTGTTAGTATCTTTTGATGGGGGTGTTTGCGTTTTCTGTGGTTCTGGCTTTTGCTTCTGTCAGTCAGAGCCTTATCTGTCTCCTATGTTGTTTCCCATGTGAGTTTGTGTCTTGCGTGTTTACCTGAGTATATTTCTCCAAGTGTTTCTCCCCACGTACCACTTTCCTTCCCTTGCTTACAGCCGTTGGAGGAGCAAGGAAAAACTCCAACCCAACCCTCGAAGACTCCTGTCCTGGCTTCAGTCCCAAGAGGAAATAATTTACATCCCTCATCTGAAAATCTCTCTCTCTCTCTAACTCTCTTTCTCTCTCTGTTTGTCCTTCAACATCTCTCTCCTTCATAGCTGGCCAAGACTGTACATGTTGTAACATTGCTGTAACTCTGTGACCAAAGAGGCAATTAAAAGCAATGCTCTCAACACCCCAGGCTAGTACAAGTTGCCAAGTCTCAGAGGGGCTGGTAAGATCGTGGGCCAGGCCTGGGTTTCTGTGAGACTGCGAGGGAGCGTTACACCAGATACAGAAGCTGCATTTTGTCTCTTTGCCGTTCTTCTCTTTCCCCTATTGCGTATGTGTCTGTCGTGTTTTGTATTCTAGGAAAAAAGATTGGAGTGTAACAACAACATCAGCTCCAGCCAATTGCAACTAACTGCTTCTTTGTGCCTCAAAAGAACAGTTATTATTACCATCTTTAATACTGTTTGAGAGACTGTCAGACAAGCATGGGTTCTGTTTAAAAAAATCTCCCAACTAAAGGGGAAAAGAACAAGGGATGTCATGAAAGCCTGAATACTTTACATGTCTAAGCAGTTTGTCCTTTCCTGTATCTTTAATGAAAGATGGAAAGGATTTTTAATGGTGTGTTTGCCATGGGACTAGGCAGGCCTAGGGCTCTGGATACCAAACCCTGAACTTTGTTTAACATTGTTAAATCCTGGACAGTGACAGGGTCACATTCATACCATCAGAGGGGCAGCCGTGTTAGTCTGTATCCACAAAAGAACAAGGAGTCTGGTGGCACCTTAAAGACTAACAGATTTATTTGGGCATAAGCTTTCATGGGTAAAAAACCCACTTCTTCAGATGCATGGAGTGAAAATTACAGATACAGGCATAAATATACTGGCACGTGAAGAGAAGGGAGTTACTTTACAAGTGGAGAACCAGGGTTGACAAGGCCAATTCAGTCAGGGTGGATATGGTTTACACCCAATAATTGAGGAGGAGGTGTCAATACCAAGAGAGGGAACATTGCTTTTGTAGTGAGCCAGCCACTCCCAGTCCCTATTCAAGTCCAAATTAATGGTGTTAAGTCTGCAGATGAATTGTAGCTCTGCAGTTTCTCTTTGAAATCTGTTTTTGAAGGTTTTGTTGTTGTTGTTGACAGATGGCTAATTTAAAATCTGTTATTAAATGTCCAGGAAGATTGAAGTGTTCTCCTGCTGACTTTTGTAAGTTACTATTCCTGATTTGTGTCCATTTATTCTTTTAGGTAGAGACTGTCTGGTTTGGCCAATGTGCATGGAAGAGGGGCATTGCTGGCACATGATGGCATATATCACATTAGTAGATGTTCAGGTGAATGAGCCCCTGATGGTGTGGCTGATGTGGTTGGGTCCTATGATGGTGTCGCTAGAGTAGATATGGGGACAGAGTAGGCAACGGGGTTTGTTACAGGGATTGGTTCCTGGGTTAGTGTTTCTGTGGTGTGGTGTGTAATTGCTGGTGAGTATTTCCTTCAGGTTGGGCGGCTGTCTGTAAGAGAGGACTGGCCCACCTCCCAAGGCCTGTGAGAGTGAGGGATCATTTTCCAGGATAGGTTGTAGATCATTGATGATGTGCTGGAGAGGTTTTAGCTTGGGGCTGTATGTGATGGCCAGTGGTGTTCTGTTATTTTCCTTGTTGAGCCTGTCCTGTAGTAGATGACTTCCTGAGGAAGCTACAATCAAGCGCGGCTCTAGGAATTCCGCCACCCCAAGCACGGCGGCACACTGCGGGGGGCGCGCTGGCGGTCACCGTTCCCGCGGCTCTGGTGGACCTCTTGCAGACGTGCCTGCGGAGGGTCCGCTGGTCCCGCGGCTCCGGTGGAGCATCTGCAGGCATACCTGCGGGAGGTCCACCGGAGCCGCGGGACCAGCAGACCCTCCGCAGTCATGCCTGCGGGAGGTCCACTGGAGCCGCCTGCCGCCCTCCTGGCAAAATGCCGCCTCAAGCGCGCGCTTGGCGCGCTGGGGTCTGGAGCCGGCCCTGGCTACAATGCATTGGTGATCTTCCTGAAAGCACCATCCTGGCCACCATGGGTGTAGAAGCTCTTTACACCAATATTCCACACGAGGATGGACTATTAGTGTCAGGAACAGTATTCCTGATGAGGCCACGGCACACCTGATGGCCGAGCTTTGTAACTTTGTCCTCACCCACAACTATTTCAGATTTGGGGACAACTTATACCTTCAAGTCAGCAGCACTGCTATGGGCACCAACATGGCCCCACAGTATGCCAACATTTTTATGGCTGACTTAGAACAATGCTTCCTCAGCTCTTGTCCCCTAGCACCCTTCCTCTACTTGCACTACATCAATGACATCTTCACCATCTGGACCCATGGGAAGGAGGCCCTTGAGGAATTTCACCAGGATTTCAACAATTTCCACCCCACCATTAACCTCAGCCTGGACCAGTCCACACAAGAGATACACTTCCTGGACACTACAGTGCAAACAAGGAAGGGGGAGAGATAGCTCAGTGGTTTCACCATTGGCCTCCTAAACCCAGAGTTGTGAGTTCAATCTTTGAGGGGGTCATTTAGGGATCTGGGGCAAAAATCTGTCAGGAGATTGGTCCTGCTTTGAGCAGGGGGTTGGACTAGGTGACCTTCTGAAGTCCCTTCCAACTCTGATATTCTATGATAGTCACATAAACACCACCCTATACAGGAAACCTACGGACCACCATACTTACCTGCATTCCTCCAGCTTCCATCCAGGACACATTACACAATCCATTGTCTACAGCCAAGCCCAAAGATACAACCACATTTGCTCCAATCCCTCAGACAGAAACAAACACCTACAGCAAACAAAGGTGTGATTCCAGCATGGGTGGGCATTGCTATGCTAGCTTTAATCTAGCTAGCCCAGGAAACAACAGCAATGGGGACACATTGGCCCGGACTGCAGCACAGAGAGCAACCAGAGCAGTTACCCTGTGGTGCAGTCTGTGCCAAATGCTATTAGTACCTACACTAGCTGGATTAAAGCTGGCAGGGATACACCTACCTGTGCTAAAATCACATCTTCACTTGCTGGATAGACACACCCTAAGATGTTTCCGTAGAGCCCAGGTGCCTAGCAGGACATGTGTTGTTTGTTCCCTACCCTGCTGGGCCACTGATTCTAATTGCCTGATATCAGGAAATCATGCTGACTCAATTTTTTAATTGGACTTCTCCTCCCACTCCAACACATCTCTGTCCGGCTGGACTCTATATAACATGCTCCGAGACAGGACGGAGGACCAGGGTGAGGTTCAGCTCAGCAGAGGCTGGGACCAATTGCTTCGATGACAGCAAAAACACAAGGACTTGGGTAAGTTGCAGGAGATTCCAGTAGCCAGGAGAGAGATGAGAACAGTGTCACATGGGACTGCAATTGCAGGGATTGTTTCTGGGAGAACATTAGAAAATGGCCATATAAAGACCAATGGTTTATTTAGCCCAGTATCCTCTCTCCCAAAAATGGCCAATGGCCAGTGCTTCAGAGATAATGAACAGAAAAGGGCAATTATTGAGTGATTCATCCCCTGTCAAGCAGTCCAGCATCTGGCAGTGAGAGGCTTAGGGACACCCAAAGCATGGGGTTGCATCTCTGCCCATCCTGGCTAATAGACATTGATGGACCTATCCTCCATGAATTTATCTATTTTTTTTCTGAACCTGGTTATACTTTTGGCCTACACAACATCCTCTGGCAATGAGTTCCACAGCTTCTCTGTGCATTGTGTGAAGAAGTACTTCCTTATGTTTGTTTTAAACCTGCTGCCTATTAATTTCATTGGGTGACCTCTGGATCTTGTAAATAACACTTCCTTATTCACTTTCTCCACAGAAGTCATGACTTTATAGACCTCTATCATATCCCTCCTTTGTTGTGTCTTTTCCAAGCAGAACAGTCCGAGTCTTTTTAATCTCTCCTCATTTGGAAGCTGTTCCATACTCATCATTAATTTTGTTGCCCTTCTCTGTACCTTTTCCAATTCTAATATATTTATTTTTGAGATGGGGAGACAAGAACTGCAGACAGTATTCAAAGCATGGGAACATCATGGATTTATATAACAGGATATGATATTTAACGCCTTACTATCTATCCCTTTCCTGATGGTTCCTTACATTAGAATCATAGGACTGGAAGGGACCTTCAGAGGTCATCTAGTCCAGTACCCTGCACTCATGACAGGACTAAGTGTTATCTAGACCATTTCTGAGAGGTGTTTGTCTAACCTGCTCTTAAAAATCTCCAATTATGGAAATTCTACAACTTCCCTAGGCAATTTATTCCAGTATTTAATCACTATGACAGTTAGGAAGTTTTTTCTAATGCCAATCTACTCCTCCCTTGCGGCAGTTTAAGCCCATTGCTTCTTGTCCTATCCTCAGAGGTTAAGAAGAACAATTTTTCTCTCTCCTCCTTGTAACAACCTTTTACATACTTGAAAACTGTTATCATGTCCTCTCCGTCTTCTCTTTTCCAGACTAAATAAATCCATTTTTTCCCCAATTTTCCCTCATAGGTCATGTTTTCTAGACCTTTAATCATTTTTGTTGCTTTTCTCTGGACTCTCTCCAATTTGTCCACATCCTTCCTGAAATGTGGTGCCCAGAACTGGACAAAATACTCTAGTTGAGGCCTAATCAGCATGGAGTAGAGCGGAAGAATTACTTCTCGTGTCTTGCTTACAACATTCCTGCTAATACATCCCAGAAGGATGTTTGCTTTTTTTGCAACAGCGTTATACTGTTGACTCATATTTAGCTTGTGGTCCACTATGACCTTCAGTTCCTTTCTACAGTATTCCTTCCTAGGCAGTCATCTTCCCTGGGCCTTTCTTCCTTCTCAACAGCACAGGGGCTGCCTGACAGGAGGTGGGACAATTCTACAGTGTCCCGGAAAGCCTCATCAACATACCTCTCTGCCTCTCTTAGTTCCTCCAGTTCCGCCACCCTGGCCTCCAAAGTCCGTACGTGGTCTCTGAGGGCCAGGAGCTCCTTGCACCGACTGCACACATATGCCACCCACCGACAGGGCAGGTAATCATACATGTTACACTCAGTGCAATAAACTGGATAGTCCCCACTCTGCTGCTGGGCTTCTGCCTGCATTGTCTCCTAGTTAATGGAAGGGTGGTTTAAAGCAAGAAGTTTTGAATGTAGTTTGGTTTATAGGTTTTAAGGAGACTAAAGGAGCACAGATAGAACCGACAAGGGACCCGCACTCCCTTCCCACTCCCCTTCCCAACTCCCTTTCCAAACTCCCTTGTGAAACTCCCTGTTAGCAGCCCCTGGTCGCTTGTGCGCGGCTTTATAAAGCCCTGGCCTGAGTGAACGCCCCACCCACTGATTAAGGCTCAGCCAATTACCAGAGTCTTCGAGCTTTCAAACCTTCCTTTGAAGCTCACAGCCTCCAACTGCCAGCCACAGCACATGGTCCTTCAAACAAACAACCAAACAAACAGACTGACAAACACAAGCTCAGCACACAGCAAGTAACCCCCAAACACAAACAAACACACGCTACAGACAGTCACTTACCCCACAGATGCTGTATTTGCTTCTCCTTCACCTGGAGAACTCCCTTGCGAAACTCCCTGTTAGCAGCCCCTGGTCACAAAGCTCCTTGGTCACTTGACATCCCAAGAGATGTCTGGACCAGAGAGAGGGACCCAGCCAGGGCTGGTGCGAGGATATTTTGCGCCGTAGGCAAAACTTCCACCTTCCACCCTCCCCCCCCAACCACCTCCCCTCCCCCCGGACCATCGCTTATTATAAACATATTTAATAAAAATAAAAATAATAAAAATAAAAAATAAAAATAAATGAATAACCTGACAGTGTTGACATTGTTATTGTTTCCACTTTGCACAACATAGACTGGATCTTAAAATAAATCACAGAAATTATACACAATACACTGTTACTTCCTTCCTTCGTTCTTTCATATCAAAATCTACATTTTATTCTACCTTTATAATATCCAATTATTGTTATTAATAAAATTTATAAAATTAGAGCCTTGCATGGTGTCAAGTATCGGGGGGAAGCCATGTTAGTCTATATCCACAAAAACAGCAAGGAGTCCGCCAGCAACTACACATCACACCACAGAAACCAATTCCTGTAGCAAACCTCATTGTCTACTCTGTCCCCAGATCTACTCTGGTGACACCATCAGAGGACCCAACCACATCAGCTGCACCATCAAGGGCTCATTCACCTGTACGTCTACTAATGTGATATATGCCATCATGTGCCAGCAATGCCCCTCTGCCAGATACATTGGCCAAACCAGACAGTCCCTACGTAAAAGAATAAATGGATACAAATCAGACATCAGGAATAGTAACATACAAAAGCCAGCAGGTGAACACTTCAATCTCCCTGGACATTCTATAACAGATTTAAAAGTCACTATTCTTGAACAAAAAAACTTCAGAAACAGACTTCAAAGAGAAACCGCAGAACTAAAGTTCATTTGCAAATTTAACACCATTAATTTGGGCTTGAATAGGGACTGGGAGTGGCTGGCTCATTACGGAAGCAGCTTTGCCTCTCCTAGAATTGACACCTCCTCATCAATTATTGGGAGTGGACCACATCCACCCTGATTGAATTGGCCTTCAACATTGATTCTTCACTTGTGAGGTAACTCCCTTCTCTTAATGTGTCATTATATAATGCCTGCATCTGTAACTTTCACTCCATGCATCTGAAGAAGTTTTTACCCAGGAAAGCTTATGCCTAAATAAATCTGTTAGTCTTTAAGGTGCCACCGGTCTCTTTGTTGTTTTTATAAAATTAGAATGGCAGATACTCCATCATACTCATGGATTGGGTTTGGGAAAGGAAGCAGACTGGGTTCAGGTCAGTGGGGGATTGGGTTTGGATGGGGAGTGCAAGGGGAGCAGAACAGGTTCAGTCACTGGGAGGATCAGGTTTGGCTAGGGAGTGCAAGGGGAGCGGACCGTGTTCAGTCAGTGACAGTGACAGTTCGAGTTTGGCCAGGAATTGGGTTTGATAGGGAAGAGAAGCAGACTTGGTTCGGTCAGTCGAGGTTCAGGTTTGGCTGGGGAGTGCAAGGGGAGCAGACCGGGTTCGGTCAGTGACAGTGACAGTGATGGTTCAAGTTTGGCTGGGAATTGAGTTTGATAGGGAAGGGAAGCCGACTGGGTTTGGGTCAGTGGGGGATTGGGTTAGGTGGGGAAGGGAAGCAGACTGGGTTCAATCAAAGAGGGAATCAGGTTTGATAGGGGAGGTGTCATAAACAGATAGTTAAGGGTTAATGTCTCTTTTACCTGTAAAGGGTTAAGAAGCTCGGTAAACCTGGTTGACACCTGACCAGAGGACCAATGACGGGACAAGATACTTTCAAATCTTGTTGGAGGGAAGTCTTTGTGTGTTTCTTTGTTTTGGTTGTTGTTCGCTCTTGGGGCTAAGAGGGACCAGACGTGCAACCAAGTTTCTCCAATCTTTCTGAAACAGTTTCTCATGTGCAAGATAGTAAGTACTAGCTAGAAGATGGATTAGTCTTTTGTTTGTTTTCTTTATTGCAAATGTGTATTTTGCTGGAAGGATATTTTACCTCTGTTTGCTGTAACTTGTACTTATGCTAGGGGGGAGGGAGTCCCTCTAGTCTGTATAGCTGAATACTCTGTAAGCATTTCCATCCTGATTTTACAGAGATAATTTTTACCTTTTCTTTTTCTTTAATTAAAAGCTTTCTTTTTAAGAACCTGATTGATTTTTTTCCCTTGGTTGAGACCCCAGGGGATTAGTCTGACTCACCAGGGACTGGTGGGGGGGAAAAGGAGGAGGGGTGGTTAATTTCTCCTTGTGTTAAGACCCAAGGGGTTTGGGTCTTGGGTTCCCCAGGGAAGGTTTGGGGGGAATTGAAAGTGTACCAAACACTATATTTTTTTTAGTGGCAGCGCTATCAGATCTAAGCTAGGAATTAAGCTTAGAAGCGTACATGCAGGTCCCCACCTTTTGGACGCTAAAGTTAAAAGTGGGAATACTACCATGACATGGTTGGCAGTGGTTGGGATTTTTTAAGAATCAAAAGCCAGTGAGATTTTTTTGTTCTCTCCTTCTAAGGCTAGGAAAGCAGGCTAGAGGGGATTGTTTTAAAAACCAAAGCAAGGGAGGTTTTTTTTCTCCTTTCTGGCTGTTCGGAAGGCAGCCTGAGGGCAGAGGTGTTAAGTTTTTCTAACAAGGCTTTGTTAGAAAGGATTTCCAGCTAGGCTTAGCTGGAGGGTAATTACAGTTTGCAAAAGACAAGTCACAAACCAGTTTTTCTGGTGTCTTCTCAGTCAGAAAAGTCCAGTTAAAAGCTGTGAGTCAGCAAACACCAGCAAAGGGCATTTGCAAGTGAAGTGTTTTTTTTTCTAATTCATTCGGGCATAAAAAGTGTTAGAAAGTCTCTGTAACAAGCAGCCCTGAGCTGAAGCATCCCAGTTCGGTGAACTGCAAAGGGGTGTGGCCAGCACAAGAAAGCAGGAACAATGAGTTCCAAGGAAGCCCTTAAACAGGAGCAGGCAAGGCTAGAAGCAACAGAGAGAGACAACGAACATAAGAGACGGATGGACCTAATTAATGCAGAAATAGCTAGGGACGGAGCGGCCCACAAAAGAGAAGAACAAGCCAAAGAGGCTGCCCACAAGAGAGAGATAGAGAAGCAACAAAAAGAACTAGAAATAAAAGAAAAAGAGTTGGAAATCCAGAGGCAGGCCCTGGAATTAGCAAAGGCTAAGCCAGATGTTCCAGCCAACCCTAACAACCCTTCTCCAGGTACTGTTTCCCATCCCAGGAAATTTCCCACCTACAAGGCAGATGATGACACTGAGGCCTTCTTGGAAAATTTTGAAAGGACCTGCCATGGGTACAATATCCCTGCAGACCAGTACATGATAGAGCTGAGGCCACAGCTCAGTGGACCCTTAGCAGAGGTGGCGGCTGAAATGCCTAAGGAACACATGAACGATTATAAACTGTTTCAATCAAAGGCCAGAATCAGAATGAGGCTAACACCTGAGCATGCCCGTCAGCGGTTCATAGCCCTAAGGTGGAAACCAGACGTGTCATTCCCCAGACACGCCTACTACATTGGAAAGAATTGGGATGCCTGGATATCAGGAACAAAGGTTAAAACTCTAGAAGAGCTGTCCCTCCTGATGCAAATGGAACAGTTCTTAGAGGGTGTTCCTGAGGAAATAGAAAGGTACATCCTAGATGGGAAACCCAAAACTGTAACCGAGGCAGGGGAGATTGGAGCCAAATGGGTGGAAGTAGCAGAAAAGGAAAAAGCTACTAACAAGGGAAGGAATATCAGAGGGGGCAAACCGAAAATAAACCATACCACCGGGGGCCACCCAAGACCCCACCTACAACCCAAGGAAAGCCCCAGACTACCTATTGTCCCACCTCACCAGTCTCCAGCAACTCACCTCGGCTCAGAGACCAGTCAGCTGGGTGATGTTTTAAATGTAATGAACTGGGACATATAAAGGCCCACTGCCCCAAGAACCCCAACCGAGTACAGTTCATTACACCACCATCACACCAAAGATCCCCAGGCCCAGATACCTCTCAAATACCCCCGGAGCAAAGGGAAACCTTGAGAGTGTGTGGAAAGAAGGTTATCGCATGGAGAGACACCAGGGCACAAGTGTCAGTTATCCACCAGTCTTTAGTGGACTCCAAATTCATCAACCCAGAGGCCCAAGTAACAATTTACCCATTCATGTCAAAATGGATTGGGTTTGGGATGGTTAATTTCTCCTTGTGTTAAGATCCAAGGAGTTTGGATCTGTGTTCCCCAGGGAAGGTTTGGGGGGAATGGAAAGTGCGGACTGGGTTCGGTCAGTTGGGGTTCAGTTTTGGTTGGGGAGTGCAAGGGGAGCAGACCGGGTTTGGGTGTGGAGGGGCACAATCTGGGTTTGGTTGGGGGATGACGGGCGGGGTAGGATTCAAAGAGTGAAGTGGGCCCTCTCCTCTCCAGTCCCTGGCGTGCAGCAGCAGAGAGCCAAGTGCAATTGCAACAGGGCAATGGGAGCGTGTCTCCTGCTTTGCCTTCACGAGTCCGTCCTGCACAGGCAGAACTGTGAGGCGGAGAGTGCGCGGCCCTCACACCAAAGCAGGGTCGGGATGGTAGAAAGCTGGGGCACAGGGAGGTGGGTTAAAGCGGCTTAGCCGCCCGTCCATGCGAGAGAGCCCGCAGAGCTGCCAGCTGTGGCCTCCCTCCCTTCTCCCCACCGGGAGCATCAGAGCCTCTGCCTGCAAATCCTGCAGCCCGCTCACCGAGCACGCCATGCAAGCCAGCCCCAGCTGCACCACACTGAGAGCACAGATCTGCCCCAGCAGGGGTCTTACACTTCCCCCCCCCCCCCCGCAAGCTGTTCCACTCTCCTTCTGGCTGCTGTGCAATCTACAAGACAGAGGAGCTACTACTGTGTAAATGTGCCTATCAACACAGCAATCAAATCAAAGGACTTGGCTGACTTTCTAAAGGCAAGAGAGCTGCGATCTGCACCCAGCATCTTGATTGGCAGCGGCGCCCCCAAATCTTGGCGCCCTAGTTTGCCTAGTGGTTGCACCAGCCCTGGACCCAGCTGACAAGGCCACTTCCACCAGCTCTGGCTATATCCCAACCAACACTGGGGATGGGAGACTTTGTCCCCCCTGCCCCCTGCTCCCCCCCACACACACACTCTGTGGCCTTTTTTCCTTCCCAATTTATTTTTCCTCTTTCCTACTCCTCTCCTTTTTCCTTCTGTTTAATAGAAGTGTTAGCCAAGAGCTGGCCAAGACTAGATTTTTCGCAATACTACTGTGGCCATGTGACCAAAGAGGCTGTTAAACACAATGCCCTGAACACCCCAGGCTTGTACAAGCTACCAAGTCTCAGAGCAGCTGGTAAGATTGTGTGCCCCAGGCCTGGGTTTCTCCAGCACTGAGGCTGCGAGGGAGAGTCACACCAGAGACAGAAGCTGCATTGTCTCTCTTTGCCGTTCTTCTCTTTCCCCTCTCGTGTGTGTCTGGTGCATTTTGTCTTCTAGGAAAGAGGTTTGGAGCGTAGCAATAGCGGCAACAATGGCAGCTGCAGCCACTAACTTCTTCTCTTTGTCCCCAGAGGAGAGTTATTAACATCTTTGATACCATTTATGAAACTGTCACACGGGGAGTTGTGGAAACTCTCCCCAGCTAACAGGAAAGGGAACAAGGGATGCAGTTAAAATAAAAGCCTTAGTACTTTACAATTCAAATGCCTGGGCTGCTGTCCCTGCTTTTCTGTATCTTTAATAAGAGGTTAAAGGGATTGTTAATGGTGTGTTTGCCATGGGACTCAGCAAGCTGAGGGCTCTGGATACCGAACTCCCTTTAACACTGTTTCATCCTGGAGAGTGACAGGGCCAGGTTAACACCATTGATACTTTGGGTCTATATATTCCACCTAAATTACTGCGACAGAGCTGGGATTGCAGGCATGTGTGGGTGCAGACTGAGGGGCACCGGCAGAGCGATGAGTTTCTAGGTTGGGCCTGGATTGGGAAGGTGTCAATGGGTCAGGACTCAGGGTCCATCTACACAGCAAACGAAGGTGTGATTGCAGCACAGGTGGGTATCCCTACGCTAGCGTTAATCTACCTAGCATGGGAAATAACTGCAGTGGGAACACGTTGGCATGGTCCACAGCACAGGGTGGCAACCAGAGTAGGTATGAGGGTCCCTGGAAGGCTGGCACTCGGGCAGCTACTCCGGGGTGAAATCTATGTCACCTGATATTGCTACGCACACTAGTTAGGTTAAAGATGGCATGGCCCACACTACAACTGCACCTTCGCTTGCTGCGGAGACACACGCTGAGATGTTTTTGTGGAGCTCAGATCTCTGGCAGAACATGTGCTGCTCGTTCCCCACCCACACCCTGCCCGCTGGTCCACTGCTTTTAATTGCCAGATATCAGGAAATCATGTTTACCCAATAGCTTACTGGATTTTCCCTCCCACTCCTATCCTTCTATATCTGGCTGGGCTCTATATAACCTGCTACAGGACAGAACGGAGAATCAAGGTGAGGTTCAGCTCAGGAGAAGCTGGAATCCATCGCTCTGAGAACAGGGAAAAACAAGGACTTGAGTAAGTTGCAGAAGTTTCCACAGGTCTGGACAGAGGAGAGAACAGTGTCACATGGGGCTGCAACCACAGGGTTTGCTTTTGGAAGGCAGCATGAGCTAGTGCGGTGATAGACTTGCAGCTCGTGAGCTGCACATGACTCTTTGATGTGTCTCCTGAGGCTCTTTGTAGCAAATGATATTAAAGCACCGTGTGATTTAATTAGTAACCAGTCTCAGTTATTAACCAATCAAGATGTTTCTACTTTTAACCAATTAAGCTCTCAGCTTGCACTGTCATTTTTATTAACTTATTTGCTGTGAGAATTATATATATATATATATATATATGTATATATGTATATAACAGGCATCTATCTATCTATCTATCTATCTATCTATCTATCTATCTATCATCTAAACTAAATATTTGCCTGTCACACTGTATAAATCTGACTAGTACTATTTGGGTAATGTCAATTGTTAATTTGGCTCCTCAGCTACTGAGGTCTGAGTATCACTGTTCTAGTGGTTACAGCATGGGGGCTGGGAGTCAGGACTCCTGGGTTCACTTTCCAGCTCTGGGTGGACAACAGAGGGTTAGACGAGGCGGGAGATGATTTAAGTTGGAGTCTGTGCAGCAGCTGGCACAAGAGGCAGGGTTCCCCCGGTCACAGTTCGAGACACCAAACACCTGGGTTCTGTCCCTGGCTCTGGGAGGGGACTGGGGAGCAGTGGGTTAGAGGAGCAGGCCCCGATCTCAGTGGGGGTCAGGGCAGCACCTGGCACAATGGAGCCCCTGATGAGCCAGGTTCTGAGACAGCCTCAGCCAACGGGGCTGGAAGAATGGGAGGGGCTCTGGGCAGAGTGGGGCTGGCGGTGGATATCAGGAGGGGTGGGGTTTGGGTGCAGAGAGGGGTGGGATGGGACGAGGTCGTGTCCAGGAGGTGCTATGGAGGAGGCAGATCCCCACCCCATACTGTCTCCATCCATCCCCGTCTCCCCACTGCAGGTTGATCTAGTGACAGACACAGCCATGGCTGTGAGGGGACCCCACCCTGCGCTCCTGCTGCCCCTTGTCCTGCTGATAGCCTGCCTGGCTTTGGACAGTGGGCGGTCATGTACCCCACGATTCAAAACATTCTTGTGGGAGCATGTGGACTATCTACGGACCTCATTCTCCAAGCACAATGCCTACTGCACATCGAGGATGCTCAGATTGAATTTATTCAAGAAGCCCCTCAACACCTTCATCCATATACCCATCGAAGCTATCAAGAGCGTCTGCCGTGTGCACGGGACACACTTCCCTCCTGACCTACGCAAGAGCAAATATTTCTTCGCAGTCACCACCTGCAGATATAACAAGCTTCTTTATGGCCTGCACTTGTACAATGGGACATTCTATCGCCGGCAAATTGTCATCCGCTGCTGCCATGCGTTCCCTGTTTACTATCATGAGTAGATGTAGGGCCCAGGCTGGGCGTGGAGGGCAGGTTGGGGACACTGCTTCTTCCTCTAACCCCCTCTCCCACACCGCTATGGCACCTGGCGCCTCAGCCACCTCCGAACACCCACCCATTACCCACCCCCACCCTCTCCTGTCCCTCGTGCCCATCCCCTATCCTCTCTACAGCCACCAGTGCCCACTCCCCACCCTCTGCTGCCCCTAGTGCCCATTATACAGTATTACTGCTCCATACTTATCTTGTACTCCCTGCTGCAATATAGTGGCCATCTTAAAAACAGTCATTTGATTAAAAAATATCCATCAATTTCACCCTTCTGGTATTGTGCATTCAATCAAATAAAGAGGAATCCTGATATTCAGCATGGTTAAGGGTTACTGGACATTATTCTCTTCATTTTTCAATATTTTACCCCATCTGCAATTCCCTGTGCTCCCTAAACTCCACAAAGCCTGATACCTGCAAAGCGATCACTGTCTGGTTGTGTGACACTGGGGATAGCAAGAACAGAAGCCATAAAACAGTTAAGGAGTGCACTGGAATTTTTTTCTGGTTTTCAGAGACTCCCGGAACAGGATGGGCATAAATATAAGTAAATAGAGAGAGGTGGGTCTGTGGGGATTGATGGATGGAGAGAGAGAAATGAGTGTGTATGAGGATGGATGGAGAGAGAGACAGAGAGCAGTTTTTGTACCACTTTCCAGTGCAATCCCTAGTCTGGATTCAGTTATAACAGTAGAATCATGGTTCACACCTGTATGGGGTAATCCTCTCTGTGGTTGGCAACTAGCCCTAGTCATAGCAACACTTTTTTAGTAGTATTTATTGCCAAAAATGGGAAAACCCAAATTCATTTTTGTCATCTTTCCCGACCTTGTGTTTCTTTGTGGGGCTGGGTTGTGGGTGTTTGACTCCCTTGCTTAAGTCAATCTTGTTTGTATCATGTTATGTTTCTTGTGTGTATGTTTCTGTTTTGTGGGTGTGAGCCTCTTGCATGTCTCCTCTTCCTCCTCATGGGTGTTTGTATCTTTTGTTGGGAACATTTGTCTCTTGTGTGTCATTTCTGTCTCCAGGGTTGCTTCTTGTGTTTGTTTGTGTCCTGTGAATCCCTTGGTACATTCCTCTGAGTGTCTCTTTCCACATACCCGCCTTCCTTCCCTTGCCTGGAGCCAATGGGAGAGGAAGCTAAATTGCAACCCACTGCAGCCTGTTTCTTCCAAAACTCCAGACCCGTCTTAGGTGCTAAGAGAAAATAAAATAAATTACATCACTCATTTCTCAATCTCTTTCTCTCTCAGTTTGTCCTTCCCCATCTCTCTCTCTTTTCATTGCTGAAATTTGAAGAACACATTTCTGCCCAATGGGAGGTCTTCTTCCTTCAGAGAATCACTCTTATTCTGCAGGGAAAGAATAATGTAGCTGTTAGGTGCCACAATGCACAATGTTATCACACGTCACCCTTTGTCATGCTGTTCCACTGACCACTGCAGCTGTGCTGCTCAGGGATCAGAGCACTAATTGCCACAATCCAGAGTGGTGAGTGAAAGTCAGGTTGGGGCCATTTTAAATTTGTCCTCGGAAAGTTTGATCTACCTCAAGCTGGCTACAATCCGTGCTTCCGGTACTGACAGCACTGCAGCCCAACAGGTGCGTGTCCTCTGACTACCACTTTCAAGTCACCCAAGCAATTAGGACGCTCAGGTCCTCAGTAATTTTCATGAGTTCTGGGACCTTCAGGTGCCTTACATTTGGCTGCAGGTTGAAGTGGGACGGGGGGAGGAGGGGGAGCTGTTGTAATAACTGGGCCTATGAGTTTACCCAAATTTTAAGATCAACTGGAAAGTGTAAAAATTGATGAAATCTCCAATCACACATAGCAATAAATGTTAATTGGGAAAGATACAAACGTGAGACAGAGACTGAATTAGTCCAAACAGACAGGCCCCCTGATTGCACTTAAAACCTGCATAAAGATGATCCCTGGTAAACAAGAGAAGCTTGGGACCAGAAATCAATGGATCAAAATTCATGTGTGGGAAATTAGGCCAAACTGGAGACTTCTATAATAAAGGGAGGGGTATTCCAGTCATCACTTCCTTTGGGGGTCCTCAAAAAGGGGTGGGGAGTTTGGGAGAAAAATTTACAGAGGAAAGGAAGCAAACACAAATTTTTCTGACTGCACTCAGGGGAAGGAGCGAGGATTATCATCATGGCTGCACCCTGGTATCTCCTGGGAACACAGTATGCAGCATGACACCCTGGGCCTCCTTCATCCTAATCCCAAGAGACGGGGACCCTGCTGACATGGCCACTTCCACCAGCTCTGGCTAAATTGCAGCCACCCCTTTGGATGGGAGAGTTTGCCTCCCCACCCCACCATGTGCCTTTTTCCTTCCCATCTTATTTTTCCCATTTCCTGCCCCTCTCCCTCCTTCTGTCTAAGAAAAATCTGTTCTAGCCGGCCAAGACTGGATATTTCAGAGCACTGCTGTGGCCCTGTGATCAAAGAGCAGCTAGAAGCAATGCCCTGCACACCCCCAGGCTAGTTCAAGTTGCCGAGTCTCAGAGCGGCTGGTAAGATTGTGTTCCGTGTCTGTTTCTCCAGCTGCGAGGCTGCGAGGGAGAGTCACACCAGAGACAGAAGCTGCATTTTCTCTCTTTGTCATTCCTCTCCTTCCCCTCTCATGCGTGTGTCTGTCGGGTTTTGTCTTCTAGGAGACAGGATTGGACTGTAACAACGACAGCTCCAGCCCATCACAACTAACTTCTTCCCTTTGTCCCCAAAGGACAGTTATTACCATCTTCAATACCATTTATAAGACTGTCACCCAGGGAAGCGTCCATCTAAAAACTCTCATGTAACCAGGAAGAAAACAATGGATGCTGTTAAAATAAAAGCCTTTATACTTTACATTTCCAATGTTTGAGTTGTTTTTCCTTCTTTTCTATCTTTAATGAGAGGTGGAAAAGATTGTTAAAGGTGCGTTTGCCATGGGACTGAGCAGGCCGAGGGCTCTGGAAACCGAATCCCAAACCTTGTTTAACATTGTTGAATCTTGGACAGTGACAGGGCCAGGTTAACACCACTGAATCTTTGAGTCGATATATTCCACCTAATTTACTGCAACAGAGCCCAGGGCTGGGACAGCAGCGGCTGTGGGTCAGGATTGGGGGGTACCAGCAGAGCTGTGAGTTTCTAGGCTAGGACTGGACTGGGAAGGTGCCAATGGGTCAGGACGCATGGTCAGTCTATACAGCAAACGAAGGTGTGGTTACAGCATAGGTGGGTTAACCTAGTAGGGTTAACCTAGCTAGCACGGGAAACAACAGCCATGGGGACTTGCTGGCTTGGACTTCAGCACAGGCTGGCAAGCAGAGTAAATACCCAGGGTCCCTGGTGGGCTGGCATGGGGACAGCTTCCCCGGGGCAAAGTCCTGGTATTATTACCCCCACTAGCTAGGTTAAATCTGGCATGACTAAATCTACCAGCACTACAATCACACCTTTGCTTGCTGGGAAGATGCTCCTTAGATGTTTCTGTGGAGCCCAGGTCTCTGGCAGGACAGCTGCTGCTTCTTCCCTGCTCACGCCCAGCCTTCCAGGCCACTGCTTTTAAATGCCAGATACAGGGAAATCGTGCTTACACAATGGCTTCCTGGATTTCCCCTCCCACTGCTCCACCTCCCCGTCCACTGGGCTCTATATAACCCGCTCCGAGACGGGCCGGAGGATCAGGGTGAGGTTCAGCTCAGCAGAGGCTGGGATCCATCGCTCCGATGACAGCGAAGGAACAAGGGCTTGGGTAAGTTGTAGGAGATTCCTCCAGCATGGAGAGAGGAGAGAACAGTGTTACATGGGGCTGAAACTGCAGGGTTTATTTGTGGAAGGCAATGTGAGCTAGTGGTTAGAGCAGAGGTGTCAGGACTCCAGGGTTCAATCTCCACCTCTGGGTGGAGAACAGTGGGTTAGAGGAGGCCAGTATCTGGGAATCCCCCAGCACAATGGGGCTGTGACAATGGGAGGGGCTTTGGGAAGAGTAGGGCTGGCAGGAATATTAGGAGGGGTGGGGCTTTGGGGGCAGAGTGGGGTGGGAGGGGTTTGGGCCCAGGAAATGCCATGGAGAAGGCAGATCCCCACCCTGTGGCATCTCTATCCATCTCCACCCCTCTTCCCACCACAGGTCGATCCAGGGACAGGCACGGCCCTGGTTCCAAGGGGACCCAACCCCATGCTCTTGCTGTCCCTTGTCCTTCTAGACGCCGAGCTGGCCATGTCCAACAGGCAGCCATGTGTCACACAGAGCAGAATATTCAATATGCCCCAGGTGGACTATCCCCAGCCCCAGAGCCTACTGCAACATGATGATGAACAAACAAGGAATTTATGGGAAGAGTCTCAATACCTTCACCCATGCGCCAATCCCAATTGTCAACATCTGCTTTGGGGGAGAGATACCCATCGCGGGTGAGCTGCACAGGAGCAAAGCTGTCTTCCCCGCCACCCAATGCCAATACAACCAACCGATACACGCTTAACCAAGACACCGATGTCCTGGAAAATTGTCATTTGCTGCTGTAAAGGGCTCCCTGTGCTCCTTGTGGAGTAGATGTAGGGCCCAGCTTAGACAGGCAGGGGACCCTGCTGCTTCCTCTGACCATGCTCTGTCCCTCCCACACGACCCACGGCACCCGGCTCCTCACCCGCCTCTGAACACTGGTCACATTATCTGGGTTTTTGCACCCCCCCACCCTCTGCTGCCCCTAGTGCCCATTATACAGTACAGCCGCCCCTTCCCCACCCCCACCCTCTGCTGCCCCTAGTGCCCACGACACCGTACAGCCGCCCCGCCCCCACCCCACCCTCTGCTGCTGCCTAGTGCCCATTATACAGTACAGCCCCCTCCCCACCCCACCCTCTGCTGCCCCTAGTGCCCATTATACAGTACAGCCACCCCTTCCCCACCCCCAGCCCCACCCCACCCTCTGCTGCCCCACTGCCCATTATACAGTATAGCCGCCCCTTCCCCACCCCACCCTCTGCTGCCCCTAGTGCCCATTATACATTATAGCTGCCCCTTCCCAGCCCCCACCCTCTGCTGCCCCTAGTGCCCATTATACAGTATAGCCGCCCCTTTTCCGCCCCCCTCTGCTGCCCCCTAGTGACCATTATACAGTATAGCCGCCCCTTCCCTTTCCCTCACTTTACTATTTTGTTCTCCTTGCTGCCATATAGGAGCCATCTACAACCAATCCTTTTAGAAATATTCAGTTTCACAGTTTTGGTATTTTCTTGTTAGTCTCATAATGGAGAATCCTCATATTCAACATTATTAAGCGTTATTAGTCATTATTTTCTTGTAAAAAATATTTCCCCCTGTCTGCATAGCAATTCCTGGCTTGTTGTGACACACTGGGGAGAAGAAGAACATAAGCCTTTGAACACTGAAGGACCGTGCTGGACATGTGTTGTGTTTTCCCAGTGAGGCTGTCTTGTGATTTAAGGGCCACTAACAACCTGTTCCCTAGTTTTGGTATTAGAATCCTGGAGTTCTGACTGCTACTGTTGGCGCTGTTCTAACCACTAAACCCATTTCCCCGCCAAGATCCAGGGGGGAAAACAGGAGTCCTGAGTTTTCACTTGCCCTGTTCTAATCCAGTGGACCCCAGTCCTTAACCAGGTTAGGGTTAGAAACCAGGAGTCCTTATTCCCAGCCTTCCTTGAGCTAAACCACTAGGCCCCACTCCCTTCCCAAAATTGGTACTGACACATAGTTATAAATTGTCATGCTTCAGGGCCTGAGCCGTTCACTAACTGAGGAAAGTCAGGAACAAACTTTCTCTCTGAGCAAGTTTGTTTTTGTAATTCTTGTTTTGCAGCATTCCTTCCTCTGAAGCCAGCTGAAGGCTGGATCAGTCCAGGTGCCACCCCCTGATCCCTGCACAAGAGGAAGAGAATGAAACAGAGTCATTGTCAAAGTGGGGCTCTTGTGGGGTTTGAACCAATAATTGCATACGTGCTAGGTGAGAAACCCACCCTTAGACTAACAAAGAAAGTAGCAGTGCTGGGTAGTGCAGTGTTGTCACATTTCACCCCTTTCATGCTGGCCCACTGGCCACTGCAGTTCTGCTGTGGAGGGGTCAGAGGCTGAGCACTAATCTTCACCATCAAGCATCGTGAGTTGAAGTCTGGTTGGGGTAATTTCTAATTTCTGCTGGCAGAATTTGATCCAGGTGAAGCTGGCTACTATCCTCTCTTCCTATACTGACAGCTCTGCAGCCCAAGCGGTCCATGTGCTCCAACTTCCTCTTTCAAGTCACCCAAGCAATTAGGACACCCAGTTTCTCACTAATTTTCATGGCATCCAGGTCCTTAAGGTGCCTTACATTTGGCTGGGGTCTGAGGATCACTGGCAGAACTGTGGAGGTTTGGGAGCTATTGTAATAACTAGGCCTACAACCGTACCTGAATTTTAAGGTCAACCGTACAGTAAAATTTGACAAAATCTCCAATTACAAATAGCAATAAATGTTGATGGGGAAAGGTGCACAAGTGAAACTGAGACGGAATTAGTCCAAACAGATAGACCCCTGTTATCACTCAAAGCCTGTATTAAGATCATGCCTGATAAACAAGAAAAATGTGGAACCGGAAATCAACAGGCCAGAACTGGTGTGACGGAAATTAGGCTTCACTGGAAATTAAGTCTAACTCTGAGGACTCCCTAAACTTTTGTGCTCAAAAAAAGGGGAGTTTGGGTTAAAAACTGACAGAGGAGGGGAAGTGAACGCAACACTTCCTGACCGAACAAAGGGGAAAGAGTGAGCATTATCACCATGGCTGCCATCCCGGCTACTTCCTGGGAGCACAGGATCCAGTACGACATCCCTGGGCACCTTCTTCCTAATCCCAAGACACGTCCTCACCAGGCCAGAGAGAGACCCAGCTGATATGGGATGGGGGAGTTTGCCTCCCCACTGCTCCGTGGGTTCTTTTTCCATATTTTTACTGTTATCTACCTTTTTCTTTTCATCTAATAAGTGTTTGGTTTAGCCGGCCAAGACTGGATATTTCACAGCCTGGTTGTAAGCCTGTGATCAAAGAGGCCGTTCGAAGCAATGCCCTGAACACCTCGGGCTAGTACAAATTGCCGAGTTTCAGAGCGGTTGATAAGATCGTGTGCCAAGCCTAGGTTTCTCCAGCACTGAGGTTGCGTGGGAGAATCACACTAGAGACAGATGCTGCATTTTTCCAATTTGCCATTCTTTTCTTTCCCTCTTGTGTGTGTGTCTGTCTCATATTTGTCTTCTACGAAACAGGACTGGACTGTAAATATAACAGCTACAACAGCTCCAGCCCATCTCAGCTAAAAGCTTCTCTTTGTCCCCATGGGACAGTTATTACCATCTTTAATACCATTTCTGGGACTGTCACACAGACGGGTTTCCTTCAGAAACCTCTCCCCAACTACAGGGAAAGGGAATAAGGGAAGTAGTTAAAATAAAAGCCATAATACTTTACAGTTCAAAGGTTTGAGCTGCTTTCCCTGCTTTTCTGTATCTTTAATGAAAAGTGGAAAGAGCTGTTAACAGTGTATTTGCCATGGGACGGAGCAGGCTGAGGGCTCTGGATACCGAACCCTGAACCCTGTTTAACATTGTTTAATCTTGAACAGTGACAGGGTCACAGTCACACCGTTAACTCTCTGGGTCTATATATTCCATCTAAATTACTGCAACATGGCTGAGACAGCAGAGTCTATAGTCAGGGCCGGTGCAACCATTTAGGCGACCTAAACGGTCGCCTAGGGCACTGGCATTTGGGGGGCGCCATTTTCTTTGGCAGCGACAATGGCGTCTGGATCTTCGGCCGCCCTGGTCACCGCCGGCATTTAGGCGGAGGGAGCTGGGGCAGAGGAGCATGGGGAGGGCCACCTGCAGCAAGTAAGGGGCGGGGGTACACAGGGGAACTGCCCGCCCCAGCGCACCCCTGCCCTGCTTCGTCCCAAGCTGATTGGGGCCGCAAGCCTGGGAGGCAGGAGAAGTGAAGCAGCGACGGCGTGCTCGGGGTGCTTGTGCGCGGAGCAGGGGTGAGCTGGGGCAGAGGGAGGGGTGCCTCCCGGCGGAGGGTGCGGGGAGGGGAGCTGCCGCAAGGAGGGTGCCTCAGGGCGGGGGGAGGAGCTGCCACGGGAGGGGGCACCTCAGGGCGGGGGTGCAGGGGGGGCGCAAGGTGGAAGTTTCGCCTAGGGCACGCAACCTCCTTGCACCGGCCCTGGCTGTAGTTCAGGACTGGGGGGCACTGGCAGAGCTGTGAGTTTCCAGGCTAGAACTGGATTAGGAAGGGGTCTGGACTCTGGGTCCATCTGCACAGCAAATGAAGGTGTGATTACAGGAAAGGTGGGCGTTCCTCCCCTGGCTTTAATTTAGCTAGCCCGAGTAACAACAGCAGTGGAGACATGGTGGCCTGGACGGCAGCACAGGCTGGAGACCAGAGTTTGTAACAAAGTCCCTGGAGGGCTTGTTCTGGTGCAGCTACCCCAAGGTAAAGTCTGTGCCACTTGCTACACCCACCGCTTGCTTGGTAGACACACCCTGAGATGTTTCTGTGGAGCCCAGGTCTCTAGCAGGACATGTGCTGTTTGTTCCTCACCCACGCACGCCCTGCCTGCTGAGCCGCTGATTTTACTTGCCAGATGTTAGAAAATCGTTCTTATCCAATAGCTTACTGGATGTCCCCTCCCATTCCTCCCGCTCCATGTCTGGCTGGGCTCTATATAACGAGGATATGGGTGAGTTTCAGCTCAGAAGAGGCTGGGATCCATCACTCTGATGACAGCAAAGGAACAAGGACTTGGGTAAGTAGCAGGACATTCCACCAGCCTGGAGAGAGCACAGAAAAGTGTCACACTGGGTTACAACTGCTGGGTTTATTTTTGGGAGGCAGCATGATCTAGTTCAGGGGTCTCAAACTCAAATGACCACGAGAGCCACATGAGGACTAGTACATTGGCCCAAGGGCCACATTGCTGACACCTTCCCCCCCACCCTTGGCCCCGGCCCCACTCCACCCCTTCCATGAAGCCCCGCCCTTGCCCCACCTCTTCCCACACCTTCCCTGCCCCCATTCCAACCCCTTCCCTGAAATTTCCATTGGCCAGGAATGGGGAACCGCGGTGATAGACTTGCAGCTCGCAAGCCGCACGTGACTCTTTAATGTGTCTCCTGCGGCTCTTTGTAGCAGATGATATTAAAGCACCATGTGATTTAATTAGTAACCAATCTCAGTTATTAACAAATCAAGATGTTTTTACTGTTAACCAATTAAGTTATCAGCTTGCACTAAGTCATTTTTATTAACTTACTTGCTGTTTAAATCTGAGTGGTACTATTTGGGTAACATCAGTCGCTAATTTGGCTCCTCAGCTACTGACGTCTGACTATCACTGTTCTAGTGGTTACAGCATGGGGGCTTGGAGTCAGGACTCCTGGGTTCACTCTCCACCTCTGGGTGGACAACAGAGGGTTAGAGGAGGCGAGAGATGATTTAAGTTGGAGTGTGTGCAGCAGCTAGCACAAGGGGCAAGGTTCCGCCCGTCACAGTTCGAGACACCAAACACCTGGGTTAGCAGCGAAGAATCCTGTGGCACCTTATAGACTAACAGACATTTTAGAGCATGAGCTTTCGTGGGTGAATACCCACTTCGTCGGATGCAAGACACCTGGGTTCTGTCATAGAATCATAGAATCTCAGGGTTGGAAGGGACCTCAGGAGGTCATCTAGTCCAACCCCCTGGCTCTGGGAGGGGAATGGGGAGCAGTGGGTTAGAGGAGCAGGCCCCGATCTCGGTGAGGGGTCAGGGCAACACCTGGAACAATGGAGCCCCTGATGAGCCAGGTTCTGAGACAGCCTCAGCCAATGGGGCTGGAAGAATGGGAGGGGCTCTGGGCAGAGTGGGGCTGGCAGTGGATATCAGGAGGGGTGGGGTTTGGGAGCAGAGAGGGGTGGGATGGGACAAGGTTGAGCCAGGAGGTGCTATGGAGGAGGCAGATCTCCACCCCATACTGTCTCCATCCATCCCCTTCTCCCCACTGCAGGTTGATCTCGTGATAGACACGGCCATGGCTATGAGGGGACCCCACCCCTTGCTCCTGCTGCCCCTTGTCCTGCTGATAGCCTGCCTGGCCCTGGCCAGTGGGCAGTCATGTGTCACGCAGAACAGACTGTTCATTAAGCACCATGTGAACAATCCACGGACCCCAGCCCCCAATCCCAGAGCCTACTGCAGCATGATGATGAGGAGACGGGGAATCTATGGGAAGCTGATCAACACCTTCATCCACGCGTCCATCCCGTCCATCAACAATGTCTGCTTTGGGGGCGGGACACCCTTCCCGAGTGGTCTACGCTGGAGCAACCGTTCCTTTGCCATCACCGTCTGCAGATACAACTCGTTGACCCGCTCCTATACCGGGACATACCTTTCCTCGAGAATTCTCATCCGCTGCTGCCAGGGGCGCCCCGTGTACTATGAGGAGCGGATTTTACTTCCACCCAGGATATAGAGGGCAGCCACAGGACCCTGCTATTTCCCCTAAGCCCGGTCTGTCACTTACACACCGGTCACGGCACCCGGCTCCTCACCAGCCTCTGAACACTGATCAGATTGTTTAGGCGTTTCCATTCCTCAGCCTAGTCTATACAATAGAACCTCACCCCTGAGCCTCTGCTGCCCCTAGGGCCCATTAAACAGTGTAGCCACTAATTCCCCACCCCCACCCTCTGCTGCCCCCTAAGGTCCATTATACAGTATAGCCGCCCCTTCCCCGCCCCCACCCTCTGCTGCCCCCTAGTGCCCATTATACAGTATAGCCGCCCCTTCCCCATCTGATCCTCTGCTGCCCCTAGTGCCCATTATAGAGTATAGCTGCCCCTTCCTCCCCCTCCCCCTCTTTTTCCCCTAGTGCCTATTACACAATATCACCACTCCTTACTTATCTTGTACTTCCTGCTGCCATCTAATGGCCATCTCAAAAACATTTGTTTAAATAAGAAATATCCACAAATTGACACTTCTGGTATTGTGCATTAAGTCTAACAATGAAGAATCCTCATATTCATCATGGTTAAGTGTTACTGGATACTTCAATATTTTGCCCCTTTCTGCAGTTCCCTGTGCTCCCTAAACTCCATAAAGCCTGATACCTGCAAAGCGATCACTGGCTTGTGTTACATTGATGATAGCAAGAACATTCACCCACTGAACACTTAAGGAGTGTGCTGGAAATGTGTTGTCATATTCAAAGGCTCCTGGAACAAGACAGGCACAAATATAAATAGATAGTGAGAGATGGATGTGTCAGGATAGATGGATGGAGAGAGAGAAATGAATGTGTCTGAAAATGGATGGATAGAGAGAAAGCAATTTTATACCAATTTGCCATGCAGCCCCCAGTCTGGATTCAGCTGTACCAGTAGAACCACGGATCACACCAGTTTGTTTTAATCTTCAATATTGACAGCCACTAGCCATAGTAGTATCAGCACCTTTCTAGTGGTATTCATTGCTAAAAAAGGAAAAACCCAAACTCTTGCTTTTGTGAATCACATCTTTCCTTACCTCATGTTTGGATTTCTACGTGGCTATGGGTTATGGCTGTTTGAATCCCTTGGTTTAATGAATCTTGGGTGTCTCAAGTTATGTTTCTTGTGTGTATGTTTCTGTTTTGTGGGTGTGAGCCCCTTGCATGTCTCGTCTTCCTCCTCATGGGTGTTTGCATCTTTTGTTGGAAGCATTTGTCATTTGTGTGAATCATAGAATCATAGAATCTCAGGGTTGGAAGGGACCTCAGGAGGTCATCTAGTCCAACCCCCTGCTCAAAGCAGGACCAAACCCAACTAAATCATCCCAGCCAGGGCTTTGTCAAGCCTGACCTTAAAAACCTCTAAGGAAGGAGATTCCACCATCTCCCTAGGTAACCCATTCCAGTTCTTCACCACCCTACTAGTGAAAAAGTTTTTCCTAATATCCAGCCTAAACCTCCCCCTCTGCAACTTGAGACCATTACTCCTTGTTCTGTCATCTTCTACCACTGAGAACAGTCTAGATCCATCCTCTTTGGAACCCCCTTTCAGGTAGTTGAAAGCAGCTATCAAATCCCCCCTCATTCTTCTCTTCTGCAGACTAAACAATCCCAGTTCCCTCAGCCTCTCCTCATAAGTCATGTGCTCCAGCCCCCTAATCATTTTTGTTGCCCTCCGTGTGGTTGCGCTTTTTGCTTTTGTTAGTCAGAACCTTGGATTGTGTCCGGGATTGTTTCTTGTGTGTGTTTGTGTGTCCTGTGAATACTTCGGTACATTGCTCCATGTGTCTCTTTCCACATACCGCCTTCCTTCCCTTGCCTAGACCCAATGGGGGACGAGGCCAAATCTCCAGCCCAACACAACCTGTTCCCTCCAAAACTCCAGAGCCATCTTTGGTCCTAAGAGAAAATAATTGACATCACTCATTTATCAATCTCTCTCTCTCTCTCTCTCTCTCTCTCTCTCTCTCTCTCTCAATTTGTCCTTCCCCATCTCCCTTCCCTTCTTTCATTATTAAAATTCCAAGATCACATTTCTGCCCCTCAGAAATAGGGCAGACTCCCAATGGAATCCACAGGATTTCTTCCTTCAGAGAATTGCTCTGATCCTTCAGGGAAAAAATAACGTATCCTTTAGATGCCACAATGTGCAATGTTGTTCCACTGACAACTGCAGTTCTGTTGCTCTGTAGTCTGAGCACTAATTGTCACACTCTGGTGCTGTGAGTGAAAGTCAGGTTGGGGCCATTTTTAATTTGTCCTGAGAGAGTTTGATCTACCAGAAGCTGCCAAATCTCTTCTCTTCCTGTACTGACAGCACTGCAGCTGAAGGGGTTTGTGTGCACTGACTGCCAACTTCAAATCACCCAGCTGATTAGGATGCCCAGTTCCTCACTCATTTTCATGAGGGCAGGTGCTTTACGGGGGACTGAGGGGCACCCGCAGAGTTATAGGGTGCGGGGGAACTGTTTTAATAACTGGACCTACAAGTTTACCCGAATTTTAAGGTCACCTGGAAAGAGTAAAAATTGATGAAATCTCTAGTTACATATAAATATAAATGTTGATTGGGAAAAATGCAAAAGAGAGACAGAGACTGAGACTGAGACTGAATTTGTCCAGACAAACAGGCCTCCATCTATCACTCAAGGTCTGTATTAAGATCAGGCCTGGTAAACAAAAGACGTGTCGGACCAGAAATCAGTGGATCAAAAGGACACTGGATACCAAACTCCAAAACCTTCTTTAACACTGTTGAATTTTGGACAGTGACAAGGTCACATTAACACCATTGACTCTATCAGGGATTTAAACCCAGAACCTCACACACTGGCTGTAAGCCTGGGAGCCAGTGTTACCTCTGCGTTCTCTCTCCTCTCTGGCAAGTCTCTCTGTGGTTAGGTGGCCCTTGCTCACTGCCACCTGCTTCCTCCTGGCAGACTGTCTTAGGGTGTCTCTGCCCTGGGGTGCTAATGAGGCTGAGAGAACTTAGCTCACTTCAGGAAAGTGTGTTCATAGTTACACAGTGGCAGGGCTGGGATGTGGGCAGCCTGTCCTCAGGGTTAGCGTCAGGCAAGGGCTGAGGTCCAGAAGCCACTTACCAGGAATCAGACTGGGTTTGAGTGCCAGGATATCAGAATCAAGAGACAAACCGAAGGGGCAGGAACCAAGAGGCAGCTACCAAGAATCAAGGTACCAGGAGGTCAGGACTAGGCGACAGGACCAGCCGTCCTTTTGTAGAGACAATTGCCTGTTTCCTCCTCTGTCTTCAAAGGGGGCTGCTCACAAATCAGAAGCCTTGGATCTCTCCCAATCAGAGCGTAGGGGTGGGACTCGTGCCCCAATTGGGATTCTTGGAGCCCAGTCCCAGCTGCTGTTTGCAAGATGCAGGGTGGAGGATTGGTGTATGATGACTCCCAGGATCCATCCCCTGCCCATGGACCTGGGTTCCAGAGCCGCAGAACCTTATATATGGATAATAAGAACATGCGGAATGGCATTCAAAAGTATGCAAAAGTGATCTAATTTCTCCTTGCTCCACCACTAAGTTATAGTGCTTAGCGATAAACCACCGCACTGGCAACTTCTCCCAGAACTTCCACTAGGTGGTGCTCTGGCATCTTCCTGTGAGGTAGCTAAAGCCAGGCATCCTGCATTTCCAGGCTAGATGTCCCCAGGTCTATTCCATTGTGGCAACCCTTATTCATCTCTGCTGGCCATTAGCCCACCACAATATATGTGAACAACACACAGCAACCTCAGTAGATGGAGAGATACAATAAACAGACTCAGGTACCTTTTTGTGTGGAGGGGAAGATGTTTGCAGATCGAGAGACGAATTGGGATACAACCAGGAGTTGGGGTGGACCAAGCTTTGAGAGCTGTAGGAGGGATGCTAGTTTTTTGGGGCAGCTCTCAGACCACATACCAATATAATTCCAGAATCCACAATTGGAACATTATTTTAAGATTACGTATTTAGCCATTAAGACATTATTGAGGTTAAGAAGTAATAAAATGAAATAGGAGAACAGCTCATTTTATCAAGGCAGGGGTGCCTCCAGAAAAGCCCCTACCCCTCCTGACTCAAGAAGGGGACTCTGGCAGGGGCTGTGTCTTGGGAACCCCTTAATGACCCCAAATTTGGACTCCTAATAGAACCCCAGGCCCACACCAGGCACACAATATTTCAAAGCAATCTAAGTACATGTATGGATTTTAGAGCACTTAGAAGAGTTCAGGTTTAAATAGAAAGCTGGACTTACCTGAACGATAGCAGAGTTGTCATTCTGTTGTAATTAATCAATCTAGCTCATCTGAAGAATTTGGAGTGGTCTGGTCTTACAGTGTCTTGGTCCATGCATTCCCTGGGTAAGCAAATCCTATCAGGGTGACACTGCTGCCACGCAGAGTTCTGTGTTTACAGTTATGAATTGTTCCTCTCCAGATCTACAAGCTAGCTGCTGAACCTGATTATTAAAGGAGCTGACCTGTTCTGAGCACCAGCCTTGCCCTGACCCTAGGCTTTTCCATGGCATGTGGGTGAGAGAGATACATAAATCCTGCACATCAGGACACCAGAAACAAACTCACAGCCAGTTTTCAATTGCAGTAAAATCTTCTATTGCAGCCAGAGCAGCAAATTTCCCTTTGAACCAAACCCCAGCAGGAATACCAAGGGAAGTATAGAAACCTCAATATTGAGACCAAAATGGTTATCAATAAAATTATGGGTTACTTAGAATGTTTAGTCATAACAAATTTGTCTGCAGCTTTATTGAATTTGGGATATTCACAATTATTTTTATCCATGATGCATGGAGAATATAATAACCTACATGCTTATGTTTTTGGTTGTTTGGGTTAATTAAAGAAATTGCAGGAGGATTTCACTTTCTATCTTAGACGTTAGATACACAGATACGTTAGATAAGGGACATACAATATTCTTGATGAAAAGTTGCTGTGGTACACAACTTCACATATTAGAATCCAGAATCCTAACACACAAGAACATAAAAGCAGAGAGAAACAAAGCAGGCTGCTCCCCGAGGCACAACTCACCCCATCTTACTCTAGGATGGGTCTCTGCAGACTGACTGTGCTGAAGACCCAGATAGCTTTCCCCCAGAGCCCTTTGCCTGCAAGCAGGAAAGCTTAAGCTGCATATGAATTTCAGTCACTAGGTGGCTGTCGCAGAGTGATTACCTGCTCTTGCCCTATGGGGCTTGAAACAGCCCAGGAGAGGGCTGTGGCTGGAGCAAGAAGCCTGGGCTGATTGGAGGAAAGTAGGCTCAGCTGGGCTATGCCCCAATCAGGCCCAGCTGGCCCCTATAAAAGGCTGTGAGCCAGAGGCCCAGGCAGGCTCCCTCTGCCTGTAGAGGGAGAAGGGCCTGGCTGCAAGGTGCCAAGAAGGGAACCTAGAGTGGAGCAGGGCTGGGGAAAGGCCTAGGGAGCCGGGGAACTCCGGCCTAGGAAAGCCCCAGGCTGAAGGCCTAGTAAGGTCCATTAGGTACTGGGTTGCAGGGGGCAGCCCATGGGTAGGCAGAGGCAGCAGGTCCGAACCCCCTTTGCCTATGATGAGTGGCTTACACTGCAGTCCACTCCAGTGAGCGGGGGGCTAGATGGGGACTGGCAGTAGCTGAACACTGAGGCGAAGTGGTGATAGTGGGTGGGGGTTCCCCCAGGAGGGGGAGACCCTGAGGCTGTGAGGGGTTACTGCCAGGGGGCAGCACCCCAGGTAAATGGGGCACCAGGGTCCTGGGAGGGACACGGGGCCACAGGTAAGGTGGATCACCAGCCTGCAGAGGGCGCTCCAGAGGCTGGAGAGCTAATTCCCAGAAGAAACCAGCAGGAGGCGCCACAGGGGTGAGTCCAGATGCTTACAGTGGCACTGTGCAAAGAATACCACAGCACATATTTACCAAGTGCTGGAGACAGTCTACATTCCTTATTGCAATTAAGTTGTGGTTGTTGCTGGCATCCATTTTGCCTCTTTCTGTGTGTGACAAAAAAAACCACCCCAGAAATGTCAGAATTTCATCAAAATGCCAAAGTTTCATGCCTCAGAGAGCTTCAGCTTTGACAGACCACAGACATGCCTGAATGGAAGGAGCAGTTTGCACATTTCCCCATTGCAACTAAACTCCATGAGGAGCATGGGAAGGTGCAAGTTAGTCCAGGAGTCTATGCCATGGGCAGGGAAGCTGAACATATCTTTGAATCCCTTGCCTTTGGATAGGAGAGCCACAAGAACAATTTTGCTGTGGGGCTGGATAAGTTTGATGAGCAATTTATACCTCAGTGTAATGTGGTTTGTGACCGAGTGTGTTTTTCCCAGCACAGCCTAATGCCTGGGGAGTCTGGCGCAAAACTGATTTTGAAGACAAAAAGGAAGAGCACATTAGAGACAGAGTAGTGATGAGCATTTTCGAAAGAGCTGTCAGAGGAGCTGCAAATGAAGAGGGACTGAACCCTCAGACAACAATAGAAACGGCAAGACAATTGGAGATGATTAAAAAACAAAATAGAGACCAATGACTGCCAAAATGAAACACATCTGAAGTGACGTACAGAGTCACATTAGGAGATACAGCACAGCTTCAAAACCCAATTGCAGTAAATCCCACAAGGCAATATGGGGTAAGCCCCAGGCAGAAGAGAACGCTTTTCCAACTAGATGCGCCAAATGTCTAATGCAGAAAATGTGAACATTTTGATGCTGTCTGACACACAAAGGCAGTACAGGAGGTGACCACTGAGAGTCAAGATCCACACAAATTTGTATATTCCCATTTTTCTCTATAACAGGTACCACTGGAGTGCATCATGCAGTTTGCTTAGAGATTTTCTCAATAACTCCATTCTTTTCCATTCTCTTTAACTCCGTTTCTACTTTAGGAAGTAACAGGATAGGAATTATGTGGGTCATATGGTAGCATTGGCTCTTAAGATTTTTTCTGCTGGATCTCTTCTAAAAGTCTAGTATCACCAAATATTCTATCATCTTTATCCATTTTTCTCACTTATCCACTTTTCTCATCATGGCAATCACACTGCAACTGAGAAGGTTGTCTGCCTCCCATCCTCTAATCCCATATGAATTAAAATTAAAGGCATGCAGTTCACAACATTGCTGAGGCGAACTATGACCCTATCTGCTGATTATAAGTCCCTGCTGATATGACTGTTACACCCTCACCCAAATCTAGTTTAAAATTAACAGTCGTTCCACAAATATTCCATTCCACCCTCCAGCCTGGCTCTGTCTCTGTCTCGTTACACATGACCGATTGAGGTGACCTATTTTTGCTCACAGGTAGAGATCAAGCCAGGTTCTCCAATGTTCAAAGGCTACTCCTAAGACAGTATTTCAAGAGATGAAAAACCCATCACTTCCTTTGCACATTTATTCCAGTTAATCACGTTCATTAATGAAAATGTGTGTCTTATTTCTAACTTGAGTGTGTCTGGTTGAAGCTTCAAGCTCTTTGTTCTTGTTCTGTCTTTCTCCACTAGATTAAAGAACCCTTTAATAGCTAGTATTTTCTCCCCATGAAGATACTGATATGGTTTATCAAGTCTTGCCCTGACCTTTTCTTTGATAAGCTAAACTGATCAAATTCTTGAACTCTCTCGCTGTCAGTCATTTTCTCCAGAATTTTCTCTACCCTTTGAATTATTTTTGTGGCTCTTTCCTGTTCCCACTCCAATTTTTCAACATCCTTTAAAAATGTGGACACCAGCAATGGACAAAGTATTCCAGTGTAGGTCTCAACAATGCTGTATCATCATTGACGGTTTCTTCTAAATCAACAATTCTTAGTCCGTTCCATTCTGGGCTGCCATCTTACAACAGAAAAGATATTTTGTCGTTTCAAATCCACAAGTTTCTGGAATACATCTTCTCATCTAGCTATGAAGTAATGGGAGAGATGCCAGGATGTGGAATGTATGTCAGCCCATTACCTCCTGACGTTATTTTAGTGCTAAGATATGGCTCCAGTGCTCAGAGTACTAGTCTTGGCAATCAGGTGTTGGGAGCTTAAATCTTACTGGTGTCATTTTTAAGAACATATGGATGGCTGCGCTGGGTCAGACCAAAAGTCCATCTAGCCCAGTATCCTGTCTTCTAACAGAGGCCAATGCCAGGTGCCCCAGAGGGAATGAACAGATCAAGGCAATCATGGAGTGATCCATCCCCTGTCAAACAGCCCCAGGTTCTAGCAGTTGGAGGTTTAGGGACATCCAGAGCATGGGGTTGCATTTCTGCCCATCTTGGCTAAAAGCCATATATGGCTCTATTGTCTTTGAACTTAACTAATTATTTTTTGAACCCAGTTATACATTTGGTATTCACAAAATTCCCTGGCAGTGAGCTCCACAGGTTGACAGTGTGCTCTGTAAAAAAGTTCTTCCTTATTTTTGTATTAAACTTGCTGTGTCTTAATTTTGTTGGGTGACTCCCATTTCTTGTGTTTTATGAAGGGATAAATAGCACTTCCTTATTCACTTTTAATATGTGTACGGGAAGTCTGATCCACTGGAAGCTGACTAATCTCCTCTCTTCCTGTACTGACAGCACTGCAGCCCAAAGGATACATGCACTGTGACTGCCGCCTTCAAGTCACCAAAGGTATTTAGACACCCAGTTTTCAATTAATTTTCATGGTATCCAAATTCTTCAGGCAGGCGCCTTGCAAAATCTGAGTCTTTGGTGTGCTTGGATGTATCTCTCTCTCTCCCTCTTTCCACTCTGCTTTCAAAAATGTGATGGCCTACTCGTCATAACAGAAGAAGCAGTTTTTGTCATCCATCTCTATCTATATGTATATATGTAGAAATGGCATGTGCATCAAACAAGCAAGGCCAGATTAGGAAATCAGCTATATAGCCTGGAGCCAGTCAATACCTTTGGATCAGGGGTGTTCAGCTGGAGAAGAGCTATGGGGAGCCACAGACGAAAAAAAGCAACCATCCTGCATGGGAGCAGCATCCTCCACAGTAGCACTAATGCAGAGTGTGCATCCCTGGATGCCCTAGGGAGAGTTGGTCTTGTCACAGACAGCCACGCCTCCCGTGAGCCTGTTCAGCTGGCTTCAGAGGTGGTATGGTCCATCATTAGGTTGCAGGGTTGCTTCGGGCAGACAGGTTAGTGTGGCATCAGGTGACGACTGAGGGGCAATGACATGCTGGGGGTCGGGTCCTAGGATGCCAATGGGCTGTGGGTCAGGACTGAAGGTGAACTGACACAGCTTCGAGTGTACACAAGCAGGTCGATACGATCACTTCCACAGAAATGATTCTTTCCTTTGTGTTTTGTGACATGTTCATTTTTAGCTGAAAAGTTGAAATTTGGCATGGAACAAATGAACATTTCCCCAGGAGCTATATTCCTAACCGAGATGTAGCTTATCTGCATCAAAATGCAGCTCTTTTATTTTAGTTTGGAGACCAGCTTCGTTTCTATTCATCAGAATACAGAGGTAGAATATACAATTGTCATACACAGAGTGTGATGATTTTTCTTTTGGAAAGTTGTCATGTATAACTATAAGAAATTTCCATGACATTTTGCTAGAGGCAGCCTGAGACCTCCGGCATTTGTTCCCCCAGTTGCAATTCCTCTTAGACTTCTTTGTACACATTGTAGTTAGATGTTTAAGGAGCAGCTTGTTCTGTCCTCCTGGCTTAACAAAAAGAAGGTTATGGGGGGGACTTGATCACTGTCTGTAAATAGCTACATGGAGAGATTTCTGATAGTAGAGGACTCACAAAGGCAAGGTGAGATCCAATGGCTGGGAGAGAAAGTTAGATAAATTCCCAGTAGGAAGAAAGGCACTATTTTTATTTAACAGGGAACGGAATTAGCCATGAGAACAACTTACCAAGGCACATGGTGGATTCTGCATTACTTGAAGACTTTGGAGCAACACTGGATATCTTTCTAAAAGCTATTCTCAGGCTCAGCCAGAAGCTTTGGGCTTGATGCAGAATCACTGGGTGAGGGTCTCTGGTCTTTTTTATGCAGGAGATCAGAATAAAGCATCAATATGGTCCCTTGTAGCCTTGAAATATATTAATCTAATGCCCAGCCCATTATGCTGCTTCAATACAAAAGACAGTCTCTAACTGTCAGAAACTTGCTGGTAGGGGAAAGTTATTCCATAATTGCACAGCTCACCGTTTGTGGAATCTGTCCATGTAAACTCTATGAATTCTGACTGATCGCATTAAGTACAGTTTCAGCACCAAGTGTGTATTACATCAGCCATTAGCTCATGGGTAGTCAATAGGCGGATCACGGGCCAAATACAGACCACCAGATGCTTTTGAATAGACCATGAAATCTTTTTATTTACTTATTATCATTATTGTTATTGCAGTGTTTAAAATGCTTCTGTGGAGCCTGGACTTTGACTATACCTTGACCAAGAAATTTGGACCTTGACAAAAAATAATTGACTGCCCCTGCATTATCCAGCAATGACTGGTCACGTACCTCCCACTCCCTGTCTGGAAGCAGGACAACAAAAATTAATTATTACTGATTGACACAGTACTTGTAGAGCAATGCATATGCTAAGGAGTGTGGGCTGCATTCCATAATCAGATGAACGTGAACTCCCAGTGTGATGCTGTGGCCAAAAATGCTAATGTGATCCTTGAATTCATAGACAGGAGAATCTGAAATATTAGTGGAATCCTGTGTTCAGTTCTGGAGTCCACAATTCAGGAAGGATGTTGATAAACGAGAGAGGGTTCAGAGAAGAGTCAAAAGAATGATTAAAGAATTAGAAAAGGTGAGGTTATAGCTGCAAGGAGCTCAATTTATTTAACTTAACAAAGAGAAGATTAAGGGATGGTGTGGGCGTAAGTAGATCCATCTAGCAGAGAAAGTTGTAACACAATCCAATAGCTGGCAGTTGAAGTTAGACAAATATGGCATTTATAGAGCAAATAAGGCAACAATTTTTAACAAAAAGAACAGTGAGGGTAATTAATCACTGGAACAATTTACCAAGGATTGTGGTGGATTTACCATCATGGCGATTTTGAAATCAAGATTGAAATAATTTCTAAAAGATCTTCTCAAAGAATTGAGCTCTTCTCCAGCTCAACAAGCTGACTGGGTTTCTGGTAGCAATGCAGTCATACTGGGGTCCGCTGTCCCTGGACCACTTCCTACCACCTCTCGGGGTGTACTGGGTTCCATGGGCGTCCTCAGTTTCCTTGGGATAGAAGGCCAGTGGCAGTCCCAGCGACTCCAGAGAAGCACTGGAATGGGTTCCCTAGGGAAGTGGTGGAATCTCCATCCTTAGAGGTTTTTAAGGCCTGGCTTGACAAAGCCCTGGCTGGGATGATTTAGTTGGGGTTGGTCCTGCTTTGAGCAGGGGGTTGGACTAGATGACCTCCCGAGGTCTCCTCCAACCCTGATATTCTATGATTCTATGAATTTATTTGGGGAGGTTCTCTGGCCTGTGCTATGCAAGAGGCCAGACCAGATGATCACAATGGTCCCTGCTGGCCTTGGAATCTATGAAGCTATAAACTAAAGCAAGCTGGTTCTCCCAGGTTGTCTGCAGGATGGGGGTGAGTGGGTTGAATCAATGGAAAATCCTCAGCACAAAAGAAAGAACAAAGACAGAGATGTTAGGAGGTACTATTAAAAAGGGACATGCTCTTATGTTCCGTGAGCAGCAGAATGTCTTGATCACCAGCCCTGAACAAGCTAGAGGGAGAGAGAAAGACCCTGACTAGAGTCTGCAGGCTGAGTCAGAAGAGATAGGTGGAGGAAGGACCAGGGACCCTGGAACGACAGTCCAAATGCCAAAGATCCCTCGGAGGGGTGAGGGCACTAGATGGGGGGGTTCGGCGCAGGTTTTGTTGTTTTCATGTAGCTCTGTGTCTCTCATGATTCCCCTGTGAGTAAAGTGTGTGTGTTGGAAATTCCCTTGCAGAATCTGTATGTTATTTTCTTACAGTGTCCCTGAAGAGGGAAACAAGAAACCAGAGAGTCCCTGTAGTGGCCCCGCCCGCTCCAGGTCAGTGGAGGCCACTCCACCTCACTATGTCACTGGGCATAGCCCACAGTCAGGGAATTAGCAGAGCCCTGAACAGTCTATGGGGCTGGCCCACAGCTCGGGCCGATCCACAAATAAGTCTCTGGGCCCCAGGCCCTCCAGCAGGGTGGGGCACCAACCAATCTATGACTCCAGCCTGCAGTCAAGGCAGAGCAGCAAAAAGAGTTTCTAAGCCCAGGCCTTCAATTAGGGTGGGGCAACAAACAGTCTGTGGTTCTGACCTGAAATCAGGAGAGACCAACAAGAGGGTTGGGCATCCTAACTCCAACAACAGCAGGCATCTTGGCCTAGAGAGGGGAGGCCGCCACCCCGGCGTGAGGTGGCAGGAGGAGCCGGGCCCACCCGACTCTGCCAGGTCCCAGTGCAGGTCCCTGACAGTGGCAGAGTGTTCCACCATTGGCTCAGCAGGGAATCCAGATGCAACATGCTGACCGGGTTTCTGGTAGCAATGCAGCCAGATATGGGTCAGCTGTCCCTGGGCCACTTCCTACCACCCCTTGGGGTGCACCGGGTTCCATGAGGGTCCTCAGTTTCCTTGGGGTAGAAGGCCAGCAGCCGTCCCAGAGACTCCTCGGAGCCTTGGTCAGCCGGCAGCTCCAGCGGCTCTGGACAGTCCTCAGCTCGGCCAGGCTCTGCTACGGTCTCCTGGCTTGGGAGTGAGTAGGAGGCATCTGTCTCCTCCAGAGGCTGCGGCCCAGCTGAGCTTCAGAACCCGTCCTTTACACATTGTTCCCACCTCCTAACTTCTGGTGGGAGGGGCAAGCACAGCCTGGCTGCACCCACCTGAGTTCAGAGAGGGATCCCTCTCCCTCTGGCTCAGTGGGAGGCCACTTCACCTCACTACAGGCCCAAAGCTGGAGTGCGACTCTAGGATCACGGGGACAGGGCCGGCTTTAGGCCTATTCCACCAATTCCCCCGAATCGGGCCCCGCGCCTAAGAGGGCCCCGCACCCAGTGAGAATCCCTTCCCTGGCTAGAGGCGCTTTTTAATTTTTACTCACCTGGCGGCGCTCTGGGTCTTCGGTGGCACTTCGGTGGCAGGTTCTTCGCTCGGTCTTCGACGGCACTTCGGCGGTGGGTCCTTCGCTTGCTCTGGGTCTTCGGCGGCAGGTCCTTCAGTGCCGCTGAGGACCTGGAGCGAGTGAAGGACCCGTCGCCGAAGTGCCGCCGCAGACTCGGAGCACTGTGCAGTGAGTACAAGCCCCACGTGTTTTTTGGTTTTTTTTAGTCATCCCTGCGGGGGGCCGTTGAAACTGTTCAAATTGGGCCCTGCACTTCCTAAAGCTGGCCCTGGCTGCAGGGAATAAATCACGTCTCTCTATGTGAGACAGAGGCGTGTATATCTATCATTCTCTATAGAGATAGAAAGATAATCATGCACCTTTATTTGTTATTTTTCTCTCTGTCTCTGATACTATGGGGTGGTATTAAAATGGAAAAATGTCAGTGATGGTTCTGAAGGAGATTAGAGAGATACAATGTCAGATAGTAAAAAGTCAGTATGAAAGTTTTAGAGGTCACTTAAATAGCTGAAAGCTAAGAAATAAAAATGATGACACAAGATGACAAAGCGCCAGGTTTAATTTTTAAAGCAAATTTTACTTAACATTTTCTACTGATGTCCAGGCAAATTTCTGTCTATGCAGAGCCCTTCCCTTCTATTATCAGAGGGGTAGCTGTGTTAGTCTGGTTCTGTAAAAGCAGCAAAGAATCCTGTGGCACCTTATAGACTAACAGTCTGTTAGTCTATAAGGTGCCACAGGATTCTTTGCTGCTTCCCTTCTATGGTGACAATGAATGCAGGATATCAAGTAACACACAGACTGAAACAATGTTAATGTCAGATTTTGCCTTTTGGCCCGGCTCCCCAGGCCAGAGCCCCGCAACCCCGCAGCCCCGCTCCCCAGGCCGGAGGGCGGCAAGTCCCGCTGCCCCAGCCAGAGCCCCGCAACCCCGCTCTTCCAGCTAGAGCACCGCAACCCCGCGGTCCCAATCCCCAGGCCGGAGCGCGGCAAGTCCCGCGGCCCCACTCTCTGGGCCACAGCCCCGCAGCCCCGCTTTCTCGGCCGGAGCCCCACAACCCCGCAGCCCCGCTCCCCTGGTTGGAGCCCCGCAACCCCGGTGTCCCACTCCCCCGGCCGGAGCCCCGGGACCCCGCGGTCCTGCTCCCCCTGTCACAGCGTGGCAAGTCCCGCGGCCCCGGCTCCCGTGGCCAGAGCCCCACAACCCTGCAGCCCCGCTCTCCCGACAGGAGCCGCGCAACCCCGCAGAGTCGCGCTCCCCCGGCCGAGCGCGGCAAGTCCCGTGGCCCCGCTACCCCAGCCAGAGCCCCGCAACCCCGCGGACCTGCTACCCCGGCTGGAGCCCCGCAACCCGGCAGCCCCGCTCTCCCGGCCGGAGCCCGGATGCCCTGCTACCCCGGCTAGAGCCCCGCAACCCCGTGGTCCAACTCCCCCGGCCGCAGTGAGGCAAGTCCCGCGGCTTTGCTACCCCGGCCGGAGCCCCACAGCCCCGCTCTCTGGGCCAGCGCCCCACAACTCCGCAGCCCCACTCTCCCGGCCGGAGCTCTGCAACCTCGCCGTCCTGCTCCCCCAGCCAGAGCCCCGGGACCTCACTGTCCCACTCCCCCAGCCAGAGCGCGGCAAGTCCCGCAGCCCCACTACCCCAGCCAGAGCCCCGCAACACTGCAGCCCAGCTCTCCCGGCTGGAGCCCTGGAACCCCGCGGTTCCGCTCCTCCGGCTGAGCGCGGCCAGTCCTGCGGTCCTGCTACCCAGCCGGAACCTCACAACCCCGCATCCCTACTCCTTCGGCTGGAGCCCCGCAACCCCGTGGCCCCGGTCCCCCGGCCCGAGAGTGGCAAGTGCGACTGCCCCGCTCCCGCGGCCGGAGCCCCGCAATCCCGCGGCCCCGCTACCACCGCCGGAGCACAGAAATCTGAAGTGCCGCCCGGAGAGTACATGCCCTACGAATCGGCCCCGCACTAGCTAAAGCCGGCCCTGCACGGGGAAACTCCAGAGAACCAGCACTAGTTTCAGGGCCTGGGCAATTGGACTCCAGAGTCCCCACTGCCAAGACGTGGCCTTGTCCTGGAGCATTGGCTGGAGACTCAAAGCTAGAGAGACCCTGCCCCAGCGCTACCAGCCCTGCAAGGCAGGAGCAGATGGAGCGAGTCCTGCAGGAAGATAATGTCATAATTTATTTGTAAGCAATTTTTCAGTTTTAATTTTCACCGTTGTGGTAAATTCTGAGGGAGTCAGACAATAGGGGTCAGCCAATAATTTTTTAATGACAGTAGTTGATAAGGTTCAAAAAAGTACATCTTTATAACCATCAAAACACACCCTGTCAACATCACATGTCAAAATATACAAAGTACATATCCTTAAACCTAACTCTAATAAGGTCTCAGGTAGCATTTTTCTTATTTTTCCTATCTGTCAGTATATATTGCTACCAATGAAACAGTGTGCATTTGGTACCTAATGGGGTTTCTTGAGTATCTACAACTCCCCTGAGGTTGACAGAGTTTGAAGACCTTTGGTCCAATACTACCTTTCTTCTACCTCCAAATATCCCATCAACCTTGAGAAAGGGAGCTCAGCTCAAGAGGACTGTGTGTATGACACTTGAAAGCTGGATCTGACCCCATGTGGACAATAGAGCATACCCTAGCACTGAGCAGATTTCTCCCATCCCACTGCTAGTCATTGGGATGAAGACAGTATGGAAGAAATGGTTACTCAAAGACCTAGGGAAATTTGAACTCGTAACACGTTGTTTATAAGGCCAGGGATGAACCCACTGAGCTAATCTAGCACAATCCTACCCCTTCACTCTGAAGTCAGCTGAATCCGGCCCACCTGTTTAGTGCTTGACAGTATTCTGGAGGGACCCTTCCAGCTGAGCCCTCAATGCACAGCCAACTGTGGCAATGGAGAAAGAACCCAGGAGTCCTGGCTCCCACTTCCCCTTGCTCAAAGCACTATAGTCACCCCCTCTGAGAGCCAGGAATAGAACTCATGAATCCTGACTCCTAGCCTCACTGCTCTGACACACTAGACCACACTCACTCACCCACACACTGTATTCCATCTCATTGACTGCCACAGAGCCCAGGGCTGGGACAGCAGGGGGCTGTGGTCTGGACTGGGGGGCACCGGCAGAGCTGTGGGTTTCCAGGTTAGAACAATATATTCAAAGAGTACCAGGTGGACTTCCCACCGACCCCAGGACCCGACCCCAGCACCTACTGCAATGGGATGATGAGGGATCGGGGAATACACTGGAAGCTGGTCCACATCTTCATCCACACACCCATCCTAGCCCTCAACAGCATCTGCTTTGGGGACAGGACACTCATTTTTGGTGGCCTACGAAAGAGCATGAATTTCTTCCCCACCACCACCTGCAGATACAACCCACTAAGATTCTCCTACAGTGGAACAGCCATTTCCTGGAAACTCGTCATCGCCTGCTGGAATGGGCTTCCTCTGCTCTGTGTGGAGAAGATGACGGGCCAAGCCTGGGCATGGAGGGCAGGCAGGGGATCCTCCTGCTTCCTCTAACCCGACTCTTTCCTTCCCACACCAGTCACGGAACACAGCTCCTCAACCACCTCTAAACACTGGTCACATTATCCAGATGTTTCTACCCCTCACCTCCTGCTGCCCCTAGTGCCCATTATACAGTATAGCCTCCCCTTCCCCACCCCCACCCTCTGCTGCCCCTAGTGCCCATTATACAGTATAGCCACCCCTTCCCCGCCCCCACCCTCTGCTGCACCCTAGTGCCCATTATACAGTATAGCCACCCCTTCCCCACCCTCTGCTGCCCCCTAGTGCCCATTATACAGTATAGCCACCCCTTCCCCACTCCCACCCTCTGCTGCCCCCTAGTGCCCATTATACAGTACAGCCACCCCTTCCCCGCCCCCACCCTCTGCTGCCCTAATGCAGGGGTGGGCAAACTTTTTGGCCCAAGGGCCACATCTGGCTATAAAAATTGTATGGCGGGCCATGAATGCTCACGAAATTGGGGGTTGGGGTGCAGGAGGAGGTGTGGGCTCTGGGCTCTGGAGTGGGGCCAGAAATGAGGAGTTCAGGGTGCGTGAGAGGGCTCCAGGCTGGGCCTGAGGGGTTCAGACGGCAGGGCAGGGATCAGAGCTGGGGCAGGGGGTTGGGGTGTGGGAAGAGGCTCAGGGGTGCAGGCTCCGGGCAGTGCTTACCTCAGTCAGCTCCTGGAAGCAGCAGCATATCCCCCCCTCCAGCTCCTACACAGAGGTGTGACCAGGCTCCATCCGCAGGCGCCACCCCTGCAGCTCCCATTGGCCGCAGTTGCCATGGCATGCACGGAGTGGGGCAAGCCACCGACCCGGCTCCCCAGCAGGAGCTCAAAGGCTGGATTAAAACATCTGAAGGGCTGGATGCGGCCTCTGGGCCGTAGTTTGCCCACCTCTGCCCTAGTGCCTATTATATCGTATAGCCGCCCCTTTTCTATCTTGTACTACCTGCTGCCAGATAGTCGGAATCTATAAACCAGTACTTTAGTGAAAAAATATCCACCAATTCCACCTTTCTGGTATTGTGTATTCAGTGTGTCCGCTATCATTCTTCTCTTCATTGTTTTGGAAATTTTGCCTTTTTCAGCAATTCTATGTACTGCCTAAACTCCACAGAACCTGCTGCCTTGAAAGCAATCACAGGCTTGTTGTGTGAGATTCGGGACAGTGAGATCATGAACCACTAAATACAAAAGGAGTGTGCTGGAATGCAAGCAGGGAAGACTAAAGTGTATCAATAGTGGAAATAGGCTTTGCAGCAAGTCTGGGGCCTAACAGAGCCTAGCAGTTCGCATAAGGCCTAACCAGCATACGGCTTACATGAGGGGTCGGCAACTTTTCAGAAGTGCTGTGCAGAGTCTTCATTCACTCTAATTTAAGGTTTTGCGTGCCAGTCATACATTTTAACGTTTTTAGAAGGTCTCTTTCAATGTCTATAATATATAACTAAACTGTTGTTGTATGTAAAGTAAATAAGGTTTTTAAAATGTTTAAGAAGCTTCATTTAAAATTAAATTAAAATGCAGAGCCCCCCAGACCAGTGGCCAGGACCCGGGCAGTGTGAGTGCCACTGAAAATCAGCTCGTGTGCCGACTTCGGCATGCGTGCTATAGGTTGCCTACCCCTGCTCTAACCTATTGTTCTTCTCTCATCCCAAATTTGGAACTGACACAACAGACATAAGTCTTCATGCTTCTGGGCAGGAGCCCGTTACTAATTTAAGAAGGTCAGGAGCAAACTGTCTCTGAAAAAGTTTTCCTATTATTCCTTCATTGGCAAATTTCTTCCCCTGATGCAACTGGACCTGGCTTGTGTCAGAGACTGAGCTGGGTGGAACCTGGTCTGCGCTACCCTCAGAATCATTGCTGAAAGCTGGATAAGTGCAGCAGGGCACCCCGACCCATCTCCAAGAGAAAGAGCATTAAACTGAGTCATTGTCAGTACTGGACTCCTCAGTAGTTTGAACTGCTGACCAGATACACCCCAAATGAGAAACCCACTGTGATGGACTGGGAATGTTCTTAATGTTCTCTCTGAATACTGAGTGTGTGCCTCAGTTTCCCCTATTACTCAAGTATCTAGGTGGTGGAATAAAGATGTGTGATCATCGCAGAAACCCCTAGAGGGATGGTGTGCCTGCGGCCTATCTGCCTGAGCACAGAGAAGGGCTGCCACTTTGTATCCTGGCAACTGTCGGCCAGGCCCCATCCTCTGCAAGGGGTCAGCCAAAGGGGCTGGAGAACAAAGAGACCAGGTGACCTCTTTGCCTGGGAAAGAAACAAAGCCCAAAGGCAGGGCAGCTGGGTGTGACTGAGGCTGGGCTCCTGGAAACTGGGTAGTCTCCTGGTTTGGGAGTCAGTGTGGGGAGCCCAGGGCTCTGGATCCCCCAAGAGGGACTTCGCTGAATGTTCCTGGTTTCTGTGCTAACAAGCTCTGTTCTACACTTTGTTCCCGACGACTAATAAACCTTCTGTACCACACACTGGTTGGGAGTCACTGCCGACTGTGAAGTTGGGGGGCAAAGCACTTTGGGGGCCCTGGCTGCATGGAGCTCACGGGGTGACCCGGGTGCTAAACGCTCTGAGGTCAGACCCAGGAAGCGCTGAAGCTGAGCAGGTTTCTTGTCCTGGTGACAGCTGCCCTGAGGGGAGACCCATAGCACCAGAGTCCTGTCTGTACTTCACTCAGAGCAGTTCCAGATCACTGAGCCTCTGACTCCATGATACCTGCCCATAGATCACCAGAGACAAGAGTAGGAGGTAGTGCCCATAACAGGGCAGCTGAGTAGTTTAAGGTGGCATGGGGTCAGATCCCTCACCTATCAGCCACTCCGACAGTGTTTATTGAAGGGGAGAAATGCTGCGTTTGAAAAGACGGTGCCATCAAAAAAGCAGGATGCTCTAATGCACCTGAACTCCTATTGCCCCTTGACACCGCAATCCGGAACCCCCTCCAGCTCTGCCACCCCGTTGGCACCTCCAAAGTTGTATTCTTCCAGGACTTTCTAAATCACTCTCCCCCTGGGCTCCTTTGCCCACAACCCTCTGCTCCTCTCTCTCTGTCTCCCTACATCTTCCTCACTGCAATTTGCAAAAAACATGCATCTATCAAGGACTCAAACCCAGGGCCTCATATGCTGGCTGTAAGAGCTACATGTCTAGACCAGTGAGTCTGGCAGCTGAGGTTTCCTCTGTGGTCTCACTCCTCCCAGATAAATCACTCTGCAGTCAGGCATCCTGGCCTCACTGCCACCTGCTTCCTCCTGACAGAGTGCATCACAGAGTATCTCTGCCCCAGGGTGGTACTGAGTGGGAGAGAACTTAGCCCAGTTCCAGGCAGTGTTTTGTCATTCACATGGGTAATAAGAACATCCTGGGTGGCCTTAATTGCCATAAACAATGCAGAAGAGATCAGATTCCTTCTAGCTTTACCACTAAGTTACAGGAGTTAGGCACACCAGAACTAGAACCAGCAGTGGTTGGCCTACTGCCAAACACACAGGTAAGATAACATCTTGACTCCTACAGGAGATTCCACTGTTTATGCATCCAAGGATTACATTTGCCCTTTTGGCTACACCATCACGCTCGGTGCTCCGAACTGGGTTAGCTAATTATCCACCATGACCCCCACCAATCTTTTCCAGGGTCACTGCTTCCTGAGGCAGTTTTTCCCCCCCCCCCCCCCCCATCAGTATGGGCTGCATTCTTTGTTCCTGGATGCATGACTTCACATTTGGCGGTATGAAAAAAAGGTTGTTTGGTCACAGAGATTTTCAAATGGGTTTTAGATGAAATTGTGTCATCTATGGTAACAAAGATAACATTTTTGTCAGGGATATTTTTAGTAAAAGTCATGGACAGGTCACTGGCGATAACCAAAAATTCAGCACCCACTGTGGCTGGGGATCCAAAGTTCCACCCACCCACAATCACTGAGAGCTGTGGGGTCCACCCAGTGGTGGCTGGGAGCGCCAGTGGGACACCTCCGGCTGACAGTTCCAGCCCTGCCGCCCAGAGGCTGAAGCTAAAATGTCACGGCTGTCTCTGGAAGTCATGGATTCCATATCTCTGTGAAAAAATCTTATCCTTAGTGATAACTGCCCTCTTGACAGTACAATTGGTTAAGAAGCCATCTCCTGCAGGATTTGAACCCAGGATGGCGCTGACCCAAAAGAAGAATAATATCTCCTAGATCAACTAGCCACACAGGAAGAATGCAGTGCGGCTGGCACGTGACCTCTAATTGTCACTACAAGGTGCTCTCCTTGCATGGCCGGTAGATCTTTAGCGCCTCCTGCTGGTGGGAATTCATCATCAGCCCCTTAGGCAAACCACAGCTCAGGGCTCCATCACCAAAAAGCTGCTGGGAGCTGGGTTCAAATATAAAATGGAGAGATTCAAGCTTCTGCCTTGTAGGGGCAATTTTTACTCACCCAGGAGATGTGGGAAAGCCCCTGGGCCAGTTCCCTGTAGGAATATAAATATAGCAAAGTAATTAATTCATTGGTCGCTATTGTTGGGAGGGATCACAAAGCAATTTGGGCGAGAATCCTTGCTCAGGGCTTGGCCGGGGGTGGAGGGGATAAATGGATGAAATAGTCATTTAATTCCTTCATTTACTGAAGAACACCAAGAAAAAAATGAGCTCACAATTCTTGGGTTACAAGAGCAGGGTAATAACCCCTAAGCCAACAGCATTTGACTGCTGGGTTCCGCGGGCCTGGCTCCCAGCAGTGATGTGATTCTTTCCTGGGCGTGTCACATGAGGTCTCTGTGCCGCAGACAGATTCATGGGGCTCCAGGGTGATGCCAGGGAAGGGGCTGTGGTTGCTGGTAGGGGAGGTAAACTCCTCACTGCCACCCTCCTCCCCCAACAGCAGGACCCTTCCCTGATGCCACCCACTCCTCCTGGAGTTAGGTGTTTTTCTGGCAAGAACCTGGAAAAGTGCAGGAGCTAAACCTACCTTGTAGCCCAGTGGTCAGGGTACTGTCCTAGGATGTGGAAGATCCTGTTCAATCCTCCTCCAGCTGATGGGGAGAAGAGATTTGAACAGGGTTCTGTCTACTCTCCAGTGCGGTGCTAATGTAGCTGGAACATATAGGCCAAAGGTGTTAACAAAACCCTGTTGCTGTTAAACAAGTTCCTGGGTTTGGTATCCAGAGACCTCAGCCTACTTAGTGCCCTAGTAAATGCTCCCTTCAAAATCCTTTTCACCTGTTATTAACCTGCTGTGAGTGCAGGGGACTGGACTAGAAGACCTCTCGAGGTCTCTCCCAGTCCTACGATTCCATGATACAGAAAAGAAGGGAAAACAGTTAAAGCCTTTGAAATGTACAGAATTGAGCCAGGCTTCATTTTAACTTGTTCCCTTTCCCTTGAGCTGGAGAGAGTTTTAGAAGGAAAAATCCCTTTGCCCAATAATCTCTTAGAAGGTATCAGAGATGGTGACAATGGACCTTGGGGGAAAAAGAGAAGTTGTTAGTTGAGGTGGGCTGGAGCTGTTCTCGTTGTTGCTGTTGTTAAACACTGATCTCGTTTCATCCCAAGTGGTGTTTGGGGCTCAGCGAGAGCTGGTAGCTGTGGCAATGCCCTCTGGGTCCCTCTCTCTGGTGAGGACATCTCTCAGGAGCAGCGTGGTGATGGCCTGGGGTCCCAGGAGACAGTGAGGGGGCAGCCCCAATGGTGAATCTCTCTCCTGTAGCCTCTGTCTGTTCTTCCATCCTTTCCCCCCAAACTCTCTTGAAAGACCCACAAAGGGAGGGATGGGTGGCATAGCCCATCCCCTCATTATCTGGTCTCCTAATTAGGCCTAGCATCCAACACAACCATTCTGGTTAATTAATTTCCAGTGTCACATGTTCTGTTTTTCCTAAGCATGGTTTCAACAGAGTCCTTGAATTATAATAATCTGACCCTTTTCTGTTTCGACTAATTTAGTCTCTAGTTCTCTAGTTTGTAACATTCTTTACTGAAAGAAACTTCCCCTACCTTTTTTCATCAACATTTGTTACTGTAGGGTTTTGCGCAATCTGATGTACTTTTACACACTTTTGACAGTTGTGGTCACAATTTGGGTAATTTTTTAGCCTGCTGGCCATGGGCTAGTCTAACATGGGATTCCCTCAGTCTCTCCACTTGAAGCTGTGCCACTTTGGACTAAATAATGAAGGAGTCATTGGAGCAGGAGGGCTCTTGGGTCAGATCTCTACCCAAGTTACAGAGTTATCCTCATGCCTGTGCTTTCTCTGTCTCTCTCTCACACACACACATACTCAATGACATCTATCTATCCCAGTGGTCCCCAAACTGTGGGGCAACACGGAGGAACATTCAGGGAGGCGCAGCGGGGCCTGGGGCTGCACCCTGGTGGGCTGGGAGGGAGCACCACCCCTGCTCCCAGCCACACCTTCGCTTTCAGACACGGCCACTGGCTCCCAGCCCCAACCGTGGCCCCCTGCTGCCAGCCATGGCCCCCTGCTCCAACTGTGGCCCTCCTCGCAGCCAAGGCCTCAGATTCAGCACCAGCCCCGCTCCCAACCATGGCCCTACTGTCAGCCCCGGCTCGTGACCGCGACTCCTGCGGGGGGCATGGACCAGGTAATGGGCGGGGGCCACAGACAAAAAAGTTTGGGAATGACTGAGCTATCTCCATGCACACACCACTCTGCTTATCAGTTTATTCACACCACTCTGTGTATCCCTCCCCTAGCTATCATATCTATCTGTACAAACACCTTGCCTACCCCACCCTTAACCTACACGCATCTATCTTTCTAGCTATCTATTCATATGGACTCCCTACCAACCCCACCCCTGAAACCTATACTTAGGCTTGATTTTTATCGGTAGAAGTCAGTGAATGTCATTTTCCCATACACCCAGAAACCATCAAAAATATTTCCATTGATGATACACGGCAACGCCTTGCTCCCGGAGATTTGCCATGGAGAGGGGGTGCTGAGGCTGTGTGCATCTGAGGACAGTGATTGTCCGTGTGTTTAGCAGCTCCCTGGTTGTATAAACCAGGGGTCATGAGTTTACATCTCGCTGCGGCCTTCCCTGGTTGGACTGCTGGGGGAGTTTTGTACCAAGGAGCATCACAGAATTAACCCCTAGGATGCCAAGCCCCCACCCAGAGTTTATCTTCACTATAGACCTGCCACAAGTGCAGGGCCGGCTCCAAGGTTTTTGCCGCCCCAAGTGGTGAAAAAAAAAGAAGCCGTGATCGCGATCAGCGGCAGCTCCACTGCGCCGCTTTCTTCTTCTGCGGCAATTTGGCGGCAGGTCCTTCCCTCCGAGAGGGACCAAGGGACCCGCCAAATTGCTGCCGAAGAGCCCGACGTGCCGCCCCTTCCCCTTGGCCTGGAGCAAGCCCTGCACAAGTGACTCAGTCACTCTAGTGGTGCTTTTTGCATTAGCTTAACTTGTGTTCTGCATGTCAGCTCCACTGTCCTGCCTCCCCCACAGCTCAGCCCCTATCCTGGGAAGTGCAAAGAGCTATTGGGGGGCCTACCCCATGGCTCACAACATCAGAGCAAGGTACAATGCCCTAGGATCACTTTGACAGGGTGTTAGAACAGAATATGTCTGCACCTTCTGGGGAGTGGGTGTGGGAACAGTACCAGGCGTGTGGATACATGTCACCCCAGCTGCAGAGAGGATGAGCCCTGTTCTGTGTGTGAGTGCATGTAACAAATTTCCAAACCACTCACGTCTCACAGTCTGGGCCTCCATAAACACAAACACGCTCTGCTGCTGCCAGCAGGGAATTTCAGCACCAACAGCCAATGCTCCCTCCACAGCAGCTAAAAGGAGCAATGACTTGAGCTGTGCCTAAATAGTCAGCTGTAGGGATTGCTAAAACCAGTCACCGGAGGGTGAACACACACACACACAGTCAGGCTATTAGAACAACATATTGAGGTTGCAAATTACATTGATGAGTTTTCTTTCTGTCTGTACTCCAGCTCTCTATCTCAGCCCTCTGTGCTCAGCCTGAATACAAGATTTAAACTCTCTCAGGCGTTCCAATGGGAGTTACTCATACGATGCCAAGTTCAAATCACACCCAAACTGCCTTTGTACTTGAAGCAGCAGCTGGTGAATGTTCAAATAGATGCAGCGCTAAAGCTGGGAACCACAGCTCAGAAAAGCCAGGCCATTTCAAGGTTCCTCTCACAATAGCAACTCAGTAACACTGCATGATGCTGTTACTACTGCACCACCCGAACAAGAAAGTAAGTCTGATACTTAACAAAGAAAACAGAAATATGATCTAGGTTGAGTGTGGCCTTCTAAGCAGAAGACAGCTGAATGTCTTCCATGGCTTTATTGTTGCAAACTTTGCTCAGTGCTTAATTTGTGCCAGGGCTTGCCAGGCCTGAGCCCTGGCACCTCCAAGCTTTGCAGTAGCCCTGGCACCTGCTGGCTTTGCAGTTCAGAGCCCCAGCACCTCCGAGCCCCGCAGTTCAGAGCCCCAGCACCTCCGGGCCCGGCAGTTCAGAACTCCGGCACCTCCGGGCCCGGCAGTTCAGAACTCCGGCACCTCCGGGCCCGGCAGTTCAGAACTCCGGCACCTCCGGGCCTGGCAGTTCAGACCCCCAACACCTCTGGGCCTGGCGGTTCAGAGCCCCGACACCTGCAGGCCAAAACTGTCATCCCAGTCATGCACAAGGCTGCCTCCCCTCTCTGGGCAGAGTCAAGGGGATGGACTCAGCAAATCATAGTCCATAGGGCAGGTGGCAGCTGAGCAAACTAGTTGCCAACTTTCTACGGGCACAAAACTGAACACCCTAACCCCACCCCTTCCTTGAGGCCCTGCCCCCCACTCATTACATTCCCCCTCCCTCGGTGGCTCACTCTCCCCGACCCTCACTCACTTTCACTGGGCTGGTGCAGTGGGTTGGGGTGAAGGTTCTAAATGGGGGTGCGGGCTCCAGAGTGGGGCCCAAAATTAGGCGTTCAGGCTGTGGGCTGGGTCAGGGACTTTGGGTGTCGCGGGGGTGAGGGCTCTTTCTGGGTGATTCAGGGTGTTGGAGGGGGATCTGGGCTGGGGCAGGGGGTTGAAATGCAGGTGGGTGATGACCCTGGGCTGGAGGTAAGGGCTCTGGGGTGCAGGAGGGAGCTCTGGGATTGGGGGGTTCAGGGCTGGAAGTTGGGGGGCATGAGAGGGTTCAGACTCTGGGCTGGGGGTGTGGACCCTGGGATGGGGCCAGGGATGAGGGGTTTAGGGTGCATGGGGGGCTCCAGATCTGGGGTAGGTGTTGAGGCTTGGGGTTGGGGTGCGTACTTACCTCGGGTGGCTCCCGGTCGGCAGCGCAGCGGGGCTAAGGCAGACTGCCTGCCTGTCCTGGGGCACCGCACTGCATCCCAGGAGCGGCCAGCAGGTCCGGCTCCTAGGCAAGGGAGGCCAGAGGCTCTGTGGTGTGTGCTGCTCTTGCCCACCGACACCGCCCCTCCCCCCCCGCAGCTCCCATTGGCCGGGTCCGTTGCGGAGGGGGTGCTTGGGGCGGGGACAGTGCGTGGAGCCCCGTGGAACCCCCTGCCTACGAGCCAGTCCTGCTGGCTGCTTCTGGAGCACATCACGGTACCCCAGGACAGGTGGGGACTAGCCTGCCTTAGCACCACAGCACTGCCGACCGGACTGTTAATGGCCTGGTCAGCGGTGCTGACTGGATCCACCAGGTGTTCTGGTCAAAAACTGGACACCTGGTCACCCTAGCGCCAGCTCCACTATGAAGCTGAGATTTCACAAGACAACTCTCTCATCCACCATTGTAAAGGTGTAGGAGGGGCAGGTGCTGTCCTCACCCACATAAACCAGAACTTCTTGTCCTGCTGCTTTAGGTACCAGACCCTATTCACCAGGGGAAAGGCAGAGCAAGCAGGGGCTAGGGACCAGTGCCTGTGCAGGTAGAGGAGAGGTCAGTGGGTAGAAGAGGAGCTGGACGGCAGGACTCCTGGGTGCTCTCCCAGCTCTGGAGGGAGGGAGTAGGGTTAAGGGGCTGAAACAGGTATGAGAGCAGGTGGCTCGTCACCATCTGGATGCTTCTCCTGGAGAGCCTGGCTTTGGGGGGGATGGACTTCAACACAGTTCCCATGGAATTTGCTTGAACCAGAAGGCTACAGTCATGTGTTGTGCAGAGCAAATTCCTCTCCCCTTCTGTCCAACCCTAACCCCATCCCTCCACTGCTCGACTTTACCCTCATCCTAACACTAAACCTAATTGCGTCCATCCACTTCAGATCCATAACCTTACATCACAAAGTTAATAAGTTCCATGAGTGCAGGGGACTGGACTACATGACTTCTCAAGGTCCCTTCCATTCTTACGATTCTATGATTCTATCATCATCCATGCACTGGCCAACTTTAACCTCATCCCAACGAAAGGAATATGCCCGAAGTATATCACCTCCAGGTGACCTGCCTTAATGCCAAGCTCTTAAGAATATAATTTTAGTATAGCTACACAACTCCTTAAATATTAGCTGTACACACATTTCACAGTGATTATGACAGCCAATGGGCTACTGGCTCTCAATAGAGACCTCACATACACCCTTCAATAAGCTATTACTAACTATCTGACCCACAAGATCCCTGTAAAACACTAGGCAATCCCTGCGGCCTCGACCCATTAGCACCAAGGGATCCTAGGGTCACAGCACTGAATCAGCTATTTCCTCGCAAGGACTGGTTATGTATCTCCCAAACCCTGCCTGGAAGCGAGACAACCAAAAGTCATTAATATTCCATTACTCTGCCCTAGTAGAACAATGGGTGTGCTAAGAAGTGGGGATCATGGTGGATAATCAGCTGAACATGAGCTCCCTGTGCAATGTTGTGGCCAAAGGGGCTAATGAGATCCTGGGATGCAGAAACAGGGGAATCTCAAATAGGAGCAGAGAGGTTATTTTACCTCTGGATTTGGCACTGGTGCAATTGCTGCTGGAATCCTGTGTTCAGTTCTGGTGTTCACAATTCAAGAAGGAGGTTTATAAATTGGAGGGGGTCAGAGAAGAACCATGAGAATGATTAAAGAGATAGAAAACATACCACTAGTGATAGACTCAAGGTGCTTAATTTAGTTAGCTTAACAAAAGGTGAAGGAGGTACTTGATCACAGTTTGTAATTACCAACATGGGGAAAAATATTGAAAAAGGGTTCTTCAATCTAGCAGACAAAGGTCTAACTCGTTCCAATGGCTAGAAGTTGAACCTAGACAAGTAAGGCACATATAAGGGAAATAAGGTATAAATGTATAACAGAGAAGGTAATTAACCATTGGAACATTTTACAAAGGGTCATCATGGATTCTCCATCATTGACAAGTGAGAGCTCAGTAGGTCCAGCCCCCTGTGCTGAGACAGGACCAAGAATCTTAGACCATCCCTGACAGGTGTTTGTCCAACCAGTTCTTATAATCCTCCAATGACACGGAATCCTCAACCTCTCTTCTGCAGCTTAACTACCTTTAGAGTTAGAAGGTCCCCCGTTAGTCTTCTTCCCTCAAGGCTGAACAAGCCCATTCATTTAGCTCTCTCCAATTTATCCACATCTTTCTTAAAATGTGGTGCCCAGAATGGGACACAGTATTCCAGCCGGGACCTCGCCAGTGCCAATTACCTCCCACATACAACTCTCCTGTTAATATGCCCAGAATATTAGCCTTTTATGCAACTGCAACATGTTGTTGACTCATATTCAATTAATTATCCACTATAACCCACAGATCCTCTTCAACAGTATTAACACCCAGCCAGTAGTTGTGCATTTGATTTTTCCTCCCTAAGGAAAGTACTTTGCACTTGTCTTTATTAAATTTCATCTTATTGATTTCAGACCAATTCTCCATTTTTGTCAAGGTCATTTTGAATTCTAATCCTGTCCTCCAAAGTGCTTTCAACTCCTCCCAGCTTGGTGTCATACACAAATGTTATAAACATACTCTCCACTCCGTTACCATGGTCATTCATTAAAATATTGAATAACACCAGACCCAGGACTAAACTCTGCAGGATCCCATTAGATACACCAGAAAATCATTGGTAACTACTCTTTGGCCTGGTCTACACTAGGCGTTTAAACCGGTTTTAGGAGCGTAAAACCGATTTAACGCCACACCCGTCCACACTAAGAGGCCCTTTATATCGGTATAAAGGGCTCTTTAAACCGGTTTCTGTACTCCTCCCTAACGAGAGGAGTAGCACTAATATCGGTATTACCATATCGGATTGGGGTTAGTGTGGCCGCAGATCGACGGTATTGGCCTCCGGGCGGTATCCCACAGTGCACCACTGACCGCTCTGGACAGCAATCTGAACTCAGATGCAGTGGCCAGGTAGACAGGAAAAGCCCCGCGAACTTTTGAATATTTCCTGTTTGCCTAGCGTGGAGCTCAGATCAGCACGTGTGGCGATGCAGTTAAAAATCAAAATAAAGAAAGAGCTCCCGCATGGACCATGCGGATGTGATCGCTGTAAGGGCAGGCAAATCTGTTCTATCAGCGCTCCGTTACAGAAGACGAAATTCAAAATCATTTTTAAAAAATCTCCAGACAGACGACATAGCAGGGGCTCAGCGCACTGCTGCGTGACAAACGTAACAGAAAGCCCAAGAATCAAATGGACGCTCATGGACTGGAGGACTCAAGATATCCCACAGTTCCTGCAGTCGCCGAAAAGTATTTGCATTCTTGGCTGAGCTCCAAATGCTTCTAGGGTCAAACACAGTGTCCGCGGTGGGTCAGGGCATAGCTCGGCAATTTACGCACCTCCCCACCCACCCCAGAAGTGAAAGGGAAAACAATCCTCTCTTGACTCTTTAACATGTCACCCTATCTTTACTGAATGCTGCAGATAGACCCGATGCTGCAGCACTCAACACCAACATCCTTGCTCCCCCCTGCCATGGGTGGCTGATGGTGCAATACGACTGATATCCGTCCTCGTCATCAGCCTATTGGCACATGGGGCAGTGCAAAAGGACTGGTAACCATGCAGACTAGCATCGGTGAGGTCTATCAAGGGTGCCTGGCCCTAATTTTTCCTGGTAGATGGTGCAGTATGGCTGATAACCATCGTCATCATAGCAACAGGGGGCTGAGCTCTGTCAGCCCCCACCCTTCATGTGTAAAAAAAAGATTCAATTGCCCCTGGACTAGCAGAGGGATGCTGGGCTCCTCTCCTCCACACTCCTTACTGTCCTGTCTGGACTATCATAGCAGCTGGAGGCTGCCTTCCACTCATTTCTCACTAACAAGTCAGTGTGTCTTATTCCTGCATTCTTTATTACTTCATCACACAAGTGGGGGGACAATGCTACAGTAGCCCAGGAAGGCTGGGGGAAGAACAGAATCAACAGGTGGGGTTGTTGCAGGAGCACCCCCTGTGAATAGCATACAGCTCATAATTTCTGCAGGATCTGACACAGAGCAGCTGTGCTCTCTGATACAGTGGTTCTCTAGTACACTTGCCCATATTCTAGGCAGGACTGATTCTATTTTTAGATACCAAAAAGGAGGGATTGACTCTGGGAGTCATTCCCAATTTTGGCTTTTGCGCCCCTGTCTAAGAGCAGCCAGGGACACTTATGACAGCAGCAAATGGTGCAAAATGACTGGTAGCCATGATCATCTTTTTACCAATTTATGGATTGGTAGATGGTGCAGTATGGCTGATAACCATCTCTGCTGTCATGCAAAAGCAAAAGCATGCTGCTGTGTAGCGCTGCTGAATCACCTCTGTCAGCGGCATCTAGTACACATACGGTGACAGTCACAAAAGGCAAAACAGGCTCCATGATTGCCATGCTATGGCATCTGCCAGGGCAATCCAGGGAAAAAAGGCGCGAAATGCTTGTCTGCCGTTGCTTTCCCAGAGGAAGGAGTGACTGACGACATTTACCCAGAACCACCCGCGACAATGATTTTTGCCCCATCAGGCACTGGGATCTCAACCCAGAAATTCCAAGGGGCGGGGGAGGCTGCGTGAACTATGGGATAGCTACGGAATAGCTACCCACAGTGCAACGCTCCAGAAGTCGATGCTAGCCTCGGACCATGGACGCACACCACCGATGTAATGTGTTTAGTGTGGCCACGCGCACTCGATTTTATACAATCTGTTTTACAAAAGCGGCTTATGCAAATTCGGAATAGTCCCGTAGTGTAGACGTACCCTCTGAGTATGATCTTTCAAACAGTTGTGCACCCATCTTATTGAAATTTCATCCAGAGCACATTTTCCTAGTTTGCTTATGAGAAAGTCATGTGGGACTGTGTCAAAAGACTTACAAAATAAAGATATAGCATGCTGGCTACTTCCACCCTATTCAGTAGCTCAGTAACTCTGTCAAAGAAGGAAATTAGGTTGGTTTGGTATGGTTCATTCTTGACAAATCCGTGCGGGCTATTCTTTATAACCCTGTTATCCTCTAGAGCTTATAAACTGATTATTTAATAATTTGTTCCAGTATCTTTCCAGGTATCAAAGTGAGTCCTCTTTGCTCCCTTTTTAAAGGCAGATACCATGTTTGCTCATCTCCAGTCCTCTGGGACCTCTCTCGTCCTCCAGGAGTTCTTGAAGATAATTGCTAATCATTTCAAGATTACTTCAGCTAATTCCTTAAGTACTCCAAGGCAAATTTCCTCAGGCCTCAACAGCTTGTATATATCTAACTTACTTAAGTATTCTTTAACCTGTTCTTTCCCTAGTTTTGCTAGCCTTCCTTTCTCCTTGTTATTAATATTAAGTGCGATCAGTATTTGGTCACCATTAACCTTTTTAGTGAAGACAAGCAAAAAAGGCATTAAACATATCTGCCTTCTTGATGTCATCAGTTATTAGCTCTCCATCCCCACTAAGTAGAGGATCTACAATTGTCTTCATCTTTCTCTTGCTCCTAATGTATTTCTGGAATCTTGCCTCATTACCTTTTATGTCCCTTGCCAGATGTGACTCATTTTCTGTCTTAGCTTTTTGGATTTTGCCACCACATGCTTGTGCTATTCTTTTGTACTCCTCCTTAGCAATTCATCCATGTTTCCACATTTTCTAGGAATCCTTGTTGATTTTCAGGTCATTAAAGAGCTCCTGATGGAGCAATATTGGCCTTTTAATATTCTTCCTAACATTCCTTTCCTTGGGATAGTTTGTGGCTTTACCCTTTATATTGTTTCCTTGAAAAACGTCCCACTCTCCTGAACTCCTTTATTTATTCCTTTTATTTTCTTCCCATGGGATGCTACCTATCGGTTCTCTGAGTTTGTTAAAGTCGGCTTTTCTGATGTCTGTTGTCCTTATTCGGCTGTTCTCACTCCTTCCTTTCCTTAAAATCATCTATAACTTCATGATCACCTTCACTCATATTGCCTTCCACCTTCACATTCACAACAAAGTCCCCCCTGTTGGTCAGAATCAAGTCTACAATGGCTGTGCTCCTGATTACTTACTACATATAGAAGAGATACCAGCTGAACAGGGACCCCCATGACTCCTAAACAAAATTAGGACATTAGCTACTTCAGGAGCTTTTTGGAATACAAGGAAATATGGACTCAAGGCTCCCATTCTGCATGGTAATTATACCTGGTGGCCTCAATCCCAATTTGGCGGCTCCATCAGCCTACATGCCAGGAATGCTCAAGGCAAAAACAACGTCCCACGCTCCTGTAGCATTTTCCAATCTTCAGAGACTCATTCTATGGGATGGGCACAAGTATAAGTAGAGAGAGAGAGAAAGAGAAGAGTGTATACAGAGATAGATGGAGAGAGAGAGAGAGAGATGAATGTTTGCAGGGATAAATGGATAGAGAGACAGATGATTGTGTATGGAGATGGATAAACAGAGAGTAGTTTTTATACTGATTTAGCTATTATTCCCTTGCAGCCCCTGGATTCAGATATACCAACATAACCAGGCATTATACCAGTATAACATACTCCTTTCTGTTGATGGCAACAAGCTATATCCATATAAGCACCTTTCTACTAGTATTCGCATGTCAAAAAGGAAAATCCAAAATGTTTGCATTTGTTTCCATGTCTCATGATTGGGGTTGTCTGTGTGTTTGTGTTGTGTGTGTTTGTGTGAGTCTTGTGTGTTTCATGTTTTGCCTTGTGTGTGTGTTTTATGCAGTTAAATCCCTTGCTTATGTGAGTCTTGTGTGTTTCATGGGATGTTTCTTGTGTGTGTCTGTGTTTTCTGGGTTGGGTGCATTTTGTGTTTCTCCTCTTCCAGCTTGTGTGTGTGTTTGTATCTGTTTTCAGTGTGTTTGTGCTTTGTGCGGTTGTGCCTCTCACTTGTGACATTCAGAGTGTTTTTGGTCTCCAATATTATTTCCTTTGTGTCTTGTGTGTGTATCCGAGTGCATTTCTCTGAGTGTCTCTTTCCACATATCACCTTCCTTCCCTTGCCTAGAGCCAATGGGAGAGCAAGTCAAAACTTCAACCCAACTTCCAAACCAACTTGTTCCCTATGAAATCTCAAGTCCTCTCTCTCTCTCTCTTAGTTTGTCTTTCCCCATCTCTCTCTCCTTCATTTTTTAAATTCCAAGGGCACATTTCCATCCATCAAAAATAGGGCAGACACCCAATGACATCCAATGGGAGTTCTTTTTCCTTCACATAATTACTCTTATACTGCAGGAAAAGAATAAGGTATCACTTACATGCCAGGACTTGCCATATGTGTCATTACATCAGCCTTTATCATTGCTAATTCAGTACTTAAAGTAGTAATTAAGTAGTTTTGTTAATTAGGTTGTGAGTGCAAGTCATTTTGGTGCTCCTTTCTTGCTGTCGTAGCCTTTATTGGTTATGGTATTAAACAATACTGATAACCCCTTTTAAACTCTAGCATTAGACAAAAGTCCAGGCTCCATGGCTACGCCAGGATTTAGAACATTAGGGTGAACACCACCATGTGGGCTAGCATTACTATTGGAGACTTGAGGAGCATGTGAGAAACAATGAGCACATTTAATCAGATGTACTCTTATTAAAAGTCTTATCACATAGAAACCCCAATTTATATAACTGTCACAGAGACTACAATGGTTAGAAATCACAAAATGTCCAACACTAGTATATCAAAGTCTTTCATACTCACATATTCATGAGGAATCCTGGAGTGTGGTGGCTGGCTCCAGTTGAGGGTCAGGAAAAGATGACTTTCAGGAATCAATGACTTCCATCCATCTGCCTGTTACATGTACACCCACCAAAGCTCATTAATATGCTTGAGGATTAAACCCCTCCTGTCCTGTCCATCTTTAGGAGTGTGTCCCTGATATCACTGGGGGACTCTTCACCTGATAGGCCACTCGGATAGTTCTTCTTTCAACTTATTAACATTTACATCACCTTATCACCATAGTAAAATGTGCTTCCTTAAGGAAGTCTCTAACATTTTGGTTACCAGTGGCCATCTTGTGGTGCCTACTGATCTCTCCTAGGCACATTATCCAAATTCATTTTTCATGTCATTTTTTCAAAACATCAGCATACAAACATAGACACAAGCTCAGCAAATTTATTAGTCACTGATTTATCTTTGTAATATAACCAATTTATCTTAAAGCCTAAAGCCTAATTTGGCTAAGCGAAATATCCAGCAGGCCCAACCCTGTAGGCTTCTTGCACTTCAGCTTTAAACCTTCAGCTATTTTTTTACCTATTACCTACCCTGTATTTGTCTCTGCTGTCTAGCTTTTATACTGAGTTAATTTATTTGTTGTAAACTGCACCACACCACAGTGTGCGTGCTATCTGCAATCTTCAAATCACCAAAGAGATGTAGATACTTAGTTTCCCCTAATTTTCATTGCTTCCAGATTCTTTAGTCTTGAGCCAGTCAGTGACCTCTGGGTCAGTGCTATTCAGCTTGAGAAGACCTCAAGGGAGCACAAGGTGAAAAGAGCAACCATCCAGCCAGTACCCTATTCAGCACCATGGGTGCACAATGGGCTGTTCCGGATGCCCCAGATACAGTCACTCTTGGCACAATGGACACAGTGTCACACTTGAACTTGTCTTTATTGAATTTCATCTCGTTGATTTCAGGCCAATTCTCCAATTTGTCAAGGTTGTTTTGAATTATAAGTATTTCAACCCCTCCCATCTTAGTGTAATCTGCAAATTTTATAAGGATACTCTCCACTCCATTACCCAGGTCATTAGTAAAAATATTGAGTAATAGCAGACCCAGGACTGACCCCTGCAGGACCCAGTGTGACAGTGAACCATTGATAACTACTCTTTGAGTACAGTCTTTCAACGAGTTTTTCACCCACCTCATATTAATTTAATTTATACCATATTTCCCTAGTTTGCTTATGAGAAAGGCATGTGGGACTGTGACAAAATCCTTATTAATATCAAGATATATTATGCTTCCACTTGGGCAGTAGCCTTGGTCAAAGAAGGAAATTAGGTTGGTTTGGCTTGATTTGCTTTTGACCAATCCATGCTGGCTATTCCTTTTAACTCTATTATCCTCTAGGTGCTTACAAATTGATTGTTTAATAATTTGTTCCAGACTCTTTCCAGGTATCAAAGTTAGACTGACTGGGTCCTCTTTGTTCCCTTTTTTAAAACATCAGTTACTATGTTTTCCATTCTCCAGTGCTCTGGGACCTCACCCTTCCTCCATGAGTTATTGCAGATCCTTGCTAACAGTTCTGAGATAGCTTCAGCTGGTTCCTTAAGTACTCCAGGATTAATTTAATCAGGCCCTGCCAAATTTAATACCTGTAACTTACCTAAATATTCTTTAACCTGTTTTTCCCCATTTGGGCTTGTGTTCCTTTCTCCTTCTTGTTAATATTAATTAAGTTGAGTATCTGATCACCGTTAACCATTCTAATGAAAACTGAAGCAAATAGGGATTTGATGTCATCAGTTATTAGCTCTCCTTCTCTGATAAGTAGAGGATCTACAATTTCCTTCATTTTTTGCTTGCTCCTAATTATTTAAAGAACCTCTTCTTACTGCCTTTTATGTCCCTTGCGAGATGTAACTTATTTTGTACCTGAGCATTTCAGATTTTGTCCCTATATGCTTGTGCTATTCTTTTGTACTCCTCCTTAGCAATTCATTCATTTTTCCACTATTTTGTAGGATTCTTTTTTTTTATTTTCAGCTCATTAAAGAGCTCCCAATGGAGCCATATTGGCCAGTTACTATTCTTCCTAGCATTCCTTCGCACTGGGATAGTTTGTTTCCTTGTTTCCTTGAGAAACTGCCATCTCTTCTGAAATCCTGTATCTCTTAGAATTTCTTCCCATGGTACTTTACCTATCAGTTGTCCAAATTTCCATGGTCTTCACTCCTTCCTTTCCTGAGAACCATGAAATCTACCTTTTCGTGATCACGTTCACCCACATTGCCTTCCACCTTCACATTCATAATCAATTCTCCCCCATTGGTCAGAACTAAGTTTAAAATGGATGTGCCCCTGGTTACTTCCTCCATATAGAAAAATTACTGGCTGAACGTGGAACATGACCTCCTTAGTGAAACTAGGACATTAGCTAGTTTGGAAGCTTTTAAGAATGCAAAGAAAGATGGGCCTTTGACTCCCAATCTATATGTTAATTATAGCTGGTGGCCTCTTCCCTAGTTTGGCCGTGCGATCCGAACTACCTGCCAGGAATTCTCATGGCAAAAACAACTTCCCATGGACCAAGAGTAATTACTAGTCATCAGAGACTCCTACAGTGGGATGGGAAAAAATGTTAGTAGATGAAGAGGAATATGGGTGTGTACAGGGAGGGACTGGTGGAGAGAGAAAGAGAGAGAGAGAGAGAGAGAGAGAGAGAGAGAGAGAGAGAGAGAGAGAGAGAGAGACGGGTGTGTTTGGGGATGGATAAACAGAGAGCAGTATCTGTACCAATTTTACTATTATGCCAGTACTTCTATTACTGTGGATTCAGATATAATAGTAAAACTAGGCTTTATACCAGTACAGCTGATTCCTTTCTATTGAAGGCAATAAGCTTTACCAGTGTAAGCCCCTTTCTACTGGTAATCAATGAACAATAAGGAAATCACAAAACTCTGTGTGTGTGTGTGTGTGTGTGTGTGTGTGTGTGTGTGTGTGTGTGTGTGTGTGTGAGACATCTTTCCGTGTATGGGCTCATGTGTGTATTTGTGTGTCAGTCTTGCATGTTTCGCCTTCTGTTTGTTTGTATATTGTGTATTTGAATCCCTTGTTTGTGGAAGTCTTGTGTGTCTCATGTTATATTTCTTGTGTGTGTGTTTTGTGCATATGTGCTTCTTGCTTGAGTGCATCTTACATCCCTCCTCTCCCTTCTGTGTCTGTTTAGATCTTTTTGCAGTGAGTTTGTGTTGTGTGCAGTTGTGCTTCTTGCTTGTGTGAGTCAGAGCTTTGGCCATGCCCCTTGTTGCTTCATGTGGTGTGTCTCGGTCTTGTGTCCCTTAGTGCATCGCTTTGAATGTCCCTTGGTCCCAAGAAGATGTAATTTACTCTGCTCATCTGTCCATCTCTTCCACTGTGTCCTTCCCCATCTCACTCTCCTTTCGTTATTAAAATTCCACAGGAACATTTCTGCCCCTCATAAAAAGAGCAGACATCCAATGGGGGTTCTTCTTCCTTCAGAGAATCACTCTTATCCTGCAGAGAAAGAATAATGCATCACTCAGATGTCAGCATGTGCAATGTACATCAGCCCATCACCTGTTGTGATATTCTGCCAACAACAGATGTTTTCGGTTCCATTACTCAGTACTTCAAACGCTTGTTCTGGCAATTGGGTGGTGTGAGTTCAAGTCTTGCTGTGGTCACAGTTAATTTGTGCTAGGGGCATTTGATCCAGTGGTGCAGGCTAATTTCCTGTCTACCTTTACTGACACCAGCAATTCACCAAAGCAATGTAGACACCCTTGAAAAAGGCCAGTTTGGGAGATAAATTGAGGGAGGAGAGGAAGAAAATGCAACAATTACCGACCGAATGCAGGGGAATCAGTGAGCTTTACTATCATGGCTGCCACCCTGGCCATCTCCTGGAACCATGGAATCCAGCATGACACCTCTGGGCCTCCTTCATCCTAACCCAAGAGACATCTTGACCAAACCAGGAAACAGAGAGCGGGACCCAGATGACATGGCCACCCATCTCAACCAGTTCCGTCTAAGTCCCAGCCACACCTGCAAGATGAGATTTTGTCTCCCCCACCTTTTTGTTCTCTGCCTTAGTTCCTGTCTTTCCTACCCCTCTCCTTTGTCTTTCTATCTAATAAGAGTCTGACTTAGCCAGCCAAGACTGGATATTTCACGACACTACTGTGAGCCTGTGTCCTACACAACCCAATGCGGGTACCAGTCTGCCAAGTCTCTGAGTGACTGATCAGACCGTGATGCCAGTCCTGTGTTTCTTCAATGGCGCGGCTACAAAGGAGAGCCAACACTAGAGACAAAAGCTGCATTTTCTCTCTTTGCAATTCCCTTTTTTTGCTGTCCTGTTGTGTGTGTTTGTCTTGTGTTGTCTTCTAAAAAAAAGAACTGTAGCAGCAGCTGCTCCGGCCCATCTCAGCTAACTTCTTTCCTTTTTCCTAGAAGGACATTCTTACCATCTTCACCACTTCGGAGACTTTGGGGTGGGGGTGTGAACATTCCTTCTAAAACTGTCCAGCTGAAGGGAGATGGAAGAAGGGGAGGCTATTAAAATGAAAGCCTTACTTAAAACATCTGAAATATAAAGAATTGACTGTGACTCTTTTTCTGTCTCTTTAAGGACTTTTAACGGTGTCAAGTATCAGAGGGGTAGCCGTGTTAGTCTGGATCTGTAAAAGCAGCAAAGAATCCTGTGGCACCTTATAGACTATCAGACGTTTTGGAGCATGAGCTTTCGTGGGTGAATACCCACTTTGTCGGATGCAAGGCGTGTTCACCATGGGACTGAGCAGGCTGGATACCAAACCCCGAACCGTGTTTAAATCTGCGTAAGGGTGGCCAGTGATAGAGGCACATTAACACCTTTGACACTTTGGGCCCATGTTTTCCATCTGAATGACTACAACAGAATCCAGAGCTGGGCTAGCAGAGGGCTGCAGCCCAGGACTGGGGGGCACTGGCAGAGCTGTGAGTTTCTAGGCTAGGCTTGGATGAGGAAGGTGCCAGTGGGTCAGGACTCGGGGTGCATCTAAACAGCAAACAAAAGGGTGATTGCAGCAGGGGTGGGCGTACCTACATTACTTTTATTCTAGCTAACATGAGTAACAATAACAGTGGAAACAAAGTAGCACAGGTTTAGCACAGGCTGGCAACCAGAGCTGGTACCCCAGGTCGCTGGTGAGCTGGCATCGGAGCAGCTACCCTGCAGTGAAGTCTGTGCCGCCCTCTATCCTTGCCCACACTAGCAATTAAAGCTGGAATGTCTCTGCCCACCTGCTCTACAATCACACCTTTGCTTGCTGGGTAGACAAACCTTTAGATGTTTTTGTGGACTCCGCCTCTCTGGCAGGACACATGCTGTTTGTTCTCCACCCATGCCCTGCCTGCTGGGCCACTGCTTTTAATTGCCAGCTGTCAGGAAATTATGCTAATCCAATTGCTTATTAGACTTCCTCTTCCAACTCCTCCCCCTCCATGTCTGGTTGAGCTCTATATAACATACGCCAAGATGGGAGGGAGGATCAAGGTGAGGTTCAGCTCGGCAGACACCAGGATCCATCTCTCTGACGACAGGTATGGGGTGCCAGTAGGTCAGGACTCAGGATGCATCTACACAGCAAACAAAAGTGTGAAGTGTTGGATACAGAGCAAGGCTGGGGCAGAGGGCGGCTGGACTAAGTAGGGGGTGAGTTACACATGGCACAGGGACAGGGCAATATCAGTCTGCCTCTAAGACTCAGGACACCTGGGGTCTATCCATGGGTCTGGGTGGAAAAATTGGAAAGAGTCCAGCGGAGGGCAACAAAAATGATTAGGGGGATGGAGCACATGACTTATGAGGAGAGGCTGAGGGAACTGGGATTGTTTAGCCTGCAGAAGAGAAGAATGAGGGCGGATTTGATAGCTGCTTTCAACTACCTGAAGGGGGGTTCCAAAGAGGATGGATCTAGGCTGTTCTCAGTGGTAGCAGATGACAGAACAAGGAGTAATGGTCTCAAGTTGCTGTGGGGGAGGTTTAGGTTGGATATTAGGAAAAACATTTTCACTGGGGGGGGGATGAAGCACTGGAATGGGTTACTGAGGGAGGTAGTGGAATCTCCTTCCTTAGAGGTTTTTAAAGCCCAGCTTGACAAAGCCCTGGCTGGGATGATTTAGTTGGGGATTGGCCCTGCTTTGAGCAGGGGGTTGGACTAGATACCTCCTGAGGTCCCTTCCAACCCTGATATTCTATGATTCTATGAATAGTGGTTAGAGGATGAGAAGGCAGATCTTGGTCAGGATCTGTGCAAAACCTGGCACAGAATGGGGCAGGAATAATTGGATATGGAGGGGCTCTGAGGACAGAATGGGGTGGGAGGGGATCATGGGAGTGGGAGGAGCTAATTGATGGCGATCAATGGAGAAGACAGAGCCCTGCCCTGCGCTGTCTCCATTCATCTTCTCCCTACCGCCACTGCAGGTCGATCCAGTGACAGACACTGCCATGGCTCTGAAGGGACCCTGCCCCGCGGTCCTGCTGCCCCTCACCTTGCTGGTCGCCTGCCTGGCCCTGGCCAGCGGGGACCCATGGAATCTGCTGAATGACATATTCAAGAGAGAGCACGTGAACAACCCCAAGAACGAAGCTGTCAGCAACAAAGCCTACTGCAAAATGATGATGTTGGACCGGGGCGTATTCTGGAAGTACACCAACACCTTCATCCACGAGCCCATCAGCACTATCAATGCCGTCTGCAAAGCGGATGGCGTACCCGTTGGGGGCCTCAGACGCCAGAGCAAGAAGACCTTCAAAATCACCACCTGCACATTTAACTACTTGACCCTCTCTTTCACTGGACTCAGTGGCACAAACAAAATTGTCCTCTCCTGCTTGAATGGACTCCCTGTGAATTTTGTGAGGTACATTTAGGACCCAGCCAGGGTGTGGAAGGCAAGAAGGGGACCCTGCTGCTTGCTCTAACCCTCCTCTGTCCCTTCCAAACTGGCCACGGCACCTGGCTCCTCACCCACCTCTAAACACCAGTGAGATGGTATACGTGTTTCCACCCCTCAACCTCCACTGCCCCTAGTGCCCATTATACAGTACAGCCGCCCCTTCCCCACCCCCACCCTCTGCTGCCCCCTAGTGGCCATTATACAGTGCCCATTATACATAGTGCCCATTATACAGTATAGCCGCCCTTCCCCACCCCCACCCTCTGCTGCCCCCTAGTGGCCATTATACAGTATAGCTGGCCCTTCCCCATCTTGTTAACCTTGCTGTCACATGGGGGCCATCTAAAAACCTATCCTTTAATTAAGAAATATTAATCAGTTTCATGTTCTTGTATTGTGTATTCAGCCTGATCATGAGCAATCCTCATATATGTCAAGATTAAGTGTTATTGGTCGTTTGCTTCACTTTTTTTTGTCTGTGCTCACTAAATGCAATAAAGCCGGATACCTGCAAAAGCAATCATTGTCTTGTTGTGTGAAACCAGGGATAGGAAGAATATAAACCACTGACCACTGAAGTATGGTGCTGGAAATATGTTGTGGTTTTCCAGTGTTTCTCTGTGCTTTCAAGGCCAATGTCAACCTCTTCCCCATTGCTGGGAACAAAGCCCAGGAGTCCTGACTGCTACCACCAGCCCTGCTCTAATCACTAGATACCACTGCCCTCTGAGAGCTGGGACTAGAACCCAGTAATCCTACATAAGAACATAAGAATGGCCATTGTGTGTCAGAGCAGTGATCCATCTAGCACAATACCTATCTCCAACAATGACCAATGCCAGATGCTTCAGAGGGAATGAACAGAACAGGGCAGTTTATCAAGTGATCCATCCTCTGTCATCCAGTCTGAGCTTCTGGCACTATCAATCAGAGATTTAGAGACATCCAGAACATAGGATTGTGTCCCTGACCACCTTGGCTAAGAGCCATTGGTGGACTTATCCTCCGTGAACTTAGCTAATTCTTTTTTGAATAAATAGTTTTAAGTGAGGTGAAACTTGGGGGTATGCAAGACAGATCAGACTCCGGAAGGGGGTACAGTAGTCTGGAAAGATTGAGAGCCCACTGCCCTAAAGTTTCCTAACACTATGTTAGCTTTTTTGATTCCCACTGCACAATAAGAACATAAGAATGGCCATACTGGGTCAGCTCAAAGGTCCATCTAGCCCATATCCTGTCTACTGACAGTGGCCAATGCCAGGTGCCCCAGAGGGAGTGAACAGGACAGGCAATCTTCAAGTGATCCATCCCCTGTCTCCCATTCCAAGCCTTTGACAAACATGTTTTCGAGGAAAAATAGTTTGGGGGGGCGGGGGGCATGGTGACAGACTGATAAGTTTTTGTGGGAATGGATAGATAGAGTGGTAGGTATGGAGTTAGGCAGGTTGATGTGTATATGTATGGATAAATTGGGAGAGCGGAGGGTATTGTGATCGATTTATAGGTTGATGGGTCCAGGGATGGATAGTTAGAGCGAGTGGAATGTTCAGTGGTAGACTGATAGGTTGATGTGTCTGGGGTGGATAGAGTGGTGGGTACAATGATAGATTGTTAGACCGATGTGTCTGGGGATGGGTAGATAGACAGACATGAATGCTTTGATGCCAATGTCATGCCAGGACCTTTCCTTATTTGCCTGCATGGTCCTGAGCTGCCAGGAAGGACACACACTAACATCCAAATGCTCATACATACACGAATATCATACACTCACACATACATGTACTAATATCATACAAACACTAATATCACACACACACAAACACTAATATCATACACAGACACACACACACAAAGTAATATCACAGAGACACACTAATATCACACACACACACAAACACAAATGTCACACACAGATATATTAATATCATGCAGACACACACATGGATGCACTAAAACCACACACACAGGCACACACCCAAACACTAATATCACACACACACACACACACAAATACACTACACCCTTAGGGAATGCTGCAAATACAGACATTGGATGAGCTAGGCATCTAAGGAAATTGGCAACATGTTTAAGCTGACTACTTTATTTGTACAACGTTGAGTGTGCATGTGTGAAAGGCACACTGGGTGTGTGGAATGCTGGGGTGTGTGTGAGTGTGCGGAAGATGTACCCTGTATGCTTGTGCAGAATGACTGTTTGTGTGTGTGAATCAGACAGTGTGTGTCTGTTTTTGTGGGTTTTTCTATCTACCTTTGAGCCCCTAGACATCCCCTGACACCCAACCTCATCCCAAGGCAGAGAAAAGCAACACACAGCTTGTGACTCTTCACTGGGGGAAAACAAAGCCAAACCAGATCTGCAATCCTACAGGCGATGAAGCCCAGGTAGTTTTTACCTCCATGTAGCTCGTCACGGTCAGCCCACTACCCCAACCTGGGGTTAAACTTGTCTAGCCACAGAGAGGGAAACTACATCGCCTTGCTCCTGGAGGATTTCACCTGGAGAGGGTGATGCAGAGTCTGAGTGCATCTGAGGACAGCTGCCTTCCACAGAACCCCTGGGAGTGATGTGTGCATCTAGCAGCTCCCTGGACTTTGCCACAAGACCATGGGCAAACCAACCGGCATCCAACCCAACCCAGACTGAGGTGTTTGCCATGGAAAGCCCAGGCTGGGAGTCCAGGGGAAATCACTGCAAAATATCACCAAGTATCAATCTCCATCTGCCACTCTCTGAGAGCTAATTCTACAGACAGCAGCTGGCTGGAGAGAGTGCCAGTGTCACCACGCCCAGCCGGCTCCATAACTCGGGATTTAGCATCCTGCCTTTGGAAATAGAGTGTTGAGTGTTGTGAATTCATATCTCGCTAGGCCTCGTAGGGTCAGTGGGAGTTTTGTACCAGGGAATGTCTGAGATGTAACTCCTGGGATCCCAAGAGTTTATTTTCTCTATAGACCTGCCGCAAGTGACTCAGTCTCTCTGGTGGTGTTTTCTTCATGAGCCTAACTTGAGTTCTGCATATCAACCTGCCTCATACCAGCCTGGCCCCTAAACCTGGGAAGTACAAAGAGCTTGTGGGGGGGGGGGTGTACCCCAGGATCACAATGGCACAGCCAGGTGCAATGCCCTGGGATCACTTTGGCAGGGTGTTAGGACAGAATGTGTCTGCCCCTTCTGGGGAGTGGGTGTGGGAATGGTGCCAGCTGTGTGTGTGTGTGTGTGTGTGTGTGTGTGTGTGTGTGTGTGTGTGTGTGTGTGTGTGTGTGTGTGTGTGTGTGTGTGTGGAAATGATAGCAGCCGTTTGTGTGTGTGAATGTGGCACACACAGTCTGTGTAACAAATTTCCAACCCATTCGAACTGGGCCTGCATAAACACACACATGCTCTGCAACTACCAGTAGGGAATTTCACCACCAACAGCCAACGCTTCCTCCGCTGCAGCTAAAACGAGCAATGACTTGAGCTCTGCCTAAATAGTGAGCTGCAGTAATTGCTAAAGCCAGCCACAAGAGGGGGACACACACATACTGTTGATAAATTGCATAGTCAATTGCTTGACCGCTCTTTGGTATTGTATAAAATACACCTTGGAACACAAATAAAGCTTGAAGCACAACTTCTATTTAAGTGCGGCACATCAGTATTTTTAGATCCCTGTTATGACGCAGGTTTTCCAAGGCTTGTTTTGCCTCATCTATGTTCTTGCTAATTTGAATAATGTGTGTGTGTGTGTGCATGTGTGTTTTCACTCTAGAAATGTTTTTAAATATAAAGTAAATGGATTAGTAGGCCCATTAAAAAACTGATAGGTAAGTTTTACCTTCATCTGGATTCCTATTGGATAATGGATTTATTCTGAAACACTAGAACAGGCATTATTATGATGTAAGAGTGCTACACACATGAGGAATAAAACAGAAATGTGGAGTAATGACAGTATAAGTGAGGCCTCCAGATATAAATTCCTGTCATTAGTTACTCCACAGTACGGTTCATTCCTATTACAGGTCACCCTTCCTGCTGGCTGGCACCACCTAGTAAGCTTCACCGGCCAGAAGTGACTAGCTTCTCCCCAGTCCCATTATACTGGTCTGAGCCTTCGTGGCCACACACTGGAGTTGCATTGCTTTATAAAGCCTACACAGTCCATTGCATACTCAGTTGATCATATATGGTAGGCTGAAGTATAGTTGACCAGTCTGTTATTTATAACACAATTTATATTTTGTCTTTAGATGCATAAGGGTCTCCACTGGGCACTGATATATTTTGATGTTTCCATTCTGTGGGAAGCATCCATAAACAACTTAAGTTGGTTAACATGATAAAAAAAATTGTGTGTTTGCTTTGAATTGCTCTGATTTTTAATAAGCCTAATTTATATACAGAGGAACTTACTTTATTTACAATGCAACAGAGGCCAAATCATTTATAACACAATCTGTGCTTTGGTACAGCCTATGGCAGAAGCATTCCCTTGTGTTTACTATTTCATTTTTTTTCCTTTGTGAACATACATTTTTGCTTTCTGTTCTGATATTTCCAGTGCTTTTGCACACACACATGCACGTTTTAGATGCTTTTGAAGTTTTTGCACAAAGACATTCATTTTTACCTCCTTAACACATGAATTACTAGTTTTCCATAATAAATATAGAGCTCCACTGCTAAAACAGATGCTCACAATCAGGGGCGGTGCTAGCCATTTTGCTGCCCCAAGCACGGCGGTATGCTGCGGGGGGGCGCTTTGCCGGTCGCCGGTCCCACGGCTCCAGTGGACCTCCCGCAGACGTGCCTGCGAAGGGTCCACTGGTCCCAGGGTTCCGGTGGACCTCCCGCAGGCACGCCTGCGGATGCTCCACCGAAACCGCGGGACCAGTGGACCCTCCGCAGGCACGTCTGCGGGAGGTCCACCGGAGCCGCCTGCCGCCCTCCTGGTGACCGGCAGAGCACCCGCCGCGGCATGCCGCCCCAAGCATGCACTTGGCGTGCTGGGGCCTGGAGCCGCCCCTGCTCACAATGGATTCTGGGAGATGTATTGCTCTCCCCCTCTGGTTTAGCAAGAGTTAGCAACAGAATTTTTACAAGCGCTTTGTATAGTTAATCTACTTGTGGTAGCAATTAAACTTTTATTAAATGGTTGGAATCATAAACTTTAATTAACTAATACAATTTCCTTTAAGATAGCACAAAAGAAAATTGTATAAAAATTCAAGCCAAAATGAAGCAATGCAGGTTTATTCAAAGACTTTGACTGTAATAAACTTTTATTATATTTGCTTCTGTGTGGGAGACAAAGGAAGAAACATTAGAATTAGTTTGGTTAGCTTTATCATTTTGCAGCCCCACTAGACATATATCTATATCAATATCTATGTAGATATCGATATAGATATATATCATTATAGTTTTAAACATAAAGGAAAAGCTTAACCTGGATGTAGGGTTATATTATTGTTAGCTCCGAGAGAGAAGTGGGATTCTGTGGGTTTGAGCCAGGTTTGGGAACCTGGGCTTCTGGTGTCTATCCCAGCTCTTGGGGGTTGCTATCTATTCCCGCAAAATCTGAATTTGTTCCCTGTTTTTGTCTGCACTTCACACTGATCACAGGAATGAGCTCCTTTCCCACAATTAACTTTTTTGGGGCAACTCCAGACATGTTTTTAACATGTTTAGCTTGTTTTTAGCCAGTAATTTCTCTCCCTCTTGCTGGCTGCACCTCACCTGGCAGTCTCCTAATGTTCTCTTCATTTCTTGTAAACTGCAGACGAGAGGGGTGTTCCAGTTGTGATCTCTTGCACTTGCTGTTTAATTTTATACTCTGATAGTATTACTGTTCTAGTTTTAACCATTCTCTTTCTTCATTTCTTTCTTTAGTATTTACTTCATATAATGAATGCCAGGGAGCGTTTTTGTGCTTTGTGTCCCACAAACTCTAGTTACATAGTTTCTTACAAAAGATTCAAGAGCTCCTTTATTATTTTGGGGCATTATAATTGCTAATTTTAAGGCCCTGGCATTTTGCCATCTCAGCCTTTGATGTATCTGGACCTTTTGCCCAGAAAGTTGTATTTGTAATTAATCTGTATATATTCTTAAAGTTTGCCTAAAGTACTTTATCATGCACTGTGTATAAAACGGCTTATTTTAAAAAGGCATTTCACCATAGTAGCTGTCAGGGTTCCTTCCCCACTCTGAACTCCAGGTTACAGATTTGGGGACCCGCATGAAAGCCCCTTAAGCTTATTTCTAACATCTTAGGTTAAAACCTGGTACGCTGCCACCACCAAGTGATTTAACAAGAAACAGGGAAAGGACCACTTGGAGTTCCTCTTCCCCCAAAATATCCCCCTAAGCTCTTACACCCCCTTTCCTGAGGAGGCTTGAGAATAATATCCTAACCAATTGGTTACAAACTGATCAAAGACCCAAACCCCTGGGTCTTTGGACAATGGAAAAATAAGTCCGGTTCTTAAAAGAAGGATTTTATTAAAAAGAAAAGGTAAAAATCATCTCTGCAAAAACAGGATGGAAAATAACTGTACAAGGTAATCAGATTCAAAGAGGACAGAGGAACCCCCCCTAGCCTTAGTTTCAAAGTTATAACAAAACAGGGATAAACCTCCCTCTAGCAAAGGTAAGAGTCACAAGTTGAGAAAACAAAGATAAACTAATATGCCTTGCCTGGCTGTTACTTACAAGTTTGAAATACGAGAGACTTGTCCAGAAAGATTTGGAGAGCCTGGATTGATGTCTGGTCCCTCTTAGTCCCGAGATCGAACACCACCAAAACAAAGAGCACCAACAAAAGCCTTCCCCCGCCCTCCCCCAAGATTTGAAAGTATCTTGTCCTCTTATTGGTCCTTTGGGTCAGGTGTCAGCCAGGTTACCTGAGCTTCTTAACCCTTCACAGGTAAAAGGATTTTGGTGCCTCTGGCCAGGAGGGATTTTATAGTATTGTACACAGGAGGGTTGTTACCCTTCCCTTTATAGTTACGACAGTAGCACTTACTATAAAAATCCCATCCCCCTTCCCAAGGGCTGGCCTAGCTGGCTGAGCAAATGTATATGAGATTCAAGAACACTAGCATTCCCCTGCTTACTTAATGTTATAACCCTCCAAATATTTAGGTCACTATCCTGCACTGCTTGTCTCCTTATCTCCAAAAAGATATACTGGCATTAGAAAAGGTTCAGAGAAGGGCAACTAAAATGATTAGGGCCCCGTATGAAGAGAGATTAAAGAGGCTAGTACTTTTCAGCTTGGAAAAGAGGAGACTGAGGGAGATATGATAGACGGGTAAGCAGAGTCAGGATGAGCTCTACCCTGACATCTGGTGGTGAATTATGGCGAGTGTGGAAAAGAGTTTCAGGGACTGATCGTGTTTGCACAGGCACACCCACCCCGCCTAGCATAGCATACGGCAGCCTAAAATGGTCACTTTGACAGCTGTGGGATCCCCAATTTCTGTGTTACTGGGGCAGGAGGAATAAAGTGTTATCACCCTGATTATGTGAATGAGGAACTATGAAACTGCCTTATGACAGAGAATCTCACCATCAAGTAAATAGCACTCGTTAGACAAGGGACATGGGTGCCAAAATCCAGTGAATAGAGAGAGGTTGGGGATGGGTGTGTGTATCTGTTGGTATGGGCCCTTCTGGGTGGCCTAGCACATCTATTGCACCTCCTTTTCTCTCTCCCCACTGTTGAATAGCAGAGCTAATTTTGATTCTATTAGGAGTCTAGCTAGAGACTGCTGAGCTGAATTCACTTTGGGCCAATAGTGCACCAGCACTGGGGCTCCCCTACTACAAGATAAAATCACTAGAAGAGCTAAAACTACTGAGCTGAGATCACTGAGTGCTGTGTTAACTAGTGGGGGAGCCTGAAGATACACTGCTAAGCAGCTGGCAGAGCAGTTTGCAGGACAGTTGGAGCAGCGAGCCAGTGCAGCGGAGTGGAGCTGAGCAGTTTGTGGGGACAGCTGGAGTGGTTCATGGGATGGCTGGTGGAACAGAGCAGCTTGTGGGATGGTTGGAGCGACCCACGGAACAGTGAGTGGAGCGGAGCGGTTTGCAGGGATGGCTGGAGGAGCGGAGCGGAGCGGCTGGTGGAGCACAGCCACTCGTGGTGAAGGCTGCAGCAGACCTCCATGGAGAGGCGGGGCAGTCAGCCTTGCTCACATAAGGTGCCCCTTAACACCCTGTGTGCTCCCCCCAATTCCACCCAGGCTGGGGGAGGGGGGGTAAAACTCTGCAGATGAACTTTTGAACACTGGGGTGGCACTGACCAGGGACAGAGACTTTTGGGTTGTTGGACTTTGGGGTGATTTGGACTTAAGACCCTGAGGGGAAAAGGACACTCTCAAAACTTACTTGGAGGTGGGTCTTTTGCTCATGGTTTGTGTTATAATCCTGTTTGTGGTGTTTCCCCAATGTAATGCCGCATTGTTTCCCTCCTTTATTAAAAGGATTTTGCTACACTCAGACTCCGTGCTTGCGAGTGGGGAAGTATTGCCTCCTAGAGTCACCCAGAGGAGTGGTATGTAATTGTCCCAGGTCACTGGGTGGGGGCTCGAGCCGGTTTTGCATTGAGTTATTGAAACGGAACCCCTGGATACTGAACCCGGCCCTTGTTGCTGCCAACTCAGAGGAGCAGAAGAGTTACAGACATATATAAAATCATGAGTGGTATGGAGAAAGTGAATACTGAAAATTATTTACTTGTTCCCGTAATATAACAACTAGGGGCCACCAAATGAAATTAAATTAATGGGCAGCAGGTTTAAAACAATTAAAAGGAAGTTCTTCTTCAAGCAGCGCACAGTCAACTTGTGGAACTCCTTCCCTGAGGAGGTTGTGAAGGCTAGGACTATAACAGGGTTTAAAAGAGAGCTGGATAAATTCATGGAGGTTAAGTCCATTAATGGCTATTAGCCAGGATGGGTAAGGAATGGTGTCCCTAGTCTCTGTTTGTCAGAGGGTGGAGATGGATGGCAGGAGAGAGATCACTTGATCAGTGCCTGTTAGGTTCACTCCCTCTGGGGCACCTGGCGTTGGCCACTATCAGTAGACAGGATACTGGGCTGGATGGACCTTTCATCTGACCCTGTATGGCCGTTCTTATGTCCTTATGCTTGGTTTGATGGACATTTTGGCTAAATAGCTTCTGGTTTGGCTTGCCAAATTGTTGATAAATTGTACAATCAATTGCTTGACCACACTTTGGTTTGTTATAAAATATAGTTGAGAGACCAATAAATAATCAGTCAGGTTTATTGCTACCAAGACAATACTAATATAGCACAGGGAAAAGGTTCAATATGATACTAGTCTCTGGAAAGCTGTCTCATGCAGAGACGTTACATGCACCTTATGCAAAAGGTGTGCTCCCAAATTTACATATTTCAGGTGGTATTTATACAGTGATTTTACAAGTTACATATCTCTTTACACATCACAAACATTGTATCGGCTGGTAACACACCTGACAATAACCTCCCACACTACTGTAGTAGCTGCCTGTTTTCAGAGATTCCCACAGTGGGATGAGCACCGGTGTAAGTAGGTAGTGCTAGAGACGGGTGTGTATGGGGAGAGCTGGATGGAGAAAGACAGAGCTATAGGGCAGAGGTAATGCATAGGGAGGGCATGTGGGCTCAAGTCCCCCACCCCGATTGGTCTGTTGGGGGCAGGGAGACAGAGAGGCTCTGTCCTTCTCTCCCTGTGCCTCCCCCCAGCATGTTCCACCGCTCTCCCTGGAGCCAGGTGGGGAGGGGTACGGAGCTGCTTCTGCCTGGCTGGGAGACAGCAGGCTGCCCCCCACCTGGACCCTGCTCTCAGGGACAGGGGCCAAGCGAGCTGGAGCTCCCCCATCATCCCTGGTGTGCTCCACCCCTGTCCCCAGCAGCCGAGCCCAGGCAGGGAGTGGGCTGCCATTACCAGGCTCGCTCAGGCAGAAGCGGCTCCATCCCGCTCCCGGCCTGGCTGCCAGAGACAGTGGCCGAACATGCCAGGGGGGAGGCAGAGGGAAAGAAAGAGAGAGACACCCCCCTCTTGCCCCAGCAGGTAACGAGGGGCATTAGCCCAGCAGACCCAGGCTGGGCGTGGGGGGTGTCACTGGGCAGAGGATACACATGGGGCAGTCACATGTCCTCCCCTTTGGAATGCACCCCCCCTCCCAGTAATAGGAGGCATCAGTCATGTGTGTATATGAGTGTGTCTGGGTATGGACAGTAGTTTTGGTACTGATTCTCTGTTATACCCCCGGTGTGGATTCAGGTATACCAGTATAACCATGCTTTATACCCATATAACTTATTCCTCTCTATTGATGGCAATGACCTATACCAATATAAGCACCTTTCTACCGACATTCACTTCCCAAAAAGGAAAATCCCAAACTCTCACTTTTGTGAGTCACATCTTTCCATGTTTCATGTTTGGGATAGTGTGTGTATGTGTGAGTCAGGCTTGTGTGTTATATTTTGCTTTGTGTGTGTTGTGTGCAGTTGAATCCCTTATTTCTGCATGTCTTATGTGGCTCACTTTACGCTTCTTGTGCGTGCTTTTGTGTTTTGTGGGTATGTGACTCTTGGTTCAGTGCATCTTGCATGTCTCCTCTTCCATCTTGTGTGTGTGTGTGTGTGTGTGTGTGTGTGTTTGTATCATTTGTCAGTACCTTTGTGTTATGTGTGGTTGTCCTTGTGTCAGTCAGAGCCTTGTCTTTGTCCAGTACTGTTATCTCTGTGTGTTTGTGTCGTGTGTGTATCTGAGTGCATTCCACCGAGTTTCTCTTTCACATACCACCTTCCTTCCCTTGCCTAGAGCCAACACGAGAGCAAGCCAAAACTCCAACCCAACGTCCAACACAACTTGTTTCCTATGAAATCTCAAGTCCTGGCTTTGATCCCAAGAGAAAATAATGTATACCACCCCCCTCTCTCTCTCTTTTTCTGTGTGTGTTATTTTGTCCTTCTCCATCTCTCTCTCTCTTTCCTTCTTAATTATTAAAATTCCAAGGGCATATTTCTGTCCACTAAATAATAGGGCAGACACCCAATGTCATCCAGTGGGAGTTCTTCTTCAGTCAGAGAATCACTCTTATCCTGCAGGGAAAGAATAATGCATGACTTAGATGCCAGGGTGTGCAATATATGTTGGCACATCGCTACTTGTGGTAACACAAGCAGATGTGCCAATTTTGAAAAAGGGTAAACAGGATGTCCTGGGTAATTACAGGCCTTGACATCAATCCTGGGCAAGATAATGGAACAAAGCTGATATAGGGCTAAATTAAAAAAGGATTAAAGGAGGGTAATGCAATTACTGCAAATAAACATGGACTTATGGAAATAGATCCTCTCAAACTAACTTGACATTCTTCATGAGATTACAAGTTTAGCTGGTAAAGGTAATAGTACCGACATACTATACTTAGAGTTCTGACAGGCGTTTGACTTGCTACCTCATGACATTTTGATTTAAAAACAAGAAGGATTTAAAATGAACATGGCACACGTTAATTAAAAATGGGCTCACTGGCTTACAGCCCTTCTATCTGAGCCCTCGATTCCCCCCCTCCTCACCCCCAGCACAGCTCTGTAACTGTACACAGGGTATTGTCATCGAGCAGGTGTATTTCTGGTGGGGTTCCCACAGAAACTGATTCTTGACCCTGTGTGATTGAACATTTTGATCAGTGACCTCAAAAAGAGTGTAATATCATCACTGACAAAGTTTGCACAAAAACTGGGGGCGTGGGAAGTAAATACAAGGACAGATCACTGATACAGAGCCATCTGTATCATTTGGTAAACTGGGTGCAAGCAAACAATAGGCATTTAAATACAGCTAAATGTAAATGCATCAAGGAACAAAGAACGTCAGCTGTACTTACAGGATGGGGGTCTCTGTAATCTTGGAAGGACTGTCTCTGAAAAAGATTTGGGGGTCATGGTAAATAATCCCTTGAACATGAGCTCCCAGTGTGACGCTGTGACCAAAAGAGCTAATGCAATCCTGGGATGCAGAAACAGGAATATTGAGTAGGAGTAGAGAGGGTTATTTTACCTGGCACTGATGTTACTGCTACTGGAATCTTGTGTCCAGTTTTGGTGCCCACAATTCAAGAAGTATGTTAATAAATGATTAAAGGATTAGAAAACCTGACTGATAGAGATAAACTCAAAGAACTCAATCTATTGGGTTTAACAGGGAGAAGGGTAAGGGGTGATTTGATTACAATCTATGGTCTGGACTACCCTGCCACTTAAGATGATATGAGTTACGTCAATCGGGGGGGGGTGAATAAATCACCCCCTCGAGCAATGTAGCTTATATCAACCTACACAGTGTCTACACCACACTATGGCAATAAGATTCACTCTCCCACCGACTTAGTCTCTCAGGGAGGTGGAGTACTGAAGTTGACAGGAGAGCACTCTCCCGACATCAACTTATTGTGTCTTCACCAGAGCCACTAAATCGATGCCGCTGTATCGATCCCAGTGTCAATTTAGCTTGCCAGTGTAGCCAAGCCCTATAAATATCTACTTGGGGAAGAAATATTTAATAATGGGCTCTTCAGTCTAACAGAGGTAGGTATATAACGTGATCCTATGGCTGGAAGCTGAAGTGAAACATATTCAGACTGGAAATAAGGCATAATTTTTAATGGTGAGATTAATTAACCAGTGGAACAATTTACCAAGGGTCATGGTGGATAATATTTCTGATAATATTTTACTCAAGATAGGATTTTTTTTCTAAAAGATCAGCTCTAGGAATTATTTTAGGACAGTTCTATAGCATCTGCTATCTGGGAAACAAGACTAGATTATCACAAGGGCCCCGTCTGGCCTTGGAATGTATGACTCAATATGGTTTCATTGGTGATTCAATGGTAAAGCGCTCACTTTGGTAACAAGTGTTGTGAATTCAAGTCTGGCTGGAGCCATTTTTAATTTATTCCAGGGGAGTTTGGTCTACTGGAAACTGACTAATCTCCTCTCCTCATGTACTGTTGGCAAGGCAGCCCAAGGGGTACATGTTCTGGGATTGCCATCTTTAAATCACCAAAGTGGTTCACACGCTGACTTCCCCACTGATTTTCACAAACACAGGCTCTGGTTCTAATGGGGGATTTCATTACCCTGACATCTGCTGGGAGAGCAATGCAGCAGTGCACAGACAATGCAGGAAGTTTTTGGAGAGTCGGGAGGTGTGGGGGGACACTTCCTGGTGCAACTATTGGAGGAAACAACTAGGGGCCATTCTCCTCTTGACCTGCTGCTTACAAACTGGGAAGAATTGGTAGGGGAAGTAGAAGTGGGTGGCAGTGACCATAAGGTGGTTGAGTTCAGAATCCTCACAAAAGGAAGAAAGGACAGTAGCAAAATATGGACCCCGGACTTCAAAAAAGCAGACTTTGACCCCCTTAGGGAACTGATGGGCAGGATCCCCTCAGAAGCTAATATGAGAGGGAAAGGAGTCCAGGAAGCTGTATTTTAAAGAAGCCTTACTGAGGGTGCAGGAACAAACCATCCCGATGTGCAGAAAGAATAGCAAATATGGCAGGCGACCAGCTTGGCTTAACAGTGAAATCTTCGGTGAGATTAAACTTAAAAAGGAATCTTACAAGAAGTGGAAACTTGGACAGATGACTAGGGAGGAGTATAAACATATTGATCGAGCATGCAGGGGTGTAATCAGGAAGGCCAAAACACAACTGGAGTTGCAGCTAGCAAGGGATGTGAAGGGTAACAAGAAGGGTTTCTTCAGGTATGTTAGCAACAAGAAAAAGGTCAGGGAAAGTGTGGGACCCTGAATGAATGGGGGAGGCAACCAAGTGACAAAGGAAGTGGAGAAAGCTAGTGTACTAAATGCTTTTTTTGCCTTGGTCTTCACAGACAAGGTCAGTTCCCACACTACTGTCCTGGGCAACACCGTGTGGGGAGGATAGGGTGACCAGGTGTCCTGATTTTATAGGGACAGTTCTGATTTTGGGGTCTTTTTCTTATATATGCTCCTCTTACCCCCCACCCCCGTCCCAATTTTTCACATTTGCTGTCTGGTCACCCTAAGGTAGGAGGGGAGCAGCCTTCAGTGGTGAAAGAACAGGTTAAGGACTACTTAGAAAAGCAGGATATGCACAAGTCCATGGGTCCAGATCTAATGCATCTGAGAGTGCTGAGGCAGTTGGCTGATGTGATTGCAGAGACATTGGCCATTATCTTTGAAAACTCATGGCAATCAGGGGAGGTCCCAGACGATTGGAAAAAGGCAAATACAGTGCCCATCTTTTAAAAAGGGAAGAAGGAGATCCCAGGGAAATACAGACCAGTCAGCCTCACCTCAGTCCCTGGAAAAATCATGGAGCAGGTTCTCAAGGAAACCATTTTGAAGCACTTAGAGGAGAGGAAGGTGATCAGAAATAGTCAACATGGATTCACTAAGGGCAAGTCATGCCTGACCAATCTGATTGCCTTCAATGATGAGATAACTGGCTCTGTGGATATGGGGACTAGAGTATGGACATGGACATGGTGGCTAAGTCCATAAATGGCTATTAGCCAGGATGGGTAAGAATGGTGTCCCTAGCCTCTGTTCGTCAGAGGATGGAGATGGATGGCAGGAGAGAGATCACTTGATCATTGCCTGTTAGGTTCACTCCCTCTGGGACACCTGGCATTGGCCACTGTTGGTAGACAGATACTGGGCTAGATGGATCTTTGGTCTGACCCGGTACGGCCGTTCTTATGTTCTTATGAGACACAGAAGAGTCACACAAGCCACAGATTCAAATACACAGAATACAAACTCACAATAGGCAAAACTTGAAACACGCAAGATGGATTCACACATGAGCCCAAATGTGATATGTGAAAAGGTGGGATGCACACACAAAAGAGCTTTGGGTTTTTAGTTTTTGAGCAGTGAATACCAGTGGAAAGCTGCTTATTCTGAGATCGCTTATTGCCATCAATGGAGAGAAATTAACGATATAGGTGTACCGGAATTCATACTAGTGGTTGTTTTGGCATAATAGCCCATCCCATCGTGGGAGTCTCTGAAGACTGGTAGTTACTACAGGACTGTAGGAGATTGTTATTACCACATTCCCAGAAGATATGATTAATGGAGCCAACAGGTATAATTACCATGCAGATTGGGAATCTAGGGCCCATATTTCTTTGTAGTCCTACAAGCTTCTGAACTAGCTAATGGCCTAGTCAGGATTACAACTTCCCTGTTCAGCTGGTAGCTCTTCTGTCTGGAGGAAGCGACCAGGGGGACAGCCACTGTAGACTTGATTCTGGCCAACAGGAAGGAATGGGTTGTGTAGGTGAAGGTGGAAGGTAATTTGGGAGAAAGTGACCATGAAATGATAGATTTCATGATTCTCAGGAAAGGAAGGAGAAGCAGAATAAAGATGATGGACTTATAAAAAGCAGCCTTTAACAAATTCTGAGAACTGGCCGGTAAGGTCCCATAGGCAGAAAATCTAAGGGATAAAGGCGTTTGAAGTTTCTCAAGGAGACAATATTAGGGCATGTCTGCAGACTATCCTGACCTGAAGGAAAGATAGAAAGAATAATTAGAGACCAGCATGGCTCCATGACCTGAAAATCAAAATGGAATGCTACAAAAATTGGAAAGATGGACAAACTGCTAAGAGGAGTACAAAAGAGTATCTCCAGCATGGTGGGGGCAAGAATCAGAAATGCTAAGGCACAAAAAGAGCCACACCTAGCCAGGGACACAAAAGGCTTTTGAAATACATTAGGAATACTATAATGATGAAGGGATGTATCAGAAGGGAGCTAACTACTGATGACATCAAGAAGTCTGATAAATTTAATGCCTGTTTTGCTCCAGTCTCCACTAAAAAGGTTAATGGTGACCAGATAATAATAGGAGATGTACCAATCTCCTAGAACTGGAAGGGACCTTGAAAGGTCATTAAGTCCAGCCCCTGCCTTCACCTAACAGGACCAATTTTGTGGCCCAGATCACTAGGTGGCCCCCTCAAGGATTGAGCTCACAACCCTGAGTTTAGCAGGCCAATGCTCAAACCACTGAGCTATCCCTCCCCCCAATGCACAATGTACTTGAAATTAACAACAAGGAGAAAGGAATGCAAGCCAATATAGGGAAAGAACAGGCTAAAAATATTTTGATAACTTAGATTTGTTCAGTATTAGAGGGGTCGCCGTGTTAGTCTGGATCTGTAAAAGCAGCAAAGAATCCTGTGGCACCTTATAGACTAACAGACGTTTTGGAGCATGAGCTTTTGTGGGTGAATACCCACTTCGTCGGATGCAAGCAGTGGAAATTTCCAGGGGCAGGTATATATATGCAAGCAAGAAGCAAGCTAGAGATAACAAGGTTAGTTCAGTCAGGGAGGATGAGGCCCTGTTCTAGCAGTTGAGGTGTGAAAACCAAGGGAGGAGAAACTGGTTCTGTAGTTGGCTAGACATTCACAGTCTTTGTTTAATCCTGAGCTGATGGTGTCAAATTTGCAGATGAACTGAAGCTCAGCAGTTTTTCTTTGAAGTCTGGTCCTGAAGTTTTTTTGCTGCAGGATGGCCACCTTAAGATCTGCTATTGTGTGGCCAGGGAGGTTGAAGTGTTCTCCTACAGGTTTTTTGTATATTGCCCTTCCTAATATCTGATTTGTGTCCATTTATCCTTTTCCGTAGAGACTGTCCAGTTTGGCCGATGTACATAGCAGAGGGGCATTGCTGGCATATATTACATTGGTGGACGTGCAGGTGAATGAACCGGTGATGATGTGGCTGATCTGGTTAGGTCCTGTGATGGTGTTGCTGGTGTAGATATGTGGGCAGAGTTGGCATCAAGGTTTGTTGCATGGATTGGTTCCTGAGCTAGAGTTACTGTGGTGCGGTGTGCAGTTACTGGTGAGAATACGCTTCAGGTTGGCAGGTTGTCTGTGGGCGAGGACTGGCCTGCCACCCAAGGCCTGTGAAAGTGTGGGATCATTGTCCAGGATGGGTTGTAGATCCCTGATGATGTGTTGGAGGGGTTTTAGCTGGGGACTGTATGTGATGGCCAGTGGAGTCCTTTTGGTTTCTTTCTTGGGTTTGTCTTGAAGTAGGAGGCTTCTGGGTACACGTCTGGCTCTATTGATCTGTTTCCTTATTTCCTCGTGCAGGTACTGTAGTTTTGAGAATGCTTGGTGGAGATTTTGTAGGTGTTGGTCTCTGTCTGAGAGGTTAGAGCAGATGTGGTTGTACCTCAGTGCTTGGCTGTAGACAATGGATCTTGTGGTGTGCCCGGGATGGAAGCTGGAGGCATGAAGGTAGGCATAGCGGTCGGTAGGTTTTCAGTATAGGTTGGTGTTAATGTGACCATCACTTATTTGCACCGTGGTGTCTAGGAAGTGGACCTCCCATGTAGATTGGTCCAGGCTCAGGTTGATGGTGGGGTGGAAGCTGTTAAAATCGTGGTGGAATTTTTCCAGGGTCTCCTTCCCATGGGTCCAGATGATGAAGATATCATCAATGTAGCGTAGAAGGGGCGTGAGTGGACGGGAGCTGAGGAAGCGTTGTTCCAGGTCGGCCATAAAAATATTGGCATATTGTGCGGCCATGCTGGTGCCCATAGCGGTGCCACTGATCTGGAGATATATATTGTCATCAAATTTGAAATAGTTGTGTGTGAGGATAAAGGCACAGAGCTCAGCAACCAGTTGTGCCGTGGCATCATCAGGGATACTGTTCCTAATAGCTTGTATTCCATCTGTGTGTGGGATGTTTGTGTAGAGAGCCTCTACATCCATGGTGGCTAGGATGGTGTTTTCTGGAAGGTCACCAATGCATTGTAGTTTCCTCAGAAAATCAGATAGCTGGGAGTGCTGGTGGCATAGGGTCTGAGTAGAGAGTCCACATATCCAGACAGTCCTTCAGTGAGAGTGCCAATGCCCGAGACGATGGTTATTCTTGAGAGAAGAAGACTGAGGGGGGACATGATACAGTCTTCCAATATGTTAAGGGCTCTTATAAAGAGGATGGGGATCAATTGGTCTCCAAAACCAAGAAGGAATGGGCTTAATCTGCAGCAAGGGAGATTCAGGTTAGATATTAGGAAAAACTTTTTAACTACAGGGCTAGTTAAGCTCTGGAATTGGCTGCCAAAGGAAGTTGTTATAACCCTTTCTGTCATAAACTGTTGCCTTATTTCCCTTATATGTGCCTTATTGTTTAGCTTCCACTTCCAGCCATTGGATCATTTTATACCCTTGCCTGGTCAATTGAAGAGCCCTTTATCAAATATTTGTTCCCTATGTAGGTTCCCCATAATTTTTGTGGCTCTTCTCTGACCCCGCTCCAGTTTGTCAAAATCTTCCTTGAATTGTGGGCACCAGAACTGGACACGGGATTCCAGCAGCAGTTGCACCAATACCAACTTCCGAGGTAAAATAACCCCTGAACTTCTACTGGAGATTTCCTTTGGTTGTGCATATCAGGATTGCATTAGCTCTTTTGGCCACAGCATCATACTCGGGCTGATTCTCCACCATGACCCCAAAATCTTTTTCAGAGTCACTGCTTCCCAGAGTAGAGTCCCCCATTCTTCAGGTCTGGCCTGTGTTCTTTGTTACTTGAGGTATAGCTTTACATTTTCCCCCAAATACAGAACAGAAATATTTATTGAACACTTCTGCCTTGTCTGCATTATAAACTTTAGTCAGGATAATTCTATACTAGATTTCATTCTGATGAATATAAATGAATTGGTCACCAAACAGAAAAATAAGCGTTTGATGCCTTGAAGTTACATCTAGGTTATGAAGAAAGTTGTTGTGACAATATTTGTTTTTTTGTTTGTTTGCTTGTGTGGCTTTTTTTCCATGCAAATTTTTCACTTTTCAGTAAAGAACAAAAAAAGAGAAACAGAAAATAACATCTCATGAACTGGTGGAGCAGAACTGTTTTGCACACTCAGAGCTCTGTCAAATTCCCTCACTCTTGACCCACAGGCTCCAGCTATCCCAACCCGAGGCTCCTTCCCACCACAGCTCTGCTGGTGCTCCTCAATCCCAACCTGTGGCCTCACACTGTCCCCACCACAAGCATCTTTGCACCTTCCTTGTAGACCATGCCACCTTTGGAGCCAGCTTAACAGGTTCAGGCATGGCGTGGTTTTCTGTGGTAAGACTGACCATGTCTGGGAACACACAGGGCAGCCCACTCCTCCGTCCATGGTACTGTGGAGGATGCTGCACATGTGCTGGATGGTTACTTTCTTCATTCAGGGCTCCCTTGGGGTCTTCTCCAGATGAACACTGCAGACTCAGAGGCCAGTGACTGGCTCCAGCCTATGCAGCTGTTTTTTAAATCTAGCCCTGCATGTTTTGCTCACAGGCAATCTCCACATACAGACATTGCTTCTCATACGACTATCAGGCCATCATGGTTTTGAAAGCACATCAGAAAGAGAGGGAGAGAAAGACACACATCCGAACACACCAAGGGATGAGATGTTTTTCAGGCACCTAAAGGATTTGGACGCCATAAAAATCAGTGGGAAACTTGGTGTGTAAATTTCTTTGGGGATTTGAAGGTGGCAAGCCCAGCACGTGTACCCGTTGGACTGCAGTGCTCTCAGCTCAGGAAGAGAGGAGATTAGCTGGCTTCTGGTAGATCAGACTCCCCCAGAATCTAGAACTGAACAACACTTACTACCAAAACTAGTGCTTTAACCATTGATCTGGCAATGGAGTTGTGTGCTTGTGGTACCCCTGGAATAGCAGGACAAAGGGTGATGTGATGACAAACATTGCATATTGTGGCATCTAAGTGCTACATTATTCTTTCCCTGCAGGGTAAGAACGATTCTCCAAAGGAAGAAAAACTCCCATTGGATGCTGTTGGGTGTCTGCTCTATCTCTGAGGGGCAGAAATGTGTTCTTGGAATTATAATAGTGAAAGAAGGAGAGAGATATGGGGAAGGACACAATGAGACAGAGACAGAGAGGACTGGTGTAAATTATTTCCTCATGGGACCAAAGCCAGGACTGGAGATTTCAAAGGGAACAGGTTAGGTTCCATTGGGATTTGGGTGGGAGTTGTAGCTTGATACCGTATTGATTCTCAGCAATGTCAGAAAGGTGGTATGTGGAAATAAACACTTGGAGGTGTGTTCTCAGATACTCATGCAAGGCATAAACACACAGAGGAAACAACACCGGAGACAGACAAGGCTCTGACTGACACAAGCAAGAGGCACACCCTCACAAAAGCACTGACAAAACATAAGTACACACCAGTCAGAGGAGGAGACATGCAAGATGCACCCAAGAAAAACCCACAAAACAGGAGCATACCTACAAAAAACATAGCATGATATGCACAGCACTCACACAAGCAAGAGACTTAACTACACAAAACACACCCGAGGCACAAAATGAGAAGAAAAAAGTGACTCACACAAACACATGCAACACAAACACACACAAGCCCAAACATGAGACATTTAATCATGTGAGGCACAAAAGCAAAAGTTTTGGGTTTTAAGGGTTGAACATTACTGAGCAGACAGTAGATATGGTTCCAGATGGTTCCTATCCAATCTGTCATTAAGGGTACAATTAAAGTTGCCCCCCACCCCCAAAAAATAATTAAAAGGTCAACAATGTGTCCAAAGAGAAGCCAAGCTCTGAAAGAAACACGACATTTTCCCTATAGTAGGCGCATAGATGTTAATAAAAAAAAGATGTTAATTGCTCAAAAGTAGCTTGGTCCATCAATATACAGCCTGGAACGGCTTCCGGCATAACGACCGAACCAGGCTTACTCTGTCTGCAGGGAGACTGGCAAATCCTACAAGAGTTTTGGCCAGCCCAGTGGGACAGAGACCTTCGTTTGTTGTGCGCTCTGGGGGTTTAACCTGTGCTGAATTTTGCCTCCAGACTTTACCTGTGTGGTGGAGTGTGTCCTAGCTCTGGGGAAGGTGACTGCAATGGGCAGTTGAGGAGGGGATTGTAGTGAGAGGTGTTTTAGTCCGGCAGTGTCCCTCCTTTTTCAAAGAAGCCGCTGGCCGGAGACATGACGTGTTAGGGCAATTTCACTGCCCTATTAGCAGGATTCCTGTGGCTGTAAAGCCCCAGATGTTACCCATGTGCTGTCCTCTTGTAGGCAGGGTTATATCATATTAAACAATGCTCCCGAGGTTCTCAAAGTCTCCCTGACATACAGGATTGGGGAGTGTGAATCCCTTTTGTCTGCAGCCGCTGAGGACATGGCCTGTTTTGCGCTGTGGGAGCTTAACACATCTGGTTAATCAGTGCCCTAAGAAGGGGCCAGCTAGCCCTGGGAATGTGGGGGTTTCTGAGAGTACAGCACAGGTTGGGGTGACTGAGGCAGAGCCTATTTCTGCACCCCCTTTTACAATCTGGGGGAGATGGCATTACTGGGTCTGTATCTCCTGATGCAGTGGCCTCTTGTCCTGAGCCTGCCTGACAAATGAAGGCTGAGCCAGTTGCTATGGGATCCACAGACCTCCCTCTGATCTCTCTGAGGTTCTCTCCCTTGAGGTTGGTACTGAGTCTGAATTAGAGGGTGTGGGGAATGACAAAATCACAGATTTTTTGGGTGCTGAACTCCCTGAGTGGGGCTACACACCGGATACTACTGGTAGGTTTCCAGATGAGATAAAAGTGGACTAGTGATGATAGATTGGTTTCCTGACCTTACAGTGCTTTGGTTGCCTGCTAAGTACCTCATGAGACGTGTCTCCGTGACTGAGTTTGACTGACAGGTATAGATTGAACAAACTGATGACCAAAGCGTATGTCTCTTTGGGTACGTCTACACTATGGGACTATTCCGAATTTGCATAAACTGCTTTTGTAAAACAGATTGTATAAAATCGAGTGCTCGCGGCCACACTAAACACATTAAATCAGTGGTGTGCGTCCACGGTCCGAGGCTAGCATCGACTTCTGGAGCGTTGCACTGTGGGTAGCTATTCCGTAGCTATCCCATAGTTCCCGCAGCCTCCCCCGCCCCTTGGAATTTTCGGGTTGAGATCCCAGTGCATGATGGGGCAAAAATCATTGTTGCGGGTGGTTCTGGGTAAATGTCGTCAGTCACTCCTTCCTCTGGGAAAGCAACGGCAGACAAGCATTTCACGCCTTTTTTCCCTGGATTGCCCTGGCAGATGCCATAGCATGGCAATCATGGAGCCTGTTTTGCCTTTTGTGACTGTCACCGTATGTGTACTAGATGCCGCTCACAGAGGCGATTCAGCAGCGCTACACAGCAGCATGCTTTTGCTTTTGCATGACAGCAGAGATGGTTACTAGCCATACTGCACCATCTACCAATCCATAAATTGGTAAAAAGATGATCATGGCTACTAGTCCTTTTGCACTGCACCATTTGCTGCTGTCATAAGTGCCCCTGGCTGCTCTTAGCCAGGGGCACAAAAGCCAAAATTGGGAATGACTCCCAGAGTCAATCCCTCCTTTTTGGTATCTAAAAATAGAATCAGTCCTGCCTAGAATATGGGCAAGTGTACTAGAGAACCACTGTATCAGAGAGCACAGCTGCTCTGTGTCAGATCCTGCAGAAATTATGAGCTGTATGCTATTCACAGGAGGTGCTCCTGCAACAACCCCACCTGTTGATTCCATTCTTCCCCCAGCCTTCCTGGGCTACTGTAGCATTGTCCCCCCACTTGTGTGATGAAGTAATAAAGAATGCAGGAATAAGACACACTGACTTGTTAGTGAGAAATGAGTGGAAGGCAGCCTCCAGCTGCTATGATAGTCCAGACAGGACAGTAAGGAGTGTGGAGCAGAGGAGCCCAGCATCCCTCTGCTAGTCCAGGGGCAATTGAATCTTTTTTTTACACATGAAGGGTGGGGGCTGACAGAGCTCAGCCCTCTGTTGCTATGATGACAATGGTTATCAGCCATACTGCACCATCTACCAGGAAAAATTAGGGCCAGGCACCCTTGATAGACCTCACCGATGCTAGTCTGCACGGTTACCAGTCCTTTTGCACTGCCCCATGAGCCAATAGGCTGATGATGAGGACAGATACCAGTCATATTGCACCATCAGCCACCCATGGCGGGGGGGAGCAAGGATGTTGGTGTTGAGTGCTGCAGCATCGGGTCTATCTGCAGCATTCAGTAAAGATAGGGTGACATGTAAAAGAGTCAAGAGAGGATTGTTTTCCCTTTCACTTCTGGGGGTGGGTGGGGGGGGTGCGTAAATTGCCGAGCTATGCCCTGACCCACCGCGGACACTGTGTTTGACCCTAGAAGCATTTGGAGCTCAGCCAAGAATGCAAATACTTTTTGGCGACTGCAGGAACTGTGGGATAGCTTGAGTCCTCCAGTCCATGAGCGTCCATTTGATTCTTGGGCTTTCCATTACGTTTGTCACGCAGCAGTGCGCTGAGCCCCTGCTATGTCGTCTGTCTGGAGATTTTTTAAAAATGATTTTGAATTTCGTCTTCTGTAACGGAGCGCTGATAGAACAGATTTGCCTGCCCTTACAGTGATCACATCCGCATGGTCCATGCGGGAGCTCTTTCTTTATTTTGATTTTTAACTGCATCGCCACACGTGCTGATCTGAGCTCCACGCTAGGCAAACAGGAAATATTCAAAAGTTCGCGGGGCTTTTCCTGTCTACCTGGCCACTGCATCCGAGTTCAGATTGCTTTCCAGAGCGGTCAGTGGTGCACTGTGGGATACCGCCCGGAGGCCAATACCATCGATCTGCGGCCACACTAACCCTAATCCGATATGGTAATTCCGATACTAGCGCTACTCCTCTCGTTAGGGAGGAGTACAGAAACCGGTTTAACGAGCCCTTTATACCGATATAAAGGGCCTCTCAGTGTGGACGGGTGTGGTGTTAAATCGGTTTTACGCTCCTAAAACCGGTTTAAACGCCTAGTGTAGACCAGGCCTTTGACCAATGGAAATGCTGAGGATAAATGGATATAAGAAAATTTGGTGATTTTGGGGTTGTTATTTTTCTCAGTCTGTTTACTTATTTTTAATGATGAACACTGATCTGATGGGTAATTTTGTTTGTTGCTCTCTGAACATGAATGGGTGTGGGAATTTTAATTGTACCCAATGAGAGATTGGGTAGGAATCATCTGGAACTGCATCCACTGTCTGCTCAGCGACTCGCAACTTTTCTATCCCCTTCTGATCTGACTGATGCGTGGTGAAATTTTTGCCCTTATGCCTGATGGTACTCTTGGTTGAGTACTAGTGCCGACTCTTTCTCTATGGCCTGCTTGGATTGTTACTATGTTTTTATTCATCCTTTGTCTCATTTGTTTTCTAATTGTATTGTCGCTATTGGGATTTCAGATCATGATTTGGTCTTATTTGTGTTGTCTTTTTCCCCTGTTCAAGAATGTTGCCCATACGGACATTTTAAGAACATCCTGTCTTCCAACAGTGGCCAGTACCAGTGCCTGAGAGGGAATGAACAGAACAAGTAATCGTAAAGTGATCCATCCCCTGTTGCCCATTCCCAGCTTCCCAGTTTCTTTTGTTATGTGAATAGGTAAATAACACTTACTTATTCATGTTCGCCACAGCATTTGTGATTTTATAGGCCTCTATCATATCGCCCCTCAGTCATCTTTTTTCTAAGCTGAACAGTCCCCATGCTTTAAATCTCTCCTCATAAGAGCATAAGTATGGCCATATGTTGTTCAGATCAAAACTACACAGGATCATTTTAGGGGGCAAGCAAAGATGCCACATTTATTATGATAACACAATTTGATCTATAACTAGTAGTGAATACCTTAATACTTATACACATAGCCCCCCCACCAAATGTTCTGCAGCTGCTCGATAGTTACCAGTCCTGAGTGTAGCTTGAGTTCGTGGCTTGAGTTCGCAGCTTGGGATCGTAGCTTGTGGCAGCTAACTGGCCAGGAAAGCTAGGCACAAGGAGGAGCTGGGTCTCTGTTGGGCGTGCACTGATGTCCCTCGATGTTGATAGCAGAACGTTACCCAAAGTCTCTCATCTCACCCATCTTTTTTTATAGGCTTTTAGTTTGAATTCAAAGTCTATGGGTCTTGCTGTGTCACGCTGTCTCTGGGTTTGGTGATTGATTACCTGTCAATTGCAGACGTGACTTTCAGCCTTGAACTTGGCTTTGATCTTCCTTCTGTTGTACTTTTGTCCTTTTCTTTTTAGGGCGGACACTTCTTACTTTGTTTAGGTTTGTTGTCTGCATCTTCAGCCGTTGCTATTTGAACTTTATTTCATTAGGACAGACTGGCGCTGGAGGTTGATTCTATCATTCATACATACCTCATTCACACATCTAAACTACACTAATAAGATTACAGCAGGGCTTGCAAAAATGAAGGCTGCAGCAACAAGCCTCCCACAAAATGGAGTAAGCGTTTTAAAATGGAGTTTGAATTGCAATAGTGAACAGAAGTTACAATGTAGGCAAGTGTAATGAAATGGTGAACAGAAGTTACATTGATAAAGGGAACAATTAAAAACAATTTCATTCATCAGTTCTACACATATTGGTCATTATCCCTTGGGTTTTTGTATTTGGTGTTCATTTTTACTGTTAAATATAGGTTCACAAATAGATGTAGGCATGCCTTTTGAGCTTGGATCAAGCAAAGTTGGCCAGTTTGAAGAGTAGATAATGTAAATTATTTGGTACTGGGGATGGTGTTGATCTTTTTTATTATTATTATTGTTGTTATTATTATTATTATTATTGTAGTTTTATGCTAAACTTCATTTCAAGTTTAGATAGTCTTTTATACACAATGTAGATCAAATTTTCAGCGGTGGGCAACTGCAAATGTGCGTTTTGTGACTAGGGATGTGCAACTGTTTTTGAATTTGCATTTTTTTCTTGTTTTTACTGTGTTTTATGTACTGATTTCTTAAAAGTATTTTAAAGGTCATCTATCCCCATTCACACCCATCTCTCTATCTAATTACATGTGTGATCTAATTGTTGGAGTGTCTGAAGACTGTGGGAGGTTGTTATTGCCATGAGCATTCCCAGAAGTTATGATTATGAAGCTGCCAAGCTTGGGATGAAGCCACCAGATGTTTTTATCATACAGATCGGGAGGCGAGGGCCCACATTTCCTTGCATTCTTAAAAGCTTCTGAATGAGGTAAAGTCTTAATTTCTCTTAGGAAATAACCCTGGTCCCTGTTCAGCTGGTAGTTCTTCTAATGGGAGGAAGTAAACAGAGGTAAAGCCAGTTTAGACTTGATTCTGGTCATCAGGGAGGAACTGTTTGCAAATGTGAAGGTAGAAGGAAATATGGGTGAAAGCAATCAAGCAATGATAACTGTCATAATTCTAAGGAGAGGACAGAGTGAAAGAAGCAGAATAAGGATGTTGGACTTCAAAAAACAAACTAACAATCTCAGAGAGGTCCCATGGGAATAAGTCTCAGGGATAAAGGAGTTCAGGGGAACTGGTAGTTTCTCAAGGAGACAATATTAAAGGCACATCTGCCAAATATCCTGATGCAAATCAAAGATAGAAAGAAGAGTAACAGGCCAGTATGGCTCCATCAGGGGCTCTTTAATGACCTGAAAACCAGAAAGGAATCCTACAAAAAGTGGAAACCTGGACAAATTGCTAAGGAGCAGTACAAAAGAACAACAGAGTTATGAATGAGTTATGTCCAAAGCAATAAGAAGAGGCTCTTTAAATACATTAGGAACAAGAGAAAGATTAATTTAACCACCTTGGAGCAGCACAGCAGCCACCTGCACTCTGCTGACCCTCAGTGACACCCAACTAGGTAGCCAGACACCTACTTAAAGTGGCCAGAGCACCTTTTGGAGAAACTGGTGCAAAGACAAGTGAGGAATGAACGGCAGATGTTTAAACGTGTACACCAGATCAGAAGCTGCCCAGAATCATTCACTGTAACAGAGCTGGAACAGACACTGGGTAGCATCAAGTGTGGAACAGCTGTGGGCTATGACAACATATCTCCAGAATTCCTGAAAAACCTTGGCCCCCGTGCTTGGCTTTGGCTTTCTGGCTTTGGAAATTATTCACTAGGGGCATCAGTGAAGGGAGGCTACCGAAGATAAGGCACACCGCAAAAGTCATTGGTCCCCTAAAGCCTGGAAAGGCTAGTTATAGATCAAATTGTGTTATCATAATAAATGTGGCATCTTTGTCTTGCCCCCTAAAGCGATCCTGTGTAGTTTTGATCTGAACAACATATGGCCATACTTATGCTCTTATGAGGAGAGATTTAAAGCATGGGGACTGTTCAGCTTAGAAAAAAGATGACTGAGGGGCGATATGATAGAGGTCTATAAAATCACAAATGCTGTGGAGAACATGAATAAGTAAGTGTTATTTACCCATTCACATAACAAAAGAAACTGGGAAGCTGGAAATGGGCAACAGGAGATGGATCACTTTACGATTACTTGTTCTGTTCATTCCCTCTCAGACACTGGTACTGGCCACTGTTGGAAGACAGGATGTTCTTAAAATGTCCGTACGGGCAACATGCTTGAACAGGGGAAAAAGACAACACAAATAAGACCAAATCATGATCTGAAATCCCAATAGTGACAATACAATTAGAAAACAAATGAGACAAAGGATGAATAAAAACATAGTAACAATCCAAGCAGGCCATAGAGAAAGAGTCGGCACTAGTACTCAACCAAGAGTACCATCAGGCATAAGGGCAAAAATTTCACCACGCATCAGTCAGATCAGAAGGGGATAGAAAAGTTGCGAGTCGCTGAGCAGACAGTGGATGCAGTTCCAGATGATTCCTACCCAATCTCTCATTGGGTACAATTAAAATTCCCACACCCATTCATGTTCAGAGAGCAACAAACAAAATTACCCATCAGATCAGTGTTCATCATTAAAAATAAGTAAACAGACTGAGAAAAATAACAACCCCAAAATCACCAAATTTTCTTATATCCATTTATCCTCAACATTTCCATTGGTCAAAGAGACATACGCTTTGGTCATCAGTTTGTTCAATCTAGTTTGTTTGAATCTGTCAGTCAAACTCAGTCACGGAGACACGTCTCATGAGGTACTGAGCAGGCAACCAAAGCACTGTAAGGTCAGGAAACCAATCTATCATCACTAGTCCACTTTTATCTCATCTGGAAACCTACCAGTAGTATCCGGTGTGTAGGCCCACTCAGGGAGTTCAGCACACAAAAAATCTGTGATTTTGTCATTCCCCACACCCTCTAATTCAGACTCAGTACCAACCTCAAGGGAGAGAACCTCAGAGAGATCAGAGGGAGGTCTGCGGATCCCATAGCAACTGGCTCAGCCTTCATTTGTCAGGCAGGCTCAGGACAAGAGGCCACTGCATCAGGAGATACAGATCCAGTAATGCCATCTCCCCCAGATTGTAAAGGGGGTGCAGAAATAGGCTCTGCCTCAGTCACCCCAACCTGTGCTGTACTCTCAGAAACCCCCACATTCCCAGGGCTAGCTGGCCCCTTCTTAGGGCACTGATTAACCAGATGTGTCAAGCTCCCACAGCGCAAAACAGGCCATGTCCTCAGCGGCTGCAGACAAAAGGGATTCACACTCCCCAATCCTGTATGTCAGGGAGACTTTGAGAACCTCGGGAGCATTGTTTAATATGATAAAACCCTGCCTACAAGAGGACAGGACATGGGTAACATCTGGGGCTTTACACTACAATCCCCTCCTCAACTGCCCATTCCAGTCACCTTCCGCAGAGCTAGGACACACTCCACCACACAGGTAAAGTCTGGAGGCAAAATTCTGCACAGGTTAAACCCCCAGAGCGCACAACAAACGGAGGTCTCTGTCCCACTGGGCTGGCCAAAACTCTTGTAGGATTTGCCAGTCTCCCTGCGGACAGAGTTAAGCCTGGTTCAGTCGTTATGCCGGAAGCCGTTCCAGGCTGTATATTGATGGACCAAGCTACTTTTGAGCAATTAACATCTTTTTTTTATTAACATCTATGCGCCTACTATAGGGAAAATGTCGTGTTTCTTTTAGAGCTTGGCTTCTCTTTGGACACATTGTTGACCTTTTAATTATTTTTGGGGTGGGGGAGGGCAACTTTAATTGTACCCTTAATGACAGATTGGATAGGAACCATCTGGAACCATATCTACTGTCTGCTCAGTAATGTTCAACCCTTAAAACCCAAAACTTTTGCTTTTGTGCTTCACAGGATTAAATGTCTCATATTTGGGCTTGTGTGTGTTTGTGTTGCATGTGTTTGTGTGAGTGACTTTTTTCTTCTCATGTTGTGCCTCGGGTGTGTTTTGTGTAGTTAAGTCTCTTGCTTGTGTGAGTGCTGTGCATATCATGCTATGATTTTTGTAGGTATGCTCCTGTTTTGTGGGTTTTTCTTAGGTGCATCTTGCATGTCTCCTCCTCTGACTGGTGTGTACTTATGTTTTGTCAGTGCTTTTGTGAGGGTGTGCCTCTTGCTTGTGTCAGTCAGAGCCTTGTCTGTCTCCAGTGTTGTTTCCTCTGTGTGTTTATGCCTTGCATGAGTATCTGAGAACACACCTCCAAGTGTTTATTTCCACATACCACCTTTCTGACATTGCTGAAAACCAATACGGTATCAAGCTACAACTCCCACCCAAATCCCAATGGAACCTAACCTGTTCCCTTTGAAATCTCCAGTCCTGGCTTTGGTCCCATGAGGAAATAATTTACACCAGTCCTCTCTGTCTCTGTCTCATTGTGTCCTTTCCCATATCTCCTTCTTTCACTATTAAAATTCCAAGAACACATTTCTGCCCCTCAGAGATAGAGCAGACACCCAACAGCATCCAAAGGGAGTTTTTCTTCCTTTGGAGAATCGTTCTTACCCTGCAGGGAAAGAATAATGTAGCACTTAGGTGCCACAATATGCGATGTTTGTCATCACATCACCCTTTGTCCTGCTATTCCAGGGGTACCATAAGCACACAACTCCATTGCCAGATCAATGGTTAAAGCACTAGTTTTGGTAGTAAGTGTTGTTCAGTTCTAGGTTCTGGGGGAGTCTGATCTACCAGAAGCCAGCTAATCTCCTCTCTTCCTGAGCTGAGAGCACTGCAGTCCAACGAGTACACGTGCTGGGCTTGCCACCTTCAAATCCCCAAAGAAATTTACACACCAAGTTTCCCACTGATTTTTATGGTGTCCAAATCCTTTAGGTGCCTGAAAAACATCTCATCCCTTGGTGTGTTCGGATGTGTGTCTTTCTCTCCCTCTCTTTCTGATGTGCTTTCAAAACCATGATGGCCTGATAGTCGTATGAGAAGCAATGTTCACCAGTCCATGTCTGTATGTGGAGATTGCCTGTGAGCAAAACATGCAGGGCTAGATTTAAAAAACAGCTGCATAGGCTGGAGCCAGTCACTGGCCTCTGAGTCTGCAGTGTTCATCTGGAGAAGACCTCAAGGGAGCCCTGAATGAAGAAAGTAACCATCCAGCACATGTGCAGCATCCTCCACAGTACCATGGACGGAGGAGTGGGCTGCCCTGTGTGTTCCCAGACATGGTCAGTCTTAGCACAGAAAACCACGCCATGCCTGAACCTGTTAAGCTGGCTCCAAAGGTGGCATGGTCTACAAGGAAGGTGCAAAGATGCTTGTGGTGGGGACAGTGTGAGGACACAGGTTGGGATTGAGGAGCACCAGCAGAGCTGTGGTGGGAAGGAGCCTCGGGTTGGGATAGCTGGAGCGGTGGAGCCTGTAGGTCAAGAGTGAGGGAATTTGACAGAGCTCTGAGTGTGCAAAACAGTTCTGCTCCACCAGTTCATGAGATGTTATTTTCTGTTTCTCTTTTTTTGCTCTTTACTGGAAAGTGAAAATTTTGCATGGAAAAAAAGCCACACAAGCAAACAAACAAAAAAACAAATATTGTCACAACAACTTTCTTCATAACCTAGATGTAACTTCAAGGCATCAAACTCTTATTTTTCTGTTTGGTGACCAATTCATTTATATTCATCAGAATGAAATCTAGTATAGAATTATCCTGACTAAAGTTTATAATGCAGACAAGGCAGACAAGTGTTCAATAAATATTTCTGTTCTGTATTTGGGGGAAAATGTAAAGCTATACCTCAAGTAACAAAGAACACAGGCCAGACCTGAAGGATGGGGGACTCTACTCTGGGAAGCAGTGACTCTGAAAAAGATTTTGAGGTCATGGAGGAGAATCAGCTGAGAATGATGCTGTGGCCAAAAGAGCTAATGCAATCCTGATATGCACAACCAAAGGGAATCTCCAGTAGGAGTTCAGGGGTTATTTTACCTCAGAAGTTGGTATTGGTGCAACTGCTGCTGGAATCCCGTGTCCAGTTCTGGTGCTCACAATTCAAGAAAGATTTTGACAAACTGGAGCGGGGTCAGAGAAGAGCCACAAAAATTATGGGAAACCTACATAGGGAACAAATATTTGATAAAGGGCTCTTCAATTGACCAGGCAAAGGTATAAAATGATCCAATGGCTGGAAGTGGAAGCTAGACAATAAGGCACATATAAGGGAAATAAGGCAACAATTTATAACAGAGAGGGTAATAACAACTTCCTTTGGCAGCCAATTCCAGAGCTTAACTAGCCCTGTAGTTAAAAAGTTTTTCCTAATATCTAACCTGAATCTCCCTTGCTGTAGTTTAAGCCCATTCCTTCTTGGTTTTGGAGACCAATTGATCCCCATCCTCTTTATAAGAGCCCTTAACATATTGGAAGACTGTATCATGTCCCCCCTCAGTCTTCTTCTCTCAAGAATAACCATCATCTCGGGCATTGGCACTCTCACTGAAGGACTGTCTGGATATGTGGACTCTCTACTCAGACCCTATGCCACCAGCACTCCCAGCTATCTCCGTGACACCACTGATTTCCTGAGGAAACTACAATGCATTGGTGACCTTCCAGAAAACACCATCCTAGCCACCATGGATATAGAGGCTCTCTACACAAACATCCCACACACAGATGGAATACAAGCTCTTAGGAACAGTATCCCTGATGATGCCACATCACAACTGGTTGCTGAGCTCTGTGCCTTTATCCTCACACACAACTATTTCAAATTTGATGACAATATATAATCTCCAGATCAGTGGCACCGCTATGGGCACCCGCATGGCCCCACAATATGCCAATATTTTTATGGCCGACCTGGAACAACGCTTCCTCAGCTCCCGTCCACTCACGCCCCTTCTCTACCTACACTACATTGATGACATCTTCATCATCTGGACCCATGGGAAGGAGACTCTAGAAAAATTCCACCACGATTTCAACAGCTTCCACCCCACCATCAACCTCAGCCTGGACCAATCTACATGGGAGGTCCACTTCCTAGACACCACGGTGCAAATAAGTGATGGTCACATTAACACCAACCTATACCGAAAACCTACCGACCGCTATGCCTACTTTCATGCCTCCAGCTTCCATCCTGGGCACACCACATCCAAGCACTGAGGTACAACCGCATCTGCTCTAACCCCTCAGACAGAGACCAACACCTACAAAATCTCCACCAAGCATTCTCAAAATGACAGTATCCGCATGAGGAAATAAGGAAACAGATCAACAGAGCCAGACGTATACCCAGAAGCCTCCTACTGCAAGACAAACCCAAGAAAGAAACCAAAAGGTCTCCACTGGCCATCACATACAGTCCCCAGCTAAAACCCCTCCAACGCATCATCAGGGATCTACAACCCATCCTGGACAATGATCCCACACTTTCACAGGCCTTGGGTGGCAGGCCAGTCCTCGCCCACAGACAACCTGCCAACCTGAAGCATATTCTCACCAGTAACTGCACACCGCACCATAGTAACTCTAGCTCAGGAACCAATCCATGCAGCAAACCTCGATGCCAACTCTGCCCACATATCTACACCAGCGACACCATCACAGGACCTAACCAGATCAGCCACACCATCTCCGGTTCATTCACCTGCACGTCCACCAATGTAATATACGCCATCATATGCCAGCAATGCCCCTCTGCTATGTACATCAGCCAAACTGGACAGTCTCTACGGAAAAGGATAAATGGACACAAATCAGATATTAGGAACGGCAATATACAAAAACCTGTAGGAGAACACTTCAACCTCCCTGGCCACACAATAGCAGATCTTAAGGTGGCCATCCTGCAGCAAAAAAACTTCAGGACCAGACTTCAAAGAGAAACTGCTGAGCTTCAGTTCATCTGCAAATTTGACACCATCAGCTCAGGATTAAACAAAGTCTGTGAATGGCTTGCCAACTACAGAAGCAGTTTCTCCTCCCTTGGTTTTCACACCTCAACTGCTAGAACAGGGCCTCATCCTCCCTGATTGAACTAACCTCGTTATCTCTAGCTTGCTTCTTGCTTGCATATATATACCTGCCCCTGGAAATTTCCACTACTTGCATCCGACCAAGTGGGTATTCACCCACGAAAACTCATGCTCCAAAACGTCTGTTAGTCTATAAGGTGCCACAGGATTCTTTGCTGCTTTTACAGATCCAGACTAACACGGCTACTCCTCTGATACTGTAACTACCAGTCTTCAGAGACTCCCACAAAGGGATGGGCTATTATGCCAGAACAACCACTAGTATGAATTCAGGTACACCTATAGCGTTAATTTCTCTCCCTTGATGGCAATAAGCGATCTCAGAATAAGCAGCTTTCCACTGGTATTCACTGCTCAAAAACTAAAAACCCAAAGCTCTTTTGTGTGTGCGTCCCACCTTTTCACATATCACATTTGGGCTCATGTGTGAATCCATCTTGCGTGTTTCAAGTTTTGCCTATTGTGAGTTTGTATTCTGTGTATTTGAATCCGTGGCTTGTGTGACTCTTCTGTGTCTCATGTTTATGTATCGTGTGAGTGTGTGTGTGTGTGCATATGTTGCCCATATGTGCCTCTTGCATGCCTCCTCTTCTTCGTGAGTCTTTGTATCTACTGTCAATGCATCTGTGTTGTGTGTGTTTATGCCTTTCTCTTGGCTGTGTCAAAATCCTGTCTGTCTCTGGTGTTGTTTCATTGGTGTGTTTGAATCTTGTCTGCCTTAGCGCATTACTCTGAGTGTCTCTTTCCTTCCTTCCTTTGCCTAGAACCAATGGAGGAGAAGCCAAAACTCACAACCCAACCTGTTGCCTTGAAAATATCAGAAATAGTTCCCTACCCAAGAACACCTCTCAGCTGTAAATCTCTTTCTCTCTCTCATTGTGTCTTTCCCCATCTCTCTGTCCTTCATTCACTATTAAAATTCCAAGGGCACATTTCTGCCTCTCAGAAATAGGGCAGAGACCCAATGGTATCCAGTGGGAGTTCTTCTTCCTTCAGAGAATTGCTCTTATCCTGTGGGGGAAGAATCACATATCACTCGGGTGGCAGGATGTGAATTATATATGTCATCACCTCACCCCCAGTGTTCTCATATTCCCCTGACAGCCGATGCCTAGTGATTCACACAGCAGTTCTAGCAATCTGTTGTTATGAGTTCAAGTCTCATGGGGGGAATCTGATCTACTAGTGCTAGCTAACCTTCTTCCTTCCTGTAATGACAGCACAGCAGCCCAAGGGGTTCATGTGCTCTGACTGCCACCTTCAAAGGGATTTAGACATACAGTTCCCCACTAACTATTGTATTGTCCAATTCTTTTAGTCCCTTTGCAGTGGGGTGTGGGTCAGCATTGAGGGGCACCAGCAGAACTGTGCGGGATGGGGAGCTGTTGTAATAATTGGGCCTACAAATTTACCCTAATATTAAACTCAGCTGTGAAGAGTGAAAGTTTTACCAAATGTCCAGTCACAAATAACAATAAGGGTTGAGTGGAAAAGGTGCAAAGTGAAACTCATTAAACGAGCCCAAACAAACAGGCCCCCTGACATCACTCAAAGACTGAGTTTGGATCATGGCTGGTAAACGAGAGAAGTGTGGAGCTGGAAATCAAAGGACCAAAACTGGTGTGTGGGGAATAAGGCCTCACTAGTGAACCAGAAAATATGGTGAAGGGCTTTTCCACCCATCGCTTCCTTCTGGGGACCTTAAATATAGGTGAACTGGGGAGGAAAACCGACAGAGGAGAGGATGCGAATGCAAAAATCACTGACCGAATGCAGGGGAAGCAGCGAGCTTTACCATCATGGCTGCCTTGTGGGCCATCTCCTGAGAGCACAGGATCAAGCATGACACCTGTGGGCCTCCTTCATCCTAATCCCGAGAGAGGTCCTGACCAGGCCTGGCAAGATAGAGGAACCCAGCTGACATGGCCCCCTCGACCGGCTCTGGCCCAACCCCAGCCACCACCTGGCATGGGAGACTGGGATATGTCTGCACTGAAAAGACAAAACCATGGCGCTGGGTCCCGGCTCTGAAACCTGGAAAGTGGAGTGGTTCCCAGGCTCCATCCCACACCTGAACGTCTGAGTCAATCGACCCAAGCTCCGAGACTCCATGCCACAGGTTTCTCTTTGCCCTGTAGATGTTCCCTTTGTCTTCCCCTTCCCCACCATATTCTCTCTCTTTTCTTTCCCTCTCCTTTCCCCTTCTGTCTAATAAGAGACTGGCTTAGCCGGAGAACACTGGATGTTTTGCAACACTGCGGTGAGCCAGTAACCAAAGACACAGGTAAAAACACTGGCCTGAACAGCTGGTACAAGTTTGCCAGGTCTCAGAGTGCCTTGTGTTTCCCCAACAGTGAGGTTGCAAATGAGAATCAACACCAGAGACAGATGCTATATTTTCTCTCCCCTTTAGTGGGTGTCTCTGGTTTTGCTTCCAGGACACGTTATTGCACTTTACCCACCACAGCTCCTGACCATCTCAACTAATTTCTCTTTTCCCCTAAAAGGACAGTTATTACCATCTGTAGCTTCTAGGACACTTTGGAGTATTTTGGTTCCTTCTGGACACCAAACCCCAAACCTTGTTGAACTGTTTGAAGTCCATAAATTATTTTAATGGACCCCAGGACTAGGGCATCAGGGAGTACCAGGTTGGGATTGAGGGGCATTGGCAGAGCAGGCTGTGGGGAGCTTAGGGCTGGGATAGCAGGAGGGTATAAATCAGGATTGGGGAGCACCAGCAATGCTATGAGTTCCCAGGATAGGACTGGATTAGGAAGGTGTCAGTGGGTTAGGACTTGGGGTCCATCCACACAGAAAATGAAGCTGTGTTTGCAGCATGGGTGGGCGTTCCTATGCTAACTTTAGTCTAGCTAGCATGGGACATGTTGGCCTGGACTGCAGCACAGGCTGGTGACCAGAGTACGGGCCAGGCTCCCTGGCAGACTGGGACTTGGGCAGCTACCTCATGGTGAATTCTGTGCCACCCAGTATTGTTACTCACACTAGCTAGAATAAAGCTGACACTGTTCTGCCCACCCATGCTATAATCACACCTTTGCTTGCTGGTTAGACACACCCTGAGATGTTTTGGTGGAGCCCACATCTCGGGCAGGACATGTGCTGTTTGTTCTCCAACCATGCCCAGCCTGCTGGGCCACTACTTTTAATCGCAAGATATCAGGAAATTATCCTTACCCAATTGTTTATTGGATTTCCCCTCCCCTTCCATGTCTCTATATAACCTGCTCCCAGACAGGCAGGAGGATCAGGGTGAGGTTCCGCTCAGGAGAGGCTCAGAACCATCACTCTGACAGCAGTGAAGGAACAAGGACTTGGGTAAGTTGCCAGAGATTCCACCAGCCGGGAAAGAGCAGAGAGCTGTGTCACATGGGGCTGCAACTGCAGGGTTTGTTTCTGGGAGGCAGCATGATCCGGTGGTTATTGCAGGGGTGGTCAGAGCCAGGACTCCTGGGTTTTATCTCCAGCTCAGCGTGGGGAGCAATGGGAGAGAGAAAAGGGAGCAGAGGTTGATGTCAGTTGGTCTCAGAGCAGCACATCATGCAGTGGAGCAGGAATAATGGGAGGGGAAGGAGCTTTGGGGGAGAATGGGGTGGGACTGGGAAGGGGCTTTGGGTCCAGCAGTTTCCATAGAGGAGGCAGAGCCCCACCCGGTGATGTCTCCATTCATCTTCACCTTTTGTCCCCTCTACAGGTCGATCCAGTGACAGACACAGCCATGGCTCCAAGCAGACCCCGCCCTGTGCTCCTGCTGACCCTCGCCCTGCTGGCTGCCTGTGTGGCTCTGACCCTCGGACAGAAGTGGAACCCACTGCATGACATATTCCGGAAAGAACATGTGGACAACCCCAAGACCGTCGCCACCAACAACAATGCCTATTGCAACAGGATGATGTGGGACCGGGTGATGTACTGGAAATACAGCAACACCTTCATCCATGAAACACCCGAGAACATCACCAAAGTCTGCACAACAGAGGGGGTAGCCAACGGGCCCTACCGGTACGAGAGCAAGAATGAATTCAACATCACCACCTGCACATTTAACCCCTGGAGCATCTCTTACACCGGGATCAGCGCATCACAAAAAATCGTCATTGCCTGTTGGGATGGTCTCCCTGTTTTCTATGTGAAGAGCAAATAGGCCAGCACTAGGCATGGAGGGCAGGCAGGGGACCCTGCTGCTTCCTCCCATCCGGCTCCCCGATACTGGTCACCGCACCCGGCTCCTCACCTACCTCTGAACACAGGTCAAATTGTGCAGGTGTTTCATCCCCTCACCATCTGCTGCCCCCTAGTGCCCATTATACAGTATAGCCGCCCCTTCCCCACCCCCACCCTCTGCTGCCCCTAGTGCCCATTATACAGTATAGCCACCCCTTCCCCACCCCCCCTCCTCTGCTGCCCCTTGTCATCTCCCCACTGCCAAAAATAGCAGCCATCTCAACCTCTGTCCTTTAATCAAGAACTATCCACCAGTTTCACCCTGCTGGTGTTGCGTATTCAGTCTAAGAATGGATAAGCCTCACATTCATCATGTTAAGTGCTATTCATCATTGTTCTCTTCATCATTTTTGAACATCTGTCCCCGCCTGCCATTCTCTGTGCTCCCTGAACTCAATAAAATCTGAAACCTGCAAAGCAATAACCGCCTAGTTGTGTTACATTGGGAATAGCAAGATTGTAAACTGCTGAACACTTCAGGAGTGTGCTGTGGTTTCCAATGAGATTCTCTGTGTTTTCAGCTCCATCTCAACCTTCTTCCCCAGTCTTGGGAACAGAACTCAGGAGTGCTGACTTCCACCTCCAGCCTGCTCTAACCCAGTAGACCCCACTTCCCATTAAGAGCTTGGTATTAAACACATGAGTCCTGAATCTTCACCTGCTCTTTTCTAACCCAGTGGAAAGCGCTCCCCTCCCAGGGTCAGGATTAGAACCCGATTCCCAGCCTCCCTTGCGCTAACCCATTAGACCCCACTCCTCTCCAAGAACTGGATGCTTCAGGGCAGGATCCATTCCCCTCCCATTAGTCCTGCTCCACTGCATGAAGGTTAGGAAGAAATTTTGCCCCTGAGAAAATTTTCCATAATTCTCTTGGGGCGTGGGGGGGAATTCCTTCCCCTAAAGCAACTGGGACAGCCTAGTGTCAGAGACTGAGCTGAAGGGACCCTGGTCTGGGCCATCCCCAAAGTCATTGCCGAAGGCTGGGTCATTCCACCTGCCACCCCCAATCCCTCCATGTGGTCTCATGTGGCATTTGAACTTGTCATCTGGGGCCCAGTTGGAGCTATAGAGTTTTACACGCAGCCCCTTGGCTGGATGCCTGCAGAGTAACTCACTAGCAGGAGTGATGTGAGGTCTCCACTTACACCCAGTAGCCCACTGGTCCTGGGAATCATTGCGGGATGGGTGGATGGCTAATGTTTAAGGGGTTATGTGTCTGTGTTGAAAATTACATTCCCAAGGCAAGTAACCAGGAGGTGACATATCTTGGGCAGGTTCCTTTCAGATAGGAGGGAACAGATACTTATCTGCCTGTCTGGCCATTGTGTGCCTCACAGTAAGTCTATTTCCATTGCAAGACAGACGCTGATTAAGAGATTGCAAAATCTACAAGGAAAAAACAACAACCAGCAAGGAGGCAAACTGTTTGTGAGTAAGGGCAATGGATTGGTCTGATAGATCTAGGGGTGCAAACAGACACCTGGGACCCTTCACCAAAGAGGCAACCAGACAGCACAATTTGTCCCATGAACAGATGAGCCCAGCCCAGCCCAGCCAGGAAACATCAGAAGGACTTTGGGTGAGCTTTGCTCTGAAAGTATCTAGCTGAGTAACTCTCAGTTCTGGAAGGTGGGTGAGGATGTTATTTTAAATGTCACCATTTGTTTCCCAGCTCTTCTCTGTGCCGCTACGTGAACCTTTGTGCTTTGTTTACTACACTTTCACTATACACACGTCTAAAGGCTGGAGGCTTAAGCAGAGATGAAGCTAGTGCTGCTTCTTTGGAAGCAGTGAATTGGTGGATATTACAGGCATCTAGTGGATATGGGGCTGGACGGTCCAGGGAGATGCTTGGGGGTTGGCGTGTGTCTAGCATTAGCCTGCAGAGGGATAGCAGGGCCTGCACAGCTTGAGAGAGGAGTGCTTGTGTTTCCCATAGTGCCGGGAGTTGCAGAACTTCTACCCACTAAGGGCAGGTGGTAGCACAGGTACCACATTGGATGGGGGCACCCAGGGTCACATGCCCCTCCAGTTTTCTGCCAGAGTTTGCCAGCCAGACCCCGTCCCCATGCGGCAGCTCCTAGAGCTAGCAAGCTGCGGCTGTGGGGGGAAGCAGCAGCAAACAGCTGGGAGGTGCAGGAAGGAGCCAACCTTTAAGTTGTGTCTCCCTCACTCTCAGCTGGTACCTGTTGTCTCTGGACAGTAGCAGGGTGCCTTCCAGCCATGCTACTCTGGGGGTGCATCAGAGTGGCGTAGTTGGCAGGATCGACACCCTGTTTCCTGGATCACACTCCAGGCACTGATCTACCCGATAATACAGAGACTCAGAGATTCAAATGTGAGATGGTTGGAAACAGGTGCAGAAAAAAAAATATGGTTTGTTATTTTCCATCCATTTGTTTCAGGTTAGGGAAATAGAGCACAAAAAAAGAATGGGCTGAGCAAGCCGAAGCCATATGCTAAACCCATCAGATCACAGTGGGAAAAACTGTGGACAGGGGCCATGGTTTGGAGGTTACAGGGAAAAAGGGGGGATGAAATCTCTACTCATGGAATATGATAAGTATCATGGAGAACTGATTAATCCATCCAAAGGGCCTGAAGTCAGGGGGCCGGGGGGGGGGGCATGCTTAGGAAACCAGCCTGGCACAGGTTCTTGTGGGGGAGCAGCCTTGCAGTTAGAATTGACCCAGATGGAGATCAGAAAGCTGGAAATAAAGCAGTGGAGCAAAAGCGGGTAAAGAACGGGAGATGGAAAGGCAGAATTCTGGGCTTACAAAGGCGGAACCCTCAGCCTGTGGGAGATCTGCCCCAGGCATCATCCAGCTGGCATGAACTGTGCCTGCGTTACAGAGAGACAACTGCATCGAAATTGTTTTACCACCTGTGAGGGGGTGTCCACCCCACACAGGACCGGCCACGCAGGTATATTAACTGCACAAGCTTAGCTGCGTAGGAACGGGCAGGGCCTATGAAGCCAGGAAGATGGCAACAGCCAAGGGCGGCTGCTGGGAAAGGGCAGTCACTCCCTGGGAAGAGGAAGGAGGGTTTGGAGCTGCTATGCCCAGAAAAAGGAGGGGAACCAGGAGATATAGGAAGCAGTCAAGGGAAGGAGCCGTGAGGGCTGAGAGAGTAGAGCCCAGAAGTGCTGGGTTTAGGGTCCCTGCACTGGAACCCATCGAGGGCATGGCATAGACTGGCAGAGTGAATCCCCAGAGCGGCCAGAAGGAGGGGCCGGACAAGCAGTGAGCAGAGTGCCCTGTCACACCGCCTCTGGAAGGACATGAAGAACACAAAATCCCTGAGGAGGAGAGCAGGACTGTCTCACTTCCGAAAGTGAGGGGTCAAAGCTGCTCTAGAGTGGGTGGGACGTAGGCGGTCTGGCCTGGTAGTCGAAGCAGGAGTCATGCCTAGTGGACAGAGCAGGGAAGCAGGCTGGGGAACAAAGGCACCAGAGTCGACTGCCAATTCCCAGAGCCAGGAGTCAAGCTCGGGTCAGGGTCAGAAGTTGGAGGCCGGGGTCAGAGCCAGGTTTGGTAACTGGGGATTGGAGGTGAGGTGTAAGGACAGGCAAAGACAAAGCACAGAGGGAGCAAGAACAGATCAGGTTCAGGGAGCTGCCAAAACAGGAAACCACCCTAGTTCCTCCGACAAAAAACTTTCTGTGCAACCTCCTGGCCTAACAGCAAAGGCACCGACTCCGTGGGTGCTCCAGCCCTGGAGTCCATGTCCATTTTTTCCCCTAGCTCCCAGTGCTTGTGCCACAAAACAGCTGTTTCACACAGCAAGTGCTGGGAGGGAGGGGGGAGGAGAGGGAACATGGGCACTTGGGGAAGAGGAGGGGCCAGGGTGGGGATTTGGGGAAGGGGTCCGATGGGGCCGGGAGGGGGTGGACTTGGGGTGGGGACTTTGGGAAAGGGGATGGAATGGGGGTGGGGCAGGGGCAGGGAAAGGGCGGGGTCAGGGCGGGGCCAGGGCCGGGGGGGGGAGAGCACCCACCGGCGCCAGGGAAAGTTGGCGCCTATGCCTAAAAGCATAGTTGGAGCAATCGGCAGAGCTGGGAGATCCTCCAATCAGCACTCCTGTGGCTGGTGCCTTGGCTAGGGTTACAGGCTTAGCAGTTTCTCAGCCCACCAGCTGGCAGTAGATAGCAGGTGGAGATGGGGATGTGGTGGTTGGCTGGGGATTCTGAGGCCTGCGTTCAAGGCCCAGGATGTTCTAATGTGTCTGATGCAATGGCTAGCAATCTTCTTAAGCGATCTGGGTTAAAAAAGGTTTCAAATAAAGCCCAAGGCCTGTCTCCTAAAGTTTAGAAACCTCAGAAAACTTGACAATTCAGAGAGAAACGTGCTTATAGTAGAGGAGAAAATGGATCAGAGGGAAAGGGGCAGAGGATTATGTGCAGTTCGTAGCTCTAATTTGCTTAGAAGCAGTTCTTTGATGTCTGCTCTGATGAGGCAAAGGAAGTGGTATGGGAAAAGTTTCCAACCACTGTAGGCCAGACAGCTGAGGCTGCTGACATATACGTGTAAGTGACACCCTACATAGAGCATGAGGGGCCAAAGCCTGACATGAAAAGGGGTCCCCCATCTGTTTCTGGGGAAAAGGAAGGAGGGGAGACTAAGGACACATCACCCACATGAAGGTCCCCTCCTGGTAATCCTCAGACCCCAGGCCAAAGAGAGGACTGCAGAAAGTGTTTCCTATTTGGGTCCTTTGAAGACATGAAGAAACAATGCCCTAGATACGGGGAGTCCAAATATAATGTCCAATCCACCCAGGTTAACCCAGAAACCCTGGATTCAGAGACTTCAATGGTGCTGGGGAGGGGGGGTCCTAGTTACTCGGTCAGGTATGACATCCGGGAGGTAGACCAAGAGTTCCTCAAAGAGGCCAAGGCAAATGGCAAAGTGTGCCAGGGATGGAGAGGCAGTGGGGCCCAGATCTCACTAGCTGGGGATGTGATTAAGGAGATTGATATGCCTGCCAGGAAGGAGGTAAAACTCCTGGCCTTGGGGCAATTTGAAGCCAGCCTGCCTTTAGCCTTCATTGAACTAGAATGGGGAGGTATAAGGAGTACTTTGTATGTGGGGTTCTTCAGAGTTTGCCAGCTGATGTCTTGTGGGAAAGGAAGAAACATCACTACCCCAGGCTGTTACAGTGACCCATAGCAAGGGGGAATGTGTCCCTAAGTCCCCAGAGCCTGAGGAGGAGGAGGAGGCAGCTGAGAGGGAAGAAAAGCCCTTTACGCCTTTATCATCAGAAATTAGTGAGGTGTCTCCAGGGGATGGGACCTCTTGTACCTACCTATGCTGGACCGGGCTAATGGCTATGATGGGTTCCCAGGCTAAATGGACCCAGGGTCTAATCCCATATGGCAACTCGTGTTCTCTTATGGTCATCTCCACTGGCCATTAGTACATCTGAGCGATACACAGCTATCTCTAAAGATGGAGAGATACAACAATACAGACTCAGGTGCCTCTTTGTGTGCTGGGAGAGGCAATTTCAGATAGGCAGGCCCCAACCCTGGAAAGCGCAAAGAACTATCGGGGGGTGTACCCCAGGGATCACGCTGTCACAGCCAGGTGCAAAGCCCTGGGATCACTTTGGCAGGGTGGTTGGATAGAACACATATTCCTCTTCTGAGGAGTGGGTGTGGGAATGGTACCAGCGGAACGTGTGTGTGCGTGTAACAATTTCCAAACCAATTGCATCTCACAAGCTGGGGCTGCATAAACACACTGACATTCTGCAGCTGCCAGCAGGGAATTTTGTTCCCAACAGCAAACACTTCCTCCACTGTATGCAACAGGAGCAATGGCTTTAGCTCTGCCTAGATAGTCGGCGTAACTGCTAAAGGCAGCAACACACACAGACACACACAAAGTCAGTATATTAGAATATTGAGGCTGCATTCTAACTACACTGATGTTTGTTCTTTCCATGCCCGTTGTCGGAGAAAAAGATAGTTCTCACTCTCCGGTTGGGTGCATCAAGTCAGATACCTTATTCTCTAGCAACTGCCTGGAGGGAGAGAGTGCACTAGGACACAGGGTTTCCCCCACCTAGGCAGGTCTCTCTCCAGGTAAACAATTACAGCAGCATTTATGCCTTTTGTTACATACAATAATGAGCAACAGCTGCATTTTGTTTATACATAGGTCATCCTATCTTATTTTTCTCACTTCTATTTAGACTACAGTCTACATTCCATACTTATCTAACACAAGGTCACAACAACTTCTCCCACAGTTCTTTCCCACTTGCCTCACACACTCCTCGCTTCTACAAATCTCATGTTGTTAGGGTTACAGCTAGCCTGCCTCTTGCTCACAGAGGGGACTGTTTGCATTGAAATCCCCTTCAAATCCTTGTCAGTTCTTGCTCTACTTCCACACCGTACACACCCATCTCTCTATCTCAGCCCTGGGTGCCAAGCATTCTAGTATCTGACTACAAGATACAAAATCTCTTGGGCCTTCCAATGGGAGTTACTCATACGATGCCAGGCTGGCATCAGGCCCGAACTGGGTTTGTACTTGACACGTTGGCTGGTGAATGTTGGATGAAATGGGTGCTGTGCTAATGCTGGGAAACCCAGCTCAGAAAAGTCAGGCCATTTCAAAAGTAGGAGGCTCCTACCCCAATACTGACCCAGTAACATTTCCGAATGCAGTGTCTATTTCGCCGCACAAACGAGAGATTTCTATTGAACAAAAAAAACAGAAATGGAAAAATATGCTCCAGGTTCAGTGTGGCCAAGTCAACAGGAGAAATCTGAATGTCTGATATTGTTATTGTGGAGAACGTTGCCTGTCGGACAGAGTTAAACACAAACACTGAACCGCTGGCTCTAAAAAGTCCCTCGTTGGGTGGGTTTGACTTCTCAGTGTTGCCAAATGTCCCACCAATGTATTTTTCATCCATCCCCCTTATAACAGGTCCCCTGGAGGGAAAGATGCACAGAGCCGTCACCCCAGCCACGCACAAGGCTTGGTCTCCTCTCTGGGCAGAGGCCAGGGGACAGACTCGGGTAAGTCACAGTCCATGGGGTGGATGGTAGCAGAGCCAACTCCAGGATTAAACTGATTTCATGAGACAACGCTCTTACTTGCCATGGTAAAAGGGCGGGGAGGGGGAACAGGTGCTGGGTTCCCACACATAAAGCAGAGCTCCCTGTCCTACTGCGTTAGGTACCAGACCTTATTTGCCTCCCAGAGCTAGGAACAGAACCCAGGATTCCTGGATTCCAACCCTCTAGCTCTGACCCACAAGACCCCACTCCCCACCAGAGACAGAGTCCAGCAATCCAGGCACCCAGAGCCTGTCCACCACTCTAACCAGTTGGCACCACTCCCTTCCCAAAGCTGGGGATAGAACCCAGGAGTCCGGGCTCCCAGTTATAGCCACTTGGCTCCAGTCCCTTTCCAGGGCTCAGAACAGACTGCTGATGCAGAAATAACTGCTTTTAACTAACTCTTTATCTTAAACAGAACTCTCCTTCCTTAGCCAGTCATGAGACTAGCCCTCACCCCAGCCCATTTAACAGGGCAGCACCCTAACCCTTGAGCTATGGAGCCAAACAGCTTTGCCCCTGCCCACCTGAGCTCAGCACTCGTGCCGATGCTCTTGTCTGGGTCTTACCCAGGGGCTCCAGCTACTGGAGTGATGACATCTCAACCCCCAGGGGGAAGCTCATGGGGACATCTGGGGGGAGACTTTGGAGTCTGCCATGGAGCCCACATCACATCTACTAAGGCAGTGGTCTCCAAATTTTTTGATCACGCACCTCTATCAGTAAAAACTTTTTGAGCACGCACCCCCTGCCGCACCGGCTCTACCATTTTTGCTGAAGCAAAAAAAAAAAAAAGCCACTCGGACTCCAGCCTGAACTGCCGAAGCGGAAAAAAAAAGGTGCTTCTCCTGCTGTACACCCCCAAGTATCCTCTTGCGCACCCCACTTTGGAGACCACTGTACTAAGGCACGACTGCCATGAGCTACCCACAGGCTAAGGGAACTACACCCTGCCCCACAGCTCCTAGGGTGTCTCAAAGAGAGCACTGGGTGGGGTGAGGTGGGGGAATGTCTGGGCACAGGCTTCTCTGGGGGCCAGTTACGGACCTTTCCTCCTCCGTGAATGAGGGGAAAGGCAGAGCCCAGTGCAATCACTTCTTTAGGGGGAGCAGTGACAGAGAAGGTCATTTCCAGCTGTACCCTTGAGAGACCTTGTTATATTGTCTAAGAACCTTCAGGGTCCATTCTATTCAATGAATGGTTTATGGGTTACAGGGGGGTGGGATTGAATGGAACCTCTTGAGGGGCAGATGGGACAGACGTGAGACCTGAGGGTTCAAAGGACTACACTGATCACTGTGCCAGACAAGAATGGGCTTTTGGAACAAAGGTTAAGTGGTTTTCCTGGGGGATTTCTAGGAAGAGCTGAATGCAACATCCCCACATCTGGTTATGCAGAAACCCTCCCAGCTGTTTGTAGCTACGCCCTGAGGTATGGGCCATTGTCTGCTGATCACCTGGTACCAAGATCAAAGGCCCAAGCATATAAAGGAAAAACTGAACTGTTCTTGGTTCTGAATCTGAGAGTCATGAATCTATAACCATGGGGAAGAAAAAGTTGTGGATTTGAAGGACTGACACATACCAGAGCCAGGAGCTGGAGTCGCCTCTGATATGCTAGTTAGCATGAGTGGTTCTATTGTTGTTTTTAATATGTTTCCTCTGTCGTGCTTTCATCTGGAGATCTGAGAAAGAGCTGTGTGGCATCTCATACTGTGGCAAGTACTGTAATTGTGCAGTTAAAGTGTGATGAAATGGGGATTTTCCCTTGTTCCCTTCCCCCTGTATGTGAGCCTTACTGTTTTGCATGGATGCTGTGTGTGTCTGTTTCCCTGTGTATTGCACCAATGTCTAAGTGGTGAGAATAAGGGGGTGTGACTTTTGCAGGGGCTTCTCCAGCTGTCTGCATGGATGCTATGGCCGCCCCATCATAACCTGAGACCCAGGATGGGGATGCGACCAGGTGACTCTTGGCCTGAGAAACAAGACAAAGGCCAGAGGAGGAGCAACAGGCAGAGCAGGGCCCAGGCAGCTGGAAGCAAGTCACTCTCAGCTGGCTTGGGGTGCAGGGGGAGACCAGAGCCCTGGTTCTGGACTCCCCTCCCCACAAGATGGACTTGGCTGAAAGTCATAGAATATCAGGGTTGGAAGGGACATCCAGAAGTCATGTAGTCCAACCTGCTGCTCAAAGCAGGACCCATCCCCTGACAGATTTTTACCCCAGTTCCCTAAATGGCCCCCTCAAGGATCAAACTCACAACCCTAGTTTAGTAAGCCAATAGCTCAAATCACTGAGCTATCCCTCCCACAACAAGTCCTATTCTATACTGTGTTCCTGTCGACTAATAAACCTTCTGTTTTACCGGCTGGCTGAGTCATGTCTGACTGCAGGGCCCTCTGTCTTCCCCAGGAGCTCTGCCCGGGTGCTTGCTGCAGGAAGCGCATGGTGTGGAAGGGGATGCTGAATGCTCCGAGGTCAGACCCAGGAAGGTCAAAGCTGTGTAAGCTACTTGCCCTGGAGACAGTATGCTCAGAGAGAGGAGGAGGCTCCCCCAGAGACCTGACTGACTTAGTATGAAGTAGTTCCAAAACATCACACCGGTGACTCCATGACAACTGGTGGTAGAGGTGAGATAAGATGCACCCCATGGACAGAGCATCCTGCAGTAAATGACCAGGAAGCAGTAAACCAAAGGGGGATTAGTGAGAGACGGGCATGCTGAAGGCTCCAGGAGGTGTGGTTCCAGCAGGCAGAGAAGCCTACAGCTTAACCACACGAGAGGTGGACTCCTGAGAAGGGCTGTCACACTCAAGGGGTTTCTCACAGGGATCATGGGGAGCTGAGAGATCACAGGCCTGTGAGTCCATGACCACTTGGGAACAGCATGGAAATGGCCTATAACCATCTCCTTAAGAAGGAAATTGTAGAGCTGTGCAGAGAGAGAGGGCTGTGCGTTGGAAAGCTCACTAAAGCACAGCTGATTGCTCAGTTGGAAGAGGAGGATCCCTCTAGGGAGATGGTTCCTGACCCAGCTGTGGGGTGTGAGAGAGGCTGGGAGCAGCCAGGCAGCCCCAGGGCTCACAGCAGTTCCTGTCCCAGCTGGGGTGCTAGGTGGCTCCAGAGGTGTCCCACATGATAGGGCCCCCCAGAAGAGCACAGTGGAGGACATGTCCCCAACCACAGTTCTGACATCGCTCTGGGGCTGAGGAGTTCGGACGCCTGGCAACTGTGCGCATGTGGAGATGTAGACACCCAGGCAAATTTCACATCCCGCACTCTGGTGCCAGGGGATTTAGGCACCTACAGGGTTTGGCCGCAACTGGACGGGGTTTGGGAATGCCCGTGGGGCCTGCTCCTGGCACTTGGGGGGTGCGGCGCTCCAAGGAGTGAGGCTGCTGACTCCCAATGAAATCAGTGGATGTCAGCAGCCTCCATGGGAGACAAACTCCTTGCCAGCCTTTAGCTCGAGGGGCCTTTAGGTGCCTAAGCCCCTTTAGGGGCTGGTCCATGGGAGTTGGGCACCTCATTCCCTTAGGTCTCATGGAATAGCTCAGCCCCTCCGCATAGCAGAACAGGACACAGCTATTCCTCTCTCCTGACCGGGGATGGGGTGTTGATATCACAAGCTGGCAGAGCCCCCTTGGTCCTGTCTTAGGCGCATGGTTGGCTTGGGCTAAGCCCTTTGTGCTGGGAACAACTCCACACGCTATGGGCCTGAATGGACACAAACGGGGTCAGCGTCCGTTCCAAGGTCTGTTTGTTTCACAGGGCCACGGGCCCCGTGCATTGACGTTCCCGGCACTGGTTGCACAATGCTGCCTGTTGCACAGTGTTAGCTGAGCCCGGGAGTCCCTCCCCCCGCAACCACCCACAGGCTCTATATAACAGGCAGCTGCTGGGGGTACAGCGTCAGCGACACTCTGCAGACAGCTCGCCTATTCCCCAAGGGGACAGGAGCTGAGGAAGCAGGACTTTGGCCAGGAGGAGACCACGCCACGGTTAGTTCCTGAGCTGATCTGAATCTTCAGGCCGAAGAGCCCACAGGTGTAGACAGAGGAGATGGCTCAGTTAATTGGCTGTGGGAGGGCAGAATGTCGGGTGGTGAGGGCAGGTGCAATTGGATGTCAGAGAACTTGGGTCCTCTGCCCAGCTGTGGGAAGAGGGGAGGTCTAGGGGTTAGAATAGTGGGGGGCTGGGAGTTGGGATTTGTGGGTTGTCTCCTTAGCTCTGGGATGAGAAGGGACTCCAGTGAATTAGAACAGTGAGGCTGCAACTCAGGGTTCCTGGGATCTAGCCCCAGCTGTGGGAGGAGAAGACAATCAAGTAATGAGAGGAGTGGGGAGTCTGGGAGTCAAGACACCTGGGTTCTATCCCCAGCTCTGGAACAGGAGTGGGGCCTAGTGGTTAGAGCAGCCCCCCACACACACTCCAGGGGATTAGTTTTTGGAGTGGAATTCATTTTAATCAGGACTCCTGGATTCTATCCCCAGGTCTGGGATGGGGGTAGGGTCTAGTGGGTTAGAGAGGGGTGGGTTGAGACTCAGGACTCCTGCCTGTAGGAAAGAACATGTCACCTAGAGATTGGAGCAGAGGGCTCAGCAGACCCCACCGTGGTTCCTCTGAGCACTGGAGCAGGAGTTTCCAGCAGTTTAGATCTAACCTGTGAGCTTCAGAATTTCAGAACACAAAGCAGATCAGAGGGGTTGGGTCAGCTCATGCAGAGAGGGAGGCTCAGAGCTCAGGCTGTCTGCTCATTTTAAAGTATCTCTTTAAAGGGGGAATAAAGAGGCTGGGTTGAGAGGACATAATCGCCACAGGACGACATTCAGTCTCCCATGGTGTGCAAAGCTGGGCTGACTGTCCGACCAGTGCTAGCTGGGTCCCCTGTGGGATACTTCGAATCCACTGATGCCAAGCGCATGAGCTGCTGCTTCTGGACGATGGTGACTGGGGTCTGCAAAGGGGCCTAAGGGAGTTAGGGGATCTCTTGCGGGATTTGGTCACCTAACTCTGGAAGGCTCCTTTCAAAATCCCAGCTCAGGTCCCCCGTCTGACAGACTCAAAAACCTTTGGGGAATCAGCTATGAGAGAGAGGGGAGCACATGCTGGGAGGTGGGTTACAAAGCAGTTCTGAGTGGGGGGATCTCTCTGGGGATTAGTTTTCGGGTGGGATCCATTGTCCAACCCGGGGGGAGATTTGAGTCCAGTCCTTGCCTTGTATCCCTTCCTCACCCATTTTCACAAGAAGCCCTGTAGAGCTGGGGTGTTCACACTCTGAACCACCCTCAGCAAATTGCCTCCCACCAGAACCATTCCTAGATTTTAAAGCCAGAAGGGGCCATTCAATTATCTAACCTGACCTCCTGTATATTACAGGCCAGATAATTTCACCCAGTTACCCCAGCACTGAGCCCCGTCACTTGTGTTTGGCTAAAGCACCTTCCACAAAGCTGTCTAGTCTGGATTGGAGCCAGCCAGAGCTGGAGAAGGTGGAGTTTGTTCCCCTTGGTTGTTTGTTCCAATGATACCTCATCCTCACCATTAAAATCTGGGATCTTATTTCCAAGTTCAATTTGTCCGGCTTTCAGCCCTTGGTTCTTTCTCTGCTAGATTGAACAGACCTTGAGAGCCTGGTGTTTTTTACCCAGGAAGGTCTTTATACACTGTCATCACCTCTCAGTCTGCTGTTAGATACATTAGCAGATCATGCTCTTTAATTCTCTCACTCTCAGGCATTTTCTTCAGCCCTTAAATCATTGTTGTGTCTCTTTTCTGCTCCTCCTCCCATTTTTCAACATCCTTTCCAGAAGGTGGACCCCAGAACTGGATGCCATATTCGCAGTAGCCAGTATTGCTCCCACCAACGCGGTATACAAATCGCCTCTCTGCTTCTAGTCTAAAATGTGACTAGGGTGAAACAACCACAGAAGGAAAGGAAAGCGAAAGACAGGGCTTCAGATCAATCTTTCCTCTATTTACCTGCCAAGTGAAGAGCTCAAGGGTCATTGTTTCGCTAGAAAGAGCTGAGAACATAAATAATTGTGTCAACAGCGGAGCTTTCTGATCTCTGCTTGGCTAACAGAGTCAAGGACTCCGGTTTTGTATAAAATAAAACAAACAAGCCATGTCTCCTTTTCAATACAAAGTCTAGACTGCAGGTGTATTAGATTAGGAGATTGCAAAATGTCCTTACCGTGCGGATGGGCGAGGCATTCAAGGGCTAAGGTGAGGCTGGAACTAAGAGCATCAGCCCCATTTCACAGAAGGGGAAAGCAGAACCACAGAGAGGTTAAGTGACACAATAAGTACCAGCAACATTTTTTAGGGCCATCAGAAACAGGAAGCCTTCCAGACAGGCAGTGGGACCTCTGGACAACCAAGGTGCTAAAGGAACACTCAAGGAAGACAAGGCTGTTGCAGAGAAGCTAAATGAATTATTTGCCTCCATCTGCACTGCAGAGCATGTGAGGGAGTTTCCCCACACCTGAGCTATTCGTTTGGGGTGACAAATCTGAAGTACCATCCCCCATTGAGGTGTCAGTAGAGGAGGTTTTAGATCAAACTGACAAATTAAACAGTGATCAGTCCCCAGGAGCAAATGGGATTCACCGAAGAGTTCTGAAGGAGCTCAGATATGAAATGGCTGAACTGCTAACTGCCGTATGTAACCTATCATTTTAATCAGCCTCTGGAGCAGATGACTGGAAGGTTGTGAATGTAATACTGATTGTTAAAAAAGGCTCCAGAGGTGATCCTGGCAATTACATGCTAGTAAACCTAACTTCAGTACCAGGCAAGATGGCTGAAATTATAATACAGAACAGAATTATTGGACACATTGATAAACACAATTTGTTGGGGAAGAGTCAACATGGGTTTTTTAAAGGGAAATCATGCCTCACCAATCTACTAGAATTCTGTGAGGAGATCAAGCATGGGGACAAGGGTGATCCAACTGATATGATGTACTTGTATTTTCAGAAAGCTGCTGACAAGATCCCTCACCAGAGGCTCTTAAGCAAACTAAGTACCCATAAGATAAAAGGGAAGGTACTCTCATGGATCAGTAAGTGGTTGAAATATAGGAAACCAAGGATGAAAATAAAGTCATTTCTCACAATGGAGAGAGATGAACAGCAGGATCTCCCAAGGATCTGTATGGGGACCTGGGCTGTTGAATATATTCATTAATGATCTGGAAAAGGGGATGAACAGAGAGGTGAGAAAGTCTGCAGATGATACAATATTACTCAAGATAGTTAAGTCCAAAGGTGACTGCGAAGAGTTACAAACAAAACTGGGTGAATGGGCAATAAAATGGCAAATGAAATTCAATGTTGATAAATGCAAAGTAATACACACTGGAAAAAAGTAATCCCAGTTACACATAAACTAGGATGGAATCTATATTCGCTGTTACCGCCAAAGAGATCTTGGAGTGTCCATTGGTAATTCTCTGAACATTTCTGCTCAATACACTGCAGTGAGCAAAAAGGCAAACTGTATGGTAGGAACGATTAGGAGGATGATAGAAAATAACACAGAAAATATCAAAAAGCTGCTATATAAATCCAGGATGCACCCATGCCTTGAATACTGTGTCCAGTTCTGGTCACCCCATCTCAAAAAGGACATAGTGGGATGGGAGAAAGTTTAGAGAATGGCAACAAAGATGACCAAGGGTATAGAACAGCTTCTATGTGAGGAGAGACTAAAAAGATTAGGGCCATTCGGCTTAAGAGACAACTTGGTGGGATATGATAGAGGTCTATTAAAATAATGGCTGGTGTGGAAGAAGTGAACAGAGCAATGTTATTTACCCTGGAATACAGTACAAAACTAGGAGCTACCCGACGAAATTAATAGGAAACAGGTTTAGTACCAATGAGAAAAAGTACTTTTTCACACAATGCGTAATTAATCAGTGGAACTGGTTGCCAATAAACGGGTTAAAAAAAACCTGGATAATTTTATGGGGGATAGGCCCATCAATGGCTAGCCAAAAACTCCAAAGGTAATAACAAAATGTTTTTTAAGTACATCAGAAGCAGGAAGCCTGCTAAACAACCTGTGGGGCCCCTTGACGATGAAAATACAAAAGGAGCGCTTAAAGATGATAAAGTCATTGCGGAGAAACTAAATGGATTCTTTGCTTCAGTCTTCACGGCTGAGGATGTTAGGGAGATTCCCAAACCTGAGCTGGCTTTTGTAGGTGACAAATCTGAGGAACTGTCACAGATTGAAGTGTCACTAGAGGAGGTTTTGGAATTAATTGATAAACTCAACATTAACAAGTCACGGGACCAGATGGCATTCACCCAAGAGTTCTGTAAGAACTAAAATGTTATGTTTCGGAACTATTTACTTAGGTTTGTTACCTGTCCTTTAAATCGGCTTCGGTACTCAATGACTGGAAGTTAGCTAATGTAACGCCAATATTTAAAAAGGGCTCTAGGGGTGATCCCGGCAATTACAGACCGGTAAGTCTAACGTCGGTACCGGGCAAATTAGTTGAAACAATAGTAAAGAATAAAATTGTCAGACACATAGAAAAACATAAACTCTTGAGCAATAGTCAACATGGTTTCTGTAAAGGGAAATCGTGTCTTACTAATCTATTAGAGTTCTTTGAAGGTCAACAAACATGTGGACAAGGGGATCCGGTTGACATAGTGTACTTAGATTTCCAGAAAGCCTTTGACAAGGTCCCTCACCAAAGGCTCTTACGTAAATTAAGCTGTCATGGGATAAAAGGTAAGGTCCTTTCATGGATTGAGAACTGGTTAAAGGACAGGGAACAAAGGGTAGGAATTAATGGTAAATTCTCAGAATGGAGAGGGGTGACTAGTGGTGTTCCCCAAGGGTCAGTCCTGGGACCAATCCTATTCAATTTATTCATAAATGATATGTAGAAATGGTTAAACAGTGATGTGTCAAAGTTTGCAGATGATACTAAAATACTCAAGATAGTTAAGACCAAAGCAGATTGTGAAGAACTTCAAAAAGATCTCACAAAACTAAGTGATTGGGCAACAAAATGGCAAATGAAATTTAATGTGGATAAATGTAAAGTAATGCACATTGGAAAAAATAACCCCAACTATACATACAACATGATGGGGGCTAATTTAGCTACAACGAGTCAGGAAAAAGATCTTGGAGTTATCGTGGATAGTTCTCTAAAGATGTCCACGCAGTGTTCAGAGGTGGTCAAAAAGCAAACAGGATGTTAGGAATCATTAAAAGGGGATAGAGAATAAGACTGAGAATATATTATTGCCCTTATATAAATCCATGGTACGCCCACATCTCGAATACTGTGTACAGATGTGGTCTCCTCACCTCAAAAAGATATTCTAGCACTAGAAAGGTTCAGAAAGAGCAACTAAAATGATTAGGGGTTTAGAGAGGGTCCCATATGAGGAAAGATTAAGAGGCTAGGACTCTTCAGTTTGGAAAAGAGAAGACTAAGGGGGGACATGATAGAGGTATATAAAATCATGAGTGATGTTGAGAAAGTGGATAAGGAAAAGTTATTTACTTATTCCCATAATACAAGAACTAGGGGTCACCAAATGAAATTAATAGGCAGCAGGTTTAAAACAAATAAAAGGAAGTTCTTCTTCACGCAGCGCACAGTCAACTTGTGGAACTCCTTACCTGAGGAGGTTGTGAAGGCTAGGACTATAACAATGTTTAAAAGGGGACTGGATAAATTCATGGTGGCTAAGTCCATAAATGGCTATTAGCTAGGATGGGTAAGAATGGTGTCCCTAGCCTCTGTTCGTCAGAGGATGGAGATGGATGGCAGGAGAGAGATCACTTGATCATTGCCTGTTAGGTTCACTCCCTCAGGGGCACCTGGCATTGGCCACTGTCGGTAGACAGATACTGGGCTAGATGGACCTTTGGTCTGACCCGGTACGGCCTTTCTTATGTTCTTATGTTCTTATGTAACCAGGATGGTCAGAGATGCACCCCATGCTCTGGGTGTCCCTGAATCTCTGTGAGAAGCAGGGAGTGGAAAACACAGGTGGATCACTGCATAATTGCCCTGTTTTGTACCTCCACCTGAAGCTCTGGTACAGGCCATTGTCAGAGGCAGAATATTGGGCTAGACTCCGTATGCCCGCTCTGAACTTCTGATCTCTCAATGTGTCCTCAGGACCATCTGGCTGGAGCCATGGCTCTGAAAATGACCCCCGTACTACTGCTACTACTGGCTTCTGCACTGGTGCTGCTAGGAGCATCAGCCAGCCAGGAGCAGTATGAGCGGTTCCTCCTTCAGCACTTTGATGCAAAGCCCAAGGGTCGTGATGACCGCTACTGCAACAACCGTATGCGCTACATGATGAAGGAGGACAGGAGGAGGGACAGCAATCCTGGGCAAAAAGTCTGCAAGGAGACAAACACCTTCATCCATGGGACCAGTGACGATATCAAAGCCATCTGCACTAGCCATGGAGGCAGGAACTATGTAACCAAAACTGGCCAGCCCATGCGCCAGAGCCTCAGACCATTCCAGGTCACCACCTGCACCTGGCATGGAGGGAAACCCCTCGACAACTGCCAGTACCGGGCGACCCGGGACTCAAGGATGATCGTCATTGCCTGTGACGAGCATGACCACCCAGTGCATTTTGCCGAGAGCCAGATCTGACAGGGTGATGAGGAGGCAACTCCCGATTCCCTCGGAATCTGCTGCTGCCTCTTCTGGTGCAGTGATCTTGGGCTGAAATGCCCTGATCACATGCTGCTGCCCCCTAGTGCCCATTATACAGTATAGCCGCCCCTTCCCCGCCCCCACCTCTGCTGCCCCTAGTGCCCATTATACAGTATAGCCGCCCCTTCCCCGCCCCCACCTCTGCTGCCCCTAGTGCCCAATATACAGTATAGCCTCCCCTTCCCCACCCCACCTCTGCTGCCCCTAGTGCCCAGTATACAGTATAGCGGCCCCTACCCGGCCCCCACCTCTGCTGCCCCTAGTGCCCAACATACAGGATAGCCTCCCCTTCCCCACCCCCACCCTCTGCTGCCCCCAGTGTCCATTATACAGTATAGCTGCCCCTTCCCCGCCCCCCGCCTCTGCTGCCCCCAGGTGCCCACTAGACAGTAGAGCCGCCCCGTCCCCGCCCCCACCTCGGCTGCCCCTAGTGCCCATTATACAGTATAGCCGCCCTTCCCCACCCCCACCCTCTGCTGCCCCTAGTGTCCATTATACAATATAGCCGCCCCTTCCCCATCCCCACCCTCTGCTGCCCCTAGTGCCCATTATACAGAATAGCCGCCCCTTCCCCACCCCCACCCTCTGCTGCCCCTAGTGTCCATTATACAGTACAGCCACCCCTTCCCCACCCCACCCCCACCATCTGCTGCCTTTATGTCATCTCCTTGCTGTGACAAATAGCGGCCATCTCAAACTGTGTCCTTTCAATAAGAACTATCTGTCAGTTTCTCCCTGCTGGTGTTGCGTATTCAGTCTAAGAATGGATAAGCCTCACATTCGTCAAGTGTTCTCTTCATCATTGTTCTCTTCATCGTTTGTCTCCTGCCTGCCATTCTCTGTGCTCCCTAAACTCAATAAAATCTGAAACTTGCAAAGCAATTACTGTGTCACTGTAAAGGAGTCAGCACCTGCCTCTCGCTAGTGTCCCCTGTCTCTGGCCGCTGCTGTCTGCAATCACTCAGTTTTTTCAGCAGGCCGGCACCCACCTCTCGCGAGCACCCCCTCCAGCCAATGTATCTCTTGGTGGGTCTTTAGTGACTCAGTCCTCTGGCCAAACCGCCTACACTGCCCCTCCCTTCTGGGGTACACTGTCCAACCAGCCTAACTCAAAACCTTCAGTAATGTCCCGTAGCCCTCCCCAGGCTCCAACTTCTCTGTAGTCTTCCCCAGGCTCTGGTCCTCAGTCTGACCAACAGGGCCTCAGTACCCTAGCTGGCCAGCTTACGTGTGAATATTCCTGCCCTGGGGTGGAACAGCACCCCCAGGCCTTCCTCCCTGACGGCTCTTCGCCTGCCCTGTAGGCCTCTGACACCGGCTCTCCAGCTGGGTCAGTCTCAGTTCTGGAGGTAACAGCTCCACGAACAGTCCCTTCCATGGGCCTGTCTGCACCCCCATGCTGGGGGGGAGGTGGGGGTGGAGACCCAGGGTCACCCACTACTCCAGGTCCCAGCCCAGGGACCCTCTCAGCAGCAGCCATGTGACACATCCTTTTCTACCCCAGCGCTGGCGCCAGCGCTAGCAAAGGCCGTCGGGCAGAGGCAGCAGGCGGCGCGGGGCGGCGCTCCAGACGCAGACATGGCCGATGTGCCGGAGCCCCCGGAGGGAGCGACCGCCGGCGCGCCCCGCCCCCCACAGCGTGCCGCCCTGCTTCGGGCAGCAGAAATCCTAGAGCCGCTCCTGCTTTTAACTAACTGTATTTCCCTGGGGCACTTCCCTGTCTTCAGTCCTGGCAGCCAGCCAGAAGTTATTCCCTCACGTCCCCGATCCCTGCCAGCAACTATCTGCCTTAGCCCTTGCAGCCACCCAGGAGCACCACTCGCTTCCGCGGTCCCTGCTAGAAGACTGATCTATCCAGGCCCTTTCAGCTCCTGCAGCCAGCCAGGAACTCTTCTTGTTCCCCCAGTCCATCTCCCACTGTGGCCCACGGGGGAGAGACCGATGCAGCCACCCTACCAGCTCTGTCTGTTGCAGGCACCGGCCCCTCACAGTTCCCATTGGTTCGGAGAGAGGGACAGAGATACCATTGCTAGTCGCCGGGCAGAGTCAGCCATGGAGGCTGCATCATTAGTTGCCAGGCAGAGTCAGCCATGGAGGCAGCATCACTGTTTTCCACAATGAATATAAACAAGTCAAAATACCAAACACAACTATCTGATGCACACCTTGCTGCAGTCCTGAAGGTTTCAACTGCTCAGTCACTGAGGCCAAACATCAACAAACATCTGAAGTATTGCCAGTTGTCTGGCGTAACAAGGCTGGCTTTGAGAGAGTCAATTCAGGACAAACTGCTTAAAGCAGGGCAGTTACAGCCCAAGGCTGGAGTTCCTTTACTATTAAGGCAAACCAAACCAGCCAAACAGAGAGGACTTTGGTTTTTCGCCACTGGCTAACCACAAATTATACAGGCAATTCCCTTAGACACTCCAGTTTCCCCATACCACCACCAGTGCCATTCATTATGGGGACGAATGGTTATGAAAACCAATGCTCCAATAAAAGAAAAAAGGTTCTCTTGATCCCAAAGGACCAAGCCTCAGACCCAGGTCAATATTCAACAGCTGAGATGGATCATTCAGTCCTTTGTTCAAAGCTTCAGTTTGTAGCAAAGTCTCTTCAGAGATCAGAAGCAGGATTGAAGACAAGATGGAGAAGCTGCAGCAGCTTTTTATAGTCTCTTCCAGGTGTAAGAACACCTTTGTTCTTACTGTGGAAAATTACAGCAAAATGAAGTTGGGAGTCACATGGGCAAGTCACATGTCCGTGCATGACTCAGTTCTTTACAGGTGGCAGCCATTGCCCACATGGCATCTTGAACGTCCCCAGGAAGACTTTTTATGTGGATTGGAGTCTCCCAAGGTCTATTGTCAGTTAAGTGTTTCTTGACTGGGCATTTAATTTGCAAAATCCTTTCTCAAGAAGCTGACCAAATGCTTTACAAAGGTTACTTCAGAATCAAAATGCATTGATATACAAGTAAAAAAATAATAATAATAATAGGAGATATACCTATCTCCTAGAGATGGAAAGGACCTTCAAAGGTCATTGAGTCCATCCCCCTGTCTTCACTAGCAGAACCTAGTACTGATTTTTGCCTCAGATCTCTAAGTGGCCCTCTCAAGGATTGAATTCACAGTTATGGGTTTAGGAGGCCAATGCTCAAACCACTGAGCTATCCCTCCCCCTTACATAGTCATGCTTCATAACTTCATAACTTCAACTACAAAAATGATGCATGCATACAGATCGCATAATCATAACCAGCAAACCATAACCTTTTCATAGACACCTTACATGACACAACAACCTTTGTACAATATTTGGTGCAAATATATAACAGTAGTTGCAACAATGATCTAAATGGTCATAGTTTGTTAATATGTCACACTGGCAAACACTAAAAACTCTCTGGCAGGCAAAGAATTCTATAAAGTTGTATGACCGTTTTATTATTTCTAAGAAATTCAAAATAAAAACTACAATATAAACTTTTTGTTTTCTGAACACCATCTTCAGAGACATCATTGGCCCGCTGGCAGGATTTGAGGACTGACACTGGCCCTAAGGTAAACTGAGTTTGAGACCCCTTCCCCAGACCCTGAAAGCAAACTGCAGTCACTCTGGCTCTGCAGTTCCTTTTATTTCAACCTGCTGGGCCCTCATTGGCTGCTCCCTGAAGCCTTGCTGATTGGCTGGTAACTCTGCAGCCACTCTAGCCCACCTGGAATACCTCTCCACTGCTTCTTTCCTGGGGTGGGTGTGGCAGGACCCTGAGGCCTCCAGCAGGGGGCCTTTGGGCCTAGTCCACCTCAACACAGTCACACTGGGGATAGCAAGGATGTAAGCTGCTGAACACTTCAAAAGTACTGAAATGGGTAGTGGTTTTCCAATGTGTTTTCAAGTCCCATCTCAACCTGTCACCCCAGGCTTGGGAACAGAACTCCGGTGTCATGACTGCTCTAATCCACTAGACCCCAGTCCCATCAAGAGCTTGGAATTAAACCTAGGAGTCCTGAATCTTCATCCACCCTTTTTTAACCCCGTGGAAATCACTGTCCTCCCAGGGTCAGTATAAGGGAGGCCATCCAGAGAACTGCCCACAAGGGGAGATCTTGCACCTGCCTATACTGGACCAGGCCAACAGCCATGATGGGTTCCCAAGCTAGATGGACCCAGGGTCTATTCTCTTGTGGCAACTCCAATTCTCTTGTGCTCATCTCCATTGGCCATTAACCAACCGCAGTATATGTGAGCGATATACAGCTACTCCAAAAGATGCAGAGACACAGACTCAGGTACCTCTTTGTGTGGTGGGCCACCCAAGGTAAGTTTGCACCCCAACACCGCACCCCAATTCCCTGCCCCAGCCTTGAGCCCCCCCAACCTGTAGCCCCTTCCTGTATCCCAGACCCCTCATCCCTGGCCCCAGGCCAGAGCCCTGACCTCCTCCTGCACCCCAACCCCCCAACTCCAGCCCAGAGCCCCTCCCACACCTTTAACCCCTCATTCCACGCCCCACCCCATAGCCCTCACCCCCACACCCCAACCCTCTGCTCCAGCCCTGAGCCCCTTCCACACCCCAAATCCCTCATCCCCAGCTCCATTGGGTCATGGTAGGGTGACCAGATGTCCTGATTTTATAGGGACAGTCCTGATTTTTCAGTCTTTTTCTTATATAGGTTCCTATTACCCCCCACTTCCCATCCAAATTTTTTACATTTGCTGTCTGGTCACCCTAGGTCATGGACATCAACAATTTTCTTCAACTGAGTTGCCAGAAAAAATATTTGAAAACCACTGATCTAGACTGACCTCCTGTATAAAACAGGCCAGAGAACTGCCCTGGATTAATTCCTGTTTGAACTTGAGTAGATCATCTAGAAAAATATCCAGTCTTGATGTGAAGACAGCCAGTGATGGAGAATCCACCATGACCCTTGGTAAGTTGTTCCAGTACTAAATCAACCTCACTGGCAAAAATGTACCCCTTATTTCCTTCTCAGTTTGTTTAGCTTCCTCTTCCAGCTATTGAATCATGTTATCTGCTAGACTGAAGAGTTTGGTATCAAATATTTATTCCCCGTGTAGGTACTTATAGACTGTGCTCAAGTCACCCCTTCTCTTTGTTCAGCTAAATAGATTGAGCTCCTTTGAGTCTCTCACTATACAGCATTTATCTGGTCTTTAATCTTTCTCATGGCTCTTCTCTGAACCCTCTCCAAATTATCAACATCCTTCTTCAATTTGCTAACGCCAGAACTGGACATGGCATTTCAGCAGCAGTAGCGCCAGTGCCCAATACAAAGGCCATTTAATCCCACTTCTCTTACTTGAGATTCCACTATTTATGCATCCCATGGTCACATTAGCCCTTTCAGCTACAGCGTCACTCTGCAAGCTCCTGTTCAGCTAATTATCTACCATGACCCCCAGATCTTTTTCAAAGGCACTGCTTCCCAGGGTAGAGTCCCACATCCTATCAGTATAGCCCTCAGGGTCTCTTCCTGGGTGTATGACTTCACATTTAGCCATATTGAAAACATGTTGTTTGGACAGATAGATTTTTACAATTTGTTTTACAGTATGACCTCAGAGTTACGGGAAAGGAGGTTGTTCATAACTCTAAATGTTTGGAACTCTGAACAAAATGTTATAGTTGTTCTTTCAAAAGTTTACAACTGAATATTGATTTAATACAGTTTTGAAAATGTACTATGCAGAAGAAAAATGTTGCTTTCCCTTTATTTTTTTTAATAGTTTACATCTAACACAGTACTCTCCTGTATTTGTCATTTTTTTTGTCTTTGCTACTTCCTGATTGTGTACTTCCAGTTCCAAATGATGTATGTGGTTGAGTGGCTGTGATGTTCCCCTCTGGTGTTGTCTGGACTGGTGATCTGCTAGGTCACTCCAATCCTTGACTCTGGCAGCCAGCCTGACCCTGCTCTAGTGTGAGAACCCCCACTCCTGGGCTGGTCACACACAGCCTCTGGCGTGTAAGCTGCTCCCAGCTGCTTGTAACCGAATGACACTAGCCAATATCTCCAGTCCCAGACACAACAACCCTAGGAACCTCTGTCTTGCAGTGTCCAGTTATGCCCGCTGGACGCTGCAACCTTATATGAGTTCATCAATTTAACAAAGAAATTGATATGTACCAGGCTTGTTATCCCAAGGGGAGCCTCTGACACACTTCAAACCAAACACACTGCTTCAGACAGAATAAACAAACAGATTTATTAACTATAAAGATAGATTTTAAGTGATTATAAGTCAAAGCACAAGAAGTCAGATTTGGTCAAATGAAATAAAAGCAAAATGCATTCTAAACTGATCTTAACACTTTCAGTGTCCTTACAAACTTAGTATCGGGGGTAGCCATGTTAGTCTGTATCCACACAAAAAATGAGGAGTCTGGTGACACCTTAAAGACTAACCGATTTATTTGGGCATAAGCTTTCATGGGTAAAAAAAAACACTTCAGAGGCATGGAGTGAAAATTACAGATGCAGGCATTATTATACTGACACATGAAGAGAAGGGAGTTACCTTACAAGTGGAGAACCAGTGCTGACAGAGTTAATTCAACCAGGGTGGATGTAGTCCACTCCCAATAATTGATGAGGAGGTGTCAATACCTGGAGAGGGAAAATTGCTTTTGTAGTGAGCCAGCCACTCCCAGTCCCTATTCAAGTCCAAATTAATGGTGTTAAATTTGCAAATGAATTGTAGCTCTGCAGTTTCTCTTTGAAGTCTGTTTTTGAAGGGTTTTTTTGTTCACAAGTATGGTTACTTTTAAATCTGTTATAAAAAGTCCAGGGAGATTGAAGTGTTCTCCTACTGGCTTTTGTAAGTTACCATTCCTGATGTCCGATTTGTGTCCATTTATTCTTTTACATAGAAACTGTCCGGTTTGGCCAGTGTACATGGCAGAGGAGCATTGCTGGTACATGATGGCTTATGTCACATTAGTAGATGTGCAGGTGAATGAGTCCCTGATGGTGTGGCTGATGTGGTTGGGTCCTCTGATGGTGTCGCTAGAGTAGATATGGGGACAGAACCTCTCCAGCACATCATCAACAATCTACAACCTATCCTGGAAAAAGATCCTTCACTCTCACAGATCTTGGGAGACAGGCCAGTTCTCGCTTACAGATAATCCCCCAACCTGAAGCAAATACTCACCAGCAACTACACACCACACCACAGAAACACTAACCCAGGAACCAATCCCTGTAACAAACCTCGTTGCCTACTCTGTCCCCAGAGGGGCAATTAATTGGCCAGATTAATGACATCTTCCTCTAAGTCTTCTGTTTCACACTCTGTCAGACAGGACACTGCTGCAGCCTTTGGTAGTTATTAGTGTTATCAGTAGATTAGATTAAAAACACATTTAGGGCCAGAATCTTTGCTTGGAGCTTGGCCAAATGTGAATATAAAATTACCTACAGGGTGACCCAGGGACCTTGCGATGCCAACTGGCAGAGGGCATATGGGTTACAGGAATCCCTGGGTCTGAGATTTACATTCTAGTTCACCTGAGAATGTCATGTAGGGGTCTGTAATAACAGCCTGCATCAGACTGGCCCTGTGAATCATTGCAAGCTGTATGCCTGGGGGAGATTTAAGGAGTTAGGTATCTCTGCTGAAAATTATGTTCTCTAGGTCTGTGAGTTAAAGAGCGATCCTCATTCTCCTGAGAGGCAACGAGGAAGAGATGCGTCCCTCTCTCTCTCTTGCTGGTCACATGAACCCTGAGTCCTATACGTTCCATAGTGGGGATCCACCCACATGTCCGAGCCAAATGCTGACAAAGGATTGTGAAATCTTCAAAGAGAGGAAATTACCAGGAAGTGTTAACAGCACTCCTCGTTAGGGGTAAGACAATGAACTTTTGGAACTATGCTGAGGAAGGGCAGCAGACCCCACAGTTATTCCTGCAGGACAAGCTGCCGGAGGGCTTGATTTTCTGAGGTGGGGTCATGACCACCCTGGTTGAAACTGCTAGGGAAAGAACTTGGGGATAAGAGCTTGTAGGCAGCAGGGGAATGCTTTGTTTGTTGGGTGTAGTCTCCAGAAATCACCTTATGATGTAGCTTCATACATCACCCTTTGTGTCCAATATTCTGGCTCTCGTCACTTGAACCTCTGTTCTGTGCTCATGCACTCATTCTTGTTTGCACTACAGATCTCAGTGATGATCCTTTGGGAACCGCAAACCCACACGCTCCGCGAGCACCTGGTGGAACCGTGCTGAGTGCTCCAGAGGGCTGGAGGCTGGGCGAGTGCCTACAGCTCACATGTGCAGAGAACAAGGCCTGCAAGATACCACAGTGTTCCCAGGGGCTGGTGCTTTCCCGACAAGCCAGCCTCATGTAAAGGAGGGGCGGGAGGCACCACACAACCCTAGGTACCACCCCGGAAAGTGTCCTAGGGTTAGAGGGATTTTTAGTTAACTCACTTAAAGACAAGTCCTGAGCGAAATCTGAACTCACAATGCTGGGTGGCTAAGGACTAGGCTCCAAGAGCGAAGCCACAGAACCGCTGATTGGGCTAGTCACCTGGCCCGGCTCCCAGTACAGCGCTTGGCTGGGGTGTGATTCTTTCCTGGGGGTGTCATGTGAGGTCTCCTGATTCACAGGCCTCCCAGGGGAAGGGAGTAAACTTCCCCCATCAACCACCTCTCCCATTACTGCGAATCCTGCCTGATCTCCCCCCTTCCTCAGCCTGTGGTCCCCCAGCTTCCCACCTCCCCCTCTGCCAGGACCCTTCCCCAATGCCCCCCCCCTCTTCCAGCCTGTGCTTCCCCCATCATGCCCATCTCCAGCTGCTGATTGGGCCAAGGGGGCTGGGAGCTGGGTTCTGTTCCCACCTCTGCATTGACCAGAGAAACTCCCCAGGCTCCAGAGCCTGCTGGGAGCTGGAACGCTTCTCCGGGACGTAGGGGGCTTCCCCAGCAGGTACCCCCAGGGAAAAGAGACTCACCATCTGGATGCTTCCTTGTGGCCGGGCACTTCTCCCCACTCCAGCCCTGCTGATGGGCCGGCAATGCGGGGGCCCCTTGGCACCTGTGACCTGCTCCTCCAGCCAGGTTGCTCTTGGCTCTTGCCCCTTTTGGGGTAATCCAGAGTCCAGCCCAACCACAGGGAAACCCCATGTCTAGTGGCCTCAGTGACAAGGAGGCCCCCATCGGGGCTTGTCTTTGGTGTCCCTGGCAGCCGCCTCTTCTCCCCCAGGTCTGGGGAGAGATAGGGGGACCTTGACCCTTCCTCCGGGCTCCTGCCACTTTCCTGTCCCTGCCCCTCAGGGTCTTCCCCGGGTCCCTGACCCTCTGTTCCCATCATGTCCTCACAACTTCTTCCCAGCTGGCTATGGAGGAGCTTCTGCCAAGCAGGGCCGCCCAGAGGATTCAGGGGGCCTGGGGTAAAGCAATTTTGGGGTCCCCTTCCATGAAAAAAGATGCAATACAATAGAATACTATATTCTCATGGGGGCCCCTGTGGGGCCCAGGGCATATTACCCCACTTCCTCCCCCTCCCGGCAGCCCTGGAAAAAATAAATATTTAAAAACCTGCATCTCGGCACAAATCCAGTTTTGAGAAAACTTCTTTTCAAGTCACCTTTACAAGGTATCACTGGCCCTCAGCATCAGCTAGTGCTAAAAGGCACTAAAGCTCATTAAAAGGGCTGGACAAATATTTTCCATCAAAAAACTTTTTTTGGATTGAAAACTAGGGGTTTTTAAAAAGCAGAAAAAAATCACAGACAATATCTGCCTTCCTTCAAAATTTGTTGTGGTTTTTTTAATTGAAAAGCTGAAATTAGTCTGCTAAAACCTGAATATGGTTTGGGGTTTCAGAAGTGTGTGGCCAAATATTTGCTGCTTGCTGTGTTTGATTGTTTAAAGAAGCAATAAAAAAATTCTGCTTAAAAAAAATCCAAAACTTTTGAACCACCTCAGCCAAACGCCTGTGACCAAACGCCTGAGCCCATCCAGTCAGAGATTTTTTTCAAATTTCTGATACTCTGCTGGCTTCCTTGACTCATATCTGTCTCCATAACTTTGGGTTCATTTAGGTTAGAACATAAGAACAGCCATACTGGGTCAGATCAAAGGTCCATCCAGCCCGGTATCCTGTCTTCCGACAGTGACCAATGCCAGGTACCCCAGAGGGAGTGAACCTAACAGGCAATGATCAAGTGATCTCTCTCCTGCCATCCATCTCCACGCTCTGACAAACAGAGGCTAGGGACACCATTCCTTACCCATCCTGGCTAATAGCCATTAATGGACTTAACCTCCATGAATGTATCTGTTTCCTCACAAACTGGAGACGGTTACTGTGGGTTTGTCTTTAGTATAGCTTATGTACATACTCCACGAACTGAGCATTTGAGCTTGTTCCAGAATCTGGGATGAGGCTATGTTGTGAAAACTGAAATGCTCAAAATAGCACATGCATGTTAATGGACACAGGGTGCTAAAATTAAATTAACCCAGAGGGTCTCAAACTGGGGCCAGGACCCCTCTGGGGGTCACGAGGTTATTACTGGGGGTCACGAGCTGTCAGCCTCCACCTCAAATCCCGCTTTGCCTCCAGCATTTATAATAGTGTTAAATATATAAAAAAGTGTTTTTAATGTATAGTGTGGGGGGGTCGCACTCAGAGGTTTGCTATGTGAAAGGGTCACCAGGACAAAAGTTTGAGAACCACTGAATTAACCCCTCTGGAGCCTCAGGGAATGCGGGGGAGGGGGGGTCTCCCTTGGTTGGGTTGGGAAGGGAAGGAGGTAGGTCATGTAGGCTATTGCTCTTCTCATGTGATCCCTCCCCCTCCCTTGGCTCTATCATGGTTAATCTAAAGTGGCTAATTTGAAATGAAGCTCCCCTCCCCTGTCATGAATCTCCCTATGGCACTGAAATTACATGTAGACTATAATTTGGCATTTGAGAAGTGAAAGGGATGGTAGCCCTAAGGGAAAAGATAACAGCTTGGCTCTTTGTGTTAAATAGCTGTCTGCAAGCCTCAGACTGCTGAATGAGCTTTAGGGTAGGGAAGGCTGTGCCTCCCCTAGCAGCCTGGCCCTGCCCCCATCCAACCCCCACCCACTTCCTGCCCCCTGACTGCCCCCCTCAGAATCCCCGACCCATCCTGCTCCTTGTCCCCTCACTGCCCCGACTCCTATCCACACCCCAGCTGAGTCCTGACAGACCCCGGAATGCCCACGATCCAACCGCCCCCCCTGAACCTCTACCCCCTCCCTGTCCCCTGACTGTCCCCAGGACTCCCTGCCCCTTGTCCAAGCCAACCGGCCCTCTTACCATGCTGCTTACCCCCGCCTCTCCCCTCTTCCGGACCCTCAGCGCGCTGTGCCCAGGAGCGGCCCTGGACAGTGCTGCAGCTGTGTGGCTCCGCAGCCCCTCCCTCTTAACATGCGGCTCTGAGCGGGAGAAGCTCAGGCCCTCCCGAGCCACCGCTGCAGTGCTGTCCAGAGCTGCTCCCGGACACGGCGTGCTGAGGCACCGGAGGATAGGGGAAGGTGGAGGCAGGGCCGGGGAGAGCCTCCGACATTCCCTGTAAGGCCCGGGGCAAATTGCTCCCAGCCCCTCTGGCAGTCACTGGGCTGCATTTCACACAGTCCTCCCGGCCCCCTCAGAGGGAGCTGGGGTTGGGGTTCCGGTGGACACGCCGCCACACGCACGACTGTTGATCCCTGGGTGGAGATGAGCAACACACAGCCATTGACTCCTCACCAGGGGAAACAAGCCAAACCAGGTGTGTGATCCTCCTGGCGATGAAGCCCAGGTACATTTCACCTCCATGCAGCTGGCCAAGGTCAGCCCGATGCCCCCACCTGGGGTCACTTCACCTAGCTACACAGAGCTAAAGTGCAGCACCTTGCTCCCGGAGGCCGTCCCATGGGGAGGACAATGGTGAGTCTCTGTGTGGCTGAGGGTGGCTGCCTTCTGTAGAGTGTGTGTGTGTGTGTGTGTGTATCTAGCAGGTCCTGCCCCTTGTCACCCAGCCACAAGCCCGTGGGCAAACCAATCAGCCTTGCAGCCCAGCCCAGACTGGGGCATTTGCCAGGGAGAGCCCTGGCTGGGAGCCCAGGCGAAATCGCTGCAAAATATCACCCAGTCTGCGTCTCTCTTTCCCTCTGCCTCTCTCTGACAGCTGGCTCCATCGCTCAGCAGGTAACGCCCGGCCTTGGGAACCAAGCGTTGTGAGGTTTGCATCTCACCAGGATGTTCCCTGCTCTTTCAGATGGGCAGGGAGAGTTTTGTACCAGGGAACAGCTGAGAATTAACCCTCAGGATTCCCACCCTCCACCTACAGTCAGTCGCTTTAGTTACATTCTTTGCATGAGCCCAATTTGACTTCTGCATCTCGATTTCACTGTCCTGCCTGCCCCACAGCCCTGCCCGAATCCTGGGAAGTGCAAAGACCTCTTGTGGGTGGAGGAGGGTATCCCAAGGATCATGACATCACAGCAAGATCCAGTACTCTGAGATCACTGATAGGATGTTAGGATAGCACATGGCTGCTCCTTCTGGGAGTGTGACCAAAAATGATACCAGCTCTGTGTGTGTGTGTGTGTCCCTGCCACCCCTGCTGGAGAGAATGAGCCCATCTGTGTGTGTGTGTCCCTGCCACCCCTGCGGGAGAGAATGAGCCCTTCTCGGTGTGTGTGCATGCATGTGTGTGTGTGTGAGAGAGAGAGAGAGTGTGTCTGTGTGTCCGCATGTCCCTGCTGTCCCCAGTGGGAGGGGATGAGTCCTGTGTGCGGCTGGGGGGTATGAATTGGCATGTATATGGGTACGGGTTTGTGTCTGGCTCTCCATGTGTCTGTAGATAGATGTGTATGTCTACACATCATGAGGGCGCCTCCCCCTGGCTTCACACAGGATTAGCTCCATCCAAGTCTGGCCCTTCTTCTGTCATGTGCTGTCCCCACGGCCCCTCTCACTCTCAGCATGCTCCTGCTTCGGGATCTGACCCTCCATCCCGAGCACTCTCTGTTTCCCCTCCCGGGGGTATCACAGTGCCAATAGACCAGCTGTCCTCATGCTGCTCCAGACAGGCTTCCAATCCCTGGTCAGGTCTGGTGCCACTTTCCCAGCGGCTGGTAGGGGAACCCGAACCCACCCACTGCTCCCGGTTCCAGCCCAGGGACCCCTCTGTCCACCAACTACGGTCTGCTCCAGCTCAGACTCTGTTTCTGTTTCCCTGGGCACCTTCCCATCTCTGTGCTCTATCTTCTGGCTCCCTCCTCCCTGGGTTTTCCAGCCCAAACTCCCTCCTCCCAGGGAGTGACTGCAGACTACTTCCCCTGCAGCCCCTTTCTGTTCTCAGCTTACTGGCTTTGTACCAGCCTGGCCTGCACCTGCTCTGCGGCGCTTGCTTAGCCAGCCTGGCTCTCCCCCAGGAGCAGCCTGGCAGGTTAATTAGACCTTATCCCTTCCAGGTGAGGAGTGGCACGAACAGCCCAGCACACTGAGTATGGTTGTGCATGTTGCTGTGTGTGTTTGTGGTCACCAGCCAACATGTCCTTGGGCTCACTGTTTAATAACTATTTGTATGTGTAGATTGTTGTGCCAATAAACTATTGATAAACAGAGTTGTGTGTATCTGTGTGTGTGTGTGAGAGAAAGAGAGATTATATACAAGTGTGTCTGCACAGTGTGTGTGTGTCTGTCTAGAGTGCATGAAAGCGTCTAAGGTGCATGCACGTCTGCGTGAGGAAATGCACATTGGGATGTAAAAGGTGTGTGTGCATAAAGTGTGTGTGTCAGAGAGGCCAGGTCTACATTGCAAAGGTTTGCCGGCATAACTGTGTTGCTCAGAGGGGTGTGGAAAATCACACCCCTGACTCACAGACCTGTGCTGGCAAAAGCCCCTGTGCAGATGCTGATAGAAGAGACCTTTTCCCGGAATAGCTTAGATCAGGGGCCCTCCCCCAGCATTTACCTAGAGCGTTCCCAGCCAATGGGAGCTGCTGGGGGCGGTGCCTGAAGCAACAGCAACACACACACACACCTGTGCCCCTGCTCCCCCATGTTCCAGCCGTTTCCTGGAGCAGCACAGGGGCAGGGCAGGCGGGCAGGGAGCCTGCCCTGCCCACGGTGTGCGCCGGGCCAGAGACCACCCCCCAAACTTCTTCTGCAGTCAAACCCCTTCCCTGAGCCCCTTGGCGCACCCTGCACCCCGACCCCCTGCCACACCCCTCCTGCACGTCAACCCACTGCCCTGAGCCCCTTGCTGTATCCCAACCCCCTGCCGTACCCTGCACCCTGAGCCCCTACCCTGAGCCCCCTGCTTCACCCTGCACCTGATCCCCTGCCCTGAACCCCCTGCTGCATCCTGCATCCCTCCTGCACCCTGACCCCAACTCTCTGCCCTGAGCCCGTGCCACACCCCACTCCCCTCCTGCACCCCCTGGGGGCAGGGAGGGGGCAGAGTTGAGGTGGAGATTTCGGGGAAGGGGTTGGAATGGGGGCAGGGAAGGGGTGGGAAGAGGCAGGGCCTCATGGAAGGGGTGGAGTGGGGGCAGGGCCGAGGGCGGCGGGGGGGGAGGAGGTGTCAGTAATGCAGCCCTTGGGCCAATGTACGAGTCCTCATGTGGCCCTTGTGGTCATTTCAGTTTGAGACCCCTGGCTTGGATCATTCGTGGAGGTTGGTTAACTCTGCCAGCAAAAGCTCCTTAGGTCACTCCACTAGGGGGCTCTGCCAGTACAGCTCTGCTGGCCCAACCTTTCTAGTGTCAACTACCCTGCGTGACTGGACTGAATGCACGTATATGTATGGGGAGGGGGGTGCACGTAGTGTATTTGCATCTGTGTGTAGAGACATATGTATTCAGAGTTTGTGGGGGGAGCACTTGCATGCACGTGTGAGGGCATGTGTGTATAGAGTACATGGCTGGGAGTATGTGTGTGTGTGTGTGCGCGCGCGCAGGGTGGATCTGGATATGTGTGTATGGATGTGTCAGTGAATGTCTGTGTCAGAGTGTGCATGTGTGTGTTTGTGAGTGTATGCATGTGTACAGCGCTCCTGGGGGGGGCGGTGCTTTGTCAAACTGCTTCTGTTTGTGTCATTCTGGGCCTGGGGTGCATTTGTGCCTGTGTCTGCCTGATCTGGGGTTTTCTCTCCAGCTCACCTTGTTGCCATCTGATCCTTGGAGTTATCCTGTTGGAGTGGGATCTGGGACAGCCTGGGCTGGCTGGGCCCAGGGGGATCCGGGGCCGGCCAGGCTGGCTGCGCTCATGGGGATCCAGGGCTGGCCAGTCCCAGGGGGATCCGTGGCAGGCTGGGCTGGCTGGTCTGAGAGGGGGATACTGGAAAGGCCAGGCTGGCTGGGCCCAGGGGGACCCGGGGCAGGCCTGGCTGGTTGCGTCCAGGTGATCTGGGGCAGACCGGGCTGGCAGGGCCCAGGGGGATCCAGGACACTCTGCACCAGCTGGATACAATGTCAAGTCTGACAATCTTTTTCTTCTCTGTCTTTTCCCCCTGACCAGCCCGGACTCCGCAGATAATGACTGGGGAGGAGCTGGCTCCAGGGCCCACTGGTACCGGCTATGGGGCCTTGCTGGCCCCTCTGCACCAGCTCCTGTCCCATTTACCCTGCAGTGTCCCCCAGTGCTCACTAACTCGGGGCTTTGACCCCCCCACAGTCCTGGGGCAAACCCAGATCTGGCCCTAACAGGGACGCCCCCAGCCCCATCAGTCTGGACCAGCCCAAGCCGATCCTGGGCCGGGAGTGAGGCCCAAGGGCCTGTCCCATGCTGCCCAGACTCACTGGTGGGTAGAGTTGCCAACTTTCTAATCGCACAAAACTGAACACCCTAACCCTACCCCTTCCCCGAGGCCCACCCCTGCTCACCGCATTCCCCATCCCTCAGTGGCTCGCACTCCCCCACTCTCACTTACTTTCACTGGGCTGGGGCACAGAGTTGGGTTGTGAGAGGGGGTGAGGGCTCCAGCTAGGAGTGCGGGCTCTGGGGTGGGGCTGGGGATGAAGGATTTGGGGTCCAGCTAGGGAGGTGACCAAGGGGTGATGGTGTACCCCATAAGTCTTCATGAGAATATGCTTATGAATATATATATGATATAACTGGAATATGTTTTATGCTACATATGCCATGTAACATATCTCTGTGAAGGTCATGATCTACATTCATCCTATTTGTATGCATGTATCATTTTTGTACTTGAAGTTAGGAATATTGGCTGTATAGTTGCTTGATTTCTTTTGAGAAAGGAATGTGCAAATTAATGTGCCCAATCAAGAACCACTTAGGCCAACAATGAATTCGAAGATGCCAATTCACATCGGAGTTTTCCCAGGAATGTGGCTTGGCTGGTAAGAAACTGAGTCATGCATGGACATGTGACTTGCCCATGTGACTCCAAAACTCCATCTTGGAGCTGGACTTTGCATAGGAGAGAGGAGGGGGTCTCTATCCACAAGAGAAAGTCTATTTAAACCCCTGGGAGACCCCTCTTTTGTCTTCACCTGGCTAAGGAGAGAGCCTCTCCACCCCAAGGATACCTGAAAGAAATTGGAACAAAGGACAGTGACTGCAAGGGGTGCGAGTGATCGCTGGACCCAGACTAGAAGGAGATTAGTCTGTAAAAGGAAACTTAATGGGTGAGGATTTTATCTGTATTCAATTTTTATTACTGTACTAGACTTAGACTTACATGTTTTATTTTATTTTGCTTGGCAATTCACTTTGTTCTGCCTGTTACCTCTTGGAACCACATAAATCCTACTTTCTGTATTTAATAAAATCACTTTTACTTATTAATTAACCCAGAGTATGTATTAATACTTGAGGGGAGGAAACAGCTGTGCATATCTCTCTGTAAGTGTTATAGAGGGTGAACAATTTATGAGTGGATTTATCTGGGGTTTGAACCCCATTGGGAGCTGGGCATCTGAGTGTTAAAGACAAGAACACTTCTGTGAGTTCCTTTCAGTTAAGTCTGCAGCTTGGGGGTATGTGGTTCAGACCTGGGTCTGGGTTTGCAGCAGGCTAACGGGTCTGTCTCAAACCAGGCAGGGCACTGAAGTCCTAAGCTGCTAGGGCAGGAAAGCAGGAGCAGAAGTAGTTTGGGCACATCAGATGGCAACCCTAGGGGCTTTCTGTGATCCAACCTGTCACACAAGGTATTCAGTGTGGGAGGGGGCCGTGCGTTGAGGCAGGGGGTTGGGGTGAAGGAGGAGGTATGGGCTCTGGGCTGGGGCAGGAGGTTGGGCTGCAGGGGGGTGTGAGGGCTCCAGCTGGGTGTACAGGCTCTGGGGTGGGCCCAAGGATGAGGGGTGTGGGGTGCAGGAGGGGGCTCTGGGTTTGGTGGGGGCTCGGGGCTGAGGCCGTGGGTTGCAGCTTGGGGTTGGGGCACGGGCTTACCTCGGGCAGCTCCCACTCAGCGGAATAACAGGGCTAAGGTCTGCTTCCTGCCTGTCCTGCCTCCATGCTGCACCCTGGAAACGGCCAGCAGGTCTGGCTCCTAGGTGTGGAGAGGGGGCAGGAGGTTCTGTGCATAGCTCTGATGTGCAGGCACTGCCCCCCCCCAGCTCCCATAGGCCATGGTTTACATCCAATGGGAGTGCAGAGCCGGTGTTTGAGGTGTGGGGTAGTGCCTGGAGCCCCATAGCCCCCACACCCCGGTAGCGGCAGGCTGTTTGTGGAGTTTTAGCCTCCCCTGGCCTCTTATACCAGTCACCATGCTGCCAAGGGTGAGGCCAGGTTCACAATGCAGCGGGGGCTCGAACAGGGCAAGTCCCCCAGCCCGGGGTCACAACGCAGTGCGGCCCTATCCTCCCTCTCTCCCCTTCAGTTTTCTGATTTTCCCCCCAGAACATTCCCTGAGTGGGTGGGACTGATCTCCAGGAGCTATCGCCCGCGCCAGGCCATCGAGGGGAGCATAGGGCCTTCACAAACCACCCTCAGATTAGAACAGAGTCATGAACGACAGCTGGGGACTAGGCTGCCCCAGGGAGATACGCACTAACAACGCTTGGCTTAGGTGATCACAGCACTGAGTGCTGAGCTGGGGATCCTCCAGGACCCAAGCGCTTCCCCTATGAATATTCCCATCTCCCTGCACTGCCACTGACTTCTGTGTGAGCAGACAGAGCCACCTCCCCATCTCTGCCTCGGTTTTCCACACCTGTGGGATATGGGGGAAGATTCTGGCCCTGTCTTTGTAAAGGGCTGGGGGGCCGAGTGCTGTATCATGGCAAAGGGGCACTGCGGTGGTGATGGCTGCTCTACATGCCCTACTGTTCTTGGGAGCTGCAGAGCAGGGGCAGGGGCAGGAGAGTCCAGCTCTACCTCCATATTGCAAACCTGTCTGGGACAGAGCCCCATAGGTGGCCGTGGGGACTGGGGATTCTTCCAGCCCCATGGAGACTTTGGCTGCAAGCAGCTGAGCCATTCACTGGCAAACCTCAGAGGAAACATATTTGTTCCTGGATTCCCCTCCCAGATAAGCACCCAGAGCCAGTCAGACCCTGCTGAGCTGGATCATTGCAGCTGGCACCCTGCAAAAAAAGAGGTCCTGTACCCCATTCCCCGACTGCCACCGAGCCGCCAAGCCAGTGGCCATTCAGGGACTAGGGGCAGGGCCTCCAAAAGGGAAAGGCCTCATATCCAGTCCCCACCCCCTTGAGCCAGCCAGTTCTGGGGCCAGATCAGAGCCAGTGCCCCCTAAAGGGGAAAAGGATTGCACTCCCCAGCCCCCTGAGCCAGCTGGTCCCCCAAACCTAGGGCTGGATCAGAGCTGCTGCACTTTATCCCATTCCCTGATCCCTCTGAGCAATCTAGCTGGATTTCTGACATGCTGCTATGGTTAAATAACGCTGGATAACCAGTGACTCTGCACCCAGCCTCCACAAACACTCTCCCCTCATTCTGCATTTGCAGGAAAGTATTTTATTGCAAGAAGCAGGGAGAAAACTGAACTCAGTGACAGCTTCCCCAGGGCTCAGCCTGAGACAACATCCACACAGCATCCAGTGGATCAGGGATGGGGAAGGACTGCACAGTATAACAGGCACTAGGGGCAGCAGAGTGGGGATGGCAAAGGGGCGGCTATACTGTATAATGGGCACTAGGGGAGCAGGGAGTGGGGGATGGCGAAGGGGCGGCCATCAAGGGGTTGATGGGAATTTTAATCTATCCTGGGAGACTAAAATAGGGCACCCGAACCAAATCAGTCGGGGGTTTCAGAGCCGCTTGGCATCTTCCCCTCCTGGTGGCTCGGGCAGCCCAGCCCAAGTGCAGACCAGCTGTGTTTGAATCCTGCCCAGCGAGGCAGGCGCTGGGGCTCAGTCTGAGGGTCTCAGTGCCAGCCAGGGGGGCTGGGCACCCAGATTTTCAGTTGTGTGGATGGGAACTGGGCACCCAGAATTGGAAATCACCCTGCAGGCCCCAAGCTGCTGACCCATGGAATAGGGGGGAGAGGCTGAATGTCCCAGTGGAGACTCATGGCAGGCAGTGCCAAGGAGGGGCAGGGACAGGGCAGGAGAGCCCCCAATGAAAGAGGGCTGCCTATGAGTGAAAGGGGGGTGGGGGACAGCAGGGGGATCCCGTGCTCCCTGCTCATGGCAGATATGTTGGCTCCAAGTGCACGGGCAGCCGCCGGACACAGGCCACGCGGACTCTGGTGACTCCAGTTGCAGCTCTGTATCTACAACGCCCTGGTTGGGAGCCAGGCAGCACCCGGCACGTGGTGACGCCGAATGATCTGATGCTGTCGCGGAGGTTGCCACTAACAGGTCTCCCTCCCCTGCCGCAGATGTTTCGGAGCTGGCCGGTGGGGGCGTGGATGAAGGTGTTGGTGGGTTTGCATCGGGGGCGGGTCAGGCCCCGTCGCTGCATCAGGAGGTTGCAGTAGATCCTGTCATTGGGCGCTCCGGTCTTGGGGTAGTCAACGTGTTGTCTCACAAACTGCCGGTAGCTGGCACCTTCGCTGAGCTGGGCCAGGGTGGCAGCCAGCAGGATGAGGGGCAGCAGGAGCGTGAGGCGGGGTCCCCTTGGGGCCATGGCCGTGTCTGTCACTAGTTCAACCTGCAGGGGGGTGGGGGGGGAGATGGATGAAGACAGCGCTGGCTGGGAATCTGCCTCCTCCATGGAACCTCCAGGACCTGAACCCCAAACCTGCCATTATACCCTCCCACCCCACTCTGCCACCCAAAAACCACCACAACCCATGATCCCATCCCACTCTATCCCCTCATCTCCCACCCAACTCTTCCCCAAATATAGGAGAGTTATTATTTTTATCACATGGCACCTACATACCCTGCCAAAGACCTGGCCCCCGATCATGCCATGTGCTGCACAGACTCCAGCTGAAATCAGGGCCTTCTCCCTCTAACCCATTATTCCCCACTCTCCTTCCAGAGATGGAGCGAGAACCCAGGAGTCCTGAGTCCCAGTCCACCTGCTCTAACTACTAGATCATACTGCATCCCAGAAACAAACCCTGCAGCTGCAGCCCCATGTGACACTGTTCTCTGCTCTCTCCAGACTGGTGGAATCTCCTGCAACTTACCCAAGTCCTTGTTCCTTCACTGTAATCAAAGCGAAGGATCCCAGCCTCTGCTGAGCTGAACCTCACCCTGATCCTCCTGCCCGTCTTGGTGCAGGTTATATAGCGCCCAGCTGGGCATGGAGGGGGAGGGCAAATCCAGTAAACAATTGTGTCAGCAGGACTTCCTGATACCTGGCAATTAAAATGAGTGAGATGGCAGGAAGGGCATGGCTGGGGAATAAATAGCACACGTCTTGCTAGACACCTGTGCTCCACAGAAACATCTCAGGGTGTGTCTTCCCAGCAAGCGAAGGTGTGATTGTAGCGTGGGTGGGCAAAGCCGTCCCAGCTTTAATCTAGCCAGTGCCAGACTGCCAGGACATTGGGTACCAACTCTGGTTGGAGCCCATGCTGAAATCCAGGGCACGTCTCTACTTCCCTTTTAACCTGTGTTAGCTAGATTAAAGCTAGCGTAGCAATGCTGACGCGTGCTACAAATACTCTTCATTTGCTGCAGATAGAGCCTGAGTCCTGACCCACTGGCACCTTCCGAATCCAGCCCTAGCCTAGAAACTCGCAGCTCTGCCGGTTCCCCTCACTCCTGACCTGCAGCCCCTGCTCTCCCAGCCCTGGCCTCTCCCCACCTCCCCACACAGAGCTCTGCTAATGCCCCTCAATCTCAACTTGCAGCCCCCTCCTGTCTCTCTGCCCTTGGCTCCCCATGGACCCATTCATGCTGGTGCCCTTCAATTCTGACCAGCGGCCCCACCACCCTCCCCTCTGCAGGTAGCTCTGGACCTTAATGAGGAACTATAAAAATGGCTTCTTCTCATCTGATTAGCAGGCCATCATGTCTTTGAAAGCACAGCGGAAAGCGAGCGGGAGGCAGAGGTCTGCACCTAAACACCCAGAGGGTTGAGATTTTCTCAGGCACATAAGGAATTTGGAGGCCATGTGAGCTAGTGGGAAACTGGGCATCTAAATCCCTTTGGCGATTCGAAGGTGGTGGTCACAGGACACATATCCCTGGGGCTGTCGGGCTTTCAGAACATGAAGAGAGGAGATTAGCAGGCTCCCAGTAGATCAAACTCAGACTTAAGGGCCAGGTGTGATGACGCAACACGCACATCCACGTACGGTAGCCACTCACGCATTCCCAGAATCCCAGAAACAGTGGTACTTCTGGGAACGGGGTGACCCCACTTCCACCGGCGTGACCTAGCAGACATGGTGTGCACGAGGTCATGCCATACGGAGGATGCAATTTCAAAGAGCACGCCACTCCACCCCCGTGAGTGCCAGGTCATGATGGCCATGGCAGAATGGCACATTCTTCAAAAAGGTGTCCCCTATCCAACACTGGACAAAAGCACATCCCACTGTGTCTGGGGACAAACCACCTAAAAAAAGGTGTGTCTGGTTCAAAACCAGATGTATGGCCAACCTGCAGCTAAGTGATTCTTTCCCTTCAGGATAAGAACCATTCTCTGAAGGAAGAAGAACCCTCTATTGGATGTCATTGGGTGTCTGCCCTATTTGTGAGGGGAAGAAATGTGCGCTTGGAATTTTAATAATGAAAGGAGAGAGAGAGATGAGGAAGGACACGATGTGAGAGAGAGAGAGAGAGAGAGATTGACTTAGGAGTGTTGTAATTTTTTTCTCTTGGGACCAAAGCCAGGTCCGGAGTTTTCAAAGGGAACAGGTTGGGTTGGGCAGGGTTGGAGTTTTGGCTTGCTCACCCATAGGCTCTGGGCAAGGGAAGGAAGGTGGTATGTGGAAAGAGATACTTGGAGGAATGCATGCAGATAGACACACAAGACACAAACACACAGGGCACAACATTGGAGACAGGCAAGGCTCTGACTGATCCAAGCCAGGTGTACTTGCCTTGCGCTTAACCCCGCACTGTAGGCCAAGGAAGCCACACACCCTTTGCCCCTGCTGGGCTTGCTCCAACTGGAGCACCAGTATAAAAGGGAGCAGCTCAGCTCAGTCAGGGCTGACCACCAAGGAGAGAAGACACATGTTGCCAGCTTGAGCCTTGAAGCCACTGAAGCCCCAGATTGTAGAAGCGGGACCCGCAGAGGCCCAGGTTGATACCTGGCTACCTGAGGACGCCTGAGGGAGAGTGGAGCTGCACAGGCTGAGGAACCCAGAGACCCTGGAGACACCGGGACCACTGCATCAAGACAAAGGGTAAAAAGTACCCCAGGCAGACAATACATTGATCCAGTGGTGGAACTGGGTGATAAGTCAGCATGTTTCACTAGGATCCCCACTGACTCAGTGACGAGTACACTCACCGCTGACAGGGCCCTTGGCTGCGGCCTGGTGGAGTAGGGAGGGCCCAGATCCCCTTACCCCGGCCAGCAAACCCCCCCTTGATGGTGGTCCAGCCCCTCTTACAGTCATTAAACCACTTCTATAGTGACTCCGGCCATTGGACCACACAGTTCCAAGGGAGAGGGCATCTATGGCCTGGTCTACACTAAAAAGGGGGTTCGAATTAGGGTACGCAAATTCAGCTACGTGAATAGCGTAGCTGAATTCGAAGTACCCTAGTTTGAACTACTCTCCTGTCCAGACGCGGCGGGGTCGAACTCCGCGGCTCCCCCGTCGACTCCGCCACCGCCGTTTGCAGTGGTGGAGTACTGGAGTCGACCACAGCGCTTCCGGAGTTCAAACTATCGCGTCTAGATCAGATGCGATAGTTCGAACTCCGAGAAGTCGAACTCACCGCGTCGACCCGGCCGGTAAGTGTAAACCTACCCTATATTGACTCTGTCCACTAGGCCACATAGCCCTGCGAGGGAGGGCCCTCTATACTGACTCTGGCTATTGGGCCATTCAGTCCTGAGGGAGAGGCCCCAATATGGACTCTGGCCTTTAGATCACACTGCCCTGGGGGAGAGGACAGCTACATTGACTGGACACTAGGCCAGGCTTTCCTGAGTTTAAGGATGGCCAAGTGGACTTAGTCACAGGGATGTAACACTCTTGCCCTACCCAAAGGGGGGACGGGGTGTACTCGCCCTGCGACGCCCCAACATAAGATAAAAACATGCACACAAGTTGGAGGAGAAGCCATGAAAGATGCATCCAAGCAAGAGTCACACATGCACAAAGCACAAACACACACAGAAGAAACCTAACATGAGACACACAACGCTCGCACAAGCCAGGGATTCAAACACACAGAACACAAAAACACACCAGACAAAAAAATGAAACACACACGACTGACCCACACAAACACAGACACAAGCCCAAACATGACACAGGGACAGATGTGACTCTTAAAAACGAGAATTTTGGATTTTCCTTTTGGGGCAGTGAATACCAGTGGAAAGATGCTTGTACAAATAGAGCTGATTAGCATCAATAGCACCCTGCCTGATTGGCTACATTGCCTTATTTGCTGGAAGTGTCACCGGACCTGTTCTTGAGTCCATTACAGATCTTCAAAGCCCAAGTCACCACCCTGGAGGTGCAAGTTCAAGCCAAGCTGCCTTCAGCTCTGATCCCGACAAACCCAAGTTCTTCCTAGCTGATGCATTCAACAGCAATCATGATAAATTTAGTGGATTCCTAAGCTTTATACAGGGTAAAATGGATTTATTTGGGGTTTGGACCCCATTGGGAGTTGGGCATCTGAGTGTTAAAGACAGGAACACTTCTGTAAGTTGCTTTTGGTTAAGTCTGCAGCTTTGGGGCACATGGTTCAGACTCTGGGTCTGTGTTGGAACAGATGGGCGTGTGCGGCTTAGCAAGACAGGGTGCTGGAGTCCCAAGCTGGCAGGGAAAGCAGGGGCATAAGTAGTCTTGGCACATCAGTTGGCAGTTCCCAAGGGGGTTTCTGTGATCCAACTCATCACACCTAATTCTTGTGTTATGAGAAGGAGTAAATAACACTTCCTTATTCACTTTCTCCACACCAGTCAAGATTTTATAGACCTCAGTCATATTCTCCCCTTAGTCATCTCTTTTCCAAGCTGAAAACTCCCAGTCTTATTAATCTTTCCTCACGTGGAATCTGTTCCATACCCCTAATCATTTTTGTTGCCCTTTTCTGAACCTTTTCCAGTTACAATATATATTTTTTTGAGATGGGGTGACCACACCTTCATGCAGTATTCAACATGTGGGCATATCCTGGATTTATATAGTGTCAACATGATATTTACTATCTTATTATCTGTCCCTTTCCTAATCGTTCCTGACATTTTTAACTGCCGCTGCACTTGGAGTGGATGTTTTCAGAGAACTTTCCACAGTGACTCCAAGATCTTTCTTGAGTGGTAACAGCTAATCTAGATCCCATCATTTTATATCTCTAGTTGAGATTCTCTTCTCCAATGTGCATTACTTTGCATTTGTCAGCATTAAATTACATCTGCCATTTGTTGTCCAGTCACCCAGTTTTGTGAGAAGGTAGCGGAAGGCTCCAGCACCTGGTGGGCTGTGAAATCTATGGTACAGATGCGAGGTCTTGGGAGCTGGTTGACAACAGCCATGGGCTGGATTTTTGGCAAGAGTTCCAACAGTAGTACCCAGAGAAACCAGGCCCTGGGGCCCCAGGAGGCACCCTTGGGAAGGAGGAATAAGGTCCGAAATCAATGGCTGCAGCAAAGCCAGCCTGGAAGCAGGGCAACCTAATCAGCGCAGCTGGCCTATAATAGACTACCTGACTGGCTACGCCACCTGATTGGCTGGAAGAGTCAGCAGACTGGCTCTTAAGCCCCACAGCAGCAGCAATTCGGTGACTGCTCAAAGCATTTGTCCATGGTCACAATAAGTGGCTTGTTCCAGCTCTGCTCCTGCCTGGAACCCAGCCCAGCTCCTGCCTTGACCTCAGCCTTACCCCACTCTGGGTAACTCCCTGGTCCTGACCCTCAACTCCAATTCCTGGTTACTAACTCCTTTTCTAACCTCTAGGCCTGACTCCTGCTCCAACCACAAGGCACAACTGGTCACTGACAGGTATAAAGCATGGTTATACTGCTCTACCTGCATGCACACTAGGATAGCACTGGACTAATAGCTACATCAGTACAAAAACTGCTCTCTGTCTATCCACCCATCCCCAGACACACCCCTCTATCTTCCTCTGTAATTACATTTGTGCCCATCCCTGTGTGGGAGCAGGACTGGCAGATGCTACAGGACCGTGGGAGGTTGTTATTGCCATGAGCATACCTGGCAGGTAGAAATGATGGAACCACCAAGCTGGGAAGGAGGTCAGGTGTTATCACCATGCAAACTGGGAGCCCAGGGCCCGTGTTTCTTTGGTCTCATAGAAGCTTCTGAACAAGCTCTTGTCCTGGTTTTGCTTAGGAGGTCATGTTGGTCCCTGTTACACTCCTTCACTTCTAGAGTCTCATCAGCTTTAAAGAGGTCCTCTCGGTTCCTTGCATCCGGTGGGATTTGGGACCTGAGCAGGGTGGGAGTTGAGGCCAGCAATCTTGGTTTTATTCTTTATAGGATCAAGTAGATTAGGACAGGAGAGGCTGGGAGCCCTGACTCCTGGGTTCTATCTCCCCATCTATGAGAGGAGTGGTGTGTAGTAGGTCCGAAATCAGAACTGGACACTGTTCTCCAGCAGTGGTTGCACCAGTGCCCAATACCAAGGTAAAATGACCTCTCTACTCCTTCCTGGAGATTCCCCTATTTACCTCTTTTGGCCACAGCATCACACTAGGAGCTCTTGTTCAGCTCACTATCAACCAGGACCCACACTCCTTGGCACCCTCATTGTTCTACCAGGGCAGAGTCATTCAGTGTTAATGACCTTTGATTGTCCAGTAGCAGCTTCCAATCAGGGTTTGGGAGATCCCTGACCTGTCCTTGTTAGCAAACAGTGGCGTATAGCATAGGGAGAGCTCATACAATCAATCAGAATCCTTAAGGTTTACATAGGATGTTTGCAATGTTGTTGTAGCTGCGTTGGTCTCAAGTGTTAGAGAGACAAGGTGGGGAAGGGATATCTTTTACTGGCCCAACTTCTGTTGGTGGAAGAGACAAGCTTTCGAGCATAAACAGAGCTCTGCTTAATCTCGAAAGCTAGTCATTTTCACCCACAGAAGTTGATCCAACAAAAGAGATTACCTCACCCACCTTGTCTCTCTAAGGGCTACATAAAGGGATTCCACAAGCTAACACCTGGTTAATTATGGAATCACTTTCCTGGAGGGGAACATTTCTGACGGTTAGAGGTTGTCTTATGTATTGAAACAGTGCAGGAGCTGGGTCGGAGCTCACTGGACCATCAATGTGGATTTTCAATAAGTCTTGGAGCACTGGGGAAGTTCCAGAAGATTGGAAGAATGCTGATTTTGTGCCAATATTTAAAAAGGGTGAACAGGACGACCCAGGTAATCATAGACCTGCCAGCCTGACATCGATCCTGGGCAAGATAATGAAGTCGCTGATCTGGGATTCGATTATTAAAGAAATAAGGAGGGTAATGTCATTGATGCCAATCGACATGGGTTTACGGAAAATTGACCCTGTCAGACTAACTTGATATCTTTTTTTGATGAGATTACAAGTTGGTTGATAAAGGTGATAGTGTTCACATAGTATACTTAGACTTTTGTGACATGTTTGGCTTGCTAAAGCACAATATTTTGATTACAGAGCTAGAACAATACACAATTCATGTGGCCCACCTTAAAAGGATTAAAAACTGATAGGTCTCAAAATGTAACTATAAATGGGGAATCATCATGGAGTGGGTTTGTTTCTGGTGACATCCCACAGGGTTTGATTTTGGGCCCTACATGAGCCTCCGGTGCAATGCTACAGGCAAAAGGGCTAATGGGATCCTGGGATGAAAGAAACGGGGAATCTTCAGTAGGAGCAGAGAACTTATTTGACCTCTGTATTTGTCATTGGTGTGACTGGCGCTGGAATACTGTTTCCAGTTCTGGTGCCCACAATTGAAGAAGGATGTTGATAAATGGCAGAGGGTTCAGAGAAGAGCCACAAGAATGACTACAGGATTAGAAAACACCCCCTTACAGTGGGAGACATCCCTCAATGTGTTTAGATCAACAAAGAGAAGGTTCAGGGGTGACCTGATCACAAACTACATGGGGAACAAATATTTGATAATGGGCTCTTCAATCTAGCAGAGAGGTCTAACACGATCCAATGGATGGATTTTGGAACTAGAAAAATGTAGGCAGGAAATAAGGTGAAAAATTTTAATGGTGAGGGAAATTAATCATTAGAACAATTTACCAAGAGTTATGGTGGATTCTCCACCACTAACAAGTTGTTAAATCAAGACTGGATGTTTTTCTAAAAGCTCTGCTCTAGGAAGTATTTTGGGGAAGTTCTCTGACCTACACAGGTCCTGCTACACAGGAGGTCAGACAAGATCATCACAATTGCCCCTTCTGTCTTTAGAATCTCTGAATCCAGAGTGACTCTGTTGTAGGGGGAGAGACACACGAGTTCTGCAGCAGGTCCTCTATTTTTTAAGAGATTTTCCATTTTTTGATACACTGAGGCCCTTACAAACACACCCCAGACATTCTATTTTTGCAGTAAATGTCTTATAACAGGGAGCAGTAAGAGAATCCAGCTCAGTCACATCTCCCAGAGCTCAGCCTGACACAATCTTTTCCCAACATCAGTCCCACCACCACATGGGTAAGTGATGGGAAGGGGATGATATACTGTATAATGGGCACTAGGGGCAGCAAAGGTGGGTAGACACACCCTGAGATGTTTTGGAGGATCCCACATGTCTGGCAGGACACGTGCTTTTTTCATTCCGCACCCTTGACCTGCCTGCTGGGCCACTACTTTTAATTGCAAGATATCGGGAAATTGATCTTACCCAATAGTTTATTGCATTTCCCCGCCCACTCCTCCCTCTCCATACCTGGCTGGAGGATCTGACCAAAGTTCAGCTCCGCAGAGGCTGGGATCCATCACTCTGATGGCAGCAAAGGAACAAGGAGTTGGGTGCGTCGCAGGAGATTCCACCGGCTGGGAGAGAGCAGAGAACAGGGTCACATGGGGCTGCAACTGCAGAGTTTGTTTCTGGGAGGCAGCATGATCCAGCTGCTATCGCAGAGAGGCTCAAAGCCAGGACTCCTGGGTTCTATCTCCACCTTGGCATGGGGAGCAGTGGCACAGAGGACAGGGTGTAGGGGCTGGTGTCAGTGGGGCTCAGTGCAACACGTCACACAGTGGGTTGGGAATAATCATAGAATCATAAGTCTGAGAGGGACCTCGAGAGGTCATCTAGTCCAGTCCCCTGCACTCAAGGCAGGACTAAGTGTTAGGGGCCTTATTCCTTCACCCTCTCACTTCCCTGGTCCTTCTCGCATGAACAGAGAGCAACAATACCCAAAGTCCAAAGGCGCAAACAATTTTATGTTTATTGGGGTGAACTTCCAGCAAGTATGATTCCAGTTTCCTTCCTCAGTGTCCCCTTCCCAGCTCTGACACCACAGAGCCTTGCCTGTGTCCCTGTTTCGGTTCCCATCCCCTGTTCCCATTTCCCCCCTTAGTAAAACATGATCCCAATTCCCCCATTCCCAGTCCCTGTTCCCATTTCCCCCCTCTTCCTGATTGACTGCAGACTATATAGTAAAACCTGAGTTTTGCTTAGCTATACTATAACCAATCATTTTATTGAAATTTAACTAACCAATCCTAACATATTGTAACATGGTTATTTAACCAATTACATTCCACCACCTTCATTGGTTTACACCCAACAAAATTAATTATACAGCAGACAGAAACAATCACAGAACCAGACAGAGACCATGCAAATAAACATACAAAACAACACAGAAGGATCGGTGCTGAGGCCGGTTTTGTTCAATATCTTCATTAACGATCTGGAGGATGGTGTGAACTGCACCCTTAGCAAGTTTGCAGATGACACTAAACTGGGAGGAGTGGTTGATATGCTGGAGGGTAGGGATAGGATACAGAGGGACCTAGACAAATTAGAGGATTGGGCCAAAGGAAATATGATGAGGTTCAACAAGGACAAGTGCAGAGTCCTGCACTTAGGACGGAAGAATCCCATGCACTGCTACAGACTAGGGACCGAATGGCTGGGCAGCAATTCTGCAGAAAAGGACCTAGGGGTTACGGTGGATGAAAAGCTGAATATGAGTCAACAGTGTGTCCTTGTTGCCAAGAAGGCTAATGGCATTTTGGGTTGTATAAGTAGGGGCATTTCCAGCAGATCGAGGGATGTGATCATTCCCCTCTATTCAGCACTGGTGAGGCCTCATTTGGAGTACTGTGTCCAGTTTTGGGCCCCACACTACAAGAAGGATGTGGATAAATTGGAGAGAGTCCAGCGGAGGGCAACAAAAATGATTAGGGGGCTGGAGCACATGACTTATGAGGAGAGGCTGAGGGAACTGGGATTGTTTAGTCTGCAGAAGAGAAGAATGAGGGGGGATTTGATAGCTGCTTTCAACTACCTGAAAGGGGGTTCCAAAGAGGATGGATCTAGACTGTTCTCAGTGGTAGAAGATGACAGAACAAGGAGTAATGGTCTCAAGTTGCAGAGGGGGAGGTTTAGGTTGGACATTAGGAAAAACTTTTTCACTAGTAGGGTGGTGAAGAACTGGAATGGGTTACCTAGGGAGGTGGTGGAATCTCCTTCCTCAGAGGTTTTTAAGGTCAGGCTTGACAAAGCCCTGGCTGGGATGATTTAGTTGGGTTTGGTCCTGCTTTGAGCAGGGGGTTGGACTAGATGACCTCCTGAGGTCCCTTCCAACCCTGAGATTCTATGATTCTATGATTTCACAACTACATCTATACAGACATAAGGATTTTCCAGCTGTGTCTATTGATAAGTGAGTTCTTGCCAGACAGGATGCTATCTTCTAGGCTCTTCCGTTTCTCTGGAGGTGATAGGAATATCAGGACAGGACTGTATTCCTAATAGCCCAATAGCACCTTATTTCAATGTGACTAGTTTGGAATGTGAGGATGTGACCATACACTTCCCAGCTTATGGCTGCCTAACTACATCTTAGCTGAAGGCCTTAGCCTGTCACAGTAAGAGAAGGCCATTACACAGACAGTGATTTTGATTTTCTCTTTTATACCTCTATAACTAGCTAAGTGATAAGAATACACCTAAATTCTTAAAGTATAGGCCTTTACAGACAGGCCTGAATATCTATATCCTAACACTAAGTACTATATAGACCATCCCTAACAGGTGTTTGTCTAACCTGCTCTTAAAAATCCCCAATGATGGAAACTCCACAACCTCCTTAGGCAATTTATTCCAGTGCTTAACCACCCTGACAGTTAGGAAGTTTTTCCTAATGTCCAACCTAAACCTCCCTTGCTGCAGTTTAAGCCCATTGCTTCCTGTCCTATCCTCAGAGGTTAAGGAAAACAATTTTTCTCCGTCCTCCTCGTTACAAGGAGGGGGCAGGGCTTTGGGGGGAGAGTGGGGTGGGAGAGGGAAGGGGCTTTGGGCCCAGCAGATTCCATGGAAGGAGACAATCCCCACCACCCGCTGTCTCCATCCATCTCCCCCTTGTGTCCCTGCTGCAGGTCGATCCAGTGACAGACACAGCCATGGCTCTGCGAGACCCCCCCACCCCACATTCCTGCTGCCCCTCGCCCTGCTGGCCCCCTGCCTGGCTCTAACACTCAGGCAGGGGTGGAACCGGCTGAACAACATATTCTGGAAACATGAACTTCCCCAAGATCCCCAGCACCAGTGACCACCCCTATTGCAACAGAATGATGTGGATCCAGGTGATGTACTAGAAATACAGCAACACCTTCATCCACGCATTGAACGAGGACATTAACAAAGTCTGCATGACAGATGGGGTATCCAATGGGCCCTACCATGAGTTCCTTCAACATCACCATCTGCACATTTCACCCTGGAGCATCTCTTACACCAGGATCAGCACAGTCCAAAGAATTGTCATCTCCTGCTGGAATGCTCTCTTTTTTTTCTATGTGAAGCATATATAGGCTCCAGCACTAGGCATGGAGGACAGGCAGGGGACCCTGTTACTTCCTCCAATCCTGCTCCAGCTCCTCACCTACCTCTGAACACAGGTCAGATTATATAGATGTTTCTACCCTCTGCTGCCCCTACTTCCCATTATACAGCATAAACACCCCTTCCCTGCCCCGACCCTCTGTCACCCCTTGTGCCCATTATAAAGTATAGCAAATCTTGCTCCCCCGGTCCCTGATAGCAGACTGGTCTATCCAGGCCTTTTCAGCTTCTGTAGCCAGCCAGGAACTCCTCTTGGTCCCCCAGTCCCTGTAAGCAAACTGCACTCACACCGGCCCTGTAGCTCCTTTTATATGAGCCTGCTGGTCCCTCATTGGCTGCTTCCCTGCAGGCACTCTAGCCCACTTGGAGGACCTCCGCTTCTTTCCTGGGATGGGTGTGGCAGGACCCTGAGGCCTCCAGCAAGGGGCCTTTGGGCCTAGTCCACCCCAACACAGTCACATTGGGGATAGCAAGGACATAAGCCACTTGAGCCAGGAGAGTGTTGGAAAAGTGTTGTGGTTTTCAGTGACATTCTCTGTTTTCAAGCCCAGTCTCAACCTTTCACCCCAGTCTTGGGAACAGAACCCAGTTGTCCTGACTCCCACATCTGGCCCTGCTTTAACCCACTAGACCCCACTTCTCATCAAGTGCTTGGAATTAAACCTAGGAGTCCTAAGTCTTCATGCGCCCTTTTCTAACCTAGTGGAAACTGCTTCCCTCCCAGGGTCAGGATGAGGGAGGCCATCCAGAAAACTGTCCACAAGGAGACATCTTGCACCTGCCTATGCTGGACCAGGCCAACAGCCATTATGGGTTCCCAAGCTAGATGGACCCACGGTCTAGTCCCTTCTGGCAACTCCAATTCTCACCAACCACCTGTCCCATTGCTGGGAACCCTGCCTGATCTCCCACCTCCCTTGGCCTGCGGTCCCCCCGCTCCCCACCTCACCAGCTGCCGGAACCCTTCCCCAATGCCTTCACACACACTCCTGCAGCCTGCGCTTCCCCCCACATGACGCCTACCTCCTGCTGCTGATCAGGACAAGTGGCCTGTGAGCTGGGTTCTGTTCCCAGCTCTGGCACTGACCACAAAAAACCCCTGGGCCACAGCGTGATGGGTTCAGTTACAGAAACCCTCTTGGGACGTGCTGAGATTACCTCTGAGTCTGTTTTCCACTGCCAGCTTGGGACTCCAGAACCCTGCCTTGTTGAGCCAGACACACTAGTCTGCTGCAACACAGACCCAGGTCTGGTCCACACCCCCAAAGCTGCAGACTTTAACCAAAAACTGCTCAGCATGTCACCTATCTCCAGCACCGAGACACCCAGCTCCCAATGGGATCCAAACCCCAAATAAATCTGTTTTACTCTGTATAAAGCTTATACAGGGTTAACTCATAAATTGTCCGCCCTCTATAACACTGATAGAGAGATATGCACAGCTGTTTGCTCCCCCAGGTATTAATCACTTACTCTGGGTTAATTAACACACAAAAGTAATTTTATTAAATATAAAAAGTAGGATTTAAGTGGTTTCACATAATAACAGACAGAACAAAGTAAGTTACCAAGCAAAATAAAAGAAAACACGCAAGTCTAAGTCTAATACATTTAAGAAACTGAATACAGGTAAATCTCACCCTCAGAGATGTTCCAATAAGCTTCTTTTACAGACTAGACTCCTTCTTAGTCTGGGCACGATCCTTTCCCATGGTACAGTCCTTGTTAGTTCCAGCTCAAGTGGTAACTAGGGGATTTCTCATGACTAGCAGCCTCCTTTGTTCTGCTCCACCCCCTTTTATATCTTTGGCACAAGGTGGGAATCCTTTGTGTCTCTCTGGGTTCCCACCTCTCCTTCTAAATGGAAAAGCACCAGGTGTAAGATGGATTCCAGTAACAGGTGACATAGTCACATGTCCTGTGAGAGCCCCAAGCCTTCATTCTTTCCGGCCTGACTCACAGGAACACAGGAAGGCTTACAAGTAAACAGAGCCATTTACAAATAATTGTCCTGGTCAATGGGAGCCATCAAGATTCTAAACCACCATTAATGGCCCACACTTTGCATAAGTACAATAGGACCTCAGAGTTATATTTCATATTTCTAGTTTCAGATACAAGAGTGGTACATTTATACAAATAGGATTAACACACTCAGTAGATTATAAGCTTTGTAATGATACCTTACAAGAGACCTTTTGCATGAAGCATATTCCAGTTTCATTATATTCACTTTCCAAGCATATTTTGTAAAGCATATGGAGTGCAATGTCACACACAGAACCTGCTGGGAGCTGCAATGCTTCTCCAGGGCTTGGGGGGCTTCCCCGGCAGGTATCCCCAGGGCAAAGACACTCACAATCCGTGCACCCCCTCGCAGCCAGGTGCTTCTCCCCACTCCAGCCCTGTTGACTGGGCGGCCAGGCCACTGCTCCTCCAGCCAGGTCACTCACAGCTCTAGCCCCTTTCGGGGTAATCAAGAGTCCAGCCCAACCACAGGGAAACCCCATGTCTGGTGGCCTCAATGCCAAGGAGGCCCCCATCTGGAGCTTGTCTTTGGTGTCCCTGGCAGCCTTCTCTTCTCCCCCAAGTCTGGGGAGAGCTAGGGGGACCCAGACCCTTCCTCCAAGCTCCTGCCACTTTCCTGTCCCTGCCCGTCAGGGTCTTCCCCTGGTCCCTGACCCTCTGTTCCCATCCTGTCCTCACAGCTTCTTCCGAGCTGGCTATGGAGGAGCTTCTGCCAAGCTGCTCCCAGCCCCCCTCCCCCCCGGGCAGTTGCTGGGCTGCATTTCACACAATCCTTCCATCCCCACCCCACCACCCACCATAGTGGGAGCTGGACTTGGGGTTCAGATGGACACGTCACCACATGCACAACGGAGTGATCCCTGGGCAGAGACAAGCAACACACAGCCTGTGACTGTTCACCAGAGGAAACAAAACATACCAGGTGTGTCCTCCTGGCAACGAAGCCCAGGTACATTTCACCTCCATGCAGGGCCGGTGCAACCATTAGGCAAACTAGGCGGCCGCCTAGGGCGCCAAGATTTGAGGGTGCCAAAAAGTGCTGCCCAAAATGCCTGGGATGCTCACCCAGTGCTGCGGCTTTAATCAGCTCCGGCGGGCCGTGAAGTGATGTCATTCCTCCTCTGCCCGCCGGGGCCGCTGCGCTGCTCCCTGCAGCTCTGGCTCTGCCCCAGGGCCCCTGCCCCTGCTCAGCCCTACCCCACCCCCACTCCCTGAGCTCTGCAGCAGGGCTGGGCCTGCACTCACCGGGGGGGAAGTGCAGAGACCCGGCCCGAGGCGCGCCGCAGGGGAGTGCTGGGGAGTAGTACCCCCTGCCCCCCAAGCGAGACCCGCCCCTCCGAGGCCTGCCCCCCCATGGAAGCCTGGGGCTCCCCCGCCCCCCGAGGAGCCTCCCCCCGCAGGGGAGGGGTGTGGTGCCCCAGGCCTCCGGGGGGAGGGGTGTAGGGCCCCAGAATATCTAGGGATGGCCCCGGTACCCACCACCATGCCTGCAGCCAGCCCCTCCTGCACCCCCTGCCCCGCCCGCAGCCAGACCCTGCTGCACCCCCTGCCCTGCCCCCAGCCAGCCCCTCCTGCACCCCTTGCCCCACCCTCAGCCAGCCCCTGCTGCACCCCCTGCTCTGCCCCCAGCCAGCCCCTCCTGCACCCCCTGCCCCACCCACAGCCAGCCCCTGCTGCACCCCCTGCCCCACCCGCAGCCAGCCCCTGCTGCACCCCCGGCCCTGCCTCCAGCCAGCCCCTGCTGCACCCCTGCCCTGCCTTCAGCCCTGCACCCCCTGTCTCCAGCCAGCCCCTGCTGCACCCCCTGCCCTGCCCCCAGCCAGCCCCTGCTGCACCCCCTGCCCCGCCCCCAGCCAGCCCCTACTGCACCCCCTGTCCTGCCTTCAGCCAGCCCCTCCTGCACCCCCTGCCCTGCCTCCAGCCAGCCCCTGCTGCACCCCCAGCCCAGCCGCCAGCCAGCCCCTGCTGCACCCCTGCCCTGCCCCAGCCAGCCCCTACTGCACCCCTGCCCTGCCTCCAGCCAGCCTCTGCTGCACCCCCTGCCCTGCCTCCAGCCAGCCCCTGCTGCACCCCCTGCCCTGCCTCCAGCCAGCCCCTGCTGCACCCCCTGCCCTGCCCCCGGCCAGCCCCTCCTGCACCCCCTGCCCTGCCTCCAGCCAGCCCCTGCTGCACCCCCTGCCCTGCCCGCAGCCAGCCCCTGCTGCACCCCCTGCCCTGCCCTCAGCCAGCCCCTCCTGCACCCCTGCCCTGCCTGCAGCCAGCTCCTGCTGCACCCCCTGCCCTGCCTGCAGCCAGCCCCTGCTGCACCCCTGCCCCCAGCCAGCCCCTGCTGCACCCCTGCCCTGCCCCAGCCAGCCCCTGCTGCACCCCTGCCCTGCCCGCAGCCAGCCCCTGCTGCACCCCTGCCCTGCCCCAGCCAGCCCCTGCTGCACCCCTGCCCTGCCCCCAGCCAGCCCCTGCTGCACCCCCTGCCCTGCCCTGTTGTGTATTTGGTTGTCATGGTTTTTGTTCCTATGGGAACTGAGTTAGATTATTAGGGGATAGCCCAGCCAGCTTCGGCCGATTGGGTGAGCTCTGTGTCTGTAAATAAAATGGTAGTTTTGTTAGCTGTCTGGCCTCAAGTGATTTCTTCCTAAACCGGCTGCCTCAAAGGATATAACATGCCCCCAGCCAGCCCCTGCTGCACCCCCTGCCCTGCCCCCAGCCAGCCCTTGCTGCACCCCATGCCCTGCCCCCAGCCAGTCCCTGCTGCAGCCCCTGCCCTGCCTCCAGCCCCGCACCCTCTGTCTCCAGCCAGCCCCTGCTGCACCTGCTGCCCTGCCCGCAGCCAGCCGCACACCCCCTGTCTCCAGCCAACCCCTGCCACATCCCCTCCTCTGCCTCCAGCCAGCCCAGCACCCCCTTGTCTCCAGCCAACCCCTGCCACACACCCCTGCCCGAAGCCAGCCAGCCCCACACCCTGTGAGGTTATTCATTTATTTTCATTAAATATGTAGACTAAATAATGAAATTCATAAATTTTCAAGCCGAACGTGTGTTAATTCTAATGAACAATGCCATATTATGCAGTATTCATTTTTGAAAGTTTATAATCGATGCTCTGAGGGGGAGAGGTGGGGATGGAGGGCTCAAGGTGGAAGTTTCGCCTAGGGCGCAAAGTATCCTTGCACCCGCCCTGCCTCCATGTATCTGTCCAAAGTCAGCCCGATGCCTCCACCTGGGGTTCTCTTCACCTAGCTACACAGAGCTCAAGTGCAGCACCTTGCTCCCGGAGGCCGTCCCATGGGGAGGACGATGGTGAGTCTCCGTGTGGCTGAGGGCGGCTGCCTTCTGTAGAGTGCATGAGAGTGACTGTGTGTGTGTGTGTGTGTGTGTGTTGCTAGCAGGTCCTGCCCCTTGTCACCCAGCCACAAGCCCGTGGGCAAATCAGTCGGCCTTGCAGCCCGGCCCAGACTGGGGCGTTTGCCAGGGGAAATCGCTGCAACATATCACCGAGTCTGTGTCTCTCTCTCCCTCTGCCTCTCTCTCTCTGACAGCTGGCTCCATCGCTCAGCAAATAACTCCCTGACCTTAGAAACCAACCGTTGTGATGCTTACATCTCACCAGGGTGTTGCCTGCTCTTTCAGATGGGCAGGGAGAGTTTTGTACCAGGGAACATCTGAGAATTTATCCCCAGGATTCCCAGCCCCCACCCACAGTCAGTCTCTTTCGTTATGTTCTTTGCATGAGCCCAATTTGAATTCTGCCTCTCGGCTCCACTATTCTTCCTGCCCCCCCATCCCCCGGCCCCCAGCCCTGCCCCCAATCCTGGGAAGTGCAAAGAGCTTGTGGGGGTGCGGCGGCGTATCTCAAAGATTGCGAGGTCACAGCAAGATGCAGTGCCCTGGGATGTTAGGATAGAATGGGGCTGCTCCTTCTGGGGATTGTGGGCAGAAATGGTACCCGCCATGTGGGTGGGTGTCTATGTGTGTGTGTGTGTGTGTGTGTGTCCACATGTCCCTGCTGTCCCCAGTGGTAGAGGATGAGTCCTGTTGAGGTGTAGGTGGCTGGGTGTGCAGTGAATTGGCATGTGTAAGCATACGGGTTTGTGTCTGGTTCTCCACGTGTCTGTATGTGTATATATGCACCCCGCAAGGGTACCTCCCCCTGGCCACACACAGAATTAACTCCATACAAGTCTGATCCCCCTTCCATCATGTGCTGTCCCCACAGCCCCTCTCTCTCTCAGCGTGCTCCCGCTTCGGGACTTAGCTCTCCAGCCTGGCCACAATCTGTGTCCCCCACACCTCCCGGGGGTATCACAGTGCCAATGGATCAGCTGTCCTCATGCCGCTCTGGACAGGCTTCCAGTCCCTGATCAGGTCCGGTGCCACTTTCCCAGCGGCTGGTAGGGGAACCCGAACCCACCCACTGCTCCCGGTTCCAGCCCAGGGACCCCTCTGTCCAGCAACTACGGTCTGCTCCAGCTCAGACCCTCTTTCTGTTTCCCTGGGCACCTTCCCATCTCTGTGCTCTATCTTCTGGCTCCCTCCTCCCTGGGTTTTCCAGCCCAAACTCCCTCCTCCCAGGGAGTGACTGCAGACTACTTCCCCTGCAGCCCCTTTCTGTTCTCAGCTTACTGGCTTTGTACCAGCCTGGCCTGCACCTGCTCTGCGGCGCTTGCTTAGCCAGGCTGGCTCTCCCCCAGGAGCAGCCTGGCAGGTTAATTAGACCTTATCCCTTTCAGGTGAGGAGTGGCACGAACACCCCAGCACACTGAGTATGGTTGTGCATGTGTTCCTGTATGAGTGTGTGTGGTCATCAGGCAACCTGCTCTTGGTGTCATTGTTGAATAACTATTTGTATCTGTATCAGAGGGGTAGCCGTGTTAGTCTGGATCTGTAAAAGCAGCAAAGAATCCTGTGGCATGCATCCGATGAAGTGGGTATTCACCCACGAAAGCTCATGCTCCAATACGTCTGTTAGTCTATAAGGTGCCACAGGACTCTTTGCTGCTTTTACATTTGTACCTGTAGATTGTCATGCCAGTCAAGTACTGATAAAGAGAGTTGTGCGTATCTGTGTGTGTGACAGAGAGACAATGTGTCTGCACAGTGAGTCTGTCTGTGTAGAGTGCATGCATGTGTGTCTAAGGTGCATGCACGTCTGCGTGAGGAAATGCACATTGGGATGTAAAAGGTGTGTGTGCATAAAGTGTGTGTGTCAGAGAGGCCAGGTCAACATTGCAAAGGTTTGCCGGCATAACTGTGTTGCTCAGAGGGGTGTGGAAAATCACAGCCCTGACTCACAGACCTGTGCTGGCAAAAGCCCCTGTGCAGATGCTGATAGAAGAGACCTTTTGCCAGAAGGTCGCTATTTACCACGGCTCCACTAGGGGGCTCTGCCAGTACAGCTCTGCTGGCCCAGCCTTTCTAGTGTCCGCGAGCCCTGCCTGGCTAGACTGAATGCATGTATATGTGTGGGGTCTGCGCATGTAGTGTGTATGCATCTGTGTGGAGGGCATATGTATTCCGAGTGTGTGGGGGGGGACTGCTTGAATGCTTGTGTAAGGGCATGTGTGTATAGAGTACATGGCTGGGAGTGTGTGTGTGTGTGTGCGTGCGTGCACGCGCAGGGTGCATCTGGATATGTTTGTATGGATGTGTCAGTGAATGTGTGTGTAAGAATATGCGTGTGTGTGTGTGTTTATGAGTGTATGTGTGTGTGTGTGTGTACAGTGCTCTGGGGGTGGGGGGTGCTTTGTCAAACTGCTTGTGTTTGTGTCACTCTGTGTGCCCGAGGGTGCATTTGTCCCTGTGTCTGTCTGACCTGGGGCTTTCTCACCAGCTCAGCTGGTAACCCTCTGATCCCTGGATTTATCCTGTTGGAGGGGGATCTGGGACAGGCCGGCTGCTGTCCTATTCACCCTGCAGGGTCCTCACGTGATCATGGGCTTGGGGCTTTGACACCCCCGCAGTCCCACGGCAGGCCCAGCTCTGGCCCTGACAGGGCTCCCCACGACCCCGTAACCCAGGACCACTGAGTGTCAGGGTTGCCAACTTTCTAATTGTACAAAACCGAACACCCTAGCCCCACTCCTTCCCCGAGGCCCCACCACCCACCCCACCTCTTCCCAGAGGCTCTGCCCCCACTTACTACATTTCCCGTCTCTTGGTGGCTCGCTCTCCCCCACCCTCACTCACTTTCAATGGGCTGGGGCTGGGGGCTGGGGTGCAGGAGGGGGAGAGGACTCTAACTGGGGGTGCTGGCTTCAGGGTGGTTTAGGGTGCCGGAGGGGCCTGCAGGCGGGGGCAGAGTGCTGAGTTGTGGGAGGAGGTGAGGACTCCACCTGGGGTTTTGGGCTCTGGGGTGGGGCTGGGGATGAGGGGTTTGGTGTACAGGAGGGGGTTCCAGGCTGGGGGGTGGGGCTGAGGCATTCAGAGTGTGGGAGGGGGCTGTGGGTTGAGGCAGGGGGGTGGGGTGAAGGGGGGTATGAGGTCTCTGGCTGGGGGTGCAGGCTCTGGGGTGGGCCCAGGGATGAGGGGTTCGTGGTGCAGGAGGAGACTCTAGGTTGCGGGGGGGCTCAGGGCTGGGGCTCAGGGTTGGGGCACGGGCTTACCTTGGGCGGCTCCCAGTCAGCGACACAGCAGGGCTGAGGTCTGCTTCCTGCCTGGCCTGCCTCCACGCTGCGCCCCGGTCTGGCTCCTAGGTGATGGAGTGAGGGCAGTAGCTCCGTGCGTTGCTCTCATGCACAGGCACCACCCTTCTCAGCTCCCATAGCCCACGGTTCCCGGGCAGTGAAAGTGCGGAGCCAGTGCTTGGGGCAGGGGTAGTGCGCAGAGTCCCGTGCTCCCCCCTCTCCCCCGCCTAGGAGCCAGATTTCTGGCCACTTCCGGGGTGCAGCGCAGAGCCAGGACAGATAGGGTCTAGTCTGACTTTTAACGGCCCGGTTGGTGGTGCTGGCCCGAGCCGCCAGGCCAGGGGTGAAAGTAATTTAAAGGACTTACTGGCACGCCGCAGTCCTGATCAGGGGACAGGGCCTCAACCGGAAGAGGTGGGGCCATTAAAATCCCCCGGCCCTTTAAATCACTGCCAGAGCCCAGCCACCGTTACTGCCCCGGGCCCTTTAAATAGCCACCTGCGCCCCCATCCTGGAGCCCCTGAGGTAGCGGCGGCAGCCAGGGCTCTGGCAGTGATTTAAAGGGCCCAGGACTCTTGCCAGTACACCAGACCGGACCGCCTTACTTTCACCTCTGTGCCAGGCTCCCTTTTCGACTGGGCGTTCCCATAGCAAACCGGACAGCTGGCAACCCTATGTTGGCTGGTGCCAACGAGTCTCATGCTCTTGGGAGAGTGGGCAGAGGTGCTGGTCTGCTGGAAGGTGCGAATGGTGCCAGCAGCCAGTTGTCTGAGCTGTAGACAATTGCAGCGGTGGCCGTGCTAAAGAGCTCGCCCCGGCTCTGCCTACACTGAACGCTGGAAACCCGGGCTCTGATCCCAGTTTGATCCCAACTCCCCCTTCCCTCCACACCCAAATCAGTCTGACTCAGGACCAGTTCGAGGGGGTGAGACAGAGCCTGATGCCTGCTGCAACTCAGCACCAAACGTTGTCATCTGGCAGCGCAGAGGCAGCTCACGCCAGAGAGCCGCGTCAGAAAGGCCGTGCAGTGCAGTGGGGGCGCCTTAGTGCAGCTGCCAATTATGGGCAGTGTGACGCCCCCATCTGGGGAGGACGGGTGTGCCTGGAACATGTCCCCACCCGCTTCTCCGTCCCAAGGCCTGGCCCCCGCTTGGCCCTTCTCCCGCACGGCCCCGCCCCCAGTCTGCCCCCTACCCAAGGCAGGAAGAGGAGCAGCGTGGCAGGGCCACGGGGAAAGAGGACGAGCAGGAGTGAGCAGCTTGCCCAGCGTGGGCAGGGCCATGACTAGGGCAGCAGCGGCGGGCGGGTTGTGGAGGTTTAGTGTCCCCTACCCGTCACCATGCTGCCAAGGGTGAGGCCAGGTTCACAGTGCAGCGGGGGCTCGGACAGGGGAAGTCCCCCAGCCCGAGGTCACAACGCAGTGCGGCCCTATCCTCCCTGTCTCCCCTTCAGTTTTCTGATTTCCCCCCCAGAACATTCCCTGCGTTGGTGGGACTGATCTCCAGGAGCTATCACCCGCGCCAGGCCATCAAGGGGAGCATCTGTGTAAAGGGCTTGGGGGCCGAGTGCTGTGTCACGGCAAAGGGGCACTGCGGTGGTGATGGCTGCTGTACGCGCCCTGGGAGCTGCAGAGCAGGGGCAGGGGCAGAGGCACGAGAGGCCAGCTCTGCCTCCCTACTGCAAACCTGCCTGGGGCACAGCCCCATAGGTGTCTGTGGGGCACGGGGACCCTTCCAGCCCCATAGAGACTTTGGCTGCAAGCAGATGAGCCATTCACTGGCAAACCTCAGAGGAAACCTCTTTATTTCCGGATCCCCGTCCCTGACACGCACCTGGCGCCAGTCAGACCCTGCCGGGCTGGGTCAGCATTGCAGGTGGCGCCCTCCTGTACCCCGTTCCCCATGTGCCACCGAGTCGCCCAGCCTCTGGCCACACAGGGATTAGGGGCAGGGCCTCTGAAAGGGAAAGGCCTCATATCCAATCCCCACCCTCTTGAGCCAGCCAGTTCTGGGGCCAGATCAGAGCCAGTGCCCCCTAAAGAGGAAAGGCCCCAGATTGCACTCCCCAGCCCCCTGAGCCAGCTGGTCCCCTAGGGCTGGATCGGAGCCTCTGCACCTTATCCCATTCCCTGATCCCTCTGAGCAATCTAGCTGGATTTCTGACATGCTGCTAGGGTTAAATAACGCTGGATAACAAGTGACTCTGCACCCAACCCCCACAAAAACTCTCCCCTCATTCTGCGTTTGCAGGAAAGTATTTTATTGCAAATAGCAGCGAGAAAACTGAACTCAGTGACAGCTTCCCCAGGGCTCAGCCTGAGACAACATCCACACAGCATCCAGTGGATCAGGGCTGGGGACGGGCTGGACAGTATACCGGGCACTAGGGGCAGCAGAGGGTGGGGGTGGGGAAGGGGAGGCTATACTGTATAATGGGCACTAGGGGCAGCAGAGGTGGGGGCGGGGAAGGGGCGGCTGTACTGTATAATGGGCACTAGGGGCAGCAGAGGTGGGGGTGGGGAAGGGGCGGCTATACTGTATAATGGGCATTAGGGGAACAGGGAGTGGCGGATGGCGAAGGGGCGGCCATCAAGGGGTTCATGGGAATTTTGATCTATCCTGGGAGACTAAAATTGGGCACCCAAACCAGATCAGTCTGGGGTTTCAGAGTCGCTTGGCCCCTTCCCTTGCTGGGTTCAGGGCAGCCCAGCCCAAGTCCAGGCCAGTTGTGTTTGGATCCTGCCCAGCGAGGCGGGTGCTGGGCTCAGGATGAGGGTCTCGGTGCCAGCTGGAGGAGAGGGGCTGGGCACCCGGATTTTCACTCGTGGAGATGGGAACTGGGCACCTAGTGTGGGAAATTCCCCCGCCCGCCCCAAGCTGCCGGCCTGTGGGATAAGGGGAAATGCTGAATGTCCCTACGGAGACTCATGGTGGGCGCTGCCCAGGAGGCAGGGATGAGGCAGGAGAGCCCCCAGCAACAGGGGTCTGCACTGGAGCGAACGGGGAGGGCAGGGACCCCCTGCTCCCAGCCCATGGCCAGCACCTGGGCTCTACAGGACTCTGATGAAGCGCACGGGCAGCCCCTGGTTACAGACCACGCGGATCCTGCTGGTCTTGGATTCTCCCGTGTAGATACAGTTCGGTGGGCGGGGTGGGCTGCGCACGCGGCAGGTGGTGAGGGGGTAGGCTGTGTTGCTGTCGCATTCGTTGTTTTGGTTGCATTTCCCTCCAGTGGTGCAAATGGCCCGGATCTGGCTGGTGGGGGCGTGGATGAAGGTGTGGATGAGTTTGCACATACCAAGCTTCCGGCTCAGGAGCCACATCATGTAGTTGCAGTAGGTCAGGCCAGTGGGGGGTCTGGTCTTGGGGAAATCAATGTGTTCGCTCACAAACTTTGGGTAACTGTCAGGTGGTCTGATCTGGGGCAGGCCAGTGGCCAGCAGGATGAGGGTCAGGAAGAGCAAGGGGCAAGGTCCCCTCAGGGCCATGGTCGCGTCTGTCACTGGATCGACCTGCAGTGCGAAGAGAGGGGGGAGATGGATAGAGACAGCGTGGGGTGGGGATCTGCCTCCTCCCTGGAAACTCCTGGAATACAAATGCCTCCCATTATCCCCTCCCACCCCACTCTGCCCCCAATGGTCTAAAAATAGGGGAGTTATTTATTTTTATCACACGGCTCCTAAATACCCTGCTGAAGATCTAGGTCCCCATTGTGCCATGTGCTGCATAGACCCCAGTTGAGATCAGGGCCTCCCACCTCTAAGCCATTATTCCCCACTCCCCTCCCAGAGGTGTAGACAGAACCCTGAGTCCTGACCCCTTCTCATAGACTTTAAGGTCAGAAGGGATCATTACGATCATCTAGTCTGACCTCCTGCACAATGCAGGCCACAGAACCTCACCTACCCACTCCTGTAACAAACCCCTAACCTATGTCTGAGTTATTGAAGTCCTCAAATTGTGGTTTGAAGACCTCAAGGTGCAGAGAATCCTCCAGCAAGTTACCCATGCCCCATGCTGCAGAGGAAGGCAGAAAACCTCCAGGGCCTCTGCCAATCTGCCCTGGAGGAAAATTCCTTCCCAACTCCAAATATGGCGATCAGCTAAACCCTGAGCATGTGGGCAAGACTCACCAGCCAGCACCCAGGAAAGAATTCTCTGTAGTAACTCAGATCCCATCCCATCACAGACCACTGGGCATACTTACCTGCTGATAATCAAAGATCAATTGCCAAATTAATTGCCAAAATTAGGCTATCCCATCATACCATCCCCTTCATAAACGTATCAAGCGTAGTCTGCTCTAACCACTAGCTCACACTGCCTTCCAGAAACAAACCATGCAGTTACAGCCCTGTAGCAGGGTGGACCCTGCTCCGGCCCTGAGGGCTTTGAAAAAGCAGCCTGGCGGCTGGAGGCTGGGCTAATGGGGAAAGTGGCTGCAGCTGGGGGCCACGCCCCAAACTGAGGAACAGGGCCTTATAAGAGGCAGGGAAGCCAGAGCACAGACAGAGTCTCTCTCTGGCTGTGGAGAGAGATGGGCCTGGCTGCTTAGGGCTTGAGACTGGATACCTGAGTGCAGCAGGGCTGGGGAAGGCTGAGGAGCCGGGGAGCTCCAGCCTAGAGAGCCCCAGGCCGCGGCCTAGCAGTGGGCCAATAGGTACTGGGGGTTGCAGAGGGCAGCCCAGGGGTAGGACGAAGCAGCAGGTCCAAACCCCCTATTGCCTGTGATGAGTGGGCTGGTACTGCAGTCTGTCCCAGGGTGTGGGGCTAGACCATGACTGTCAGTGGCCACTACTGAGGCAAAGTGGGGATAGTAGCGTGGGGGTTCCCCTGGGAGGGGGAGACCCAGTTATAGAAAGGGGGCGCCGGGTCCAGGGAGGGATGCCGGGGCCTGCGAACAGGCGGGTCACCAGCCTGCCGCGGGCGCTCCAGGGCAGAACTGCGGGAAATTCAGAGCCCAACCAGCAGGAGGCGCGGCAGCGGTGAGTACCGCCCGTTTACAAGCCCCATGTGGCACTGTTCTCTCCTCTCTCCTGGCTGCTAGAATCTCCTGCAACTTACCCAAGTCCTTGTTCCTTTGCTGTCGTTGGAGCGATGGATCCCAGCTTCTGCTGAGCTGAACCTCACCCTGATCCTCCTGCCCGTCTTGGAGAGGTTTATATAGAGCCCAGCCAGAGAGGGAGGTGGAGGAGTGGGAGGGATAAATCCAGAATGCAATTGGGTCAGCAGGACTTCCTGATATTTGGCAATTAGAAGCAGTGTCCCAGCAGGCCCCCAGGCATGGGTGGGGAACAAACAACACAGATCTGGGCTCCACGGAAACATCTCAGGGTGTGTCTACCCAGCAAGTGAAGGTGGGATTGTAGTGCAGGGGGGCAGAGCCGTGCCAGCTTTAGCCTAGTTAGTGTGGGTGAAAACAGCAGGCAGCAGAGACATCACCATGGGCTAACTGCCCCAGTGCCAGCCCGCTAGGGACCTGGGTACCACTCGGGTTGGCTGTCTGTGCTGCAGTCCAGGCTACCATGTCTCCACTGCTCTTTTTACCTGTGCTAGCTAGATTAACGCCAGCATAGGATCCCCCACCCATGCTGCCATCACACCTTCGTTTGCTGTGTAGATGCACCCTAAGTCCTGGCCTACTGGCACCTTCCTAATGCAGTCCTAGCCTAGAAACTCACAGCTCTGCCAGTGCCCCTCACTCCTGATCCGCAGCCCCCTGCTAGCCCAGCCCTGGGCTCTCTCCACCTACCCACACAGAGCTCTGCTAATGCCCCTCGATCTCAGTCTGCCGCCCCCTACTGTCTCTCTGCCCTTGGCTCTCCTTGGAGAGATTTCTGCTGATGCCTTTCAGTCCTGACCAGCAGCCCCACCACCCTCCCCTCCACAGTCAGCTCTGGACCTTAATGAGGAACTATAAAAATGGCTTCTTCTCATCTGATTAGCAGGCCACGTTCTGAAATATGACCCACACACCTCAAAGGTGTTGTGTTCTGTCCCAGCTAGTGGCACCGAGATCACTTAGAAAGAGATTAAAGAGTTCGCTTAACAGCCGCATGCCTTTTTACCTCATGCAGTAGAGGCTCAGGCATTTAGCTCCAGAGGTCCCAGGTTCAGTCCTGCTTGCCGAGGACCAGGGTCTGTCAGTGTTACAAAAGCACAGCAGAAAGAGAGTGGGAGGCATCCAAACGCACTGAGCGCTGAGATTTTCTCAGGCACCTAAGGAATGTGGAGGCCATGAAAATTAGCCAGTGTCTAAACCCCTTTGGTGATTTGAAGGTGGCAGTCACTGCACACGTATCCCTTGGGCTGCTGTGCTGTCATCACAGGAAGAGAGGAAATTAGCCGGCTCCCAGTAGATCAAACTCCCCCAGAGCACATTCAAAAACAGCCCCAGCAGACTTGAACTCATAGCACCAGCATCACAAGAGCAGTCTAGTGAGCAATAGAGTCGCATGGAATCCCAGGAATGGTGGTACTTCCGGGAACGGTGTGGCCCCACTCCCACCAGCATGACCAAAATTAGACAAATGGCCAACCTACATCTAAGTGATTCTTTCCCTTCAGGATAAGAATGATTCTCCAAAGGAAAAAGAACCCCCTATTGGATGTCATTGGGTGTCTGCCCTATGTGTGATGGGAAGAAATGTGCCCTTGGAATTTTAATAAAGAAAGGAGAGAGAGAGATGAGGAAGGACAGAATGAAAGAGAGAGAGAGATTGACAGAGGAGTGTTGTAATTTTTTTTCTCTTGGGAACAAAGCCATGTCCAGAGTTTTCAAAGGGAACAGGTTGGTTGGGCAGGGTTGGAGTTTCGGCTTGCTCACTCATAGGCTCTGGGCCAGTGAAGGAAGGTGGTGTGTAGAAAGAGACACTTGAAGGAATGCATGCAGATAGACACACAAGACACAAGAACACACAGGCAACAACACTGGAGACAGACAAGGCTCAGACTGACCCAATCCAGGTACTCGCCTCACACACTGGACAGGGAAGGGTTAACCCCGCACTGTAGGCCAAGGAAGCCACACACCCTTTGCCCCTCCTGGGCATGCTCCAACTGGAGCACCAGTATAAAAGGGAGCAGCTCAGCTCAGTCAGGGCTGACTGCTGAGGAGGGAGGATGCACGTTGCCAGGTCCATCCCAGGAGCTGCTGAAGACCCAGACTGTGGAAGCCAGACCTGCAGAGAGCTGCACAGGCCGAAGAACCCAGAGACCCCGGAAACACCGGGACCACTGGATCAGTAGGAAGTAGCCCAGAGAGACAATACATTGATCCAGTTGTAGAACCAAGCAATAAGCCAGTGTGTTTCACTAGGGTCCCACTAACTCTGTGATGAGTATATTCACTGCTGACAGGGCCTTGGGCTGGGGTCTGGTGGAGTAGGTCGGGCCCAGGTTCCCCTACCCCAGCCAGCAAATCCACCCTAGGTGGTGGCCCATGCCCCCTTACAACCATTAAATCATGCCTATAGTGACTCCGGCCATTGGGCCACACATCCCCAAGGGAGAGGGCATCTATACTGATTCTGGTGACAAGGCCACATAGCCCTGTTAAAGAGGGTCCTCTATACTGACTCTGGCCATTGGGCCACTCAGTCCTGAGGGAGAGGGCCCCAGTATGGACTCTGGCCTTTAGGCCACACTGCCCTGGGGAAGAGGACAGCTATATTGATTCTGGCATTGGGCCACACAGCCTGGCAAACAGGGCAACTATATCAACTCCAGCCACTAGGCCAGGATGCCCTGAGGTTAGGGGTGGCCAGGTGGACTTAGCCACAGGCTGTAAATCTCTTGTCCCGCCAAAAGGAGGGGCTGGGATGTATTCAACCTCTGGCACCCTGACAAAAGATACAAACATGAACACAAGTTGGAAAAGAAGCCATGAAAGATGCATCCAAGCAAGATGCACACATGCACAAAACACCAACACACACAAAAGAAACCTAACATGAGACACACAATGCTCACACAAGCCAGGGATTCAAACACACAGAACACAAAAACATACCAGGCAAAAAACAAAACACACAAGACCAATCCACAGAAACACACACACACAAGCCCAAACATGACACATGGACAGATGTGACTCGCAAAAGCAGGTATTTTGGATTTTCCTTTTGGGGCAGTGAAACCAGTGGAAAGATGCTTGTACTGGTAGAGCTGATTTGTGTCGATATCACCTGCCTGATTAGCACCATTCCCTGATCAGTTGGAAGAGTCACCAGACCTACTCTTAAGCCCATTACAGACCTTCCAAGCCCATGTTGGTAGCCTGGAGGCCAATTTTCAAGCAATGCTGCCTTCAGCTCTGACCCATACAAGCCCAAGCTCCCCCTATCTGATGCATTCCGTAGCAACCATGACAAATTTAGTGGTTTCCTAAATTAGAATCAACTTCACCTAAACTACAATGTGAAAGATGAACTGATATGTGTGGAATACCCATCTGAAAAACTGACTGAACACCTCCAAGACAAAAGATGGTTCGCCTGGCTCCTGTCATCTCCGGCCCTGCCATCACCGGTGTGATGGGTTTGGTCACAGAGATCCCCTTGCACTATCACCTGATGTGCTGAAATTACCTCTGAGCCTATTTTCCCTGCCGGCTTGGGAATTCAGAGCCCTGCCTTGTTGAGCCAGACACACTAGCCTGCTGCAACACAGACCCAGGTCTGGTCCATGCCCCCAAAGCTGCAGACTTTAACTGAAAACAGGTGCACAGGTTGCCTGTTTCCAGCACCCAGTCACCCACTTCCCAATAGGATCCAAACCCCAAATAAATCCATTTTACTCTGTATAAAGCTTATATAGGGTAAATTTGTAAATTGTCCACCTTCTATAACACTGATAGAGAGAGAGATGCACAGCTGTTTGCCCACCTCTCCCCCCAGATATTAATCACTTACTCTGGGTTTATTAATAAATAAAAATGATTTAATTAAATATAAAAAGTAGGAGTTAAGTGGTTTCAAGTAATAACAGACAGAATAAAGTAAGTTACAAAGCAAAATAAAACCAAATACGCAAGTCTAAGCCTAATACATAAGAAACTGATTACAGGTAATATCTCACCCTCCAACATGTTCCAATAAGTTTCTTTCACAGACTAGACCCTTCCTAGTCTGGGCTCAATCCTTTCCCCACCACAGTCCTTGTTAGTTCCAGCAGACATCTGAGGTGGTAAGCAGGGGTTTTCTCATGAGTGCTCGAACTCTTTGTCCTGCTCCAGCCCCTTTTATAGTTTTGGCACAAGGCGGGAATCTTTTGTCTCGGTCCCCACTCCTCCTTCTAAATGGAAAAGTACCAGATTTAAGATGGATTCCATTATCAGGTGACATGGTCACATGTCACGGTAAGTCCCCTAGTCTCCATTCCCCATAGGCTGGCCCACACATACACAGGAAGGCTTTCAGGTATCTAAGGCCATTTACAACTGATTGTTTCTGGAGCACCACTTAATCTGTTTACATCAGTGTTACAGGTTTATATCTTATTCTCCTAACTCCAGATATAGAAATAATACATGCAAACAAACAGTATGAACACAGTAGATTACAAGCTTTCTAATGACACCATACAATGGGGTATTTAGCATAAAGCATATTCCAGTTATGCCATATTCGTAAGCACATTTCCATAAAGCATATGGAGTGCTTTATGGAAATATGTCACAACCGGTGCCTTTTCTGTCACCAAGCCCTTGCAAGTCACTCAGGTCTGGCCCCACCTCTACAACATGGGGAAGGATGGCTGTCTGGCATCTGGCCTCTGCCTATACTGTGGGGAATCCCACAGTTCATGTGTTAGTATATAATGTCTGTATCTGTAACTTTCACTCCATGCATCCGAAGAAATGAGATTTTTCTACCCACGAAAGCTTATGCGCAAATAAATCTGTTAGACTTTAAGGTGCCACCAGTCTCCTTGTTGTGGATACAGACTAACACGGCTACCCCCTGATACTTGACCACCCTTTGAGGCCACTAAGAATCCTCCAGTATGGGCTAATTTGTGCACCACATTCAACAGTTGTCCTTGGTATCTCCTGCCTTGCTGCCCACAACCCATACATCCACTGGCAGTCAGGCACTGTGCTCTTTGACCTCCCATCTTGACGACAATCCTGTTTCTCCTGAGCTGAGCTGGGACCAGCAACCTGTTGTGGTTTACTTGGTCCTCCAAAGAATTCAGAGATGGTGACCCCAGCACCCCCATGACCTCCTCAATTGTGCTGGGGATTCCTGTTAAATGTCAACAATATGCCAAAACATTTGACAGAAAAAAACTGACACACTCCTGCCCCATCATAGCCGTGACTGCCACATCAATCTGCACCTGGGAACAGGTGTATTTATTCCCTCTTTGAACCCGAACTATAGGCACCCCAGAGCTATCTTGAGGAAAACCAGCAGAAGGAGTGGATTCATCCCTCCATGTTCCCAGTGAGGGCCCAGATCTTCTTTGTGGCAAAGAAAGAAAGCTCCTTCTGGTCCTGTGTGGAATTCCAAGCTCTGAAAAAGATTACAGGTACATCCTTACCACTTATTAATGAGCTGTTTGAAAGACTCTGTCCTGCAAAGGTCTTCACAAAGTTGGACCTGGTGAGGATCCAGAAAAGAGATGAATGGAAGACCTCCTTCCATACCAGGAACGGCCACTATGTATATTTGGTCATGCCTTTGCAGTTGTGTAGTGCCCCGGCAAACTTCCTGCACTTTATAAATGACATCTTTATGGACATGCTGGATCAATTTGTTGTCATTTACCTAGATGACATCCTCATTTTCTCTGAATGTCAGGATAAGGACATAAGAACGGCCACACTGGGTCAGACCAAATGTCCATCAAGCCCAGTAACTTGTCTTCTGACAGTGGCCAGTGCCAGTTGCCCCATAGGGAATGAACAGAACTGAGCAACTATTGAGTGATCCATCCCCTGTCGTCCGCTCCCAGCTTCTGGCAAACAGAGGCTAGGAACACCACCCCTGCCCATCCTGGCTATTAGCCATTGATGGACCAATACCCCATGAATTTATCTAGTTCTTTTTTAATAACTTTTGGCCTTCACAACATCCTCTGGCAAAGAGTTCCACAGGCTAACTGTGCCTTGTGTGAAGAAATACTTCCTTTTGTTCGTTTTAAACCTGCTCCCTATTAATTTCATTTGGTGACCCCTAGTTCTTGTGTTATGAGAAGGAGTAAATAACATTTCTTTATTCACTTTCTCCACACAAGTCATGATTTGATAGATCTCTATCATATTCCCCCTTAGTTGTCATTTTTCCAAGCTGAAAAGTCCCAATCTTATTATTCTCTCCTCATACGGAAGCTGTTCCATGCCCCTAATCATTTTTGTTGCCTTTTTCTGAACCTTTTCCAATTCCAATATATCTGCTTTGAGATGGGTCGACCACATCTGCATAGAGTATTCAAGATGTGGACATACCATGGATTTACATAGAGGCAATATGATATCTTCTGTCTTATTATCTATCCCTTTCCAAATGATTCCCCACATTCTGCACTTTGATTGGATGTTTTCAGATAACTATCCACGACGCCAAATCTCTCTCTTGAGTAGTAACAGCTAATTTAGACCCCATCATTTTATATGTAGAGTTGGGATTAAGTTTTCCAATGTGCATTACTTTGCATTTCTCAGCACTGAATTTCATCTGCCATTTTGTTTCCCAGTCGCCCAGTTTTGTGAGAAGCTACAGCAGAGCCAGCTTGGAAGCAGGGCACCCTAACAAGTACAGCTGGCCTGTAATAGGCTGTCTGATTAGCAATGCTACCTGATTGGCTGGAAGAGTCAGCAGACAGGCACTTAAGCCCCACAGCAGCAGTTCAACGACCGCTCAAAGCATTCCTCCATGATCACAATCGTTCCTTTTCTGTCTAGTTTCAGTCCTGCTCCTGCCTGGGACCCAGCCTGGCTCCTGCCTTAACCTCAGCCTTACCCCTACCTTATCTTACTCTGAGTAACCCCCTGGTCCCAACCCTCAGTTCCAATTCCTGACTACCAGCTCCTTCTCTAACCACTAGGCATGACTCCTGCTCCAACCACAAGCCACAAGTGCTCATGTCCTGGTCGCTGACAGGTATAAAGCTTGGTTATACTGCTCTACTTGCGTGCACACTAGGATAGCACTGGACTAATAGCTACATCAGTACAAAAATTGCTCTCTATCCACCCATCCCCGACACACCCCTCTATCTCCCTCTGTAATTACATCTGTGCCCATCCCTATGTGGGAGCAGGACTGGCAGATGCTACAGGACTGTGGGAGGTTGTTATTGCCATGAACATATCTGGCAGGTAGAAATGATGGACCCGCCAAGCTGGGAAGGAGGTCAGGTGTTATCGCCATGCAAACTGGGAGTTTAGGGGCCATGTTTCTTTGGTCTCGTAGAAGCTTCTGAACAAGCTCTTGTCCTGATTTTGCTTAGGAGGTCATGTTGGTCGCTGTTACACTCCTTCACTTCTAGAGTCTCATCAGCTTTAAAGAGGTCCTCTCGGTTCCTTGCATCCGGTGGGATTTGGGACCTGAGCAGGGTGGGAGTTGAGGCCAGCAATCTTGGTTTTATTCTTTATAGGATCAAGTAGGTTAGGACAGGAGAGGCTGGGAGCCCTGACTCCTGGGTTCTATCTCCCCATCCATGAGAGGAGTGGTGTGTAGTAGGTCCAAAATCAGAACTGGACACTGTTCTCCAGCAGTGGTTGCACCAGTGCCCAACACCAAGGTAAAATGACCTCTCTACTCCTTCCTGGAGATTCCCCTATTTACCTCTTTTGGCCACAGCATCACACTAGGAGCTCTTGTTCAGCTGACTATCAACCAGGACCCACACTCTTTGGCACCCCCATTATTCTACCACAGCAGAGGTTAATGACCTTTGATTGTCCAATAGTAGCTTCCAATCAGGGTGTGGGAGATACGTGACCTGTCCGTGCTAGCAAACAGTGGCTTCAAATATACACTGGGATTTAGCATTTTGCATAATGTTCAGACCATATTCAGAGCTCATACAATCAATCAGAATCCATAAGGTTCACATATGTTGTCTGCAATGTTGTTGTAGCTGCGTTGGTCTCAGGAGTTAGAGAGACAAGGTGGATAGTTCAAGCATAAACAGAGCTATGTGTAATCTCGAAAGCTTGTTGTTTTCACCCACAGAAGTTGATTAAACAAAATACACTACCTCTCCCACCTTGTCTCTCTAAGGGCTACATAAATGGATTCCACAAACTAACACCTGGTTAATTGTGGAATCACTTTTCCGAGGGGGAATATTTCTGACAGTGAGAGGTTGTTTTATATATTGAAACAGGTTAAGAACTGGGTAGGAGCTCACTGGACCATCAATGTGGATTTTCAATAAGTCTTGGAGCACTGGGGAAGTTCCAGAAGACTAGAAGAATGCTGATTTTGTGCCAATATTTTAAAAGGGTGTGCTAATATTTAAAAAGGCAGGTAATTATAGACCTGCCAGCCTGACATTGATTCTGGGCAAGATAATGAAGTAGCTGATCTGGGATTTTATTATTAAAGAAATAAGGAGGGTAATGTCATTGATGCCAATCGACATGGGTTTACGGAAAATCGACCCTGTCAGACTAACTTGATATCTTTTTTTATGAGATTACAAGTTTGGTTGATAAAGGTGATAGTGTTGACATAATATACATAGACTCTATTATGCGTTTGGCTTGCTAAAGCACAATATTTTGATTACGAAGTTAGAACAATACAGAATTCACATGGGAGGTTATGGAATCTCCATCACTGGAGATTTTTAAGTGCAGGTTAGACAAACGCCTGTCAGGAATGGTCTAAATAATACTTCGTCCTCCCATGACTACAGGGGACTGGACTAGATGACGTCTCATGGTCCCTTCATGTCCTATGATTCTGTGGAGTGGATGTGTTTTTTGTGAAGTCCCACAGGGATTGATTCTTGGCCCTACATGAGCCTCCAGTGCAATGCTGCAGCCAAAAGGATTAATGGGATCGTGGGATGAAAGGAAAGAGGAATCTTCAGTAGGAGCAGAGAGGCTATTTGACCTGTGTATTTGGGTGCCGCTGGAATACTGTGTTTAGTTCTGGTGCCCGTAATTGAAGAAGGAGGCTGAAAAATTGCAGAGGGTTCAGAGAAGAGCCACGAGAATGACTAAAGGATTAGAAAACCTGCCTTAGAGTGGTAGATACAAGGAGCTCAATCTATTTAGTTTAACAAAGAGAAAGTTCAGGGGTGACTTGATCACAGTCTAAAATTACCCACATGGGGAACAAATATTTAATAACGGGCTCTTCAGTCTAGCAAAGGAAGGTCTCACACGACCCAAACAGGAAACAAGATGAACATTTTGAATGGTGAGGGTAATTAACCATTGGAACAATTTACCAAAAGTTGTGGTGGATTCTCCATCGATGACAAGTTGTTAAATCAAGACAGGATGTTTTTCTAAAAGATCTAATTTAGGAAGTATTTTGGGGCAGTTCTCTGCCCTATGCTATATGGGAGGTCAGACTAGATTATAACTATTCTGTCCTTAGAATCTATGAATCCAGAGTGACTGTGTTGTAGGGGGAGAGACACAGGAGGTCCGCAGCAGGTTCTCTGTTTTTTAAGAGATTTTTTAATTTTTGACACACCGAGGCCCTTACAAACTCACCCCAGACATTTGGGATTTGCAGTAAGTGTCTTATAACAGGGAGCAGTAAGTGAATCCAGCTCAGTCACAGCTTCCAGAGCTCAGCCTGACACAATCTTTTCCCAACATTAACCTACCACGACATAGGTAAGTGATGGGAAGGGGCAGCTATACAATATAATGGGCACTAGGGGCAGCAAAGGTGGGTAGACTCACCCTGAGATGTTTTGGAGGATCCCACATCTCTGGTAGGACACGTGCTGTCTAATCCGTACCCTTGCCCTGCCTGCTGGGCCACTACTTTTAATTGCAAGATATCAGGAAATTGTCCTTACCCAATTGGTTATTGTTTTCCCCTCCCTCTCCTCCCCCTACATACCTAGCTGGGCTCTATATAACCCGCCCCAAGACAGTCAGGAGGATCAGGGCGAGGTTCAGCTCAACAGACGCTGGGATCCATTGTTCTGGTGACAGTGAAGGAACAAGGACTTAGGTAAGTTGCAGGAGATTCCACCAGCTGGGAGCGAGGAAAGAACAGTTTCATATTGGGATTCTATTGCAGGGTTTCTTTCTGAGAGGCAGCATGATCCAGTGGCTATGGAAGAAGAGCTCGGAGCCAGGACTCCTGGGTTCAGAGCGTGGGGAGCAGTGGGAGAGAGGACAGAGTGTAGGGCCTGGTGTTAGTGGGGCTCAGTGCAACGTGTCGCATAGTGGGGGGGGGAATAATCATAGAATCATAGGACTGGAAGGGACCTCGAGAGGTCATTTAGTCCAGTACCCTGCACTCAAGGCAGGACTAAGTACTATCTAGACCATCCCTGACAGGTGTTTGTCTAACCTGCTCTTAAAAATCCCCAATGATGGAAACTCCACAACCTCTCTAGGCAATTTATTCCAGTGCTTAACCACCCTGACAGTTAGGAAGTTTTTCCTAATGTCCAACCTAAACCTCCCTTGCTGCAGTTTAAGCCCATTGCTTCTTGTCCTATCCTCAGAGGTTAAGGAGAACAATTTTTTTCCTCCTCCTTGTTACAAGGAGGGGGCTGGGCTTTGGGGGCAGAGTGGGATGGGAGAGGGAAGAGGCTTTGGGCCCAACAGGTTCCACAGAGGAGGCAGATCCCCACCCCGAATCATCTCCCCCTTGTGTCCCTGCTGCAGGTCAATCCAGCAACAGACACAGACATGGCTCTGAGGGGACCCTGCCCTGTGCTCCTGCTGACCCTCGCCCTGCTGGCTGCCTCTGTGGCTCTGACCCTCGGACACAGGTGGAACCCACTGAATGACATGTTCCAGAAAAACCATGTGGACTCCCCCAAGACCGTCGCCACCAACAACAACGCCTATTGCAACAAGATGATGTGGGACCGGGTGCTGTACTTGAAATACAGCAACACCTTCATCCATGCGGAGGAAAAGGATATCAGAAAAGTCTGCACAACGGCTGGGTTATCCGCCGGGCCCTACCAGTACGAGAGCAAGAATCCCTTCAGCATCACCATCTGCACATTGAACCCCTGGGGCTTCTCTTACACCGGGACCAGCGCATCACAAAAAATCGTCATCACCTGCTTGAATCGTCTCCCTGTTTTCTATGTGAAGAGCATATAGGGCCAGCGCTAGGCATGGAGGGCAGGCAGGGGACCCTGCTGCTTCCTCCCATCTGGCTCCGGCTCCTTTGTGACAGTCACCACACAAAGGAGGTGGCTCCTCACCTAACTCTGAACACAGGTCAAACTGTACAGGACAAATTTCCTTCCCTCACCCTCTGCTGCCCCTAGTGCCCATTATACAGTATAGCCACCCCTTCCCCACCCCCACCTTCTGCTGCCCCTAGTGCCCATTATACAGTATAGCCGCCCTTCCCCACCCCCACCCTCTGCTGCCCCTAGTGCCCATTATAGAGTATAGCCGCCCCTTCCCACCCCCACCCTCTGCTGCCTCTAGTGCCCATTATACAGTATAGCCCCCCCTTCCCTGCCCCCACCCTCTGCTGCCCCCTAGTGCCCATTATACAGTACAGCCGCCCCTTCCCACCCCACCCTCTGCTGCCCCTAGTGCCCATTATACAGTATAGCCGCCCCTTCCCACCCCCACCCTCTGCTGCCCCTAGTGCCCATTATACAGTACAGCCGCCCCTTCCCCACCCCCACCTTCTGCTGCCTCTAGTGTCCATTATACAGTACAGCCGCCCCTCCCACCCCCACCCTCTGCTGCCCCTAGTGCCCATTATACAGTATAGCCGCCTTCCCCACCCCACCCTCTGCTGCCCCTAGTGCCCATTATACAGTATAGCCACCCCTTCCCACCCCCACCCTCTGCTGCCCCTAGTGCCCATTATACAGTATAGCCGCCCCTTCCCTGCCACACCCTCTGCTGCCCCTAGTGCGCATTATACAGTATAGCCGCCCCTTCCCTGCCACACCCTCTGCTGCCCCCTAGTGCCCATTATACAGTATAGCCGCCCCTTCCCCACCCCGACCCGATCCCACATGTCATTTCCCAGCTGCCACAAATAGCAGTCATGTCAAACTCTGTCCTTTCGTTAAGAACTATCCACCAGTTTTACCCTGCCGGTGTTGCGTATTCACTCTAAGAATGGATAATCTTCACTTTTGTCATGTTAAGTGTTATATTTGTCATTGTTCTCTTCATCAGTTTTGAATATTTTCCTCTTACCTGCCATTCTCTGTGCTCCCTAAACTCAATAAAACCTGAAACCTGCAAAGCAATTACTGTGTTACTGTAACAGGGTCGACACTTGCCTCCCACTAGCGCCACCTGTCTCTGGTCAAGGGTGCCTGCAATCACTCAGTTCTTTTCAGCAGGCCGGTACCCACCTCTGACAAGTGTAACCACTTTGGGGTCTAGAGAGCATGGCCCCTTTAAATCTTTTTCCCAAAGGGGGAGGGGGAGAGTAAGAAAAAAGGAGGGAAACTCCAGGGGGCAGGGCTGGAGCTGGAGGGAGAGAGAGGAGCAGCAGCATGGCTGGCCCTGGGGAAGGAAGCAGAGAGAACCTGCTGGAGGCCTGAGGAGGACAAGCCCGATCGGGGACAGCCCAGGACAGGAGCCAGGAGAAGTCCTGTGCCGGGGGGAATCGCCCGAGAAGGACAGGCCAGAGCTGGACCCAGTATCACGGCTGCCCGGAGCTGCCTGGGGCTGTGAGTACTGGGGCTTGTGACTCCGCACTGGGAATAAGGAGGGAGGCTGTTAGATAGTTAAGTGGGGAGGTGGCCGCTCTGTGGGGCTTTGCAGAGAGCGGCAGAAGAGGCACCGGAGGGGTTTGCTGGGGAGAGTTCACTGGCGCTGAAGACGACCAGGAGCACCCAAGACTCACCACCGGACTGGAACTTTGCTCAGGCCTCCTGAACACTGTGTACAGACACATTGCTCAGTATCTGCCCTGTCAGACTGTGCTACCACTGGGTCCGTGGGGCCTTGGTTTGAATGCAGCCTGTTTTACTGCTCCCCCTATATTTCCCCTTGTTGTTTTTCTCCTCCCAGCCCTCTGTAAATAAATATCTCCCTTTGTTATATAGACTGTGCTTTTCCTGTGGGTGGGTGTGGTCACTCTGGGGGGTTGGAACAGGTGCCCCTGGGGTGGAAGGGATTTCTCCTGCTGCATTCCTGCGCGCGCTGTCTCTTGGCCAGAGCTGCCTGCAGAGCAGACTCCATCTTGGTCACGAGGGCGCTAAAGTTACACAAGTGCCCCCTCCGGCCGATGGATCTCTTGGAGGGTCTTTAGCGACTCAGTCCTCTGGCTAAGCTGCCTACGTTGCCCTCCCCTCTGGGGTAAACTGTCCAACCAGGCCTATCTCAGAGCCCTCAGTAATGTCTGTTGCCCTCTGCGAGCTCCAACATCTCTGTAGCCCTCCCCAGGCTCTGGTGCTCAATCTGACCAACAGGCCGAGGTCAGTACTCTAGCTGGCCAGTGTACATGTGAAGGGCTTCCTCCCTGGATGCTCTTTGCCTGCCCTTTAGTCCTCTGACCCCAGCTCTCCAGCTGGGTCAACCGCAATTCAGCTCCCTTCTGGAAGTAACAGTTCCACGGACAGTCCCTTCCCTGAGCTTGTCTACACCCCCTTGTTGGGGGCGGGGGTGACGGTTGGATCACAGAAAACCCCTTGGGGCTGCCAACTGATGTGCCAAGACTACTTCTGCCCATGCTTTCCCTGCCAGCTCGGGCCTCCAGCACCCTGTCTTGCTGAGCCAGACATGCCCGTCTGCTCCAACATAGACCCAGGGTCTGAACCACGTGCCCCAAAGCTGCAGACTTAACTGAAAGCAGCTGACAGAAGTGGTCCTGTCTTTAACACTCAGATGCCCAATGGGGTCCAAACCCCAAATAAATCTGTTTTACCCTGTATAAAGCTTATGCAGGGTAAACTCATAAATTGTTCATCCTCTATAACACTGATAGAGAGAGATGCACAGCTGATTGCCCGCACCCCCAGGTATTAGTACATTCTCTGAGTTAATTAATAAGTAAAAAGTGATTTTATTAAATACAGAAAGTAGGATTTAAGTGGTTCCAAGTAGTAACAGACAGAACAAAGTGAATTATCAAGCAAAATAAAATGAAACATGCACGTCTGAGTCTAATACAGTAAGAAAACTGAGTACAAATAAAAACCTCACCCTTAGAGGAATTCCAGTAAGCTTCCTTTTACAGACTAGTCTCCTTCTAGTCTGGATCTAGCAATCACTCACACCCCCTGTAGTTACTATCCTTTGTTCCAGTTTCTTCTGGGTATCCTAGGGGGTGGAGAGGATATCTCTTTAGAAAGCTGAAGACAAAATGGAGGGGTCTCCCAGGGATTTAAATAGACTTTCTCTTGTGGGTGGAGACCCCCTCCTCTTTCCTATGCAAAATCCAGCTCCAAGATGGAGTTTTGGAGTCACATGGGCAAGTCACATTTCCATGCATGACTGAGCTTCTTACCAGCCAAGCACATTCCTGGGAAAGCTCCGACATGGATTGGCATCTTCAAATTCATTGTTGGTTTAAGTGGTTCTTGATTGGGCACATTAATTTGCACATTCCTTTCAAATGAAGCTGACCAAATGCTTAACTAAGGTTACTTAGAAATCAAGCAAGAATACAGCTAGTATTCCTAACTTCAGGTACAAAAATGATGCATACAAATAGGAAGAATGTATTCAGTAGATCATAACCTTTACAGAGAGATGTTACATGGCATATGTAGCATAAAACATATTCCAGTTATATCATACATACATTCATAAGCATATTCTCATGAAGCCTTATGGGGTACACCATCACAGGGGGGTGGGACCCAGGCTCACCCAGTACCCCGGGTCCCAGCCCAGGGACCCTGTAAGAGGCAGCCATGTGCCACATCTCTTTAACTAACTGTATTTCCCTTTGCACTTCTCTGTAGCCTGTCTTAAGTGAGTATTGGAAGCCAGCCAGTAGCTATTCCCTCACTTCCCTGGTCCCTGCCAGCAACTACCTGCCTTAGCCTTTGCAGCTCCCCCGGTCCCTGCTCGAAGACTGATCTGCCCAGACCCCTTCAGCTCCTGCAACCAGCTTATTTCCTTCTCAATTTGTCTAGCTTCCTCTTCCAGCCATTGAATCATGTTATCTGCTAGACTGAAGAGTTCGGTATCAAATATTTATTCCCCGTGTAGGTACTTATAGACTGTGCTCAAGTCACCCCTTCTCTTTGTTCAGCTAAATAGATTGAGCTCCTTGGAGTCTCTCACTATACAGCATGTTATCTGGTCTTTAATCTTTCTCATGGCTCTTCTCTGAACCCTCTCCAAATTATCAATATCCTTCTTCAATTTGCTGACACCAGAACTGGACACGGCATTCCAGCAGCAGTTGCACCAGTGCCCAATTAAATTGAGCAAATTAATCCCTCTTCTCTTACTTGAGATTTCACTATCTATGCATCCCACATTAGCCCTGTCCCGCTGGGAGCTCATGAGCAGATAATTATCCACCAAATCTTTTTTGAAGACACTGCTTCCCAGGGTAGAGTCCCCCACCCTACCAGGATTGCCCTCCTGGTTTCTTCCTGGATGTATGACTTCACATTTTGCCAGATTAAAAACAGGTTGTGTGTTTGGATAGATAGATTTTTACAATTTGTTTTTGACCAATTTGCATCTCCAGTAATAATTGTCTTCCTGACAGCACAAACTTCAAAGAGATGGGCTCATCCAGGATTCAGACCCCGACCTTGTCCACCCAGAATGAAACCCATATCCCTTAGATTTAGACCAGGGGTCAGCAACCTTTCAGCAGTGGTGTGCCGAGTCTTCGTGTATACACTCTAATTTAAGGCTTTGAGTGCCGGTAATACATTTGAATGTTTTTTAGAAGGTCTGTCTATAAGTCTATAATATATAAACCAAACTACTGTTATATGTAAAGTAAACAAGGTTTTCAAAATGTTTCAGAAGCTTTATTTAAAATTAAATTAAAATGCAGATCTTATTAGTGTAATGTGATCCTTGCCCCTGCTTTTCCTTGATGAGTTTTCCAATGTCTGGTGGCACCTATTTAGATACTTTAAGCTGCACACAGGCTTCTGAGTTATAAATTGATAACGGGCTGGCAGGAGGTCAGTGGCTGGAACCCCAGATCAGCAGCTGAGGTGAGTGGAGCTGGCGGCTGGTACGGCTGAGCAGGGCTGGAAGCCTGAACTCTGTCTGGCAGGGGGCCTGCACTGGACCTCCAACTGGAAGCAAGGTGAATGGGGCTGCGGGGACCCCTGCTGGCAAGGGGCCAGCAGCCAGAACCCCAGAGCAGGGGTGGGCTGACCACCACCGCTCTGGGGTTTCCACCACCAGCTCCTGCCAACTGGGGTCTCAGCCTGCTGCCAGCCTGGGGTTCCTTCCCCCAGGTCAGTAGCGGGTGCTGAGTGGGGCTGCGGCACGGGGGACCCCAGCTGGCAAGGGGCCAGCAGCGGGAACCCCAGAGCAGTGGCAGGCTGAGCAGCTCAGCCCGCCGCCGCTCTGGGGTTTCTACCATCAGCTCCTTGCCAGCTGGGGTCTCAGCACACTGCCAGCCTGGGGTTCCATCCCCCAGGCCAGCAGCGGGTGCTGAGTGGGACCCCGGCTGGTAAGGGGTCAGCAGCGGGAACCCCAGAGTGGGGGCGGGCTGAGCAGCTCAGCCCACCCCGCGTGCCATGAAAAATCGGCTCGTGTGCCACCTTCGGCACGCGTGCCGTAGGTTGCCAGCCCCTGATTTAGACCAACAAACCACTTGTGCAGAAAGGCCTGCAGCCAGCACCTCACCTCTAATTGTCACCACATGGCGCTCTCCTTGCACAGACAATGGAGCCTTTGTGCCACCTGCTGGTGCAACTTCATCATCATCATCTCATGTAGCAAACCACAACTCCGCTCTCTGTCAGCGATTCATTGCCAAAAAAGCAGCTGGGAGCAGCATTCAAATATCACATGGGGAGATTCCAGCTCCTGCCCTTTGGGGGCAATTTCTACTCAGCCAATAAGGAGCTGGGGAAGATCCCTGGGGCAGCTCCCTGTAGGAATATTAATAAAGTAGATAATTAATTGGGTAATTCGTTGGGGTTTTTTTCCTATTAAATTTTTATTAAATTTTAATTTCACACACACACACACACACACACAACAAACTACATCTATGTGGTAATAATGTGCTACCTAACCTTAATTACACTTGAAACATTTCATTATATACCATATAAATGCTTAAAATATGTCAATTATTTGTATTACCATTTGCAAACAAACCAAATTTGTTTATAAAAATCCAACTGGTTTTACGTCTTATTCCGCCTTATCTTTATTTTATGTACAGAGAAACTGAAACACAAATAGGGTAAGGAAGGAAGTGGGCTGAGAGGAGGGGAATTAATTGGTCAGTTAATTAATGATATCTTCCTCTGTGTGTTTCTGTTTCACACACTGTCAGACAGGCCTGAAAATGCATGTAGGGGTCTGTAATAAAAGCCAGCATCTGACTGGCCACGTGAATCGTTGCAAGACGTATGCCTGAGGGAGATTTAAGGAGTTATGTATCTCTGCTAAAAATTATGTTTCTCTCGGTCTGTGAGTGAAGACAGGACCCCAAAGAGCGATCCACATTCTCCTGACAGATGCGTCTCTCTCTCTCTGGCTGGTCACATTACCAAGAATTAACAGCATTCCTCGTTAGGGGTAAGACAATGAACTTTTGGAACTATGCCTAGGAAGGGCAGCAGACCCCACAGTTACTCCTGCAGGACAAGCTGCCAGAGGGCTTGATTTTCTGAGATGGGGTCATGACCACCCTGGTTGAAACTGCTGGAGAAAGAACACGGGGATAAGAACTTGTAGGTGGCAGGGGAATTCTTTGTTTGTTGGGTTTAGTATCTAGAAAGCACCTTATGATGTTGTCTTATACGTCACCCTTTGTGTCCAATATTCTGGCTCTCGTCACTTGAACCTCGGTTCTGTGCTCATCCACTCATTCTTCTTTGCCCTATGGATCTCAGTGATGATCCTGAGTGACTCTTACCAATTTCCTTTGGGAACCACAGACCCAGATGCTCCAAGAGCGCCTGGTGGAACGGGGATGGGCACTCCAGAGGGCTGGAGGCTGGGCGAGTGCCTATAGCTCATATGTGCAGAGAGAACAAGGCCTGCAAATTACCGCTTGTGTTCCCAGAGGCTGCTGCTTTCCCGGCAAGCCAACCTCACACAAAGGGTGGGGGTGGGGGTGAGGCACCACACAACCCTGGCTACACCAGGAAGTGTCATAGGGTGAAAGGGACTTTTAGTTAATTCTCTTAAAGACAAGTTCTGAGTGAAATCTGAACTGTGAGGCTAAGGACTGTGCTCCAAGAGAGAAGCCACAGAACCGCTAATTGGGCTAGTCACCTGGCCCGGCTCCCAGTACAGTGCTTGGCTGTGGTGCGATTCTTTCCTGAGGGTGTCATGTGAGTCTCCTGATTCACAGGGCTCCCAGGAGAAGGGAGTAAACTCCCCCACAAACACCCTGTCCTACTGCTGGGAACCCTGCCTGATCTCTCTCAACCTGCGGTCCCCCCACTCCCACCTCACCTGCAGCTGGAACCCCTCCCCAGTGCCTACACACACACTCCTCCAGCCTGCTCTCCCCCCACCACGCCCATCTCCTGCTGCTGATCGGGACAAGGGGGCTGGGAGCCGGGTTCTGTTCCCAGCTCTGGAACTGACCATGTAAACTCACCAGGCCCCAGAGCCTGTAGGGAGCTGGAACGCTTCTCCGGAGCTTGGGGATCTTCCCCAGCAGGTACCCCCACGGCAAAGAGACTCACCATCCAGGCCCGCCCTCGCAGCCGGGTGCTTCTCCCCACTCCAGCCTGCTGACCAGCCGGCTAGGCCTCTGGGGGCCCCTTGGCAGCTGTGACCTGCTCCTCTTGCCCCTTTCAGGGTAATCCAGAGTCCAGCCCAAACCACAGGGAAACCCCATGTTTGGTGGCCTCCATGCTAGGAGGACCCCATCCGGGGCTTGTCTTTGGTGTCCCTGGCAGCCTTCTCTTCTTCCCCCTGTCTGAGGAGAGCTAGGGGGAGCCAGACCCTTCCTCCAGGCTCCTGCCACTTTCCTGTCCCTGCCGGTCAGTCTTCTCCGGGTCCCTGACCCTCTGTTCCCATCATGTCCTCACAGCTTCTTCCCAGCTGGCTGCGGAGAAGCTTCTGCCAAGCTGCTCCCAGCCTCTCCAGCAGTCACTGGGCTGCATTTCACACAGTCTTCCTGGCCCCCCCAGAGGGAGCTGGTGTTGGGGTTCAGATGAACATGCCACCACATGCACAACTGTGTGATCCCTGGGCGGAGACAAGCAACACACAGCCGGTGACTCTTCACCAGGGGAAACAAGCCAAACCAGGTGTGCGATCCTCCTGGCAACGAAGCCCAGGTACATTTCACCTCCATGCAGCTGGCCAAGGTCAGCCCAATGCCCCCACCTAGGGTCACTTCACCTCGCTACACAGAGCTAAAGTGCAGCACCTTGCTCCCGGAGGCCGTCCCATGGGGAGGACAATGGTGAGTCTCCATGCAGCCAAGGGCGGCTGCCTTCTGTAGAGTGCGTGAGAGTGACTGTGTGTGTGTGTGTATCTAGCAGGTCCTGCCCCTTGTCACCCAGCCACAAGCCTGTGGGCAAACCAATCAGCCTTGCAGCCCAGCCCAGACTGGGGCATTTGCCAGGGAGAGCCCTGGCTGGGAGCCCAGGCGAAATCGCTGCAAAATATCACCCAGTCTGCGTCTCTCTTTCCCTCTGCCTCTCTCTGACAGCTGGCTCCATCGCTCAGCAGGTAACGCCCGGCCTTGGGAACCAAGCGTTGTGAGGTTTGCATCTCACCAGGGTGTTGCCTGCTCCTTCCGATGGGCAGGGAGAGTTTTGTACCAGGGAACATCTGAGAATTAACCCTCAGGATTCCCACCCCCCACCCAGAGTCAGTCTCTCTCATTCCGTTCTTTGCATGAGCCTTATTTGAGTTCTGCCTCTCGGCTCCACTCTCCTTCCTGCCCCCCAGCCCTGTCCCCAATCCTGGGAAGTGCAAAGAGCTGGTGGGGGTGGGGCGGACATCACAGCAAGATGCTGTGCCCTGGGACGTTAGGATAGAACATGGCTGCTCCTTCTGGGGAATGTGGCCAGAAATGGTACCAGCCGTGTGTGAGGGTGTTTGTGTGGGTGTGTGAATATGCGTGTGCGTCCATATGCCTCTGCTGTCCCCAGTGGGAGGGGAGGAGTCCTGTTGAGGTGTGGGCTGCTGAGAGGTGTAAATTGGCACGTGTATTTGTATGGGTTTCTGTCTGGTTCTCCATGTGTCTCTATGTGTAAGGCCTGGTCTACACTAGGGGGGGAGTTCGATCCAAGGTACGCAACTTCAGCTACGCAAATAGCGTAGCTGAAGTCGAATACCTTAGATCGAATTACTTACCCGTCCAGATGCCGCGGGATCGAAGTCCGCGGCTCCCCCGTCGTCTCTGCCACCGCCGTTCACGGTGGTGGAGTTCCGCAGTCGACGGGAGCACGTTCGGAGTTCGATATATCGCGTCTAGATGAGACGCAATATATCAAACTCCGAGAAATCGATGGCTACCCGCCGATATGGCGGGTAGTCTGGACGTACCCTATGTGTACATGTTGTTAGTGTGCCTCCCCCTGGACGCAAAGGGGATTAGCTCCATTCAAGTCTGGTCCCCCCGCCCCTTCTGTCATGTGCTTTCCCCACGGCCCCTCTCTCACTCTCAGCATGCTCCTGCTTCAGGATCTGACCCTCCATCCCGAGCACTCTCTGTTTCCCCTCCCCGGCGGTATCACAGTGCCAATAGACCAGCTGTCCTCATGCCGCTCCGGACAGGCTTCCAATCCCTGGTCAGGTCTGGTGCCACTTTCCCAGCGGCTGGTAGGGCAACCCAGGCTGACCCACTGCTCCCGGTTCCAGTCTGGTTACCCCTCTGTGCAGCAACTATGGTCTGCTCCAGCTCAGACCCTGTTTCTGTTTCCCTGGGTGTGTGGCCCGGTCTGTGTAAAGGGCTTGGGGGGCGAGTGCTGTGTCACGGCAAAGGGGCACTGCGGTGGTGATGGCTGTACGCGCCCTGGGAGCTGCAGAGCAATGGGTGAAGGGGCAGGGGCAGGAGAGGCTAGCTCTGCCTCACTACTGCAAACCTGCCTGGGGCACAGCCTTCCAGCCCCATAGAGACTTTGGCTGCAAGCACCTGAGCCATTCACTGGCAAACCTCAGAGGAAACCTCTTTATTCCCGGATCCCCGTCCCTGACATGATTCTGGTGCCATCAGACCCTGCCGAGCTGGGTCAGCATTGCAGGTGGCGCCCTCCTGCACCCCGTTCCCCATGTTCCACCGAGCTGCCCAGCCTGTGGCCACACAGGGACTGGGGGCAGGGCCTCTGAAAGGGAAAGGCCTCATATCCAGTCCCCACCCCCTTGAGCCAGCCAGTTCTGGGGCCAGATCAGAGCCAGTGCCCCCTAAAGAGGAAAAGGATTGCACTCCCCAGCCCCCTGAGCCAGCTGGTCCCCCTGACATAGGGCTGGATCGGAGCCTCCACACCTTATCCTATTCCCTGATCCCTCTGAGCAATCTAGCTGGATTTCTGACATGCTGCTAGGGTTAAATAACACTGGAAAACCAGTGACTCTGCACCCAACCCCCACAAAAACTCTCCCCTCATTCTGCATTTGCAGGAAAGTATTTTATTGCAAATAGCAGCGAGAAAATTGAACTCAGTGACAGCTTCCCCAGGGCTCAGCCTGAGACAACATCCACACAGCATCCAGTGGATCAGGGATGGGGAAGGGCTGCACAGTATAATCGGCACTAGGGGCAGCAGAGGGTGGGGTGGAGAACGGGCAGCTGTCAAGGGGTTCATGGGAATTTTGGTCTGTCTTGGGAGACTAAAAGAGGGCACCCAAGCCAAATTAGTCTGAGATTCTCAGTGCCAGCTGGGGGGACTGGGCACCCAGATTTTCACTCATGTGGATGGGAACTGGGCACCCAGCCTTGGAAATCCCCCTGCAGGCCCCAAGCTGCCGGCTCATGGGATAAGGGGACACACTGATTGCCCCTGTGGAGACTCATGGTGGGTGCTGCTCAGGAGGGGCAAGGATGGGGCAGGGGAGCCCCTAGCAACCTCAGGAGCAAAGTGGGTCCAGGGGGCAAGAGGGATCCCCTGCTTCCTGCTCATGACAAGTATTTTGGATCTAAGTGCACGGGCAGATTAGAGTTACAGGCCACGCGGACCCTGGTGACACGAACTGAGGCCCTGTATCTACAGTGCCTCGGGCGGGAGCCAGGTGCCTCCCGGCACGTGGTGACACGGAAAGTTCTTTTGCTGTCATAGAGATTCCTCTTGATGTGTCTCCCTCCGCGTCCGCAGATGTCTCGGAGCTGGCCAGCGGGCTCGTGGATGAAGGTGTTGATGGGTTTGCAGGCAGGGCGGGTCAGGCCCCTGCGCTGCATCAGGAGGTCGCAGTAGTTCTGGTTGTTGGGGACTCTGGACCTGGGGAAGTCGACGTGCTGGTTCACAAACTGCTGGTAGCTGGCGCCTTCGGTGAGCTGGGCCAGGCCAGTGGTCAGCAAGACAAGGGGCAGCAGGAGTACAGGTCCCCTCGGGGCCATGGCCATCTCTGTCACTGGATCAACCTGCAGTGGGGAGAGGGGGAGATGGATGGAGACAGCATGGGTGGGGATCTGCCTCCTCCCTGGAACCTCCTAAGCCTGAAGCCTGGGTCTCCCATTATCCCCTCCCACCCTACTTTGCCCCCAAAGGCCCATCCTCACCCATGACCTCATCCCACTCTACCCTCAGGGTGCCTCACCCTCCCACCCATCTGCCCCAAATATGGGAGAGTTTTTTATTTTTGTCACATGGCACCTAAATACCCTGCCGAAGATCTGGGCCCCCATTGTGCCAGGCACTGCACAGACCCCAGTTGAGATTAGGGCCTTCCCCCTCTAACCACTGTTCCCCCATTCCCCTCCAGAGGTGGAGATAGAACCCAGGAGTCCTGATTCCCAGTTCCCCTGCTCTAACCACTGGATCATACCACCCCCCAGAAACAAACCCTGGAGTTTCAGCCCCATGTGACACTATTCTCTCCTCTCTCCCAGCTGGTGGAATCTCCTGAAACTTACCCACGTCCTTGTTCCTTTACTGTCATCAGAGTGATGGATCTCAGTGACTGCTGAGCTGAACCTCACCCTCATCTTCCTTCCCGTTGTGTAGCAGGTTATATAGAGCCAAGCAGGACCTGGAGGCAGGAGGAGTGGGCGGGGAAATCCTGTAAACAATTGGGTCAGCAGGACTTCCTGATATCTGGCAATTCAAAGGAGTGACATAGTAGGCAGGGCATAGGTGGAGAATAAATATCAGGTGTCCTGCTAGAGACCTGGACTTCACAGAAACATCTCAGGGTGTGTCTACCCAGCAAATGAAGGTGTGATTTTAGTGCAGGTGGGCAGAGCTATGCCAGTCATAATCCAGCTAGTGCGGGTAACAATAGTGAGCAGCACAGGCTTCATCATGGAGTAGCTGCCCCAGTACCAGCCCACCAGAGATCCTGGGTACCTACTCTGGTTACCAGCCTGTGCTGAAGTCCAGGCCACTATATCTCGACTGCCCTTCTTACCTGTGTTAGCTAGATTAAAGCTAGCGTAGCAATGATGACGCGTGCTACAAATACTCTTCATTTGCTGCAGACAGAGCCTGAGTCCTGACCCACTGGCACATTCTGAATCTGGCCCAAGCCTAGAAACTTGCAGCTCTGCCGGTGCCCCTCACTCCAGCCCTGTGGTCCCTGCTGTCCCCGCCCTGGGCTCTCCCCACCCACACACGCAGAGCTCTGCTAATACCCCTCGATCTCAGCCTGCAGCCCCCTATTGTCCCTCTGCCCCGGGCTCCCCACAGACACATTTGTGCTGGTTTCCTTCAGTCCTGACCAGCAGCCCCACCACCCTCCCTTCCGCAGGCAGCCCTGAACTTTAATGAGGAACTATAAAAATGGCTTCTTCTCATCTGATTAGCAGGCCATCAAGTTTCCAAAAGCAGAGCAGAAAGAGAGCATGAGGCAAAGCTCTGCATCCAAACACCCCGAGGGCTGAGATTTTATCAGGCACTAAAGAATTTGGAGGCCATGAGAATTAGTGGGAAACTAGGCATCTAAATCCTTTTGTTGATTTGAAGGTGGCAGTCACAGGACACATATCCCTGGGGCTGTTGGGGTGTCAGAACAGGAAGAGAGGAGATTAGCCGGCTCCCAGTAGATCAAACTCAGACTTAAGGGCTGGGTGTGATGACACACCTCACACATCCACGTATGGTGGCCACTCACCAGGGCCGGCTCCAGGTACCAGCGAAGGAAGCAAGTGCCTGGGGCAGCCTATAGAAAGGGGCGGCACTCCTTCCATTATTGGGGTGGCACGTCCGGGTCTGCAGCGGCACATTGGCGGCAGCTCAATCGGGTTTTTCTTTTCTTTTCTTTTTTTTCCTTCACTGCTTGGGGCAGCAAAATAGCTGGAGCTGGACCTGCCACTCCCAGAATCCCAGAAATGGTGGTACTTCTGGGAATGGGGTGACCCCACTCCCACCGGCGTGATCTATCAGGACATGATGTGAATAAGGTCATGCCACATGAAGGACACAATTTTGAAGTGCGCACCACTCTACCCTCATACATGCCAGATCACGTGGGCCAGGGCAGAATGGTGCATTCTTCAAAATGGTGTCCCCTATCTGATACTGGACAAAAGCACATCCCATTGTGTCTGGGGACAAGCCACCTAAAAAGAGGAGTCTATGGTTCAAAACCAGACGAATGGCCAACCTGCAGCTGTGTGATTCTTTCCCTTCAGGGTAAGAACGATTCGCCGAAGGAAAAAGAATTTTGAGTGGATGCCATTGGGTGTCTGCCCTATTTGTGAGGGGCAGAAATGTGCCCTTGGAATTTTAATAATGAACAGAGAGAAAGAGAGAGATGAGAAAGAGAGAGAGAGAGAGAGAGTAGTGTAGTAATTTTTTTTCTCTTGGGACTGAAGCCAGGTCTGGAGTTTTCAACAGGGCCGACCAGAGGGGGAGGTAAGTGGGGCAATTTGCCCCAGGCCCCGCAGGGGCCCCCACAAGAGTTTTTTGGGGCCCCTGGAGTGGGGTCTTTCACTCACTCCGGGGGCCCCGGAAAACTCTCTCGGGGCCAGGCCCCCGGAGCTTCTTCCGCTCCAGGTCTTTGGCAGCCGAAGTCCCGGGTCTTCGGCGGTAATTCGGCAGCGGGGGGACCAGCCGCAGGTCTTCGGGGCACTTCGGTGGCGGGTCCCAGAGTGGAAGGACCTCCCGCCACCGAATTACCACCAAAGTGGGGACCCCCCGCCACCGAAGATCCCAGGCCCCCTGAATCCTCTGGGCAGCCCTGGTTTTCAAAGGGAACAGGTTGGTTGGGTTGGGCAGGGTTGGAGTTTTGGCTTGCTCACAAAGGACACAAACACTCACAGGGCATAACACTGGAGACAGACAAGGCTCTGACTGACCCAAGCCAGGTGTACTCGCCTCGCACTGGGCAGGGAAGGGTTAACCCTGCGCTGTGAGCCAAGGAAGCCACACACCCTTTGCCCCTGCTGGGCCTGCTCCAACTGGAGCACCAGTATAAAAGGGAGCAGCTCAGCTCAGTCAGGGCTGGCTGCTGAGGAGGGGGGGATGTACGTTGCCATGTCCAGCCCAGGAGCCACTGAAGTCCCAGATTGCAGAAGCCAGACCTGCCAAGACCCAGGCTGATACCTGGCTACTGAGGATGTCTGAGGCAGAGCAGAGCCGCAGAGAGCTACACAGGCCAGGTGATCCAGGAGACACCAGGACCACTGGATCAGGACACAGGGTAGGAAGTAGCCCAGAAGGACTATACATTGATCCAATTACCGAACCGAGCAATAAGCCAGTGCGTTTCTCTAGGCTCCCTGCTGACTCAGTGATGAGTACACTTACCACTGATAGGGCCCTGGGCTGGGGCCTGGTGGAGTAGGGAGAGGGCCCAGGTCCCCCTACCCTGGCCATGAAACCCCTCTTAGGTGGTGACTCATTCCCCCTTACAGCCATTAAACCACTTCTATAGTGACTCTGGCCATTGGCCCTCACATCCCCAAGGGAGAGGTCAGCTATATTGACTCTCGCCACTAGGCCACACAGTCCTGAAGGAGAGGGCCCTAATATAGACTCTGGCCTTTAGGCCACACTGCCCTGGGGGAGAGGACAGCTACATTGACTCTGGACACTAGGTGTGGTGTTTAGATGCTGCTTGTAATTATTAGAACTGGGAGCACTGGCTGTTGGGAATCTGAAAGGACAGGAAACAGGAAGGAGTTGAGGAGGCTGAGTGAGAGTTACAGAGAGTGCAGCAGCTTGGTAAAGAGGTTTCCACTGTAAAAATAAAGTCCTGTTGAAGTTTGTTAGTACCTAGCCTGGTTGATATAACATTTTGGCGACAAGGGTGGATCTTCTGCCTCTGGACCCACCTGAACCCTTTCTGCAAAGCCCAGGTGAGCCTCCAATTGCTTTTACTGTCTGGATCCATATGTTTGAGACTTATCTGCTTGCAATCGGTGCTACAGAGATTTCTGAAGTGAGAAAGCTGCTCTGCTAATCCACTGCCTTGGAGCAGAAGGGCAGTGTGTATTTTACACTTTCCCCTTGCCAATGATGAATATGAGACTGCACTCACTGCATTCGAGAACTTTTTTGTGCCAAAGTTAATGTAGTAGCTAATCGCTACAGATTTCGCCAGCGTGAGCAGAAACCAGGGAGACTATAATGCAGTATATTGCTTCCCTGAGGAGTCTGATTGTAATTTGTGACTTTGGGAGTATGGCAGATGAGATGATTAGAGACCAGCTCATTGAGAAAACAACCATGCTTTGTGTAAGAGAACACTTACTTCTAGAACCACAATTTACACTAGAAAAAGCAATAACCATTACTACTCAGATTGAATCAGCTACAGCTGAAGCCAAAACAATGAGCAGAGATACAGGAGGCACAGTCCAGGCTGTGACTCATTTGCAGAAAAGTTCACTATCGCTGCAGACAAACAATTGAAGGAGGAAAACTAATGAAAAGCCACTGAATCAGCAAATTCAAAATACAGTAAAAGCTTTTGCTGTGGATCCCCACAACTCCTTGCAACCTACACAGGATGTCCAGCAAAAGTAGCTCAGTGCAATCATTGCAAAAAGATTGGGTATTTTGCTAAAGTATGTGGCAGTAGCCAGTTCAATCAACAGGTGCATGCAGTTACAATACCAGGTGTTACTGTGCTGAGTGTGGACAAAACCACTACTGCACATATTCCAGAACAGATAAAGTGCTCTGTAAATGTTTCCGCCATATCCTCAGGCAAATCACACTCTATTCAGCTAATGCTGGACACTGGCTCAGCAGTATCTATGCTACCTGATTCCATCTATTTGCATTACTTTAAAGATGTGCCTCTTACTGAACCCAAACTTCAGTTGATGTGCTATTTGAAAAACCATATCCCAGTACATGGCTGCCTGCCAGCAATAGTTACTTTTGGTGACTGCTGTGTAACTGCAGAGTTCTGCATTGTCCACAAAGGCACTCCTATCCTTGGCAGAGATTTATTGGCTGCTTTAAATCTCAGAGTAGTTAATGGATTTATTGATCTTCCTCAGCAAAGCACTCTTGTAGTACACACACTAGTTTCATCTGGGACCCACCTGACTCCACCCGCTCACTCAAAGTGACACAGGAGGTTCCCCTCCTCAGGCTAGGAAAGGTTGCCTACTGGTTAAAGCACAGGCCTTGGGCTCAGGTGTTCTGAGTTTGATTCTCTGCTCTGCCACAGACTCCCTGCTTAGTCTCAGGAAAGTCGCTTCATCTCTCAGTGCCCTAGATCCCCCCCTCTTCCAAATGGGGCTAATGCTTCCCTGCCTCCTAGGCTAAATCCATTCATGCCTGTGTGATGCAAAGCAGGGGGGATAGCTCAGTGGTTTGAGCATTGGCCTGCTCAACCCAGGGCTGTGAATTCAATCCTTGAATCAGCAGGAACTCCACCTCCCACTCCCCATCTGCAAGTGTCTCAGGGGGCAGGTGCAGATAAAGGTGTTGGGGTATTCGCAAGTGGGCCGGGCCAGCCCTGGCACCTCAATAGAGCCGCTGGTCTTCGGGAAGTCAACTTGTTGGGTTGTGAACTGCCAGCTGCTGGCACCCGCCCTGAGCTGGGCCAGTCAAGAGGCCAGCAGGGTGGGCAAGTGCAGGGGCATGGTCCCTACAGAGCCACGACTGGGTCTGTCACTGGATCGACCTGCTGTGAGGAGAGGAGAGGGGATGGATCGGATGGAGACCCCGCTCCCCTCCCAGAGTTGGGAGAGAACCCAAGAGTTCTGGCTCTCAGTCCTCCTGCTCTAACTACTAGACTCCACTCCCCTCAGAGCTGGGGATAGAACCCAGGAGTCCTGACTCCCAGGTCCCTCACTCTGGCCTCTTTTTGTTGCCCAGTTCATACTCCCACCGCCACCACCAATAGACTTCCATATCGAACCCTCTGCACTGGCTGGGGTGACTCTGGCAGTGGCGCTGGGGACAGGATCTGCCTCCTTGGGCGTTGGGCTCTCCTGTCTCAGTTTTGGAGATGCCCCATTCCACAGTCGGTCCCCTACTCCCCCATGGGCTGGGGCTGCAGCTCCCATCAGCCAGATGGACCCAGCACCTGCATAGCTGAGGGTCACTGAACCTCCGTCCCCTCCAGGGTCTGTTCTATAAAGCTCGACCGGCGGAATGCGCAGCAGTTTGGGTGCAACTTTGGGTGCGTGCGCGTGCGTGCGTGTGTGTGTCCCTGCTGCCCCCTGGTGGAGGGGACAGACCCTAGTGTGTGTGTGTGTGTCCCTGCTGCCCCCTGCTGGAGAGAATGGGCCCTACTCCGTCTGTGTGACAGAGGCTGTGATTGTGTGTCTCTCTGTGACTGCACATTTGTGTGTAGATATGGATGGGAACCTCTCTTTGCACGCACAGAGGTACCGGTGTGCGCCGTGTCTCCCTGTGTTTGTACCTCTGTTTTTTTTTGTGGGAATGTTTAGGGGGGTTGTCCCCCATGTTTTTGACCAGAGTGCTTAGCCAGCTTTCAGGGGCCTGCAGCTTGTTCCTGCTAGGAGGAGAAATGGGGAGATGGAGTCAGGTATATTTGGGCGCATCTGCACAGCAGCTGGAGGTGTAATTCCCAGCACAGGTAGACAGGCAGGTGCTAGCTCTACTGGAGCGAGCACTCTGCAAACAGCAGTGTGGCCATGGCAGCACAGACTTGCTGCCCGAGAACACACCTGCCAGACCCCTGGGTACGTATGCAACGTGTCTAGCCCAAGATGCTGCCTGTGCCATTTAAGAATGAAACAAGATGAGATATTTTGTTTGCTCACTGTTCCAAGCCTCCCTCCTGCCAGCACTCTGCCCAAAAGCTCTCCCTAGGCACTTTCTCCAGGCCATGTGCATGGTGCCCCTGCGTTCTGTCTTCCGTCCTTGGCTTTCTGCTCCTTCTGGGTTCTGTTTCTCACTGCGTCTACCACACACACACAGGGACACCGCTGCAAACCAATCAACCCTGGATTCATCATCGGAGAGGAGTGCGCGCGCGCACACACACACACACACACACACACATGTTGTCCCGTTGAACTGCGTAGCTAACTCTGACACCCAGCCTGGCATGTGGCTTTGTTTGGGTGGAGGCTATCTAGGTCAGAAAGGACCTTGATTGTTTTTTACGTTCATCCTGAAAAAAAGGCAGCTGTTTTTTGCCCAGTCAAGGAGTTTGAATCTAACCCAGGGCCGTCTGGAAGGCTGGGGCACGGGGGAGGATGGATGTGGCTGGATGGGTGTGTGGATGGGTGTGATTGTGTATGGAGGTGCACTTGTGCATGCGCAGGTATGGATGGATGTGAGTAGGCGGTGTGCTTAAACGCAGGCGGTTGTGTATGTCGGGGGATGTATGTATGGCGGTATATATGAATGGGTGGCTATAGATCGGGGATGGGGGGTTGGATGGAAGGATGCGTTTCTGTGTGTGTGGCTGGCTGGACTGAGCCAGGACTCCTGGGTTTCATTGCGGTTAGTGGGAATTGGCCCCACATCAGACTCTGCCCCCTCCTCCCCTCCCCCACATTCCTGATACTGAACCCCCAGCTCTGCCCCTACACTGGAGTCACTCCGGATTGACACCCTGGCAGTGGCAACATGTCCAGCCCAGCCAGTCCCCTCCCTAGAGCAAGCCACACAGGCTCTGATTCTCATAGAAACCCAGGCCCAGATTTGGCCTGAATGGGGCTGTCCATCATCCCAGCAGCCTGGACCAGCCCCAACCCCCATCCTAGGGCCTGCGCAGCCCAGCCCCGCTGGCTCGCCGGGTGACAGTTGGTGGTTGGGATGTTGCTGGATCCCTCCCTGTGGCCTGGGGCAGGCTGCTCTCCCGGGTATGGTTGGGGGGGACGGGGAAACCCTGCACACGCAGGGGAAGTTTTCACAGCCCAGGCTAGGGCAATGCGCTAACAGTTGGTGACTCCACTGGGCGATGGGATGTGCCAATGGCTGCTCGTTCTCTGCTGTTAACCTGGGATCACGCCCACCTCTGAGGCTCCACATGCCGCACCCTGTGGAGAGCGAGGGAGCTATGTGCAGTATTTTTTATTCTACCCCCACCCCTGCCCCCGGTTACTTGTTTGCAACGAACCTACCAGACAGCCAGGAGTTAAATCAAAGGGAGGAAAGGAAACGGTGGGAGGAAACAATGGCTGAGTCTAGGATCAGAGGGCCGCCCTCGCCGAAACAATGCTGGCCTCGGGCATGAGGAGTGGGGAGTGGGTGGCCAGCAGATGGAAGCTGGGTCCATGGCGTTAACACAGATGGGACCCTGGGGGGCTGCAGGGTGGGTGGATTCACCCAAAGGCACGGCTGGGCACCTGCAGGGGGCATTTGAGAGGGAGGTAATTGGCAGTTTGCCCTGTATAATTAAATCCAGTCCCACACACTTGACAGCAACCAACCCCCCGGGTGCTGCTAAACTCAGCCATCCAAAGGGCACGAGCCAGGCCTCTCAAACATCCCGAGATCAGCTTACAAATCATGAGGTTTTTGCAATAATTCCTGCGGGGTCATTTTCTTTGCCTCCTGACGTTAGCACAATCACAGCTTCAATGTGTCCTCCACCACCTCAATCCAGTGCTGAGGGACTGGAGGGGAGAAAATTTGACTGTGGAAAAAATGATTCCCCTGCCCCAGCTTTTCAGCAACTGGAAATGGGGAAAAGTTTGTCCAAAAAGCTAAGGTTTGGGGGTTCTGATGAAAAATCATCACTATGCCAGGAAAGCCCATTTTTCTATCAGAAAAAAAATATTCCACCTGAAGCCACATTCTGCAGCCTGGAATAGCACAAAACAGCGCTGGGCCTCAGCTCATGCAGCTTATTAACAGTGCTCTGTGCTTGTAGTTAAGAGTTAGCATCTACTTAGGTATCCTTCAGAGAGTAGCTCTGTGGCTAAAAGTGTGGTCTAGACTATGGGACTGCTAGGTTCTGTCCCCAGAATTGACTCCTTAAGCACATTACTTGAGCTGGGATGTTCCTTTTGACAGTCCAAATACAAGAGACTATTCAATAATCCACTCTGACTTCCTATATAGCAAAAGCCAGAGAATTTCATCCAGTTACTTTTCTGTTGAGCAATAATTGTGGTTAGCTAAAGCATTTTCCACAAAGACCTACAGTCCTGATAAGAGATTGCAAATCTACCATTTCTCTGTGAAAAACGCATGCCTCATTTCTAACTTGAATGTGTCTAGCTCTAATGTCCAATCACTGGTTCTTGTTGCGGTTTTCTCTGTTACATTTAAGTGCCCTTTACTACCTGGTGTTTTTTCCCCTGTGAAGGTACTAACAAGGATTGGGTTAAACCTCACTGAAAGTGGTGGGTGGAACAGCCATCCTTCATTACTGATAAATGTAACAATTAAGCTCATTTATAGAACCAGATAGCTAGCAGCCTCCACCCAAACACAGTTGTATGTAAGACACATGTGGGTAGAGGGGTTTCCCTGAAGATTGTCTGATGGAGGGGTGTGTGCCTGTCTCAGAGAGATAAGCATGAGAAACAGCAATGAAGCTGAGCGAGAAGCCGCAGAAAGCCAAGAATGCAGCTGAAACAAACACTGGGAATGTGGCCCTGACAAAAGCCTAGAGAGAGAGAGCTTTGGGGCAGAGTGCTGGCTAGAAAGGGGCATGGAACTATGAGCAAAGAAACTGCCTCCTGTTGTTTGCTTCTTCCCATGTTCCGGGAAACAAGACTTTTTACGTAAACAGGATTGCACGAGAGAAACTCTGGAATCCAACATCAGTTTCTCTTCCTGATGGAAACAACCTGCTGGACCCTGAATTTTGGCTAACCACTTGGGTCAAAAAGGGGTAAACACTGCTGTCAGGAGTGGGATCCAGTTTCCAAGGAGAGAGACTGTGAGCTGCTACTCCTACTGAAGCCAGATGGAACCAGTAATGGAGGTGCTCGCAGATGGCCAAAAGGCAGTAAAACAAGCTCTTTAAACAAGATCTAGAGGCTCCCGAATGGGAATTAAAACAGCAACTGGAGCTTTTGCAGAAAGGGCTGAAGTTTAACATCGTGGCCCAAATTAATGGCTGGGAAGAGGGACAGAAAAACGGGGGGGGGGGGTCATATCAGCCAATGTAAGTGGCCCAGCTCTGGCAGTTGGGCAGAACTTACCCACAGAAAAGAGACTGTCTTTATCTACATCTGGCAGAAACCCTTGATATGTGGTTTGGAGGCAGCCATCAATCTGAGCTGGCCAATGCACAACGAAGAGCGAGAAGGAGAGCGGAGGACGTGATTTCACTGAAATGGGCAGAGGAGGACTTCCAGGAGAAACCAACAATGGGGCAGTTTGCAGATATTTGGCTGGACTTGCAGAGGAGTGAAAGACAGCCCAGGACACCCTGAGAGGCTGTACGACTTGCCACAGAATTTGAATCTTGCCTTTTAGCCGTGAATGAGAAGAGGAAGAATCTGCTGGTGAGCAAGATGGAGGCTGATCGCCATGAGGCCTGCAAGTGTGGATCTGTGTCTACAGCGTATGATGGAGAAGGGGATTCTAGTCTGGTTAATGGCATTTGTGCGCTATTAGGAAAAGGGATACATTTGGTTTGTAAAAAAAAAAAGGGGAAATTGGCAATAATGTAAGAATTAAGGGAAGTGGTTCTGTTAAATGCTGGCACTGTGACAAAACTGGCCATAAAAAAAACTGTTGGCATCAAAAATGTCTCGTGAAATCCCCCAAAATGGGGGGCACACCAAGCTGAAGGGGCACAACTTGGGTGACAAGGATCAGCTCCACGGCTAGGTGTGAGGTGTTACACAGCGATGATGGGGGTTTGGCTACTGATCTGTGTGTAATAGGATCTGTGTGTAATAGGACACCGGCTCAAACATTAACAGGTTTTAGACCAGACTAAAGCGCTAACAAGGGGAGGGACTCGGGGATCCAAACCTGGCCCACCTTACTGGGGAATGTGCCCTCATCCAAACACCGGGACAACTGGATTTAAAAACTGGCTGAATCTGAGCAAGAAGATGGGGTAGCCAAGAGGATGAGCTAATAACTGGATGGTTCATAACTGTGCAATAAATCATTAGATCGTAGGATCACGTGCCAGGGAAGGTGTCCTACACATTCATCCGGCGGAAATTCCCTTACAAGCTGCGGCTCGGGTGAAGCAAAGAGTTTGGGGTGAACAAGTTGTCCTAAACCAGAATAGCAGCTTCAAGAGATGGTGGCTTGCCAGCAAAGTAAAGATGGGGGAGTGGTTGTTTTGAGACCCAAGCTCTCGGGGGAATCTTAACTCCAGCAAAGAGCTGTGCAGTTAAATAGGGAACAGCAGAACAGTCTGACAGAATTTCTGATTAGAATCAGGAGCTGGTCTCCCAGTCCAAGGAGGACAGAGGTTGCAGTGCACTGGTCCAGGCCCTGATACTGGGGAAAACTGGCCCATTGAATAGCCCTTCAACGGTCACCAGTAGCTAATAGGGACGAGGCATTAAAGGCCATCGAGGGAATATATCAGGAAGGTATAAGTGAACCTGACATGCTTCTCTAAGTCTGTCTGTTATACCTAGATATCTTGGTGCATATTAAGAGCATAAGAACGGCCATAGTGGGTCAGACCAAAGATCCATCTAGCCCAGTATCCTGTCTGCCAACAGTGGCCAATGCCAGGTGCCCCAAAGGGAATGAACAGAACAGGGAATCATCAGGTGATCCATCCCCTGTCGCCCATTCCCAACTTCCGGCAAACAGAGGCTAGGGACACCATCCCTGCCCATCCTGGCTAATATCCTCCATCAATTTATCTAGTTCTTTTTTGAACCCTGTTATAGGCTTGACCTTCACAACATCATCCTGAATTCCCTCAGTGTGGAGGGAATTTCCACTGATAAAAAGAAAAACTGAGGCCGGGCAGATCTGGCCAACTTGCGGCTGTGCTGAGCTCTGCAGAGCTCGGCTCTGACTGCAGAAGGTTCATTTGTGGGCTGCCAACATTGCAAACAGCTGCACAGGCTGGGAGAGAAAAGGGAACCAAGTGGTCAGCAGAGCATGAGGTAGCATTTGCAGAGCTGAACAGGGCCGTTGCGAGTTGTCCTCTTTGGGTATCCATGTTTCAAAATCCCTTTTGCATTGCACACCGGGGCTGGCACCTACGGTTTGAGGGCAGAAATGACACAACGGCACAAAGGACTAGAGAGGATGGTGGCTTATTATAGCCCAAGGCTGAGTTCTTCTGAGAGAAAGTATTGCATCACCTGAAAGGAGCTAGCTGCAACAGTTACGTTTTCATCATGATTTACATGGGAGGAAGTTGGCAGCCAGGACAGACCATGATTCCCTGCAATGGCTCTTTCCAGTTCCGGACATCTTGAGAGGCAGCTTGCCAGGTGGGAAGAGGAACGGCAGTGCTACAAATTCACAATCCCACCCAGGCCTGGGAATGTCAACACCTTGTCCAGATGCCCTTGTTCATAGATAGGGCCCTCCCAAATTCACAGCCATGAAAAACGCATCACCGACCATGAAATCTGGTCTTCTCCCATGAAATTTGGTCTTCTGTGTGCTTTTACCCTACACTATACAGATTTCATGGGGGAGAACAGCATTTCTCAAATTGGGGGTCCTGACCCAAAAGGGAGTTGCAAGGTTATTTTAGGGGGGTCATGGTATTGTCACCCTGATTTCTGCACTGCCTTCAGAACTGGGTGGCTGGAGAGCGATGGCTGTTGGCCGGGCACCCAGCTCTGAAGGGAATGCCCTGCCAGCAGCAGCGCAGAAGTCAGGGTGGCAATACCATACCATGCCATCCTTACTTCTGTGCTGCTGCCTTCAGAGCTGGGCAGCCCGAGAGCATTGGCTGCTGACGGAGGGCCCAGCTCTGCAGGCAGCATCGCAGAAGTAAGGGTGGCGCTACCATACCAGGCCATCCTTATTTCTGCGCTGCTGCTGCTGCTGGTGGCAGCTCTGCCTTCAGAGCTGGGCTCCAGCCAGCAGCTGTTGCTCTCCAGTTGTCCAGCTCTGAAGGCAGCGCCGCCGCCAGCAGCAGCACAAAAGTAAGGGTAGAGGTACCACAACTCCCTATTACAATCACGTTGCGACTCCACACACACACGGCCCCTTTTTGGGTCAGTGCCCCTACAATTACAACTCCATGCAATTTCAGATTTAAATAGCTGAAATCACGAAATGCACAATTTTAAAAATCCTATGACCGTGAAATTGACCACAATGCACCATGAATTTGGTAGGGCCCTATTCATAGATTCATAGATTCCAAGGCCAGAAGGCACCACTGTCATCATCTACTCTGACCTCTTGTATAGCACAGGCCAGAGTCTTCTCTGAACCCTCTGCAATGTGTCAACATCCTTCTTCAATTGTGGGCACCAGAAGTGGACACAGTATTTTAGCAGCCGTCACACCAAGGCCAAATACAGAGGTTAAATAATCTCTCTGCTCCTACTTAAGATTCCCCTGTTTATGCATCCCAGGACGGCAGTAGCTCTTTTGGCCACAGAGTCACACTGGGAGCTCATGTTCAGCTGATTATCCATCATGACCCAAATCTTTTTCAGAATCACGGCTTCCCGGGATAGAGTCCCCCATCCCATAAGTGCTCCCAGCATTCTGTGATCCTAGATGTATCTAGTTACATTTCGCTGTATTAAAAAACACTGTTGCAGGGGCAGCTAATTGTAAACACGCTCTAGGCAGGAGAGCAAGGTGTTGGCTTCTCCAGGGGATGGGGGTACTGAGGGAGTGACGGCTGGCTCCTCTCGTCCCATAATCTGCACAAGTGCAAATGTCACTGTTCATCCACTGGAACGCTGGACGTGAGTTTGCAGGAATTATCACTGAGTAATTAAAAGCTTCCACAGGGTAGATCTGGATACAGCACAGTGCGTGACTGCAAAATCATTTGGCGAATGCAGTCACTGGGGAAGCTGGTATCCCCTAAGAATCCCGCGGTCAAAGCTTTCCAGGGAAATGTAGAGTTAGAAAATGGCCTATTGTCTAGGAGATGGGAGAAACCAGCGGGTGATGGTTACAGGGACCAGCTGGTTGCACCAGATATATTGAAAAAGGAAGTTCTGAGGCTATGTCGTGATCTTAAAACTGCTGGACATTTGGGGATTGCAAGAACCTTACCCAAGCTGAGAGAGAATTTGTAGTGGGTGAAATGCAGGCAGGATGTTGAAGGGTGGTGTAAAAAATGGGATGCATGAATTGCAAAGAAGGTTCCCCCTGAAACTGGGAGAACTGCTTTGCAGCACTGTCTTGTGGGGGCACCAATGGAGAGCACTGCCTTTGATGTTCCCTGTCTAAGACACAGGCCAGCTGTCAATATCTACTGGGAGCTATGGACTGCTTTGCAGACTGGCCTGAGGTTTACACAATGAGAAATCAAAGGGCTGTGACAGGCGCCGCGATCCTAATGAATGAATTCTTCACCAGCTTTGGGGTCCTTTGTGAAGTACATACAGATCAAGGGAGCAACTTGGAATCTCAAGGATCGCAGCTGGGGAAATCGAGGCTGGAAACATTGTGACAGAGATGAGTTTTCCATTAGACCCCCAATAGGTGGGATCCCCCTCAGCCAGCAGATTTCACAGAAACAATAGATGTTCCTCAGGGACTTGCAGAAAGAAGTCCCTGCAGGATCAAGGCCAGCTCCAGGTTTTCTGCCGCCCCAAGCGGCAAAAAAAAAAAAAAAAAGCCGCGGCAGCGCAATCGCGCCATTCCACTCTTCGTCAGCAATTCTGCAGTGGGTCCTTCACTCCGAGAGGGACTGAGGGATCCACCGCCGAATTGCCACCAAAGACCCGGATGTGCTGCCCCAATAGCGGCCAGAGGGCCACCCCTTGGTATTGGCCGCCCCAAGCACCTGCTTCTTTAGCTGGTGCCTGGAGCTGGCCCTGTGCAGGATAGACGAGAAGCTGGATATGAGTCAACAGTGTGCCCTTGTTGCCAAAAAGGCTAATGGCATTTTGGGCTGTATACGTAGGGGCATTGCCTGCAGATTGAGGGACCTAATCATTCCCCTCTATTTGACATTGGTGAGACCTCATCTGGAGTTGTGTGCCCAGTTTTGGGCCCCACACTACAAGAAGGATGTAGAAAAATTGGAAAGAGTCCAGCGGAGGGCAACAAAAATGACTAGGAGGCTGCAGCACATGATTTATGAGGAGAGGGTGAGGGAACTGGGATGTTTAGTCTGCAGAAGAGAAGAATGAGGGGGGATTTGATAGCTGCTTTCAACTACCTGAAAGGGGGTTTCAACGAGACAGGATCTAGACTGTTCTCAATGGTACCAGATGACAGAACAAGGAGTAAGGGTCTCAAGTTGCAGTGGGGGAGGTTTAGGTTGGATATTGGGGGGGGGGGGAAATTTCACTAGGAGGTTGGTGAAGCACTGGAATGGGTTCCCTAGAGAGGTGGTGGAATCTCCTTCCTTAGAGGTTTTTAAGGTCAGGCTTGACAAAGCCCTGGCTGGGATGATTTAGTTGGGAATTTGGTCCTGCTTTGAGCAAGGGGTTGGACTAGATGACCCCTGTGGTCCCTTCCAACCCTGATATTCTATGGATAAAAGGAAATCAGGCAGTAATTTTTTGTTTGTTTGTTTTGTTTTGTTTTGCGGGAGTGAGGGGTGAAAATATCTTGACAGAAGGATACTAGGGGGCAGGTTTTTAAAGGTATTTAGTGGCCTAGTAGGATTTTCAAAGCCATTAGGCATCTGAGTGCCTAAATACCTTTAAAAGTCTGGCAACGTGTAACAATGTAACAAATTACAAACTTCACTATTTGCATAATGTATCTTCTGTCTCTGTCTGGGGTGGGTTGTTTAGGAGGTCCCTATTTTAGGCTCCACTGAGATGATTGGCAAAGCTAAGATGGGGCCGAGAGGCACTGTTGTGGATTAGGTTAAATCTTGGAAGTGATCAGTGTATCAGCCGCACTTCATCACTGATTAAATGTAAGAAATAACTAAGCTCTTTTATTGAAGCAGCTAGCTGAAACAATAGCAGCCTCCACCCAAAACACAAGCACATGTGAGGTATATGTGGGAGCAGGGGTTTTGCTGGGGATTGTTTAGTGGAGGGGAAGTATATCTGTAAGAGAAGTAGAGTAAACAGCAGAGAAACTGACAGAGAAGCAGCAGAAAGCCAAGGACACAGCTAGAATAAGCTCTGGGAACATGGCCCAGAGAAAAACCTAGAGAGAGAGATTTTGAGCAGAGTGCTGACTGGAAAGGGGCCTGGAACTGTGTGCAAAGAAACTGTCTTCTGCTCTTTGCTTCCTCCTGCATGCAGGGAAATAGGACTTTGTACAGAGTTTCTAAATAAACAGAATTGAATCAAAGAAATGCGTAACTCTATCCAATTTCTCCTTCTAGCAGAAACAACCCGCTAGACCCCAAATTTAGACTAACTGCTGTTGTGATAACTAGAGCTACAAATGTACCCTAATTGTGACCTCAACAGCGCAAAGTGAGTGAAAAATTCATAAAGTGACACAATAAAAGCAAATGCTGATGGGAAAGGACACAAAAGGAAGACAGAGAGTGAATTAGTTTAAACAAAAGGGTCTCCCCATATAACTTGAGGCCTGTGTTAAGATCATGCTTGATATACAGGAGAAGTATGGGACTGGGAATCGGTGAACTGATATTTGTGTGTTGGAAATTAGGCCTAACTGGTGAATTAAATAACAAGGAGATGAGCTGTGCCATGCATCACTTCCTTTGGGGTCCTCAGAAAGAGACCCTGGCTAGCACAACCTTGGCTGACGGAAAGAAGGGGATAGAACAAGCTCCACCATCATGTCTGCCACCCCCAACATCTCCTGACCATCTCTACCCTCATCCTAAGAGATGTTCTGACCAAACCAGGCCTGCCCGTGTGAGTCAACACCAGAGACAGAAGCTGCATTTCTCCCTTTGCTGTTCTTCTCTCTCCCCTTTTCTGTGTGTTTGCCTTGTTTTGTCTTAAGGGAAGTTGGATGGGACTTTAACAATAGCAGCCGCGACAGCTCCAGCCAATCTCAATTAATGGCTCTTCTGTCCAAAGACATTGATTACCATCTTTAATGCCATCTCAAAGTCTGCCGCATGGAGGCCGGGGGTTCCTTATAAAACCTCTCTGCAGCTAGAGAGAAGGGGAATAAAGGATTGTCACGGAGTGTGGGGGAGTCAGGGCCCTGCACCCCCCACTTCCTGCGATTCACCGTGACTCTCAGCCAGCCAGTAAAACAGAAGGTTTATTAGACGACAGGAACACAGACCCAAGCAGGGCTTGTAGGTACAACCAGGACCCCTCAGTCAGGTCCCTCTGTGGGGCAAGGATCTTAGACCCCAGATTTGGGGTTCCCTGCCTCTTCCCAGCCAGCCCAAAACTGAAACCAAAAACTCCTCCAGCAGGTTCTCTCCTCCTCCTTCTCTCCCCCACTCCCTTTTCGAGTTTGCCCAGTTTCGAGTTTGCACAGTTTCCTGGGCAAACTCGCCCCATCCCACTTCCTGGCTCAGGTACCGTTCCTCACCTACAGTCATCCCCTGCTCTCCCATCCCCCATGCAGACAGTCCCAGTAAAACTAAAGGACATTCCCAGGTCAATCCACCCCGCTCACTACTGGCTCACAAGCATGGTGTTTGAAATGAACGCCAGGCTTGGTACTTTACATGTCGCCTGCTTCAACTGTTTGTCCTCCTTTTCCTGAGCCTGAACAGAAGGTTTACAAACATCCATAGCGGTGTGTTTGCCATGGGACAGAGCAGGCCAAGAGCTCTGGGTCCCTGAACCTTCATTACAAATGTTGAAGTGTTTCAGGGTCATGCTTTGGCTCCTGGGGTCCATGCACTGCAGCGCTACATCCCTGTTTACCCCCCCCCCAGGACTGAATTCCACCGTCTAGCCACAGCAATCTGCGACGGCAGAGGGGTGACCTCACATCTGGCTGCACGGAAACACGAGCTGTTCGATGGAGCAGAGCTCGCGGAGCAATCCACACGGCTCTGTCTGGCAGTCGTATGGCCCCCATTGGGGCATTTTTCCTTCTGATCCACCATCTCTTCAGGGCCTTCAATGGAATCCTTTTTCCTCCTAAAGTCACACACCCCTCAACCCTGTTCCTTTGCTGATTTCCCCAGCCTCAGCCCATTGCCCCAGAGTTGGGAAACTTCCCCTGTGTGTGGAGGATCTTCCCAACCGTCATGGTGACAGCAGCCTTCCACAGACCATCCGTGGAGCCGGCGAGGCTGGGCAGTGCAGGACAGGCCCTGGGCCTTGCTCACTGCCCGGGATGGGCTGGGGCTGGTCCAAGCTGAGGGGGTCATGGGCAGCCCCATTAGGGCCAGATATGGGCCTGTCCCGGGACTGTGGGGGTGTCAAAGCCCCACACCCCTGAGCAACGGAGAACACTACAGGGTGAAGGGGACAGGACTGGCGCAGAGGGGCCTGGCAGGGCCCTCATGGCCGCTGCCAGTGGAGACGGATGGCTGGGAACCAGCCTTGGAGCCAGCCAGCCCAGCCTGCCCTGGATCCCCCTGGGCCCAGACAGCACAGCCTGCCCTGGATCCCCCTTGGGCCCAGACAGCACAGCCTGCCCTGGATCCCCCTTGGGCCCAGCCACCCCGGCCTGCCCTGGATCCCTCTTGGGCACAGCCAGCCCAGCCTGCCCTGTATCTCCCTTGGGCCCAAACAGCCCAACCTGCCCTGGATCCCCCTTGGGCCCAGCCAGCCCAACCTGCCCCGGATCCCCCTTGGCCCAGCCAGCCTGGTCTCCCCTGGATCCCCCTTGGCCCAGCCAGCCTGGCCTCCTCCAGATCCCCCTGGCCCAGCCAGCCCGGCCTCCCCCAGATCCCCTTGGCCCAGCCAGCCCGGCCTCCCCTACTTCAACAGGATATATCAGGGGATCAGATAGCGACAAAGTCGGCTGGTGAGAAAGCCCCAGATCAGCCAGACACAGGGACAAATGCGCCCCGGGCCCAGAGTGACACAAACACACTGACAACACCCCCACACACAGACACACTTTGAACACACACACAATTTATTTCAGTTCAGTGACACTGCACAGACCTGGCAGGTTGGGCAGAGGAGACCCTGGCCTGGAAGAGAGCCAGAGCCGGCTGGGGTGTTACTGGCAGCCAGGGGCTGTTCAGGACAGGGCTACACACTGTGCTAGGAGGTTGTGTGTGTTCAGCTGTGTAACACTCCCCTGGCACCACAAACTCTCCAGGGTGTGTGTTACACATCCAGAGACACACACACACATCCTGCACAGACACAAATGCTCAGATAAACATGCACACCCGTATTCACTTCTCACTCACGTACACACTCACACCCCCATTCATAGCCGTTGGTTAGACACCACCCTCATACACTCATAGACACACAATCCTGCACACTGCTCACATGCACACTCATCTGCGCTGTTCAGATACACACACACACACTCGTGCACTGGACACTGCTCTCTCATGCACACACACGCACACACATCCTGCACAGACACAAATGCTCAGATAAACATGCACACCCGTGTTCACTTCTCACTCACGTACACACTCACACCCCCATTCATAGCCGTTGGTTAGACACCACCCTCGTACACTCACACACTCACTCCTGCACACTGCTCACATGCACACTCACCTGTGCTGTTCAGATACACACACACACACACTCGTGCACTGGACACTGCTCTCTCTCTCTCACGCACACACACACACACCCTCGTGCACTGGACACTGCTCTCTCTCTCTCTCACACACACACACCCTCGTGCACTGGACACTGCTCTCTCTCTCTCACGCACACACACACACTGCAGGGGGCAGGGGGCAGCCCCAGGAAAGATGACGCCAAGCCCCATCCAGTCCCTACCCAACCCCCCATGTCCCATCCAGCCCTCGCCCTTCCCCCTGGCCCTGAGCCTTGGGTGCAACTGGTGGGAGGGGCAGGACTGTGATCCAAGAATCTGCTGGCCACAGGCCAGGCCTGCCCCTCCCCTGGATGGGTCACTGCCCCTCTTGATGCCCAGGGATCTGATCAGGGACCCTGGGCAGGGACTAGCTTGGGGTTGTGGTTATGGGGTATCCAGGGCACCCAGGTTAAACCTGTAATGGGGTGGATTCACTGGGGCACCTGGGTAAGGACTCCTGGATTTGAACCTGGCTCTGGGAGGTGTGTGGGATTGCATGGATTAGAGCTCAGGGAGACTGAAAGCCAGGACTCCTGGGTTCCATTTCCATTCTTGGGGAAACACTGGGTTGAGGATCACAGAGGCAGGTGCACCAAACACTGGGGCTGTGAGGCTCACATTGTCTCAGGACCCTGCCCTGTGCCCGCTTCCCCCCCAAAATCACTGTCGTAGTCTGCATCTCTGGTCCCCGCAGTGGGAGGGGCTGCTGCACCCCAACTGCCTGATCGGGCTCTATATAATGACACCCAAAGGGGAAGGAGACTGAGAGATACTCAGCTTTGCTGGCAGCTGGATCCATCTCTGACGGGAGCCCCAGGACTCGGGTGAGCTGAGAACAGACCCAGCCGGGGGGAAACGCAGAGGGAGGGGCACTGCAGATTGACTCTGGGGGACTGGGAACAGAATCCGGCCCTGACCACATGGCACTTAGGCAGTGACTCCGCATTGGCCCTGGGGACTGAGATCAGAAACTTGGCAAGAGAGTGAGAGGAACACGGGGGGACATGTGGACTCAGGACTCCTGGGTTCTCACCCCGGCTCTGGAAAGGGAGTGGTGTCTAGTGGTCACAGGAAGGGTGGCTGGAACTGGGACACTCTGAGCAGAAAGGGGCCCTGATCTTTGTCAGGGTCTGTGCAGCACCTGGCACAACGGGGTCCTGATCTCGGTCAGGTTATTCAGGCTTTACAGATAGAATCAGTTGGCAGGGGAGGGTTTGGGGTTCCATGGAGAAGGCAAATCCCCACTCCACGCTGTCTCCATCTATTTCCCTCCCCACACCTCACCTCAGGTCGATCCAGTGACAGACGCGGCCATGGCCCTGCCCCTCCCTTTTCCTGACCCTCGTCCTGCTGGCCACCTGCCTGGCCCAGAACATTGTACTACCCAACAGCTACAAGCGGTTTGTGAGCGAACACGTTGATTTCCCCAAGACCAGACCCCCCAGTGACCAGAGCTACTGCAAAGTCATGATGCGGCGCCTCAGCCTGACCCACTCTGGCTGCAGACTCAGCAACACCTTCATCCATGCTCCCACCAGACAGGTTGGAGCCATTTGCGGCCGCACAGGGAGATGCGTCTACCCCAGCCTCAACCAGTGCGACAGCCTCACAGCCTTCCGCCTCACCACGTGCCTGCTGGTGTTCAGCCCCCGCCGCCCACCGCGCTGTATCTACAGGGAAATACCCCAGACCCGCAGGATCCGCGTGGCCTGTAACCAGCAGCAGCAGCCTGTGCACTTCCTCAGAATCCTGTAGATCCCAGGCGTCAGCAATGGGCTGGGAGCAGAGGGGTCCCTGCTCCGTCTCTCACTCCTGGGCAGCCCCCTGTCACTGGGAGCTCCCTGCCCCTCCTGCACAACACCCGCCATGAGTCTCCAAAGGGACATTCAGTGTCTCCCCTTATTCCGCAGGCCGGCAGCTTCGGGCTTGTGGGAGGATTTACCACACTGGGCGTCCGGTTCCCATCCACATGAGTGAAAATCCAGGTATCCAGCCCCCTCTCCCCCCGCCCAGCTGACACTGAGACCCGCACCCCCTTGCCGGGTGCCCATCATTCAGTACAGCCAGACCCCCTTTCCCCCATTGGGTATCGGGGGCAGGTTGTGGGGAGAAGATTGTCCCAGGCAGGGCCCTGGAAGCTGTCCCTGAGTTTTCTTTCCTTGCTGCTTCTTGCAGTAAAACACTTTCCTGCCAGTGCAGAACCAGTCGGTGTGTTTGGGGGGCTGGGGGCATTTTAGGGTTCTCAGTGGGGCCTGTTTGCCCTGCTGAGCCTGATGCTGAGCTGTGGGGTGTGAAGTGAAGGAAAAGCTCCAGGAAGAAACGAAACCTGCACGGGGAGGGGTGTCCTGTTCTGGGTATGGACAAAGGGGTCAGGGGGTGACACGGAGGGACTGAGACGCACCCTGATCCTTCCCCGAGGAGACAAACCTCAACTTGGCCTGTCTCTGGAAGGAGGGTCCCAGCCAGCCTGGCTGGACATCACTGCAAAGGCTGTGGGTGGGAAACTTCCTTAGCCAGGAACGTGTCCTCTTTGCTCGCTCTCAGCACTCCCAGGTGGGCTCTGCATCCAGTGGGCATCCAGCCATGACATTTCCCATCGCCTCCCCCAGCTCTTACTGCCGAAATTCCAACACCCCCCTGCCTCGCCGACTTCCCCAGCCTCAGCCCAGGGGCCTCGGGGTTGTGAAACTTGGCCTGTGTGTGTAGGGTTTCCCCTCCCCCCTGTCCCAGGGAGAGCGACCTGCCCCAGACCACGGGGAGGGACCCAGCAACGGCCCAACCACCAACTGATGCCCAGGGAGCTAGTGGGGTTGGGCAGCGCGGGACGGGCCTTCAGGCCTCACTCCCTGCCCAGGATGCGCTGGGGCCAGTCCAGGCTGACGGGGTCGTGGGTAGCCCCAGTAGGACCAGATCTGGGCCTTCCCCGGGACTGTGGGGGTGTCAAAGCCCTGAGCCCATGAGCACAGAGGACACTGCAGGAGAATGGGACAGGAGCCGGTGCAGAGAGGACCTGGCAGGGCTCCACAGTCGGTGCCAGTGGAGAGTGGTGGATGGGAACTGGCCCCTGGAGCCAGCCCCTCCCCAGTCGTTATCTGCAGGGTCTGAGCAGGTCAGGGAGAAAAGACAGAGAAGAAATCCACAATCAGACTGGACAGTGTATCCAGCCACCCCAGTCTGCACTGGATCCCCCTGGGCCCAGCCAGCCCGGCCTGTTCCAGATCCCCCTAGGCCAAGCCTGGCCTCCCCTATTATAACAGGGGTTCAGATGGCGACAAGATCACTGGTGAGAAAGCCCGAGATCAGCCAGACACAGGCACAAATGCACCCCAGGTACAGAGTGACATAAACACACTGACAAAACACCCATACACACACATGCACTTTGCACACACACAAACACAATTTATTTTAGTTCAGTGACACTGCACAGGGTTGGCAGGTTGGGCAGAGGATACCCCGGGCAACCAGAGGCCATCCAGGATGAGATTACAATCTGTGCTGGGGTGTTGTGTCCGGTCAGCTCCGTAACACTCCCCTGGCACCACAAACTCTACCGGGGTTGTGTTACACACCCAGAGACACTCTCCTGCACATCTGTCACACACACAAACACACACACACACACTACTAGCAGCTCTTCTCTCCAATGGAGACAGCCACGGCCATATTTTATACCATCGCAAAGCCTGCCTGTGAAGGGGAATAAAGGAGGCCATTGAAATGAAAGCCATGTTACATGCTTTAACTGTTTGTCCTTCTTTTCCTGAGCCTTAACAGCATGTTAAACAATATCCAGAGTGATATTGGGATGGAGCAGGCTGAGATCTCTGGATACCAAGCCCCGAACCTTCATTAATACTGTTGACTGTTGGACTCTTTCAGGGTCATGTTAACACCTTTGGCTCCTTGGGTCCATGCATTGCAGCGCTGCGCCCCTGTTTCTCACCCGAAGGATTGCATTCGCCCTTCTAGCTGCAGCAATCCATGGACACAGAGGTCTGACCTTGCATCTGGCTGCCTGGGATGGGGCTAGGGCCAGTCCAGGCTGCCGGGGTCATGGGCAGCCCCCGTCAGGGCCAGAGGAGGGATGTCAAAGCCCCGAGCCCGTGAGCACCAGGGGGACACTGCAGGGTGAATGGGACAGGCACCGGCGCAGAGGGGCCTGGCTGCCGCACCCCCTTGCATGAAGTGGCTTCCATTATACCCAAGGCCTACAGTTTGGGTCAATGGTTCTCAGCACCCCACTGGGCCCATCCATCCCAGCCCCCCTGTTCCAACAGGACATATCAGGGGATCAGATGGTGACAAGGTCCACAGGGACAAATGCACCTCCAGGCCCAGCGTGACACAAACACACTGAGAGAGAACACACATGTAAGCAGAGTCAGGATGAGATCTACCCTGACATCTGGTGGTACATTATGAGGAGTGGGCAAAGGAATTTTAGGAATCTGCATTTGCATTGGTAATCCCACTCCACTTAGCATAACACACAGCAGCATGGGATGGTTATTTTTACACTGTGGAATCCCCAATTTCTTTGTTATTGGGGCAGGAAGGAAAAAAAAGGGCTGTTACCTTAATTATGTGAATGAGGAACTATGAGACTGCTTTATGACAGAAATGACTTAACCTACATAAAATAGTACTTGCTAGACAAGGGACATGGGTTCCAAAACCCAGTGAAGGGAGAGAGGCTGGGGACTGGTGTGTGTACGTGATGGTATGGGCCCCTTTTGAGGGGAACACCAATTGCACATCCTCCTCTCTCCACTGTTAAAGAGCAGAGCTAATTTTGAATCCTTTAGGAGTCCATCTGGAGGCTGCTGACCTGAATTCATGTTGGGCCAAGGTGGCACTGGGGCTCCTCTACTACAAGCTGAAACCACTAAAAGAGCTAAGCTTACTGAGCTGAGATTACTGAGTGGGGGAGCCTGAAGATCGATCGCTAAGCAGCTGGCAGAGCGGAGCAGTCTGCAGCACGTTGGCGCAGCCCATGGAACAGTGAGCAGTGTGGAGCGGTTCGCGTGGACAGCTGATGCGGTTCACGGGTTGGCTGGAGGAGCGGCATAGCTGGTGGAGTGGAGCCAGTCGTGGTGAAGGCTACAGCAGAACTCCACGGAGAAGCGGGGCAGTCGGCCCTGGCCCACATAAGGTGTCCCTTAACACCCTGTGTGTGCCCCCCCCATTTCCACCCAGGCTGGGGGGGTAAAACTCTGCAGATAAACTTTTGAACTTTGGGGTGGCACTGACCAGAGACAGAGACTCTTGGGTTGTTGGACTTTGGGGTGATTGGACTTAAGACCCTAAGGGGGAAAGGACAGTGCCAAATGTACTTGGAGGTGGGTTTTTTGCTTATGGTTTGTGTATAGTCCTGTTTGTGGTGTCTCTCCAACGTGATGCCGCATTGTTTCCCTCCTTTATTAAAAGGATTTTGCTACACTTGGACTCTGTGCTTGCGAGTGGGGAAGTATTGCCTCCTAGAGGCGCCCGGGGGGGTGGTAGGTAATTGTCCCAGGTCACTGGGTGGGGGCTCGAGCCGGTTTTGCATTGTGTTATTGAAACGGAACCCCTGGATACTGAACCCGGCCCTTGTTGCTGCCAACTCAGAGGGGCAGAAGGGTTACACACACACACACTCACACACGGACACGGACACAGACATGGTATTTATTTCAGTTCAGTGACACTGCACAGGCCTGGCAGTCGGGCAGAGAATACCCTGGCCAGGAGGAGAGCCAGCCCTGGGTGGGGCGTCGCAGGCAGCCAGGGGCCATCCAGTATGCGGCTACTCACTGTGCTGTGTCCAGTCAGCTCTGTAACACTCCCCTGGCACCACAAACTCTCCAGCGGTTGTGTTACACGCCCAGAGACACTCTCAGCACAGACACACACACTCATGCACATCCATACACACTGCCCACACACACACTCCTGCACACTGTTCACTCACTCACACACAAACACACACACTCTGCAGAGGGCAGGACACAGACCCAGGAGACAGGACACCAAGCCCCAGCCAGTTCCCATCCCGCCCATGTCCCCTCCAGCCCTCACCCTTCCCCCTGGCCCTGGGGTTCAGGTGCAGCTAGGGGGTGGGGGCAGGACTGTGATCCAAGAATCTTCTGGGCACAGGCCAGGCCTGCCCCTCCCCTGGATGGGTCGCTGCCCCTCTTTTGATGACCTGCTCAGGAAACCTGGGGAGGGTCCAGGTGGGGGTTGTGATTATGGGGTACCCAGGGCACCCAGGTTATACCTGTTACAGGATAGGTTCACTGGGGCAGCTGGGTAAGGACACCTGGGTTCGAAGCAGGCTATGGGAGGGGAGTGGGGTCTTGTGGATTAGAGCTCAGGCAGGCTGGAAGCAGGGGCGGCTCTAGGAATTTGGCCGCCCCAAGCAGTCATGCCTGCGGGAGGTGCACTGGAGCCGCGGGACCAGCGGACCGCCCGCAGGCATGACTGCGGAGGGTCCGCTGGTCCCCCGGCTCTAGTGGACCTCCCACAGTTGTGGAGGGTTCGCTGGTCCCGCGGCTCCGGTGCACCTCCCGCAGGCATGACTGCGGAAGATCCACTGGACCCGCCTGCTGCCCTGCTGGCAAAATGCCGCCCCATGCACGCACTTGGCGTGCTGGAGTCTGGAGCCGGCCCTGTCTGGAAGCCAGAACCCCAGGGTTCAGGTGCACCAGATACAGGGGATGTGGGGTTCTCAGTGTCTCAGGACTCTGCCCTGTGCCTGCTTCCCTGCTAACTCCCTGCCACACCCAGCACTTCTGGGCCCCTCAGTGGGAGGAGCTGCCCCACTCTTCCCCAACTAGTCGGGCTTTATATAAGGGACTTGGTGGAGGGTAGGAGAATTAGAAACTTTCAGCTCTGCTGGCAACTGGATCCATCTCTGACGGGAGCCCCAGAACTCGGGTGAGCTGAGAAAAGACACAGCCAGGGGGGAAAAGCAGAGGGAGGGCCACTGTGGATTGACCCAGGGGGGCTGGGAGCAGAATCCAGCCCTGACCCCATTGCACTCAGGGAGTGACTCTGCATTGACTCTGGGGACTGAGATCAGAAACTTGGCAAGACAGTGAGAGGAACATGCGGGGGAGAGGGTATGTCAGGATTCCTGGGTTCTCGCCCTTGCTCTGGGTGGCGAGTGGCATCTAGTGGTCAGAGGAAGGGTGGCTGGGACTGGGAGTCAGGACAATGGATGCACTGCAGACAAAGCAGTAACGCTGAGTTCAGTTCCTGGACGGCTGCTCTGCTCGTCGTGTGCCCCCACTGGGTCTAGGAGCCTGGGGTTCATTCACTGTTTCTTAGGATGTGGATTTCCAAGCCCCCCGCAGATGCAGGCCAAACCCTGGGGTATGTCCATGGGACTTGGGAACCCAGAGGGAGCTGAAAACCCCCAACGTTAACTTTTCACTGCTCAGCCTCCCCACCTGTAACAGGGGGAGAAGAACCCTTCCCTTCCCTGCTCCCTGCGCAGCGTGAGCTCTGCCTGCATTTCACTCTGTGTCTGGGACACTCCGAGCAAAAAAGCATCTCAGTCGGAGTCTGTGCAGCACCTGCCAGAATGTGGCCCATTCCCAGCTTCTGGCAAACAGAGGCTAGGGACACCACCCTGCCCATCCTAGCTAATAGCCATTGATGGACGTATCCTCCATGAATTTTACTTCTTTTCTGAATCCTGTTATAGTCTTGGGCTTCATAACATCCTCTGGCAAGGAGTTCCACAGGATGACTATAGGTTGTGTGAAGAAATGCTTCCTTTTGTTTGTTTTAAACCTACTGCCTATTAATTTCATTTGGTGGCCTCCAGTTCCTGTGTTATGAGAAGGAGTAAATAACACTTCCTTATTTACTTTCTCCACACCAGTCATGATTGTATAGACCTCTGTCATATCCCCCCTTAGTCATCTCTTTTCCATGCTAAAAAGTCTCAGTCTTATTAATCAAACCTCATACAGCAGCCATTTCATACCCCTAATCATTTTTGTTGCCTTCTTCTGAACCTTTTCCAAGTACAATATATCTTTTGTGAGATAGGGTGGCCACATCTGCATGCAGTATTCAAGATGTGGGCGTACCTTGGATTTATATAGAGGCAACATGATATTATATAGAGGCAACATGTCTTATTATCTATCCCTTTCTTAATGATTCCCAACATTCTCTTAGCTTTTTTGACTGCTGCTGCACATTGCGTGGATGTTTGTAGGGAGCTATCCACAATGACTCCAAGGTTCTTTCTTGAGTGGTAACAGCTAATTTAGACCCCATCATTGTATATGTATAGTTAGGATTATGTTTTCCAATGTGCATTACTTTGCACTTATCAACACTGAATTTCATCTACCATTTTCATGCCCAGTCACCCAGTTTTGTGAGATCTCTTTGCAATTCTTCACAGTCTGCTTTGGACTAAACTACCCTTGTAATTTTGTATCATCTTAACACTTTGCCACCTCACTGTTTACCCCCTTTCCCAGATCATGAATGAATATGTTGAATAGGACTGGTTCCGGTACAGACCCCTGGTGGACACCACTATTTACCTCTCTCCATTCTGAGAACTAACCATTTATTCCTACCCTTTGTTTCCTATCTTTTAACCAGTTACCAGTCCAGGAGAGAACCTTCCCTCTTATCCCATGACAGCTTACTTTGGATAAGAGCCTTTGGCGAGGGACCTTGTCAAAGTTTTTCTGAAAGTCTAAATACACTATAACCACTGGATCCCCATTGTCCACATGCTTTTTGACACCCCCCACCAAAGATTTCTAGTAGATTGGTGAGGCATGATTTCCCTTTACAAAAAACATGTTGACTGTTCCCCCAAAATTATGTTCATCTAGGTGTCTGACATTTCTGTTCTTTACTAGAGTTTCAAACAGTTTGCCCAGTACGGAAGTCAGGCTTACCGGCCTGTAATTGTGGGGGTCACCTCTGAAGCCCTTTTTAAAAATTGGCATCACATTAGCTATCCTCCAGTCATTTGGTACAGATGCTAATTTAAATGATAGGTTACAGACTACAGTTAGTAGTTCTGCAGTTTCACACTGGAGTTCCTTCAGAACTCCTGGGTGAATCCCATCTGGTCCTGGTGACTTATTACTGTTTAATTTATCAATTTGTTCCCAAACCTCCTCTAATGACACCTCAATCTGGGACAGTTCCTCTGATTTGTCACCTAAAGAGAATGGCTCAGGTTTGGGAACCTCCCTCACATCCTCATCCGTGAAGACTGATGCAAAGAATTCATTTAGTTTCTCCACAATAGCCTTGAGTGCTCCTTTATCATCTTGATCATCCAGTGGCCCCTCTAGTTGTTTAGCAGGCTTCCTGCTTCTGAGGTACTTAAAAAAATGTTGCTATTACTTTTGGAGTCTTTGGCTAACTGTTCTTCAAATTCTTTTTTGGCCTTCCTAATTACATTTTTGCACTTCATTTGCCAGAGTTTATGCTCCTTTCTATTTTCTTCACTAGGATTTAACTTCCACTTTTTAAAGGATGCCTTTTTGCCTCTGACTGCTTCTTTTACTTTGTTGTTTAGCCAATGTGGCTCATTTTTGGTTTTCTTACTATGGTGTTTAATTTGGGGTTTACATTTAAGTGGAGCCTCTATTATGGTGTCTTTAAAAAGTTTCCGTGCAGCTTGCAAGGGTTTCACTTTTGGCCCTTTACCTTTTAATTTCTGTTTAACTAACCTCCTCCTTTTTGTATAGTTCCTCTTTCTGAAATTAAACGCTACAGTGTTCAGCCACTGTGGTGTTTTCCCTGCCACATAAATGTTAATTTTAATTATATTATGGTCACTATTACCAAGGGTCCAGCTATATTCACCTCTTGGACCAGATCCTGTGCTCCACTTAGGACTGAATCAGGAATTGCCTCTCCTCTGGTGGGTTCCAGGACTAGCTGCTCCAAGGAGCAGTCATTTAAGGTGTCAAGAAACTTTATTGCTATATAGACTTTAGCAATACAATTGAGGTTTGGCAGCAGTAGGAGCAGGGTGAACACGTGAGGGAAGGAATTAAAAGAGAGAGAACATGGTGGAGCAGAGACCAAAGACAGAGGCGCTGCCGAGGGAGATTTAAACTCAGTGCGACACAGAGAGCAGACAGGCTGTAAGTGACTGGGGAAGCCCCCCGGGGGGGGGAGGAGGGGCTGGCGGTGGGAAGACAGACTTAACCACAATTATACAGAACACAGCAAAATCTTATCTATGATCTAACTTAACCAAGACTACACAAATTAGCAAGTAACAAAACACAATGCAACAATTCTCTAAGCCGAACTTACCGAGTACAATGCAAACAATTTTCTAAACCTAACTTAACCACAGCTATGCAAAATGAAATTACAATTTATCTAGACTAAAGGCTAAACCTAACCTAATGGGTGCACCTTATACTAGGGGTAGTTTCAGAGGGCAGAGTGGTGTGTGCCCAGGATACAGCTCCAAGAGAGGCACAGCTTGGCAGCGGCACAGGCTTATTTTTAGCAGCAAAGGCACTGCGGAGCTAGAAGCAGAGCAGTTACAGAACACAGACCACGGAGTTAGCTTGGGTCCGTCTGCTGGGGAAACAAGGCCAGCAGCTAGGACAGGGGGAGTTTGCAAGAGAGAGTTCTTACCAATCCCCAAAGCAGCAGCAGCAGGAACAGCAGTTTCAGCATCAGAGGACGCAGAGAGGACTCGATTCGCTTACAATAATCAGGAGATTTCCAGGCAAAATTTGTTGTTTGTGGGAGGGGAGTTTAAAGCGGGGCTATGCTCAAAAACAAACGAGAGCAGGGAGAGGGCCCCCAAAGACCCCTAGCTGATCAGACCAGGTGGCAAAGCAAGGACCTTCTCCGGGGGTCTGATCAGAAAATGTCTGTTTTTAAAGGCAAACTCAGGCAGCTTCCCGCCAGTAACTCTGATTGGTTCCCCTTCTCACAGGGAGGAGAGAAGGCAGGGAAAAACTGCAGGTACGCATAGGCATGCCTGGGCATGTTTTAAGCCACAGGTATGACTCATATGCTCAGCTATTTGGCCATTTTAGGTCTTGCATTTTTGGGCAGCGCCCCCTACACCGAGCTGGGTCCGAACAAAGAAGCTAGACAAAGGAGCAAAAAAGCCCCCCTCCCTGAGCAGAGCAATGGCTCCAGTCACTCTGCACGAGCCATCCCCATGAGCAGGGCCAGGCTGTGACTTTTGTTAGCCCAAGGCCGGGAGGGGCGGCCACACAGGACAAACAGAAAGGAGAGAAAAAAAAGGAATGCAGCAGGGGGACAGCTATAACAGACAGCCCCCAGCTCCATCAGCCTGGACCAGCCCAAGCCGATCCTGGGCCGGGAGTGAGACCCAAGGGCCTGTCCCATGCTGCCCAGACTCACTGGTGGGTAGAGTTGCCAACTTTCTAATCGCACAAAACTGAACACCCAAACCCTACCCCTTCCCCGAGGCCCTGCCCCTTCCCCGAGGCCCCGCCCCTTCCCTGTGGCCCACCCCTGCTCACCGCAGTCCCCATCCCTCAGTGGCTCGCACTCCCCCACTCTCACTCACTTTCACTGGGCTGGGGCACAGGGTCGGGTTGTGAGAGGGGGTGAGGGGCTGGGGATGAGGGATTTGGGGTGCAGCTAGGGGGGTGACCAAGGTGTGATGGTGTACTCCATAAGTCTTCATGGGAATATGCTTATGAATATATATATGATTGTGATACAGCATGGCCAGAGGGCAGCAGGAGAGGGTTAGAAAGGAGCCTTATTCCCTGTAAGGGGAAGAAAGTTTGCTATAAATTAACTAGAGCACCTGATGCCAATTAAAGCACCTGAAGCCAATCACATGATAAAAACCCGTGCTTCAATCAGACAGTGTGGGAGTAGGAGCAGAAAGGATTGGTGTTGAAGCAGAGGATAGTCTGGAGAAGTGCTGTGGTGGGCTAAGAAGTCCAAGACCCCAAGTAAAGGGACACCTGGCTTGTGCAGAGGGAGAGCAGGTCTTTGGCAGGGTATGTAGGTGCCATGTGATAAAAATAATAACTCTCCTATATTTGGGGAAGAGTTGGGTGGGAGATGAGGGGATAGAGTGGGATGGGATCATGAGTTGTGGTGGTTTTTGGGTGGCAGAGTGGGGTGGGAGGGTATAATGGCAGGTTTGGGGTTCAGGTCCTGGAGGTTCCATGGAGGAGGCAGATTCCCAGCCAGCGCTGTCTTCATCCATCTCCCCCCCCCACCTCCCTGCAGGTTGAACTAGTGACAGAGATGGCCATGGCCCCAAGGGGACCCCGCCTCACGCTCCTGCTGCCCCTCATCCTGCTGGCTGCCACCCTGGCCCAGCTCAGCGAAGGTGCCAGCTACCGGCAGTTTGTGAGACAACACGTTGACCACCCCAAGACCAGAGCGCCCAATGACAGGATCTACTGCAACCTCCTGATGCAGCGACGGGGCCTGACCAGACCCCAGTGCAAACCCACCAACACCTTCATCCACACCTCCACCCACCAGCTCCGAAACATCTGTGGCAGGGGAGGGAGACCTGTTAGTGGCAACCTCCGCGACAGCATCAGATCATTCAGCGTCACCACGTGCCGGGTGCTGCCTGGCTCCCAACCAGGGCGTTGTAGATACAGAGCTGCAACTGGAGTCACCAGAGTCCGCGTGGCCTGTGTCCGGCGGCTGCCCGTGCACTTGGAGCCAACATATCTGCCATGAGCAGGGAGCACGGGATCCCCCTGCTGTCCCCCACCCCCCTTTCACTCATAGGCAGCCCTCTTTCATTGGGGGCTCTCCTGCCCTGTCCCTGCCCCTCCTCGGCAGTGCCTGCCATGAGTCTCCACTGGGACATTCAGCCTCTCCCCCCTATTCCATGGGTCAGCAGCTTGGGGCCTGCAGGGTGATTTCCAATTCTGGGTGCCCAGTTCCCATCCACACAACTGAAAATCTGGGTGCCCAGCCCCCCTGGCTGGCACTGAGACCCTCAGACTGAGCCCCAGCACCTGCCTCGCTGGGCAGGATTCAAACACAGCTGGTCTGCACTTGGGCTGGGCTGCCCGAGCCACCAGGAGGGGAAGATGCCAAGCGGCTCTGAAACCCCAGACTGATTTGGTTCGGGTGCCCAATTTTAGTCTCCCAGGATAGATCAAAATTCCCATGAACCCCTTGATGGCCGCCCCTTCGCCATCCCCCACTCCCTGCTCCCCTAATGCCCATTATACAGTATAGCCGCCCCTTCCCCAACCCCGCCCTCTGCTGCCCCCTATTGCCCATTATACAGTACAGCCGCCCCTTCCCCACCCCCACCCTCTGCTGCCCCTAGTGCCCATTATACAGTATAGCCGCCCCTTCCCTGCCCCCACCCTCTGCTGCCCCTAGTGCCCATTATACAGTATAGCCACCCCTTCCCCACCCCACTCTCTACTGCCCCCTAGTGCCCGTTATACAGTATAGCCGCCCCTTCCCCGCCCCCACCCTCTGCTGCCCCCTAGTGCCCATTATACAGTACAGCCGCCCCTTCCCTGCCCCCACCCTCTGCTGCCCCCTAGTGCCCATTATACAGCACAGCCGCCCTTCCTGCCACACCCTCTGCTGCCCCTAGTGCCCATTATACAGTAAAGCCGCCCCTTCCCTGCCCCACCTCTGCTGCCCCTAGTGCCCATTATACAGTATAGCCGCCCTTCCCCACCCCCAGCCTCTGCTGCCCCTAGTGCCCATTATACAGCACAGCCGCCCCTTCCCTGCCCCCACCCTCTGCTGCCCCTAGTGCCCATTATACAGTATAGCTGCCCTTCCCGCCCCACCCTCTGCTACCCCTAGTGCCCATTATACAGTACAGCCGCCCTTCCCCGCCCCCACCCTCTGCTGTCCCCTAGTGCCAATTATACAGTATAGCCGCCCCTTCCCCAACCCCACCCTCTGCTGCCCCTAGTGCCCATTATACTGTACAGTCCTTCCCCATCCCTGATCCACTGGATGCTGTGCGGGTGTTGTCTCAGGCTGAGCCCTGGGGAAGCTGTCACTGAGTTCAGTTTTCTCCCTGCTTCTTGCAATAAAATACTTTCCTGCAAACGCAGAATGAGGGGGAGAGTGTTTGTGGAGGCTGGGTGCAGAGTCACTGGTTATCCAGCGTTATTTAACCCTAGCAGCATGTCAGAAATCCAGCTAGATTGCTCAGAGAATGGTATAAGGTGCAGCAGCTCTGATCCAGCCCTAGTTTTGGGGGACCAGCTGGCTTAGGGGGCTGGGGAGTGCAATCCTTTTCCCCTTTAGGGGGCACTGGCTCTGATCTGGCCCCAGAACTGGCTGGCTCAAGGAGGTGGGGATTGGATATGAGGCCTTTCCCTTTCAGAGGCCCTGCCACTAGTCCCTGGATGGCCCCTGGCTTGGCGGCTCGGTGGCAGTCAGGGAATGGGGTACAGGACCTCTTTTTTTGCAGGGTGCCAGCTGCAATGACCCAGCTCAGCAGGGTCTGACTGGCTCTGGGTGCTTATCTGGGAGGGGAATTCAGGAACAAATAGGTTTCCTCTGAGGTTTGCCAGTGAATGGCTCAGCTGCTTGCAGCCAAAGTCTCCACGGGGCTGGAAGAGTCCCCAGACCCCACGGCCACCGATGGGGCTCTGTCCCAGACAGGTTTGCAATACGGAGGTAGAGCTGGACTCTCCTGCCCCTGCCCCTGCTCTGCAGCTCCCAGGAACAGTAGGGCATGTAGGGCAGCCATCACCACCGCAGCGCCCCTTTGCCGTGACACAGCACTCGGCCCCCCCAAGCCCTTTACACAGACTGGGCCAGAATCTTCCCCCATATCCCACAGGTGTGGAAAACCAAGGCAGAGATGGGGAGGTGGCTCTGTCTTGCTCACACAGAAGTCAGTGGCAGTGCAGGGAGATGGGAATATTTATAGGGGAAGCGCTTGGGTCCTGGAGGATCCCCAGCTCAGCACTCAGTGCTGTGATCACCTAAGCCAAGCGTTGTTAGTGCGTATCTCCCTGGGGCAGCCTAGTCCCCTGCTGTCATGCACGAAACTGTCCTGAACTGAGGCTGGTTTGTGAAGGCCCTATGCTCTCCTCGATGGCCTGGCGCGGGTGATAGCTCCTGGAGATCAGTCCCACCCACGCAGGGAATTTTCTGGGGGGGAAATCAGAAAACTGAAGGGGAGACAGGGAGGATACGGCCGCACTGCATTGTGACCCTGGGCTGGGGGACTTGCCTTACCTTTGGCAGCATGGTGACGGGTATAAGAGAGCAGGGGAGCCTAAAACTCCACAAACAGCCTGCCACTACCGGGGTGTGGGGGCTATGGGGCTCCAGGCACTACCCCACGCCTCAAGCACCGGCTCTGCACTCCCATTGGATGTAAACCATGGCCTATGGGAGCTGGGGGGGCAGTGCCTGCACATCAGAGCAATTCACAGAGCCTCCTGCCCCCTCTCCATGCCTAGGAGCCAGACCTGCTGGCCGTTTCCAGGGTGCAGCATGGAGGCAGGACAGGCAGGGAGCATACCTTTGCCCTGTTATGCCGCTGACTGGGAGCCGCCCGAGGTAAGCCCATGCCCCAACCCCGAGCCGCAACCCCCTGACTCAGCCCCGAGCCCCCACCAAATCCAGAGCCCCCTCCTGCACCCCAAACCCCTCATCCCTGGGCCCACTCCAGAGCCTGTACACCCAGCTGGAGCCCTCACACCCCCCTGCAGCCCAACCTCCTGCCCCAGCCCAGAGCCCATCCCACACCCTAAGCCCCTTATACCCGGCCCCACCCCAGAACCCAAAGCCCCAGCCCAGAGCCCAGACCTCCTCCTTCACCCCAACCCCCTGCCTCAACGGACGGCCCCCTCCCACACTCTGAATACCTTGTATGACAGGTTGGATCACAGAAAGCCCCTAGGGTTGCCACCTGATGTGCCCAAACTACTTCTGCTCCTGCTTTCCTGCCCTAGCAGCTTAGGACTTCAGTGCCCTGCCTGGTTTGAGACAGACCCGTTAGCCTGCTGCAAACCCAGACCCAGGTCTGAACCACATGCCCCCAAGCTGCAGACTTAACTGAAAGGAACTCACAGAAGTGTTCTTGTCTTTAACACTCAGATGCCCAACTCCCAATGGGCTTCAAACCCCCAATAAATCCACTCATAAATTGTTCACCCTCTATAACACTGATAGAGAGATATGCACAGCTGTTCCCTCCTCCCAAGTATTAATACATACTCTGGGTAATTAATAAGTAAAAGTGATTTTATTAAATACAGAAAGGAGGATTTATGTGGTTCCAAGCGGTAACAGGCAGAACAAAGTGAATTGCCAAGCCAAATAAAATAAAACATGCAAGTCTAAGTCTAGTACAGTAATAAAAATTGAATATAGATAAAATTCTCACCCATTAAGTTTCCTTTTATAGACTAATCTCCTTCTAGTCTGGGTCCAGCAATCACTCGCACCCCTTGCAGTCGCTGTCCTTTGTTCCAGTTTCTTTCAGGTATCGTTGGGATGGAGAGGCTCTCTCTTTAGCCAGGTGAAGACAAAATGGAGGGGTCTCCCAGGGGTTTAAATAGACTTTCTCTTGTGGGTGGAGACCCCCTCCTCTCTCCTATGCAAAGTCCAGCTCCAAGATGCAGTTTTGGAGTCACATGGGCAAGTCACATTTCCATGCATGACTGAGTTTCTTACCAGCCAAGCCACATTCCTGGGAAACCTCTGATGTGAATTGGCATCTTCGAATTCATTGTTGGCTTAAGTAGTTCTTGATTGGGCACATTAATTTGCACATTCCTTTCTCAAAAGAAACCAAGCAACTATACAGCCAATATTCCTAACTTCAAGTACAAAAATGATACATGCATACAAATAGGATGAATGTAGACCATGACCTTCACAGAGATATGTTACATGGCATATGTAGCATAAAACATATTCCAGTTATATCATTGTGAGGGCAGCAGGAGAGGGTTAGAAGGGAGCCTTATTCCCTGTAAGGGGAAGAAAGTTTGCTATAGATTAATTAGAGCACCTGACGCCAATTAGAGCACCTGCAATCAGTCACATGATAAAAACCCCTGCTTCAATCAGACAGTGTGGGAGTTGGAGCAGAAAGGATTGGTGTTGAAGCAGAGACCAGTCTGGAGAAGTGCTGCAGTGGGCTAAGAAGTCCTAGACTCTAGGTAAGGGGCACCTGGCTTGTGCAGAGGGAGGGCAGAAAGCCCCCCACAAGCTGAAGGGCAGGAGAGGGAAGTAGCCCAGGGGAAGGAACCGTCAGTTCAAGTGGTTCACCACTATCCTCAGGGCCCCTGGGCTGGGACCTGGAGTAGAGGGTGGGCCCAGGTCCCTCCCTCTCCACTCCCCTCCTCTAGGACACTAGTGGGGCAATTAATATTCCAATTTAGGGGCAAGAAATGGGGCCCTGAACCCCCCTCAAAGAAGAGAAAGCATGAGACCCATCATAATAGTGCCGGCAATTTGTCACAACGGAGAATATGACCCAATAACTATGATTTGACAAGAGCCTATTTTCTTACATCATTGGGGCTCTTGGCTTATGACAAGGAAAAACATGAAAAGCAAGACATCTTTTTCAGCAGTTTCTTCATAGCTTTGTCCTTTTTCTCCTTCTTCTGACTTGCAGTGTTTTGCTTTCTCACTTGGTTGACAATAAATTTAGGAATCTGAAAGAATATGCATCTTAATTATCAACACACAAATTCCTTGAAAAACTCAACACCTACCAAAACTTTCTAAGTGACAGGCTGTCAGATGGGCCTTGCAAAAGCTAATATTTATTTCCAGTAACAAACACTCATGAACAGTCTAAGGCCTAGACCCCACATTTGGGATCTGCTGGTGTTGAAATTAATGAGGCTATTGAAGGAATAAGGTCTCAACATGAGTATGATTGGCAGAACTAGGCCCTCACATAGTGTCTCTACTTCCCTGAATCAAAAAATATTAAATAGGGAATCTGTATTACAGACTTTGCCCCATAATAATTCTGTAAGTGTGAGACTGTTGGAGGAGATTGGAGATTGTTTTATGTAGCTAGTGGAAAACAAAGCCCCAGATTTCACACATCCTGCTTGTAGGTCTTTCATAGGAACTGTCATGACATAACTAATTTTCTCAAAGGACGCCTGGCCCTATACATAAATACATTTCAAAACAGGCGACAAAGATCTTGAGGTTGAAAGAAACAAATTACTCATTAGATGGGTCATTGTTATAGACTATACACAGGTATCCCACTTGTGATACCACATGTGGCAAATTGCCAGCACTATTATGAAGGGTCTCACGCTTTCTCTTCTTTGTGGGGGGGGGTTCAGGGTCCCATTTCGTGCCCCTAAATTGGAATATTAATTGCCCCACTAGTGTCCTAGAAGAGGGGAGTGGAGAGTGGTTGTGCATGTGTTCCTGTATGAGCGTGGTCATCAGGCAACCTGCCCTTGGTGTCGTTGTTGAATAACTATTTGTATCTGTATCAGAGGGGTAGCCATGTTAGTCTGGATCTGCAAAAGCAGCAAAGAATCCTGTGGCACCTCATAGCCTAACAGACGTATTGGAACATGAGCTTTCGTGGGTGAATACCCACTTCGTTGCACGCATCCGATGAAGTGGGTATTCACCCACGAAAGCTCATGCTCCAATACGTCTGTTAGTCTATAAGGTGCCACAGGACTCTTTGTTGCTTTTACATTTGTATCTGTTGATTGTCATGCCACTCAAGTACTGATAAACAGAATTGTGTGTATCTGTGTGTGTGACAGAAAGACAATGTGTCTGCACACTGAGTGTGTCTGTGTAGAGTGCATGCATGTGTGTCTAAGGTGCATGCACGTCTGCATGAGGAAATGCACATTGGGATGTAAAAGGTGTGTGTGCATAAAGTGTGTGTGTCAGAGAGGCCAGGTCAACATTGCAAAGGTTTGCCGGCATAACTGTGCTGCTCAGAGGGGTGTAGAAAATCACACCCCTGACTCACAGACCTGTGCTGGCAAAAGCCCCTGTGCAGATGCTGATAGAAGAGACCTTTTGCCAGAAGGTGGCTATTTATCACGGCTCCACTAGGGGGCTCTGCCAATACAGCTCTGCTGGCCCAGCCTTTCTAGTGTCCACGAGCCCTGCCTGGCTAGACTGAATGCATGTATATGTGTGGGGTCTGCGCATGTAGTGTGTATGCATCTGTGTGGAGGGCATATGTATTCAGAGTGTGGGGGGGGACACTACTTGAATGCTTGTGTAAGGGCATGTGTGTACAGAGTACATGGCTGGGAGTGTGTGTGTGTGCGTGCGTGCACGCGCAGGGTGCATCTGGATATGTTTCTATGGATGTGTCAGTGAATGTGTGTGTAAGAATATGAGTGTGTGTGTGTGTTTGAGTGTATGTGTGTGTGTGTGTACAGTGCTCTGGGGCTGGGGGGTGCTTTGTCAAACTGCTTGTGTTTGTGTCACTCTGTGTGCCCGAGGGTGCATTTGTCCCTGTGTCTGTCTGACCTGGGGCTTTCTCACCAGCTCAGCTGGTAACCCTCTGATCCCTGGATTTATCCTGTTGGAGGGGGATCTGGGCCAGGCCAGGCTGGCTGGGTTCAGGGGGATCTGGGACAGGCCGGCTGCTGTCCTATTCACCCTGCAGGGTCCTCACGTGATCATGGGCTTGGGGCTTTGACACCCCCGCAGTCCCACGGCAGGCCCAGCTCTGGCCCTGACAGGGCTCCCCACGACCCCGTAACCCAGGACCACTGAGTGTCAGGGTTGCCAACTTTCTAATTGTACAAAACCGAACACCCTAGCCCCACTCCTTCCCCGAGGCCCCACCACCCACCCCACCTCTTCCCAGAGGCCCTGCCCCCACTCACTACATTTCCCGTCTCTTGGTGGCTCACTCTCCCCCACCCTCACTCACTTTCAATGGGCTGGGGCTGGGGGTTGGGGTGCAGGAGGGGGAGAGGACTCTAACTGGGGGTGCTGGCTTCAGGGTGGTTTAGGGTGCCGGAGGGGCCTGCAGGCGGGGGCAAAGTGCTGGGTTGTGGGAGGAGGTGAGGGCTTCACCTGGGGTTTTGGGCTCTGGGGTGGGGCTGGGGCTGAGGGGTTTCGTGTACAGGAGGGGGCTCCAGGCTGGGGGGTGGGGCTGATGCATTCAGAGTGTGGGAGGGGGCTGTGGGTTGAGGCAGGGGGGTGGGGTGAACGGGGGTATGAGGTCTCTGGCTGGGGGTGCAGGCTCTGGGGTGGGCCCAGGGATGAGGGATTCGTGGTGCAGGAGGAGACTCTAGGTTGGGGGGGGGGGCTCAGGGCTGGGGCTCAGGGTTGGGGCAGTGGCTTCCCTCGGGCGGCTCCCAGTCAGCGACACAGCAGGGCTGAGGTCTGCTCCCTGCCTGGCCTGCCTCCGCGCTGCACCCCGGTCTGGCTCCTAGGTGATGGAGTGAGGGCAGTAGCTCCGTGCGTTGCTCTCATGCACAGGCACCGCCCTTCTCAGCTCCCATAGCCCACGGTTCCCAGGCAGTGGGAGTGCGGAGCCAGTGCTTGGGGCAGGGGTAGTGCGCAGAGTCCCGTGCTCCCCGCCCACCCTGCCTAGGAGCCAGACTTTCTGGCCTCTTCCGGGGTGCAGCGCAGAGCCAGGACAGGTAAGGACTAGTCTGACTTTTAACGGCCCGGTTGGCGGTGCTGGCTCTGCCTCCCTACTGCAGACCTGCCTGGGGCACAGCCCCATAGGTGTCTGTGGGACACGGGGACCCTTCCAGCCCCATAGAGACTTTGGCTGCAAGCACCTGAGCCATTCACTGGCAAACCTCAGTGGAAACCTCTTTATTCCCGGATCCTCGTCCCTGACACGCACCTGGCGCCAGTCAGACCCTGCCGAGCTGGGTCAGCATTGCAGGTGGCGCCCTCCTGTACCCCGTTCCCCATGTGCCACCGAGCTGCCCAGCCTGTGGCCACACAGGGACTAGGGGCAGGGCCTCCTCACATGGGGAGATTCCAGCTCCTGCCCTTTGGGGGCAATTTCTACTCAGCCAATAAGGAGTTGGGGAAGGTCCCTGGGGCAGCTCCCTGTAGGAATATTAATAAAGTAGATAATTAAATGGGTAATTCGTTGGGTTTTTTTTCCTATTAAATTTTTATTAAATTTTAATTTCACACACACACACACACACACACACACACACACCAAACTACATCTATGCGGTAATAATGTGCTACCTAATCTTAATTACACTTGAAACATTTCATTATATACCATATAAATGCTTAAAATATGTCAATTATTTGTATTACCATTTGCAAACAAACCAAATTTGTTTATAAAAATCCAACTGGTTTTACGTCATAAGAACATAAGAACATAAGAAAGGCCGTACCGGGTCAGACCAAAGGTCCATCTAGCCCAGTATCTGTCTACCGACAGTGGCCAATGCCAGGTGCACCCGAGGGAGTGAACCTAACAGGCAATGATCAAGTGATCTCTCTCCTGCCATCCATCTCCATCCTCTGACGAACAGAGGCTAGGGACACCATTCTTACCCATCCTGGCTAATAGCCATTTATGGACTTAGCCACCATGAATTTATCCAGTCCCCTTTTAAACATTGTTATAGTCCTAGCCTTCACAACCTCCTCAGGTAAGGAGTTCCACAAATTGACTGTGCGCTGCGTGAAGAAGAACTTCCTTTTATTTGTTTTAAACCTGCTGCCTATTAATTTCATTTGGTGACCCCTAGTTCTTGTATTATGGGAATAAGTAAATAACTTTTCCTTATCCACTTTCTCAACATCATTCATGATTTTATATACCTCTATCATGTCCCCCCTTAGTCTTCTTTTTTCCAAACTGAAGAGTCCTAGCCTCTTTAATCTTTCCTCATATGGGACCCTCTCTAAACCCCTAATCATTTTAGTTGCTCTTTTCTGAACCTTTTCTAGTGCTAGAATATCTTTTTTGAGGTGAGGAGACCACATCTGTACACAGTATTCGAGATGTGGGCGTACCATGGATTTATATAAGGGCAATAATATATTCTCAGTCTTATTCTCTATCCCTTTTTTAATGATTCCTAACATCCTGTTTGCTTTTTTGACCGCCTCTGCACACTGCGTGGACATCTTCAGAGAACTATCCACGATAACTCCAAGATCTTTTTCCTGACTCGTTGTAGCTAAATTAGCCCCCATCATGTTGTATGTATAGTTGGGATTATTTTTTCCAATGTGCATTACTTTACATTTATCCACATTAAATTTCATTTGCCATTTTGTTGCCCAATCATTTAGTTTTGTGAGATCTTTTTGAAGTTCTTCACAATCTGCTTTGGTTTTAACTATCTTGAGCAGTTTAGTGTCATCTGCAAACTTTGCCACCTCACTGTTTACCCCTTTCTCCAGATCATTTATGAATAAATTGAATAGGATTGGTCCTAGGACTGACCCTTGGGGAACACCACTAGTTACCCCTCTCCATTCTGAGAATTTACCATTAATTCCTACCCTTTGTTCCCTGTCCTTTAACCAGTTCTCAATCCATGAAAGGACCTTTCCTTTTATCCCATGACAGCTTAATTTACGTAAGAGCCTTTGGTGAGGGACCTTGTCAAAGGCTTTCTGGAAATCTAAGTACACTATGTCCACCGGATCCCCTTTGTCCACATGTTTGTTGACCCCTTCAAAGAACTCTAATAGATTAGTAAGACACGATTTCCCTTTACAGAAACCATGTTGACTATTGCTCAAGAGTTTGTTTTTCTATGTGTCTGACAATTTTATTCTTTACTATTGTTTCAACTAATTTGCCCGGTACCGACGTTAGACTTACCGGTCTGTAATTGCCAGGATCACCCTTAGAGCCCTTTTTAAATATTGGCGTTACATTAGCTAACTTCCAGTCATTGGGTACCGAAGCCGATTTAAAGGACAGGTTACAAACCTTGGTTAATAGTTCCGCAACTTCACATTTGAGTTCTTTCAGAACTCTTGGGTGAATGCCATCTGGTCCCGGTGACTTGTTAATGTTGAGTTTATCAATTAATTCCAAAACCTCCTCTAGTGACACTTCAATCTGTGACAGTTCCTCAGATTTGTCACCTACAAAAGCCAGCTCAGGTTTGGGAATTTCCCTAACATCCTCAGCCGTGAAGACTGAAGCAAAGAATCCATTTAGTTTCTCCGCAATGACTTTATCATCTTTAAGCGCTCCTTTTGTATTTTCATCATCAAGGGGCCCCACTGGTTGTTTAGCAGGCTTCCTGCTTCTGATGTACTTAAAAAACACTTTGTTATTACCTTTGGAGTTTATGGCTAGCCGTTCTTCAAACTCCTCTTTGGCTTTTCTTATTACACTCTTGCACTTAAGTTGGCAATGTTTGTGCTCCTTTCTATTTGCCTCACTGGGATTTGACTTCCACTTTTTAAAGGAAGTCTTTTTATCTCTCACTGCTTCTTTTACATGGTTGTTAAGCCACGGTGGCTCTTTTTTAGTTCTTTTACTGTTTTTCTTAATTTGGGGTATACATTGAAGTTGGGCCTCTATTATGGTGTCTTTAAAAAGGGCCCACGCAACTTGCAGGGATTTCACTTTAGTCACTGTACCTTGTAACTTTTGTCTAACTAACCCCCTCATTTTTGTATAGTTCCCCCTTTTGAAATTAAAGGCCACAGTGTTGGGCAGTTGAGATGTTCTTCCCACCACAGGGATGTTGAATGCTATTGTATTATGGTCACTATTTCCAAGCGGTCCTGCTATAGTTACCTCTTGGACCAGCTCCTGCGCTCCACTCAGGATTAAATCTAGAGTTGCCTCTCCCCTTGTGGGTTCCCGTACCAGCTGCTCCATGAAGCAGTCATTTAAAGTATCAAGACATTTTATGTCTGCATTTCGTCCTGAAGTGAAATGTTCCCAGTCAATATGGGGATAATTGAAATCCCCCACTATTATTGGGTTCTTAACTTCCCTTAGCATTTCATCATCACTATTACTGTCCTGGTCAGGTGGTCGATAATAGATCCCTACTGTTATAATTTTATTAGAGCATGAAATTTCTATCCATAGAGACTCTATGGAACCTGTGGATTCGCTTAAGATTTTTACTTCATTTGAATCTACACTTTCTTTAACATATAGTGCCACTCCTCCCCCTGCACGGACTGTTCTGTCCTTCCGATATATTTTGTACCCCGGAATGATTGTGTCGTATTCCGCCTTATCTTTATTTTATGTACAGAGAAACTGAAACACAAATAGGGTAAGGAAGGAAGTGGGCCAAGAGGAGGGGAATTAATTGGTCAGTTAATTAATGATATCTTCCTGTAAGGTTTCTGTTTCACACACTGTCAGACAGGCCTGAAAATGTCATGTAGGGGTCTGTAATAAAAGCCAGCATGTGACTGGCCGCGTGAATCATTGCAAGATGTATGCCTGGGGGAAATGCGTCTCTCTCTCTGGCTGGTCACATTACTAGGAATTAACAGCACTCCTCGTTAGGGGTAAGACAATGAACTTTGGAACTATGCCTAGGAAGGGCAGCAGACCCCACAGTTACTCCTGCAGGACAAGCTGCCAGCGGGCTTGATTTTCTGAGGTGGGGTCATGACCACCCTGGTTGAAACTGCTGGAGAAAGAACTCAGGGATAAGAACTTGTAGGTGGCAGGGGAATTCTTTGTTCGTTGGGTTTAGTATCTAGAAAGCACCTTATGATGTTGTCTTATACGTCACCCTTTGTGTCCAATATTTTGGATCTTGTCACTTGAACCTCAGTTCTGTGCTCATCCATTCATTCTTTTTTGCCCTATGGATCTCAGTGATGATCCTGAGTGACTCTTACCAATTTCCACAGACCCAGATGCTCCAAGAGCGCCTGGTGGAACGGGGATGGGTACTCCAGAGGTCTAGAGGCCAGGCGAGTGCCTACAGCTCATATGTGCAGAGAGAACAAGGCCTGCAAATTACCGCTTGTGTTCCCAGAGGCTGCTGCTTTCCCGGCAAGCCGGCCTCACACAAAGGGTGGGGGGTGGGGGTGAGGCACCACACAACCCTGGGTACACCGGGAAGTGTCATAGGGTGAAAGGGACTTTTAGTTAATTCTCTTAAAGACAAGTTCTGAGTGAAATCTGAACTGTGAGGCTAAGGACTGTGCTCCAAGAGAGAAGCCACAGAACCGCTGATCGGGCTAGTCACCTGGCCTGGCTCCCAGCACAGTGCTTGGCTGTGGTGCGATTCTTTCCTGAGGGTGTCATGTGAGTCTCCTGATTCACAGGGCTCCCAGGAGAAGGGAGTAAACTCCCCCACAAACACCCTGTCCTACTGCTGGGAACCCTGCCTGATCTCTCTCAACCTGCGGTCCCCCCACTCCCACCTCACCTGCAGCTGGAACCCCTCCCCAGTGCCTACACACACACTCCTCCAGCCTGCTCTCCCCCCACCACGCCCATCTCCTGCTGCTGATCGGGACAAGGGGGCTGGGAGCCGGGTTCTGTTCCCAGCTCTGGAACTGACCATGGAAACTCCCCAGGCCCCAGAGCCTGCAGGGAGCTGGAATGCTTCTCCGGAGCTTGGGGATCTTCCCCAGCAGGTACCCCCACGGCAAAGAGACTCACCATCCAGGCCTGCCCTCGCAGCCGGGTGCTTCTCCCCACTCCAGCTTGCTGACCAGCCGGTGAGGCCTCTGGGGGCCCCTTGGCAGCTGTGACCTGTTCCTCGTGCCCCTTTCAGGGTAATCCAAAGTCCAGCCCAAACCACAGGGAAACCCCATGTTTGGTGGCCTCCATGCTGAGGAGGCCCCCATCCGGGGCTTGTCTTTGGTGTCCCTGGCAGCCTTCTCTTCTTCCCCCTGTCTGAGGAGAGCTAGGGGGAGCCAGACCCTTCCTCCGGGCTCCTGCCACTTTCCTGTCCCTGCCGGTCAGTCTTCCCCGGGTCCCTGACCCTCTGTTCCCATCATGTCCTCACAGCTTCTTCCCAGCTGGCTGCGGAGAAGCTTCTGCCAAGCTGCTCCCAGCCTCTCCGGCAGTCACTGGGCTGCATTTCACACAGTCTTCCTGGCCCCCCCAGAGGGAGCTGGTGTTGGGGTTCAGATGAACATGCCACCACATGCACAACTGTGTGATCCCTGGGCGGAGACAAGCAACATACAGCCGGTGACTCTTCACCAGGGGAAACAAGCCAAAGCAGGTGTGCGATCCTCCTGGCAACGAAGCCCAGGTACATTTCACCTCCATGCAGCTGGCCAAGGTCAGCCCAATGCCCCCACCTAGGGTCACTTCACCTCGCTACACAGAGCTAAAGTGCAGCACCTTGCTCCCGGAGGCCGTCCCATGGGGAGGACAATGGTGAGTCTCCATGCAGCCAAGGGCGGCTGCCTTCTGTAGAGTGCGTGAGAGTGACTGTGTGTGTGTGTGTATCTAGCAGGTCCTGCCCCTTGTCACCCAGCCACAAGCCTGTGGGCAAACCAATCAGCCTTGCAGCCCAGCCCAGACTGGGGCATTTGCCAGAGAGAGCCCTGGCTGGGAGCCCAGGGGAAATCGCTGCAAAATATCACCCAGTCTGCATCTCTCTTTCCCTCTGCCTCTCTCTGACAGCTGGCTCCATCGCTCAGCAGGTAACGCCCGGCCTTGGGAACCAAGCGTTGTGAGGTTTGCATCTCACCAGGGTGTTGCCTGCTCCTTCTGATGGGCAGGGAGAGTTTTGTACCAGGGAACATCTGAGAATTAACCCTCAGGATTCCGACCCCCCACCCAGAGTCAGTCTCTCTCATTCCGTTCTTTGCATGAGCCTTATTTGAGTTCTGCCTCTCGGCTCCACTATCCTTCCTGCCCCCCAGCCCTGTCCCCAATCCTGGGAAGTGCAAAGAGCTGGTGGGGGTGGGGCGGACATCACAGCAAGATGCTGTGCCCTGGGACGTTAGGATAGAACATGGCTGCTCCTTCTGGGGAATGTGGCCAGAAATGGTACCAGCCGTGTGTGAGGGTGTTTGTGTGGGTGTGTGAATATGCGTGTGTGTCCATATGCCTCTGCTGTCCCCAGTGGGAGGGGAGGAGTCCTGTTGAGGTGTGGGCTGCTGGGAGGTGTAAATTGGCACGTGTATTTGTATGGGTTTCTGTCCGGTTCTCCATGTGTCTCTATGTGTAAGGCCTGGTCTACACTAGGGGGGGAGTTCGATCCAAGGTACGCAACTATTCGCGTAGCTGAAGTCGAATACCTTAGATCGAATTACTTACCCGTCCAGATGCCGCGGGATCGAAGTCCGCGGCTCCCCCGTCGTCTCCGCCGCCGCCGTTCGCGGTGGTGGAGTTCCGCAGTCGATGGGAGCACGTTCGGAGTTCGATATATCGCGTCTAGATGAGACGCAATATATCAAACTCCGAGAAATCGATGGCTACCCGCCGATATGGCGGGTAGTCTGGACGTACCCTATGTGTACATGTTGCTAGTGCGCCTCCCCCTGGCCGCAAAGGGGATTAGCTCCATTCAAGTCTGGTCCCCCCGCCCCTTCTGTCATGTGCTGTCCCCACGGCCCCTCTCTCACTCTCAGCATGCTCCTGCTTCAGGATCTGACCCTCCATCCCGAGCACTCTCTGTTTCCCCTCCCCGGGGGTATCACAGTGCCAATAGACCAGCTGTCCTCATGCCGCTCCGGACAGGCTTCCAATCCCTGGTCAGGTCTGGTGCCACTTTCCCAGCGGCTGGTAGGGCAACCCAGGCTGACCCACTGCTCCCGGTTCCAGCCTGGTTACCCCTCTGTGCAGCAACTATGGTCTGCTCCATCTCAGACCCTGTTTCTGTTTCCCTGGGTGTGTGGCCCAGTCTGTGTAAAGGGCTTGGGGGCCGAGTGCTGTGTCACGGCAAAGGGGCACTGCGGTGGTGATGGCTGTACGCGCCCTGGGAGCTGCAGAGCAGTGGGTGAAGGGGCAGGGGCATGAGAGGCCAGCTCTGCCTCCCTACTGCAAACCTGCCTGGGGCACAGCCTTCCAGCCCCATAGAGACTTTGGCTGCAAGCACCTGAGCCATTCACTGGCAAACCTCAGAGGAAACCTCTTTATTCCCGGATCCCCGTCCCTGACACGCACCTGGCGCCAGTCAGACCCTGCCGAGCTGGGTCAGCATTGCAGGTGGCGCCCTCCTGTACCCCGTTCCCCATGTGCCACTGAGTCGCCCAGCCTCTTGCCACACAGGGACTAGGGGCAGGGCATCTGAAAGGGAAAGGCCTCATATCCAATCCCCACCCCCTTGAGCCAGCCAGTTCTGGGGCTAGGTCAGAGCCAGGGCCCCCTAAAGAGGAAAGGCCCCAGATTGCACTCCCCAGCCCCCTGAGCCAGCTGGTCCCCTAGGGATGGATCGGAGCCTCTGCACCTTATCCCATTCCCTGATCCCTCTGAGCAATCTAGCTGGATTTCTGACATGCTGCTAGGGTTAAATAACGCTGGATAACAAGTGACTCTGCACCCAACCCCCACAAAAACTCTCCCCTCATTCTGCGTTTGCAGGAAAGTATTTTATTGCAAGAAGCAGCGAGAAAATTGAACTCAGTGACAGCTTCCCCAGGGCTCAGCCTGAGACAACATCCACACAGCATCCAGTGGATCAGGGATGGGGAAGGGCTGCACAGTATAATCGGCACTAGGGGCAGTAGAGGGTGGGGTGGAGAACGGGCAGCTGTCAAGGGGTTCATGGGAATTTTGGTCTGTCTTGGGAGACTAAAAGAGGGCACCCAAACCAAATTAGTCTGAGATTCTCAGTGCCAGCTGGGGGGACTGGGCAACCAGATTTTCACTCGTGTGGATGGGAACTGTGCACCCAGCCTTGGAAATCCCCCTGCAGGCCCCAAGCTGCCGGCTCATGGGATAAGGGGACACACTGATTGCCCCTGTGGAGACTCATGGTGGGTGCTGCTCAGGAGGGGCAAGGATGGGGCAGAGGAGCCCCTAGCAACCTCAGGAGCAAAGTTGGGCCAGGGGGCAAGAGGGATCCCCTGCTTCCTGCTCATGACAAGTATTTTGGATCTAAGTGCATGGGCAGATTAGAGTTACAGGCCACGCGGACCCTGGTGACACGAACTGAGGCCCTGTATCTACAGTGCCTTGGGCGGGAGCCAGGTGCCTCCCGGCACGTGGTGACACGGAAAGTTCTTTTGCTGTCATAGAGGTTCCTCTTGATGTGTCTTCCTCCGCGTCTGCAGATGTCTCGGAGCTGGCCAGCGGGCTCGTGGATGAAGGTGTTGATGGGTTTGCAGACGAGGTGGGTCAGGGCCCTGCGCTGCATCAGGAGGTCGCAGTAGTTCTGGTTGTTGGGGACTCTGGACCTGGGGAAGTCGACGTGCTGGTTCACAAACTGCTGGTAGCTGGCGCCATCGGTGATCTGGGCCAGGCCAGTGGTCAGCAGGACAAGGGGCAGCAGGAGTACAGGTCCCCTCGGGGCCATGGCCATCTCTGTCACTGGATCAACCTGCAGTGGGGAGAGGGGGAGATGGATGGAGACAGCATGGGTGGGGATCTGCCTCCTCCCTGGAACCTCCTAAGCCTGAAGCCTGGGTATCCCATTATCCCCTCCCACCCTACTTTGCCCCCAAAGGCCCATCCTCACCCATGACCTCATCCCACTCTACCCTCAGAGCCCCTCACCCTCCCACCCCTCTGCCCCAAATATGGGAGAGTTTTTTTTATTTTTGTCACATGGCACCTAAATACCCTGCCGAAGATCTGGGACCCCATTGTGCCAGGCACTGCACAGACCCCAGTTGAGATCAGGGCCTCCCCCCTCTAACCACTGTTCCCCATTCCCCTCCAGAGGTGGAGATAGAACCCAGGAGTCCTGATTCCCAGTTCCCCTGCTCTAACCACTGGATCATACCACCCCCCAGAAACAAACCCTGGAGTTTCAGCCCCATGTGACACTATTCTCTCCTCTCTCCCAGCTGGTGGAATCTCCTGAAACTTACCCACGTCCTTGTTCCTTTACTGTCATCAGAGTGATGAATCTCAGTGACTGCTCCATCCATATTGGGCTCAGACTGCTGAGCTGAACCTCACCCTCATCTTCCTTCCTGTTGTGTGGCAGGTTATATAGAGCCAAGAAGGACTTGGAGGCGGGAGGAGTGGGTGGGGAAATCCTGTAAACAATTGGGTCAGCAGGACTTTCTGATATCTGGCAATTCAAAGGAGTGACATAGTAGGCAGGGCATAGGTGGAGAATAAATATCAGGTGTCCTGCTAGAGACCTGGACTTCACAGAAACATCTCAGGGTGTGTCTACCCAGCAAACAAAGGTGTGATTTTAGTGCAGGTGGGCAGAGCTATGCCAGTCATAATCCAGCTAGTGCGGGTAACAATAGCGGGCAGCACAGGCTTCATCATAGAGTAGATGCCCCAGTACCAGCCCACCAGAGACTCTGGGTACCTACTCTGGTTACCAGCCTGTGCTGAAGTCCAGGCCACTATATCTCGACTGTCCTTCTTACCTGTGTTAGCTAGATTAAAGCTAGCGTAGCAATGCTGACGCGTGCTACAAATACTCTTCATTTGCTGCAGACAGAGCCTGAGTCCTGACCCACTGGCACCTTCTGAATCTGGCCCAAGCCTAGAAACTTGCAGCTCTGCCAGTGCCCCTCACTCCAGCCCTGTGGTCCCTGCAATCCCCGCCCTGGGCTCTCCCCACCCACACACGCAGAGCTCTGCTAATACCCCTCGATCTCAGCCTGCAGCCCCCTATTGTCCCTCTGCCCCGGGCTCCCCACAGACACATTTGTGCTGGTTTCCTTCAATCCTGACCAGCAGCCCCACCACCCTCCCTTCCGCAGGCAGCCCTGAACTTTAATGAGGAACTATAAAAATGGCTTCTTCTCATCTGATTAGCAGGCCATCCAGTTTCCAAAAGCAGAGCAGAAAGAGAGCATGAGGCAAAGCTCTGCATCCAAACACCCCGAGGGCTGAGATTTTATCAGGCACTAAGGAATTTGGAGGCCATGAGAATTAGTGGGAAACTAGGCATCTAAATCCCTTTGTTGATTTGAAGGTGGCAGTCACAGGACACATATCCCTGGGGCTGTTGGGGTGTCAGAACAGGAAGAGAGGAGATTAGCCGGCTCCCAGTAGATCAAACTCAGACTTAAGGGCCGGGCGTGATGACACACCTCACACATCCACGTATGGTGGCCACTCACCAGGGCCGGCTCCAGGTACCAGCGAAGAAAGCAGATGCCTGGGGCAGCCAATAGAAAGGGGCGGCACTCCTTCCGTTATTGGGGTGGCACGTCCGGGGGTCTGCGGCGGCACTTTGGCGGCAGCTCAATCGGGTTTTTCTTTTCTTTTCTTTTTTTTTCCTTCACTGCTTGGGGCAGCAAAATAGCTGGAGCTGGACCTGCCACTCACACAATCCCAGAATCCCAGAAATGGTGGTACTTCTGGGAATGGGGTGACCCCACTCCCACCAGCGTGATCTATCAGGACATGATGTGAATAAGGTCATGCCACATGAAGGACACCATTTTGAAGAGCGCACCACTCTACCCTCATACATGCCAGATCACGTGGGCCAGGGCAGAATGGTGCGTTCTTCAAAATGGTGTCCCCTATCTGATACTGGACAAAAGCACATCCCATTGTGTCTGGGGACAAGCCACCTAAAAAGAGGAGTCTATGGTTCAAAACCAGACGAATGGCCAACCTGCAGCTGTGTGATTCTTTCCCTTCAGGGTAAGAACGATTCGCCAAAGGAAAAAGAATTTCGAGTGGATGCCATTGGGTGTCTGCCCTATTTGTGAGGGGCAGAAATGTGCCCTTGGAAATTTTATAATGAACAGAGAGAAAGAGAGAGATGAGAAAGAGAGAGAGAGAGAGAGTAGTGTAGTAATTTTTTTTCTCTTGAGACTGAAGCCAGGTCTGGAGTTTTCAACAGGGCCGACCATAGGGGGAGGCAAGTGGGGCAATTTGCCCCAGGCCCCAGGCCCCGCAGGGGCCCCTGGGACGTTATTGATATAAACTGGAACCATATAGAACATGGTTTGCAACCAAGGTCCTGTAGTGGCACCAAATCTTATGTAAAAGGGGGTCATGTAAGGTGTCTAAGACCAGGTTATGGGTTGCTGGTTATGATTATGCTGTCTGTATGTATGCATCATTTTGTAGTTGAAGTTATAAGTATTGGCTCTATACTGTCTGTATTTTGTATTTGTTCTCTGCTTCTGGGTAACATCCCAGACAAGTTGGTGTTAGCTCTGCCTAGCCTGCTTGATGGCCCATTAAGGACCATCAGCTACACAATTGACCCATGGAGAGAAGGCAGACACACCTTGTAACTCAGCAAAGTATGCAGGGACTGGCCCATGTGACTCCAGACTCCATTTTGCTGTAATTTTCCATAGTAAGGACAAAGAGATTCTTACACCTGGAAAACCTATATAAGGCTGATGCCTCATCTCCATCTTGTCTTCAGTCCTGCTTCTTACCTCTGGAGGGACTTTGCTACAAGCTGAAGCTCTACACAAGGGACTGATGACCCATCCCAGCTGGGGATGTTCTCCAGAGACTTGATTTGAACCTGCAGTTTACTCCATCATTGCTACAAGCCTGAACTAAGAACTCTGCCATTACTGTATGTAATTGATTCCATTTAACCAATTCTAGCTCTCATCTCTACCTTTTTCCCTTTATGAATAAACCTTTAGGTTTTAGATTCTAAAGGATTGGCAACAGCGTGATTTGTGGGTAAGATCTGATCTGTATATTGACCTGGGTCTGGGGCTTGATTCTTTGGGATCGAGAGAACCTTTTTCTTTTATTGGGGTGTTGGTTTTCATAACCATTCATCCCCAATATGGATGAGTGGCACTGGTGGGGATACTGGGAGACTGGAGTGTCTAAGGAAATTGCTTGTGTGACTTGTGGTTAGCCAGTGGGGTGAAACCAAAGTCCTTTTTGTCTGGCTGGTTTGGTTTGCCTTAGAGGTGGAGAAACCCCAGCCTAGGGTTGTGACTGCCCTGCTTGAGCAATTGGTCCTGAATTGGCACTTTCAGTTGGGTCCCGCCAAAACCACATCGTCACAGCCCCCACGAGAGTTTTTTGGGGCCCCGGAGCGGGGTCCTTCACTCGCTCCAGGGGCCCCGGAAAACTCTCACGGGGCCCAGGCCCCCGGAGCTTCTTTCACTCCGGGTCTTCGGCAGCCGAAGTCCCGGGTCTTCGGTGGTAATTCGGCAGCAGGGGGCCCCCGCCGTGGGTCTTCGGGGCACTTCGGTGGCAGGTCCCAGAGTGGAAAGACCCCCCACTGCCGAATTACCACCAAAGTGGGGATCCCCCGCCGCCGAAGACCCCAGGCCCCTTGAATCCTCTGGGCGGCCCTGGTTTTCAAAGGGAGCAGGTTGGTTGGGTTGGGCAGGGTTGGGGTTTCGGCTTGCTCACCCATTGGCTCTGGGCATTGGAAGGATGGTGGTGTGTGGAAAGAGACACTTGGAGGAATGTACAGGACACAAACACGCACAGGGCATAACACTGGAGACAGACAAGGCTCTGACTGACCCAAGCCAGGTGTACTCGCCTCGCACTGGGCAGGGAAGGGTTAACCCTGCGCTGTGAGCCAAGGAAGCCACACACCCTTTGCCCCTGCTGGGCCTGCTCCAACTGGAGCACCAGTATAAAAGGGAGCAGCTCAGCTCAGTCAAGGCTGGCTGCTGAGGAGGGGGATGCACGTTGCCATGTCCAGCCCAGGAGCCACTGAAGTCCCAGATTGCAGAAGCCAGACCTGCCAAGACCCAGGCTGATACCTGGCTACTGAGGATGTCCGAGGCAGAGCAGAGCCGCAGAGAGCTACACAGGCCAGGTGATCCAGGAGACACCGGGATCACTGGATCAGGACACAGGGTAGGAAGTAGCCCAGAAGGACTATACAATGATCCAATTACCGAACCGAGCAATAAGCAAGTGTGTTTCTCTAGGCTCCCCGCTGACTCAGTGACGAGTACACTTACCACTGATAGGGCCCTCGGCTGGGGCCTGGTGGAGTAGGGAGGGCCCAGGTCCCCCTACCCTGGCCACGAAACCCCCCTTAGGTGGTGACTCATTCCCCCTTACAGCCATTAAACCACTTCTATAGTGACTCTGGCCATTGGCCCTCACATCCCCAAGGGAGAGGTCAGCTATATTGACTCTCGCCACTAGGCCACAGAGTCCTGTGAGGGAGGGTCCTCTATACTGACTCTGGCCATTGGGCCACTCAGTCCTGAAGGAGAGGGCCCTAATATAGACTCTGGCCTTTAGGCCACACTGCCCTGGGGGAGAGGACAGCTACATTGACTCTGGACACTAGGTGTGGTGTTTAGATGCTGCTTGTAATTATTAGAACTGGGAGCACTGGCTCCTGGGAATCTGAAAGGACAGGAAACAGGAAGGAGTTGAGGAGGCTGAGTGAGAGTGCAGCAGCTTGGTAAAGAGGTTTCCACTGTAAAAATAAAGTCCTGTTGAAGTTTGTTAGTACCTTGCCTGGTTGATATAACATTTTGGCAACAAGGATGGATCTTCTGCCTCTGGACCCACCTGAACCCTTTCTGCAAAGCCCAGGTGAGCCTCCAATTGCTTTTACTGTCTGGATCCATATGTTTGAGACTTATCTGCTTGCAATCGGTGCTACAGAGATTTCTGAAGTGAGAAAGCTGCTCTGCTAATCCACTGCCTTGGAGCAGAAGGGCAGTGTGTATTTTACACTTTTCCCCTTGCCAATGATGAATATGAGACTGCACTCACTGCATTCGAGAACTTTTTTGTGCCAAAGTGAATGTAGTAGCTAATCGCTACAGATTTCGCCAGCGTGAGCAGAAACCAGGGAGACTATAATGCAGTATATTGCTTCCCTGAGGAGTCTGATTGTAATTTGTGACTTTGGGAGTATGGCAGATGAGATGATTAGAGACCAGCTCATTGAGAAAACAACCATGCTTTGTGTAAGAGAACACTTACTTCTAGAACCACAATTTACACTAGAGAAAGCAATAACCATTGCTACTCAGATTGAATCAGCTACAGCTGAAGCCAAAACAATGAGCAGAGATACAGGAGGCACAGTCCAGGCTGTGACTCATTTGCAGAAAAGTTCACTATCGCTGCAGACAAACAATTGAAGGAGGAAAACTAATGAAAAGCCACTGAATCAGCAAATTCAAAATACAGTAAAAGCTTTTGCTGTGGATCCCCACAACTCCTTGCAACCTACACAGGATGTCCAGCAAAAGTAGCTCAGTGCAATCATTGCAAAAAGATTGAGTATTTTGCTAAAGTATGTGGCAGTAGCCAGTTCAATCAACAGGTGCATGCAGTTACAATACCAGGTGTTACTGTGCTGATGTGGACAAAACCACTACTGCACATATTCCAGAACAGATAAAGTGCTCTGTAAATGTTTCCGCCATATCCTCAGGCAAATCACACTCTATTCAGCTAATGCTGGACATTGGCTCAGCAGTATCTATACTACCTGATTCCATCTATTTGCATTACTTTAAAGATGTGCCTCTTACTGAACCCAAACTTCAGTTGATGTGCTATTTGAAAAACCATATCCCAGTACATGGCTGCCTGCCAGCAATAGTTACTTTTGGTGACTGCTGTGTAACTGCAGAGTTCTGCATTGTCCACAAAGGCACTCCTATCCTTGGCAGAGATTTATTGGCTGCTTTAAATCTCAGAGTAGTTAATGGATTTATTGATCTTCCTCAGCAAAGCACTCTTGTAGTACACACACTAGTTTCATCTGGGACCCACCTGACTCCACCCGCTCACTCAAAGTGACACAGGAGGTTCCCCTCCTCAGGCTAGGAAAGGTTGCCTACTGGTTAAAGCACAGGCCTTGGGCTCAGGTGTTCTGAGTTTGATTCTCTGCTCTGCCACAGACTCCCTGCTTAGTCTCAGGAAAGTCGCTTCATCTCTCAGTGCCCTAGATCCCCCCCCTCTTCCAAATGGGGCTAATGCTTCCCTGCCTCCTAGGCTAAATCCATTCATGCCTGTGTGATGCAAAGCAGGGGGGATAGCTCAGTGGTTTGAGCATTGGCCTGCTCAACCCAGGGCTGTGAATTCAATCCTTGAATCAGCAGGAACTCCACCTCCCACTCCCCATCTGCAAGTGTCTCAGGGGGCAGGTGCAGATAAAGGTGTTGGGGTATTCGCAAGTGGGCCGGGCCAGCCCTGGCACCTCAATAGAGCCGCTGGTCTTCGGGAAGTCAACATGTTGGGTTGTGAACTGCCAGCTGCTGGCACCCGCCCTGAGCTGGGCCAGGCAAGAGGCCAGCAGGGTGGGCAAGTGCAGGGGCATGGTCCCTACAGAGCCACAACTGGGTCTGTCACTGGATCGACCTGCTGTGAGGAGAGGGGAGGGGATGGATCGGATGGAGACCCCGCTCCCCTCCCAGAGTTGGGAGAGAACCCAAGAGTTCTGGCTCTCAGTCCTCCTGCTCTAACTACTAGACTCCACTCCCCTCAGAGCTGGGGATAGAACCCAGGAGTCCTGACTCCCAGGTCCCTCACTGGCCTCTTTTTGTTGCCCAGTTCATACTCCCACCGCCACCACCAATAGACTTCCATAGCGAACCCTCTGCACTGGCTGGGGTGACTCTGGCAGTGGTGCTGGGGACAGGATCTGCCTCCTTGGGCGTTGGGCTCTCCTGCCTCAGTTTTGGAGATGCCCTATTCCACAGTCGGTCCCCGACTCCCCCATGGGCTGGGGCTGCAGCTCCCATCAGCCAGATGGACCCAGCACCTGCATAGCTGAGGGTCACTAAACCTCCGTCCCCTCCAGGGTCTGTTCTATAAAGCTCGACCGGCGGAATGCGCAGCAGTTTGGGTGCAACTTTGGGTGCGCGTGCGTGCGTGTGTGCGTGTGTCCCTGCTGCCCCCTGCTGGAGAGAATGGGCCCTACTCCGTCTGTGTGACAGAGGCTGTGATTGTGTCTCTCTGTGACTGCACATTTGTGTGTAGATATGGATGGGAACCTCTGTTTGCGCGCACAGAGGTACCGGTGTGCGCCGTGTCTCCCTGTGTTTGTACCTCTGTTTTTTTTGTGGGAATGTTTAGGGGGGTTGTCCCCCATGTTTTTGACCAGAGTGCTTAGCCAGCTTTCAGGGGCCTGCAGCTTGTTCCTGCTAGGAGGAGAAATGGGGTGATGGAGTCAGGTATATTTGGGCGCATCTGCACAGCAGCTGGAGGTGTAATTCCCAGCACGGGTAGACAGGCAGGTGCTAGCTCTACTGGAGCGAGCACTCTACAAACAGCAGTGTGGCCATGGCAGCACAGACTTGCTGCCCGAGAACACACCTGCCTGACCCCTGGGTACGTATGCAACGTGTCTAGCCCAAGATGCTGCCTGTGCCATTTAAGAATGAAACAAGATGAGATATTTTGTTTGCTCACTGTTCCAAGCCTCCCTCCTGCCAGCACTCTGCCCAAAAGCTCTCCCTAGGCACTTTCTCCAGGCCATGTGCATGGTGCCCTTGCGTTCTGTCTTCCGTCCTTGGCTTTCTGCTCCTTCTGGGTTCTGTTTCTCACTACATCTACCACACGCACACAGGGACACCGCTGCAAACCAATCAGCCCTGGATTCATTATCAGAAAGGAGTGCACACACACACACACACACACACACACGTCCTCCCGTTGAGCTGCGTAGCTAACTCTGACACCCAGCCTGGCATGTGGCTTTGTTTGGGTGGAGGCTATCTAGGTCAGAAAGGACCTTGATTGTTTTTTACGTTCATCCTGAAAAAAAGGCAGCTGTTTTTTGCCCAGTCAAGGAGTTTGAATCTAACCCAGGGCCGTCTGGAAGGCTGGGGCACGGGGGAGGATGGATGTGGCTGGATGGGTGTGTGGATGGGTGTGATTGTGTATGGAGGTGCACTTGTGCATGCGCAGGTATGGATGGATGTGAGTAGGCGGTGTGTGTAAACACAGGCGGTTGTGTATGTCGGGGGATGTATGTATGGCGGTATATATGAATGGGTGGCTATAGATCGGGGGTGGGGGTTGGATGGAAGGATGCGTTTCTGTGTGTGTGGCTGGCTGGACTGAGCCAGGACTCCTGGGTTTCATTGCGGTTAGTGTGAATTGGCCCCACATCAGACTCTGCCCCCTCCTCCCCTCCCCCACATTCCTGATACTGAACCCCCAGCTCTGCCCCTACACTGGAGTCACTCCGGATTGACACCCTGGCAGTGGCAACATGTCCAGCCCAGCCAGTCCCCTCCCTAGAGCAAGCCACACAGGCTCTGATTCTCATAGAAACCCAGGCCCAGATTTGGCCTGAATGGGGCTGTCCATCATCCCAGCAGCCTGGACCAGCCCCAACCCCCATCCTAGGGCCTGCGCAGCCCCGCTGGCTCGCCGGGTGACGGTTGGTGGTTGGGATGTTGCTGGATCCCTCCCTGTGGCCTGGGGCAGGCTGCTCTCCCCGGGATGGTCGGGGGGGACGGGGAAACCCTGCACACGCAGGGGAAGTTTTCACAACCCAGGCTAGGGCAATGCGCTAACAGTTGGTGACTCCACTGGGCGATGGGATGTGCCAATGGCTGCTCGTTCTCTGCTGTTAACCTGGGATCACACCCACCTCTGAGGCGCCACATGCCGCACCCTGTGGAGAGCGAGGGAGCTATGTGCAGTATTTTTTATTCTACCCCCACCCCTGCCCCCGGTTACTTGTTTGCAACGAACCTACCAGACAGCCAGGAGTTAAATCAAAGGGAGGAAAGGAAACCGTGGGAGGAAACAATGGCTGAGTCTAGGATCAGAGGGCCGCCCTCACCGAAACAATGCTGGCCTCGGGCATGAGGAGTGGGTGGCCAGCAGATGGAAGCTGGGTCCATGGCGTTAACACAGTTGGGACCCTGGGGGGCTGCAGGGTGGGTGGATTCACCCAAAGGGAGGTGCAGAAGGCACGGCTGGGCACCTGCAGGGGGCATTTGAGAGGGAGGTAATTGGCAGTTTGCCCTGTATAATTAAATCCAGTCCCACACACTTGACAGCAACCAACCCCCCGGGTGCTGCTAAACTCAGCCATCCAAAGGGCACGAGCCAGGCCTCTCAAACATCCCGAGATCAGCTTCCAAATCATGAGGTTTTTGCAATAATTCCTGCGGGGTCATTTTCTTTGCCTCCTGACGTTAGCACAATCACGGCTTCAATGTGTCCTCCACCACCTCAATCCAGTGCTGAGGGACTGGAGGGGAGAAAATTTGACTGTGGAAAAAATGATTCCCCTGCCCCAGCTTTTCAGCAACTGGAAATGGGGAAAAGTTTGTCCAAAAAGCTAAGGTTTGGGGGTTCTGATGAAAAATCATCACTATGCCAGGAAAGCCCATTTTTCTATCAGAAAAAAAATATTCCACCTGAAGCCACATTCTGCAGCCTGGAATAGCACAAAACAGCGCTGGGCCTCAGCTCATGCAGCTTATTAACAGTGCTCTGTGCTTGTAGTTAAGAGTTAGCATCTACTTAGGTATCCTTCAGAGAGTAGCTCTGTGGCTAAAAGTGTGGTCTAGACTATGGGACAGCTAGGTTCTGTCCCCAGAATTGACTCCTTAAGCACATTACTTGAGCTGGGATGTTCCTTTTGACAGTCCAAATACAAGAGACTATTCAATAATCCACTCTGACTTCCTATATAGCAAAAGCCAGAGAATTTCATCCAGTTACTTTTCTGTTGAGCAATAATTGTGGTTAGCTAAAGCATTTTCCACAAAGACCTACAGTCCTGATAAGAGATTGCAAATCTACCATTTCTCTGTGAAAAACGCATGCCTCATTTCTAACTTGAATGTGTCTAGCTCTAATGTCCAATCACTGGTTCTTGTTGCGGTTTTCTCTGTTACATTAAAGTGCCCTTTACTACCTCGTGTTTTTTCCCCTGTGAAGGTACTAACAAGGATTGGGTTAAACCTCACTGAAAGTGGTGGGTGGAACAGCCATCCTTCATTACTGATAAATGTAACAATTAAGCTCATTTATAGAACCAGATAGCTAGCAGCCTCCACCCAAACACAGTTGTATGTAAGACACATGTGGGTAGAGGGGTTTCCCTGAAGGTTGTCCGATGGAGGGGTGTGTGCCTGTCTCAGAGAGATAAGCATGAGAAACAGCAATGAAGCTGAGCGAGAAGCCGCAGAAAGCCAAGAATGCAGCTGAAACAAACACTGGGAATGTGGCCCTGACAAAAGCCTAGAGAGAGAGCTTTGGGGCAGAGTGCTGGCTAGAAAGGGGCATGGAACTATGAGCAAAGAAACTGCCTCCTGCTGTTTGCTTCTTCCCATGTTCAGGGAAACAAGACTTTTAACGTAAACAGGATTGCACAAGAGAAACTCTGGAATCCAACATCAGTTTCTCTTCCTGATGGAAACAACCTGCTAGACCCTGAATTTTGGCTAACCACTTGGGTCAAAAAGGGGTAAACACTGCTGTCAGGAGTGGGATCCAGTTTCCAAGGAGAGAGACTGTGAGCTGCTACTCCTACTGAAGCCAGATGGAACCAGTAATGGAGGTGCTCGCAGATGGCCAAAAGGCAGTAAAACAAGCTCTTTAAACAAGATCTAGAGGCTCCCGAACGGGAATTAAAACAGCAACTGGAGCTTTTGCAGAAAGGGCTGAAGTTTAACATCGTGGCCCAAATGAATGGCTGGGAAGAGGGACAGAAAAACGGGGGGGGGGGGGCCTTTCAGCCAATGTAAATGGCCCAGCTCTGGCAGTTGGGCAGAACTTATCCACAGAAAAGAGACTGTCTTTATCTACATCTGGCAGAAACCCTTGATATGTGGTTTGGAGGCAGCCATCAATCTGAGCTGGCCAATGCACAACGAAGAGCGAGAAGGAGAGCGGAGGACGTGATTTCACTGAAATGGGCAGAGGAGGACTTCCAGGAGAAACCAGCAATGGGGCAGTTTGCAGATATTTGGCTGGACTTGCAGAGGAGTGAAAGACAGCCCAGGACACCCTGAGAGGCTGTACGACTTGCCACAGAATTTGAATCTTGCCTTTTAGCCGTGAATGAGAAGAGGAAGAATCTGCTGGTGAGCAAGATGGAGGCTGATCGCCATGAGGCCTGCAAGTGTGGATCTGTGTCTACAGCGTATGATGGAGAAGGGGATTCTAGTCTGGTTAATGGCATTTGTGCGCTATTAGGAAAAGGGATACATTTGGTTTGTAAAAAAAAAGGGGGAAATTGGCAATAATGCAAGAATTAAGGGAAGTGGTTCTGTTAAATGCTGGCACTGTGACAAAACTGGCCATAAAAAAAACTGTTGGCATCAAAAATGTCTCGTGAAATCCCCCAAAATGGGGGGCACACCAAGCTGAAGGGGCACAACTTGGGTGACAAGGATCAGCTCCACGGCTAGGTGTGAGGTGTTACACAGCGATGATGGGGGTTTGGCTACTGATCTGTGTGTAATAGGATCTGTGTGTAATAGGACACCAGCTCAAACGTTAACAGGTTTTAGACCAGACTAAAGCGCTAACAAGGGGAGGGACTCGGGGATCCAAACCTGGCCCACCTTACTGGGGAATGTGCCCTCATCCAAACTCCGGGACAACTGGATTTAAAAACTGGCTGAATCTGAGCAAGAAGATGGGGTAGCCAAGAGGATGAGCTAATAACTGGATGGTTCATAACTGTGCAATAAATCATTAGCTCGTAGGATCACGTGCCAGGGAAGGTGTCCTACACATTCATCCGGCGGAAATTCCCTTACAAGCTGCGGCTCGGGTGAAGCAAAGAGTTTGGGGTGAACAAGTTGTCCTAAACCAGAATAGCAGCTTCAAGAGATGGTGGCTTGCCAGCAAAGTAAAGATGGGGGAGTGGTTGTTTTGCGACCCAAGCTCTCGGGGGAATCTTAGCTCCAGCACAGAGCTGTGCAGTTAAATAGGGAACAGCAGAACAGTCTGACAGAATTTCTGATTAGAATCAGGAGCTGGTCTCCCAGTCCAAGGAGGACAGAGGTTGCAGTGCACTGGTCCAGGCCCTGATACTGGGGGAAACTGGCCCATTGAATAGCCCTTCAACGGTCACCAGTAGCTAATAGGGACGAGGCATTACAGGCCATCGAGGGAATATATCAGGAAGGTATAAGTGAACCTGACATGCTTCTCTAAGTCTGTCTGTTATACCTAGATATCTTGGTGCATGTTAAGAGCATAAGAACGGCCATACTGGGTCAGACCAAAGATCCATCTAGCCCAGTATCCTGTCTGCCAACAGTGGCCAATGCCAGGTGCCCCAGTGGGAATGAACAGCACAGGGAATCATCAGGTGATCCATCCCCTGTCGCCCATTCCCAACTTCCGGCAAACAGAGGCTAGGGACACCATCCCTGCCCATCCTGGCTAATATCCTCCATCAATTTATCTAGTTCTTTTTTGAACCCTGTTATAGGCTTGACCTTCACAACATCATCCTGAATTCCCTCAGTGTGGAGGGAATTTCCACTGACGAAAAGAAAAACTGAGGCCGGGCAGATCTGGCCAACTTGCGGCTGTGCTGAGCTCTGCAGAGCTCGGCTCTGACTGCAGAAGGTTCTGCATTTGTGACTGCATTTGTGGGCTGCCAACATTGCAAACAGCTGCACAGGCTGGGAAAGAAAAGGGAACCAAGTGGTCAGCAGAGCATGAGGTAGCATTTGCAGAGCTGAACAGGGCCGTTGCGAGTTGTCCTCTTTGGGTATCCATGTTTCAAAATCCCTTTTGCATTGCACACCGGGGCTGGCACCTACGGTTTGAGGGCAGAAATGACACAACGGCACAAAGGACTAGAGAGGATGGTGGCTTATTACAGCCCAAGCCTGAGTTCTTCTGAGAGAAAGTATTGCATCACCTGAAAGGAGCTAGCAGCAACGGTTACGTTTTCATCATGATTTACATGGGAGGAAGCTGGCAGCCAGGACAGACCATGATTCCCTGCAATGGCTCTTTCCAGTTCCAGACATCTGAGAGGTAGCTTGCCAGGTGGGAAGAGGAATGGCAGTGCTACAAATTCACAATCCCACCCAGGCCTGGGAATGTCAACACCTTGTCCAGATGCCCTTGTTCATAGATAGGGCCCTCCCAAATTCACAGCCATGAAAAATGCATCACCGACCATGAAATCTGGTCTTCTCCCATGAAATTTGGTCTTCTGTGTGCTTTTACCCTACACTATACAGATTTCATGGGGGAGAACAGCATTTCTCAAATTGGGGGTCCTGACCCAAAAGGTTATTTTAGGGGGATCATGGTATTGTCACCCTGATTTCTGCACTGCCTTCAGAACTGGGTGGCTGGAGAGCAATGGCTGTTGGCCGGGCACCCAGCTCTGAAGGGAATGCCCTGCCAGCAGCAGCGCAGAAGTCAGGGTGGCAATACCATACCATGCCATCCTTACTTCTGTGCTGCTGCCTTCAGAGCTGGGCAGCCCGAGAGCATTGGCTGCTGACTGAGGGCCCCGCTCTGCAGGCAGCATCGCAGAAGTAAGGGTGGCGCTACCATACCAGGCCATCCTTATTTCTGCGCTGCTGCTGCTGGTGGCAGCTCTGCTTTCAGAGCTGGGCTCCAGCCAGCAGCTGTTGCTCTCCAGTTGTCCAGCTCTGAAGGCAGCGCCGCCGCCAGCAGCAGCACAAAAGTAAGGGTAGAGGTACCACAACTCCCTACTACAATCACGTTGCGACCCCACACACACACGGCCCCTTTTTGGGTCAGTGCCCCTACAATTACAACTCCATGCAATTTCAGATTTAAATAGCTGAAATCACGAAATGCACAATTTTTAAAATCCTATGACCGTGAAATTGACCACAATGCACCATGAATTTGGTAGTGCCCTATTCATAGATTCCAAGGCCAGAAGGCACCACTGTCATCATCTACTCTGACCTCTTGTATAGCACAGGCCAGAGTCTTCTCTGAACCCTCTGCAATGTGTCAACATCCTTCTTCAATTGTGGGCACCAGAAGTGGACACAGTATTTTAGCAGCCGTCACACCAAGGCCAAATACAGAGGTTAAATAATCTCTCTGCTCCTACTTAAGATTCCCTGTTTATGCATCCCAGGACGGCAGTAGCTCTTTTGGCCACAGAGTCACACTGGGAACTCATGTTCAGCTGATTATCCATCATGACCCAACTTTTTTTCAGAATCACGGCTTCCCGGGCTAGAGTCCCCCATCCCATAAGTGCTCCCAGCATTCTGTGATCCTAGATGTATCTAGTTATATTTTGTTGTATTAAAAAACACTGTTGCAGGGGCGGCTAACTGTAAACACCCTCTAGGCAGGAGAGCAAGGTGTTGGCTTCTCCAGGGGATGGGGGTACTGAGGGAGTGACGGCTGACTCCTCTCGTCCCATAATCTGCACAAGTGCAAATGTCACTGTTCATCCACTGGAACGCTGGACGTGAGTTTGCAGGAATTATCACTGAGTAATTAAAAGCTTCCACAGGGTAGATCTGGATACAGCACAGTGCGTGACTGCAAAATCATTTGGCGAATGCAGTCACTGGGGAAGCTGGTATCCCCTAAGAATCCCGCGGTCAAAGCTTTCCAGGGAAATGTAGAGTTAGAAAATGGCCTATTGTCTAGGAGATGGGAGAAACCAGCGGGTGATGGTTACAGGGACCAGCTGGTTGCACCAGATATATTGAAAAAGGAAGTTCTGAGGCTATGTCGTGATCTTAAAACTGCTGGACATTTGGGGATTGCAAGAATCTTACCCAAGCTGAGAGAGAATTTGTAGCGGGTGAAATGCAGGCAGGATGTGGAAGGGTGGTGTAAAAAATGGGATGCATGAATTGCAAAGAAGGTTTCCCCCTGAAACTGGGAGAACTGCTTTGCAGCACGGTCTTGTGGGAGCACCAATGGAGAGCACTGCCTTTGATGTTCTCAGGCCCTTGTCTAAGACACAGGCCAGCTGTCAATATCTGCTGGGAGCTATGGACTGCTTTGCAGACTGGCCTGAGGTTTACACAATCAGAAATCAAAGGGCCGCGACAGGAGCCGCGATCCTAATGAATGAATTCTTCACCGGCTTTGGGGTCCTTTGTGAAGTACATACAGATCAAGGGAGAAACTTGGAATCCCAAGGATCGCAGCTGGGGAAATCGAGGCTGGAAACATTGTGACAGAGATGAGTTTTCCATTACACCCCCGCATAGGTGGGATCCCCCTCAGCCAGCAGATTTCACAGAAACAATAGATGTTCCTCAGGGACTTGGAGAAAGAAGCCCCTGCAGGATCAGGGCCAGCTCCAGGTTTTCTGCCGCCCCAAGCGGAAAAAAATAAAATAAAAGCCACGGCAGCGCAATCGCACCGCTCCATTCTTCGTTGGCAATTCTGCAGTGGGTCCTTCACTCCAAGAGGGACTGAGGGATCCACCGCCAAATTGCCACCAAAGACCCGGATGTGCTGCCCCAATAGCGGCCAGAGGGCCACCCCTTGGTATTGGCCGCTCCAAGCACCTGCTGCTTTAGCTGATGCCTGGAGCTGGCCCTGTGCAGGATAGACAAGAAGCTGGATATGAGTCGACAGTGTGCCCTTGTTGCCAAAAAGGCTAATGGCATTTTGGGCTGTATAAGTAGGGGCATTGCCAGCAGATCGAGGGATGTGATCATTCCCCTCTATTTGACATTGGTGAGACCGCATCTGGAGTTGTGTGCCCAGTTTTGGGCCCCACACTACAAGAAGGATGTAGAAAAATTGGAAAGAGTCCAGCGGAGGGCAACAAAAATGACTAGGGGGCTGGAGCACATGACTTATGAGGAGAGGGTGAGGGAACTGGGATGTTTAGTCTGCAGAAGAGAAGAATGAGGGGGGATTTGATAGCTGCTTTCAACTACCTGAAAGGGGGTTTCAATGAGACAGGATCTAGACTGTTCTCAGTGGTACCAGATGACAGAACAAGGAGTAATGGTCTCAAGTTGCAGTGGGGGAGGTTTAGGTTGGATATTGGGGGGAAAAAAAATTCACTAGGAGGGTGGTGAAGAACTGGAATGGGTTCCCTAGGGAGGTGGTGGAATCTCCTTCCTTAGAGGATTTTAAGGTCAGGTTTGACAAAGCCCTGTCTGGGATGATTTAGTTGGGGATTGGTCCTGCTTTGAGCAGGAGGTTGGACTAGATGACCTCCTGAGGTCCCTTCCAACCCTCATATTCTATGGATAAAAGGAAATCAAGCAGTAATTTTTTTTTGCAGGGGTGGGGGGTGAAAATATCTTGACAGAAGGATACTAGGGGGCAGGTTTTTAAAGGTATTTAGTGACCTAGTAGGATTTTCAAAGCCATTAGGCATCTGAGTGCCTAAATACCTTTAAAAGTCTGGCCACATGTAACTATGCAAATAGTGAAATTTGTAATTTGTTACATTATGTCTCTTCTGCCTCTGTCTGGGGTTGGTTGCTTAGGAGGTCCCCATTTTAGGCTCCACTGAGACGATGGGCAAAGCTAAGACGGGGCCAAGAGGCGTTGTTGTGGATTAAGTTAAAACTTGGAAATAATCAGTGTATCAGACGTGCTTCATCATTGATTAAATGTAAGAAATAACTATGCTCTTTTATTGAAGCAGCTAGCTGAAACAATAGCAGCCTCCACCCAAAACATAAGCACATGAGAAGTATATGTGGGAGCAGGGGTTTTGCTGGGGATTGTTTAGTGGAGGGGAAGTATATCTGTAAGAGAAGTAGAGGAAACAGCAGAGAAACTGACAGAGAAGCAGCAGAAAGCCAAGGACACAGCTAGAATAAGCTCTGGGAACGTGGCCCAGAGAAAAACCTAGAGAGAGAGATTTTGAGCAGAGTGCTGACTGGAAAGGGGCCTGGAACTGTGTGCAAAGAAACTGTCTTCTGCTCTTTGCTTCCTCCTGCATGCAGGGAAATAGGACTTTGTACAGCGTTTCTAAATAAACAGACTTGAATCAAAGAAATGCGTAACTATCCAATTTCTCCTTCTAGCAGAAACAACCCGCTAGACCCCAAATTTAGACTAACTGCTGTTGTGATAACTAGACCTACAAATGTACCCTAATCGTGACCTCAACAGCGCAAAGTGAGTGAAAAATTCATAAAGTGACACAATAAAAGCAAATGCTGATGGGAAAGGACACAAAAGGAAGACAGAGAGTGAATTAGTTTAAACAAAAGGGTCTCCCCATATAACTTGAGGCTGTGTTAAGATCATGCCTGGTACACGGGAGAAGTGTGGGACTGGGAATCGGTGAACTGATATTTGTGTGTTGGAAATTAGGCCTAACTGGTGAATTAAATAACAAGGAGATGGGCTGTGCCATGCATCACTCCCTTTGGGCTCCTCAGAAAGAGACCCTGGCTAGCACAGCACTGGCTGACTGAAAGAAGGGGATGGAACAAGCTCCACCATCATGTCTGCCACCCCCAACATCTCCTGACCATCTCTACCCTCATCCTAAGAGATGTTCTGACCAAACCAGACCTACCTGTGTGAGTCAACACCAGAGACAGAAGCTGAATTTCTCCCTTTGCTGTTCTTCTTTCTCCCCTTTTCTTTGTGTTTGCCTTGTTTTGTCTTAAGGGAAGTTGGATGGGACTTTAACAATAGCAGCCGTGACAGCGCCAACCAATCTCTAGTAATGGCTCTTCTCTCCAAAGAAGACACCAATTACCATCTTTAATGCCATCTCAAAGCCTGCCACATGGAGGCCGGGGGTTCCTTATAAAACCTCTCTGCAGCTAGAGAGAAGGGGAATAAAGGATTGTCACGGAGTGTGGGGGAGTCAGGGCCCTGCACCCCCCACTTCCTGCGATTCACCGTGACTCTCAGCCAGCCAGTAAAACAGAAGGTTTATTAGACAACAGGACACAGTCCCAAGCAGGGCTTGTAGGTACAACCAGGACCCCTCAGCCAGGTCCCTCTGGGGAGCAAAGATCTTAGACCCCAGATGTGGGGTTTCCTGCATCTTCCCAGCCAGCCCAAAACTGAAACCAAAAACCCCTCCAGCAGGTTCTCTCCCCCTCCTTCTCTCCCCGTCTCCCTTTGTCCAGTTTCCCGGGCAAAGGTGTCGACTCGCCCCACCCCACTTCCTGGCTCAGGTTATAGGCTCAGGTACCGTCCCTCACCTAAAGTCATCCCCTGCTCTCCCATCCCCCATGCAGACGGTCCCAGTAAAACTAAAGGACATTCCCAGGTCAATCCACCCCGCTCACTACTGGGTCACAAGGATGGTGTTTGAAATGAACGCCAGGCTTGGTACTTTACATGTCGCCTGCTTCAACTGTTTGTCCTCCTTTTCCTGAGCCTGAACAGAAGGTTTACAAACATCCATAGCGGTGTGTTTGCCATGGGACGGAGCAGGCCAAGAGCTCTGGGTCCCTGAACCTTCATTACAAATGTTGAAGTGTTTCAGGGTCATGTTTTGGCTCCTGGGGTCCATGCACTGCAGCGCTACATCCCTGTTTACCCCCCAAGGACTGAATTCCACCGTCTAGCCACAGCAATCTGCGACGGCAGAGGTGTGACCTCACATCTGGCTGCACGGAAACACGAGCTGTTCGATGGAGCAGATCTCACGGAGCAATCCACACGGCTCTGTCTGGCAGTCGTGTGGCCCCCATTGGGGCATTTTTCCTTCTGATCCACCATCTCTTCAGGGCCTTCAATGGAATCCTTTTTCCTCCTAAAGTCACACACCCCTCAACCCTGTTCCTTTGCTGATTTCCCCAGCCTCAGCCCATTGCCCCAGAGTTGGGAAACTTCCCCTGTGTGTGGAGGATCTTCCCAACCGTCATGGCGACAGCAGCCTGCCACAGACCACAAGGGCCAGAGGGGATCGTATCCGACACCTGCGACATCCCAACCACCAACTGACATCCGTGGAGCCAGCGAGGCTGGGCAGTGCAGGACAGGCCCTGGGCCTTGCTCACTGCCCGGGATGGGCTGGGGCTGGTCCAAGCTGAGGGGGTCATGGGCAGCCCCATTAGGGCCAGATATGGGCCTGTCCCGGGACTGTGGGGGTGTCAAAGCCCCACGCCCATGAGCACCGGAGAACACTACAGGGTGAAGGGGACAGGACCGGCGCAGAGGGGCCTGGCAGGGCCCTCATGGCCGCTGCCAGTGGAGACGGATGGCTGGGAACCAGCCTTGGAGCCAGCCAGCCCGGCCCACCAGGATCCCCCTGGGCCCAGCCCAGCCTGCCCTGGATCCCCCTTGGGCCCAGACAGCACAGCCTGCCCTGGATCCCCCTTGGGCCCAGCCAGCCCAGCCTGCCCTGGATCCCTCTTGGGCCCAGCCAGCCCAGCCTGCCCTGGATCCCCCTTGGGCCCAGCCACCCCGGCCTGCCCTGGATCCCTCTTGGGCACAGCCAGCCCAGCCTGCCCTGTATCTCCCTTGGGCCCAAACAGCCCAACCTGCCCTGGATCCCCCTTGGGCCCAGCCAGCCCGGTCTCCCCTACTTCAACAGGATATATCAGGGGATCAGATAGCGACAAAGTCGGCTGGTGAGAAAGCCCCAGATCAGCCAGACACAGGGACAAATGCGCCCCGGGCTCAGAGTGACACAAACACACTGACAACACCCCCACACACATACACACTTTGAACACACACACAATTTATTTCAGTTCAGTGACACTGCACAGACCTGGCAGGTTGGGCAGAGGAGACCCCGGCCTGGAAGAGAGCCAGTCCTGGCTGGGGTGTTACTGGCAGCCAGGGGTGTCCAGGACAGGGCTACACACTGTGCTGGGGGGTTGTGTGTGTTCAGCTGTGTAACACTCCCCTGGCACCACAAACTCTCCAGAGTGTGTGTTACACATCCAAAGACACACACACACATCCTGCACAGACACAAATGCTCAGATAAACATGCACACCCGTATTCACTTCTCACTCACGTACACACTCACACCCCCATTCATAGCCGTTGGTTAGACACCACCCTCGTACACTCACACACTCACTCCTGCACACTGCTCACATGCACACTCACCTGTGCTGTTCAGATACACACACACACACTCGTGCACTGGACACTGCTCTCTCTCACGCACACACACACACACCCTCGTGCATTGGACACTGTTCTCTCTCTCTCACGCACACACACACACACCCTCGTGCACTGGACACTGCTCTCTCTCTCTCACGCACACACACACACTGCAGGGGGCAGGGGGCAGCCCCAGGAAAGATGACGCCAAGCCCCATCCAGTCCCTACCCAACCCCCCATGTCCCATCCAGCCCTCGCCCTTCCCCCTGGCCCTGAGCCTTGGGTGCAACTGGTGGGAGGGGCAGGACTGTGATCCAAGAATCTGCTGGCCACAGGCCAGGCCTGCCCCTCCCCTGGATGGGTCACTGCCCCTCTTGATGCCCAGGGATCTGATCAGGGACCCTGGGCAGGGACTAGCTTGGGGTTGTGGTTATGGGGTATCCAGGGCACCCAGGTTAAACCTGTAATGGGGTGGATTCACTGGGGCACCTGGGTAAGGACTCCTGGATTTGAACCTGGCTCTGGGAGGTGTGTGGGATCGCATGGATTAGAGCTCAGGGAGACTGAAAGCCAGGACTCCTGGGTTCCATTTCCATTCTTGGGGAAACACTGGGTTGAGGATCACAGAGGCAGGTGCACCAAACACTGGGGCTGTGAGGCTCACATTGTCTCAGGACCCTGCCCTGTGCCCGCTTCCCCCCCAAAATCACTGTCGTAGTCTGCATCTCTGGTCCCCGCAGTGGGAGGGGCTGCTGCACCCCAACTGCCTGATCGGGCTCTATATAATGACACCCAAAGGGGAAGGAGACTGAGAGATACTCAGCTTTGCTGGCAGCTGGATCCATCTCTGACGGAAGCCCCAGGACTCGGGTGAGCTGAGAACAGACCCAGCCGGGGGGAAACGCAGAGGGAGGGGCACTGCAGATTGACTCTGGGGGACTGGGAGCAGAATCCGGCCCTGACCACATGGCACTTAGGCAGTGACTCCGCATTGGCCCTGGGGACTGAGATCAGAAACTTGGCAAGAGAGTGAGAGGAACACGGGGGGACATGTGGACTCAGGACTCCTGGGTTCTCACCCCGGCTCTGGAAAGGGAGTGGTGTCTAGTGGTCACAGGAAGGGTGGCTGGAACTGGGACACTCTGAGCAGAAAGGGGCCCTGATCTTTGTCAGGGTCTGTGCAGCACCTGGCACAACGGGGTCCTGATCTCGGTCAGGTTATTCAGGCTTTACAGATAAAATCAGTTGGCAGGGGAGGGTTTGGGGTTCCATGGAGAAGGCAAATCCCCACTCCACGCTGTCTCCATCTATTTCCCTCCCCACACCTCACCTCAGGTCGATCCAGTGACAGACGCGGCCATGGCCCTGAGGGGATCCTGCCCCTCCCTTTTCCTAACCCTCATCCTGCTGGCCACCTGCCTGGCCCAGAACATTGTACTACCCAACAGCTACCAGCGGTTTGTGAGCGAACACGTTGATTTCCCCAAGACCAGACCCCCCACTGACCAGAGCTACTGCAAAGTCATGATGTGGCGCCTCAGCCTGACCCACTCTGGCTGCAGACTCAGCAACACCTTCATCCATGCTCCCACCAGACAGGTTGGAGCCATTTGCGGCCGCACAGGGACATGCGTCTACCCCAGCCTCAACCAGTGCGACAGCCTCACAGCCTTCCGCCTCACCACGTGCCTGCTGGTGTTCAGCCCCCGCCGCCCACCGCGCTGTATCTACAGGGAAATACCCCAGACCCGCAGGATCCGCGTGGCCTGTAACCAGCAGCAGCAGCCTGTGCACTTCCTCAGAATCCTGTAGATCCCAGGCGCCGGCAATGGGCTGGGAGCAGAGGGGTCCCTACTCCGTCTCTCACTCCTGGGCAGCCCCCTGTCACTGGGAGCTCCCTGCCCCTCCTGCACAACACCCGCCATGAGTCTCCACAGGGACATTCAGTGTCTCCCCTTATTCCGCAGGCCGGCAGCTTCGGGCTTGTGGGAGGATTTACCACACTGGGCGTCCGGTTCCCATCCACATGAGTGAAAATCCAGGTATCCAGCCCCCTCTCCCCCCGCCCAGCTGACACTGAGACCCGCAGCCTGAGCCCAGCACCCCCTTGCTGGGTGCCCATCATTCAGTACAGCCAGACCCCCTTTCCCCCATTGGGTAGCGGGGGCAGGTTGTGGGGAGAAGATTGTCCCAGGCAGGGCCCTGGAAGCTGTCCATGAGTTTTCTTTCCTTGCTGCTTCTTGCAGTAAAACACTTTCCTGCCAGTGCAGAACCAGTCGGTGTGTTTGGGGGGCTGGGGCATTTTAGGGCTCTCAGTGGGGCCTGTTTGCCTTGCTGAGCCTGATGCTGAGCTGTGGGGTGTGAAGTGAAGGAAAAGCTCCAGGAAGAAACGAAACCTGCACTGGGAGGGGTGTCCTGTTCTGGGTATGGACAAAGGGGCCAGGGGGTGACACGGAGGGACTGAGACGCACCCTGATCCTTCCCCGAGGTGACAAACCTCAACTTGGCCTATCTCTGGAAGGAGGGTCCCAGCCAGCCTGGCTGGACATCACTGCAAAGGCAGTGGGTGGGAAACTTCCTTAGCCAGGAACGTGTCCTCTTTGCTCGCTCTCAGCTCTCCCTGGTGGGCTCTGCACCCAGTGGGCATCCAGCCATGACATTTCCCATCGCCTCCCCCAGCTCTTACTGCCTAAATTCCAAGACCCCCCTGCCTCGCCGACTTCCCCAGCCGCAGCCCAGGGGCCTCGGGGTTGTGAAACTTTGTCTGTGTGTGCAGCGTTTCCCCTCCCCCCTGTCCCAGGGAGAGTGACCTGCCCCAGACCACGGGGAGGGACCCAGCAACGGCCCAACCACCAACTGATGCCCAGGGAGCTAGTGTGGTTGGGCAGCGCGGGACGGGCCTTCAGGCCTCACTCCCTGCCCAGGATGCGCTGGGGCCAGTCCAGGCTGACGGGGTCATGGGTAGCCCCAGTAGGACCAGATCTGGGCCTTCCCCGGGACTGTGGGGGTGTCAAAGCCCTGAGCCCATGAGCACAGAGGACACTGCAGGAGAATGGGACAGGAGCCGGTGCAGAGAGGACCTGGCAGGGCTCCACAGTCGGTGCCAGTGGAGAGGAGTGGCTGGGAACTGGCCCCTGGAGCCAGCCCCTCCCCGGTCGTTATCTGTGGGGTCTGAGCAGGTCAGGGAGAAAAGACAGAGAAGAAATCCACAATCAGACTGGACAGTGTATCCAGCCACCCCAGTCTGCACTGGATCCCCCTGGGCCCAGCCAGCCCGGCCTGTTCCAGATCCCCCTAGGCCAAGCCTGGCCTCCCCTATTATAACAGGGGTTCAGATGGCGACAAGATCACTGGTGAGAAAGCCCGAGATCAGCCAGACACAGGCACAAATGCACCCCAGGTACAGAGTGACATAAACACACTGACAAAACACCCATACACACACATGCACTTTGCACACACACGAACACAATTTATTTTAGTTCAGTGACACTGCACAGGGTTGGCAGGTTGGGCAGAGGATACCCCGGGCAACCAGAGGCCATCCAGGATGAAATTACAATCTGTTCCGGGGTGTTGTGTCCGGTCAGCTCCGTAACATTCCCCTGGCACCACAAACTCTACCGGGGTTGTGTTACACACCCAGAGACACTCTCCTGCACATCTGTCACACACACAAACACACACACACTACTAGCAGCTCTTCTCTCCAATGGAGACAGCCACGGCCATATTTTATACCATCGCAAAGCCTGCCTGTGACGGGGAATAAAGGATGCCATTGAAATGAAAGCCATGTTACATGCTTTAATTGTTTGTCCTTCTTTTCCTGAGCCTTAACAGCATGTTAAACAATATCCAGAGCGGTGGGTTTGCCATGGGATGGAGCAGGCTGAGATCTCTGGATACCAAACCCCGAACCTTCATTAATACTATTGACTGTTGGACTCTTTCAGGGTCATGTTAACACCTTTGGCTCCTTGGGTCCATGCATTGCAGCGCTGCGCCCCTGTTTCTCACCCGAAGGATTGCATTCGCCCTTCTAGCTGCAGCAATCCATGGACACAGAGGTCTCACCTTGCATCTGGCTGCCTGGGATGGGGCTAGGGCCAGTCCAGGCTGCCGGGGTCATGGGCAGCCCCCGTCAGGGCCAGATGGAGGGGTGTCAAAGCCCCGAGCCAGTGAGCACCAGGGGGACACTGCAGGGTGAATGGGACAGGCACCGGCGCAGAGGGGCCTGGCTGCCGCACCCCCTTGCATGAAGTGGTTTCCATTATACACAAGGCTTACAGTTTGGGTCAATGGTTCTCAGCACCCCACTGGGCCCATCCATCCCAGCCCCCCTGTTCCAACAGGACATATCAGGGGATTAGATGGTGACAAGATCCAGTGGTGAGAAGCCCCAGATCAATCAGACACAGGGACAAATGCACCTTCAGGCCCAGCATGACACAAACACACTGAGAGAGAACACACACACACACACACACACGGACACGGACACGGACACGAACACAGACATGGTATTTATTTCAGTTCAGTGACACTGCACAGGCCTGGCAGTCGGGCAGAGAATACCCTGGCCCGGAGGAGAGCCAGCCCTGGGTGGGGCGTCGCAGGCAGCCAGGGGCCATCCAGTATGCGGCTACTCACTGTGCTGTGTCCAGTCAGCTCTGTAACACTCCCCTGGCACCACAAACTCTCCAGCCGTTGTGTTACACACCCAGAGACACTCTCAGCACAGACACACACACTCATGCACACCCATACACACTGCCCACATACACACTGCTCACACACACACACCTGCACACTGTTCACTCACTCACACACAAACACATACACTCTGCAGAGGGCAGGACACAGACCCAGGAGACAGGACACCAAGCCCCAGCCAGTTCCCATCCCGCCCATGTCCCCTCCAGCCCTCACCCTTCCCCCTGGCCCTGGGGTTCAGGTGCAGCTAGGGGGTGGGGGGAGGACTGTGATCCAAGAATCTGCTGGGCACAGGCCAGGCCTGCCCCTCCCCTGCATGGGTCGCTGCCCCTCTTTTGATGACCTGCTCAGGAAACCTGGGGAGAGTCTGGGGGGGATTGTGGTTATGGGGTACCCAGGGCACCCAGGTTATACCTGTTACAGGGTAGGTTCACTGGGCAGCTGGGTAAGGACACCTGGGTTCGAACCAGGCTCTGGGAGGGGAGTGGGGTCTTGTGGATTAGAGCTCGGGCAGGCTGGAAGCCAGAACCCCGGGGTTCAGGTGCACCAGATACAGGGGATGTGGGGTTCTCAGTGTCTCAGGACCCTGCCCTGTGCCTGCTTCCCCCCTAACTCCCTGCCACACCCAGCCCTTCTGGGCCCCTCAGTGGGAGGAGCTGCCCCACTCCTTCCCACTGGTCGGGCTTTATATAAGGGGCTTGGTGGAGGGAAGGAGAATTAGAAACTTTCAGCTCTGCTGGCAACTGGATCCATCTCTGACGGGAGCCCCAGGACTCAGGTGAGCTGAGAACAGACACAGCCAGGGGGGAAAAGCAGAGGGAGGGCCACTGTGGATTGACCCAGTGGGGCTGGGAGCAGAATCCAGCCCTGACCCAATTGCACTCAGGGAGTGACTCTGCATTGACCCTGGGGACTGAGATCAGAAACTTGGCAAGAGAGTGAGAGGAACATGCTGGGGAGAGGGTATGTCAGGATTCCTGGGTTCTCGCCCTAGCTCTGGGTGGCGAGTGGCATCTAGTGGTCAGAGGAAGGGCGGCTGGGACTGGGAGTCAGGACAATGGATACACTGCAGACAAAGCAGTAACGCTGAGTTCAGTTCCTGGCCAGCTGCTCTGCTCGTTGTGTGCCCCCACTGGGTCTAGGAGCCTGGGGTTCATTCCCTGTTTCTTAGGATGTGGATTTCCAAGCCCCCCCAGATGCAGGCCAAACCCTGAGGTGTGTCCATGGGACTTGGGAACCCAGAGGGAGCTGAAAACCCCCAACGTTAACTTTTCACTGCTCAGCTTCCTCACCTGTAACAGGGGGAGAAGAACCCTTCCCTTCCCTGCTCCCTGTGCAGCGTGAGCTCTGCCTGCATTTCACTCTGTGTCTGGGACACTCCGAGCAAAAAGGGGCCTTCATCTCAGTCGGGGTCTGTGCAGCACCTGCCAGAATGTGGCCCATTCCCAGCTTCTGGCAAACAGAGGCTAGGGACACCACCCTGCCCATCCTAGCTAATAGCCATTGATGGACGTATCCTCCATGAATTTTAGTTTTTTTCTGAACCCTGTTATAGTCTTGGGCTTCATAACATCCTCTGTCAAGGAGTGCCACAGGTTGACTGTACGTTGTGTGAAAAAATCCTTCCTTTTGTTTGTTTTAAACCTGCTGCCTATTAATTTCATTTGGTGGCCCCCAGTTTCTGTGTTATGAGAAGGAGTAAATAACACTTCATTATTTACTTTCTCCACACCAGTCATGATTTTACAGACCTCTGTCATATCCCCCCTTAGTCATCTCTTTTCCATGCTAAAAAGTCTCAGTCTTATTAATCAATCCTCATACAGCAGCCATTTCATACCCCTAATCATTTTTGTTGCCTTTTTCTGAACCTTTTCCAAGTACAATATATCTTTTGTGAGATAGGGTGGCCACATCTGCACGCAGTATTCAAGATGTGGGCGTACCTTGGATTTATATAGAGGCAACGTGATATTATATAGAGGCAACATGTCTTATTATCTATCCCTTTCTTAATGATTCCCAACATTCTCTTAGCTTTTTTGACTGCTGCTGCACATTGAGTGGATGTTTGTAGGGAACTATCCACAATGACTCCAAGGTTCTTTCTTGAGTGGTAACAGCTAATTTAGACCCCATCATTGTATATGTATAGTTAGGATTATGTTTTCCAATGTGCATTACTTTGCATTTATCAACATTGAATTTCATCTACCATTTTCATGCCCAGTCACCCAGTTTTGTGAGATCTCTTTGCAATTCTTCACAGTCTGCTTTGGACTTAACTACCCTTGTAATTTTGTATCATCTTAACACTTTGCCACCTCACTGTTTACCCCCTTTCCCAGATCATGTATGAATATGTTGAATAGGACTGGTTCAGGTACAGACCCCTGGTGGACACCACTATTTACCTCTCTCCGTTCTGAGAACTAACCATTTATTCCTACCCTTTGTTTCCTATCTTTTAACCAATTACTAATCCATGAGAGGACCTGCCCTCTTATCCCATGACTGCTTACTTTGCTTAAGAGCCTTTGGCAAGGCACCTTGTCAAAGATTTTCTGAAAGTCTAAATACACTATAACCACTGGATCCCCATTGTCCACATGCTTTTTGATCCCCGCCCCCAAAGATTTCTAGTAGATTGGTGAGGCATGATTTGCCTTTACAAAAACCATGTTGACTATTCCCCCAAAATTATGTTCATCTAGGTGTCTGACACTTCTGTTCTTTACTATAGTTTCAAACAGTTTGCCCAGTATGGAAGTCAGGCTTACCGGCCTGTAATTGTGGGGCTCACCTCTGAAGCCCTTTTAAAAAATTGGCATCACATTAGCTATCCTCCAGTCATTTGGTACAGATGCTAATTTAAATTATAGGTTACAGACTACAGTTAGTAGTTCTGCAGTTTTACATTTGAGTTTCTTCAGAACTCCTGGGTGAATCCTATCTGGTCCTGGTGACTTATTACTGTTTAATTTATCAATTTGTTCCCTAAAGAGAATGGCTCAGGTTTGGGAACCTCCCTCACATCCTCATCCATGAAGACCGATGCAAAGAATTCATTTAGTTTCTCCGCAATGGCCTTATCCCCCTTGAGTGCTCCTTTAGCATCTTGATCATCCAGTGGCCCCTCTAGTTGTTTAGCAGGCTTCCTGCTTCTGAGGTACTTAAAAAAATGTTGCTATTACTTTTGGAGTCTTTGGCTAACTGTTCTTCAAATTCTTTTTTGGCCTTCCTAATTACAGTTTTGCACTTCATTTGCCAGAGTTTATGCTCCTTTCTATTTTCCTCACTAGGATTTAACTTCCACTTTTTAAAGGAAGTCTTTTTGCCTCTCACTGCTTCTTTTACTTTGTTGTTTAGCCAGTGTGGCTCATTTTTGGTTCTCTTACTATGGTGTTTAATTTGGGGGTTACATTTAAGTGGAGCATCTATTATGGTGTCTATAAAAAGTTTCCGTGCAGCTTGCAAGGATTTCACTTTTGGCCCTTTACCTTTTAATTTCTGTTTAACTAACATCCTCCTTTTTGTATAGTTCCTCTTTCTGAAATTAAACGCTACAGTGTTCAGCCACTGTGGTGTTTTCCCTGCCACATAAATGTTAATTTTAATTATATTATGGTCACTATTACCAAGGGGTCCAGCTATATTCACCTCTTGGACCTGATGCTGTGCTCCACTTAGGACTGAATCAGGAATTGCCTCTCCTCTGGTGGGTTCCAGGACTAGCTGCTCCAAGAAGCAGTCAATTAAGGTGTCAAGAAACTTTATCTCTATATTCCATCCTGTAGTAGCACGCACAGGGGAGGGATAGCTCAGTTGTTTGAGCATTGGCCTGTTAAACCCAGGGTGGTGAGTTCAATTTTGGAGGGGCATTCAGGGATTTGGGGCAAAAATCTGTCTGGGGATTGGTCCTGCTTTGAGCAGGGGGTTGGACTAGATGACCTCCTGAGGTCCCTTCCAATCCTCATATTCTATGATTCTACCCAGTCAATACAGGGATAGTTGAAATCCTCCTCTATTATTGAGTTTTTTTATTTTAGTAGCCTCTCTAATCTCCCTGAGCATTTCACAGTGACTATCACCATCCTGATCAGGTGGTCAGCAATATATCCCTACTGCTGTATTCTAATTGTTCAAGAATGGAATTACTATCCATAGAGATTCGACGGTACTGTTTGGTTCATTTAAGATTTTTACTTCGATTCTACATTTTCTTTCACATATAGTGCCATTCCCCCACCAGCACCACCTGTTCTGTCCTTCCGATATATTTTGTACCCTGGTATTACTGTGTCCCATTGATTATCCCAATTCCACCAAGTTTCTGTGATGCCTATTATGTCAATCTCCTCATTTAATACAAGGCACTCTAGTTCACCCATCTTATTATTTAGACTTCTAGCATTTGTATATAGCACTTTAAAAACTTGTCACCAGTTAGCTGTCTGCCATTACATGATGTAACTGAATGAGACTTTTTTTCATTTGATTGTTTCTCATCAGATCCTACCTGTATTTTATCATCTTCCGTCCTCTCCTCCTTACTAGGACACAGTGAATCTCCATTAGTAGTGTGACAGTGTACCCCATAAGGCTTTATTGGGGGTGCTTACAAAGGTATATATGATGTAACTGGAATAGAGTTTTGCTACATATGCCATGTAACACTCTATTCCAGTTACATCAGATATACCTTTGTAAGCACCCCCCATAAAGCCTTATGGGGTACACTGTCACAAGTAGATCCTCCCCTAAGGGATGTCTCTGTCCGAATCATGTGCTCTTCCACACCTGTCAGCTTTTCCCCCAACCCTTAGTTTAAAAACTGCTCTACGACCTTTTTAATGTTAAGTGCCAGAAATCTGCTTCCATCTGACACAACAAGGACCCTGATCTCAGTTGGGGTCATGAAGCTTAAGGGGTGGAATGGCCTGGCAGGGGGAGGGGTTCAGGCCCAGGAGGTTCCATGGAGAAGGCAGATTCCCACCCCACGCTGTCTTCATCCATCTCCCCCCTCTCCCCACTGCAGATTGATCCAGTGATAGACACAGCGATGGCCCCAAAGGGACCCCACCCCTTGCTCTTCCTGACCCTGGTCCTGCTGGCCGCCTGCCTGGCCCAGCTCAGCGAAGGCGCCAACTACCGGCAGTTCCTGAACCGACATGTTGACTTCCCCAAGAGTGGCAACGATCGGCTCTACTGCAACCGCATAATGCAGCGCCGAGGGCTGACCCGCCCTGTCTGCAAACCCACCAACACCTTCGTCCACGCCCCCGCCAACCAGGTCCAGGCCATCTGCACTTATGCAGGGAGATGCCGCGGACGCAACTGCGACAGTAACGCAGCCTTCAGCCTCACCGTCTGCCGGGTGAGGCCCGGCTCCCGCCCGGGGCGCTGTGTTTACAGGGCCACAGTCCGGAACCGCAGGATCCGCGTGGCCTGTAGGCAGAGGCTGCCCGTACACTTCGACAGAATCCTGTAGACCCCGGGCTCTGGCCATGGGCTGGGAGCAGGGGGGCCCCTGTTCCCCCGCTTTCGCTGCTGGGGGCTTTCCTGCCCCATCCCTCTCCCTGCCCCTCCTGGGACAATGTTTTCCACAAATACATTGAGTGTCTCCCCTTTTCCCACAGGCCGGCAGCTTCAGGCCTGCGGGGGGGTTTCCCATGCTGGGTGCCCAGTTCCCATCTGCACGAGTGAAAATCTAGGTGCCCAGCTCCCGCAGCAGGCACTGAGACCACCAGCCTAAGCCCAGCACCTGCCTCGCTGGGTGTCCATTATATAGTATGGCTGCCCCCTCCCACCTGGCATAAATTGGGTATTGGGGGACAGGTTGTGGGCAGAAGATTGTCCCAGGCGGGGCCCTGGAAGCTGTCACTGAGTTTTGTTTCCTTGCTGCTTCTTGCAATAAAACACTTTCCTGCCGATGCAAAACGAATTGGTGTGCTTGGCCTGTCTCTGAAAGCCTGGCTGGACAGCGCTGCAAAGGCTGTGGGTGAGCAAACTTCATCAGCCAGGAACGTGTCCTCTTAGCTCGCTCTGGGCTCTCCCAGGCGGGCTCTGGGCTTAGTTCCCATGTAGCCATTTGCTTCCAGTACTTTTCCTTGTGACTCCACCAAGCGCTGATAAATAAACTTCCCCTGGATTTCAGTGTAGCCCATGCCAGTGCTGTGCGTCCGGGGGGGGGGGGGCGGTGACCAGCAGGCCAGCCAAAGGGGCACAAAGGGGGCAGTTGCCCGGGCAGGCAGCAGAGCTCCTAGGCACACGTGGAGTGGTACCAGCACCAATGAAGGCAGCCAGGCGGGCATGTAGATGCCCTGGCCATGCCAGAAGAGGGCATCCAACCACGCAGCCTATGGCCATGATGCATCTTTGGCTACGATGTTTTCAGGCAGTTCAGTATTTCACTATCAATAGGATTGGTCTCTGGCCAAAGAGACAAAGCCCCACATTCAGCACATGCACACAAATGATTTTTCCTCTCAATATAAGATAAATTCCAATATTTTTCCGAGCAATGAAAATTTGTATTGTATGTTTTATTTCAACTTCCTCTTCCATAGCATATGTACTGTATGCGATCCTTCATAGCCTATAAAGAATTAATTTCATACTAAGTAGTTGAAGGCTTCTATCAAATCCCACTCATTCTTCTCTTCTGCAGACTAAATAATCCCAGTTCCCTCAGCCTCTCCTCATAAATCATGTGCTCCAGTCCCCTAATCATTTTCGTTGCCCTCCACTGCACTCTCTCCAATTTCATTCCATGACATATTTCATAGAATCATAGAATATCAGGGTTGGAAGGGACCTCAGGAGATCATCTAGTCCAACCCCCTGCTCAAAGCAGGACCAAACCCAACTAAATCATCCCAGCCAGGGCTTTGTCAAGCCTGACCTTAAAAACCTCTAAGGAAGGAGATTCCACCACCTCCCTAGGGAACCCATTCCAGTGCTTCACCACCCTCCTAGTGAAAAAGTTTTTCCTAATATCCAGCCTAAACCTCCCCCACTGCAACTTGAGACCATTGCTCCTTGTTCTGCCATCTGGTACCACTGAGAACAGTCTAGATCAGTGGTTCCCAAACTGGGGTTCATGAAGGGCACACTGTTGACTCACATCCAACTTCTCGTCCACTGTAACCCCTAGGTCCTTTTCTGCAGAACTGCTGCCCAGCCATTCGGTCCTTAGTCTGTAACAGTGAATGGGATTCATTCCGTCCTAAGTGCAGGACTGTGCACTTGTCCTTGTTGAACTTCATCAGATTTCTTTTGGCCAAATCCTCTAATTTGTCTAGGTCCCTCTGTATCCTATCCCTACCCTCCAGCGTATCAACCACTCCTCCCAGTTTAGTGTCATCTGCAAACTTGCTGAGGGTGCAGTCCATGCCATCTCCAGATCATTAATGAAGATATTGAACAAAACCGGACCCAGAACCGACCCTTGGGGCACTCTGCTTGATACCGGCTGCCAGTTGGAGCCATTGATCACTATGCGTATATTAATATATATATTAATGTAAATATATAATTCAAAATAACAAATTCTACATCTTATATTTAGGCTCACAATTTGTATAATACTGGTGCTGTAACTGGAAAAAAAGTTAATTACATCAAGCAACGCCACAACCTTCCTATAGTGGGTTCTAAATTGTTATAAATAGGATAAGAAGTAGCGTCATAAACCTTAGCCACCCCTTTCTGGAGGGGGTGGGCATTGAATGTTCTACCCTGGGGCTCGGAATTGCTGTTGGCAGGCCTGGTGACCAGAGAGGGACCTGAGTTGGGCACCACAGGGGGACACTCAGGGGTTGACATGTGCCTGTTGCTCCAGAAGAACGGCCATCCTTGGTCAGACGAACGAGCCAGTGGCCTGTCTCTGACAGCGGCTGGTGCCAGATGGTGCGGGGGCAATGGACAGAGCCAGGCAGTTATAGAGTGATCCATCCCCTGCCAGCCAGGCCCATCTTCTGGCTTCTGCCCACCTGGAGAGGGACAGCGTTCGCCGAGAGGGGAGGGTTTGTGTCACCCTTGGCCAGTGGAGTCAGGGAGCTGCCCCCAGCTGTCATAGACCCTCCTGATAAGGGTAGGGGGTGGCTTACAGCCCTGGGCACCCTGGGGAGGAGTCACCCTGTGGCATGGGGCAAAGTGGGAACAGAGGTGCATGCAGCCCCTGGCAGGAGGAGGGAATGGGGGACCCTGGTCTGGGGAGGGCACAATGGGGGGTATATGGAGACCCTGGGAAGGAAGAGATTGGGGGGAGTTGCAGGGGACCCTGAAGTGGGGGGGCACCCACGGAGCTTGGGGGCGGAAAGGGGAGATGCGAGGAGCCCCGGGTGGGTAAGGGCCCCGGGGTTGTGAAAGCTTCCCCTGTGTGTACAGGGTTTTCCAAGCCGTCATGGGGACAGTTGCCTGCCCCAGTCCACAGGGAGCAAGAGGGGATCGTGTCTGACGCCTGCAACATCCCAACCACCAACCGACACCTGGCGAGCCAGCCGGGTTGGGCAGTGCGCAATGGGCCCTCGGGTGTTACCCTGCCCAGGCCACACTGCTAGGCTCATGGGCAGCCCCGATAGGGTCAGATCTAGGCCCCAGACCACAGGCAAGGGTCCAGCAATGTCCCAACCACCAACTGACACCTGGCGAGCCAGAGGGGATGGGCTTGGGCTGATCCAGGCTGACGGGGTCATGCAGGGGAATGGGACAGGATCCAGTGCAGAGGGGACCTGGCAGGGCCCCATAGCTGATGCCAGTGGAGAGGGGTGGCTGGGAACCAGTCCTGGGGCCTGCCCCTCCTCGGTCGTTATCTGTGGGGTCTGGGCTGGTCTGGGGGAAAGACAGAGAAGAAACTGAGCATCAGACTGGACAGTGTATCCAGCCAGCCTGGCCTGACCCAGATCCCGCTGGGCCCAGCCAGCCCGGCCTGCCCCAGATCCCCCTGGGCCCAGCCAGCCTGGCCTGCCCCAGATCCCCCTGGGCCCAGCCAGCCCGGCCTGCCCCAGAACCCCCTGGACCCAGCCAGCCTGACCTGTCCCAGATCCTGCTGGGCCCAGCCAGCCCTGAATCCCCCTGGGCCCAGCCAGCCCGGCCTGCCCCAGATCCCGCTGGGCCCAGCCAGCCTGGCCTGCCCCAGATCCCGCTGGGCCCAGCCAGCCTGGCCTGTCCCAGATCCCCCTGGGCCCAGCCAGCCTGGCCTGTCCCAGATCCCCCTGGGCCCAGCCCGGCCTCCCCTACTCCAACAAGACACATCAGGGGATCAGTTAGTGACAAGGAGACACAGAGAGTTCGGTCAGAAAGTTGGCAACCCTAACACTAACAGCACACACACCTGGACTCACACACAGACAGACACACATACACGAACACACTCCCCACCCAGATGCGTTCACATACACTCTGCTCACACACATACTCATACGCACTGCTCAGACATACACACACATACATCCACTGCTCATATACTCGTACACACTGCACACAAACACACATACTCATACACACTGTACAGACATATTCCCATGCAAACTCTGGCTCTGGCACTCTCGCTCTCTCTCTCTCTCTCACACAAACACACACACACACACACACTGCAGGGGCAGGACACACACCCAGCAGAGACTACTGCACCCCACATCCCCTCCAGCCCTTGCCCTTCCTCCAGGCTCTGGAGCTCAGGTGGTGCTGGGAGGGCAGGACCTGGCTCCCACTAGCTTTGCTGGCCATGGATGTCTCCAGCAGCCAGGCCTGCCTCTCCCTTGGCAGGGTCGCTGCCCCTCTCCATGCCCAGGGACCTGGGCAGGGAACCTGGGCAGAGACTGAATGGGGCAGGGGGTTGTGGTGGTTATGGGGACCCAGGGCACCAGTATGGGGGTAGATTCACTGGGGCACCAGGGCCATGTGGTTAGAGGAGTGGGGAATCAGGACTTCTGCATTCTTTCCCTGGCTCTGGAGGGGGAGGGGGGTCTGTTGCTTAGAGCAGCTGGTCTGGAAGCCAGAACTCCTGGGTTCTATCCCTGGCTCTGGAAGGGGAATGCAGTCTCATGGCTTAGAGCAGGGGGGGCTGGGAACCAGGACTCCTGGGTTCCATTTCCATTCTTGAGGAAACATTGGGTTGAGGATTGCAGGTGCACAAGGCTCTCAGGCTGTGGGGTTTTTGCTGTTTCAGGATCCTGCCCTGGGCCTGCTTATCCCCTAGCACACCCAGAAACTCCCTGCTTTTGCTCCTAGGCAGCCCTCTGTCACTGGGGGCTCTCCTGCCCCATCCTTGCCCCTGCTGGGCAAAGCCGGCCATGAGTCTCCACAGGGACATTCAGCGTCTCCTCTTATCCCACAGGCCGGCAGCTCGGGGCCTGCGGGGGGATTTCCTACACTGGGTGCCCGGTTCCCATCCACACGAGTGAAAATACGGGCACCTCAGCTGGCACTGAGACCCACAGCCTCAGCCCACCGCCCGCCTCGCCGGGTGCCCATTGTACAGTACGGCCACCCTCTCCCACCCGGCATCCATTAGGTATTGGGGGCAAGTTGTGGGGAGAAGATTGTCCCAGGCAGGGCCCTGGAAGCTGTCACTGAGTTTGTTTCCTTGCTGCTTCTTGCAATAAAACACTTTCCTGCCAATGCAAAATGAGTCGGTGTGTTTGGGGGTCTGGGGGCATTTTAGGGCTCTCAATGGGGCCTATTTGCCCTGCTGAGCCTGATGCTGAGAGCCATGGGGTCTGAAGTCACAAGGAAAGAAACAAAACCCGCAGGGAGAGGGTGCCCTGTTTAGGCTATGGACCAGGGGTCAGCAACCTTTCAGAAGTGGTGTGCTGAGTCTTCATTTATTCACTCTGATTTAAGGGTTCACGTGCCTGTCATTTTAACGTTTTTAGATGGTCTCTTTCTGTAAGTCTATAATATATAACTAAACTATTGTTGTATGTAAAGTAAATAAGGTTTTTAAAATGTTTTAGAAGATTCTTTTAAAATTAAATTAAAATGCAGAGCTCCCTGGACCGGTGGCCAGGACCCTGGCAGTGTGAGTGCCACTGAAAATCAGCTCACGTGCCGCCTTTGGCACCCGTGCCATAGGGTGCCTACCCCTGCTATGGACAACAGGGGGTGTCACGGGGGGACTGAGACACACCCTGATCCTTCCCCAAGGAGACAAACCTCAGATTGTCCTCTCTGTGAACGGAGGGTCCCAGCCAGCCTGGCTGGACATTGCTGCAAAGGCTGCAGGTGGGCAAATGCCCCTAGCCAAGAACGTGTCCTTGTAGCTTGCTCTGGGCTCTCCCAGGTGGGTTCTGGGTTTAGTTCCCATGTAGCCACTTGCTTCCACTACTTTTCCTTGCAACTCCACCAAGTGCTGTTAAATAAACTTCCCCTGGATTTCAGTGTAACCCACACTGGTGCGGTGCATCCATGTGTGCCGTGGAGCTGGGGCCAGGCGCCGCAGGGGGACGTTCGGGGGTTGGTGTGTGCCTGTTGCTCCAGAAGAACGGCCATGCTGGGTCAGACCAACGGGCTGTGGCCTGTCTCCGACAGCTGACGGTGCCAGATGGTTCGGGGGGAATGAACAGACCAGGGCAATTATCAGGTGACCCATCTCCTGCCTGCAAGGCTCCGCTTCTGTCTTCTGCCCAACCGCAGAGGGACAATCACATCCATGTGGCCGAGAGGGGAGGGGTTGTGTCACCCATGGCCAGCGGAGTTGGGAAGCTGTGCCTGATGGCACAGACCCTTCCACTAAGGGCAGGGGGTGGTTCATGACCCTGGGCACCCCGGGGAGGCATCATTCCCTGGAGTGGGGGAAAGTGGGAACAGAGGTGCACGCAGCACCTGGCATGAGGGGGGAATGGAGGACCCTGGTATGGAGAGAGGGCACTGGGGGCACATGGAGACCCTGGAAGGGAAGAGATTGGGGGGAGTTGCAGGAGAGCCTGAAGTAGAGGGTGGCGGGGGGCACACGCGGCACTTGAGTAGGGGAACGGGGAGATGCGAGGAGTCCCTGGCAGATGTCCTCTTCTTGCCAGGACACATTGCTCTAAACCTGGGCACTTTCTGCTGTGACATTTCCCATCACCTCCCCCAGCTCTTAAGCTCCTTGGGTGGAAAATTTTCCCTCCTAAAGTCAGACACCCCCAACCCAGTCCCTTCACCCATTTCCTCAGCCTCAACCCATGGGCCCAGGGGTTGTGAAAGCTTCCCCTGGGTGTGGAGGATCTTTCCAACCGTCATGGTGACAGGCTGCCCCAGACCACAAGGAGCAAGAGGGGATCGTATCCGATGCCTGCAAGTCACATCCCAACCACCAACCGACATCTGGGGAGCCAGCGGGGCTGGGCAGCGTGCAGGGACCCCATTTAAGATTTTGGTTGCGGGGGGAGGGGAACACAACTTTAACCAGGGGCGGCTCCAGGCCACCAATGCAGCAAGCGCATGCCTGGGGCGGCAAGCCACGGGGGGGACGTGCCAGTTGGTGTGAGGGCAGCAGTCAGGCAGCGTTCGGCGGCATGCCTGCGGGAGGTCCGCCAGTCCTGCGGCTTCAGTGGCAATTCAGTGGTGGGTACGCCGAAGGCGCGGGACCGGCAGATCACCCGCAGAACCACCACCAAATCCGCGTGACCAGTGGACCACCCGCACGCGTGCCACCGCAGCCCGCCTCACTGCTGTGCTTGGGGTGGCAAAAAACATAGAGCCGCCCCTGACTTTAACCATGATTCCAGGGGCTACTTAGGCACCTGAAAACTCTGGTTATTTTGCAGACAGTACCTTGAAAATTAGCTGACTAGATATATATATAAAGAATCTCCAATACTCAGCTCTAACACTAACATGTTCTGACATCTTGCGTCACATCACTTAAGGGACACTGGTTAGATTTAAAAATGTAAAGTATATTCTTACTCTTGAAAACAACAATTGAAGCAATTGCAGGAAAATCTACAATTACTTTCTATCATTTCGGCTATTTTCTTTTTGCAGTTCACCAAGCTTGGAACAGATCATGTAACTTTGGAATCATCCTACTATGGCCAGGCCCCATGAGCTTATACTGCACCTGCCTGGGGCTGTAGGGGTGTTACCCCACTACAAATAATAAGCTAGAAACTGACTTTAAATAGGAGTGAAACTGACACTTTCAAGTCACTTTCTCAGTATTGCCAATTGCAAATGTTCAAAAACCACCAAAAATCATGAGATTATGTAAAAATAATCGCGTTGGGGTTCTTTTTATTTGCCTTCTGCTTTTTGAGCCTTTAGGGTGCACTGTGGTCACATTGTGAAGCTTTCTCCACAGTCACGAGGGCTAGAAACTTCTTTTTTTTTTTTAAGAGTGAAGGGTGAAATCATCATAGATCTAATGGACACCAGGAGTGGGGCTTTAAGGAAAACAATAATTATCAGGAGACTTCTGACAAAACCAGGAGAGCTGGCAACACTGCTTTCACTTCTGTTTAAAGACTAGTTGCTTTCCAGAAGGCTCTTAAGAAAAATACTCCGGTGACTGAGTTGCAGTTCTCACAGGAGAATATTTAAAACCAAGCATGAAGAAAAGTCCACGTTTTAAAGTTGAGAAAAAATTGACTCTTTTCAGGTATATCAGGGCTACTGAAGGCAGGAAAGGGAAATAAACAGGCACAGGAGCTCTGGGCAGCTCTTCCTCTTGAAAAAAAAGTTGGAGGGTCAAATCTTGCAGTCCTTAATCAGGTAAAACGTCTATTGCTGTCAGCGCCTCCACTCATAGATATTAACAGGTGCTCAGTAATGACACACTTCATACTTAAATAGCTGAGCCATCTTCTCCAGGGCTACACATTTTATACACATTGGCTCAGGGACTGCATTTTCTGGCATATTCCGAACAGTGCTGAGCACACAGATGGTGTCGGTGAATAAGCACATAAGAAGGGTCATACTGGGTCAGACCAAAGGTCCATCCAGCCCGGTATCCTGTCTTCCAACAGTGGCCAGTGCCAGGTGCCCCAGAGGGAGTGAACAGAACAGGTCATCATCAAGTGATCCATCTCCTGTCACCCATTCCCAGCTTCTGGCAAGCAAAGGCTAGGGACACAATAATACAATATCATGAATAATACAAACCATGACAATAATTGTTGACTTTATGGACTCTGTGGTTGCAGTTTCTGTTCTTTGCTCTGGAATTGGCCTGGATCCAGCTGAAACCCAAAAATCTGAGGCATAAACATCTCTGATACTCATACAACACTTTCTCATGCCTTCCTTTTTTCAAACTCAGAACAAAAAATGACAAAACAAAGTGGTTTTCAGTTAAAATATAAAATTTCACAGCAGGTGTTGCCCTACAACCCAGCCTGGGCCAGACCCTGCCACTCCTTGAGAGTTAAGTGATCACTGTTCACCTAACTCTTAATCTCCATCCTTCCTGACCTCTGTGGTGCTTTTCACTCTTCAGCCATGACATCCACCCCAACCTCCTGGGACTAATAGCTGGAGTCTCCGAGAACTGGCCAGCTTGGTTTTGCTCCCAGCTATCAGGGTCTCTTTTTCTACAGCACGCAGCAGAGAGCTGGGCTACTCCAGTGGATAGGGAGCAAGCCCTGAAAGACCTGGGTTCTACCCACCCACGGACTGCCTGTATGACCCCAGGCCCATGCCTTAGGGACAGAGTTTCAAAGGTTTGTAGGCACCCAAAGATCCAACTAGGCATCCAGTGGGGATTACAAAGCATCTAACCTTCTGGGCACTTTTGAAAATCCCAGTAGGTACCTTAATACCTTCAAAAATCTGGCATTAGTCTCTCTTTGCCTCAGTGCCCCATGCATACAATGGGGATAACAGCACTGCTCTATCTCACCGAGGGGCTGTGAGAAGAAATACATTAGACCTTATGAGGTGCTCAGATACTAAGGTGATAGGGTGTGACGGAGCGGTTCTGGCGGGACCCAACTGAGAGTGCCAAATCAGGACCAATTGCTCAAACAGGGCAGTCACAGCCCTAGGCTGGGGTTTTTCCACCTCTAAGGCAAACCAAACCAGCCAGACAAAAGGGACTTTGGTCTCACCCCACTGGCTAACCACAAGTCACACAAGCAATTTCCTTAGACACTCCAGTCTCCCAGTATCACCACCAGTGCACTCGTCCTGGGGATAAATGGTTATGAAAACCAACACCCCAATAAAAGAAAAAGGTTCCCTCGATCCCAAAGGACCAAGCCCCAGACCCAGGTCAATATACACATCAGATCTTACCCACAAATCACGCTGTTGCCAATCCTTTAGAATCTAAAATCTAAAGGTTTATTTACAAAGGGAAAAAGGTAGAGAAGAGAGGTAGAATTGGTTAAATGGAATCAATTACATACAGTAATGGCAAAGTTCTTAGTTCAGGCTTGCAGCAGTGATGGCATAAACTGCAGGTTCAAATTGAGTCTCTGGAAAACATCCCCCACTGGGATGGGTCCTTCAGTCCTTTGTGCAGAGCTTCAGTTTGTAGCAAAGTCCCTCCAGAGGTCAGAAGCAGGATTGAAGACAAGATGGAGACGAAGCATCAGGCTTATATAGACTTTTCCAGGTGTAAGAATCCCTTTGTCTTCACTGTGGAATTTTACAGCAAAATGGAGCCTTGAGTCACATGAGCCAGTCCCTGCATACTTTGCTGAGTCACAAGGCGTGTCTGCCTTCTCTCCATGGGTCCATTGTGTCCTTAATGGTCCTTAATGGGCCATCAAACCGGCTAGGCAGAGCTAACACCAGCTTGTCTGGGAGGCTTCCCCCAGAAGCACAGCACAAACTTGAAATATTGACAGCATAGAGCCAACATTCATAACTTCAACTAAAAATGATACAGACATACAGACAGCATAATTATAACCAGCAACCCGGAACCTGGTCTTAGACACCTTATATGACCCCCTTTACTTAGGATTTGGTGCCACTACAGGATCTTGGTTGCAACCCATGTTCTATATGGTCCCCATTTATATCAATAACGTCACATAGGGCCACATAAGTACCCCCAGTGAAGTGGGAACCAGCACCTCTCCTCTGATGCACTCACATTCCACACTCAGGCTGCAGGGCAGTTAAGAGTTTGGCCGGGCCCAGGGAATCCAGGGCTGGCAGGGCTGAGGGGGGGCTTGTGGGTCAGGCCAAGATGGTTGGGGCCAGGAGGACCTGGGGCAGGCCGGGCTGGCTAGGCCCACGGGGCTCAGGGACAGGCCTGGATATTCTGTCTAGTCTGACGCTCTGTTTCTTCTCTGTCTTTTCCCCCTGACCAGCCGGGACCCAGGGGTGAGCTGGAGCCGGTTCGCACCGGTTCGCGCGAACCCGTTGTTAAATTTAGAAGCGGTTTTAGAACCGCTTCCCTGCGAGGGAAGCTTTGATGGGCTCTGCCTGGGAAGCCTGTAATTCCTCCTCCCGGCCGCCGGGGGGCGCTGCGCTGTGCTGCGAGAGCCATGTGAGCTGCCTCCTGGGCCTGTTGCTGCTTCTGCTCTTTGGACCTCTGGCCCTGGGGCTCCTGCTGCTGCCTGGTGAGTCCCCGGCTGCGTCCTGCTGCTCCCAGCCCCCCCCCCCCCGTGTGAGTGTCTGCGCCCCTCCCCCGCTCCCAGCCAGCCCCTGCCTGCAGCCCCTGCCACAGCCACCCCCTGCCCACAGCCACCCGCAGCCACCCCCTGCCCACAGCCACCCGCAGCCCGCCCGTCTGCATCACCTGCCCACAGCCAGCCCGTGTCACTCCCTGCCTCCAGCTAGCCCTGCCCCACGCCCCGATCTGCAGCCAGCCCCATGTCCACTGGTGCCCTGCAGTTCCCAGGGCAGTAACCCTGCACACCTGCTTCAATGGGGGGGGGGGGCAGGGAGCAGCTGGGACCCACACATGTGCACACCCTAGAGTGACCAGACAGCAAGTGTGAAAAAATCGGGACAGAGGGAGAGGAGTAATAGGAGCCTATATAAGAAAAAGACCCAAAAATTGAGACTGTCCCTGATCACCACCCACACATGTGAAACGGAGCTCATTTCTAGTTCAGCCCCATCTTTTTAAAAAAGAACTTTAAGTAGGGTTAAAATACATCTGTATTTTCCTGGACATGTCAGGCTTTTCGGTTCTTAATCATCTCCTGGGAAAATATGGACGTATGGTAACCCTATTGGTACAAAAAATGCATGCTGTCGCACATCCCTTAAATCAGAACTTTTTATAAGGAACCCGTTGTTAAGATTTTGGCAGCTCATCACTGCCCGGACCCCACAGATAACGACTGGGGAGGGGCTGGCTCCAGGGCCAGTTCCCAGCCACCCCTCTCCACTGGCACCCACTATGGGGGCCCTGCCAGGACCCTTCTGTCCCATTCCGCCTGCAGTGTTCCTTGGTGCTCAGAGGCTCGGGGCTTTGATACCCCCATGGTCCTGGGGCAGGCCCAGATATGGCTCTGGTGGGGCTGCCCATGACCCCGTCAACCTGGACCAGCCCCATCCTGGGCAGGGAGCGAGGCATGAGGGCCCATTCCACGCTGGCTCGCTGGGCGTCGGTTGGTGGTTGGGATCCCTCCCTGTGATCTGGGGCAGGCTGCTCTCCCCGGGACTTGGGGTTGGGGGGACCCTGCACACACAGGAGAAGCTTTCACAACCCCGGGGCCTGTGAGCTGAGGCTGGGGAAGTAGGTGAAGGGACAGGGATGGGGGTGTCTGACTGTAGGCAGGAAAATTTTCTACCCAAGGCATTTAGGAGCTGGGGGATGCAATGGGAAATGTCCCGATCGAAAGTGCCCAGGTGCAGAGCAATGTGTCCTCGCATCTCACCACCCCTGCTCCAAGCTCTGTGGGTGCCCCCTGCCGCCCTCTACTTCAGGGTCCCCTGCAACTCCCCCTAATCTCTTCCCTGCCCAGGTCTCCATGTGCCTCCATTGCCCCCTCTCCATACCAGGGTCCCCCATTGTGCCAGGCGCTGCACAGACCCCACCAAGATCAGGGCCCCTTTCTGCTTGGAGTGTCCCAGACCCAGCGTGAAATGCAGGCAGAGCTCACGCTGCGCAGCGAGGGAAAGGGTTCTTCTCCCCCCGTTACAGGTGAGGAAACTGACCAGAGAGAAGTTCCAGTTGGGGTTTTCAGCTCCCTCGGGAGCGCCCAACTAACCACGAACACACCCCAGGGTTTGGCCTGCAGACTCCGGGAGGGGGGCGGGGAGGCTTTGATTTCTGCATGCTAAAAGACAGGGAATGAAACCCAGGCTCAAAGGCCTCATGGAGAACCACGACGAGCAAAGCAGCCGGCCAGGAACTGGACTGTCAGTGTTACTGCTTTGTCCGTAATGTGTCCATTGCCCTGACTCCCAGCACCCCACCCTCGTCCTGACTCCAGATGTCCCCCCATGTTTCATTCACTCTCTTGCCAAGATTCTGATCTCAGTCCGCAGGGTCAATCCAGAGTCACCCCCTGAGTGCAATGGGGTCATGGCCGGATTCTGCTCCCAGCCCCCTTGGGGTCAATCCGCAGTCACCCTCCCTCTGCATTTCCCCCCTGGCTGTGTCTGTTCTCAGCTCACCTGAGCCCTGGGGCTCCCATCAGAGATGGATCCAGCTGGTGGCTGAGCTGAGCATCCCTGAGCCTCCTCCCCCTTCAGGTGTCCTTATATAGAGCCCTACCAGGCAGCTAGGGTTGGGGTGGGGCAGCTCCTCCCACTGAGGGCCCCAGAGATGGTGGGTGGGGAAGGGAGTTAGGCGCAGTGGTGAGCTGGAGCAGGTTCCCACTGGTTCTCATGAACCGGTTGCTAAAATTAGACCTCCGTGGAGAACCGGTGGTTAAAGGGCCAGGGAGTGGGCAAAGAACTCCAGTCCGCGGGCCGGACCATCCTGTTGCTCCCAGGATTCCCAGCTGGGGAGGCTGAGGCTCCCCGGGCCCCTCCCCTGCTTCCCCCCAGCTGCAGCGTGGCCAGCCGCCGGCACCAGCTGGGCAGCTCAGCTGATCTTGGGAGTCGTCCTGCTGCCGCTTTTTGAGTGGCCCGGCAAGGTCGGGGGGGCTGCTGCAAGCTCCAGGGCTGGCCAGAGGGGAGGGGACAAGTGGAGCAATTGGCCCAGGCCATACAGGGGCCCCCGGCCCCACGAAGATGTCTCCCCCAGGCTCTCCTCCGCTTCCCCCACCCCACAGAGCCGCAGCATGGCCAGCAGCTGGGCAGCTCAGCTGAGCTCTGGGCTGCCGGCAAGGTAAGGGGGTAGGGGGCTGTGGGCTCCGGGGCTGCAGGGGGGGGCAAGTGGGGCAATTTGCCCCAGACCACCGGCCCCATGAGGATGTCTCCCCCTGCCCCTTCCCCGCTCCCCCCGCAGAGCTGCAGCGTGGCCAGCAGCTGGGCAGCTCAGCTGAGCTCCTGAGTCGTCCTGCTGCTTTGACCTGCCAGCAAGGTAAGGGTGGGGGCTGTGAGCTCCAGGGCCGGGGGAGGGGCAAATGGGGTAATTTGCCCCAGGCCCTGCAGGGGCCCCCAACCCCACGAGTATGTCCCCCCCCCCCCCCGCTCCGGCCCCTCCCCCCTTAAATCAGAACTTTTTATAGGGAACCGGTTGTTAAGATTTTGGCAGCTCATCACTGGTTAGGGGGGAAGTGGGCACAGGGCAGGGTCCTGAGACACTAAGAACCCCACAGCCCCAGTACCTGGAGTACCTGGTGCACCTGCCCCTGTGATCCTCAGAATGGAAATGGAACCCAGGAGTCCTGGCTCCCAGCCCCCCTGCTCCACCCCCTCCCCTCTGAGAGCCAGGGATAGAACGCATAGGTCTTGATTCCAGACCCTCTAACTGCAGGGCCCTGGTGCTCCAGTGAATCTACCCCCTTACTGGTGCCCTGGATACCCCATAACCCCCCGGCCTCAGTCCATCCCTCCCCCGGTTCCCTGCCTGGGTCCCTGGGCATCGAGAGGGACAGTGGCCCAACCAGGGGAGGGGCAGGCCTGGCTGCTGTAGACTGTGTGTGTGTGAACATCTGTACTTCCCCTTGGGGTCCCTAAGAACCATCTCTGTGTGCGTAGCTCTTCATGTCATTCTGGTATTGATAGATGGGGGAGGGGGCGGGTGTTTGTGTGTATTTGGGCAGTGTCTGACCAATGGGTATGGGGTGGCAGGGGGGGTGGTGAGCAGTGTGTACGGGTGTGCATGACTCTTTGTGTCTGTGCAGTGTGCCTGTGTGTGTGATCGATGTGTAGGAGAGTGTCTCTGGGCATGTAACACTACCCCTGTAGAGACTGTGTTACGGAGCTGAACACACACAGCCCTCAGCATGGTGTGTAGTCGTATCCTGGACGGCCCCTGGCTGCCTGCAACATCTCTCCTCCGGCCAGGGTATCCTCTACCCAACTGCCAAGCCTACGCAGTGTCACTGAACTGAAATAAATTGTGTGTCTGTGTCCGTGTGTGTGTGTGTTGACAGTGTGTGTGTGTCACTCTGTGCCTGGGGTGCATTTGTCCCTGTGTCTGGCTGATCTGAGACTTTGTCACCAGCTGACCGTGTCACCATCTGATTCCCTAATATGTCCTGTTGGAATAGGGGAGGCCAGGCTGGCTGGGCCCAGGGGTGATCCGGGGCAGGCTGGGTTGGCTGGATAAACTACCTGTCTGATCTTGGATTTCTTCTCTGTCTTTCCCCCTGATCAGCCCGGACCCCACAGATAACGACTGGGGAGGGGCTGGCTCTAGGGCTGGTTCCTAGCCACCCCTCTCCACTGGCACCAGCTATGGGGTCCTGCAAGGCCCCTCTGCACCGGTTCCTGTCCCATTCCCCCTGCAGTATCCCCAGTGCTCAAGGGTTCAGAGTTTTGACACCCCCGCAGTCCCTGGGTAGGCCCAGATCTGGCCCTGGTGGGGCTGCCCATGACCCCGTCAGCCTGGATCCGCCCAAGCCCATCCCCGCTGGCTCGCCAGGTGGCAGTTGGTGGTTGGGACGTTGCTGGATCCTTGCCTGTGGTCTGGGGCAGGTCATTCTCCCCAGGATGGCAGGGGGGGGGGGACCCTGCACACCCCAGGGAAGTTTCACAACCCCAGGGCCTTGGCTGATACTGCGAGAGCTGGTGAAGAGACACATGCCCCCTACGAGTTTTGTTTCTTCTTGGAGCTTTTCCTTGTGACTTCACACCCCACGGCTCGGCATCAGGCTCAGCAAGGCAAATAGGCCCCAATGAGAGCTCTAAAATGCCCCCCAACCCTCCAAACACACCGACTCATTCTGCATTGTCACAAAATTGTTTTATTTCATGAAGCAACAAGGAAACAAAGCTTTCAGGGCCTGGCTTCCCTGCTTCCAGGGCCCGGCTTCCCTGCTTCCAGGGCCCGGCTTCCCTGCTTCCAGGGCCCGGCTTCCCTGCTTTCAGGGCCTGGCTTCCCTGCTTCCAGGGCCCGGCTGTACCGATGCTGCCTCTGGTGGGACACAACTGAGAGTATCAATTCAGGACAAATTGCTTAGAGCAGGGCAGTCACAGCTCAAGGCTGGGTGTCCTTTATTACTAGGGCATCAAACCAGCCAAACAGAAAAGACTTTGGTGTCACCCCACGGGCTAACCACAAGTCATACAAGCAATTCCTGTAGACACTCCAGTTTCCCAGTATCACTACCAGCACTGCTCCTTATGAGGATGACTGGTTATGAAAACCAATACCCCAGTAAAAGAAAAATGGTTCTCCTGATCCCAAAGGACCAAACCCCAGACCCAGGTCAATATACAAGTCAGATCTTACCTACAAATCACGCTGTTGCCAATCCTTTAGAATCTAAAACCTAAAGGTTTATTCATAAAAAGAAAGAAATATAGATGAGAGCTAGAATTGATTAAATGGAATCAATTACATACAGTAATGGAAAAGTTTTTGGTTCAGGCTTGTAGCAGTGATGGAATAAACTGCAGGTTCAAATCAAGTCTCTGGAACATCCCCAGCTGGGATGGGTCATTCGTCCTTTGTTCAGAGCTTCAGTTTGTAGCAAAGTTCCTCCAGAGGTCAGAAGCAGGATTGAAGACCAGGACCTTTTATATTCTTTGCCATGTGGAAGGACACCCCTTTGTTCTTACTGTGGAAACTCACAGCAGCAAGATGGAGTTTGGAGTCATATGGGCAAGTCACACATCTATGCATGACTCAGTTCTTTTACAGGGAGAGCAGCCATTGCTTACATGCTACCTTGAATGCTCCCAGGAAGACTTCTCATGTGGATTGGAGTCTCCCAAGGTCCCTTGTCATAGAATATCAGGGGCTCGAAAGGACCTCAGGAGATCATCTAGTCCACCCTCCTGCTCAAAGGAGGACAAACCCCCAGACTTTTTTTTTTACCCCAGTTCCCTAAATGGCCCCCTCACAACCCTGGGTTTAGCCAGGGCTGCCCAGAGGGGCAATTTGCCCCAGGCCCCGGGCTCCACAGGGGCCCCCATGAGAGTTTTTCTGGGTCCCTGGAGTGGGGTCCTTCACTCGCTCCAGGGGGCCCAGAAAACTCTTGCGGGGCCCGGGCGCAGGAGCTTCTTCCGCTCCCGGTCTTCGCCAGTGGGGGGTCCTTCCGCTCTGGGGCGGAAGGACCCCCCACTGGCGAATTACCGCCGAAGCGGGACCCGCTGCCGAAATTCAGCTCCGTCTTCGGTGGTAATTCGGTGGCGGGGGGCCCTTCCATTCCAGGATCCGCTGGCGAAGCGCCCCGAAGACCCATGGCGGGGGCCCCCCGCCGCCGAAGACCCGGCTGCACTTCAGCGGCGGGTCCCGCTTCGGCGGTAATTCGGCGGGGGGGGGGGCCCTGCCGCGGGTCTTCGGGGCACTTCAGCGGCGGGTCCTGGAACGGAAGGGCCCCCAGCTGCCGAAGACCCCAGGCCCCCGGAATCCTCTGGGCGGCCCTGGGTTTAGCAGGCCAGTGCTCAAACCACTGAGCTCTCCCTCCTCACTTGTCAGTTAGGTGTTTGGAGTCTCCCAAGGTCCGTTGTCAGTTAAGTGTTTCTTGATTGGGCACTTAATCTGCAAATTCCTTTCTCAAGAAGCTGACCAAATCCTTCACTAATGCTACTTAGAATTAAATACATTGAGATACAAGTACATAGCCAGTGTTCATAACCGCAACTACAAAAACAATACACACATACAGATAGCATAGTCATAACCAGCAAATCAGAACCTTTTCATAGACACCTCACAGGACAACCTTTGTACAAGATTTGCTGCAAATATATAACAGTGGTTGCAACAATGATCTACACGGTTACAGTTCATGAGTTGTTAATTTGCCCTTTTTTGATATTTTAATAGAGGCATGTCTGTAATTTTGGCACCTTTGCATCTGTCTTCGGTTCCTCACTAGAACATTTGGCTTGGTGATGGCTTTTACACTTATTTTTTACTACATATATTCCTTATTTACGCACAAAACAGAATTGATTTACACAGACCTTTGACCAGGAACATTAAATTGCAATGCAAGAGAAAAACAAGTATTGCATTTTTTTGGACTTATTTTAAAATGCTAAACCTACAACAAAGTGGTGACCCTAAAAGGTCTGTCACTGCCTTGAAATTAGCTCAGACACAGATTCCGGCTGATGCATTTTTACCAAATGGCCCATTAGGCCATTCCTTTCTGCTATTTAAAAAGGGTGGCTGGCAGGATATGATCAAATCATGCACTAATGCATTTAATACATGCTACATTATTATTTTTTATTTTAAATTATATAAAATACAGACATAAAATTCTACTACACGTCCCCCTTATTTTTAGAGTTGTTAATTTGCCCTTTTTACATATTTTAGTAGGGGCATGTCCGTAATTTTTTGGCACCTTTGTATCTGTCCTCAGTTCCTTGCTTCCTTGGTTGTAAAAACTAAGTTATTTTGGTTTTTAATAATAAGTGATTAGATTGTGTTAATTTATGTCAACGGTAACAGAGAAATTAACTGGGGGTAGCGGATATAGTACTTTGTGCTTTTTTTATTTTGGGTAAATAGTACGTGTGATTGCTAGTCTATAATACACTGGCATTACATTTACATTTCTTTACTGGGGGTTGGCTGATATTTGCATTTTTTTTAAATATTGGTTTTTAGGATATAACACATACACATTGTTTGTTGTACAAAACGTGTGTTACATTTTTTAGTGTGTTTTATATATATCTTTTTAATGATGTGTTTTTGCTACTTGTGGTTTTTGTGGTGACAGGTAGGGACAAGCACAATTATTTTTGAGGGCTTCATTTCGTATATTTTGGGGTATTTAATAATTTGTTTAGCTTATTGTTTTATAATTTGGGATAGCTAAAAGGATTGTATGGCCAATTTTGGGAGCAGGCAATATATACTGCACACGTCCCGGGAAAAATGCACATTTTTTAATAGTTTACCTTGTATAGCATTATATTAGCCATATTAATTTTACATACAGTGTAAATATTTTTTTTTTGTGCTCACAGAGTTTTCATGTACCCTTATTAAAGTGACAGTTTGATTACACGGAGCCACCTTATGGCTCAGTGTTTTTAACATTGCTTTTTTTTTTTTTTTTTGCAGCTCACCCCTGCTGTTGCTTTAGAGGGGCACTGTCTTTTTTAATTTCTTATTTTTTTAACTTGCAGCTTTTATTTGCTATTTTGTTACCAAAAAGCAAATCCAGAATTTTTTCCCATTCTTTTGGGTTTGACTGCCCTGCTGCAGCCTCGACTTTGGTCTTTTTAAAAAAAGATATTGAACTTTATAAAGCATTGAGGTACCTTATGGGTTAAGTGCTAAATACCAAAGCCAAACAACACTAATTACCTGCGTTTGGCAAAAAGTCTGTCAGTTTTGCCACTTTGAATGAACGATCCAAATGGATTTTTAGTGGTATTATTTAAAAACAAAACAAAACCAATTTATTTCAAACCTACAAACAAGAGTTTTACAAACCAGGAGTGTTGATTTAGGTTTTAAAACCTTACATATTTACACAATATTGTTTACCACACACACAGATGTGTATATATACACATACTTTTTTGCTTAATATTTTTACACTGCTTTAATTTTTACACAGCTGTACATAGATTATATTTGTATACACTGGGGGCAGTTAAATTCCAGTCAGATGATTTAAATCAGATTGTCTCTTTGCCTGGATTATTTACAGACATTCCTTTGGCAAAAGGCCCATTTTCTCTTCAGAATGGCTGCAAAGAAACCAAGAATTTTCTTTCTATAACACTTTTTTCTTAACATTTTTACAGTGTTTAACTGCTTAATTCCCTTTAGCCTTTGCAGAGTTAATTTCTTACTTTTTTTTTAATTACATGCTAATTTTTTTAAATGACACCTTTATTAACTTAGATTTTACCATTTTAAATATTGTTTCAGGGATCTGAATGCCCTATGCCTGTACTTACTGCTTCCCTTAAGGTACGTCTACACTACGGGATTATTCCGAATTTGCATAAACCGGTTTTGTAAAACAGAATTTATAAAATCGGGTGGAGCGCGGCCATACTAAGCACATTAAATCGGTGGTGTGCGTCCATGGTCCGTGGCTAGCGTCGATTTCTGGAGCGTTGCACTGTGGGTAGCTATTCCCTAGCTATCCCATAGTTCCCGCAGCCTCCCCCGCCCCTTGGAACTTCCGGGTTGAGATCCCAGTGCCTGATGGGGCAAAAATCATTGTCGCGGGTGGTTCTGGGTAAATGTCGTCAGTCACTCCTTCCTCTGGGAAAGCAACGGCAGACAAGCATTTCGCGCCTTTTTCCCCTGGATTGCCCTGGCAGATGCCATAGCATGGCAATCATGGAGCTTGTTTTGCCGTTTGTGACTCTCACCGTATGTGTACTAGATGCCGCTCACAGAGGCGATTCAGCAGCGCTACACAGAAGCATGCTTTTGCTTTTGCATGACAGCAGAGATGGTTACTAGCCATATTGCACCATCCAAACCCTTCCATAAATTGGAACTGAGGATGATCATGGCTACCAGTCCTTTTGTACCATTTGCTGCTAGTGCCCCTGGCCGATCAGCCAGGGGCGCAAAAGCCAAGATTGGTTACTAGCCATATTGCACCTTCCATCGTTTTGTACCATTTGCTGCTGTCATAAGTGCCCCTGGCCGATCAGCCAGGGGCGCAAAAGCAAAAATTGGGAATTTTGGTATCTAAAAATAGAATCAGTGCTGCCTAATATAGGCAAGTGTACTAGAGAACCACCGTATCATAGAACCAGAGAGCACAGCTGCTCTGTGTCAGAGCCTGCAGAAATTATGATCTGTATGCTATTCACAGGGGGTGCTCCTGTAACAACCCCACCTGTTGATTCCGTTCTTCCCCCAGCCTTTCTTGGCTACCGTAGCATTGTCCCCCCACTTGTGTGATGAATTAATAAAGAATGCAGGAATAAGACACACTGACTTGTTAGTGAGAAATGAGTGGAAGGCAGCCTCCAGCTGCTATGATAGTCCAGACAGGACATTAAGCAGTGTGTAGGAGAGAAGCCCAGCATCCCACTGCTAGTCCAGGGGCAACTGAATCTTTTCTTTACACATGAAGGGTGGGGGCTGATGGAGCTCAGCCCCGTTGCTATGATGAGGATGGTTACCAGCCATATTGCACCATCCATCCACCAGAAAAATTAGGGCTAATAGGCTGATGACGAGGACGGTTACCAGTCCTTTGTACCATCAGCTGAGGCTGTTGATGCTGATGGATTTCCATGATTTTGTACCATCAGCCACCCATGGCGGGGGGGGGGGAGCAAGGATGTTGGTGTTGAGTGCTGCACTATCGCGTCTATCTGCAGCATTCAGTAAAGATAGGGTGACATGTAAAAGAGTCAGAGGATTGTTTTACCTTTCGCTTCTGGGGGTGGGTGGGGGGTGGGTGAGTAGATTGCCAAGCTATGCCCTGACCCGCGGACACTGTGTTTGACCCTAGAAGCATTTGGAGCTCAGCCAAGAATGCAAATACTTTTCGGAGGCTGCAGGAACTGTGGGATAGCTTCAGTCCTCCAGTCCATGAGCATCCATTTGATTCTTTGGCTTTCCGTTACGCTTGTCACGCTGCAGTGCGCTGAGTCCTGCTATGGCGTCTGTCTGGAGATTTTTAAAAAAGGATTCTGAATTTCATCTTCTGTAACGGAGCGCTGATAGAACGGATTTTCCTGCCCTTACAGCGATCACATCCGCATGGTCCATGCGGGAGCTCTTTTTTTATTTTGATTTCGGACTGCATCGCCACCCGTGCTGATCGGAGCTCCACGCTGGGCAAACAGGAAATATTCAAAAGTTCGCGGGGCTTTTCCTGTTTACCTGACCACTGCATCCGAGTTCAGATTGCAGTCCAGAGCGGTCACTGGTGCACTGTGGGATAGCTCCCGGAGGCCAATACCGTCGATCAGCGTCCACACTAACCCTAATCCGATATGTTAATACCGATACTAGCGTTACTCCTCTCGTTAGGGAGGAGTACAGAAACCGGTTTAAAGAGCCATTAAAATCGATATAAGGTGCCTCCTAGTGTGGACGGTTTTGGCGTTAAATCGGTTTTACGCTCCTAAAACCGATTTAAACGCCTAGTGTAGACCAGGCCTTACTCTTGCCACTATGCCCTCAGGGTTCCCAACCTGTTTTCCAATCTCTTTATCTGTTGCCTGCCTGCTTGTCTGGGCCTGATCTTGCTTTCCTCATTGAGCCATTCCTTCCATGGACACAAGCTTTGTTCCACTACCAAGACAGTTTGTACAAACAGTTTATAGTTTTTCCCGAGAGATGGGTTGGAGCGAGGACTCTAATTCTCCCCCTGTTGCCTGGCACTTCTACAACCGGGGGTGTGCATGCCGGAATGATCGATCACTTGATACGTCTGGAATACCTTTTAGCAATATTTAGCAGTGTGTTCAACAATCACAGGGCATGTCTTCCCCCTTTTGCAATTCTCCACCAAAAATGTTATGCTTCTAAGAAGCACACGCGAGCTTTTTTAGGGGAAAAAGGCAATACACCCTGTTTACTGAAGATACAACAATTATCATATGCATTCAATCACACACACATACACACTGTCCCACCAGTCAATGTTATAGTTACCAGTTCAGAGTCTGGATCAGCCTAGTGGCCAGCTAGGTTGATCATGGGTAGGGAGGAGCCGGGTTCTGTTGGTCATGACACGATGGTTCGGGGAAGTCTTGGCAGGACGAACCCAGAGTTTCATGGCAAGGCCCCCTGGTTATATAGTGATTTTTCTTCATTGGGACCAATGAGTTTTGCACCGTTATGCTGTAATCAATTGTTGTTTGACGAGTGTTTGGGGTTTTTTAAATTGTTTTTTATACCCTTTATTTTGTTTTTTCATTCTCTTTCTCAGGGAGTATTTCAGGCTGGGTTTGATTACAGCTGTTTTGTCCCCATTGGTAGGTGCCTGTCTCATTTTTAGAGTCATCAATCTGCCCCCTTCTGACATTTCAATAGGGCTGTGTTGTAATCTTCTGGCGCCCTTTGTCTGTCCTCGGTTCCTCCCTAGAACATCTGGTCCGGTCCGGTGATGGGCTTTACACTTATCTTCTAACACACACGGTCCGTATTCACACACAAAACAGAATTGATTTACACAGAACATCTGAACAGGCACAGAGTGAAATGCAGGCAGAGCTCACACTGCGCGGGAAACAGGGAAGGAAAAGGTTCTTCTCCCAATGACAGTTGGGGAAATTTAGCAGAGAAAAGTTCCAGTTGGGGTCTTTGGCTCCATCTGGGGTGCCCAACTCCCATGGACACACCCCAGGAACTGGACTGCCAGTGTTACTGCTATGTCTGTAATGTGTCCATGGTCCTGACTCCCAGCCCTGCGCTAATCCCTTGACCCCACTCCTCCGCCAACGCCTGGGATAGAACCCAGGAGTCCTGACTCCAGATGTGCCCCTCCGCCATGTTCCTTTCACTCTCCTACCAAGATTGTGATCTCAGCTTCCCCGGGTCAGTCTGGAGTCACCCCTGAGTGCAATGGGGTCAGGGTCAGATTCTGCTCCCAGCCCCTCTGCATTTTCCCCCTGCCTGGGTCTGTTCTCAGCTTACCCAAGTCCTGGGGCTCCCGTCAGATACAGAGCCAGCTGCCGGCATAGCTAAGAGTCCCTGAGTCTCTTTTGCCTTCGGATGTCCTTAGAGAGCTTCACATTATGCCTGAAGGTGCATTTGTCCCTGTGTCTGGCTGATCTGAGGCTTTCTTACCTGCGGACGTTGTCACCATCTGATCCCCTGATGTGTCCCGTTGCAGTAGGTGAGGCCAGGCTGGCTGGGCCCAGGGGGATCCGGTAGAGGACGGGCTGGCTGGGCCCAGGGGGATCTGAGACAGGTTGGGCTGCCTAGGCCAAGGAGGGATCTGGAGCTGGCTGGGTCCAGGGGGATCCGGGGTGGGCTGGGGATCTGGGGCAGGCTGGCTTCACTGGGCCGAGAGGATCCGGGGCAGTCTGGGCTAGCCGGGCCTAGGGGAGATCTGGGGCAGTCCGGGCTAGCTGGGCCCAGCAGGATCCAGAGCAGGCTGGGCCCAGGGGAGGCCAAGTATGGCTGGGCCCAGGAGGATCCAGGGCAGGCTGGGCTGGCTGGGTCTAGCGGGTGTGGGGCGGGCCAGGCACAGGGGGATCTGGGGCTGGCTGGGCCCAGGGGGATCTGGGACAGGCCGGGCTGGCTGGATACACTGTCCAGTCTGATGCTCTGTTTCTTCTCTGTCCCTGACCAGCCTGGACCCTGCAGATAATGACCGGGGAGGGGCTGGCTCCAGGTCTAGTTGCCAGCCACCCCTCTCCACTGGCACCGGCTATGGGGCTCTGCCAGGCCCCTCTGTGCTGGCTCCTGTTCCATCCCCCGTGCAGTGTCTCCCGGTGCTCATGGGCACAGGGCTTTGACACCCCCACAGTCCTGGGGCAGGCCCAGATCTGGCCCTAATGGGGCTGCCCATGACCCCGTCAGCCTAGACTGGCCCCAGCCCATCCCAGGCAGGGAGCGAGGCCCAAGGGCCCATCCTGCGCTGCTCAGCCCCGCTGGCTCGCCGGGTGTCGGTTGGTGGTTGGGATGTCACAGGCATCGGACACAATCCCCTCTGGCCCCTTGTGGCCTGGGGCAGAGGCCTGTCACCGTGACTGTTGGGAAGATCCTCCGCACACACACAGGGGAAGCTTTCACAACCCTGGGGCTCGTGGGCTGAGGTCGGATAAGTCGGCGAAGGGACGGGGCTGGGGAGTGTCTGACTTTAGGCAGGAAAATTTTCTACCCAAGGCACAGAAGAGCTGGGGGAGGCGATGGGAAATGTCATGGCTGGATGCCCATTGGGTGCAAAGCCCACCTGGGAGAGCTGAGAGCGAGCAAAGAGGACACGTTCCTGGCTAAGGAAGTTTCCCACCCACAGCCTTTGCAGTGATGTCCCAGCTGGCTGGGACCCTCCTTCCAGAGACAGGCCAAGCTGAGCTTTGTCTCATTGGGGAAGGATCAGGGCGTGTCTCAGTCCCCCTGTGACACCCCAATCCGCATTGTCCGTACCCTAAACAGGACACCCCTCCCCCTGCAGGTTTTGTTTCTTTCTGGACCTTTTCCTTCACTTCACACCCCACAGCTCAGCATCAGGCTCAGCAAGGCAAACAGGCCCCACTGAGAGCCCTAAAATGCCCCCAGCCTCCCAAACACACCGACTGGTTCTGAATTGGCAGGAAAGCGTTTTATTGCAAGAAGCAGCAAGGAAACAAACTCAGTGACAGCTTCCAGGGCCCCGCCTGGGACAATCTTCTCCCCACAACCTGCCCCCAATACCGAATGGATGCGGGGTAGGAGGGGCAGCTGTATTGTGTAATGGGCATCCAGCGAGGTGGGTGCTGGGCTCAGGCTGAGGGTTTCAGTGCCAGCCAAGGGGGCTGGGTGCCCGGATTTTCAATCATGCAGATGGGCACACAATATGGGAACCCCCCACCCCACCCCGGAAGGCCCCAAGCTGCCGGCCTGTGGGATAAGGGGAGATGCTGAATGTCCCTGTGGAGACGCATGGCAGGTGCTGTCGCGGAGGGGCAGGGATGGGGCAGGAGAGCCCCCAATGACAGGAGAAAAAGGGGGAGCCCCCACCGCCCAGCCCATGGCCAGCACCTGGGTTCTACACGACTCTGAGGAAGCGCACGGGCAGCCCCCAGATACAGGCCACGCGGATCCTGCGGGTCTGGGGTACTCCCCTGTAGACACAGCTTGGTGGGCTGGGGGGTTTGTTCAGCCAGCAGGTGGTGACGGCGTAGGCTGCGTTGCTGTCACATTCATTGTATAGGTTGCATCTCCCTCTGGTAGTGCAGATGGTCCGGAGCTGGCTGGCGGGGGCGTGGATGAAGGTGTGGGTGAGTTTGCAGGCAGCCATGTTCTGGCTCATGAGCCGCATGATGTGATCGCAGTAGCTCTGGCCCTTGGGGGGTCGGGTCTTGGGGAAATCAACGTGTTCACTCACAAAGTTTTGGTAGCTGTCGGGTGGTCTGATGATCTGGGCCAGGCAGGTTACCAGCAGGATGAGGGTCAGGAATAGCAAAGGGCAGGGTCCCCTCAGGGCCATGGTCGCGTCTGTCACTGGATCCACCTGCAGGGGGGAGTCGGGGAGATGGATGGAGACTGTGCGGGGTGGGGATCTGCCTCCTCCATGGAACCTCCTGAGCCCAAACCTCTCCCCCTGCCAGGCCCGTCTACCCCTAAATGCTCATTACCCAGTCTGAGATCAGGCCCCTGTACTACCCTGACAGAAATCAGGGCCCTCATTGTGCCAGGCGCTGCCCAGACCCCAACTGAGATCAGGCCCCCGTTGTGCTGGACGCTGCACAGACCATGACCAATGTCACGGCCCCATTGTTCCGGGCACTGCACAGAGCCCGACTGAGAGCAGGGCCCCTTTCTGCTCGGAGTGTCGCAGACACAGAGTGAAATGCAGGCAGAGCTCACGCTGTGCAGGGAGCAGTTCTTCTCCCCCCTTTACAGATGGGGAAGCTGAGCAGAGAGAAGTTTACATTGAAGTTTTCAGCTCCCTCTGGGGGCCCAACTCCCATGGACACACCCCACGGTTTGGCCTGGAGACTCCGGGGGGGCCCTTGGAAATCTGCATCCTAAGCAACAGGGAATGAACCCAGGACTCCTAAACCCTGTGGAGATAAACGCCTAGAAGAGCAGCCGGCCAGGAACTGAACCGTCAGTGTTACCACTATGTCTGTAATGTGTGCATTGCCCTGCCCCCCAGCCCCCTGTTCAAACCACTAGACCCCACTCCCCTCCCAGAGCCAGGGCAAGAACCCAGGAGTCCTGACTCCCAGTGTCCCCCCATGTTCCTTTCACTGTCTTGCCAGGTTTCTGAACTCAGTCCCCAGGGTCAATCCAGAGTCACCCCCTGAATGTGATGGGGCCCAAGCTGGATTTTGCTCCCTGCCCGCCGGGGTCAATCCACAGTGACCCTGTGACATTCTATGCCTTGGGGGAGCATACTGTAACCACCATGTTCCTCATTTTCAGATAATCATGATTGCACAAATAAAGCAGGCCTTGTAAGGTATCAGGGGAAAGGTTATGATCTGCTGAAAGTTGTTTCTCTATCCATATATGTGTATCATTAATACAATGAAGTTATGAGAATTGTGTTAATAAAAATAAATATATGGAGATGTACCTATCTCATAGAGCTGGAAGGGACCTTGAAAGGTTATTGAGCCCAGCCTGCTGCTCATTAGCTGGACCAAGTACTGATTTTACCCCAGATCCTTAAGTGAATTCAATCCCCCTCAAGGATTGAATTCACAGCCCAGGGTTTAGCAGGCCAATGCTCAAACCACTGAGCTACCCCTCCCCGCTGTATGGAGTATAGTCTGGTGGTCACTAAAACATGCTGTAAGTTTGGGACTCGGCCAGACATCAGCTCCCCAGAGACGACAGCATGGAAAATAACCAACACCCGGGCTGGGTGTCAAACAACCCATCACCAGCCATTGTCCAGCAAGGGAGCTACAATGCAATGGCTCACCTGCACGAGACCCCACCAGGGGAATTGCTTAAGCTTGCTTGGAGAGACTCAGCAATGCCCCCAGACATGCTGCCCAAGCACATGGACTGGGGGTATAAAACAGATGGAGTGGACACATACTGGGCCCTTCTCCTGCCCCCACTTACGCTGCAAGCAGCCAAGACAGTGAGAAGAAAAGACTCCGACACAGGAGATTGGCCCAGGTTTAAGGAACAAACCTATATATGAAGGACTGCAACATCCAGAGGGGTAAGCAAAACTGCTTAATCTAGTTGCTGCCCAGTCTAGTAGGGTTGAGAGTTTAAACTGCGTACTTATATTGTATTTCTTTTGGTAACTAATTCTGACTTTTTGCCTGTCACTTAACATCACTTAAAATCTACCTTTTATAGTCAATACATTTGTTTAATTGTTTATCTTTACCCGTGAGTCTGTATGAAGTGTGGGGCAAACCTGCTTAGGTTTGGTGTATGTCCACTTTCCATTGTTGAAGTGGTGAACCAATTAATAAATTTGCACTGCCCATGTTGAGCAGTGCAAGACACAGGGCCGCCCAGAGGATTCAGGGGCCCTGGGATCTTCGGCAGCGGGCCCCCCCCCGCCAAAATTGCCGCCGAAGACCCAGAGCGGAAGAAGCTTCGGGGGCCCAGGCCCCACGAGCGTTTTATGGAGGCCCCAGAGCGAGTGAAGGACCCCACTCCAGGGGCCCCAAAAAACTCTCCTGGGGGGCCCTGCGGGGCCTGGGGCAAATTGCCCCACTTGCCCCCCCCCGGCAGCTCTGGCAAGACTGTATATTCCTGGGGTATAGTGCTGGGAGCTGGGGGGATCTGGCTGGTGCCTTTCTCTGTGTGACTCATGAGTGGTTCTGGGAGCATTCATGCAATCCAGCTGGGTGTGGAGCTCCACATGCAGTTGTGCTGAGTGATCACAGCGCCTGGAGGGGCTTGCTGCTGGTCACTAGCACAGCATTGTGAGAGACAGCCCAGGCTGGGGAGAGTTCGGGGGCACAGTCCCAGGCTGCACCCCAGGGGGATCCCGTCATACCCTCACTCTGCATTTCCCCCTGGGGAGGATCTGTTCTCAGCTCACCCGAGTCCTGGGGCTCCTGTCAGAGATGGATTCAGCTGCTGGCAGAGCTGAGAGTCCCTGAGTCTCCTCCCCCTTCAGATGTCCTTATATAGAGCCTGACTGGGCAGTTGGGGTGGGGCAGCTCCTCCTACTGAAGGGCCCAGAGATGCTCACTGGGGCAGGGAGTTACAGGGGAAGTGGCACAGGGCAAGGTCCTCTGACACTCAGAACCCACCAGCCCCAGTACCTGGTGCTCCTGCCCCTGTGATCCTCAACCCAAGGTTTCTCCAAGAATGGAAATGGAACCCAGAAGTCCTGGCTCCCAGTCCCCCTGCTCTTACCACTAGACCCCACTCCCCTCCCAGAGCCAGGGATAGAACACATAAGTCCTGGCTCCCAGACCCTCTAACCGCACGGCCCTGGTGCCCCAGTGAATCTACTCCCTTACTGATGCCCTGGGTACCCCGTAACCACAACCCTCTGCCCCAGTCAGTCCCTGCCCAGGTTCCCAGCCAGGGGAAGGGCAGGCATGGCTGCTAGAGACGCCCATGCCCAGCAGAGCCAGTAGGAGCCAGTCCTGCCCTCCCGGTGCCACCCGAGCCCCAGGGCCTAGTGGAAGGGCGAGGGCTGGAGGGGTGCGGTTGTCTCTCATGGGTGTGTGTCCCAGCCCTGCAGTGCGTATGTGAGAGAGAGAGCAAGAGAGAGAGATGGAGCCAGAGTGTATATGACCAGGAGAGTGTGTGTGTGTATTAGGGTGACCAGATGTCCGCTGACCGGGCCTTTGACTGGTTGGTGGCACCGCACAGCAGGGCTGGCAGTCTCCCTGCTAGCCTCCCCACCGCGTGGCTCCCTGGAAGCAGCCGGCATGTCCCCACTCCGGCTCCTATGCTTAGTGGCAATCAGGGGGCTCCGCATGCTGTCCCTGCCCCAAGCACCGCCCCCTCAGTTTACATTGGCCAGGAACCACGGCCAATGGGAGATGCAGGGGTGGTGCCTGCAGACAGGACAGCACACAGAGCCACCTGACTATGCCTCCAAATAGGAGCCGAAGTGGAGACATGCTGCTGCTTCCGGGAGCTCCTTGAGGTAAGCACCACCCGAAGCCTGCACCCCTGCTGCCCTCCTGCACCCCAACCCCCTGCCCCAGCCCTGATCCCCCCAAACCCCTCCGTCCCAGCCTGGAGCACCCTCCTGCACCCTGAACCCTTCATTTCTGGCCCCACCCCAGAGCCCGCAACCCCAGCCCTCACCCCCTCCTGCACCCCAGCCCCCTGAGCCAGCCCAGTGAAAATGAGCAAGTGAGTGAGGGTGGGGAGAGCGAGACAATGGGCGGGGGGGTGATGGAGTGACCGGGAGCAGGGCAGGGGGCAAGGAAAGGGTGTTCAATTTTGTGCAAGTAGAAACTTGGCAACCCCAGTATGCACGTGTGCTCATGTGTCTGTATCAGAGGGGTAGCCATGTTAGTCTGGATCTGTAAAAGCAGCAAAGAATCCTGTGGCACCTTATAGACTAACAGACGTTTTGCAGCATGAGCTTTCGTGGGATGCAAGTAGTGGAAATTTCCAGGGGCAGGTATATATATGCAAGCAAGAAGCAAGCTAGAGATAACGAGGTTAGTTCAATCAGGGAGAATGAGGCCCTGTTCTAGCAGTTGAGGTGTGAAAGCCAAGGGAGGAGGAACTGGTGTCTGTGTGTCCGAGTCAGTGTGTTGTCAGTGTTTGTGTGTCACTCTGGGCCCGGGGCACATTTGTCCCTGTGTCTGGCTGATCTGGGCCTTTCTCACCAGCTGAACATGTCGCCATTTGATCCCCTGATGTGTTCTGTTGCAGTAGGGGAGGCCAGGCAGGCTGGGCCCAGGGGTGATCTGGGGCAAGCCAGGCAGGCTGGGCCAAGGGGGATTCGGGGCAGGCCAGGCCGGCTGGGCCCAGGGGGATTCGGGGCAGGCCAGGCCGGCTGGGCCCAGGGAGATACGGGGCAGGCCGGGCCGGCTGGGCCCAGGGGGATTCGGGGCAGGCCGGGCCGGCTGGGCCCAGGGGGATTCGGGGCAGGCCGGGCCGGCTGGGCCCAGGGGGATGCGGGGCAGGCCGGGCCGGCTGGGCCCAGGGGACTGGGGCAGGCCGGGCCGGCTGGGCCCAGGGGATGCGGGGCAGGCCGGGCCGGCTGGGCCCAGGGGATGCGGGGCAGGCCGGGCTGGGCCGGCTGGGCCCAGGGGGATTCGGGGCAGGCCGGGCCGGCTGGGCCCAGGGGGATTCGGGGCAGGCCGGGCCGGCTGGGCCCAGGGGGATTCGGGGCAGGCCGGGCTGGCTGGGCCCAGGGATATCTGGGACTGGCCAGGATGGCTGGATACACTGTCCAGTCTGACACTGTTTCTTCTCTGTCTTTTCCCCCCGAACAACCCAGACACCACAGATAGCGACCGGGGAGGGGCTGGCTCCAGGACCGGTTCCCAGCCACCCCTCTCCACTAGCACCAGCTGTGGGGGCCCTGCCAGGCCAACTCTGTGCCGGCTCCTGTCTCATTCCCCCTGCAGTGTCCCCCGGTGCTCACAGGCTTGTCAGCCTGGACTGGCCCCACCCGTCCTGAGCAGGGAGCGACGCCCGAGTGCCCGTCCCACGCTGCCAAAGCCCCTCTGGCTCGCCGGGTGTCGGTTGGTGGTTGGGATGTCGCAGGTGTTGGACACGATCCCCTCTTGCTCCCTGTGGTCTGGGGCAGGCAGCTGTCATGTGATGGCTGGGAAAACCCTATACACGCAGAGGAAGTTTTCACAACCCCGGGGCCCTTACCCGCCAGAGATCCTCACATCTCCCCACAATCTCCTCCCTGCCAGGGCCTCCACATGCCCCCCAGTGCCCTCTCTCCATACCAGGGTCCCCCATTCCCTACTCATGCCAGATGCTACCTGCACCTCTGTTCTCACTTTGCCCCACACCAGAGTGCCCAGGGCCGTGAGCCATCCTCTACCCTTAGGGGAGGGTCTATGCCAGCTGGGGGCAGCTCCCCGACTCCACTGGCCATGGGCGACACAAACCCGCCCCTCTCAGTGTACGCGGGTGCCACTGTCCATACGCCGGGTGGGCAGAAGCCAGAAGACAGGCCTGGCTGGCAGGGGATGGATCACTCAATAATTGCCCTGGTCTGTTCATTCCCCCTGAACCATCTGGCACCGGCCGCTGTCAGAGACAGGCCACTGGCCCGTTGGTCTCACCTGGGATGGCCGTTCTTCTGGAGCACCAGGCACATGCCAACCCCCGAGCGTCCCCCTGCGGTGCCCAGCCTGGGCTCCACGACACACACGGCATTCACAGACCCACTGCCAGCAGAGGGACAGGGCCCCCAGCTCCTCAGGCCCCTCTCCGTTCACGCCCCCTGGATGCACAGCGCCAGCGTGGGCTACACTGAAATCCAGGGGAAGTTTATTTATCAGCGCTTGGTGGAGTCGCAAGGAAAAGTACTGGAAACAAATGGCTACATGGGAACTAAGCCCAGAGCCCACCTGGGAGAGCCCAGAGCGAGCTAAGAGGACACGTTCCTGGCTGATGAAGTTTGCTCACCCACAGCCTTTGCAGCGCTGTCCAGCCAGGCTGGCTGGGACCCTCCTTCCAGAGACAGGCCAAGCTGAGCTTTGTCTCCTCGGGGAAGGATCAGGGTGTGTCTCAGTCCCCCCATGACACCTCCTGACCCCATTGTCTGTGCTCTAAACAGGGCACCCCTCCCCCTGCGGGTTTTGTTTCTTCCTGGAGTTTTTCCTTGTCACTCCTCACCTCACGGCTCAGTGTCAGGCTCAGCAGGGCAAACAGGCCCCACTGAGAGCCCTAAAATGCCCCCAGCCCCCTAAACACACCGACTGGTTCTGCACTGGCAGGAAAGCGTTTTATTGCAAGAAGCAGCAAGGAAAGAAGACTCAGGGACAGCTTCCAGGGCCCCGTCTGGGACAATCTTCTCCCCACAACCTGCCCCCGATACCCAATGGACGTGGGATGGGAAGGGGTGGCTGTACTGTATTATGGGCACCCAGCAAGGCAGGCGGTTGGCTCAAGCTGAGAGTCTCGGTGCCAGTCGTGAGGGCTGGGCACCCAGATTTTCACTCATGTGGATGGGAATTGGGCACCCACTGTGGGAAACCCTCCCGCAGGCCCCAAGCTGCCGGCCTGTGGGATAAGGGGAGATGCTGAATGTTCCTGTGGAGACTTATCATGGGTGCTGTCCAGGAGGGGCAGGGACGGGACAGGAGAGCCCCCAGCAACAGAGGGCTGTCCAGGAATGAAAGGAGGAGCAGGGGACCCCCTGCCCATGGCCTGCACCTGGGCCCTACAGGACTCTGTCAAAGCACATGTGCCTTCCCTGGCCAGGGCCGGCTCCAGGCACCAGCATTCCAAGCTGGTGCTTGGGGCGGCATTCTGCAAGGGGCGGCAGTCCCCCTTATTTTGCCCCCAAGTAGCGCGCCGAATTGCTGCCGCGGGCGGGGAGGGGGGCAGTCTGTGTGCCCTTAGGGCGGCAGGCACGTTTCTGCGGCAGCGGCAATTCAGCGGCAGCTTCTATGTTTAGCTGTCCAGGACGGCTTCAGCTAAACATAGAAGCTGCCGCCGAATTGCCGCCGCCGCGGAAACGCGCCTGCCGCCCTAAGGGTGCATGGACTGTCCCTGACCCCCTCCCCCCAGGGTGGCAATTTGGCGTGCTGCTTGGGATGGTGAAAACTGTAGAGCCGGCCCTGTCCCTGGCTGCAGGTCAGGCGGATCCTGTTGGTGTGGGCTCTGCCTCGGTACGTAAAGCGCCTCGGGTGGGAGCCGGGCACCACCCGGCAGGTGGTGAAGTGGAAGCCTGCCTTACTGTCACAGTGGTAGCATCTGTCAGATGTCCCACCATGGCCGCAGATGGCCTGGGGCTGGCTGGCGGGGGCGTGGGTGAAGGTGTGGGTGGGTTTGCAGAAAGGGCTGGTCAAGTTCCAGGGGTGGCATCATGAAGTTGCCGTAGTGATGGTCATTGGTGGCGCTCGTCTTGGGGAAATCAACATGTTCTCTCACGAACCACTGGAAGCTGTCGGGCGATCTGAACTGGGCCAGGCAGGCGGCCAGCAGGATGAGGCAAGAAGAGCAAGGGGCAGGATCCCCTCGGAGCCATGGCGGTGTCTGTCACTGGATCAACCTGCACTGGGGCGAGGGGGGAGATGGATGGAGACAGCACAGGGTTGGGATCTGCCTCCTCCATGGAATCTCCTTGGCCTGAACCCCTCCCCCTGCCAGTCCATTCTGCCCCTAAAGCCTCATTACCCTGACCGAGATCAGGGCCCCCATTGTGCCAGGTGCTACACAGACCATGACTGAGATCAGGGCCTCTTTCAGCTTTGAGTGTCTCAGACACAGAGTGAAATACAGACAAAGCTTGCACGACGCAGGAAGCAGGGAAGGAAAGGGTTCTTCTCTCCCCGTTACAGGTGGAAAAACTGAGCAGAGAGACGTTCCAGTTGGGGTCTTCAGCTCTCTCTGGGGGCCCAACTCCCATGGACACACCCCAGTGTTTGACCTGCAGACTCTGGGGGGCCCTTGGAAATCCTCATCCTAAGAATCAAGGAATGAGCCCCAGGGCTCCTAAACCCCCATGGAGAACCACGACCAGCAGAGCATCCAGCCATGAAGTGAACTGTCAGTGTTACTGCCTTGTCTGTAATGTGTCCATTGTCCTAACTCCCAGCCCCCCGCCACCCTGCTCAAACCACTAGACCCCACTCCTCTGCCAGAACCTGGGGTAGAACCCAGGAGTCCGAGTTCCAGCTGTTCTCCAATCTGCCTTTCACCCTCTTGCCAAGAATGTGGTCTCAGCTGCCCTGGGGATCAATCCAGAGTCACCCCCTGAGTGCAGTGAGTCAGGGTCCGCTTCTGCTCCCAGTCCCCCAGGGTCAATCCGCAGTGACCCTTCCTCTGCATTTCCCCCCAGATGGGCTCTGTTCTCAGCTCACCCGAGTCCTGGGGCTCCCGTCAGAGATGAGTGTCCCTGAGTCTCCTTCTCCAGGTGGGGCAGGGAGTTACAGGGGAAGTGGGCACAGGGCAGGATGCTGAGACACTGAGAACCCCACAGCCCCAGTGCCTGTTGCACTGTGATCCTCAGCCCGGTGTTTCCCCAAGGATGGGAATGGAACCCAGGAGTCCTGACTCCCAGGCCCCACTCCTCTAACCCACTAGACCCCACTCCCTTCTCAGACTGGGGATGGAACCAGGAATTCTGACCCAGGTGCGCCAGTGAATCCACCCTGCTACAGGTTTATCCCCTTATTGGGTGCCCTGGTTACCCCATAACCACAATCCCCTGTCCCAGTCAGTCCCTGCCCAGGTTCCCTGCGCCGGTCCCTGGGCATGGCAAGGAACAGCGACCCAGCCAGGGGATTGGCAAGCCTGGCTGCTGGAGACACCCATGCCCATCGGAGCCAGTGGGAGACAGGTCCTGCCCCCCCAGTAACCAGGGGCGGCTCTAGACCCCAGCGCGCCAAGCAGGCGCTTGGGGCGGCCGTTTCCCGGGGGGGCGGCATTTGGTTCCGGTTGAGCTCCCGCCGGCATGCCTGCGGCAGGTCCACCGGAGCCCGGAACGAGCGGACCTGCCGCAGGCATGACTGCGGCGGGTCCCGTCTTCCCGCGGCTCCGGTTGAGCTCCCGCAGGCATGACTGCGGCAGGTCCGCTGGTCCCGGGCTGCGGTGGACCTGCCGCAGGCATGCCGGCAGGAGCTCAACCGGAGCCGCGGGAAGAGGGGACCCGCCGCGGGACCGGGGAAGGGCGGCGCAGCGCTCCGTGCTGCTTGGGGCAGCCTACTTTCTAGAGCCGCCCCTGCCAGTAACCCCTGAGCCCCAGGGCCTGGGGTTAGGACTAGGGCTTGAGGGACTGCCTGGGGCTTGTTGGCATCTCTCCTGGGTTTCTGTCCTGCTCCCTGCAGTGTGTGTGCAGTGTGTAGGAGTGTGTTGACAAGTCTGTGTGTGTTTATCTGTGAGCGGTGTGTATATCTGTGCAGTGTGTGTGTGTGTGTGCATATTTGCAAAGCATGTGTCTGGGGGGGAGGGGGTGCTCTCAGTGTGTGCTCTCTGTGTCTGGCTGATCTGGGCCTTTCTCACCAGCTGACCTTGTCACCAACTGATCCCCTGATGTGTCCTGTTGCAGTACGGGGACTGGGCTGGCTGGGCCCAGGGGGATCCGGGACAGGCCAGGCTGGCTGGGCCTCGGGGGGATCTGGGACAGGCTGGGCTGGCTGGGCCCAGGGGGATTCAGGGCTGGCTGGGCCCCGGGGGGATCTGGGACAGGCCAGGCTGGCTGGGCCCAGGGGGATTCAGGGCTGGCTGGGCCCAGGGGGATCCGGGACAGGCCAGGCTGGCTGGGCCCCCGGGGGATCTGGGACAGGCCAGGCTGGCTGGGCCCAGGGGGATTCAGGGCTGGCTGGGCCCCATGGGGATCTGGGACAGGCCGGGCTGGCTGGGTCCAGGAGTGGGAACTGGGTGGGACAGGCTGGCTTGGCCCAGGGGGCTCTGGGGCAGACCAAGCTGGCTGGATACACTGTCCAGTCTGACGCTCTGTTTCTTCTGTTTTTTCCCCCGACCAGCCCGGACCCCACAGATAACAACCAGGGAGGGGCTGGCTCCAGGGGCTCGTTCCCAGCCACCCCTCTCCACTAGCACCGGCTATGGGGGCTCTGCCGAGCCCCTCTGCACCAGCTCCTGTCCCATTCACCATGCAGTGTCCCCTGGTGCTCATGGGGTTGGGGTTTTGACACCTCCCAGTCCCAGGGCAGGCCCAGATCTGGCCCTAATGGGGCTGCCCCCAACTCCATCAGCCTGGACCAGCCCCAGCCCATCCCAGGCAGGGAGTGAGGCCCAAGGACCTGTCCTGTGCTGCCCAGCCCTGCTGGCTGGCCGGGGGTCGGTTGGTGGTTGGGACGTTGCTGGATCCCTGCCTGTGGTCTGGGACAGGCTGCTCTCCCTGGGATGGGGGAGGAAACCCTGCACACACAGGGGAAGTTTCCCAACCTGGGATGGTGCAATGGGCTAACGGTTGGTGACTCCACCGGGCAACAGGATATGCCAATGGCTGCTCGTTCCCCGCTGTTACCCAAAGAGCCCTGCTCCCGCGTGGGGTGTCGTTATGGTGTGCGGAGAAGGGAATGATGCCAGGTTAAAACACACACACCCATCTAGACACACACCCAGACATCCCCATCCACAGATGCCACACACGAGTACCCACACACCCATCTACACGCCACCCTCGGCCCCACCCAAACACACACACACACATCCAGTGAGAGAGGCAGAGCCCCTAGCCACAGAGCAGGGCAGTAGCCCTCAGTCCAGCCAGCCCAGCCTATCCCTTCCCCTTGGCCCAGGTCGGCCAACTGGCCCAGTTTGTCCATCCTCTCCCCGCCTGGTTTGTGAACTGTAAGCTGGTAACACAAGGACACAGTGTCCCTAACACTGCGTGGGCTCTTCACTCAGGGAACTAGCTATGCTGGACCGGCAGCTGGACATTCCAGCACTGTGCACACAGACTGACTGCCAGGGGCCTCCTTCCAACTCCTCCCTCCTGCAGCCTAGCTTCTCCAGCCCATTGCCACGTGGGTCGCTGCCTCCCACGGCCCAGCCAGACTCATCTCCCTGCCTCCCCACACCCAAATTGGCCCCTCGTCCCAGCCAGCCTGATCTACCCCCGCTCCCCGTGGATCACCCCTCGGCCCAGCCAGCCCGGTTTCCCCCTGTCCAATAGGACACATCAGAGGAGTGCTTAATTTGTAATGAAAGAGGTGTCTGGGCTCGAGCAATTATTTTACATTCATAACTGACACAGCAAGTCCAGAGATGCTGGGGCTCAGCCCAGCCAGGCCCAGATGTTCTAGGGGCTCTGAACTGCCAGGCTCAAAGGTGCCGGGAATATGAACTTCCAGGCCTGGAGGTGCCAGGGCCATGAACTGCCAAGGGCCAGAGGCAGGGGCAGCTCCAGGCACCAGCGCAGCGAGCGTGTGCCTGGAGCAGCAAGTTGGGGGGGGGAACGGGGAGCATGCCGGTCGTCATGAGGGCAGCAGTCAGGGAGCCTTCGGCTGCGTTTCTGCGGGACATCCGCCAGTCCTGCGGCTTCGATGGCAATTTGGTGGCGGGTACACTGACGGCACGGGACCGGCAGATCACCCACAGAACCGCTGCCGAATGGCGGGGTCACTGACTGCCATGCTTGGGGCAGCCAAAAACATAGAGGTGCCCCTGGCCAGAGGTGCCAGGGCTCTGAACTGCCAGGTCCAGAGGTGCCAGGGCTATGAACTGCCAGGCCCAGAGGTGCCGGAGCTATGAACTGCCAGGCCCAGTGGTGCCAGGGCCATGAACTGCCAGGCCCAGAGGCGCTGGGGCTCTGAACTCCCAGGCCCAGAGGTGCTGGGGCTCTGAACTGCTGAGCCAGAGGTGCCGGGGCTCTGAACTGCCAGGCCCAGAGGTGCCGGGGCTCTGAACTGCCAGGCCCAGAGGTGCTGGGGCTATGAACTGCCAGGCCTGGAGGTGCCAGGGCCATGAACTGCCAAGGGCCAGAGGTGCCGGGGCTCTGAACTCCCAGGCCCAGAGGCGCTGGGGCTATGAACTGCCAGGCCTGGAGGTGCCAGGGCCATGAACTGACAGGCCCAGAGGCGCCGGGGCTATGAACTGCCAGGCCTGGAGGTGCCAGGGCCATGAACTGCCAGGCCCAGAGGCGCTGGGGCTCTGAACTCCCAGGCCCAGAGGTGCTGGGGCTCTGAACTGCTGAGCCAGAGGTGCCGGGGCTCTGAACTGCCAGGCCCAGAGGCGCTGGGGCTATGAACTGCCAGACCTGGAGGTGCCAGGGCCATGAACTGCCAGGAGCCAGAGGTGCCAGGGCTCTGAACTCCCAGGGCCAGACGTGCTGAGCTCTTGTCTGACACACTGCACCCCCATCCCCCCTTGCTGAGCCCAGTGCCTTCAGTTCAGCTACAGCATTGTAGCCTAAAGACTCAGCTGTTGTGAGCCAGAGGCAGAGCCCGAGGTGCCCCCAGTGCTGAGGCCCTGCCCTAGCAGGTGACACAGGCCCAGGTGATCCCAGCAGGCGCCCTGCACCCCATGCTGCAGAGGGAGGTGGAAACCTCCAAGGGCCCTGCCAGTCTGAGCGGGGGGTGTCCCTCCCCAGTCCCCCCCCAGATCTGGCCATCGGTTGGCCACCCTGAGCCTGTGAACCAGGCACCCCAGCCAGGCATGTGGAGAGGGGACTGCCCCACAGCACCCGGCCTGGTGCCTGCTTCCCTCACTACTCTCCCTCCCCCACCAGTGTCTCTGGGGCCCTCAGTGGGAGCAACTTCCCCTTCCAACCCCACCACGCCCAGCTGCCCAGCCCGGCTGTATAGAGGGGAAGCAGAGCCGGGGACTCTCAGCTCTGCTGGCAGCTGGATCCATCTCTGACAGGAACCCCAGGAATTGGGTGAGCTGAGAACAGACACATCCAGGGGGGGAATGCAGAGGGAGGGGCACTGCAGATTGACCCCCTGGGGCTGGGAGCAGAATCCAGCCCTGACCCCACTGCATTCAGGAGTGACTCCGGATTGATCCTGGGACTGCTGAGATCAGAATCTTAGCAAGAGAATGACAGGAACATTGGGGGACTCCTGGGTTCTAGCCCTGGCTCTGGGAGAGGAGTGGGGTCTAGTGGGCTGAGTCTGGTGGGGTGGGGCTGGGAGACAGGGCCAATGACACAACTGACAAACAAGTGCCCGTGGCAGGCTGGGGCTGTGGTTCAGGTTCTACACTGGGATTTAGGAGGCCTGGGTTTCATTCCCTCTTAGGGTGGGACTTTTAAATGCCCTTTGGGAGTCTGCAGGCTAAATCCCAGTGTATTCCAGTGGGACTTGGGCATCTTACTGGGAGCACCAAAGCCAGCCTTAGCTACTCTGTGCCTCAGTTTCCCCCATGCAATGGGGGCTAATAACCCTTCTCTGTCTGCTTGGCCCCTTTAGCCTGTAAGGGCTAGAGTCACAGAGGCACTTTGGCGCTGGGATGCTGACAGTCATGTCTCCTGACTTTCAGGGGCTTAGAAACCCCCTGGGATCCACCGAGGCGATGTTTGTCGCCCAGGCTCCCTTTATGATGGGTGGGGAGAGGTAGCGGCTCAGAGTGGGATTTCCCAAAGCCAGTGAACTAGGTGGGGAGCTGCTGGGGGCAGCTAGTGGGAGAGGCTGAGGAGAGGAGTGTGAGCCAAGCCTCTGGGAGCTTGGTACCTAAGTCCGAGCCTGAGGGGAGGCGCCCATAGGGGGCTAGAGGAGCTCTGTGCCCTCGAGTTGACCTAAACTCCAGAACCCTTTGCGAAGCTGACGTCAGCTTTGACGCTGGCAAGCACAAAACCCGTCAAAGAGAGGACAGATCAGTGCTACGTCCCGATATGGGTAGGGAGCGTTTTCACGTCCCGACCGGTACGGAGTAGGGCTACCAAACCGCACACAGAAACGGCACAGAACAAGCACAGACAGGTGCACGACAGATCAAGCGCCCTCGAGGCTGTGAACAGATCTGTTCCCAACACACGGAGTCTCCGATGCATGTATGTGACGTGCACCTTCTGTGCAAAGCGAACGTGCCACAAGAGGGTGCAGAGGAGAGCCAAGAGAATAATTAGAGGGTTAGAAAACCTGCCCTCTGGCAGTACAGTCATGGAGCTTAATCTATTTACTTTAACAAGGAGTAGGTTAAGGAGTGACTTGATCCCAGTCTACAAGTACCTACGTGGGGAACAAATATTTGATAACGGGCTCTTGAATCCAGCAGAGAAAGGTCTAACACGATCCAACAGCTGGCAATCAAAGCTAGACAAACTCAGCCTGGAAATAAGGGGTACATTTTTAGCAATGGGAGACACTAACCATCAGAACCATTTACCCAGGGTCGTGGTGGAGTCTCCATTGCTGGCCATTTTTAAATCAAGACTTTCTGACTGCTCTGCGCTAGAAGTTATTGTGGGGAAGGTCTCTGGCCTGTGCTCTATGCAGGTCACACTCAGTGATCACAATATCCATTCTGGCTTGTTGTCACCGAGCCACACAAATGGTGCTATGCCCCAGCTTTTAAGCAGTCCCTTGCAGGGACCCCCTTCAATGTGCCTTGGGATCCTACTCTTCCTCCAGGGTCAGCCACACGGCCTGGCTGCCTCTGAAACTGAGTCCCTGGGCTCCAACCCACCTGTTTCCGCTCCCCCAGGAACTTTGTCCAGAGAGTCCAACTGAGAGAGACACCTAGTCAGAGACAAAGATCCCTGAAAAGCATGTTGCATATGCATGCGACTTGCAGTTCACGTAGAAGTTCCCTTCAACCACTTACATTAAACACTAGCAACCGCTTCAGAAAGTCTCACATACAAACTGGCCTCTCTTCTGGCCTGCGGCATGGAGGAAAATGCAAAACATTCGAGTTGGCCTTTGTTGTGTAACCATGCATCTTAACCCACAAAGCACAATCAATACAACAACAATTACCAGTTTGTGATGTAATCAGAGCCTTATATGTTCTCTCTGTCCGAGTGTAAAAAGAATCTCTCCATCTCTGCCATGTAACCGCTGGTGGGTTAAGGAACTGGTGGCCTTTGCCGTGCCGTTGCTAATTTGTAGAACATGAGTAAGCCTTTAGGCTTAGCGTTAAGGGCAGGCCCGCAGACAGCATCTTCGGGCCCCAGGGCGGGGCAGTCAATGGGGCCCCTAGATAGGGATGGCTGGGGTTTACGCCATGCATGCATAAGCCGTGCCCGCCCGGACATGGTCTGCCCGACATTCGGGCGGTGCTGCACCTTCGCTGGCTGGTGCCTAGCGAGCTGCTTCCGGCTGCCCTGCTGGGGCGCGTTCTTCCAGCAAGGCCAGGGCTTCCACACGCCCACTTGGCTGCCTTCGCCGCCAGCGGTGCCGCCCCGCACCTGCCTAGGAGCCCTGCAGCCCGCCCAGGGGATTTAAAAGGGCCCAGGGGGGCTGTATATGAAAGTTCAATTAATAAAGGAAAAGTAATAGTTCCTCCCCACCAGCAGTCTCCATGGGCAGCAGGGAACCATTTGGGGAGGTATTTTAAGAGGGCAAGTGAGGGGTAGGGAGCAGGAAAACTCCCCAGCAGGGGTAGGCAGGTGACTATCAGCTAGTTGCTGGTGGGGAGCTGCACTGGGCAGTTGTGGGGGGCAGCAGCTAGGAGTGGGTAACCTGGGCCTGGGCAGTCTCCATTTGCAGACGTTTCTCCTCATCCTTCCTGGGCCATTCCATGCCTTGTTGCTGGCAGAGAACGGGCAGCCGCATCTCCAGGCTGCGCAAGCTGCACCCACTAACCCCCTTCCCATTTGAGGTAGGACTCAGGGTAACCGTTTCCCACCTAACAAAGACAATTTGCTGCAGGTCAAATGGGTGGGAAAATATCACAAATCTGAGGAGATTTTAAATGGACATTGATGAACTAGAGCGAGAATGGGGCAAAATCTGAGGTGGAGACTAAAGAAAGGGTCAATGACGTGAGAGAAAAGGGGAGAAACCTGCCTGGATTTTATACCCGTCAGTGATAAGCAGGAGAAATGGGGGAGAATTTTCTCACTATTGGAGAGAGAAGTGGCTAAATCTGAGGGGATTTCATTAGCTCCCCCTCCCCCTAGCATCAGCTCAGCTGCCCTGGGGGTCCCTGGCTGCACAGAGATAATTCAAACCCTCCCCACCCCATCACCATTTCACACCGTCTTTCTCCTCCCCCCATCTCTGGCTGATTTTCCAGCCTGGCCCTGCCTGACCCATTCCCTGCCCCCAGACACACAGAGGGAAATTCCTCCATGTCCCGCCTGCTCTGTCCCCGCCCGAGCCCCCAGCACTGCCCCAGGGCAGAGCCTGCCCCAGCTGGGGGCAGCATGAGGGCAGCGGCTCCATCACTGTCCAGGCCCCGCCCAGGCACATTCCCCAGCTGGGAGCAGATCCCCAGGGCCTGCGAGACCTGCGCTACTGGGGCCTTTGAGCAGCGCCTCCTTCCTGCCCGCCCCAGCACTGGCCCCAGCTCTCTCCTGCACGGGTGCCTACGGCTCCAGGTCAGGGCCGGCGGAGCCCGGGGCTGAGTCCAGCTGGAGAAAGTCCCCCCAGGCTGGGCACACAAAGACTTTCAGTGAAAGTCTGTCCCTGGCACAGGCCAGGGGAGGAGCCGCTACTGAGCCCAGGCTCCCAGCTCCCCCTGGAGGCTACAGTGCTGCACCCCGTGTCTGTGTTCGTTGTTTTTCCTGCTTCCTTCCTTCCTGCCAGTAGTCCCCCTCCCCCCATCCCCTTCCTGGCTCCTTCCGCACCGACCTGAGCCGGGTGTGTGTGTGGGGGGTCCCTTTTAAATTGCCTGGGCCCCTGGGCAATTGCCCTCTTAGCCCCGCCCTGTTGGCGGGGCCTGGTTAAGGGGCTGATATGTTTGCTAAAGCCTGGTACAGACTCTCCCAGCTTCTCCTGGGATCTGGTTTCCTGTCCATTATAGAGTCATTGTCAAAGATTGGGACTGGGGTTATTACCCGGTGTGTCCCCAGGCGGAAGAACAGGGGTAGGCACCCTATGGCACAGGTGGCACACAAGCTGATTTTCAGTGGCACTCACACTGCCCGCGTCCTGGTCACTGGTCCGTGGGGGCTCCGCATTTTAATATAATTTTAAATGAAGTTTCTTAAACATTTTAAAAACCTTATTTACTTTACATACAACAATAGTTTAGTTATATATTATAGACTTATAGAAAGAGCCCTTCTAAAAACATTAAAATGTATTACCGGCATGCGAAACCTTAAATCAGAGTGAACAAATGAAGACTCGGCACAGCACTTCCGAAAGGTTGCCGACCCCTGCGGTAGAACAAAGAGTCGACGTCACATGTGCGGCTCCAAGTACATAGATGTTGTGACTAGAAACAATGCGGTACGGCCCCTCCGTTATGGGTTACCCTCGCCGCTGGTTGGCTCCGTTTTGTTAACCCGACGGGCGTGAAGCAGCGGCCTCCTTTGCCTCGGCTAACTCCGGGGGTCCATGCCATGGAGTTGCAATCTCAAAGTCTTTGCATTTGCACACGAATCAAAATCCCCAGATGGAACAGAGAGAATTCTGAATTCTGTGCCCCTTGGGGAGGTGGGTTAACGTCAGTGATGGGAGAACCCCAATGGAGAATTGCAGAGCCGCAGGTTGTGGGAGTGGCAGGCCATAGGGCCAAAGGATACTGCCCACATTGAGTGGAATATGACGCTGCTAATGCCACTTTGTCCTTCACTAGCCTTAACAGGACTCCTGTGGGTGAATGGGTTTGTACATGGAGGTGAACCAGATCAGCAGAATAAACATTAGTGGGGTGTATTAGGTATTGCCAGAAGAGGACAGAGTTAAGACTGTGCTGGCATCTTAACTTTCCATTGCCTGCTTTTCAGAAGATTTTATTTTGCCCAGCAAAATGTTCTGCAAGAGGACGACATAGCACAAAGAAACCTTAATGCTGTGCTAACCTCATCGTTTTGGTCTGCTTTTCCCCACCGTGCTGTTCTCTCACATTGAGCTATTTCACAAGGCAGGAGGGAACAAAGACAAAGATACACTGGGGTTGTGTCCTGCTACAGGCAGGGAGTGCTGTCACGTCCAGACTGGTATGGAATGTGGTTACCAAATCAGAGCCAGAAAAGGCACGCAACAAGTAACGGCTGGTGGGGGATGTATGCCATCCCCTCCAGCTAGTGGATATAAATACAAGCCCTCCTAGATGAATGTGTGTGCAGCACATTTTCTGTGTACGGTGCACACGCCACCAGATTAATTGCTTCCCTAGAGGAGGGGTGTAGTAAGATGAGGCCCTGAAACATAAACCCTTATATCAGAGGCCCGGTATGAGGCCTAAGGCCTGAACTAAAGTAATGGTCAAGACGTTGCTAATGTAAGCAAGGAAATGGTCCCGCTATTGTGGGGAACTTTCCTGGCTTATACACGACCCCAGTGAAATGGGCTAGTGACAGAATTTGAGTCCTCGCTCCCACTCCCTTTACCCAGAACCCTGCCTGACCTAGAGGGCTCCCCTTCCACTCTGCTGTGTGGCAGAGTCCTCGTAACCCCAGCAAGGCTGGGCCCAGGATTCCTGGGGGGCTCAACTCCCAACCTTGTTGTGGTCCCTTAGGGGTCCCTTAGGGCAGGGGCTATGAGTCAACTGTGTGCCCTTGTTGCCAAGAAGGCTAATGGCATTTTGGGTTGTATAAGTAGGGGCATTTCCAGCAGATCGAGGGATGTGATCATTCCCCTCTATTCAGCACTGGTGAGGCCTCATTTGGAGTACTGTGTCCAGTTTTGGGCCCCACACTACAAGAAGGATATGGATAAATTGGAGAGATTCACCAAGGGCAAGTCATGCCTGACTAACCTAATTGCCTTCTATGACGAGATAAACGGCTCTGTGGATGAGGGGAAAGCAGTGGATGTACTATTTCTGGACTTTAGCAAAGCTTTTGATACAGTCTCCCACAGTATTCTTGCCAGCAAGTTAAAGAAGTCTGGGCTGGATGAATGGACGGTAAGGTGGATAGAAAACTGGCTAGATGGTCGGGCTCAATGGGTAATGATCAATGGTTCCATGTCTAGTTGGCAGCCGGTATCAAGTGGAGTGCGCCAAGGGTCGGTGCTGGGGCCGGTTTTGTTCAATATCTTCATTAACGATCTGGAGGATGGTGTGGACTGCACCCTTAGCAAGTTTGCAGATGACACTAAACTGGGAGGAGTGGTTGATACGCTGGAGGGTAGGGATAGGATACAGAGGGACCTAGACAAATTAGAGGATTGGGCCAAAAGAAATATGATGAGGTTCAACAAGGACAAGTGCAGAGTCCTGCATTTAGGACGGAAGAATCCCATGCACTGCTATAGACTAGGGACTGAATGGCTGGGCAGCAGTTCTGCAGAAAGGGACCTAGGGGTTACAGTGGACGAAAAGCTGAATATGAGTCAACAGTGTGCCCTTGTTGCCAAGAAGGCTAATGGCATTTTGGGTTGTATAAGTAGGGGCATTTCCAGCAGATCGAGGGATGTGATCATTCCCCTCTATTCAGCACTGGTGAGGCCTCATTTGGAGTACTGTGTCCAGTTTTGGGCCCCACACTACAAGAAGGATGTGGATAAATTGGAGAGAGTCCAGCAGAGGGCCACAAAAATGATTAGGGGCTGGAGCACATGTGTTTAATTTTTTAATTTAGGTTTATAGTTTAATAATAATTAATTTTATAATTTAATAGAATTAATATAAAAATATATTAATAATAAATATAATGTAAATAATGTGTAATATGTGTGATAAGAAGATAAAGGTGTGATCAGATCAGGAAGATAAGACAAAAATACAAAGGAGATTGGGGTATAAAAGGAATTACACTGAGACAAAGTTTAGTCACAAAACCTTTTAACAAAGTTTAGTCAAACAAGAAATAAAAAAATGTTAAAGCACAAAGTTTGAAAAAAAACAAACAAAACAGTATGATAGTAGAATATATATAATATTACAATATTTTCTTTAATGCATATAATGCATCTAATGCTAAATGCAGCAAATTCTGCTAGAGGAAATATAGTTAAAAAGAAACTGGTATAAAATTAAATAATTCTTAGCAGCCTAGCCTTAGAAGTGAAGTAGTAAAAATTATTTACATTAAACAACATTGAGAAGAATCAATATCATGACTTAGTATTGACAGCACAGCAGGAGGAAAAGGCTTCAAAGCAGGAGAGAGGTTGAGACGAACAAACAGGAGAGAGTATCCAGAGCCCTAATGGTGGATTATCACACCTCTATGGGAAAAAAATCCTCCTATGCCTCCAAATTCTGTCTTTCCCCATGGAAAGGTGAGGGTACTGTTTTCATAGGCTGACCTTTTGTGTACACACGCAATGCGTACTAATGAATACGTATCTCGTATTTTGTGTACTTTTTGTTATAAAATGTGGGCAAAAATACCCTAACTAGCACCTAGGTTAGTAGCAATATTCAAGAAAGAAAGTCCTAGACAATTTCCTAGGGTTTGTTTCCCTATTATCACTTTCTGAGTATGGGTTCTTGCTTTGCTCATCATCACAGAGAAAAAATAGGAGGCCATGATGGCCCAAACACTTCTAGGGTGTACAGCTGCAATTGCAAATTCTATTAATCTATACAGCCTACACACTTTTATCAAAAAGACATTTTATACAGACCAACAGATTAATCCTCAGGGCTACACATGACTTATGAGGAGAGGCTGAGGGAACTGGGATTGTTTAGCCTGCAGAAGAGAAGAATGAGGGGGGATTTGATAGCTGCTTTCAACTACCTGAAAGGGGGTTCCAAAGAGGATGGATCTAGACTGTTCTCAGTGGTAGAAGATGACAGAACAAGGAGTAATGGTCTCAAGTTGCAGAGGGTGAGGTTTAGGTTGGACATTAGGAAAAACTTTTTCACTAGTAGGGTGGTGAAGAACTGGAATGGGTTACCTAGGGAGGTGGTGGAATCTCCTTCCTTAGAGGTTTTTAAGGTCAGGCTTGACAAAGCCCTGGCTGGGATGATTTAGTTGGGGATTGGTCCTGCTTTAAGCACGGGTTTGGACTAGATGACCTCTTCAGGTCCCTTCCAACCCTGAGATTCTATGATTCTATGATTCTATGACTCTGGGGTACGCTCTCTGCACTGGGTGCTTCCCTGACCCACTGATCATCACATACAATTCAAAGCAAATACAATTTATTAAACAGAAACCAGTTTTTTAAAAATAAGTTAAAAATGGGACAGGTTACAGGAAAACAAGTCATCCCGCTCTGTGGCACAGGGCATCACAAACAGCAGCTCTGGAACGTAAGGGAAGTGTGATCCTCACACATCCCAGGCCTCCTTCTCAGACCCTGGCTGTGCTGCAGGGAGGCTGCGGTGGCCACACGCCCTCAGGCTCTAGGTGGCAGGACCCTTCTTCCCAGCATCACCCCGTCCCGTCGGGGTTACGATCCCCCTTCAAGTCTGGCCTGCTCGGCTGGGGGTGTCTCCCTGGTCTGGGCCCGCTGCCCAGGGTCCCCTTCGCTCTCCCCAGCTTCTCACACACCTGGCTCCGGACTGCTCCAGCCTCAGCTCCACCACTCTGCCTCAGCTCCAGCTCCACTCTGCTTAGCACAGCTACGGCTGCCGCTCTGCCTCCAGCTCCCTAGGCTGCTTCTCTGGCCCTCCTGGCTCTGGTTGCTACAGCCCTGCTCCCAGCACAGATCTGCTCTCTGGGCTGCTTCTGTGACTCTGCTCCCAGCACTGACCTGCCTCCTGGGCTGCTTTTCTGGCCCCTGTGGCTGGCACAGCTCTGCTCCCCAGCTCAGCTCGGGCCCCTGCTCTCTCCTTAGCTCGGCCCCACTCTGTTCCAGGCAATTCCAGCTCACTTGCAGGATGGGAACCTCCGGGGCTCCTGACTCCCTGATTAGCCTGCCCGCCCTGTCAATCAGGCTGACCTAGAGCACTGGTCTCTCCCCATTGTTCCTGGGGACTGTCAGTCTCAGGGTCCTGATTTCTCATTGACCCTTCCCCTTCCTTTTAGTACTGGGAGCTAGCCAGCCAAAATACCCCTGCTGAGTTTTGGTAAAGGGACCCCTTACGCAAACATAAAGCAAAGTTAAGCTGTGAGCCAGAGGCTCACAGAAGCTGGCAAGGAAAGGGCTGATGTTGCAAAATATTCATACCTAAAAGGTCCTGAACACTAGAGCTCTAAACATATGCTAGAATGGTACCAGAAGACTCCGATACTTGCACATTCCACACAGCTAACAAGGCACAGGTTGACCCATCATAAAGACAAGGGCAAAAGGGTGATATGATGGATAGAGTTGTTTTGTTCGAATCAACATGTACAATGTGAGAAGCGGCACCTTACTGCATAGAGGGGTTGCACCTTAATACGTCAGGAGTGATGTGTAACTTGTTTGCAGGCTCATTATAGCAGGCCTTGTTATTACCTTCTGGTGCAGGTGTTGTAACTGATAACCATTCTTTGTTGCCGGCCTGTTAGGTCAATTAAAGTTCAAATATAAACATGGAAGCACTTTGGTCAGACATGGAGTGACTTTAGTTCATTCAGGCCTACTACAAAAAGGCTTCATTGACACTGTGGTTTTCCACCCTCCTGAGTTACCTAGAGTCATGCCTAGTGACACCAACAGGGGGCAGTGGTAAATCCTGCCACTGACTGAGCCGGTCATTGTCAGGGAGCACATACGTACTAGCAGAACTGTAGATATCTGATCCGGGGAGCTAGAGACTTTGTTTTGTTTGACAGTGAACCTGGCCGAGTGCCTTCATATCTTGTCGGAGTCTGTGGTCATTGGGGGTTCTCGGGGGGTGAGCTGTGCCAACGATCTGCGCAGAGCCGGGGCAGCACACAGAGGGAACACACGCAACCGACTGTTATCCACACTGAACAGAGCAGAGCACCACACCGGTGACATCTGACAGCAAGGGGTATGTATGGCTCTGTCCTTCCCTGTGCTGCTTTACTTCAATTCATCTGGTTAGCTACACCTGGCTGTTTGGGCACATGAACCTTTTTAATATTGATCCACAAGAGCAATTGGCTATACTTCTGTCAGTCATCCTGAGGGGACTGGGGGAGAAGGGGGTCCCAGGGCAGAGGGGATCCTGAGGGGATTGGGGGAAGGGGAACCCAGGAAGGGAGATCCTGAGGGGATTGGGGGAAGGGGAACCCAGGAAGGGAGATCCTGAGGGGATTGGAGGAAGGGGGGCCTATCAAGGTCCCTTCCAGTTCTATGAGATAGGATAGGGAGTCCTTGGGAAGGAGGATCCTGAGAGGATGCAGGGAAGGGGGATCCTGAGGGGATGGGGGAAGGGTGGTCCCCAGGAAGGGGGGACCAGAGGGGAAGGGAAAGGGGAGTCCCAAGCAATGGGGGAACAAAGGTTAAGCCATAGCCCATGCTGCTAATATCCCCCTGTACCATGGGAACAATGCTCCTTTATCTTGTCGGGAACATGTGCCAGCCTGGCCCCTGATTAAGTAATCTCAGCTTGCTTTCCCGGAGCGCCGATCCCCCCATTCTCCAGCTAGCGTCGGGGAGGCGTGAGTGCAAATATCCCCCCAAAATCAAGCTCTGAGATGGGACCCCAAACCCAGACACACCACTACCAAGGCCTGTGTCAGGTGTAAAGAAACCAAGCTGTCACCCCCTTTGGGCAGGGCACCACAACCTCAGACAAGTCACCAGCACTCAATCAAAAGAACGACAGCACCGCATGGGGCATATCTTCCCTCAGGGAGACCCAGCCAGTGGCAGCTGCTCAAGCAGTCCCTGACCCCAGGGAGAACGGGAAATCTGCTCTCCTTCCCAGGCAGCCCCTAGCTGAGCCGGGTTCTGCCCTTGTTACCCCTCGCACCAAGCCTGACACCTGTTGCAGTTGTAACTGGAGCCCACAGCAGCTCATTTACCCTTTACACTGTGGGTTTGTGGGCCCCATCATGCTGGTTTATGGAGCTTGTAATCTCTTCCGGCTGGACCCTCACTTACTATGTGTATGGACAATGCCTAGCAGAATAGGGCCCTGATCTCAGCTGGGGGCTCCAGGTGCTACTGCAATGCAAAATAATCAATGGGAAGAAACTATTTTATCTTCTAGTGCCGAACACCATGCCTGCCATAGTCCCCAAGAGCAAAGCCCCAGGGTCCGATTTCTGCGGGGTGAACACATATTACTACGTCGTCCGCTCAGACCTGGGCTGCTACATGAGGTCGACCAATTTCAACGAAGGAAAAGATCTGAACGTGTTTAGTCTGCACCCCTCCTGCCAGGGTGGGGAGCACTATCTCGCCCACCAGGATAACCTCTTCTACATCATCAAAGGAGGGGCTTATCGCCGTGTGTCCAACATGAACATGGACGCAGAAGCCGTAGTCTACAATCTCCACCCCAATTGCCAGGGAGGAGACCATTATCTCTCAGTCTTTGGGTACTTCTACATCATCTTCCAGAGCAAGGGCGTCTACCGCAGGGTCACTAACATGAACACCGATTCTGATGCTGTCGAATACAGCCTCCACCCATCCTGCAGAGATGGCCTCTATTACTGGGGCATCAAGGACTATTATTATTTCGTCAAGCCACATGATGAATGGGGGATCCAGTATTACCGAACCACCAATTTCCACGAGAACACGGATGCCGTAACCTATTCCTTCCACCCTGATGTGGTCAACTTCCTCCCTGGTGGGTTGGCTATCACCCAGGGTTCAGCTTTCGGCACCTGGGAAGCCATCAAGACCATCTCCAATGATTCCAACACGCCCATCACCTGGAACAAGAAGATCACCAGGAAGGTGGGCTATGCCAAGGAGAAGATGAGCAGCATAGAGCACAACTGGAGCGTGAGCATCTCAGCATCATACCAGTCAGGAGCCCTCACCGAAGCCATTGCCAAGTACCAGTTCTCCCTCACAGCTCAATATGGCGGGAAAAGCGTCAACACGGAGCAGGAAAACTGGAGCGAGGCCACTGACGTGGAAGAGTCTGTCAGCTTGACCCTGCAGCCGAAGGAGAAGATCTACATATGGCAGTACCAGCTGGGCCTGGGCAAGAAAAGCATCTTGTTCTGCCGTGACATGAAATTCAACGACAATCCAAACCCACCTACTGAAGTCCCCCTGCCACCTTCTAACCAGTGATCTGAAATGGGGAGCCCCCAGGAATACCTAAGGGCCCGCCTGCTGCCTTGCGGTATTGCTAAGTATTGGGGTTGTTGGGGGTATATTTAGGGTTAGTATTTTACAGTAGTCATACTGGCTTTGCAGTGCAGGGCAGCTAGTGAGGCCCAGTCTGCCCTTAGGAATAGCAGCTAGGATTAAAATACAGAGACACAACTCTACGATCTACCATAATGATTGTCCGGTTGTCAATGGGTTTGCAGCTAACATGGCTGGAAAAGCATTTCCTGAGCCAGCATAGACAAAGCATTATTTCACTCTTTGACTAGCAGGATCAATGTTGCAGCGTCCCCACCCAGCTGAGACATGCTGAGCACATACTATTTCTCCTGGGGGGATTCTGCACCAATGTCAGGGTTCCTTCCCCACTCTGAACTCTGGGGTACAGATGTGGGGACCCGCATGAAAGCCCCCTAAGCTTATTTCTACCCGCTTAGGTTAAAACCTGGTACGCTGCCACCACCAAGTGATTTAACAAGAAACAGGGAAAGGAACCACTTGGAGTTCCTCTTCCCCCAAAATATCCCCCCAAGCCAGGGCCGGTGCAATCATTTAGGCAAACTAGGTGGCCGCCTAGGGCGCCTAGTGGTTGGGGGCGCCTAAAAGTCCCGAGGCGAGGAGGTGGAGTGGAGATGAGCTGGGTGGGGGGGTGCGTGGGGAGGGCTGCCCGCAGTAACCGGGGGGGAGGTGCACAGGGGAACAGCTCCCCGCCCCAGCTCACCTCCACTCTGCCTCCTCCGCTGAGCACACAGCCCCCGCTCTGTCTCCTCCAATCAGCACCGCAAGCCTGGGCGGGGAGGAGAATTAGAGCAGCGCCGGCGTGCTCAGTGGAGGAGGCGGAGCCGAGGTGAGCTGGGGCGGGCTCCCCAGGCAGGTTTAGCTTCCGCGGGGGGAGTCTCCCCAGTTGCCATGGCGGGGGAAGTCTCCCAGGCAGGGTTAGCTGCCGTAGCGGGGAAGGGGGGAGAGTCTCCCCTGGTGGGGTTAGTTGCCGTGGGGGGATGGGCGGAGAGTGGGGTTAGCTGTCGTGGGGGGGATAGCTGCTGCGGGGGGAGGGTTCCCCAGGTGGGGGGCTGAGTTAGCTGCCGTGGGGGGGCGGGGTTAGCAGGGTGGGGGGGCGCAAGGTGGAAGTTTCACCTAGGGCGCGAAACTTCTTTGCACCGGCCCTGCCTTACACCCCCTTTCCTGGGGAGGCTTGAGAATAATATCCTAGCCAATTGGTTACAAAGTGATCAAGTTTTAACCTAAGCTGGTAGAAACTTTAGGGGGCTTTCATGAGGGTCCCCACATCTGTACCCTAGAGTTCAGAGTGGGGAAGGAACCCTGACATGGTGGCAGAGCGGTCAGATCATTTTTTAACCAAAAGCACAGCAGGATTTTAAAAGGACAAAATTTTCTTGTTAGAGTTTTTTTTTTTCTCTGCCTGAAGGCAGAGGGGTCAAGGAATTCACAAACTGGGTTGGGTTTTTTTCTTTCTAACTCTCAGGTATAGCCAGGTTAAACACAGAAAGGCTAGGATGACAGACAGCGATGTAAAGAAAAAAATGGATTTAGCCACACTGGAAGCACAAGAGAAAGAAAAGGAACATAAGAGACTGATTGGATTAAAACAACTCGAGAAAGAAGCTGCTGAAAGAGAAGAAAAAGCCAAAGAGGCTGCCCACAGGAGAGCTCTGGAGGCAAAAGAAAAAGACATGGAGGCGAGGAAGCATGCACTGGAGATAGAGATGGCAAGGGCTAAGCAGAATATACCAGGCAACCCTGGCAATCCTCCTCCAGGTACCGCTTCCCATACCAGAAAGTTCCCCACCAACAAGGCAGGCGATGATACCCAGGCCGCCTTGGGTACAGCATCTCTACCGACCAGTACATGGTAAACCTGAGGCCACAGCTCAGTGGACCCTTAGCAGAGGTGGTGGCCGAAATGCCTAGGGAACACATGAACAGTTGTGAACTTTTTAAAAACAAGGCCAGAATCAGAATGGGACTAACACCCGAGCATGCCCGTCAGCGGTTCAGAGCCCTAAGGTGGAAACCAGACGTGTCATTTACCCGACATGCCTTCCACATTGTGAAAAACTGGGATGCCTGGATATCAGGAGCAAGTGTTAAATCTCCAGAAGAGTTGCCCTTCCTAATGAAAATGGAGCCGTTCTTAGAGGGTGTTCCTGAGGAAATAGAAAGGTACATCCTAGATGGGAAGCCCAAAACTGTAATCAAGGAGGGGAAGATTGGAACCAAATGAGTGGAGGTGGCAGAAAAGAAAAAAACTAGTAGCAGTTGGAGCGAATATCAGAAGGGGCTACTCAAAACGAAACTCTATCACCGGGGGCAACCCAAGGCCCCACCTACATCCCAAGGAAAACCCCAGACACCTTATTGTCCCACCACACCAGTCTCCAGCAACCCACCTCGCCCCAGTGAGCAGTCAGCTGGGCGATGTTTTAAATGTAATGATCTGGGGCATGTGAAGGCCAATTGCCCCAAGAACCCCAACAGACTGCAGTTCATTACACCAGAGTCACACCCAAAGTCCTCAGGCCCAGATGCCTCCCAGGTACCCTCAGAGCGAAGGGAAACTGTGAGTGTGGGCGGGAAGAAGGTTACAGCGTGGAGGGACACTGGAGCACAGGTCTCAGCTATCCACCAATCCTTAGTGGACCCCAAATTCATCAACCCAGAGGCCCAAGTGACAATTCATGTCAAAATCTTTAAACTTGCCTATAGCCAAGTTGCCTGTCCAGTACAAGGGCTGATCAGGAATGTGGACTTTTGCAGTCTATGGTGATTATCCCATTCCCATGCTGCTGGGGGAAGATTTGGCCAACCATGTGAAGCTACCCAAGAGGGTGGGAGTGGTCACCCGCAGCCAAGTCAGGCAAGCTTCCACACCCATCCCTGTCCTGAGCCGTCCACCAGGGCCCCGTCTGTGCTACCAGAGACCCAGACAGAGGTGGTGGAACCAGATTCACTGCCAAAGACTGCAACAGCCGTAGTGGATCCAGTCCCAGAGACCAGACAAAGCCAGTTCCAGAACTGGAACTGGCAAAGCAACCAGCACCAGAACCGTTGCCAGCACTGAATCCAGCACTTGCAAACCCATCTACAACTCCAACGCCAGAGGGCACCAGCGGGCCTGAACTGGCAGCAGCAGCTGATAACCCTACCCAAGAGGCTCAGCCAGAGCCTGAAATACCACATAGTGCACCAGCGGAGAGCGGTTCACAGTCAACGGAAACAGCCCCATCACCTGCATTGCTTTCAGAGGGACCAAGCCCAGGTCCACAATCCAGTGAGGAACTGATGTTTTCAGCATCAAGGGAACAGTTCCAGGCCAAGCAGGAAGCAGATGACAGCCTCCAGGGAGCTTGGAACCAGGAAGACTGGCATCCTCAGAGACATTTGGTAGTTCCAACTAAGTACTGGGTAAAGCTCTTGAGCATAGCCCACGATCATCCTAGTGGCCATGCTGGGGTGAACAGGACCAAAGACCGTTTTGGGAGGTCATTCCACCAGGAGGGAAGGGGCAAGGATGTTTCTATTTATGTCCAGTCTTGTGAGGTGTTCCAAAGAGTGGGAAAACCCCCAAGACCAGGTCAAAGCCCCTCTCCAGCGACTCCCCATAACTGAGGTCCCATTTCAGCAAGTAGCTGTGGATATTCTGGGTCCTTTCCCAAAGAAGAGACCCAGAGGAAATCAATACATACTGACTTTGATGGAGTTTGCTAAAGTCCTACTTGGTCCTGCTAGTGAAGGCAGGGGGCTGGACTCAATGACCTTTCAAGTTCCCTTCCAGTTCTAGGAGATAGGTATATCTCCAATATTTTTTTTTTAAAGTGTGTGCCAGGCACTAACAGACATTTTTGCCAGGGTAGGTTGGCCCTCCAACATCCTTACTGATTCGGGAACTAATTTCCTGTCTGGGACCATGAAAAGCCTCTGGGAAGCTCATGGGGCGAACCACTTGGTGGCCATCCCTTACCACCATCAAATCAATGGCCTGGTGGAGAGGTTTGATGGAACTTTAGGGACCATGATACGTACATTCATAAATGAACACTCCAGTGATTGGGACCTAGTGTTGCAGCAGTTGCTTTTTGCCTACAGGGCTGTACCACATCCCAGTTTAGGGTTCTCACCATTCGAGCTTGTGTATGGCCACGAGGTTAAGGGGCCATTACAGTTGGTGAAGCAGCAATGGGAGGGGTTTACACCTTCTCCAGGAACTAACATTCTGGACTTTGTAAGCAACCTACAAAACACCCTCCGAGACTCTTTAGCCCTTGCTAGAGAAAACCTAAAAGAGGCTCAGGAAGAGCAAAAAGCCTGGTAGGATAAACATGCCAGAGAGCGTTCCTGCAAAGTAGGGGACCAGATTATGGTCTTGAAGGTGCTTCAGGCCCATAAGATGGAAGTGTCATGGGAAGGGCCATTCACGGGATGGAAGCGTCATGGGAAGGTCCAAGAGCGCCTGGGAGCTGTTAACTATCTCATAGCATCCCCCACCTCAAACCTAAAGCCTAAGGTGTACCATGCTAATTCTCTAAAGCCCTTTTATTCCAGAGAATTACAGGTTTGTCAGTTTACAGCCCAGGGAAGAGATGATGCTGAGTGGCCTGAAGGCGTCTACTATGAAGGAAAAAGTGATGGTGGTATGGAAGAGGTGAACCTCTCCATGACCCTTGGACGTATACAGTGACAGCAGATCAAGGAGCTGTGCACTAGGTTCACACCGATTTCTCAGCTACCGCTACCCCAGGATGTACAGAATGGGCATACCACTCCATTGACACAGGTAATGCTCACCCAATTAGAGCCCAACCTTACCGGGCGTCTCCTCAAGCTAAAACTGCTACAGAACCAGAGATCCAGGATATGCTACAGATGGGTGTATTCTGCCCCTCTGACAGTGCATGGGCATCTCCAGTGGATCTAGTTCCCAAACCAGACGTGGAGATATGTTTTTACGTGGACTACCGTAAGCTAAATGCTGTAACTTGTCCCGACAACTATCCAAAGCCATGCACAGATGAACTATTGAAGAAACTGGGATGTGCCCAGTTCATATCTACCTTAGCCTTACCAAGGGAAACTGGCAGGTACTGCTAGATGAACCTGCCAAGGAAAGGTCAGCCTTCGTCACCCATGTCGGGCTGTATGAATTTAATGTGCTCCCTTTCGGGCTGCGAAATGCACCCGTCACCTTCCAAAAACTTGTAGATGGTCTCCTAGCTGGATTGGGAGAATCTGCCGTCGCCTACCTTGACGATGTGGCCATCTTTTCTGATTCATGGGCAGAACACCTGGAGCATCTGCAAAAAGTCTTTGAGCGCATAAGGGAGGCAGGACTAACTGTTAAGGCTAAAAAGTGTCAAATAGGCCTAAACAGAGTGACTTACCTTGGACACCAGGTGGGTCAAGGAACTACCAACCCCTTACAGGCCAAAGTGGAGGCTATCCAAAAGTGGCCTGTCCCAAAGTCAAAGAAACAGGTCCAATCCTTCTTAGGCTTGTCCAGATATTACAGGCGATTTGTACCACACTACAGCCAAATCGCTGCCCCACTGACAGACCTGACCAGAAAGACCCAGCCAAATGCAGTTCAGTGGACTGATGAGTGTCAGTGGACTGACCCTGTGCTAAGGGCCCCAGACTTTGACAAACCATTTCTAGTGACCACAGATGCGTCTGAACGTGGTGTGGGAGCAGTTTTAATGCGGGAGGGACCAGATCAAGAATTCCATCCTATCATGTTTCTCAGCAAGAAACTGTCTGAGAGGGAAAGCCATTGGTCAATCAGTGAAAAAGAATGCTACGCCATTGTGTACGCGCTGGAAAAGCTACGCCCATACATTTGGGGGCAGCGTTTCCAGCTACAAACCGACCATGCTGCACTAAAGTGGCTTCATACTGCCAAGAGAAATAACAAAAAACTTCTTCGGTGGGGTTTAGCTCTCCAAGATTTTGATTTTGAAATACAACACATTTCAGGAGCTTCTAACAAAGTGGCTGATGCACTCTCCCATGAAAGTTTCCCAGAATCAATTGGTTAAAAAGTGTTCTTGGAATGTGGGATGTATGGTTAGTTTTTATATAATCAGTAGTATGTCTAAAGGTACATGTGTCTTATTAACTCTGTTTTCTCTTAGAGCTCCAGGAAGAAATCACAGCCAGTGTGGAACCAGCTGTCCAACACTATCTGTGATTTGGGGGGCATCTCATAACTATAAAGGGAAGGGTAACAACCCTCCTGTATACAATAGTGTAAAATCCCTTCTGGCCAGAGGCACCAAAATCCTTTTACCTGTAAAGGGTTAAGAAGCTCAGGTAACCTGGCTGACACCTGACCCAAAGGACCAATAAGGGGACAAGATACTTTCAAACCTTTGGGTCGGGGGAGGAGGCTTTTTTTTTGTGCTCTTTGTTTTGGGGGTTGTTCGCTCTTGAGACTAAGAGACACCAGACATCAACAAGTCTCTCATATTTCAAACTTGTAAGTAACAGCCAGGCAAGGTGTATTAGTTTATCTTTGTTTTCTCAACTTGTGAATCTTACTTTTGCTAGAGGGAGGTTGTAACTTTGAACCTAAGGCTAGAGGGGGTTCCTCTGGGCTCTTTGAATCTGATTACCCTGTAAAGTTATTTTCCATCCTGATTTTACAGAGATGATTTTTACCTTTTCCTTTTAATAAAATCCTTCTTTTAAGAACTGAACTGATTTTTCCATTGTCCAAAGACCCAGGGGTTTGGGTCTTTGATCACTTTGTAACCAATTGGCTAGGATATTATTCTCAAGCCTCCCCAGGAAAGGGGGTGTAAGGGCTTGGGGGGCTATTTGGGGGAAAGAGGAAATCCAAGTGGTCCTTTCCCTGTTTCTTGTTAAATCACTTGGTGGTGGCAGTGTACCAGGTTTTAACCTAAGGGGTAGAAATAAGCTTAGGGGGCTTTCATGCGGGTCCCCACATCTGTACCCCAGAGTTCAGAGTGGGGAAGGAACCCTGACAACCAAAAAATTAAAAATTCTGGGCACTATATTTTAAAATTCTGCAAAATATCGCATATTTTATTTATCAAAATAACACTATAGAATCACACCAGTTTCAATTATTTTCGTAATTTATGTCAAAATACCTGTAACAATAAAGACACAACAAAATTCCCCGTTTCTCTGCCCCCTCCCCAGCAGAGCCCAGCAGAGGGGCCAGACACCCGCATCCCCTATGCCCCAGAGTCCATCTGCAGAGACTCCCCATCCAGACACTCGCACCCCCTCCTCCCCAGAGCCCAGGAATCCAGAGGGAGGAACAGCCTGATGCTGGCTCCCAAGCTTGTGGGGCGTTTCCTGCACGCTCCCTCCTCACATGGGGGGCAGGGAATTGCCTCCAGCTTCTCCCCCGGCCTCTTACCAGCAATGTTCTCTATGTGCGAGCTGGGCTCTGTCAGGACCAGCGGCCCCTAGTGGTGGCCAGCAGCTCTGCAGCCCATTTCTTGTAGAGAGGAGGAAAGGACATTCCTGTGCACACAACATTAATTTTTGTGCAAATTCTGCATTGTGCAGTGGTGCAGAATTCCCCCAGGAGGAACATACACACCATTTTCAGATGTGTTTGTACTTAACATGGCTCCGCCATGCCTCGTGCTAACACAGATGCATTGCTATTTGCACTCGCACGAGTATGTGTGCATGAGCAAATCACACACCTTAGGATGAAATTATCCAAGGCTTAAAATAAAGTGACTCCTGCTGTGTTTCTTCCTTTTGTTCGTGTGAATGTTACTTAACGGGAGGTGTGCTGGAGGGGAGGGAATTGGTACTCATTGCTCAGCTGGCTTCATAAATTCTGTTTCTAAAAACTTGACAATGGGTGCAGCATGTGGGGCAAATCTGTCAGCTAACCAAGAGAAATGAGGTCAGGATGAAAGACAAGTTCTTTCCAATGAGCTTCAGCACTCAGGGCATCCGGGGAATGGAATATGGAGCCTTTCACCTCTAGGTCCCCAACCTAGGTCCAGATCAGGGTGGAAGGCTCCTCCAGAGAGATTGGGTAACAGACTATGGAGCCTTTCACCTCTAGGTTACCAAGTGAAATCCAGCCCGGCTGAGGATGTGCAGGCTCAGGGGTGCGTATGTGTCAAGAAATGGGATACAGAATCTTCCCTCTTACAGGCACCACTTCCAGTTTGGCCACTAGCTAGCTCAGAGGGGACTGAGGAACAGCATGTGCAGCTGTGGCTTCTTCTGCCCTGAGCACTTAGCTAATAGCAGTTGTGGCCCATTAAAATAAATGGGGGAGTTCCCATGTAAAGCGATCATTTCAGGCTCTTCATAGAATACCAAGGTTGAAAGGAACCTCAGGAGGTCATCTAGTCCAACCCCCTGCTCAAAGCAGGACCAATCCCCAGACAGTTTTTTGCCCCAGATCCCTAAATGGCCCCTTGTTCTCTGCAAACTCAAACAGTCTTGGCAGCCTCAGTTGCTCTCAGGTCACATTTGGAAGGTTTCCTTCTGAACCACAACAACTACAGACATAATTACACAAATACAGCCCTACCACATAATTAACAAACAAACAGAGGAATGCTAGCTCCAGCCCCATTGCCTTTCTGTACACACATAAAAATGCAGCACGCATGACAAAGCATTAGCAAATCACATTGTACTCATTTTTAAAAGCAACACTACCCAAACTATTTCATAATGCTCTTATTTCCCCCTCATTCCCTAGATCATAGAATCATAGAATATCAGGGTTGGAAGGGACGTAAGGAGGTCATCTAGTCCAATCCCCTGCTCAAAGCAGGACCAACCCCAACTAAATCATCCCAGCCAGGGCTTTGTCAAGCTGGGCCTTAAAAACCTCTAAGGATGGAGATTCCACCACCTCCCTAGGTAACCCATTCCAGTTCTTCACCACCCTCCTAGGGAAATAGTGTTTCCTAATATCCAACCTAGACCTCCCCCACTGCAACTTGAGACCATTGTTCTGTCATCTGCCCCCACTGAGAACAGTCTAGATCCATCCTCTTTGGAACCCCTCTTGGGTAGTTGAAGGCTGTTATCAAATCCCCCCCTCACTCTTCTCTTCTTCAGACTAAATAAGCCCAGTTCCCTCAGCCTCTCCTTGTAAGTCATGTGCCCCAGCTCCCTAATCATTTTCGTTGCCCTCCGCTGGACTCTCTCCAATTTATCCACATCCTTTCTGGATGCAGTACTCCAGGTGCAGCCTCAGCAGTGTCGAATAGAGGGGAATAATCACTTCCCTTAATCTGCTGGCAACTAATGCAATTCTGACCCACAGGCACCTGCGAACAGACCCCTTTTTTGTCCACACTGCACCCCACAGTACTCAGCCACTCAACCCCTCCCCCCTCTAATCCCCCACCCCTCCCCTGGCTCCCCAAAAACAACGTTTTCATGGCATGACCAGCAGCCCTTCTCCCGCGCCCTGGTGCCTGAAGCATCCATCTTCCCTCCTTATCCCAAGACATCAGCTCACCATCACTTTTCTTTCTTCTCCCATTTACAGGCTGTGATTTTTCAAAAGGATTTGGAAAAAAAATCTCACTTCTCATTGGGCCTTCGAATTCCTTCAGCAGCTTTGCAAATGGCAGGATTCACCATGGAGGCCAAGGAATACATTTAGAAAACCACGGAGGAGGGGAGGGGACATAAATTGTGACACCCACACAACTATACCACTACCCCCCTGGGATCAGCAAGCACCACAAGAAGTTAGCTGTGTGCCTGGCAGCTGCAGTCTCTGGGTTGGGTGTAGCCGAACGGCAGGGAGATAAGACAGAGCGGCTTGGCAGAGCTGTGGTTGTGATATATGGAGATCAGGAGATCAGTTTGAGGAGTGGGGCAGAGCTCAGTGATGGAGAAAATATGGGGGAGCCCTGCCCATCTTACCTGGCCTGAGGTCCCTCACCATTGCATGATCAAAGGACAGAGGCACGTGTGCACCGCCAGGGACCCAGAACCCCTTGTTCCAGCACGGTGTTGTATAGGTGTTGTCAGCAAGGGAGTACAGGGATCTCCGTGTCAGGGGACTCACCAGGAGAGGGCCGGACGTGCATAGGTCAGCAGAGGGAAGGGCGACTATACTGTATAATGGGCAATAGGGGGCGGCAGAGGGTGGGGGTGGCTATACTGTATAATGGGCACTAGGGGCAGCAGAGGGTGGGGGTGGGAAGGCGGCTATACTGTATAATGGGCACTGGGGGCAGCTGGGGGTGGGGGGGGGAAGGAGCGGCTATACTGCATAATGGGCACTAGGGGGCAGCAGAGGGTGGGGATGGGGAAGGGGAGGCTATACCGTATAGTGGGCACTAGGGGGCAGCAGAGGGTGGGGCAGGGAAGGGGCGGCTGTACTGTATAATGCGCACTAGGGGCAGCAGAGGGTGGGGTGGGAAGGGCAGCTATACTGTATAATGGGCACTAGGGGCAGCAGAGGGTGGGGGTGGGGAAGGGGCGGCTATACTGTATAATGGGCACTAGGGGCAGCAGAGGGTGGGGTGGGGAAGGAGCGGCTATACTGTATAATGGGCACTAGGGGCAGCAGAGGGTGGGGCAGGGAAGGGGCGGCTGTACTGTATAATGCGCACTAGGGGGCAGCAGAGGGTGGGGTGGGGAAGGGGCAGCTATATTGTATAATGGGCACTAGGGGGCAGCAGAGGGTGGGGTGGGGAAGGGGCGGCGAGACGATAAAATGGGCACAACGGGGCAGCAGAGGGTGGGGTGAGGAAGGGCGGCTATACTATATAATGGGCACTAGGGGGCAGCAGAGGGTGGGGGTGGGGAAGGGGCGGCTATACTGTATAATGGGCACTAGGGGCAGCAGAGGGTGGGGGTGGGGAAGGGGCGGCTATACTGGATAATGGGGAACGGGGCAGTACAGAGTGATGACACCCCATGTCAATAATCGGGCCTGGAGCAATAGCTCTGAGACGTGCGAATGTCTCCATTCTGCTCAGTGGTTGTTCCCATTCCCCACCCCCAGGGGCAGTGCTGCAGTGCCTGTTCCATGCACCGATGATGCCTGTTCTGAGCTCCTTCCCCCGCTCTCAGACCTGTGTGCCTGGTGCTGCTCCCGGATGCCCTTTCTTAGTGCACATCAGAGCACCAGAGCGGGATAGATAATAAGACAGAAAATATCATATTGCCGCTATATAAATCCACATCTTGAATACTGTGTGCAGATGTGGTTGTCTCATCTCAAAAAAGATATATTGGAATTGGAAAAGGCTCAGAAAAGGGCAACAAAAATGATTAGGAGTATGGAACAGCTTCCATATGAGGGGAAATTAATCAGACTGGGACTTTTCAGCTTGGAAAAGAGACGACTAAGGGGGGCTATGATAGAGGCCTCTAAAATCATGACTGGTGAGGGGAAAGTGAATAAGGAAATATTATTTACTCCTTCACACAATGCAAGAACCAGGGGTCACCTGAGGAAATTAATAGGCAGCAGGTTAAAAACAATCATAAGGAAATACTTCTTCACACAACTCACTGTCAACCTGTGGAACTCACTGCCAGGGGATGTTGTGAAGGCCAAAAGAACTAGATAAGTTCATGGAGGATAGGTCCATCAGTGGCTATTAGCCAGGATGGACAGGGATGGCGTCCCTAGCCTTTGTTTGCCAGAAGCTGGGAATGGGTGACGGGATGGATCACTTGATGATTACCTGTTCTGTTCATTCCCTCTGAAGCACTTGACAGTGGCCATGGTCATAAGACAGGATACGGGGCTAGATGGACCATTGTTCTGATCCAGTGTGGCCATTCTTATGTTCACCAGGTGGCACACCAAATTCAGGCTGATTGCTCACAGTGTTGGCAGAAGTGTCTGTATTGGGTGGGTCCCTTAATGTTGAACTGAGGGAAAGTGTCCTTAGGAAAGCCTGGGACATGAAGGGCCTGCTGAAGGACAGTACTTTAGAACTGGAATCATAGAATCACAGAAATGTCCGTCAGGAAGGGACCTGGAGAAGACATCAAGTCCAGCCCCCCGCACCTGGAGTAGCTCCGAATGGCTGTGGATCTGGGAGCAGGAGTCATTCTCATGAGTGTTGGAACTAATCACTCAGGCACTAATGTGGGGGAAGCTATAACCCTTAGGGAAAACACAGCTAACATCACCCGCTCCACCCAGGACAGAGCACATCCCATGGGAGCGTGTGGCACAAAGCCGACCTCTGAGGGCATGAGTGTAGCACGCCCGCTTTACGTACGGGGCTGGGTGCAAGTGTGGTAATACCATACCAGCACGCTTCATGCATTGCAGAGAAAGGCAGTGCAGATAGCCTGGTGCATCACGCTCCGGCCCATGGTGCTAATGGCACTGACTGTACCCCTGGGGGAACCCAAATGCAAGGAGTAGCCCGTGGGGCAGTCCCAGGCAGCAGAGGTTGAAAAGACAGATTCCTCAGGCAGCCAGGCCATGGGAAGAACCTGTAACAAGTCAGGGAACCTGTGCTTTGACTGTCCAGGTGAGCAGTCGGCAAGTGTTACAGCACCACCGCTCTGGGGTTGGACCCGGCGGAGCAGACGTTCCCATCTGCCTAGGAGCACAGCCGGATTTGGAGAGTGGAATTTTTCAGGCAGGACACACGTGCTCTCTCCAGAGGCAGCGCAAATGAGATCCGGGTGCCCCTTTGGCAGGCTGTTTCAGAGGCAGACGTTTCTGTACCCACAGGCAGAACAGTGACGGCTCTGCTCCTGACGGGACAGAATGGACAGGCATCCATGCCTGCCTGGATTTTCCCAAATGCCACCCGACAGCTGTGGTCTCTTGAGATCCCTGAGGAGACCCAGTTCTTGAGACTAAAATCAGGAGCCTGCTACCTCTTGGGGACACCATGATGGTGGGAGGTGAGGGGATATGACTGCTTCTGTAATATATCAAGAGGGAGGAGAAGATAAGAGCCCTCCTAAACAACCATTTTGTACTAGGGATAAACAAGCCGTAAACAAATTGAGACTGGAGGTGAGAAGTTGGTCTCTAGCCATCAGAGGGCTGAGGTTTGGAACAAGAGTGCGTGGTGGGCCTCAGTGACCTGACACAGCAGGGGACTGCACGCTGTGAGGTTCTCTCCATTCCCGTGTCCTGTGTTCCTCTGGATTGCAAAGCACACTCCCCACCCAAAGGGAAACCGTCCATCTGATGGAGCAGGAGATCTATCCTTCGAAGCTCAGAATTCCTGTTTGTGGAACGCCGCCAGTGGGGACAGATGCCCAGAGGTACAGACAGACCCTCCCGCCTCTCTCTCTGGTGCCCTGTTCAGGGATAGTATCCACATGATAATAAGCAGCAATGTGGTACTCGACCTAGAAAACACCTACGCTACAGAGCTATAGAGACACAGCTGCAGCTCCGAAGCTGGAGTGTAGGTGTACCCTCAGCGTGATCACCAGAGAACGAGGAGACCCCATCCCTGAGACCTTGCTCAGTGGGAAAGAGATGTGGCTACTCCTCAACTACTCAAGTAGGGGAATAGGTTTGTCCTGGACCCACAGGATGGGAGCTATGCCCCCTGCTTTGGAACAGTCTCTAGGAGAACTCGGACAGGGTGCCAGACCCCCACAGGGTCTCGCTCTTCCTCCAGGGTAATCCACATGGCTTCACCATCTCCTTAGACTGGGCCTCTGGGCCTGCAGCCCCTCACTGCACCCCATGTGCTCTGCCCAGCGAGTCCAATGGAGACAGCCCCCGATTGAGACTTGGCCGCGCTGCCAGGATGAACACGCCTCGTCAAGCATTTGCAGCGATGCTCACACGGCGCTGTCAGAACGGTCAGGTTCATGAGTCACCTGGACACAGCCTAGGGCGGCCTTAGTGTAGACCATGCTGGGTAGCCCAGAGCCCTGTCAAGCTGTAGGGAACCCTCTGGTTCAAGCTCTGTCTGACCCCCTTGGTCAGACTCCAGGTGAGAGCCCCGACTCCTCCCAGCCCCCAGTTCTCACCTCCCACCTCACGCCTCCCAGTCCTTTGATCTCCAGCCTGGGGGTTGTTCAGCTTCCTTGCGGAGAGGTGGGGAGTCCATGCTCCTCGGGGTCCTTGGGTGCTAGGTGTCAATCTCCTCAGTGTTGTCTTCTCAGACGCCCCACTGAGATGGAGACTAAGGGCCAGATGGCATGGGGACACCCACACATATGTGTCTCAGCCTGCCCAGAGAGCCAGCAGTCCCCTTCCACTCACGGTATAACAGCACATAGGGGAAACTAAGGCACAACCAGGCCTCACAAACACATTACAGAATAGTTCCGCATTGTCCCATGGTTCAGAGGGCAGATGCCCTGGGAAACGATCAGCAAAGAGAAGAGTTCAAGCAGCTGCTCTTGGGATTCCAGAAGATCTCGGCAAAGGACTCTTCTTGTTGTAGAGAACCCACGTACCAGGCGCACCGCCTCTTTGTGGGGGGCAGGGAGTACAGGGTTCCGGGCTGCTTACGGGGGCATACAAAAGACACTGGATAGGCCCTTGGACAGGAGAATTATACAGGAGTGTCGGTCTACTTTGAATAGTCCAGCCTAAAACCTAACGGGTCCTGGCAACTTCTGGTAGACCACAGGCAACTTGGCGACACTTAGCTCCAGGGATACACTTTCCAAGGGCTGAGGTGGCAGCTCCGTCCCTGGCAGCTGGTTTTCGAAAAGCTCTGCCCCAGTTCAAACAGGAAGCAATTTGGGGCAGCTCGCCGGCCTGTGCTCTGCAGGAGGTCGGACCAGATGATTGCAAGGTCCTGTCTGGCCCTGGAATCTATGCAGCAAAGTGGAGCTCAGGTTTTCTAAAGCCAAACTCTTCTCTGCCCTGGAGGTCGGGGTTGGACTCCCCAGTTGGGTCCGGGTGATCGGTGTCAATCAGTTAATCATCGACATGGCCCTTGGAGGAGATGCTCCTGGGGACGCCGACACCCCTCTAGAGTTCAACCTCTCACTCTGTGCGGGGTAATGCAGCTGCCAGGGAAGCTGATAAATATTCACTGACAAAAAACTGACATGAATGCAGCATTCCAGCGGCCCAGCAGTATATGGCGCCCTTCCGGAACACCGCTTGCAGCAAAACTGGCACCGCTGACGAGCAGGACGTGACTTGTTAAGGGACCTGCCTCCCCTGAGAACCAAACTCTGACACGAGTTATGTTTTGATTCCTGCTCCTCCAAAGAGCTGCGGGGGGTGCCATGCACTCACTGCGGGTATTCCTCAAAGGAGCGACACCGCTGCACCAGCACCAGAGCCGTGGTTCCATCCCCCAGGTCTGGGCAAAAAAGGAATAAATTGCAAAAATACATCACCTGTGAGAAAAGCTGGTATTGTTTTCTGGACAGCCTGTATCTCAGGAACCCCTGGTTCAAATGACCCTAAATTTGGATCAGTAACCCTCAGGGGTGCACTTTGGCAGAGGGTGAGAGGGGACGCAGTAGGGGGCATTCCACCCTTGGAATCAGAGCTGCCCCAGATGCCCCAGCATCCTGGGGAAGAAAGCAGGATGGGTGACTCAGGAAGAGGTGCTGATCCCTCTTCTGTGCCGCTGTTTGTGCATTTTTCTACCAAGCACCCAGCCACTCCTGCTCATTAACTCTCCCCTGGCATTGTGGGTTAATTCTGCTGCCCGAGCTGCATCCCTGAATTGGGGAAATCTGTCTCCCGTGGTGCCATGCGGAAGTGACATCCTGACCCAGCACCAGGACGCCACCCAGTGCTACTCACTGGCCCCCCTGAACCCCGGAGGGCGCTGGGATGGGGCCTCTTGTGCACAGTGAGGGGCAGGTCATTGTGATAAGTGCGAGCAAAGTATGTCCCAACCACCCTGCCGTTGGTCAGGGCAAAGCTTCCCCTTTCAATGGGGTGTCGCCACTTCTTGTGGGCCTGGATTATGAAATACTTAACGTCAGATATTTCTCTGCCACCGGTTCCCTCTTCTATTGACTCCCATGCAGCCGGGGAAGGCCAGCTCTGCAGATAGCTGGATAGATTCTCCAGGGGAAACAGAGGCACCAGGACAAGTGAGTGGGAGCGCATGGGAGAAGGGGCTTGGTATAATCCAGGCAGGGTTATTCCCCAGTTTAGCTGGTAGAGAGGAACGGTAGGAAACACACCAAAGAGGAGTTCAGACAAGGCTCTTCTCTCCCATAGGCTCCAAGGCTTTGTACAAAGAAGGTGGATGTCGCTTTACAGGGCGGGAACTAAGCAAACAAAACTGAAGCTGCCTACAAGAGGCCAGTGATGGAGCCAGGACTCAAATCCAGGGCTCGTGAATCCCAGCCGGGGTCCCCCCATCCCTTGTTCAAGGCTACTTGGCTCTTAGATGGTGCCCACTAGCTGCAAAGACCTGAGAGCCAGGACTTTCAGAGCTGTGACAATTCTCTCCCGACTGCCGCCATGGGTCTCTCTCAGAGCAGCTCGGGCATATAACACATACGCATTGTTTGTTATACAAAACATGTGTTACATTTTTTAGTGCGTTTTATATATATCTTTTTAATGATGTGTTTTTGCTACTTGTGGTTTTTGTGGTGACAGGTAGGGACAAGCACAATTATTTTTGAGGGCTTCATTTCGTATATTTTGGGGTATTTAATAATTTGTTTAGCTTATTGTTTTATAATTTGGGATAGCTAAAAGGATTGTATGGCCAATTTTGGGAGCAGGCAATATATACTGCACACGTCCCGGGAAAAATGCACATTTTTTAATAGTTTACCTTGTATAGCATTATATTAGCCATATTAATTTTACATACAGTGTAAATATATATTTTTTTGTGCTCACAGAGTTTTCATGTACCCTTATTAAAGTGACAGTTTGATTACACGGAGCCACCTTATGGCTCAGTGTTTTTAACATTGCTTTTTTTTTTTTTGCACCTGCGTCATCTCTCGATTGTTGGACCAGAGCATAGTGAGAGGCAAAAGTATGAATCGAAGACCAGGTCGCCGCTCGGCATATTTCTTGGATAGGTACTTGTGCCAGAAAGGCAGCGGAGGACGCCTGGGCTCTGGTAGAGTGGGCGGTGAGATGGCCCAAGGGGACATTAGCCAAGTTATAACAGGTGCGTATGCACTCTGTGAGCCACGAGGAGATTCGCTGCGATGAGACAGGAAGACCTCGCATCCGGTCAGCAATTGCCACAAACAGCTGCGGGGATTTGCGGAACGGCCTCGTCCGATCAATATAGAAATCCAACGCCCTGCGGACGTCAAGGGAATGAAGTCGTTGCTCTCTCAAGGAAGCGTGAGGTTTCGGAAAGAAAACTGGAAGGAAGATGTCCTGGTTATTGTGGAATGCGGACACCACCTTTGGGAGAAATGCAGGATGAGGACGTAGCTGCACCTTGTCCTTATGAAAAACGGTGTACGGTGGGTCCACCATGAGCGCTTTGAGCTCGGAGACCCGCCTGGCTGATGTGATAGCCACTAGAAAAACCGTCTTCCAGGACAGGTACAGTAAGGAACAGGTGGCCAGTGGCTCAAATGGTGGGGACATGAGCTTGCTGAGGATGAGATTGAGGTCCCAGGTGGGAATCAGGTGGCGCACCTGGGGGTAGAGACGATCAAGGCCCTTTCTGAAACGAGTAGTCAGCGGGTGAGAGAACACCATATACCCTCCCTCACCGGGGTGGAAAGCGGAGATAGCCACTAAGTGCACCTTGATGGAGGACAGTGCAAGCCCTTGCTGTTTTAGCGACCAGAGATAGTCAAGGACCATTGGAAGCGGAAGCTCTGAAGGAATAGCGTCGCGCGCTTGAGCCCAGCAAGCGAAGCGCTTCCACTTGGCCACGTAGGTAGAGCGAGTGGAAGGCTTTCTGCTGCTCAATAAAACGTGCTGCACGGGAGCAGAGCAGCGCAATTCCGACTGGTCTAGCCACTCAGGAGCCACGCCGTGAGGTGGAGGGCCGTCAGGTCTGGGTGATGGAGAGTGCCGTGATCTTGTGTTATAAGATCCGGGTGAAGCGGTAGAGGAATTGGGCTGGCTACCGACAGACGGAGCAGCATGGTGAACCAGTGTTGCCTGGGCCACGCTGGCGCAATTAAGATGAGACGTGTCTTGTCCCGTCGGAGCTTCAGCAGGACCTTGTGTATGAGGGGAAACGGAGGAAAGGCGTAGAACAGATGACGAGTCCATGGAAGGAGAAATGCGTCCGACAGAGAGCCCGGTGCCAGGCCTTGAAAGGAGCAAAACTCCTGGCATTTGCGGTTCGATCAGGATGCAAACAGGTCTACATGGGGAAATCCCCACTGTTGGAAAATGGCATGAGCGATGTCTGCTCTCAGTGACCACTCGTGGCAGAGAAAGGACCTGCTCAGGCGATCCGCAATGGTGTTCTTGACACCGGGAAGGTACGACGCCACTAGATGGATCGAGTGGGCTATGCAGAATTCCCACAGGGGGGAGAGCGGGTACCACCTTGCTTGTTGATATAGTACATGGCCGTTGTGTTGTCTGTAAAGACTGAGACACAACGGCCGTGGAGGCGAGTTCGGAACGCCTGGCATGCCAGGCGCACTGCCCGGAGCTCCCTGACATTGATGTGCATATTCAACTCCTGCACCGACCAAAGGCCTTGAGTACGAAGAGCGCCGAGATGGGCTCCCCATCCGAGGGACGAAGCGTCCGTTGTCAGGGAAAGGGAAGGCTGAGGAGCCTGGAATGGTACCCCCGCGCATACGCGAGAAGGGGTCAGCCACCAATCCAGAGATTGAAGGACACCCGCTGGAATGGTGAGTAGGGTATCCAGAGGGTCCCTGTGCGGACGGTATCTGGAGTGGAGCCACAGCTGAAATGGGCGGAGGCGGAGCCTGGCAAACGGAGTGACATGCGTGCAAGCCGCCATGTGACCGAGAAGTCGGAGACAAGCACGGGCCGAGGTCATACGAGAGGCCTGAAGGGCGCGGATTAGCTGCGTAAGGGCCTGGAACCGTAGCTGTGGAAGGTAGGCCTTGGCTAGAGATGAGTCCAGGGTCGCGCCAATAAAATCCAACCTCTGAGCTGGTACCAGGGTGGATTTTCCTATGTTGAGAACTAGGCCCAGGCGTGTGAATAAGTCTTTGATTACTGTGACCTGCTGCTGGACTGTGTCCTGTCTGATGAGCCAGTCGTCCAGGTATGGGAAAACGCAGATGCCGCGCCGACGGAGGTGGGCGGCGACAACGGCCATGCACTTCGTGAACACCCTTGGGGCCATAGAGAGGCTGAAGGGGAGGACCGCAAACTGGAAGTGAAGGTGTGCGATTGTAAATCGGAGGAAGCGTCTGTGCGGTGGAAAGATGGCGATATGGAAATAAGCGTCCTTCATATCGAGGGCGGCATACCAGTCTCCCTGTTCCAGAGTGGGGATAATGGTCCCGAGGGATACCATGCGGAACTTCAACTTCAGCATGTATGAGTTGAGGTCTCGCAGGTCGAGGATGGGACGGGGGCCCCCTTTGGACTTGGGGATCAAAAAATAACGGGAGTAAAACCCCTTGCCCCTCTCCGTCTCCGGAACGTTCTCGACCGCTCCGATGGCTAGGAGCGAATGCACCTCTTGTAAGAGGAGTTGCTCGTGAGAGGGGTCCCTGAAGAGGGACTGGGAAGGGGGGTGGGAAGGAGGGGGTGAAACGAACTGCAGTTGGTAACTGCGTTCCACGGTGCCAGGGGCGGCTCTACGTTTTTGGCCGCCCCAAGCAGTCATGCGCGGGAGGCGCCCCGGAGCCGCGGGAGCAGTGGACCTCCCGCGGGCATGACTGCAGAGGGACCGCTGGTCCCGCGTGGCTCGGCTGGACCTCCCGCGGCTGCGGACGGTTCGCGGTCCGGCGGCTCCGCTTGAGCTGCCGCAGTCATACCTGCGGGAGGTCCAGCCGAGCCGCGGGACGAGCGCCCCCTCCGCAGTCATCCCTGCGGCAGGTCCAGTCCTCCCGGGGCTCCGGTGGACCTCCCGCAGGCATGACTGCGGCAGGTCCGCTGGCCCAGCCTCACCCCCCCCCGGCCGCAGGGGACGCCCCCTAGATTTTGCCGCCCTAGGCACCAGCTTGTTTTGCTGGTGCCTAGAGCCGCCCCTGCACGGTGCGTAGGACCCAGGCATCGGTGGTCAGCCAGGCCCACGCTGGGAGGAAATAGGAAAGGCGGTTGGAAAAAGGCAGGGAGGGAGCTGAAGAGAGCTCTGGTATGCCGTCCCCGGGCGCATCTTCAAAAGGATGGCTTAGGCCCTGGCGGTTTAGAGGGGGTTCTGCCCTGGGACGATTGGTTGCCAGGCTGCCGCCCACGTCCACCGCGACCTCGTCGCCGACCAGAGTCCTGTCTGTAGCGAGGCATATAGTAGGGCCGGTTAAGCTGGGAATGGAACGGACACCTCTGGGTAGCAGGGGTATGCATCCCCAGAGTACGGATGATGACCCTGTTGTCCTTGAGGTTTTGAAGTTGGGAGTCCGTCTTTTCAGAGAAGAGGGCCTTGGAATCAAAGGGAAGGTCCTGAATGGTGTACTGTACTTCAGGTGGGAGCGTTGAACTCTGCAGCCATGATATCCGGCGCATGGTAATGCTCGAGGCTATAGTACCCGCCCCCGAGTCAGCTGCGTCCAAGGAGGCTTGCAACGAGGTGCGCGCAACCTTTTTACCCTCCTCTACGAAGGCCGCGAACTCCTGACGGGAATCTTGAGGTAGGAGCTCTTTGTACTTTTCCACCTCAGCCCAAGTGTCATGTGCGTAGCGGCTTAGCAAGGCCTGCTGGTTAGCCACTCGGATCTGCAAGGCACCAGCGGAGTAGACCTTGCAGCCAAGCAAGTCCATTCGCCTAGCGTCCTTTGATTTAGGAGTGGGGCCTTGCTGGCCGTGACGCTCCTTATCGTTCACCGACTGCACCACTAACGACGATGGGGACGGATGCACATACAAATATTCATATCCCTTGGAAGGGACCATGTACTTGCGCTCCACACCCCTCGCTGTGGGCACGATAGAGGACGGAGTCTGCCATAGGGTATTCGCAGTGGCTTGGATAGTCTTAATGAAGGGCAAGGCTATGTGGGTAGGGGCGTCCGCTGACAAGATGGTTACTATCGGATCGTCCACTTCCGATACCTCCTCCGCCTGTAAGTCCATTCACAGAGCTACCCTGCAGAGGAGCTCTTGGTGTGCCCGTAAGTCAATAGGTGGGGGACCTGCGGACGATGACCCCGCCACCGCCTCGTCCAGAGAAGAGGAGGAGGAAGAAATCCCGGGCAGGATGGTGTCCTGGTCCGCGTCTGGGGCCTGGGGAGGCTCCTGCTCTAGGGGTTCTTGGGCTGGCTGATTGCCTTCCTCCGCACACGATGGGACCTCCGTGTCATCCGGTGGGCGGGTTATTGTGGCCTCCGGGGCGCGTGCCTCGTTTGTCACGGTGCGCACGGTAGGCAGAGGAGCGCCTTGGGCTTGGTGGTAGGCCCAAGGGGTCCAGTAACCCCAGTGATGAGGGTCCTGGTCCGCTTGATGGGACTGGTGAAAAACGCCCGCCGGGACCTGAGGGTCATACTCGTCGACATAATAACTCTCGGCGTGTGAAGAGGCCGAGGCATGTCGGGAGGGCCAGTGTGGAGCGGATAACCCTTGCGCCGAGGTGCCGACGGATCGTAGTTCCCGCCTTTGCGGAGACCGGTGCCGTGAAGCATCTCGATAGTGAGAAGGGGAGCGAGACCGGGACCTGCAACCGGCCAGGTGCCGGGAGGTCGACCGGGATCTCCATGTTCGGTGCCGGGAGCGGCTTCGCGAATAGCGGCGGCCGAATCGGTGCCGAGATGTTGAGCGGTGCCGGGAATGACGAGTCGGGGAGCGGGAGTATGACCGGTGCCGCGACTCTGACCGGTGCCGTGTAGTGGAGCGGTGCCGGGACTGCGAGCGGCGTTGCGATCGGCGCCTAGATGGAGAGCGGCGTCAAGAGCGACAGTGCTGGTGAGAGCGGGAACGGGATCGGTGCCGGTCAGGCTCGGTGCCGACAGGAGGCTTGAGCATGGACGGCTTGCCCATGGAACGGGACGCCCGCACCGGCGGTGCCGGGGGCGGTGGCACAGCCGAGTTTGTGAGAGCAATGAGGTCCCGCACCGCCTCGAAGGTCTCCGGAGTGGACGGCAGTGGCATCTCTACCGCGGCCGGAGCTGGGGAGGCCACAGGTGCCGGGCTCAACGGCCTCTGAGGGGCCGGAGTCACCGGTGCCGGCAGAAGCATCTGCGGCGGAGGGACCGGTGCTGCGGCAGGTTTCGGTGCCGGGCGGTCCGGGCAGGACGCACTCTTTTGCTTCGGCGCAGGTGTCGGTGCCGAAGAAGCAGCGGCCTTCACCTTCCTCGCCTTTGGCGAGAGTGAGTGTCCTTGGGCCGGCTTCGGTGCCGATGGCGCTTTCGGTGGCACAGCAGAGTGTCCCGGTGCCGTGGCGGTGCTGCGAGAGTCCAGAGGGACAGCGGGCGGTGCCGTGGCCAGAGGGGTTAAGGCTGCCTCCATTAGGAGCTGTTTCAGCCTAATGTCTCTTTCCCTCTTTGTGCGAGGCTTGAAAGCCTTGCAAATTGGGCACTTAGTAGATAAGTGCGACTCTCCTAAGCACTTCAAACAGGAGCTATGAGGATCTCCTGTAGGCATAGGCTTGCGGCAGGCCGAGCACGGCTTGAAACCCGGGGAGCCGGGCATACGCTCCGGTCCCGGGTGCGGGTGGGGCTAACCCCCGAACCCGCTAACTATCTAACACTAAACTGATTGAAACTATCAAAAACAAGAAAACCTAAGCTAAGATATTAACTATGTACAAACTTTACAGAGAAAAACTATGAGGAAGCTAGGGAAGCGGAGGTCAGACAAGCTGCACTCCACTGTTCCAACGACCGACAAGGGTGGTAAGAAGGAACTTACCATGACTTATGAGGAGAGGCTGAGGGAACTGGGATTGTTTAGCCTGCAGAAGAGAAGAATGAGGGGGGATTTGATAGCTGCTTTCAACTACCTGAAAGGGGGTTCCAAAGAGGATGGATCTAGACTGTTCTCAGTGGTAGAAGATGACAGAACAAGGAGTAATGGTCTCAAGTTGCAGAGGGGGAGGTTTAGGTTGGATATTAGGAAAAACTTTTTCACTAGTAGGGTGGTGAAGCACTGGAATGGGTTACCTAGGGAGGTGGTGGAATCTCCTTCCTTAGAGGTTTTTAAGGTCAGGCTTGACAAAGCCCTGGCTGGGATGATTTAGTTGGGTTTGGTCCTGCTTTGAGCAGGGGGTTGGACTAGATGACCTCCTGAGGTCCCTTCCAACCCTGAGATTCTATGATTCTATGAACTGAGGGTCGGGTGGGTCGGCTGAGGTATATATGCGGTGCCATTATGGCGCCACTCCAGGGGGCGCTCAGCTGACCCACTGGGGTTGCTAGGGTAAAAATCTTCCGACGAACGTGCACGCGGCGCGCACACACCTAACTGGAATGGATATGAGCAATCACTCGAAGAAGAACCAAGAATTTTCTTTCTATAACACTTTTTTCTTAACATTTTTACAGTGTTTAACTGCTTAATTCCCTTTAGCCTTTGCAGAGTTAATTTCTTACTTTTTTTTTAATTACATGCTAATTTTTTTAAATGACACCTTTATCAACTTAGATTTTACCATTTTAAATATTGTTTCAGGGATCTGAATGCCCTATGCCTGTACTTACTGCTTCCCTTACTCTTGCCACTATGCCCTCAGGGTTCCCAACCTGTTTTCCAATCTCTTTATCTGTTGCCTGCCTGCTTGTCTGGGCCTGATCTTGCTTTCCTCATTGAGCCATTCCTTCCATGGACACAAGCTTTGTTCCACTACCAAGACAGTTTGTACAAACAGTTTATAGTTTTTCCCGAGAGATGGGTTGGAGCGAGGACTCTAATTCTCCCCCTGTTGCCTGGCACTTCTACAACCGGGGGTGTGCATGCCGGAATGATCGATCACTTGATACGTCTGGAATACCTTTTAGCAATATTTAGCAGTGTGTTCAACAATCACAGGGCATGTCTTCCCCCTTTTGCAATTCTCCACCAAAAATGTTATGCTTCTAAGAAGCACACGCGAGCTTTTTTAGGGGAAAAAGGCAATACACCCCGTTTATTGAAGATACAACAATTAGCATATGCATTCAATCACACACACATACACACTGTCCCACCAGTCAATGTTATAGTTACCAGTTCAGAGTCTGGATCAGCCTAGTGGCCAGCTAGGTTGATCATGGGTAGGGAGGAGCCGGGTTCTGTTGGTCGTGACACGATGGTTCGGGGAAGTCTTGGCAGGACGAACCCAAAGTTTCATGGCAAGGCCCCCTGGTTATATAGTGATTTTTCTTCATTGGGACCAATGAGTTTTGCACCGTTATGCTGTAATCAATTGTTGTTTGACGAGTGCTTGGGGTTTTTTTAATTGTTTTTTATACCCTTTATTTTGTTTTTCATTCTCTCTCTCAGGGAGTATTTCAGGCTGGGTTTGATTACAGCTGTTTTGTCCCCATTGGTAGGTGCCTGTCTCATTTTTAGAGTCATCAATCTGCCCCCTTCTGACATTTCAATAGGGCCGTGTTGTAATCTTCTGGCGCCCTTTGTCTGTCCTCGGTTCCTCCCTAGAACATCTGGTCCGGTCCGGTGATGGGCTTTACACTTATCTTCTGACACACACGGTCCGTATTCACACACAAAACAGAATTGATTTACGCAGAACATCTGAACAAGCACAGAGTGAAATGCAGGCAGAGCTCACACTGCGCGGGAAGCAGGGAAGGAAAAGGTTCTTCTCCCCATTACAGTTGGGGAAATTTAGCAGAGAAAAGTTCCAGTTGGGGTCTTTGGCTCTATCTGGGGTGCCCAACTCCCATGGACACACCCCAGGGTTTGACCTGCAGAATCCTGGATGGGGCGGGGCTGGGAAATCCACATCCTAAGAAACAGGGACGGAAGCCCAGGGCTCCTAGATCCCATGGAGACCTCTCACAGCAAACGCCTAGCAAAGCAGCTGGCCAGGAACTGGACTGCCAGTGTTACTGCTATGTCTGTAATGTGTCCATGGTCCTGACTCCCAGCCCTGCGCTAATCCCTTGACCCCACTCCTCCGCCAACGCCTGGGATAGAACCCAGGAGTCCTGACTCCAGATGTGCTCCTCCGCCATGTTCCTTTCACTCTCCTACCAAGATTGTGATCTCAGCTTCCCCGGGGTCAGTCTGGAGTCACCCCTGAGTGCAATGGGGTCAGGGTCAGATTCTGCTCCCAGCCCCTCTGCATTTTCCCCCTGCCTGGGTCTGTTCTCAGCTTACCCAAGTCCTGGGGCTCCCGTCAGATACAGAGCCAGCTGCCGGCATAGCTTAGAGTCCCTGAGTCTCTTTTGCCTTTGGATGTCCTTATAGAACTTCACATTATGCCTGAAGGTGCATTTGTCCCTGTGTCTGGCTGATCTGAGGCTTTCTTACCTGCGGACGTTGTCACCATCTGATCCCCTGATGTGTCCCGTTGCATTAGGTGAGGCCAGGCTGGCTGGGCCCAGGGGGATCCGGTAGAGGACGGGCTGGCTGGGCCCAGGGGGATCTGAGACAGGTTGGGCTGCCTAGGCCAAGGAGGGATCTGGAGCTGGCTGGGTCCAGGGGGATCCGGGGCAGGCTGGCTTCACTGGGCCGAGAGGATCCGGGACAGTCCGGGCTAGCTGGGCCTAGGGGAGATCTGGGGCAGTCCGGGCTAGCTGGGCCCAGCAGGATCCAGAGCAGGCTGGGCCCAGGGGAGGCCAAGTATGGCTGGGCCCAGGAGGATCCTGGGCTGGCTGGGCTGGCTGGGTCTAGGGGGTGTGGGGCGGGCCAGGCACAGGGGGATCTGGGGCTGGCTGGGCCCAGGGGGATCTGGGACAGGCCGGGCTGGCTGGATACACTGTCCAGTCTGATGCTCTGTTTCTTCTCTGTCCCTGACCAGCCTGGACCCTGCAGATAACGACTGGGGAGGGGCTGGCTCCAGGTCTAGTTGCCAGCCACCCCTCTCCACTGGCACCGGCTATGGGGCTCTGCCAGGCCCCTCTGTGCTGGCTCCTGTTCCATCCCCCCTGCAGTGTCTCCCGGTGCTCATGGGCACAGGGCTTTGACACCCCCACAGTTCCGGGGCAGGCCCAGATCTGGCCCTAATGGGGCTGCCCATGACCCCGTCAGCCTAGACTGGCCCCAGCCCATCCCTGGCAGGGAACGAGGCCCAAGGGCCCATCCTGCGCTGCTCAGCCCCGCTGGCTCGCCGGGTGTCGGTTGGTGGTTGGGATGTCGCAGGCATCGGACACAATCCCCTCTGGCCCCTTGTGGTCTGGGGCAGAGGCCTATCACCGTGACGGTTGGGAAGATCCTCCACACACACACAGGGGAAGCTTTCACAACCCTGGGGCTCGTGGGCTGAGGTCGGGGAAGTCGGCGAAGGGACGGGGCTGGGGAGTGTCTGACTTTAGGCAGGAAAATTTTCTACCCAAGGCACAGAAGAGCTGGGGGAGGCGATGGGAAATGTCATGGCTGGATGCCCACTGGGTGCAGAGCCCACCTGGGAGAGCTGAGAGCGAGCAAAGAGGACACGTTCCTGGCTAAGGAAGTTTCCCACCCACAGCCTTTGCAGTGATGCCCAGCCAGGCTGGCTGGGACCCTCCTTCCAGAGACAGGCCAAGCTGAGCTTTGTCTCATTGGGGAAGGATCAGGGTGTGTCTCAGTCCCCCTGTGACACCCCAATCCGCATTGTCCGTACCCTAAACAGGGCACCCCTCCCCCTGCGGGTTTTGTTTCTTTCTGGACCTTTTCCTTCACTTCACACCCCACAGCTCAGCATCAGGCTCAGCAAGGCAAACAGGCCCCACTGAGAGCCCTAAAATGCCCCCAGCCTCCCAAACACACCGACTGGTTCTGCACTGGCAGGAAAGTGTTTTATTGCAAGAAGCAGCAAGGAAACAATCTCAGTGACAGCTTCCAGGGCCCCGCCTGGGACAATCTTCTCCCCACAACATGCCCCCAATACCGAATGGATGCGGGGTAGAAGGGGCAGCTGTATTGTTGGAAAATCATAGTGCTAATGAAGCCTTTCCGTATTAGGCCTGAGTAAACCAAAGTTATGTTATGCTTGTCCAAACTGTGTTGGAAAGCTTACAGAACTCATTAGACTGAAGGCCGTGTATCTACCTAAGTCAGCTATTTCGTTTATCAGTTTTGTTTGGCTCCCCAAGTATATGTTGGCTCCCCAAGTGTATGCAGCTGCGTTCACATGTATGCATCCAAAGTATCTAGTACAAAGGGTCAACGGATGTATCTTGTGTCCCCTTCAGAATGACAAATGTATCCTCAACAGCTGTATGTCTCTTGTAGCCCCCACAAAATGATATATGTATCCTGCGTACCCAATTATCCCCTAATAGATACATGTACAGGGTCTATAGGTCAACCAAATGATGTAGACAAACGTAGGCTAAGTTGTTTGTTACCGGCTATAAAGGTAGGCCGCTTGGCCATGAAAGGTGTGTCTCTTTCTCTGGCACTAGCCGAGAGGAACACCCGCTCAGCTGACCGATCAATAAAGGGTGTGGTACTTGTCTTCCTGTCTCCGTGCCTCCTTGGTGTAATTAGGTAAGCTCCAGGGGGAAACGAGCCCTTTTGGCTAACAGTATTGTGTAATGGGCATCCAGTGAGGTGGGTGCTGGGCTCAGGCTGAGGGTTTCAGTGCCAGCCAGGGGGGCTGGGTGCCCGGATTTTCAATCGTGCGGATGGGCACACAATATGGGAACCCCCCACCACACCCCGGAAGGCCCCAAGCTGCCGGCCTGTGGGATAAGGGGAGATGCTGAATGTCCTTGTGGAGACGCATGGCAGGTGCTGTCGCGGAGGGGCAGGGATGGGGCAGGAGAGCCCCCAATGACAGGAGAAAAAGGGGGAGTAGGGGACCCCCCACCGCCCAGCCCATGGCCAGCACCTGGGTTCTACACGACTCTGAGGAAGCGCACGGGCAGCCCCCAGATACAGGCCACGCGGATCCTGCGGGTCTGGGGTACTCCCCTGTAGACACAGCTTGGTGGGCTGGGGGGTCTGTTCAGCCAGCAGGTGGTGACGGCGTAGGCTACGTTGCTGTCACATTCATTGTATAGGTTGCATCTCCCTCTGGTAGTGCAGATGGTCCGGAGCTGGCTGGCGGGGGCGTGGATGAAGGTGTGGGTGAGTTTGCAGGCAGCCATGTTCTGGCTCATGAGCCGCATGATGTGGTCACAGTAGCTCTGGCCCTTGGGGGGTCGGGTCTTGGGGAAATCAACGTGTTCACTCACAAAGTTTTGGTAGCTGTCGGGTGGTCTGATGATCTGGGCCAGGCAGGTTACCAGCAGGATGAGGGTCAGGAAGAGCAAAGGGCAGGGTCCCCTCAGGGCCATGGTCGCGTCTGTCACTGGATCCACCTGCAGGGGGGAGTCGGGGAGATGGATGGAGACTGTGCGGGGTGGGGATCTGCCTCCTCCATGGAACCTCCTGAGCCCAAACCTCTCCCCCTGCCAGGCCCATCTACCCCTAAATGCTCATTACCCAGTCTCAAATCAGGCCCCTGTACTACCCTGACTGAAATCAGGGCCCTCATTGTGCCAGGCGCTGCCCAGACCCCAACCGATATCAGAGTCCAATTGTGCTGGGCGCTGCCCAGACCCCAACTGAGATCAGGCCCCCGTTGTGCTGGGCACTGCACAGACCATGACCAATGTCACGGCCCCATTGTTCCGGGCACTGCACAGAGCCCGACTGAGAGCAGGGCCCCTTTCTGCTCGGAGTGTCGCAGACACAGAGTGAAATGCAGGCAGAGCTCACGCTGTGCAGGGAGCAGGGAAGGGTTCTTCTCCCCCCTTTACAGATGGGGAAGCTGAGCAGAGAGAAGTTTACATTGAAGTTTTCAGCTCCCTCTGGGGGCCCAACTCCCATGGACACCCCACGGTTTGGCCTGGACACTCCAGGGGGGGCCCTTGGAAATCTGCATCCTAAGCAACAGGGAATGAACCCAGGACTCCTAAACCCTGTGGAGATAAACGCCTAGAAGAGCAGCCAGCCAGGAACTGAACCATTAGTGTTACCACTATGTCTGTAATGTGTGCATTGCCCTGCCCCCCAGCCCCCTGTTCAAACCACTAGACCCCACTCCCCTCCCAGAGCCAGGGCAAGAACCCAGGAGTCCTGACTCCCAGTGTCCCCCCATGTTCCTTTCACTGTCTTGCCAGGTTTCTGAACTCAGTCCCCAGGGTCAATCCAGAGTCGCCCCCTGAATGTGATGGGGCCCAAGCTGGATTTTGCTCCCAGCCCGCTGGGATCAATCTGCAGTGACCCTGTGACATTCTATGCCTTGGGGGAGCATACTGGAACCACCATGTTCCTCATTTTCAGATAATCATGATTGCACAAATAGAGCAGGCCTTGTAAGGTATCAGGGGAAAGGTTATGATCTGCTGAAAGTTGTTTCTCTATCCATATATGTGTATCATTAATACAATGAAGTTATGAGAATTGTGTTAATAAAAATAAATATATGGAGATGTACCAATCTCATAGAGCTGGAAGGGACCTTGAAAGGTTATTGAGCCCAGTCTGCTGCTCATTAGCTGGACCAAGTACTGATTTTACCCCAGATCCTTAAGTGGCCCCCTCAAGGATTGAATTCACAGCCCTGGGTTTAGCAGGCCAATGCTCAAAGCACTGAGCTACCCTCCCCCCTGTATGGAGTATAGTCTGGTGGTCACTAAAACATGCTGTAAGTTTGGGACTCGGCCAGACATCAGCTCCCCAGAGACGACAGCATGGAAAGTAACCAACACCCGGGCTGGGTGTCAAACAACCCATCAACAGCCATTGTCCAGCAAGGGAGCTACAATGCAATGGCTCACCTGCACGAGACCCCACCAGGGGAATTGCTTAAGCTTGCCTGGAGAGACTCAGCAATGCCCCCAGACATGCTGCCCAAGCACATGGACTGGGGGTATAAAACAGATGGAGTGGACACATACTGGGCCCTTCTCCTGCCCCCACTTATGCTACAAGCAGCCAAGACAGTGAGAAGAAAAGACTCCGACACAGGAGATTGGCCCAGGTTTAAGGAACAAACCTATATATGAAGGACTGCAACATCCAGTGGGGTAAGCAAAACTGCTTAATCTAGTTGCTGCCCAGTCTAGTAGGGTTGAGAGTTTAAACTGCGTGCTTATATTGTATTTCTTTTGGTAACTAATTCTGACTTTTTGCCTGTCACTTAACATCACTTAAAATCTACCTTTTACAGTCAATACATTTGTTTAATTATCTTTACCCGTGAGTTTGTATGAAGTGTGGGGCAAACCTGCTTAGGTTTGGTGTATGTCCACTTTCCATTGTTGAAGTGGTGAACCAATTAATAAATTTGCACTGCCCATCTTGAACAGTGCAAGACGCAGGGCCGCCCAGAGGATTCAGGGGCCCTGGGATCTTCGGCGGCGCCCCCCCCCGCCAAATTGCCGCCGAAGAACCAGAGCGGAAGAAGCTCCGGGGGCCCGGGCCCCGCGAGAATTTTATGGAGGCCCCAGAGCGAGTGAAGGACCCCACTCCAGGGGCCCCAAAAAAACTCTCCTGGGGGGCCCGGGGCAAATTGCCCCACTTCCCCCCCGCTCCCCCAGGCGGCTCTGGCAAGACTGTATATTCCTGGGGTATAGTGCTGGGAGCTGGGGGGATCTGGCTGGTGCCTTTCTCTGTGTGACTCATGAGCGGCTCTGGGAGCATTCATGCAATCCAGCTGGGTGTGGAGCTCCACATGCAGTTGTGCTGAGTGATCACAGCACCTGGAGGGGTTGCTGCTGGTCACTAGCACAGCATTGTGAGAGACAGCCCAGGCTGGGGAGAGTTAGGGGGCACAGTTCCAGGCTGCATCTCGGTCCCAGGTTGCACCCCAGGGGGATCCCGTCATACCCTCACTCTGCATTTCCCCCTGGGGAGGGTCTGTTCTCAGCTCACCCGAGTCCTGGGGCTCCCATCAGAGATGGATCCAGCTGCTGGCAGAGCTGAGAGTCCCTGAGTCTCCTTCCCCTTCGGGTGTCCTTATATAGAGCCTGACTGGGCAGTTGGGGTGGGGCAGCTCCTCCCACTGAAGGGCCCAGAGATGCTCACTGGGGCAGGGAGTTATGGGGGAAGTGGCACAGGGCAAGGTCCTCTGACACTCAGAACCCACCAGCCCCAGTACCTGATGCTCCTGCCCCTGTGATCCTCAACCCAAGGTTTCTCCAAGAATGGAAATGGAACCCAGAAGTCCTGGCTCCCAGTCCCCCCTGCTCTTACCACTAGACCCCACTCCCCTCCCAGAGCCAGGGATAGAACACATAAGTCCTGGCTCCCAGACCCTCTAACTGCACAGCCCTGGTGCCCCAGTGAATCTACTCCCTTACTGATGCCCTGGGTACCCCGTAACCACAACCCTCTGCCCCAGTCAGTCCCTGCCCAGGTTCCCAGCCAGGGGAAGGGCAGGCATGGCTGCTAGAGACGCCCATGCCCAGCAGAGCCAGTAGGAGCCAGTACTGCCCTCCTGGTGCCACCCGAGCCCCAGGGCCTGGTGGAAGGGCAAGGGCTGGAGGGGTGCGGTTGTCTCTCATGGGTGTGTGTCCCAGCCCTGCAGTGCGTATGTGAGAGAGCGAGCAAGAGAGAGAGATGGAGCCAGAGTGTATATGACCAGGAGTGTGTGTCTGTGTGTGTGTGTGTATTAGGGTGACCAGATGTCTGTTGACCGGGCCGTTGACTGTCTGGTTGGTGGCACCGCGCAGCAGGGCTGGCAGTCTCCCTGCTAGCCTCCCCACCGCGCGGCTCCCTGGAAGCAGCCGGCATGTCCCCCCTCCGGCTCCTACGCTTAGTGGCAGTCAGGGAGCTCCGCATGCTGTCCCTGCCCCAAGCACCGCCTCCTCAGTTTATATTGGCCAGAAACCACGGCCAATGGGAGATGCGGGGGTGGCGCCTGCAGACAGGACAGCACACAGAGCCACCTGACTATGCCTCCAAATAGGAGCCGAAGTGGAGACATGCTGCTGCTTCTGGGAGCTCCTTGAGGTAAGCACCACCCGAAGCCTGCACCCCTGATGCCCTCCTGCACCCCAACCCCCTGCCCCAGCCCTGATCCCCCCCAAACTCCTCCGTCCCAGCCTGGAGCACCCTCCTGCACCCCAAGCCCCTCAACCCCAGCCCCACCCCAGAGCCCTTACCCCCAGCTGGAGCCCTCACCCTCCCCATGCCCCAACCTCCTGCCCCAGCCCTGATCCTCCTCCTGCCCCCTGAACCCCTCAGTCCCAGCCCAGAGACCCCTCCTACACCCCAAACCCCTCATCCCCAGCCCCAACCCAGAGTCTGCACCCCCAGCTGGAGCCCTCACACACACACCCCCACTCCCCAACCCCTGCCCCATCCCTGATCCCCCTCCTGTACCCTAAATCCCTGATCCCCAGCCCCACATCAGAGCCCACACCCCCAGCTAGATCCTCACCACCCCGCACCCCAACCCCCTGCCCCAGCCTGGAGCCCCCTCCTGCACCCTGAACCCCTCATTTCTGGCCTCACCCCAGAGTCCGCAACCCCAGCCCTCACCCCCTCCTGCACCCCAGCCCCCCTGAGCCAGCCCAGTGAAAATGAGCGAGTGAGTGAGGGTGGGGAGAGCGAGACAATGGGCTGGGAGGGGTGATGGAGTGAGCGGGGGCAGGGCAGGGGGCAAGGAAAGGGTGTTCAATTTTGTGCAAGTAGAAATTTGGCAACCCCAGTATGCACGTGTGCTTGTGTGTCTGTGTGTCCGAGTCAGTATGTTTGTGTCACTCTGGGCCCGGGGTGCATTTGTCCCTGTGTCTGGCTGATCTGGGCCTTTCTCACCAGCTGAATGTGTCACCGTCTGATCCCCTGATGTGTCCTGTTGGAGTAGAGGAGGCCAGGCCGGCTGGGCCCAGGGGGATTCGGGGCAGGCCAGGCCGGCTGGGCCCAGGGGGATTCGGGGCAGGCCAGGCCGGCTGGGCCCAGGGGGATTCGGGGCAGGCCAGGCCGGCTGGGCCCAGGGGGATTCGGGGCAGGCCAGGCTGGCTGGATACACGGTCCAGTCTGACACTGTTTCTTCTCTGTCTTTTCCCCCCGAACAACCCAGACCCCACAGATAACAACCGGGGAGGGGCTGGCTCCAGGACCGGTTCCCAGCCACCCCTCTCCACTAGCACCAGCTGTGGGGGCCCTGCCAGGCCAACTCTGTGCCGGCTCCTGTCTCATTCCCCCTGCAGTGTCTCCCAGTGCTCACAGGCTTGTCAGCCTGGACTGGCCCCACCCGTCCTGAGCAGGGAGCGACGCCCGAGTGCCCGTCCCACGCTGCCAAAGCCCCTCTGGCTCGCCGGGTGTCGGTTGGTGGTTGGGATGTCGCAGGTGTCGGACACGATCCCCTCTTGCTCCCTGTGGTCTGGGGCAGGCAGCTGTCATGTGATGGCTGGGAAAACCCTGTACACGCAGAGGAAGTTTTCACAACCCCGGGGCCCTTACCCGCCAGAGATCCTCGCATCTCCCCACAATCTCCTCCCTGCCAGGGCCTCCACGTGCCCCCCAGTGCCCTCTCTCCATACCAGGGTCCCCCATTCCCTACTCATGCCAGATGCTGCCTGCACCACTGTTCTCACTTTGCCCCACACCAGAGTGCCCAGGGCTGTGAGCCATCCTCTACCCTTAGGGGAGGGTCTATGCAAGCTGGGGGCAGCTCCCCGACTCCACTGGCCACGGGCGACACAAACCCGCCCCTCTCAGTGTACGCGGGTGGCACTGTCCATTCGCGGGTGGGCAGAAGCCAGAAGACAGGCCTGGCTGGCAGGGGATGGATCACTCAATAATTGCCCTGGTCTGTTCATTCCCCCTGAACCATCTGGCACCGGCCACTGTCAGAGACAGGCCACTGACCCGTTGGTCTCACCCGGGATGGCCGTTCTTCTGGAGCACCAGGCACATGCCAACCCCCGAGCGTCCCCCTGCGGTGCCCAGCCTGGGCTCCACAGCACACACGGCATTCACAGACCCACTGCCAGCAGAGGGACAGGGCCCCCAGCTCCTCAGGCCCTTCTCCGTTCACACCCCCTGGATGCACAGCGCCAGCGTGGGCTACACTGAAATCCAGGGGAAGTTTATTTATCAGCGCTTGGTGGAGTCGCAAGGAAAAGTACTGGAAACAAATGGCTACATGGGAACTAAGCCCAGAGCCCGCCTGGGAGAGCCCAGAGCGAGCTAAGAGGACACGTTCCTGGCTAATGAAGTTTGCTCACCCACAGCCTTTGCAGCGCTGTCCAGCCAGGCTGGCTGGGACCCTCCTTCCAGAGACAGGCCAAGCTGAGGTTTGTCTCCTCGGGCAAGGATCAGGGTGTGTCTCAGTCCCCCCGTGACACCCCCTGACCCTGTTGTCTGTGCTCTAAACAGGGCACCCCTCCCCCTGCGGGTTTTGTTTCTTCCTGGAGTTTTTCCTTGTCACTCCTCACCCCACAGCTCAGCATCAGGCTCAGCAAGGCAAACAGGCCCCACTGAGAGCCCTAAAATGCCCCCAGCCCCCTAAACACACCGACTGGTTCTGCACTGGCAGGAAAGTGTTTTATTGCAAGAAGCAGCAAGGAAACAAACTCAGGGACAGCTTCCAGGGCCCCGTCTGGGACAATCTTCTCCCCGCAACCTGCCCCCGATACCCAATGGACGTGGGATGGGAAGGGGTGGCTGTACTGTATAATGGACACCCAGCAAGGCAGGCGGTTGGCTCAAGCTGAGAGTCTCGGTGCCAGTCGTGGGGGCTGGGTGCCCAGATTTTCACTCATGTGGATGGGAACTGGGCACCCACTGTGGGAAACCCTCCCGCAGGCCCCAAGCTGCCGGCCTGTGGGATAAGGGGAAATGCTGAATGTTCCTGTGGAGACTTATCATGGGTGCTGTCCAGGAGGGGCAGGGATAGGACAGGAGAGCCCCCAGCAACAGAGGGCTGTCCAGGAATGAAAGGAGGAGCAGGGGACCCCCTGCCCTTGGCCAGCACCTGGGCCCTACAGGACTCTGTCAAGGCGCATGTGCCTTCCCTGGCTGCAGGTCAGGCGGATCCTGTTGGTGTGGGCTCTGCCTCGGTACGTAAAGCGCCTCGGGTGGGAGCCGGGCACCACCCGGCAGGTGGTGAAGTGGAAGCCTGCCTTACTGTCACAGTGGTAGTATCTGTCAGATGTCCCACCATGGCCGCAGATGGCCTGGGGCTGGCTGGCGGGGGCGTGGGTGAAGGTGTGGGTGGGTTTGCAGAAAGGGCTGGTCAAGTTCCAGGGGTGGCATCATGAGGTTGCCGTAGTGATGGTCATTGGTGGTGCTGGTCTTGGGGAAATCAACATGTTCTCTCACGAACCACTGGAAGCTGTCGGGCGATCTGAACTGGGCCAGGCAGGCGGCCAGCAGGATGAGGCAAGAAGAGCAAGGGGCAGGATCCCCTCGAAGTCATGGCGGTGTCTGTCATTGGATTGACCTGCACTGGGGCGAGGGGGGAGATGGATGGAGACAGCACAGGGTTGGGATCTGCCTCCTCCATGGAACCTCCTTGGCCTGAACCCCTCCCCCTGCCAGTCCATTCTGCCCCTAAAGCCTCATTACCCTGACCGAGATCAGGGCCCCCGTTGTGCCAGGTGCTACACAGACCATGACTGAGATCAGGGCCTCTTTCAGCTTTGAGTGTCTCAGACACAGAGTGAAATACGGACAAAGCTTGCACGACACAGGAAGCAGGGAAGGAAAGGGTTCTTCTCTCCCCGTTACAGGTGGAAAAACTGAGCAGAGAGACGTTCCAGTTGGGGTCTTCAGCTCCCTCTGGGGGCCCAACTCCCATGGACACACCCCAGTGTTTGACCTGCAGACTCCGGGGGGCCCTTGGAAATCCTCATCCTAAGAAACAAGGAATGAACCCCAGGGCTCCTAAACCCCCATGGAGAACCACGACCAGCAGAGCATCCGGCCACGAAGTGAACTGTCAGCGTTACTGCCTTGTCTGTAATGTGTCCATTGTCCTAACTCCCAGCCCCCTGCCACCCTGCTCAAACCACTAGACCCCACTCCTCTGCCAGAATGTGGGGTAGAACCCAGGAGTCCGAGTTCCAGCTGTTCTCCAATCTGCCTTTCACCCTCTTGCCAAGAATGTGGTCTCAGCTGCCCTGGGGATCAATCCAGAGTCACCCCCTGAGTGCAGTGAGTCAGGGTCTGCTTCTGCTCCCAGCCCCCCAAGGTCAATCCGCAGTGACCCTTCCTCTGCATTTCCCCCCAGATGGGCTCTGTTCTCAGCTCACCCGAGTCCTGGGGCTCCCGTCAGAGATGAGTGTCCCTGAGTCTCCTTCTCCAGGTGGGGCAGGGAGTTACAGGGGAAGTGGGCACAGGGCAGGATGCTGAGACACTGAGAACCCCACAGCCCCAGTGCCTGTTGCACTGTGATCCTCAGCCCGGTGTTTCCCCAAGGATGGGAATGGAACCCAGGAGTCCTGACTCCCAGCCCCCACTCCTCTAACCCACTAGACCCCACTCCCTTCTCAGACTGGGGATGGAAACAGGAATTCTGACCCAGGTGTGCCAGTGAATCCACCCTGCTACAGTTTTATCCCCTTATTGGGTGCCCTGGTTACCCCATAACCACAATCCCCTGTCCCAGTCAGTCCCTGCCCAGGTTCCCTGCGCCGGTCCCTGGGCATGGCAAGGGACAGCAACCCAGCCAGGGGATTGGCAGGCCTGGCTGCTGGAGACACCCATGCCCATCGGAGCCAGTGGGCCTGACGGGTCCTGCCCCACCAGTGCCCCCTGAGCCCCAGGGCCTGGGGTTAGGACTAGGGCTGGAGGGACTGCCTGGGGCTTGCTGACATCTCTCCTGGGTTTTTGTCCTGCTCCCTGCAGTGTGTGTGCAGTGTGTAGGAGTGTGTTTGACAAGGCTGTGTGTGTATATCTGTGAGCAGTGTGTATATCTGTGCAGGGTGTGTGTGTGTGTGTGTGCGCATATTTGCAAAGCATGTGTGTATGCATGTGTGAATGCATGTGTCTGGGGGGGAGGGGGTGCTCTCAGTGTGTGCTCTCTGTGTCTGGCTGATCTGGGCCTTTCTCACCAGCTGACCTTGTCACCAACTGATCCCCTGATGTGTCCTGTTGCAGTAGGGGGACTGGGCTGCCTGGGCCCAGGGGGATTCAGGGCTGGCTGGGCCCCGGGGGGATCTGGGACAGGCCGGGCTGGCTGGGCCCAGGAGTGGGAACTGGGTGGGACAGGCTGGCTTGGCCCAGGGGGCTCTGGAGCAGACCAAGCTGGCTGGATACACTGTCCAGTCTGACGCTCTGTTTCTTCTATTTTTTCCCCCTGACCAGCCCGGACCCCACAGATAACAACCAGGGAGGGGCTGGCTCCAGGGGCTCGTTCCCAGCCACCCCTCTCCACTAGCACCGGCTATGGGGGCTCTGCCGAGCCCCTCTGCACCAGCTCCTGTCCCATTCACCATGCAGTGTCCCCTGGTGCTCATGGGGTTGGGGTTTTGACACCTCCCAGTCCCAGGGCAGGCCCAGATCTGGCCCTAATGGGGCTGCCCCAAACTCCATCAGCCTGGACCAGCCCCAGCCCATCCCGGGCAGGGAGTGAGGCCCGAGGACCTGTCCTGTGCTGCCCAGCCCCGCTGGCTCGCCGGGGGTCGGTTGGTGGTTGGGACGTTGCTGGATCCCTGCCTGTGGTCTGGGGCTGGCTGCTCTCCCCGGGATGGGGGAGGAAACACTGCACACACAGGGGAAGTTTCCCAACCCGGGATGGTGCAATGGGCTAATGGTTGGTGACTCCACTGGGCAACAGGATATGCCAATGGCTGCTCGTTCCCCGCTGTTACCCAAAGAGCCCTGCTCCCGCGTGGGGTGTCGTTATGGTGTGCGGAGAAGGGAATGATGCCAGGTTAACACACACACCCATCTAGACACACACCCAGACATCCCCATCCACAGATGCCACACACCAGTACCCACACACCCATCTACACACCACCCTCGGCCCCACCCAAACACACACACACACACACACACACACACACACACATCCAGCGAGAGAGGCAGAGCCCCTAGCCACAGAGCAGGGCAGTAGCCCTCAGTCCAGCCAGCCTGGCCTATCCCTTCCCCTTGGCCCAGGTCGGCCAACTGGCCCAGTTTGTCCATCCTCTCCCCGCCTGGTTTGTGAACTGTAAGCTGGTAACACAAGGACACAGTGTCCCTAACACTGCGTGGGCTCTTCACTCAGGGAACTAGCTATGCTGGACCGGCAGCTGGACATTCCAGCACTGTGCACACAGACTGACTGCCAGGGGCCTCCTTCCAACTCCTCCCTCCTGCAGCCTAGCTTCTCCAGCCCATTGCCACGTGGGTCACTGCCTCCCACGGCCCAGCCAGACTCATCTCCCTGCCTCCCCACACCCAAATTGGCCCCTCATCCCAGCCAGCCTGATCTACCCCCCCTCCCCCATGGATCACCCCTCGGCCCAGCCAGCCCGGTTTCCCCCTGTCCAATAGGACACATCAGAGGAGTGCTTAATTTGTAATGAAAGAGGTGTCTGGGCTCGAGCAATTATTTTACATTCATAACTGACACAGCAAGTCCAGAGATGCTGGGGCTCAGCCCAGCCAGGCCCAGATGTTCTAGGGGCTCTGAACTGCCAGGCTCAAAGGTGCCGGGAATATGAACTTCCAGGCCTGGAGGTGCCAGGGCCATGAACTGCCAAGGGCCAGAGGCAGGGGCAGCTCCAGGCACCAGCGCAGCGAGCGTGTGCCTGGAGCAGCAAGTCGGGGGGGAACGGGGAGCATGCCGGTCGTCATGAGGGCAGCAGTCAGGGAGCCTTCGGCTGCGTTTCTGCGGGACATCCGCCAGTCCTGCGGCTTCGATGGCAATTCGGTGGTGGGTACACTGACGGCACGGGACCGGCAGATCACCCACAGAACCGCTGCCGAATGGCGGGGTCACTGACTGCCATGCTTGGGGCAGCCAAAAACATAGAGGTGCCCCTGGCCAGAGGTGCCAGGGCTCTGAACTGCCAGGTCCAGAGGTGCCGGGGCCATGAACTGCCAAGGGCCAGAGGTGCCGGGGCTCTGAACTCCCAGGCCCAGAGGTGCTGGGGCTCTGAACTGCTGAGCCAGAGGTGCCGGGGCTCTGAACTGCCAGGCCCAGAGGCGCTGGGGCTATGAACTGCCAGGCCTGGAGGTGCCAGGGTCATGAACTGCCAAGGCCAGAGGTGCCAGGGCTCTGAACTCCCAGGGCCAGACATGCTGAGCTCTTGTCTGACACACTGCACCCCCATCCCCCCTTGCCGAGCCCAGTGCCTTCAGTTCAGCTACAGCATTGCAGCCTAAAGACTCAGCTGTTGTGAGCCAGAGGCAGAGCCTGAGGTGCCCCCAGTGCTGAGGCCCTGCCCTAGCAGGTGACACAGGCCCAGGTGATCCCAGCAGGCGCCCTGCACCCCATGCTGCAGAGGGAGGTGGAAACCTCCAAGGGCCCTGCCAGTCTGAGCGGGGGGTGTCCCTCCCCAGTCCCCCCCCAGATCTGGCCATCGGTTGGCCACCCTGAGCCTGTGAACCAGGCACCCCAGCCAGGCATGTGGAGAGGGGACTGCCCCACAGCACCGGCCTGGTGCCTGCTTCCCGCACTACTCTCCCTCCCCAACCAGTGTCTCTGGGGCCCTCAGTGGGAGCAACTTCCCCTTCCAACCCCACCACGCCCAGCTGCCCAGCCGGGCTGTATAGAGGGGAAGCAGAGCCAGGGACTCAGTTCTGCTGGCAGCTGGATCCATCTCTGATAGGAGCCCCAGGAATTGGGTGAGCTGAGAACAGACACAGCCAGGGGGGAAATGCAGAGGGAGGGGCACTGCAGATTGATCCCGGGGGCTGGGAGCAGAATCCAGTCCTGACCCCACTGCATTCAGGAGTGACTCCGGATTGATCCTGGGACTGCTGAGATCAGAATCTTAGCAAGAGAATGAAAGGAACATTGGGGGACATCTGGAGTCAGGACTCCTAGGTTCTAGCCCTGGCTCTGGGAGAGGAGTGGGGTCTAGCGGTCTGAGTCTGGTGGGGTGGGGCTGGGAGACAGGACCAATGACACAACTGACAAACAAGTGACAGTGGCAGGCTGGGGCTGTGGTTCAGGTTCCACACTGGGATTTAGGAGACCTGGGTTTCATTCCCTCTTAGGGTGGGACTTTTAAATGCCCTTTGGGAGTCTGCAGGCTAAATCCCAGTGTATTCCAATGGAACTTGGGCATCTTACTGGGAGCACCAAAGCCAGTCTTAGCTACTCTGTGCCTCAGTTTCCCCTGTGCAATGGGGGCTAATAACCCTTCTCTGTCTGCTTGGCCCCTTTAGCCTGTAAGGGCTAGAGTCACAGAGGCACTTTGGCGCTGGGATGCTGACAGTCATGTCTCCTGACTTTCAGGGGCTTAGAAACCCCCTGGGATCACCGAGGCTACGTTTGTCACCCAGGCTCCCTTTATGATGGGTGGGGAGAGGTAGCGGCTCAGAGTGGGATTTCCCAAAGCCAGTGAACTAGGTGGGGAGCTGCTGGGGAAAGCTAGTGGGAGAGGCTGAGGAGAGGAGTGTGAGCCAAACCTCTGGGAGTTTGGCACCTAAGTCCGAGCCTGAGGGGAGGCGCCCATAGGGGGCTAGAGGAGCTCTGTGCCCTCGAGTTGACCTAAACTCCAGAACCCTTTGCGAAGCTGACGTCAGCTTTGACGCTGGCAAGCACAAAACCTGTCAAAGAGAGGACAGATCAGTGCTACGTCCCGATATGGGTAGGGAGCGTTTTCACGTCCCGACCGGTACGGAGTGGGGCTACCAAACCACACACAGGAACGGCACAGAACAAGCACAGACAGGTGCACGACAGATCAAGCGCCCTCGAGGCTGTGAACAGATCTGCTCCCAACACACGGAGTCTCCGATGTATGCAACATGCACCTTCCGTGCAAAGCGAACGTGCCACAAGAGGGTGCAGAGGAGAGCCAAGAGAATAATTAGAGGGTTAGAAAACCTGCCCTCTAGCAGTACAGTGATGGAGCTTAATCTATTTACTTTAAAAAGGAGTAGGTGAAGGGGTGACTTGATCCCAGTCTACAAGTATGTAACCCCTTTGGGGTTTAGAGAGCATGGCCCCTTTAAATCTTTTTCCCAGGGGGGAGGGGGAGAGTAAGAAAAAGGAGGGAAACTCCAGGGGGCAGGGCTGGAGCTCCAGGGGGAAGGAGCACAGCTGGCCCTGGAGAAGGAAGCAGAGAGAACCTGCCTGAGGCCTGGACAGGAGCCAGGAGCCGCCCTGTGCCAGGGGGAATCGCCCGAGGACAGGCTGGAGCTGGACCCAGGATCACGGCTGCCCGGAGCTGCATGGGGCTGTGAGTACTGGGGCTGGTGACTCTGCATTGGGAACAAGGAGGGAGGCTGTAGATAGTCAAGTGGGGAGGTGGTCACTCTGGGGGGCTTTGCAGAGAGCGGCAGAAGAGGGCACCGGAGGGGTTTGCTGGGGAGAGTTCACTGGCGCCGAAGACGATCAGGAGCACCCAAGACTCACCATGGGACTGGAACTTTGCTCAGGCCTCCTGAACTGTGTGTGCAGACGCATTGCTCAGTGTCTGCCCTGTCAGACTGTGCTACCACTGGGCCCGTGGGGTTTTGGTTTGAATGCAGCCCTGTTCTACTGCTCCCCCTATATTTCCCCTTGTTGTTTTTCTCCTCTCATCCCTCTGTAAATAAATATCTCCCTTTGTTATATCCATTGTACTTTTCCTGTGGGTGGGTGTGGTCACTCTGGGGGGGTTGGAACAGGTGCCCCTGGGGTGGAAGGGATTTCTCCTGCTGCATTCCTGCGCGCGCTGTCTCTTGGCCAGAGCTGCCTGCAGAGCAGACTCCATCTTGGCCACGAGGGCGCTAAAGTTGCAAGTACCTACGTGGGGAACAAATATTTGATAACGGGCTCTTGAATCCAGCAGAGAAGGTCTAACACGATCCAACAGCTGGAAATCGAAGCTAGACAAACTCAGCCTGGAAATAAGGGGTACATTTTTAGCAGTGGGAGACACTAACCATCGGAACCATTTACCCAGGGTCGTGGTGGATTCTCCATTGCTGGCCATTTTTAAATCAAGACTTTCCGACCGCTCTGCACTAGAAGTTATTGTGGGGAAGGTCTCTGGCCTGTGCTCTATGCAGGTCACACTCAGTGATCACAATATCCATTCTGGCTTGTTGTCATGGAGCCACACAAATGGTGCTATGCCCCAGCTTTTAAGCAGTCCCTTGCAGGGACCTCTTTGATGTGCCTTGGGATCCTACTCTTCCTCCAGGGTCAGCCACACGGCCTGGCTGCCTCTGAAACTGAGTCCCTGGGCTCCAACCCACCTGTTTCCCCACCCCAGGAACTTTGTCCAGAGGGTCCAACTGAGAGAGACACCTAGTCAGAGACAAAGATCCCTGAAAAGCATGTTGCATATGCATGCGACTTGCAGTTCACGTAGAAGTTCCCTTCAACCACTTACATTAGACACTAGCAACCGCTTCAGAAAGTCTCACATACAAACTGGCCTCTGTTCTGGCCTGCAGCATGGAGGAAAATGCAAAACATTCGAGTTGGCCTTTGTTGTGTAACCGTGTATCTTAACCCACAAAGCACAATCAATACAACAACAATTACCAGTTTGTGATGTAATCAGAGCCTTATATGTTCTCTCTGTCCGAGTGTAAAAAGAATCTCCATCTCCGCCATGTAACCGCTGGTGGGTTAAGGAACTGGTGGCCTTTGCCGTGCCGTTGCTAATTTGTAGAACATGAGTAAGCCTTTAGACTTAGCGTTAAGGGCAGGCCCGCAGACAGCATCTTCGGGCCCCAGGGCGGGGCAGTCAATGGGGCCCCTAGATAGGGATGGCTGGGGTTTACGCCACACATGCATAAGCCGTGCCCGCCCGGACATGGTCCACCCGACATTTGGGCGGTGCTGCGCCTGTGCTGGCTGGTGCCTAGCGAGCTGCTTCCAGCTGCCCTGCTGTGCGCGTTCTTCCAGCACGGCCAGGGCTTCCACACACCCGCCTGGCTGCCTTCGCCCCCAGCGGTGCCACCCTGCACCTGTCTAGGAGCCCTGCAGCCTGCCCAGGGGATTTAAAAGGGCCCAGGGGGGCTGTATATGAAAGTTCAATTAATAAAGCAAAAGTAATAGTTCCTCCCCACCAGCAGTCGCCATGGGCAGCAGGGAACCATTTGGGGAGGTATTTTAAGAGGGCAAGTGAGGGGTATGGAGCAGGAAAACTCCCCATTAGTGGGGAGGGGGCAGCAGCAGGAGTAGGCAGGTGACTATCAGCTAGTGGCTGGTGGGGAGCTGCACTGGGCAGTTGTGGGGGGGCAGCAGCTAGGAGTGAGTAACCTGGGCCTGGGCAGTCTCCATTTGCAGACGTTTCTCCTCATCCTTCCTGGGCCATTCCATGCCTTGTTGCTGGCAGAGAATGGGCAGCCGCATCTCCAGGCTGCACAAGCTGCACCCACTAACCCCCTTCCCATTTGGGGTGGGACTCAGGGTAACTGTTTCCCACCTAACAAAGACAATTTGCTGCAGGTCAAACGGGTAGGAAAATATCCCAAATCTGAGATTTTAAATTGACATTGATGAACTAGAGCGAGAATGGGGCAAAATCTGAGGTGGAGACTGAAGAAAGGGTCAATAACATGAGAGAAAAGGGGAGAAACCTGCCTGGATTTTATCCCTGTCAGTGATAAGCAGGAGAAATGGGGGAGAATTTTCTCACTATTGGAGAGAGAAGTGGCCAAATCTGAGGGGATTTCATTAGCTCCCCCTCCCCCTAGCATCAGCTTGGCTGCCCTGGGGGTCCCTGGCTGCACAGAGATAATTCAACCCCCCACCCCACCCCATCACCATTTCACACCGTCTTTCCCCTCCCCCCATCTCTGGCTGATTTTCCAGCCCGGCCCTGCCTGACCCATTCCCTGCCCCCAGACACACAGAGGGAAATTCCTCCGTGTCCCACCTGCTCTGTCCCCGCCCGAGCCCCCAGCACTGCCCCAGGGCAGAGCCTGCCCCAGCTGGGGGCAGCATGAGGGCAGCAGCTCCATCACTCTCCAGGCCCCGCCCAGGCACATTCTCCAGCTGGGAGCAGATCCCCAGGGCCTGCGAGACCTGCGCTACTGGGGCCTTTGTGCAGTGCCTCCTTCCTGCCTGCCCCAGCGCTGGCCCCAGCTCTCTCCCGCACGGGTGCCTACGGCTCCAGGTCAGGGCCGGCAGAGCCCGGGGCTGAGTCCAGCTGGAGAAAGTCCCCCCCGGGCTGGGCACACAAAGACTTTCAGTGAAAGTCTGTCCCTGGCACAGGCCAGGGGAGGAGCTGCTACTGAGCCCAGGCTCCCAGCTCCCCCTGGAGGCTACAGTGCTGCACCCCGTGTCTGTGTTCGTTGTTTTTCCTGCTTCCTTCCTTCCTGCCAGTAGTCCCCCCCTCCATCCCCTTACTGGCTCCTTCCGCACCGACCTGAGCCGGGTCGGGGGTCCCTTTTAAATTGCCTGGGCCCCTGGGCAATTGCTCTCTGTCATAAACAGTTAGTTAAGGGTTAAGGTTTTTTTCTACCTGTAAAGGGTTAACAAGCAGTACCTGTGGACACCTGACCAGAGGACCAATGAGGGACAAGATATTTTCAAATCCCTGTGGAGGGAAGTTTTTTTTCCTGTTCTTTGTTTTTTTTTTAGAGAGTCTCTCTTGGGAGTTAAGAGAGTCCAGACATCTTAATCAAGTCCTCCCAGGTTTCTGCAATAAATTCTTCTATTCAAGCTAGTGAGTATTAGCAAGGAACTAGTATTCTTATACTTTTATTTCTGTATTTGCAATTCTGTGTTTTGCTATAGAATTTCTTTAATTCTGTACTGTTATTGCTTTTATCGAGAAAGAAAGGAGGGGGGATTCTCTCCAGCGATTGATAAGTTTAGACCCTGTGTATTGTTCCATCTTGGTTACAGAGACAGTTACTTTCTTTTTATTCTTTAATAAATCTTTTCTGTAAAGGACTTGGTTAATCTTTCCTTGGGTGGATTCTCAGGGAAAGGGGAGGAGGGAGGTATCCCTCTGTAGTTGGATTCCGGTATCTCTCCTAGGAAAAGGGAGGGGGAAGGAAGCAGGGGGGAATGGTTTATTTCTCCTAGGTGTAAGAACTCCATGGATTTGGGGCTCTTGGGATCCCCAAGGATTTTGGGGAAGGACTGTGTCCCAATGCACATACATTATTGGGTGGTGGCAGCTTTTACCAGATCTAAACTAGGATTTTAGTTTAGGGGTGCCAATGCAGGTCCCCATTTTGGAACCCAACAGCTCCAAGTGGGGGTGAGACCTATGACACCCTCTTCACCCCGCCCTGTTGGCGGGGCCTGGTTAAGGGGCTGATATGTTTGCTAAAGGCTGGGACAGACTCTCCCAGCTTCTCCTAGGATCTGGTTTCCTGTCCATTATAGAGTCGTTGTCAAAGATTGGGACTGGGGTTATTACCCGTGTGACAGTGCAGTTCTGGCGGGACCCAACTGAGAGTGCCAAATCAGGACCAATTGCTCAAACAGGGCAGTCACAGCCCTAGGCTGGGGTTTTTCCACCTCTAAGGCAAACCAAACCAGCCAGACAAAGAGGACTCTGGTCTCACCCCACTGGCTAACCACAAGTCACACAAGCAATTTCCTTAGACACTCCAGTCTCCCAGTATTACCACCAGTGCACTCGTCCTGGGGATGAATGATTATGAAAACCAACACCCCAATAAAAGAAAAAGGTTCTCTCGATCCCAAAGGACCAAGCCCCAGACCCAGGTCAATATACACATCAGATCTTACCCACAAATCACGCTGTTGCCAATCCTTTAGAATCTAAAATCTAAAGGTTTATTTACAAAGGGAAAAAGGTAGAGATGAGAGGTAGAATTGGTTAAATGGAATCAATTACATACAATAATGGCAAAGTTCTTAGTTCAGGCTTGCAGCAGTGATGGCATAAACTGCAGGTTTAAATCAAGTCTCTGGAGAACATCCCCTGCTGGGATGGGTCCTCAGTCCCTTGTGTAGAGCTTCAGCTTGTAGCAAAGTCCCTCCAGAGGTAAGAAGCAGGATTGAAGACAAGATGGAGATGATGCATCAGCCTTATATAGGCTTTTCCAGGTGTAAGAACCTCTTTGTCCCCACTGTGGAAAATTACAGCCAAATGGAGTCTGGAGTCACATGGGCCAGTCCCTGCATACTTCGCTGAGTCATAAGGCGTGCCTGCCTTCTCTCCATGGGTCAATTGTGTAGCTGATGATCCTTAATGGGCCATCAAGCAGGCTAAGCAGAGCTAACACCAACTTGTCTGGGATATCACCCAGAAGCACATCACCAACTTGAAATACAGACAATATAGAGCCTAAATACATAACTTCAACTAAAAATGATACATGCACACAGACAGCATAATCATAACCAGCAACCCATAACCTGGTCTTAGACACCTTATATGACCCCCTTTACCTAAGATTTGGTGCCACTACAGGACCTCGGTTGCAACCCATGTTCTATATGGTCCCAATTTATATCAATAACGTCACACCCCCAACGCAAAATTGATGCAGGAAGGGATGACAAAACATCGCTGACTGCATCCCAAGAGCCCCCTTTCCTTGGGTTTGTCTCACTACAGCTAGTGTTGGGCTAGAGGCCGTACCAGTGTATAACAGAAATGGTTTATCAAAGTCATGTTCCATAACATGAATGAATCTCTTTACAAACTCCAGGTATAACTTGGTTAGCTTTTGCAGCATGGTTCCTGTATGTTTCATGTGATCTTGCCAAGAGCTAAAGAAAACAGCTACTTTATTCATACCAGCTCTGGCCAATGTTTGGAACCCAATTAACATTAATCCAATGTAGATATTGATGTTGTTCATAGTACAGGAATCTTGGCATTTAGCCATGAAAGCAATATGGTCGTGTGCCTTAGTTTCCCCTTTCATACAGCACATCAGGTCTGGAATGTATTTTCCCCTGTGAAAAGTTCCAACGCTGTTTACAGGCATTAACTGTGAAACATCAGTATAGCAAGGCCCTTTAACATAACGTGTGTTTTCATGTATTCCTTTCAACATGTTCAAGGGATTTTCCAAAAGATTAGGCACATGGTACATTTTTACCGTTCTTGGCAATCGCAACACATTAGTTACAAAAATTAGCATTATCAATAACAACAAATTCATTGCAAGTGTCCATTTACAATCATGTTTGCCATGCCACACCCTTGGCTCAATACCAGTGGGGTTTGGGCCTTTTAGGGTTAACCTGTGGCTTCCCTTTGCAAGATTCAGTCTTCTCTTTCCTTCTTGTCCTTCAGGATTAAACCCTGATTTTTCTTGCTTAACAGAATTCACTGGCTGATGGGGTGGGCTCTGTTTGCTAACAGCTATTAGCAAGTCTTTCTTCTCCCTGCCAGCCAAGTAATTTGCATCAACACAGACACTAGCTTTTAGATTTTTAGCTGCTATCCATTCCAAGGCTGGACTTTGTTTTACAGAGATACCACACAAATCCAAATAGTCTGAGGGTGAGAGCTGGCTTGCTCTACCCTGCATCCTTAAGCGTTTAGCCATAAAACCGTTCTGCTCTGAAACACCAGTAACTGAATCTGTCCTCAGACTCTGAAGCACAGACTGCTCACTCACAGAATCAGCATGGAGACAGTCCTGTCCCAACGCCATGGTCTTTCCAACCAGCAGCCTCTTGGTTATAGGGCTGTTCAACTTTGTTAACAGCTTCTACTCCACCTGAGACCTTTTCAAAGCTGCCCACACTGGATCTCTCAAAAGGAAAGTCAGTGGATCCATTCACAACAGAAAATTTCTGGCTGTTAGGAACTGAAACTTCCTTGATTAAATCACTTTTACACCCTTCACTTGCAGTAAACCGCTTGCACAGGTTACCATGAAGATTCCTTTCCTTGTGAGCTTTTCTAAGCAGCAATTCACCCCTCACAGAAATTCTGCCCTTCCCTGCTTGCTCTAAAGGAACACTTTCCTGAGCAACCACAGATTCTTTCTGGGTCTTACTTACATTCCTAATCACCTCAGGCCCATCAGGCAGATCTCTACACAATCCCCTTTCAGGCAAACTTATAGACTTCCTCGATAACAGGTTAGAAACAATCTCCTTTCCCTGGCCTGGAACAAGTTCAGGAATCTTTTCCTTCTTGCTACAAGTTGTCAAACTGTCAGTAGGTAACACAATTAAATCACCTTTATGCTCTCCTTGTGCCCTGGCTAGGGCATCACCCTGATCAGACAGAGTTGCTAGACCCTTTTCCAACCACACATTAGCAACTGGCAAACTACAAGCACCAGAATTGTTTGGTCTCTGGGATCTTGCTATGACACTGACTGGATGCAACCTAGTCACAGTGCCATTCTCCCCAGCAGACACAAACTTAGGACCATTCCCTTCCTGGGCTTTAGCTGTATTTACAACCAACTCCGAGACAACTGAATCACCGTCAACCATCACAGGCTGAAAGGCACCTTCTGTCTGCTCCACAGACACAGAAGAGCCAGAGACACATTCTCCTTCACCAGACACACAGCTTGGGATCTCATTTCCCTTGTCCCAGCACACAGGGCTGTTCACAGACAACTGCTTGGAGACTGGGGTAACTTCCTTCATAGGCAAGTCAATACCCCTGACAGACATAGGCACATTCCCTTCACTGTCACATTTCTCCACACAGGAAACAGGTAAGGGACAGGGACACTCATCTTCCACTATCCCTGTCTTCCCAAACTGCTGACTAGACAAAGCCATCAGCTCACAAGGCTGCCTAGGCTCCTCCAAACTTTCCCTACCAGGCACATTGCCATTCCCAACAGATAAGCTGCTGCTTTTTTCACTACACTGAGCTACTTCCAGCAAATCAGTTACCCATTTCAGGTTCACTTTTACAAGCTGCACTAGCCAACAATCCATTACCCATTACAGATCTACCCTTTCCTTCCTCAGTTAGGGCTTTAACCTGACTATTTACTTTAATTTGCTCCTGAGAAACATTTTCCTCACCCATGAGATCTTTTTGCTCTTGATCTAACTTCAGATTCACTTCTCGGACATCAGACAGACATTTAGAAACTCCACTCACAGACACACAGCTTTCTTGCACAGACAAACAGCTATTTCCCACCAGGCTAGAATCCCCCTCTCCATAGCCATAGCAAAACGGGTTAAACACAGAAAACTGCCCAGAGTAATACCACATATTAACACAGTTATAAACTGGATTTTCCAGAGGATACAGTCTCTGCCGTTCTTCCATTGCTTTTTTGACTTGGAGCTGGAGTCTAGCAGTTTCTTGCTGCATCTTGTGAGTCTCCTGTTGCATCTTGTGAGGCCTTGTCTACACTACAAGACTATTTCGAATCAACTTAGTTCGAATTTGTGGATTCGACCTTATGAAGTCGAATTTGTGTATCCATACTAAATACACTAATTCTAATTTCTGAGTCCACATTCACGGGGCCAGCGTCGACTTTGGAAGCGGTGCACTGTGGGAAGCTATCCCACAGTTCCCGCAGTCCCCGCTGCCCATTGGAATGCTGGGTAGAGCCCCCAATGCCTGCTGGGGTAAAAAATGTGTCGAGGGTGGTTTTGGGTAACTGTCGTCATTGAACCGTCAATCACGCCCTCACTCCCTCCCTCCCTGAAAGCGCCTGCAGGCAATCTGTTCGTGCACTTTTCTGGTCAGTGACAGCGTGGACGCCACAGCACTGCAAGCATGGAGCCCGCTGCGATCCTCGCCGTTTTCTCCTCCTCGCACTTTATCGTCCACCTCTTCCACATTCAGCTGCTGAGAAATTGGGCTACTTTTCAATGGTTCTGCAAGCACTGGGGGACCATAGGGGACGTTTTACCAACATGAACGTCGGATGGCCGGGCAAGGTTCCTGATGCATGTGTTCTCAGGAACTGTGGGCTGCTCAGACGCCTGCTGGAAGGTAGTTTCTTCCCGTACCACGAAATAACTGTTGTGGATGTGCATTTGCCTATAGTGATCCTCGGTGACCCAGCCTGCCCGCTAATGCACTTGCTCATGAAGCCCTATACAGGCGCCTGGGACAGCGACAAGGAACTCTTTAAATACCAGCGAGCAGCGTGACCTGTGACTGTTCTGTTTCTTTACAGAGAAGCTGAACCTGCCCCTGTTTCTTTACCCAGTTACTGTTGACTCTCCTCTTCGGTTAAATACCCCGTTCTCCCCATTTCCCCCACTTCCAAGACACGTGTAAAAATAAAATACATGTCACACTGTTACTGAGGAGAGGTTTCTTTATTCATGACTTTTCGTTAAAGGGTTGAAACTGGAACGCAGACTGTGGTGGGTAGGGTGTGCGCTGATGTAAAGACCGCCTCTAAACTCAAGGAATGACAGGCTCCTGCTCCTACAGCGGTCCGCAGTGCCAGACTGCTTATTTCAATGGAGCCTGCCATCCCTCCTTTTTGGGATTCTGTGTGCGGGGGGCTATGTGGCCTTGTGGCGGAGGAGGACGGATACAGATTCCTCTGCTGCGTGACTCAGCGGTCCAGGACAAGGACCGCTGTATAAGATCTGTAACCGCCCTCCCCCGCTAAAAAGTCACATCCCCACCGCCCACACAGAACCTGGAAACCACCTCCCATACCGACCACGGTGCCTACTGACTGCACTGTGTGTGTGACCCGCTGCTGATCCGGCCCCCGTGTCTGTACCCTGGGAAAGGTGCCTGTCCTATGCAATTAGCAACGCACTTCCCCACGCACCCCATTCAAACAAAGTCTTCAGTGAAAAAACATGACGGAAACAGTACTTAACAGCAAAGTATTTTTATTACTTAAGTACACAGTTATGGGATGGGACTGGGATTGGGACTTGTTTGAGTTCGGAAGGGAAGGACTTATGCAAACATAGGGTATGAGAGCTTTTGGTTACTTGAGCACTCTGCTGGGGTGCAGTGACAGTATTCACGGCCCAGGGCGGGCATCCTCCTGGTTATTTAGGGTGAGGGGGGTATGTGACTTTGTGGCGGGGGAGGGCGGTTGCAGAGATACTGCCGGGGGCTCTGTCCTGCAGCGGTCCTGCAGAACATACACAAGTCGCCGGAGCGTGTCCGTTTGCTCCCTCACTAGAACAAGCATTGCTTGAGTCGCCTGCTTCTGTTCCTCACGCCACCTCTCCTCCCATTCGCTGTGTGAGCGCTGGTACAGAGAGACTTTCTCCCTCCACTGCCTCTGCTGGTCCGCCTCGGCTAGGTAGCAGCCCACACATTCATCGAAAATCGTGTCCCTTGTCTTTTTCTTTCGCCGCCTAATCTTCGCCAGCCTCTGCGAGGGGGATGCTGTGGAAGGTCTGGAGACAGTGGAAGCTGTGAGATGGGAAACAGTTAGTGAATTCCTTGCAAAGATACTTTTTTGCGAACAATTAACTGAGTCTAGGCTGTCTCTGTGAATTTTTGGTTGAGACCCCTGTGCCTGCTGTTGCACAAATCATTTGCGCGGTGGATTCTGGGTAAATGTCGCCAGTCATTCCTTCCTCCGGGAAAGCAACAGCAGACAATCATTTCGAGCACGTTTTCCATGAAATGCCCTGGCACACGCCATAGCGTGGCAACAATGGACCCTATTTTGCCTTTTGTGTATGTCACCGTATGTGTACTAGATGCCGCTGACAGAGGCGGACCAGCAGCGCTACACAGCAGCATGCTTTTGCTTTTGCATGACAGCAGCGATGGTTACCAGGCATACTGCACTGTCTACCATACCATGAACTGGTAAGAAGATGGTAATAAGATGGTCATGGTTACCTGTCCTTTTGCACTGCGCCATTTGGTGCTGTCATAAGTGCCCCTGGCCAATCAGCCAGGGGCACAAAAGCAAAATTTGGGAATGACTCCCCGAGTCAATCCCTCCTTTTTGGGTATCTAAAAATAGAATCAGTCCTGCCTAGAATATGGGCAACTGGACTAGAGAACCACTGTATCATAGAACCAGAGAGCACAGCTGCTCTCTGTCCAATCATGCATAAATTTTGAGCTGAATGCTATTCACAGGGTGTGCTCCTGAAACAACCCCAGCTGTTCATCCCGTTCTTCCCCCAGCCTTCCTGGGTTCCAATACCATTGTCCCCCCACTTGTGTGATGAAGTAATATAGAATGCATGAATAAGACACAGGTAGTCGTTTGTGAGAAATGAGTGGAAGGAAGCCTCCAGCTGCAATGATAGTCCAGAGATGACATTAAGGGGTGTGGAGGAGGGAGCCAATCATCCCTCTGCTAGTCCAGGGGCAATTGAATCTTTTCTTTACAATGAAGGGTGGGGGCTGATGGAGCTCAGCCCCCTGTTGCAATGATGAGGACGGTTACCAGCCATACTGCACCATCTACCATGAAAAATTAGGACCAGGCGACCTTGATCGACCTGTCCCAAGCAAGTTGGTATGGTTGTTATGGTTACCAGTCCTTTTGCACTGCCCCATGTGCCAATAGGCTGATGATGAGGACGGGTAGCAGTCCTATTGTACCATCAGCCACCCATGGCGGGGTGGGAGGAAGGATGTTGTTGCTGAGTGCTGCAGCAGCGCGTCTGTCTGCAGCATTCAGTACAGATACGGTGACATGTAAAAGAGTCAACAGAGGATTGTTTTCCCTTTAACTTCTGGGGTCGGGGTGCGTAAATTGCCGAGCTATGCCCCGACCCACCGCGGACACTGTGTTTGACCCTAGAAGCATTTGGAGATCAGCCAAGAATGCAAATGCTTTTCGGAGACAGCAGGAACTGTGGGATACCTTGCGTCCTCATTCCCCCCTCCCTCCATGAGCGTCCATTTGATTCTTTGGCTTTCCGTTACGCTCGTCACGCAGCTGCGTGCTGAGTCTGTGCTATGCCGTCTGTCCGTTTATTTATTAAAAATACTTTGGACCAGGCGTAACGTAACAGTTCTTCCCCTACTTAGATGCAGGAGTATCCGAGCGAGATAACCGTGAGGACGGGCACTGAAGGAGATAGAGAGCGCATGCTGCGTGAAATCTAGCACGAACCACGGACCTATGCAGCCGTGCTCTGGGAGGCAGTGCTCCCTGAATACCGCATGAAAGCCTCGCGCGGAAAAGTGTGCTATCACGGAGCACCCAATAAGGCAGCTTTCCCCAGGAACCTCCTGCTGATGCTTATCGATTAACGGCAGGAGAGCTTCGTGGAGTTCTCCCAGGAGGATTTCTGTTCTATCACCATATATACAGAGACCTCCTTTTCACACACTTCAGATTCCTGTTATATTAAGAATAAAAGTTAACATGGTTAAAGCACTTACCGACTGCTCCTACCCCTGATTCAGGATCCAGGTTCCTGGCCGGGGAGGGTTGGTAGGGGATCTCCGTGACGGTGATGAAGAGATCCTGGCTGTCGGGGAAAGCAGTATTGTAAGCGCTGTCGCCTGCCTCGTCCTCCACAAACCCTTCCTCATCTTCCCCGTCCGTGAACATCGTCGAGGAACTGTCCGTTGACACTGTCCCATCATCAGAGTCCATGGTCACTGGTGGGGCAGTGGTGGCAGGCTCCGTAGCATCCGTTGGCCGCTTTGATTTTTTGGTAGGCTTGTCTGGGGTCCTTGATTTTCACACGGCACTGCGTTGCATGACGGCTGTATCCTCTGTCTCTCATGGCTTTGGAGACCTTCTCGTAGGTCTTTGCATTCCGTTTGTTGGAGCGCAGCTCCGAAAGCACAGACTACTCGCCCCCCACACCGATCAGATCGAAGAGTTCCCAGTCAGTCTATGCCGGGTCCCTCTTTCTATTCAGAGATTACATGAACTCCTCTGCTGGAGAGCTCTGCATTGCTGCCGGTGCTGCTGAGCTCGCCCCGATGTCCAACCACAAAATGAGATTCTAACTGTCCAGAAAGGAAAAGGAATTCAAATTTTCCCGGGTCATTTCCTGTGTGGCTGGTCAGAGAATCAAAGCTCGGACTGCTGTCCAGAGCGTCAACAGAGTGGTGCACTGTGGGATAGCTCCCGGAGCTACTAAGTTCGATTTCCATCCACACCTAGCCTAATTCGAACTAGCCATGTCGAATTTAGCGTTACTCCACCTGCCGGGGTGGAGTACCAAATTCGAACTAAAGAGCCCTCTAGTTCGAATTAAATGGCTTCCTGGTGTGGACGGTTGAGCGGTTAGTTCGAATTAACGCTGCTAAATTCGATTTAAAGTCCTAGTGTAGACCAGGCCTGAGTCTCCTCCTCAGCAGCCAGCAGCTCCAGACGTCCCTTACGAGCTTTTTCTTCTCTTTTAGCAGCCTCTTTCTTTCTCTCAGCCGCCTCTTTCTCCAGCCGGGCCAAGGCTTGCTTCTCTTCCATTCGAATTTCTGCCAGTTTTAGCTCATATTCAAACTGCATGCTGTCTCTCAAGGCTTGCAGTTTCCTTGCTTTTCCTGATGCTTTCTGTCTCATGGTAACTGATCTTTAACCAACCAAACTCTCAATCCCAAATTTAAAATTTGGATAGCGTGGGGTTCTGACCCAAAGCTTAATTGACCTGGTTCTGTGGATCCAAGCACGACTACGCCACTGTGACAGTGCGGTTCTGGCGGGACCCAACTGAGAGTGCCAAATCAGGACCAATTGCTCAAACAGGACAGTCACAGCCCTAGGCTGGGGTTTTTCCACCTCTAAGGCAAACCAAACCAGCCAGACAAGGGGACTCTGGTCTCACCCCACTGGCTAACCACAAGTCACACAAGCAATTTCCTTAGACACTCCAGTCTCCCAGTATTACCACCAGTGCACTTGTCCTGGGGATGAATGATTATGAAAACCACCACCCCAATAAAAGAAAAAGGTTCTCTCGATTCCAAAGGACCAAGCCCCAGACCCAGGTCAATATACACATCAGATCTTACCCACAAATCACGCTGTTGCCAATCCTTTAGAATCTAAAATCTAAAGGTTTATTTACAAAGGGAAAAAGGTAGAGATGAGAGGTAGAATTGGTTAAATGGAATCAATTACATACAATAATGGCAAAGTTCTTAGTTCAGGCTTGCAGCAGTGATGGCATAAACTGCAGGTTTAAATCAAGTCTCTGGAGTACATCCCCCGCTGGGATGGGTCCTCAGTCCCTTGTGTAGAGCTTCAGCTTGTAGCAAAGTCCCTCCAGAGGTAAGAAGCAGGATTGAAGACAAGATGGAGATGATGCATCAGCCTTATATAGGCTTTTCCAGGTGTAAGAACCTCTTTGTCCCCACTGTGGAAAATTACAGCCAAATGGAGTCTGGAGTCACATGGGCCAGTCCCTGCATACTTCGCTGAGTCATAAGGCGTGCCTGCCTTCTCTCCATGGGTCAATTGTGTAGCTGATGGTTCTTAATGGGCCATCAAGCAGGCTAAGCAGAGCTAACACCAACTTGTCTGGGATATCACCCAGAAGCACATCACCAACTTGAAATACAGACAATATAGAGCCTAAATACATAACTTCAACTAAAAATGATACATGCACACAGACAGCATAATCATAACCAGCAACCCATAACCTGGTCTTAGACACCTTATATAACCCCCTTTACCTAAGATTTGGTGCCACTACAGGATCTCGGTTGCAACCCATGTTCTATATGGTCCCAATTTATATCAATAACGTCACAACCCGGTGTGTCCCCAGGCGGAAGAACAGGGGTAGGCACCCTATGGCACAGGTGGCACACAAGCTGATTTTCAGTGGCACTCACACTGCCCGCGTCCTGGTCACTGGTCCGTGGGGGCTCCGCATTTTAATATAATGTTAAATGAATTTTCTTAAACATTTTAAAAACCTTATTTACTTTACATACAACAATAGTTTAGTTATATATTATAGACTTATAGAAAGAGCCCTTCTAAAAACATTAAAAGGTATTACCGGCATGCGAAACCTTAAATCAGAGTGAACAAATGAAGACTCGGCACAGCACTTCCGAAAGGTTGCTGACCCCTGCGGTAGAACAAAGAGTCGACGTCACATGTGCGGCTCCCAAGTACATAGATGTTGTGACTAGAAACAATGCGGTACGGCCCCTCCGTTATGGGTTACCCTCGCCGCTGGTTGGCTCCGTTTTGTTAACCCGACGGGCATGAGGTAGCGGCCTCCTTTGCCTCGGCTAACTCCGGGGGTCCATGCCATGGAGTTGCAATCTCAAAGTCTTTGCATTTGCACACGAATCAAAATCCCCAGATGGAACAGAGAGAATTCTGAAATCTGTGCCCTTTGGGGAGGTGGGTTAACGTCAGTGATGGGAGCACCCCAATGGAGAATTGCAGAGCCGCAGGTTGTGGGAGTGGCAGGCCATAGGGCCAAAGGATACTGCCCACATTGAGTGGAATATGACGCTGCTAATGCCACTTTGTCCTTCACTAGCCTTAACAGGACTCCTGTGGGTGAATGGGTTTGTACATGGAGGTGAACCAGATCAGCAGAATAAACATTAGTGGGGTGTATTAGGTATTGCCAGAAGAGGACAGAGTTAAGACTGTGCTGGCATCTTAACTTTCCATTGCCTGCTTTTCAGAAGATTTTATTTTGCCCAGCAAAATGTTCTGCAAGAGGACGACATAGCACAAAGAAACCTTAATGCTGTGCTAACCTCATCGTTTTGCTCTGCTTTTCCCCACCGTGCTGTTCTCTCACATTGTCTTTGTTCCCTCCTGCCTTGTGAAATAGCTCAAAGATACACTGGGGTTGTGTCCTGCTACAGGCAGGGAGTGCTGTCACGTCCAGACTGGTATGGAATGTGGTTACCAAATCAGAGCCAGAAAAGGCACGCAACAAGTAACGGCTGGTGGGGGATGTATGCCATCCCCTCCAGCTAGTGGATATAAATACAACCCCTCCTAAATGCATGTGTGTGCAGCATATTTTCTGTGTACAGTGCACACGCCACCAGATTAATTGCTTCCCTAGAGGTGGGGTGTAGTAAGATGAGGCCCTGAAACATAAACCCTTATATCAGAGGCCCGGTATGAGGCCTAACGCCTGAAGTAAAGTAATGGTCAAGACTTTGCTAATGTAACCAGGGAATGAATGGTACCAGAAGCTCCCTCTGCTGTGGCAGAGTCCTCGCCCCCCAGCAAGGCTGGGGGCCCAGATTCCTGGGGCTCAACTCCTGGCTTGCTCTGCCTGCTCCCAGCACTGCTCCCTGCTCTCTCTCTCTCTCTGCTTCTGACTCTGCTCCTGACCTGCTGCCTCCCCCTGCCTGCTTGTCCTGCCTGGCTGCTGGCTGGGCTCAGCAGCTCCCAGCAGCTGCTCCCCCCCTGCTCTCTCTTAGCTGGCCCCCACTTTGTTCCAGGCAATTCCAGCTCACTTGCCCAGGGGGAACCTCTGGCTCCTCTCCTGCCCCCGCCCTGCCTGCTGTCCCTGTCAATGACCTAGAGCACTGGTCTCTGTTCCTGTTCTCTGGGGGTGTCAGTGTCAGGTCCTTCTTCCCCTTTTTAGTACTGAGAGCCAGCAGCCAAAAATACCCTGCTGAGTTTTGCAAAAGGGACCCCTACGCAAAACATAAATAAAAAAGCTGTGAGCCAGAGGCTCACAGAGAAGCTACAAAGAAAGGGCTGATGTTGCAAAATATTCATACCTAAAAGGTCCTGAACACTAGAGCTCTAAACATATGCTAGAATGGTACCAGAACACTCCGATACTTGCACATTCCACACAGCTAACAAGGCACAGGCTGACCCATCCTAAAGACAAGGGCAAAAGGGTGATATGATGGATAGAGTTGTTTTGTTCGAATCAACATGTACAATGTGAGAAGCGGCACTTTACTGCATAGAGGGGTTGCACTTAATATGTCAGGAGTGATGTGTAACTTGTTTACACCTGTGTATAAGAATTTACACTGAGGCATTGTCTCTGTCTGGCTTAGGGGGCAGTTGTAAATCCTGCCACTGACTGAGCCGGTCCATTGTCAGGGAGCACATACGTACTAGCAGAACTGTAGATATCTGATCCGGGGAGCTAGAGACTTTGTTTTGTTTGACAGAGATCCTGGCCAAGTGCCTTCATACCTTGTTGGAGTTTGTGGTCATTGGGGGTTCTCTCGGGGTGAGCTGTGCCAGCGATCTGCGCAGAGCCGGGGCAGCACACAGAGGGAACACACGCAACCGACTGTTATCCACACTGAACAGAGCAGAGCATCACGCGGGTGACATCTGACAGCAAGGGGTATGTATGGCTCTGTCCTTCCCTGTGCTGCTTTACTTCAGTTCATCTGGTTAGCTACACCTGGCTGTTTGGGCACGTGAACCTTTTTAATATTGATCCACAAGAGCAATTGGCTATATTTCTGTCAGTCATCCTGAGGGGACTGGGGGAGAAGGGGGTCCCAGGGCAGAGGGGATCCTGAGGGGATTGAGGGAAGCGGGGCCCCTGGAAGGGGGAATTCTGAGGGGCAGGGGGGTTCCTTGGAAGGGGGGACCCTGAGGGGATGAGGGGAAGGGGAGTCCCCAGGAAGGGAGATCCTGAGGGGATTGGAGGAAGGGGGGCCCCGGGAAGGGAGATCCTGAGGGGATTGGAGGAAGGGGGGACCCGGGAAGGGGGATCCTGAGTGGATTGGGGAAAGGGGGGCCTATCAAGGTCCCTTCCAGTTCTATGAGATAGGATAGGGAGTCTTTGGGAAGGGGGATCCTGAGGGGATTGGGGAAAGGGGGGTCCCTGGGAAGGAGGATCCTGAGAGGATGCAGGGAAGGGGGATCCTGAGGGGATGGGGGAAGGGTGGTCCCCAGGAAGGGGGGACCAGAGGGGATGGGAAAGGGGAGTCCCAAGCAATGAGGGAATGAAGGTTAAGCCATAGCCCATGCTGCCAATATCCCCCTGTACCATGGGAACAATGCTCCTTTATCTTGTCGGGAACATGTGCCAGCCTGGCCCCTGATTAAGTAACCTCAGCTTGCTTTCCTGGAGCACCGATCCCCCCATTCTCCAGCTAGCGTCGGGGAGGCGTGAGTGCAAATATCCCCCCAAAATCAAGCTCTGAGATGGGACCCCAAACCCAGACACACCACTACCAAGGCCTATGTCAGGTGTAAAGAAACCAAGCTGTCACCCCCTTTGTCAGGGCACCACAACCTCAGACAAGTCACCAGCACCCAATCAAGGAACGACAGCACCGCATGGGGCATATCTTCCCTCAGGGAGACCCAGCCAGTGGCAGCTGCTCAAGCAGTCCCTGATCCCAGGGAGAACGGGAAATCTGCTCTCCTTCCCAGGCAGCCCCTAGCTGAGCCGGGTTCTGCCCTTGTTACCCCTCGCACCAAGCCTGACACCTGTTGCAGTTGTAACTGGAGCCCACAGCAGCTCATTTACCCTTTACACTGTGGGTTTGTGGGCCCCACCATGCTGGTTTATGGAGCTTGTAATCTCTTCCAGCTGGACCCTCGCTTACTATGTATATGGACAATGCCTAGCAGAATAGGGCCCTGATCTCAGCTGGGGGCTCCAAGTGCTACTGCAATGCAAAATAATCAATGGGAAGAAACTATTTTATCTTCTAGTGCCGAACACCATGCCTGCCATAGTCCCCAAGAGCAAAGCCCCGGGGGCCGATTTCTGCGGGGTGAACACATATTACTACGTCGTCCGCTCAGACCTGGGCTGCTACATGAGGTCGACCAATTTCAACGAAGGAAAAGATCTGAACGTGTTTAGTCTGCACCCCTCCTGCCAGGGTGGGGAGCACTATCTCGCTCACCAGGATGACCTCTTCTACATCATCAAAGGAGGGGCTTATCGCTGTGTGTCCAACATGAACATGGACGCAGAAGCCGAAGTCTACAATCTCCACCCCAATTGCCAGGGAGGAGACCATTATCTCTCAGTCTTTGGGTACTTCTACATCATCTTCCAGAGCAAGGGCGTCTACCGCAGGGTCACTAACATGAACACCGATTCTGATGCTGTCGAATACAGCCTCCACCCATCCTGCAGAGATGGCCTCTATTACTGGGGCATCAAGGACTATTATTATTTCGTCAAGCCACATGACGAATGGGGGATCCAGTATTACCGAACCACCAATTTCCACGAGAACACGGATGCCGTAACCTATTCCTTCCACCCTGATGTGGTCAACTTCCTCCCTGGTGGATTGGCTATCACCCAGGGTTCAGCTTTCGGCACCTGGAAAGCCATCAAGACCATCTCCAATGATTCCAACACACCCATCACCTGGAACAAGATCACCAGGAAGGTGGGCTATGCCAAGGAGAAGATGAGCAGCATAGAGCACAACTGGAGCGTGAGCATCTCAGCCTCATACCAGTCAGGAGCCCTCACCAAAGCCATTGCCAAGTACCAGTTCTCCCTCACAGCTCAATATGGCGGGAAAAGCGTCAACACGGAGCAGGAAAACTGGAGCAACGCCACTGACGTGGAAGAGTCTGTCAGCTTGACCCTGCAGCCGAAGGAGAAGATCTACATATGGCAGTACCAGCTGGGCCTGGGCAAGAAAAGCATCTTGTTCTGCCGTGACATGAAATTCAACGACAATCCAAACCCACCTACTGAAGTCCCCCTGCCACCTTCTAAGCAGTGATCTGAAATGGGAAGCCCCCAGGAATACCTAAGGGCCCGCCTGCTGCCTTGCGGTATTGCTAAGTATTGGGGTTGTTGGGGGTATATTTAGGGTTAGTATTTTACAGTAGTCATACTGGCTTTGCAGTGCAGGGCAGCTAGTGAGGCCCAGTCTGCCCTTAGGAATAGCAGCTAGGATTAAGATACAGAGACACAACTCTACGATCTACCATAATGATTGTCCGGTTGCCAATGGGTTTGCAGCTAACATGGCTGGAAAAGCATTTCCTGAGCCAGCATAGACAAAGCATTATTTCAATCTTTGACTAGCAGGATCAATGTTGCTGTGTCCCCACCCAGCTGAGACATGCTGAGCACATACTATTTCTCCTGGGGGGATTCTGCACCAATGTCAGGGTTCCTTCCCCACTCTGAACTCTGGGGTACAGATGTGGGGACCCGCATGAAAGCCCCCTAAGCTTATTTCTACCCGCTTAGGTTAAAACCTGGTACGCTGCCACCACCAAGTGATTTAACAAGAAACAGGGAAAGGAACCACTTGGAGTTCCTCTTCCCCCAAAATATCCCCCCAAGCCAGGGCCGGTGCAACCATTTAGGCAAACTAGGTGGCCGCCTAGGGCGCCTAGTGGTTGGGGGCGCCTAAAAGTCCCCTGAGGCGAGGAGGTGGAGTGGAGGTGAGCTGGGTGGGGGGGTGCCCGGGGGGGAGGTGCACAGGGGACCAGCTCCCCGCCCCAGCTCACCTCCACTCTGCCTCCTCTGCTGAGCACACAGCCCCCGCTCTGTCTCCTCCAATCAGCACCGCAAGCCTGGGCGGGGAGGAGAATTAGAGCAGCGCCGGCGTGCTCAGTGGAGGAGGCGGAGCCGAGGTGAGCTGGGGCGGGCTCCCCAGGCAGGGTTAGCTTCCGCGGGGGGAGTCTCCCCAGGCAGGGTTAGCTGCCGTAGCAGGGGAGGGGGGAGAGTCTCCCCGGGTGGGGTTAGCTGCCGTGGGGGGACAGGGGGAGTCTCCCCAGGTGGGGTTAGTTGCCGTGGGGAGATAGGGGGAGAGAGGGGTTAGCTGTCGTGGGGGGGATAGCTGCTGCGGGGGGGGGGGTTCCCCGGGTGGGGGGCTGAGTTAGCTGCCGTGGGGGGGCGGGGTTGGCAGGGTGGGGGGGCGCAAGGTGGAAGTTTCACCTAGGGCGCGAAACTTCTTTGCACCGGCCCTGCCCCAAGCCCTTACACCCCCTTTCCTGGGGAGGCTTGAGAATAATATCCTAGCCAATTGGTTACAAAGTGATCAAGTTTTAACCTAAGCTGGTAGAAATACGTTTAGGGGGCTTTCATGAGGGTCCCCACATCTCTACCCTAGGGTTCAGCGTGGGGAAGGAACCCTGACATGGTGGCAGAGCGGTCAGATCATTTTTTAACCAAAAGCACAGCAGGATTTTAAAAGGACAAAATTTTCTTGTTAGAGTTTTTTTTTTCTCTGCCTGAAGGCAGAGGGGTCAAGTTACAGTAGCAAAGGAATTCACAAACTGGGTTGGTTTTTTTTCTTTCTAACTCTCAGGTATAGCCAGGTTAAACACAGAAAGGCTAGGATGACAGACAGCGATGTCCAGAAAAAAATGGATTTAGCCACACTGGAAGCACAAGAGAAAGAAAAGGAACATAAGAGACTGATTGGATTAAAACAACTCGAGAAAGAAGCTGCTGAAAGAGAAGAAAAAGCCAAAGAGGCTGCCCACAGGAGAGCTCTGGAGGCAAAAGAAAAAGAAATGGAGGCGAGGAAGCATGCACTGGAGATAGAGATGGCAAGGGCTAAGCAGAATATACCAGGCAACCCTGGCAATCCTCCTCCAGGTACCGCTTCCCATACCAGAAAGTTCCCCACCTACAAGGCAGGCGATGATACCCAGGCCGCCTTGGGTACAGCATCTCTACCGACCAGTACATGGTAAACCTGAGGCCACAGCTCAGTGGACCCTTAGCAGAGGTGGTGGCCGAAATGCCTAGGGAACACATGAACAGTTGTGAACTTTTTAAAAACAAGGCCAGAATCAGAATGGGACTAACACCCGAGCATGCCCGTCAGCGGTTCAGAGCCCTAAGGTGGAAACCAGACGTGTCATTTACCCGACACGCCTTCCACATTGTGAAAAACTGGGATGCCTGGATATCAGGAGCAAGTGTTAAATCTCCAGAAGAGTTGCCCTTCCTAATGAAAATGGAGCCGTTCTTAGAGGGTGTTCCTGAGGAAATAGAAAGGTACATCCTAGATGGGAAGCCCAAAACTGTAATCAAGGAGGGGAAAATTGGAGCCAAATGAGTGGAGGTGGCAGAAAAGAAAAAAACTAGTAGCAGTTGGAGCGAATATCAGAAGGGGCTACTCAAAACGAAACCCTATCACCGGGGGCAACCCAAGGCCCCACCTACATCCCAAGGAAAACCCCAGACACTTTATTGTCCCACCACACCAGTCTCCAGCAACCCACCTCGCCCCAGTGAGCAGTCAGCTGGGCGATGTTTTAAATGTAATGATCTGGGGCATGTGAAGGCCAATTGCCCCAAGAACCCCAACAGACTGCAGTTCATTACACCAGAGTCACACCCAAAGTCCTCAGGCCCAGATGCCTCCCAGGTACCCTCAGAGCGAAGGGAAACTGTGAGTGTGGGCGGGAAGAAGGTTACAGCGTGGAGGGACACTGGAGCACAGGTCTCAGCTATCCACCAGTCCTTAGTGGACCCCAAATTCATCAACCCAGAGGTCCAAGTGACAATTCATGTCAAAATCTTTAAACTTGCCTACAGCCAAGTTGCCTGTCCAGTACTAGGGCTGGTCAGGAATGTGGACTTTTGCAGTCTATGATGATTATCCCATTCCCATGCTGCTGGGGGAAGATTTGGCCAACCATGTGAAGCTGACCAAGAGGGTGGGAATGGTCACCCGCAGCCAAGTCAGGCAAGCTTCCACACCCATCCCTGTTCCTGAGCCGTCCACCAGGGCCCCGTCTGTGCTACCAGAGACCCAGACAGAGGTGGTGGAACCAGATTCACTGCCAAAGACTGCAACAGCCGTAGTGGATCCAGTCCCAGAGACCAGACAAAGCCAGTTCCAGAACTGGAACTGGCAAAGCAATCAGCACCAGAACCGTTGCCAGCACTGAATCCAGCACTTGCAAACCCATCTACAACTCCAACGCCAGAGGGCACCAGCGGGCCTGAACTGGCAGCAGCAGCAGATAACCCTACCCAAGAGGCTCAGCCAGAGCCTGAAATACCACATAGTGCAACAGCGGAGAGCGGTTCACAGTCAACGGAAACAGCCCCATCACCTGCATTGCTTCCAGAGGGACCAAGCCCAGGTCCACAATCCAGTGAGGAACTGATGTCTTCAGCATCAAGGGAACAGTTCCAGGCTGAGCAGGAAGCAGATGACAGCCTCCAGGGAGCTTGGAACCAGGAAGACTGGCATCCTCAGAGACATTTGGTAGTTCCAACTAAGTACTGGGTAAAGCTCTTGAGCATAGCCCACGATCATCCTAGTGGCCATGCTGGGGTGAACAGGACCAAAGACCGTTTGGGGAGGTCATTCCACCGGGAGGGAATGGGCAAGGATGTTTCTACTTATGCCCAGTCTTGTGAGCTGTTCCAAAGAGTGGGAAAACCCCCAAGACCAGGTCAAAGCCCCTCTCCAGTGACTCCCCATAACTGAGGTCCCATTTCAGCAAGTAGCTGTGGATATTCTGGGTCCTTTCCCAAAGAAGACACCCAGAGGAAATCAGTACATACTGACTTTGATGGAGTTTGCTACCCGATGGCTGGAAGCAGTAGCTTTAAGCAACACCAGGGCTAAAAGTCCTACTTGGTCCTGCTAGTGAAGGCAGGGGGCTGGACTCAATGACCTTTCAAGTTCCCTTCCAGTTCTAGGAGATAGGTATATCTCCAATATTTTTTTTAAAGTGTGTGCCAGGCACTAACAGACATTTTTGCCAGGGTAGGTTGGCCCTCCAACATCCTTACTGATTCGGGAACTAATTTCCTGGCTGGGACCATGAAAAGCCTCTGGGAAGCTCATGGGGTGAACCACTTGGTGGCCATCGCTTACCACCATCAAATGAATGGCCTGGTGGAGAAGTTTGATGGAACTTTGGGGGCCATGATACGTACATTTGTAAATGAACACTCCAACGATTGGGACCTAGTGTTGCAGCAGTTGCTTTTTGCCTACAGGGCTGTACCACATCCCAGTTTAGGGTTTTCAGCATTTGAACTTGTGTATGGCCGTGAGGTTAAGGGCCCATTACAGTTGGTGAAGCAGAATGGGAGGGGTTTACGCCTTCTCCAGGAACTAACATTCTGGACTTTGTAAGCAACCTACAAAACACCCTCCGAGACTCTTTAGCCCTTGCTAGAGAAAGCCTAAAAGAGGCTCAGGAAGAGCAAAAAGCCTGGTAGGATAAACATGCCAGAGAGCATTCCTGCAAAGTAGGGGACCAGGTTATGGTCTTGAAGGTGCTTCAGGCCCATAAGATGGAAGTGTCATGGGAAGGGCCATTCACGGGATGGAAGCGTCATGGGAAGGTCCAGGAGCTGTTAACTATCTCATAGCATCCCCCACCTCAAACCTAAAGCCTAAGGTGTACCATGCTAATTCTCTAAAGCCCTTTTATTCCAGAGAATTAAAGGTTTTCCAGTTTACAGCCCAGGGAAGAGATGACGCTGAGTGGCCTGAAGGCGTCTACTACAAAGGAAAAAGTGATGGTGGTATGGAAGAGGTGAACCTCTCCATGACCCTTGGACGTATACAGTGACAGCAGATCAAGGAGCTGTGCACTAGGTTCACACCGATTTCTCAGCTACCCCAGGATGTACAGAATGGGCATACCACTCCATTGACACAGGTAATGCTCACACAATTAGAGCCCAACCTTACCGGGCGTCTCCTCAAGCTAAAACTGCTACAGAACCAGAGATCCAGGATATGCTACAGATGGGTGTATTCTGCCCCTCTGACAGTGCATGGGCATCTCCAGTGGATCTAGTTCCCAAACCAGACAGGGAGATACGCTTTTGCGTGGACTACCGTAAGCTAAATGCTGTAACTCGTCCCGAAAACTATCCAAAGCCACACACAGATGAACTATTGAAGAAACTGGGATGTGCCCAGTTCATCTCTACCTTAGCCTTACCAAGGGGAACTGGCAGGTACTGCTAGATGAATCCGCCAAGGAAAGGTCAGCCTTCGTCACCCATGTCGGGCTGTATGAATTTAATGTGCTCCCTTTCGGGCTGCGAAATGCACCTGTCACCTTCCAAAAACTTGTAGATGGTCTCCTAGCTGGATTGGGAGAATCTGCCGTCGCCTGCCTTGACGATGTGGCCATCTTTTCTGATTCATGGGCAGAACACCTGGAGCATCTGCAAAAAAGTCTTTGAGCGCATAAGGGAGGCAGGACTAACTGTTAAGGCTAAAAAGTGTCAAATAGGCCTAAACAGAGTGACTTACCTTGGACACCAGGTGGGTCAAGGAACTACCAACCCCCTACAGGCCAAAGTGGAGGCTATCCAAAAGTTGCCTGTCCTAAAGTCAAAGAAACAGGTCCAATCCTTCTTAGGCTTGTCCGGATATTACAGGCAATTTGTACCACACTACAGCCAAATCGCTGCCCCACTGACAGACCTAATCAAAAAGAAGCAGCCAAATGCAGTTCAGTGGACTGATGAGTGTCAGAAGGCCTTTAACCAGCTTAAGGCGACACTCATGTCTGACCCTGTGCTAAGGGCCCCAGACTTTGACAAACCATTTCTAGTGACCACAGATGCGCCCGAGCGTGGTGTGGGAGCAGTTTTAATGCAGGAGGGACCAGATCAAGAATTCCATCCTATCATGTTTCTCAGCAAGAAACTGTCTGAGAGGGAAAGCCACTGGTCAATCAGTGAAAAAGAATGCTACGCCATTGTGTACGCGCTGGAAAAGCTACGCCCATACGTTTGGGGGCGGCGTTTCCAACTACAAACGGACCATGCTGCACTAAAGTGGCTTCATATCGCCAAGAGAAATAACAAAAAACTTCTTCGGTGGGGTTTAGCTCTCCAAGATTTTGATTTTGAAATACAACACATTTCAGGAGCTTCTAACAAAGTGGCTGATGCACTCTCCCATGAAAGTTTCCCAGAATCAACTGGTTAAAAAGTGTTCTTGGAATGTGGGATGTATGGTTAGTTTTTATATAATCAGTAGTATGTCTAAAGGTGCATGTGTCTTATTAACTCTGTTTTCTCTTAGAGCTCCAGGAAGAAATCACAGCCAGTGTGGAACCAGCTGTCCAACACTATCTGTGATTTGAGGGGCGTGTCATAACTATAAAGAGAAGGGTAACAACCCTCCTGTATACAATAGTATAAAATCCCTTCTGGCCAGAGGCACCAAAATCCTTTTACCTGTAAAGGGTTAAGAAGCTCAGGTAACCTGGCTGACACCTGACCCAAAGGACCAATAAGGGGACAAGATACTTTCAAACCTTTGGGTCGGGGGAGGAGGCTTTTTTTTTGTGCTCTTTGTTTTGGGGGTTGTTCGCTCTTGAGACTAAGAGACACCAGACATCAATCCAGGCTCTCCAAATCTTTCTGGACAAGTCTCTCATATTTCAAACTTGTAAGTAACAGCCAGGCAAGGCGTATTAGTTTATCTTTGTTTTCTCAACTTGTGAATCTTACCTTTGCTAGAGGGAGGTTTATCCCTGTTTTGTTGTAACTTTGAACCTAAGGCTAGAGGGGGTTCCTCTGGGTTCTTTGAATCTGATTACCCTGTAAAGTTATTTTCCATCCTGATTTTACAGAGATGATTTTTACCTTTTCCTTTTAATAAAATCCTTCTTTTAAGAACCGGACTGATTTTTCCATTGTCCAAAGACCCAGGGGTTTGGGTCTTTGATCACTTTGTAACCAATTGGCTAGGATATTATTCTCAAGCCTCCCCAGGAAAGGGGGTGTAAGGGCTTGGGGGGCTATTTTGGGGAAAGAGGAAATCCAAGTGGTCCTTTCCCTGTTTCTTGTTAAATCACTTGGTGGTGGCAGTGTACCAGGTTTTAACCTAAGGGGTAGAAATAAGCTTAGGGGGCTTTCATGCGGGTCCCCACATCTGTACCCCAGAGTTCAGAGTGGGGAAGGAACCCTGACAACCAAAAAATTAAAAATTCTGGGCACTATATTTTAAAATTCTGCAAAATATCGCATATTTTATTTATCAAAATAACACTATAGAATCACACCAGTTTCAATTATTTTCGTAATTTATTTCAAAATACCTGTAACAATAAAGACACAACAAAATTCCCCCTGTTTCTCTGCCCCCTCCCCGGCAGAGCCCAGCAGAGGGGCCAGACACCCGCATCCCCTATGCCCCAGAGCCCAGCTGCAAAGACTCCCCACCCAGACACTCGCACCCCCTCCTCCCCAGAGCCCAGGAATCCAGAGGGAGGAACAGCCTGATGCTGGCTCCCAAGCTTGTGGGGCGTTTCCTGCACGCTCCCTCCTTACATGTGTAACCCCCAAGGAGATTACATAGATTCCTGGAGCTCTGTCTGCTGGCAGCTCAGGGAGGAGGAGCCAAGGCAAACTCAGAGTCTGCCCAGCAACCAATAGGGAGCGAGGAGGGTGGAGGCACCGCCAAATAATTTCATAACAAAAAAGAAAAAAAGATTCACCCTGCTGAGTGGGTGGCGGGATCCAAAAGAACCCAGACCTGCCCATCAGAACCTGTCAGCGGCTTGCCATTAAAGGAGGTAATCAGGTGGAGAGGGGCGCTACATTGCCATTCCTGCATCACCTGATTTAGCTGATGCCTCCAAGTGTCATAGTCATCTTCCCCTACAGGCACTAGTTTAATACCTCAAAAGAACTTCAGCTTTCTGTAAGGGCCCGATTCATATGCTTTCTTTATGGTCTCCCCTATTGCTTGTCCCATAGCAAAAATTATTTGGTCCGTAGAACTGGGGGGAGGTACAGGCCTACCAAGAGAAACAGTGGGGGCGAAGGACCTCCATGACTTTAAGATTAAGCTGGATAAGTTTATGGAGGGGATGGTATGATAGGATAACGGGTTTAGTCAATAGGTCAATAACGTGCCACACTGGTAATTAGTACAAAGGGTCAATGTTGGGATATTGTTAGCCTTTTCCAGAGGGTCTGGCTGGAGAGTCTTGCCCACATGCTCGGGGTTCAGCTGATCGCCATATTTGGGGTCAGGAAGGAATTTTCCTCCAGGATAGATTAGCAGTGGCCCTGGAGGTTTTTCGCCTTCCTCCGAAGCATGGGGCAGGGGTCGCTTGCTGGTGGATTATCTGCTACTTGACGTCTTTAAATCATGATTTGGAGCATTCAACAGCAGAGTCAAGGGAGTGAATTAGTTCAGGAGTGGGTGGATCGGCTTATGTGGCCTGCATCTTGCAGGAGGTCAGACTAGATGATCATAATGGTCCCTTCTGATCTTGAATTCTATGATTCTATGATTTCCAAAAGAGTCCTTAATTCACTCATGGTCTTCCCTTCCTGCCTAAGAAAGTCTCTCAATTTGGACTGAAAATTGATAGTTTCAGATGGTGGGGCAGGTGGGGAGGGAAAACGTGATTGTGCTTGTATGGTCACCTTCCATCCATCCTTCTCTCCATCTGGCAGAATTACATGGGGAGTCACCACAGTAGACAGTATAATCTTGCTCTCTACAAGAAAGGATAAAGTAGCTTCCCCTTTTGCTTGCATCTGACTCCGAACCACACAGGTTCCCCATTCTTTAACATTAGCAATCTCCTCTTCAATTTTTCTAACGTCCCATTCAGTGGGTACATTCGTGAGCAGGAAGTGGCGTTCAGGGTCAGCCCGCTACAGCTCACACTAAGTCACAAGCCTCTTCTGGTAATCCATACTGGGAATTTACGTAATTTCCCAGGAAGACAGCAGGGGTGTATATAAGGTCTGAGTTGAAAAGACAGGATCCCAGCAGTGCCTCCAATGTAGCGCCCCTCTCCACCTGATTACCTCCTTTAATGGCTATACTGGATAATGGGCACTAGAGGCAGCAGAGGGTGGGGGTGGGGAAGGGGCGGCTATACTGTATAATGGACACTAGGGGCAGCAGAGGGTGGGGGTGGGGAAGGGGCGGCTATACTGTATAATGGGCACTAGGGGCAGCAGAGGGTGGGGGTGGGGAAGGGGCGGCTATACTGTATAATGGGGAATGGGGCAGTACAGAGTGACGACACCCCATGTCAATAATCGGGCCTGGAGCAATAGCTCTGAGACGTGTGATTGTCTCCATTCTGCTCAGTGGTTGTTCCCATTCCCCACCCCCAGGGGCAGTGCTGCAGTGCCTGTTCCATGCACCGATGATGCCTGCTCTCAGCTCCTTCCCCCGCTCTCAGGCCTGTGTGCCTGGTGCTGCTCCCGGATGCCCTTTCTTAGTGCACATCAGCGCACCAGAGCAGGATAGATAATAAGACAGAAAATATCATATTCCTGCTATATAAATCCATGGTGCGCCCACATCTTGAATACTGTGTGCAGATGTGGTTGTCTCATCTCAAAAAAGATATATTGGAATTGGAAAAGGCTCAGAAAAGGGCAACAAAAATGATTAGGAGTATGGAACAGCTTCCATATGAGGGGAAATTAATCAGACTTGGACTTTTCAGCTTGGAAAAGAGACGACTAAGGGGGGATATGATAGAGGCCTCTAAAATCATGACTGGTGAGGGGAAAGTGAATAAGAAAATATTATTTACTCCTTCACACAATGCAAGAACCAGGGGTCACCTGAGGAAATTAACAGGCAGCAGGTTTAAAACAATCATAAGGAAATACTTCTTCACACAACTCACTGTCAACCTGTGGAACTCACTGCCAGGGGATGTTGTGAAGTCCAAAAGAACTAGATAAGTTCATGGAGGATAGGTCCATCAGTGGCTATTAGCCAGGATGGACAGGGATGGCGTCCCTAGCCTTTGTTTGCCACAAGCTGGGAAGGGGTGGCAGGGGATGCATCACTTGATGATTACCTGTCCTGTTCATTCCCTCTGAAGCACTTGACAATGTGCTATTGACAGAGCTATTGACAGTGGCCATGGTCATAAGATAGGATACTGGGCTAGATGGACCATTGTTCTGATCCAGTATGGCCGTTCTTATGTTCACCAGGTGGCACACCAAATTCAGGCTGATTGGTCACAGTGTTGGCAGAAGTGTCTGTATTGGGTGGGTCCCTTAATGTTGAACTGAGGGAAAGTGTCCTTAGGAAAGCCTGGGACATGAAGGGCCTGCTGAAGGACAGTACTTTAGAACTGGAATCATAGAATCACAGAAATGTCCGTCAGGAAGGGACCTGGAGAAGACATCAAGTCCAGCCCCCTGCACCTGGAGTAGCTCCGAATGGCTGTGGATCTGGGAGCAGGAGTCATTCTCTTGAGTGTTGGAACTAATCACTCAGGCACTAATGTGGGGGAAGCTATAACCCTTAGGGAAAACACAGCTAACATCACCAGCTCCACCCAGGATGGAGCACATCCCATGGGAGTGTGTGGCACGAAGCCAAGCTCTGAGGGCATGAGTGTAGCACGCCCGCTTTACGTACGGGGCTGGGTGCAAGTGTGGTAATGCCATACCAGCACGCTTCATGCATTGCAGAGAAAGGCAGTGCAGATAGCCTGGTGCATCACTCTCTGGCCCATGGTGCTAATGGCACTGACTGGACCTCTGGGGGAACCCAAATGCAAGGAGTAGCCCGTGGGGCAGTCCCAGGCAGCAGATGTTGAAAAGTCAGATTCCTCAGGCAGCCAGGCCATGGGAAGAACCTGTAACAAGTCAGGGAACCTGTGCTTTGACTGTCCAGGTGAGCAGTCGGCAAGTGTTACAGCACCACCGCTCTGGGGTTGGACCCGGCGGAGCAGACGTTCCCGTCCGCCTAGGAACACAGCCAGATTCGGAGAGTGGAATTTTGCAGGTAGGACACACGTGTTCTCTCCAGAGGCAGCGCAAATGAGATCCGGGTGCCCGTTTGGCAGGCGGTTTCAGAGGCAGACGTTTCTGTACCCACAGGCAGAACAATGACGGCTCTGCTCCTGGCGGGACAGAAGGGACAGGCATCCATGCCTGCCTGGATTTTCCCAAATGCCACCCAACAGCTGTGGCCTCTTGAGATCCCTGAGGAGATCCAGTTCTTGAGACTAAAATCAGGAGCCTGCTACCGCTTGGGGACATCATGATGGTGGGAGGTGAGGGGATATGACTGCTCTCTGTAATGTATCAGGAGGGAGGAGAAGATCAGAGCCCTCCTAAACAATCATGTTGTAATAGGGATAAACAAGCAGTAAACAAATTGAGACTGGAGGTGAGAAGTTGGTCTCTAGCCATCAGAGGGCTGAGGTTTGGAACAAGAGTGCGTGGTGGGCCTCAGTGACCTGACACAGCAGGGGACTGCACGCTGTGAGGTTCTCTCCATTCCCGTGTCCTGTGTTCCTCTGGATTGCAAAGCACACTCCCCACCCAAAGGGAAACCGTCCATCTGATGGAGCAGGAGATCTATCCTTCGAAGCTCAGAATTCCTGTTTGTGGAACGCCGCCAGTGGGGACAGATGCCCAGAGGTACAGACAGACCCTCCCGCCTCTCTCTCTGGTGCCCTGTTCAGGGATAGTATCCACATGATAATAAGCAGCAATGTGGTACTCGACCTAGAAAACACCTACGCTACAGAGCTATAGAGACACAGCTGCAGCTCCGAAGCTGGAGTGTAGGTGTACCCTCAGCGTGATCACCAGAGAACGAGGAGACCCCATCCCTGAGACCTTGCTCAGTGGGAAAGAGATGTGGCTACTCCTCAACTACTCAAGTAGGGGAATAGGTTTGTCCTGGACCCACAGGATGGGAGCTATGCCCCCTGCTTTGGAACAGTCTCTAGGAGAACTCGGACAGGGTGCCAGACCCCCACAGGGTCTCGCTCTTCCTCCAGGGTAATCCACATGGCTTCACCATCTCCTTAGACTGGGCCTCTGGGCCTGCAGCCCCTCACTGCACCCCATGTGCTCTGCCCAGCGAGTCCAACGGAGACAGCCCCCGACTGAGACTTGGCCGCGCTGCCAGGATGAACACGCCTCGCCCAGCATTGGCAGCGATGCTCACACGGCGCTGTCAGAACGGTCGGGTTCATGAGTCACCTGGACACAGCCTAGGGCGGCCTTAGTGTAGACCATGCTGGGTAGCCCAGAGCCCTGTCAAGCTGTAGGGAACCCCCGGTTCAAGCTCTGTCTGACCCCCTTGGTCAGACTCCAGGTGAGAGCCCCGACTCCTCCCAGCCCCCAGTTCTCACCTCCCACCTCACGCCTCCCAGTCCTTTGATCTCCAGCCTGGGGGTTGTTCAGCTTCCTTGCGGAGAGGTGGGGAGTCCATGCTCCTCGGGGTCCTTGGGTGCTAGGTGTCAATCTCCTCAGTGTTGTCTTCTCAGATGCCCCACTGAGATGGAGACTAAGGGCCAGATGGCATGGGGACACCCACACATATGTGTCTCAGCCTGCCCAGAGAGCCAGCAGTCCCCTTCCACTCATAGAATCATAGAATCTCAGAGTTGGAAGGGACCTCAGGAGGTCATCTAGTCCAACCCCCTGCTCAAAGCAGGACCAAACCCAACTAAATCATCCCAGCCAGGGCTTTGTCAAGCCTGACCTTAAAAACCTCTAAGGAAGGAGATTCCACTACCTCCCTAGGTAACCCATTCCAGTTCTTCACCACCCTACTAGTGAAAAAGTTTTTCCTAATGTCCAACCTAAACCTCCCCCTCTGCAACTTGAGACCATTACTCCTTGTTCTGTCATCTTCTACCACTGAGAACAGTTTAGATCCATCCTCTTTGGAACCCCCTTTCAGGTAGTTGAAAGCAGCTATCAAATCCCCCCTCATTCTTCTCTTCTGCAGACTAAACAATCCCAGTTCCCTCAGCCTCTCCTCATAAGTCATGTGCTCCAGCCCCCTAATCATCTTTGTTGTTCTCCGCTGGACTCTCTCCAGTTTATCCACATCCTTCTTGTAGTGTGGGGCCCAAAACTGGACACAGTACTCCAAATGAGGCCTCACCAGTGCTGAGTAGAGGGGAATGATCACATCCCTCGATCTGCTGGAAACGCCCCTACTTATACAACCCAAAATGCCATTAGCCTTCTTGGCAACAAGGGCACACTGTTGACTCATATTCAGCTTTTTGTCCACCGTAACCCCTAGGTCCTTTTCTGCAGAACTGCTGCCCAGCCATTCGGTCCCTAGTCTGTAGCAGTGCATGGGATTCTTCCGTCCTAAGTGCAGGACTCTGCACTTGTCCTTGTTGAACCTCATCATATTTCTTTTAGCCCAAAACTCTAATTTGTCTAGGTCCCTCTGTATCCTATCCCTACCCTCCAGCGTATCAACCACTCCTCCCAGTTTAGTGTCATCTGCAAACTTGCTAAGGGTGCAGTCCACACCATCCTCCAGATCGTTAATGAAGATATTGAATAAAACCGGCCCCAGCACTGACCCTTGGGGCACTCCACTTGATACCGGCTGCCAACTAGACATGGAACCATTGATCACTACCCGTTGAGCCCGACCATCTATCCAGTTTTCTATCCACCTTACCGTCCATTCATCCAGCCCAGACTTCTTTAACTTGCTGGCAAGAATACTGTGGGAGACCGTATCAAAAGCTTTGCTAAAGTCCAGAAATAGCACATCCACTGCTTTCCCCTCATCCACAGAGCCGGTTATCTCATCATAGAAGGCAATTAGGTTAGTCAGGCATGACTTGCCCTTGGTGAATCCATGCTGACTGTTCCTGATCACTTTCCCCTCCTTTAAGTGGTTCAGGATTGATTCCTTGAGGACCTGTTCCATGATTTTTCCAGGGACTGAGGTGAGACTGACTGGCCTGTAGTTTCCTGGATCTTCCTTCTTCCCTTTTTTAAAGATGGGCACTACATTAGCTTTTTTCCAGTCATCCTGGACCTCCCCCAATCGCCATGATTTTTCAAAGATAATGGCCAATGGCTCTGCAATCTCATCGGTCAACTCCTTTAGCACCCTCGGATGCAGCGCATCCGGCCCCATGGACTTGTGCTCGTCCAGCTTTTTTTCCAGCTTATGCTCATGGTATAACAGCACATAGGAGAAACTAAGGCACAACCAGGCCTCACAAACACATTACAGAATAGTTCCACATTGTCCCATGCTTCAGCGGGCAGATGCCCTGGGAAACGATCGGCAAAGAGAAGAGTTCAAGCAGCTGCTCTTGGGATTCCAGAAGATCTCGGCAAAGGACTCTTCTCGCTGTAGAGAACCCACATACCAGGCGCACCGCCTCTTTGTAGGGGGCGGGGAGTACAGGGTTCTGGGCTGCTTACGGGGGCATACAAAAGACAGTGGATAGGCCCTTGGACAGGAGAATTATACAGGAGTGTCGGTCTACTTTGAATAGTCCAACCTAAAACCTAATGGATCTTGGCAACATCTGGTAGACCACAGGCAACTTGGCGACACTTAGCTCCAGGGATACACTTGCCAAGGGCTGAGGTGGCAGCTCCGTCCCTGGCAGCTGGTTTTCGAAAAGCTCTGCCCCAGTTCAAACAGGAAGCAATTTGGGGCAGCTCGCGGGCCTGTGCTCTGCAGGAGGTCGGACCAGATGATCGCAAGGTCCCGTCTGGCCCTGGAATCTATGCAGCAAAGTGGAACTCAGGTTTTCTAAAGCCAAACTCCTCTGCCCTGGAGGTCGGAGTTGGACTCCCCAGTTGGGTCCAGGTGTTCGGTGTCAATCAGTTAATCATCGACATGGCCCCTGGAGGAGATGCTCCTGGGGACGCCGACACCCCTCTAGAGTTCAACCTCTCGCTCTGCGCGGGGTAATGCAGCTGCCAGGGAAGCTGATAAATATTCACTGACAAAAAACTGACATGAATGCAGCATTCCAGCGGCCCAGCAGTATATGGCGCCCTTCCGGAACACTGCTTGCAGCAAAACTGGCACCGCTGAGGAGCAGGACGTGACGAGTTAAGGGACCTGCCTCCCCTGAGAACCAAACTCTGACACGAGTTATGTTTTGATTCCTGCTCCTCCAAAGAGCTGCGGGGGGTGCCATGCACTCACTGCGGGTATTCCTCAAAGGAGCGACACTGCTGCACCAGCACCAGAGCCGTGGTTCCATCCCCCGGGTCTGGGCAAAAAAGGAATAAGTTGCAAAAATACATCACCTGTGAGAAAAACTGGTATTGTTTTCTGGACAGCCTGTATCTCAGGAACCCCTGGGTCAAATGACCCTAAATTTGGATCAGTAACCCTAAGGGGTGCACTTTGGCAGAGGGTGAGAGGGGACGCAGTAGGGGGCATTCCACCCTTGGAATCAGAGCTGCCCCAGATGCCCCAGCATCCTGGGGAAGAAAGCAGGATGGGTGACTCAGGAAGAGGTGCTGAGCCCTCTTCTGTGCCGCTGTTTGTGCATTTTTCTATCAAGCACCCAGCCACTCCTGCTCATTAACTCTCCCCTGGCATTGTGGGTTAATTCTGCTGCCCGAGCTGCATCCCAGAATTGGGGAAATCTGTCTCCCGTGGTGCCATGCGGAAGAGACATCCTGACCCAGCACCAGGACGCCGCCCAGTGCTACTCACTGGCCCCCCTGAACCCCGGAGGGTGCTGGGATGGGGCCTCTTGTGCACAGTGAGGGGCAGGTCATTGTGATAAGTGCGAGCAGAGTATGTCCCAACCACCCTGCCGTTGGTCAGGGCAAAGCTTCCCCTTTCAATGGGGTGTCGCCACTTCTTGTGGGCCCGGATTATGAAATACTTAACGTCAGATATTTCTCTGCCACCGGTTCCCTCTTCTATTGACTCCCATGCAGCCGGGGAAGGCCAGATCTGCAGACAGCTGGATAGATTCTCCAGGGGAAACAGAGGCACCAGGACAAGTGAGTGGGAGCGCATGGGAGAGGGGGCTTGGTATAATCCAGGCAGGGTTATTCCCCAGTTTAGCTGGTAGAGAGGAACGGTAGGAAACACACCAAAGAGGAGTTCAAACAAGGCTCTACTCTCCCATAGGCTCCAAGGCTTTGTACAAAGAAGGTGGATGTCGCTTTACAGGGGGGGGACTAAGCAAACAAAACTGAAGCCGCCTACAAGAGGTCAGTGATGGAGCCAGGACTCAAATCCAGGGCTCGCGAATCCCAGCCGGGGTCCCCCCATCCCTTGTTCAAGGCTACTTGGCTCTTAGATGGTGCCCACTAGCTGCAAAGACCTGAGAGCCAGGACTTTCAGAGCTGTGACAATTCTCTCCCGACTGCCGCCACAGGTCTCTCTCAGAGCAGCTCGGACGTGGGCACTCCAGCCACAAAGAACAGCTCCAAAGGCCTCAGGACGGAGGGGAAAGTCTCAATTGCTATTGAAGTCTCCTGGTGCAAAGTTGGGGTTGTTTTGCCAAGGGAGGCCCAAAATACAGCACCCCCAGAAGCAACCGCTTTTTAAAAATACCCTCCTGCTTCCACCCTGCTTTTTTCCGCACTCGCTGCTAAAGGGGAAAGCTCGGGCAATATTCACGTAAAACAGGCTGTTGTGCTCAGGTAGCACCAGGAGCCGAGATCTAGTTCCCAGCCTTATGCTTCAGGCCCTATCAAATTCACAGTCTATTTCGGTCAATTTCATGCTCATGGGATTTTAAAAATCGTAAATTTCATTATTTTGGCAATTTAAATCTGGAATTTCATGGCGGTGTAACTGGGGGTCTTGACCCAAAAGGGGGTTGTGGGGGGCTCACAAGGTTATTGTATGGGGGGTGCAGAATTGCCACCCTTACTTCTGCGCTGCTGCTGGCGGCAGCACTGCCTTCAGAGCTGGGCAGCTGGAGAGCAATGGCCGCTGGCCAGGAGCCCAGCTCTGAAGGCAGAGCAAATAAGGGTGGCAATACTGGGACCCCCACACACACAAGAACCTTGATGTAAATTTGGTAGGGCCCTACTTATGATTCTATGCTGCAATGTAAAGCTGTGCATCAGCTGGACTCAACGCCCCCCTTGCGTCTACACTGCAGCTGCGCTAATCAAGGGCTCAGACCCAGAACCCTGCAGGGCTGGTGGGCCAGGTTCCCTCTAATTTTTTACATCCATGTGCAGAATGAATTTTGTTATGAGCACCAATATGGAGGTGATGTGTGGCAGGGGTGGGGCTGAGGGGTTTGGAGTGTGGGGAGGGCTCAGGGCAGGGGCAGAGGGGTGGGGTGCGTGGGGTGAGGGCTTCGGCTGGGGTGGGGGCTCTGGGGTGGGGCCAGGGATGAGGAGTTCAGGGTGCAGAAGGGGGCTCAGGGCTGGGGCAGAAGTTTGGGGTGCAGGGGGGGTGAGAGCTCCAACTGGGGGTGTGGGCTCTGGGGTGGAGCAAGGGATGAGGAGTTTAGGGTGCAGGATGCCCCGGGGCTGGGATCAGAGGACTCTCCCCAGCCCTCCCCCCGCCGGCAGCAGGGCCGGGGCCCAGGGAGAGATGCCTCCCCCCGCCGGCAGCAGGGCCGGGGGCCCAGGGAGAGATGCCTCCCCCCGCCGGCAGCAGGGCCGGGGCCCGGGGAGAGATGCTTCTCCCCGCCGGTAGCAGGGCCGGGGCCCGGGGAGAGATGCCTCCCCCCGCCGGCAGCAGGGCCGGGGCCCGGGGAGAGATGCCTCTCCCCGCCGGCAGCAGGTCCGGGGCCCGGGGAGAGATGCCTCCCCCCGCCGGCAGCAGGGCCGGGGCCCGGGGAGAGATGCTTCTCCCCGCCGGCAGCAGGGCCGGGGCCAGGGCCGAGGCGTCTATCCTCCCCAGTGGCAGGGGAGAGGCCCATGGCAGCCCTGCACGCCCCAACTTGCTCCGCTTCCCTTCCCAGTCCCCACCCACCTCCGACCTCTCTCCTCTCCAGGCCCCTGTGGCTACACGCCTGTGCGGCCTTTGGCCGTGCATCTTAGAGGGAACGTAGCTGGAGGGTCCCAGCTCAAGCGAAGCCGGGACCCAGGGGCCAAGCCCAATCACTTTGCAGTAGAGACACAGCCCTGCTCGACTCCGGTCCTGGAAGTCAGACGGAAATATCTCCCAGTTCCACGGGACAACTTCCTTAGTCCTCTCACGGCCACGGCTCAGGTCAGCATGGACCCGTCCTCTGACCACGTGCACTGTCAGAGATGCCTGGGCTGGCAGCGGGGAGCGAACCCAGCAAGCCTTTTGCAAAGCCAGTGGCTTCCCGCTCACGGGCAGTGCGGGCAGGAAAGTTTTCCCATGAGCCCTAGGGCTACAGCGGCCATATTGTGGGGTTCTGGAGGGTCTGCAGGCTGCAGTGTGAATGCCAGATCCCCAGGTTTGAGCCCGGGTTAGAAAAGCCCTTCGGTTAAAATACCACACGGATGCCCAAGCTCAGGGTTCCCAACACAGCTCGGCTGAGTGGAGTCCCACTAACCCTGGGCTTACCCTGCAGTGTAGACGTACCCTTAGGTGCAGAGGAAATTTGACAGCACAATCACTGGGATTGCCAAGCATTCAAAGTGCTCTAAACCCCACCTACCTGGGCAGAGCGCCTGGACGTTTGGCATGGCACGTCGGTGTCTGGGGCATTGCCAGGGTCACTCGGACAAGGGGATCCCCTCCAAAACACTGTGCTTTACATGAATGACTAGCAGACGGGCTCAAAAATGGCTGGGCCACTGCTGGGGCGAAGAGACACTTGGGGGAGGGGGGACAAAGCCAGGGTGATTTAAATGCTGTATGCTATGTGACAGAGCGACACTGGCACCCTCGAGTGGCCGCAGCCTTCAGCGAGGATGAGCCCTGAAATCGCTGCAGCGGGGCTGAGTCGCCCACAGGGGGTCCGTGCTGTGCTGGTCTCACGTTCCCATCTCATACCCACCTCCCCCATTCTCCCCTCCAGCCAGCAATGAAGACAAGACTGAGTCCAGGCCTCCTGCTGCTGATTTTCCTCTTGCCGGCCTGCCTGGCCGCGGCCGGGAGAGAGACGCCGTACGAGAAGTTCCAAAGGCAGCATGTGGACACCTCCGGGAGCTGGGAGCCCGACCCCAACCGCTACTGCAATCTCATGATGCCGCGGAGGAACATGACGGTGTCCTTCTGCAAAGATCTCAACAGCTTCATACACGGGGCGCTGGCAGTGATAACCGCTGTCTGCGGCTCAGGGGGGACATGGCATCACGGGGACTTTTACTACAGCAACTCTCCCTTCCAGGTCACGGACTGCCAGACAACGGGAGCATCCCGCTGGCCCCACTGCATTTACAGGGGAGACGGCCGCAGTAGGAGAATTTGTGTCGCCTGCCAAAATGGGCAGCCTGTGCACTACGCCCGGCCGTCAGTGTGCGGCGGCCCGTGAGCCGTGAGGCGGACATACAGCCCTGCAGCTCCCCTGGGCTTTGGCAATGCTGGCAGCCCTGGGCGCTCGTAGCTGCCGGACGCCATCCCCATCCTCCTCCCCAACAGAGTATTTGGGCACCTCATTGGGGACAGCAACGAAGACTGTTGTTCCTTTTTCTATGGCAATTTATAACTGCCCCCTCCCCAGCCTGAACTGGCTGCTGCCCCCTAGTGACCATTATACAGTATAGCCGCCCCTTCCCCACCCCCACCCTCTGCTGCCCCCTAGTGCCCATTATACAGTACAGCCGCTCCTTCCCTGCCCCCACCCTCTGCTGCCCCTAGTGCCCATTATACAGTACAGCCGCCCCTTCCCCACTCCCACCCTCTGCTGCCCCCTAGTGCCCATTATACAGTATAGCCGCCCCTTCCCCACCCCCACCCTCTGCTGCCCGTAGTGCCCATTATACAGTATAGCCACCCCTTCCGCACCCTCCCCCTCTGCGGCCCCCTAGTGCCCATTATACAGTACAGCCGCCCCTTCCCGCCCCACCCTCTGCTGCCCATAGTGCCCATTATACAGTATAGCCGCCCTTCCCACCCCCACCCTCTGCTGCCCGTATTGCCCATTATACAGTATAGCCACCCCTTCCGCACCCACACCCTCAGCTGCCCCCTAGTGCCCATTATACAGTAAAGCCGCCCCTTGCCCGCCCCCACCCTCTGCTGCCCCTAGTGGCCATTATACAGTATAGCCGCTCCTTCCCCACCCCCACCCTCTGCTGCCCCTAGTGCCCATTATACAGTATAGCCGCCCCTTCCGCACCCTCACCCTCTGCTGCCCCCTAGTGCCCATTATACAGTATAGCCACCCCTTCCCACCCCCACCCTCTGCTGCCCCTAGTGCCCATGATACAGTATAGCTGCCCCTTCCCCTCTGCTGCCCCCTAGTGCCCATTATATAGTATGGGCACCTTTTCCCCATCCTTTATCCATGGAGCGGGAGGCGGAGAAGGGTCAACGTGCAGAAGAGATGTTACCAGGCTGAGCCCTGGATGCTGTTTTCTCTTGCTTCTTCCTGCAGTAAAATACTTTTTGCAAATGCAGAATGGCTGGGGACTCAAATCCAGGGCTCGTGAATCCCAGCCGGGGTCCCCCCATCCCTTGTTCAAGTCTACTTGGCTCTTAGATGGTGCCCACTAGCTGCAAAGACCTGAGAGCCGGGACCTTCAGAGCTGTGACAATTCTCTCCCGACTGCCGCCATGGGTCTCTCTCAGAGCAGCTCGGACGTGGGCACTCCAGCCGCAAAGACCTGCTCTAAAGGCCTCAGGACGGAGGGGAAAGTCTCAATTGCTATTGAAGTTTCCTGGTGCAAAGTTGGGGTTGTTTTGCCAAGGGAGGCCCAAAATACAGCACCCCCAGAAGCAACCGCTTTTTAAAAATACCTTCCTGCTTCCATCCTGCTTTTTTCCGCACTCGCTGCTAAAGGGGAAAGCTCGGGCAATATTCACGTAAAACAGGCTGTTGTGCTCAGGTAGCACCAGGAGCCGAGATCTAGTTCCCAGCCTTATGCTTCAGGCCCTATCAAATTCACAGTCTATTTCGGTCAATTTCTTGCTCATGGGATTTTAAAAATCGTAAATTTCATTATTTTGGCTATTTAAATCTGGAATTTCATGGCGGTGTAACTGGGGGTCTTGACCCAAAAGGGGGTTGTGGGGGGCTCACAAGGTTATTGTATGGGGGGCGCAGAATTGCCACCCTTACTTCTGCGCTGCTGCTGGCGGCAGCACTGCCTTCAGAGCTGGGCAGCTGGAGAGCAATGGCCGCTGGCCAGGAGCCCAGCTCTGAAGGCAGAGCAAATAAGGGTGGCAATACTGGGACCCCCCCACACTCAAGAACCTTGATGTAAATTTGGTAGGGCCCTACTTATGATTCTATGCTGCAATGTAAAACTGTGCATCAGCTGGACTCAACGCCCCCCTTGCGTCTACACTGCAGCTGCGCTAATCGAGGGCTCAGACCCAGGACCCTGCAGGGCTAGTGGGCCAGGTTCCCTCTAATTTTTTACATCCATGTGCAGAATGAATTTTGTTATGAGCACCAATATGGAGGTGATGTGTGGCAGGGGTGGGGCTGAGGGGTTTGGAGTGTGGGTAGGGCTCAGGGCAGGGGCAGAGGGGTGGGGTGCGGGGGGGTGAGGGTTCCGGCTGGGGGTGGGGGCTCTGGGGTGGGGCCAGGAATGAGGAGTTCAGCGTGTGGAAGGGGGCTCAGGGCTGGGGCAGAAGTTTGAGGTGCAGGGGGGTTGAGAGCTCCAACTGGGGGTGTGGGCTCTGGGGTGGAGCAAGGGATGAGGAGTTTAGGGTGCAGGATGCCCCAGGGCTGGGATCAGAGGACTCTCCCCAGCCCTCTCCCTGCCGGCAGCAGGGCTAGGCCCTGGGGAGAGATGCCTCCCCCCGCCGGCAGCAGGGCCGGGGCCCGGGGAGAGATGCCTCTCCCCGCCAGCAGCAGGGCAGGGGCCCGGGGAGAGATGCCTCCCCCCGCCGGCAGCACGTCCGGGGCCCGGGGAGAGATGCCTCTCCCCGCCGGCAGCAGGGCCGGAGCCCGGGGAGAGATGCCTCTCCCCGCCGGCAGCAGGGCCGGAGCCCGGGGAGAGATGCCTCTCCCCGCCGGCAGCAGGGCCGGAGCCCGGGGAGAGATGCCTCTCCCCGCCGGCAGCAGGGCCGGAGCCCGGGGAGAGATGCCTCCCCCTGCCGGCAGCAGGGCCGGAGCCCGGGGAGAGATGCCTCCCCCCGCCGGCAGCAGCGCCGGGGCCCGGGGAGAGATGCCTCTCCCCGCCGGCAGCAGGGCCGGGGCCCGGGGAGAGATGCCTTCCCCCGCCGGCAGCAGGGCCGGGGCCCGGGGAGAGATGCCTCTCCCCGCCGACAGCAGGGCCGGGGCCCAGGGAGAGATGTCTCTCCCTGCCGGCAGCAGGGCTGGGGCCCGGGGAGAGATGCTTCTCCCCGCCGGCAGCAGGGCCGGGGCCAGGGCCGAGGCGTCTCTCCTCCCCAGTGGCAGGGGAGAGGCCCCCGGCAGCTCTGCACGCCCCAACTTGCTCCGCTCCCCTTCCCAGTTCCCACCCACCTCTGACCTCTCTCCTCTCCAGGCCCCTGTGGCTACACGCCTGTGCGGCCCTTGGCCGTGCAGCTTAGAGGGAACGTAGCCGGAGGGTCCCAGCTCAAGCGAAGCCGGGACCCAGGGGCCAAGCCCGATCACTTTGCAGTAGAGACGCAGACCTGCTCGACTCCGGTCCTGGAAGTCAGCCGGAAATATCTCCCAGTTCCACGGGACAACTTCCTTAGTCCTCTCATGGCCACGGCTCAGGTCAGCATGGACCCGTCCTCTGACCACGTGCACTGTCAGAGAGCTGCCTGGGCTGGCAGCGGGGAGTGAACCCAGCAAGCCTTTTGCAAAGCCAGTGGCTTCCCGCTCACGGGCAGGGCGGGCAGGAAAGTTTTCCCATGAGCCCTAGGGCTACAGCGGCCATATTGTGGGGTGCTGGAGGGTCTGCAGGCTGCAGTGTGAATGCCAGATCCCCAGGTTTGAGCCCGGGTTAGAAAAGCCCTTCGATTAAAATACCACACGGATTCCCAAGCCAGTGACCCAGCCAGGTTCCAAGAGCAGGGGAAGGAAACATAAAAAAGGCACCTCCCCTTGGCTCCTCCTCTGGCCACGCCCCCCTTGGCTCCTCCTGCGGCCGCTCCGCGCCCCCCCTTTGGCTGGCTCCTCCGGCTGCGTCCCTCTCCCCCGCCCTCATGGGGTCCACTCCGTGCTGGCCTCCCCTCTGTGCTGCTACGGTGCCGAGCCCTGCACGCATCCTGACATCCCCACCTGCCCCGGGCCAAGCCGTGGTGGGGTCTGTGTCCCTTTAAGAGCAGGGCTGGGCTGAGCTGAGCCGGCAGGGGGGTGGCTCCACTCCCTGCTGCAGGCTGATGCTGGAGCCTGGGCTGAGAGCCAAGCTCGTCTCCTGCACCAGCTCCGGGCTGCACCAGCTCCTTTGCTGTGGCTCCCCCAGTCCTCTCGGGCCGGGCCGCCCCCTGCACCTGCACGGTAGGGGCACCTGGCATTGGCCACTGTCAGTAGACAGATACCGGGCTAGATGGACCTTTGGTCTGACCCGGTACGGCCGTTCTTATGTTCTTATGAGGGTGGGGCCGAGGGCTGAAATGGCCCAGCAGCGCCGTGCGGGGGCTGCTGGAGGGTGAAGCTGGGGAAGGGGTGGCACGGCCTCAACCCCCTGGGGTTGCCTGCCCCGCGGAGGAGGCAAAGGGGCACAAGCCGCAGCAGGACCCCAGCCCCCTGTGAGAGGGGATCTGGGGCCAGCCCGGTGAGGCAGGAGCAGCCCCGGGGGTGCTGGCCACGCGCAGGGCAGAGGCCCAGGAGAGCCCCAGCCCCGCAGCAGGCAGTGCTGCAGAGGAGGAGCCCGCGCCTCGTGGCGGGCGAGGGGAGTCCCTACAAGCCCAATGAGTTTGCCTAATGCTTCCCTGTTCTCAGGGCTGGCTCCAGACCCCAGCGCGCTAAGCGCGTGCTTGGGGCGGCATGCCGCGGGGGGTGCTCTGCCGGTTGCCGGGAGGGCGGCAGGCAGCTCTGGTGGACCTCCCGCAGGCGTGCCTGCGGAGGGTCCGCTGGTCCCGCGGCCTCGGTGGAGCATCCGCAGGCGTGCCTGTGGCAGGTCCACCGGAGCCGCGGGACTGGCAAGCGGCAGAGCGCCCCCCGCAGCGTGCCACCGTGCTTGGGGCGGCAAAATTGCTAGAGCCAGCCCTGCCTGTTCTGCCTTGCACGGCGCCAGGGGAGCTGGTCCCCAAGGAGCAGAACAAGACAGGGTAGGCGCGTGGCTTCCCCAAGAAACACGCTGTGCTGCTAACCGCTCCCGGCGCAGCAGGGCTGGGGCTTGGGGCAAACAGCCTCAGAGCCCGGCTCGGGGGGGCTCTACCTGCAGCCAGGAGACCAAACACTGCTGCAGAAGAGCCCGTGCGCAGGGTGACGTGCTGGAGGCATCCATGCCCAACAGCGCCGGTGGGTGGGCAGCCTGGGGAGCCTGGGCTAGGCCACGCAAAGGCAGGCACTGCCCCCCAGCAGCACGCGGAGCGGGAGCTGACCCAGGAATTCCTAGCGCTGCCGTTTTCTGCACCTGGTGCCATCCCACCCCACCACAGAGACCAGCCCCTGCCCCCCCGCAACCCCCATCCCTTGCCTGCAGGAGTTCAGCTAAGGCGCAGCTTTTGGAAAATGTCCTGAGGGGAAGCGGCTGCTTCCGCTGCACCCCACTAGCTACGCTACTGGCCCAAGCTCAGGGTTCCCAACACAGCTCAGCTGAGTGGAGTCCCACTAACCCTGGGCTTACCCTGCAGTGTAGACGTACCCTTAGGTGCAGAGGAAATTTGGCAGCACAATCACTGGGATTGCCAAGCATTCAAAGTGCTCTAAACCCCACCTACCTGGGCAGAGCGCCTGGACGTTTGGCATGGCACATCAGTGTCTGGGGCATTGCCAGGGTCACTCGGGCAAGGGGATCCCCTCCAAAACACTGTGCTTTACATGAATGACTAGCAGACGGGCTCAAAAATGGCTGGGCCACGGCTGGGGCGAAGAGAAACTCGGGGGAGGGTGATTTAAATGCTGTATGCTACGTGACAGAGCGACACTGGCACCCTCGAGTGGCCGCAGCCTTCAGCGAGGATGAGCCCTGAAATCGCTGCAGCAGGGGTGAGTTGCCCACAGGGGGTCCGTGCTGTGCTGGTCTCACGTTCCCATCTCATACCCACCTCCCCCATTCTCCCCTCCAGCCAGCAATGAAGACAAGACTGAGTCCAGGCCTCCTGCTGCTGATTTTCCTCTTGCCGGCCTGCCTGGCCGCGGCCGGGAGAGAGACGCCGTACGAGAAGTTCCAAAGGCAGCATGTGGACACCTCCGGGAGCTGGGAGCCCGACCCCAACCGCTACTGCAATCTCATGATGCCGCGGAGGAACATGACGGTGTCCGCCTGCAAAGATCTCAACAGCTTCGTCCACGGGGCGCTGGCAGTGATAACCGCTGTCTGCGGCTCAGGGGGGACACAGCATCACGGGGACTTTTACTACAGCAACTCTCCCTTCGAGGTCACGGACTGCCAGACAACGGGAGCGTCCCTCTGGCCCCGCTGCGATTACAGGGGAGACGGCCGCAGTAGGAGAATTTGTGTCGCCTGCACAAATGGGCAGCCTGTGCACTATGCCCAGCCGTCGGTGTGCGGTGGCCTGTGAGCCGTGGGGCAGACATGCAGCCCTGCAGCTCCCCTGGGCTTTGGCAATGCTGGCAGCCCTGGGCGCCCATAGCTGCCGGACGCCATCCCCATCCTCCTCCCCAACAGAGTATTTGGGCACCTCATTGGGGACAGCAACAAAGGCTGTTGTTCCTTTTTCTATGGCAATTTATAACTGCCCCCTCCCCAGCCTGAACTGGCTGCTGCCCCCTAGTGACCATTATACAGTATAGCCGCCCCTTCCCCACCCCCACCCTCTGCTGCCCCCTAGTGCCCATTATACAGTATAGCCGCCCTTTCCCCACCCCCACCCTCTGCTGCCCCTAGTGCCCATTATACAGTACAGCCGCCCCTTCCCCACTCCCACCCTCTGCTGCCCCCTAGTGCCCATTATACAGTATAGCCGCCCCTTCCCCACCCCCACCCTCTGCTGCCTCCTAGTGACCATTATACAGTACAGCCGCCCCTTCCCCACCCCCACCCTCTGCTGCCTCCTAGTGCCCATTATATAGTATGGGCACCTTTTCCCCATCCTTTATCCATGGAGGGGGAGGCGGAGAAGGGTCAAAGTGCAGAGGAGATGTTACCAGGCTGAGCCCTGGATGCTGTTTTCTCTTGCTTCTTCCTGCAGTAAAATACTTTTTGCAAATGCAGAATAGCTGGGGAGTGTTTGTGGGGGATTTGCTATAGGCAAGCCAGCACTCCCTGTTTCCAGGGCTTCAGTAGCCGCAGACAAACATGACTGTCTTGCTCAAAAGGGCCAGGGAATGGAACACGGTGCTCCTCTAAGGGGCACCAGCTGCCATCCGGCCCCAGCTTAGCTACTGGCTGGCTCAGGGGGTGGGGAATGGAACATGGGGCCTTTCTTCACCGGGTTGGGGGGGTGCTGGTTTCAAACAATTTTCCTTTCCCATGTGACGCCAGGTGGGAGACAGCACGTGGGAAAAGCTGGGTGTGAAAATCTCCCAACACGGTGCAAATCCCCTTAGGTTTGATGTTTCATATAAAATATGCCCACTACACAGGGACAAACCAAAGCACCGGTGCCCAGGCAGAGCTGCGGCATGCGGAGACACCATCAGCCCTGGGAGAGGGCCGGCAAAGCTGGGAAATTCATGGCACGCTGCCAAACGGCCCATGAAAGATGTGAACACCGGACCCCCCACTTCACAAGCCCAGGGCAGGAACCCCTGGGCTACAGGATTAAGTGTGTTGTCTTCAGGGGCGGCTCCAGGCACCAGCACGCCAAGCGCGTGCCTGGGGTGGCAAGCCGCGGGGGGCGCTCTGCCGGTCGCCACAAGGGCGGCAAGCAGGTTGCCTTCGGCAGCTTGCCTGCGGAGGGTCTGCTGGTCCCGCGGCTTCGGCGGACCTCCCGCGGGTGGGCCGCTGAATCTGCTGCACCGGGGACCTCCCGCAGGCAAGCCGCCGAAGACAGCCTGCCTGCCATGCTTGGGGCTGCAAAATACCTAGAGCCGCCCCTGGTTTTCTTCCTTAAACCCCCTCCCCCCCTTGCATCTACTCCACTTTCCCACTGGGGTTCTGGGGAGGCTCCCGGCCAGGCCTGGTGGGGCTGCTCCAGATGGAGGGCTCTGAAAGTAGGATCCTGTAGCAGCCAGCTCCCCACACACACTAGCCTCCCAGGCCAGATGTGTCAATCCCCAGATGGGTTTGGAGCAGATCAGACAAGGAATTCGTGGCCCGGACCCCCAAAGCACGGGGCTCCTGGCAGGATTTTAGCCCACAATGGTGGAGGTCACCACTAGGCCAGCCAGCCCCCGGAACGTGCTCCCAGGTCCCCCCAATGAGGTCTCTCTCTCTCTCTCTCTCTCTCTCGTTCCTCTCTTAGGGGAGCTGGCAGCTGGGCAGGCAGATGGTCCCTCCCGTCCCAGGACAGGCACAACTGGGCTCTGTCGGGGGCGGGTTCAGTACCGCGTTTACAGTGGAGCCAGGGCGCCAGGCCCACAAAGGGTTAACCCAGCCTGGGCCACAGCCCAGCAACGTGAAGAGTCAGCAGCTTCCCAGCGCCAGTGCGCAGGTGCAGCAGGGTCGGCCTGTTGCAGGGTGTGCTGGGAGTTGTAGTTTACATGCCGCTGTGTTCCAGAGGGGCCCTGGGACCTGCGCTGCCAGCTGCACTACTAGTCCCAGAATGCCCCGCGCCACGCTGCCAGCCCCCCCCCAGCTGAAACCCCAGAGCAGGAAAGGGTCTGGTGCGGGGCGGGGGGTCCTGGCGCTCATCGCGCTGCGCGCCCCCTCCCCGCAAGTCTCCCCCATGCTCCTGGGGCAGCCCCCCCGCGACTGTGATGCCGGGGGCTCCTGGGCATGTCTCGACCCTGCGCTTCGGGGTGGGGGGTGGTTGTCGGTGGTGCCTGGCAGCGGGGGGGGGGCAGTGACTCGTCAGTGCTGGCTGCCGCGCCCCGGCCAGTGGCAATGCCCAGAAACTGCCCCCCTGCATTCCGGGGAGGGGCGGGGGTGCAGCTCGGTTTTGGGGGGGGGCACCAATATGTTTGGCACCAGGCCCACAAAGAGTTAATCTGGCCTGTGCTGGTTCATTTCCTCCCATGAGATTAAACAATCAGAGCTCACAGCTGTTTCTAACCAGAATTTGAACCCGTGACCACACCCCAGGACATGGGAGCTCCCTGTGCTTGGCTAGATGGCTCTGTCTCAAGCCGCTCGTGGCCTCTCCTGGTGCCAGAGGTGTTTCCTGTACCAAGTAGCCACACCCTTGCAATGGAGATGCGCCGATGGTCTCTGCTCCGAGCCACTTGACCACGTTTAGCCAGATCCAAACACACATTACTTGCTCAGGCCCAGTTTACCAACAGATCCACATCATCCTCTGGCAGTGACCACCCACCTCCTTCATTAGTTACCATCCCCCGGCTTTGCTGCAAACCATCTGCTTTTTCCAGTCCATTGATACAAACGGTCAATAGCCCAGGAGATCCACCTGGTCCATAGGAGGCCCAGCCCGGCAAGAGCCGAGGGCCCGAACCCGGACATGGACCAGGAGAGAGGAGGAAAAGTGTGGCCCCTGGAGCTGGATGTCATCACCTGCCACAATGGGGGCCCTGATCAGGTCGGGGTCTGGGCAGCGACTGGCACAACAGGCGCCCTGATCTTGATTGGGATCTGTGCTGCGCAGCCTGGCACAACGAGGCCCTGATCTCGGTCAGGGTCTGTGCGGTGCCTGGCACAATGAGGCCCTGATCTCGGTCTGGGTCTGTGCAGCTGTGATCTTTAGCGCCCCCGCATGCCACCTGGCAGAAGTCCCTCTGTTCTGTAACTCCTCTGAGGCCCAACACATTCACTGCCCCTAACAGGGCTCTGTCACAGTATTTCTCTGCAAGGCGTAACAAAGGAAAGCTGGTGACACACTGCTCAGTAACACCATGGCCTGATGTAGGCACGGCCGGTGCACAGAGTTATGTGTCTGTGCTGCACAGATGGTCCTCACACGTGTTTCGAGGACAGATTTGATCTACGAGTTCGTCCTGACACAGGAATGTGGCTTTACCATTCTGCCTGAGGCCAGAGACTTGGGAGTTACATGTGTCTGAGTCAACAGAAAAAGCCAGCTGAGAGCCGGGTGAGGGAGCCAGGAGTGTGTCAGCTGATTGGAGAACAGTCAGCGGGCAGAGACCTTTACCTAGGAGTGCCTGTCTAAGAGCAACTGGACTATAAGGCGAAGGGGAGACATCTCCTTTGTACCCATCACTCCAAGGGGCTGGCTTTGTCCATACAGTGGATCCCCTGCCAAGCGGGAGGGTGATCCTGAAAAGTTGCTTTGGGTCAGTGTGACCTGCCGGGGGAGGGGCAATCCAGAGTGCTGAAGACTCGTGTCCCCTTTTACCTGCCTCTGCCTGGGATGCCCGCAGGGAGCAGCCGCTTCGCGTCTATGCATTAAGCAGTCCTGAGCCAAAGTTTCAGGTTCAGGAGCCTGCCTGCAGTGCCACAGCCGTCCGCTGGTCCCCCCCAGCCTTGGTTAACTCTTCCCAGCCCCGATTTTCCCCAGATGTGTGTTCTGCACCGTATGGCCCTTTTCTGGGCAGCTCAGATATTGAAGATTCGTTTCCGCGCCCCCCCTCCCTCCCTGGAGGGTCAAACCAAGTCTGTTCTTTTAACTGGAGCAGGGCCGGCACAACCCATTAGGCAACCTAGGCGGTCGCCTAGGGCACTGACATTTGTGGAGCGGCGACTGCATGGTCATCAGCAGTATTTCGGGGGCGGGACCTGCCAGCGCTCCTGAACTGGAGTTATCAACTGATTCACATTAAACACAGCACTGGATGGGTTCAGATTAAAGATGAAGCAAGTTATTTTACAGACTCAGTGAGAGCTTTCAAGTGAGTTCGAGCATCGGGCATGAAAGTCAGGAAAGACAAGAGAAATGAAGATAAAACACTTCCCTGCCTCAAAAACTTAACAAGCTGGACTTGGCTGAAGGGAAAATCCTTCCCACATGGTCCCAGCAACCTGGCGAACCAGATTCTCAGGTCAGGATCAACTCCCAAAGCCAAAAAGCTGGTCCCTTTGGCTTCTTAAGGGACTGAGAGATGATCTGGGGTGGTTTTGCCCCCTTTAATAGTCCAGTCACCCTCTGAAATGCAGTTTCTGGAGAGTTACCCCTAGTAAAGGTCATTCCCACTGTGAGAACAGAGACACGGGGGCTCATGGTGACAGAGCCCCCGTTCCTTGGCAAGGACAGGCTGTTTGACAGGTGAGGGCCCATCAACTTTGCTTACTCCTGACCAGAGTCATTGGCTTGTGCTTTGTCTTTGTGAACCTGGTTTAGCCTGCCCCCAGGCTCACCTGGCAAACACGTTGCAGTCATAACCTCAGCTCATGTTCATAACTCTGGCCATGCATTCCGTGCACACTCTCCACATACATATTACCCACCAGGCTGTCATTAAATGCTACCTCGCATGGCATCCTTGGCATGGAGATTATTACAATAAGTGCAGGGTGTGAACACAGGGACTCAGGGTCACACTGAGGTGCTTAACCACTGGTTGTCGCTGGCTGAAAGCAGGTTGAGTCACTAGGAAGTGAGGTTATACTTGTGCTTGATCTGTGACCATTTTCTGTCTCTATTCTCTTTGCTTCGTGGCACTTGAAGCTCTGATCTTTAGTTCTAAAATGTAACCTGGTTTTGTTACAAATTCATCTCCCTGCCCCTAACTGTCACAGTATTTCTCTGCAAGGTGCAGCAAAGGAAAACCGGTGACACACTGCTCAGTAACACCATGGCCTGACGCAGGCACAGAGGGTGCATAACAAGATATGTGCCACACAGATAGCCCTCACGCGTGTTTCGAGGACAAACTTGATCTACAAGTTCGACCTCATTACAGGAATGTGGCTTTACCGCTCTGACTAAGGCCGGAGACTTAGGAAGTTACGTGCATCTGAGTCAACAGGAAAAGCCAGCTGAGAGCCAGGTGAGGGAGGCAGGAGTGTGTCGGCTGATTGGAGAACAGTCATTGGGGCAGAGACCTTTACCTGGCCTGTCTAAGGTCAGTTGGACTATAAGGAGAAGGGGAGAGATCGCCTTTCTGGCCACCACGTCGGGACATAGCACCTGGGTCTCTCTGTAGCTTTGCACAACAGGTCTCTAGCCACGTGGGAGAGGGACATCAAGAAGTCACATTAGGTAAGAGAGGGAGCTTCGCTGTGGATTGTGGCTGGCTGAGGGGCTGTTAAGTCACTGGGGACGGAGGTCGTACGTGTGTTTTCTCTGTGACCATTTTAGCCTCTGGTCTCTCTGCTTCATGGCACAGAAAGCTCTTTTCTTTAGTCAGGACTGGACCCTGGTTGGTTATAAATGCAGCTCAGTGCTGTGATATTGACGGGCGGGCGGAGTACCCAGGCTGGCCATGTCCTGGCTCTTTGGAGATGCTGGCCTGGGTGATTTCTCGATCTGTCTGGGCTGCCTGCTGCAGGAAGATGCTTCTGAAGAGCTGGGGAACTGAAGAGCCCCAAGGGCTACCTGCAAGGCAAGGCCAGGGTGCACCAGGACCAGAGGAGTGTGCCAGGCCAGCTGGCTGACGGGAGAGGCAGGGAGCAGACTCATTTTAGCAGTTGCAAATCTCTCTCGCTTTGAGGCAGGGCGGTGATGGGGTGACGTACAGCTCCAAACACCTGAAGAAACATCACAGCAGCACCCAGCACAACAGGGGTCTTGTTTCATTCAGGGTCTGTGCAGCACCCGGCACAATGGGAGCCCTGATCTCTGGTTCTGGGCAGCGTTTGGCACAACGGGGACCCTGATCTCGGTCAGGGTCTGTGCAGCACCTGGCACAACAGGGACCCTTATCTCAGATGGGGTCTGGGCAGTGCCCAGGAGGTTCCATGGAGGAGGCAGATCCCCACCCCACGCTGTCTCTGCCCATCTCCCTCCTCTCTCCCCACTGCAGGTTGATCCAGTGACAGACTTGGCCATGGCCCTGAAGGGAGCCCTCCCTGCACTCCTGCTGCCCCTCGTCCTGCTGGTCGTTGGTCTGGCCCTGGCCCGAGGGGAGTCGCGCTATGAGAAGTTCCTGAGGCAGCATGTGGACGCCTCTGACCCCAGCCCTCCAGACACCCGGCGGTACTGCAACCTCCTGATGCGGCGCCGGGACCTGGCCACTGCCCACAAGTGCAAACACCTCAACACCTTCATCCACAGCAGTGCTGACCAGATCGAGCCCGTCTGTGGGGACGGCGGGGAGCCGGCTGGAGGAGACCTGCGCCTCAGCGAAGGCCCCTTCCCCCTCACTGTCTGTGAGCTCCAAGGAGGGTCTGATCCCCCCAACTGTGACTACAGCGGGTCCAGTAGCACCAGCAGAATCGTCATCGCCTGCGTCGATGGGGAACCAGTCCACTTTGAGACACAGGTTGAGAGCCAGGCAGGGGAGGGGGATGAGCTATGATCCCTCTTGCTCCCACCAAGTCCTGCATCCAAACCCAGACCTTACCAGGATCAACCCCAAATCCTCCTTCGATCCAGCCTCCAACCCTCCTCAGATCAACCCCCGAATCCTCCTCAGATCCAACTGCCGACCCTCCTCATATCCACTCCCAAATCCTTCTCAGATCCACACCCAAATCCTCCTCAGATCCAACCTCCGACCCTCCTCAGATCAACCCCTGAATCCTCCTTCGATCCAACCTCCGACCCTCCTCAGATCAACCCCCAAATCCTCCTTCAATCCAATCTCTGACCCTCCTCAGATCAACACCCAAATCCTCCTCAGATCCAACCTCTGACCCTCCTCAGATCAACCCCCAAATAATCCTTTGATCCAACCCCTGACCCCACTCAGCACAACCCCCAAATCATCCTCAGATCCAACCTCCGACCCTCCTCAGATCAATAGCCAAACCCTCCTCAGATCCAACCTCCGACCTTCCTTAGGTGCCAGCTCTCTGGGCAGGCTTGTTGCTTTGTTCTGTGTTTGTGCAGCGCCAGGCACACCACAACTGCAATATGGATTATAAACCACGCCCAAGGAGTTTTATGGACAGTCCTTCCATACTGGGGTTTGACTCTGGTTTTGTCACTAGCCCAGATCACTGGCTCAGGTAGGGGTGAGGGTTTCCAAATGGGACCAGAATGCCCAGCGCCTATTAACTTCCCAGAAGAGCTGTCTCTTTCCAGTCTCTGGTCTGAATGAGAATTAGACGTGGAAAATTCTCAGCGACAGCCAAGCAGCCACATCCATGCTCAGGCTTGAGGAACGCGGCCTGCTGTTCAGAAGCACCAAACAGCCAGAACTTCTGCTGACCCAACTGGAACCTATGGAGCCCAGCAGCTCTGGAAAATGATGCTTAGGAAGATTTCTCACCAGGATTTCTCCAGGAGTCCCAATATGCCAGCGAACCCACAAGAACTGAAACTTTAGGAAATGGTTCTAAGCCCTGAATTTTCTGTCCCAGTCTCCCTAGTTCCAGTTCTTGGGTCCACCTCCATTTCCAGTAGCCAAACGGTGCCATTGCTTGAATAAAGTCATTATTCATTACAGACCCCCTTGAAGACCTAATCAGATATCAACCCGACTGGTTCTTGATCTGCAAGGAGGCCATGTCTCTTTGGGCTCTGCCATGGTGGTTATAACTCAGAGCCCCCTGAGATGTGGCCATGAGGGTTTTGGGTGAACACCCCCCTGAGCTCCCCCACCCTCCTCCCCCAGTGGTCAACGAGTTACATCAGTGTTGCCAATTTAATGGTTTTACAATCCCCACCCTGTACATTTGAACACCCAGTTGTATTGCAGTCCCTGGGGAAAACACTGCTTTGGGCTGAATCCTGATTCTAAGAGGTGAAAACTCGATGCACAGAGTTCACCTAAAGTTTGTGGACAGGAGACTATGGTTAATTGCTGCTAGTAGGTGTCATTCAGCCATGCCTAGAGCATAGTAGGTACTTAACAACTCAGGTGTGGAGCTTCACAGCCAGCTGACAGTCCTTTGGTATGTCTACACTAATCCCAAGGGCCACCCAGAGTGGGGGGCAAGTGGGGCAATTTGCCCCGGGCCCCGCAGGGGCCCCCATGAGAGATTTTCGGGGCCCCTAGAGCGGGGTCCTTCACTCGCTCCGGGGGCCCTGGAAAACTGTCACGGGGCCCGGGCCCCCGGAGCTTCTTCCCCTCTGGGTCTTTGGCAGCAATTCAGCAGCGGAAGCCTCCCGCTGCCAAAGACCCCAGGCACCCTGAATCCTCTGGGCGATCCTGCTAATCCCAGGCACTGATTCAGGTTTGAGTCATGCTGCCCCCTTTCTGTCCACACACAAATCAGCTGCGAAGCTAAAAGATTTTCTGTGCTGGACTTAGAATCATAGAAGATTAGGGCTGGAAGGGACCTCAGGAGGCCATCCAGTCCCACCCCCTGCTCAAAGCAGGACTAATCCCCAGACAGATTTTTACCCCAGTTCCCTCAATATTTGAACTCACAACCCTGGGTTTAAGCAGGCCAGTGCTCAAACCACTGAGCTATCCCTCCCCCTTGTGTAACTGTTCCTTTGCTATCCCACTCGAGGAAGGATCGCAGGACCGATTCGCGTTCCACGTGGATGGAGTACAGTGTTGTTTTACCTGCATAGCCCAGGGATTCCACGGTTCCTCCACGCTAGCCCACCAGGCCATGACTAGCACTCTAGATGCCTCGACCCTTTCTGACCGGACATGGGACTCCGGAGGGAAAATGGGTACACCGCAGACAACTCGAATGAGCAGGGTCTGCCACGGTGGGAGCACTGTGCTAATTTGTTTAGAAGCTTCTATCTTTCAGCCTCCAGACCAGAACATCAGGAGAGCTGGTGCCAGCCGAAGAGTTATAAAAATACCATGCTTATAGTGTCGTGACAAAGTCTGTGTTCTGTGTGGCATGTTCTATGTTGTCTCATGTTCTGTGTTTCATGTTTTATGTTTGTCTTGTAGTGCTTGTCTCATCACTAGCATTATGGTGTGTGGTGTCTGGGAAGAGGGAAGATACCGTCTTAGGCAAGGAATAGCAACACACCATTCTCACGACCCGCTTTAACTCCAACTAGACCCCTCCCTCTCCTTACCCCTCCGTCTCCTGCCAAATTGTCAGTCACATACCTATCCCCATGGTGGCCACCTCCGTCCAAAAGCCTGGGATAACCACCCCCTTTACCAATTGTTTACCTTCCCACCAAATGTTGTGATTTTCATCTAAATGTTGTACATGAGAAGGACTGTTTGACACTCATTGTTACATCCTCCGGTCAATATTTGGATATGTATTTCTGTTACTGTGGACATGCTACGTGTAATGAAAATCCGGAATTGTTCCAGCAGTTGAAGCACTGGCATGGATGAGCGGAGGCACGCCGTCCCCCTTTGGATGGTCACCACAATTTGAGGTGACCAAGGGGCGGGAAATGTTATGTAAAGCCTCTGCTCAAATGCAATTGTAAGATCTGTAACTTGTATTGAGTTCTGCAACCTTTTTGCAGACTTTGTAAATTCAGTGATTGTTAGCGTAGCCTTTAAAGTTTTGTAACCTTTGCAAGCTCTGTAACCTTTTCAAGTTACCACTTGTATGAACTTCCAAGCTTTGTAATATCCCATCCCTCAGAGAGAGTGTGAACGAGGGAGTGTATGTGGGACTGGGCGGAGAGGAACTGCAAGGAGAGAGGAGCCAGGTGTGTCTGATATAATCTGCCCTGAGAAGGCAGTCATGAAGTGCTGTAAAGAAAAGAAGAACCTGGTATGCATGAAAGGAACTGGTCTGGGAATGCTTCTCGGTGACGGACACAGAAAGGAAACTCAGCGTACGTGACAGGAGCCACTCAGTTCCAAAATAAGAGGAAGAAGGCATGCACACAAGCCCCTGCGTCTTGACCTACTCAGCAGCCTGGATTCGTGACCACAGGCAGACACACCAGATCTACCACGCTTCAGCTTCTCGGCCTCCATGCTGTCTCCGGTAACTCTCCACCTATGTAAGTGTGTGGGTGCATGAGGGTATGTATGCAGTGAATGTGCGCATGTATGAATAAGCTCCATCTCTTTTCTATCTGACCTAACAGCAGCATTGTAATAAAACTAATACAAGTGTGACCCTGGGTTGTTTTTTTGGGGAACTCAGGTAACACTTAACAACTCAGGTGTGGAGCTTCACAGCCAGCTGACAGTCTTTTGGCAGGTCTACAGTAATCCCGGGCACTGATTCAGGTTTGAGTCATGCTGCCCCCTTTCTGTCCACACACAAATCAGCTGGCATGACCAGGCGACGGCTTTCAGCCTTCACAGGGGAAAAACAAGGCTCCTTAGCCAAGAGCAAGCCTGGGCGTTCCCCTCTCAGGACGACAGCTGGGCTTCACTGCTGGCAGGGTAGGGAAGATGAGGCGAGACGAGCTGGGCAGGGGGACAAGAGGTGAGGCCTGAACTGATGGTGTGTTTTGTCAAAGCTGCTTTTTAAAAAACCCAAAAAGGGGACAAGTGGGCACCGTACTTCACCCTGCTCATTATTGTGTTCCCGAATTAGTCACACCGATTTTGGTCTATTCATTTCTAGTTCCACATCTTCTGTGTTCCACCACGCATGATTTCAGCAATCCTCAAATTATATCTGGGGGGCCTTTTTGCTCGGGTGAATCCAGCTTCTTCGCGTGGGTCTCTTGCACTTGTTACAACATTCAGCATCGTTAACGCCTTGGCCTTTTTTTCACGGCGGTTGTAATGTCTCACGCACTTTCCCAGACTCTTTACATTTGAGCTCCCAACAGGGGTACGCTTTGTAGGCCCCGTGGTCCCAACAGAGGTCAAAGAGACATGACTGTGGAGTGACGCATCAGGGACTGTGTAGATTTACAGGGGTAGTCAATTATGTTTTGTCAAGGTCCAGCTTGCTTGGTCAAGGTCTAGTCAAGGTCCAGACTCCAGAGAAAACAATAAAACAATAACGATAATAATAATAATAATAATTAATAAATACATAAAAAGATTTTGGGGTCTGTTCAAAAGCATCTGGCAGGCTGGATCTGGCCTGCGACGTGCCTGTTGAGTACCCCTAGCGTAGGCAGCTTAGCCAGCTGGCTTGGGGTATGATGCCACCTTTGGGTGTTAAGAGAGTCAGGGTCTCAATCCTGGCTCAGGCCTGTTTTGCAAAGAGGCTACGTTTGGGAAGAGGAGCAGACCTGCTTGGGCCACAACAGTTGCTAAGACGGGATAAAGAGCCCTGGAGAGGCTGAGGGTGGGTTAGAAAGTCCTGCTTTAATTGGTGACGATACTGAGTGCCTAACGCTCTAGAGTTGGCTTGAAAACAACTCTGTCTAAATCAGTCACCTGTCCTCTTTACACCACAGTGTGTGGAACCCCCTTGCACAGGAGGCAATTGGCAGCAGTGGGATTTGAACCCACACCTCTAAAGGCACAGCCACCTGGGCCCTCCCACCCCCAGCTCTGGTCCAGTCCTGCCCCCAGCTGTGTCCCTGGCTCCCAGCCCAACATTTGGCCCCGTCCCCAGCATCAGCCCAGCTCCACTCCTGCCCCCACCCCCAGCCTTGGCTCCTGGTGCCGCAGCCCTACTTCCTGCCCCAGAATCACTCCTAGGTGCGGCCCCAGCCTCGGTCCCCTTACCACTGCCCCTGCCCCCTGAGCCATCGCAGAGTGGGGGCTGCAGACAAAGGTACGGCGGGCACAACCCCCAAAAGTTTGGGGCCCGCTGTTCTAGCACATCCTTTCTCATTTGTCTCCTTTCACAGTCCCAGCCTTTTCCACCTCCCTTCATACACATCTCTCCCCTCCTGTGCCTTGTCTCAGAGCCCTCTCTGCTGGTAGTTACAGATTATTCCTGAATGAAAAATAATATATAAAAAATCTGCACTAGCCCGAGGGAGGTGGGCTGGGGCTCTCCCATCTCCTGAGTCTCTGAGAAACAAACCTGAGCACAGAGCACTGGCAGGATGACGGAAAGGATAAGGAGCAAAGAACTGGATTAGACAGACTAAAAATTAACTAAAGGAGCGATATGTAACCCTTCTGCCCCTCTGAGTTGGCAGCAACAAGGGCCGGGTTCAGTATCCAGGGGTTCCGTTTCAATAACGCAATGCAAAACCGGCTCAAGCCCCCACCCAGTGACCTGGGACAATTACATACCACCCCTCTGGGTGCCTCTAGGAGGCAATACTTCCCCTCTCGCAAGCACGGAGTCCGAGTGTAGCAAAATCCTTTTAATAAAGGAGGGAAACATGTAGCATTACATTGGGGAAACACCACAAACAGGATTCATAACACAAACCATGAGCAAAAGACCCACCTCCAAGTAAGTTTGGCAATGTCCTTTTCCCCTCGGGGTCTTAAGTCCAAATCACCCCAAAGTCCAACAACTCAAAAGTCTCTGTCCCTGGTCAGTGCTGCCCCAGAGTTCAAAAGTTTATCTGCAGAGTTTTACCCCCCCAGCCTGGGTGGAATTGGGGGGGGCACACAGGGTGTTAAAGGGCACCTTACGTGGGCCAAGGCCAACTGCCCCGCCTCTCCGTGGAGGTCTGCTGCAGCCTTTACCATGAATGGCTCTGCTCCACCAGCCGCTCTGCTCCTCTCCTCTAGTCGTCCCCACAAACTGCTCCGCTCTGCTCGCTGTTCCATGGGCCACTCCAACCGTCTCACGAGCTGCTCCGCTCCACCAGCCGTCCCATGAACCACTCCAGCTGTCCCCACAAACTGCTCAGCTCCGCTTGCCTCTCCAGTCATCCTGCAAACTGCTCTGCCAGCTGCTTAGCAATATATCTTCAGGCTCCCCTGCTAGTTAACACAGCACTCCCTGATCTCAGCTCAATAATTTTAGCTCTTTTGGTGGTTTCAGCTCTTAGTGAGTTCAGCTTGTAGTAGGGGAACCCCAGGGCTGGTGCACCATTGGCCCAAAGTGAATTCAGCACAGCAGCCTGCAACAAGACTCTTGATAGAATCAAAACTAGCTTTGCTATTCAACATTAGAGAGAGAAAAAGAGATTCAATGGGTGTGCCAGGCCCTCAAAATGCACCTATGCCATCAGGTGTACATACCTGTCCCCCACCCCTCTCAATTCACTGGGTTTTGGAACCCATGTCCCTTGTCTAGCGAGTGCTACTAGGTTGATGGTGAGACCCTCTGTCATAAAACAGTCTCATAGTCCTTCATTCACATAATCAGGGTAACAACACTTTATTCCTCCTACCCCAATAACTGAGAAATTGGGGATCACACAGCTGTCAAAGTGACCATTTTAGGCTGCTGTGGGCTCATGCTAGGCAGAGTGGGTGTGCCTATGCAAACAAGATTAGCCCCTGAAGTTCTTTTCCACACTCGCCATAAATCACCACCAGATGTCAGGGTAGAGCTTACACATACAATCTGTTGATTACACAGAAGTAACCGTCCTAACATCAATTATTGAGTCCAGCCCAGTATCAAAGGTGAATGTACAATAAAATGATTAACTAAATCTAAAGAAACAAGAATACAAAGTCACTCTAAGGCCACAGGTCGCTCGACAACAGGACAATGTTGCTCAAGTTGCCATTTATGAAACAAAATCCCTTGGAAGAATGATTGAAAAGAAGCCAGCCCTAGACGGAGGCAGGGAAACTCTCCACAGCCTTACTACAGTGCAGGCACCATCCTGACGGAGTCGAGCAGGATGCTGTGGGTAACTAGAAATGGGACAGAGCTGTTTGACACTGCCGTTAGAGGCTGAGCTGTCAGCCTGAGCAACATCCACTGGCAGGGAGTTCCATGGGCTAATGTCACCCCCAGGAGAGGTGGAGCCTGCAGGGCAGAGGCAGCTATAAAAGAACCAAAGATGCCAGAGTGCAGAGTGACACAACCCTGCTCAGAGACAACACAATGCCTGCTGTCAGGGCTAGTGGCCTGAGTCTCACGGTGAGTGTGAGAGACGTGGGGTCCACTCCCAGATGAGCCCAGCAGTGCTAGTTTTGCAAATTGCCTTTAGGAAGTAGCTAGATCTGGAACAAGGCGCAAACAGGGTGGGTGAGCACAGTTGTGAAGGTGGGATAAAGAGATCTAGAGAGGGCCCAGCATCTCTGGGCCTGGCAGTTCAGAGCCCAAGCACCTGTGGGCCTGGCACATCAGTTATAAAAGAAAAAAATTGTTTGAGCTCCAGCACTTCTTTCATTACAAATTAAGCACTGGTGAAATCCCTCCCAAGAAGGGTACATGGCAGCACACAACCAGCTGCAGAGGTGAACTGTTCTCTGGTTGATGGCCCAGCTTCTAGCTCTGTTACGGATTCAAATCCTGCCTAGCTTAGATTTGACATGCTGGTTTGATGTTCTCTTGTTCTTGTGTTAAAAATGGAAGGTCCCAATCGATCTCCTGTCATTCATGTCACAACCCCTTTCAATTGTCTTGCTTTACAGCCCCAGCTTTTTTAATCCTATTCCTACAGACATCTCTGCAGCCCTGCTGCCTTCTCTCTGAGCCCTCTCTGGCAGTAGGTAGAGATTATTCCTTAGTGACAAATAACACCGTCAGTTTTTTAATGAGAATCTGGCACTAACCAGAGAGAGCGTGATCAGGACTTTCCTGTCTCTGGGAACCAAACCTGAACCCAGGCCATTGGGCGGATCAATGTATTTGCAGGCTAAATAGTTCACTGAGTTATTCTCAGCAGAAGACAGCCTGCCTAAACAGGCCTGCTGGCCTTCTCTTCTGAGACTAACACAGAGTCTTTGCCAACAATTACAACTTACCACTCAGCGCTTCCCAGGCAAGCCTATTCCATCCCCGAGGTAAAAGCAGCCTAGAGAAAACATATCAGAAACAACAGAAGAAGCGAGACATGTGCTAATAACGTCACGGACGTCATCCAAGGTGTCTCCAACTTTTCCACTAGTGAAACCTTCAAACGCCCCAACAGGGTCTCTTTTGTGCTGACAAGTTCAGAGCAGCCTCAGTGCAGAAGTAGCCTGCTCATGAAAAGTCTAGTCCATCCTTTATACAGTTCGGGAATCTTTGATCTGGAGTTTCCAGGAGCAGGTCACCAGTAGAAAATGGGTCTCTCTCTCTCCAGGGCAAAGCTTCAAAAGGCTGTGGGGAATGTGCATTTCCCTTCTCCCAGGTGCTTTCCAGGAAATCCACTTTGCCCACATTGTCCTCTGAAGCCCTTTCAAGTTCCTACTGCTATCCACAGATTGCACTAGTCAGTCGCCTGGAGGAGTTACATGCAATTCCGCCAACACAGACACACAATTTCATTTGCAATACTCTGGATCCTGAAGGGATTAAACTTAATTCAGTAATTGTCTTAGTCCCGTAAGGTTTAGCTAGCATATTAAGAACATAAGAACATAAGAATGGCCATACTGGGTCAGACCAAAGGTCCATCCAGCCCAGTATCTGTCTACCGACAGTGGCCAATGCCAGGTGCCCCAGAGGGAGAACCTAACAGGTAATGATCAAGTGATCTTTCTCCTGCCATCCATCTCCACCCTCTGACAAACAAAGGCTAGGGACACCATTCCTTACCCATTCTGGCTAATAGCCATTAATGGACTTAACCTCCATGAATTTATCTAGTTTTCCTCTAAACCCTGTTCTAGTCCTAGTCTTCATAACCTCCTCAGGCAAGGAGCTCCACAGGTTGACTATGCGCTGTGTGAAGAACTTCCGTTTATTTGTTTTAAACCTGCTGCCCATTAATTTCATTTGGTGACCTCTAGTTCTTATATTATGGGAACAAGTAAATAATTTTCCTTATTCACTTTATTGACATCACTCATGATTTTATATACCTCTATCATATCCCTCCTTAGTCTCCTCTTTTCCAAGCTGAAGAGTCCTAGCCTCTTTAATCTCTCTTCATATGGGACCTGTTCCAAACCCTAATCATTTTAGTTGCCCTTCTCTGAACCTTTTCTAATGCCAGTATATCTTTTTGGAGATGAGGAGAGCACATCTGGACGCAGTATTCAAGATGTGGGCGTACCATGGATTTATATAAGGGCAATAAGATATTCTCCATCTTATTCTCAATCCCTTTTTTAATGATTCCTGACATCCTGTTTGCTTTTTTGACCACCTCTACACACTGCGTGGACATCTTCAGAGAACTATCCACGATGACTCCAAGATCTTTTTCCTGACTCGTCGTAGCTAAATTAGCCCCCATCATAGTGTATGTATAGTTGGGGTTATTTTTTCCAATGTGCATTACTTTACATTTATCCACATTAAATTTCATTTGCGATTTTGTTGCCAATCACTTAGTTTTGTGAGATCTTTTTGAAATTCTTCACTGTCTGATTCGGTCTTAACTATCTTGAGCAGTTTAGTATCATCTGCAAACTTTGCCATCTCACTGTCATAAAACTTTTCATTTATCACAGGCTCATTCTGTTCCCAGAGATTTCAGGCCCCGCACTGGCGGATTCCCACCAACCAAAGGAATTTAGCTTTGAAATAAATCGAAATCTTTGATTAAAATGATACAGGAAGAAAATGAAAATGAAGGAAAGAAAATATGATAATGTAAACTATAGAGAGGAAAGGGATGGATTGTAACCTGTAATATAACGGAGTGATACGATCTGTTGATTACACAAAAGTAACCGTCCTAACACTGAGTATCAATTCTAGCCCAGTAACAAAGGTTAACGTGTAATACAATTATTACCCAGGGCTAAAGAAACAAATCACACAGCCAGTGTAAGGCAGGAGGTCGCCCCGCTGACAGGAGGATATAGTTCAATTAGCCACTTGTGAAATAATCTTGCTTTGAAGAATGACTGGAAAGAAGCCAGCCCTGGCCGGAGACAGGGAAACCTTCCACTGCCCGGTACAGCTCAAGCCCCATCCTGACAGAGCTGAGCAGGACCCTATGAGTAACTAGAGACAGGAATATGCCCTTTGACAGCCTGGGGCTGAGGTGTCAGCCTGAGTAACATCTAGTGGCTGGGAGTTCCGTGGGCTGATGCCAACAGCAAAGACACCCATGAGAGGTGGAGCCTGCAGGGCGGATGCAGCTATTAGAGATGCCAAGGTGCCTGAGGGCAAAGTGAGCCATCCTGGCTTAGAAAAGGTGCAGGGGGGTTGGTATGTGGCTTGTTGGTCTAGTGGTATGAGTCTCTTTTTTGGCAGAAGAAGTCCTGGGTTCAGACCCTGGATGAGCCCAGCTGTTGGGGTTTTACAAATGGCCCGTAGAAAGCAGCCAGAGGGAGGGAGAGAGAGACAGTGGGTGGACACAGTTCAGGAGATGGAGGAAAGAGAATGATGGAGGCCCAGAACTGAGGTCTGCTGGAGTGGCGATGGGTGGGTTAGAAAGCTCTACTGTGTTGGTGACTATATGGGGTGCCTAACTCCCTTAAGCTCTTTTGAAAACAGGTGTGAATGTCCAGGTCCCTCCATCAGCCGCTTTATATCTGAGTGTAAAGCAACTGTAAGTGACCACGATGGGTAGGTTTGAACTGACATCCCCAAAGAGACAGGAGCCCCAAGCCAGCACCTCAGCCCCCTCCTGGCCTTTGGGCAGCGCCTGCTCCCGATGGAGTGTTTACATTGCAGATTTAGCTATAAGAATTTATAGATTCAAAATCCCGAGTGGCAGAAGTTTTCTCTCAGCATTCAGGGCCCTCTGCTCTGGTCCTCTTTGCCTTCTCTAGGCAGTCATTCCTTTCCAGCCTCTGTCACATCCCCTCTCATTCCTCTCCTTTTACAGCCGCAGTGGGGAGAGGAGCCTCTCCTCCAGCCCCCACCCAGCCCAGCCCCGGAGCTCCCATGGCAGAAAGAGGCACTGGGAGAGAGAGCTGGGGGGAGCCCTGGGCAGCCTGCACCCCAAAGCCCACACCCCAAGCTGGATCCCTCACCCCCCTGCACCCAACCCTCTGCCCCGAACCCCCTCCCATACTCCACACCCCTCAGCTCCACCCCCACCACACATCACCTCCATATTTGTGCACATAAGAAAATTCATTCCGCACATGGGTGCGAAAAATTAGAGGGAACACTGGACACAATGTGTGAGTCTCCCCCAAGACTCTTCTTTAGATAAACCCAAGCAAATTGCCCCCTTGTTTTCCAGCAGAATTGCTGCATCTGGAGGTTGCTAGTCCTCTCTCCACATTGGTCCAGAAGTTGAAGGGTTTTAATAGAGAGTGGAATTATCCATTGGTATGACTTACCGAGGGTCATGGTGGATTCTCCGGGACACACGACAGGCAGGTTCACCAGAGGGTCACATCCTCCGTAGCGTGTGTTGACCGAGCTCTTTGCATCTCTGCATTCCCCACCCAAGACTTTCTCTTCCTCTGTATTTCAGGAACTCCCTGCTACTCCCTGCAATCTCTTCAGTTCTCCTAGGCCGAAATCAGGGACAGGAAATCCGGAGCTGGGGTGTAACTATGTTGGTTCTTGCGGGACCCAACTGAGGGTGCCAATTCAGGACAAATTGCTTAAAACAGGGCAGTTACAGCCCAAGGCTGGGGTTTTTCCACCTCTAAGGCAAACCAAACCAGACAGACAGAGAGGACTTTGGTCTCACCCCACGGGCTAACCACAAGTCACACAAGCAATTTCCTTAGACACTTGTTTCCCAGTATCACCACCAGTGCCACTTGTCATGGGGACAAATGGTTATGAAAACCAATACTCCAGTGAAAGAAAATAAGGTTCTCTCGATCCCAAAGGACCAAGCCCCAGACCCAGGTCAATATACAAATTAGATCTCTTCCCCCATCCCCTGTATTTCAGGAACTCCTGCTACTCCCTGCAATCTCTTCCCTGCCTCCTCGGTTCTCCTGGGCCAAGATCAGGGAGAGGAAATCCAGAGCTGGGGCATGGGCATTCGTCAGCGTCGGAGGCCGTCCCAGGGAGGGGAGCCTCCTTTCTGCCCCCTCCGCTCATTAGCATTGTTATGAATCATTGCTGTAGCACCTCGATGCCCGAGTGGAAGTCCAGGATCCCTTTGCCAGGGCCGCCCCGGGGGGGGGGGAAGTGGGGCAATTTGCCCCAGGCCCCACAGGGGCCCCGCGAGCCCTGGCCAAGAATCTCTTCCCTGGCTACTCACCCGGTGGCAGTCTCAGTCTTTGGTGGCACTTCGGCGGCAGGTCCTTCAGTGCTGCTGAAGACGCGGAGCGAATGAAGGACCCGCTGCCACTGCAGCCGCCGCAGACTCGGAGCACCGCCCGATGAGTACAAGTGTCTGCTCCCCCACATTGCCCCAGGCCCCCTGAATCCTCTGGGTGGCCCTGCCCTTTGTGCCAGGTGCTGTACAAACACAGATCAGAAAAGTGGGTCCCTGCCCCACGGAGCTTGCAATGGAAGCATAAGAAAAGAGCTGAGAGGTGGAAAGAGATGAGGCAGGACAAGGGAACCCCAGACAATGTTTGTACCCGTGACGGGCGCTGGCCTCAGCAGCAGAACCGCTGTGCTGATTTTGGGGGGCCTCCTGGCAAAGGTGAGTTGTGAGGCGGTATCCGAAAGAGGACAAAGAGGGGGTTTTGTCGCTGTGCCCAGGCAGCGCAGCTCTGGTAGGAGGGGAGGCGCGGGAGGAAGCAGGAAGGGGCCTGTCTGAAAAGGGGACCAGCGGAGGAAGGTGGCCAGTGACGGGGAGTGAGAGGAGACAGGTCGGGCGGGAAGGGCCTTGGAGGTGGAGTCAGGCAGCTGATGCTGATACGCCCCTGACAAACCCAAGGGATTGGCTGTTGGTGGAAATGAAAACTCGTCAATTAAAACGGTACGGGAGGAAAAGGAAAGGGAGGAACGGACGTAGGTGCTGGGAAGCGTGCAGAGGAAAGCGACGGACTAGCCGGGGTCAAGGCGACGGACGGAGCGCCCCAATCTGATCACACACAAGTCACCGTGTGACCAGCGGGTACCAAGTCCAGCCCAGGCTCAAAGGCCAGTGGGTGATAAAATGATTAACTGAGGCTGAGGGTACAAATCCCACAGCCGTTGGGAGTCCGCAGGTCACCCCAGCGACAGGGGAACTCAGTGCAATTCAGCATTTATGGAACAATCTCGCTTGGAAGAATGATTGGCAAGAAGCCAGCCCTGGATGGAGGCAGGGAAACCCACCACAGCCTTAGTACAGCTGATGCACCATCCGCGCAGAACCCAGTGGCTAACTAGAGACAAGAACAAGCCTTTTGATAGGCCTGAGGCGTCAGCCTGAGTAACATCCAGTGGCTGGGAGTTGTGTGGGCTAATGCTAACTCTGGAGACGCCCATGATGGGCGGAGCCTGCAGGGCAAAGGGAGGCAGCTATTGAAGGAGCAGAGATGCTGGAGGGCAGAGTGACACATCTCAGCACCACAGCAACAGCACCTATCTGGCTCGTTGGTCTAGGGGTATGATTCTCGCTTTGGGTGCGAGAGGTCCCGGGTTCAAATCCCGGACGAGCCCAGTGCTTGGCCTTTTGCAAATGACCTTTGGAAAGCAGATGGAGCTGGGGCGAGGGGCAGCCAGGAGTAGGTGGGCTAGTGAGCTGGAGAGGGGCCTGTAACTGAGTGGTGCTGGGGTGGCTGGGGGTGGGTTAGAAAGCCCTGCTGTGCTGGTGACTATATTGGGTGCCTAACTCCCATAGGCTCCTTTGAAAATGACTCTGAATGTTGAAATCCATCCTCTGTACACACTAGTCTGTGAAATCCCTCTACGGCTCTGAGGTGCTCTGGGGATCTCCAGACCCAGCTGTTCCCTGCCTTCCCTGTGATATCCTCAGCACACGCAGTCTGCCTGAGCAGGCCCATGTCATGTGCCCTCCCTGCAGAGGCCTGGTCGGCACCAGAAAATTGTTTAACTACGTCGCACAGGGGTGTGAAAGAGCCACACCTCTGAGCAGCCTGGTTAATCCGACCCATGTGCCTCTGGAGACAGTGTTGGGTTGACGGAAGAATTCTTCCCTCAGCCGAGCTCCCGCCTGTCAGGGAGGTGGTTAATCACGCTGCTGGGAGAACCGCTCTGGGCGGCGTAGGTGCGTCTACACTGCAGCACTGCGGCTGCACAGCTGTGACACTGTTGTGTTTTCAGGGTAGCCACGTACAATCACATACACCCTATTCCATTGTTCATACAAGGCCCCCAAACGAATTAAACTAGGGTCAATGATGGTTGTTGCAATTCCATTAGCTTGGTCCAGCACGTGGCCGGATGGTGTTAGAGCTGTCACAGGCCGTGGGTTCGTATTCCCCTTCCCTGCCTCCAGGGGCAAAAGGGGTCCTTCAAACTGCTGAGTCCCTGGGAATTTTAACATTCACCATGAACACGGCAAACGAAAACCGAACCCAAATTTTCCAAATCACTGACCGGGGAGAAACCCCAGTCTGGCCGACGGAATTATTTACTCATTGTGGCTTATCCGACAAACAAGCACAAAGACTGGAGCTGGGGCTAGTGGTTAATTTCTGTGCCTGGAGGGGCCATTCCCTGCACTAGGATCCTCCAAGCAAAGGAACTTACCTTTGAAATTGATGAAAACTGTTTAATTCAAATGCTACTGGATGAAACTGAAACTGAATGAAAACAAACACGATGATGTGAGCTACAAAGAAGAAAGACGGTGATTCCGTGGTATAAATTAAGGTAACTAAAGGAGCAATACAATCTGTTGATTACACAAAAGCAACCATAGGAGTCTCAATTCCTGCCCTGTATCAAAGGTTAATGGATGATAAAATGGTTAATTATGTGTAAAGGTTCAAACAATGCCAGGGTAAGTCCACAGGTTGCCGCAATGACAGGCGATTGTTGTTCAATTTGCCATTTATGGAACAACCTCGCCCTGCAGAGAGACTAGCAAGAAGCCACCCCTGGATGGAGGCACAGAAACCCTCCGCAGATGGTGCCCGACCCTCAAAAAGCGAATCAGACAGGTGTGGGTCCTGGAGATGGGAAGGGGCCTTTTGACAGACTCAGTAACATCCTGGGGCAGGGAGTTCCATGGACTGATGCCAATGCCAGAGATGCCCATGAGAGGCAGAGCCTGCAGGGCAGCAGCAGCTGTTAAAGAGGCAAAGATGCCTGAGTACAGTGGGAGCCATCCTAGCTCAGAGAAGCCCCTGTTCATTCTTTCACTATCTGGTATACCTCTCATGTTGGGTCCTGCATTCAAATCCTGGACAAGCCCAGAGATTTTGAGTATGCAAATTAACTTTACAAAACAGCTGGAAAGAAGAACAGACACCTATGGGGTGCTAATGTGCACAAGAAAGTACTGTCCTTGGGGTGTCTAACTCTCTTATGAATGTGCTTTTAAATGCAGCCATTGTGGTGTTTACACATCTATGTGAGAAGAGCTTAGCAGCAATAGGCTTTGAATCCATGTCACCAGAGAGACTAGAACTCACATTCCCCCCCCCCCCCGATCCACACACTACCTAGTCACCAGTGTATGCGCTAGAGCCTAGACTGCAGTTCTGGACATAAACGGTCCCATGTTCCTGTCCTGTGTCCATTCCATTTGTTTCACACTTTCCATGACCCCTTGTTCTGGTGACACTCGTGGATGGCCCCTTCAGTCCCCGCTGAGTTTCCATTCATTTCTAACCTTTATCACAGCCCCTCTCGTTCATCTCCTTTTACAGTCCCGCCCTGTTTAATCCTAGTGATATATCTCCAGTCCTGTCGCCTTCTCTTCAAGCTCTCTCTGTTTCCAGCTAGAGATTAGTGCTCCATGAAACATAGCCATGTTCATTAATTAAGGAAAATCTTGCATTAGCCAGAGGGCGCTGGATTTCATGTTTTCCCATCTCCTGAATCTTTGAGTAACAAACCCTTAAATGGGAAAGATGTTTTGATTCCCTGATGTAACATTTTGCACTGCACTTTCCAATTACTGCCTTGGTGAATAATTTAGCTGCAGCTTGCCAAGGGGATAACATATTTCCAGCCACGGGTAGAGCGAACACTCCAGCTGCTGAGATGGCCACGGGTGCACAGTGGCTAGAAATGAATAGCACAGTAAGTGCCAGCTCTGTGACTGGTAGATTTAAGGGTATGCTTCTTGTTTTGGGCAGAAGTGGACTTGGCATCATCTGCCTGGTAAAAGCGGGTACTGTTCCCTTCTCATGTGTCAAGAATTTAGAAAGAGCCAAAGTTTTAAATGTAAAAGGATTTTTTTTAACCAAATTTCTTTATATCGTTCTTGAAACGTCTGGGGTTTGTCTGCAACGTCGCCTGCAGCTTGGGAAGAGAGGATAATCCTTCTGACTAAAGAATTGTCTGGAAAACGTTTTTCGGTGGTGCAAAATAAATGTATGATAATTTTTTCAGAATGTCATTGAGAGAAGCCGCCCCACCCCTATCCCTGAAGCCAGGTTTGTCCCTTTTCGTTCGGGAGGTGAAAACTAAACCTTGTCAGGGAAATATTTCCGTTTTTTGAAAAACGGATTTTATTTTTGAGAAAAATGGAATTTTTTTTCTGTTAAAAATTGAAAGTGAATGGAAACTATCCCCATACACTCCCATCTGTCTATCTACACACAGCCGTCTATCCATCCCCGTATACTCCCATCTGTCTATCTACATACAGCCGTCTATCCGTCCCCATACATTCCCATCTGTCTATCTACACACAGCCGTCTAACCGTCCGCACGCACTCCCAACTGTCTATCTACACACAGCCGTATATCCACCCTCAGACATTCCCATCTGTCTATATATGTACAGCCATCTATCCATCCCCATACACTCCCATCTGTCTATCTACACACAGCCATCTATCCGTCCCCATACATTCCCATATGTCTACACACAGCCATCTATCTGTCCCCATACACTCTCATCTGTCTATCTACATACAGCCATCTATCCGTCCCCATGCACTCCCATCTGTCTATCTACACACAGCCATCTATCCATCCCCATACACTCCCATCTGTCTATCGCCATACAGCTGTCTATCCGTCCCCATATACTCCCATCTGTCTATCTATGTATAGCCATCTATCTGTCCCCATACACTCCCATCTGTCTATCTACACACAGCTGTCTATCCATCCCCATACACTCCCATCTGTCTATCTACACACAGCTGTCTATCCATCCCCATACACTCCCATCTGTCTATCTACACACAGTCATCTATCTGTCCCCACACACTCACATCTGTCTATCCAAATACAGACCTCTATCCATCTGTAACAATGCTGCCTCTGGCGAGATACAACTGAGGAGCCTAGGTAACAAAATGGAGGAAGTAGAGCTACTGGTGCAGGAAGTGAAACCGGATATTATAGGGATAACAGAAACATGGTGGAATAGTAGTCATGACTGGAGTACAGGTATTGAAGGGTATGTGCTGTTTAGGAAAGACAAAAATAAAGGCAAAGGTGGTGGAGCAACATTGTATGTCAATGATGAGGTTGACGATAAAGAAATAAGAAGTGATGGAATGGATAAGACAGAGTCTGTCTGGGCAAAAATCACATTGGGATAGAAAGCTACTAGAACCTCCCCTGAGATAGTGCTTGGGGTGTGCTACAGACAGCCAGGATCTGATTTGGATATGGATAGAGACCTCTTTAATGTTTTTAAAGCAGTAAACACTAATAGGAATTGTGTGATCATGGGAGACTTTAACTTCCCAGATATAGACTGGAGAACAAGTGCTAGTAATAATAATAGGGCTCAGATTTTTCTGGATGCGATAGCTGCTGGATTCCTTCACCAAGTAGTTGAAGAACCAACAAGAGAGGATGTCATTTTAGATTTGGTTTTGGTGAGAAGTGAGAACCTCCTAGAAGAAATGGTTGTAGGGGACAACCTTGGTTCGAGTGATCATGAGCTAATTCAGTTCAAACTAGATGGAATAATAAACAAAAATAGATCTGGGACCAGGGTTTTTGATTTCAAAAGGGCTAACTTTAAAGAATTAAGGAAATTAGTTAGGGAAGTGGATTGGACTGAAGAACTTGTGGATCTAAAGGCGGAGGAGGCCTGGAATTACTTCAAGTCAAAGTTGCAGAAACTATCAGAAGCCTGCATCCCAAGAAAGGGGGAAAAAAATCATAGGCTGGAGTTGTAGACCAAGCAGGATGAGAAAGAATCTCAGAGAGGTGATTAAGAAAAAGCAGAAAGCCTACAAGGAGTGGAAGATGGGAGGCATTAGCAAGGAAAGCTACTTTATTGAGGTCTGAACATGTAGGGATAAAGTGAGAAAGGCCAAAAGCCATGTAGAGTTGGACCTTGCAAAGGGAATTAATACCAATAGTAAAAGGTTCTATAGCCATATAAATAAGAAGAAAACAAAGAAAGAAGAAGTGGGACCGCTAAACACTGAGGATGGAATGGAGGTTAAGGATAATCTAGGCATGGCCCAATATCTAAACAAATACTTTGCCGCAGTCTTTAATGAGGCTAATGAGGAGCTTAGGGATAATGGTAGGATGACAAATGGGAATGAGGATATGCAGGTAGATATTACCACATCTGAGGTAGAAGCCAAACTCGAACAGCTTAATGGGACGCAATCGGAGGGCCCAAATAATCTTCATCCAAGAATATGAACTGGCACATGAAATTGCAAGCCCATTGGCAAGAATTTTTAATGAATCAGTAAACTCAGGGGCTGTAGCGTCCGACTGGAGAATTGCTAACATAGTTCCTATTTTTAAGAAAGGGAAAAAAGGTGATCTGAGTAACTATAGGCCTCTTAGTTTGAAATCTGTAGTATGTAAGGTCTTGGAAAAAATTTTGAAGGAGAAAGTAGTTAAGGACATTGAGGTCAATGGTAATTGGGACAAAATACAACATGGTTTTACAAAAGGTAGATCGTGCCAAACCAACCTGATCTCCTTCTTTGAGAAGGTAACAGATTTTTTAGACAAAGGAAACGCAGTGGATCTAATTTACCTCGATTTCAGTAAGGCATTTGATACGGTTCCACATGGGGAATTATTAGTTAAATTGGAAAAGATGGGGATCAATATGAAAATTGAAAGGTGGATAAGGAACTGGTTAAAGGGGAGACTACAGCGGGTCATAATGAAAAGTGAACTGTCAGGCTGGAAGGAGGTTACTAGTGGAGTTCCTCAGGGATCGGTTTTGGGACCAATCTTATTTAATCTTTTTAATACTGACTTTGGCACAAAAAGTGGGAATGTGCTAATAATTTGCATCCACTTGCATCCACTTGCATCCGAAGAAGTGGGTATTCACCCACGAAAGCTCATGCTGCAAAACATCTGTTAGTCTATAAGGTGCCACAGGATTCTTTGTTGCTTGTGCTAATAAAGTTTGCAGATGACACAAATCTGGGAGGTATTGCTAACACAGAGAAGGACCAGGATATCATACAGGATGATCTGGATGACCTTGTAAACTGGAGGAGTAATAGTAATAAGATGAAATTTAATAGTGAAAAGTGCAAGGTCATGCATTTAGGGATTAATAACAAGAATTTTGGTTATAAATTGGGGACACATCAGTTGGAAGTAACAGAGGAGGAGAAGGGCCTTGGAGTATTGGTTGATGACGGGATGACTATGAGCTGCCAATGTGATATGGCCATTAAAAAAGCGAATGTGGTTTTAGGATGCATCAGGCGAGGTATTTCCAGTAAAGATAAGGAGGTGTTAGTACCGTTATACAAGGCACTGGTGAGACCTCATCTGGAATACTGTGTGCAGTTCTTGTCTCCCATGTTTAAGAAGGATGAATTCAAACTGGAACAGGTACAGAGAAGGGCTACTAGGATGATCCGAGGAATGGAAAACCTGTCTTATGAAAGGAGACTGAAAGAGCTTGGCTTGTTTAGCCTAAGCAAAAGAAGGATGAGGGGAGATATGATTGCTCTTTATAAATATATCAGAGGGATAAATATCAGGGAGGGAGAGGAATTATTTAAGCTTAGTACCAATGTGGACACAAGAACAAATGGATATAAACTGGCCATCAGGAAGTTTAGACTTGAAATTAGATGAAGCTTTCTAACCATTAGAGGAGTGAAGTTCTGGAACAGCCTTCCAAGGGGATCAGTGGGGGCAAAAGACATATCTAGCTTCAAGACTAAGCTTGATAATTTTATGGAGGGGATGGTATGATGGGATAGTCTAATTCTGGCAATTAATTGATCTTTGACTATTAGCGGTAAATATGCCCAGTGGTCTGTGATAGGATGTTAGATGGGTTGGGATCTGAGTTACTGCAGAGAATTCTTTCCTGGGTGTCTGGCTGGTGAGTCTTGCCCACATGCTCAGGGTTTAGCTGATCAGCATATTTGGGGTCGGGAAGGAATTTTACTCCAGGGCAGATTGGCAGAGGCTCTGGAGGTTTTTCGCCTTCCTCTGCAGCATGTGGCCTGGGTCACTTGCTGGAGGATTCTCTGCAGCTTGAGGTCTTTAAACCACGATTTGAGGACTTCAATAACTCAGACATAGGTTAGGGGTTTGATACAGGAGTGGGTGGGTGAGATTGTGTGGCCTGCATCGTGCAGGAGGTCAGACTAGATGATCATAATGGTCCCGTCTGTCCTTAAGTCTATGAATCTATGAATTCAGGACAAATTGCTTAGAGCAGGGCAGTTACAGCCCAAGGCTGGGTTTCCTTTACTATCAAGGCAACCAACCCAGCCAGCCAGAGAGGACCTTGGTCTCACCCCACTGGCTAACCACAAGTCATACAAGCAATTCCTGTAGACACTCCAGTTTCCCAGTATCACCACCAGCACCGCTCCTTATGAGGATGACTGGTTATGAAAACCAATACCCCAGTAAAAGAAAAAAGGTTCTTCTGATTCCAAAGGACCAAGCCCCAGACCCAGGTCAATATACAAGTCAGATCTTACCCACAAATCACACTGTTATCAATCCTTTAGAATCTAAAATCTAAAGGTTTATTCATAAAAAAAAGAAATATAGATAAGAGTTAAATGGGTTAAATGGAATCAATTACATACAGTAATGGCAAAGTTCTTGGTTCAGGCTTGTAGCAGTGATGGAATAAACTGCAGGTTCAAATCAAGTCTCTGGAGAACATCCACAGCTGGGATGGGTCATTCGTCCTTTGTTCAGAGCTTCAGTTTGTAGCAAAGTTGCTCCAGAGGTCAGAAGCAGGACTGAAGACAAGACGGAGGAGATGCAGCTGCCTTTTATATCCTCTGCCACGTGGAAGGACACCCCTTTGTTCTTACTGTGGAAATCACAGCAGCAAGATGGAGTTTGGAGTCACATAGGCAAGTCACATGTCCATGCATGACTCAGTTCTTTACAGAGAGAGCAGCCATTGCTCACATGTTATCTTGAACATCCCCAGGAAGACTTCTCATGTGGATTGGAGTCTCTCAAGGTCCATTGTTGGTTAATTGTTTCTTGATTGGGCACTTAATCTGCAAATTCCTTTCTCAAGAAGCTGACTAAATGCTTCACTAATGCTACTTAGAATTAAACACATTGAGATACAAGTACATAGCCAATAATCATAATTTCAACTACAAAATTGATACATGCATACAGATAGCATAATCATAACCAGCAGATCACAACCTTTCCATAGACATCTTACTGGACTTCCTTTTTACAAGATTTGGTGCAACTATAAAACCCTGGTTTCAACAATGATCTATATGGTCACAGTTCATGTCAATAAAGTCACACCATCCCCATATACTCCCATCTGTCCATCTACACACAGGCGTCTATCCGTCCCCATACGCTCCCATCTGTCTATCTACACACAGCCGTCTATCCATCTCCATACGCTCCCATCTGTCTATCGCCATACAGCCATCTATCCGTCCCCATACATTCCCATCTGTCCATCTATACACAGGCATCTATCCGTCCCCATACTCTCCCATCTGTCCATCTACACACAGGCGTCTATCCGTCCCCATACTCTCCCATCTGTCCATCTACACACAGGCGTCTATCCGTCCCAATACACTCCCATCTGTCCATCTACACATAGGTGTCTATCCGTCCCCATAAACTCCCATCTGTCTATCTACACACAGCCGTCTATCCAACCCCATACACTCCCATCTGTCCATCTACACACAGCTGTCTATCCATCCTCATACACTCCCATCTGTCTATCTATATACAGGCCCCCAAAGGGAGGACTTAATATCGCCCCCAAAGAATATCAGATTGTTGTAATTATATGTTCCAAAAAAATAGCAAGTTGCTCCACCTTGGAAGCAGTTTGTGTAGGAAATGCTTAGTTGCTTAGACAGCAAATGGGATCATTTATCTTCTTTCTTGAAACCCCTTACTGTTAAATCCAAAAAACCTGCAAGCTACGGTTTAAGATCTGGAACAGTTGGTCATATTTGGGGAAGTACTAAAATAATTACCCTTCGCCTTCCATTTCTAGACATACCAGACTGTCTCATATCACAGGAGCATTTACCTTTCTGATCTTGTTCCAGTGTTGGGGGTATACATCTGAAAGCTTACCCCAGAATGATTTCGTACAGAGTTCATTGAATTCAGTGAATAAAAAACGGAATACAAATCAGACAATCACCCTGAAGTCTCATTTGGCATTTCCTTCTCTTCTGCTGGAGCAATTCAAGAATAAAAAGGTCTCCCTTTGGCTAGCGTTGGTGAGGCTTTCGAATAGCCCAGCTCCAATCTTCAGCAGGGTTCGGCTTCTTTCATTCACTCCCAAGTTTATGGATGGTTCCTTGCTGTTATATAGATTTTTTCCCTTCTTCTTCCAAAACAACCTCCCAAACTCGTTGAGCATCTTCAGCAACAGCATCTAGGAATCTATACATCATGAAGCTGGTGGCACTATAAGAAATTCCTCCTGCTGTGAGGGCACATAACACAGGTAGGACTTTCCCACAATACTCACTAAAATTTGCTACCAGCATCCAAGTCTCAGTCATGGCCTGCAATTTAGCTCCCACTGAAGACGATAATAAAGCGTCCATTGACTTCAAAGTGAGCAGGACCGGGCTCTGGATCAGGAATTCCCACACATATTTGACTGTTAGATCTTTGGCCAGTGGGGTTTTTATCACGGCTTTCAGGTCATTGACAGACTTTCCAGAGTGCTGAGCGAGTTTTGCAAGGGAGTTCTCCTCCAGGCCGAAGCTCTTGGAATAGCCGCGCATGCGTTTCAGCAAGAAGGGAACATTAAAAGCAAGACAGAGACTTTTGCTACGAGAACCAGGAATCGCAGCCACCCCACCAGAGGCAGCTCCCGACAGGAGGGCTAATTTCCATATCTGCTGTTTTAGGGCTTTCTTCTTCTTTTGTAAGGTCTGTGGAGAGACGGTCAGCAGGCTGAGCAGGAAAGCGTGTCTCTTGTGACTGGGAAGTTCACGTTCCAAAGTGTCCACCACGTCATGGAAATTATAGTTCTCTAGATCAAAGCTGGAGAGAAGGAAAACCTTAGGAGAGGTCATCCCTTCTGCTTCAAGGTGCTGTATGCAATTCTCTTTAATCGCCTCCAAGACTTTCTCCTCCTTGTAGGTGGAGGGTTGTTGCCTCTTGGCATTATACAAGTCAGCATCTACTTTGGAGCACACAAAGTAAAACTTCTTTCCCCTTCCCCGAATCTCCCTCGCGAGCTTGGCATGGCTGGATTTGAATTGCTCAGAAGCTATAATGATGAAGAAATCATAGCTGTCAAAGTTTACTTTTCAGGATATTGGGCTATCTGCAAATCTGGTGTTTCAACTCCTGGCATGTCCCAGAATGTTACTTTGGGGTATGTCGGGTGTAGATAAGGAGTTGGCTTCCTTGTTGTTTCTGTCTCCCCAGTCGCAGCCGCGTTTTCATCCTTGTGTCCCACACCCCGGATGGCGTTGATGAAGGATGATTTTCCAGCACCTGTCTCTCCTGTGATGGCGATATTTAGCATGGCATTTTCAAATGACTCCAATTCCTCCTTAACTTTGCAAGCTGCTTCTGATGGGTCTTCAGTTTCTAAATGAGCCAGGTGGTTTCTGTAGCTCTGTAAACACATCTCAACAAATGCCTTTTGGTATGAGTCCAGATCCATGGCCATCATGAAATTTGTGAGAGCTTCCATCTGCCGCAGAAAAGAAAGGGAATGTTTCAGTTATTGTTTGTTTTAAAAAGGCAGGATAAGAAAACCCCAGATGGTGTAAGAATCCACAAATATAGGCCCAATTCACCATTGTTCTGCATCTTGTATAGCGCAAATAAATGCAAAGTGGGTATAAAATGGTATGGAATTAAAATGGCAGTGTTCTATACCCCCATAGCATGCACTTTGCAATGCTGAATTAGGCCCTGATTTGTTTGGGGAACAGGTTTATTTCAACCACTTCAGTCTGTCTCTAGATGACCAAAAAAGTGCTTTTTAAATTGAGTTATCCAATACTATGTTCACAGAGAAGTTAGAAAAAAAAAACAGATACTCTTGCTTAGAATCCAAAGCCCTAACACACAAGAACTCAAACCAGAAAGAGACAAAGCAGGCTGCTCCTTAAGGCAGAACGGCACAACTCACCTCGCCTTGCTCTAGACTGCCTCTTTTCAGACCGACCCAGAACACATGCTTCCCTACAGAGCTCCCTGCCTGTGAACAGGACCAGGAAACCCCTGACATTGAAAGTGAGACAGTTTTCAATCCATCAATCTCCTCCTCAGTACATTCCTTAATTGACAAACACAATAAAAACAAAATCATAAATGTAATCTTATGGGAGGGCTGCGATTTCACTGTGGCCACCCTCTTCTAGAACCACCATCTCCTCCTCCTCATCACCTTCTTCTTGCCAACCAAACCTTTTGCCATCTTTACTAGCTTCAGGGGTCACATCCTCTAACCGTGCTGAGTTTTTATCCGGTAACAGCTGATCAAGAGGCAGGGGCGGCTCCAGGCACCAGCACGCCATGTTATCTGGTGATAGGAAGTGCATTGTAAACCTCTTCTTTGCTCTGGAGGGCTTGTACCTAAAGAATTAATTGGGCTTCCTTGAGAAGTGCCAAGTGGTGATTCATTGGCCATGACTCTATTAGTCCCAGAAGCGAAAGCAAGCAGGCCTGTTTAGGCCGCCTGGCGTCTGTTGAGAATGACATGGTGAACGCAGCCTGCAGATACCCTGATCCACCCAATGGACTGTGCTCAGGTTTATTACTCAGAGACCCGGGAGACGGGAAAGCCTCAGGTTTCAGAGTAGCAGCCGTGTTAGTCTGTATCCGCAAAAAAAAACAGGAGTACTTGTGGCACCTTAAAGACTAACAAATTTATTGTAGCATGAGCTTTCGTGAGCTAAAGCTCACTTCTTCGGATGCATAGAATGGAACACACAGACAGGAGATATTTATACATACAGAGAACATGAAAAGGTGGAAGTATGCATACCAACAGGCAGAGTCTAATCAATTGAGATGAGCTATCGTTAGCAGGAGGAAAAAAAACTTTTTGAAGTGATAATTAAGATGGCCCATAGAAGGTGTGAGGAGAACTTAACATAGGGAAATAGAATCAATTGGTGTAATGACCCAACCATTCCCAGTCTTTATTTAGACCACAGTTAATGGTATCTAGTTTGCATATTAATTCAAGTTCAGCAGTCTCTCTTTGGAGTCTGTTTTTGAAGTTTTTTTGTTGCAAAATTGCCACCTTCAAGTCTGTCACTGAGTGGTTAGGAAGGTTGAAGTGTTCTCCCACTGGTTTTTGAATGTTATGATTCCTGATGTCAGATTTGTGTCCATTTATTCTTTTGCGTAGAGACTGTCCGGTTTGGCCAATGTACATGGCAGAGGGGCATTGCTGGCACATGATGGCATATATCACGTTGGTAGATGTGCAGGTGTACGAGCCCCTGATGGTGTGTCTGATGTGATTAGGTCCTGTGATGGTGTCACTTGAATGGATATGTGGACAGAGCTGGCATCGGGCTTTATTGCAAGGATAGGTTCCTGGGTTAGTGTTTATGTTGTATGGTGTGCGGTTGCTGGTGAGTATTTGCTTCAGGTTGGGAGGCTGTCTATAAGCAAGGACTGGCCTGTCTCCCAAGATCTGTGAGAGTGAGGATCATCTTTAAGGATAGGTTGTAAATCTTTGATGATGCGCTGGAGAGGTTTTAGTTGGGGGCTGTAGGTGATGGCTAGTGGTGTTCTGTTATTTTCTTTTTTAGGCCTGTCCTGTAGTAGGTGGCTTCTGGGTACTCTTCTGGCTCTGTCAATCTGTTTTTTCACTTCAGCAGGTGGGTATTGTAGGTTTAAGAATGCTTGATAGAGATCTTGTAGGTGTTTATCTCTGTCCGAGGGATTGGAGCAAATACGGTTGTATCTTAGAGCTTGGCTGTAGACAATGGATCGTGTGGTGTGTCCGGGATGGAAGCTGGAGGCATGTAAGTAAGTATAGCGGTCAGTGGGTTTCCGGTATAGGGTGGTATTTATGTGACCATCGTTTATTAGCACAGTAGTGTCTAGGAAATGGACCGCTTGTGTGGATTGGTCTAGGCTGAGGTTGATGGTGGGATGGAAATTGTTAAAATCTCGGTGGAATTCCTCGAGGGCTTCTTTTCCATGAGTCCAGATGATGAAGATGTCATCAATGTAGCGCAAGTAGAGTAGGGGTGTTAGGGAACGAGAGTTAAGGAAGCGTTGTTCTAAGTCAGCCATAAAGATGTTGGCATACTGAGGGGCCATGCGGGTACCCATAGCAGTGCCACTGACTTGAAGATATATATTGTCCCCAAATGTGAAATAGTTGTGGGTGAGGACAAAGTCACAAAGTTCAGCCACCAGGTTAGCCGTGATATTATCGGGGATACTGTTCCTGATGGCTTGTAGTCCATCTTCGTGTGGAATGTTAGTGTAGAGGGCTTCCACATCCATAGTGGCCAGAATGGTGTTTTCTGGAAGATCATTGATGGATTGTAGTTTCCTCAGGAAGTCAGTGGTGTCTCGAAGATAGCTGGGAGTGCTGGTAGCATAGGGCCTGAGGAGAGAGTCCACATAGCCAGACAATCCTGCTGTTAAAGTACCAATGCTTGAGATGATGGGGCGTCCAGGATTTCCAGGTTTATGGATCTTGGGTAGCAAATAGAATACACCTGGTCGGGGTTCCAGGCATGTGTCTGTATAGATCTGTTCCTGTGCTTTGAATTAATATGCAAACTAGATACCATTAACTGTGGTCTAAATAAAGACTGGGAATGGTTGGGTCATTACACCAATTGATTCTATTTCCCTATGTTAAGTTCTCCTCACACCTTCTATGGGCCATCTTAATTATCACTTCAAAAAGTTTTTTTTCCTCCTGCTAACGATAGCTCATCTCAATTGATTAGACTCTGCCTGTTGGTATGCATACTTCCACCTTTTCATGTTCTCTGTATGTATAAATATCTCCTGTCTGTGTGTTCCATTCTATGCATCCGAAGAAGTGAGCTTTAGCTCACGAAAGCTCATGCTACAATAAATTTGTTAGTCTTTAAGGTGCCACAAGTACTCCTGTTTTTTTTGGGAAAGCCTCAGTCATGCTCCCTGAGGCTAATGCAAGAGTTTTCTGGAAGAACTACCAGTGTTACTTTTCACTAAGGACTGGTCTCTCTGCAAGTTTGCAGATGAGCCTAACCAAAAGAAGACTGAGGGGAGATATGATTGCTCTCTATAAATACATCCGATGGATAAACTCCAAGGGACCACTGGGGGCAAAAAATCGAACTGGCTCTGGTTTGTTACACAGAGATCAGGAGATGGGAAAACCCCAATCCAGTTCCCTTGGGCTAGTACATGGGTTTTATTACCAATTTAACTGGGTTATTTTTCACAAAGGAATAATCTCCGATTACAAACAGACAGGGCTCAGAGACAAGGCAATGGGACGGGACAGATGTCTGCATGAAGAGAGATGGAAAAGGAGATGAACAAGAAGGGATGTGTTAGGGTAAGTCTACACAGGGGTAAAAGCCCCTCAGCATCACCACGGCTGGCCTGGGTCAGCTGACTCGAGTATGGGGGTCTCCTAAGGTTTTCCTTCTGTCTAGTTTTGATCTAGAGAAGTATAATTTCCATGACGTGGTGGACACTTTGGATCATGAACTTCCCAGTCACAAGAGACACGCTTTCCTGCTCAGCCTGCCAACCGTCTCTCCACAGACCTTACAAAAGAAGAAGGAAGCCCTAAAACAGCAGATATGGAAATTAGAAGAACCGGACTGCAGAAGAACCGGACTGCGTGTGCATTCTTTGCAATATACAAAACCACACCTAGAATAGAGCCATCTAAAAAAGGCTCCCTCCCCCCCGCCAACCCCTCCCCCGCTGCCATTGAAGACACAGCCAGAGACAGGAGATGTTTGCGTCTACGCAGAGTGTTCTGCATCAAAATGGAAGCAAAGCCTGACTAACCAGCCAGGAAACACGGTGCATTTTTAAGGGCAACAGGTTGCACAAGAGAAGCCAAAAGGGCTTTTTTCACAAGCCTACGTGTCAGTGTCTGGGGTGGGGGCTCTGCTGTCACACACCCCTCAAGAGGCCTCATCTTCCATCCAAAAAAGTTCCAGTTAAAGACAGAGAATTGAACTCTTGTCTCTGAGCTGGGTTGTTTGCGTTAGGATGAGAAATTGAGGAGGCAAGATGGATCTATTCTAGGTGTTGTTTTGTATATTGCAAAGAATGCACACGCAATCCGGTTCTCTGAACACAGTAGGAGCAAAAAGCATCAGGCAGGTTCCTTGCTCAGAAATCCCCACATCTGCCCCTCGAGGTGGTTCTGTGCCCAAGAAATGCTGTCTCTCTGCTTCCTCTTCGGCGCACTCACAGTTCTCCTCAGGAATTTTTTACTTCAACACAACCAGCTGGTAAAACAGTATCCCAGCCCCCGTGTTTGCAATCAGCACTTGCAATATTCACGCACCAGGTGTGACTCTAACCTTCAGCATCAAAACATAGGGCAGTTAAAAGTGAATGAAACCATGCCCCAATGATAACTCCATATAGTCATAGACAGTTCTGTATAGAGAGAGATGGGAGTGTATGGGGACGGATAAACGGCTGTGTGTAGATAGACAGATGGGAGTGTTTGGGGATGGATAGACGGCTGTACATAGATAGACAGATGGGAGTGTTTGGGGACAAACAGATGGCTGTGTGTAGTTAGAGAGATGGGAGTGTATGGGGACGGATAGACGGCTGTATTTGGATAGGCAGATGGGAGTGTATGGGGACGGATAGACGGCTGTACATAGATAGACAGATGGGAGTGTTTGGGGACGGATAGACGGCTGTACATAGATAGACAGATGGAAGTGTTTGGGGACAAACAGATGGCTGTGTGTAGCTAGAGAGATGGGAGTGTATGGGGACGGATAGGCGGCTGTATTTGGATAGACAGATGGGAGTGTATGGGGATGGATGGATGGCTGTATGTAGATAGAGAGATGGGAGTGTATGGGGATGGATAGACAGCTGTGTGTAGATAAAGAGATGGGAGTGTGTGGAGAGGGACAGATGGCTGTATTTGGTTAGAGAGATGGTAGTGTATGGGGATGGTTAGAGGGCTGTATTTGGATAGACGGATGGGAGTGTATGGGGACAAACAGATGGCTGTGTGTAGCTAGAGAGATGGGAGTGTATGAGGATCGATAGACCGCTATATGTAGCTAGAGAGATGGGAGTGTATGGGGATGGATAGACGGCTGTATTTGGATAGACAGATGGGAGTGTATGGTGATAGATGGACGGCTGTATGTAGATATACAGATGGGAGTGCATGGGGATGGATGGACGGCTGTATTTGGATAGACAGTTGGGAGTGCATGGGGATGGATGGACGGCTGTATTTGGATAGACAGATGGGAGTGCATGGGGATGGATGGACGGCTGTATTTGGATAGACAGTTGGGAGTGCATGGGGATGGATGGACGGCTGTATTTGGATAGACAGATGGGAGTGCATGGAGATGGATAGACAGCTGTATTTGTTTAGACAGTCAGGCGTGTATGGGATAGTTTCCATTAACCTGAAATTTTAAACCAAAAAAAATTAATTTTTTCAAAGAGCTGAAACATTTTCCTGACAAAGTTTAGATTTTATCTCCGAAACCAGAAGGGACAATCCTGGCTTCGGGGGGCTTCATTCTATTGACGATACCCTGAAAAAACTATGATTCGTTTATTTTGTACAAAACAAAAGACTTTTTTAGACAATTCTTTTGTCAGAAGAATTATCCTTTGCTCCCAAGCTGCAGGCGACATTGCAGATAAACCCCAGACATTTCAAGAACAAGATAAAGAAATTTGGTTTAAAACATTCCTTTTACATTTAGAACAACTCTGGCTCTTTTGAAATTCTTGACACGTGAGATGAGAACGGAGCCCACTTTTACCAGGCACGTGAAGCCAAGTTGACATCTGCCCAAACCAAGATACATATCCTTCAATCTACCAGACGCAGAGCTGGCACTTACTGTGCTATTCATTTCCTGCCACGCTGCAACTGTGGCCATCTCTGCAGCCAGAGTTTTCGCTCTACCTGCTGCTGAAAATCCATTACCAGTGATCGCCTCCCCTGAGTAAATTGCGGCTAAATTCTTCTCCAGGGCAGTAACTGGAAAGTGCAGTGCAAACTGTTAAATCATGGAATAAAAACATCCTTCCCATTTAAGGGTTTGATACTCAGTGATTCAGGACATAGGAAAATCCTAGATCCAGTGCCCTGCCGCTAATGCAAGAATTTGCTTAATTAATGAATATAGTTATTTGTCAGGAAAGATTAAACCCTAACTGCAACCAGAGAGGGCTCGGAGAGATGGCGACAGGCCGGGAGAGATGTCACTAGGATAGAAAAGGCTGGGACTGTAAAAGGAGATGACGGAGATGGGATGTGATAAAAGTTAGAAATGAATGACAGCTCGGAGGAGGTGTAACACCAGATCAAGGGGTCGTGGAAGAGTGCAGCAAATGGATCTCCTGCAGGACAGAAACATGAGACCTTTTACGTCCAAAACTGCAATCTAAGGGCTTGTCTACACTTTCCAGGGGATCGAAGCATGGCGATTGCTCCACTGGGGGTTGATGTAGTGGGTCTAGTGAAGACTGTAGATTCTGGTACTCCACCGGAACGAGAAGCATAAAGCAAGTCAAGGGAAGAGTTTCTCCCATCGACCTAGTGCGGTGTAGACACGGCAATAAGTCGACCTAAACTATTTTGACTCCAGCTATGTTATTCATGTAGCTGGACTGAGTCCCGTAGTGCAGACCGGCCCGAAGCTTAGCCCACTCACTAAGGAATAAACACCATACAGCTGGCAGTGTAGCTCAGCAGTCAAAGAGGGTGGGTTGAGATTCTGGTCTCTGGTGACACAGATTTAAATTAAGGATGTAAAATGTTAATCTGGTCAGCATTCGTTTTATGGGTTAACCCGCCTTAACCATTAACCCCTGGACTGGCCAGCCCCAGCCACACTGGCTGGATCATCTCCAGCCGCGCCAGCTGGCCCATTAACCATTTAAACAAAATATTTTAATTGTTTAAATGGTTAACTTTTTCAGCGCTACTTACATCCCTAGTTCAAATCCCATTGCTGCCAAGCATCGGCATTTCCCGCACCATCGTGTAAATGTGATGATGTGTACAGTTAAAGTCACATGCAAAATAGCCTAATGGAGGTAGGCACCCAAAGACCAGTACTTTCTAACCCACTCTGTAGTAACTGAAGCCCCCCACAGCTGTCTGCTTTAGCTGCTTTCTAAAGGCAATTTGCAAAATCAAAACCTACGGGCTTATCTGGGATTTGAACCCAGGCCCTACTACACCAAAAGCAAGACTCATGCCCCTAGACCAACATGGCAGAAAACAAAACATTGCACAGTGCCCTCTCTGAGCTGGGACGGCTCACTCAGCAGGACAGCATCTTGGCTCCTTTAATAGCTGCCTCTGCGCTACAGGTTCCACCTGTCATGGGTGTGTCCAGTGTTGGCATCAGCCCACAGAACTCCCTGCCACTGGATGTTACTCAGGCTGACACCTCAGCCTCAGGCTGGCAGAGGACTCCTTCCCAGGGCCGTCCTTAGGATTTCTGGTGCCCTAGGTAAGATTATTAAACTGGTGCCCCTTTGCCTGATCTGCTCTTAGCAACACAAATATAAGCATACAGTATTGGAAAACTTGCCACATTCACGTTATTAAAACCAGTTTAACTTAATTAAGCACACTGTAATGCTGATGCACTAGCACTAAAGAAGTAGCCCTATAGAAAAAATTCTGATTTGACAGAATGATGCAAATAATATAATTTTTTTAATTTGTCAAAATTTTATTGGAAATTTATATGAAGAGGTATTGAAACAAAGATTTGTTTTTAATTAAAAGCAATCTTTCTGGCTTTTTTGGCTGCAAAATCAGTTTAATAAGCTGGGTTTCCAAACAGTGGGAAAATATAACCCTAGTTTTACTGCTAGGTAAAGCACAAAGTGACCAAAATGAAGTCAGCACAGAATCATCTCATCTAGATTAAGGTAGCACAGAAATGTTACAGAAGTCCTATTGTACCTTATTTTTGTTTGGAAAGACATTAGCAATAGCAGCACATTCACATGATAAAATACATGATAAATCACTGCCTCTAAAGTTCCATCAAAAACTGACATTTTCACAGCTCTAGCATGATCTGCTGTACAGATTCTTCACAAGGAAGTGTCCCTGGCCTTTTTAACTCATATTAACTATGTATTTACTTTATGAAAGGTGGAGAAAACATTGTGAAAACGTAAAACATTGGCTGCCCAACTTCTGGGCTGGCAAAAGCTATACTGACTCACAGGAAAAAAAAAAAAAGGCAGAGAATCTTAGTACAACATATGGTCAGTCTATACCAGGGGTCGGCAACCTTTCAGAAGTGGTGTGCCAAGTTCACTGTAATTTAAGGTTTCTCGTGCCAGTAATACATTTTAACGTTTGTAGAAGGTATCTCTCTCTGTCTATATTATATAAATAAACTATTGTTATTATCTGACGTCCTGCTCAGGCCACTGCCAGCTGAGTAAATGAAACCCCAGACCAGCAGTGGGCTGAGCGGGACTGGTGGCTGGAACCCTAGACAAGGATCCCAGGCCCTGCTCAGGCCGCTGCTGGTCTGGGGTTCTGACTACCAACTCCTGCCAGCCAGGATCCCGGCCACCAACCCCCCTCAGCCCGCTACCAGCCTGGGATTCTGCTCACCCAGGCTGGCAGAAGGCAGAGTGGGGCCGGTGGCTGGGCTCCTGACTGGCAAGGGGCTGGCAGCCAGAACCCCGGAGTAGCAGTAGGCTGAGTGCTGCTGGCACCCCAGACTGGCAGCAGACTGAGCCACTCAACCCTCCACCGGCCCTGCTCAGCCCGCCACCAGCCCACTCAGCCCACTGCCGGCTGAATGAATGGAACCCCAGGCTGACAGCAGGTTGAGTGGTTCAGCGGCCTGCTCAGCCCGCTGCCAGCCTGGGGTTCCTTGGGAGTCCCCAGGCCAGCAGCAGGTGCTGAGTGGGGCCGGCAGCCGGTTCCCAGCTGGCAATAGGGCAGCAGCCGGAACCCCAGAGCAATGATGGGCTGAGCCGCTCAGCCTGCCGCTGTGTACCATCAAAAATCAGCTCACCTGCCACCTTTGGCACGTGTGCCGTAGGTTGCCGACCCCTGCTCTATACACTAGTAAGGAGATGAGCATATTACAGTTGTTGGAGGGCTCTTATCTGGAGTAACAGGCTATAGGAACGTCAGTCGACATTTTTTGTTTCTCTGATGAAAACTGGCCCACTCCCTGCCTCAAACCAAACCTGTCACTAATAATTGTCAACAACTTAATTTTCTGTTTTTGGCTAAGATATTGATTTTTTTAAAAAAAATATTGAAATTGGATTCAGGATTGTTAGCAAGAATTTTTGGCAAACAAAGTTGTTAAATGACAATCTAAATGGCAACACAGCACTGCTTTCATGCTTGGCTCACCCCCCAGCCTGCTGGTCCAACATCTGCAGTAGACCCCAAAATCCACCTCTTGGGGTGCAGAGTGGCAACAGCAGCAGCAAACCCTCAGGTCCAATCACACGCCAATGGCCACCACCACCAGCCTTACGGACCAGGGTGAAGTTAGCACAGCATCTGATCTCAGGGACAGGTCACCCATGGAGCCACAGCAGCTCATCTTGCCCTGTGCAGCTCCCCACGGATGAGGTGGATCGCTGGCAGCTGCCAGCCCGGGGGAGAGGCGCTCCCCAGCTAGGGGGCCCAGATCCAGATGTCCTGATTTTATAGGGCCAGTCCCGATATTTGGGGCTTTGTCTTATATATGCACCAATTACCCCCACCTAAAGTGACCAGACAGCAAGTGTGAAAAATCAGGATGGGTGGGGGAAGGAGCCTATATAAGAAAAAGACCCCAGAATTGGGACTGGCCCTATAAAATAGGGATATCTGCTCACCCTACCCCAACCCCCTGTCCTGATTTTTCACACATCTGGCTAACCCCAGCCCAGCCCTGTGTGACATTCCAATCCTGGCCGAGGAAGTGAGTTACTTTCACTTTCACTCCTCAGCAGGCAGCCAGCCTCCTCCTCCCACCTACCCCCCAGCACCTCACCCAACCCAGCCCTGACGGAGGGGAGGGAGGAGAGAGAGAGGGATGCTCCTGGGGAGGAGGGAGAAAGGAGGGGGTGCTCCGTGGGGCAGGGGGGGAGAAGAATGGATGTTATGGGGGACAACAAAGGATACTGGTTCCAGAGCCGCAGAGCCTGCCTCACCTCACCTCAGCCAGGGGGAAAGAGTCACACTCACAGGTGAGCTCCTTCCCCAACCCCTACCCCCTCCCCTTCCCAGAGATCCCAGCAGCCAATCCCCTCCCTCAGACTGTGCTGCGTTCGGCTCTCTCTAGGACCCAGCAGCCTGCTCTTACATGCTCCACTGCTTCCCATCTGTCCAGGCTCCCAGCAGAGCGGTGCCCCCAGACCTAGTGGTGCCCTAGGCGGCTGCCTATTCTGCCTATGCCTAAGGACGGCCCTGCTCCTTCCTGTCTCAGGATGATGCACCAGCTGTACTAAGGCTCTGGAGGGTTTCCCTGCCTCTGTTCAGGGCTGGCTTCTTGGTTTTTGGTTTTTTTTAAACCTAGAGTTAATTGATTCCTAATGGCTAGTGTGGACACACCACAGAGGCTACAAATATTTCTGCCCTATCTTGGGATAAAGCCCATTTCTTAACCATGACATTACATGTTCCTGCTTGTATCCATTGGGTTTCTGGGAACTGGGTGGGCGGAAGCCCGCCCAATGCTAAAGGATCCCCCACAGCAGTCAGTCTGCAAAGCGAGGTTGTTCCATAAGTGGCAAATTGAACAATATTATCTTGTCACTGGGGCAGCCTGTGGGCTTATCTGGCCTTTGTTTGAACCTTTACAGGTAATTAACCATTTTATTATCCATTAACCTTTGATACCAGGCTAAGATTGAGACTCAGAGTTTGTGTGGTTACTTTCATGTAATCAACAGATCGCATCACTCCTCTAGTTACCTCAGTTTATACCATGGAATCACTGTCTTGCTTCTTTACAGTTCACATCAATGTATTTGGTTTCATTTAGTTTCATTTTCTTCCCATTGCATTTAAATTAAACAGTTTTCATCTATTTCAAAGGTAAGTTCCTTTGCTTGGAAGATCCGAGTGCAGGGGCTGGAGGCTTCAGGAACCAATAACCCCATTTCCAGTCATTGTGCTTGTTTGTCGGCTGAGCCACAATGAGTCAATGCCATAGCTGGGAGTGCAGAGGCTAACCCTGTCAACGTTAACGTTGTCTCCTGAACCCCAAAAGCCAGAGAACACAGGGGAAGGACAGGGCCTTGTGAATTATATCAGAGCTGAGTCTTCAAGGGGTAGTGACAAATTTATTAAGAACACAAAAGTGAATGGTGTGGATTGTCACGGTTGGCGCGACCCAGCATCAGGCATTACTTTGGTTAAGGAATGTTATGTCCGAGGAGAGGACAAACCGGCAGGCAAGAACAAAACTGTTCTGGCCCTGCCCAAGTTTCCTGTAACTGTCCCTTTAGCTAAGATCCACCTGCAATGGGGGGATTTTAGTGGTGAGCTGAGGGGAGGCATTTGGGATTCACTTCTGGAGGATGGTCTAATAGGTAATGACATTATCACTAGGCTTATGCTTTATGACTATGCGACTACAGAGAAAGAATGCTATGCAATCGCTTGGGCTGTAAAGCAACTCAAGCCCCATTTCTATAACAAGAAGTTTTCCATGTTCACTAATCATTGGAGAGGTTACACAAAGCAAAAGGAACCAGTTCTAGGTTACTCCATTGGAGTTTGGCCTTGCAAGAGTTTGATATGGACATAATCCATATCATGGGAAAAGAGAATCTAGTGGCTGATACCTTGTCAAGATTGGGAGGTCCTTACGGTGTGTTCAGGAGCTCTGATTACTCCCTCCTACACCAATCTCCCGTTGGGGCTATGACACAGGGCCAGAAAGGGTTAAGCAACTTACAGGCGAATTGACCCAGATTCAACCTTTAGAGACATATTAGTAGATAATGGTTGTGGGAGTTTTGTGTGTGTTTACATATATATTGTTAGAGGCTGACAATATAATCAAACAGTTGCTGTCTAGGGCTATATTCTGTTAATTCAGAGATCAAAGGGAGATTTTAACATTTAGATTAACTGTGACGGTAGTAATATCATTGTCTTCATTTCTCTTTGTATGCAGTAAACGACCTGCAAACAGCAGGAGATGGGCAATTGCCTTATGTTAATCCATGTTTAGGAAATAGGAGATTACCTCAAAGACATTATTCTTCACTGAAGGAACTCCTGCTGTCAAGAGGCTGACAACAGCCGGCCAGGGATCTATAAAAAACAGTGGGCCCTGATTCTTTCATCTCAGATCTGCTTAAACTTCATGAGGGAACGTTTGAGTCCCAAGACTGAGGTCTCCAGTCCCATCTGGATCGCCCTGATATTGGCCAGGGACATTGGACTATAAACTGATTCTGGAAAGAACTTTTTGCAGCTCTGAAGCTCACCATCGCTACTGTGAAACTGACCTAAGAACTCTGTTCATACCTGTATGTAGAACGTTCTTTTAACCAACATGCTCCCTCTTTTCTTTTTCAATAAATCTGACACTAGTTAATAAGAATTGGCTGTAGTGTGTATTTTGGTAAGAGCTGAAATACTCTTTGACCTGGGGGGTGATGTATCTGATCCTTTGGGATTGGTAGAACTTTTTATATGCTGAACAAGATTTTCAGTAATCATCACATTTCTCTTGGCTGTCTGGGTGGGAGCCTAAAGGTTGGGTTGCTTTAAGGGAACTGTATTTCTGACTTCTGGGTACTCAGTAAGGTCTTGTAGACACCGTTTTGTTGCTGGCTTGGTGAATTCAGTAAAGAGCCACCAGTCTGGGGATTGTCTGCCCCATTCTTTGCAGTTTGCCCTAATTGAGCAATCACAGCATGGCCCCCTTGAGACCCCGGTCACATGGTTCCTTTTGTGTAATCAACAGATTGTGTCTCTCCTTTAGTTACCTTAACTTATACCGTGGAATCTCCGTCTTTCTTCTTTACACTTCACGTCATCGTGTTTGTTTTCATTCAGTGTCATTTTCTTCCTGTAACATTTGAATTGAACAGTTTTCATCTGTTTCAAAGGTAAGTTCCTTTGGTTGGAGGATCCTAGTGCAGGGACTGGACCCTCTAGGGGGAAAATGAACCAAACAGAGCAATTAACTGATAACCCCAACTTCAGCCTTTGTGCTTGTTTGTCGCATGATGCTGCATATGATCCACTGAGATGCGGGGGAGATAGGGGCACCCTGGAATTGAGGGAGTGGGAATGGGGGATGCACAGACCTGCTAGCAGGGAAGAGATTGTAGGGAGTAGCAGGGAGTCCCTGAAATAGAGGGAGTGGGGGAGGAGAAAGTCCTGGGCAGGAAATGCAGAAGTGCAAGGAGCTCGGCCAACACAAGCTTTGGAGGGTGCGACCCTCTAGTGAACCTGCCTGTCGTGTGTCCTGGAGAATCCACCATTGGAAGTCATGCCAATGGGTAATTCCACTCACCATTAAAACTCTCCACCTTCTGGACCGACGTGGAGAGAGGACTAGCAACCTCCAGATGCAGCAATTCAACTGGAAAATGAGGGGACAATTTGCCTGGGCTTATCTATCAAAGAGTCCAGGAGAGACTCACTCGTCGTATCCGCAGCCACGCACCGAGGCTGTCATGGGCGGTGGGTATCATAGGCCAGGAGAGGCTGAGCCTCCCCAAACAGCCTGGCTTGGCCCTACCCATGCACCACCCTCAGTCCCCGTCCTGCAGTTCCCGCTCTTTCGTGGCCCAGGTCTGGTTGGGGCTGGGGCAGGCCGGCCTGCTGCCAGGACTCGGAGCGGCTAGGGCCAGTGCTCGAAAGGCCCAGGGTTGTGGGTGCTGGGGCCACAGCCGCATCACGCCGCCTGCCTGGAGCTCTGGGAACTGGGACCACGCCACCCGCCCAGTGCTCCGGGGCTGGGGTTGGGAGCACTACGACCACCCTGTTGGTGTCCCTAGGCCTAAGTGAACCAAAGCTGTGACTCTAGGCCTGAGTGAACCAAAGTTCTTCCATGCTGTGAACTTTAACCAGCCTAAGATGCTAATAAACAGCAAGCAAAATGTGTAACTGTCAGCTTGCAGCTGCAGTATAGCTCGAAACAGCAAAAAGCGGCAGTAAGACAAGGAAAAAGGGGAAGGAAAGTCTGCATGCGTCTGTGCTGTGAAGGCCATAAATAAACATGCAAATAAGAACAGTTCTAACAAGCTACATTATAGTGTTAAGTGTAACTGTTGCAAGGGGGAGGGAGGAAGGGGGGAAAACAAGGGGGGTATAAATGCTGGGACCCCGCCTGCGCGCGGGTGTGCAGGATTTGAGATTGCTTGTTCTCCCTGGCACCTTATTTGAGCTCAAATAAACTTGGTTTGCTTCTCCACCCTGGTGTGTTAATTAGTGCGACGCACACCGGGCAACAAACCCCGCTGTTGCCCCTCCTCGGGCCCTTTGGGCCGGCAACAACCCTGCATGCCTGGTGCTCTGGGGCTGGGGGCGCTCAGTAAGCCTGGGGCTGCGACAGGGGAACTTGCCACGGTGGCGGTGCTCTGGGCTCCTGCAGGAAATGGGGGGCAGAAGGCGAGGGGGAGGGGCAGGGTCATGGGAAGAAGGGGAGGGGTTGGGGGCTATCCTCCCACAACGGCCGGTTTCCCAGCCACCCAGGAAGGCTGTTTTAAGAAGGAAGATGAGGCCAAGCACTGACCCAGAGAAGTCACACATCCTGACTTACGAGCCACATGTTCAATGGAGGACTCTGAAAAGCAGCTCCTGTCCCCGTGGGACCCACAGCCACCTCGGGTGAGAGGTACAGTCCCACTGCTAGCGGCAATGAATTCTCGAGGCACGCTCCGGCTCGAATCTCACTCTGGGCTCTGCTACTTTAAATCAGCCAGGAAATGCACCGAATCTAAAATGGGGAGAGTCCAACTTCTGCCATAAACAACATTTATTTTCCCCTGAGACTGAGGAAATGGTGAAAGCACATGGGACGGCCCCCACCAGGAAGAGCTAGAGAGGCGTAGGCACGGATGGGGCCAGAGAGACAGGTGGGTGCGGATGGAGATGGAGAGATGGGCGGATGGGGATAGGTGGATGGAGTGTCTAGGGATGGGTATATGACCAACATTGCTCAGGGCTTGGCCAACGCAGGGGAATAAGACCTCCAACTGAATGGAGCCATCAATCCCTGCTCTACACAGCATGGCCCTGAGCGATGGAGCCCCCGGCTCCGCCTGCTCGCTGAAATCTTGACTAATCTCGACCTTGGAGCAAGAGCTGCTGCTGCTGGAAATGCCCCCTTCTTTCCAGTGCGCAAACTGCAGCTGAATTGTCAGCCAAATAAACTATCCACCTGGGGATAAACACCCCTTCCCGCTGTGACATTGCACTCCATATGATTCCATGAAAATATGCTAATAAGTGTGAATATAATGTAACTGGAATATGCTTCATGCAAAAGGTCTCTTGTAAGGTATCATTACAAAGCTTATAATCTATTGAGTGTGGTCATCCTATTTGTATGAATGTATCATTCTTGTATCTGAAATTAGAAATATAAAATATAACTCTGAGGTCTTATTGTACTTATGCAAAGTGTGGGACATTAATGGTGATTTGGAATCTTGATGGCTCCCATTAACCAGGACAATTGACTGTAAATAGCTCTGTTTACTTGCAGGCCTTCCTGTGAGTCAGGCTGGGAGGAATGAAGGCTTGGGGGGGGATCTCACAGGACATGTGACCATGTCACCTGGTACTGAAATCCATCTGTCACCTGGTGCTTTTCCCTTTAGAAGGAGGGGTGGGGACCCAGATGTAGAAAAGATTCCCGCCTTGTGCCAAAGCTATAAAAGGGGGTGGAACAGAAAAAAAGGGGGCTGCAGTTATGAGAAATCCTCTAGCTACCACCTGAGCTGGAACAAGGACTGTACCAATTCTTATTGGGCCCAGACTAGAAAGGAGTCTAGTCTGTGAAAGAAGCTTATTGGAACATCTAAGATTTCATCTGTAATCAGTTTCTAAATATATTAGGCTTAGACTTGCATGTTTTTGTTTGATTTTGTTTGGTAATTTACTTTGTTCTGTCTGTTATTACTTAGAACCACTTAAATCCTACCTTTTATATTTAATACAATCATTTTTTGCTTATAAATTAACCCAGAAAAAGTAATTAATTCCTGGGGGAGCAAACAGCTCTGCATATCACTCTATCAGTGTTATAGAGGGTGAACAATTTATGAGTTTACCCTGTACAAGCTTTATACCGAGTAAAACAGATTTATTTGGGGTTTGGATCCCACTGGGAACTGGGTGTGTGGGTGCTAGAGACAGGAGCACTTTCTAAGCCATTTTCAGCTAAGTGCAGCTTTTGGGGGACGTGGTTCCAACCTGGGTCTGTGTTTGCAGCAGGCTAGTGAGTCTGGCTCACGAAGACAGGGTACTGAAGTCCCAAGCTGCCAGGGAAAACGAGCTCAGAGGTAGTCTCAGCACATCAGGTGGCAGTTCCCAAGAGAGTTTCTGTGACCCAACCCATCACACCTGCTACTCAGGGACTCGAGCGATGGGAAACCTCCCACCTGGCTCCCCGAGGCTCCTGTGAGATCGTGATTAAAGACTTACTATTGGGATCTTTCACTGAGGAGTAATCTCTAGCTACAAACAGAGAGGGCTCAGAGAAGGCTGCAGGCCGGGAGAGAGGTCTGCACATAGAGAGCTGCAGCAGGCTGGGGCTGTAAAAGGAAACGAATGAGAGGGGACGTGACAGAGGCTAGAAAGGAATGACCACCTAGAGAAGGCAAAGGGGACCAAGCAAGGGGGACCTGAATGCTGGGAGCAAACTTATGCCACTTGGGATTTTGAACCTGTAACATCTTATAGCAAAATGTGCAACATAACCACTCACCCGGGAGCAGGTGCTGCCCAGAGGGCGGCACATGCTGAGGGCTCTGAGGTGCTGGTTTGAGGCTCTCATCTCTTTGGGGATGTCAGTTCAAACCTCCCCATTGTGGTCACTCAGAGCCACTTCAGACACCATTATAGAAAGGGGACCATGGAGGGAGCTAGACTTTCTCAGCTGTTTTCAAAGGAGCCAGGCACCCAATATAGTCACAAACACAACAGGGCTTTTTCCTAACCCATCCGCAGCTGCTCTAGGTCTCCTCAGTTCTGGGCCCCCTTAGAGCTCTTCATTCCACTGTTACAACTGTGCCCACACACCCCTGGATGTCCCTCGCCCCAGCTGCTTTCCACAGCCCATTTGTGAACACCACACAGCTGGCCTCATCCAAAATTTGAACCTGGGACCTATCACCCTCAAAGTAAGGATCATAACCCTAGACCAACAAGCCAGACAGGAAAAGATGGCACAGCGCCCTCTCTTAGCCGGGACGTGTCACTCTGCCCTCAGCCACTTCTGTCTCTTTAATAGCTGCCTCCACCCTGCAGGCTCCGCCTCTCATGGGTGTCTCTGCTGTTGCCATCAGCCCATGGACCTCCCAGCCACGGGATGTTACTCAGGCTGACATTTCAGCCTCACACCATCACAGGGCTCATTTCCTTCTCTAGTTACCCACAGGATCCGGCTCGGCTCTCTCCGGATGGTGCACAGCCGTACTAAGGCTGAGGAGAGTTTCCCTGCGTCTGTCCAGGGCTGGCTTCTTTTCATTCATTCTTCAAAGCGAGATTGTTCCATAAATGGCGAACTGCACCACGTTCCCCTGTCACTGGGGCAAGCTGTGGACTTAGACTGACTTTGTGACACTGTTTCTCTAGCCTCAGTTAATCATTTTAGCGTCCGTGACACTGGGCTGCTCTCGATGCTCAGTGTTAGTGAGGGTATTTCTGTGTAATCAACAGATCGTATCGCTCCTTTCGTTACCTGCTACACTGTCTAATCCAGCCCTTTGCTCCTTTTCATCTCCAGCATCCCGCCAATGGCCTGTGCTCAGGTTTGTTACTCAGAGACTCAGAAGATGGGACAGTCCCAGCTCAGCTCCCTCAGGCTAGTGCCAGATTCTCATTAAAGAACTCACCATGTCATTTGTCACTAAGGACAATCTGTAATTACAAGCAGAGAGGGCTCCGAGACAAGGCAGGTGCGACGTCTATAGGCTGGAGAAGGCTGGGCCTGTGAATGGAAATGAACGAGAGGGGATGTGACAGAGGATAGAGATGAATGGCAGCCTGGAGAAGGGAGAACGGAACCTTCCTGGGGGACACCAGAGCAAGGGGATGTGGAACAAATGCAGCAAACTCAAGTTATGCAGGATTTTGAGTCTGCGACTTCTTATGGCTAAAGCGGCCAGCTCACCGCTAGCTCTCCCAATGGAGGGGAGACAGGGCTCGGACCCAGTGGTGTAGCTGAGTGATCCAAGCGACTGGATTTAGGCTCAAGTGGATTTGAAGATGGGGGCTTGAGTCCTGCCAATGCTACGGGCCCCTCATCAGAGGGATTTCATAAACCCTTCCGCCAAGGGGCAGAGGGCTGCATTTAGACATTGACAGCTTGTTTGCACAACAGCCTAAGGGAATTAGGCACTCAATGGAGCAGGACTTTTTAACCCCATTGCCTGCACCTGTCAGTTCTGCGCCCTTGTAGAGCTCATTAACCCACCATAGCAATTGAGGCTTCCCCAGCCTGCCGGAGCCTGTCCCTGGCTGAAGCTGCTTTCTAAAGGCAACTTGCAAAACTAAAACCTACAGACTTCTTGAGGATTTGAACCCAGGCCCTCTCATCCCCAAACAGAGTCACACTCCTAGGTCAGGGAGCAACAGTCAGACATCTTTCATAGCTACTTCCCCCTCTCATGGGTATCTCTGGTGTTGGCATCAGCCCATGGAACTCCCTGCCACTGGATGTTACTCCAGCTGACACCTCAGTCTGTGAAAGGGCTTTTCTACATCTGTCACAGCTCAGGGCAACTGCCCCTGTCTTCTCCTACCACAGCAGGGTGGGGTAAAACCAGGCACTTGCCCAGCCCTCCCCGGGCATGGGGCGGGAATCGGCCTGCCAAACCCACCCCACGACTTTCCCTGTGGTCAAAAGTTCATCACAGCTCCAGCTTGGAACAACTGGGATGGCGCTTGGGATGGGGGGGGGCCTGAGTCCTTCCAAACCTCTCCTGTGCCCTGGGGCCCTCTGAGGGTTCGGTCCGTTTGCTGGCCCAGGCCCTGCGCCGGTTTAAAACCAGGCTATTGAGCTGTGGCCAGTGGTCCCCGGAGAAGGCACTCTGCACCAGCGCAGGCACCTCGCCAAGGGGCTGGTAACTGGTGGGATGACACTGGAGATGCTATGGACCATACTACAGCCCCGACTGCATGTTTAATCCAACAGCCCCCAAGGGCACCAACCCTGCTGCCATTGAAAGCGAACAGTGAAATGGTCTTGGGCTGGTTTATAAATCCGGGAAAGGTGAAGCCGTCACAATTACAGGTGCCGGGAGCTGCAGGTGAGCCGGCGCGCTGCCTGGTGGAAAGGTGTCACTGTCTGTGCGCTCTGCAGCTGGGCTCCAGCGCGCTTCAAGAGCCAAGAAATGCATCAGACAGTACATGGGGACCCACGTTCTGCCTTTGGGGGCCTGTTTTACAGGTGGGCTCAGAGACTTGGGGGAAAGCGAGTGGGGCACATTAGCGAGCAAGCGGGTGCGTCTGGGGACAGCTAGGTGGATTGATTGGCAGATCAAAGCAAGAGCCAAGGTGTGTGATGCTGGCAGGCCAGGTGGCAGCTGATCCCTGGTGAATGCACGGCTGGCACCCAGGCTGGCTCACCCGGCATTAGCGGTGTTAAACCAGATGCTACATTTCAAAGGCTGCGTTCAGTGTTTGGTCTTTATGAAACGCTTGGGAGCTGCTGCCGGCTGCTGTTCATCTCACGCACACCGGCTGCATCCTGCATTATGTCCCAGTGTTTGCTCTGTAACTACAGATGTGTCTGCTAGGAAACTGGACACTCCCCCACACAGGAGAGAAGCAACACCAAGCGTGAGCTGCTCATTCACCACAAGAGGCGTCAGCTCGTGCCCGTCAAAAGAAGACCCATAGACCCCCATTGTGGGACACCAGTGGACGGATGACGTGGTTGATTCTTTTCCCCACCCCTATGAAGGGGGACATGCAAAGACACTCGGCCCATCTCCGCTCGAGCTCTGTAGGAAGGGCATAAAAATCCCTGTCAAGGGAAATTGTCACCACTTTGCTGCTGGAGAGGGCCAGGGATCTCCAGGCTGCTTAGCCGGGGTTAGCGCTAAAGGACGTACAGAGGTGACGCTTACAGCTGCGCTTGTTACTGTCTGGAACTTCAGACGAACTCGTATGTGTGCACTTGTTACCCACTAGAACCTGCAAATCACTCGCTGGTTCCCTTTCCCTCCTTAATAAGCCTTTAGTTAGTTAATTACAGGGTTAGCTGCAGGCGTTGGTTTGGGGTGAGGTCTGCAGTGCACTCAACCTCGGATCAGTGACTGGCACTGGATCGTGTGTGATTTTTGGTGCAGTGGATCAGCTCTCGCAAAGGGGTGTCAGGATACCCCGGGGCGCCCCTGGGCCGGCCTGGGATCTCCCCATGGTAAGGTATGAAGAGGTCACAGCTGATCGGTGAAATCAAGTTCTAGGATCCACCACCAGTTTGGGGCTTTTGCCATCTGTCCTGAGGCTGGTGCCCCAAAGCCCTCACATTGCCTCCCGCTCCGATCCCAGCCCAGGGGCCGCGCTCACGCAGCCTGCCCCAGTGGAGCTGTTCTGCTCAGCGTCAGTAATGTACTCAGAGAAGCCAGGACTCCCAGGGGCGCCCCTGAACTCTTGGCTGCTCTTGCTGGTCCTGCTCACTGCTGGAACGGCACCTCCCCCTGGCTGTCCCAGGGATTAGCTCTGTGAGGCTGATGCCCCTTCCTGCGGTCGCACGTATCTCGCTGCTGCAGCCTCACAAAGCCTCGGCCCCCCAGCCAGGTCCCTCAGCACTTCCACCTTCCATGCAGAGTGCTTCCAAATCTCTTCTGTTGGAGGGGCATCCGGATGGCCTCAGGCCCAGTGCCTTGACCCTTCCCGCAGCGCCCATTGGCCTGGAGCGGCAAACCGCGGCCAGTGGGAGCCACGATCGGCCAATCCTGCGGACGCAGCAGCTAAACAAACCGGCCCAGCCCGCCAGGGGCTTTCCCTGAACAAGCGGCGGACTGGCTTTGAGAACCACTGCTCTAATCTGTGTGGCCACACAGCAGCCTATTAAGCGCCACGCAGGCGCTCAGGACTGCAGCGGGAAGAAATGCCTCTGCCCCAGCCCCTGACCTGTCGCAGTGGGGAGCGGCTCCTCTCCTCCAGTCCCTGCCCAGCCCAGCCCCAGAGCTGCTGTGACAGGAAGAGGCACCTCTCCACCCTAGCCCAGGTGCTGCTACTGGGAGGGAGAGCTGGGGGGAGCCCTGGGGCAGCCTGAACCCCAAAGCCCACACCCCCAGCCAAAGCCCTCGCCCCCTACACCCAACCCTCTGCCCCGAGCTCCCACCCACACTCCGCATCCCTCAGCCCCACCCCCACCACACATCACCTCCATATACGTTCACATGAGAAAATTCAATCCGCACATGGGTGGGAAAAATTAGAGGGAACACTGGACACGACGTGTGAACCTCCCCCCAGACTCTTCTTTAGATAAACCCAAGCAAACTGCCACCTTGTTTTCCAGCTGAATTGCTATGTCTGGAGGTTGCTAGTCCTCTCTCTACATCGGTCCAGAAGTTAAATGGTTTTAATAGAGAGTGGAATTATCCATTGGTATGACTTACCGAGGGTCATGGTGGATTCTCTGGGACACACGACAGGCAGGTTCACCAGAGGGTTGCATCCTCCGTAGCGTGTGCTGGCCGAGCTCCTTGCATCTCTGCATTCCCCATCCAGGACTTTCCCCTCCCCCATCCCCTGTATTTCAGGAACTCCCTGCTACTCCCTGCAATCTCTTCCCTGCCTCCTCAGTTCTCCGAGCTCAGGGAGAGGAAATCCAGAGCTGGGGCATGGGCATTCGTCAGCATCGGAAGCTGTCCCAGGGAGGGGAGCCTCCTTTCTGCCCCCTCTGCTCGTTAGCATTGTTATGAATCGTCGCTGTAGCACCTTGGTGGCGAGTGGGGGCCCAGGACCCTGTTGTGCCAGGTGCTGTACAAACACAGATCAGAAAAGTGGGTCCCTGCCCCACGGAGCTTGCAATGGAAGCATAAGAGAAGAGCTGAGAGGTGGAAAGAGATGGGGCAGGACAAGGGAACCCCCAGACAATGTTTGTACCTGTGACGGGCGCTGGCCTCAGCAGCAGAGCCGCTGTGCTGATTTTGGGGCCTCCTGGCAAAGGTGAGTTGTGAGGCGGTATCCGAAGGAGGACAAAGAGGCGGTTTTGTCGCTGTGCCCAGGCAGCGCAGCTCTGGTGGGAGGGGAGGCGCGGGAGGAAGCAGGAAGGGGCCTGTCTGAAAAGGGGACCAGCGGAGGAAGGTGGCCAGTGACGGGGAGTGAGAGGAGCCAGGTCGGGCGGGAAGGGCCTTGGAGGTGGAGCCAGGCAGCTGATGCTGATAAGCCCCTGACAAACCCAAGGGATTGGCTGTTGGTGGAAATGAAAACTCGTCAATTAAAATGGTAGGGGAGGAAAAGGAAAGGAAGGAACGGACGTAGGTGCTGGGAAGCGTGCAGAGGAAAGCGACGGACTAGCCGGGGTCAAGGCGACGGACGGAGCGCCCCAATCTGATCACACACAAGTCACCGTGTGACCAGCGGGTACCAAGTCCAGCCCAGGCTCAAAGGCCAGTGGGTGATAAAATGATTAACTGAGGCTGAGGGTACAAATCCCACAGCCGTTGGGAGTCCGCAGGTCACCCCAGCGACAGGGGAACTCGGTGCAATTCAGCATTTATGGAACAATCTCGCTTGGAAGAATGATTGGCAAGAAGCCAGCCCTGCATGGAGGCAGGGAAACCCACCACAGCCTTAGTACAGCTGGTGCCCCATCCGCACAGAACCCTGTGGGTAACTAGAGACAAGAACAAGCCTTTTGATAGGCCTGAGGCGTCAGCCTGAGTAACATCCAGTGGCTGGGAGTTGTGTGGGCTAATGCTAACTCTGGAGACTCCCATGATGGGCGGAGCCTGCAGGGCAAAGGGAGGCAGCTATTGAAGGAGCAGAGATGCTGGAGGGCAGAGTGACACATCTCAGCACCACAGCAACAGCAGCTATCTGGCTCGTTGGTCTAGGGGTATGATTCTCGCTTCGGGTGCGAGAGGTCCCGGGTTCAAATCCCGGACGAGCCCAATGCTTGGCCTTTTGCAAATGACCTTTGGAAAGCAGATGGAGCTGGGGCGAGGGGCAGCCAGGAGTAGGTGGGCTAGTGAGCTGGAGATGGGCCTGTAACTGAGTGGTGCTGGGGTGGCTGGGGGTGGGTTAGAAAGCCCTGCTGTGCTGGTGACTATATTGGGTGCCTAACTCCCATAGGCTCCTTTGAAAATGACTCTGAATGTTGAAATCCATCCTCTGTACACGCTAGTCTGTGAAATCCCTCTACGGCTCTGAGGGGCTCTGGGGATCTCCAGGCCCAGCTGTTCCCTGCCTTCCCTGTGATATCCTCAGCACACGCAGTCTGCCTGAGCAGGCCCATGTCATGTGCCCTCCCTGCAGAGGCCTGGTCGGCACCAGAAAATTGTTTAACTACGTCGCACAGGGGTGTGAAAGAGCCACACCTCTGAGCAGCGTGGTTAAGCCGACCCATGTGCCTCTGGAGACAGTGTTGGGTTGACGGAAGAATTCTTCCCTCAGCCGAGCTCCCGCCTGTCGGGGAGGTGGTTAATCACGCTGCTGGGAGAACCGCTCTGGGCGGCGTAGGTGCGTCTACACTGCAGCACTGCGGCTGCACAGCTGTGACACTGTTGTGTTTTCAGGGTAGACACGCCCATGTACAATCACACACCCCCTATTGCATTCTTCATACAGAGGCCCCCAAACGAATTAAACTAGGGTCAATGATGGTTGTCGCAATTCCATTAGCTTGGTCCAGCACGTGGCCGGATGGTGTTAGAGCTGTCACAGGCCGTGGGTTCGTATTCCCCTTCCCTGCCTCCAGGGGCAAAAGGGGTCCTTCAAACTGCTGAGTCCCCGGGAATTTTAACATTCACCATGAACACGGCAAACGAAAACCGAACCCAAATTTTCCAAATCACTGACCGGGGAGAAACCCCAGTCTAGCCAATGGAATTATTGACTCATTGTGGCTTATCCGACAAACAAGCACAAAGGCTGGAGCTGGGGCTAGTGGTTAATTTCTGTGCCTGGAGGGGCCAGTCCCTGCACTAGGATCCTCCAAGCAAAGGAACTTACCTTTGAAATAGTTGAAAACTGTTTAATTCAAATGCTACTGGAAGAAACTGAAACTGAATGAAAACAAACACGATGATGTGAGCTACAAAGAAGAAAGATGGTGACTTTGTGGTATAAATTAAGGTAACTAAAGGAGCGATACGATCTGTTGATTATACAAAAGCAACCGTAGGAGTCTCAATTCCTGCCCCGTATCAAAGGTTAATAGATGATAAAATGATTAACTACGTGTAAAGGTTCAAATGAAGCCAGGGTAAGTCCATAGGTTGCCCCAATGGCAGGAAAATGTTGTTCAATTTTCCATTTATGGAACAACCTCGCCCTGGCAAGAAGCCAGCCCGGGACGGAGGCAGGGAAACACTCCACAGCCTTAGCAGAGCTAGTGCACCACCCTCAAAAAGCAGAGCAGACAGGTGTGAGTCCTAGAGATGAGAAGGGGCCTTTTGACAGACTCAGTAACATCCAGCAGCAGGGAGTTCCATGGACTGATGCTAATGCCAGAGATGCCCATGAGAGGCAGAGCCTGCAGGGCAGGGGCAAATGTTAAAGAGGCAAAGATGCCTGAGTAGAGTGGGAGCCATCCTAGCTCAGAGAAGCCCCTATTCATTCTTTCCCTGTTTGGCTAGTTGGTCTAGAGGTAGGATTCTCATTTTGGGTGCTGGGGTCCTGCATTCAAATCCTGGACAAGCCCAGAGGTTTTGATTTTGCAAATTGCCTTTAGAAAGTAGCTGAAAAGAAGAACAGACACCTGTGGGGTGCTAACATCACTAAGGTGGGCTAGAAAGTACTACTCTTGGGGTGCCTAACTCTCTTAGGCTGTTACGAATGTGCCTCTAAACGCAGCCATTGTGACATAAGAACATAAGAACGGCCGTACCGGGTCAGACCAAAGGTCCATCTAGCCCAGTATCTGTCTACTGACAGTGGCCAATGCCAGGTGCCCCAGAGGGAGTAAACAGGTAATGATCAAGTGATCTCTCTCCTGCCATCCATCTCCATCCTCTGACAAACAGAGGCTAGAGACACCATTCCTTACCCATCCTGGCTAATAGCCATTAATGGACTTAACCACCATGAATTTATCCAGTTCTCTTTTAAATGCTGTTATAGCCCTAGCCTTCACAACCTCCTCAGGCAAGGAGTTCCACAAGTTGACTGTGTGCTGCGTGAAGAAGAACTTCCTTTTATTTGTTTTAAACTTGCTGCCTATTAATTTCATTTGGTGACCCCTAGTTCTTGTATTATGGGAATAAGTAAATAACTTTTCCTTATCCACTTTCTCAACATCACTCATGATTTTATATACCTCTATCATATCCCCCCTTAGTCTTCTCTTTTCCAAGCTGAAGAGTCCTAGCCTCTTCAATCTTTCCTCGTATGGGACCCTCTCCAAACCCCTAATCATTTTAGTTGCCCTTTTCTGAACCTTTTCTAGTGCCAGTATATCTTTTTTGAGATGAGGAGACCACATCTGTACACAGTATTCGAGATGTGGGCGTACCATGGATTTATATAAGGGCAATAATATATTCTCAGTCTTATTCTCTATCCCCTTTTTAATGATTCCTAACATCCTGTTTGCTTTTTTGACAGCCTCTGCACACTGCGTGGACATCTTCAGAGAACTATCCACGATAACTCCAAGATCTTTTTCCTGATTCGTTGTAGCTAAATTAGCCCCCATCATATTGTATGTATAGTTGGGGTTATTTTTCCCAATGTGCATTACTTTACATTTATCCGCATTAAATTTCATTTACCATTTTGTTGCCCAATCACTTAGTTTTGTGAGATCTTTTTGAAGTTCTTCACGATCTGCTTTGGTCTTAACTATCTTGAGCAGTTTAGTATCATCTGCAAACTTTGCCACCTCACTGTTTACCCCTTTCTCCAGTTCATTTATGAATAAGTTTGGTCCCAGGACTGACCCCTGGGGAACACCACTAGTTACCCCTCTTCATTCTGAGAATTTACCATTAATTCCTACCCTTTGTTCCCTGTCTTTTAACCAGTTCTCAATCCATGAAAGGATCTTCCCTTTTATCCCATGACAGCTTAATTTATGTAAGAGCCTTTGGGGAGAGACCTTGACAAAGGCTTTCTGGAAATCTGATGTTTACGTGAGAAATGCCTCTGAAGAGAGAAGCGTGACAAGAATGGGATTTGAACCCATGTCACCAGAGGGAGTAGAACCCACATTCCCCCAAAACCGTGAAGCCCCACTGCTGCCCACTAGTCAGTCACCAGTGCCTAGATTACAGTTTTGGCCATAAAAGGTCCCATGTTCCTGTCCTGTGTCCATTCCATTTGTTGCGCACTTTCCATGACCCCTTGTTCTGGTGTTAGACGTGGAAGGCCCCGTTCTACCTCCTCTGAGCTGTCATTCATTTCTAACCTTTATTACAGCCCCTCTCCTTCATTTCCTTTTACAGTCCCAGCCTTTTCAATCCTAGTGACATCTCTCCCGGTCTGTGGCCACCTCTCCGAGCCCCCCCTGGTTGCAGTTAGTGATTAGTCCTTCCTGCCAAATAATCATATTCATTAAGCAAAATCTTGTATTAGCCGCAGGGCGCTGGATTTCGGGTTCTCATCTCCTGAATCTTTGAGTAACAAACTCTTAAATGGGAAACGTTTTTATTCCCTGATGTAACATTTTGCACTGCACTTTCCAATTACTGCCTTGGTGAAGAATTTAGCTGCAGCTTGCCGAGGGGATAGTGCATTTCAGCCAGAGGTAGAGTAAAAACTCCAGCTGCAGAGTTGGCCACGGATGCACTGTGACTAGAAATGAATAGCACAGTAAGTGCCAGCTCTGTGACTGGTAGATTTAAGGGTATGCATCTCGTAGTGTACGGCTCTTTCGGGCTGCAGGAATGGATCCCAAACTGCTGACCAGTATGCTGCTTGCTCTGACTAACACATCACAAGTGGCAGTGGAGTTATTCCTTAAACTGCAAAGGCAAGAGGAGTGCGACCTTGATCTCACCATGATGCGAGACTGCTTGTGGCAGTCATGGAGGTGCTGACCACCGTGGAATGCCACTTTTCAGCTCAGGAAACAAGCACTGAGTGGTGGGATCACATCGTGATGCACCTCTGGGATGACGAGCAGTGGCTGCAGAACTTTCACATGAGGAAAGCCACATTCATGGGACTGTGTGATGAGCTTGCCCCAGCCCTGCGGTGCAAGGACACAAGAATGAGAGCTGCCCTGTCTCTGGGGCGTGGCGTGGCGATTGCACTGCGGAAGCTGGCTACTCCAGACTGCTACCAATCGGTCGCTAATGGGAAAGTTGACAGTTGGAGTCCTTTTGATGGAAGTGTGCAGGGCCATTAATTGAATCTTGCTCCGAAAGACCGTGACTCTGGGCAACATGCGTGACGTTGTGGATGGCTTTGCACAAATGGGCTTCCCTAACTGCGGAGGGGCGATAGATGGCACACACGTTCCAATTCTGGCACCAGACCACCTAGCCACAGAGTACGTTAATCTCAATGGTTCTCCAGGCACTTGTGGATCACTGTGGGCTTTCACAGACATTAACACAGGCTGGTGTGGAAAGGTGCATGACACACACATCTTTTGGAACACTGGCCTGTTCAAGAAGCTGCAAGCAGGGACTTTCTTCCTGGACCAGAAGATCACCACAGGGGAAGTCGAAATGCCCATTGTGATCCTGGGAGACCCCGCCTACCCCTTAATGCCATGGCTTATGAAACCCTACACGGGGCAACTTGACAGCAGCAAGGAGCAGTTCATCAACAGGCTGAGCAAGTGCAGAATGACTGTTGAGTGTGCATTTGGCAGTTTAAAAGCCCGCTGGTGATGTCAGTATGGGAAGCTGGACATGGCCGATGACCATATTCCTATCCTTACAGGCGCGTGGTACACTCCATAATATTTGCGAAGGGAAGCATGAAAAATTCACTCAGGGCTGAACTGCAGTGACTCAGCGCATGGAGACTGAGTTTGAACCGCCAGAAACCAGGGCTATTAAAGGGCTATAGCGCGGGACCATGAGGATCAGGGATGCCTTGAGGCAGCAATTTGAAGCTGAAAGTCATTAATATTTGTTGCTATGCTTGGGATTGCAGTGCTTGTAATGCTAGGAGGAGATTGGTGCACATGATGCAAGAAGTGGCCTTAACATAATTGTATGGTGCTTTGCAGTGCTCTTTTTGCTTTCACGTAATAGAATAAAGATTGCTTTCCCACAAACACAATTCTTTTATTAAAAGACAACAATTACAGGAGAGAGTCAAATGAAAAAATTCATTAGTGGGGGAGGTGGGGGGGGGTAATGGAAGGTCTACAGAGGAGGAAGGGTCCCGGGACGGCTACAAATTTGTGTATGTCCAGGGATCATACCCAACCTTCTCCTTTGGAGTACAATGCAGCAGATGCTGTACTTCAGCAGGGCAAAACTGCTGAGGGATGAGTATTGAGTGCAGTGGGTAGTGGGAGACGGGAGTCCACAGTGCTGGTGTGATAAATGAAGGGGGGTAGCTCCCTTTTATGGACACCCAACCAGCCAGTAGCTATAAAATCCCTCTCAACAGCTGTTCTCTAATTGCTCTACCTCTAAAGGGAGACAAACTCTCACTGCGATGCAGAGGTGAAGGGAAGTGAGTGGGCACCTGGCCAAAAGAGCCAATGGGAAGGTTAGAATGTTTTAAAATTGAAACAAGACTCCCCTTTTGTCTGTCTGTTGTTGTTTTCGGGGAGAGGCAGACAGGGAGCAGTTATGCTGTGAGAAGCTTGGGGCCAGGTATGGAAAATCATCAGTATCATACCTAGAAACTACTCATCTAAACCCTCAGAGATGTAAGTAGATCTGGAAATGCCTAGGAAGACGTGATCAGGTTTAGCCCTCTTATTTCTTTATGGCTTGTGCATTCCTCTGTGCTAACCCCAGATGCTTTAGTTTTGCTTATAAACTTTAAACTGAACCTCAAGAGAGCTATTCTTGATGCTTAAACCTTATAGTTGCTCTTTTAAAATCTAGCACTAACCTGAGTTCCCAGATGTATTTTCTTGTATTATTATTAATAAAATTTACCTTTTTTTAGAACAGAGTTGGATTTTTGTGTCTTAAGAGGTGTGTGCACATGTTGTTTAATTAGCTGGTGGCAACAGCTGATTTCCTTTTTTTCCCCCTTTCTCAGCTCTTCCCCGGAGGAGGGGGGTGAAAGGGCTTGAGGGTACCCCACAGGAAAGAACTCCCGAGTGAGCCTTCCTAGGCTCCCAAAGGGGTTCTGCACTTGGGTGGTGGCAGCATCTACCAATCCAAGGTCAGAGAAAAGCTGTAACCTTGGGAGTTTAATACCAGCCTGGGAGCAGCCAGTTTTATTTTTTAGAATCCTTGCGGGCCCCCACCTTCTGCACTCGAAGTGCCAGAGTGGGCAATCAGCCTTGACATGGTGGCAGAGTGGTGGGATCATTTGGAACCAGAGGCACAGACCTCAGGATTTTAAAAGGACACATTTTTCCTTTTGGCAGCCTGCAAACCTAGGGAGGGTTTTTTTCCTTCTTTCTTTTCCTTCTTTGCTGCCTCAGGGGGAACAGGCACGCAAAGGGTTCAGCCTGAAAAGCAATTTGTTTTCTAACTTTGTGGCAATGAAATAGCTTGGCTAGAGTAGGGCAGCCCTGTGCATGAAGTGTCGATCGAGCACCGAAACCCTAGAGCAAACAGTCTTCCCAAAGCAGCACACCACTGGGAAGACAGACCCAGAACAAGCCCAGACATCCAGCTCCATGACACAAATGCAGGGAGCGGATCGGGGACCAGGGATTTCCCCAGCAAGGAAGAGTCAGCCCCCCGCCCTCACACACACACACCCTGAGATCTCGGTGCCAAGATGGAGGGAAGCCCTTAACTCAGACCGAGTTCTAACTGGGGAAGACAGTAATTTCTTCCCACAAATGAAGCACTTGGAGGCAGAAGCAGCGGCAAAGCGCTTGGAAGCAGAGGAGAGGAGAGAGGTGAAGCGCTTGGAGACGGAAATGGAGCTGAAGCACTTAGAGCTGTAAAGGGCTAAACTGGGTCAACCAGGTAATCCTAACAGTCCTTCTCCAGGTACCGCTCCCCATTCCAAGGATGTCCCTGCATACATGGTAGGCAATGATACTGAGGCCTTCTTAGAAAATGTCGAAAGGGCCTGCCTTGGGTACAGCATCTCTACAGACCAGTATATGGCGGAGCTGAGGCCTCAACTCAGTGGACCCTTAGCAGAGGTGGCGGCTGAAATGCCAAAAGAACACATGAACGGGTATGAACTTTTTAAACAAAAGGCCAGAGTTAGAATGGGGCTAACCCCCGAGCATGCCCGTTGGCAGTTCAGAGACCTAAGGTGGAAACCAGATGTGGCATTTTCCCAACACACCTATCACATTGTAAAAAATTGGGATGCCTGGATATCAGGAGCAAGTGTTAAATCTCTGGAAGATCTGTCTCTCCTAATACAAATGGAGCAGCTCTTAGAGGGTGTTCCTGAGGAGATAGAAAGGTACATCCTAGATCAGAATAATAAGCGATGCTCCAGGGGGAGTGGAGGCGAAGGGGGGGGGTGCACAAGATGGAAGTTTTGCCTAGGGCACAAAATATCCTTGCACCAGCCTTGCTGTCACCTCGAGACCCTGCGTGTCTTCGTCCTCACAGCAGGAACCAACTTTATCTAGGGGTGACCCTCCGGAAACAGCATGTCAAAGGGTGACTGGACTATAAGCGTGAGGGCCACAAACACCCGTGGTCTGCACTTTCTTTCTTTCTCCCTGTCTGTCTCTCTCGCTTTCACCTGAGACAAAGGAACCAAGTATCGGGCTCTGACCTGAGCATGTGGTCAGCCCCGTTGCTGGGACCATGTGGGAAGAATTTTCCCTTGAATCAACTCTAGCTTGTTAAGATTTAGCTGCTGGGAAGCGTTTTATCTTCATTTCTCTTGTGCCAGTTCCTGACATTAATGCCCAATGCTCACGCTCGCTTGAAATCTCTCCCGTTGTAGTTAAATGAACTCCAGGGCTGTGTTTAAACTGAATCATTTGGCAACTCCAGTTAACGTAGCAAACTGGTACATATTGACCCCTGACAGGGACAACGGCCCTCTGGTGGGCTGGTCAGTGCAGAGCAACCGTTCTGGAGGGGTGTGGGAGTGTGCTGGGGTCACCCTGCAGGCAGTAACCCAGGCTGGTGGGTATCAGAGCATGGCTGGTGTGTTGCTGGCAGGCTGTTGGCCCAGGGCTGTGGCTAGACACACGCAGGGTGTGACTTGCAGGCTGGTGGCTGGTTGTGAGCAGCTTGAGGTGGGAGCTACACCAGCAAAGCATGAGGAGGCACCCGGGGTGTGACTTGCAGGTGGTGGCAGCCTCTTGCTGGTTGGGATGGCTGCTCCGCAGGGGGCACTGAACATGGACATCCAATTTAACTCACTCAGGATTCGAGCCTCTGATCATTTGCATCTAAAGCACCAATCACCCCCCCCCCCCCCCAGGCTGTCCAAGAGGGAGCAGACCTGCCCTGCCGGTGGGATGATGCCGAGTGGTCTCAGGAACCGGATTTAGGCGCCAGGATCTTTGGTGACCTCAATTCAAATCCAGCCGCTGCCCCCGGCCCCCTTTCAGGGGGATTCCACAGAGCTTTGCGCAAAGGAGACGGGTGCTGGGTGTAGACATTCAGGGTTGGTCTCAGAACCGCCTAAGGGAACGACAAGCTGGCAGAGCAAGACTTCCCAACCCACCCGCTGCCCCTCTGGAGCTCTTCAGCTGGCTGTGGCCACCCAGCCTGGTCTGTTCCTGTCTCTGGCTCTCGCCTTTTTCTCCAGGCAATTTGCAAAAGTCAAAGGGCTGGGCTCATCTGGGACTTGAACCCAGGACCTCTTGCACCCAAAGCAAGAATCATACCCCTAGACCAATGAGCCAGACACATAAGAACCTTACAGGGCCCTTTCTTAGCCAAGGTGAGTCACTCTGCCCTCAGGTACCTCTGCTTCTTCAATGGCTGCCTCCACTCTGCAGGCTCCGCCTCTCATGGGTGTCTCTGGCGTTGCCATCAGCTCAGGGAACTCCCTGCCACTGGATGTTACTCAGGCTGACACCTCATCCCCAGGCCATCCCAGGGCTCCTTCCCATCCCTAGTGATCCAGGACAGGGCGCCCGCTGTACGAAGGCTGTGGAGAGTTTCCCTGCCTCCGTCCAGGGCTGGCTTCTTTCCCGCCATTCTGCCCAGTGAGACTGTTCCACAAGTGGCCAATTGAACAGCACTGTCCTGCCATTGGGGCGACCTGGGCACTTAGACTGACTTTGTGACACTGTTTCTCCAGCCTCCGTTAATCATTTTATCGTCCGTGATACTGGGCTGGACTCGATGCTCAGTGTTAGTGTGGGTAATTCTGCGTAATCAACAGATCGTATTGCTCCTTTCGTTACCTGCTACGCTGTGTAATCTAGCCCTTTCCTCCTTTTCATCTCCAGCATCCCGCCATACCATGCCCCGGCCAGCCCCTCACGCCGGGGACCGATCTCCCTGCGCCATGCTCCATTGCCCCCATGGGGGCCCACAAATATATTTGGCGCCAGGACCACAAAAGGTTCATCTGGCCCTGCCTGGCTGGAACCGCTTTCTAAAGGCAACTTGAAAAACTAAAACCTACAGACGTCTCAGGGATCTGAACCCAGAATCTCTCGCACCCAAAGGGAGTCACACCCCTAGGCTAGGGAGCAATGTTCAGGCATCTTTAATAGTTGCTTCCCCCTCTCATGGGTATCTCTGGTGTTGGCATCAGCCCATGGAACTCCCTGCCACTGGATGTTACTCCAGCTGATGCCTCAGTCTGTGAAAGGGCTTTTCTACATCTGTCACAGCTCAGGGCGACTGCCCCTGTCTTCTCCTACCACAGCAGGGTGGGGTAAACCCGGGCACTCGCCCAGCCCTCCCCGAGCATGGGGCGGGAATCGGCCTGCCAAGCCCACCCCACGACTTTCCCTGTGGTCAAAAGTTCATCACAGCTCCAGCTTGGAACAACTGGGATGGGGCTTGGGATGGGGGGGGGGCTGAGTCCTTCCAACCCTCTCCTGTGCCCTGGGGCCCTTTGGGGGTCCGGTCCATTTGCTGGCCCAGGCCCTGCGCCGGTTTAAAACCAGGCTATTGAGCTGTAGCCAGTGGTCCCCGGAGAAGGCACTCTGCACCAGCGCAGGCACCTCGCCAAGGGGCTGGTAACTGGTGGGATGACACTGGACTGGAGACACTACGGACCATACCGCACCCCCGATTGCATGTTTAATCCAACAGCCCCCAAAGGCACCAACCCTGCTGCCATTGAAAGTGAACAGTGAAATGGTCTTGGGCTGGTTTATAAATCCGGGAAAGGTGAAGCCGTCACAATTACAGGTGCCGGGAGCTGCAGGTGAGCCAGCGCGCTGCCTGGTGGAAAGGTGTCACTGTCTGTGCGCTCTGCAGCTGGGCTCCAGCGCGCTTCAAGAGCCAAGAAATGCATCAGACAGTACATGGGGACCCACGTTCTGCCTTTGGGGGCCTGTTACCCACTTGTAACCCACTTTAACCTGCAAATCACTCGCTGGCTCCCTTTCCCTCCTTAATAAGCCTTTAGTTAGTTAATTACAGGGTTAGCTGCAGGCGTTGGTTTGGGGTGAGGTCTGCAGTGTACTCGACCTCGGATCAGTGACTGGCACTGGATCATGTGTGATTTTTGGTGCAGTGGATCAGCTCTCGCAAAGGGGTGTCGGGATACCCCGGGGCGCCCCAGGGCTGGCCTGGGATCTCCCCATGGTAAGGTATGAAGAGGTCACAGCTGATCGGTGAAATCAAGTTCTAGGACCCACCGCCAGTTTGGGGCTTTTGCCATCTGTCCTGAGGCTGGTGCCCCAAAGCCCTCACATTACCTCCCGCTCCGATCCCAGCCCAGGGGCCGCGCTCACGCAGCCTGCCCCAGTGGAGCTGTTCTGCTCAGCGTCAGTAATGTACTCAGAGAAGCCAGGACTCCCAGGGGCGCCCCTGAACTCTCGCCCACTCCCGCTGGTCCTGCTCACTGCTGGAACGGCACCTCCCCCTGGCTGTCCCAGGGATTAGCTCCATGAGGCTGACAGCCCTTCCTGTGGTCGCACATATCTTGCTGCTGCAGCGTCTCCAGGTCTTGGTCTCCCAGCCGGGTCCCTCAGCACTTCCACCTTCCATGCAGAGTCCTTCCAAATCTCTTCTGTTGGAGGGTATCCAGCCAGCCTCTCACCCAGTGCCTTGAGCCAGCAACTCCTGCAGCAACACATCTCACTGCCCTACCAATGCCCCTTGCCCACTAGCAATAAGGAAACCCAGGCCCACTCACTCCAGGTTCCAGTCCAAGGCTTCTACAACATGCAGTCAAAGTCTGCTAAGTCCCCAGACTTGCTGCTTCAAACCCTGTAGCCCACAAAAGCTTTTCTCCCTCCTTCCAGGCCAGACCCCCAGGGTTCCCTCGTGCCCTTTCTACTGCACGGAGGGTGAAAACCAACTTTCTCCCAGCAGCCTTTGCTGCTGCCAGCTTCCTGGGTTTAGACTAGCCCCACCCACCCTTGCTCAGCTGCACCGCCCCCTAATTAGAGCTTTTCCTTCCACCCTGAATTGCCCCAGTTTGTTGCCTGGCCCACCTCTGTGCTCTCACAGCCGGCATGGGGAGCACACCCCCACACACCGGCCTCCTATGTAATCCTGGGAGCCCCAGAGCAGAATACCCCTAGCCTGGGGCTCAGCCCATGGCCGCCGGAGGTGGGGAACCCACCTGAGCATCTCTGCTCTAAACCAGAGCCCTGGAAACAGGTTTCACACGGCCCTTGTGCCATGCCCAAGCCACTGGATGCCAAGGGGGCATCTCTCCCCATCTCCCTGCCCCCCGAGGCTGAGCTGGCACCAAGCTCTAGGGGAGGGCTCATGGCTGAGATCCCTGAGTGGCCTGGTAGCCAGGGGTTTAGAGGCCCCTTGCCAGTCCCATCCCAGACACCCCACTGCCAGGCTCCTGGGCCAGTCGCCCCCCGGGCTTATGCACCGGCCCCTTCTGCCCCATCTCGGCTTGGCACCAGTCAGTCTAATATTCTCCCAGCTAGGCTGATGCGCAGGGGAGGTTATAGCTAACAAGCTCCCTTCTCCCCTCTGAGCCCAACGAGCCGTGTGTCTTAATCAGCCCCTGGTGGGCGCTGAGGCAGAGCTAATTGGCAGACCCATTCCCGCCAGGATCCGAAAGCCCCAAGGGGCCCTCTCAGAGGTTGTTAAAGCCAGGCAAGTTTGCTCTGCCTGGGGCCCCCCCGCGATGCGTGTGAGGGCTCTGTATCAGACCCACGGCTCCACTGTGGAGCAAGGGGGCCAGTCATGGCGTGGTCTCAGGCTAGGCCAGCCCCATAGGGCTGCTGGGCCTGGGGTTAGTCACAGTGGGGCACAGAGAGGGACCAGAGCAGTCAGTGCTCCCTGGGCCTCTTTGTCTCTCTCAGGTCTGGGAAACAAACCCAGTCGCTGGAGAAAGGGGCTGAAATTCTGCTGCCGCTGGGGGCAGGGCACGGTGCCTCCACTGCCTCTGGAGACCCTTTGGTCCGGGGGTTTCAGAGCACGCTTGAACCAGGCCCCTAACGAGCTGGAGAGACTGGCTGGAGCCCTCTTGTGAGGGCAACTTGGCCCTCGCCTGCTAAGGCAGGGGGCTGGCGCCTTCCCCTGACCTGGCTGGCACTCTGCGAGAGGGGCCCTGGGGAGCGAGCCAGGCGGGCGGTTCCCCAGCACGCTGGGGTTGGCTGCATCGTGGCGGCCCCATCCAGGCACCCAAGCAACCCGGCCTTGGCTGACGCTTTGTCATGCTGAGCTCTCCTCAGCACCTGCTGCCCCCCAGCCCCCTCCCTACAACCGTCTCTCTTCTGCCCATGCAGCCAAGGTGGTTGTCCCCAGAACCAGGTGCAGACGAACGCTGGACGAGCCAGCATGCAACCGCAGGGGATGGCTGCCCCCGGGACAGGCCCCCGTTTGGTTTCCATCCGGGACACCTTTAGTAAGGCAAGGGAAAATCTGGGAGGGGCTCAGGACCAGCTCTAATTTTTCCCCACAGGGCCCAGCAGCTACAAGACGTGGGTCCACGGGCAAAGGCACCGAAAGCACCCGGGGTTTCTAGTTGGGCCGCTCTGGCGTAGGACATGGGCGCTCCGCTGAGCTCCAGAGAGAGAGCTGGGTCCACCCACTCAGGGCAGGAGCCGCCGGGTCTATGCACCGAGAGAGGATGTGCACGGGGGTGGGTCAGAGGAGACGAGGGGGGTTCAGATACCCCAGAGGGGGCTGGCTGGGGTCCTGTAATCACAGACACGGCAGGTGGGAAGGGACCTCGCGCGGTATCTAGTCCAGCCCCTGCACTAAAGCAGGGCCAAGTGACCCAAGACTAGCCCTGGTGGTGGTTTGTCCAACCCTGTCTGCCACACGATGCTCCTGGTAATCCAGCCATGACTCCCGTGCAGCCTGGGATGGTTGGACAGAGGAGCGGCCCTAGGGGTTCAGAGGCTCAGAGGGGAGGGCTAAAGGGGTTCACATGGTGATAGGTGGACAGGTATCTCAGGGGACAGAGATGGGGGACATCATGTGACAGCTGATCGGCAATGGGGCCTTGCCCCTGCCTGCCCAGGTTCTGTAGGACCCGACCCAGGGGGTTTCACCTATCAGTAGCCAAGTGGGCAGGCGGCCCCGCACTGTGGCAACTGGTGTTAAATGGCCAAGGACCCAATCCCTCTCTCCAACGTACAGAGGTGGGGAGCCGGTGTAGGAAGACAGGAGAGGACACAGAAATAGACCACACCCCTTGCAAGCCAAGCCCCGCCCCACAACACATAAACCCGCCCCAAAATTCTGTCAAACAAACTCAGCCGTAAGACTCCCTTGTTCTGTCATTGTTGTATTGTTAGCAATGCGCGCAACAGACAGAACGCAGCCGTGGAGTGGTCCTATGATAAAATGCAGCAGGGTTGTGAGGGGCAGAGCTGCCTGGTATTGGGGGAGCCGAACCCCCAGTTCATTGGGGGCTCCCCATTTCTGTGGCAGCTCTGAATCATCCCAGCTGCAAACTGGAGCATTGGTAACAAAACACATCACGGCAGAACAGCCGGAATGGTCCAACATGGGAATGTGAAGAGGGGGCCGGCTCCCACCTGCACCGAACACGGCCTAGCACCCGGACAGGGTTGGGCAGCCGTCCCCACCTCCTTGGCACTGAGCCAAGGGTTGGTCCCTTCCCCAGTGGGGGGGTTTGGATAACAACCCCCAAGATGTTCCCCCCCCACCTGTGAGTGGGCGGCACAGGCTCAGGCGAACCGCCCAGGGGATTTAGGAGCAGCATTCCTGTGGGCCGGAACACAGGGTCTTCTGTGGCGTCACTGGCCAGGTGACACTCCCCGGTAGTGCCAGCGATCGAGGCAGCTGCTTTCGGGGGGAGTGTCCCGGGCTGCATCCCTGGAAGGGGGCATTAGTGGGGGTTGGAGCTGAGACAGGGGCTTGGGCGGGAATCCCATGGTCTGCAGGACTCCAGCGGCCGCACCGTGAGTGCCACAGGATGCCAGGCTCGGACACCACTCCCCCATGAGGGAAAGGATGGAGGTCAGAGGCTGCCCGAGGGGGCTCTGGCCTGAGATCAGCGTACATGGGAGCCAGGAGCAACGGCCACAAAATCAAGAGTGTGGGGCAGGCTAGCAGAGTGAGCCGCAGGGGAGGGGGCAGGGCAGCAGTTTGCATTGGAGGCAGCTGCCAGGGGAGGGAACCCCCTGCCGGCTACACCAGACCTTTGCCGTTCATGCGCTCCAGCAACGCGGAGACCAGGCGCTCCAGCTTGACAGCGGCCTGGCACCCAGCCTCCAGCACCTCGGCGTGGTTGGCCTTCTCCCGGGTCCCGTACTCCAGCACCGACTTGTTGGTGATCAGAGAGAAGCCGAAGACGCGCAGGCCGCAGTGTCGGGCCACAAGCACCTCGGGCACCGTGCTCATCCCTGGGGGCAGAGCCTGCGTCAGCCTGCAGGGGGCGACAGAGAGCCGGCGACGCCCGGCTCCCGCCCCGCAGCTGCTCGCTCTTCCCATTCCCTCCTATGCTCCGTTCGTCCCTTCCCCTCCTTCCTTCCCTCCCTCCCCGTTCCCTCCTCTGCCCCGTTCCTTCCCTCCCTCCCTCCCCGTTCCCTCCTCTGCCCCGTTCCTTCCTTCCTTCCCTCCCCGTTCCCTCCTCTGCCCCGTTCCTTCCTTCCTTCCCTCCCTCCCCGTTCCCTCCTCTGCCCCGTTCCTTCCTTCCTTCCCTCCCTCCCCGTTCCCTCCTCTGCCCCGTTCCTTCCTTCCCTCCCCTGCCCCGTTCCCTCCACCGCCCCGGTCCTTCCCTCCCTCCCTCCCTGTTCCCTCCTCTGCCCCGTTCCTTCCCTCCCTCTGTGGCTCACCTACAGCGTCGGCTCCCAGCTGTTGCAGGAAGCGGCACTCAGCAATGGTCTCGAAGTTGGGCCCCCCCAAGGTGCAGTAGACGCCCTCGTGCAGGCTGGGGCCATAGCCCAGCTCCTTGCCCACTGTCAGCGCCATGCTCCGCAGCTGCTCGTCGTAGGCATCTGACATGGCGGGGAAGCGGGGCCCGAACCTATGTGGGCGGGGGAGGGGATAGAGCTCGTGGGGTGGTCGGAGACGGAGGTGCCCCCCCAACCCTTCCCGAAGCAGGGAATGGCCCAGGGGTCCCCTGTGCTGGTCCCTGGGGCTCCCACCCATTTCCGGGCTTTACACTGCTGCCACCATTGACCATGGCAAGGGAGGGGCACAGCTTCAGTGGGGCTGTAGGAAAACACGGCGCTGGGTGCCCAGGGGAGCAGCAGGGAGGGAGCATACTGGGTGCCCAGTCAGGGCCGGAGGGGGCCTGGTGCCTGGCAGGGCAGGGTGGGGCAGGGAGGGGAGGCGCAGGGTGCCCAGCGCAGGGGGAGGGAAGCAGCTCCTACCTCTCGTCGTTGGGGCCGCTCAGCGGGTTGATGCCAGCCAGGCCAGGCATGTTGATGTGGTCCCGGATCACCATGATGTCACCCACCTGATACCCGCGGTTGAGGCCGCCGGCCGCGTTGGTGACGATCAGGGTCCGTGCACCCAGCAGATGGAAGATCCGCACCGGGAACGTCACCTGTGGGGGGGGGGCAGGCAGGGATGGGGGCGGGTGGCCACCTCCAAAATTGGGGGGTGGGGGAGCAGCATCCAGTGCCAGACACTCCCCAGCCCTGGGTACCCCAGTACAGCTCTGCAGCTCCCCTCCCCCCATGCCCCTCACTCCTGAACCACAGCCCCCCGTGTCCCTCAGGGCTGGCCTTAAGGAAAATGGCGCCCGGGGCGAACTTATGTTTTGGTGCCCCTTGAGTTTCAGTATGTAGTACTTTCACTGCAGGGCGTTGGGGTGGGGGGGCTGTAGTGAAAACTCTTTTTTTTTTTTTGGCAGATAACTTAGAAAGAAGCCGTTGATTTCACTGTCCACACACAAATCCACAAATAAATCCATCAGTAATAAATAATTTATTTACAGCTAGGGAAAGCAAGAAAAATGCTGCTTGAGAACTTTTTAGAGTCAAAATTCAGTGATATAAACTTCTAAATTGGGCTTGTTACAAACGGACTAGTGAATTAATAGTTAAATCAACAAATCCTTTCTGGTTTTCGGATAGTTATTTTGTATATCTTGACATATGATACTTGGTGGGTTTTGCTGTTTTGTTGTAGTCATGTTGGTACCTGGATATTATTTTATATATAGACAGACACACACATACAGAGCGCATGAAAAGACAGCGGTTGACTTACCAAATGGGGGGGGGGGGGTCAGAGCTAATGAGGCCAATTGAATTAGGATGGATGTGGCTCATTCCCAACAGTTGACAAGAAGGTGTGAGTATCAACAGAGGGAAAATTATTTTTTGTAGTGACCCAGCCACTCGCAGTCTACAAGCCGTCAGGAACAGTATCCCCGACAATGTCACGGCAAACCTGGTGGCTGAGCTTTGTGACTTTGTCTTCACCCACAAACTATTTCAGATTTGGGGACGATTTATATCTTCAAGTCAGCAGCACTGCTATGGGTACCCGCATGGCCCCACATATGCCAACATTTTTATGGCTGACTTAGAACAACGCTTCCTCAGCTCTCGTCCCCTAACACCCCTACTCTACTTGCACTACATTGATGACATCTTCATCATCTGGACACATGGGAAGGAGGCCCTTGAGGAATTCCACCAGGATTTCAACAATTTCTACCCTACCATCAACCTCAGCCTGGACCAGTCCACACAAGAGATCCACTTCCTGGACACTACTGTGCAAATAAGTGATGGTCACATAAACACCACCCTATACCGGAAACCTACTGACCGCTATACTTACCTACATGCCTCCAGCTTCCATCCAGACCACATCACACGATCCATTGTCTACAGCCAAGCCCTAAGATACAAATGCATTTGCTCCAATCCCTCAGACAGAGACAAACACCTACAGGATCTCTACCAAGCGTTCTTAAAACTACAATACCCACCTGGGGAAGTGAGGAAACACTGACAGAGCCAGAAGGGTACCCAGAAGTCACCTACTACAGGACAGGCCCAACAAAGCAAGTAACAGAACACCACTAGCCATCACCTTCAGCCCCCAACTAAAACCTCTCCAGTGCATCATCAAGAATCTACAACCTATCTCGAAGGACGATTCCTCACTCTCACAGACCTTGGGAGACAGGCCAGTCCTCGCTTACAGACAGCCCCCCAACTTGAAGCAAATACTCACCACACAACAGAAATACTAACCCAAGAATCAATCCCTGCAACAAGCCCCGTTGCCAACTCTGTCTGCACATCCATTCAAGGGACACCACATCCGCCACACCATCAGTGGCTTGTTCACCTGCACATCTACCAATGTGATATATGCCATCATGTGCCAGCAATGCCCCTCTGCCATGTACACTGCCCAAACAGGACAGTCTCAACGCAAAAGAATAAATGGACACAAATCAGACATCCAGAATTGTAACATTCAAAAACCAGTAGGAGAACACTTCAACCTCCCTGGACACTCAATAACAGATTTAAAAGTGGCCTTTCTTCAACAAAAACACTTCCAAAACAGACTTCAAACGAGAAACTGCAGAACTGGAATTAATTTTCAAACCTGACACTATCAAATTAGGCCTGAATAAAGACTGGGAGTGGCTGGGTCACTACAAAAAATAATTTTCTGTTTGTTGATACTCACACCTTCTTGTCAACTTTTGGGAATGGGCAACGTCCACCTTGATTGCACTGGCCTTGTTAGCACTGACCCCACACTTGGTAAGGTAACTGCCATCTTTTCAGGTGCTGTATATATACACCTGCCTACTGTATTTGTCACTTCATGCATCTGATGAAGTGGGTTTTAGCCCACGAAAGCTTATGCCCAAATAAATGTGTTAGTCTCTAAGGTGCCACAAGGACTCCTCGTTGTTTTTGCTGATACAAACTAACACGGCAACCCCTCTGAAACCTATCCCCACTAGAGTTCTCTCTCAGTTTAAGGGCCTGATTGAAACTGTAAATCACAACAATCACACATTATCCTCAGTTCCATCCTCACACTAACAGCAGGAACCCCAGTGACTTTCAGAGGATGAATGAGGTTTGCAGGATATGGGATTAAGATGGGAGCAAAGAAAGGAGATTCCTTATTCTTAATCTTGATGCAGTATAGAAATGTACACAATATTGTGCCCAACAGTTTAGAGCAGGCCCTGCCCCGAAGAATTTCAGGGTACTGTTCAGTACAACTTGTAGTGAAAACAGAAACTGTTGAAAAAAGAACAGTGGGTAAACAAAGAGGGAGTGAATGAAAGGTAAATGGGCTTCAAGGAGGTCCCAGCAGGCAGGCAGGCATCACCCACTGTGACTCCCATTCCCACTCCTGTTCAAATGGGGGGGGGGCACATGGGGGAGCTGATCTCAGTCACACTCATTTATCTCCTATGCACCAGCCTGCCTGACTCTGGGGAGGCAGCGGCCCCCCCCCCGGGACCAAGCGAGTGAAGCTTCTGAGCCAGGGAGGGCAAGACCTTCAGCTGCTGATGCGGGCAGGGCAGAATTTAAAGGCTCCCCCCAAAAGCTGGAGTGTCCCTCCCCAGGCAGCCAGGCCTCCCCCTTGCCCTCAGGTCCCCTGTGGGAAAGCAGCTGTTCCCTCCTCCCTCCCCTACCTGACCTCTCCCTGCAGAGCTGAAGCAGCAGCCCTTCCTCCCTACTGCTCCCAGGCTCCCAACCATTTGGTGCAGTGCTGTCTGTTTCTCTCTCCTGTCCTGGCCCCAGGCTGCCTCCAGCAAGCAGGGGAGGGAGGGGGAGAGCTCGGCAGGCAAATCCTGGCAGAGAACTGGGGCGGTGGGGGGGAGGGTAATGTGACCCAGTGCCTGCCCCCGCATGGGTCACCTCTCTGCAGGGAAGGGAAGGGATGGGATGGGAGCAGGCAGGCTGCAGTAGCGCCCCCGGTGGTGCTCGCTGTGCCAAGCTAAATATATGTTCCTGTCCTGCCAGCAGTGCCAGAGAAAGGGCAACGCCGTCCCTGGACAAGTGGGGCTCTTAGGGAGGGAAGGGGAAGAGAAGGGGGTGTGGACCCGGACCTGCTCTACACTAACACACAACCAGATAGCAGGGCTGCTCCAGACCCCCGGTGAGCCGGAACAGACAGAGACAAGCTGCACACACACTCCTCCTTCAACACCCGCCCCCAACCTCGGCCGCCCACCCCAGCCATCAGGTCAGGACCCAGCACGGCCTGCCCCATGGTTTCTACAGGGGGCCCTCGGTCCCGGGAGAGTGGGGGACCTCCTCGGGCACCCAGCCCTGCTGCTGCTTCCACCAGGAGTTACCCGAGAGCGAGGCCTGGTCTACACTGGGTGGGGGGAATCGATCTAAGATACACAACTTCAGCTACGAGAATAGTGTAGCTGAACTCGACGTATCTTAGACTGACTTAGACTCACTTACTTTGCGTCCTCGCGGCGCGGGATCGACGGCCTCCGCTCCCCCGTCGACTCCGCTTCCGCCTCTCGCCACGGCGGAGTTCCGGAGTCGACGGCAGAGCGATCGGGGATCGATTTATCCCGTATACACTATAAATCGATCCCCGACAGATCGATCACGACCCGCCGGTAGACGTACCCTGAGCGAGGTCAAGCTGCACCTTGGATGTGGGTTTTCTCTCCACCCCCGCCCCTGGCTGGGCTGGCAGGAGTAAGGTCACGAGGGACAAGGGATGTATCAAATGCGCCCCCATCAGCACGTCGCCCTGGGCAGCTGCGCGTATCGGCCTGGCCAAAGGCCGGTCCTCACTCCTGACCCGCAGCCCCCCTCCCCTCCCCTCCCACCATGCCCCTCACTCCTGACCCGCAGCCCCCTCCTCCCCTCCCACCATGCCCCTCACTCCTGACCCGCAGCCCCCTCCTCCCACCATGCCCCTCACTCCTGACCCGCAGCCCCCTCCCCTCCCACCATGCCCCTCACTCCTGACCCGCAGCCCCCTCCCCTCACCATGCTCCTCACTCCTGACCCGCAGCCCCCTCCCCTCCCACCATGCCCCTCACTCCTGACCCGCAGCCCCCTCCCCTCCCCTCCCACCCGGCCCCTCACTCCTGACCCGCAGCCCCCCCTCCCCTCCCCTCCCACCAGGCCCCTCACTCCTGACCCGCAGCCCCCTCCCCTCCCACCATGCCCCTCACTCCTGACCCGCAGCCCCCTCCCCTCCCACCATGCTCCTCACTCCTGACCCGCAGCCCCCTCCCCTCCCACCATGCTCCTCACTCCTGACCCGCAGCCCCCTCCTCCCACCATGCTCCTCACTCCTGACCCGCAGCCCCCTCACCTCCCACCATGCCCCTCACTCCTGACCCGCAGCCCTCCTCCCCTCCCACCATGCCCCTCACTCCTGACCCGCAGCCCCCCCTCCCCTCCCACCATGCCCCTCACTCCTGACCCGCAGCCCCCCCTCCCCTCCCCCCATGCTCCTCACTCCTGACCCGCACCCCCCCTCCCCACCATGCTCCTCACTCCTGACCCGCAGCCCCCTCCCCTCCCACCATGCCCCTCACTCCTGACCCGCAGCCCCCTCCCCTCCCACCATGCCCCTCACTCCTGACCCGCAGCCCCCTCCCCTCCCCTCCCACCATGCCCCTCACCCCCAAACCACAGACCCCCCCACTACTGACCCGCAGCCCCCTGCTATCCCAGCCCTGGGCTCCCCGCACACCACCTCCCCCCCAGGGAGCCACTCACCGTCCCCCGCGGGTACCCCTCATACATGTGGAACCGGCCCTGCATCACCACACAGCTTACCCCCGCCAGCGTCCCGAACACCAGCTTCCCCGCATGGCCCACCACTGCCAGAGACGGGAAAGGGTTAAACGCCGGCCCCAGGGCCTCTTACGCAGTGTAGGCCCTGCCTCGCCTCTGCACCCCCTCGCCCCCCGACTTGTGCAGCCCCCCACCCTCGCCCTCTGCACCTCCCACCCCGCGCCCCATCTAGCCCATTATCCAGTATAGCCGCCCCTTCCCCGCCCCCACTCTCTGCTGCCCCCTAGTGCCCATTGTACCAATGGTTTTCAAACTTTTTTTCTGGGGACCCAGTTGAAGAAAACTGTTGATGCCCACGACCCAACGGAGCTGGGGACGAGGGGTTTAGGGTGTGGGAGGGGCTCAGGGCTGGGGCAGAGGTTTGGGGTGCAGGAGGGGGGTCGGGGCTCTGGGCTGGGGATGAGGAGTTTGGGGTGCAGCAGGGGCTCTGGGTTTGGGGGAGCTCAGGTTTGGGGCAGGGAGGGGGTTGTGGTGCGGGAGGGTGTCACGGCTGTGGGCTGGGGATGCAGGCTCTGGGGTGGGGCACGGGACTGGGGTGAGGGAGGGGGTCACGGCTCTGGGCTGGGGATGAGGAGTTTGGGGTGCAGCAGGGGCTCTGGGTTTGGGGGAGCTCAGGTTTGGGGCAGGGAGGGGGTTGTGGTGCGGGCGGCTGTGAGGGCTCAGGGCTGGGGGTGCAGGCTCTGGGGTGGGGCATGGGATTGGGGTGCGGGAGGGGGTCACGGCTCTGGGCTGGGGATGAGGAGTTTGGGGTGCAGCAGGGGCTGTGGGTTTGGGGGGGCTCAGGTTTGGGGCAGGGAGGGGGTTGTGGTGCGGGAGGGTGTCAGGGCTCTGGGCTGGGGGTGCAGGCTCTGGGGTGGGGCAGGGGATTGGGGTGCGGGCGCAGACTCACCTCCGGCAGCTCCCGGTCAGCAGTGCAGCCAGGGTGCATCACGGACTGCACTGTGCCCCAGAAGCAGCTGGAAGCGGGTCTGGCTCATAGGTGGAGGCATGTAAATGACTCCGCATGACTCTCACCCGCAGGCACAACCCCCGGGGGCGGTACTTGGAGCGGGGGCTGCGCGCGGAGCCCTGTGGCCCCCTGCCTAGAAGCTGGACCCGCTGCTGGCTGCTTCCGGGGCACAGCGCAGTGTCGGAAAGGCAGGCACTAGCCTGCCTTCGCCAGGCAGCACCGCCGACAGGACTTTTAACGGCCTGGTCGGGGGTGCTGACGAGAGCAAGGCGACCCAGCGCCTGACATGCCGCAACCAAGTAGTGGGTCGTGACTAGGGTGACCACATAGCTAGTGTGAAATATCAGGACGTGGGTGGGGGGTAATAGGCAGCTATATAAGGCAGAGCCGTGAATATCAGCACTGTCCCTATAAAATCGGGACATCTGGACACTAGTCGTGACCCACGGTTTGAAAAACACTGTTATACAGTACAGCCCCCCTTCCCTGCCCTCTGCTGCCCCCTAGTGCCCATTATACAGTACAGCCCCCCCTTCCCCGCCCCCACCCTCTGCTGCCCCTAGTGCCCATTATACAGTACAGCCGCCCTTCCCCACCCCCACCCTCTGCTGCCCCTAGTGCCCATTATACAGTATAGCTGCCCCTCCCCCTCTGCTGCCCCTAGTGCCCATTATACAGTATAGCCGCCCCTCCCCCACCCTCACCCTCTGCTGCCCCCTAGTGCCCATTATACAGTACAGCCTCCTCCCCACCCCTCCCCTCTGCTGCCCCTAGTGCCCATTATACAGTATAGCCGCCCCTCCCCACCCCACCCTCTGCTGCCCCTAGTGCCCATTATACAGTACAGCCTCCTCCCCACCCCTCCCCTCTGCTGCCCCTAGTGCCCATTATACAGTATAGCCGCCCCTCCCCACCCCCACCCTCTGCTGCCCCTAGTGCCCATTATACAGTACAGCCTCCTCCCCACCCCTCCCCTCTGCTGCCCCTAGTGCCCATTATACAGTACAGCCGCCCTTCCCCACCCCACCCTCTGCTGCCCCTAGTGCCCATTATACAGTACAGCCCCCTTCCCGCCCCACCCTCTGCTGCCCCCAGTGCCCATTATACAGTACAGCCTCCCTCCCCACCCCTCCCCTCTGCTGCCCCTAGTGCCCATTATACAGTATAGCCGCCTCCCCACCCCCACCCTCTGCTGCCCCTAGTGCCCGTTATACAGTACAGCCTCCTCTCCCCACCCCTCCCTCTGCTGCCCCTAGTGCCCATTATACAGTATAGCCACCCTTCCCCACCCTCTGCTGCCCCTAGTGCCCGTTATACAGTATAGCTGCCCCTTCCCGCCCCACCCTCTGCTGCCCCTAGTGCCCGTTATACAGTATAGCTGCCCCTTCCCGCCCCACCCTCTGCTGCCCCTAGTGCCTGTTATACAGTATAGCTGCCCCTTCCCCACCCCCACCCTCTGCTGCCCCTCGTGCCCATTATACAGTATAGCCCCCTCCCCCGCCCCCACCCTCTGCTGCCCCCTAGTGCCCATGATACAGTACAGCTGCCCCTCGCTGAGTACCTGTGCTCTGGGGAAAGTTGGGAATATCCGTGTAGTTAAAAACCACCGGATCCTTCACGTGGTCAGCCAGGCCCCCAAGGCCAGAGCCACAGATAATGGCCAAGCTGGGCCGGTGCTTGGTGTGATCCAGCAGCCAGTCGGCTGTTTCCCTGTACTGCTCGTACGTGTACCTGCCGGGGGAAAGAGACGTGAGAGAGTTAAACCGAATCATGTGCGTACACAGCAGGGCTGATCCCCTTCAGCAGGGGGTGCAGGGACACACACACAAACACACATACACAGATGGGCTGATCCCTTCCAGCAGGAGGCAGAGGGACACACACACAGTCGCTTTTTCTTTGTCGCTTTTTACACACACAGAGCAGGGCCCATCCCCTCCAGAAGGGGGTGCAGAGACACACACACACACACAGAGCAGGTCCCATCCCCTCCAGCAGGGGGCGCAAGGACACACACACACACACACACACACACACACACACAGAGCAGGGCCCATCCCCTCCAGCAGGGGGCGCAAGGACACACACACACACACACACACACACAGAGCAGGGCCTATCCCCTCCAGCAGGGGGCGCAAGGACACACACACACACAGAGCAGGGCCCATCCCCTCCAGCAGGGGGCGCAAGGACCCCTCCCCCAATCCAGCTCCCAGCCCATCTCAGAGGCCTGGCAGGGGCTGGCATGGGGGAGAAGAGGGGGCAGTGCAGAGCTGCAGGGTACAGGGGGCTGGAGCCAGGCTGGGCCAGAGGGAGGATGCCGGGGTGGTAGTGGCCATGGTGGGGCAGGATGGAATTGCCGAGCAAGGGGAAGAGACGGGGCCAGGGGGTGGGCAAGGCGCGAACCCCAGGGAGACCAGGGCGAGGGCAGGGACCTCTGAGCTGCCAGGCTCCTGGGCCAGTCCTGCAGGGAGCTGCCGGCTCTTCATCCCCAGAAGGGCCCCAGCCTGACAGGAGGCAGCACTTTACCAGCACCACCCACCCTGCCAGGGCAAGCAGGGAAATCGTCCCTCACCCCAGCTTTGCCGGTGCCCCTCCCTCCAAACCGCAGCCCCCGCTAGCCTGGGCCTGATCTCCGTCACTGGGGGGTGGAGAAGGGTGCTGGGAGGGGCAGAGTCAGGCAGGCTGGCCTGGGACTGCTCTCAGGCCTGTTGATCGTTAACTAAAGGGTGTGTGGGAAGGGGCGGGGAGCAGGGTCAGCCCAGGCCACTGGCGGGGAAGTGGCTGCCCCAGGGGCCCGTTACTCCGCAGGGCCCTGCGCTGGCAGGCTGCCATCTGGGCAGTGGTTTCCCGGAGTAGAGAGACGGTCTCTGCCCCAAATATCTGCTGCCTGCCCCCCCTCTCCCCAGATTGAGTCACATGTTGGGTTTTGGAGGGAAACTTGCCAAGCTAGCTGTTTGGTTCAGACGGCTTTGACTCATCCGGGTGCTGGGGGAGCCTGGAAGCACCGTGAACATGAGAGTCCAGTCTTAGCAAGGGGTGGAATAGCAGGGCACTGTGGGGCGGGACTCAGGGGCACTGGTAAACTCTCCTTGCAGCTGCCAGATCAGGGCCAGCGCCCCCTGGAGTGGAACAGCCCCATGCCCCATTCCCTGCCCCCCCTGAGCCATCCAGTCCCCCCCCCCACCTGCCAGCAGGGCATTAGGGGGTCACGGAGAGTCCCACATTCCCTACAGGAACAGAGAACCCCTCACCCATTATGAGTGGGTCAGAACTAGCCCTCCTGCACCAGGCTGGGGTCACTGTGCAGGGCTCCCCACAGCTGGGGGTGCAGCGCAGCAGGGGGCACTGGGCTGTGGGGGAGTACAGCAGCTGGCACAGCAGGGGCGCTGTGCCACAAGGGGAGTACAGTGGAGGCACCAGGCTACAGGGGGGCACAGCAGGGAGCACAGGGGGGATATAGCAGGGGGTGCTGGGCTGCGGGGGGCACAGCAGAGGCGCTGGGCTGGGGGGAGCGCAGCAGGGGGCGCTTTCCCCAGGCAGACCCATTGCCCAGCACTACAGGATCATCCCAGCCCCGACCTGGGGTCCTGGGCCCAGTGCCAGCTGCTGTCAGTGCCAGGGCTCCCCCAGACTGCCCGGCACCCCCCCCCCCCACACACACTCACCAGCCCCCAGCGTCTAGACACCCTCTCAGGGCATCAGTGGCAGAGATCCCAGGAGACCTGGCTCCCAGCCCGCCCCCGTAACCACTAGCCCCCCCTCCCATCCCTGGGGATAGAACCCAGGAGTCCCGGTCCCCGGCCTTCCCGGAGAGGACCCAGGAGTCCGCCCCTCCCCCCGCGCACACCTGCACTCCTCCGATGCTGCCGGCTCCATGGCGGGTCCGGGCGATGCTGAGGCGGGCGCGGCCGGGCCCGAGTAACTCTGGCTGCTTCGCCCCGCCCCCGGCCCGGCCCCGCCAGCCCCAGCTCGCTCCCTGCCCTGCACCGGCTCCGGGGGAGAGCCCCACACCCCGTCCTCCAGCAGCCGGGGAGACCCCCCCCCCGCACCTAGCCGCCCAGTGCTCAGGGGCGAGATCCCCCATTTTAGCCCCTCAGCGCCAGACACCCCCCAGTACAGCCCTCCAGCATTGGGGGAGACCCTCCACTCCCAGACCCCCAGTGCCCAGGGGAGACCCCCCCATTCCCACACCCTCACTGCCGAGGGGAGACTCCCCCATTCCCAGCCCCCCAGCACCAGGGGGAGACACCGCGTTCTAGCCCCTCACCATTCCCAGCCCCCCAGCGCCAGAGAAACCCCCCTTTCCAGCCCACCCGCACTGGGGGAGACCCTCTACACTGCCCCCCCTTCCCAGCCCCTCAGTACCCAGAGGAGACCCCCCATTCCAGCCCCCCAGCACCTGGGGAGACCCCATAGTTCTAGCCCCCATTCCCAGCCCCCCAGCGCCAGGGGGAAGACCCCATTCTATCCCCTCCTCATTCTCAGACCCCCAATGCCAGAGACACCACCCTACCCCCACACCCCGGCACCAGAGACCCCCCCCAATCTAGCGCCCCTATCCCCAGAGATACCTCCATTCCAGCCCCAGCGCCAGAGACACCCCTCAATCCAACCCCACTACACCCAGACTCCCGGCGTCAGAGACACCCCGAATCCAGCCCCCAACGCGCCAGAGACACCCCCTTTCCAGCCCCTACTGCCAGCCCCAGTGCCAGACACCCCGAATCCAGCCCCCCAACGCGCCACAGAGACACCCCCTTTTCCAGCCTCCCTACTGCCAGCCCCCCAGAGCCAGACACCCCCGAATCCAGCCCCCCAACGCGCCAGAGAGACACCCCCCTTTCCAGCCTCCCTACTGCCAGCCCCCAGAGCCAGACACCCCAGAATCCAGCCCCCAACGCGCCACAGAGACACCCCCTTTCCAGCCTCCCTACTGCCAGCCCCCAGTGCCAGACACCCCAATCCAGCCCCCAACGCGCCAGAGACACCCCCACTCTAGCCCCCCGGCTCGGGGAGTGACCAAACCTCCCGCGATTCGGGGCTCTCTCTTACACGAGTAACTGTAACCCCCCGCCCCCGCCCCCGCCCCCTGCTTGTTCGCCCTCTCCCGGCGCTGGAGCGACCCCCCCCCCCCCGCAGCCCCCCTGGCGGGGAGATGGGCTCGGGGGCGGGGCCACATGCCTCCCCCGAAGCGAAATGGGGGGTAAATTTACGAGGGGGGGGACGGGAAAACCCCCGGCGGGGCTGGGAGATCGGGGGCGGAGCCTGCAATGGCCCCGCCCCTCGGCGCGCTCAGTCTCGCCCCACAGGCCCAGTTCCCGCCTCCCCCTGACAAGCAGCCCGAGGGTTGCGGGGGGCGGGGCTATAAGGAAGGTCGTTGCCAGGCAGTGGGAGGGGCCAGCGCTGGGGGAGGGGTTATGGCCCTAACATGGGAAACAGCCAACTGCGCCTGGAGGGCGGGGCGGGGCATCCAATGGAGGCGGGGCTTGGTGGGAAGTCACATGGACAGGGCGAGTTGGACGCCCGCCAACGGCGAGGGCCGGCGGGGTCGCGGGAGGGGTAGTTGTTGTGTCCAGCCAATCAGGAGGCGAGAAAGTGATGACGCTCAACGGACTGAGCGATTGGCCAATCAGAGAATTCCGCCTTCATCATGTGGGACTGATTGAGGGGACCAGCCAGTAAGAGAAGCCTCCGAGGTCACGTGGGAAAAGGCGCCGTTGGTCGAGCCATTGAGGGAGCCCAGTTCGGGTCACATGAGGAGGGCGACGAATCCAGCCAATAGGCGGGGAGAACTGATGTCACGTGCGGGGAAGTGGCCGCCGCCAGTCAATGAGAGGACGGCATGGGCTCACGTGACGCTAGGGTAGCGTGAGGGCTACCCCGTTGCATTTTGGCCAATAGGAGGCCGCCCCCCTCACGTGACCCAGAACGTCACTGCGGGAAGCCGGGGACGGGCGCTACGGCAGCCGGGAAGCGGCGATGTCGGGGGACGGCGAACGCTCCCCGTTGCTGCCCGCGGAGCTTGGCGAGCCGGGCACTGCCGGGGCGGGCGGGACCCTGGCCGGGCCTGGCGGGCTCGTGCCCTCCGCGCCGCTCCCACCCTACGGGGGCCCCGCGGCAGGGAAGCCGGCCCCGCCCCATGGTGAGCGGCCCCGCCCCAGGGCCCCGCAGGGGCGGGGCCGTATGGGCGGGGCTGTGGGGGGCTGCAGGTTACGGGGCGGGGTTAGGGGTCTCGGTGGGCGGGGCTGTGGGGGCTGCAGGTTACGGGGCAGGGTTAGGGGTCTCGGTGGGCGGGGCTGTGGGGGGCTGCAGGCTCCGGGGCGGGGTTAGGGGTCTCGGGGGCGGGGCTGTGGGGCCTGCAGGTTACAGGGCGGGGTTAGGGGTCTCGGTGGGCGGGGCTGTGAGGGCTGCAGGTTAGGGGCGGGGTTAGGGGTCTCGGTGGGCGGGGCTGTGGGGGCTGCAGGTTAGGGGCGGGGTTAGGGGTCTCGGTGGGCGGGGCTGTGAGGGCTGCAGGCTCCGGGGCGGGGTTAGGGGTCTCGGTGGGCGGGGCTGTGGGGGGCGGCAGGTTACGGGGCGGGGTCAGGGGTCTCGGTGGGCGGGGCTGTGAGGGCTGCAGGTTATGGGGCGGGGTTAGGGGTCTCGGTGGGCGGGGCTGTGGGGCCTGCAGGTTACGGGGCGGGGTTAGGGGTCTCGGTGGGCGGGGCTGGGGGGGGCTGCTGGTTACGGGGGGGGGGGGGGGGTCTCGGTGGGCGGGGCTGTGGGGCCTGCAGGTTACGGGGCGGGGTTAGGGGTCTCGGTGGGCGGGGCTGTGGGGGCTGCAGGTTACGGGGCGGGGTCAGGGGTCTCGGTGGGCGGGGTTAGGTGTATCGGTGGGCGGGGCTGTGGGGGCTGCAGATGTCAGGGAGGGGCTGGTGGGCGGGGCTAAGGGAACTGGGCGGAGCTCTGCGGGTTGCTGAGCTGAGGGCTGGAGGGTGGCACTGGGACTGGGGAAGGAGCTTGGGGAGGTGGCCGTGGCTAAGGGGCCTAGCACAGGCTGGCTTATGGGTGGCTGTAGCCTGTGGTTCCCTTGCCCAGGCTTCCCACCGTTCCCAGACGGGCATCCAGCTGTGCTGCCCGGCGAGGACCCCCCGCCCTACTCCCCCATGGCCAGCCCCGACAGTGGCAGCGCCCCCATGATCACCTGCCGCGTCTGCCAGAGCCTCATCAACGTGGAGGGCAAGATGCACCAGCACGTGGTGAAGTGCAGCGTCTGCAACGAGGCCACGGTGAGCTGGGAGCCCCGTGGGGGCTGGGCCAGGCTGGGGTGATCTTGAGGCTGTCCCTGGGGGGCTGGATCCCCCATTAACCTCCCCACGAGGTCCCTCTACCCTCTTCCCTTGCCGTATGCCTGTCTCTGTCTTTCCAGCGAGCCTGGCTGGGGCCTCTGAGGGGCCCCCCAGGAATGGGAGGGATTTGGGGGTTGTTTGTTGGCCCCTGGCAGAAGGTGTCGGAAGAAGGTTACCCTGTAGAGCTGGAATGGTAATTCTCAGCTCTGAAGATCCCCTTGGGATCTGGCTGGAGCTGGGAGACCCCAAGGCTGGGACCAGGGGAAGTGGAGCAAAAGGTCTGAGCTTGCTGTGCTGCCTCCAGAGCCAGGGATAGAACCCAGGTGTCCTGGCCTCCAGCACCCCCCAGGCTCAGGCCTCCTCTTTGTCTCTGCTGCAGCCGATCAAGAACGCTCCCCCAGGGAAGAAGTATGTGAGATGTCCCTGCAACTGCCTGCTGATCTGCAAGGTGACGTCCCAGCGCATCGCCTGTCCCCGGCCCTACTGGTGAGCCATGGAGAGGGTTCCCCTGCTGTCCTGGGCTGGGGGGGAGGGGAGGCACGGCACCGAGGGCACACCGGGCCTGGGTGATGCTTCCCGGGGCTCCTGAGTGGGAGGAAACCTTGTCTGTGCCCGACCAGCCTTCGCTTCAGGAACACAACTTGCATTGTAGATACAACGCCCTCGCTCTCAGCCATGCAGATGTCTCGTGGTGAATTATAGTGTGCAGCTATCGGACCCCAGGGATCCCTGTAACCTCCTGGGCACCCCCTGTGCCCCCTGCCAGTTGGCACCAGTGGTCCCTGGGTCACAGCCGGACTTGGTACCCAGGACAGGGCAGGGCTCCAGTTTCATCTGTGTTGCTTTCTCTCCCCTGCTGCAGCAAAAGAATCATTAACCTGGGCCCGGTGCACCCGGGGCCCCTGAGCCCTGAGCCTCAGCCTGTGGGAGTGCGGGTCATCTGTGGGCACTGCAAGAATACTTTCCTGGTAAGCAGGGGCAGCCAGGACTCTTGGGTTCTGTCCCTGGCTCTGGGAGGGGTGCGGGGTGTTGGGGGGTTCAGCCGGGGGTCTGGGAACCAGGACTCCTGTGTTCTGCCTGTGGGAAGGGAGTGGTGTCTTGTGAGTAGAGATAGGGGGAGGCTGGGAGCCAGGACTCCTGGGTTCTATATTTGGCTCTAGGAGGGGAGTATAGTGGATAGGGCAGGAGGCTGGGAGCCAGGACTCCTGGGTTCTGGCTGGGGGAGGGACGTGGGGTGTAATGGGTAGAGCGGGAGGCTGGGAGCCAGGACTCCTGGGTTCTGGCTGGGGGAGGGACGTGGGGTGTAATGGGTAGAGCGGGAGGCTGGGAGCCAGGACTCCTGGGTTCTGGCTGTGGGAGGGCTGTGGGGTGCAGCGGGTAGAGCGGGAGGCTGGGAGCCAGGACTCCTGGGTTCTGGCTGGGGGAGGGACGTGGGGTGCAGCGGGTAGAGCGGGAGGCTGGGAGCCAGGACTCCTGGGTTCTGGCTGGGGGAGGGATGTGGGGTGTAATGGGTAGAGCAGGAGGCTGGGAGCCAGGACTCCTGGGTTCTGGCTGGGGGAGGGGAGTGGGGTGCAGCGGGTAGAGCGGGAGGCTGGGAGCCAGGACTCCTGGGTTCTGGCTGGGGGAGGGCTGTGGGGTGTAATGGGTAGAGCGGGAGGCTGGGAGCCAGGACTCCTGGGTTCTGGCTGGGGGAGGGGAGTGGGGTGCAGCGGGTAGAGCGGGAGGCTGGGAGCCAGGACTCCTGGGTTCTGGCTGGGGGAGGGACGTGGGGTGCAGCGGGTAGAGCAGGAGGCTGGGTTTCCCATGTGTGTTTCTCTCTGGTTCTCATTCTCCCAGTGGACAGAGTTCACAGACCGCACCTTAGCCCGCTGCCCGCACTGCCGCAAAGTGTAAGTTTCTTGCCCCTCCCCACGGCGAGACCCATTGCCCTGGGCCACAGCTACAGGCCAGAGAGAGGCCTGGTCCTGGGGGTGGGAGTCGGCCCTCATGGGCTTGGGAGGCCGAGGAGTGGAAGGGGCTGGGAAAGCGAGGCCTAAGTGTGGGGTCTAAGGGCATGGGGAGTGGTTGAGCTCAGAGGCAGGACTCCTGGGTTCTCTCCCCGGCTCTGGGAGAGGAATGGGGTCTAGTGGGCGGGGGCAGGGGGCCAGGACTTCTGGGTTCTCTCCTCGGCTCTGGGAAGGGAATGGGGTCTAGTGGGCGGGGGCAGGGGGCCAGGACTCCTGTGTTCTCTCCCCAGCTCTGGGAAGGGAATGGGGTCTAGTGGGCGGGGGCAGGGGGCCAGGACTCCTGGGTTCTCTCCACGGCTCTGGGAAGGGAATGGGGTCTAGTGGGCGGGGGCAGGGGGCCAGGACTCCTGGGTTCTCTCCCTGGCTCTGGGAAGGGAATGGGGTCTAGTGGGCGGGGGCCGGGGGCCAGGACTCCTGGGTTCTCTCCCCGGCTCTGGGAAGGGAATGGGGTCGGGGGCCAGGACTCCTGGGTTCTCTCCCCGGCTCTGGGAAGGGAATGGGGTCTAGTGGGCGGGGGCAGGGGGCCAGGACTCCTGGGTTCTCTCCCTGGCTCTGGGAGGGGAATGGGGTCGGGGGCCAGGACTCCTGGGTTCTCTCCCCGGCTCTGGGAAGGGAATGGGGTCTAGTGGGCAGGGGCAGGGGCCAGGACTCCTGGGTGTCCATGTCTGACTCTGACTCTCTCCCCCCAGCTCCTCCATCGGGCGCAGGTACCCCTGGAAGAGATGCATCTGCTGCCTCCTCCTGGGTGTCGTAGTGGCTGTAGCTGCCACAGGCCTAGCGGTGAGTGTGGGACCGGGGCAGGGGAGCGGGCTGTGCTGATGGAGCCGTAAGACTGCCCAGGGCGTCCGAGTCTCTGTGCTGCCCTGGGAGAAAGGGGGCATTGAGTGGGGAGGGGCCTGTTGGACATAGAACCCAGGAGTCCTGATTCCAAACCCCTCCCCCCGCAACCATTAGCCCCCCCTCCCCGCGCAGAGCCGGGCTGGAACCCAGGAGTCCTGACCCTGCTGTCTCTCTCCGCGCAGTTTGGCACATGGAGGCACGCCCGGCGGTACGGCGGGATCTACGCCTCCTGGGCGCTGATCATTCTGCTGGCCGTGCTGTGTCTGGGCCGGGCCATGTACTGGGCCTGCATGCGAGTCAGCCACCCCGTCCAGAACTTCTCCTGAGCCGCCCCTGCCGCGCGGATCAGCCAGCTCCTGCCCAGCCCCCTGGTCCGCTCCTGTGCCTCTCGCCTTGCTCCTGCTCCCCTCCCATCCTGCCGGAGCCTGAGCAGGAGACCCCCACGGGACGGGACCAATGGCGGCGGCTGCGGTGGTCTCAAGGGCAAGGGGCCCGCCAGCCCAAGAGGGCAGCTGAACTCTGGTAGTTCTGTCTGGACCAACCCGAGAGGGAGCTGGATTCCAGTGGCTTGGCTGGGACCCACCACCCAGGAGACCGGGAACCCACCCAGCCAAGGGACACTGGGTGACAGAGAGAGGACACCCCCGCTCCCCTCCCCAAGGGAGACTGGATGATGGAGCTGGGACCCACCACCCCAGAGACCCCACACACCCAAAGGACACTGGACGATAGAGCTGGGACCCACCACCCCAGAAACCCCACGCACCCAAGGGACACTGGATGACGGAGCTAGGACCCCCCCACCCAAGGGACACTGAACGATGGAGCTGGGACCCACCACCCCGGAGACCCCACGCGCTCAAGGGACACCGGACGATGGAGCTGGGACCCACCACCCCAGAAACCCCACGCACTCAAGGGACACTGGATGACAGAGCTAGGACCCCTCCACCCAAGGGACACTGGACAATGGAGACGGGACTCACCACCCTTGAGACCCCATGCACCCAAGGGACCCTGGACAATGGAGTTGGGACCCACCATCCCCTCCCAAGGGACACTGGACGATGGACCTGGGACCCACCACCCCGGAAACCCCCCGCACCCAGGGGACACTGGAGCTGGAACCTCCTCCCCTCTCCACAACACCCTCTGCACCCAAGGGACCCTGGCTGACAGAGCGGCAACCCAGTGCCCAGGATGAGGTGGCCGCTTAGTCACTGAGCGTCCCACATCCGTCCTGATGGGGGCACTGCCATGCCCAGCACCTCCTTGGTCTGCAGGGAAGTGGCGTGGGAGGTGGCCCCACAGTGGGGGGGCATTGAGTACATTCTGGGGGGGTGGGACCCGCTGGGGAGGGGAGCTGACACCGGGGGATGAGAAGGATTCAGCTCACTGCTGCTTCATGATGGGGTCACCTCTTAGACCACCATTCACCCCACTGATCTGTGCTCTGTCAGCCATGCCCCCCGCCTCCCAAGCCGGCCTGTCCCTGCCCTGGGGCCACATCGGAGCTGGCGCCTCCTAGAGGGGACAGACCCCATGTCCCGTTCCCTTCCTCACTGACCCAGCCTGTCCCTGCCCTGGGGCCAGGTGGGAGCCGGCGCCTCCTAGAGGGGACAGACCCCATGTCCCGTTCCCTTCTCACTGACCCAGCCTGTCCCTGCCCTGGGGCCAGGTGGGAGCCGGCGCCTCCTAGAGGGGACAGACCCCATGTCCCGTTCCCTTCTCACTGACCCAGCCAGTCCCTGCCCTGGGGCTAGGTGGGAGCCGGCGCCTCCCAGAGGGGACAGACCCTGGGCCCCTTTCCCTGCCCCCCCCCGAGCCAGCCAGTGTCCACCCTGGGGCTGGATGTGAGCCAGGGCTGCCTAGAGGGGACAGGCCTGTGCCCCTGCTCTGTTTAGGGACCAAAGGTAACTTTTATTTGGGTGGGGGAGCTGGGGGGGGGGCAGCCCCTGTCCCAATCCCAATCCTCCCCCCGGCAGGGGCAGCTGGGGGTGCTGTCTCTGCTGCCCGGGGGGAAGCTGCTCTGGGTTTGCTCTCTTCCCCCCCCCACCTCCCCGCCCGGCTGCTCTGGTTCTTTGCACATTCCTGGGGGTGGGGAGCCAATGGGTAATAGCCCCCTTGCATGGGGGCCCTGAGCCTTCCCAGCATGCCTGTGAGCTCCCCCCCCCCCCAGGGCCACCCCTTCCCATCCAGCCCCTCACCCCCCCCTTGGGCTGATGGCTGCAGCCTGGGGAGCAGAGCGCTGCCCCCATTGCTGCATGGGGTGTGTGATACTAACTCAGTCCCCTCTCGACACGCCTCTTGGCTGGGCCCTGCCTCCTCGGGGGTGTGGTTTGAGGACCCCCAGGGGGCTGCAGGGGACCAGGGGGAGCTCCCCAGAGGGCTGGTGATGAGGGGCGCCTGGTGCTGGCCTCCCGCTCGGGGAGGGAGAACGGAACATCTCCGGCCTTGGTTCTTCAGGGATCTTTGCGGGGTGGGACGGGTTCATCCCCTTTGCTGGGGCTCCTCGCTGCTCTGGCTTGTACATACGGACCCCTCCCCTGTACATAGCTATTTAAATCCAGCCCCAGGCTCCTTCCCCCTCCCCACCCCACCCTGTGCAGCGCTACTTTAATCCGGTGTGTCTGGCCCAGCCTGGGGAGGGCTGGCCTGATGGACACCCTGACTGTAAATAAAGAGATTCCACATGCCACCCACCTGCCTGGCTCCCTCGCTCTGCCCCACGGTGACGGGGGGGGCTGGGTCTGTTGCCAGGCTGAGAGCCTACCAGCTCGTTACACCACAGGGGCAAAAGAACAGCCACGGATGGGGGGGGGGGTGGGGGCGGGGGCACACTCCTCGGCCAGCCCGCCCGCACTGTGAGGCCTGATCTGAGCTGGTACCCCCTGGAGGGAAAAGGCCCCATGTCCCATCCCCACCCCAAGCCAGCCAGTCCCTGCCATGGGGCTGGCACCCCCTAGGTGGGCGGTCCTTGAAGGTGTCTGAGGTATCCAGCTAGGGGGCCGATTGGAGCTCAGTCCCGAGTGCTGGCACCCCCTAGAGCCTCCTGCTCCTGCCTTGGATGTGGATTTCTGGGAGGGGAGTGGGGTCTAGTAGTTATAGCGGGGAGCCAGGACTCCTGGGTTCTCTCCCAGCTCTGGGGGGTGGGAGGGGCAGGGTATGTAACGAGTCATGGGAGAGAAGTGTCCTGTGCGTGGACTGGTGTCTCCACCGGGCCGGGGCTGGATCCATCCCTTTGCTGGAGACGTGGGGGCCCCCTGAGGGTGTCCCTCTGTAGGACCCCAACTCCTCCTCGGCCCACGTGTGGCTGAAACAGCCGCGGATGGAGTAAGGCAACCCCTGTCCATGCCCTCCCCAGGGGCCAGAGGGCTCTGCCCTTTTGTTGCACCCCAACCCCCCCCTTCAGGCGTGGAGTTGGTGGGGCTCCCCCAGAGCAGTGGGGCTGGGATGGAACGTCCCACTGAGAGGCAGGGGACAGTTCTCCCCCTCCCACCAATGGGCTCAGGCTCTCTGCAGACTCAGGCAGCATCCGTCACACTCAGCGCAGCTCCCCCTTGCCCAGCCATTATTTCTGTAACTGGGAGCTGAGTGTCTGCAGGGATCCCTCCGTTCTGGGCTGTGATCTCCCAGGCAGGGACCCCAGTCCATCTCTGCCCCCCTTCACTCGCAGCTGAAAGGCCAAGGAGCAGCGTGAGGGTGAATGTCTCCCAGCCCCGCCTCACTCCCCGCCAGCGTGAGATGAAACACACCATCTCCTTTCAAAGCCTTTAATCAATGCTCTTCACAGCTCTGTGGCCCCCCACTGAGAATGGGGGGCTGGTCTCAAGGTGAGGCAGCAGCTTAATTCTACAGGTAAAAAATAGTTCCTGGGGTGAGGAATTCTCTGGGGGCTAGGATGGGGGGCAGCAAGAGGGGAGGCTGGTATATGGGGGGGGGTTCTTGGATGGCCCTTAGTGGGTACATTAGTCCAGGGGGGCTCTTCTCATGCGGGGGGGTGCTCCTGGCGTCTGGGACTGGAGTGTCACTGGGTGAATTTGGGGGTTCCGGGCTGAATTTGGCGGCTCATGGTATCTGGGATGGGGAGGGGCCAGGGCCCACAAATTGGGGGTTGAATCAGGTCTTATTCGGGGGCAAAGTCACCCCCGCTCATGGTGTGGGGGGCCCTTTCCCTCTACTCCCCCTGGCCTCACAGGGCCATATGGGGCACATGGGCCCAATCCCCTCTTGCTCACAAAGCCATAGAGGAGTGTACGGGCCACCCTGCTCACAGGACTACAGAGAGAGGGGGCAGGGCCATAGGGATCTCCCCACCTCATGCAGGGCCATACAGAGGTGTATGGGCCACTCCCACAGCTAGAGAGAGGGTGTTGAGCCCATACCTAGCTGTATGGCCCCAACCCTTGCTCACAGGGCTATACAGGAGTGTTCAGGCCATATCACACTGTATGGCCTCCCCCACGCAGAGCCATATAGGGCCACAAGGACCATATCAGGCCGTATGGCCCAACCACCCCCATCATAGCAGGCTGCATAGGCCACCCCACTCCCAGGGCCGTACAGGGGTGTTGGGACCATATTGGGCTGTATGCCCCCCGCCACCCCGCTCCCAGGGCCATACAGGGGTGTTGGGACCATATTGGGCTGTATGCCCCCCGCCACCCCACTCCCAGGGCCGTACAGGGGTGTTGGGACCATATTGGGCTGTATGCCTCCCGCTCCCAGGGCCATACAGGGGTGTTGGGACCATATCGGGCTGTACGGCCCCCCCACCCCCGCCCCGCTCCCAGGGCTGTACAGGGGTGTTGGGACCATATCAGGCTGTATTTCTGCCCCCTCCCAGGGCCATACAGGGGTGTTGGGACCATATCGGGCTGTATGGCCCCCCACCCCCACCCCGCTCACAGGGCCACGTAGAGAGTGATGGGGCAGTGGTCGCTGCCCATGGCCTGGGAGCGGATCTTGCTGTCGCACAGCGCCCCCAGCAGGCGTGTCGAGAGCAGGAAGTAGTCGAGGCGCCAGCCCACGTTCTTGGCGCGAGCGTTCATCATGTACGTCCAGAAGGTGTAGGCGTGGGGCGTCGTGGGGTAGAGGTGGCGGAAGGTGTCAGTGAAGCCGGCCGCCAGCAGCTCCCCAAAGCCCTGGCGCTCCTCAGGCGTGAAACCCGCCGACTTCTTGTTGCCCTTGGGGTTCTTCAGGTCGATCTCCGCGTGGGCCACGTTGAGGTCCCCGCACACCACCAGGGGCTTGCGAGCATCCAGCCCCCGCAGGTAGGCCCGGAAGGCAGCATCCCAGCGCTGGCGGTACTCCAGCCGCACCAGCCCCCGGCCCGCGTTGGGCACGTAGGCCGTCACCACGAAGTGCGAGGGGAACTCGGCCGTGATCACCCGGCCCTCCTGGTCGTGCTCCTCCTCACCTGCCGGGAGACACGGGGCACATGTCAGAGGGCAAAGGGGAGAGGCCACGGGTGTGGGGGGATGCATGGGCCACGGGAAAGGCCAGAGGGCCTGGCGGAGGCTGTAGGGGGCGCAGGGGGCCTGGCAGAGGTTGGTAGGGGGCACAGTGGGCAGGGAGGCTGGGGGAGGGGGCAGGTCCCTACCGATGCCGTAGGTGATGCTGAGCGGCTCAGTCTTGCAGAGCAGAGCCACCCCACTGTAGCCCTCCTTGGCGCCGGCGCAGGCCCAGTACTTGTGGGGGTACTCGGGCATCTCCCGCATCTCGGGGGGCAGCAGCTTCTCTGCACACTTGGTCTCCTGCAGGCACAGCACGTCGGGGTCCTCCTCACGCACCCACTGTGTGGGGAGAGCGGGGTCAGCGGGGCTGGGAGCCTGGAGACCTGGGGTCCCTCTCCAGCCTTGGGAGAGGAGTGGGGCTAATGGTTGTGGGGGGGTGGGCATGAGAGCCAGGATTCCTGGGGTCCATCCCTTGGGTACCGCATGATATCACAGGTGCCTCACTGCTCTCTAACTCTGCTACTGCCCCGCCCCCTTCTCAGGAACCCCCCAGACCCCTTTCTCTGGGAACCTCATAGGATGAGGAAGAGAACCCAGGTATCCTGCCCCCCAGCTTCACCCCACTTCCCTCCGGTTTATCCCTTCCCTCGGAGCACATGCGTCCTCCCTGCCCCTGGCTGTGGATCTCCGGCGCTGCTTGCTGGGGACCAGCCAGACCAGCAACAGCACTTTGAGACCAGTAAAACTGCTTCCACACTACGGACAGTCCCAGATCCAAAGGGGAATCGTTTCGTCCGACCGCTTGGATAGCACAGGCTGGAGAACCGCCCTGCAACAATTCCTAGCACAGAGCTGTTCAAAACTGCCAGGAATGGAGAATCCACCACGACCCTTGGCACATTGTTCCAAATAGTCACCTTCATTATTAAAAATGTCCCCCTTATGGCCAGGCTGCATTCGTCAAGCTTCAGCTCCCAGAAGTAAAAGAACCTCGGCAGCTACTCCAGATTCGTCTGTTTCTACATCCCGGAGTCGTATGCAGGCCCCAGCAAAGTCCTGCGAGCTCCTACCCAGCTGCTTCTCCGTCCTCACCCCTAAACCCGTCCCAGACTTCAGACCCATTTTAACGATCCCACTGGAACCAAACCAGGTACAAATCTGGCTGTGGACCAAGCTCAAGGGAATCAGCCATTCCTGAACCCACGTTAACCGTTTCAGCTTTTACAGCTGCAACATTTCCCCCCTGTCCAGCGGGATTTGGGGGATGACAAATGTCAATTTTGAGTTAAAATTTCATTCTGTGTTAGGAAAAGCAAACGTGTTTGGCGATTTAGGACCTCCCACCCCCTCCGGCCCCAATCCCCATTTACTGATGGAAATGTAACAGAGACAGGATGCCTAGGATTCAAATGGCCTGTTTTCCTCCTATTCTAGGACGTCCCCAGACGTCTCTGACTTTGGAGAAGAGTTAGTGAGTGCCGAAGGGCCCTAGGAGTCCGGGGCGGCAGCAGAGCGGGAGGGGCCACTGAGAAGCTCTGTATCTCTGACACTGGGTGACTTTTCCAGTGCACGTCCACGTTCCCACAGCCCTGCCGTTGTTCACTGTGCTCAACTTGGAGGCACAGAGCAGGAGAGGAAAATGGAATAAATCTAAAAATCCCAAATTTCTGGATTTGCAAAAAATCCCCAAATTGTGAATGTGGGAATCCAAACTCCAGGTGGAAAATTTGACCCATGAAATTCACTGCAAAATCCACCCCCACCCCGGAAAATTTTTTCTGCAGGGAAAAACCCCAATCCCTAACTCGGCTAGAGCATTTCTCAGCAGAGCTCAAAGGAGGTCAGGATCCTTATCCCCACTGCAAAGGTGGGGAAACCGATGCACAAGAAGGGGAAGGGACTGGCCCACGGTCACCTAGCAGGTCAATGGCAGAGCCAGAGAGAGAACCCAGAAGTCCTGGCTCCCAGCCCCACTGCTATAACCCACTAGACCCCCCTCCCCTTGCTGGGATAGAACCCAGGAGTCCTGGCTCCCAGCCCCCCCCTGCTGTAAGCTCTCTAGCTGTAGTCATTAGGATCTGCAGGGACGGGGTGGCCTTAGCCCCCGGCACCCTGGTACTCCCCACTGTAGACCAGGGCCCCAACCCGGGTGGTCCGAACTGGGGAGGAGATGCCTAGCCCAGCGAAGACTGGCAGAGCCCAGCGCCTGGGAGAGCCACTCCTACCTCCAGCCCCTTCTTCTTGACCCAGGCCCGGAGCCCATCCACATTCCACGACGTGACCTTCAGGGTGTACTTCTGCCCACCGGGGGAGGTGAGCTTGTTGGGTGGATCCTGGTACAGGATGGGGCCCTCTGCGATCTTCTCCTTGGGGCCCTTGGCTGCCCCCTTCTTGCTCTTCTTTGCCTCGGGCTCTGTGGAGGGGGAGAGAGAACGAAACTGGGACGTGACTGGGGGGGGTGCCAAGAACGTAAGACTGGCCCTACGGGGTCAAACCAAAGGACCATCCAGCCCTCCTAGCATGATGCACAAGAAATGATGGGGCGCGCCCAGTGGTGAGCTGCTGCCGGTTCGCACCGGTTCGCAGGAACCGGTTGTTAAATTTAGAATCCCTTTTAGCACCGGTTGTAAAGGGCTTTTAAATTTAACAAAAGCTCCAGCAGCTCCCTGCCCCCGACCCCAGCTCACCTGGCTCCAGCTCTGCCTCCTCCTCCGAAGGCTCCCCCTCCCAGCTTCCTGCCAATCAGCTGTTAGCGCAGGAAGCCGGGCTGGGCTGAGAAGGAAGGCAGCTTCCTGCAGGTGAGCTGGGGCGGGGAGGCACAAGGAGGGCTCTAGGCACCACGCGTCTGGCCCCAGCCCCGGCCCCCGACTCCGGCTGGCCGGCGCGGCTCTGGGCCGGCCCCCAGCTCTGGGCTGGCCCCCAGTCCCGACTGCAGGTCGGCCCCCGATTTCGGGCTGGCCCGCGGCTCTGGCCCGGCCCCCAACTCCAGCCCAGCACCCGCGGCTCCCAGCCCCGACTCTGGGTGGCACGGCCCCCATCTCCAGGCAGCGCAGTAAGGGGGGCAGGGAGCAGGGAGAGGGTGTTGGATAGAGGGCGGGGGGGGTGGATTAGGGTCGGGACTGGGGGCAGTCCGCGGGCAGGGACCAGGGGAATTGATTGGGGGCACGGGTCCTAGGGGGCAGTCAGGAAGGACCAGGGGTTGGATGGGGCGGTGGGAGGCAGTCAGGGGCAGGGGTTCCAGGGGCAGTGGGGACAGAGAGAAGGGGGGGTAGGATGGGGCAGGGGTCCCGGGGGCCATCAGGAATCAGAGGAGAGATTGGATGGGGCAGCAGGGGGCAGTTAGGGGACAGGGAAGGGGGGTGGATGGGGCAGGGGTCCTGGGGGGCGGGGCAGGAGTCCCGGGGGGCGGGAGGGCACGACCCCCTCATGGGGTGAGGAGGAGGGAACCGGTTGTTAATATTTTGGCAGCTCATCACTGGGCGCGCCATGGCGCCGTGCCACGGGGAGCAGGGAGGGGTTGCTGTGCCACGCGGGGAGCAGGGAGGGGGCACCGTGCTGCGGGGAGGCGGCGCCATGCCGCGGGGAGCAGGGAGGGGGCGCCGTGCCGCGGGGAGCAGGGAGGGGGCGCCGTGCCGCGGAGCGGGAGGCGGCGCCGTGCGCGGGAGCGGGAGGCGGCGCCGTGCCGCGGGGAGCGGGGAGGGGGCGCCGTGCCGTGGGGAGCGGGGAGTCGGCGCCGTGCCGCGGGGAGCGGGGAGGGGGCACCGTGCTGCGGGGAGCGGGGAGGGGTTGCTGTGCCGCGGGGCCACGGTTACCTGGGGCCTCGAACTCGTCCGCGCTGTCCACATCCTCTGCCTTCTTCCCCCGTTTGGGCATCTCCCGCCACCAGCTGGGCCCTGCACTGAGGAGCCGACACCGCCGAGCCACGAGTCGCAGGATCCTGTGGGGGGGGGAGCGGGCGGACACAGGGCAATCAGTACCCAGCACTCCACAGAACCAGGGAGGATGGGCCAAGTGCCCATTCCCGCTCCCCAGCCAATCACAAACCTTCTTGCATTAGTCACCCGCTCCTTGGCCAATCACAGAGCTCCGTGTACAATAACCCCCCGCTCCCTGGCCAATCACAGAGCTCCGGGTACAATAACCCCCCCCCGCTCCCTGGCCAATCACAGAGCTCCGGGTACAATAACCCCTCGCTCCCTGGCCAATCACAGAGCTCCGGGTACAATAACCCCCCCCCCGCTCCCTGGCCAATCACAGAGCTCCGGGTACAATAAACACCCACCTGCCGGGCCAGTCGCAGCGCTCCCGCGCACTCAGCCCCCTCCGCCTCTCACCGCCCGGCTCCCGGCCAACCAGGCCCCGCTCCGAGCCCCGCGCGCCCCACGGCCCGTCCGGGAACAAAGCGCAGCAGAGCCCGATCGGGACACGTGCGGCAGGGTCACGTGCCGGGGGAGGGGCGGGGCTAGAGCGTCGCGCTGTCACGTGCCGGAGGCCTGGGGCCGCAGGGGACTGAGGGGGACGGGAATGGGCGGGGCTCCCGTGTCACGTGCGCAGGGAGGGACTAGGCCCTGCGGTGTCACGCGGGGGCAGGAGTGGGCGTGGCCACAGCGCTCCGGTGTCACGTGCCGCGCGAGGGGCGGGGCTCCGCTCTGAGGCGGGAGCGGGAGGCCCCGGGCTGCCCGGCCATGCGCGCGGTGACGGTGCTGGGGCTGGAAGGCAGCGCCAACAAGGTGGGGGCGGGGCTGGTGCGGGACGGGCGGGTGCTGAGCAACCCCCGCCGGACCTTCGTGCCCGCGCCGGGCCAGGGTGAGCCGGGCCCCCCGCCGCCGCCATCCGCCCCCGCCCGGGCCCCCAACCCCTAACCCGCCCACAGCTTCCCCATCCCGGGCCCCGCCGCCATCCGCCCCGCCCCCTCCCGCCCCCCAACCCCCGCCCCGGGACCCCCGCCCGCCATCCGCCCCCGCCCCCATCCCGGGACACCCCGCCCGCCATCCGCCCCCGCCCGGGCCCCCAACCCCTAACCCGCCCCAGCTTCCCCCATCCCGGCCCCCGCCATCCGCCCCCATCCCGGGACACCGCCCGGGCCCCAACCCCTAACCTGCCCCAGCTTCCCCATCCTGGCCCCCAACCCCTGCCCCGCCCCATCCCGGGCCCCTCCTGCCGCCATCCGCCTCCTCCCGGGCCCCCAACCCCTAACCCGCCCCAGCTTCCCCTATCCCGGACCCCCAACCCCAGCCCTGCCCCATCCCGGCCCCCGCCGTCATCCGCCCCGCCCGGCCCCCAACCCCTAACCCGCCCCAGCTTCCCCGCCATCCGCCCCCTCCGGGACCCCGTCCGCCTCCGTCTGCCCCCACCCCCTCCCGGGTCCCCAACCCCCTCCCGGTCCCCGGCCCCTCGTCCGTCTCCGTCTGCCCCGGGCCCCCTCGTCCGCCTCCGTCTGCCCCCGCCCCATTCCGGACCCCCGCCATCCGCCCCCCCCTCCCGGGCCCCCCCCCCTACCCCGCCCACAGCTTCCCCATCCCGGCCCCCGCCATCCGCCCCTGCCCCCCCCGGGCCCCTCGTCCGCCTCCGTCTGCCCCCGCCCCATTCCGGACCCCCGCCATCCGCCCCGCCCCCTCCCGGGCCCCCAACCCCTACCCCGCCCACAGCTTCCCCATCCCGGGCCCCCGCCTCCGGGACCCCGTCCGTCTCCGTCTGCCCCCTGCCCCATCCCGGACCCCCGCCTCCCCATCCCCTACCCGCCCTGGCCACTCCATCCCGGGCCCCCTTCCACCTCCGTCTGCTCCCGCCCCTGCCTCGCCCCATCCCCCGTCCGCCGCCATCCCCGTCCATCCCCTTCCTGCCCCCGTCCTTACCCATCCCTACCCCGCCCCATCCCGCCCATTCACCCCAGACTGGGCCCCCTGTCTGCCCCCTTGTGCCCGGGACCCCTCCCCACCCCGTCCGCCCCATTCCTCCTCCGTCTGCCCCCATCCCTCTACCCCGCCCAGGGACCCCCGGCCGGGCCCCGCCAACGTTAGCCCTCCCCTTACCCCCCCCAGGGACCCACTGTCCACCCAGCCCCTGTGCCCCTACCCTGCCCCAGGCCCATCCCGTCCTTACTCATCCCCTTCGTCCACCCACAGTGCCCGGGACCCCTCACCAGTCCCCGTCCGCCCCAGCCCCTACCCCCCCGTCGGGCCCCTCCCCCGTCCCCTTCTGTCCTTATCCCTTCCTCCTCCATATGCCCCTCCAGACGCACCCCCATCGCCCCTGCGCCCCGCCCCTGCCCTGGGACCTGTTGCCAGGCCTCCCCATCCTCACCCATCTCCCCCTCTGCCCTGGGATCCCCCCAGCCTCTCCCCGATCCCCATCTCCCCTGCACTCCCCCAGGCCTCCCCATCCCAGGCCCTGCAGGGATCCCCACCAGGACCCCCTGTCCTTACCCAGTCCTCCATCCTTCATCCATCTGCCCCCCTGCCCTGGCACCCGCTTCCCCCCCAGAACACCCTCCTCCCCCTGGACACTCTCCCCCCGGGCCTCCCTGTCCCAAACCCTGCCAGGATTCTCTCTGGGACCCCCCTCCCCAAAGCTCCCCATCCTCCCCCCCGGGTTCTCTCTACTCTCTGAGTCTGGCCCCTCATCCAGCCCCCTCGCCAAGCCAGGGTGAATCCAGGCTTCCTGATCTCCTCCTCCCCCCAAACACACGTCCCCTTTCCCCACCGCTCTGGGCCAGGATGAGTCTGGTTCCCTCCTCCAGGCCCCCCACATCCGATCCCTTTTATTCCCCCACCCACCCACCCCCGCATTTGGTCCTTGCCGGCCCCACCCCCTGATGCTGTCTCTCTGGGGCAGGGTTCCTGCCAGGGCAGACAGCGAGGCACCACCGGGGCTGTGTGCTGGCCGTGCTGCGGGAGGCTCTGCAGGAGGCAGGGCTGGAGCCCGCAGATGTGGACTGCGTGGCCTACACCAAGGGTGAGTGGGGTGGAGCCTACACACAGGGTGAGGGGGCGGGCCCTGTGCCCGGGGTGAGTGGGGAGGCTTGGGCGGGCCCTGCGCCCGGGGCGAGTGGGGGTGTGGGGACCCCCAAGGCCCCGTGCTGACCCTGCACTCTCCCTGCAGGCCCTGGCATGGGCGCCCCACTGGTGACAGTGGCCGTGGTGGCCCGGACGTTGGCCCAGCTCTGGAACAAGCCCCTGCTGGGTGTCAATCATTGCGTGGGCCACATTGAGATGGGCCGGCTGATCACGGGCGCCCAGAACCCCACCGTGCTGTACGTCAGCGGGGGCAACACCCAGGTAGGGCTGATGCTTCCCCTCCTCCCTCCCCAGCACCACACTAGGCCCCCACCCAGGAGATCCCAGCAGCCCTGTACATCCCCCCCCCCACTCTGCTTCTCTTGCCCAGGTCATCGCGTACTCGGAGCGCCGGTATCGCATCTTCGGGGAGACCATCGACATCGCTGTGGGCAACTGCCTGGACCGCTTCGCCCGTGTGCTCAAGGTGAAAGGGCAGTGGGGAGCCAGAGGGTTGGGAGTCAGGACTCCTGGGTTCTATCCCTGGCTCTGGGGGTGGGAGTGGGGTCTAGTGGTTAGAGACAGTGGGGGAGGGGGGGAATGACTGGGAGTCAGGACTTCTGGGTTCTATTCCCATTAAGTGAGTCACCCAGAGTTTGTCCGTTACCTGATTGTGGCACTTCAACATTAACAAGTTTTTTGGTATTTAATTTCCTTGCTTTTTAAAATAAGGTGTCAGCCCTAAAAGAAATCTTCCCCAATCCCCCTGGTTCCTTCACTAGCAACATTTAGCGACAGCAACATTGGAGAAATGTCGCCTCAAAATTTTAAGTCACATGACTCCAAGTTCTGGTGTGTTTGGGGTGAAGTTTTCATTTTAAACGCAAGGGGATTCCAGATTAGTGTTGGTTTTATGCACACGCTCGTCGAAAAATACTCAGTGCAATTTTAAACGTAACCTAAGTTTTTTGGAGTGGAATTTCCTTGCTTTTTTCCCCCAAGGACAGACAAATTTTCTTAGTTTGGTTACTTTTTAAACAAACTCACAATTTTATTCTCTTTATAATCCAAGAATACTGTACAAGATCAGACGATATTTAGCATATAACTTGCTTTATATAAGACTTGAAATCAATCTCTATCACAAACATTCTATAGCCTTCCATTTTTAAAAAACCTCACACCCAATTGCCTGGATTTCTTGTAAAATCCTTTTCTTCCTTGTGGCAGGAGCAACGGAAGATGAGGTTTTCTGGCATGGAATTTGCTTGCTTTTTAAAGAAAACAGTAACGTTTGTTCTCCTTCTCCCTGAAATTGCGGAAATTAAATGCCGAAATCTAAGGTTAATGGTAACTTTACAGTCAAACATTTCCAACTAAAGCCAGCATAAAATTAGATACTTTTGTCAAAGAATCTGCGCTCACTTAGTTGGAGATTTGCATTCATTTTAACATTAATCTCAGATTTTTGGCATTCAGTTTTCTGCTTTTAAAAGCCAGGTGCAGGCTGTGGGAATCTTCAGCACTCACTGAGGTTCTTGGCCTGGAATTTCCTTGTTTCTTTGCAAGTGAATCGGAAAATGATTGTGAGATTTAGCAGGAAATCAATATGGAGGTTTGGCAAAGGAGCCCCAGGCTTTGTTCCCCTCTCTGTAGCTCAGAACTGGGGGGACCGATTTCACCTGAATCCCCCTGCCCTGAGCCTCGCTGCAGGAAAGGTTTTGGCCTGAAAGGAGCTGGTGTCTTCAAGTCGTCCCATTTCCCCCCGTCCCCCCCCGAACGGACCAAAGCAAAGTGTGTGTGTGTGGGGGGGGTCACCGTGGGGCCTGGGGGGCTCGGAGGTTGGGATGGGGCCTTCTGGTACCCCCACATCCAGCCTTACCCCCCTTTGGTGTCTCTTCCTCCTAGATATCCAATGACCCCAGCCCTGGCTATAACATCGAACAGATGGCGAAGAAGTGAGTGGTACCAGCTCCGGGAGGGGCCTGGGGTCCAGGGGGCTGGAGCAGGGCTGGGGGCAGGACTCTGGGGTTAGACCCCTGGCTCTGGGAGGGTCTAACAAAGTCTCCTCCCCCCACACCCCCAGGGGACAGAAGCTGGTGGAGCTGCCCTACACAGTGAAGGGAATGGATGTCTCCTTCTCCGGGATCCTGTCCCACATAGAGGTGAGGAACCCAGAGGTCCTGGCTCCCAGCCCCTGCTCTGCCCACTAGCCCCCACTCCCCTCCCTAAGCCGGGCGGGAACCGGGCACCCTGAACCCCCTCTCTGCCCTGTAGGAGGTGGCTCACAAGATGCTGGCATCAGGAGAGTGCACCCCGGAGGATCTCTGCTTCTCTCTCCAGGTGAGGAACGGCCCAGCTCAGGGCACTGTGGGAGCTGTGGGGAGGGAGTGAGGAGGGGCAAGGGGGGTGGGGGCTGCGGGTCGGGAGTGAGGCGTGCCGGGGGGGCCGCAGAAGCGAGGAGCGCTGGGGGGGGGCAGCGGGTCGGGAGCGAGCGGCACTGTCCTAGCTGCACTGCCCCCCCAGGAGACGCTCTTCGCGATGCTGGTGGAGATCACGGAGCGGGCCATGGCGCACTGCGGCTCGCAGGAGGCTCTCGTCGTGGGCGGTGTTGGCTGTACGTGCCGGGACCATGGGGGGGGGGGGGGGTCACTGCATGGGAACCCTGCCTCCCCCCCGGTCCCCATACTTAGCCCCCCCTGCTTCCCCACTCGCCCCCTGCCTCCCTCCCCCCGGGGTCGCTGCCCTAGGGCCGGGGCTCGCTGGGCTCTCCCCTTCACACCTGGCAGGCGCAGCCTGGGGCTAGTGCCTGGGCTCAGCTGAGGCCATCACAGCTCGTGTCACTTGTGTCCTGTGACTGGGGTCTCCGCTTGAAACCTTCCCCTCCCCAGGTGTCACCAGCCTGGCCCCCCCCAGCTCTAATCCTGCCCCTCCCCCAGGTAACCTGCGGCTGCAGGAGATGATGCGGATCATGTGTGCGGAGAGGGGAGCCAAGCTGTTTGCTACGGATGAGAGGTACCGACTCCCGCCAGCTTGCCCTGTGGAGCTGGGGACCCAGCAGCCCCTCAGCCCGCCTTAGCTTGGTGGGAGCGGTGGGATTATCCCTCCAGACAGTAGCTCTTGGATTCCCCTGGGAGATTCTGGGCTATGGTGCTTTAGGGCATTGGCCCTATGCCGGAGCCAGGAGAGAACCCAGGAGTCCTGGCTCCCAACCCCCCACCTCTCCTCTTTAACCATTAGACCCTACTCCCCTTCCAGAGCCAGGGACAGAACCCAGGAGTCCTGGTTCCCAGCCCCCTCCCGCTCTAACCACTAGTCCCCATGCCGCGCTGCCTGCAGGAGGTCTCATCTGCCCCCCGTCCCCAGGTTCTGCATTGACAACGGGGCCATGATCGCGCAGGCCGGCTGGGAGATGTTCCGCACGGGGCAGGTGACGCAGCTGGAGGATTCATGGATCACGCAGAGGTAGAGGAGGGGGGAGCGAGGGGGGAGGCACCAGCCATGGGCCAGCCCCCAGCCCCCTGACTCTCTTCTCCCCACAGGTACCGGACAGACGAAGTGGAGGTGACCTGGCGCGATTAACCCCTTCCCTCCCACGCGAAGGACGGGCCCCAGAGTGGCTGCTGCCCCCGCGGGGCCCGTGCAGGGCAGGGTGGCCGCGGCTCAAGGGCCCTGCGGGCTGGAACTCAGCCTAACACACAATAAAGACATTTGCTTTTGTAAGGGGGATTCCTTTCCTGAGCCCTGGGGGCTGGGCAGGGAGCAGCCTCTGGGCCTGGCCCCAGCCCCTCACCGGGCCCCACTCAGCCTGAAACCCGCCACTGGGGCAATGAGTTGGGGTACTCAGCCTGCCTACCGTGGGCTGCAGGTCAGAGCTGGGGGGGACCAGCAGAGCTGGGGTGGCAGGGGCTGCGGGTCAGGAGTGAGGGGCACTGGCAGAGCTATGGGGGGATAAGGCTGGGTTAGATGGGGCTGTGGGTCAGGAGTGAGGGGTACTGACAGAGGGGGAGGGGGGTCAGGGATGGGCTGGCAGGGGCTGAAGGTTGGGACTCAGGCACCAGCAGAGCTGGGGGGCAGCCCAGGGCTGGGCCGGCAGGGGCTGTGGGTCGGGAGTGAGGGGCACTGGCGGGGCCGGGCCGGCAGGGACTGCGGGTCGGGAGTGAGGGGCACCGGCAGGGGCTGCGGGCCAGGAGTGAGGGGCACCGGCCGGGCCGGGCCGGCAGGGGCTGTGGGTCGGGAGTGAGGGGCACCGGCGGGGCCGGGCCGGCAGGGGCTGTGGGTCGGGAGTGAGGGGCACCGGCGGGGCTGGGGGGGGTCAATTGACGAGGTGTCAGGCGCTGTGTAAATAACAATATTTAATATTTACAATGCAGCACGGTGGGCGCCACCCCCCGGCAGGGGCAGAGCACAACGTTCCCTGGCCCAGGCAGCCGAGTCCCCACGGCAGTGTCGGAGGGGACAGCTGAGTGTTCAGAGATGGCAGCACCAGCATCAGCCCCCTGCCCAGCCGGGGGCCATGATCTGTCCAGCTGGGCCGGGCCGGGGCTGCTGCTCCACCGCGCGGGAAAGAACCCAGGTTTCCAGGCTACTCCCTCGGGCTACGCCTGCAGTGCCCCCTACTGGCAGTAGAAGGTCAGGGCATCCTGCTGGTTGCCCCGGATGAAGGCGACAGGCGGGCGCAGATCCCGGGACAGGGTCTCCAGCCAGGCCATGTAGAGGGCGCTGGGACAGGCCCCCTTGCGCACCACAGGCAGGCTCCTGCAGGGAGGGAGGGAGGGGGGTCAGTGGGGGCCATGGGGATACCCCTGAGGGCTCCCATCCCCCCCACCCCCAGGGCAGGGCCAGAGGGATCACAGAATCAGGGTTGGAAGGGACCTCAGGAGGTATCTAGTCCAACCCCTTGCTCAGAGCAGGACCAACCCCAACTAGATCATCCCAGCCAGGGCTTTGTCAAGCCTGACCTTAAAAACCTCTGAGGAAGGAGATTCCACCACCTCCCTAGGTAACCCATTCCAGTGCTTCACCACCCTACTAGGGAAATAGTGTTTCCTAATGTCCAACCTAAACCTCCCCCTCTGCAACTTGAGACCATTGCTCCTTGTTCTGTCATCTGCCTCCACTGAGAACAGCCGAGCTCCATCCTCTACGGCAGCGTTTCTCAAACGGGTCACTGCTTGTGCAGGGAAAGCCCCTGGCAGGCCGGGCTGGTGTATTTACCTGCCCCGTCCACAGGTCCGGCCGATGGCAGCTCCCACTGGCCACAGATCGCTGCGGGAAGCGGTGCGGGCTGAGGGACTTACTGGTCACCGCTCCCAGCAGCTCCCATTCGCCTGGAGCAGTGATCTGCAGCCAGTGGGAGCCGCGATCGGCCGGACCTGTGGAGGGGGCAGGTCAACACACAGTCCCAGCCTGCCGGGGGCTTTCCCTACACAAGTGGTGACCCCTGTTTGAGAAACCCTGCTCTATGGAACCCCCCTTCAGGTAGTAGAAAGCAGCTATCAACCCCCCCTCCCTCTTCTCTTCTGCAGACTAAATAACCTCAGTTTCCTCAGCCTCTCCTCAAAAGTCATGTGCCCCAGTCCCCTGATCATTTTCATTGCCCTCTGCTGGCCCCTCTAATTTGTCCACATCCCTTCTGTCGTGGGGGGCCCAAAACTGGACGCAGTGCTCCAGATGTGGCCTCACCAGTGCTGAATAGAGGGGAATAATCACTTCCCTCGATCTGCTGGCAATGCTCCTACTAATGCAGCCCAATATGGCATGGGCCTTCTTGGCAACAAGGGCCCACTGCTGACTCATATCCAGCTTCTCGTCCACAGTAACCCCCAGGTCCTTTTCTGCAGAACTGCTGCTGAGCCAGTCGAGCCCCGGCCTGTAGCAGTGCCTGGGATTCTTCCTTCCTCAGTGCAGGACTCTGCACTTGTCCCATCATCCACGTCATTAATAAAGATGGTGAACAAAACCGGCCCCAGGACTGACCTCCGGGGCACTCCGCTTGATACCGGCTGCCCCTACCCCGCGCCCCAGGGCAATCCCCCAGGGCAATGATCACTCCCCCCACAGCCAGGGATCCCAGGACACAGCCCTTCCCCTATGGTCTGTCCCTCCTACTGCACTGGCGTATGCAGGCCAGGTCTCCCCCCCCCTGCTCTATCCACTAGCCCCCACTGCCCATGGCTCGCAGGGCGTCTCTTCCCCATCCCCGGTTCTGCAGTGAGACAGGGCCAAGATCACGCAGGCCGACGGCGCTGTCCCGCGGGGGGATGGGGCCTGCACTCACATGACGATCAGGGCGGCGTTCCGGGAATTCTCCTGCAGGATTTCATGGAGTCGGACCTGCTGCTCCGACTGTGGGGGAAGAGTGAGAGGGGGTTGCAGTGTGCCCAGTGCCCAGCCCCCAGGAGTCCTGGCTCCCGCTCCCCAGCTCCAATCACTAGATCCCCGGTCCCCTCCCAGAGCTAGGCTAGGACCCAGGCGTCCGGTCTCACCTTTTTCCTGTAGACCCGCAGATCCTCATCTGACACCTTCCAGGGCGTCTCCCTCCGCAGGGCCTCTGTGGCCTCAGGGCTGCGCTGCCCCTCGTTGAGCCGGAACGGAGCCACCAGGTCCTCAAACTCCTTCAGGCTGGGGGCAGAGCACAGGGCTAAGGCCAGCTGGACCCACGCGGAGGGCTAGGCAGTCTAGGCTGGTACCTGGCTCTAGGGTAGGGAGTGGGGGCTGGGAGCCAGGACTCCTGGGTTCTCTCCCTGGCTCTGGGAGGGGGGTGGGAGCCAGGACTCCTGGGTTCTATTCTCACCCAGACAGCTGTAGGGATCCATCAGTGTGGTGGTGGTGCCAAGGAGGTGGGGTCCATTTCAGGGGTTGTGTTAGGCACTGGGACCGGGCCTGGTGCCCCCCCTCCAGGTAGTGGGGAGCCTGGGGAATGGGGGCAGGCCTGAGCCCCCCCCCCCAGAAAGGGGGGTGGGGAATTGCTGTTGGGGGGTGGGGACTCACCTGCTCTCCTCCGGCTGCCAGGCCACGTGGGGCAGCACCAGCACCTCGCTGAAACCCAGGCGGAACTTGCTGAGCAGCAACTGGATCCTGTGGGGCAAAGGGGGAGCGATGGTCCCACAGGAGGGGGGGAGCAGCAGGGCCCATGGGTGGATGGGGGATGTGGGAGCAGGGGACCTGTGGGTGCAGGGGCAAAATGTCTAGAGATGCCCCTGCGTGGGTGGAGGGGGAAATGACAGGGCCAGCAGGTGGGCAGGGAATGCGGGGAGCTGCGGGAGGGGAGGGGCGGGAGGAATGCGGGGGCCCACGGGAGGAAGGGGCGGGAGGAATGCGGGGAGCCGCGTGGGGAGAGGGGTGGGAGGAATGCGGGGCCCGTGGGAGGAATGCAGGGAGCCGCGGGAGGGGAAGGGGCGGGAGGAATGCGGGGAGCCGCGTGGGAGAGGGGTGGGAGGAATGTGGGAGCCGCGGGAGGGGAAGGGGCGGGAGGAATGCGGGGAGCCGCGGGAGGGGCAGGAGGAATGCGGGGGCCCGTGGGAGGGAGGAGAGGGGCGGGAGGAATGCGGGGGGCCCGCGGGAGGGGGGAGGGGCGGGAGGAATGCGGGGGGCCCCCGGGAGGGGGGAGGTGCCCTTACTCCTGGCGCTGCTGCTCGGCGCTGCCCAGGTGGCCGCTGACGAAGACCCGGACGCGGCAGCGGCTCCAGCGCTTGCGGCGACTCAGCAGGTAGGGGACCAGCAGGGTGAGCCCTGCGGGGAGACAGTGTCAGGGGGCGGCGGGAGCAGGCCAGGAGTGAAGGGCGGGGGCTGCCAGGAGGTGAGGGCTGGAGAAGAGATGGGAGGCTTCCAGGGGTAGGTGCAGCTGTTGGGGGTTGGGGGGGGAATGCTGGCAAGGGAGGGGGGCTCTAGGGAGAGGGAGCTGGTGGAGGAAGGGGCTTGACGGGGTGGGGGCTGGCGGAGAGAGGAGGTTTGGGGGCTGGTAGGAGAGGTGGGCTGGCTGACAGGGTGTGGGGGCTGGTGGAGAGAGGAGGTTGGGGGCTGGCAGAGGTGAGGGGCGGTGGGAGCTGCCAGGGGAGGGAGGAGGTTGGGGGGCTGGCACAGGTGAGGGGGCTGGCAGAGGCGAGGGGACTAGTAGGGGAACTGCCAGGGGCAGGGCTGGCCCCAGCAGTTTTGCCGCCCCAAGCAGTGGTTGGGGGGAGCCGCAATGGGCGGCACTTCGGCGGCAGCGCTACCACCACCGCTCCATTGTTCGACAGCAATTTGGCAGCAGGTCCTTCCCTCCGCGAGGGACTGAGGGACCCGCTGCCGAAGAGCCGGACGTGCCGCCCCTCTCCGCTGGCCACCCCAAGTACCTGCTTGGTGCGTTGGTGCCTGGAGCCGGCCCTGGACAGGGGTGGGGGGCTGGAGGAGGGAGGAGGTTGGGGGGCTGGTGGGGGAGCTGCCGGGGTGGGGGGTGGGCTGCGGGTCACACACCCCCATCGTCAAAGAGCCAGTAGACGTCCACACATCTCGTCTTCTGCTGGGCCTGGAAGTGGGTCTCAGTGAGCTCGTCCGCGCCCAGCACCTTCACGCTGCTGCCTGTGGGCACAGGGGGCAGGTGGGGCAGGGCAACCCCTAGGCTCGGGGCAGGATGGCATCCGTCCGTCCCGCCCCCTCTGGGGCTGCCTTGGCCTGGCACGGGCCCAGTGCCCCTGGCTGCCACCCACAGCCCCCTCCCTCGCTGCCCAGCCCCTGCCCCCAGCTGCTTCAGTCCCTGACCCCCTACACAGCCCCCTCTCTGCCCCCAGCAGCCCCTCACCCCTGCCCCCCTCACCTGCATTGCCCGGCTCCTGTCTCAGCTTCTCCCTCTGCAGCGCTGCCTCGGGGTCCTCAAACGCGGGGTTCACTGGGGAGAAGGGGGTTAGACAGCTGAGGGCAGCCCCCCCCCCGCCACACCCGGCTGCACAGCCGCCTCCCAGGGAATGGGGCAGGCAGAGAGCACTGCTGGAGGTCACTGCTGCCCCCTACTGGCAGGCCCAGGCATGTCCATGGGTCTGTGTCCAGCTGCCCTCCCCCAGCCCACCCCCGATACTCACCATAGGCCCGCACCGTCCGCGACACATCCAGCCCGTCCTTCATCCTCAACACGCACACCCCAGCCCGGCCGTCGAACGCGTCGCTGGGGGCACAGAGTGGGGTCAGGGGGTGCTGCTGGGGGGTCCCAGGCCCTCCAAGGGCCTTCAGCCCTGGTACTGCCTGGGAGGTGCCAGAAAGGAGGTGCTGCCCCCCAGGGAGTCTCCCCACCTCCAGAGATACCCCCAACCCCATTGCTTCCCCCTACTCCGGGGCATCCACCCCAGCCCCCCACCCCACTGCTGCCCCTGCGCCCAGCCCCCTTACTGGATGGTGGCCACGTAGTTCTCCAGGTTGTGGGGCGAGTCCGTCTGCCAGTTCTGCTTGTAGCCCAGCACGATCGTGTTGGGTTTGAGACGTCCCAGCCCAGACACCTGGGGAAAATCATGGGTGAGGCTGGGACAGTGCAGGGGGGATGACACACAGCGCAGCATGGCAGGCTGCACTCACTAGGGGGCAGGGCGGTGCATGCACAGCACAGCGCTCATCCGCTCCAGCAGGGGCAGCACACAGAGCAGGGCTCAGCCCCTCCAGCAGGGGGCGCTGGGACACACAGAGCAGGACTCAGCCCCTCCAGCAGAGGGCGCTGGGACACACACACACACACACACACACACCTGCATGAGGCTGCGGGCTCCGCTGCGCAGGTCCGGGGCCGTGATGAGGGTGTAGAAGGATCGCACCTTGCGCCTGTTCAGCCACTCGATGTGCTCCTCTGAGTCGCTGTCCCCTGGGGTGTCCTGCAGCTGGGAGAGGCAAGGGGAGGGTTAGGGGGCAGGATCCCAGGCCCCAAACTCACCTCCTTGAGGTTCCCCCCCCCCCCCGGCATCCCCATACTCACTCCAGCCACGTTGCCACAGATCATGAGGCTGACCCCCTTGGTGAAGGCGCTGACGAAATCCACCAGAGCTGGCCGGAAGCTGGGGGGACCCGTCAGCACCAGGCATTGGGGGCTGGAAGAGAGGGGGAGTTGGGACAGTCCAGAGGGGGGGTGCTCTCCCCACAGAGACACTGCTGCCCCCAATGCCCAAGCATTATTCTCAGAATCAGTTATAGAGCCCAGCACCCCCCATTCTAACCACTGGACCCCACTCTGCTCCCAGAGCCAGGCATGGAACCCAGGAGTCCTGGCTCCCAGCCCCCCCTGCTTTCAGCCAGCCAGGCCTACCGGAAATTCTTGACATGCTCCTCCACTTGGGTGAGGCTGACAGAGTAGGACAGGGCCATGCTGTAGGTCCCGGCCTGCACAGAGGAGCCCCAGTTGACATCTGTGGGGAGGATGAAGAGGATGCAGGGATGCAGAGGAAAGCTTGTTTGGTCTGGGTGCCCCCCAGGTCTCCCCGTCCCCTCCCACCGCCCCGGCGCCTCCCTTACCTGGCTTCTTGTAGCTGACGTAGGCCAAGCTGACCAGGATAATGCCCACCACGATGAGGGCCGCCCACCAGGTCAGCAGGAACATGATGACCACGGAGACCACGGCCCCAAAGAGGGCGCTCCACTTGCTGAAGTAGCGAAAAGAGGGTCGCCAGCCTGGGAGGAGGGAGAGTGAAAGGCTGTGCCCAGCCTGATGTGTCAGACCCCCCCAACCCAACCTATCTCCCCACATGGCCAGGGCAACAGTAACCACCCTGCCCAGCTCAGCCTTTTCAGCTCGAAAGGCTCAGCCCTACACCGCCGGACTCCTGCAACTCAACTCAACCCTCCGTTGCCTGGCTCCTGCAACCCAACTCAACCCTCCGCCGCCCGGCTCCTCAAACCCAGCTCAATCCTACACTGCCCAGCTCCTCCAACTCAACCCTCTGCCGCCTGGCTCGTGCAACCCAACTCAACCCTCCGTCGCCCGGCTCCTCAAACCCAGCTCAATCCTACACTGCCCAGCTCCTCCAACTCAACTCTATTCCACCTGGCTCGTGCAACCCAACTCAACCCTTCGTCGCCTGGCTCCTCAAACCCAACTCAACCCTCCACCACCCGGCTCCTCAAACCCAGCTCAATCCTACACTGCCCAGCTCCTCCAACTCAACTCTATTCCACCTGGCTCGTGCAACCCAATTCAACCCTATGCCACCCAGCTTCTCAAACCCAGCTCAAACCTACACTGCCCAGCTCCTGCAACTCAACTCTATTCCACCCAGCTTGTGCAACCCAACTCAACCCTCCGTCGCCCGGCTCCTCAAACCCAACTCAATCCTACACTGCCCAGCTCCTCCAACTCAACTCTATTCCACCTGGCTCGTGCAACCCAACTCAACCCTCCGTCGCCTGGCTCCTCAAACCCAGCTCAATCCTACACTGCCCAGCTCCTCCAACTCAACTCTATTCCACCTGGCTCGTGCAACCCAACTCAACCCTCCGTCGCCTGGCTCCTCAAACCCAGCTCAATCCTACACTGCCCAGCTCCTCCAACTCAACTCTATTCCACCCGGCTTGTGCAACCCAATTCAACCCTACGCCACCCAGCTCCTGCAACCCAACTCAAACCTACACTGCCCAGCTCCTGCAACCCAACTCTACGCTGCCCAGCTCCTTCAACCCAACTCAACCCTCTGCCACCTGGCTCCTGCAACCCAACTCAACCCTCCACCACCCGGCTCCTCAAACCCAACTCAATCCTACACTGCCCAGCTCCTCCAACTCAACTCTATTCCACCCAGCTTGTGCAACCCAACTCAACCCTACGCCGCCCGGCTCCTGAAACCCAACTCAACCCTACGCCACCCGGCTCCTCAAACGCAACTCAACCCTTCACCACCCGGCTCCTGAAACCCAACTCAACCCTACCCTGCCCAGCTCCTCCAACCCAACTCAACCCTACGCTGCCCAACTCCTCCAACCCAACCTGCTCGGCCCTATGCAGCTCCTCCAACTCTCTGCTCAACCAACGCCCTTCCAACTCAGTCCAACTGTATTCTACCCATCTCCAACTCAACTCTCCTTCCTGCACAACTCCTCCAACTCAACCCAGCTCAATCCTTCCAACTCCTACCCACCTCTACACCTCAGCCCAACCCTTCCAACCCAACACTGCCCTTCAGGGCAACCCTTAGAACTGAACTCAGCTCTTGCCTACCCAGCTCCAACTCAACCTACTCTGCGCTACTCAGTCCCCCATCACCCTACCCTACGTCAATAAACATATCCCTTTCAACCCAACACCAATCAACAGAATCCAACATAACCCATCCAATCCAACCTCACTCTACCCACTCTCCCAGTTCAACACAAACAACCTATCGGATCCAACTCAACCTGCCCCATGCTACTCTGTTCAAGAATTCCCATGCCAGACACCCAGCCTGACCGCCTGCACTCAACACATGCTTGGTTTGATCCCTGGTGCCAGATGTGACAAACCTCAGCAAAGCCCTCCGTGCCCCTGCCCCTATGGCTGCTGGGGTTCCTGCTGTACCTGGGGAGTTGGTGATTGTGGCATGGAAGCAGCTGAAGTTGATGAGGGCGTAGGAGCAAAGGAAGAAGTTGGAGATGATGGGGGCGATGGTGTTGAGCTCAGCTGTGGGTGCAATGGAGAGATGGGTCAATATGGGGGTGCATTCCCATCCCACAGCAAGGAGGAGATGGTCCCCTTCCACCTGGCCCCAGCAGGGTGCGTGTCCCCACTCACCGATGAGGATGAAGGCGATGGCCAGGATGAAAGTGAGCATGTAGCCCCGAAGCGGCTCGTTGTTCTTGCCGTAGCCTTTGGCGAAGAAGCCGATGACGGGATACAGCTTATCTTGGCACAGGCACTGCGGGGGACAGGCACAGGCAAGGCAGGGGGTTCAGTGGTAGCAGAGCTACGGGTGACAGAAGGCACCCAGGCCCAGGGTGGGAGGTGGGAGGCTGGGTAGAGATGATCCGAATAAGAGGTGAGGACTGAGGAGTTGTTTGGAGGGATAGTGGGGGTGCTCTTGGGGGCTGTGGCGGGTCACTGGAGGTGGTGGGGTTTTCAGAAGTAGGGGTGTCTCTGGCGGTGATTTGGGGGCATTCCAGAGCACGTCATTGAGGGTGGTGGTGGGTGGGCCGCTGTGGCGGGTGTGGTATGGATGGAAGGGTACAGTTGGGTGCTGTTGTTACTGAGGCTGTAGCTGGGGTGTTCTGTTGTTGGGCCCCCACCCCTGACACCCGGACTCACCTGGAAGACCTTGGGGGCTGAGACCAGGCAGGCCAGGGCAGAGGAGAGGGTGGCGGCGAAGATCCCCGCCGTGATGAGGGGACTGAAGCCAGACACCATGCTCATGGTCTGGGAGGGAGACAGACCCCAGGATAGGGGGGATCAGAGAGAGACATTCCCAGCCTGCCTCTCCCATCACCCATAGCTCCCATCCCATGCCCCAAATGCTCCCCGTCCCCTTCAGTGTTGGCTCCTCCCCCTCACTGCTGGCTCCTCCCCAGTCCCACCCCCTCAGTGCTGGCTCATCCCCTAGTCCCACCCACTCAATATTGGCTCCTCCCCCAGTCTCATCCCCTCAGTGCTGGCTCCTCCCCTAGTCCCAACCCCCTAAGTGCTGGCTTCTCTGCTCACTACTGGCTCCTCCCTCAGTCCCACCCCCTCACTGCTGGCTCCCCCCCCACCTGGTAGTTGTTGGCCAGCCCGTACTCGCAGGTGCCGGCCTGGGCGCACTCGGTGAAGTTCCAGCCGTAGCCGCACCCGAGGCCCAGGCAGCCGTCCGTGGCGTTGGGGGAGCCCAGCGTGTCGTTCAGACTCCCGGACGCATCACGCACCACGCATGACCCTGAGGGGATGGGGGAAATGAGTGACCACCCCCCCAGGACTTAGTGCCCCCCCCAGCAACACCCCTTGCAATCAAGTATCCCCCAGTGACCTCCCCTAGGATGTAGAGCCCCTGTCCACTCCCTGCAGCATGGCGCCCCCTAGAGAGCCCTGCCCCCCATTCCCTGCCCCGTTACCTATGGTAGCTGAGATGGCCAGGTAGGAGAGCGTGGTCCAGAAGATGGCCAGCAGGGTGCCCTTGGGGATAGCCACTGCGGGGTCCTACAAATGAGGATAATGGGGTGGTTAAATGGGGTGGTTATTGTGGCCCATAACTCTCAGGAGAACCAGTTCCCCTAGCCCCTGCTGGGCCTGGGGGGCCAGGAGCCCACCTTGAGGTCGCCTGAGATGTTGGCGCCAGCCAGGATACCAGTGGCTGAGGGGAAGAAGATGGAGAACATGCCAAAGAAGTTGCCCGATTCGCCCCGCCACTCTGGCCCGACATTCTCCAGGAAGATGTCCCCTGCGGGAAGGGAGAGGGCAAGGTTCAGAGGGGCTGCACTGCCCATGAGGGCCTCCAGTGGTGGGGAGTTCCACTGGCCCTACCTCGGTAGCTGAAGTAGCCTTTGGACATCTTCTCCTCCGTGGCTGGAATCAGGGTCCCCACGAAGTAGTTGATGAAGGAGACCATGATGACGAAGAAAAAGACAACCTGGGCCTGCAAGAGGGCAGGGAGAAGGGCTGAGAACCCAGGGGTCCTGGCTCCCAGCCCCTCCCCCGCTCTAACTCACTAGACCCCACTCCCCTCCCACAGCTGGGGATGGAACCCAGGAGTCCTGGCTCCCAGCCCCTCCCCCAGTACCTTGGCTTCCCACTCCATGCCAGCCAGTGCGATGCCCAGCAACACTGTCACCGTGATGACGCCCACGATCCGGATGTCATTCACAGGGTCTGTCATCACCGCGTCAAACTCCTGGGGGGCAGGTATATGGAAATGAGTTTGGGGGGGCCCGGAGTGGGGAGGGCAGGGCGGGGAGTTAGAGAAGGGAGTGGAGGGAGCCAAGTATGGGAAGTGGGACAGCTGGGTCCAGCGTGGGTCGGGGAGAGCAGACAGAGACCACCAGCAGACTGTGGACGGTGTGGGGTGGGGCAGGGCTGGGGGCTCAGTGGGGCCCACATACCAGCAGCTCGTGACGCACGCTCTAGATAAGGCCATGTTCTCACGGCAGACAGGTGGGGCTGGTGGGGGCAGTGGAGCTGAGAAAGGGACAGGTGGGTAGGGAGAGGTGGGTTAGAGATTGAGGCTAGAGCTGGGATTAAGGGGGTCAAGGGTTAGGTTAGTTGTTCTGGGGTCAGGGTAGGGGCTAGATGGAGGGTTAGGATTTAGTGTAGGGGTAGCTCTAGGCATATGGGTGGGTTAGGATTGGAGTTAGGGGTTGGGGTTAGCGTGAAGGGTTAGGGTTAGGGTCAGTGTTCGGGGTTAGGGTTGGGATTAGGGTTAGAGTCACGGTTAGGGGTTAGGGTTGGTATTGGGATTAGGATTAGCATTGAAGGTTAGGGTAAGGGGTAGGGTTAGGGGATAGGGTTGGGTTTGGGATTAGGGTTTAGGCTTAGCATTCAGGGTTAGGGTTGGGGTTAGAGTTGGGGTTAAGGGTTTGAGGTTAGGTTCAAGAGTTAGGGGTTAGGGTTAGTGTTCAGGGTTAGAGTTTAGGGTTAGGATAAGGGGTTAGCGTTAGGGGTTAGGGTTAGTGTTCAGGGTTAGGGTTTAGGGTTAGGATAAGGGGTTAGCGTTAGGGGTTAGGGTTAGTGTTCAGGGTTAGGGTTAGGATAAGGGGTTAGAGTTAGGGGATAGGATTGGGGTTAGGGTTACGGGAGAGGGTTAGGGTTGGGGTTAGAGTTAGAAGTTAAGGGATTGGGGTTAGGGTTAAGGGGTTAGGGTTAGTGTTAAAGTTTAGGGGTTAGGGTTAAATTTCAGGATTAGGGTTAGGGTTTAGGGTTAGTGTTCAGGGTTAGGGCTGGGGGTTGGGGTTAGGAGATAGGGTTGGGTTGGGGTTTGGGGTTAGGGTTAAGGATTAGGGTTAGCGTTTAGGGTTAGGGCAGGGGTGGGCAAACTACGCCCTGGGGCCTCATCCAGTCCTTTGGACATTTTAATCCGTCCCTCGAGCTCCTGCTGGGGAGTGGGGTTGGGGGGTTGCATGTGCTGTGGTGCCACACGGCTCCCCGAAGCACCAGCATGTCCCCCCTTTGTCTCCTACACATAGGGACAGATGGGGGGCTCCACATGCTGCCCCCACCCCAAATGCCACCCCCGTAGCTCCCATTAGCCGGCAACCGTGACCAATGGGAGCTGCAGGGGCGGCATCTACAGATGGGGCAGCGCACACAGCTTCCTGGCCGTGCCTCCACGTAGGAGCCAGAGAGGGGACATGCTGCTGCTGTCGGGAGCTGCTTGAGGTAAGCGCTGCCTGGAGCCTGCACCCCTGACCCCTCTCAGCACCTCTAACCCTGTCCTGATCCCCCTCCCACCCTCCGAACCCCTCGGTCCCACCCTCCTGCACTCCAGAGCCCACACCGCCAGCTGGAGCCCTCACTCCCCTGCCCCAGGCCAGAGCCCCCCTCACGCACGCTGAACTCCTCCTTTCCGGCCCCACCCAGAGACTGCACCCAACTCCCAGCTGGGTGAGCATTCGCGGCCCGCCACACAATTCCCATCCCCAGGTGTGGCCCTCAGGCCAAAACGTTTGCTCCCCCCGGGTTAGGGTTATTATTGTCCAGGGCCAGGCCCCGCCTACCAGCAGCAGGTCGCGCACAGTCTCGGCAAAGCCCACCACGTGCATAGCCACAGCCACAGCGTTGGCGAAGGAGAAGAGCAGCCCGATGGAGCCGCCCAGCTCCGGGCCCAGGCTGCGCGAGATCAAGAAGTAGGTGCCCCCTGCGCCCAGACAGACAGACGGACGGACGGGGTCAGCGGGGAGAGGGCTCTAGGGGCTTGGGAACAGGCAGGGCTGTTGGGAGAGCCCTGGGGAGAGTGTGTGTGTGTGTGTGTCCCTGCTGCCCCCTGGTGGCGAGATGAGCCCTTGTGTGTGTGTGTCCCCACAGCCCCTGCTGGAGGGGACGAGCCCTGCGCTGAGTGTGTGTGTGCGTCTGTGTGTGTGTCCCCCTGCTGCCCCCCTGGTGGCGAGATGAGCCCTTGTGTGTGTGTGTGTGTGTGTGTCCCCACACCCCCTGCTGGAGGGGACGAGCCCTGTGCTGAGTGTGTGTGTGCGTCTGTGTGTGTGTCCCCCTGCTGCCCCCTGGTGGCGAGATGAGCCTTTGTGTGTGTGTGTCCCCACACCCCCTGCTGGAGGGGACGAGCCCTGCGCTGAGTGTGTGTGTGTGCGCGCGCACGACAAGTGTATAATTTTAAGTGCATGACTGTGTGTGTGTGAAGTTTTGCATGTATAACGATGTGTGTACCTAAGTGTGTGTGTTATTTTGTGCATGTAGTTGCCGATCTGTGATTTTGTGACTCCTTGATGCAGAATTTCCTGTGTGTAACGCTGAACTGTGTGGAGCATTGTGTACGTATCAGCCGGTGTGTCGCTGCTGTGTGCGTGATTCCCTGTCTCTCGGTGCGTATGGCCGTAGTTCAGTCTAACTGTGGAACTGGAGCTAGTTTTGTGTCCACCCACCTGTGCATCTCTAGCTGTGTGTTTCTGCAGTTGGGTCTCATTGTGTAGCAGTGTGTGTGTGTGTGTGGGGGGTTGTCTCTCTCTTTCCCCTGGCCAGGTTGAGATAACAGCCCACCTACTGGTACCAGAGGGGAGCGCTTCCCTGACCACCCTGTTTGTGTGGCGGCCCCGGTGTGAACCTGCCTCCCTAGCCCCTCAGCGCCCCCGGGACGTGGGGCCCAGCTCTCACCTGCCTTCACCTTGCCATTGGTGGAGATGGCGGAGATGGACAGGCCGGTGATCGTGGTGACTACAGCCGACATGAGGATGATGAGCCATGTCAGCCCTGGGGGGGAGGGGAAGATGGTGAATGGGGACCTGGGGAGTGAACCCACCCCATCTCCCACTTTACTCCCCTGTTACTGGGCACCCTCCTCTCCCATCGGGGAACACCGAGAACCCACCACAAGCTCCCAGCTGGCTTCTCGCTCCTACCCCACTGGTGGTGCTGGAAGGGCCTAGCCATGGGGCAACCCCCCCCCCATTACCTATCCCAGCCTGGGCTGTGATCCAAGGCAGCCGGAGATATAGGATCACGCCCCAGATGTTGAGCATGCACCGGATCTGGGGAGAGAAAAGGGAGGAGGGTGAGATGATGGAACCCAGGAGTCCTGGCTCCCAGCCTGCCCACCCCCCCCAGCTGACCCACTGGACTCCCGCTCCCCTCCCCTCCCCTCGGGATCTTGGTTTACCATCACGCCGGTCACCCAGCCGAACCGGACTGGTTCCGCTTCAGGGCTTGCTGCGTCTGGATCCTCCTCATCCCCCTCCTTAGCCCTGGATTCCCCAGGGTCAGGAGCGTCAGGGAACCCAGGCCCGTCCTCCTGCGGTGGTGGGGAAACAGCGTTAGAGCGCCCACTGCTGAGCCCCCCACGCCCTGCAGCATGGCGCCCCCTGCCGAGCCCCCCGCACCCTGCAGCATGGCCTCCCCTTGCAAGCCCGGTCCTGTTCCCGGCACCACAGCACCCCCTGCCAAGCCCCCCACACCCTGCAGCACGGCGCCCCCTGCCGAGCCCCCCGCACCCTGCAGCACAGCACCCCCTGCCGAGCCCCGCTCCTGTTCCCGGCAGCACGGCTCCCCCTGCCGAGCCCCCCGCACCCTGCAGCACGGTGCCCCCCACGCCCTGCAGCACAGCGCCCCTGCCGAGCCCCCCGCGCCCTGCAGCACAGCGCCCCCTGCTGAGCCCCCCGCGCCCTGCAGCACAGCACCCCCTGCCGAGCCCCCCACTCCCTGCAGCACAGCACCCCCTGCCGAGCCCCCCACTCCCTGCAGCACGGCCTCCCCTGCCGAGCCCCCCACTCCCTGCAGCACCGCACTCCCCGCTGGGCCTCCCTCTCCCCACTCCACACAGTGCCCCCAGTGCTCACCACGTTGCGCAGCACCTCCAGCGAGGGGCGACTCTTGCGGGCCCGCCCAGGGGGGGCCGACTGGGCGTAGAACTCGTAGCAGGGGCTGACGTCCATTGTGGTCGCGTAGTCTGGGGGAGCCGAGAGGGAGCCCCCCTCATCCGCCTGGCCAGAGCCCTCCATGGACGGGGCCGGGGGGCACGGCGGGGGGCTTGCCCCCTCCTTCCCTTTGTCCAGGGCAGGGCCCGTCTGGAGCTTCCGCACCTTGAACCGGCCCAAGGCCAGAACCGTCTTGTAGGCCGGGGAGTCCATGGGGGTGCCGGGTCCACCTGGGGGTGAAGGGGGAATCCAGTACTCTGAGCAGGAAAGGGTTAAACTCCCCCCACCCCACTAACTGAGCAGGGCCGTCCCTGCCAGCAGGAGGGGACACACACACACACGCACACACACACACGCACACACACACACACTCTCTCTCTCTCTCTTTGTTCTTTCCATTTTAGAGATTGTGAAACTGGGGATAGAACCCAGGAATCCTGGCTCCCAGCCCCTTGCCCCGCTCTAAGCACTAGACCCCACTCCCCTCCCAGAGGTAAGAGAGAACCCAGGAGTCCTGGCTCCCAGTCCCCCATCACCACCTGGTTCTAACCACTAGACCCCACTCCCCTTCCAGGCCTGGGGTTGTGGGGGAGGGAGCTGGAAGCCAGAACTCCTGGGTTCCCTTTCCTCAGGGTGGCAGAAGATGCAGATGAACAGACAATCTCCCCCCCAGCCCACCCCCCAGTACCTGCTACCTTTCCGCTGGCCCTGAGTTCAATCCTGTGCCCCTCTCCCGGCCCCTCCTTGCCTTATAAAGGGCCCAGGCTGAGAGGCCAGGCTGGGCCCTCCAGAACCGGCCCAGGCAGCCCCTGGCCGGCCCCACCGCCCTGCCCCTAACTCCCCCCCCCCCACTCCCTCTCCAAACACGGAGACTTTCCATCAGCCCCGGCCCCCCTGTTTGCTCTGCTTATCAGCCCCGCGTTCTTTCCACTGGGGCCCACTCCGCCCAGCTCTGCTTGGGGCAGGGGCACAGGACAGGGCAGAGGGGCCAGAGGACCCCCCACCAGTGCATGTTGGGGGGAAGTGAGGGCTGGGCTGGAGGCCCAGGGGAATCGCCACCAGGAGGGAGCCATGGGGGGGATAGGAGCCATGGGGGGATGGGCAGGGGGTGGTGTGTGGGGCAGCACAGATACACCCACCCCCCAAGCAGGGCTTGTGTGTGTGTGCACCCTGATAGAGGGGACAGGCCCTGCTTGGAGGGTGTTTGTCCTAGCCCCATACTGCCGAGGGGGATTCTCCTTGGTACACGCTGCTCCGAGGGCAGGCCGAGCAGAGTGCCAGGCCTGCATAGCCCCGTGGCGCAAGCCTCACAGGGACCTTTGACAATGAGGTAGGTTTGTGTCCCCCTGCAAATATTCTTACCCCCTTCCCAAAATGGCTCCAGCAGAGACAGTAGGTGAGGCAGGAAATTAGGCGCATCCTACCCACAAATCCCATCACCCCACTCGGCGAGCCCATCCCCCACCCCCTATACCCCATCCCCCACCCATCCTGTACCCCCCACCCCATCTTCCACCCCCCCACCCATCCATCCTCTACCCTCATCCCCCACCCCATCCTCCACCCCCCACCCAGCCATCCCCTACTCTCATCCCCCACCCCATCCTCCACCCCCACCCAGCCATCCCGTCTCCCCATCCCATACACTCCATCCAGCCATCCCCACCCATCTAGAACCCCCTCCCACTCCATTTCACCTTGCACCCCCCACAACTGTCCTTCCACATCCACTCCCACCTGTCTATCATTCTGAACTCCCCCCCGGCCCCCCCCCCCCTTTGGTCTAGTCTGGCTCTTTACACTCTGATGGAAAAACTAATTTGAACAAACTTTTCCGACCCCAGCTGGGAAAAACGCCTTTATCCCCTAGCGCTGCCCAGCCCCCATGGGGGGGGGGGTGTCATGCTCCGATGGGGGTCTAACCACTAGGCCCCACTCCCTTCCAGAGACAGAACTCAGGAGTCCTGGCTCCCAGTCCCGCTGCTCTAACCACTAGGCCCCACTCCCCATCTACCCCCTGAAGCCCCTGTGCTTTGGACCCTAGACACCAGCTCCTGGGACCTTCTGTCCTTCCCCACTGGTGAATCCCCAGCGGAGGAAGGAGGCAACAGAGAGGCTAGGACATCCCTCCCTGCTCCCAGGAATCCCACCCACAGCCCACAGCCAGGGGCCTCCAGGCTTAGGGCTCCTGGCCAGAAGCTCCCTGGCCGCAGGGCTGCAGTCCAAGGGGAGGGCAGTATGGGGCCCAGGACACGCGATGGGCTGGCAGGGAGCCTGGCCTGCCCAGACCGGGCTATAATTAGCCCCTGGGATTGGGGCCAACGCTCCCCTGCGGCTACCCTGTCTCCAGGCCTCGGGAAGGGTCGTCCCACAGCCCACCCCACAGCGGGCCCCAGCAGGTAGGGGGCAGGGCTGGGGTGGAGGGGGAGGCTGTGGGGCAGGAACTCTGGGACTGGAACGGGGAGAAGGACAGGGTGAGGGTGTGTGTCAAGCCTACACACTCCACAGCAAATGCAGACACACAGATACAGCAACTACACACACACGCTGCAACCCCCCCACAGCAACCACACACATATACACACACACAACACCCCAGCAACTACACACACACGCTGCAACCCCCCACAGCAACCACACACATATACACACACACAACACCCCAGCAACTACACACACACACTGCAACCCCCCACAGCAACCACACACATATACACACACACACATACACACAACACCCCAGCAACTACACACACACGCTGCAATCCCCCACAGCAACCACACACATATACACACACACAACACCCCAGCAACTACACACACACGCTGCAACCCCCCCCACAGCAACCACACACATATACACACACACAGATACAGCAACTACACACACACGCTGCAACCCCCCCACAGCAACCACACACATATACACACACACATATACAGCAACTACACACACACGCTGCAACCCCCCCCAGCAACCACACACATATATACACACACAACACCCCAGCAACTACACACACACACTGCAACCCCCCCACAGCAACCACACACATATACACACACACAACACCCCAGCAACTACACACACAACACAGATATGAACTACACACACACACACACCCAGCAGGAACTACACACACACACAACACAGATAACAACTATACACCCACCACAAACACCCCCTACAGCAACTACACACACACATACACACCCCACAATCCCCCCCCAGCAACTACACACACACACACACACACAAAAACACAGACAGGAACTACACACACACACACACACACCCTGCAACCCCCGCCCCAGCAATTACACACACAACACAGGCAGCAACTAGACACACACACACTGCAACCCCCCCCAGCAACTACACACACACACAACACAGAGAGGAACTACACACACAAACCACAACCACCCCTCTCACTTCTCACAGCATCCACAGCAAACACACACACACAAAGTGAACACAGGAACATGCAAACACCATACCCACACACAGCAACACACTGCACAACTGCACACACTAGAAGGTTAATGACACCACATAGTCATACATCGCACACCCCCACACTTCACAACTACACACGGAGACACCACAGATACTCCCGCCCAGCACACAGCACCACTGGAGCACAGAGACACCTCCCAACATAGCGCACAAGACACACATCATAAAATCCCTCAAATACGCCCCCAATACCCACAGCTCACAACCCCCCAACTGTTACACAAACACCACACTGCAATTATGCACACATGCCACAAAAACACCCCCCCCCCCGTTACACACAATCACAATCACACACACACACACATATGAGTAGCTGTTGAATGGCACAAAGAAAATGGAGAACAGGGCCTGTTCCCTGTAGTAGGTGGTGCTGGCTCCCATCTGGCCCCAGGGCGGGGACTGGCTGGCTCAGGGGGACAGCAAATGGCGCACAGGCCTGCCCCTCTAAGGGGCACCAACTCCCCTCCGGCCCCAGGGCGGGGACTGGCTGGCTCAGGGCCTTTCACGTCCTTTCCTGGCAGGTCCCCCGGGGTGATGTGGCCAGGCGAGGGGCCAGACGAGGAGGGCGACGCACCCGAGCCGCGCTGGGAGCTGCGGAGCGAGTGCCACGCCCAGCGGTTCTTCGAGGCGGCGTTGGAGCTGCGCGGGCAGGGCCAGCTGGTGGATATGACAGTGCTGGCCGGCGCCCAGCGGTACCAGGCCCACGGCGTGGTGCTGGCCGCCGTCAGCGCCTTCTTCTGCCAGCGGCTGGCGTGCGGGGCCACCGGGGACGCGGACGTGAGCCCGCTGGCCACGCCGCGCGGCTGGGAGGCGGTGCTGGATTTTGCCTATACTGGGGCCTTCACAGCCATGCCGGGCACGGCCGGGGAGCTGGAGGCTGCAGCTCAGGCCCTGGGTGCGCCCCGGGTGGTGGAGATCTGCCGGAAGATGGGGGGCGGGCTGGAGGGGCCGGAGGGCAGGAGCCCGGCTGAGGAGCAGTGGGAGACGCTGCGGGGCATGGAGGAGCTGTACCGAGCCGGGGTGGGCTGTGACCTGGCACTGACCACTGAAGGAGAGACCTTCCGAGGTGAATGGGGCACCGGCAGAGGTGGGGACGGGGCAGGGCTGGGCTAGCAGGGGGCTGCGGGTCGGGAGTGAGGGGCACCGGCAGAGGTTGCGGGGAGCCCAGGGCTGGGGTGGCCAGCACTGGGGTTCAGGGGGCTGCGGGTCGGGAGTGAGGGGCACCGGCAGAAGTTGGGGGGAGCCCAGGGCTGGGGTGGCCAGCACTGGGGTTCAGGGGGCTGCATGTCGGGAGTGAGGGGCTCCGGCAGTGCTGCAGAGGAGCCCATGGCTGGGGGAGCAGGGGGCTGCAGGTTGTGAGGGGCACCGGCAGCCCTGGGCAGGGAGGAGCCCAGGGTTGGGGTGGCCGGCACTGGGGGCAGGGCTGGGCGGCCCGAGGGTGCCTGTGGGATCTCCGGGCCTGACCTCCCGCCTCTCCCCACAGCTCACCGGGTCGCCCTGAGCTGCGGCTGCGAGTATTTCCGGGCCATGTTCTGCAGCGGGATGCGGGAGGCGCGCCAGGGAGCCGAGCCCCTGCCCACGCTCATGGCCCCGGCCGACCTGCGCCGGCTGCTGCCCTTCGCCTACTCGGGGACGGTGGCGGGGAGCTGGGCCGAGCTGCTGGGCGCAGCTGAGACCGCCCTGCAGTACCAGGCCTCGGGGCTGCTGGCGCTCTGCCTGGAGGCCATGCAACGGGCGCTGAGCCCGGCCCGCAGCCTGGACCTGCTGGCCTTTGCCCGCGCCTATGACCTGCGCCCGCTGGGCACTGCCGCCCAGGCCTACGCCCTGGCCAACTTCCACGGGGTGGCGCGGTGCCCCGGCTTCCCGGCCCTGCCGCTGGCCGAGCTGCTGGCCCTGCTGGGCTCAGACGAGCTCCATGTGGCCAGCGAGGTGGAGGCCTTCGAAGCTGCCCTGCGCTGGCTGGATGCCGACCGCCCCCGCCGCCTGCCCCATGCTGAGGCCGTCCTGGCCCGAGTCCGCTTCTCCCTGATGGGCACACGGGAGCTGCGCCGGGTGCGAGCCGCGGACCTGCTGGCGCCGCCGGGCCGGCTCTACCAGCTGCTGGTGGCGGCGGTGGCGGGCGAGGGGCCCTGCCGCGTGCGCACCCCGGCTGGGGCCCTGGTGATCTGCGGGGGCGAGGGGCTGGCGCCCAGCCTAGCTACCCGCCGCCCCACCCGGGAGCTGTGGTTCGCCCACCGGTTCCACAGCGGGGTGGGGCTGGTCAAGCAGGTGGAGTGGAGGCGGCTGGGCCAGTTCCCGGACGGGCCACGGTTCCGCCACGCTGCCGCCGTGCTGGACAACATGCTCTACGTGCTGGGCGGGAAGCACTACTACGGGGTGCGGGACACGCTGGCCACGGCCTTCCGGTGAGTGGGGCAGGTGCTGGCCTCTAGGGGGCGCCGGCTCCCATCCGGCTCTGAGCAGGGAGGCTGGCCCGGGGGGGCGGGGAATGGGGCACAGGGCCTTCCCGTCTAGGGGGCGCCGGCTCCCATCCGGCTCTGAGCAGGGAGGCTGGCCCGGGGGGGGAATGGGGCACAGGGCCTTCCCGTCTAGGGGCGCCGGCTCCCATCCGGCTCTGAGCAGGGAGGCTGGCCCGGGGGGGCGGGGAATGGGGCACAGGGCCTTCCCGTCTAGGGGGCGCCGGCTCCCATCCGACTCTGAGCAGGGAGGCTGGCCCGGGGGGGCGGGGAATGGGGCACAGGGCCTTCCCGTCTAGGGGGCGCCGGCTCCCATCCGGCTCTGAGCAGGAGGCTGGCCCGGGGGACGGGAATGGGGCACAGGGCCTTCCCGTCTAGGGGGCGCCGGCTCCCATCCGGCTCTGAGCAGGGAGGCTGGCCCGGGGGGGACGGGGAATGGGGCACAGGGCCTTCCCGTCTAGGGGGCGCCAGCTCCCATCAGGCCCCAGGGTGGGGGTCTGACTGGCGGGTATCAGGGGAAGGGATCTCTGGTGGGTGGGGAGGTGGCAATGGGACCTGAGGTGGGGCTGGGGAGAATGGGACCTGGCTTGGGTGGGGCAGGGAAGGGATTTGGGGGGGGTGGGGCTGGCCAGCCCAAGGACAGGGAATTGGGGCCGGGATGGGCAGGGGGCTGGCCGGCCCAGGGAGGCAGAGAGTGGGACCCGGGGCAGGCAATGGGGTCCATATGGGGAGTGCCCACCTCACCCCGTTGCAGGTACGACCCCGCGCAGGACTCCTGGCAGCGCCTGGCCGACATGCCCAGCGCCCGCAGCTCCTTCCCGGCTGTGGGGGTGGCCGGGCGGATTTACGCCCTGGGGGGCAGCTCTGAGGACGCCTACTGCACGGATGGGGTGCAGTGCTACGACCCCCCTGCCGACGCCTGGAGGTGAGGGGGGGTAGTGCCTGCTCCTGCCCTCGGACGCCTGGGCCCCCTTTGCCCTCCAGGGCCCCCACCCCCGCATGGCTGAGCCAAAGTACCCACAACCTGGATATCTGGGCTCCCATGGGCACCAGGCCCGGTAGGGGCCAGGAGGGCGCTATGGAGGGGCTGTGGGTGTGCCGGGGGGGCTGCCATGGGTGGTGGTAGGGGTGCTATGGGGGGGCCATGGTTGGCTGTTTGTTTCTGCTTTTTCCTCTATTTCATTGGCTGATTTTTCTCGTTTCCTTCCTTTTCTCCCGCCCAGGCCATGCGCCCCCCTGCCTGCCCCGCTCTGCGGCCATGCCGCCTGCACCCTGGATGGCGCCATCTACGTTTCAGGGGGCTGTGACGGCTCAAGCGAGTGCCGGGCCTGGCTGCTGCGGCTGGGCCCGGGGGGCCCCTCGGCCCAGCTGGCCCCCATGCTGGAGCAACGGGCCGGCCACATCATGGAGGCGCTGGGGGGGCAACTCTACGTGGCCGGGGGCCTGCGCTGGCGCGACGGGGGCTACACCGACCAGCTGGCCTGCGAAGTTTACAGCCCTGGCCCGGATGCCTGGGTCCGGCTGAGCCCGCTGCCCCAGGCCCACGTGGGGGGCGCCTCGGCCGTGCTGCAGGGGGAGCTTTATGTGCTGGGCGGGTACAGCCAGGAGACCTACCGGGACACCCACCTGGTGCTCGCCTACCAGCCGGGGCGGGGGCGCTGGCTGACGCTGGGCACCCTGCCCCAGGCCTGTGCCGACCTGCGGGCCTGCGTCCTGCTGCTGCCGCCCGCCCTGCGGGGGGACCCGGCCCGCCTGATCCCCCCCCCCGGGACCGGGCAGCCCCTGGCACCTCCACACGGGATGGGGACCCTGCCCCTCACCGAACGGGGGACCCCTCTGAGTCCCACATGGGACGAGAACCCCCCCTCTGAGCCCCCCACCACAGAACAGGGGACCCCTCTGAGTCCCACATGGGATGAGAACCCCCCCTCTGATATCCCCATGGGATGGGGCCCCCTCTGACCCCACCCCCCCAGAACAGGGGACCCCTCTGAGCCCCCCTGGGATGAGACCCTGCCCCGACCCCTCCACAGGACCCAGCAGCCCCCGGCACCTCCACACGGGATGGGGACCCTGCCCCTCACCGAACGGGGGACCCCTCTGAGTCCCACATGGGACGAGAACCCCCCCTCTGAGCCCCCCATGGGATGGGGCCCCCTCTGACCCCCCCACCAAATGGGATACCTCTGAGCCCCCCATGGGATGGGGCCCCCTCTGACCCCACACCCCACAAAACAGGGGACCCCTCTGAGTTCCCCATGGGACGAGAACCCCCCCTCTGATATCCCCATGGGATGGGGCCCCCTCTGACCCCACCCCCACAGAACAGGGGACCCCTCTGAGCCCCCCTGGGATGAGACCCTCCCCCGACCCCTCCACAGGACCCGGCAGCCCCCGGCACCTCCGCCCGGGACGCAGAGCCTGTCTCCCACAGAACGGGGACCCCCCCCCCCACGAGGCAGGTGAGCCCCCAACACCCCTCAGCGGTATGGGGGAGCCCGATTTCACCACATGGGGGGTGGGGGAGCTGACACCGCTCCTTGGGACCCCCCCGCGGCCCCCAGGGGCGGAGGAGGGGAGGGGGCAGGCGGGGGGGCGCTGGCTCCTGGGGCGCGAGTCGGGTCAATAAAGAGGGTTCGGCTCAGCCCCCGCCTGGTCATTCCCCACCCGCGGGCCGCCGCCATGGACCCCACGCGGCGCTTGGGGGGGGCAGGTTACCCCCCGCCGAGATGGGGGCAGCAGAGCCCCCCCGCGCCCAGCCAGAACCGGAGCCTGGGCTCCGGGGATCGGTCCCACCCCGCGCTGGGGCCCGGACTCCTGGGTTCGCCCAGGGGCGGCCTGAACCCTGAGCCCGGCTCCGGGGCGAGTCCGGCAGGCGCCTCCCACCAGCTGATCCGGGCATCGCCCAGGCTGGGAGCGGCGTTTCCTGGTGCGGCGCTTCCTGGTGCGTGGCCGGGGGCAGCGCGGCCCGGGGGGGCCCTGTGGGGCGGGGGCGATTGCAGAGGGGCGGAAGGGGGGCAGGGCTTGGGGGTCTGCCAGGGCCAGGCAGCCCCCCCCGGGTCCTGCTCCGTGACCCACCCCCCCTTCCTGACCCTCTGATGGGGGAGCCGGGGCAGGTCGGGGGCAAAGGGCGGGACAATGTCCCCGCCCCGAGATTGTTGAGGGCTGAAAGCCCGGACTCCTGGGTTCTCTCCTGGCTCTGGGCGGGGAGTGGAGTCTGGTGGTCAGAGCAGGGCTGCTGGGAGCCGGGACTCCTGGGTTCTCTCCTGGCTCTGGGAGGGGAGTGGGGTCTGGTGGTCAGAGCAGGGCTGCTGGGAGCCCGGACTCCTGGGTTCTCTCTTGGCTCTGGGAGGGGAGTGGGGTCTGGTGGTCAGAGCAGGGCTGCTGGGAGCCCGGACTCCTGGGTTCTCTCCTGGCTCTCAGCAGGCGCGTGACCTCACTGGGCTCTCGGACTCCTGGGTTCTCTCCTGGCTCTGGGAGGGGAGTGGGGGCTGGTGGTCAGAGCAGGGCTGCTGGGAGCCCGGACTCCTGGGTTCTCTCCTGGCTCTCAGCAGGCGCGTGACCTCACTGGGCTCTCGGACTCCTGGGTTCTCATCTCACTCTTCTCTCTCCAGGTGCTGCAGCCATGAAAACTCCGGGTCCCGCCCTCCGCCCCAGCCCTGCCTCTTGCTGGCTGGAGAACCCTTTCCTGGGGGGCCACAGCCCTCTCCTCCCAGCATGGGTGGAGGAGACCCGGGCCCGGCTTCTTCGCCCTCTCCCACCCCCTGCCCCCTGGCTGAGCTCCCTGACCCTCACGCCCTGCCTGGCGCCTGCCCCCATCCCTGCCCCCAGCCGGGCGCCCCTTGCCCCTGGAGGTGAGGATGGGCCCCCGGCCCGCAGCGAGGAGCTGGAGCTGCCCTGGGTAAGACGGGCACCGGGCTGAGACCGGGCACCAACTCGTGGTAGCTGTGAAGCACACGGGGCTGCAATTCCACGGTTGACCACCAAGGGGCGATCCCAGGGGGAGGGATGCTGGGAGCAGTCAGGGAGGGGGTGGTGTGCGGGGGGTGATTCAGACGGGAGATGCTGAGGAGGGGCTGTTGGGTGGAGTGGCTGTAGCGGGTGGTGGTTGGGGTGGTCAACGCAGGGGATCGCTGAGGGGGGACAGTTGGGGTGTGGGGGGTCGGGGCAGGGGGCACTGTGTGGGGTCCCCAGCCCCATGGGTCACCCCCTGCTCTCCCCTCAGTGGACTGATGCTGCCCCTGACCCTTCTGGCTCGCTGCCCCAGTACACCCTGGCGGAGTTGCCGGCTGAGCCGAGCCCGGAGGCCCTGAGTCAGAGGGACCCTAGCACCCAGCAGCCCCTCGGGAAGGGCCCCCAGCAGCACCTTAGAGAGCACAAGGTAAGAGATGGGGGTGGGGGGCCCGGACTCCTGGGTTCTCTCCCAACTCTGGGAGGGAAGTGGGATGTAGTGGTTACAGCAGGGGTCTAGAAGCCAGGACTCATAGACTTTAAGGTCAGGGACCATTATGATCTAGTCTGACCTCCTGCACGACGCAGGCCACAGAATCTCACCCACCCACTCCTGACCTATGTCTGAGCTATTAAAGTCCTCAACTTGTGGTTTAAAGACTTCAAGCTGCAGAGAATCCTCCAGCAAGTGACCCGTGCCCCATGCTGCAGAGGAAGGCGAAAAACCTCCAGGGCCTCTGCCAATCTGCCCTGGAGGAAAAGTCCTTCCCGACCCCAAATATGCTGATCAGCTGAACCCCGAGCATGTGGGCAAGACTCACCCGCCAGCACCCAGGAAAGAATTCTCTGTAGTAACTCAGATCCCATCTAACATCCCACCACAGGCCATTGGGCATATTTACCGCTAGTAGTCAAAGATCAGTTAATTGCAAAATTAGATTATTGCATCATACCAGCCCCTCCATAAACTTATCAAGCTTAGTCTTGAAGCCAGATATGTCTTGTGCCCCCACTACTCCCCTTGGAAGGCTGGTCCAGAACTTCACTCCTCTGATGGTTAGAAACCTTCGTCTCATTTCAAGTCTAAACTTCCTGATGGCCAGTTTATATCCATTTGTCCTTGTGTCCACATTGGTACTGAGCTTAAATAATTCCTCTCCCTCCCTGGTATTTATCCCACTGATATATTTATAGCGAGCAATCATATCTCCCCTCAGCCTTCTTTTGGTTAGGCTAAGCAAGCCAAGCTCTTTGAGTCTCCTTTCCTAAGACAGGTTTTCCATTCCTCGCATCATCCTCGTAGCCCTTCTCTGGACCTGTTCCAGTTTGAATTCATCCTTCTTAACCGTGGGAGACCAGAGCTGCCCACAGTATTCCAGATGGGGTCCCACCAGTGCCTTGTACCCGTGTTCCTTCCCTGGCTATGGGAGGGGAGTGGGGTCTAGTGCAGAGGTGGGCAAACTATGGCCCCCCCGGACCACATCCTCCTGTGGGACCGTTTTGCCCGGCCCTTGGGCTCCCGGCCCCTGCCCCGCAGCCTCAGCTCGCCGTGCTGCCAGCGCTCTGGGCGGCATGGCTGGCTCTGGCTGGGTGGCAAGGCTGCCAGTCCTGCCGCTCTGAGCGGCATGGTAATGGGGTGGGGAGTGGGGGGGTGGATAAGGGGCAGCCAGCGGGGGCCATCAGGGAGCAGGGGACAGTTGGATGGGGCGGAGGTTCTGGGGGGGCGGTCAGGGGACGGGGAACGGGGGGTTGGATAGCTGTGGGGGTCCCAAGGGGCCTGCCAGGGGGTGGGGGTGTCGATAGGGTTCTGGGCAGTCAGGGGACAGGGAGCAGGGGGGGTTGGATAGAGGGTGGGGTCCCAGGGGGTGGTTAGGGGCGGGAGGTCCTGGGCGGGGGTGGGCAGGGGACAAGGAGCGGGGGGGGCCTTGGCTGGGTCGGAGGTTCTGAGGGTGGCAGTCAGGGGGCGGGAAGTGGGAGGGGGCTGGGCCCAGGCTGTTTGGGGGGGCCCAGCCTTCCCTACCCGGCCCCCCATGCAGCTTCACAACTCTGATGTGGCCTCGGGCCAAAAAGTCCCCCCCCCCTTGTCTAGTGGATGGGCAGGGGGTGGCTGGGAGCTGGGACTTGTGGGCTCATCCCTGCTCCCCCCAGCAGGCCCTGGTGAACCTGGTGTGCTGCTCCCTCGTGGAGGGGCCCGATTTGGGGGCCCCCAGTGACGCGACGCGTGGGCGCCTGGTAGAGCTGTGCGAGGAGCTGGCCCAGCTGGAGCCTGAGTTCATCCTTAAGGTACTGGGGGGTGGGGATGCTGGCTAGGATGCCTGGGTTCCCCCCATGGACGGGGCAGGGCACAAGCCGTCCGAGTGGGTGGCGGGTGGTCTCAGGTGCCCTATGCCAGGGCTTGGGGAGGAAGAATGTGCTTTAGTGGGTTAGAGCAGGGCAGCTCGGACGCCTGGGTTTGCTCCGGGCCTCAGTTTCCCCTCTCTCCCTACAGGTCGCTCTGTATACGCGCCAAGAGCTGAACATCCGGGGAACGGCCAACTTCCTGCTGGCACTGGCAGCCCGGCTGCCGCCCTGCCGGCCCCACCTGCACCGCTACGTGTGTGCCACCCTGCAGCTGCCCTCCGACTGGATCCAGGTGGTGGCGCTCTTCCAGGTACCCGGCTCCCGCCCCGGCTCAACCCCAGTGGCAGGTAGTTCCGCCAGCCAGTGCCACCCCCTGCTGGCCAGCACTGACCCGTCTCCCTCTCTCTCGCAGAGCCTGGCGGAAGCAGGACGCCCCCTGGCCCCGCTGCCCCGCTGCCTCCGCGCTGGCCTGGCAGACAAGTTCCAGCAATTTGATGCCTACCAGCTGGCCAAGTACAACTCGCACAAGAGCCGCGGCAAAGCCAGGGGGCGCCCACGGCCCCGCCAGCCGGGGAGGGAACTCAGGAGTCCTGCGCTCGAGCCCCAGCACTGCCAGCCAATTCTTCCTCCTGGAGCCGCCCCCCAGAAACCTCTGCCCTGGACGAGGCGATTCCGGGTGCGCCAGGCTTTTGGCAAGCTTCAGATGAAGGTGAGAGGACTGGGATCTAGTGGTTAGAGCAAGGTGGGGCCGGGAGCCAGGACTCTTGGGTTCTGTCCCCTGCTCTGGGAGGGGAGTGGGGTCTAGTGGTTAGAGCAGAGGGGCCGGAACCCAGGACTCCTGGATTCTGTCCCCGGCTCTGGGAGGGGAGTGGGGTCTAGTGGTTAGAGCAGAGGGGCCGGAACCCAGGACTCCTGGGTTCTCTGCTGATGTCTCCTGCAGTTTGAAAGTGGTCAGCCATTCGAGAAGCCGTGCGAGACGAAGCCCTTCTCCCTGAAGGCGCTGATCCGATGGCTGCATATCTCCAAGCCGGCCCAGCACGTCATGAGTCTGCTGGGCTGCAGGTGAGAGCCCCCGCCCCCCCCATCCCCTAGACCCAAGAGGTGGCACAGTACCCAGGAGTCCTGGCTTGCCCTTTGCCCCCTTGTAGCCCCTGCTGGGATCACCCTGTTTCTGCTGCCCCCCCCTCCCCAGGTATCCCTCGGACCTGAACTCCTTCTCCCGGAGCCACCTGCCAGGGCCCTGGGACCCCACCCGGGCTGGGACCCGAATGAAACTTCCGCAGCCCCAGACCTGGGACCGGCAGCTTAGCCAGCGCGGGAACACGGCTGCGGTCTGGGAGGAACTGATCGGTAAAGAGGGGCTTCGTGGGGGGCTGCACTTGGCCCCGGTGGTGCCCTGAGTGTGGCTAGGTGTCACCAGGGGGCACTGTTAGCTCTTTTCTCAGAGGGTGCGAGCTAGTGTTGAGAGCAGGGAGACAAGGCGTGTGTGGGGCTGGCTGGGCTTGCCATGGGGCAGGTGGCCGGCATAGCTGGAGCAGGGTTTGCCTGGTGCTGTAACGCCCCTGAGGAGAGTCTAGCCTTGGGGCAGAGTGGGGGGCATGGCACTGGTCTCTGATTGGCCCATGGGCTGGCTGGGTATCGCTGTGGCACAAAGAGGCTCCATGAGGAGCTGGCCTCTGCCCCCTTGGCAACGAGGGGCCTGTGTGGGGCTAAGGGCCCCCCCGGAATGCACCCCCGGTAGCCACAGGTCTCCCAGCGCCCCCTGGGGGCAGCAGCTGGCCCAGCACCCCTATAAATGTGGCCGGTGGGGCCCAGCGCCCCCTGGGAGCAGCAGCCGGCCCAGCTCCCTTGTGGACACAGCGCCCCCTGGCTGTGGGTGGGGTGGTCTCCTAACCGTGCCTTGGGCTTTGCCTTGTAGACTCGGGGAAGCTGCCATTCATGGCCATGCTCAGGAACCTGCGCAACATAATCCTGGCCGGGGTGAGCGAGCGGCACCACCAGCGAGTGCTCAGCCGGCTGCAGAACAAGGTACGGCCCTGGGGACCCTGATTCCCCCCTCCCGGGTCCCCAGAGCAGGATACAGCCCCGGGGGCCCCAAATTCACCCCTCCCTGGTCCCCAGAGAGAGCTGTGGCTCCGGGGACCCGGAATTCCCCCTCCCCACAGGGTCCCCACAGCGAGATCCTGTCCAGGAGACTCTGAATTTCCTCCTCCCGGGTCACCAGAGCAAGATACGGCCCCGGGGACCCTGAATTCCCCCCCCCCCGAGGGTCTTCACCGCATGATATGGCCCCGGGGACCCTGAATTCCCTGCCAGGTCCCCACATCAAGATACTGCCCCGGGGACCCTGAATTCCCCCCTCTCGGATCCCCAGAGTTAGATACGGCCCCAAAATCCCATTCCCCCCCCGCAAAGATGGGATGGCTGGAGTGGGGTGGGGGGCTGCTGGGATCCCTACCTTGACACCCCCCAATTTCCAGGAGTCCATCATCCGCAGCCGGCAGTTCCCCTTCCGGTTCCTGGCGGCAAATAAAGTCATCCAGGACATGGAGGAGCAGCTGAGGAAGAAAGGTGAGACCGGGGCTGCCAAGCGGTGACACAAATGAATCGCGAGATTTAAAAAAAAAGTCGTGGTTCATGGCAGATTGAATCGCACCGTTACTGATCGAATAGCAGCTGAAACGTATCCGAAATAACTTTGGCTGTTTTCCTTCATTTACAAACCTAGCAATTGCACCGACAATGCAGAAGACAAAGTGTCCGGGGCTCTTGTGAGATTATTAGTTTTGATTACAAATATTTGCACAGTAGAAAAAGCTACATGTCTCAGCATGAAGGGGCATACAGATGTTTAGTGCATCTGGCACATAAATACCTTGCCATGCCGGCTACAACAGTGCCATGCGAACGCCTGTTCTCACTTTCAGGTGACAGTGTAAATCAACGGGCAGCATTATCTCCTGCAACTGTAACACTCCTGTTTGTGTGAGCGATCGGCTGAACAAGAAGTAGGACTGAGTGGACTCATAGGCTCTAAAGTTTTACATTGGCTGGTTTCTGAGCGGCGTTATTATTATACATAATTCCCCATTTGTACAGAGCTCGCACGATGACACTGGTATGAGGTGAAGAGAAATATTGGTAATTGAAAATAGTCATCTAAAGGGAGCCCCGGACACTTTTTGTGTTTTCCATGTAGTAACTGAAATCAATACGTTTGAAAATGTAAAAAAGCAGCCAGAAATCTTTGATACATTTCAGTTACTACTCTGGGTGTTTTAACAGTGCGATTAGAACTGCGATGAATCACAATTAATGTTGTTAATTTGTTTTGAGTTAATCACATGAGTTAACCGTGATTCATTGACAGCACTGAGACCCCCGAACAACCAGGGGCCAGAGCAGGGGTGGGCAAACTTTTTGGCCTGAGGGCCACATCTGGATATGGAAATTGTATGGCGGGCCATGAATGCTCCTGAAACTGGGGTTGGGGTGAGGGCTCCGGCTGGGGGTGCAGGCTCTGGGGTGGGGTCAGAAATGAGGTGTTCAGGGTGTGGGAAGGGGCTTCGGGCTGGGGCAGGGGGGTTTGGTGCAGGTGTGTGTGTGAGGGCTCTGGGCCGAGACCGAGGGGTTCGGCAGGCGGGAGGGGGATCAGGGCTGGGCCAGGGGGTTGGGGTGCAGGCTCCGGGCGGCGCTTACCTCAAGCAGCTCTCGGAAGCAGCAGCATGTCCCCGCTCCATCTCCTATATGGATGTGCAGCCAAGCGGCTCTGCGTGCTGCCCTGTCCGCAGGCGACACCTCTGCAGCTCCCATTGGCTGTGGCTCCCGGCCAATGGGAGTTGTGGGGACAGCGCTTGGGGTGGGGGCAGCGTACAGAGCCCCCTGGTTGCCCCTACGCATAGGAGCCAAAGTGGGGACATGCCACTGCTTCCGGGAGCCGCATGGAGCCGGGCAGGCCCCCAACCCGGCTCCCCTGGCTGGAGCCCCGGAGCGGGACAAGACCTGGACCCCGCTCCCTGGCAGGAGCTCGAGGGCCAGATTAAAACGTCTGCAGGGCCGGATGCGGCCCCCAGGCTGTAGTTTGCCCACCCCTGGGCAAGAGGCACTGGCAGAGCTGGGCTAGCAGAGGCTGCGGGTCAGGAGTGAGGGGCACTGTCTCTCCCCCCCTCCCCTACACCTCCAGACAGTCCTTGCCCCTCTAACGTGGAGCTGCTGCGGGTGCTGCTGAGGCGCGGGAAGAAGCGGCCGGGGGTCCGGCTCGGGTGGCCGACCTGGACGCGCAAGGAGCTGCGCGCGGCCTTGTCCATCCCTTTCCTCTTCCGCGCGGTGAAGAGCGAAAAGCAGCGGCTGCAGAAGGCCAGGTGAGGGCTCCATGCTTGGCTCCTCGGCGTGGCCACAGGGGGGCAGGGTGGGGGCTGGGCAGGTGAGGTGTGAGGCTGGGGGGTGCCAGGTTGCAGGGGCTGGGCAGGGGTGGGATGGGGAGCTGGGCCGGTGGGGTGCCAGGTGGCAGGGGTTGGGCAGGGGCAGGATGGGGGCTGGGCAGGAGGGGGCCAGGCTGTGGGGAGGGGCCAGATTGCAGGGGCCTGGGCAGGGGTGGGATGGGGGCCTGGGCAGGCGGAGTGCCAGTCTGCAGGGGGCAGGGGTGCCAGGTTGCAGGGGGCTGGGTAGGGGGCTGGGCAGGGGGTGCCAGGCTGTGGGGGGGGCTTGGCAGCGGGCAGGATGGGGGGCCGGCCAGGGGCTCAGCAGCAGCTTGTGCTCGCCAGGGAGCTGCGTCCTGACCCCACCCTCCTGCTCCGCTATCGCCGGGCCCTGGACGCCGCCATCTGCATCTCCGCCCGGCACAACCTGCCCCCCCTGCCCGGCCGCACCCTCATCCTCTGCAGCACCTCCCGCAACATGGCAAAGCCGTACCACCAGGCCCGAGAGCTGCGCGGCCTCCGCCCGGAGCCCATGACAGTGAGTCGGGGGGGGGGGGGAGGCGGGTACGCTGCGCTCACCCCCTGGCAGTGCCCTGTGTGGATGGGGGTCAGGGTGGGGCTCTGTGCTCACCCCGGCAGTGCCCTATAGGGGTGGGGGGCAGGGCGGGATGCTGCGCTCACCCCCTGGCAGTGCCCTCTGGGGGCAGTGCAGGGTGCTGTGCTCACCTCCCAGCAGTGCCCTGTGGGCGGGGCCGTGCCCGGCTCACAGTCCCCCATCTCTCCTAGACGCTGGAGGTGGCCCTGCTGCTGGGTCTGATGGGCCGGGAGGTGGCAGAGCAGGCGCGCCTGGTGCTGTACGGCCGTGGCCACTGGGAGGTGGTGCAGGCGCTGGCTGGGTCGCTGCTGGAGAATGTCCAGAGCCTGCACCAGCAGGTCCAGGTGAGAGGCCCCCGGTCCCTGCTCCGCCCCTGTCCCCTGGGGAGTCCCCAGCCGGCCCGGCCTGGCTCCGTGTCTCACCCCGTCTCTTCCCCAGGCCACAATGGAGCCGAGCAGCAGCTCCAGCTCCAGCACCGTCAGCGACGTCCTCTCGGACCTGGTGGCTCGTGGGGAGCCGGTGAGTCTGGGCTGCGGATCTGGAGTCAGGGGCACTGGCAGGGCTGGGGGGAGGCAGGGCTGGGCTGGCAGAGCCTGTGGGTGGGGAGTGAGGGGCACTGGCAGGCCTGGGGGTTGGGGCTGGGCTGGCCGGGGCTGTGGGTGGGGAGTGAGGGGCACTGGCAGAGCTGGAGGGGCTTGGGGCTGGGCTAGCAGGGGCTGCGGGTCGGGAGTGAGGGGCACTGGCAGGCCTGGGGGTGGGGGCTGGGCTAGCAGGGGCTGCGGGTCGGGAGTGAGGGGCACCGGCAGGCCTGGGGGTTGGGGCTGGGCTGGCCAGGGGATGCAGGCGCTGGCCGGGTCGCTGCTGGAGAATGTCCAGAGCCTGCACCAGCAGGTCCAGGTGAGAGGCCCCCAGTCCCTGCTCCGCCCCTGTCCCCCGGGGAGTCCCCAGCCGGGCCCGGCCTGGCTCCGTGTCTCACCCCGTCTCTTCCCCAGGCCACAACGGAGCCGAGCAGCAGCTCCAGCTCCAGCACCGTCAGCGACGTCCTCTGGGACCTGGTGGCTCGTGGGGAGCCGGTGAGTCTGGGCTGCGGATCTGGAGTCGGGGGCACTGGCAGGGCTGGGGGGAGGCAGGGCTGGGCTAGCAGGGCCTATGGGTGGGGAGCGAGGGGCACTGGCAGAGCTGGAGGGGCTTGGGGCTGGGCTAGCAGGGGCTGCGGGTCGGGAGTGAGGGGCACTGGCAGTGCTGGGGTGGGGGCTGGGCTGGCAAGGGGCTGTGGGTGGGGAGTGAGGGGCACCGGCAGGCCTGAGGGTGGGGGCTGGACTGGCAAGGGGCTGCGGGTCGGGAGTGAGGGGCACCGGCAGGCCTGAGGGTGGGGGCTGGACTGGCAAGGGGCTGCGGGTCGGGAGTGAGGGGCACTAGCTGAGGGTGGGGGCCCACAGCTGGACACAGACTGACTGTATCTCTCCCCCCTTCCCCCAGGTCGACACCCTGCTCGTGCTGAGCCACGGCTCTGAGGGCCCCGAGGCCATGTCCGCCCTGCGGCTGCTGCGGGATCGTGTTGCCCCCCACTGCCTCTTCGTGAACCTCTGCCTGAGTAAATGGAGGTATGAACCCGCCCCCTGGCCCTCCCCAACACCCCACTGTACCCGTCTGGGGCAAGGCCCCCCCCATTCCTTGCCTGTAGCCTGCGGGGAGGGGGATCCCTGGGCCTCGGGGGCTGGGGCCGGGGGGGCTCCTTGTGGCTCTGGGGAGGGGAGTGGGGATTCCCTGTGGCTTGGGGGAGGGGTGGGGGTGCCCCATGGCTCTGGGAGGGTTGGGGGAGCTCTCTGGGGCACCCCACGGCTGAGGTGGCCCTACCCATGTCGTTGCAGTTTCCAGGGGGTCCCTATGGACGAGGTGGAGCTGGTTGGGTTCAGTGAGCAGGCGCTCAGGTGAGTCTCAGCCTTACGGGGAGGGGGGCGGGCAGGGGGTGTCACCTGGGCCAGGTTTGTAACTGTCCCCTGTGACGGGTTGGATCACAGAAACCTCTTGGGAGCTGCCACCTGCTGTGCCAAGACCACTTCTGCCCCTGCTTTCCCTGCCAGCTCAGCCCCCGGCACCCTGTCTCGCCGAGCCAGACACGCCTGCCTGCTCCAGCACAGACCCACGGTCCGAACGACGTGCCCCAAAGCTGCAGGTTTATCTGAAAGCAGCTCACAGAAGTGTTCCTGCCTTTAACACTCGGATGCCCAACTCCCAATGGGGTTTAAACCCAAATGAATCCGTTTTACCCTGTATAAAGCTTATGCAGGGTAAACTCATTAATTGTTCGCTCTCTATAACACTGATAGAGAGAAATTCTCAGCTGTTTGCTCCCCAGGTATTAATACAGACTCTGAGTTAGTTAATAAGTAAAAAGTGATTTTATTAAATGCAGAAAGTAGGATTTTAAGTGGTTCCAAGTAGTAACAGACAGAACAAAGTAAGTCACCAAGCAAAATAAAATAAAACACACAAATCTATGTCTAATCGAACTGAATACAGATAATCTCAGCCTCAGAGATGATTCACTAAGTTTTTCCCTCAGACTGGACACCTTCCAGGCCTGGGCAGAATTCGTTCCCCTGGTACAGCTCTTGTTCCAGCTCAGGTGGTAGCCAGGGGATTCTTCCTGATGGCTCATCTCTCCATTTGTTCTGTTCCATCCCTTTATATATCTTTTGCACAAGGTGGGAATCCTTTGTCCCTCTCTGGGTTCCCATCCCTCCTTCTCAGTGGAAAAGCACCAGGTTAAAGATGGATTCCAGATCAGGTGACTATAAGACTTCATTGCCCACTTGCCAGCACACAGGTATACAGGGAGACTTACAGGTAAAACACACCCATCCGCAGACAATGGTCCTGGTTAATGGGAGTCATCAAGATTCCAAACCACCATGAATGGCCCTCGCTTTGCATAATGACAATAGGCCCTGGGCGTTATATTTCATATTTCCAGTCCCAGATACAAGAGTGGTTCATTTATACACGTAGGATGACCACACTCAGTAGATTATAAGCTTTGTAATGATACTTTACACGAGACCTTTTGCATGAAGCATATTCCAGTTCCATTATATTCACTCATTAGCATATTTTTATAAAATTATATAAACGGCAATGTTCCCCCCGCCGCAGGTTCCTGGCCGTGCGCGGCTCCTCCCACCTGCTGGAGCACGTGGGAAGGATGGATGAGATCCACGGGCTGCCCCCCCTGCTGGGGGTGCCCCGCAGGCACCCAGAGCTTTCCTCCGCCCCTCCCGCCCTGACCCCCGCCCCCCGGAGCAGGTGAGAGGTTGGCAGGGCCCACTGCCAGTTGGGGGTGGGGAGAGAGTGGGCAGGAGGCAGATCTCTGGGGCATGGGAGGGGGTCATGGTGGGGTCTAGGGCTGAGCTGGAGGAGGAGGGACCGGATGGGGTGGTCTGGTGCTGGGCCAGAGGAGGCAGCCAGGCTTGTAGGACGGTGTGGCCCATTGGGGGGGCAAGGGCCAGTGGGGGGTGGGACAGAGGGGCCCATCGGGGGGGCAGGGTCTGGTGGCAGGTGACAGAGGGGCCGATCGGGGGCAGAGGCCGGTGTGGGGACAGAGGGGCCCATCGGGGGCAGGGTCTGGTGGCAGGTGACAGAGGGGCCGATCCGGGGCAGAGGCCGGTGGGGGGACAGAGGGGCCCATCGGGGGCAGGGTCTGGTGGCAGGTGACAGAGGGGCCGATCGGGGGCAGAGGCCGGTGGGGACAGAGGGGCCCATCGGGGCGGGCAGGGTCTGGTGGCAGGTGACAGAGGGGCCGATCGGGGCAGAGGCCGGTGGGGACAGAGGGGCCCATCGGGGGGGCAGGGTCTGGTGACAGAGGGGCCAATCGGGGGGGCAGAGGCCGGTGGGGGGGGACAGAGGGGCCCATCGGGGGGGCAGGGGTCAGTTGGGGTGACGGGTCCATTGGGGGAGCAGAGGCCGGTGAGGGGGCCGGGCCGAGTCGGTCTGATGGGTCCCTCTCCAGGTGGCGCAGCATCCGCTTGTTCATCTCGTCGCCGGTGCGGGACATGCAGGGCGAGCGGGACGTGCTGCTCCGGGCCGTGCTGCCCGCCCTGCGTGCCCGCGCCGCCCCCCACCGCCTGGCGCTGCAGGAGATCGACCTGCGCTGGGGCATCACCGAGCAGGAGGCACGGCAGGAGCGGTGGGTGCCCACCCTGCGGGCGGAGGGGTCGGGGGAGGGGGGGACCGTGCTGCAGGGAGTGGGGCAGGGGGTGCTGTGCTGAGGGGGGAGTCTGGGTGGTGCCAGGAGGGGGTGGGGGGCTGGGTGGGGGCCCCCCCCTTGGTGCTGACCCCTGTTTTTTTCCCCACGCAGGCAGCTGGAACTGTGCCTCTCGGAGGTGGCCCGGAGCCAGCTCTTTGTGGGCATTTTGGGGGAGCGTTACGGCTACGTACCCCGAGAATACTCCCTGCCGGACGCCCCCCAGTACGAGTGGGTGAGCGCTGCCAGCCCCCTGTCAGTTGTATCGGGGGGGGGGGGACAAGCAGACAGTGCCCCTCCCACCCAGACAGTCCCCCTCCCACCTTGCCCGCGGGAGCCTGGCCGCTGAGCCGTCCTTCGCACTGGGGGAAGTGGGATTTTGCCTTATTGACTCTGGATGGTTGGGTGTCGTGCGGCGGCCTCCCTCGCCCAGTCTGCCCCGTCGCTATAGTGGTGGGACGGGGGACCCTGCACAGCCGCCTCCGGTACCTGCTGGCGTTGGCGTTCTGCCACCCCACCCACGTCCCACCTCTCGGGGCTGGGCAGCCGGGGAAGTGGCCTGCAGGAATGGGCGCGAGGCGTGGCCCGAGGATGGGCTGCTCTCGTCACGCCAGGGAGGGTTCCAGTAGTTGGTGACGTCGCTCCCACTAGGACAGGATAGAGCCACTGGAGGGGTTATTCTGTCGGCCCAGGCCTGGCTTCATAGCACGTGGGAGCCTGCCAGGGCGTCCCGTCCCCTGGGGTATCTCAGAGTAGTGCTGGTGGTGAGGGCGGGATCCCTTCTGGTGATGGGGTGAAGCACAGAAGAGGGTGCAGGCCTGTAAACAAGCTGCTTAGTTTCACGCTCCAGAAGTGTTGTGTCCAGGGGTGGCCAAAGTCAATGGGACCCCCCAGTTCTGCTGAGGTTGGTGGGTGCAGTGGGATCCCGGCTCACCTCAGCACAAAGCTCTTTGTGGCTGGCACTGGCCTGGGCCTGCTGGCCATGTCCACACAGCGTGGGGCTCACAGACGCACAGACCCATGGCGGAGACCAAGACCTCCCCAGCCTTCCGGTTGGGGGAAGCCGGGAATCCCACTTCCCAGTGGCCCAGGTGTGTTTCTTCCCCGTGATGCCTGTTAGTCTAACCCTGCCTGAGAGCCGTTCTGCCTGTGGGCTGGCATGGCTGGCCCTCACTTCGTGGCGCGATTGGTGGGAGCGGTGGGATCCCTCCAGGTACCAGGCTGGATCCCACCATGTGGGGGCTGATGATGGAGTCCGGTGTGCCATCGCTGCAGGTGAAGTCGTACCCTCGGGGCCGCTCCATCACCGAGCTGGAGGTCATGCAGTTCCTCAGCAGCCAGCGCAACTCTGGTTCTGCTGCCCAGGCGTTCTTCTACCTCCGCGAGCCAGATTTCCTTGGGTAACTCTGCACCCTTTCCCCTCTAGGGGGCGCCGGCTCCCCTCCAGCCCCATGGCAAGGATTGGCTGGCTTGTGGGGAAGGGGCAGGGAATGGGACATGGGGCCTTTCCCCTCTACGGGACACCGATCCGGCCCCATGATGGGGAGCTGCCTGGCTCAGGGGGCTGGGGAACGGGTGCTGATCCAGCCCCAGGGTGGAGGGCTCGGGAACGGGGCTTGTCCCCTCTAGGGGGCGCTGATCCAGCCCCAGGGTGGGACACTGGTTGGCACAGGGGGCCGCGGAACGGGACATGGGGCCTTTCCTCTCTAGGGGGTGCCGATCCAGCCCAGTGGCGGGGAGCTGGCTGGCTCAGGGGGCGGGAAAGGGACATGGGGCCCCTGAGCTCTCTGTGGTGTGGCAGGTCCGTGCCGGAAGCCTGGAGGGCAGATTTTGTGGCAGAGTCAGAGGACGCTCAGCACCGGATGGCAGATCTGAAGGGGCATTTGGGCCAGCACCCGGGGGTGGCGTCTGTCAGCAGGTAATGGGCCGGGAGATTGGTGGGTGCGGTGGGATCTCTGGGCCCCACGGTGTCTCCCTGATGGCTTTGGTGTCTTGCCCAGGTACTCCTGCCAGTGGGGTGGTGTGGCCCAGGGCCGGCCGTATGTCAAGGGGCTGGAGGAGTTTGGGGCCCGGGTGCTGCAGGATCTGTGGGGCGCCCTCCAACGCCAGTTCCTCCAGGTAACGTGACTCACTGTCTCTGGCGGGGAGGGAGTGGGGCCTAGTGGTTAGAGCGGAGGGTGCTGGGAGCCCAGACTCCTGGATTCCATGCTGACTCCTGTCTCTGCCCCCCGCCCCCAGGCTGAGTCGGAGCCCCCTGGGGGCGAGGAGGAGGAGGGGCAGGAGCTGCAAGATGCCTTCCAGGACTTCCAGCAGCGCCAGTTCTGTGCCCGGGGCAAGCTGCTGGGCGCCGTGGCCGGGCGGGTGCGTGAGGGCCGCCCCCCCCGCCGCGGGGCAGGGGGCGGGCTCTACGTGGTGACGGGGGCGCCTGGCGATGGCAAGACTGTCTTCATGGTGAGGCTGGGGGAGGGGTCTGCGTGGGGCCTGAGGGGAGGGGCTTTGAGGCACCCAATGGGCAATGGGGGGAGGAGTCTGGGGGCAGAAAGGGGTGGGGCTTGGTGATGGATTGTAGGCAGGGCCTGCAGGGGGTGGGGTCTGGGTCTGATGCATAATCCTGGTGGGAGGGGCCTGACGGAGGGGGTGGGACTTGGGGGACAGGAGGGGTGGGGTCAGGTCTGTTGCATTAGGCCAGGTGGGAGGGGCCTAGAGGAGGGGGAGGGGCCTAGAGGAGGGGGCGGGGTCTGGCTGTGCTGGGTTGTGGTGAGAGGGGCCTGGAGAGGCCCCCCCCCCAGCTGACTCCCTGTCCCTTCCCCAGGCGGCGCTGGCGCGGGAGCTGAGCGCCCATCCCCCGGCCCAGGACACCTCCCCCACCCGCTGCCTGGTCGTCTCCCACTTCACCGGGGCCCGGCCGGACCAGGCCAGTGCCAGGGTGGTGCTGAGACAGTTGTGTGCCCGCCTGAGCCGTCTGCTGGGCCAGCCGGCCCCGCCCCCAGCCAGCTACAGGTCAGGACGCCAGGGTTCCCTCCTGGCCCTGGGTGGGAGTGGGGTCTAGTGGTTGGAGCAAGGGGGTGTGTGTGGTGGGAGGCTGGAAGCCAGGACTCGTGGCACTGGGTGGGAGTGGGGTCTAGTGGTTACTGCAGGAGGTCTGGGACCTAGGACTCCTGGATTCTCTCCCAGGCTCTGGAGGGAAGTGGGGTCTAGGGGTTAAAGCTGGGGGGCTGGGTGCCCCTGGATGCCTGGGTCCCATCCCTGCCTGCCCGTTGCAGGGGGCTGGTGTGCTGTCTGGAGTCCCTCCTGCCCGCGGTGGCCGGGTTGCTCCGGGGAGCCCAGCGCCTCGCTGTGCTGCTCGACGGGGCTGACCAGATCCACGGGGACAGTGGGCAGCCCGTCTCTGACTGGCTCCCGGCACGGCTGCCCTCGGTAAGTCCAGCCCCCCCTGCCTGTGGGGACCCCCTCCTTCCCCCTCCTTCCCCCGCCACCTGCTCAGCTCCCCTCTTCTCTCCCCAGTGCGTGAGCGTGGTTCTGAGCATCGGTGAGGGCTCCAGACTGCTGCATTCCCTACAGCGACGGGCGGACACAGTCGTCATCCCCCTGGGGTCTCTGGACCCCTGCGACCGGGCTGGGCTGGTCCGCCGGGACCTCGCCCTGTATGGCAAGAAGCTGGAGGAGACGGCCTTCAACAACCAGGTGGGGAGGTGCCTGGGTCCTCTGGCAGGGGCGTGGGGTCTAGTAGTTAGAGCGAGGGGGTGGGGACTGGGAGCCAGGACTCCTGGGCTCTATCCCAGGGGTGGGAGGGGAGTGAGGTCTAGTGGTTGGAGCCGGGATGGGTTGGGGGTCGGACTCCTGGGTTCTCTCCTGCTCTGGCTGGGTGGGGCAGGGGCACTGGCTTTTGTCCAGGGGCTCCCTGCCTGCTGTGACCCCGTCTGTGTCTCTCCAGATGCGGCTGGTGCTAATGAAGCGCGGTGCCCGGCAGCCCCTCTACCTGGCACTGCTCACCCAGGACCTGCGAGCCTTCACCATCTATGAAAAGGTGCCTTAGCCCCACAGGGGGACCCAGGCCTCTGGGGACCCCAGGGGAGGGGCCGGGACGGAAGGGGACCCAGGCATCCCGGCTGGCGACACAGATCTGTTTCCGTGAGGGACCCCAAGGCAGAGGCCAGGATGGAAGGGGACCCAGGTGTTTGGGGCGGTGATGCAGGACCCTCCCTGCTAGGGACCCCAGGGGAGGGATGGGGACAGGAGGGATCCAGGCCGGCGGCGCAGGGCTCTCCGATCCCCTCAGGGTCCCGTGTCCCTCCCTCCAGGTCTCGGAGAGGATCCAGACGCTGCCCCCGGCGCTGCCCGCCCTGCTGCAGCACATGCTGGGCTGCCTGGAGCAGGAGCACGGGGCTGAGCCCGTGGCCATAGCCGTCGCCGCCCTCTGGGCCAGCAAAGACGGTAAGAGACAGCTCGAGGTGCTGGGGGGCGTTCGTCGGCCTTGCTACCAGCCGCTGCGCCCCAGAGCTGGCTGCATCTCAGCACCAGGCGAATCGTCCCTGACCCTCGCTCCTCTGTCCTCCGCAGGCCTGCTGGAGCGCGATCTCCTCGCCGTGCTCACCATGTGGAGAGAGCTGGGCGGGGCGCCCGTCACCTGGGAGGGAGGCATGGCTGCTGGGGGCCGTGCGGCGACCATCCCCAAGGCCCCCATCTATTCCCTGATGAGGAGCCTGAGGGGGTGAGTGGGGGCCAGGGCGCCTGGGTTCTCTCCTGGCCGGGGGAGGGCTGGGAGCCCGGACTCCTGGGTTCTCTCCTGCTCTGGGAGGGGAGTGGGGGTTGGGATCCCGGACGCCTGGGTCCTCTCAGGCTCTGGCTGGGTCCCAGGACCTGGCTTCGAGCTCTGTCGCTGGCCAGAAGCCAGTGTTTTCTGTCCCCCATCTGTCCCCCCCCCAGGCTGGCGGGGGTGTGTGGGGCCCCCTCGGAGGCCCCCGGCTCGCGGCTCCACCTCTGCGGTGCCCCCCTGCGGACGGCGGTGGAACGGCGCTACCTGAAGGAACCGGGCCTGGAGCGCGCGGCTCACGCTCTGATAGCAGGTCAGGGGGTCGCCCCGGGGGGGGTGGTGTCTGGGCTGGGCCTGTGACCCCCCTGGCCGGGGGCTGCTGAGCATTGTGAGTGACAGTCTCCCCCCCCCCCCCAGCTCATCTCTGGAAACTCTGCGACCCGGACGTGTCCCGGAGCTTCCAGGGCAGCGAGGCGGGGCCCCTGGCGGCTCTGCCCTACCACCTGGTGGGTACGGGGCGCTGGGGGTGGGGAACTCGGGAGTGGGGGGCAGGGGCTGGGCGGGAGCGGGGCTGGGCAGAGGGTGGGGCTCGGCGGGGGCGGGCTGGGTGGGGAGCACCCCCGGGTGACCCCCCTGTCCCGGCAGGTCTGCGCTGGACGCCCCGACCTCCTGGGCTCCCTCCTGACGGACCTTCGCTTCGTGGCCGCCCACGTCCGCCTGGGGCTGCTGCCCGTGCTGGGCCAGGCCTACGCCCTGCACGGTGAGTGGGGTGGGGGCACCTCCGGGGGCTGCCAGTCGGGAGTCAGCCCTGTGCAGGGGGGGGCTGTCCGCAGGGGCGTGGGGAGGTGCCTTGGTGTAATTGGGGAGGGGGAGCTGCTGTCGGGGCAGTGGGAGGTGGGGGGGCTACAGGGGCTGAAATGGGGGGGCTGGGGGCTGCCGTGCCTCTGACACAGGCGTCTCTCCCCACAGCGGGCAGCGCCCAGCCCCCGGGCGAGGTGGGCGCGTTCCGGGCGATGCTGCAGGCGGGCGCGGCGCTGCTCTCCCAGAACCCGGCGCTCCTGGCCCAGCTGGCAGCCAATGCACCCGACGGCTCCTCGCTGGGCACCCAGGCCCGGGCCCTGGCCCCCCCGGGGGGGCGTCTGCTGCTCTGGCGCAACAAGGCCCAGGAAGCCCCCGACCCTGACAGGTAATGGGGCCGCCGTGGGGGGAGGCCCTGCCCCTCCTCCCAGGCGCCCACCTGCCCCTCCCCCCGACCCCTCCCAGCCCCTCCCCACGGGTCCTCCCAACCCCCAGCGCCCACCTGCCCCTCCCCACGGGCCCCTCGCCCAGCCCCTCCCCACGGGCCCTCCCCAACCCCCAGCGCCCACCTGCCCCTCCCCACGGGCCCCTCCCCCAACCCCCCCCCCGGCACCCACCTGCCCCTCCCCACGGGCCCCTCTCCCAGCCCCTCCCCACGGGCCCCTCCCCCAACCCCCCCGGCACCCACCTGCCCCTCACCATGGGCGCCCCACCCCCAGGCACCCACCTGCCCCTCACCACGGGCCCTCGCCCGGCCCTCCCACGGGCCCTCCCCAACCCCAGCACCCACCTGCCTCTCACCACGACCCTCGCCCAACCCCGCACCCACCTGCCCCTCACCATGGGCCCTCGCCCAGCCCTTCCCCAAGGGCCCCTCCCCAACCCCGGCACCCACCTGCCCCTCCCCACGGGCCCCCGGCCCCCGGCACCCACCTGCCCCTCCCCACGGGCCCTGGCGCCTGCCCTCTAGGGCTCCCACTCAGCCGGGCTCCGGCCCTGTCCCAGCTGAGTTGGTCTGCAGCCTGGGGCGCCTGTTCTGGGTTGGGGGACCCCCCTGTGACCTGGGGGGGGATGGGGTGTGCGGGTCCCATGCACTGGGGGGGCTCCATTGGGGGAGGGGAGGGGTCCCTGGGGGGCGGGCTGCTGCCTGTCTCCGAGCTCCCCCCTGACTTCCTCCCCCCACCCCCAGCATCGCCCTGGCCCTGCCCACGTCCCCCACCTGTGTGGCCGTCTCCCCCTGCGGGCGCCAGGCTGCCGTGGGCAGCACCGACGGGACCCTGCACCTGCTGGACATGCAGAGTGGCCAGGTACCGGGGGAGGGCAGGGCAGATTCAGGGGATCTCTTGCCATGGGACGACACTGTGGGGCTGGTTGGTTGGGGGGCAGGGCAGAGGGAGGCGGGGGAGCCAGGGAGCTGGGGACAGGCCGGGGCCAAGCTGGGGGGCAGGAGGAGCTGGGGGGCAGGGGAAGCCGGGGGGCCGGCAGGGGGCTCTGCAGTCTCACCCCCCCACACACACCTTGCCCCCAGGAGCTGAAGACCCTGCTGAGTGGCGGCGCTGGGATCTCGGCCTGCGTCTTCCTGGCTGACGGGACCCTCTGCCTGGGCACCTCCACTGGGGGACTGGAGACCTGGGGCCTGCGTGAGGGCAGCAGGTACTGCCGGGGCAGGGCAGCGGGGGGGCTGGTTTGGGGGGCAACGGTGGGGACAGCACAGGAATCTCTCTCCCTTCCAGGCTCCTGGCTACTGATGCTCACCGGGGCCAGGTCACGGGCTGCTGCGTCAGCCCTGATCGCAGACAGCTGGCCAGCGTCTCCCTGGACGGGCACTTCAAGGTACCAGCTACGGTCACTGCCCCCCCCTTTAATCACTAGCCCCCACTCCCCTCCCCTCCCCCAGCCAGGAGAGGATCCAGGTGTGGGGGTACCTGGCCCCGGCTCTGACCCACTGTTCTCATCTCTCCCAGCTGTGGGACTCTGCTAAGGGGCACCTAACCTGGGAGCTGGATCTCTCCTGCCCCTTGAACTGTGCTGCCTTCCACCCTGACGGGCAGCTAGTGGCCACCGGGGGCTGGGACGGCGCCGTGACCATCCTGGGCCTGCAGAACCGGAGCGTGAGCTCGGTATGGGGCAGGGAGGGGCAGGGCTGGGCCGGCAGGGGCTGCGGGTCGGGAGTGAGGGGCACTGGCGGGGCCGGGCTGGCAGGGGCTGCGGGTTGGGAGTGAGGGGCACTGGCGGGGCCGGGCTGGCAGGGGCTGCGGGTTGGGAGTGAGGGGCACTGGTGGGGCTGGGCTGGCAGGGGCTGCGGGTTGGGAGTGAGGGGCACTGGCGGGGCTGGGCCGGCAGGGGCTGCGGGTCAGGAGTGAGGGGCACCGGCGGGGCTGGGCTAGAAGGGGCTGCGGGTCGGGAGTGAGGGGCACTGGCGGGGCTGGGCCGGCAGGGGCTGCGGGTTGGGAGTGAGGGGCACTGGCAGGGCTGGGCTAGAAGGGGCTGCGGGTCGGGAGTGAGGGGCACCAGCAGGGCTGAGCTGGCAGGGGCTGCGGGTCAGGAGTGAGGGGCACCGGTGGGGCGGGCTGGGCTGTGACTCTGGCTCCCGCTGCAGGTTCTCTCAGGCCATGACACCTCTGTCCGCGCCGTGTCCTTCTCCCCTGCGGGCACCGTGCTGGCATCCGGCTGCCTAGCCGGAACGGTGCATCTCTGGTCCTGGCGGGAGGCCGTGAGCCTGGCCACGTTCCCAGCACACCGGGGCTTCGTCTCCGACGTCAAGTTTCTCTCGGGGGGCCAGGTCCTCCTCACGGCGGGCGAGGACTCAAAGGTGCTGGGGGTCAGGAGTGAGGGGCACTGGCAGGGAGCGGGGCAGGCCTGGGCTAGAAGGGGCTGCGGGTCGGGAGTGAGGGGCACCAGCGGGGAGGGGCAGGGCTGGGCTAGAAGGGGCTGTGGGTGGGGAGTTTGGGGCACCAGGGGGGGGGGGCAGGGCTAGGCCTGCAGGGGCTGCAGGTCAGGAGTGAGGGGCACCGGCGGAGGTTGTGGGGGGAGCAGGGCTAGGCCTGCAGGGGCTTCGGGAGTGAGGGGCACCGGCGGAGGCGGGGTGGGGAGCAGGGCTGGGGCTGCAGGTCGGGAGTGAGGGGCACCGGCGGAGGTGGCGGGGGAGCAGGGCTGGGGCTGCAGGTCGGGAGTGAGGGGCACTGGCAGGGATGGGGGCGCACAGCACTAACCCCTGATCTGTGGCCCAGGTTCAGCTCTGGCCAGGGCACCTGGGCCGTGCCCGGGGCACTCTGGGCTCAGGGACGCTTTCTCCAGCCCTCTGTGTGGCCCCCAACCCCGCTGGCACCCTGCTCGCTGTGGGGCACCATTCAGACGATGTTTGGGTCTACGGCACTCCCTGGGGTAAGCGCCCAGACGCCTGGGTTCTGTCCCAGCTCGGGGGGGAAATGAGTCTAGTGGGCGGGAGGTGGGCGGTGCTGGAAGCCAGGACTCCTCCGTCCTGGGGAGCCAGGAGTCTTGGGTTCTGTGGTTGGGTGGGCGCTGGGAGCCAGGACTCCTGGGTTCCCTGTGGCATCGGCCCCCCTCACTCTCCCCTCTCCCCGCAGGCTCGGCCGGGCGGCACTGCCTGGCAGGGGGGGTGGCGGTGCCCAGCCTGGCTTGGCTCGGGGATGCCGTGCTGGCCGGAGGCAGCGGGGACGGGACCCTGCGCGGCTGGGCGCTGGCAAGCCGCTCGGCCTGCCCCCTGTGGGAGCTGCGAGGGCACAAAGGGGCCGTGCTGGGCCTGGCCGCCTCGCCCCAGCTGCTGGCGTCTGCCTCAGGTAAGGCTGGGGGTAGGGGGGCCGCTTGCAGGATGTGGGGAGGGGCTGGGGGCAGGGTCTTTCCAGGTCTGGGGATGTGGGGGTCATTGGCGGGGCTGGGGGTGCCAAAGGACTAGGGGGTGGGGGGCAGGATGGGGTGGGCGGGGGCAGGGCCTTGGCCTTGGGGCCCATTGTTTGAGCCTTCCTCCCGCCCCCAGAGGATTTCACCGTCTGCCTGTGGCTGGCCGAGACGCTGAGACGGGCCCTCCCGGACCCTCCCCCAGCCCCCCTGGCCGTCCTGCGGGGCCACACGGCTGCTGTCACCTGCTGCGCCTTCAGCGCCAACGGCCAGCACCTTGCCACGGGGGGCAGGGACAAGGTGAGGGGCGGCCGTGCTGTGAGATGGGCACTAGGAGGCGCTGTGGGGGAGGTGTGGGGCTGCTGTGCTGCGAAATGGGCACTAGGGGGCAGTGAGGGTTGGCAGTGCGGTGTGTTGGGCACTAGGGGGCGGTGTGGGGGAGGTGTGGGGCTGCTGTGCTGTGAGATGGGCACCAGGGGGTGGTGTGGGGCAGCCAGGCTGTGAAATGGGCACTCGGGGGCAGTGTGGGGGAGGCGTGGGGTGGCAGTGTGGTGTGTTGGGCACTCGAGGGCGGTGTGGGGCAGGTGTGGGGCAGCCATACTGTGTGATGGGCACTGGGAGGTGGGGGGAGCAGATGTGCTGTATCTGTGCTTGTCTAACCAGCCGGTGTCCCTGCAGACCCTGCTGTGCTGGGACGTGGGGGACCCCGCACCGGGAGCCCCCCCACTCTGGCGCTCGCTCCCCTTCTGCCACCGCGACTGGCTCACCGGCTGCGTCTGGGTCGGGCCCCTGCTGGTGAGTGGGGGGGTAGTTGGGAGGGAGGCGGGGGGGCAGCTCCTCCCTGACTTGCCCCCTTCCTCTGCCCCACAGCTGTCCTGCTCCAGCGATGGCACCGTGCGGCTCTGGGACCCGGCCACCGGCCAGCAGCTCCGCGAGTTCCTGCCCCACTGCGGCCCTGTCAGCGCCGTCCTGGCCACGGTATGGACCTGGGGGACGGGAGGGGGCGACCTGGGCACAGGCACCGTCCCTCACCACCTCTCTCGGCGCAGGCTGGGCACGTGCTGGCGATGGGCCGCGACGGGACGCTGGCAGCGTGGGACATGCAGGGCGTGGAGCTGACCCGCTTCCCGGCGCACCCCGGGCTGGTGAACCAGGGCGCCGGCTTCGTGGGAGCAGGTGAGCGGGCGCTGCCCCCCCCCCCCCGTGCGGGTCTGACCCCCAGTGCCCTCCACTCTCCCCAGTGCTCATCTCTCCGGGTCGCTCTTTTCCTGCAGACGGCGATTTCATGGTGGCCACCGCCGGCTGCGACGGGCGGGTGCAGCTCTGGTGCCCCCTCGAGGTGAGATGGGACCTGGGGGCTGTTCCCCACCCCCCCCATGGGGACGCTGCCCCAGGGCACTACCTGCCCCTCCCCCCCACTAACTTCTTGCTCCCGCCTGCAGTTCGGCCGCCCGCAGACATTGGTGGGGCACAGTGCCCCGGTGTGCGGCGCTGCCGTGAGCCCGGCTGCCGCCCGCGTCCTGACGGTGTCGGGGGATGGTGCTGTGCGCGGGTGGGCAGCGCCCTGGCAGACGGGTAAGAGACTCCTTCACCAGATACCTTCCCTCCCGAAGCCAGGAGAGAACCCAGGAGTCCTGGCTCCCAGTGCCCCCCTGCTCTCGCCCATCAGATCCCACTCCCCTCTCAGAGCAGGGGGAACCCAGGAGTCCTGGCTTCCTGTCCCCCCACGCCCCTCCCAGAGCCAGGGCGAGAACCCAGGAATCCTCTCTCTGTCCTGGCAGGATGTGCCGAGGGGCCCGGCTGGCACCGTGGGGCCGTCTCTGCCCTGGCCTGGTCTCCCGACGGGACACTGGCAGTGTCGGGCGGGGAGTGTGGGGAGCTGATTGTGTGGGGGGAGGCCAAGGCCCTGGCCACAGCGCAGGTAGGTTGGGGGGAGGGGGCTGCCCCCCGGAGCTGGGGGGGCGGTGGGAGGCTGGGGAGGGGAGGGGAGGGGATGGGGGGCAGGAGGGAGGTTGTCAGCGTGGCTGGGGGAAGGTGGGGGGCCCTCAGTCTAACCCCCGCTCACCCCCCTCCTACCTAGGCCAGCTCGCGCAGCGTGTGCGCTCTCGGCTTCGCCTCCTCCTCCCGCCTCCTGGTGGCACCGGCAGCTGGGAGCGTCTGCCTGTGGGGCCTGCATAGCGACCGCACGACCGGGGCCCTCAGGTGAGCTGGGGGGAGCGGGGCTGAGCTGGACGCCTGGGTCCCTTCCTGGCCCCATCTCTCCCTGGGGAGCGGGGCTGGGGGGCAGGGCCGTGCCCTACTGACCCAGGACGGCAGGGTCCCGTTCCCGTCCCAGTCTCTGCAGCAGCTGGCCTGGGCCCCACCCTGACTGCGTCTCTCTCAGCCTGCAGTGTAAGCGCCGCCTGGGGGAGGTGGCAGCTCCTGTTACCTGCATGGGGCCAGCCGGGGCCCCCGACTCCCTGCTCCTGGGGCTGGCGAACGGGGAGGTGCTGCTGTTCGAAGCCCACCGGCCAGCGCTGAAGCCCCTCTGGTGAGTGGGGGATTCACGGGGGCCCCTGCAGCTCCCCTGGTGAATGGGGGATTGGGGGCGCAGCCCCTGTTCCTGGCTCTGACCCTCCTCTCTGCCCCTGTAGCTTAGTCAGCCCAAACCCCGGGGCTCCAGACTTCCCCGAGTACCTGTTCGACGTGGCTGTGACCCCCGATGGGCGGCTGCTTCTGTGGAAGGGGGTGAGAACACCCATCCTGTACGAACTGGTGAGTGATTGGGCAGAGAACCCAGGAATCCGGGCACCCAGCCCTCCCCCGCCCCCCATGTGCCAGACCCCACTCCCTCCTAGAGCTGGCAGAGAACCCAGGTGTCCTGGTGCCCAGCCCTGCCCCGCCCTCCTCCCTCCCACCAGCACACTAGGCCCCACAGCAGAGAACCCAGGAATCCGGGCACCCACACCAGTGTTGTTTGCTCTGTAGAGGAAGGGGGATTGGGAGGAACTGGAGAAATCCCGGGAGGCCAAGATCCACCTCTGGGATGAGGATGAGGACGCCGATTCCAGCTGGTTCAGCAGGGCCTGGCTCAGCCCCGGTGAGTTGGGAGTGAGGGGCTCCGGCAGAGTTGGGGTGGGCAGGGCTGGACTAGCCGGGGCTGCGGGGCGGGCGTGGGGGGCAGGGCTGGGCTAGCCGGGGCTGTGGGGCGGGCGTGGGGTGGGGCGGGGCAGGGCTAGCAGGGCTGTGGGGCAGGCGTGGGGCGGGGCTAGCAGGGCGGGCGTGGGGCAGGGCTGCGGGCGGGCGGGCGGGGGGCAGGCGGCAGTTTCAGCTCTGTCCCTTCGCAGACTCCTCGCTGCTCCTCGCCAGCTCGGCCGGGCTGCTCTGGACTCGGGCCCGGTGGAGCCAGGAGGACGACGCAGCCGAGTCGTGGAGCAGCGCCGGGTGGCAGAAGCAGCAGGTGAGGGTCCCCGGCTGGGCCCGTCCCGGCAGCGCCACGTGCGCCCATCCTGCGAGCCCGGTGCGGGGGGGCCGAGGGGTCCTTCTCCTCCCCGGAAGCGGCAAGTCTGGGGTGAAGCCTTGGGGCAGCCGATCCCGCACCCCCTTGGGCTGGGGCAGGGGCCTCCGGTTCCTACATTAACCCCTTCCCGGCCTGTGCCCCTCAGATCCACAGCGCCAAGGTCACGGCGCTGCACAGCTGCGGGGACGTGCTGGTGACGGCGGCGCTGGACGGAGACGTCAAGATCTGGGAGCGCATCACGGGGAGGCTGGTGGGTGGCGTGAAACGATGCTCCTCACTCCCCACCCGCAGCCCCCTGCCAGCCCAGCCCTGCTCCCCCCAGAGCTCTGCTAGTGCCCCCCCTGCCCAGCACGGCCGGTGCCCCTCCCTCCTGTCCTGCCCCCGCCCAGCACGGCCGGTGCCCTCCCATCCTGCCCCCGCCCAGCACGGCCGGTGCCCTCCCTCCTGTCCTGCCCCCGCCCAGCACGGCCGGTGCCCTCCTCCCATCCTGCCCCCTGCCCAGCACGGCCGGTGCCCCCTCCCTCCCATCCTGCCCCCGCCCAGCACGGCCGGTGCCCTCCCATCCTGCCCCCGTCCAGCGCCCTCCCTCCCATCCTGCCCCCCCCGCCCAGCACGGCCGGTGCCCCTCCCTGCCGACCTGCAGGCCTCTGCTGGTGCACTCCTGCCTGCCCCCCCAGCACGGCCGGTGCCCCTCACTCCCGCCCCGCAGCCCCAGACTCTGACCCCTGGTTCTCTCTCTGCAGCTGGGGCAGTTCCGTTGTGCTGCCCCCGTCTCCTGCCTGCAACCCCGGCCCGGCCCGGCCTCCCAGCTGCTCTTGGCCGTGGGCGACATCCTGGGCAACGTCTATTTCCTGGAGTGGGCCTGTCTGCGGGGGGCCGAGGCTGAGCCCCGACCCACGGGAGCCGCCATGACACAATAAAGCCACTCGCTGAGCTCCACAGAACCCGGCCTTTGTTCAGCTGTCCCAGCCGGGCCCCTGCCCCACAGCAAGGGGGGGCCGCCCCCTTCCCCCTGCCCCACCCGTGTGTTACTGCTTCTGGCCTTTCCATAGGGCTGACTGAGGGCGAGAGGGTCGCGCCCCCCTGCCCTAGGCACAGCCTAACTGGGGGGGGGGGGGCAGCCCTGCCCCCCATTGCCAGCACGCTGCCCCCTCGTGGCTGCAGCCAGAAATGCAGCGGGGCGCAGCCAGGGCTGGTACAGTTTATTGCTGTAGAAAGAAGCTGGAGGGACGTTTCCCCGGGGGGGTCACCACAGGGGGGCGAAGCTGAAGCGCACTTGTAGCAGGTAGCGCATCCGCACCTGGCCCGGGTCATAGACGACGAACTCGTTGTAGTTGAGGGTGTAGCCGTGGGGGTTCCTCACGCCCGTCTCCACGGCCGGGCCCAGCGGCACTGCGGCCCCCTCCCTGCGGGGAGACGGGGGGGTCAGGGCGAGGGTAGCGCAGCCCCCGGCTGCCCAGTTCTCCCCCCCACCCCCCGTTCTGGGCTGTACAGCTTTGCTGCTCTTTCCCCGGAGCCCCCCCAGCCCGCTGGCCCCGAGCACCCGGCTCTGCTTGACCCGCTGGCCGGGTTCTCCCCTGGCCGGCCCCTCACCCCCTGCCCTGAGCTGGCAGCTGGGCCGGGCTGTTCAAATGCCACACGGCGACGTCTCCTCCGGGCCTGGAACCAAACCACGGGGGGCTCCAGGAGGGGGCTGGAGCAGGCACGGTTAGTGTCTCGCCTGGGGGCCTGAAATAAAGGGGGGGGGGGCAGGAGAGTCCCTGCAAACCAGCCTCTCCTGGGGCCAAGCAAGTCTGCACTGTGAGCAGCAGCAAAGGGGGGGGGCAGTGCCATCATGCCAGGGGGCACAGCTGCCCCCCGGGCCCCCGTCCTGCCGTGCCAGCCCTGCCCCCTCCCCGCTACTCACAGCTCGATGCTATTGGCGGGGGCGGGCGCCAGCTTCCCCAGCCCCTTGGTGCTGTGCTTCCCGGGGGGCAGCTCCCCGGCCTCGGCATTCGCCTCCAGCAGCTCCTGGCACTCGCCCAGCGCCACCTGCAAGGGGAGAGGGGCACCGCGTCCACAACTGCCCGTCCGCCCTGCCCCCAGGGGGAGAGAGCCCAGCAGGCCGGGCTCCCCTCCCAGGGCCAGGCTGGCTCCCTGCGAGGCGGCTGGCTCTGGGGTGGCGCTCACCTCGCACAGCAGCAGCAGCCCCACGTCGCGCTGGCGCGAGGCGAAGCAGTAGTTGGCGCTCTTGGACGACATGTCTGCGAAGTAGATGCCCTTCCCAAACTGGGGGTGAGATGGGGGGGGGATTAGACTGGCTGGGGGGGAGCGGGGAAAGGGCAGAGGGGGACACGCAGGCAACTGGGGGCAAGGGGGGGATCTCACCATGTAGCCGGTGACGGGGGCCTCAGGGGGCGCCACCCGCAGCCCCTGGCTCAGGATCCCCACCCAGTTGCCCAGCCGGGAGCCGTGCCACAGCAACGTCCTGGGGGGAAGAAATCAGGGGGGTGAGCCCCATTCCCAGCCCCCAAACCTTCCCTCCCCCGCAGCACCCAGCCCCTTTACTGGCAGGGATCCAACCCCCCACCCCACCCCACCGGCCTCTCCTGTGACCAAGCGTGAATTGCCTAACACTTTATTCTGCCGCCGCGTGCCTCAGTTTCCCCTGTGCCTGGCACTGCAGCAGAAGGGTTCGCTTAGCGGGGGGGGGGGGGGCAGCGCTGGGATGGAGTTGGCAGAGCCGGGTGGGGGGGCAGCCTGGTTGCACAGACAGATGTAACCCACCACGTGCAGGACAAACGCGCCTGTTCCCACCCCTGGGCCCCCCCCAGCCCAGCCCCCTGGATAGCTCCCCCGGCCCCTCACCGGTTGGGCAGGCTGGCGCGGAAGGGGGGCTCGCCGGCCCGGCGCAGGGTGAAAGCCTCCAGCAGCTCCATGGAGTAGTCACGGTGGGTGGGCGCGTGGGTGGAGAGCAGGTACCGCTCCAGCACCTGGGGGGAGCCATGGGGCCTGAGCCAACCCTAGCCCTACCCTCCCAACCCACCTGGCCCCCTTCAGGCCCCACCCCCCATGTGCCCCTGGTCACTACCCCTTCACCTGGCCTCCCCAGCCCCACACTGCCCCCCTTGCCCGCCCCCCCCAGCCTACACTGCTCCCCACCCCACCCTGCCCCCCAGCTTCCCCACTGCTGGCCCCTCGCAGCCCCCCAACCTGGAAGTGGGCAGAGTCCCGCTCCAGGGGGCAGAGCTCACAGCCCAGCGTACGGTAGCTCCGGTCCAGCGGGTGCTCCTGGCCGTGCAGCTCCAAGCGCGCCAGCTTGACGGCGATCTGGATCTCGCCCAGGGCCTGGGGAGTGGGGGGAGTCAGGGGTCAGAGGGGGGTGGACACACAGAGAGAGGGAGGGACAGATTCTCCCCACTCCGCTCACCTCCAGCAGCTGCACCTTCTCCTGAAGCTCCTGCCACGTCCGGATCAATGGGGGTGTCCGAAGCCTGGGAGGGGCGAGGGGGGGGAAGAAGCAGAGTGAGCCAGGCCTGGGGGCGGGGGGGGGAGCCCCAGCGAGGAGGCAGAGCAGGGCAGGGTAGGGGGTGCTCAGAGGGGCGGGTGTAGGGCTGCCAGGTGTCCGGTTCCTGACCGGAACACCCAGTCGAAAAGGGACCCTGGCAGCTCCGGTTGGCACTGCTGAAAGGGCCATTGAAAGTCCAGCTGGTGGCAGAGCAGGGCTATGGCAGGCTCCCTGCTGCGCCCAGAGGCTGTGGCATGTTCCTCCTCCAGCTCCCAGGCATTGGGGCAGCCAGGGGGCTCTGCACGCTGCCCCCGCCCCAAGCACCTTGGTTACTGACCAATGGGAGCTGCGGGGGCAGTGCCTGTTGACAGGGCAGTGCGCAGAACCGCCTGGCTGTGCCTCCACATAGGAGCCGGGGAGGGGGGAACATGCCACTGCTTCCAGGAGCTGCCCAGAGCCTGCCCCCTCCCACCCTCCAGACCCCTCGATCCCAGCCCAGAGCACCCTCCTGTACCCCAAGCCCCTCATACCTGGCTCTGCCCCAGAGCCCGCCCCCCGAGCTGGAGCCCTCATTCCACCCACGCTCCAACCCCCCCTTGCATTCCGAACCCCTCACACCCGGCCCCACCCCAGAGCCCCCACCCCCTCCGTACCCTAAGCCCCGATTCGCCCAGTGAAAGTGAGCGAGTGAGTGAAGGTGGGGAGAGCGAGTGCTGGGGGGGGGAAGGGGGGGAGAATGGAGTGAGCAGGGGGCGGGGCCTCAGAGGAGGGGTGGAGCAAGGGTGTTTGATTTTGGGCGAGTAGGAAGTTGGCAACCCGAGGCAGGAGGTGCTCGGAGCGGGCGGGGAGCACTCAGCACAGCGGGACATGCTGGGAGGGCACTCGAGGGAGAGCGGGTGGGGCACTTGGGGGCACTGACCCAAAGTCATGGGGCACACGGGTGTAGAACTCGTTGCAGGCTTCCAGCAGGGCCCGTCCAGTGTCCCCGGCCCGCAGAACCGCCTCCACCTTCTGCAGTGACTGGAACCCAGCCCGGATCTGCTCCACCGTCAGCTTCCCTGGGGGAGCAGGTCAGAACCACCAATGCCTGAAACCCCCCAGGGGCCCCTGAACTCCCCCAGGAGCCCCCCCAAACCCAGCCCGGATCTGCTCCACCGTCAGCTTCCCTGGGGGGAGCAGGTCAGAACCACCAGCGCCCGGCACCCCTCAGGGGCCACTGAACTCCCCTCGGAGCCCCCCCAACCCAGCCCGGATCTGCTGTCCGCTTCCCTGGGGGGGAGTGGGTCAGACCCGCCGGGCCCCACTACCCCCAATCCCTCCCCCCCACGCCCACGGGGGGCTCACCGAGAGGGGCCTTCTTGGTGTCATACTTCATCTCCAGCACCATCTCCTCCATGGCCTGCAGGTCGCAGATCAGCCCCAGCAGCGCCTGCACTCGGGGGTCCAGTCGTGAGGCCGGTTTGGGCTGGGGGGCCCCTGTGCAGCTCGGCTCCGCGACCTGGGCGGGGGAGGGTTGTGACTGGATCTCCCAGCCGTGGCCGGAGCACCCCCATCCCGCCACCCCCCCAGTGCTCCCATGGAGGTGGGACACGGCCACTGCTTCTCCACGCAGGCTGGGGGGTCCTTGTGCAGGTCGTACGGGGGGGCTGTAAGGGGGGGGTCACACTCACGGGGAGGCGGCTGTCCATGTGCAGGTCGCACGGGGGCTGTAAGGGGGTCACACTCACGGGGCGGCTGTCCATGTGCAGGTCGACGGGGGCTGCAAGGGGGTCCCACTCACGGGGCGGCTGTCCATGTGCAGGTTGTGCGGGGGCTGCAAGGGGGTCACACTCACGGGGGGCGGCTGTCCATGTGCAGGTCGCGGGGGCTGTAAGGGGGTCACACTCACGGGGCGGCTGTCCATGTGCAGGTCGCACGGGGCTGCAAGGGGGTCACACTCACGGGGCAGCTGTCCATGTGCAGGTCACGGGGGGCTGGAAGGGGGTCACACTCACGGGGGCAGCTGTCCATGTGCAGGTCGCACGGGGGCTGCAAGGGGGTCACACTCACGGGGCGGCTGTCCATGTGCAGGTCGCACGGGGGCTGGAAGGGGGTCACACTCACGGGGGCAGCTGTCCATGTGCAGGTCGACGGGGCTGCAAGGGGGTCACACTCACGGGGCGGCTGTCCATGTGCAGGTCGACGGGGCTGCAAGGGGGTCACACTCACGGGGGCAGCTGTCCATGTGCAGGTCGACGGGGCTGGAAGGGGGTCACACTCACGGGGGCAGCTGTCCATGTGCAGGTCGACGGGAGGGCTGCAAGGGGGTCACACTCACGGGGCGGCTGTCCATGTGCAGGTCGTACGGGGCTGGAAGGGGGTCACACTCACGGGGGCAGCTGTCCATGTGCAGGTCGTAATGGGGCTGCAAGGGGGTCACACTCACGGGGCGGCTGTCCAGGTGCAGGTCGTACGGGGGCTGCAAGGGGGTCACACTCACGGGGCAGCTGTCCATGTGCAGGTCGACGGGGCTGGAAGGGGGTCCCACTCACGGGGCGGCTGTCCATGTGCAGGTCGACGGGGCTGGAAGGGGGTCACACTCACGGGGCGGCTGTCCATGTGCAGGTCGACGGGGGCTGGAAGGGGGTCCCACTCACGGGGCGGCTGTCCATGTGCAGGTCGACGGGGGCTGCAAGGGGGTCACACTCACGGGGCGGCTGTCCATGTGCAGGTCGACGGGGGCTGGAAGGGGGTCACACTCACGGGGCGGCTGTCCATGTGCAGGTCGACGGGGCTGCAAGGGGTCACACTCACGGGGGGGCGGCTGTCCATGTGCAGGTCGTACGGGGGGGCTGCAAGGGGGGGTCACACTCACGGGGGGGCGGCTGTCCATGTGCAGCAGGTCGTACTTGCCAGGCACTTTCTGGAAGTTGCCCCGCTCGGCCCAGTGGTTTTTGGTCTTGTCAAGGAACCTGGGGAGAGAGCGGAGAGGGGGGCGAGGAGGGGGCAGGCTCCAAAGGGTTGGGGGAGGGGGAGGCTCCAAGGGGTTGGGGGGGGGGGACTCACTTCTTAGTGAAGATCTGCTTGGCCTGGGTGAGGTCCCCAGCGCAGGACACCAGCGCGTGCTGGCCCGGCCGCCCCACTGCAGGGACAGGACAGATGTGGTGATGGGGGACACTGCTCCACCCCCCCCCAACCCCTGCCATGCACCCAGCCCCCTGCCAAGCCCCAGCCCCCGGCCACACACCCCCCAGCTCCCTCCCCCATGCCTGGTGCCCGACAGTCACCCAGCCCCCCATGGCCCCCGCCCCGCTCACCGCGCCCCCAGCGCGTCCAGACGCTGTAGCTCCGCGGCCCATCGTCCTCCAGCAGCTGTAGGACGTAGAACTTGTTGTTGTTGAACTGGAGGTTGGTCTGGGGGATGGATGGACAGACGGGGGGGTGGGCGTCAGGGACGGGGCTGGGGGATCTCTGCCCGCAGCAGCCCCCCTTCCCCCTGGCTCCCCCGGCCAGGAGGGCCACAGCGCTGCACTCACCTGGTTGAGCATCACGTCGTAGACGTCGTCCCCTTCGCAGTACACGTGGGCCTGGGGGGAGATGGGCACTTCCTGAGCCGCAGCCAGCCCTGGGAGGCCATGGGGTGTGGGGAAGTCCCCTCTAGGGGGCACTGGCCCCGATCCCACCCCAGGGGGGGACTGGCTGGCTCAGGGATGTGGGTCTTCTCCTCTCTAGGGGCCGCTGGCCCTGATCCCGCCCCAGGTCAGGGACTGGCTGGTTCAGGGGGCAGGGAATGGGGCACGGGGCTTTTCCCCCATAGGGGGCGCTGGCCCCGATCCCACCCCAGGTCAGGGACTGGCTGGTTCAGGGGGCAGGGAATGGGGCACGGGGCTTTTCCCCCATAGGGGGCGCTGGCTCTGATCCCGCCCCAGGGCAGGCATTGGCTGGTTCAGGGGGCAGGGAATGGGGCATGGGGCTTTTCCCCTCTAGGGGCCGCTGGCCCCGATCCCACCCCAGGTCAGGGACTGGCTGGTTCAGGGGGCAGGGAATGGGGCACGGGGCTTTTCCCCTCTAGGGGCCGCTGGCCCTGATCCCGCCCCAGGGCAGGCATTGGCTGGTTCAGGCGGGTGAGGACTGGACAGCCCCAGGAGGTCTTGCGTTACCTTCCCCAGTTTAGCCAAGCACTCGGGATCCACCGGCGCCTTCCCCTTCACAATCAGGGTCTTGACGACCTCTGGGGGTGACAGACAGAAATGGGGGAGGGGTGTTAAGAGCTATCAGTGCAGGGATCCCGGGGACCTGAACCAAGGTAGGACCTGGCGCTCGAGGAACAACAGAGCTCCAGCCACGCCACCAGCCCCTTCCCAGGCAGCCAGGAGGAGCCAGCAGCGTCCCAGGCCGACATCACGCACTCCTAGCGCAGGATAGGGGAGGCACTTATAAATCACACCCATTTCCAAAGCAGCTTGGCTGCCTAACTCGCCCCCAAGAGTCACAAAAGAGCTGGCCGAGATGAGCTCCGACCTGCTGGCATTCATCTGAAATCAACCCCAGGGCAGACTCATTCCTGAAGAGCGGATGAGCGCGGCGCAAGTGGGTAGCTTTAGGCCAGTTAGCCTGACGAAAAGCCCAGGCAGAATAACACAAAAGCTGATGCGGGATCCCCAGCTAAAGCACAGGAACCTCAGCAAGGCCAGGCAGGTTTCACAGAAAACAAACAAAGCTGATCTCATCCGTCGGTGATGTTACGGGTTTCGTCGATACAGGGAACTTTATATGGCGTGTGCGACTTGGCACTGTGTGACCCGACTGAAAGCCGAGCGCTGTGGGCTAGTGCCTGACATGCGGATTAAAAACTGGCTAACTGATAGATCCCCACACATCGTCGCCGCTGGGGAATCATTGTAGCCAGGGCGTTTTTGTCGGCGACGCCAGCTGGCGGAGGGGAAAGCGATGCCAAGGTGGTGCCCGGCACCCCGGATCGCTTGGCGGCTACACAGAATGAGGCTGAGCACAAACCAATGCGAAGTGACTCCTCCAGGAGCAGCAAGGTGGGGGGGGGGCGGGGCAGCTGGGATTCCTGGGCACACATTTCAGATCAGGGGTGGGCAAACTATGGCCCGTGGGACCGTCCTGCCTGGCCCCCAAGCTCCTGGCCCGGGGAGGCTAGCCCCCGGCCCCTCCCCTGCCTCAGCTCGCTCGCTCCACCGCCGGTGCAATGCTCTGGGCTGCGAGCTCCTGGGGCAGTGCAGCTGCAGAGCCTGGCCTGACCCGGTCTCTGTGCTGCGCGGTGGCGGTGGCCTGGCTGTAGTGCTGCCAGCCACCGGTGCTCCAGGCAGCGTGGTAAGGGGCAGGGGGTTGGATAGAAGGCAGGGAGTTCAGGGTGGTGGTCAGGGGGTGGGGGTGTAGATGGGGTCGGGGGGGGGGAAACAGAGGGTTGAATGGGGGCAGGGATCCTGGGGGGGGCGGGATGGGGCGGTAGGGGGCAGTCAGGGGACAGGAAGAATCACGTAATCATGTAATCTCAGGGTTGGAAGGGACCTCAGAAGGTCATTTAGTCCAACCCCCTGCTCAAAGCAGGACCAAGCCCCAGACAGATTTTTACCCCACTTCCCTAAATGGCCCCTCAAGGATTGAACTCACAGCCCTGGGTTTAGCAGGCCAATGCTCAAACCACTGCGCTATCCCTCCTCCCAAAATAGAAGGGGTGGTTGGATGGGGCAGAGGTCCGGTGGGGAGGTGGGAGGGTGTGTCAGGAATGAGAGGAGGGGTTGGATGGGGCAGCGAGGGTCTGGGGGCGGTCAGGGGACAGGGAGTGGGGGTGTATGGATGGGGCAGGAGTCCGGGGGGGGGGCAGGGAGGGGCAGATAGGAGGTGGGGGCCAGGCCACGACCCCCTCCCCTAACCAGCCCTCCATACAATTTACAAAACCCGATGTGGCCCTCAGGCCAAAAAGTTTGCCTGCCCCTGTTTTAGGGGGCAGAGCCAGAAAACCAGGGCTGGAACAGCTGGCAGAGAGAGGCCGGCAGTTTGCCACCCCTCACCTGTGCTCTCTCCCCCGGCTCTGGGGTTGGGGCTGGCCCCCACATCCTGGAGTCTCTTCGGCGCTGGGGGCCGTTGGGGGGACGAGGAGCCAGGGACAGAGCTGGGCTCAGATCCCCAATCGTCATCCACAGCATCTGTGGAGAGAGGCCACGGGTCAGAGGGGGAGGGGAGGGTGCCACACCCCAGAGCTGGCCGCATCTCAGCAGCAGGTGAGCCACCCTGTGCGTTGTCGCTGTGACCCAGCTGTGCCTGGTGTCAGATTCTCCTCCCAGCTCCCTGGGGGATGATTAATGACTAACGAGCTTACACTCTGGCACCGGGCCTGCCCCGCCCTGGGTGCCCGAGACCTGCTCCCCAACCGGAGCTGGGCCCTGGGAGCCTGAACCCCTTCCCCTGGCTTCCCACAGAGCCTGCTCTACCCACTAGGCCCCACTCCTCTCACAGAGCCAGGGAGAGAACCCAGGAGTCCTGGCTCTCTAGGTACCTGACTCCCTCCGCTCCATCCGGCGCTGGTACCCAGTTCTGCCGTTGGTCTGGGTCATCTGTGCTGTGTCCAACGTGTAGCGGGTCCGGCTGAACGTCACCTCTAGGCTGGGCCCCCCGTCGCCGCGCCGCGCTCGCTCCAGCGCCAGGCAGGTATCGGCAGGGTAGGGAAGCCACTGCCCCTCTTCATCTCCCTGCCAGCACCACACGAAATCTGGGCCACGGGCATCCTGTTAGCTCCCTGCCAGTGCTAACCCCTAGGGTGCCCTGCAGCTCCCAGCCTCTGGGGCAGTGACGGTGACCGGGCATGGGACCCAGGTGTCCCGGTGGCTGAGCCGGGCGTTCAGCCCTGGGGGCCCTGCAGCTCCCAGCCTCTGGGGCAGTGACGGTGACCGGGCATGGGACACAGGTGTCCGGGCAGCACAGCAGGGTGCTGACCCCTAGGGGGCCCCATAACTTGGGGGAGCGATCAGGACAAAGCGTGGGACCCAGGCATCCGGGACGACACTGCTCTCCCGCCAGGGGTCCCTGGGCACTCACAGGAGTCCTGGTCCTGGACAGCGGCTGCCACGCATCTGTCCTGCCCCGTCTGTCCATCCCGCTGCACCATCCGCCGCAGGTCCACGCGGGAGCCCACAGCCACGCTGGGCTTCCCTGCCCTGGGGGGAGATGGATGCGGCTCAGAGCCTGTGACTCCCCCGCCACGGCCCGGGCCACGATACGCCCCCCTGGCACTCACCTGGCCGCCTGTGTCAGCACCTCGCTCTGCTCAGGCACGAAGCGATGCCAGGTGCCGCTGGGGTCCTGCCACTCCCAGCGCAGCTCCAGTGCCAGGCCCGCGCCCCCCGCCTCGGCTGCCTTCCGCTTCCGGCTCATCCTGGGAGTGACAAGCGGGGCTGGCGAGCAGAGAGAAGGGAGGCAGGGACCCACAGACTGTGATCCCCAACTATACAGCCCCATAGAGACCATTCTGCCGCCATCCATACAGCCTGCAGGGACCAGTGCACACACATCCCAGGCCATATAGCCCCATACAAACCATTCTACTGCCATCCATACAGCCGTGTAAGGACCAGCACCCACCCAGGACATATAGCCCTATACAGACCATCCTACCAAGATCCATATAGCCCAGTATGTACCAGCACAACCCTGCCCCCAGGTCATAGTGCCCCAGATGGGCCATTCTCCTGCAATCCATATAGCTTCTTACCCCTCCCCCCCGGCCATATAACCCTATACAGACCATCCTATGGAGATCCACACAGCCCTGTATGTACCAGCAGATCCCCAGGGCCACACAGACCTATATGAATGAGCATGTTCCCCTCCACACACACAGCCCTGTATGGACCATACCACCATGATCTACGGAGCACTCCATGAACCAGTTCCCTCCCCCACTGGGACCCTGCAACAGCTCGAGGCCCCAGTGCGCGCCCCCCCCCCCCAATGCAATATCCTAACCCTCCGCGTTTTCCCCCCTTGACCCTTACTGCCTGCTCCGAGAACCCCCCCTCGGGGGCTCCCAGAGCACCCCCTCCCCCACTGCGTGCCCCCAGACCGCCACTACAACCCCAGCCCTGTTGCACCCCCTAGGGTCCCCCTGCACCCCCCCTCACTGTAACCCTGACCCATTGCACCCCACCCCGCAACCCTCCCCACTGCAACCCCAGCCCCCTTGCACCCCTAAGGTCCGTCCGCACCCCCTCACTGCAACCCCACCCCTTGCACCCCCCAACCACGCCTGCACCGCTTCCAATGCTTCCCCGCCCCATTGCACCCCCTTACACCCCTCCCTCACCGCTCCCCTGCACCCTTCCCCCAATGCACCCCCCGAGGGTTCCCCTCCCCGCACCTGGCAGCGGCTTCCCACCAGCCCGCGCTCCAGGGAACGTTCCGGGAACCGAACTCTCGCGCAGCCCGACCTCATTTGCATATCGCTCATTTGCATTAGCCCCGTCCCCTGCCCTGGCCGGTCGCTGGCGCGGAGGGGCCCGAGTAGGGGGGTAGGCGCGCAGGGTGTTGTGGGAGACGCACACCGGACTCGCCGCTGGCGACGCTCACTGGCAGGCGGAGCCGGTTCATTTGCATAGAGGGGGCGGTGCAGGCTGGGAGTCGGGCGGGAGCCGGCCGCGCGCCCCCTTAGATCAACCCTTCGCGTGAAGGCGAGGGAGACGTGCGATTTGCATACGCCGCGGCGCATGCCGGGTATTGCACCTCCTGCTCACCGTCACCGTTAAACAACAGAGCGTCTGGGAGCCTTATATAGCCCCGATTCGAGCTGTGCTGCCGCTCCAGAAGCGAACCCGTTTATTACCCCTCCCCCCGGGCCGTACAGGGCTGTATGGAGCTTGTACCCTCCCACCAGCCGGTGGGTCAGTGAAATGAGCCCGCGGGCTCCTGCTCTGTCTGCTCCCCTCAGTTCTCCTGGGCTGTATAACCCGGTATGGATCCTGAAACCTCCGCACAGCTGGCCTGTATGGGCTCTACAGCCACCTCACAGCCTGCCGTGAGCCATATAGACCCACATGGGCCCTGCAGCCTCCTCACAGCCCGCCGTGAGCCATATAGACCCGTATGGGCCCTGCAGCCTCCTCACAGCCCGCCGTGAGCCATATAGACCCGTATGGGCCCTGCAGCCTCCTCACAGCCCATCGTGAGCCATACAGACCCGTATGGGCCCTGCAGCCTCCTCGCAGCCCATCGTGAGCCATACAGACCCGCATGGGCCCTGCAGCCTCCTCACAGCCCGTCATGAGCCATACAGACCCGTATGGGCCCTGCAGCCTCCTCGCAGCCCATCGTGAGCCATACAGACCTGTATGGGCCCTGCAGCTCCAGCCTCATAGACCTGTATGGGCCCTGCAGCCCACTGTGAGCCCTATAGACCCGTATGGGCCCTGCAGCTGCCTCGCAGCCCGCCATGAGCCATATAGACCCGTATGGGCCCTGCAGCCTCCTCACAGCCCACCATGTGCCATATAGACCCGTAATGGGCCTTGCAGCCCGTCGTGAGCCATACAGACCTGTATGGGCCCTGCAGCCGCCCCGCAAGGCCATGCAAACCAGCTGTCAGATGGGGTAACCCTCTGTTCCCCCAGAACCATGGGGAAGATAAAGTCCCCAGCGGTTGCGATGGGCTCAGATTTAAAAGTTTATTAGAGAATATTTAAAAATAAACGATACAGACAGTTTGAAGCGTCAGTTATTGTGTCATTGGGGGTAACATACAGGTTGTAGGGGGATATTAGCGTTTTGGTGTTAGGCAGCATATACTATATACAGTCTGTCATGTCCCCAGTGCTGGGTGTACGGTGGGTGGGATCAAGATACAGTCAGGAGGCAATGGGGGTGCATCACTCATACAAACAGGTTCCAGACAGTCATGGGCATGAATAAGCAGGCTGAATAATGGGGCTAGGACGACCCTCACATGGTGGAGTTCAGTTGGGGGGTTCAGGGCTTAGGGGACAGAGTCCAACGGGGGGGTTCACAAGTCTCCTCCCCCCTGTGGGTGCACAGAGTCACGCCTGCTCACTCCTGGTATTGGCGGTGGCCGGTGATGTGCTCCGTGTAGATGTCTCTGGACCAGCGAATAGTGTCCGAGACCATTAGGCGTCTCATGAGCTGCGCATAGCGACGGCCCACCCCACAGGTCCGAAGCACGTGTTCATTGCAAGGGTCCCAGGCACCCAGGGCCCCAACAATCAGGGCGTCGGTGCAGACCTCGTAGCCCTTTGACCGCAGGGTGACGCCAAGGGGCCGTATTTTTCAAGCTTGCGGGCTCGGGCCTCGCGGAAGGCCAGGGTCCTGTTTTCGAATGGGATCGTCACGTCGACGAGGATGATCTTTTTCTGATCCTCGTCCGTGACGACGATATCCGGGCGCAGCAGGGTGTTGGTGTCGGGGATGGTGCGGTTGACGGCGATCTCTCCCAGGTGCAGGGCGATGGCCTTTACCAGACGGTCCTGGACGGCGTTGTGACGCAGCTGCCAGGCCCTGGCGTGGGGCCTGCAGCTGCACAGGACGTGGGGCAGGGTCTCCAGGGCGTACCCGCACTTCCTGCAGCGCTTGTCTGGGTTCCCGTGGTGGACGGCTCCATTGAGCGGGACGCAGTTTAGTCGGGCGCGGTGTATGAACCGCCAGTCGGCGAAACGGGTGAAGCTGCCTGAGGGGAGGAAGTGGTTGCTGGAGTCCCACTTGCTGGTGACCTCGAAAGCCTTGCCCTGGTCCGGTTTTTTCTTCAGGGTATCCACGTAGAGCGTGTGGACGGCGGCGTGAGATCCAGGTCTGTGAATACGGCCCAGGGCTGCCCACCGACCAAGAAGGCCAACCGAAGATATTGACCTGCTGTTTGTCCCGTGCAACCGAACAAGGCAGGGTTCGGAGTGTGGACACCACGTGACCCCGTTCTTAGGGCTGAAGGGTGACACAGTCCGCATTGAGCCGCTGGCTACGTTTTCAGTGACTGACCTTGCCACCTTCACTTGTTCCCCCTTTGGATGTGATAGATAATTACACCAGGGCAATATAGCTTTGTAGGTTAGGATTGCTCTACCCAGGTCATATATTCCAGTATAGACCAGGAGGTAATTCTATACAGACCCTTCCCCCAGCCCCTTATATGGGTTCACAACCCAATTCAGAGCATTCTACTCCAAATCCTTTTATATCTGACCTCCCTCCACACAGGCCATATAATCCCATATTGACCAGCACCCCTTTGTGGGTTCTTACAGAACAAAGCCAGAATCTCACCCCTACAGACACATGCCAGGCCATACATCCCAATCCAATCTGGTCCATGCAATCAGGCATAGCTTTTTAACAAGGAGAGTAATTAACCACAGGAACAATGTCCCAAGGACCGGGTGGATTCGCCATCGCTGATGATTTCTAAATCTCGCTCAGATGTTTCAAGACTCACTCCAGGAATTGTTTGGGATGGTTCTCTGGCCTGTGAGATACTAGGTCAGCCTAGATCACAATGGTCCCTTCTGGCCTTGGAATCTATGAAGCCCCCTGCTTGGGCCGATATAGTCCCATATGGACCACAGGGACTCCTAGCCCAGTTCAGATCACTGAACCCCTCGCCGAGATTCTATATAGATGGCCCCAGTCTGGTTATTTTAGCTCATCGAGACCAGGACTGGGGCCGTTTCAGCAATCCATCCTATTTCAGGCTGCCCCCCCATTGCCCCAGCTATGGGCCCTTCTGCTACCCCCCATGCAGATTATTTTCTTCCCGTCCTACAAGATTTTCAGCTTGCCTCCACTCACCTGGGCGCTATGGACCAGGGGAGAGCATTACGCTCACAGTGCATGCTGGGACAGTGTGTCTCCCCCCCCGCCCATGAACTCTGACGCTGGGCATGACCCATGGGTGGGTGGGACACCACCTACCAGTGGGGAGGGGGGCTTCCCAGCGGGACAAGGGCCCCTGAGGAAACGGGGATCGTCTTGCAAAAGGGTACAAATGCTTTATTTTAAAACAGAAGCATCAGCCCAGCTTCCCCTCCTCCCCACATGCAGCCTGCAGACCATCCTCATCCTCGTTCCAGCGGCAGCTGGGCCCTGAACGCCAGAGCCGGGAGCTGGCGAAGATCCCAGTGGCCAGCCCCTATCTGGTGGTGGAGCTAGCACCTGGCTCCCAGCACGGTCTGGCTGTAACAGCGCCCAGCGATGGAGGGGGCAGTTCCCTGGCAAATCGCTCTCCAGGTGCAAACGCGGCCCCTGAGCTCCCAGCCTACTTTGTCTCGCTGCTGCCGCCACGGCTGGGCCTCACAGCTGGGCGAAGGGGCCATGCCGAGCGCTCTCCCTGCCAGGTTGTTGCCAGCCTGCTGCTCGCCCCACCTCGTCGAGGGCCTTTTGGGGGCGCAGCGCCCGGCATGGGCTGAGGAGAGCTCAGCATTCGAGCGGAGCTCTAGGGCCAGGGCAGGGCTATCTAGTCCCTGTGGCTGTGGGCATAGGGCTAGGGCTCTCTGTCTCCAAGGCCTCCCAGCGGGCAGAGTCCCCGGCAGCCGGCGGGCAGAGCCCCTTGGCCCGGGAGTGGGTGCGCTGGTGCACCACCATGTTGGAGCGGCGGTGGAAGCGTCGGCCGCACTGCGGGCAGGCGAAGGGGCGCTCGGCCGTATGGGTGCGCTGGTGACGGATAAGATTGGAGCTGCGGTGGAAGCGTCGGCCGCATTCGCCGCAGGCGTAGGGCTGCTCGCCGGTGTGGGTGCGCCGGTGCACGGTGAGGGCCGAGCTCTGGGCAAAGGCCTTGGGGCAGTCGGGGCAGCGGTAGGGGCGCTCGCCGGTGTGGCTGCGCCGGTGGGTGGCCAGGTGGGAGCTTTGGGCAAAGGCCTTGGGGCAGTCGGGGCAGCGGTAGGGGCGCTCGCCGGTGTGGGTGCGGCCGTGCACCACCATGTCAGAGCGCTGGGCGAAGCTGCGCCCGCAGTCTCCGCAGCGGTAGGGCGACTCCTCCAGGTGGGCCCGCTGGTGGCGCCGGTGCACCGTGCTGTGGGCGAAGGCCAGGCCGCAGATGCCACAATGGTAGGGCCGCTCCCCGGTGTGGGAGCGCCAGTGGCGCAGCAGCTCCGAGCTGCCAGGAAAGCCCTTCCCGCACTGGGCGCAGCGGTAAGGCCGATCGGGCTGGTGCGTGCGCCGGTGCTGCGCGAGGTTGGAGCCAGTGCTGAAGCCCTTGCCGCAATCGGCGCAGCGGTAGGGCCGCTCCCCAGTGTGGGTGCGGCCATGCACAGCCAGGTCGGCGCGCCGGGCGAAGGCCTTGGGGCAGGCGGGGCAGGGGAAGGGGCGCTCACCGGTGTGGGCCCGCCGGTGCACTGCCAGGTTCGAGCGTTTGCCAAAGCGCCGTCCGCACTCGGGGCAAGGGTGGGGGCGCTCGCCTGTGTGCACCCGCCGGTGCTTGGCCAGGCCCGAGCTCTGGGCGAAGGCACGGCCACACTCCTCGCAGGCGTAGGGGCGCTCGCCCGAGTGCGATCGCCGATGCACGATCAGCGTGGAGCTTTGTGAGAAGGCCTTGCCGCACACGCTGCACCCGTACCGCCGGGGGCGCGCTGGGGCGGCCAGTCCCCCAGGCCTGGTCTGCTCCCCCTCCCCCACGGCCTGGCCCCCCTTCCTTCGGACACCCAGATCTGAAAGCGTCCCCGTGTCTCCATGCGCCTCTTCCCACCACACATCCGGCCGCACGTCTCCACTGGCCCGGTGCCCGCCGTCGCCATCCCCCTCCTGCTGCTGGGGGGCACTGGCTCCACCCTGCTGCGGGCATCCTCGGGCCGCCAGCCCAGCCGGGGTCAACATCACGGGAGGGGACCCCTGGGCCATCCTGCTCCACGTCCCGGCACCTGCGGGAGGAGAAACACCAGGGAGATGGAAGCGCCCCAGGCTGCCTGTTGCCACTCGGGGACGGGAATTGAGTGGGGCAGTTGGCAGCCCGGACTCCTGGGTTCTATCCCAGTCCTAGGAGGAAAGCGAAGGGGGGGTGTCTAGTGGTTGTGGGGAGGGGACCCGGACTCCTGGGTTCCGAGCCTAGCGCTGGGAGGGGAGTGGGGACCAGTATCTTGGGGGGGGGCGTTGGGGGGCTGGGAGCCTCCTGGGTCCCGAGCCCCGCCCGGGGGGGGGTCTAGTGGCTGGGGGAGGGGGCCGGACTCCTGGGTTCCGAGCCCAGCAGACGAACCCGCCCCCGCCCCCCAGCGCTGGCCCGGCCCAGCTCTTACCGCAGGGGGCGCCGCGCTCCGCCGGGACCCCGCTCGGATCCAGTGTCCCCGGGCTGGACTACCGCTCCCGGCATGCCCCGCGCGGGACTGCAACTCCCGGCATGCCCTGCGGGGCCTCCCCGCCCCTCAGCTGGGAGGGGCATGGAGAGGGGGGAGGGTGTATGGCGCTGCGCCCCCGGCTCTCCCCCTGCACCCCAATCCCCTGCACCCCCAGCCCTGCCAGTGCACCCCACCTCTCCCCGAGCACCCCAGTCCCCTGCGCCCCCAGCCCTGCCAGTGCACCCCCAGCTCTCCCCAAGCACCCTCAATCCTCTGTACCCCCAGCCCTGCCAGTGCATCCCCAGCTCTCCCCGTGCACCCCAACCTCCTGCACCCCCAGCCCTGCCAGTGCACCCCCAGCTCTCCCTGTGCACCCCAATCCCCTGTACCCCCAGCCCTGCCAGTGCACCCCCAGCTCTCCCCGAGCACCCCAATCCCCTGTACCCCCAGCCCTGCCAGTGCACCCCAGCTCTCCCCGAGCACCCCAATCCCCTGTACCCCCAGCCCTGCCAGTGCATCCCCAGCTCTCCCCATGCACCGCAATCCACTGCACCCCCAGCCCTGCCAGTGCACCTCCAGCTCTCCCCGTGCACCCCAACCTCCCGCACCCCAGCCCTGCCAGTGCATCCCCAGCTCTCCCCAGCACCCCAATCCCTGTACCCCAGCCCTGCCAGTGCACCCCAGCTCTCCCTGTGCACCCCAACCTCCTGCACCCCAGCCGTGCCAGTGTGCCCCAGCTCTCCCCTGCACACCAATCCCCTGCACCCCAGCCCTGCCAGTGTGCCCCAGCTCTCCCGAGCACCCCAATCCCCTGTACCCCCAGCCCTGCCAGTGCACCCCCAGCTCTCCCCGTGCACCCCAACCTCCTGCACCCCCAGCCCTGCCAGTGCACCCCAGCTCTCCCCGTGCACCCCAATTCCCTGTACCCCAGCCCTGCCAGTGCACCCCAGCTCTCCCCGTGCACCCCAATCCCCTGTACCCCAAGCCCTGCCAGTGCGCCCCCAGCTCTCCCCGTGCACCCCCATCCCCTGTGCCCCAGCCCAGCCAGTGTGCCCCAGCTCTCCCGTGCACCCCAACCTCCTGCACCCCAGCCCTGCCAGTGCACCCCAGCTCTCCCCTGCACCCCAACCTCCTGCATCCCCAACCCTGCCAGTGCACCCCAGCTCTCCCTGTGCACCCCAACCTCCTGCACCCCAGCCCTGCCAGTGCACCCCCAGCTCTCCCCGAGCACCCCAATCCCCTGCGCCCCCAGCTCTCCCCGTGCACCCCAACCTCCTGCACCCCCAGCCCTGCCAGTGCACCCCCAGCTCTCCCTGTGCACCCCAATCCCCTGTACCCCAGCCCTGCCAGTGCACCCCAGCTCTCCCCATGCAACCCAATCCCCTGTACCCCAGCCCTGCCAGTGCACCCCAGCTCTCCCGAGCACCCTCAATCCTCTGTACCCCAGCCCTGCCAGTGCACCCCAGCTCTGCCCGTGCACCCCAACCCCCTGCACCCCCAGCCCTGCCAGTGCACTCCCAGCTCTCCCTGTGCACCCCAATCCCCTGTACCCCCAGCCCTGGCAGTGCACCCCAGCTCTCCCCGTGCACCCCAACCCTCTGTACCCCCAGCCCTGCCAGTGCACCCCAGCTCTCCCAGTGCACCCCAATCCCTGTACCCCCAGCCCTGCCAGTGCACCCCCAGCTCTCCCCAAGCACCCCAAGCCCCTGTACCCCCAGCCCTGCCAGTTCACCCCAGCTCTCCCCGTGCACCCCAATCTCCTGCACCCCAGCCCTGCCAGTGCATCCCCAGCTCTCCCCATGCACCGCAATCCCCTGTACCCCAGCCCTGCCAGTGTGCCCCAGCTCTCCCCGAGCACCCCAATCCCCTGTACCCCCAGCCCTGCCAGTGCGCCCCCAGCTCTCCCTGTGCACCCCAACCTCCTGCACCCCCAGCCGTGCCAGTGTGCCCCCAGCTCTCCCCCTGCACACCAATCCCCTGTACCCCCAGCCCTGCCAGTGTGCCCCCAGCTCTCCCCGAGCACCCCAATCCCCTGTACCCCCAGCCCTGCCAGTGCGCTCCCAGCTCTCCCCATGCAACCCAATCTCCTGCACCCCAGCCCTGCCAGTGCACCCCAGCTCTCCCTGCACCCCAATTCCCTGTACCCCAGCCCTGCCAGTGCACCCCAGCTCTCCCTGCACCCCAATCCCCTGTACCCCAAGCCCTGCCAGTTTGCCCCCAGCTCTCCCGTGCCCCCGATCCCCTGTACCCCAGCCCTGCCAGTGCGCCCCAGCTCTCCCGTGCACCTCAACCTCCTGCACCCCAGCCCTGCCAGTGCACCCCAGCTCTCCCCTGCACCCCAACCTCCTGCACCCCAGCCCTGCCAGTGCACCCCAGCTCTCCCGTGCACCCCAATCCCCTGTACCCCAGCCCTGCCAGTGCCCCCCCAGCTCTCCCCGAGAACCCCAATCCCCTGTACTCCCAGCCCTGCCAGTGCGCCCCCAGCTCTCCCCCTGCACCCCAATCCCCTGTACCCCCAGCCCTGCCAGTGCACCCCCAGCTCTCCCCGTGCACCCCAACCTCCTGCATCCCCAGCCCTGCCAGTGCGCCCCCAGCTCTCCCCGAGCATCCCAATCCCCTGTACCCCCAGCCCTACCAGTGTGCCCCCAGCTCTCCCTGTGTACCCCAATCCCCTGTACTCCCAGCCCTGTCAGTGTGCCCCTAGCTTTCCCCGTGCACCCCACTCTCCTGCACCCCCATCCCTGTACCCCCATCCCTGCACTCCAGCCCTACCAGTGTGCCACCAGCTCTCCCCGTGCACCCCAACCTCCTGCACCCCCATCCCTGTACCCCCAGACCTGTACTCCAGCCCTACCAGTGCGCCCCTAGCTCTCCCCATGCACCCCAACCTCCTGCACCCCCAGATCTGCCTGCCCCTGCATCCCCCATCCCAGTACCCCCGATCTGCCTCTGCACACCAGCCGCTCTGTATCCCAGCCCTGCCAGTGCGCCCCCAGCTCTCCCCATGCACCCTCGGACCCTGTACCACCAGCTCTCCCTATGCACCCCAACCCTGCACCACAGCTCCACCCCTTCACCTCCAGCCCCGCCAGTGCACCCCAGCTCTCCCCATGCACCCTCAGCTGCTCTGCATCCCAACCTCTCAGCACCCCAGCTCTGCCCCGGCACCCCAACTCCTGCCAGTGCACCCCATGCACCCTCAGACCTTGTATCCCCAGCTCACCATGCACCCCAATCCCCTGCACCCCAACTGTGCACCCCCACCCTTGTACCCCCAGCTCTGCCCCTCCACACCAGCCCCTCAGTATCGCAGCCCTGCCAGTGCACCCCAGCTCTCCCCAGGTACCCCCACACCTTGTACCCTAGCTCTGCCCTTGCACCCCCAGCCCCTCTGTATCCCAGTCCTGCCAGGGCATCCAGCCCCTCTTCACCCCTAGCTCTCTCCATGCACCCCCAGACCCTGCACCCCCAAATCTGCCCCTGGCTACACCCCAACCTACTTCACAGCTCTGCCCCTGCACACCCAGCCACTCTATATCCCAGCCCTGCAAGTGGACTCCAGCTCTCCCCATGCACCTCCACCCCAGTATCCCCAGCTCTACTGCTGCACCCCAACACTCCCCACCTGCACTCAAAAATCACCCTGTCAGTGGTTCCTGGGAGGGGAGGGGCATTGGGGGCGGGAGGTGGGGAACAGGATGAGAGGGATTTGGGGCTGCAGCAAGGAGAGGGGGCAGGGGCGGCTCCAGGCCCCAGCATGCCAAGTGCGTGCTTGGGGCGGCAAGCCGCGGGGGGCGCTCTGCCGGTCGCCGGGAGGACGTCAGGCAGGCTGCCTTCGGCGGCATGCCTGTGGAGGGTCCGCTGGTCCCACGGCTCCGGTGCACCTCCTGCAGGTCCACCGAAGCCACGGGACCAGTGAGCCCTCCACAGGCACGCCCGTGGGAGGTCCACCGGAGCCACGGGACCGGCGACCGGCAGAGCGCCCCCCGCGGCATGCCACCGTGCTTGGGGCGGCGAAATGGCTAGAGCCGCCCCTGAGAGGGGAGCTATGGAGAGGGGGATAAACGGGGATGGGTGGCAGGGGAGGGGAGAGAGGTTGGGGTCGGAGGTGTTGGGGAATGGGACACTGGGGAGAACAGGAGCAGGGGCAACTGTCAGCCCCACATGCTCCCCACTCCTGTGTGTGCGCCCAGATGTGAGGGGTCCAGCCTGGAGGTGGGACAGAGCCCCTCTCCCTGCCCTCCACATGTGTGTGCGGGGATCCAGGGGGACCCTTCACCCCTCTCTGCCCCCTCCCAAGTGCCCTTTCCTCCCAGCCTGCGTGTCGAAGGGCCCTGAAGTCCACATGCTAGGCCAAGTTTTTGGGTAATTTACCATCCTCATCTCACCAACAACTGCTGCCACCCGCTAGTGTTGGGCTGCTCACCGCCTGGACTGCAGCCACATAACCCTCAGTGTGATGGCCCGCTCCAGGGGGCTGGAAGAAGGGTGGGGTGGGCAAGCTTTTGGTCCCTTCACCATTTTCCAGGACTCCTGGGGGGCGTGAGGGGGCTGGGAAAGGCAGGGAAGAGCTTTGTGCATCTCAGCCACAATGGGGCTGCCGGCGGAGCACTGCACTACCTGTGTTCATGGGGAATCACGGAATGAGGGCAGAGTTAAGGTGACGCAGGCATCCTTAACGGTGCATTTCCTGCTGTGGCCAGGTTTCGTTTGACATGCTTCAGCATTCTGCAAAGGGACAACCTGCTGCCAGGTGGCCTGAACTCCATGTGGACGTGGATTACAGAGAGCTGGGTGTATGTGCAGGGAGATGATGGCAGCACAGGAAAGTCGCTACTCACAATTCTTCCTATTATCCAACCCATACCCCTCTGGGCTGCGGTGAACAAAGGGTTAATGGCAGCCTAGCCCACCCAGGGCATGCTGGGAGGAGTAGTCCCCCAGCAACAGGGAAGCTGGGAGTGACAGTTCTTGGCCTCTTCCCTATTAGGGTTAGGGTGTGTCTTTCCAGGACACCCCTCTTCACATTGCAGGTTGGGGGTGGGATTCAGTCATGGCACAGGGGCTGGAAGGGAGATACCAACTCTTCCAGCCCCCTGCTCTAACCACTAGACCCCACTCCCCTCCCAGAGCTGGGATAGAACACAGGAGTCTTGGTGCCCAGCCTCAGCTTCCACTGGATCCCAAAGCCTAGAGTGGATTTTGAGGGTGAGGTGCAGAGGAGTCTGGGACACGGGTTACGTAGCAGCAGGGCCGGGGGGTGCCCATCCCTGGGGGCAGGGAGAGTACCAGCTGCTCAGGGCATCCCTGGGTCACTGAGCCACCTAACTCCCTCCCGGCCCCAGGGATTGGCGCTGGGCCTGGGAGAGCCACAGGTGCAGGGGACTGGCACCTCCTGCTAAACCGGCTTCGCCGAGATCAGAGCTGTGCCCCGGGCCGAATCCAGGCCCCAAGGTGGCGCTGGCCCTGGGGGATGCTGAGACCCAGTCTGCCTTCCTGTGGGCTGAGCTGCGGGGGTCCCTGGAGGGAGGGGTCGCTGGCTACCCAGCCAGATCGCTGCCTATGGGGCTGGGGTAGGTGCCAGCTCCGCTTCAGAGCAGCTTTCGAATCCCCATTGCCTGGAACCTTGGCATATCTCCTGGAGACACTAGGTCTGGTGCATGAGCCCAACTGGTGCCTGAACTGCAGCCCCCCTGTCCCCCCAAACCAGCTTCTCTTATGTTCCCGAGCTTTTCCCAGCACTGCTGGGCTGGGCGTTGGGGAGGAAACCCGGGCATTGCTCCTGGCACGGCGGGGGCCATGGTATGGAGGTTGCAAGTTGAAACCTGCCCCTGCGTGGAGATCTGCCCGTGGCTCTTTGCGAAGATTTATTCCAGGGAGATGTAAGCTGTGCCCAGCGGGCAGTTCAGATGGGGCTCAAAGGGCTTTTGGGAAGCAAATGAAATCCCCCATGTGACCACTTGCCAGGAGCAGGAGGTGAATTAGCGGGCAGAGCCCAGCCAGACCATCTCTTCCAATTCCCGACCCAGGGAATCTCCGTGTGGTGTTATGTGCAGCTGTTCCCCAGCTGCCCCACCCCAGAGCTAGCTGCATCTCAGTGCCAAGCGAGCCACACCCCTGCAGCCCCACCCCAGAGCTAGCTGCATCTCAGTGCCAAGCGAGCCACACCCCTGCAGCCCCACCCCAGAGCTAGCTGCATCTCAGTGCCAAGCGAGCCACACCCCTGCAGCCCCACCCCAGAGCTAGCTGCATCTCAGTGCCAAGCGAGCCACACCCCTGCAGCCCCACCCCAGAGCTAGCTGCATCTCAGCACGGGGCGAACCAATCTCATGCAGAAAGCCCAGGCAAGGGGACAGCGCGAAGGACTCAGGGTGGCTTGGTGGGCTGTGATTCCTGCTCAGCATAGCCCCTTTCCACACATGGTCTGCACCCTGCGCCTCCACCGTCCCAGACACGCGAAGCAGTGAGTTCTGCAGCTCACACGGACTGATTTCCCCCTAACACCTACGGGCTCTCCCCTCCCGCATTAGAGTAATACCACATGAATCTCCGGCGCTGGCTGATGGCCTCTAAGGTACTGGGGTCCAGCTGCTGTGGGTCCATACATGATACCCGGAGGGGGCAATGCTAGAGGGCTGCCCCAGAGCCCAGTGACACCAATAGCCCCAAATTCCCCCTCCTTGGGGGCTGCCTGCTGAGTGTGGAGGGCAGTGGGCATGGCGAATGTAGCCCAGGAGAGAGGATGGGGCACCTGCCTCTGAGATGCAGCCAGCTCTGGGGTGGGGCACCTGGGGAACAGCCACATATAACACTGCACAGGGATGGCTTGTCTGGCGCTAGGATGCGGAACAGCTGCAGACAACACTGCAAAGAGATAGGATGACCCCCATCTCCCCCCCTCCGCCCCCCAGGTTGTGGGCAATAAATCCAGCCCAGCTCTGGCACGTCCATCCACCTGCAACTGTCCAGCTGACTTCCCCCCATCTGGCTGCCCCAGCTTCCTTCTCCGCCCCCTGCCCCCAGGGCCCACGCTGCCCCCAAACGCCCCCAGCACACGCGGCTGGCCAGCAAACCACCATCACCCTGCTGGCTGCAATGCTGCACTGGCCACAATCCACCACCTGGGCACCTGGCCCCATTGGCTCCAATGGAGTGAGCCCATTGCAGGCAGGGCATGACTCCGGATTGACCCCAGGGATCTGGGCGCAGAACCCAGCCCTGTCCCCACTGCTGTTGGGAGTGACTCCAGGGGCGGGGGGCGGGGCTCAGCATCAGTCCGGGCACAAGGAGGCCTGGCTGGTGTTTGTGAGTCGCTCTGCAGACAGATTTCAGCCACACTCTTGGGCCCGTTGCCCAGGTTTGCTCTGGATGTGCCCAGCCCTGCAGGCGATCCCTCCACGTGGCCCCTGGCCTCTCCAGCTCCACCTCAGCTGCGTGGCTTCTCCTGGGGCAAGGCCTCCCGGCCCCACCCATGAGCATGAAACTCACCAGCACTGGGGAGGAATGGAAAGTGAAACCCGGGCGGGGGAACCTTCACTTCCCAGCCGGGCGCCCAGGCAAGTTTCAATCTGCCCTGGCAGCTCCTCTGCCCAGCTGGGCCTGGGCCAAGGAGGGGTCGGAGGAGTGTGAGCCCACAGAGGGGGCTGTGTGCACAGAGCTGGGGCAGCAGGTACGTGGGAGCGCCCGGGATGGAGGGGGATTGGTGGCCATGGAGCAGTGGGTCTGTTGGGGGCTGCTGGCACAGCCAAGGGCCAGACACAGCACTGGTGTTGGCACCAGCCACACATTTCGGGCCCAGGGCAAGGGCGGCATTGGCTGGCCAGCACCCTGTGGAGGGGACATCTCTCCTCCTGCTCCCAGCCCCCCCTCTAACCACTAGACCCCACTGTCCTCCCAGAGCCAGGGATAGACCCCAGGAGTCCAGTCTGCTGGTGCCCGCTCTACCCACCACCCGGTGCTGTCTCTAGCAGAGCTCCAAGACCAGGTGTGGGCCGTGAGCCGTTCCTGGCCCCTCTGCGCTGCTGCGGGCTGCGCTGTCGAGCTGCCGGGAGCTCCAGGCCACGATGGGACCAGTCTTGGCCGTCTGGGGACGACTCTCGAGCAAGCTTGGTGTGCCGGTGGCCTTCGGGGGCAGAGCTGGGAGGTGCCTCCAGCCCCCCACCAGCGACACCAAGGCAGGGGAGAGCGCCAAGCTGTGCCGTGAGGGGCCTGTGGCGAGGACGGAGCCGAGACCCCCCCACCGGGGCCCACGGGGAGCCCCCCCGGAAGGCCGATGCACAGAGACCTTGTTCATTACACTGCCAGAGATGGACCTGTGGGAGCAGCTTTTGGGGGTCCTGGCGCCCTCCCTCTGGCAGGTGATGGCCAGCGGGCACTGCCAGGGGGATGCTGGCACCCTGGCCCTCTCCGGCCCGCAGGAGGCAGCACTGGCTGCCAAGGTGGCCATCAGTGAGCTGCTGATCCTGGTGGGCAGGGCAGTGCCCTCGGTGGGCCGGTTCTTCCGTCCGTGCCCAGAGCTCAGCCTGTTCCTCGGGGAGGGAGACGGCGCCGGGCTCCGGGCGGGTGCTGTGGTGAGGCTGGGTGGCAAGTCCGACCCGGCCAGCGGGGCCAGCGTGGTGACCCGGAGGGCGCTGAGCCGGCGAGGGGCTCCTCACGCCCACCTGGAAGTCTGTTCCCCGCCAGGGGCCGTGGGACTGGCAGCCGGGGCGGTGCTGCAGACCCTGGAGGCTGCAGCCCGGCTGCAGGTCACCTCCGTGGCCATCTGCGTGGACTCGGAAGGAGCGTGGCTGCTGGAGGCCGTGGCTGAGGCCATCGACACCTTCGCTTGGGGCCGCCCCACCACCCCCCTGAGCAGCATCTCTGTGGTGGCTGCTGATGGGGCCCTGGTGGCCACCTTCCATAGGGCATGTGCCAAGCGGTGGCCGCTTGGCGAGAGCCGGCAGGAGCTGCTGGGGAATGTCCTCCGGGCCCAGGAGAGAGTCTGCACTCAGGTGGTCAGAGGGTCCCTCGCCAGCCAGAAGGTCAGTGCCTTGGTTAGAGGGGGGCTGGGAGCCAGGACTCCTGGGTTCTCTCCCGGCTCTGGGAGGGGCGTGGGGGTCTAGTGGTTAGAGCAGGGAGGGGGCTGGGAGCCAGGACTCCTGGGTTCTATCCCTACACTGGGAAGGGTGTGGTTGGGAGCCAGGGCTTCTGGGCTCTATCCCTGGCACTGGGAGGGGAGTGGGGGTCTAGTGGTTAGAGCAGGTGGGGTTGGAAGCCAGGACTCCTGGGTTCTATCCCTGGCACTGGGAGGGGAGTGGGGTCTAGTGGTTAGAGCGGGGGCGGGGGGATGGGAGCCAGGATTCCTGGGTTCTATCCCTAGCACCTTCTTTCCCAGCTGCTCTGTAGGAAGACAGTCTCTCTAGGGCTCACCTTGTTTGGAGCCCCCCGGGGCCGTTGTCCCCAGGCCCAGAGGGGGGAGCGGTGAGCCCCCAAGAAGTCGATCCAAGCATCTGTTGATGCTCCTTGGCTCTGTGTTGGGGACAGACGGATGTGCTGGTGCTGCCGGTGGCGCTGGAGACGGATGGGCTGGAGTGGTGCCCTCAGGAGGTCCGGGCCCTGGCCGAGAGGGCGCTGGGAGCTGCAGGCCACAGCGGGGAGCTCCAACCGGGGAAGGTGCTGACGGTGCCAGGCACGGCCCTCCCGGATCTGCACTGCAAAGCGCTGTACCTTGTGCAGCTGGATGGCGAGGCACTGCAGCAGCAGGGGGCGCCAGAGGTAACGGGGGGCCACCCCATACCCCACGGATCTCTGCTGTAGCCCCTGGATCCCCCCCGCTACCCAGCTCCACTAGATGCCTGGGACAGGACATAGCAAGGGGTTTAGGTGCCTAGACAGGCCTTAGCAAGTCTAAGGGCCAATGAGGCGCCACTCTGTCTTTAGGCTCCTAAACCCCTTGGTACAGCACTATCACACTCTAGAGCAGGTCGGCAGTTCTCCACCCAGCGTTGTTCCAAACCAAACAGCGTCCTGGAGAAATTGACGTATTTCAGTTTTTCATAGAAAAGCCCATAAACCGTAAAGTTGTGGCAAACATTTTCCCTCCACCGTAGCTGGTTTGTTAGGGAAAATCAGAATCTTTTCATGGAATCATAGAATCTCAGGGTTGGAAGGGACCTCAGGAGGTATCTAGTCCAACCCCCTGCTCAAAGCAGGACCAACACCAACTAAATTATCCCAGCCAGGGCTTTGTCAAGCCGGGCCTTAAAAACCTCTAAGGAAGGAGATTCCACCACCTCCCTAGGGAACCCATTCCAGTGCTTTACCACCCTCCTTTTCTCTAAGTCCTAAGAAAATCGGAAAGTCTTTCTTTCCCCAAAACGGATTCTCCCCCCCGCCCCCGAAACTGAAACGTTTGACCAAAACCTGAACGTAAGAACACAAGAACGGCCAGACCGGGTCAGACCAAAGGTCCATCTAGCCCAGTATCCTATCTGCTGACAGTGGCCAATGCCAGGTGCCCCAGAGGAAATGAACAGAATAGGGAATCATCAAGTGATCCATCCCCTGTCGCCCATTCCCAGCCCCTGGCAAACAGAGGCTAGGGACACCCTTCCTGGTTAATAGCCATTGTTTTGCCATTTTGTTTTAACATCAGCAGGTTTTGTAAACTGAACATTTGTGCTGAGCCCCCAGAGGTGTCACTGAAAAGCAGCCGGGTTGCTGGAAGCAGTTTCTGAAAATGAATTTTTCCCCGCCAAAAATGAAACTTGTTACTGACGCCGTTGCTATGGGCAGTTTCTGAAAAGCAAAAATATGTCTTGAAAACCAAAAGAACTTGCCAGTGGGCTCCCAGGTTCCCTGGCATCCATAGAGACTTCCAGGGGAGAAAAGCCTGGGAGTTCTCACGGGTTAATGACGCCGGAAGACAAAGGCGTTAGGTCATCCTCAAAGCGAATCCTAAATACCTTGTGTTTCTTAACCTCTGTCGCCAGCTAGGTGCCGCATAACGGACAGACCTCGCCCATCTGTCTCCTCTCCCCTCGACTTCCCACTTCCAGAACTGGAGGCCTCGCTGAAGGAATAGCAGCTTACTTCTCTGATAGATAGATAGACGGGAGAATCTTCCTGCATATTCCCATAATCTATTCCCCCGTTGTTCTCGGTCCCTGCAGGTCATGCGCCAGATGGTGCGAAGCTGCCTCGGTTCCGTGTACGGCGCGTTCCTGGAGTCCGTGTCCTTCCCGCTGCTAGGGGCCGGTCAGACCCTGCCGGCTATGCTGGAGGAAGTCAGCTGCTTTCTGGAGCACCATCCCAACACCTGGATGAAACTGGTGCAAATCGTCCACCCGCTGGGGCTGCCGGCTCCTTGCCCGGTAAATGGGGCAGATCACCTGGGGGAGGGTTTGGGGGTTGGAGGGGGTGTAATGGTTATTGCTCAGGGGTTGGGGCAGGCTGGGAGTCAGGACTCCTGGGTCCTATCCCCAGCTCTGGGACATGCGTGGCTCATAAATAAGCTGACCCCTTTCTTGCCCTCCCTGGCAGGTGGCTGAAGAGCCCAGCACCCCGGCTGGTAAGAGCCCAGGACTCTCCCGGGTGCGCTGAGCGTGATACTGGTGACTCCGGGCCGTTACCTGCGTTCCAGGGCCTGTGGCAGAGCGCCCTCTGCTGGACCTGCCACGGTGGCTAGGTTTGGGCTCGCACCTGAGGCCTCTGGGCTCAGCAGGTTGCAGCAGCATCTCTCCCCTTGGCCTCTCCAGCGCAGACACCGCTCCCCGCTGCTTCTCAGAAATGGGGCCCCCAAGAGCAGCACCGACCCCCCAAGTCTCTCCAGCCATGGGCCGCTGCGGACCACCCCCCACTCGCAGCCCTCCTGGCCTCCCACCACCCCAGGGAGAAGGCAGCTGGGTGGGTGCTGTGCCCCAGCACCAGCTGTGTGACTCAGGCTGGGAGCCATCAAAGGCAGCAGCTGCCAACCTCTTGTTTGGGTTCCCGGGGGGGTGGGCATGTCCCCGGTTCCCCAGATCACCAGGGCCAGCCATACGGAAATGCTGCATCGCCACTGCAGCCCTGACTGCTGGGGGGAGAGCGCCCCCTGCGGAAGTCCTGCTCCCTGTAGCACAGCGCCCCTTAGTGTTGCAATGGGGCCAGCACTGATTGTTGGGGGAGGGCACCCCCTGCTGAGCCCCCCCCCCAGCGCCATTTGAGGTATTTCAGAAGGACTCAAGGGTCTCTATCCCCCCCCATGTAGCTAGATCCCCCCCCATTATACCGTCCACGGCAGTCGGATGCCCAACCCCCCAGGGCCAGTCCCCTCCCAGCTCCCTGGCGGGTCCCAGCCGTTCTCCTCTCTCCCCGCAGAGGCCGTGGGGTTCTGCTGGCCAGAACACCCCCTCTTTCTTCGCTATGTGGACGAGAGCCCGGCCGTGCAGCAAGAGTTCAAGAGGCGCCTGGAGGAGGCCGGCTACGGGTTCCGGGCCTGTCCCCACTGGGGAATCCTGAGCTTCCTGGCAGTGGCCAGCCCCGAGGAGCCATGCGGCTGGGAAGCGGCATTTCGCTCGGTGCGCCAGCGTTACGTGGTGCATCACGAGGGCCGGGAGGACCTGCTGGAGGCCCTGGCTGCCGAGCCGTCCCTGGTGGAGGAGTTCGGGTCCATCCGGGTCTATGACGGGGAGGACTTTGTTGGCTTGGCCAGGGAGATGGCACCGTTCCTCCGGTGCCTGGCTGTGAGGGCCTTCCAGAGGCAGCTGGTGAGCCGGGAGTACCCGGCCGAACCACTGCCCAGGTGGGTCATCGTCAAGGACGTGGTGGAGAAGGAGCTCCCTGCCCCCCACGTCAACATGGAGCTTCGACAGGGCGCCCCAGCTATCATCACCTTCCAGGGACCCCGCCGGCAGGTGGCCGAGGCGGAGAGCCGGTGCCAGCAGCTGCTCAGGGCGTTCCGGGTCCTGTCGGTGCCCGTCTCGCCTCTCCAGGCGCGCTTCATCCAGGAGCACCGAGAGGATGTCTTCACCCCCAGCTTCTTCCTGGACCGGGGCATCGCCGCTGTCCTAGAGCTCCCCACTGCTGTCTCAGGGACCGAGCTGGCCTGGGACCTCCATGCTGGGCTGGCGCCCTCTGAGGGCGTCTCGGTGGCTGGGCTGGAGCAGGGGAAGCTGCAGCATGCGGCGGAGCTCCTGGCGGGCCTGGTGGGCTGCCGGACGGTGCCAATCGAGGAGGGCGTGCACTGGGCCACACAGGGTCAGGAGTGGGCCGAGCTGCTGGCCGGGCTGGGCGCCCGGCGGGACGTGGCCTTGCACTGTGCCGCGAGCCGGGAGCAGCTGGTGGTAGTGGGCTTCCAGCCCTACGTGGCCCAGGCAGAGGCAGCCGTCCGGGAGTATCTGCAGAGTAACTCACCGGCTGAGGAGCGGCTGGACGTCCCCCGGCCGGAGCTGGCAGAAGCTGGGGCAGAGCTGCTGCGCTTGATGGCCTGGGAACACCTCCAGGTCACCCTCCAGCTGCACCCCAACACTCGGGTGCTGTCCCTGGGGCTGCGGGGCCTCCTGCGCCACCTGCGGCTGGCCAGAAGGGCCATCAAGGCTGACCTGGACTCCCTGGTGTTGGGCACGGTGCCCATCAGGGGCCGGGCCTTGGGTGAGTACCTCTGTGGGGAGGGGGCGACCCTCCTGCAGGACTTGGCTCAGCAGCTCCGCTGCGTGGTGAGCCTGCGAGGAGCCCCCCCTACAAATGGCCCCTCCAGCACCGGTGGGCAGGTGAGAGCTGTGGGGGGCAGGTTGCCCAGGGTTGCCGGGTTTGTCAGAGTCAGAGTCCTGGGAGCTGGCGCTACGAGAACTGGGAAGGGGGCAGTCTGGGGTGAGAGGACAGGACTCCTGGGATCTGTCACATGTCTGAGAGGGCAGTGAGGTCTAGTGGGTGGAGCAGGGGGGCTGGGAGCTAGGACTCCTGGGTTCTCTGCCGGCTCTGGGAGGGGAGTGGGGTCTAGTGGGTGGAGCAGGGGGGTCTGGGAGCTAGGACTCCTGGGTTCTCTGCCGGCTCTGGAAGGGGAGTGGGGTCTAGTGGTTAGAGCAGGAGCTGGGGCGCTGTGAGCGGGTTCCTGGGTTCTATTCTCTGCTTTGCCCCAGACTTCCTGCCTCCCTCCCCCTCTTTGTGCCTCAGTTTCTGGGTCTGCGAACCTGGAGTGGCCCATCCCCCCCGGCCAGGTGTCTGTGTCCCTGGGCAGGGCAGGGCATCTGAGGCTGGGCACAGGGCTTTGGGGGAGCAGCACGGCCATGGGCTGCATGGAGGTGCCGGTGCCCCCTGTGCTCTCTTCACCCAGCTCTGTCCTTCTCCTCAGGGCGCAGCGCCGCAGGCTCCCGAAGCCCCAAGGAAGCCCCTGAAGGTGCCGGCAGGTAAGAGCAACGCAGGGACCTGGAGGACTGGGCTGCACTGCCAGGCCATAGCCCCCTGCTCACCTAGCCCTGGGCCCCCTCCAGCTCTGCCAGTACCCGCTGCCCCTGCTAACCGAGCCCCACTGGTGCTGACCCACCTAGTCAGGACTCCTCTCTGCGTTCCCAGGGGCCCCCAAGGGGCTGGAGCTCCGCGTGCTGGGCCGAGAGCCTGACGTGGGCCGGGTGAAGGCAGCCGTGGCCGGCTTCGTGGCCCAGTTCCACGACGAAAGTATCTGCAACGTGGAGCTGGTGGCCGTTGGCACCCAGGCCCTGCGGGAGCTCGGCCAGGCCTCGCTGTACCAGTTCCCCGTCAGCCTCCGGCGCCTGCCGGGCAATGTGCTGCGGGTGCGGGGCGCCTGGGAGGACGTGGCCAAGGCCGTGGCCGCTGTCCATGCCAGGATCCAGGCTGCCCAGCGCCAGCGGGCGGAGGCCGAGGTGCTGTATGGGCTGGTCAAATGGCAGCACCTGGCCCTGGCCGGTTGGCGTCCCCTCAGTGTGGCCACCAACCAGCGGCTGGAGACGGCGTACGCCAGCGGGGAGCGCCGGGTGGAGATCGAGTGGGATGGACAGCGGGCGGAGATCGACCTGCTCAAGGAAGTGGCCGTTGTGCGGGGCACCGGGGCCCCCATCCGCCTCCGCCGGGAGATCTGCCTGTGGGGTGAGAGGAACCGAACCCCTTCCAAAGACACCCCCACAGCTGCCCCCACTGCTGGACAGGAGGGCACCAGCTCCCATCCGACCTCAGGGGACTGGGACTGGGACTGGGGCAGGGAATGGGGCCCGGGGCCTTTCCCCTCCCAGGGGCGCCAGCTCCCATCCGGCCCCAGGGCAGGGACTGGGCCTGGTGCGGTTCCCCACTGATGGACCCCATCTCTCGTTGCAGACAGGTGCCTCGCCCCGCACTGGGAGCCCATGGGCGAGAGCCTGGTGAGGCTGGTGGAGCTGGCAGAGGGCTCGGAAGAGTACCGGGAGGTGGCCGAGGGGTTCAAGCGGACGGCCCCAGGCTACTGCATCCTCAATGTGAGTGTGAGGAGCTGGGGCTGAGAGACACCCCCTGTGGGTCCCAGAGCCCAGTCAGTGGGAAGGGGGATCTCTCCTAGCCCCAGCTGGGCGGGTGGGGCGGGGGACTCAGTGAGGGGGAGCTTCCCTGGCCCTGCCTGGAGTGGGGGACGGACGTCCTTGGAGGGCTGTCCACGGGGGCAGGAAGGCCAGATGGACACAGCCATTAGGGGTGTCCCCTGACGGAACTGCAGGGATTGGGGACCCAGGACTGAAGCTTGGGCCAGGGCGGGATGGGAAGACCCTGAAAGGCTGGGGCTCCCCCCACACCACATGGGGGTGCCCTTAGCAGTTCCTGGCCATGCCCCCCCCCGCAGATCCAGAGGGTGCAGAACCAGGTCCTGTGGGTCTCCTACTGCTGGCAGCGCCGCTGGATGGAGGAGAAGAACCCACCGGGCGAGCTCAACGAGCGTCTCCTCTACCACGGCACGCGGCCAGAGAACCGGCACTCCATCCAGGAGATCGGCCTCCGGATCACCTGCCGCAAGGGTGGGGCTGGGCCCCCGGGGGGGCCCTGGGGCTGGGGGCACCAGGATTGTATGCCATCTCTGCCCCCCGGGCCACCCAGTCCTGCCCTGGGCCCGAATGGGAACCGAGGCCCCATGTCCCGTTCCCCACCCCCCTGAGCCAGCCAGTCCCTGCCCTGGGGCTGGATGGGAGCTGGCACCCCCTAGAGGGGAAAGGCCTCTTGTCCCATTCCTCACCCCCCAGTGCCAGCCAGTCCCCTGCCCTGGGGCCGGATCGGGGCTGGTGCCCCCTCTAGGGGAAGGCCCTATGTCCCATTCCCTGCCCCCTTAAGTCAGCCAGTCTCAGCCGGGGGTGGTTCAGGGTTGGCCTCCCTCAAAGGACATGGCCCCGTGTCCCGTCTCTCAGTGTCTGAGGGTGACTGTTCTGTTCTCTCCTTTCTCACAGTGGGAATCTACGGCCAGGGCCTGTACTTCGCGGCGGAGGCTGCGCGGTCAGCGGACTACGCTAAGCCCGATGCCCACGGGCACCGCTTTATGTTCCAGGTGCGGGTGCTGACGGGGCAGTTCACCCAGGGCAAGGAGAACATGGTGCTACCTCCGGAGAAGCCGGATGGGGGCGGGCGTTACGACAGCGTGGTCAACGTGGTCTCCCGCCCCAGCATCTTCGTCACCTTCTTCGACGACCTCACCTACCCCGAGTACCTCATCACCTTCCGGGGCACCAGGCCGCCCCTGAACTGAGAACCGTGCTGCCCTGGGACAGGCCACGGGACCTGGCAGCCAAAGAACAGCCGTAGGGCCGGGCAGCATTGGGTGTGGAACATGTGCACATGTGTACTCGTGCACTGGTTGGATTCAGAGCCGCTCGACTGCCGGCCCTACACTGCTGACAGCTAATGGAGATTCTCCAGAGCATTCCCAGCATTCACAGCTCCAGCAGAGAGGACTGACTGGGCCATGGGATGGGGGAGAAAGATGAGCTGAGACACATCCCGCTGCCCCCTCCTGGAAGGTGTCACGCTACTCAGTTGTGTGTCATCAGCCCAGCACAGCTGCCCACAAGTGGGGATTCTCCATTTGCCAACAGCTGAGGGAACATCCGGCTTGTTTCTTGGAGGCTGTATAATTTCCTGTTACAATCTCCTGACGGTTTCAGTCCTGCGGGCCTGGCTCAGGGAAGGGCCTGGCATCTTGTCGATCCAGCTGCACCCATGAGGAGGAGGATTGCCGGCAGGAGAAGAGGGTTATAATTTCGTATAAATCAACATATTTCACAGAAAGCAGGGGGCTCTCAAGGAGTTTTCTGGGTAGGAAAAAGCACATTGCAATGAACATTTTCACTGTTTTCCAATCTCAATTTGTGTCTTGAATCTGTTGTCAAATATCTAAAAAACCAAACACATATTTGGATTATTTTACCCCTCCCCCATTTTCTTCTTTTTAAACATTTTCCCCACTGGACATGCAGGTGAGGGGACTTACATTGTCCCTCTACGAGTGGGCTCCAAACTGTGGGGTGTGCCCCTCTAGGGGGGTGGAACATTGGGGGGGGCTCGGCACACCTGGGGCAGCCTGCGGGGGGGGGGGAGAGCGAGTGCCACAGAGCCCCGCTCTGCGCCCAGCTCCACTCAGTCCCCAGCCGCTGCCCCGCTCCCAGCCCCTTGCCCCAGCTTAGGGTTGCCAAGTGTCGTTTTTTGTCTGGAAATTCCAGTGAGAAAGGGGACCAGGCAGTGTCCGGTCAGCATTGCTGTATTGCAGCGTACAGCATAACCAGCCTCTGCCACGGGGGGACAGGAAGCCTGGAGGAGCATTTAGGGACGGCACTGGCAAAAGAGGTACTGGCTGCTCCCCTGTCCTGCCCCTAGCGCGACTCTCCCTCCCTGCCCCTGCCCCAGCCACCCCCTGCCCTCCCACCCCGGCTCCTGGGGGATTGCGGACTAGATAAGGCGGCGGGGGGGAGACACAATGAAAAAGTTTGGGGACCACTGCTCTAGCCCTAGATCCTTTCTACATACGACACCAGATCAATGATCCACCCAGCCTGGCGACCCTGCTGCGTGTCCGCCCTGATGCATGGTCCCTTCAGTCTCTCCTGTCCAAGTGGCTCCACTGTGGATAAATAATGAAAGGGTCTTGGGCCTGGATGAGCGTGACTCTGTAGGCTGGTGGGCTGGGCCCTCACACGGCTGGGGGAGACCCCAGGTCCGATCCTCCTGCTCCAATGACTCAGGAGAGACTTAGAGAGCCCTGACCATTGAGTTAAGTGACACCACCTGCTCCTCCAGCCAGAGTTTGGATGGGACCCACTTCTGTAGCCCAAGTCTAGGGTTCAGGAGCCTAAGCACAGGTGTGGATCGGGGCCTACAAGGGCTGCCAGGTTGGGTGGGACAGATTCCGGGAGGTTTCAAGCCATGACATGAGTGTTCATTAAAGATGAATCTTTCATTCCTGGCGACTCCCGGGCGAACCTGGAGGGCTGGTGACCCTGGGGCCTACGTGCGGTGCCTGTGATGAAGGGTTAGCACAGAGGGCAGCCTATTCCGGACTGCGCCGGCTTTTGTGCTACCTTCTGGCCAGCTGCCCTGCCAGGACACCTCGCCGACCGTCACTGCAAGCCATCCAGAGCAATTACCCAATCGATCAGGTGTCAGAGGAGAGCCGTCCTTGGAGGGGGAAGGCTGATTGCTGATTTGTGCCATCTGCACAGAAAACCCAGGAATTTCCCTTGCTCAGTGTGATGATGCTGTCCGTGGGAGCCAGCTGAGGTCACTCAATTAAGGTGAACTGCAAACAAAATGGGGCAGACAAATCCCAAAAGTGGGTGGTTATTCCAATACTTAGATTTACCAACCAGCACAGAACAGCTTCTGTAACACCTCACTGGTTACTCAGAAGTCCAAACACCGCAGTTCCCTTAAAGTACCCAGCCTCAGGCCTCTGTCCAGACACACACGTCAGATATGATGATGATTCCTGAAAATCTTATCTCATCATATAAAATAAAAGGTTCTTCCAATCCCAAAGGATCAGCCACATACCCAGGTCCAATTATAACTTAGATCTTACCCAAAATACACGCTATTAGCCAATTCTTATTAACGAAGCTAAAATTTATTAAAAAAGAAAAGAGAGAGAGAGAGAGATTTGGTTAAAAGATTAATGTACACACGGACTTGAATTCAATTCTTGAGGTTCAGATACACAGTAGAGATGAGCTTGTAGTTGCCAAAAGTCCTTTTAGAAATAGTCCATAGGTTATAGTCCAATGTCCATATTCAGGGTGACTCCAGTCAGTGACTGGGGATCTCAATCCTTATGGCTTAAGGTTTCCCCCTCTTGAAACCCAAAGCAGATCTGAGATGAAGTAGGATCCTGTCCCAGGGTTTTTATACATTTCCAGCAGCCTTTCGGCCTGAGAAAACAATAGGCTTAACTCCTTCTCCCAAACATCCTGGCAATTAGCACAGGGTAATTTCTCCATTAAACAGTTCAGATACAGGTTACCACAACCTTCAAAAAGACATAGAGACAATAATACTGTTTCACTCAAGTATCTTTCTAAATGTTAATGTTCCTTTTTCGATCTTTGAATCAAAGCTATAGCGATAGACAAGACTTGTTTGCTTACCTTACAAGACCTGAGCAAACACCTACCCTTCTACCTCTAACAATGCAGACTTGCATTTCAAAGCTCTATTCATTTACATATCTTCCTAACCAGTTTCTAAAGTTCAGCCATGGGTCAGTCAGTTTGTGAGTTAATTAACTCTTTCTGGCCCTGTCATCTTTCAGTGAGATATTATATCACACTCATAATGTCACACTCAGTCATTCCTAATTTCCTTCAGTGGTGTCAGGGGACACCCCATCTTCCCTGGTGAATGATATATACACAAGGAGGCATCTGCATTTCAGACTAGCAGGGAAGGAACATGTTCCAGGACAGATTGTGGCTCCAGCCCCTGCATTTCCCCTTATACATTTCTGCCCAAGCTATTAGGTCTGTGGCCATTCTTCTTATAATTCAAAATAATTCTCTTAGCCTTTTTTCCCCATCTTGCTTTTCTGCACCAGCGAGTTCCATGCGTTAACTGACTCTCACATTCAGGTAGATAAAAAAAAGTGCCTGATATGATCTAAACTAAATAGGAAAAAAATCAGAAAAAAAATTGAGACAAGATTGACAAAAGTACTGAGAACAGAAAGATGGCTGGGACTTTCAAAGGACTTTCTTAAGTCACCTAATTTTCTGATGCTTTAACTGTTCTTTGCTGATTTTGGCTTGTTCCTTTGCTTTCCTGGTTTGCTCTGAGGATGAGGACTGAGAGGTCAGACAAGGAATGAGAACTTTGTGAAACATGTTCGCCCACAGGATGGAGGCAGTCTGGCCTACCAGCATGGAAGCATGTCCTCTGGAATGGTGGCCGAAGCGTGAAGGGGCATACGAATGTTTAGCATATCTGGCACATAAATACCTTGCAAGGCCAGCTACAAATTGCAATGCAAACACCTGCTCTCACTTTCAGGTGACATTGTAAATAAGAAGCAGGCAGTGTTGTCTCCCATAAATGTAAACAAACTTGTTTGTCATAGCAATTGGCTGAAAAAGAAGTAGGCCTGTGGGACTTGTAGGCTCTGGAGTTTTGTTTTTGAGTGCAGTTATGTAACAAAAATAATCTTCATTTGTAAGTTACACTTTCATGATAAAGAGATGGCACAACAGTACGTGTATGAGGTGAATTGAAAAATACTTTTTTTGTTGTTTATCATTTTTACAGTGCAAATATTTGTAATAATAATATAAAATGAGCACTGTACACTTTGTATTCTCTGTTGCAATAGAAATCAATGTACTTGAAAATGTAGAAAAACATTCAAAATATTTAATAAATTTCAATTGGTATTCTATTGTTTAACAGTGTGATTACGCGTTATTTATTTTTTTAATCATGATTAATTTTTTGTGTTAATCGCGAGTTAACTGCGATAAATCAAAACCCTATTTTCAATTAAAGAAATGTGCCCCCATACCCTCAAAAAAGGCTAAATGGAAAAAGGAAAGCTGATGCAGCAGCAGGGGGAGGGGAGGGAAATGGTGTTAGCAGACGCTGCTGCTTCTGCTAATTTTTATCCAAAGCCTTTTCATTTTAAGAATCCCAAAAGAGAGGGTTGGGTGGAGTAGCCCATTCTCTCATAGATGAACATGATTTGTTGGGAAGGAGTCAGCATGGTTTTTGAAAAGGGAAATCATGCATCACCAATCTACTAGAATTCTTTGACAGGGTCAACAAGCATGTGGACAAGGGGGATCCAGTGAATATAGTGTACTTAGCTTTTCAGAAAGCCTTTGACAAGGTCCCTCACCAAAGGCTCTTAAGCAAGGTAAGCTGTCTTGGGATAAGAGGAAAGGTTCTCTCATGGATCACTAGCTGGTTAAAAGATAGGAAACAAAGGGTCAGGAAATAATAGGAAATAAATGGTCAGTTTTCAGAATGGAGAGAGGTAAATAGTGGTGTCCCTCAGGGGTTTGTACTGGGACCAGTCCTATTCAACTTATTCATAAATGATCTGGAAAAAGGGGTAAACAGTGCCTCATCTCTGCATTGCTCCTTGGCTACACCTCTGTATGGCATCTTGTTGGTGATGTGGAACCATTAGCTGTTCCGGGCTCTTCTAGTCCCACAGCTCCTTACAGGAGAAGGTGTCCTTGTCTTTTATTAGTTTTCCTTGTGAGTTCATTTGAGAAAGGGACAGAGAGCCAGCAGCAAATCCTGAATTCTCACTAGGTCTCAGGCGGGGCTGTCTTAGGGTATGTCTACAGTAGAAATGCTACAGTGGCACAGCTGTGGCTCTGAAGCAGCGTCACATAGACATTTACCTCAGGCATGGAAGGAGTTCTTCCATGAACCCAGCAATGTCTACAGTAGGGCTTAAGTTGGCTTATTTACATCGCTGTGTAGTTAAGCTGATGTAGTGATGTACTTTGTAGTGTAGACTAGCCCCGAGTCTCTGTTTTCCCTTTGATTCCTGCACTCAGCTCACTTGACGGTTTCTCTCTCCATTTTTACTGCCCTACCTGCATGTCTGACCTCATGCATGTCACCCCAGAGAAGCCGCCCATGGGTCATACAAAAATAGCCAGACTTTACATGCATCCTGTAAAGGCATGCAATTATCCTGCTGATCAGGTATCAGAGGAGAGATGTCCTTGGAGAGGGGCAGGCTGATTGTTTCAGGATTCTTATTTGTGCCATCTGCACTGAAAACCCAGGAACTCTCCCAGCTCAGTCATTCCAAATCTTCTTCAGCAGTGACAGGGAACACCCCATCTTCCCTGGTGAATGATATATACACAAGGAGACAGCTGCATTTCAGACTAGCAGGGAAGGAACGCGTTCCAGGAGAGATTGCGGCTTCAGCATTTCTCTTTAGTGAGTCATTAAATTTGAGAGGTGACTGAAAAAGTGGAACCCAAATCCCAGAGAAATCAGAGACCATCATTCCAAGCTTGAAATGTACCAGAGTTTTGGGTAAGCCTCATTGTCCGTGCTTCTGGGAGTTTTAGGGCACATGTCAATAATGTACATTCCATGATTCCGGAAATCAGACATTGAGGTATCACCTGTGTGTCTCACATGTTGGGTAATAAGACGGATATATCTAAAGAGCATAACAAAGACTTTTGTGAAAATGGTCAGTGTAACTAAGCACTTGGCTAGCCTGGGAATACGAGGATGTCATTGATAACTCCATGGATGAGCAAACACAAGGTCGTCAATGCCCTTTGTTCACAATCCATAATGCTAGAAGGGTGTTAGAGAAATTGAGCTTGGAGAAGCTTTCAAATGTTTTCATTTGGCTGTTCAACCCTTTACATCCTCGGTGCATGAATTTTGCTATCCTGGCTCTCGTGATGGTCAGAAAAAGTATAAAATCTCTGTACTGGACAGCTAGGGATTAATAAACTGATAAGGGAAGTGTTGTCATAACTCCTAGTTCCCAGTGTCTGGTTCTGAGCTCAAATATCAGAATTTATTCCCCTTATATATTTCTGTCCAAGCTACTAGAGCTGTGGCCATTCTTCTGATTATTCAAAATAATTCTCTAAGCCTTTTCCCCCCAATCCTTCCTTTCCTGTACTAGTGAGTTCCACACGTTAACTGAGTCTCACATTCAGGTAGATACAAAAAGTGCCTGATATGATATACATTAAATAGGGGGAAAAAATTAAGAGTGAGATTTGCAAAAGTACTGAGAACTGAAAGGTGGTTGGGATTTTCAAAGGACTTTCATAAGGTTTGGGGCATCTAACCACCAAGGCACTTTCGAAAATCCCACCTCATTTTCTTATGCTTTAACTGTTCTTTGTCAATTTTGGTTAGTGTTCCTTCCACTTTGTTGTTAATACTAATTGTGTTGAGTATCTGGTCACCATTAACCTTTTTTGTGAAGACTGAAGGAAAGTCGGCATTAAACACCTCCACCGTCTCCACCAAGTAGAAGACCTACACTTTCCTTTGTCTTGCTCCTAGTGTATTTTATTCTCCTTATTGCCTTTAGTCCTTTGCCAGGTATAACTCATTTTGTACCTTAGCCTGTCTGATTTCGTCCCTACGTGCTTGTGCTGTTCTTTTGTGCTCCTTAGCAATTTATCCATGTGTCCACTTTTTGTAGACTTCCTTTTTGATTTTCAGATAATTAAAGAGCTCCCGATGGAGAAATACTGGCCTCTTCCTCTTCTTCCTGTTTTTCCTTCGTATTGGAATATCTGGCAGTTGTGCCTTTAATATTGTCTCCTTGAGAAACTGCCAGCTCTCCAGAACTCCTTTATTCCTTAGATTTTCTTCCTGTGGGACCTTACCTACCAGTCCTTTGAGTTTGTTAAAGTCTGGTTTTTGGATGTCCATCATCTTTATTCTGCTGCTCCCTCTCCTTCCTTTTCTTAGAATTAGGAAATTTAGTTTTTCACGATAACTTTAACCCAAATTACCTTCCTGCTTCCGATTCACAAGCAATTCCTCCCTGAGAGGTTTGTGAGAATCAAATCTAAAATTGCTTTCCCCCTGGTACTTTATTGACTTTCTGAAACCAAAATTTGTCCTCAACACGTTCTATGACCTTATTGGAAATGTTGTGTTTTGCCATATTACTTTTCCAACTGATGTCTGGGTAGTTAAAGTCTCCTATTAGTACCAGGTCTTGTGTTTTGAACAGTTGTGTTATTTGTTGTAGGAATGCCTCATCCACCTTCCATTCCTGCTTTGCTGGTCCATATGAGACTCTTACCATGATGACAACCTACAGTGTCATCCCATTTCCCATAGACACACCTGATGGCTAACACAGAAGGCAGAAATCAAACGTCCATCTCAGAATTCATCCTCCTGGGATTTGGAAATCTTCCAGAACTGCAGCTTCTTCTCTTCCTGCTGTTTCTAGCGATCTACATGGTGACTGTGGCTGGGAACATCCTCATTGTTGCACTAGTTGTGACTGATCAGCACCTTCACACCCCCATGTATTTCTTCCTGGGGAACTTGTCCTGCTTGGAAACCTGCTATACTTCCACCATCCTGCCCAGGATGCTGGCCAGTCTCCTGACTGGGGACAGAACCATCTCATTCAGAATTGGCATCATGCAAAATTATTTCTTTGGTTTTCTGGTAGGTGTTGAGTGTTGCCTCTTTTCTGCAGTGTCTTACGATCGGTATTTAGTGATATGCAAACCGCTGCATTATACAACCCTCATGAATGGCAGGTTCTGCCTCCAGCTAGCAGCTGGGTCTTGGATAAATGGGCTTCTGGCTGGTAGCACAATCACATACTTGATGTCACTGTTATCTTTTCGTGGCCCCAATGAAATTGATCATTTTTTTATGATCTCACTCCAGTAAAAAAAAAAACTGTCCTGCAGTGACACCAGGCTGATGGACCTTGTTGCTTTCATTCTGGCTTCAATATTCAGCCTGCCCCCATTTCTATTTACCCTGGCATCCTACGTTTGCATCATCACCACCATCCTGAGAGTCCCTTCTACCACCGGGAGGCAGAAGGTCTTTTCCACCTGCTCCTCCCACCTCATCGTGGTGACGCTCTTCTATGGGACCCTGATGATTGTCTACATGCTCCCAGTCACCAATATACAAAGTGTTCTCTGTCTTCTACACCAGTCTGACTCCCCTGGTTAACCCCCTGATCTACAGCCTGAGGAATAGCGAGGTCAAGGAGGCCCTGAGAAGAGCTGTTTTTAACCTTCACAGGGACTGAGACATTTCAAACTAAGGGGAAGTGGGGAAAAGGCCCAGTGTGATTAGTGCAAATAACTATTGGTGTGAAATGGTGGTGTCAGTGCAGAACAGCTAATGCACTGTAAATGCACACCCTAGCTATTTCGTACTAACTTCCCGCTGAAAACCCGTCTTGTAAACAAGCTGCAATTGTTTCGTCTTAGAGGGAAAAAGAGGGACCCTCCCCTGACTTTCTTATATATTTTAATCCCCTCCCCCACTGATATATTGTGAAAATTCTTTTTCTTTCTTTCTTTCTTTCTTTCTTTCTTTCTTTCTTTCTTTCTTTCTTTCTTTCTTTCTCAGAGGAGAAAAGTAATTTTCTTTAATGTGAAAATTTAAAACTGAGAAGAAATACACTTTCTACAACTCTGCCCTCCTGGCCTTTAAAACAAGAAGAATGAAGAAGTGAAAACTGAGGTAAAGTGTGTGAGTGGGAGTGGGAGAGGGGGTTAATTTGAAAAAATTGGGAAAATTAGAATGTGAGAGGAAGGGGAGGGAGGGAGGAATTTTCCCAAATTAAAACCAGTTACAAATATTCCTTGGAACACAGTCAGAATGTCAGACAAAGTGAGAGCTGGTTGTTTTCTTTCCAAAAATGTTCACAGAAATTTTCACAGTTTTTAAGATTCTGGGGGCTTCTATTGAAGCTTTTGCAATGCAGGATGCAAAGATTAAGTGACTTGTGAGATTGTGTTGACAGAAAAGCCCTGGTAGAAACAACTCCAGGATCAATGTATCTTAAACAGCCAATGAAAAGTGAATTTTAACTACTTTGACTAGCGCTGTTGTCTTCAAATATTTTGATTGCAAATTTGATTAGCAATGAAAATAAAAGAATGCTAATGACATGAACGTGTGGCTTATTTTTGATCGATCTGGTCAAAAATGATGGGGGGAGGTTTGGGAGATTCGTTTTCTTCACATGTAGTTTTATTGGTTTTATGGTCCATTACCACAATCTGTAGCCCACCCTGCTGCCCACTAACCCAACAGTGTCCTATGACTACAAAGATGCTCATTCCCTAGTTCATTTTAAGTGGTCTCTGTAGCGGGGCGACGACTCGCTGTCGCGGCGCCTCCTGCTGGTCGTCCTGGGAATTAGCTCTGTCCACTCAGGTGCACCCTCTGCAGGCCAGTGTCTCGCTTGCCACTGGCCCCGGTGTCCCTCCTGGACCACGGCGCCCCTTCTCTCGGGATTCTTTCCCCTGCAGTATCCCACAGTCTCACGGGGTCTCCCTTCCCCAGGGAACTCCCAACCCACTATCCCCACCTCGCATCAGTCTTTGGCTACTGCCAGTCACCAACTAGCCCCGGTCCCTGGGGCAGACTGCAGCGTAAGTGCCACTCATCACCGGCAAGGGGGCTTTGGACCTGCTGCCTCTGCCTACCCGTGGGCTGCCCTCTGCAACCCCAGTACCTTTCTTTGGCCTTTAACAAGGCCTGCAGCCTGGGGGGTTTCTAGGCTGGAGCTCCCCAGCTCCTCTGGCCTTTCCCCAGCCCTGCTCCAGTCTAGGTACCCTGATCGGCTCCCAGCAGCCAGGCCCATCCCTCTACACATCTAGAAAGAGACTGACAGCTGCAGCCCCTTTATAGGGCCAGCTGCGGCCTGATTGGGGCGTGGCCCCAGCTGAGGCTGCTTCCCCAGTCAGCCTTTCCCCTGCCACAGCCCCCTCCAGGGCTGTTTTTAACCCCTCCGGGCAGGAGCGAGGTGACCACCCCATTACAGTCTCCTACAACATTTGTTAACCCATTATGCTGAACAGTGTCTCGCACCTTGTATTTAGCTGAGACACTCTGGTTACTTCTCCAGATCTGAAGAAGAGCTCTGTGTAGTTTGAAAACTTGTCTTTCTCCCCAAAGGAGTTGGTCCAATAAAAGATATTACCTCACCCACCTTGTTTGTCTCTCAAAAAATAAAAGTAAATATGAACTCCAGTGCATATTGGTCACTAACTGTCAGTAGAGCATACCTGGTGAGAAGGAGAGATTTATTTTGCAAGAGAACCACTAGCTGGAAGAACTGTGACAGGAATGAGCAATGGGCAGCTATTTCAGGAAAGTAACCATTGAAAGGCAGCAGAGAATGAATAGCAAAGAGACAGTACGTTGTAATGGTCCATCAGATTGGACAGACGTTTCTCTGAAAGATAAACTATTATTATTGTTATCATAGTGTTTCATCATGATGTGAAACATTCCCCCCTGCCCCCCGCCCCAAGACACATGAGGCTGTATCAATAATTGCAATTACTTTTGTGGAAACAGAAGTCAAGCCAATGTTTGAGCCTCACCTATGTAGTGCCACCATGATGTCTAGGGGCAGAGACATGGGAATCAGTTCAAACACTTCTTCCCTCTGACCATGAACTCTTGGTCACACACAAAGTGTTTGTCTGAACATTCTTAGTTTTTGTGGAGGGTTCTGTGCAGATGAAGGAAGGGGAGAGATTTGTTGCTGTTTTTATGGAGGAAAGTTTGAGGAAGAAATCTCAGGCCTTGTCTACACTACAGGACTATTTCGAATCTACTTAAGTCGAATTTGTGGATTCGACCTTAATAAGTCGAATTTGTGTATCCATACTAAATACACAAATTCGAACTTCTGAGTCCACATTCACGGGGCCAGCTTCGACTTTGGAAGCGGTGCACTGTGGGAAGCTATCCCACAGTTCCCGCACTCCCCGCTGCCCATTGGACTTCTGGGATTTCCCCCCAATGCATGCTGGGGGGAAAAATGTGCCGACGGTGGTTTTGGGTTAGTGTCGTCATTGAACCGTCAATCACGCCCTCCCTCTCTTCCTTGAAAGCGCCGGCGGGAAATCTGTTCGCGCCCTTGTCTGGTCGGTTACAGTGCGGACGCCACAGCACTGCGAGCATGGAGCCCGCTGCGATCATCGCTGCACTTATGGCCGTTGTCAACTCCTCGCATCTTATCGTCCACCTCTTCCATAGTCAGCTGCTGAGAAACCGGGCGAGGAGGCTCCGGCAGCGTGGTGAGGAGAGTGGCACAGACCTCTCAGAAAGCAGGGTACACCGCGCAGTGGAGATCATGGTGGCAATGGGTCACGTTCATGCTGTGGAACGGCGATTCTGGGCCCGGGAAACAAGCACAGACTGGTGGGACCGCATAGTGCTGCAGGTCTGGGATGACACAGAGTGGCTGCGAAACTTCAGGATGCGTAAGGGCACTTTCCTTGAACTGTGTGACTTGCTGTCCCCTGCCCTGAAGCGCCAGGACACAAGGATGCGAGCAGCCCTGAGTGTGCAGAAGCGAGTGGCTATAGCTCTCTGGAAACTTGCCACGCCAGACAGCTACCGGTCAGTAGCGAACCACTTTGGCGTGGGCAAATCTACCGTGGGGATTGCTGTCATTCAAGTAGCCCACGCAATCGTTGAGCAACTGCTCTCAAAGGTAGTGACTCTCGGAAATGTCCAGGTCATCATAGATGGCTTCGCCGCGATGGGATTCCCAAACTGCGGTGGGGCTATAGATGGGACTCACATCCCTATCCTGGCACCAGCCCACCAGGCCAGCGAGTACATTAACCGAAAGGGCTACTTTTCAATGGTGCTGCAAGCTGTGGTGGACCATAGGGGACGTTTTACCAACATCAACGTCGGGTGGGCGGGCAAGGTTCATGACGCGCGTGTGTTCAGGAACTCTGGTCTGTTTAGACGCCTCCAGGCAGGTACTTTCTTCCCGGACCACAAAATAACGGTTGAGGATGTGCAGATGCCTACAGTGATCCTCAGGGACCCGGCCTACCCGCTAATGCCCTGGCTCATGAAGCCCTATACAGGCGCCTTGGACAGTGAAAAGGAACTCTTCAACTACCGGCTGAGCAAGTGCAGAATGGTGGTGGAGTGTGCTTTCGGACGTCTCAAGGGGAGATGGCGGACCTTACTGACTCGCTCGGACATCAGCGAAAAGAATATCCCCGTAGTTATTGCTGCTTGCTGTGTGCTCCACAATCTCTGTGAGAGCAAGGGCGAGACCTTTTTGGCCGCTTGGGAGGTTGAGGCAAATCGCCTGGCTGCTGTTTACGATCAGCCAGACACCCGTGCTGAGAGAATATCCCAGCGGGAAGCGATATACATCAGGGAGGCTTTGAAAGCGAGTTTCCTCGCAGAGCAGGGTAACCTGTGACTGTCCACTTGATTTTAAGAGAGCCTGATCACAAACCAAGTTTCCCCCACTTCCAAAGGACGTTTTAAAACTAAGGACATGTTTCAGTAATTAATAATAAATCTTTCGTTGACTTTGCATTTCTGTTTCTTGGTTGAAACATGGAAGCATTCTGTGCTGGGTAAGGTGTGCACTGATGGGTGGGTTTGCAGGAAGGGGCGAGGGGTGCCGTCTTTGGATAGGGGTTAACATGACGGCTGTGGGTTTGGGCGTTGGAAGGGGTGAGGGGTGTGGGGGAAGGGTGAGTATCTGCCCCTGGATGAGGTCTCTTTTTGGGGCTCAGGGCACCGGGGAGGATCGTGGCTACGGTCCAAGTGCATGTGAAGGGAAGCCTGCCTTTACATTCGGGGATGGCAGGCACCAGGACCCTGGACAAGCATACACATCAAGGAAAGACCCGGGGCAGCATACACCACACAGACTGTCCCTGGTGCCTAGTGACTGCAGTCTGTGTGTGCCCTGCAGTTGACCCTGCACCCAAGTCTGTACCATGGCACTGTGGGCTATGCACTGAAATTACAATTCAACCCCCCCACACACACCCACAGAAAGTCTTCTGACACCAGAAACGTGACGGAAACAGTGAGTAACACCAAACCGCTTTTAATAATGTAGTACACAGTGGGGGGTTTAAACTTGGAGTTGGGACTGGTTGATGCTGTAAGGAAAGAGCTTTTACAAATTTACAGCGCCAGAGTTGTCTCGAACATTATCGGTCTGCTGCGGTGCAGGGACAGTTCTCACGGCCCCTACCGCCCCTCCTTCTTGTAACTTTGGGTGAGGGGGGGACAGGACTTCTTGGCGTTGGAGGGCGGTTGCAGATGCACTGCAGGGGGGCTCTCTCCTCCCTGCGGTCTTGCAGAACATCTACAAGGCGCCGGGCGTGTCCGTTTGCTCCTCATTAGACCAAGCAGCGTTTGAGTCGCCTGCTGGTCTTCCTGCCGCCACCTATCCTCCCGTTCCAGGTGTGTGCGATGCTGCTGACACAGGGTCTCCTCCACTGTCTCTGCTCTGCCGTCTCCGCTCTGGAGCAGGCCATCAGTTCCTGGAACATGTCGTCCCTAGTCTTTTCTTTCGGCGTCTAATCTGAGCCAGCCTCTGCGTGGGATGCCGGGGCAGTCCGGGAAGGAGCCGAAGCTGTGTGATGCGAAAAAGTAGGTGATTTCCTTGAACACATACATGTTTGCCAACAGTAAACACAGTCTAGTCAGTTTCAGTTAACAAGACCAAAGAGGGAACCAAGTCTCAGGAGATCTCAGAACTAGTCTGAGATTTCGGAATACGCTCTCATTGGCGGCGCCATTGCACTGGATAGCGCACAAGCGAGGAGAGACAGCTGCATCCCTCTTGCACAAAGTCCTGGTAAGCCTTACAGTACATACTGCTTATCAGTTACTGGTTAGCTGTGCTCTCCTGCTAAAGGCAATGTGCAAAGCAGAAAAGATGACCCTTTTGCAGCCCCTACCGCCAGTGCATGGGAAAGATCACTGTATGCTTTTCCTCTGTGGCATCCAACACGTGGCTGTTAAGCGAGGGTCATTCTTATGCAAAGGAAAAGTCTGTTAAGCGAGGGTCATTCTTATGCAAAGGAAAAGTCTGTTAAGCGAGGGTCATTCTTATGCAAAGTAAAAGTCTACCATTCACAATAGTAACAGTACACTAATTCCCCTAATTAGATGCAGCACTTCCAGAACGACATTACCCTGAGGCGTGTCAGGCGGACTCAGAGAGAGCGGATGCTAACAGAAGCCCTGCACAGACCAGGACCATACGCTGCCATGCTCGTAGAGGCGATGCTTCCCCTTTACCTTCGGATGGCCTGGCGCGGAAGAGTGTGCTTCCACGGAGCACCCAATAAAGCACCTCTCCCAAGAAACCTCCTGCTGAGGCTTTTCCAGCTGCTCTCTGAGAGCTTTTTTGAACTGTCCCCAGAGGATTATTGCTCGATCCCTATATGTGTAGACCTACTGTTTGTATAATTTGATATTTAAAATTTTTTATATAGTATTTCTATTTTTTATATATATACCTGTTTCTTAAAAAATAAATGTTTCCCTGTTTGTAGCACTTACCGCCTGATCCTTCCCCTGATTCCGAGTCCGGGTTCACGGGCGGGACGGTTGGTAGGGATCTCTGTGAGGGTGATGAAGAGATCCTGGCTGTCAGGGAAAGCGGGAGTGGGTTCGATGTCGCCTGCGCCGTCCTCAAAAGACCCTTCCTCATCTTCCCCATCGGCGAACATGGAGGAGGAACTGTCCCGGTACACTATTCCGTCCTCGGAGTCCACCGTCACTGGTGGGGCAGTGGTGGCAGACCCACCTAGAATGGCATGCAGTGCCTCGTAGAAGCGGCATGTCTGTGGCTGGGCTCCGGAGCGTCCGTTTGCCGCTCTGACTTTTTGATACCCTTGTCTTAGGTCCTTCACTTTCACGCGGCACTGCATCGCATCCCGGCTGTATCCTTTCTCTTTCATGGCTTTAGAGACCTTCTCGAAGGTCTTCGCGTTCCGCTTGCTAGAGCGCAGCTCCGAGAGCACAGACTCCTCGCCCCACACAGCGATCAGATCCATGACTTCCCTGTCAGTCCATGCTGGGGACCTCTTTCTATTCTGGGATTGCCCGGACTCCTCTGCTGGAGAGCTCTGCATCGTTGCAGGTGCTGCGGAGCTCGCCCCGATGTGCAACCAGAACGTCAGATTCAAACCGCCCAGACAGGAAAATGAATTCAAATTTTCGCGGGTCATTTCCTGTGTGGCTGGCCAGAGAATCCAAGCTCGGACTGCTGTCCAGAGCGTCAACAGAGTGGTGCACTGTGGGATAGCTCCCGGAGCTACTAAGTTCGATTAGCATCCACACCAAGCCTAATTCGAGCTAGCAAGTGCAAATTTAGCGTTACTCCACCTGCCGGGGTGGAGTACCAAATTCGAACTAAAGAGCCCTCTAGTTCGAATTAAATGGCTTCCTGGTGTGGACGGTTGAGCGGTTAGTTCGAATTAACGCTGATAAATTCGAATTAAAGTCCTAGTGTAGACCAGGCCTCAGGCTTGGTTTACACTGTAGAATTAGGTCAACGCAAGGCACCTTATATCTATCTATCCAAGTATGGAAGTGTCTACACTTAAATTTCACTCCAGCCAATATAACTGTCCCACTACACCAACTTAATAACTCCACCTCCAGGAGTGGCATAGAGTCAAGGTTGATGTAATTAGGTTGATGCAGTGTCAGCTTAGACACTGCGTTGCTCATGTCGACTGTTACTGGCTTTCAGGAGATGTCACACAATGCCCTGCACTGACAGTACAATCGATACAAGCCCTCGTGGTTCAGACATGCACTGCCAACACAAGACACAAAGTGCAGACATGCACAAGGGATGTAATAACTGTGGCGGCTGTATGCCGATGTAAATTAGGTCGATGTAATTTTATAGTGTAGACGTGGCCTGAGATCTTAGATGTTTTTAAGTGACCCATGTTTAATTTCTTTTTGGAACCAGGCCAAAGGACTTAAAACATAGCAGGACAAAAAGCCCCCAGTTACAGAAGTCCCTTCCTGCCCAAAACTTCTCAGGAATTTTTTCAGAAGTCCAATCAAAGAGATTGTTAACAAGTCCAATTGAGGTGGTAGGCTACCCTCATAAAGAGCACTGTGAATGATCAACTGGACTCAATCCTGAGATCCTTCCAATGATTTCCTTTATGTGTGTTTGGTAGCGGCAGGAGCAGCTGGGGAATGAGAACCCTGACACGCAGATGTGGTCAAGCCAAGGGCGCCCAGTGAGTGATACCAGCATGTCTCATGTAGCAAGAGGCTGTTGCAATGGAATGGGATGTTGCTGCAGAAATTTGCGTCCTGTGAGTGAATGCAGCAGTGACGGAGATGAAGACATGCAGTGCGGGATGGGCAGTCTAACAAACACACCTGAGCTATGAGTTGCAGCTACTTTGTGGTGGCAGTTCCTGGCCTTGTTGACACTGAATCCCTGGCAGGGCCCAGTTAGTGGGCTCAGGTCACTGATCTGCACTGTGTCCAATGCATTCTTCTGCCGTCATTTTGCTGGGGTTATAGTCTGGGCTGCTCACTGGGAACCAGATCTCATGTCTAGGGCTGCCTGCAAGACTAGACACAATTCCCTGTGCAATCTACACTTTGTCTGCTAGGTCAGGGACTTGCCTTGATCTAGTATCCAGGTCACCATTGTCTTGTTTCTTTTTTGTGTAGTTCAGTATATTGCCGGGACCGCTTGCTTATTGGTGTAATTTCCTTCATTCAGAAAAAGTGTTTGTTTGTGGCATTTTTTCCTCCCATTAAAAAATAAATAGTTTTCTTGAAACAAAAATGTGTTTGGTTTTTAAATATCCTTTTCTTTTGGAATGAAAAAGCAGAAGTGGAACATTTTTCAGTTCAGAATATTAAGTTGGAAACAAATCTTTGTGCAGGGTTTGGTTTCAACTTTTTGTCAAAAATCTGAAAAAATAATAAGACTAGGAAACTTCGTTTTGTTCCCCCCCAAAATTTCCCATGGGAAAAAAAAAGGGAGTTTTCGATCAGATCCGAGGCTGGGAGAATTAATGAGTTTCTATAGTAAAGGCTTTTGAAAATGAAAAGTGCAGTATAAATAGGAAAAATCATGAGCATCATCATCCCCTATGATATCAAACAGTGACTGTGGAATCTAAGGACTGGACTATACTGGGAACTTACCCCGGCAGAGCTACGTCTCTCAGAGGTATGGAAAATCCTGACCTAGCCCCCAGTGCAGACAGAGCTATTCTTCCATTGATCTACCTGCCAGGTCTTGGGGATGGAACTCTTCCATTGATATACCTACCATGTCTTGGGGAGATGGATTAACAATGCCAATGGGAGAAGCCTTCCTAGCGGCATCGGTAGTGTCTACACAGAAGTGCTTTAGCTGTTTAAATATAGACATATCCTTAGATTACAGGTATTGTTCTCTCATATTTCAGGAGGTAGTAGTCAACTGGTTGCACCTCTCTCTCTCTGGTAGGGGCGGAGCATGGCTGCCACTTTCCATTCAGAGTAAATGTAAAGAAGGTTTTGTAATCAGGATGCTGAAAGCAGTAGCACCCCAAAACACAGGCACATGGAAATGCTGGGTGGAAGCTAAATCATATAATCCAATGGTTTTCGAATGCAGGGGCTGTGACTTTGATGGGGGGAATTGTTTGGGATCTGTGTGTGTCTGTGCGACAGAGGGAGAGACAGGACAAGCTGGGGAAGACAGACAGAGACAGATAGAGGGACAGCATGGAAAAGAACAGTGTATGGCCCTGAAAGAAGCTAGACAGAGGCTTCTGGGTCTGATGCTGGCTACAGGGGTTTGGGGCTGGAAGCTAAGAAACTGCTACTTTTGTTTACGTTTCCTACTGAACTTAGAGAAGCAGGACTTTGTACATCCCTTGTAAAGAAACAAGACTTCAGTAAAGAAAATACCAGACTTTATCATCAAGTTCTAATCCCAACTTGAGCAACCTACAAGGTCCCAAACTTTATCTGTCTATCTATCTATCTATCTATCTATCTATCTATCTATCTATCTATCTATCTATCTATGTTAAGGCCCTGTAGGTTGTCTTCTCATTGAAGGAGAAAACTGTGACATAGAATCTCTGAATATTTTCTTGTGTAATTTTTTTGCTTATACTCTATACACCAGTCCTGGAATGGAGGTGGTCACAAATAGCACACAGAAATCTGGCAGAAATCTCAGCCCACATTCCAGTAACTCCACCCCAAGAATTGCCTCTAGTTAGAGAGATTAAAGCAAAGAGAAAACCCTCTTGCTCTTGCAACAGCTCCTTCCAAAAGAAATGGCATCATCAAACCAAGAACAATAGAGCATTTCTTCAAAGGCTGAACAGTGCTTGCACATTAAGGGCATGTCCACACTACGAGATTAGGTCGATTTTATAGAAGCTGATATTTAGAAAGCGATTTTATACAGTTGATCGTGTATGTCCCCACTAAGTGCAGTAGGTCGGCAGAGTGTGTCCTCAATACTGTGGTTAGCATCGACTCAGGGAGTGGTGCACTGTGGGTAGCTATCCCACAGTCCCCGCTGCCCATTGGCATTCTGGGTTAAGTTCCCAATGCCTGATGTGGCAAAAACATTGTCATGAGTGGTTTTGGGTATATGTCATCAGTCTCCCCTTCCTCCCTCCCTCTCTCCTTGAAAGCAACGGCAAACAATCGTTTCTCTCCTTTTTTCTTGTGCAGACACTGTAGCACAGCAAGCATGGAGACTGCTCAGCTGCGCACTGCTTTTGTGAGCATTGTAAACACCTCGCAGTATGTGCAGAACCTGGCTAGGAGCCGCCAGAAGGAGGATGATTGTGAGGAGGACATGGACACAGACATTCCCGAAAGCACAGGATGTGGCAATTCGGACATCATGGTGGCAGCGGGGGTGGTTGATACAGTGGAACGCCAATTCTGGGCCTTGCAAACAAGCACAGACTGGTGGGACCGCATAGTGTTGCAGGTATGGGATGATTTCCAGTGGCTGCGAAACTTTTGCACGCGTAAGGGCACTTTCATGGAACTTTGTGAGTTGCTTTCCCCCGCCCTGAAGCTCAGGAATACAAAGAGGAGACCTGCCCTGACAGTTGAGAAGTGAGTGGCGATAGCCCTGTGGAAGCTTGCAACGCCTGACTGCTACCGGTCAATCGGGAATCAATTTGGAGTGGGCAAATCTACCGTGGGGGCTGCTGTGATCCAAGTAGCCAAGGCAATCAATAACCTTCTGCTAACAAGACTAGTAACTCTGGGAAATGTGCAGGTCATAGTGGATGGCTTTGCTGCAATGGGGTTCCCTAACGCATATCCCTATCTTGGCACCGGATCATCTTGCTAACCAGTACCTAAACTGCAAGGGGTACCTCTCAATGGTGCTGCAAGCACTGGTGGATCACAAGGGACATTTCACCAACATCAATGTGGGGTGGTCAGGAAAGATGCACAACGCGCGCATCTTTCGGAACTCCGGGCTGTTCGAAAAGCTGCAAGAAGGGACTTTATTCCCAGAAAATTACTGTTGGGGATGTTGAAATGCCAATAGTTAGCCTTGGGGACCCAGCCTACCCCTTGATGCCATGGCTCATGAAGCCGTACATAGGCAGCCTGGACAGTAGTAAGGAGCAGTTCGACTATAGGCTGAGCAAGTGCCGAATGGTGGTAGAATGTGCCTTTGGACGTTTAAAAGGGCATTGGTGCTGTTTGCTGAGTAGGTTAGACCTCAGCACAACCAATATTCCCATTGTTATTGCTGCTTGCCGTGTGCTCCATAGTATCTATGAGAGTAAGGGGGAGTCGTTTATGGCGGGGTGGGAGGTTGAGGCAAATTGCCTGGTGGCCAATTTTGAACAGCCAGACCGCAGGGCAATTAGAAGAGCACAGGTTGCCGTGCTGCACATCATAGAGGCTTTGAAAAACAGTTTCATGACTGACCAGGCTACAGTGTGACAGTTGTGTGTGTTTGTCCTTGATGCAAAACTGCCCCCTTTGTTGAATGTACTTCCCTGTAAGCCAATCCTCCTCCCCCTTTCGACCACAGCTGGCAAAGGAAATAAAGTCCCTATTGTTTTGAATCCATTCATTCTTTATTTGTTTAAAAAAAATTGAGATCACTGACAAGGTAGCCCGGGTTGGGTGGGGGAGGAGGGAAGGAAAAGGCCACATTGTATTATTGTAGCCACACTACAAACCAAAGCTGCTTGAATGACAGCCTTCTGTTGCTTGGGCCATCCTCTGGAGTGGAGTGGCTGGGTGCCTGGAGCCTCCCCCACCCCTGCATTCTTGGGCGTTTGGGTGAGGAGGATATGGAACTTGGCAAGGAGAACAGGTGGCTGGTTATACAATGGATTTAGCAGGGTCTGTGCTCTAGTTGCCTTTCCTGCAGCTCCACCAGACGCCTGAGCATGTCTGTTTGCTCCCCCATTAGCCTCAGCATCTCCTCCTGCGTGTTCTGATCACGCTCACTGTCTGTTTTCCTGGCCTCTGCCACCGAATGCCGCCATGCATTCAGCTGTGCCCTATCGGAGCGGGAGGACCGCATGAGCTCTGAAAACATGTCATCGCGAGTGCAGTTCTTTTCCCTTCCCATCAGCCATAACCTCAGGGAAGGAGTTGATACGGGGAGCACAGAAACATTTGCACCGGCAGGGAGGATAAAAAGGGAGAGTACAATTTAAGAAGATACATTTGTGAGAACAAAAGGGAGACTCTCTCACAGTGAATCAAGCAATTCACAGCAGACAGCACATGTGTTTTAGGTACAAGGTCGCATTTTGCCTTTTATATTGAGCGCCTGCCAGTATGGTGACACACATCACACATGGCTGGGCAACAGAATTCGGTTTCCAGGCAGCCATGGTAAGCCAAAGGGTATGCAGGGTTGGCGTCTTCCACCTTCATAACATGTGGGAAAGGTTTCAAACTGCAGTGTCCTCCTTTCCCATAGCAAGCAATGCCGGTTGGGTTTGCTGTTTAAAAGAAGGGGCTGCGGTTTTGGGGTGGATGTGCAGCGCACTCCTCCCCCACACCACGTGGCTATTCTCAGGGATGATCCCTTTGAGCCAAGTGCAAACAACCCAGCATGAACGGGGTCCTTTTACTGTCCCCTTACAAAAATTCCCCTATTTCAACCAGGTGACCACGAATGATATCACTCTCCTGAGGCTGACACAGAAAGATATAGACCCAATGTTGGATGAATGTGAACAAAACCCAGGACCATTCGCTGCCATGCTTTGTGCTGCAATGATTCCAGACTACTTGCTACTGGCTTGGCGTGGTAAAGTGTCTTACCGTGGAGGACGAAATAAGGCAGCCCTCCCCAGAAACCTTCTGCACAGGCTTTCAGAGTATCTCCAGGAGAGCTTCATGGAGATGTCCCTGGAGGATTCCTGCTCCATCCCCAGACACATTAACAGACTTTTCCAATAGCTGTACTGGCTGCAGATGCATCCCAATTCTTCAGGGCAAATCAAACATTAAACACAATTGGTTTTAACCCCCATAGTGTAGTTACAAATGCGCACTCACCAGAAGTGCCTTCTCTGCCTTCAGGGTCTGGGAACAATACATCTTGGGAGGGTATTGGCTCCGCAGTGATAAAAAGGTCATGGCTGCCGGGGAGAATGGATTCGCTGCTTGCCTGCTGTGCATTCTCTTCCTCCTACTCTTTCTCATCCACAAAATCTTCCTCCATATTGCGTGAGACTCCTCCCTTGCAGGTGTCCACAGACAGTGGTGGGGTAGCGGTAGGGTGCCCCCCTAGAATAGCATGCAGCTGATCATAGAAGTGGCATGTATGGGGCTCTGACCTGGAGCGAACGTTTGCTGCCTTTGTCTTTTGGTAGGCTTGCCTGAGCCCCTTAATTTTCATGTGGTACTGCTGTGTGCCCCTGGTGTAGCCTCTGTCTACCATGCCCTGCGTGATTTTGGCATATATATCAGCATTTCTTCTGCTGCTTCAGAGTTCTGCCTGCACAGATTCTTCTCCCCATACAGCAATCAGATCCAGTGTCTCCCATTTGCTCCATGCTGGAGCTTGTTTGTGATTCTGGGACTGCATGGTCACCTGTTCTGCTGAGCTCGCCACACTGACCAAACAGGAAATGAAATTCAAAAGTTCCTGAGGCTTTTCTTGTGTACCTGGCTAGCTCCATCTAGGTTTCATTTCCCTGGTTTGTTTTTGAGAAGGTCACGGGAGACAGTATCAAAAGCTTTACTAAAGTCAAGATATATGACGTCTACCACTTCCCCCCAGTCCACAAGGCTTGTTTCCCTGTTAAAAAAAGGTATCAGGTTGGTTTGACATGATTTGTTCTTGACAAATCCATGCTGACAGTTATTTATCACCTCATTTTCTTCTAGGTGTTTGCAAATTGAGTGCTTAATTATTTACTCCATTATCTTTCTGGGTACAGAAGTTAAGCTGACTGGTCTGTAATTGCCTGGGTTGTCCTTATTTCCCTTTTTATAGATGGGCACTATATTTGCCCTTTTCCTTTTCTGGCATCTCACACATCTTCCATGACTTTTCAAAGATACTTGCTAATGGCGTAGATATCTCCCGAGTCAGCTCCTTGAGTATTCTAGGATGCATTTCATCAGGCCCTGGTGACTTGAAGACATCTAACTTGTCTAAGTAATTTTTAACTTGTTCTTCTCCTATTTTAGCCTCTTCTGATCCTACCTCATTTTTACTGGGATTCAGTATGTTAGACGTCCAATCGCCACCAACCTTCTTGGTGAAAACCAAAACAAAGAAGTCATTAAGTACCTCTGACATTTCCACATTTTCTATTATTGTTTTCCCCCCTCATTGAGTAAAGGTCGTATCCTGTCCTTGGTCTTCTTCTTGCTTCTTATGTATTTGTAGAATGTTTTCTTGTTACTCTTTATGTCTCTAGCTAGTCTGATCTCGTTTGTGCCTTGGCCTTTCTAATTTTGTCCCTACATTCTTGTGTTATTTGTTTATAGTCATCCTTTGTAATTTGACATAGTTTCCAGTTTTTGTGGGCTCTTGTTTTGATTTTTAGATCAGTGAAGATCTCCTGGTTAAGCCATGGTGGTCTCTTGCCACACTTCCTATCTTTCCTACGCAGTGGGATAGGTTCCTCTTGTGCCCTTAATAACGTCTCTTTGAAAAACTGCCAATTGTCTTCCATTGTTTTTCCCCTTAGACTTGCTTCCCATGGGATCTTACCTACCAGCTCCCTGAGTTTGCTAAAATCTGCCCTCTTGAAATCCACTGTCTTTATTGTGCTGTTCTCCCTCCTACCATTCCTTAGAATCATGAACTCTACCATTTCATGATCACTTTCACCCAAGCTGCCTTCAGCTTTCAAATTCTCAACCAGTTCCTCCCTATCTGTCAAAATCAAATCTAGAACAGCCTCTCTCCTAGTAGCTTTCTCCACCGTCTCAAATAAAAAATTGTCTCCAATAGAGTCCAAGAACTTGTTGGATAATCTGTGCCTTGCTGTGTTGTTTTCCCAACAGATGTCTCAGTAGCTGATGTCCCTCATCACCATCCAGTCCTGTGCTTTGGTGGATTTTGTTAGTTGTTTAAAAAAAACCTCATCCACCTCTTCTTCCTGGTTAGGTGGTCTGTAGTAGACCCCTACCATGACATCACCCTTGTTTTTTACCCCTTTTCTTGTTACGCGGAGACTTTCAACAAGTCTGTCTCCTATTTCCATCTCAGCCTCAGTCCAAGTATATACATTTTTAATACAGAAGGCAAAAATTGGCATTTTAAAATATATTTCATTTTGAATTACATTTGAGGATGGAGAACATTTCAGATTTGAATGCAGCTGTCCAGAAAATAAAAGAAAGAAAAAAGAATTCATATTATTATTACATATGTTTACTTTATTACAGTTATGTCACATTTTATATTTACAAGAAAGCAGATGTGTACAAATGTGAACCCTACATGAAAGAACTGCTTTGTATATGACATTTCCCTCAAAAGAATATTTTTTCCTCCACTCAAACTATACATAATAGAGTTCAACAAGAATATTAAGCTATATCTTGAGGAATATGAAATGTATCTTGCTGAACATGTCTGAAGGAATCGTTTCAGGATGTTAAGATGTCTAGAATGTGTCTTGAGCAATCTGGAATGCATAACAATCAACAATATGTCTGGTGGGCTCTCCAAGGAGTCTAGACTAGATCTTCAGAAATCTAGAACTACTCTTGAGGAACCAGAAATTTATCTTGTGGGTTCTGCATTGTCTTTAGAGGAATCTACAACATTATTTGAGGAATATGTGGTGTATTTTGTGGAATCATTTTTTACCTACTAATTTCCTTAGGGAGGCTTTCACTTCCTTGTTCCTCAGACTATATATGAAGGGGTTGAACAGCGGAGTCACAATGGTATAAAACAGAGAGAGCAGTTTTTCAGTGTCCTCTGAGTTCCTTGACTTGGGTCTCAAATACGCTATCATACCAGAGCAATAGAATAGAGTCACCACAGTGAGGTGTGAGGAGCAGGTGGAGAAGGTCTTGTGTCTGCCCTCAGATGAAGGCATCTTCAAAACTGTGCTGGCAATTTTAATATAAGAGATAACAATTAAGATAAAAGGGGTGATTATGAATAGCAGAACTGCCATAAACAAAGCAATTTTATTCCTATAGGTGTCCACGCAGGACAGCTCCAGCAGAGGGGGGATGTCACAGAAGAAATGGTTAATTTCACGAGACCCACAGAAGGGCAAAGAAAACACCAAATATGTCTGCCCAAAATGAACCGGGATGTTGACAAGCCAGGACCCGGCTACCATCCTAGCACAAACCTCCCTGTTGACAATAAGTGTGTAATGCAGGGGGTTACATATGGCCATGTAACGGTCATAGGCCATGGCCGCCAGAAGGAAACACTCTGTGCCACCTAGTAAAAGTAAGAAATACATCTGGGCAGCACAGCCGATGAATGAGATACTTCCATCCTCTGCCAGGCAACTGGCCACCATCTTGGGCAGGGTGACTGAGGTGTAGCAGATCTCCACAAAGGACAAGTTCCTGAGGAAGAAATACATGGGGGTGTGCAGGGCAGAGTCCAACACCGTGACCAAGACAATGACGCCATTCCCAAGCAGGATCACCATGTAGATGACCAAGAAGACCACGAAGAGCAAACCCTGCAGGTTCGTGAGGTTGGAATATCCCAAGAGGATGAAGCCAGGTGTTGCGGTGTGATTTCCAGTCACCATTGGATGGGTGCATTGGCTCTGCAGAGACAAGAAAGGCAGAGGACAAGGGCATGTCACTTACTCAGAGTGTTGGCCCATAACTTTCTCTCACAGAGGTGAAATCAGGCATCTCAGCCATCAGTAACAGAAACCTGCACAGATACCCACACTCTTCTGATTGTGACAGTTGCATATTCTGTCTAATGTGTGTACAGGAGCATCGCAAAGTTGCTGCCCTGACACACCCCTTCCTGGCTGGTTGTGGCATGGAAGCAACTTTTGCCTCAGTTTTCTCCATTTTTTCTTTGGCTTATTCTAGCCATAAGAGTGTCCTGGCCCTCCGGTCAGACCACATTGCACAGTCCTTTAGCCAGCAGAAATGTATTGGAATTGAATTGAAACCAAAAATTCAATGGAAAACATTGAAAAAAGGTTGTTTGTTTGTTTGTTTGTTTTTAAAAAAGGAGAAAAAGTTGGGAGGGAAAACGCCCCTTTCTATGCTAAAACTTTTGGCACCCACAGGAGAATTGTGAAAACCTTTTAAAAAGTACAAAGTGTTGCTTTCTCTCACATTTTAAACCCTTAACAAACTCCAGGAGAGGGAGAAAGGCAGATTCTGGCCCTTGATGAATTTAAAGTAGAACAGTCTTTGCTGAAATTAATGAATTGCAGCTGAAAATAAGAGAGAGTTCGATACATAAAAATTAAAATGTTATTTAAGTGCTCCAGACAAGCTGCAAATCACAAAGCAAAGGGATAAGAGCAAGAACATTAGAGGCAAAGCCAAATAGTGCAGCCACATTCTCTAGGGAAAAAAACAATGAAGGGAAATAGATTTTTTTTAAAAATGGATTTTTTAAATAGTATCTACGTTTTTCACAGAAATTTTGTATTAAGCCTTTGCTCTTTTTTGACTGGTTTATAGTGTCAGGAAAGAGTTAAAATTCAGCCAGCAGAAAAGACAGAAACTGATGAGAAGCAAGAACATCGTTTCTGTCAATACATGATAACTTAGTTCAGCTTAACGGTAAGAAGGAACAAAGCTCGTGTCCATGGAAAGGGACAGTTTAGCGAGGTAAGCAGGATCGGGCCCAGACAAGCAAGCAGGAATATTTCAATAGCACAAATGGCAGTGACCATTATAAACCATTGATAAGCTTATATGGTCAATGCCCGCCGTCATGTGCCAGCAATGCCCCTCTGCCATGTACATTGGCCAAACTGGACAGTCTCTATGCAAAAGAATAAATGGACACAAATCTGACATCAGGAATCATAACATTCAAAAACCAGTAGGAGAACACTTCAACCTCTCTGGCCATTCAGTGACAGACTTGAAGGTGGCAATTTTGCAACAAAAAAACTTCAAAAACAGACTCCAAAGAGAGACTGCTGAACTTCAATTAATATGCAAATTAGACACAATTAACTCAGGCCTAAACAGAGACTGGGAATGGTTGGGTCATTACAGTAATTGAATCTATTTCCCTATGTTAAGTTCTCCTCACACCTTCTATGGGTCATCTTAATTATCACTTCAAAAGTTTTTTTTCTCCTGCTGATGATAGCTCATCTCAATTGATTAGGCTCTTCCTATTGGTATGCATACTTCCACCTTTTCATGTTCTCTGTATGTATAAATATCTCCTGTCTGTGTGTTCCATTCTATGCATCCGAAGAAGTGAGCTGTAGCTCACGAAAGCTCATGCTGAAATAAATTTGTTAGTCTCTAAGGGCTAGTGTCATAGGTCTCACCCCCACTTGGAGCTGTTGGCTTCCAATGTGGGGACCTGCCTTGGTTTCCCTCTAAACTAAAATCCTAGTTTAGATCTAGTAAAAGCTGCCACCAGTCAGTTTTTAAGTGTCTGACACACTCCCTGTTCCCCCAAGAACTTCCCCTGGGGAACACAGATCCAAACACCTTGAATCTCACCAGAGAGAGAGAGAAACAGCAAGTTCCCCTCCCCCCTTCCCTCTCTCCAGCCTGCTCTGGAGAGATTACCCCGAGTCAAATCCTTGACTCAACACAAAGAGGGACTCCCCTCCCCCTCCCCTTCCCTTGAATCTCCACAAAAGAAGGAATTAACCAAGTCCAAAGAAAAGAAAAGAATTTATTAAAGAATAAAAAGAAAGTAACTGTCTCTGTGATACCAAGCTGGAACAATACACAGGGTCTAAATTTATCAATCTCTGGAGAGAATTCCCCCTCCCCCTTTCTCAGTAAAAGCAATATCAGCAAACAGGAATAAAGAATTTCCTTTAGCAAACACACAATTGCAAATATAGAAAGCAACTCAAAAGACTAATCCGCCTTTCTAATTAATACTCACTATTAAATAGTAGAAACGACTCCAGGAGAACTTGGAGACATGACTGACCTCTCTTAGATCCAAAGAGAGCTCTAACAAAGAACACAGACAAAGGCTTCCCTCCACAGAGATTTGAAATTATCCTGTTCCTTGATTGGTTCTCTGGTCAGGTGTTTCTCAGGTTCTGCATGTTAACCCTTTACAGGTAAAAGAGACCTTAACCCTTAACTATTTGTTTATGACAGCTAGTCTACACTTACCTGCTGGGTCGACGCGGCGAGTTTGACTTCTCGGAGTTCGAACTATCGCGTCTAATCTGGACGCGATAGTTCGAACTGCCCGCGCGCTCCGGTCGACTCCAATACTCCACCACTGCAAACAGCGGTGGCAGAGTCGACCTTGGAGCCGCGGACTTCGATCCCACGGCGTCTGGACGGGTAAGTAGTTCGAACTAGGGTACTTCGAGTTCAGCTACGCTATTCACGTAGCTGAACTTGCATACCCTAGTTCGACCCCCGCCCTTAGTGTAGACCTGCCCTAAGGTGCCACAAGTACTCCTGTTCTTTTCGCCAGTAACTTAGTTCTTAGAATGAATAAACCCTCCCTTCACAGCCCACCGGATATCTGCAAGCATTCATCCCTACACCCTCCTTCCTCCGCTAGGTAGTCAGAGATGTTTGATGCAATCAGGATGGGCTCTACATGTACGTACTGTTCTTATCTTTATCTTTGTTCAGGGTTCTCTCTTGACTTGTACCAATGTCTGTCTCTGTATGTACAGATAAATGCAAATGAATTGATAAGAGAATGTATATAACTGGCCACGGTGGCACCATATTTTTTAAGCTGCTTGTCAGTCTTCCCGGTGCTGTGAATAAACCCCCTTTAGTGTTGCCTGTGCCTGCCTGATTCTTGGGGAAAAGACTCTTTTTGCATAACAGTTTTGGTGCAGCGAGCAGGGTGTGATTGGGAATCCTCGGCGTGTTTCTCACAACCAGGGATAGAGGTGAGGACCTTTTTACTTACCGCCTCTAGCGCACACCTTGCTTTGGGATTCCCCGAGGCATCCCTCCACACCCCTTTTTAATGCAAACCACATATAGGACGCACTGGCAAGAGGACTGAATGGGACTGTGTTTGTGGCTAGGGTTGTTGGGGTGCCAGGATCGCTGGAGGCGAAGGCTGCACTGCCAGGTACTGAGCACCCGGGCGTGTGCTGCAGTGATTGTTGGGGTGCCGGGATCGCTGGAGGCGAAGGCTGCACTGCCAGGTACTGAGCACCCGGGCGTGTGCTGCAGTGATTGTTGGGGTGCCGGGATCGCTGGAGGCGAAGGCTGCACTGCCAAGTACTGAGCACCAGGGCGTGTGCTGCAGTGATTGTTGGGGTGCCGGGATCGCTGGAGGCGAAGGCTGCACTGCCAGGTACTGAGCACCAGGGCGTGTGCTGCAGTGATTGTTGGGGTGCTGGGATCGCTGGAGGCGAAGGCTGCACTGCCAAGTACTGAGCACCAGGGCGTGTGCTGCAGTGATTGTTGGGGTGCCGGGATCGCTGGAGGCGAAGGCTGCACTGCCAGGTACTGAGCACCAGGGCGTGTGCTGCAGTAAACTCAGTACAAGGGTGTGCTCAGTCCGCCTCCCCTGAAGCACTGCTTAAGTGGGTTTCATGAAGCCGGGATACAATGTCTTATGAATTGCTCCAGAATGCGGCATCGATACCCTCCATGGGGGTGGGGGACTCACTGCCGTGCCCCAGGGTGCACCAGTGATACCCTCGACAGGAGGGAGACTCATTGACTGGCCCTGGGGAACATCAGTGATGCCCTCCATGGGAGGGAGACTCATTGATTTTATGAAAGGGAAACACGAGAAGGTTCAAAAGCTAATGGCAAAAGATGGCTGGAATGAGGGTCGGAGTATGATGGATAGTGTGTTGTGGTGGTCTGGACTCTGGTCAGACAAAAGGAAGACTAGGGAAAGGGATCGTAATAATGTATTGCGAATAAGAAAGGCAATTACAGGAGTTGGAAACACTCCAAAAGGCTCCTACATCAGAGCTGAATCAAAAGACAGATTTCAACCACAAGCTAAGTGAGCTTAAAGCAGAAAACAAGGCTCTAAAAGCAAAACTGAAAAAAACCCACTTCTCTGCACGTCGTATTGTTACTAGCATACAACAGAAGGGTAATTTTGCTGACCCTGACTCAAGCAGCGAAATTGATAAAGACCAAAATGAAATGAATTGGAAACACCTTGAGAAACAAATTCAGAATTGGAACCTGGCACACACGGGGAAAGATCAAGATAATTGGCCCCCTCTTCCTCCCTCCCCTTTTAACCCAAAATTAAGTGCCAGTGCTCCCTCGGCCCCTCTCCAAGTGACCACCCGGTGGTCAGGGGCAGGTGAAAACAGAGTGGCTCATAGCACACTCCTCTCAGCACAGAGAAAACGAGGGGCTCACTAAAAGATCTCCCTGATTTAAAGCCCAAAGACCCAAATTTGATATTCTGGAAAAGAATAAGCCAGGTAGTTACCACCTATACATTACATCCCAGGGATCTTTATATTTTAACAAAAGCTAAGTGCCCTGATCTATCATGGGCCAAGATCCCCACAGAAGGACCCTGAAGCGGCATTTGGGCCTCGGTTAAATTTGAATCTGAAAATGATATGACCCTTGTCTGCACTGAGTTTAAGGAAGCCGTCCAAGAAGCCTTGGGAAACGGAGCTGGTAACTGGGGACTGATCGTGGGCAAGGACGAGCCTGCGGCTCAACACTGTGGGAGAAAGTGGGAGCTGTATTCCGGCCATGCAGGGATTGCGGACCCAAAGAAAACGGATCAGGCATTTTTAAAGATGTTAAAGGAAGGTTTTAACTCCCACCTGCAAATTGCTCTTAATTTGGGAGTGACCCCAGGCTCCGATTATGAATCCATCTGGATGTAGGCCTCTCAATGTGAAGCCAGACAGCAAAGGAGCAAGGCTGCTCGCATTGCTGTGGTAGCAGCAAAAGATAACGTAGCCTGCCATAACGGTGGGTGTCTCAGGCATACCCAAAAGAACTGCAAATGCAAAAACCCAAAGGCCTAGTCAGGGACGGAATCACGGCCAGCTGAATCCCTGCAATACTTCTCTGCCTTTTCGACCTGGTCCTGCTTCTGCCTCCACCCCTGCCTCCCAGTGTTTTATGTGCGGCGAGAGCAGACATTGGGCAGCCGGGTGCGCAAGCCGAATAACTCTGGGTAACCAACTACAGCCCCACCCGGTGTCTCGACCGACTGCCAACCCGTACTCACACCTGAGTAAAGAGGAAATGGCCAGGCTTTGAAATTCCATGACCCGCTAGGATCCAGCAACCCCCCCTTGCCTGTCAGTACTGCCGATGCAGATATAAATCCCTTGAGGCCACACTTACAGGCATGGATAAGGGGTCGGCCATGCACAATTCTCACAGACACGGAAGCGTCTGTTTCCATGACTGACCTCCCCCTCCCCACTACTGAACAGTATAGTACTATTTCAGGGGTAGGAGGTGCACAACTCATGGCTTATAAAAGCTGCCCTGTTCTTGTGAACAAATCTATTCTTCTGGACTCCGTCTTTTTTAGGTAGCTCCAGATGCAGAGGGGACTATTTTGGGCATGGACGTCCTCTGCGACCTTGCAGCAACTCTTAACCTCGCTCAGAGTCCAGTTACTGATAAACGTATGCATACTCATACCATCCCCCGCCGCAATGATTCATTTCTCTCTTCTGTTGCACTGGCAAATCTGTGGCTCTTACTTGGGATCCATCTAACCCTTTTTCAAGAATTATGTTCCAAGTTCCCCTCTGTTTGGGCAGAAAATAATCTGTCTTGCAGTTCGATGCCTGCTCATCTTTGCCCACCCATCCAGGTTACCAGTCAATTTCCTCTACCTACCAAGCGATACCCCCTCAAACTGAGGCCATGGACGTGGTAGGTAATATTTACTCTTTACTTCAGCAAGGCATACTGGTTCCATGTAGAAGTGCACCCTCGTAAGCCCAGGACCCCCCAGAGACCCCCTCTTGGGCGGACGTAAAGGAGGGAAATCAGGTCATGGTATTGGCCCACACAAATACCTCTGTGAAAGTGCAAGAAATCCCAACATGGGTTCATAAAACCAGAATTAAAATGTATATATAAATTCATTTTGTTTATATTGTATTCTTTTAGGTAACAAATGTGACTCCCCACATTAATCCTCCTGGCAAACATACCTGATGCAGCCTCCTGGGATCTGCCCTTGGTACATGTTACACAAGATACCTGTTTCAAAGCTGGCCAGTATGTGCAACTCCCTACAGGAGGCAGCGGCAAATGGATACAGAACCAAACACTTGGCTTGCCCCCAGACCGGACCACCTGGGACCTATCGTGGTTACAGCTCGCCTCCAAAAACATCCAGGCTCCAAGGTCTCAATCCGATTACCAAAATGTGGGAGCAGTCTTCAGCTCCCTCCCTGTATTTCACTGGATCTGGACTGGAAGTGGGTATTTAGCTTCAGGGGAGGTGGGCACACACACATAGGACCCCCAATTTCAAAATGCAAGATCACAAAATGTTGGGTCAAAGGCCAAACCACCCAAGCCCGTAGACATACCAACACTGGGTTATCTTATGCTTTGACTGCAATTGAGGATTTTTACAAAATCATTAAGAAAACCTCAGATGCTATAGTTAACCTGGCCAAGTCACAAGCTAAAGGTCGTGCTTGTGATATGCTGGCTCGCAATCTGTTTAGCATTGCAAATATATATATATGTTAGATGTATGCCTGGGTTTCCCCCTGTCTCATACCCTTTCCTCCCCCACCCTTGCCCAAATTGCAGGCATTCCTACACAACTAATAGTAGACTCTCTACTTCCTCCAGACTCACTCTTCACCTTCAATTTCCTTCTTATGTATATTTCTGTCATTCCTACTCATGTGTTTCCTTCTTCTTTCCACTTCAAGTCTATTGAATATGTGGCTAATAATAAGGTGTGCAAAGTAGGGCTGTCTGGATACCTGACACCATCCCATGACAATGCTACACTGACGACAACCTCGGACTCTTGCACAGAAACAGACAATTACATTGCGTGTTTCTGTTCTACCCTTCACCCTCTGACCTCGTCCTCTCCTGTTGTTGTGGATGTCCTTCCTCTTGCAGATGGTGAAGTTGCTGTACAGGTATTCGCTACTCAGTAGTGTTTCATCACCGCTGAAGTCTCTCTTGCTTTATAATAATGTCTGTCTCTGTATGTACAGATAAATGCAGATGAACTGATAAGAGAATGTATATAACTGGCCCCGGTGGCACCATATTTTTGAAGCTTCTTGTCAGTCTTCCTGGTACTGTGAATAACCCCGCCTCAGTATTGTCTGTGCCTGCCTGATTCTTGGGGAGAAGAATCTTTTTGCCTAATAATAGAATTGTGGATATTTTTCAAAAGTGGGAAATATTTGCCAATAAAGACAAAACTGAAAAAAAATCCTGAGAAATTTTTGTCTTTTTCACTAATTCCAGATTGGTTTTTTTTTAAATTGAATATGGACATAGGGAAACAAATCTTTGTTTTATCTACCCCCCGAATCCAATCCTGTCAATACCAACATTATTTACCTAAGCAGTCTGATTGACTCCTGAAATATCAACAACCACTTGGTTTTTGTTGTTTTATGACTAGAAGGAAAATGACCGTCCATTGAAACTTAATGAGATGGGTTCAGTTATTCTGGTGTAAATCGAAACTAGCTTCACTGAAAATGAAGTTGCCCCGTGCGTTGAATTGGGTCCCGTGTCACTCAAGTTCTCTTCCTGGTTTTCTTGTTTCTCTGTCTCTGTTGTTCATTCTGGCTGATATTTGCAAAAGCTCAGACACAAGGGCAAAAATACACCTCTGCGTGCACGCACACAAATACACAACAGGAAGGCATAGTTGCATACTCATAGACACAAAGATATAAGCATAAATGTGGTTTTACTCTCACAGAAACAAAGCAAACATGCTACCGATGGACATTAAAACATACGTGTACAACGAACCAGAGACTAAACACACACACACCCACTGGAGCCAATGCATAAAGAAATCCCTAACAAATAGCCACAGACACTGGTGCAAACACACAATCATAGACCCTGTAACACAATCACAGAGAGCCAAAATACTCACCACTGCAAATGCAACTCTTATTTTTGTGAACATACACTTACACAGGGAACTTTAAAAACCCTTACAGATTACAACAACACAAAGATTAATTACTGTGAAATACGCACGTGGCCTTCCCAACAAACACCTGTGCACAAACTCACAATTAAAATTTATGTACCTGATGTTACTTCTGTGGAGGAAAGTCATTCATTTCTTTTGTTATAGTTTATTTTTTTTAATAACCTACAATAAAATGAATTATTTAGATGGCCGACCAGAGCATTGCCTTGAATGAATAGATACTCCACAAAAGGGAAGTTAATCAGAGACTGTGCTACTCCAGCTGAAGGGAAAATCTTCCAAGATCACTTCATTTTCTGACTAGACTTGTCTCTTTTAAAAGTAAGTTTTGAAAATGCCCCAAATTAAACATCTCCAAGCCAGCTGTTCTGTCACTTGCCCCCTCTGTCCCTCTAAACATCAGGTAGGGTGTTATCTGCTCTGATAGCCATCCATCAGTTTAAATCCATGCATTCCCAGACGCTAGTGCACACTCCAAAGGGGCAGAGTTAAGGTTACATTGCGGGGGTGGCAAGTACCTTAATTCTTTGTTCCCTGCTTTTCAGAGATTGAAGTTCAGCCAAGCGCCACATTCTGGAAGGGTGAGGCTGTACTTGGCACCTTGACTCTGCATTAACAAAGGTTTGGGGCTGGAAACAGTTTAAGGGAAGAGTTTTTAAGTGAATGAGGTGATTAGCAGTTCCCATTGATAGTCAATGGGAATTGGGTGCCTAACTCCCCTAGGCACCATTGAAAATCCCAGCCTAAGATATTAGTGATAAATGAAACTGGTCAGAAAATGGGTGAGAAAAAAAATCATGAAATGTTGGACAATAAATAACTAAGTGAACGGTTTTCTGGGAGAATCTTCAAAAGTGTGTTAGGGAGTTAGGAGTACTGACTTTCAAATCAACTTATGTTCCTAATTCCCTTAAGTGCTTTTGAAATTCTCAATCTTCCAAAGTAATTTTTCAAGTTAAAAATTTCTGAGAGATTCTACTCAATATTGTTTTATTTTCACAGATAATATTGGTCTTTCTTTCTTTCTTTCTTTCTTTCTTTCTTTCTTTCTTTCTTTCTTTCAGCTTTGCCCATACTCGGACTGGGTGGAAAAGAAGAATTGCATTTTGTGAATAGTTTCAATGTTTCAAAATTTGGTTTCAGGCTGCAATTATTAAAGCTTCCAGACAAAAGCTCAGTCAATACTACTAAATTTCCGCACAAAAAAATTCAGTTTTGAAAAATTGGCTTTTTCAAATGAAAAAACTTGCCACAGAGAAAGTCCTGACCCTCTCTAGTCCAGGCTTACCCACCGATCTGCCATGGCATGTCATGGCTGCACTAGAAGATGTAACATTGACACACATGGGTAACCCCATTCACATGAGCTCAAAGGGGTTACGCACAGGAGCGAAGAGACTCGTGGGCATTGGTTTCGTACGCTTGGACCACAGAAGATGACTACTGAGGCTAAGTCAGATATGGCAGGCTGGGTAAGTAACGGCCAAACACAGCCGAAGATTGACCGAGGCTGATAATGTGCAAGGGAAGTTTCTGCCCATGCCCTGTGGGGTTGTTCAGCCTGTTCTGAGACAGTCAAATGATATGCATATTTTTTCCCCTAGAGCTAGCAGGGGAAAAGATCAGTGAACTAAATGAAAGGGTATTTACCTGTGTCAAGAACAAAGATGCAAGAGGGGTGAGGCCCTTTAGTCCATGATCCCTGTAAGAGACATTCTTCGGCTCTCCTGCTTTCGGAAAACACTTGACTATCCTCCGCTGAAGAACTTACATCAGACTTTGCACGAGTCTCTCCCTACTTGCCTATATACTTGTAGCCAGTCACCATACAGAGCGGCAGAGCAGAGGGCGTTGGTTACATTGCTGCTCGCTGATTTTCCAAAGGGCATTGTTAGCGACGGTAGAAACTGACTCCGGATGCTACCGGGGGACTTGGTCTCATTAACTGCACCCGAGCAGCCTCAGAAATAGTTCTAGCAACATCAAAGTTACAGGGGCGAAATTCAGGGGGGAGAGGAACCTGTGCCCAGCACTGACCCCGGTGCCCCAAAGGCAGGGATGTGGATCTGAAACGCTAAGGCTCCAACACTGCAGAGGATTCAGGTGGTGGTTCCATAACAGGAATTCTCACTTATTTTGCTGGGACCCCCCCTTGAAAATATTTCAGGCCAGGCCCTCTGACAGGGGGAGGCAATTGCCCAGGGGCCCAGGCAATTTAAAAGGCAGGCACAGCACACCCCGCTCCCCGCAAATCTCAGCGGACCGTGTTCGCGCGGGCGTGGCTTGTGGTGTGTGCACCGTCCAGACGCCGCCCGTGGTCCAGGTCTGTGCCCATGTGGCGATGCCACGCCCGGCCAGCAGCAGCGTGGGTCCCAGCTCCCGCCCGTCCTGCATGAAGCGCAGTGGCAGGGGCTCCCTTCCCCAGCGACCCACCTCTGCTGTGCACACGTCCACCACACACCCCACCCCGCTGTCTTTGGTGCCAAGCCACAGCACCCTCTGGTGGGCGAAAGGCAGAAGTGCAGCACTTAGAATCATAGAATCTCAGGGTTGGAAGGGACCTCAGGAGGTATCTAGTCCCACCCCCTGCTCAGAGCAGGACCAACCCCAACTAAATCATCCCAGCCAGGTTTCTCAGGCAGACAATATATTTTGGAGTGAGGGTCAGCAAAATAGCCCAAGCCCAGAATAGCACAATTCGCATCATAACTGCTACCCCTCCCCCCCCAAAACTGTTGGTTAAAAATAGCCCATTTGGACAGTAATAGTTTGCCAGAGCACTGCTGCACCCCGCTGGTGTGACTGGCAGTGTGGCAGAGTGTCATTACGGAGAACAAACATAGGTCTGGAGGTCAGAAATGGAGAGAAAAACAAGAAAAAGACGCCCGACTTTTCAAAAGCAGGAAGGGGAGTGGTACTTTGTTTGGTTGTGAGGTTAGGCCAAAAGACGATCAGGCAGAATCGCTAGTCAGTACAGCTAGTAGTGGGCTTCATAGTTCAGAGCAAGCCTGTGATGAAAAAGCCTGTGATGATTCTGTTAAAACGTGCGATTTCAGTACAAAACCAGTCCGAGCTAGTGTTCTTGCATAGGAGGAAACACTCGATACAAACGAGACTGAAAAAGTGAGCACGGCTGAAAGTCATCTTGCATTCCAAGAGAATGAAGGATGTGGATTTGACCTTGGATTCTTAGGGTGCTACCTGCAACTCTGATCAAAACTGCTGTTCCAAAAGGGCAACAGAGGCATCCCAACACATTTCCCGGTGACGGAAAAAGAAAGTTTCCGAATTCTATATTAAAATTAACCAAAAAACCCGGTGAGGTTTCTGACAAGGATCGGCTTCTGTGGAGGGAAAGGGAAGAACTGCTCTTTTGTTTCCCTGGTAGCTTATTTAGTTCAGATGCCGTTTCTTGCAAATTGGTTTTGGCAAGTGACAACGGCTGGAAAAACCAATTGTCATGGCACAAATTGTATGATAAATTGTCTGCTCATGAAGTCGGTGATCATCACAAGCAATGTTATCTGAAATGGTGAGATTTAGAGGGAAGACTTGCCCAAGGAACTGATATAAATGCCAGGTCAGGCCCCGAACAAAGCCCAGCTGGAGGAGGAGTCTGTAAAAGCAGCATTCTGGAACTGGTGAGGATCTTATCTGTATTCAGTTTGATTAGACATAGATTTGCACATTTTATTTTATTTTGCTTGGTGACTTACTTTGTTCTGTCTGTTACTACTTGGAACCACTTAAATCCTACTTTCTGTATTTAATAAAATCACTTTTTACTTATTAATTAACTCCGAGTATGTATTAATACCTGGGGGAGCAAACAGCTGTGCATCTCTCTCTATCAGTGTTATAGAGGGCGAACAATTAATGAGTGAAAATAAGTGATGATCACTACAGCAGGGCGACGACTCACCTGCGCGGCGCCTCCTGCTGGTCGTCTTTGAAATTAGCTCTTTCCAGCCCAGAGTGCCCTCTGCAGGCCGGTGTCTCACCTGCTGATGGCCCCGTGTCCCTCCCAGATCCCAGTGCCCTTTGCCCGGTGCCCTCTGCCCAGCACAGTACCCCCTCGCTCTGGATCTCCCCTTCCAGGGGAACCCCCAACCTTCTAAACCCACCTTGCCTCAGTGGCTACTGCCAGTCATCACCTAGCCCCACTCCCTGGGGCCGACTGCAGTCTATAAACCACTCATCATCAGCAAGGGGGTTAGGACTCGCTGCCTTTGCCTACCTCTGGGCTGCCTCTCTGCAGCCCCAGTACAAATGTGGCCCTTCTGGCAAGGGCTGCAGCCTGGGGTTTTTCCTGGCTGGAGCTCCCCAGCTCCCTCTTCCCTTCCACAGCCCTGTTCCACCTCAGGTACCCTGCTCAGCTCCCAGGCAGCCAGGCCCTTCTCTCTCAAGAAGCTAGAGAGAGAGTGTCTCCCAGTCTCTGGCCCTCAGCCCTCTTATAGGGCCAGCCATGGCTTGATTGGGGCAGGGCCCCACCTGTGGCTGCTTTCCCCCAATCAGCCTAGCTTTCCCCCCGCCCCAGCCCTCTCCCAGGGCTGTTCTAAGCCCTTCAGGACATGAGCAGGGTGACCACCCAGCTACAGTCACATAACCACCACCCTATACCGGAAACCTACTGGCTCTTATACTTACCTACATGCCTCCAGCTTCCATCCAGGACACGTCATATGATCCATTGTCTACAGCCAAGCCCTAAGATACAACCGCATTTGCTCCAATCCCTCAGACAGAAACAAACACCTACAAGATCTCTATCAAGCATTCTTAAAACTACAATACCCACCTGAGGAAGTGAGGAAACAGACTGACAGAAGAAGATGGGTACCCAGAAGTCCCCTACAACAGGACAGGCCCAACAAGCAAAATAACAGAACACCACTGGCCATCACGTACAGCCCCCAACTAAAACCTCTCCAGCACATCATCAACGATCTACAACCTATCCTGGAAAATGATCCCCCACTCTCACAGGCCTTGGGAAACAGGGCAGTCCTCGCTTACAGACAGCCCTCCCAACCTGAAACAAATATTCACCAGCAACTACACGCCACAGAAACACTAACCCAGGAACAAATCCCTGTAACAAACCCTGTTGCCTTCTCTGTCCCCATATCTACTCTAGTGACACCATCGTAGGACCCATCCACATCAGCCACACCATCCTCTAGTCACTTAAGATCAGGCTTTGTAAAGCCCCAGTCTTCCCGAGTAGCCCTGCCCCCTGGTTAATGGGTCAAAGCCTCATTAAGAAGTTCTCAGCCTTGCCTAGAAGGCTGCTAGGCTCAGCACACACACGGTCAGCACACAGTCCCCAAACAACCAGACCACACAGTGTATTTCAGTCAAGCAGCAAGCACACAACAAACACCAACAAACAACACACTTACCCCAAGGGTCATGGAATCGCTCCTCCTTTACCTGGAGAACTCCCTCAAAAACTCCCCTGTTAGCCGTTCCTGGAAGGAGGGGAGGTGGCCATAACTACGTTCCATCATGGAGTTTTTAACTATGTCGAGTGGAAAGAAAATTTTCACCAGTTTTTTTACTACCATAAATTGTTTTTGATCCAGATAAATGTTTGAATAATAATAATAATAATACCAATCTCTGGTGCAGCATATGGGGATGTAAGCCTGGAAACCTGCCACCCCTGAATTGGTGCCTATTGCATCCTCCACCATATCGCCCCTGCAAACCAGCGACTCTATTGCTCTCTCATAGCCTGGAGGCAAACAGCAGTGACCTCTGGGCTCTTCACCAGGAACAGCTTCTTGGCTCTTATGTGGGCTAAGCCTCCTCCACCTCCAGCAAAGCAACAGCACTGGGCTTACCGGGCCCATGGGTGCAGGGAGTTTGGGCAACCACAGAGAAGCAGATTAGAAGCCCGGGTCAATGGGGACAGTCCTGACCCAGCTGGGGTGTTCCAGGGCACTAGGAGATGCGCACATGTAGAACCAAGGCTGGTCGTGAGTCCGGGCCTGTCAAACGGTCTCTGAGAAGGGACTTAGCATGTGGCACTGCAGGGCAGAAGCTGCTCGGCTGCTGCCAGCTCACAGAGCAGTTCAAAGGCAGGGAGCTGCAACAAGGAGTGTTCCTGAAACTGACTGCAACAGGGGCATGTCCCGAAGAGGCTAGTTCTCAGGCATGGTGTCCAGCCAGGTCCAGGTACCTCAAACAGCTCCGCTCCACACAGGTCCCCCTCCTCAGGGCATGAGGCAACTTATGGCCATAGGAAGTGGCTACCACCTACCGACAGGCAGAACTCCTGTGATGCCAAACACAGCAGTGCTGACTCAGTCACTGGGAACATGTCAGGGCTTGGCCAGACCCAAGGGAGCTGGGCACTGGTGAGAATTGTGAAGCCTCAACTCTTCAGAAGGGATTTCCCAAGGTGCCTAGTGGAGTTAGGCACCCAAATCCCTTGGAAATGGGAGTAGGGCACTAGAATTCATTTGACCCCTCTGAGGTTCAACCTATGCATTTTGACTGGAAACAGACGGTTAGGGCTCCCCTGCCCTCTCTTGGTTCTTATCACACAGAAAGAGAGCAGAAGCCCAGAGTCCAAAGTTCAGGCAGTGAAATGTTTATTGGGGTTAACAAGCCAGTATAACCATAGCCCTGTAACCAGTAGAGCTTTTCCTTCCTCCTCCCCCCTCCTTTTAGCAGGCTTCATTGTATCTGTATTTCACGCCCCTGGTCCCACCCCTTAAAACTTATGGTCATGTTCTGTTTTGGAGGGTCGTGAGTCTGGGGGCTTCGGTGCCACCTCTTTTGTATCCCATGAGAGGGGTAAGGAGCGAGGTTCGTACTGGCCAAGGCCACCTTTTCTTTGGATTTGAGTGTTTCTTATTACCCCCCACCCACTATCTTCTCCCCACTAGTTGTTTGACCTTGACTTGGGAAAGGAGTTTTACATTCGTATATCAAACTCCCACCATATCCTGCAGCACTTTTCTATTTCTTATCTTTTCTCATTATTCTAAAAAACCCCATTGGGCTAGTCAGAAGCAACCAGGGGCGGCTCTACAAATCTTGAGCTCCTGCAGCGGACCGCTCAACGTTCTGGGCTCGGTGGACCTGCCAAGCGCCTGCCCTGGAAGCAACACACAGTGTCTTGTTCTTTGTTCACATATGTTAGTAAGGATATAAAAATATCAAAAGTCAAATGGGCAAACAAAACCCCAAATTATATCTCAGGCTCACAGACAGGCCTAAATACTATATTACCATCACTAATACAGACCCCTCACCATAAGGAATGCACTGGACTGATGGGAAATCCTGGCTGAACATCTGAGAGCTGCTGCTCTTGTTGTAGCCGCTGTTGTTGCCACCAATGTTGCAATCACGCTGTTGTGTGTGATTTCGTTCCCAGTGGCTATACTTTATAACAGCGGACACCTGGCAGTAGGTAAGAAGTGAGGAAAGATGAGATCGTGCTGTCTAGGGCCACTAGAGGGCAGAGGAATGGGATAGGTGTGAGGGTGCTGCCCAGTGGATACCGACTGAAATGGAAGTTTCAGAGTAGCAGCCGTGTTAGTCTGTATCCGCAAAAAGAACAGGAGTACTTGTGGCACCTTAGAGACTAACACATTTATTTCAGCATGAGCTTTCGTGAGCTACAGCTCACCGAAGAAGTGAGCTGTAGCTCACGAAAGCTCATGCTGAAATAAATGTGTTAGTCTCTAAGGTGCCACAAGTACTCCTGTTCTTGAAATGGAAGTGTAAGACAGGAGGAGTTATGTTGCCTGATGAGAAATGGAGGGAAGTGGAAAGGGAGGTGAAGCTGTAGAACAGTGTATGAGTGGTGAGGAAAAGGCTCTGAAGAGAAAAGGACCTCGATGCTAACTAATTAACTGTGTCTAGTAGCAGACATTAAGGAAGGAGAAATGGGCTGTTATACTGAATAATGGGCAGCAGGGGGCACAAGAGAGTCAAGCATTGGAAAGAGGCAGCTATAGCTAGAAGAAGAAGAATCCGCTTGAGGAGAGCAGAGGGTTAAAAGAGAGTAATAGGCTGTCGTGCTGTGAAATCAACTCTAGATGGTGGCTGAGTGTGGCAGAAATGAGAGGCCAGAAATAGTAAATAGCGACCAATGGATTTCAGGAGTCAATAAATGATCGGAAAAAAGGCAGTGATGTTATAAAGTGTTCACTAGTTGGCAGCATAGTGCAAGAATGAAATATGGGATAGAATTCTCTGAAATGCCCATTGGATGGCAACATCTATGGACTTTTAATAAAGGGGCAGTGCAAGTACATTATAATAGCCCATCTCCTGGGACAGGTTTCTTCCAAAAAATGTAAGCTGGCGTTTAATCATCATCTAAAATATTTTCCCCATAGGCTCATTAGATTTAAAATAAGATGTAATTATACAAGGAGCATTGTCTGCAAATCCTATTATACAAGCCCCATTGGGCATTGTTAGCCCCAAAGCTTTGGAGAAGCAAAATTAACCAAGTGGGAGAATGGCTGAAGTGGGACGATACTAAAAAGCATAAAGACATCAGCAGTAGATGCCGATCTCTTTACTGAGAAGATCCAATTTCTGTAGAATGATGAAAGACAAGAACCTCAGTGGAACCTGAGTCCTGTCCCCCAAACACTGAGAAACAGGAGTTCATCAACTCAAGCTTGAGCTGTCCTGTGGATAGAGGTAGGCATCCACTCCCAAAATGCTGTTACTTTGCATTTATATATCAGCAGCCAAACAGGGATATCAAAGTGCTTTAGCAGTGGAGCATTAGCAATTGAAGCTTCTCCTTCTGTGATTGCTAAAAGGTAGCTAAGGGTAAAAACTCTAAACCAGTAGCAATAGACAGAACGCTATGGCCTGTTGCTCAAAGGGAAAATTCCAGGAAACCAATATGAGGAAAATCCCTCTGACTTCCTCTGGAGAAATGCATGAACCCAGTCAGGCTCTGGAAATGAGACACACATATTGACCAATGAAGGTAATTAATCATTGGAACAATTTATCAGAGGGTTGTGGTGGATTCTCCCCAGATTCTAACTGGGGTGTCAGACTGTCCGAAAGATCATGGCTGTGGGGAAAAACCATCTGACTGGACTTGGGTGGTGCCTGGGTTAAGTGGAACCTGCATGAACTGGCAATGAAGGGTGATTAGAGAGACAAGGTGGGTGAGGTAATGGACCTCTGTGTGGATCGAAAGCTGGTCTCTCACCAACAGAAGCTGGTCCAATAAAACATATCACCTCACCCACTTTGTCTCTCCAATATCCTGGGACCCACATGGCTTTCTTCTACACTGCGTACAATGAAAGGTTATTTTTAGGTAAGACATTATGCACATACGGGGCCGGCTCCAGGGTTTTTGATGCCCCAAGCAGCAAAAAACAAAACAAAACAAAAGCCATGATCACGGCTCTACCGCTGCCACTTCAGTCTTCGGCGGCTGGTCCTTCGCTCCGAGAGGGAGTGAGGGACCTGCCACCGAATTGCTCCTGAAGAGCCGGACGTGCCACCCCTCTCCGTTGGCCACGCCAAGCACCTGCTTGCTGGGCCGGTGTCTGGAGCTGGCCCTGTGCACATAGAATATTATTGTTTTAACCCTCCTTCCCTCTGCTGGTTACATTTCTGTGGACCAATCAATCACACTTGTTTTTTTGATGAAGCCTTCCTAAGTCGCTGTGAAATAAAAGTTATTAATTTTCTTAGCAATATAGTTTGAAATTTACAAATTGCCTTAATGGATTTAGGAGCCAACTCATCAGAAAGGATTTGGGTACCTAACTCTTTTAGAGTGCTATGAAAGTCTCAGCTTACATAGTCTACATCTTCATGTTACTGACAGTGAATACCTAGCACAATTTTAATAACCTTTCCAGCTTCCACAACTTAGAATAATAGAATCATAGAATATCAGGTTTGGAAGGGACCTCAGGAGGTCATCTAGTTCAACCCACTGCTCAAAGCAGGACCTATCTCCAACTAACTCATCCCAGCAAGGGCTTTGTCAAGACGGGCCTTAAAAACTTCTAAAGAAGGTCCCTAGGTAACCTATTCCAGTGCTTCACCACCCTCCTAGTGAAATAGTGTTTCCTAATATCCAACCTAGACCATCCACACTGCAACATGAGACTGCTTGTTCTGTCATCTGCTACCACTGAGAACAATCTAGATCCATCCTCTTTGGAACCCCCTTTCAGGTAGTTGAAAGCAGCTATCAAATCACCCCTCATTCTTCTCTTCTGCAGATTAACAGTCCCAGTTCCCACAGCCTCTCCTCATAAGTCATGTACTCTAGCCCCCTAATCATTTTTGTTTCCCTCCGCTGGACTCTCTCCAATTTATCCACATACTTCTTGTAGTGTGGGGCCCAAAACTGGACACAGTACTCCAGATGAGGCCTCACCAATGCCGAATAGAGGGGAGTGATCACGTTCCTCAATCTGCTGGCAATGCCCCTACTTATATTGCCCAAAATGCCATTAGTTTTCTTGGTAACATGGGCGCACTGTTGACTCATATCCAGCTTCCCATCCACTGTAACCCCTAGGTCCTTTTCTGCAGAACTGGTGCCTAGCCATTCGGTCCCTAGTCTGTAGCAGTGCATGGGATTCTTCTGTCCTAAGTGCAGGACTCTGCACTTGTCCTTGTTGAACCCCATCAGATTTCTTTTGGCCCAATCCTCTAATTTGTCCAGGTCCCTCTGTACCCTATCCCTACCCTCCAGTGTATCTACCTCTCCTCCAAGTTTAGTGTCATCTGCAAACTTGCTGAGGGTGCAGTCCATACCATCCTCCAAATCATTAATGAAGATATTGAACAAAACCAGTCCCAGGACCAACCCTTGGGGCACTCCGCTTGATACCAGCTGCCAACTAGACATGGAGACATTGATCACTACCCGTTGAGCCTGATGATCTAGCCAGCTTTCTGTCCACCTTATAGTCCATTCATTCAGCCCATACTTCTTTAACTTGCTGGCAAGAATACTGTGGGAGACCGTATCAAAAGCTTTGCTAAAGTCAAGGAATAACACAAGGAATTTCCCCTCATCCACAGACCCAGTTATCTCCTCATAGAAGGCAGTTAGGTTAGTCAGGCATGACTTGCCCTTGGTGAATCCATGCTGACTGTTCCTGATCACTTTTCCCTCCTTTAAGTGGTTCAGGATTGATTCCTTGAGGACCTGCTCCATGATTTTTCCAGGGACTGAGGTGAGGCTGACTGGCCTGTAATTCCCCGGATCCTCCTTCTTCGCTTTTTTAAGGATGGGCACTACGTTAGCCTTTTTCCAGTCTTCCGGGACCTCCCCCTATTGCCATGAGTTTTCAAAGATAATGGCCAATGGCTCTGCAATCTCATCGGCCAACTCCTTTAGAATCCTCGATGCAGCGCATCTGGCCCCATGGACTTGTGCTCGTCCAGCTTTTCTAAATAGTTTGGAACCACTTCTTTCTCCACAGAGGGCTGCTTACCTCCTTCTCATACTGAGCTGCCCAGTGCAGTAGTCTGGGAGCTGACCCTGTTCATGAAGACAGAGGCAAAAAAAGCATTGAGTACATTAGCTTTTTCCACATCCTCTGTCACTAGGTTGCCTCCCTCATTCAGTAAGGGGCCCACAGTTTCCTTGACTTTCTTCTTATTGCTAACATATCTGAAGAAACCCTTCCTATTACTCTTAACATCTCTTGCTAGCTGCAACTCCAAGTGTGATTTGGCCTTCCTGATTTCACTCCTGCATGCCTGAGCAATATTTTTATACTCCTCCCTGGTCATTTGTCCAAGCTTCCACTTCTTGTAAGCTTCTTTTTTTGTGTTTAAGATCAGCAAGGATTTCATTGTTAAGCCAAGCTGGTTGCCTGCCATATTTACTATTCTTTCTACACATTGGGATGGTTTGTTCCTGCAACCTCAATAAGGGTTCTTTAAAATGCAGCCAGCTCGCCTGGACTCCTTTCCCCCTCATGTTATTCTCCCAGTGGATCCTGCCTATTAGTTCCCGGATGGAGTCAAAGTCTGTGTTTCTGAAGTCCAGGGTCTGTATTCTGCTGCTTTCCTTTCTTCCTTGTGTCAGGATCCTGAACTCGACCATCTCATGGTCACTGCCTCCCAGGTTCCCATTCACTTTTTCTTCCCCTACTAATTCTTCCCGGTTTGTGAGCAGCAGGTCAAGAAGATCTCTGCCCCTAGTTGGTTTCTCCAGCACTTGCACCAGGACATTTTCCTCTACGCTTTGCAAAAACTTCCTGGATTGTCTGTGCACTGCTGTATTGGTCTCCCAGCAGATATCAGGGTGATTGAAGTCCCCCATGAGAACCAGGCCCTGCGATCTAGTAACTTCTGCTAGTTGCCTCATCCACCTCATCCCCTGGTCTGGTGGTCTATAGCAGACTCCCACCACGACCTCACCCTTATTGCTCACACTTCTAAACTTAATCCAGAGACTCTCAGGTTTTTCTGCAGTTTCATACTGGAGCTCTGAGCAGTCATACTGCTCTCTTACATACAATGCAACTTCCCCACCTTTTCTGCCCTGCCTGTCCCTCCTGAACAGTTTATATCCATCCATGACAGTACTCCAGTCATGTGAGTTATCCCACCAAGTCTCTGTTATTCCAGTCACATCATAATTCCGTGACTGTGCCAGGACTTCCAGTTCTCCCTTCTTGTTTCCCAGGCTTCTTGCATTTGTGTATAGGCACTTAAGATAACTTGCTGGTTATTCTGTGTAGAGGTGCGGACTCACGCCTGAGGCGCCTCCTGCTGGTTATCCTGGGAATTAGCTCAGTCCAGCCCAGAGCGCCCTCTGCAGGCCAGTGCTCCGCCTTCCGGATACTGGCCCCCATGTCCCTCCCAGGACCCCGGTGCCCCTTTAACTGGGCCTCCCCCTCCCAGGGGAACCCCCACCCACTATCCCCACCTTGCCTCAGTCTCAGGCTACTGCCAGTCTTCATCAAGCCCCACGTCCTGGGGCAGACTGCAGTATCAGCCTACTCATCACTGGCAAGGGTGGGTTTGAACCTGCTGCCTTAGCCTACCCCCGGGCTGCCCTCTGCAACCCCCAGTACCCCTTGGCCTTCCACTGGGCCGCAGCCTGAGGCTTTCCAGGCTAGAGCTCTCTAGCTCCTCAGCCTTTCCCCAGCCCTGCTTCCCTCAGGTACCTTGTGTCTAGCTCCCTACAGCCAGGCCCTTCTCCATCTACAGGCAGAGGGAGACTGTTTGTGGCTTCCCTGGCCTTTTTATACAGGCCAGCTGTGGCCTGGTTAGGGTGTGGCCCAGCTGCAGCCACTTCCCCAATCAGCCCAGCTTTTAGAGCTGCAGCTTTCAAGCCCTGCCAGGCTGCTTTTTAAACCCCTCAGGGCAGGAACGGGTAACCACCCCGCTACATTCTGCTTTCTCAATATGAGGCAGGAGTCCTCCCCTCTTGTGGTCTCCTGCTCATGCTTCCTCCTGGTATCCCACTTCTCCACTTACCTCAGGGCTTTGGTCTCCTTCTCCCAATGAACCTAGTTTAAAGCTCTCCTCATTAGGTTACATAACTTACATAATGAAAAAGGTTTTCAACACTTATTAATATTTCCTACAGGTGGTATATGTGATTATATCTGTTGGGAATTTTTGATATTCTGGAATTGTGTGAGAGTTCTGTAGAGGAACATTTATAGATTTATAGATTGGAAGGCCACAAAGATCCATTAGATCCTCTAGCCTGGCCTCCAAGACTAGATGTGTAGGTTGATTATTTTGGATTATACAAAAATATCAGGTTATTCTCAGTAATATTAGCTCACATTTGGATGATTTTGTCATGAGAAGAGATGAGATTACAAAACCAAATATTGGTATTTTTTTTCTTCTATGATTTTTATTCTTCCTAGATACACCCCATGGCAAACACAGATTGGGGAAATCAAACGTCCATCACAGAATTCATCCTCCTAGGATTTGGGGATATCCCTGAGCTGGAAATCTTCCTCTTCCTACTGTTTCTACTGATCTACATTGTGACTGTGTCTGGGAATGTCCTCATCATTGTGCTAGCTATCACTGAGCGAAACCTTCACACCCCCATGTACTTCTTCCTGGGGAACTTGTCCTGCCTGGAGACCTGCTACACCTCCACCATCCTGCCCAGAGTTCTGGCCAGTCTTCTGACTGGGGACAAGACCATTTCCATCAGTGGTTGTTTAACACAATATTATTTTATTGGTTTCTTTGCAGGTGCAGAATGCTATCTGCTAGCGGTGATGTCTTATGATCGGTTCTTGGCGATATGCAAACCTCTGCGTTATGCAGTCCTCATGAACGGCAGGTTCTGCCTGCAGCTAGCAGCAGGGTCTTGGATAAATGGATTTCTGGCCATGACCATAGTAATAGTTCTTATGTTACAATTAATTTTCTGTGGCCCCAATGAAATTGATCATTTCTACTGTGAATCCACAGAAATACTTAATCTTTACTGTAGTGACACCAACCAGATAGATCTTGTCATTACCTTCCTGGCTGCTATATTCACTCTGCCCCCATTTGTATTAACCATGGCATCCTACGTATGTATCATCATCACCATCCTGAGAATTCCTTCCACCACTGGGAGGCAGAAAGCCTTTTCCACCTGCTCCTCTCACCTCACTGTAGTGACAATTTTCTATGGGGCCATAATGATTCTCTACATGCTACCAAAAACGAACTCACTGAGAGCCCTGAACAAAGTGTTCTCTGTCTTCTACACAGTTCTGACTCCTATGGCCAATCCCTTCATATACAGCCTGAGAAACACAGAGGTGAAGGACACTATAGGAAAAATGGTGAGCAAATGTCTAGATTTTACAAGAAATCAGCGATCACGTGGTTTTTTTCTTTCTGTATAAAGCAAAAATGGTGAGATGCACAGCCGATTCATTGTTTTATTGGGATAGATCCTGTGTGGTCCCTAGTGCTGGCTAGGTCTTTGGGAATGTGCTGCTGTCATATTTTAGGACCTGCAATGATCTGAAATGGTAAGATCAGTGAATGCCAGGATCTTTATTTTATAATACATGTTTTGAGTTAGGAAATTCCATACACCGTCATCATCAATTCCTGGGACTTTGAGGATGGTTTTCCTATAAAATAATAGCCGGTTATCGATGGTGGACCCGCCGGTGACTAATGAGGCCTATCCAGGATTAACAGAGCTTGTCAGAGTTGGGGCAGACATTTTCCATTGGAAGGGGTGGATCTGTATTGTTAAATCAGGCTGCAGCACATTCTTTCCTTGTTTCCTGGTTCTCTGTTTCCTGTTGTCTCCATTGGATATCAAAATACAGGCACCCTTCCCACAAAATCCTTTTCTATTTTGGTTGATCAAGGCCTTGGGTTTCCTTTGGGTTTATGTCAACATTGCACTTCTCCATGCTGACTTTGAGAGTGTTTTTAAGCACTTTTTTGCTTGCCCCCTCCATACACTAAGTCCATATAAGAATACAGTAGAAAAAACTATTTACGCTCAAATTTTCAAAGCATTCTAAGAGGATTAGGTGTCCAGCTTTCAATGGGACTTAGTTACCCCATTGAAAATCCAGCTGAATTACAAAATATTTGAAAGCATACATTTATTTTTGGGTGTCTCAGTGATTGGGTAGCCCCACTTGAGACAGCAAGATTTTTCAGACCGCACAGAATTTTCATAACCTGTTTTATTTTCAATGGTGGGAAAGGGTCGGTTCATGTCACCCTATCTAGCTACATTAACCAGGTGCTCACGAAAATACTAACTGAACAACCCACAGTGATTAACAATGGGATACCTCAAGAAAGAATCGCTTGTCGACACAGAGAGCAGCTATATGAATTTGAAAAAATTTGGACCCTGTTTTTTGAAACATTGGTAGAAATAATGCGGAAATAATGCCAGGCTTCCATTCCACCCGACCTCTTTTTTTTCCTTTGCAGTTATCCCTCGTTTTCCCCGCCTCCTCTTATTGCCAATTTGTATGTCTTTTTTCAGTATTGTTACCCCCACCCTCACATGTGTAATGTTTGTCTGATTTTGTATTCTCTCTTGTCTTTGAGAAGAGATCAAGTTGCATAATGGCATAATTCTATTCCCTATCCTAAGAAATGTGTGGCACTGGTTACCACAACCAGGCTACCACAATGTTTATTGGTTGTTTCCCTACAAAGATTTATAAAATTGAATCACAAAAATAAAATGACAGGACACCTCACAATTACTGGCAGAATGTAGGGGAGGAGTATCCCCATATTGCACAAGGCAGATTATGTCACACACCCAGACCCACACAGAAGGTCTGTGGCTGAGCAGGGAATGGAATCTAGGAGTCCTACATCATGGTCCAGTGTCCTATCACAGCATCATCCTTCTGATCTGGAGAGGGCACAGCCTGCCTATTCTCATTGTTTAACCTCCTATGCTGTCTACTGGCCACAAAATACTGACCCCACAAGCAGACGGCGAGGTTGAGACACAGTCATTTATTCCCTGTAAGAGCCATTGGACGGTGAACGAGGCAACTGATGACGGATGCTGTGTTGTATAATGGCTACCCTGGTAGAGAGTGAGAGATGGAAAAGATTGGCTGTACTTTATAATGGGCACTAGGGGGCAGCAGAGGATGGGGGTGGGGAAGGAGCAGCTGTACTGTATAATGGGCACTAGGGGGCAGCAGAGGGTGGGGGTGGGGAAGGGGAGCTATACTGTATAATGGGCACTAGGGGGCAGCAGAGGATGGGGCGGGGAAGGGGCGGCTATACTGTATAATGGGCACTAGGGGGCAGCAGAGGATGGGGGCGGGGAAGAGGCGGCTATACTGTATAATGGGCACTAGGGGGCAGTAGAGGGTGGGGTGGCTATACTGTATAATGGGCACTAGGGGGCAGCAGAGGGTGGGGCTGGGAAGTGGCCGCTATTCTGTAGAAGGGGCACTAGATGTCATTAGGGGTTGTTATGAATGTCAGATAGTTATAGTGTGTCATGTCCAGTAGATGGCTACATATTGTATTAGCTGAGAAATTCAAAAGTAGGTGAGGTCATATTGTTTATTGGACCAGCTTCTGTTGGTGAGACAGATAATCTTTTGGGCTACAGAGAGCTCTTCTAGGAAACACACTCAGAGTTTCATAGCTAAACACACAGTGGAACAGGTGCTTTAACATAAGGAGTTAGCACATATCATAAGAAAGCATTCGAGGAGAAGTGGCCAGTTAACTCCTCTGTAGTCTTAAAACAAAAAAAGGGTTTTGTGGATAACAAGATTGTTGCAATTAGCCATACACCTAGTTTCTTTATTACATTCATTGTTTTTAGTCTCTAGGGAGGTTGTGAATTTAAGCTCCCAGGCTCTCCTTTCAAAGCTGTTGGGGAAGTTTGCTCTGAGGATGAGGCCTGAGAGGTCTGACATGGAATGACAACTTTGTGAAAAGTGTTCGCCCACAGACTATCTTGTAAGGGACCAGGGCGCAGGCTGTCTGGCCTACCAGTCACAGCTGGGCTGGCATCCACAGGTCAAGGTCAGTCACATGGTGCTGGTGAGCAGGCAGGGATTGGACTAGTTGCTAGAGATGGGATTGATAAGCAAGAGTCAGTGTCCAGAGGTCGGAAAGCCAGGTTAGGTCTGGAGTCACAGCAGGCCGGAAGTTTGTGTGGTTACGCAGACATCTTTGTGGGCCACCCTCCAGGGTTTAATAGTGAACATGGGGCAATCAGAGGGCCTCAGGGTGCTGTCACTCTGGACCCTTTGGACTGTACTTCCTGCACTGCTTAATCTCTGCCTTGCTCCTTGTCTATACTGCTGTACAACCTCTGATGGTGATGTGGTGCTGTCAGCTAACCCTGGCTCCACAAAACCACGTTCTCATCCCACAGCTCCTTACAGGAGAGGGTGTCCTCGTCTTTTATTAGTTTTCCATGTGAGTTCATTTAAGAAAGAGGGAAAGATATGGCAGCAAATCCTGAATTCTCACTAGTTTTCAGGTGGGGCTGTCTTTGGGTGTCTACAGTAGAAATGCTAAAGTGGCACAGCTGTGGCTCTGAAGTAGCCTCACATAGACATTTACTACAGCGATGGAAGGAGTTCTTTCATGAACCCAGCAATGTCTACAGCAGGGTTTAAGTTGTCTTATTTACATCACACAGCCCATGTAGTTAAGATGACCTCACTTTGTAGTATAGACCGGCCCCGAGTCTCTGTTTTCCCTTTGACTCCTGCACTCAGCTCACTTGACAGCTTCTCTATTTTTACTGCCCTGCCTGCATCTCTGACCTCATGCATGTCACCTCAGAGAAGCCTCCCCTGGGTCATATTAAGATGAGCCAGACTTTACATGCATCATGCAGAGCAATTACCCCGTTGATCAGGTATCAGAGGAGAGATGTCCTTGGAGAGGGAAAGGCTGATTGCTTTGGGATCATTATTTGTGCCATCTACACAGAAAACCCAGGACCTTTCCCAGCTCAGTCATTCCAAATCTTCTTCAATGGTGACAGGGGACATCCCATCTTCCCTGGTGAATGAGGTGTCTACTTTTCAGACTAGCAGGGAAAGAACACGTTCCAGGATAAATTGTGGCTCCAGCATTTCTCTTTAGTGAGTCATTAAATTTGAGAGGTGACTGAGAGAGTCGAACCCGAATCCCAGAGAAATCAGAGACCACCATTCCAAGCTAGAAATGTACCAGAGTTTTGGGTAAGCCTCATTGTCTGTGCTTCTGGGAGTTGTACGGCACATGTCAATAATGTATATTCCATGATTCTGGAAATGAGACATTCAGGTATCACTTGTTTGTCTCACATGTTGGCTAATAAGACGGATATATCTAAAGAGCATAAAAAAGACTTTTGTGAAAATGGTCAGTGTAACTAAGCACTTGGCTAACCTGGGAATATGAGGATGTCATTGATAACTCCATGGATGAGCAAACACAAGGTCGTCAATGCCCTTTGTTCACAATCCATAATGCTAGAAGGGTGTTAGAGAAATTGAGCTTGGAGAAGCTTTCAAATGTTGCCATTTGGCTGTTCAACCCTTTACATCCTCAGTGCATGAATTTTGCTATCCTGGCTCCTGTGATGGACAGAAAAAGTATAAAATCCCTGAAATGGACAACTAGGAATTAATAATCCAGTAATGGAAGTGTCTTCATAACTCCTGGTTGCCGATGTCTGGTTATGAGCTCAAATATCAGCATTTATTCCCCTTTTACATTTCGGTCCATGCTACTAGAGCTGTGGCCATTCTTCTTATTATTCAAAATAATTCTCTAAGCCTTTTCCCCCAATCCTTGCTTTTCTGCACCAGTGAGTTCTACACATTAACTGAGGATCTCACATTCAGGTAGATACAAAAAGTGCCTGATATAATATACATTAAATAGGGGGGGAAAATTAAGAGTGAGATTTACAAAAGTACTGAAAACTGAAAGGTGGCTGGGACTTTCAAAGGACTTTCATAAGGTTTGGTGCATCTAACCCCCAAGGCATTTTTGAAAATCCCACCTCATTTTCTTATGCTTTAACTGTTCTTTGTTGATTTTGGTTAGTGTTCCTTCCGCTTTGTTGTTAATACTAATTGTGTTGAGTATCTGGTCACCATTAACCTTTTTAGTGAAAAATGAAGCAAAGTAGGCATTAAACACTCCACCTTCCCCACCAAGTAGAAGACCTACACTTTCCTTTGTCTTGCTCCTAGTGTATTTTAAAAAAAACCTCTCTTCTTATTGCCTTTATGTCCTTCGCCAGGTGTAACTCATTTTCTGCCTTAGCCTTTCTGATTTTGTCCCTACGTGCTTGTGCTGTTTTTTATATTCCTCCTTAGTAATTTATCCGTGTGTCCACTTTTTGTAGGCTTCCTTTCTGATTTTCAGGTAATTAAAGAGCTCCCGATGGAGACATATTGGCCTGTTGCTCTTCTTCCTGTTTTTCCTTCGATCACAATAACTGGCAGTTGTGCCTTTAGTATTGTCTCCTTCTGAAACTTCCAACTCTCCTGAACTCCTTTAGCTCTTAGATTTTCTTCCCGGGGGAACTCACCTACCAGTCCTCTGAGTTCGTTAAAGTCTGGCTTTTGGATATCCGTCATCTTTATTCTGCGGCTCCCTCTCCTTCCTTTCCTTAGAATTAGGAAATCTAGCTTTTCACTATAATTTTCACCCAAATTGCCTTCCTCCTTCTGATTCACAAGCAATTCCTCCCTGAGAGGTTTGTGAGAATCAGATCTAAAATCGTTTTCCCCTGGTACTTTATTGACTTTCTGAAACAAAAATTTGTCCTCAACATGTTCTATGACCTTATTGGAAACGTTGTGTTTTGCCATATTACTTTTCCAACTGATGTCTGGGTAGTTAAAGTCTCCTATTAGTACCAGGTCTTGTGTTTTGAACAGTTGTGTTATTTGTTCTAGAAATGCCTCATCCACCTTCCATTCCTGCTTTGCTGGTCCATATGAGACTCTCACCATGATGACAACCTACAATGTGTTTCCTTTCCCATAGACACACCTGATGGCTAACACAGAAGGCAGAAATCAAACGTCCATCTCAGAATTCATCCTTCTGGGATTTGGAAATCTTCCAGAACTGCAGCTTCTTCTCTTTCTGCTGTTTCTAGCGATCTACATGGTGACTGTGGCTGGGAACATCCTCATTGTTGCACTGGTTGTGACTGATCAGCACCTTCACACCCCCATGTACTTCTTCCTGGGGAACTTGTCCTGCTTGGAAACCTGCTACAGCTCCACCATCCTGCCCAGGATGCTGGCCAGTCTCCTGACTGGGGACAGAACCATCTCAGTAAGAATCTGTATCATGCAATATTATTTCTTTAGTTTTTTGGCAGGTGTTGAGTGTTGCCTCTTGTCTGCGATGTCTTACGATCGGTATTTAGCGATATGCAAACCGCTGCATTATACAGCCCTCATGAATGGCAGGTTCTGCCTCCAGCTAGCAGCTGGGTCTTGGATAAATGGGCTTCTGGCTAGTAATATACTGACATCCTTGATGTCACAGTTATCTTTTTGTGGCCCCAATGAAGTTGACCATTTTTTTTGTGATTTTGCTCCAGTAAAAAAACTGTCCTGCGGTGACACCAGGCTGATGGATCTTTTGGCTTTCATTCTGGCTTCAATATTCACCCTGCCCCCATTTCTATTGACCCTGGCATCCTATGTTTGCATCATTGCCACCATCCTGAGAATCCCTTCCACCACCAGGAGGCAAAAGGCCTTTTCCACCTGCTCCTCCCACCTCATCGTGGTGACACTTTTCTATGGGACGCTGATGATTGTCTACATGCTCCCAGATACCGACACACTGAAGGTCCTTAACAAAGTGTTCTCCATCTTCTATACGATTGTGACTCCTATGGTTAACCCCCTCATCTACAGCCTGAGGAACAGAGAGGTCAAGGAGGCCCTGAAAAGAGCTGTCAATGCCTTTTTAATGTGTACAGGAATTGACACATTTCAAACTAAGGGCTTTTGTAGATAGGGAAAAGGCCCAGCATAGTTAGTGCAAATAACTTGGTGTGGAATGGTGGTGTCAGTTCAGAATAGGTAATGCACTCTAAATGCACACCCTAGCGATTGCATATTAACTTCCCGCTGAAAGCCCGTCTTGTATACAATCTATAATTGTTTCATCTTAGAGAGAAAATGGGGGAACCTCCCCCGACTTTCTTATATATTTTAATTCCCTCCCCTACTGAGTTTCTTTTTCTTTCTTTCTTTCTTTCTTTCTTTCTTTCTTTCTTTCTTTCTTTCTTTCTCAGAGGAGAAAAGTAATTTTCTTTAATGTGAAAATTTAAAATGGAGATGAAATAACACTTTCTACAACCCTGCCCTCCCTGCCTTTAAAACAAGAAGAATGAAGAAGTGAAAACTGAGGTAAAGTGTGTGAGTGGGAGTGGGAGAGGGGGTTAATTAGAAAAAAATGGAAAAATTAGAATGTGAGAGAAAAGGGAGGGAGGGAGGAATTTCCCCAAATTAAAACCAGTTACAAATATTCCTTGGAACAGTCAAAATGTCAGACAAAGTGAGAGCTGGTTGTTTTCTTTCCAAAAATGTTCACAGAAATTTTCACAGTTTTTAAGATTCTGGGGGCTTCTATTAAAGCTTTTGCAATGCAGGATGCAAAGATTAAGTGACTTGTGAGACTGTGTTGACAGAAAAACCACGGACAGAAAAAAACTCCAGGATCAATGTATCTTAAACAGCCAATGAAAACGGAATTTTAACTACTTTGACTAGCGCTGTCATCTTCAAATATTTTGATTGCGAATTTGATTAGCAATGAAAATAAAAGAATGCTAATGACATGAACGTGTGGCTTATTCTTGATTGATCTGGTCAAAAATGATGGGGGGAGGTTTGGGAGATTCGTTTTCTTCACATGTAGCTTTATTGGTTTTATGGTCCATTACCACAATCTGTAGCACACCCTGCTGCCCAACAGTGTCCTATGACTACAGAGATGCTCATTCCTGAGTTCATTTTAAATGGTCTCCTTCAACATGTGTTAACCCCTTAAGATGAATGGTTTGTCCCACTTTGTATTTAGCTGCAGCACTCTGGTTAAGTTCTCAAGACCTGAAGAAGAGCTCTGTGTAGCTCTAAAGCTTGTCTTTCTCCCCAGGGGAGTTGGTCTAATAAAATATATTACATCACCCATCTTGTCTATCTCCCCCCGCACCACCAAAAAAAGTGGCCTCCGGTATATATTGGCCATTAACTGCCAGTAGAGGATACCTGTTGGGAAGGGGAGATTTATTCTGCAAGAGAACCACTAGTTGGAAGAAATGTGTCAGGAATGTGCACTGGGCAGTTATTTCAGGAAATTAACCATTGAAAGGCAGCAGAGAATGAATAGCAAAGAGACACTACCTTGTAGTGGTCCATCATATCAGACAGGCACCTCTCAGATAGATAAACTGGTGTTTCATCATGATGGGAAACATTTCCCCCCAGAGACAGATTGAGTCTGTTTCAATAATTGCAATTACTTTTGAGGAAACAGAAGTCAAGTCACACCAGGCATGGTTAAGAACAAAGCTTCGGAGACACCAAATTGTCCATAATGGTGACAGGTTGAAGTGAGACGTGATTAAAAAGTTTTGGGACTCAAAAATTTTGGGAATTGGACAGTGAATATAAATCTCTGATGTACTTTTGCTGTCAGAAATAAGTGGATAGTTTTATTCTTCCCCCAAAACAATGGTATAATTCAGATCAATGTAGGACAGGAAATTTACTAATGAAAATATCAGATGTGGACAATACAGGGTGATGCACAATGCAGTGGTTACATAGACTATGGAAGACTGTTTACGTTAATTGGTGTGTCTGTACACACATATGTGCATGTGTGTCCATCTGCAGAAACCACTGTCCTCTTCTTCCTGGTCTTAGATCTTCTCAAGTTTGCTCTTTTCTACATCTTGGAGAGCATGTTCTCTTGAGCTCAAGTTAGAGCCAGTACTTCCAAATCTGGGATAGCCTTGGTGTCTGCCAACCAGGAAAGCCAGGTTTTCCAAAGGAACCTAAGGGAATTAAGCACCAAACCCCAGCTGGACATGGGTGCCTGATTCCTTTAGATTTCATCCAAAATTCATATGTGGTCAAGAATCAGTTCCAATGTTTGAGCCTCACCTATGTGGTGCCACCATGATGTTTAGGGGTTGAGACATGGGAATCAATTCAAACACTTCTTCATGGGTGTTTGATCTTCCCTCTGACCATGAACTCTTGGTCACACACAAGGTGTTTGTCTCAATATTCTTAGTTTTGGTGCGGGGTTGTGTGCAAGTGAAGGAAGAGGAAAGATCTGTTTTGTTTTTATGGAGAAAAGTTTGAGGAAGAAATCTCAGGCTTGGTTTACACTATAGAAGTAGGTCAATGCAAGGCAGCTTATATCTATCTAAGTATGGAAGTGTCTTCACTTAAATTTCACTCCCGCCAATGTAACTGTCCCACTACGCCAACTGAATAACTCCACCTCCAGGAGTGGCATAGAGTCAAGGTTGATATAATTAGGTTGACGCAGTGTCAGCATAGACACTGCGTTGCTCATGTCGACTGTTACTGGCTTTCAGGAGATGTCACACAATGCCCTGCACTGACAGTACAATCGATACAAGCCCTCGTGGTTCAGACATGCACTGCCAACACAAGGCACAAAGTGCAGACATGCACAAGGGATGTAATTACTGTGGCGGCTGTATGCCGATGTAAATTAGGTTGATGTAATTTTATAGTGTAGACGTGGCCTGAGAGCTTAGATGTTTTTAAGTGACCCATGTTTAATTTATTTTTGTAAACAGGCCAAAGGACTTCAAACACAACAGGACAAGAAAGCCCCCAGTTATAGAAGTCCTTTCCTGCCCAAAACTTCTCAGGATTTTCAGAAGTTCAATCAAAGAGATTGTTAACAAGTCCAATTGAGGTGGTAGGCTACCCTCATAAGGGGCACTGTGAATGATCAACTGGACTCAATCCTGAGATCCTTCCAACAATTTCCTTTATGTGCGTTTGGTAGAGGCAGGAGCAGCTGGGGAATGAGAATCCTGACACGCAGATGTGATCAAGCCAAGGGTGCCCAGTGAGTGATACCAGCATGTCTCATTTAGCAAGAGGCTGTTGCAATGGAATGGGATGTTGCTGCAGAAATTTGCGTCCCGTGAGTGAATGCAGCAGCGACGGAGATGAAGACATGCAGTGCGGAATGAGCGGTCTAACAAACACACCTGAGCTCTGCTCAGCACCCACTCACTGATGATGACACAAGTTGCAGCTAGTGTGTGGTGGCAAATCTTGGCTTTGTCATCAGTGAATCCCTGGCAGGGCCCAGTTAGCGGGCTTAGGTCACTGAGCTGCACTGGTGTGCAATGCATTGTTCTGCCTGCATTTTGCTGGGGTTACAGTCTGGGCTGCTCATTGGGAACCAGATCTCATGTCTAGGGCTGGCTGCAAGACCAGGCTCAGTTACCTGTTCTCAGGAGGCCTTTTCTGCTAGGTGAGAGACTTGCCTGGTTCTAAGATCCAGGACACCATTGTCTTGTTTTATTTTTGTGTAGTTCACTTCTGTACTGGGACCGCTGCCTCATTGGTGTAATTTCCTTCATTCAAAAATGTGTTTGTTTCGGGATTTTTTTCACCTCATTAAAAAAATGGTTTTGTTGAAACAAAAATTTGTTTGGTTTTAAAATATCCTTTTTTTAAATGAAAAAAGTAGAAGTGGAAAATTTGGACTTTATGACAAAAAAACCCACCCTCCATTCACCTCTATGGGACAGGTTTCCTCGCTTGACAACATCTGTGCCATGGGATTCCTTCTTCCTGAGCTACTGTGGTGCATCATGGAAATCCTATGGCTGCAGTGCTTCATGGGGGATGTAGTCTGGCTAGGGAGTCCAGCCCATAAAGGAGAATATGATCATGATCCAACTGAAGTACAGCTCCCATTAGATGCTGAGGCTGCATTTCAGAGCAGAGACCTGAAAGTTTTCAGTTTTCAGACAAAAAATGTTGGGGTGTTTGTTTTCCCCAGATAGCAGACATTTTTTTGCCAAATGATTCCTTTGGTTGAAAACCAAATTATCCATGGAAAAACAGATTGGACAGGAATTTTTCAATCAGTTTTACTTGTGATTGCAGCATAGACAGAAATTAATCAGAAGGTTTAGTGCTCCATTATCTGCCCTCAGCAAGAATAACCATGGGAAGTCATTGGTCCCCTCCCTCATTCATGCACAAAGAAGAGACTGGGGATTGTGCAAACAAAACTCACTAGTTTCTTCTCTTGCTGATAATGAGACTGGAGCCATGGACATTGGAGAATGGATTTTCCTGTCACCCACAAAAGGGGTTCCTGCAGAGGAGGTTGAAGCACATTGACCAGGAGCAGGGACTGGAGGAACTGTATCTAGCCACAAACTCTGCTTCTATGTGTTCTTTTGAAAAACAGATAACTTCAGGTGGAGTTTTCAAATGAGCCTATAAGGGGTTTAGGCACCCAACTCCCACAGTATTTCAATTCCTGGTGTAACTCCCTGGAATCCAGTGGACTCACACCAGATGAATTTGGCCCAGTCTCAAGTGGTTTTCTACTGAATTCCTGCAATGCCAACTGGGGATAATCACAGCTCTGCATTCCCAGTGGACAGTGTGAATTCTCCACGTGTCCCGGGTGCTCCACTTCCTATTGACAACTGAATCCCCGGGTTGACATTACAGCCTTGCCACACTCTGCAGGATTTAAACATGGGCACACGGAATGCTTGACAAGGTGTCCTGGGGAACGATGACATGTCCTGACATAAACCTCTGCTGGGCAGCGGAGGAGAAGAGGAGTGAAATGTTGAAAAGTGCCTAACGGCCAAGTGTTAAAGGCATTTAGACACCTAAATATTCAGATAGGTGCCTAGCAGGGTCCTCAAATATGCCTAACTCCCATTGATTTCATGATTTCCACCCACTGTCACTAATGATCACCAACCGGCTGATTGGTCCTTCTGAAGGACCAATAAGTTGGCTCTGATCTGCGAAGCCCATCTGAATGGTGCAAAGGGAAGTCCAGTCTCCAGGTCCCATTCCCGTTCTGCACCTCCACAGAGATTGCACCAACCATAACCTGTTAGGTAGCATAGCCAATCATAAAGCACACACCAATTTGAAACAGCTGCACCACTGGCTCATGACCTTTAGATATATTTTCTTCTTGGTAGACCATGTAAAATCTGCTGGCTAACAATTCTTTATTGTCTTTCTTAGACGAACATTGCAAAGCTTCAACTAACAATTAATTATGGTAACACCTTATCTGATTAACCTTCCATTAGAAACACTCACATATGTAGCCACAGAGAGTGCTTCAAGACGAGATTTAAAGTTGGGAATTAAAAACTGTAAATGACAAACAGAATTAATACAACTAATGGCATTAGTACAAGAAAAACCTAAATCCTACCTCTAATCACACGAGTCACTGATACTGCAGGCCTGCCATCATGAACTAGATCATCCAGCTAGTTGTTCCTCGGACTGGGCCATACTGGTACTGATTTGGATAATGTGAATGTCCTTTCTATTTAGTAACTTCTTAAGGTTTGGAGTTAAAGGAATTATGTGGACCCTGAACTTGGGTGATTCTTATTTATAGGACATCAGGGTGTAAGTCGATGCTCATTTCCAGCATTTTCTAAAACCATTTGGAACCCGGTCTACACTGCAGAGTTAGGCCGAGACAAGGCAGCTCACGTCGACCTCTCTACATCAGTGTCTACACTAAAACTTCGCTCCCGCTGATGTAAGTCGCCCATTATGCCAACTTAATGACTTCACCTCCACCGAGGTGTAGAGTCAAGGTTGATGTACTTAGGTTGGTGCAGTGTCAGTGTAGAGCCAGAACATCCGATTTGAGCTGCCCAGAAAACAGGGGTGGGGAGAGAAACAGATTTTCATTGAAAAACTGAACCCCCCCAAACTAATATGTATGTATATGAATGTATATTCAGTTTTGGCAAATGAAAACCAAAATGTTCCACTTAAATCCAGAAAAAATATCCATTTACTGGTGCCAGTTTTATGCTTCAGCAAAAAAGAATATCGCTGTTTTGGACAAAAACTTATTTTTGTGACTGTCAGTTTCCTCTTAGTTAAAAAAGCCAATTTGTGTCCAATAAAAATATTGGCAGCATTTTCTTATCTGCTTTAACCTCACCACAATCCAAGACTCAGGTGGTGTAATTAACACCAAGAATTGCTAAGGCCAGAAAGACCATTATATTTAAGCACAGTATATAGTATGTTAAAGCCAATTGGTGTCCCGGGATTATTTTTACAATAAAAGAACAACCTCATATTTCTAGAGAGGGCTTTTTTTTTCACTCCTGCTTTGATTCCTTGGGATACTTGGCACGTCAGAGAAGAATCTTCTCTTGTTTGCTCTCTATCTTCACGCTGACAGCCCCTGGTTCATGTGAAGTGCCTGGGCGTTTATTGTATGAAATACTTCTGGCCCCAGATTGATGTTCACTCAGGTTTGTTCTTAAACTGATTCAGGGCTATATTCAGTGCTGTAGCTAAAGAAATTTGATTCCTATTTTCTGGTCCACAATTGCAATTTATCATCTCCAATAAGCAAGTATGAGCATGTGAACACGCGCACACACACACACACACACACACACACACACACACACACATGCAGTCTAGTCCACATACAAACTGCTACTGAAATAATAAATCAGTTGGAATTCACACCTATAGTTATTTTTAGAGCTAGTTGAAACTTTTTGTTTAACAAAACCGTCTTCTGTCAGGAAACGCTGCTTTGAGAAAATGAAATGTTTTATGGGAATGGGCCAATTTTTACAAAATGTTAGATGAGAAATTTGGAAGCAATTTGTTTCAGCTTTCTTGTTTTGTTTTATTGTCAAAATGTTTCATTTCAACTTCCCTTTCCTTTCCTTTTGTAATTATCTATGAAGATAACTTTGGGTTAAATTGATATTTCAGTAATAAAATAATTTCTATGTTTAGAATTTCATTTGGTTGAATAGTTGCTGATGGTCTTGAAATTTCAACTAGTATCCCGTTTAACTGGCAAGTGGATAACCACTTACAAGCATCTTCCATGACTTTTCAAAGATACTTGCTAATGGCTCAGGTATCTCCTCAGTCAGCTTCTTGAGTATTCTAGGATGCATTTCATCAGGCCCTGGTGACTTGAAGACATCTAATTTGTCTAAGTAATTTTTAACTTTTTAACTTGTTCTTTCCCTATTTTAGCCTCTTCTGATCCTACCTCATTTTCACTGGGATTCACTATGTTAGATGTCCAATCGCCACCAACCTTCTTGGTGAAAACTGAAATAAAGAAGCCATTAAGCACCTCTGACATTTCCACATTTTCTGTTATTGTTTTCCCCCTTTCATTGAGTAAAGGTCGTACCCTGTCCTTGGTCTTCTTCTTGCTTCTTATGTATTTGTAGAATGTTTTCTTGTTACGCTTTATGTCTCTAGCTAGTCTGATCTCGTTTGTGCCTTGGCCTTTCTAATTTTGTCCCTACATTCTTGTGTTATTTGTTTATATGAATCCTTTGTAATCTGACCGAGTTTCCACTTTTTGTAGGACTCTTTTTTTTTAGATCGTTGAAGATCTCCTGGTTAAACCAAGGTGGTCTCTTGCCATATTTTCTATCTTTCCTATGCGTGGGATAGTTTCCTCTAGTGCCCTTAATAATGTCTCTTTGAAAAACTGCCAACTGTCTTCAATTGTTTTTCCCCTTAGACTTGCTTCCCATGGGATCTTACCTACCAACTCCCTGCGTTTGCTAATGTCTGTCCTCTTGAAATCCATTGTCTTTATTGTGCTGTTCTCCCTCCTACCATTCCTTAGAATCATGAACTCTATCATTTCATGATCACTTTCACCCAAGCTGCCTTCAGCTTTCAAATTCTTAACCAGTTCCTCCCTATTTGTCAAAATCAAATCTAGAACACCCTGTCTCATAGTAGCTTTCTCCACCTTCTCGAATAAAAAATTGTCTCCAATACATTCCAAGAACTTGTTGGATAATCTGTGCCTTGCTGTGTTGTTTTCCCAAAAGATGTCTGAGTAGCTGATGTTCCCCATCACCACCCAGTCCTGTGCTTTGGATGATTTTGTTAGTTGTTTAAAAAAAACCTCATCCACCTCTTCTTCTTGGTTTGGTGGTCTGTAGTAGACCCCTACCATGACCTCACCCTTGTTTTTTACCCCTTTTATCCTTACCCAGAGATTTTCAACAAGTCTGTCTCCTATTTCCATCTCAACCTCAGTCCAAATATATACATTTTTAATATAGAAGGCAAAAATTGGCATTTTAAAATATATTTCATTTTGGCTTACATTTGAGGATGGATAACATTTCAGATTTGAATGCAGCTGTCCAGAAAATAAAAGAAAGAAAAAAGAATTTATATTATCAGGATATATTCTTCCATTAGATATGTTCACTTTATTAAAGTTACATCACATTTTATATTTACAAGAAAGCAGATGTGTAAAAATGTGAACTCTACATGAAGGAATTGCTTTGTATATGACATTTCCCTCAAGAGAATATTTTTTCCTCCACTCCTTAAACTATACATAATGGAGTTCAACATGAAAATTAAGCTATATCTTGAGGAATATGAAATGTATCTTACTGAACATGTCTGAAGGAATTGTTTCAGGATGTTAATCATTTTATTGCTGAAATCTTTTGACCAAAATAAGGACATTTTTCACAGAAAGCAGAAATCCCATCCCACTCCCCCCAAAATGTGTTTAATTGAAAACCCAATTTTCCATCAAAAACAGCTACCCGACACTGGTACACAGCAGGGATGAATGCAACCTTGCTTGTCTGTGACAGAGCCCTGTACTCAACTTGTGTCATTTGCAGTGGGTGTCTGTGGACCGTGATGCTAGGAAAGTGCCTAGAAAGAATTCCCGAGAACACTGTCTTGGGAAGGGCAAAGCCAGAGTTAGACTCTTAGGAAAAAGGATTCAATCCAGATTCTGTGGTAGTCATCTCCTAAATGCACTCATTCTATGGCAGGGCAATTTAGGGATGGGGACAGTCACATTGTTCCAAACTGTGCATGAAAAGATGGTGGAGATGGTTTTATTCCATGCCTAGGATTTCAGTATTGCTGTTGGGTTTAGGCTGTCATGCATTGTTCTGTGATTATGATTTTATCTAAGAGAATCTCATTACTGTATTCAATTTGAAGACCTGCTCTGGTTTCTCCACGGCCCTTATGCCATGGCCCCAAAATAAGAGATCATGGAGTCCCTGAGAAAAGCTCTCAGTAAATTTATGGCTTTCAAAAGCATTCCAGTGATCCAAGCTAAGTTAGATAGGCCAAAACAAAATGGATCCAAGAGCCACAGTTTGGGTTGCCCCTGTCCATGGCCTTTTAACTCATCCCAGGTGGGAAGGAGTGACTAACTGGTACAGAACAATTTCTTTAATAAATAAAATCTTTCTCTGTTTGCGCATTGTCCCTGGGCAAAAGTTGGTCAGAAATGAAAAAAAGAAAAAAAAACCCTAGCTGAATTTAAAAAGTGTTATTTCAAAGTTGTTCTCATTTGGAGGAGTTGGGATCTGAGCCATTTTTCAAGGGTCTAAGTTTTTTCACAGAGTATTTTTAAAAATATTTTATGAAAAACACATGGAAGGCAGTTACTGAATTTTGCAAATATGGAACATGTTGATTTTAATTTTTTTAAAAATCTATTTACTGCTGTTGGGTGAATTAATAATTTCACTTACCAAGTCTGTATTGAACAGAACACAAAATGCCATATAATTTTTCTCCCAAATTAAAAATTTCTACAGTGTGGCTATACTTTTTGCCAATGTTCAGTTTGGGTGAAAAATAATCATTTTTCTATGAAATATTTTTTGTTCCGAAACGGTTGATCAGCTGAGGAGGACTGTCAGGTTTATTCACCAAGAATATTATTTGTACATTCCATGGGCTAACATTCATTTTCAGGCTATGTGACATCCAGAACTTGAGTTGTTTTCATTGGGTGCACAAACCACATGGCATAATTCTCTTTCCTGATTGGCTGAGTGTAGGTGTTGGCCTACACTTACTGCTGGGTGTGCTCAGTGTTCTGAACGCTGTGCAGATTTGCACTGAGTTTGCTGTTTGTGGAACATCCTTGATGAAAAACCTGCAAAGAGACATTCAAGGAAAGGAAACATCTATGGAAGTGAACTCACACGAAGGACTTTGGCAGGAGCCCTGTGAAGGGGCTGTGAGTAGTTGCACAGTCCAAGGACAATTTTGTTCTTAGGTTCTTCGTTTGCTCTGAAGAAGAAGCATGAACCAGTTCTATAGCTTAGGTGCCTAACTGCCACTCTAGGCTCCTAAATCCCAGAATCAGATATCACCGCGATTCACAACCTCCTCACTCAGCTGCCTCCGAAGCCTGTAGGTGCCTAAACTCGCTTGGAGTCAGTGCCTACATTTTTGCAGTAAAAGTTCCCTCGGTACGGGTGTTTCGGTCTCTGAGCTCACATGCTGCTGCTCTACTCTGGGCACCCAGACGCCTAAGCCCGAGCGCGATGCACGAAGTAGGGGGAGAAAGATGTTCCTCCGCCTGAGTCCCCTGCAGGCCTGGTCTGAGAAAGAAGCTCAGAACATGCAGATGGGGGCCTGTAGGTGAACTCGCACAAAATGAGGATGTGGAGCCCCCGCCTCACTTTTAGCCGAATGGGTACAGGGTGCACCTGGGATGTGGGGGACCCCTGGCTGAAAAAGTCATCCATCAGCTGATGGAGAGAAAGGATTTGTCATGTCTCAGGTGGGTGCCCTCATCGTTGGGCTATAGGCTATTCCAATGCAAGGCCCCCTCAGTCTGATTATGGAATTTAAGCTTTTAAATTAGGGGTTAGCACCTAAATCCCTTTGTGAATCTAGCTCCTGCTGGGATTCAGAAAAGCATTTAAGCAGGGTAGGCACCTAAATACCGCTGAACACCCAGCACACAGAGACAAATTGAAGCTGGGTCTCCCACACCTGGTGCTTTAACCACTGTACCATCCTTCCACCCAGCTGTTAAAGGGCAAATTCAAATCTTTTTAGTTTGTATCATCTCTGGGGGCAGGGATGGTGTAAAACTCTAAGCAGAACGAGGCCCCAGTTCCGGCTGCAACTTTGGTTCCCTACCACAAGAATAAAGAAAAACAACAACAATTCATTCCAAATGAATCTTTATTCAGGATGTGAATTTAATTTAATTTTTGAGGAAAGGGTTCTGGGAAATGGTTTATGTTATTTATCCTGATCTATTAATAAATGGATGAATCTGGGTATCAGTTCAGTTACATTGTGTGTGTGTGTGTGTGTGTGTATATATATATATATATATAAATTGGGCATCAAGATCCTTGCCACAGCTTGGAAACCATCGCGAGAATGTAAATTATGAGCCAGATCCTCAGTTGTTGTAATTCGGTATCATTATGCTTATTTCAGCATAGCGATGCCGATTTATACCAGTAGGAGATCTGGGTCATCAATTGAAATGGAGCTATGCTGGGAATGTAGCACCTCAATGCTATCCAAAGAGCACATTTTGGGGAGTATACATCGTACTGTTCATGCAAACAGAAGCAGCTGAATCCTTGCTTTAGGTGCTGAACTCAACCGTAAGGGCTTGTCCATACTGGGACATACTATGGGATTGTCAGAAGTGCCTAGATGTCTAACTGCCTTTGAAATTAATAGACATTAGGCTCCGTGGTGGTTTGGAAAACCCCCACTAGGTGTTTCATCTCCATCCTTAGGCACCTAAATACTTTTAAAAATCTGTCCTGTAACCATCCCTTGGAGCATGTCCTGGTGGACAGCAAACCCCAGGTTACTGTGGTCCATGGAGGGCACCAGCTAGGATACAGCTTCTGATGGCAAATGCAGCACATGGAGAAATAGGTACGGGGCAGATCTAGACCAATAACTCATGCACAAGGAGGCCATGCTATGGATGCAGTTGGGAGTACAACATGGGATTTCCTTGGCTGCTAAATCTGGTGGGGCCTGGACCGCATCTGCAGCTTGTACAAACTTGCACATCTCCACTGATTTAGACGGAGTTATGCCAGTTTGCACCATCTGAATGTGACCCAATGTTTTTCATTTTAAAACTTCCCTTTTTTTCTCTACTTCCTTAGAAAATCCATCAGTCTAGCAGCCATTGTCCTCAGGGCGTCATTCACATCCTTGTTCCTCAAGGAGTAGATCAGGGGGTTGAGCAATGGGGTGACCAGGCTGTAGAGAAGGGAGAATGTTTTGTTTAGGTTGACAGCAGAATTGGCTGTCGGCACCACATAGACAATGGCCAGTGCCCCATAGAAAGTGCTGACCACAGTAAGGTGAGAGGTACAGGTGGAGAAGGCCTTCCGCCTCCCAATGCTGGAAGGGTTTTTTACTATCGCTGTTATGATGAATGCGTAGGATATGAGGGTTAGCAGGAAGGGGATCAGGGTGGCTGTAGCGGAGAGCAAGAATGCTGCTAAGGTGATCAGGTGGGTGTCACTGCACGACAGCTTGACCAGGGGCATGAAGTCACAGAAGAAATGGTCAATTTCATTAGGGCCACAGAAATGTAGTCTGTAAATCCAGGCCATTATCACCGGGTTGAAGAGGAAGCCACCCAGCCAAGAGCAAGAAGCCAGCTCGACGCACACTCTTGCATTCATGACGGCCGTGTAACGCAGCGGGTTGCATATTGCCAAGTAGCGATCATAGGCCATCACCGTTAGCAGGAAGCTTTCGGTGGCTGCCTGGGAGCCAAAGATATAAAGCTGCGTGACACAGCCACTGAAGGAGATCGCCACACCCTTCTCAGCCAGGAAACCTTGCAGCATTTTGGGGACGATGTTGGATGTGTACCAGATCTCCAAGAAGGACAAGTTACCCAGGAAGAAATACATGGGGGTGTGAAGGCCTCGGTCAACCAGAACGGTGACAATGATCAGGGTGTTCCCAGCCATGGTGGTGAGGTACATTAGCAGAACCAGCACAAAGGGAGCGATCTGGAATGGGTAGAAGATCCTGAACCCTCGGAGGATGAATTCTGTAACGTTGCTTTGGTTTCCTCTCTCAACATCTGCCATGTGCGCAGTGTCTAGAGAAAGCACAGTGCACCAGTCAAGCACAGACAGACAATAAACCAGAACAATTCAGGGACTAGACCCAGCTTTTAAAGCTCAATAAATATCTTTTATCCCTACGGTTGAAAACACCCTTTGCTGAAAGATGGTTGACCACTCACAAAGAAGAGAAAGAACGGGAAGGTCTTACTGCCTGCATTAGATTACTCCTGTACCTATTCAAGGAAAGATGGGTCAAACTGAATGAACTGATAGGACCAACCGCTCATGGAACTCTCACAGAAACAATGGATGAGATTCAAAATCTGCCGTCGGGATTTGGATGCCAAATTTCCATTAATTGTAATGGGAATTGAGCATCCAAGTCTATCAGGGGGCTTTGAATATTCTTCCTATATGTTTACCTGTTGTTGGCATATGGAGGTTTGGCATGCAACTCCAATTACACTACAAAAATCCCAGCTGTTACTCATTGAGTATTAAGATCTGCATCTCAGTTCTGCTGGTTCCCCAGACCTTTTCATTAGTTGCCACCCACTCTTTTAATAGTTATCTAAGAATAGAATTCGAACAGTCAATGTTACTCCTTGTCTTAAATAAAAAAAGTGGGGGTCAGATTTCCAAAGGCACCTAAAGATGCAGATCGTTGCCTAGTGGGATTGACAACAGTATATAAGCAGTTTGAGTCCCTAACTCCCATTGGAATCAATGAAAGGTGCCTAGGCACTTTAGAAAATCTCAATCAGCACCTATCTGAATCGCTAGGAGCCTAAAAACATTAAAAGATCTGCCCCAGTAACTAAATTAGCTCAGCTCTGAAAATCGATGATCACTTGATGATTCCCTGTTCTGTTAATTCCTTCTGGGGCACCTGGCATTGGCCACTGTTGGAAGACAGGATACTGGGCTAGATGGACCATTATGTCTGACCCAGTATGGCCGTTCTTATGTTCTAAAGCAGTGGTTCTCAAACTTTAGCAACCCGAGGAACCCCATTTTGATTTAAAAAAATTCGGAGACCTCCTGCCCCTCCCCTTCTCTGAGCCCTCACCCCCACTCACTCCATCCCCCCTCTCTTTGTTGCTCACTTTTCCCCACTCTCATTCACTTTCACCAGGCTGGGGCAGGAGTTTGGGGTGTAGGGGGATGAGGGCTCTGGCTGGGAGTGTGGGCTCTGGGCTGGGGCCAGGGATGATGGATCTGGGGTGCAGGAGGGGGCTCCAGACTTGGGCAGGGAGTTGTGTGTTGGGGGGGTGAGGGCTCCAGCTGGGGGTGCGGGCTCTGGCCTGGGGCCAGGAATGAGGTGTTTGGGTTGCAGGAGGGGGCTCCTGGCTGGGGTGGTTGGGGGGTGCAGATTCTGGGAGGGATTTTAGGTGCAGGAGGGAACTCTTGGCTGGGGCAGGGGGTTGAGGTACGGGGGGTGGGGTGAGGAGTGCAAGGTCCCAATGGTGCTTACCACGGCTCCTGTAAGTGGCCACTAGGACCCTGCAACTCCTAGGCACAGGAGTGGCCAGTGAGGCTCTGTCTGCTGCCCTCACTCCTGCAGGCGCTGCCCCCGCAGCTCCCATTGGTTGCAGATCCTGGTATGGACCCCAATTTGAGAAACACTGTTCTAAAGGAACTGTTTTAAAATGACCCCTTTTCACAGCAGAAATGAAGTGAGGAAGACGAGGATCTGTTTGTTCCATGCTGATGAGGTCTCACTAAATTGAAATTGTGATTCCTTTCAGCATTCAGAGCTGGAGCTAAAACAGCCTGTGGTCGCCAGACCACACGAGTTCAGGACAGAACTTTAAAGTCAGGAATGAACGTATCGGCCAAGGGAAAGAGGTGACACAGAGGGATTCCGAAGGGATTTCCTGTTGAGGTGTTAAGAACTGGACGGGGGGACGCTGAGAGAACATTTAATGAAAACCTTTAATCCCATCCCTAGTTTCCCATGTGCCTTAGTCCTGCCTTGTGTACAGGGGGCTGGACTAGACCTCTCGAGGTCCCTTCCAGTCCTACATGTCTATGATTGTATGAAAGCTTTGGGAAGAGGGGTAAAGGCTGAGAGGGGACATGATAACAATTTTCAAGTACATAAAAGGTTGTTACAAGGAGGAGGGAGACAAATTGTTCTCTTTAACCTCTGAGGACAGGACAAGCAGCAAGAAGGTTGGATACTAGGAAAAACTTCCTAACTGTCAGGGTAGTTAAGCACTGGAATAAATTGCCTAGGGAGATTGTGGAATCGCCGTCATTGGACGTTTTTAAGAGCAGGTTGGACAAACACCTGTCAGGGATGGTCCTGATAATACTTAATCCTGCTATGAGTGCAGGGGACTGGACTAGATGACCTCTCAAAGTCCTTTCCTGTCCTATGATTCTATGATTCTACATCCAAGAGCTACTCCAAATTCCATGGCTGAGGTTGGTGGGCTGCATCACACAGATTTGTGCTGGGACCCCATGATCTTCCAGTTTTGTACCACAGCTCCATTATGCTGTAACTGGGTCCACACACATTCACCCCAGCTCAGGGTCTTGTCCTATATTTAATACTGATTCTTCACCATTATTTTATGTCTTGGTAACTTATTTTGATTGGTACAAAAATGAACAGTCCTGGGCACCTCCAGCCAAATCTGTGCAATGGAGGATGTCGGATTAGACAATCCTCATCATCCTAGCTGGCCTTAAAATTGACAAACATATGACAACCAGAAGAGCAAATTATTTTAGCTCTTCGTTCCTCTTTCGTTGCTGCAGGTGCTCTTAGTTTGTGATACGGTTCTTTAAAATGAAATACAGAAATAAGCTAGTGGGGAAGTTGGAGAAATGAAGTTTTGGGTTTCAACAGAAGCAGAAGGGATTGAGGAGCCCAAATCAATGGGATTTGGATGCCAAGCTCTCTTCATTTCCTTTTAAAACCCCTCCCCAACACTCCCATCAAACATACCTCTATCAACACTTTCCTCTGCTGTGGAGCAGTGTACAACTCTGGTGGAGGGATGATGTAGATTCTAAACAGGAGAAACAATAGAGAGGTGGACCAGAGAAGATTGCAGTTGACATCTGTGTTGAACTCAGGTGTCTAGAGAGAGGGTGAAATATTCAAAAAGCAACTAATGGCCAGATTTTCAAAGGTCTTTAGGTCTCTACAGATGTAGATAGGCACCTTGGAAATAATAGCCATTATCAATTATTTTTTGCACTCTCATTGTGCAAGAATTAATGATGAGACAAGGTGCAAGGCAGAGGAGAATCAGGGCCCTTATAGCTAGTCAATAGATCAAATGGAAATTACTGTCAAACTGCAAGGAGGTGCTCACAGGGCTGAAGGAATCTGTTTTATTTAATGTTATCCCAAGATTGACAGATTTCTGCCCATCCTCCCGCAGCAACTTGAATCAACAAGTACAGGAGATGGACATTCTGTCATTAATCAATATTTGGACTCTCTCCTGTTCCCACTGATGTTCGTTACAAAACTCCTGTTGACTCAACATGAGCAGGACCAGACTGTTTTTTCTCTAGAAAATATAGTTTAAGAGAAAGTGTTCTGGACCAGATTTTGATCTCAAGCTAATGTAGCCGCACAGATATTGAAAGGTGTGGTATGATAGATAGATAGATAGATAGATAGATAGATAGATAGATAGATAGATAGATAGATAGATAGGAGAGGTGTATCCTTAGCTGGTATAAATCAGTGTAGTTCTTGTGAAGTCACTGGAATTATGCAGACCTACACTAGATCAAGCCACAGGAGTAAGTCCTTTGAAGTCATTGTTGTTATAATAATTACTATAACAGTTGGAATACACTAATATATAATAATATATACACTTTCTTCTTCTTCTAAGAAGAATATTCCTCTCTATGTGTTAGGCACTTTCCAAACACTTAAGAAGGACAATCCCTGCTATGAGGAACTCACAATTTGAGGACAGACAAGTAGACAGAAGTCAGGCGAAGGGGAATAACCAGAGGCTACATATATACGATTTAAAGTCCTGTATGTAGATAAATCAGCAAGATTCAGCATACACAGAGTGGCAGGACTGGGTGTTTAAGAGGGAGTCACATGTGGTGAGGGTCGGAAGAGCTCAGAGAGGCTGGACTATGAAGAGGTGGCTGCATGGAAGACGGCACAGAGGTGAATGGGTGAGAATCTGACAAGAGGATGGGTAAGTGCATTGGTGAAGGGGCGGGAGGTTTGACAAAGAACAGATCATGAAGGAGGGACAAAGCTATGTAGAGCAATGAAGGCAGTGACACAAAGATTCAATATGATACAATATTGGTTGGAAAGACAACGGAAGGATTCCAAGGGGAATTACATGATCAAAGTGATGGGCAAGAAAGAGGAGTTTAGGGTCTGCTTTTTGTATGGAATGACGGGGGTCACAGTGTGTGTCTGGGAGTCAGAGTCAAAGGTGTTGCAGTGACCAAGGATGAGATGATAGTAACGTAAAACTGGTGAAATTAAGATCAGAATTAGAGTCTATTATAATTCAGGAAATAATCTACGCACTCATATTTTGCATTGGTTCCTCAGTTAGACAATTTTAGGTCAGATGGAGTTAATCCACCTTGACATTGGTCTATAACTGGGCAACCAAAAAGCAAGGAAACCAACATTATAGGCCACTTTGGAAAATGGCAAAATTTTGGAACAGTCAATTTTGCAGTAATTTTCTTCTTGCCTCTCCCACATGGTGAGATATAATATAAATAGCATGCACTTACCAGGCAGATTTCAGGGTCTTGGCATCACTGGGTCTCATTTTATTCAAAACAGAAAAAAAAAGAAAAAGAAAAAGAAAAAAAAAAAGAAACCAATTCAGGTATGAATACCAGTAGCCAGCCTTTTAATGAGATCTAATTTCATTGAACAAATGGATCTGATTGAAATCAGTGCTAGTTCCAGCTTCTAGAACCAGCCCTGTTGTAGGCTATTGTTACCAAACCTACTATCTGTGGGAGAGATAAAAGTCTAACACTCTGGTGTGCAGATGTATTCTGTTTCAACAATGTATGAGGTTTGCAAGGTATGCTCTTTATATCTGAAATCAAGGCAATTGAGGACAGAGTGCCTAAAATTGCTCAGAGCGCTGGATCTCCAATGAGCTCATTAAATGATCTTCATGTTTCATGGGAGCTGGAGAGAATTGTTCCTAGATGTATTGACGTCAAATGTTTTTTAGGAGCTCACATGTTCTCTCTCTCTGTTTTCTGAGCCTTCTGCATGCATAGAGATAGCACTAGGTTTAACTTGAATTGTTGTTTTTAAACAGATGCCTTTTCAACACACAAATGTGCACCATTTCCATTAAACCAGTTGTCAGACTGGTGCAAATTCCAGTGTGGACACACTTATTGCAGGCTGTGAATGGCTCATTCATAAATTCATAGCTTTTAAGGGGAGAAGGGCCCATTATCAAATAAAAAATCTGACTTCCTGCAGAACACAGGGCCAAGATCTTCTCCCACTGATTGTTCAATCAATCTGTACATTTTGTTTGAGCAAGAGTGTATCTTTAAGAAAGATATTCACTCTTGATTTAAAGACTCGAAGTGAGGGCGAATTCACCACGTCTCTAGATACATTATTCCAATAATGAATTATGGTCATTGTTAAAAATGTGCCTTATTTAAGAACATAAGAATGGCCATAAAGGGTCAGGCCAATGATCATATAGCCAAGTATCCTGTCTAGAGCTAAATGCTTCAGGGAGAAGGGACAGAACAGGGCAATTATTGAGTGATCCATCCCTTGTCATCCAGTCCCAGCATCTGTCCATCAGGGGCTTAGCCATCTTGGCTAACAGCCATTGATGGACCTTTAAGATGGTGATGGTGGAGGAGGCTGCCTCTATTAGCACTGCCGTGGCTGGAGATTCCCCCTCCATCAGAAAATTCTCCAGGGATCATAGAATCACAGTGTCATAGAATATCAGGGTTGGACGAGACCTCAGGAGGTCATCTAGTCTAACCCCCTGCTCAAAGCTGGACCAACCCCAACTAAATCATCTCAGCCAGGGCTTTGTCAAGCCAGGCCTTGAAAACCTCTAAGGCTGGAGATTCCATCACCTCCCTAGGTAACCCATTCCAGTGCTTCACCACCCTCCTAGTGAAATAGTGTTTCCTAATATCCAACCTAAACCTCCCCCACATCAACTTGAGAGCATTGCTCCTTGTTCTGTCATCTGCCACTACTGAGAGCAGCCGAGCTCCATCCTCTTTGGAACCCCCCATTCTGGGAGTTGAAGGCTGCTATCAAATCCCCCCTCACTCTTCTCTTCTGCAGACTAAATACGCCCAGTTCCCTCAGCCTCTCCTCATAAGTCTCTCGTCATAAGTCATGTGCCCCAGCCTGCTAATCAATTTTGTTGCCCTCTGCTGGACTCTCTCCAATTTGTCCACATTATTTCTGTACTTGGGCGGGGGGAGGGGTAAAGTGGGGAAGACTGGATGCAGTACTCCAGATGTGGCCTCACCAGCGCCGAATAGAGGGGAATAATCACTTCCCTGATCTGCTGGCAATGCTCCTACTAATGCAGCCCAATATGCCGTTGGCCTTCTTGGCAACAAGGGCACACTGCTGACTCATATCCAGCTTCTCATCCACTGTAATCCCCAGGTCCTTTTCTGCAGAACTGCTGCCTAGCCACTCAGTCCCCAGCCTATAGCAGTGCATGGGATTCCTCCTTCCTAAGTCCTACTCTAATCCTTTGTTTACTCCAGCTCTCTTGCCGTGTTCTGCTAGACAGGAAGCTTTTTTTTATGATCTATTGCACTCTGTCACCCTCTAGTTGAAGCTATAGGTTAATATCGGTCGTTTCCCATTTCAACCTTTTCTTCACTTGTTTTGCTATATTTAGGTTTGGAAGGATTAGATTTTTATTGGTAAATGTCAATCTTACCATTCACACACACAAACCAATGAAAAAAAATACTTCCCTCAATAATAATCAAAATTTACAGAGCATCAAAATAAGAAACGTGTGGCCTGAGAACTCATTATAATTTGATTTGAGGCTATTTGCCATGTATATGTGGACGTGTGAGTTTGACAATTTGTATTCTAATGGTTATAAAGCTGTAACTTTTTCCATCTTGATGTCAGCTGTTATTAAATTTGTCTCCTCTCCCCATTGTCTGACCCCCCCCCATAATGTCCCACACTTGTGAATTTAAATAGATTAAATATAGAAAAAATACTAAAGAATAAACACCAGTATTGCCAGTCAACATTACATATATGAAAAAAATGAATTCTTCCAAGCCTAGCTATATTGAAAATATTGGGATTTCTCTCTTATTTTGTTGAAGCTTTTTGCTTTAAACAGAAGAGTGCCCTCACTTCTAAGACTCAGAACTCTGTGCCTCCTTAAATATCCATTCCTTTCTCTGGTCAAGTGTCCATGCTCCCGTGTCCTGTTCTTCACCAGTGCTGCCAATATTGGACGCCCATTTGTTTGCTATACCTAGAAATCCCCTCTGACCTAGAGAATAGAGACCTTGGCTGGTGTTAGAAAACCTGGCTTTTATTCTCAGCCATGCTACATATGTTGTTGGCATCCTTTCATCTATGAGAGACAGTGGGAATTGCATCCTATGAGGTAGAAGGTTTGCAATGTCTCATGTGACTGAATAGTCCAATCCAAGATTTGCATGATCTTTGGCAGTTATTGCAAATGTAGGTATCTTGGTTGGGAGCTGCGTGCTTCCTATGGTCTCTTTTCTCTTCAAGCTGTAGGAGCCAGCTCCTGCCATGGACTTTGAAACCTCTGATAGAGACAATGGTGCCGCTTCTTAAGATCATTTGCCAACTTTTCCCATTGGTCAGGTTCAATTCAAAATTTCTTCATATCTCATTTGCATGTGTCTTTATAGTGAAATTTGGGACGTCCTGTTGTTCTTGTTCCCTCTGATATCTCCCTGTATAGCATGTCCTTGGGATTGTGTCCATCTTTCAACCTACTCAGGTGGCCCAGCCCACACAGTCATCTTTGCTTGAGCAGGGTTGTCACATTTGGTAAATTTGCCCTTTGAAGAATCTCTGTGCTGGTAACTTTATCTTGCCATTTGGTGTTGGCATAAACAATGTAGGTGGAAACTGTTTAACCTTTTCTCCTGATGAGTGCAAACTTGTCCGTGTTTCCCCACCATACATGAGAGTGCTGAGGATGCAAGCCTGGTACACTTGCTACATAGGGAAAAGTACTTTCCCTCTCTGAGCCTCTGCTTGCCCTCCTATCCTCTATCTCTTTTTGAAGTAGAAGCTCTTCAGACCAGCAAATATTTGTGCAGCCTCAGAAGTGGCTTCTAGGTCTAACTGTAGGAGAAATCAGAGTAGCAGTTGGGATCAAAGAGCATGCATTTTAACTCTATGAGAGGCACGAAGCTTTCAGGCTGAGACTTTGAAAGCCAAAGGTATTTAGATACCCAATTCTGAGTAAGTGTAATGGGAATCGGTGCCTGAATCTCCTAAGGGGCTTTGCAAAGTTCCAGCCTCAATCATGCCTCATTAAGATACGATGAGTAGATTCTCAGGAAATTCTATTTATAATTGTTTCTTTTGTTTTTTGGAATTTTGGTTTGTTTCAATTTATTGTGGGAGGCCCAAGGAGAGGGTGAGTCATGTCCCCAGTGAAGACGGGAGGCCCTGTAGGGTGGGGGTGGGGTAAAGAGCAAGCCCGCCCTACTGTGCCCACAACTGCAGCTCCTGTCTCGTGATGCTGGACCCAGCTCCCCACATTGTGACCTGGCACATGAATTTGACATGAGTCTTGTCAGTTTCACAACTGACTATAAGCTGGGAAACTGACCAGACTTTTGCTGTCAGGCAAAGGCAGATTTATGGACATTGGACACCTGGAAGTCCTGAATTTTCCATAGCTCAGCTAGGGAGACCAGATGTCTCAATATTATTGGGACCATCCCGATATTAGGGGCTTTGTTTTATATATGCAACTATACCCTCTCCCCATTTCATTTTATTGAACAAAAAAAATCTTGGATCCCATGTTGTCATGTGTGAGACACATTTCCACATCCCTTTTCCAAGGGCCTCCTGGACCTCTTTGTTTCTCAGGCTGTAGATGAGCGGGTTGATCATGGGAGTCAAGACTGTGTAGGAAAGGGAGAAAAATTTGTGCAGATCTCTCAGTCTCTTGGTGTTTGGTAACATATAGACAATCATCAGGGTCCCGTAGAAAATTGTCACCACAATGAGGTGGGAGGAGCAGGTGGAAAAGGCCTTTTGCCTCCCGGCAGTGGAAGGGATTCTCGAGATGGTGGTGATGATACAAATGTAGGATGTCAGGGTCAAAAGAAATGGCAGCAAAGTGAATACAGATGACAGCACCATATCCAAAAGTGTGACAAGGTGGGTGTTGCTGCAAGAGAGTTTGACTATTGGGGTGAAATCACAGAAGAAATGGTCAATTTTGTTGGGGCCACAGAAAATTAGTTTGGAAGCCAATGATATTATGATGGAACTAGCTAGAAATCCACTTAGCCAAGACCCAGCTGCTAGCTGGAGGCAGAACCTGCCATTCATACGGGCTCCATAGTGCAGGGGTTTGCATATCGCTAGATACCGATCATAAGACATCACAGAGAGGAGATAACACTCTACACCTGTCAGAGAAGCAAAGACATATAATTGCATGAAACAACCAGTAAATGACATTTCAGTTGTCTTTGTTGAGAAACTGGCCAGCACCCTGGGCAGGATGGTGGAGGTGTAGCAGGTCTCCAAGCAGGACAGGTTCCCCAGGAAGTAGTACATGAGGGTGTGAAGGTGCTGATCAGTCACAACAAGCACAAAGATGAGGATGTTCCCAGCCATGGTGACAATGTAGATCACCAGAAACAGGAGGAAGAGAAGGGTCTGCAGCTCAGGGAGATCTCCGAATCCCAGGAGGATGAATTCCGTGACAGACGTTTTATTATCCCAGCTTGCCTTTGCCATGAGATGTATCCAACAAACCCTAGAAGCAAATACAGAGAAAATCTACTTCAAGTTTAGTGCACTGTCAGCAAATCATTCCATAAGTTTTAAAATCAAGACTGGTATGTTCTTTTAAAGATCTGCTCTAGTTCAAATGTGAACTATTTTAGGGAAGTTCTATGAGCTGTCTGTGCTCAGAAGAGATGGTCCCTTTTGCCCTTGGAATTTGTGAACCTATAGACATTTCCTTTTTAAAAATTCTTCCCTTCTGGTTATGAAATGAATTATTGGGTTTGGCAATTGTGAGGAATCTGCATTCCTGTAACAGATTATTCATTTCTTCTAAAATATTTCAACAAATTATCATTGTTTATGGATGAGAACATAAGAACAGCCATACTGTGTTAGACCAATGGTCCATCTAGCCCAGTATCCTGTCTTCCAACAGTGGCCAATGCCAGGTGCTTCAGAGGAACTGAACAGAATAGGTAATCATCAAGTGATCCATCCTCTGTTGCCCATTCCCAGCTTCTGGCAACAGAATCTAGGGACACCGTCCCTGCCCATCCTGGCTAATAGCTATTGATGGACCTATCCTCCATAAACGTATCTAGTTCTTTTTTTAATCCTATTATAGTCAGATTCAAGGCATGACATGAGGCGAGATGTTCTGGTTGTCCTAGTTATGTACACATGTTAATAGCTGCATGCAAAGAGATGCAATGCAGAATAACATTGTATTGGAGCCGCAAACCCAGGAAAAAATGCTGCCTAATCTTTTACTCAATGACCTAGCACCTTAGCTATTACTAATTATTTAAATATATACAGGCATCTCTCTTTTTTTAAAGGGTATTTCTCTATAGCCTTTATTGAGTATAGTATTGAATGATATTGATAACCCATTTAAACTCTAGTATTAGTCGAAGATCTGGTCTCCATAGCTTCTCCGTTATTTTAAAAATTAGTGCTAACACCATTATGTGGGATAGCATCATGGCAGGGATTAGAGACTTGAGGAGCAGGTAAGAAACAGTAAGCACACTCACATTTAATTGGATGTACCTTTTTCATGCAGAAACCTCCCCTATAACTGCCACATAGATTGCAATGGGTAGGACAAGGTGTCCACCGCCAGTCTTTCTAATTCTTTCATACTCACATCTCGGTGTGGAATCCTGGCTCCTGTTGAAGATCAGGGAACAAAATGACCTCTAGGAAGTGAGGCGCTCTAGCCAGCAGCTGGGCCCCATTTATAATAAGTTACGCATACACCCACAAAAGGTTATTAATAGGCATGAGGGTTGAATCCCATGTGTCCATCTTTGGGATTTATCAGGGGGCTTTTCACTTGATAGGACAATTGGACAGTGCTCCTATTTACTCCTCAGCATTTATGTCACTGCATCACTGTGAGGAGGGGGCGGGTCTCAGAGCCCGGGCTCCAGCCCGATTCTGAGCATGTGCACTGCAATTTGTAGCCCTGCAGCCCAAGCTCTGTGGATCTGAATCAGCTGACCCAGAGCCTGAGACTCAGTGCTGTGGATATTTTATCACAGTATAGACATACTCTCACATTTTGCCCTGACTATCAAGTCATCTTGTGGTGTCGACTGATCTCTGGAGCCCCTCCAAACTCAGCAGTTATTTCCAAAACATCAGAGTACAAACATAGACACAAACTCATTGGGCTTATTATTAACTTACTTATGCTAAATTGTCTTTATAACATAGGTAACGTATCCTCAGTACTAAGTCTTCATTTGGCTAAGCTAAACATTTCAGCTTTAAACCTGACAGGGGTGCTCAAACTTTTCAGGCTGTGACAAGCCCCCCAAAAAGTTACTTCTGCACTGTTACTGTAAAAAACTTGCGATTCTCTGAGGGGTTGTGACCCCCAGTTTTCAGCCCCCGGCCTTAAACTCTTTTACCCATTACCTATCATGTTTTAGTCTCATATATCCAGGTCTTATAACAGATACATTTATTAGTTACAAGCTACACCTGTACCAGTAAGTATTTAGACAGATGAAGAGAAAGACAGAGCGATAGTTATGTAGACAGACATTGGATTATAAGAAAGAATTTCTTCCTTTTAAAAAATAAGTAAATTGGTCCCCTTGGTGGATCTGCATGAATATTTGATATTGTAGAACACTGATGTTTTGGGAATGAGCCGTACACATATTCTGGTCGGGGTTTTTGTTTGTTTGTTATACTTTCCACAACAATTTCCAGCTTTGGTCATTTTCAGACTAAACAAGCCCAGTTTTTTCAATCTTTTCCCCATAGATCATGTTTTCTAGATCCTTAATAGCTTTTGGTGATCTCCTCTGGACTTTCGCCAATTTGTGAACATCTTTCCTGAATGTGGCACCCAGAACTGGACACAATACTGCACTTTAGGACTAATCAGTGCAGAGTAGAGCAGAAGAATTACTTCCCATGTCTTGCTTACAACACTGCTGCTAATATATCCCAGAATGATGTTCGTTTTTTTGCAACAGTGTTACACTGTTGACTTATATTTAGCATGTGGTCCACTATGACCCCCAGATTCCTTTCCACAGTACTCCTTCCTAGGCAGTCATTTCCCATTTTGTATGCGTGAACTGATTGTTCCTTCCTAAAATGGAGTATTTTACATTTGTCCTTATTGAATTTCATCCTATTTACTTCAGATCATTTCTCCAGTTTGTCCAGATCATTTTGAATTTTAATCCTATCTTCCAAAGCACTTGCAAAGCACTTTCCCAGGTTGGTATCATCTGCAAACTTTATAAGTGTACTCTCTACGCCATTATCTAAATCATTGATGAAGATATTCATAGAATCATAGAATATCAGGGTTGGAAGGGACCTCAGGAGGTCATCTAGTCCAACCCCCTGCTCAAAGCAGATCCAATTCCCAACTAAATCATCCCAGCCAGGGCTTTGTCAAGCCTGACCTTCAAAACCTCTAAGGAAGGAGATTCCACCACCTCCCTAGGTAACACATTCCAGTGCTTCACCACTCTCTGAGTGAAAAAGTTTTTCCTAAAATCCAACCTAAGCCTCCCCCACTGCAACTTGAGACCATTACTCCTTGTTCTGTCATCAGGTACCACTGAGAACAGTCTAGATCTATCCTCTTTGGAACCCCCTTTCAGGTAGTTGAAAGCAGCTATCAAATCCCCCCCTCATTCTTCTCTTCTGCAGACTAAACAATCCCAGTTCCCTCAGCCTTTCCTCATAAGTCATGTGCTCCAGCCCCCTAATCATTTTTGTTGCCCTCCGCTGGACTCTCTCCAATTTGTCCACATCCTTCTTGTAGTGTGGGGCCCAAAACTGGACACAGTACTCTAAATGAGGCCTCACCAGTGCTGAGTAGAGGGGAATGATTACATCCCTCGATCTGCTGGCAATGCCCCTACTTATACAGCCCAAAATGTTGTTAGCCTTCTTGGCAACAAGGGCACACTGTTGACTCATATCCAGCTTGTCGCCCACTGTAACCCCTAGATCCTTTTCTGCAGAACTGCTTCCTAGCCATTCGGTTCCTAGTCTGTAAGAGTGAATGGGATTCTTCCGTCCTAAGTGCAGGACTCTGCACTTGTCTTTGTTGAACCTCATCAGGTTTCTTTTGGCCCAGTCCTCTAATTTGTCTAAGTCCCTCCGTATCCTATCCCTACCCTCCAGCGTATGTACCACTCCTCCAAGTTTCGTGTCATCTGCAAACTTGCTGAGAGTGCAGTCCACGCCATCCTCCAGATCATTAATGAAGATATTGAACAAAACCAGCCCCAGGACCGACCCTTGGGGCACTCCACTTGAAACCGGCTGCCAGCTAGACATGGAGCCGTTGATCACTAACTGTTGAGCCTGACGATCTAGCCAGCTTTCTATCCACCTTATAGTCCAATGATCCAGCCCACGCTTCTTTAACTTGCTGGCAAGAATATTGTAGGAGACTGCATCAAAAGCTTTGCTAAAGTCAAGGAATAACACATCCACTTCTTTCCGCTCATCAACAGACCCAGTTATCTCCTTATAGAAGGCAGTTAGGTTAGGTTGAACAGAACCTGACCCAAAACTGATCCCTGCGGGACCCCACTCATTATGCCCTCCCAGCATGACTGTGAACCACTGATAACTACTCTCTGGGAACGGTTTTCCAACCACTTTTGCACCCACTTCATAGTAGCTCCACCTAGGTTGCGTTTCCCTAGTTTGTTAATGAGAAGGTTATGTGAGACAGTATCAAAAGCCTTACTAAAGTCAAGATATACCACATCTACCACTTCCCCCCATTCACAAGGCTTGTTACCCTGTCAAAGAAAGCTTTCAGTTTGGTTTGACAAATCCATGCTGACTGGTATTTAACCCCTTATTATCTTCTAGGTGTTTGCAAATTGATTGCTTAATTATTTGCTCCATTATCTTTCCAGGTACAGAAAATAAGCTGACTGGTCTGTAATTTCCTGGGTTGTCTTTATTTCCCTTTTTATAGATGGGCACTATATTTGCCTTTTTCCTGTGCATTGATTTGATTTCCTGTGAGAATTCACTCCCTCAACACTAAGAAATAAGGGATCAGCAGTCTAGTTCAGAGACAGAATGCAAAGGATGGGAATAAATAGGCAGTTTCCATTATTGGAAGTGTTGCCAGTGGGCTGTCACACAGTTCTGTACTAGAGTCGTACCATACAGATTAGAGAGAAGGGGCAGATTTTCAAAGGCGTTAGGGATGGATTTTTAAAGGCATCTAGTGATCTAAAGAAGCAGATAACTGACATAAGCACCTATGAGGATTTTCAGAAACATGCCAAACTTTCATTGAAACCAAAATCCCTCTAACTGTCTATCTGCTTCTTGAAGTGCCTGAATTCCTTAGTAACCCAAGTCTCTCTGAAATTCAAAGCCCTCCTCTGCTAGGGCCTTCGAAATTCCCAGCCCAGAAAAAAATGAGAAGGGCTCTGACAAAGGCAAACACCGTAATGGATGAAACAGCAGAGGAGGCATGGCACAGAAATGAAATGCAGGATCTAAAATGGACAAGACAGAAATGATTTCTCACACATAAGGCAGCAGGCCCATTGCTTGGAGCCTCGGTACCATTCCCCCGCCTCCAACAGCCCTGTAAAGAAATATTAGCCTGCAGGACTCACTGCCACAAGCAATGAGGCAATGATGCAAAAAAGGACTGAGCATTTATATGGATAGCTAGAACAGCCAGAGTTACATTACCTAGAATACCTCCCTCTCAATCAGCTTGTGCATGTAACTATTGACAACAAGACACTGGATGGACCAATGCCCTGATCCAACAGAGCCATTTCTGTGGGTCCAAGAGACAGCCAAACCTTCCTAGGGGAGCTGGAAAGATTCAGCCTCTATAGTTAGATGGATGTTAACAATTTTTATCTATCTATCTATCTATCTATCTATCTATCTATCTATCTATCTATCTATCTATCTATCTATCTATCTATCTTCTTAACATCCCAGTGAGGCAGATCCCATCCTGAAAGGTAAAATCAAGCACCGAGCAGAGCAAATGGACATTATCAGCTTCCGGCTCCTGTCTGTCTGTAGCTCTCATTTAACTGAAAAGCATAATGAAGATTGATTTACCTTTATCTCAGGCCTATTTCAAGCTGGAATCATTCAATATGACCCCTTCTCTCTGAACTTCAGGTTCAGGGGTTAGGATGCAGGTTCTAACACAATCTCTCATTGTATTTGATTCCCTTCGGCAAAGTAACCTGCGCATAGGATGTCCTGGTTCTGCTGCCCTGCTTGGTGCGCACTGTGCCGTGTATAAAAGTGGCTCTCCCCACTGTCTCATTATTTATCCTTCATGCAGGAAGATAAATCTCTCTGGGCATTTCTGCAGATGGGAATTTTCAATTAGCATCCAAGGAAAAGTTTAGACATTGTTAAGAGACTCAAACTCCTAACCTGACAGGGAAAGAAATGGGGAGAGGAGAATGTCTAACCTCAAAGGAAATCTCTTCTCTCTGGTTTCTGTTTGTTTCTCTCTCATTATCAAGTCTGTATCAGGGGAGATAATATATTAAGAGTAACATAATAACCCAACAGGTCCAGGGATAAAGTTTAAAGGTCTGTATCCTTTGTGCAATTAAACCTGATGTTGTCAGTTGCCATAAAAAATGAATCCCTTCCCCAGGCTACTAATTTCAGATGTCAAGTGTCCTCCAGCTACTCCATGTCCGTCACCCGGGAAAAGAGCAAATGCAGTGAAATATACTGCCAATTTTAAATCAACATTAGCAAGATTTTTGTAGGCAGTACCTGTCACCAATATGGATGAGATTGGCCCTGGAGAACAGGAGAGTAAGGTTTTCTAAGTAGCCCAAGGGAATTAGACACTCAGCTTTCACTGAATTTAATGGAATTTGGTCACCAAACTCGGTTAGGTTCCTTTGAAAATCCGAAGCATCTCTGACCTAATTCATATTAATTGTTTAATTGTTAAACACAGTGGAACAACATCAATGTCAGAAAATGAGAGATGCTCAGAGCCGAATTGCACAGTCATACTCACCAGAGAGGTGGGAAGTCTGTGTTCAAATCCCTTCTCCCTTCAGGCAGAGAGAGAAATTGACCTGGGGTCTCCCACATCCCAGGTGAATGCTCCAACCACTGAGCTAAAGGTTATAAGGGAGGCCTCTTCTCTCATGGCTATTTTGGGTGGGGTTATCAGATCAGACCCTGTGGGCAAGATAGGCGGAGCAGTGCCTAGGTTCACCTGGTTTCAGGATCGCACCGGGGCTTAGGTGTGAAATAGGCCTCCTAGTGTAGCACACGTGCCCAGAGGCAGAAACTTGGGTATGCTGGGGAATTTTACGGTGACCATTAAGGCACTGAGGGATGTTAAGTACCTCCAGAATTAGGAGGTGGCTGTGCAGGGCTTAGTGGTACCCAAATATAGGACTTAGGCACCTCACATAGGAGTTTGGCACCTAAGTTCCTTCGTGGAACTATGCCTCCATGGCCCAAGTGTATCATGGGGATGACTGCACATTCCTACCATGCAGGGATGTTGTGAGGATATGTACATGAAAGGCTGTGAGATGGTTAGATATAATGAGAATGCAGGACAGATAAACACTGTACATAGATTTTGTCTTCTACCACAGCACCAGCAGAGAGAGTTGAGGATTGGAGGCATGGCCCTGATTTAGCAGCTACTAGGACTGTTGGTGGAAGGCTGGCTGTGCTTTCCATGCCTCCTAACTCCATGTTGGCAGGTTCTCCAGGCCACCAATCATTCTCGCAACTCTTCTCTGAACCATCGCCAAATATTCAATGTTCTTTTTTGAGTCTGGACACCAGAACAGGACATGCTATTCCATGTGCTTTCTCATCAGCGCAGCAGTAGGGTCATTCTATAGGTTTTCTCACATGAGTCATGCACTGTCCAGTTGGGAGGGCTCCTCTAGTTGGATCTCACAGGGATCCTGGGTTCGGTACTATTCAATATTTTCATCAGTGACTTGGAGAATGGAGTGTGAATGACATCAAGCTGGGAGAGGACAGGGTTAGAATTCAAAATGGCCTTGACAAATTGGAGAATTGGCCTGAAATCAACAAGATGAAATTCAACTAAGACAAGTGCAATGTATGACACTTAGAAAGGAAAAATTAACTGCAAAAACAGGAAACTGCAACTACAAAACTACAACTACAAAAACAACTACAAAAACAGGAAAAACTGGCTAGGTGGTCGTACTGCTGAAAGGGATCTGGGGTTATAGTGGATCACAGCTTGAATGAAAAAGGCAAATATCATGCTGGGGTTTATTAACAGGATAGTTGTATGTCAGACATAGGAGGTAATCGTCTCACTTTACTCAGTACTCCTGAGGCCTCAGCTGGAGTACTATGTCCAGTTCTGGGCCCCACACTTTAGGAAAGATTTGGAGAAATTGGAGAAAGTCCAGAGGAGAGTAACAAAACTGTTAAAAGGGTTAGAAAACCTGACCTGGGGGTGGGGGAAGAGCTGATAACAGTTTTCAAATATGTTAAGGGCTCTTATAAAGAGGACGAGGCTCAGTTGATCTGTGTCTACTGGAGACAGGACAAGAAGTAATGGGTTTAATCTGCCGCAAGGGATATTTAGGTTACATGTTAAAAAACCATTTCTCACTCTCAGGGTAGATAAGCTCTGGAACAGGCTTCCAAGGGAGGGGCTGGAATCCCCATCACTGGAGGTTTTTGATAACAGGTTGGACAAACACCTGTCAGGGATAGTCAAGGTTTACTTGGTCCTGCCTCAACATGGGGGGTGGACTAGACCTCCTGATGTCTATGAATTCTCACTGGATATTCAAAGGTGCCAAAAGCAGCTAGGCTCCACTGACAAACCCAAAGAAGACACTTAAAAAGTCCAGTTGAAAGGAAAAGGCAAAACAAAGAACAAGTAAGGAATGTGTGACAGTGTGGGGCTCGCTGCTGCAGTGCCTCCTGCTGGTCATCTCAGGGAATTAGCTCTTTCCAACACCGAGCGCCCTCTGCAGGCCAGTGTCCTGCTGCCGCTGACCCCCATGTCCCTCCCAGGACCCTGGTGCCCTTTTACCTGGGGTGCTTCCCCTCCAGGCAATACCCCACAGATCTGGGTCTCCCCTCCCCCCACCCTATATCCCCCTCTCGCCTCAGTCATAGGCTACTGCCAGTCACCAACTAGCCCCCACTCCCTGGGGCAGACTGCAGTATAAGCCACTCGTCACAGGCAAGAGGGTTTTTGGACCTGCTGCTTTTCTCTGCAACCCAGTACCTCTATGGGACCTTGGACAAGGCCCTGCAGCCTGGGGAGTTGCCAGCCTGGAGCTCCCCAGCCCCTCTGGCCTTTCCCCAGCCCTGCCTCACTCTAGGCACCCTGAGCTTCCCAGCAGCCAGGCCCCCATCTCTCTGAAAGCAGAGAGAGACTGTGTCAGCTCCTGGCTCACTGGCCTTTTATAGGGCCAGCTGTGGCCTGACTGGGGCATAACACAGCCGCCGCTGCTTTCTCCCCACCACAGCCCTCCCTAGGGCTGCTTTTAACTCCTGCAGGGCAGAAGCGTGGTAACCACCCTGCTACAGAATAACAGATTGAGAGCAGAAAACAAATTTCAAGACAAAAGATGGTTCAATAGAAATTGAAACTGGAATTATTTTGGGGAAGTGCTTTGCCCTGAATTATACAGGAGGTCAGACTTGATGACCACAATGGAAAATTTTACAATCATTTAAATTTAATTGGATTAACTCTTAAAATATTGAGTACCATTTATATACAACAAAACACAACACACTTTATGTATAGGCTTGGCAGAATTTATTTTCCTTTTTTTAATAATTTTGGTAGATAATATTGATGTTTATTTTTAAACATTTTTGTGCAATTTGTATCTATTTAAATGTTCACAGTTGCACAGAATTATGGGTATTCAGCTTTTTTATTTTTATGAATTTAAATTTTCACAGTTGCAGGAAATTATGGAGAGGCAGACAAAAGGGGGGGCTAGACAATAATTATTTAATGACTGTAGATGTTGAGATTCAAAAATGCAAAGCTTTATCATTTAGAATTTTTTGGATGCATATTCCCATAAGAACAGAAAAATATAAGAACGGTCATAGTGGGTCAGACCAAAGGTCCATCTAGCCCAGTATCCTGTCTGGCTGATACCAGGTGCCCCAGAGGGAATGAACAGAACAGGTAATCATCAAGTGATCCATCCCCTGTCACCCATTCCCAGCTCCCGGCGAACAGAGGCTAGGGACACCACTCCTGCCCATCCTGGCTAATAGCCACTGGTGGACCTATCCTCCATGAACTTACCTAGTTCTGTTTTGAACCTTGTTATAGTCTTGGCCTTTACATCCCCAAAGATGGTGTCTCAGGAGAGCCTAAGAAAGTGAAGGATGTTCACAATGCCTCCATGCCTACAGTCCCACTGAAGTTTAGAGCCTGCTAGGGCTTGCAAATTAGTGTGGCAGATTTATTCTGAGGTTAGCTGCTATAGCTGAGAAATCTAACCAGGAAGGATTGAATATGGGCTTGGACAGATGAACATAAAAATGCGTTTGAGGAACTAAAGAAATCCATTAGCAGTGAGGTAGTCATGTCATGGCTTGATCCCAGTATGAAAACTGAACTTTTCAGTCAAAATCAAAATTCTCAATGGACAAACGTGACCCAGCTGCTATACTTACTACTCTGAAGGACTTTGTGTGGATCACAGAATAGATTCTCCATAGACACTATCAAGAGTACAATCTTTCCTGTAGCAGGGAGGAAAGTTTAAAGTGGCACAATACTCTTTCAGCACTTAAAAAGTTTTCTTTGGAATTGGTAGAAGATGGTTCAATATTGTAGTTTGTCACAGGTCTCTTGTGTGAGTTTGGCCAGATTTTCAAAGGTCTGTAAGAATTTAAAAATGCAGACTGGTACCAGGGTAGGTTCAGTATCTGACGTGCATTGATTTCAAATCCTGCTGAGGGGAGGGGCGCGGGGGGTTGTGTGTCTTTAGGTAACAAAGTACCTCTGTAAATCTGTACCTCTGTGTATCAGTGCCTCATCAGTAAAGAAGGAATAATAGCAACTCACAGTAGTGTTGGGGATATAGATACATGAAAGACAGAGAGGTGCTCAGATAGCATAGAGATGAGGGCCAGAGAAGGAGCTAGGAGGATAGAGGTGACCTGACAGGTTTTTCAAATTCAATCATTTTGCCTTGGGTTGGGAGTTTGAGAGAGATCATTGTCAAATTCTCCTTGAATTCCATGGAATTTAGTTACCTAACAAATGTACATTGCTTCAAAAACTGGGGCCTTCAAGGAACCTTTACAGTAGGTCCATTACAAGCCAGAGTCTGTGATGTCACCTCCTTACTCAGGATTTCAGGGCCCAGAGTCCTGGTTATTCTGTCCATTTTCTCTCCCCACCTCATTCTCTCCCCACCTCACTTACTTCTGTTTTCGTAGCAGATAGAATGTGATATCCCAGACGGGCTAGCATGGCTCTGTTGCCGTGTCTGGCAACGTATCCTGTGCATCGTACCCTCCACTAAATGGGGAACATCTTTTCTGATTCATTATATTTCTTTCTGAGGGAAGGTGCAGGGGAACATAACAGGCAAGGAAAAGTTAATATCATCTTTAATTTCACTCTGTGTCAGTAGAGTCAAACTTCTAATCTGAAAGGGAAAGTCCTGGAGAGGGAAGACACTTCTAATCCTAAAACGATTTTCTCTGTTTCTTGAGTGAATGCTGCATCAACTGTGAAGAAATAACTCACTAATTCTAAAAAATAAAGTTTACGTATGGGATTGTCAGAGCTGCCTAAGTGATTTAGACACTGAGTTCCTACCCAACTCCCCTGAGCAGCTTTGAAAATCTCAGCATAGTTAGCTGAGCCTACAATTTCACCAACCAAATGTCCCGTTGACCTCAATAGGAACAAAACATGCACCCAGTCCCCATCCAAAGTCAATCAGACTTAGGCTCCTAAGTCACTTTTGAAATTTTTCTCGAGTGCTTTTGAAAATGTTACTCTCAGTTCAAGGCCTCCTGGTCAATCATTCCCAAGAAGAGCAAATGCTGGTTGTTGCTCAAATAAAATGCAGGTGCAACAAGCTGGTTGATACATTTGGGCTGGATTTTTCAAAGCGATGTAATGTACACAACAAGCATCCAACTCCAACTGAGTTGCTATGAGAGTTTGGCACCTAATTCCCTTAGGCTTCTTGGAAATGCCCAGAGCGTGCAAGTATTGAGGCCAGAGACCTGAGATTATAAAGTGTGAATAGTTTCTTCTCAAATCCTGAAAAGTTTCAGGGTCATATGGATCTTCAGTGCCACAGAAATTGTACAAGTAACTGCCTGATGGGTCTTGCCCACATGCTCAGGGGCTAATTGGTCATCATATTTGGGGTCAAGAAGGAATTTCCCCCCAGGTCAGAAGCAAAGAGTCCTGTGGCACCTTATAGACTAACAGAAGTTTTGGAGCATGAGCTTTCGTGGGTGAATACCCACTTCGTCAGATGCGTGCATGTCAGATTGGCAGAGACCTTGGGATGTTTTGCCTTCCTCTGCAGCATGGGGCACGGATCGCTTGCAGGTTTAAACTAGTGTAATGGTGGATTCTCTGTAACTTGATGTCTCTAAACCTTGATTTGAAGACTTCAGTAACTCAGCCAGAGGTTAGAGGTCTTTTACAGGAGTGGGTGGGTGAGGTTCTGTGTCCTGCAATGTGCAGTTCACACTAGATGATCATGATGGTCCCTTCTGATTTATATGAGTCTATAATCTTATAGTAGAACTTCAGGCTCCTTAGTAGTCTATAGGGCAGTATGATAAGCAACAGAACTGTTCTCATCCTGTCCTGCAGAGGTCAGTGTTATACATTTACACTAGCCAGTTCATTCTTCTATTTGGGTACTATCAATATAACCATTTCATTTGTATATATGACAATATATTCTGCAACTTGATTCCAAAAGCTGCTTCTTCAGCATGATGTGTTTTCACATACTGCTACTTCTTCCCCCTGAGGAAAGGGTTGTTCTGGACTTTACAGAAGAATACAAATATCCACTTATTTCTGAATGCAAAACAAACGAGAAGATTGGTATTCTCTGGACTCTTCTAACATAATTAGCTCTCAAACATACAATAAGATCTCATTCCAGTTTACCATCAAGTGAGCAATCTTGTGTCTCCAAAGCATAATCCCTAATGTTGAATATTTGTGTCGCACATCATTGCATTTTTCACAAAGAGATTCTATTTTTTTTTGGTTTATATTTTTCAATTAATCTCTGGAGAAAATATTGCAGATTGAGATAATTACCCCAGACCCTTTGTGGAAGCCAGCCTGTGGCAGGATTTCTGAAAGTTTCAAAGTGCCAAACACCCTTTGAAATCAGCAGGGCTGCCCGAGGGGGGGCGGGGGGGAGGGAGTGGGACAATTTGCCCCAGGCCCCAGGCCCCGCAGGAGCCCCGTGAGCCGCTCCGGGTTTTCGGTGGCACTTCAGCAGCTGGCCCTTCACTCACTCCAGGTCTTTGGTGGAGGGTCCTTCAGTGCAGCGGAAGACTCGGAGTGAGTGAAGCACCCGCCGCTGAAGTGCTGCCGAAGCCTTGGAGCGCTGCCTAGTGAATAGGAGGCAGAAAAAAAAAAGAAAAAGAAAAAAGCCGTGATCAGTGGCAGCTCTACTGCTGCCGCTTCATTCTTCGGCGGTGGGTCTTTCCCTCCTAGAGGGACCGGCCGCTGAATTGCCGCCTAAGACCCGGCCCTGCCCCAGGTCCCCTGAATCCTCTGGGCGGCCCTGGAAATCAGTGCGTTTGAGGAGCCTCGGTGCTTTAGAAACACCCATGAGGAACCTAAATACCCCAGTGAAAAGGATGCAGCCATTAAGAATACAACATTCAATAGTATCTCTGTTACCTAGCCTTAGCAGCCAAATCTCACTGAAAGTCAATGCGTCTTAGGCTCCTAAACCCCTTTTGAAATTCGCTCAAGTGTTTTTTCAAAATGTTATCCTTAGTTCAAAGCCTCCTGGTCAGACATTGCTGAAAAGAGCAAATGAAGATTGTTGCTCAGATAAAATGCAGGTGTAACAAAGTGATTTACAAATATAGCTTGGGATTTTCAAAGGGGGAGGGGTAATAAATACAATAAACACCCAGCTCCCACTGAATTGTTAACCACCTGAGATTTATAAAGTGCAAATGGTTTCTTCACATATCCCAGAAAAGTTTCAGGGATCTTCAGTGTCATGGCAATTACACAAATTAGAGAATCTTGTACCAAAATTATAGGCACCTTGCTGGTCTACTGGAGTGTATGATAACCATCAGAACATTATTGATTACTCTCTTCTACTGGATTGGTTATATATTCCCACCAGCCAGTTCATGATCCTTTTTGGATACAGTGACTGCGATCATTCCATTTGTGTGTATTACAGCATATTCTGCAATTTGATTAAAAACTGGGCTTTTTCAGCACAACATTTTTAACATACAGCCACTTCTACCCCTGAAGGAAAGGTTTGTTCCAGCCTTTACAGAAGAATACAAATATCCACTTATTTCTGAATGCAAAACAAACTAGAATGTTGTTATCCACAGTCCTCTTCTAGCATCATTGGCTCCCTAACCATGTAATAAGGACTCAGTCCAGTTTATCACCTATGTGAGTAATTTTGTGTTGCCAAAATTTTTTTTCATAATGCCCAGTGTTGAATATTTGTTGCTCACATAATTGTATTTTTTAAAGAACAGACTTTCCATCAGTCAATGCCTTTTGACTTGGAAAATCAGTGTCGATTCTCAGCATTCCATTTTAATGCAAGAAGTCATTTTTCTTGGATTATCAGAGTTTGGCCCGCGCCACTTCCCGCAGCCCCCATTGGCCTGGAGCGGTGAACAATGGCCAGTGGGAGCCGCGATTGGTCGAACCTGTGGATGCGGCAGGTAAACAAACTGGGGGTGCTTACCCTGGTGAGCCGAGAGCCAAGGGTTGCCGATCCCTGGTATAGCTTATTCCCCTTCCCATATGGGATGAACTACACAGATAGAAGCAGCTTTACACCAGTATAATTGCATCTGCTCTGTGTCAATGTGAGCATCTAATGGTGCCCCCTGCAGGCCTCAGGGCCAGAACTCAGCCCCTCACCTCAGTTTCCGTTCTTCATTCCTCAAATAAACTACACCCAGTTTTTTCCAGTCCAATCAAAATAGCCCCCAATTTAGGTTTCATTTATTAACTTAATGTTCAAAACTACACACAGACATCTTCCCTCCAGCTGCCTACACCCCAAACTCCCCCCATCTGGTCTGAGTCCTTCCTGCCTTAGCAGATTACTCCCAGCTCTTCCTAGCTGGAGCAATTCCCATGGCTGCAGGGTTTCCCCTCATTCACTCTCTGAAGTTTCACTTCAGCCTCCTGAGCTTGCCTTTTATTCTAGCCCCCTTCTGCCCTTTATTGGAAATGGCCTGATTCCCCTCAGGTGGGGACCCTTCTCTAACCAGGGCTGGCTTGGGCCCTGGCTTTCCAGTCCAGTGGCATGTAGCCCTGTCACAGGCAGGGATAGGCCAGTATAGTTAAAGTGGTGCAGCTTCTATGTGTAGACAAGTCTTGGTGCACTTATTCCTCACACTGCATATGAAGGGGACAGATAAGGGGAAGCATGAAAACAAAGAAGAAAGAAAGAGAAGACTTAGATTAGTTCTTTTATTGGTAACAGATACACAGCTATTAGGATATCCTAGAAAATGGTAAAACATGAGAAGGAACTGGTAGAAAACATCACCTGGAGTGGAAGGAATTCTCAGGATACTGGTTTGGCTATAAAGGTACATGCTGGGTTTTCCCATAAGAGACTAATATTAAGCACCTAAATCCTATGGACAGTAAATGGGAGTTGGGCACCTAACACCCTTAGGTCCCATTGTCAATTATGGTGGAGCGGAGAGTGCACTTGACTGGGACTCTGGACAGTTTGTTTCTATGCCTGTTCCTGCCACTAACATGCTGAGTGACTCTGGGCAGGTAACATCACCTCATTCTGCCTTAGTTTCCCCAGCTATTGTTACCCAGGATTTTCAGAACCCAAAACAGTGGTAACTTAATTGTTTCACTTTAGGCAGTGTCAGGAATAAATCAGTGGGAACACAGCAATTCCATCTCATAAATGATTAATGCAAGTAAGTGTGCTCTATCTAAAACTACGATTTATTAGATGATAAGCACACACAGACATAAGCAATAGGTTTAGGACATCCCAGATATACTTTCCCACAGTCTGAGATGGTTTTGAGTGATCACCAGCCAGACTTCCAGGGGCCCTCTTTCCCTCCAACTGATGGGGAATTTAGATGTCAGCTCCTTTCCTGAAGAAAAGCTCCCTCGGATTGCTCTGAGGTATTTACTTTTACCTAATCTTTTATAGCTAATGCTAACAAAGCACATAACCGATAGAGACTCCTAGTGGGTCAGCATAATAACCTCTGCTGGTTCACCAATTCTCCTAATCTCAACAAACTACTCATTATCTCAAAACATTTCTAGTATTTCTAGCCATAACAACAATATGTTTGGGGCACCTAAAACCAAGGTCGCTCTTCACTCGCTTTCCTTCATAACTTTCTATTCCATCCTCCCATTCTGATTAACAAACTGCAAATGTGCAGCTATCTGACCTGGTCTCACAAAGGCCCAAGATTATTCCTAGCTATGTGATGTTTGGTTTTCAGCCGGCAGTGGCTGCACATACAAAATGGCTGACTGCAGTGCTGTCAAGTTCTGGGGTACACGCAGGAATATCAAATTCCAGGAGAACACTATAACACGAGGATAAGGATGTGGAGCTAGGGCTAGAGTCACAAAGCTTCCATGTTAGGCATGTGAATCATAGAATCTACCCCCACCCCTCACCCCCAGATTCACAAAACCCCCATCCAGCTGCCGGCAAACTCTGTAGATACCTAAATGTTTGTGTTAAATGTGCCATAGGCACCTATGATTCTACTTCTGGACATGCCCTCTGCAGCTCCACACCAGGCATCCAGATGCTGAAGCCCCAGAGTAATGCAAACCTGGGGAAGGTAGGTGTTCCCCTGGCTGACTTGCCAGCAGGGAGCTTAAATACTTAAAAAAACCTGGCTATATGTCACTTTTGAAAATGGGCAAATAAGAGGCCTCTGCTGGTGGCCTGTGTTCTGTGGCACAGGTTAGAGGGTTTCCTTTGGCTTTTCTGTTTCCTTTGAAAGAAGCCAGGGGAGGAAATTAACTATCAGAAAAAAAGTTAATTGTACAATTTCCTAACACTAGAGTTCCATGCTAACGTTATATTTTTATAATGTAGGCACTGTGTGTGTCTGGGAGTACTTCTCACTGTGTCCATTTTGCATGCTGTAGTAGAAAGAGACAGCCTGAAGCATGGGCCTGGTGCAAGACCTGAAACCTGAACCAAAGTCAGCAGAAGTTATGCTATGAGCAACAGTCAGGCCCTGTCAAAAGCAGGTGCTTGCTGGCAAGTCAGCGTCTGGTACATGAACTTGGCACCAGTGTTTCTAGCATTACTAAAACATACGGACTATGCATTGCTAAAACACACAGCAGGCCAGCACAAGAACCCCCTAACCTAGATCATGGTATAATGGTTTGACAGAAGTGATAAAGAGTGGTATTTTATCTGAAACATCAGAAGAAATGTACAAGGGGAGGTAACAAACACATCATGAAACGCATAAAGCGACGCGTAAGTTGTTTATCCCAGGCTATTTGTCTCAGCCTATAAATGTTGGGATACCTTACCTTAACCCATTGTCTGGTCTAGCGGGCAGTGGAAAGTCCCATCACTAGGCTGTCAGAATTTGGTTACCAGATGTCATTGTCTAACACAGAGAAACAATGAACAACAGGGAATATACACAGCAATTTGCACTTTTATTTAGTGGAGTTTGTTCCTTACATGACAAGACAGCTCTGTGCATTATCAGATACCATCAATGCTCCTCACATAAGGTGAATGTTAAGCCAACACCACGGAGAAAAAATACCAGCATCTTGTATGTGTCAGTGCTGCGCTGCTGGACATGAGAGTGGGATAGAATTCTCCACAGCCTCAGGATTCTTTGCTGCTTTTACAGAACCAGACTAACACGGCTACCCCTCTGATACTCCACAGCCTCATGTTCCTCTTTGTTATATGGACACAGCAGGGATCCATAAGCACCCTGCGTCAGTAACTCTATGCTTTTCCACATTACCACTAATATATTCAATGGGAGTTTCCAACTTAATTTCAGTGGGGGCTGATTATCTAAGTCACCCAGGCCGCTTTGAAACCCTCAGCCTCAATAATGATCTAGGAGTCTCTGCATGTTTTTTTGAAAGTCACATATTGACTGAGTGCTTTACTCGAGGCTTCTCTGACCTCTCTGTTTCTCAGGCTGTAGATAAGGGGGTTTACCAGGGGAGTCAGGACTGTGTACCAAAGAGACAGCACTTTCTTTAGCGCTCTCAGTGTATCACGTTTTGGTAGCATGTAGACAATCATTATGGTCCCATAGAAAATTGTCACCACAATGAGGTGAGAGGAGCAGGTGGAAAAGGTCTTCTGCCTCCCTCTGGTGGAAGGGATTCTCAGGATGGTGGAAATGATACAAACATAAGATGTTAGGGTTAGTAGAAATGGAGGCAGAGTGAATATAAAGGAGAACATGAAATCCAACAATATGATCAGGTGTGTGTCTGCACAGGAGAGTTTTATCAATGGGATGGGATCACAATAGAAATGGTCAATTTCATTCAGGCCACAGAATACTGACTGTGACATGAAGAATATAAAGATAGTAACAGCAAAAAAACCATTTATCCAGGTCCCGGTCGCCAGTTGGATGCAAAATCTGGTATTCATAAGTGCTGAATAGTGCAGGGGTTTACATATTGCTAAATAACGATCATAAGACATGACTGCTAGGAGAGAGCATTCTGTACCTACCAGACCACCAAAGAAATACAGTTGTGTGATGCAGCCACTGACTGAGATGGTTCTGTCTCCAGTCAGGAGATTGACCAGTATCCTGGGCAGGATGCTGGAGCTGTAGCAGGTCTCCAAGCAGGACAAGTTCCCCAGGAAGAAATACATGGGGGTGTGAAAGTGCTGATCAGCTACAATTAGCACCATGACGAGGCTGTTCCCGGCCACGGTTGCCATGTAGATCACTAGGAACAGCAGGAAGAGAAGAATTTGTAGGTCAGGGAGATCCCCGAATCCCAGGAGGATGAATTCCGTGACAGCTGTTTGGTTTCCCCAGGACGAGTCTGCCATGGGTTGAGTCTAGGAACAATAAAATGAACTGTGCAATTGAATTGGAATGTTCATAGAGCTGAAAGTTAACCATCAGGAATTCATTCCATAAATTTTCAAAAACTCCTCCCCCGCTTCTGGTTACCTGCTGAAATGTTAAAGCTAAATATAAATTTCAGAGCAAAGTGCCAGGAGTCTCAGTCTGAGAACACAACTTTGGTATCCCTGCAGACTCACCCTCTGCCATGTCAGAGCAATAATTATGATAACAACAGTCCATTTCTCTGGTAGCCCAATTAGTGATGTGACTGATCAGACCCCTTCTTGATCTGCTGATCCCGTCTGCTGACGCACTGGGGCTTAACAATGATACTTCAAAGCAGCATTGTACTGGTGGCTATGGCCAGAATCATGTCATGTCTTAGGAGGAGTCAAAATCAATAAATACATCAACTCAAATCTTGGACTGAAATTTTCAATAACATCTGGTGTCCTTAGGCAGCCATCTTCTGTTAGAATTTATGGGAGTTAATCTAATAATAGATCTTGGCAAATTCAGAATTTTAGGGTCCTACAGGAAAAGGAATAAACATTTTCACCCCCACAAGAGATCAGTTTATGTTATAAATTATGAAGTGGAGTCAGTTCTTCCTTACTTCATGTAATGATGATGGTGGTGACATGATGAGGGACTGGCAATGGCTTTTCTTTTTCGCATTTCCTGTGTTAACTATGAAACAAATATAACACATTGTCTCTCTTCAGGGTGGATATTAGGGAAGGGGAAAACAAGGCTGATGTGCAATCCTACTTGGGGACTGACTCTGCGAACTGTTTAATAACTGAAAGCTGATAATACAGGAACAAGAAAGGCACTGGGGAAGAAAGATGCTGCCCCTGAACTCAGAAACAATCTGTCATGTGCTAAATGGGATCTTGGCCAGTAACATTTTATCACCACTTGTCCCCCATGGGGACTCACACTGAGCCAGATCCCCCATTGATGTCAATCGGCCATAGCTCAGTTAGAGTCAATGGGCCTGATCCTCAGTTGAGGTCCTTTTACAAGATGTACCTCAATTTACCCATTGTTAAATGGCACTATTAACCTTGATGGGCTCTGCTGTGGGATTGTGACGTGAAAACTGGTAATATTAGAAAGTTGTATGCAGTGCTGCTGTAGCCATGTCAGTCTTAGGATATTAGAGATGCAAGGTGGGCGACGTAATAGACCTGAAGAAGAGCTCTCTGTGGCTTGAAAGCTTGTCTCTCTCACCACCAGAAGTTAGCCAAATTAAAGATATCACCTCACCCACCTCATCTTACTAATATTCACAAAGCACACTCATGCCCTCTCTGGAAGATGCTGTAGAAATGCAGTCAGGAAGATGGAGCTCACCTGTAACCACAGGAGAAGCTTGAAGTGATGAGCTCATATGTCTCAGAGTTTGGCTGCCAGGTCTCAGGTTCCACCGCTCAGGTTCTTGTCTCTCATCATTCTGCAGAAACTGCATTTAATCAGTATAGTAACCTGCATCTACCTGAATGGATGAAATGCTGCCACAATCTGCTTTGAACACGCTCTTCTCCCTCTGTTTATAAAGTGCCAACAGCTCCTCATATTTGTATCCTTCTCCATGGCAGGCTGCGTCTCCCTTGAGTCCACCTCCGAAAGGGCTGAGCCCAGGCAGTTAGCACTGTGTTTTCTGTGCAGACAGTACAAACAACTGTCCTGATGCAACCAACCTCCCACAGCCAGAGGAATCATCTGTCTGCTCCCTGCTGTCTGCGGTCATTGCTATGCATGGCTGAAATGTAACCAAGTGCCCATGGAGTGCATGACCCTGCAGATACTGACACTGCTTGTTAATCTTTACTCATTGCAATTCTCCCATTGCCTTCAGTGGAACAATTCCATGAGTAACAATAGCTGAGTTGGGCTCGCCAGATTTGGAGTTGAAGCCATGCAGTTTAACAAAGACTCTGGAAACCAAATTTAAAGTAAATATAATCTGTACTTTGCAATTGAAACATTTGGATGAAAATAAATTGCTCTCTGCATCTCATGCTCTCTTTCTCACACCAAAAAAAAAGAGAAGTACTTGTGGCACCTTAGAGACTAACAAATTTATTTGTGCATAAGCTTTTGAGGGCTAAAGCCCACTTCATCAGATGCATGCAGTGGAAAATACAGTAGGAAGATATATATACACAGAGGACATGAAAAATGGGTGTTGCCATACTAACTAAAATGAGACTAATCAATTAAGGTGGGCTATTATCAGCAGGAGAAAAAAATGTTTGTAGTGATAATCAGGCTGGCCCATTTCAAACAGTTGACAAGAAGGCGTGAGTAACAGTAGGGGGGAAATTAGCACAGGGTAATAGTTTTTACTTTGTGTAATGACCCATCCACTCCCAGTCCTCATTCAAGCCTAATTTAGTGGTGTCCAGTGTGGAAATTAATTCCAGTTCTGCAGTTTCTTGTTGGAGTCTGTTTCTGAAGTTTTTTTGTTGCAGAATTGCAACTTTTAGGTGTGTAATTGAGTGACCAGGGAGGTTGAAGTGTTGTCCAACTGGTTTTAGAATGTTATAATTCTTGACGTCTGATTTGTGTCCATTTATTCTTTTGCGTAGAGACTGTCCGGTGTGGGCAATGTACATGGCAGAGGGGCATTGCTGGCACATGATGGCAGATATCACTTTGGTAGATGTGCAGGTGAACAAGCCTCTGATGGCGTGGCTGATGTGATTAGGTCCAATGATAGTGTCCCTTGAATAGATATGTGGACAGAGTTGGCAACAGGGTTTGTTGCAGAGATTGGTTCCTAGGTTAGTGTTTTTGCTGTGTGGTGTGTAGTTGCTGGTGAATATTTGCTTCAGGTTGGGGGGCTGTCTGTAAGCGAGGACTGGTCTGTCTCCCAAGATCTGTGAGAGTGAGAGATCGTCCTTCAGGATAGGATGTAGATCTTTGATGATGCACTCGAGAGGTTTTAGTTGGGGGCTGAAGGTGATGGCTAGTGGTGTTCTGTTACTTTATTTGTTGGGCCTGTCCTGTGTAGGTGACTTCTGGGTTTTCTTCTGGCTCTGTCAATCTGTTTCTTCACTTCAGCAGGTGGGTATTGTAGTTTTAAGTACGCTTGATAGAGATCTTGTAGGTGTTTGTCTCCATCGGAGGGACTGGAGCAAATGCAGTTGTATCTTAGAGCTTGGCTGTAGACAATGGATCGTGTGATGTGGTCTTGATGAAAGCTCGAGGTATGTAAGTAAGTATAGTGGTCAGTAGGTTTCCAGTATAGGGTGGTGTTTATGTGACCATCACTTATTAGCACAGTAGTGTTCAGGAAGTGGATCTCTTGTGTGGACTGATCCAGGCTGAGGTTGTTGATGGGATGGAAATTGTTAAACTTATGGTGGAATTCCTCAAGGGCTTCTTTTCCATGGGTCCAGATGATGAAGATGCTGATACAGCCTAACATGGCTACCATGCTGAAAAAAGTTTCTCAAGCAGACACCCACAAAGGATGGGTGTGGATGTGGGAAAGATATGCACAACAAGGTGAGATTTTCCCCAGACACTTCACTTGAAACTCACTGGTAAAGATAAAGCATAAAACAAGTTTATTAACTACAGAAAGATAGATTTTAAGTGATTATAAGTGATAACAAACAGATCAAAGCAGATTACCTAGCAAATTAACAAAAATACAAGCTAAGCCTAACATACTACATGGATAGGGTTTGTATTACCAATTTCTCACCCTGACTGATGATACAAGCAGTCCACCAAGTTTCCATACACAGGCTAGATATCCCTTTAGCACTTCCCCCAGTTCAGTCTTTGTTCCTCAGATGTTTCCATGAGTTCTCTTGTGTGGGGAGTGGGACGAGGAGATGATGTCACAACCCACCTTCCCTAGCTTTTCCATAAGACAGGAACCCTTTGTTTCAAAATCAGTTCCCAGTCCAATTTGTGGAAAAATACAGGTACCAAAATGGAGTTCAGTGTCATGTGGTTTGGTCACATGCCCTTGAATGCCTTGCTGGCTCGTAGCACCCATTACTTACAGGCAGCTGAAACATTTACAGGAAGGCTAAGCTCTTCCATGGTCCATTGTCTTTAATGCTTAGCCATCAGCACTGTCCAGCTTCTTCATTGTTGTACCTGAACAATGTGTGGCTATGTGTGTTACCCAGAGTAAACACATTTGAACTACAGATACCTAGTCAATACTCATAACTCCAGATATAAAAATGACTCGTGCACAAATAGGATACTTTATTCAGCAAATCATAACTTTTCTATAGACACCTCACAAGATATGTCTTGTTCAAGGTGTATCATAATTACGTCATAATCATATCATAATCATACAACTATGATGAATATGGTGTGCAGTGTCACAGAGGTTACCTGACTCAGCTCTGACTAGCCCTCAAGGTATTCTGAATTTCATGGGCCATTTACCACAGAAACAGCTTACAAAGACAGAAGCCTATGCATTCAGAGTGCATGTAATCAAGGATCAAAGACCAACAACCTTGTCAGCTGCAGCAAGGCAGTCATGACGGGCCTAGTGAGAAAGGTTCAAGAACTCAAGAGAGGATTTGATGATATTGGACTTTTGAAAGGTGATCCAGTACAAGTCAACTTAAGAAACAATGCTTAACGAGATACTGTACAAATATCTCTACCAAAGAGCCCTTGTAGCTGCACATTTATGTGTATGCAGAGGACATCATTACCAGGTGATAGTGGACTATTTTTCCAGGTATATAGAAAACACAGAATCATAGAAGTGTAGGACTGGAAGGGATCTTGAGAGGTCACCTAGTCCAGTCCCCTTCATTCGTGGCAGGACTAAGTACTATCTAGACCATTCCTGACAGGTGTTTGTCTAACCTGCTCTTAAAAATCTCAAATGATGGAGATTCCACAACCTCCTTGGTAAATTTATATCAGTGTTTTTCTTAATGTCCAATCTAAACCACCCTTACTGCAATTTAATCCCATTGCTTCTCTTCCTGTTCTCAGAGGCTAAGGAGAACAATTTTTCTCCCTCCTCCTCATAACAACCTTTTCTGGACTTGAAAACTGTTATGTCCCCATTTTGTTTTCTCTTCTCTAGACTAATAATAATGTACTAAAAGACATAATAAGGGGCCTGTGGCAGGGCAGGGGTAAAACCCCTTGACTGCCCTGCTAAAATGCTGGTTAAGCCCTGCTTTCGGGCAGAGGCCGGGGCAGGGGTGCAAAGCAGCCAGCAGGGAGCCTAGCTGCGGGCCCTAATGAGGGCTGGCTCACTGCAATAGACTGAGCTAAGCAGTGACAGCTGAGCTGAAGGCTGGGCGGGCTATAAAAGCCCTGAACCAAACTCAGTCAGGAGGCTACAGCTCTGTCTCCTCACCACAGGAAGGGAGCCTCAAGGGCCAAGAGACCCTGGAACGGGTTGGAAAGGGGATAACTGTTGGGGGATAAAGGGGACTGCACGGTGGCACTGCAAGATAAAGCACAAGGGTGAACATCAGAAGAAGGCGTGAGGACTCTTACTTTACCAGCCTATGCACAGGGCACAGTGTGAGAAGGCAGAAACCTGTGTGGACCCTATGACAGGGCTTATCATCAATCAAATGTAGCCCTGCCCCATGACCCATCAGGCCCCACCCACCTGAAACCCTAAGACACGTTCCCTAGGGTATTACTTCCGAGGTCAAGATGGACACATGACTGGAAGCAAAGCGTGTCATGTGACCCCTCTAAGACCTCATCCCACCACCCTCTACCAATCAGGATGGTTTTCACCCCCACAGGGCCTCCCCAGGAGTGGATTTGACCAATTGGGGGAAGTTCTGGGGTGGGTGGTGACCTGCCCAGAAGAGGGTCATGTGACCCCCTCTAAGAGTTTCCCCTTCTGCCCTCTATCAATCAGAGAGCAGCACTGCCCTGGGAAGTCCCAGTGCTGTATGAAAGAGTCCATGTTGTTCCAAGAACACATATTTTAGAAATCGTGGAAAGAGTGAGAGGGAACATGGACTCCTTCACCACCCCCATGAGAACTTCAGATTTTATTTTAGCTCCGAGAGCCTTCAACCACCTGCGGAGAAAGCACTACATCAGCGACAGTTCCGAGGAAGAGGAGGGAGCAGCTGAGGGAAACCCTTTTGCTCAGCCATTGATGGATACGTCGGAACCCAACCCTGAAACCCAACCGCTTCTGAGGAAGATCAACAAGCATGACAGCCTCTAGTCATCCACCCCCCTAGTGAGGAGGGCTTTAAACTAGATTCACCAGGGGAAAGAGACCAAAGCCCTGAGGTAAGTGGGGAAATGGGATACACAAACAGGAGAGTGCAAGAGGGGAGGACTCCTGTCTCAGACCGAGAAAGCGGGACAATCAGCGAGTTATCTTAAGTGCCTATACACAAATGAAAGAAGCCTGGGAAACAAGCAGGCAGAACTGGAAGTCCTGGCACAGTCAAGGAACTATGATGTGATTGGAATAACAGAGACTTGGTGGGATAACTCACATGACTGAAGTACTGTAATGGATGGATATAAACTGTTCAGGAAGGACAGGCAGGGCAGAAAAGGTGGGGGAGTTGCATTTTATGTAAGAGAGCAGTATGAATGCTCAGAGCTCTGGTATGAAACTGCAGAAAAACCTGAGAGTCTTTGGATTAAGTTTAGAAGTGTAGCAACAAGGGTGATGTCGTGGTGGCAGTCTGCTATAGACCACTAGACCAGGGGGATGAGGTGGAGGAGGCTTTCTTCCGGCAACTAGCAGAAGTTTCTAGATCGCAGGCCCTGGCTCTCATGGGAGACTTTAATCACCCTGATATCTGCTGGGAGAGCAATACAGCGGTGCACAGACAATCCAGGAAGTTTTTGGAAAGTGTAGGGGACAATTTCCTGGTGCAAGTGCTGGAGGAACCAACTAGGGGAAGAGCTGTTCTTGACCTGCTGCTCACAAATAGAGAAGAGTTAGTAGGGGAAGCAAAAGTAGATGGGAACCTGGGAGACAGTGACCATGGGATGGTCGAGTTCAGGATCCTGATACAAGGAAGAAAGGAGAGCAGCAGAATACAGACCCTGGACTTCAGAAAAGCAGACTTTGAGTCCCTCAGGGAGCTGATGGATGGGATCCCCTGGGAAAATAACATGAGGGGGAAAGGAGTCCAGGAGAGCTGGCTGTATTTTAAAGAATCCTTATTGAGGTTGCAGGAAAAAAACATCCCAATGTGTAGGAAGAATAATAAATATGGCAGGCGACCAGCTTGGCTTAACAGTGAAATCCTTGCTGATCTTAAATTCAAAAAAGAAGCTTACAAGAAGTGGAAGATTGGACAAATGACCAGGAAGGAGTATAAAAATATTGCTCAGGCATGCAGGAGTGAAATTAGGAAGGCCAAATCACACTTGGAGTTGCAGCTAGCAAGAGATGTTAAGAGTAACAAGAAGGGTTTCTTAAGGTATGTTAGCAGCAAGAAGAAAGTCAAGGAAAGTGTGGGCCCCTTACTGAATGAGGGAGGCAACCTAGTGACAGAGGATGTGGAAAAAGCTAATGTACTCAATGATTTTTTTGCCTCTGTCTTCACAAACAAGGTCAGCTCCCAGACTGCTGCACTGGGCAGCACACTAGGGGGAGAAGGTGACCAGCCCTCTGTGGAGAAAGAAGTGGTTCAGGACTATTTAGAAAAACTGGACAAGCACAAGTCCATGAGGCCAGATGCGCTGCATCCAAGGGTGCTAAAGGAGTTGGCGGATGTGATTGCAGAACCATTGGCCATTATCTTTGAAAACTCATGGCGAACAGGGGAGGTCCCAGATGACTGGAAAAAGGCTACTGTAGTGCCCATCTTTTAAAAAAGGGAAGAAGGAGGATCCAGGGAACTAGAGGCCAGTCAGCCTCACCTCAGTCCCTGGAAAAATCATGAAGCAGGTCCTCAAGGAATCAATTCTGAAGCACTTAGAGGAGAGGAAAGTGATCAGGAACAGTCAGCATGGATTCACCAAGGGCAAGTCATGCCTGACTAACCTAATTGCCTTCTATGAGGAGATAACTGGGTCTGTGGATGAGGGGAAAGCAGTGGATGTGTTATTCTTTGACTTTAGCAAAGCTTTTGATACGGTCTCCCACAGTATTCTTGACAGCAAATTAAAGAAGTATGGGCTGGATGAATGGACTATATGGTGGATAGAAAACTGGCTAGATCGTCAGGCTCAATGGGTAGTGATCAACGGCTCCATGTCTAGTTGGCAGCCGGTTTCAAGTGGAGTGCCCAAGGGTCGGTCCTGGGGCCGGTTTTCTTCAGTATCTTCATTAATGATCTGGAAGATGGTGTGGACTGCACTCTCAACAAGTTTGCAGATGACACTAAACTTGGAGGAGTGGTAGATACGCTGGAGGGTAGGGATAGGATACAGAGGGACCTAAACAAATTAGAGGACTGGGCCAAAAGAAACCTGATGAGATTCAACAAAGACAAGTGCAGAGTTCTGCACTTAGGTCGGAAGAATCCCATGCACTGCTACAGACTAGGGACTGAATGGCTAGGCAGCCGTTCTGCAGAAAAGGACCTAGGGGTTACAGTGGATGAGAAGCTGGATATGAGTCAACAGTGTGCCCTTGTTGCCAAGAAGGCTAATGGCATTTTGGTCTGTATAAGTAGGGGCATTGCCAACAGATCGAGGGACGTAATCATTCCCCTCTATTCAACATTGGTGAGGCCTCATCTGGAGTACTGTGTCCAGTTTTGGACTCCACACTACAAGAAGGATGTGTAAAAATTGGAAAGAGTCCAGTGGAGGGCAACAAAAATGATTAGGGAGCTGGAGCACATGACTTATGAGGAGAGGCTGAGGGAACTGGGATTGTTTAGTCTGCAGAAGAGAAGAATGAGGGGGGATTTGATAGCTGCTTTCAACTACCTGAAAGGGGGTTCCAAAGAGGATGGATCTAGACTGTTCTCAGTGGTAGCAGATGACAGAACAAGGAGTGAGGGTCTCAAGTTGCAGTGGGGGAGGTTTAGGTTGCATAATAGGAAAAACTTTTTCACTAGGAGGGTGGTGAAGCACTGGAATGAGTTACTTAGGGAGGTGGTGGAATCTCCTTCCTTAGAGATTTTTAAGGTGAGGCTTGACAAAGCCCTGGCTGGGATGATTTAGTTGGGGATTGGTCCTGCTTTGAGCAGAGGGTTGGGCTAGATGACCTGCTGAGGTCTCTTCCAACCCTGATATTTTATGAAAATGGAACCAGATTGCTGGCACTTAAAATAAAAAAAGTTGTTGAGCAGTTTTTAAACTAAGGTCTGGGAGGAAGCTGACCTGTGAGGAGGAGCACATGGTTCAGACAGAGACATCCCTTATGGCAAGATCTACTAATGGAGATTCTCTGTGTCCTAATAAGGAGGAGAGGATGGAAGAAGATAAAAAACAGGTAGGATCTGAGGAGAAACAGTCAAATGAAAAAAAAGTCCCATTCAATTACATCATGTAATGGCAGATAGCTAACTAGTGACAAGTTTTTAAAGTGCTTAAATACCAATGTTAGAAGCCTAAATAATAAGATGGGTGAACTAGAGTGCCTCGTATTAAAGGAGGACATTGATATAACAGAAACTTGGTGGAATGAGGCTAATCAATGGGACACAGTAATATCAGGGTACAAAATATATTGGAAGGACAGAACAGGTTGTGCTGATGGGGGAGTGGCACTATCTGTGAAAGAAAGTACAGAATCAAATCTTAAATGAACCAAACTGTACCATTGAATCTGTATGGATAGTAATTCCATGCTCAAATTATAAGAATATAGCAGTAGGGATATATTACTGACTACCTGACCAGGATGATGACAGTGACTGTGAAATGCTGCGGGAGATTAGAGAGGTTATTAAAATAAAAAACTCAATACTAATGTGGGATTTTAACTATCCCCATATTGACTGGGTACATATCATCTCACGACTGTAAAGATAAAGTTGCTTGACACCTTAAAGGCCTGCTGCTTAGAGCAGCTAGTCCTGGAACCCACAAGAGGCGAGGGAATTCTTGATGTAGTCCTAAGTGAAGCACAGAGTCTGGTTCAAGAGGTGAATATAGCTGGACTGCTTGGTAATTGTGACCATAATATAATTAAATTTAACATCCCTGTGGTGGGGAAAACACCGCAGCTGCCCACACTGAAGCATTTAATTTCAGACAGGGGGAACTACACAAAAATGAGGATGTTAGTGAAATTAAAAGGTACAGGGCCAAAAGTGAAATCTCTGCAAGGTGCATGGAAACTTTTTAAAGACACCATAATAGAGGCTCAAATTAAGTGTATACCCCAAATTAAAATAACATTGTAAGAGAACCAAAAAAGTGCCACTGTGGCTAAAGAACAAAGTAAAAGAAGCAGTGAGAGGCAAAAAGGCATCATTTAACACGTGGAAGTTAAACCCTAGTGAGGAAAATAGAAAGGAGCATAAACTCTGGCAAATGATGTGTAAAAATATAATTAGGAAGGTCAAAAAATAATTTGAACAACAACTAGCCAAAGACTCAGAAAGTAATAGCAAATTTTTTTTTAAGTACATCAGAAGCAAGAAGCCTGCTAAACAGTCAGTGGGGCCACTGGACAATCGAGATGCTAAAGGAGCACTCAAGGATGATGAGCACATTGTGGAGAAACTAAATGAATTCAGTGCATCAGTCTTCATGGCTGAGGATTTGAGGGAGATTCCCAAATGTGAGCCATTCTTTTTAGGCGACAGATCTGAGGAACTGTCCCAGATTGAGGTGTCATTAGAGGAGGTTTTGGAACAATTTTTTTAATTAAACAGTAATAAGTCACCAGGACCAGATGGTATTCACCTAAGAGTTCTGAAGGAACTCAAATGTGAAATTGCAGAACTACTAACTGTACTCTGTAACCTATCATTCAAATCAGCTTCTGTGCCAACTGATTGGAGGATAGCTAATATGACGCCAATTTTAAAAAAGGGCTCCAAAGGTGATCCTGGCAATTACAGGCTGGTAAGCCTGACTTCAGTACCGGGCAAACTGGTTGAAACTATAGTAGAGAACAAAATTGTTAGGTACATAGATGAACATAATTTGTTGGGGAAGAGTCAACATTGTTTTTGTAAAGGAAAATCATGCCTCACCAATCTACTAGAATTCTCTGAGGGGAGTCAACAAGCATGTGGACAAGGGGGATCCAGTGGATATAGTGTACTTAGAGTTTCAGAAAACCTTTGAAAAGGTCCCTCACCAAAGGCTCTTAAGCAAAGTAAGCTGTCATAGGATAAGAGGGAAGGTCCTCTCCTGGATTGTTAACTGGTTAAAAGATAGGAAACAAAGGGTAGGAATAAATGGTCAGTGTTCAGAATGGAGAGAGGTAAATAGTGGTGTCCCACAGGGGTCTGTATTGCACCCAGTCCTATTCAACATATTCATAAATGATCTGGAAAAAGGGGTAAACAGTGAGATGACAAAATTTGCAGATGATTCAAAACTACTCAGGCTAGTTAAGTCCCAGGCAGACTGTGAGAAGCTACAAAGGAATCTCTAAAAACTAGGTGACTGGACAACAAAATGGCAGATGAAATTAAGTGTCGATAAATGCAAAGTAATGCACATTGGAAAACATAATCCCAACTATACATATGAAATGATGTGGTCTAAATTAGCTGTTACCACTCAAGAAAGAGATCTTGAAGTAATTGTAGATAGTTCTCTGAAAACATCCACTCAATATGCAGTGTCAGTCAAAAAAGCAAACAGAATGTTGGGCATCATTAACAAAGGGATAGATAATTAGAAAGAAAATATCATATTGCCTCTATATAAATCCATGGTATGCCCTCATCTTGAATACTACATGGAGATGTGGTTACTCCACCAAAAAAAATAAAATAAATAAAAGACGTATCGGAATTGGAAAAGGTACAGAAAAGGCAAGAAAATGATTAGGGGTATGGAACAGCTTCAGTATGAGGAGAGATTAACAAAAATGTGACTTTTCAGCTTAGAAAAGAGATGAGTAAAGCGGTGATATGATTTAGGTCTATAAAAATCACGACCGGTGTGTAGAAAATAAATAAGGAAGTGTTATTCACTCCTCATAACACAAGAACTAGGGGTCACGACATGAAATTAATAGGCAGCAGGTTTAAAACAAACAAAAGAAAGTACCCATGGCCTGAGTATGTTGTGAAGGCCAAGACTATAACAGGTTCAAAAAAGAACTAGATAAATGCATGGAGGATAGGTCCACCAATGGCTGTTAGCCAGGATGAGCAGGGATGGTGTCCCTAGCCTCTGTTTGCCAAAAGCTGGGAATGAGTGACAGGAAATGGATCACTTGATGATTGCCTGTTCTGTTCTTTACCTCTGGGGCACCTGGCATTGGCCACTGTCAGATGACAGGATACTGAGCTAGATGGACCTTTGATCTGACCCATTATGGCCGTTCTTATGTTTAGGTAATTTCAGCCATAGAGTTCCAGTGGCCACCTGTCTGTCTGGAGATCTTCTTGATGTGTCTACAAAGTGACCCAGACTTCTAATTCCCCTTTTGTACCCCACAAATTACAAAAACATGTCAATCAAGAGTATTGCATAGCTAGTCAAATGGAGCAAAAGCAAAGGTGAGAAGGCATGCCAAAACAGGATGCGGGTTTGTGGTTTTTGGGTCATTTGTCTGGCAGATGTACATATTTCCAGACTGCCTGTTTTTCAGAGTTGAACCCCCGACTCCAAGAAAACAGCCCAGAAGGTTAGGTTCAGAGCACAGAGGGTCAGGTTCACCCCTCCTCTCTTCTGAATTCGCCTTAACTAACCTAAGTTACTGCAAAGATCTTCTAAATAACTGTTCCTAGCAATAAGCAAAGTAATTGATAGACTATCCCAATAGTTGGCAGTGGCTTAGGCATTTAGTTTTTCTTATTTTGTCCCTCTATAGTGGCAGCATTTCTGAAACAAAATATTTCCATTTGGGGGCACTTGCCACAGGACTGAATCCCAGAAATTTTATTTCCCATTTCAAATGATTTATTTTCTGTTCCTTTGGGAGAGGCAGCAACGTCTCCAAAATGAGAATCCAATAGAGAGAAATGGACAAGCAACCCATACAACTCACGCCAGGAACTACATGGGAACTACAAAGGCGATTGGAATAGCAATTAGCAAACTGTTCACCACATACCGTCCCATCAGAAATACAGTAGAACCTCAGAGTTAGAACACCTCAGGAATAGAGGTTGTTCATAACACTGAACAAAATATTATTGTTGTTTCAAAAGTTTACAACTGAACATTGACTAGATACAGCTTTGAAGCTTTATTATGCAGAAGAAAAATGCTGCTTTTAACCATCTTGATTTAAATGAAACAAGCACAGAAACAGGTTTCCTTACCTTGTCAAATCTGTTTTTCAAGTCTCCCTTTATTTTTAAGTAGTTTTTGTTTAACACGGTACTTTAGTACTGCATTATTTATTTATTGTATCTGTGTAGCAAGGTGACCACCCGCTCCAGCCCGGAAGGGGTTGGAAAAGCCCTGCCGAGGGCCAGGGCTGGGCAAGGTAAAACCCTGGCTGATTGGGGGAAGTGGCTGCAGCTGGGGCCATGCCCCAAACTGAGCAGCAGGGCCTTATAAGAAGGCCTGGGATGCCAGAAGAATCAGCAATGCAGCGCTGCTGCGCGCAGCGCTGCCGCGCTAAGTGTAGTCAAGTGCCAGCAGCGCAAAGGGAAAACCTCTCAGCGTCTCTCCAGCTCTCCTCCTGGGCGGGGGGCGGGAGCGGCTGGCGGCGGCGCGCTCCAGCGCGGGGGGCTGACTACACTGGCGCGCTTTGCGCGCGTTTTGCAGCGCTGCAGGGTGTGTTTTCACCCTGCTGCTGCGCGCTGCAAATTTGTAAGTGTAGCCAAGCCCTCAGTCTCTCTCTGACTGGAGAGGGAGACAGGCCTGGCTGCTGGGGAACTCACCCAGGAGCCCTAGAGTGAGGCAGGGCTGGGGAAAGGCCTTGGGAGCTGGGAAGCCCTAGGCCAGCAACTCCCCAGGATGCAGGGCCTAGTTCTAGGCTCACCTAGGCATTGGGCTTGCAGAAGGGCAGCCTGAGGGTGGGTAAAGGCAGCCAGTCCAGACCCCTTTGCCTATGATGAGTGGCTGATACTGCAGTCAGCCCCAGTGAATGGGGGCTAGATGGAGACTGGGCAGTAGCCAAAACTGAGGCGAAGTGGGGATAGTGGGTTGGGGGTTACCCATGGAGGGGAGACACAGATTGGTGGGGTACTGCCAGGGGGCAGCACCTCAGTTAAAGAGGCACTGGGCTCCAGGGAGGGACAGGGGGGCCAGAGGACAGGCGGATCACCGGCCTGCAGAGGGTGCTCCAGGGCTGGAATGAGCTAATTCCTGGAAGTCACCAGCAGGAGGCGCCACAGGGGTGAATCTGCACATCTAAAATCTACTTCTACCTGATTGCGTACTTCCGATTCCAAATGAGGTGTGCAGTTGACTGGTCAGTCCATAACTCTGGTGTTCGTAACTCTGAGGTACTTCTGTATGTAAACATTTAGTTCAAGCAACAGCATTAGAGCTGAGCTTTAAGCTACTCCTCAGGCAGGTGCTGTGCAATCCAGAGGGGGATTGTACCCTGCCCTTGTCCAGCTCCCACTTATTGGGATGACCCAGCATTCACCCTTATGGTTCTTGGCTGAACTTATTGTGTTGGGGAAGGTCCTGCAGGCTAGCCCTGCTCCTGAAGCATGGAGATGAGATTCCTTAAAGATGGGATTCCCTGCATGGTATTTTGTGACCATCTCTGCTCCAGGACTGGTGCACATAGTGTCAATAAACAAGTTACACTAAGGAATTACCAGACTCCAGATCACTAGATTCTCCTCCCATGGCAAACCAATCTGCAAGGCCCTGATTTCTGCTGCTGCTCAGCAAAAGGGAGACAATATTGGGAAATAAATAAACAAACGTTAGCAGGCACTAATCACATCCAAGTTCTGGGGGAGAAATATTTCCATTAGGTTTGTGTGTGTGTGTCTGTGTGTGAAAGAGGAAAAGAGAGCGGGAGAGAAAGATTTCCTGTCATGCAAATCTTTCATTTGCAAAGTACGGATTAAATTTACTTTACATTCAGTCTTCTGTGTGTTTGTTAAACTGCACAGCTTCAACACCCAATCTGGCACACCTGTCTGATTTCATCCATTATTATTCATGCACTTGTTCTGTTGAAAGCAATGGGACAATTTACATGAGTGAAGGTTACTGAGCAGAGGCAGTCTCTGCAGGGCCATACACTTCATGGGCACTGTGTTATATTTCTGACATGAACAGCAATGACCTCATAGAGCAGGGAGCAGAAAGGCAATTCCTCTGGCTGTGGGAGGTTGGTTGCATCAGGAAAGTTGTTTGTACTGTCTGCGCAGAAAACATAGCATTAACTCCCCAGTCTCAGCCCCTTCGGAGGTGGACTCAAGGGAGATGCAGCCTGCCATGGAGAAGGATACAAGTATAAGGAGACATCTGCACTTTGTAAACGAAGGGGGAAGAGCATGTTCTAAGACAGGTCATGGCAGCTGTTCGTCCATTCAGGTAGGTGCAGGTCTATTTACTGAGAAGATCCAGCCTGAGTCCTGGCGGCTGAACCCTGAGATATCAGAACTCATCCTTCAAGCTTCTCCTGTGGTTACAGGTGAGCTCCATCTTCCTGACAGCATTTCTATAGCACCTTCCAGACAGGGCATGTGTGTGCTTTGTGAATATTAGCAAGACAAGGCGGGTGAGGTGATATCTTTTCTTGGACCAACTTCTGGTGGTGAGAGAGACAAGCTTTTGAGGCAAACAGAGCTCTCCTTCAGCTCCATTACTTCACCCACCTTGCATTTCTAATATCCTAGGACTGAACTGGCGACAATAAACCTGCATACAACTTTTGAATTTTAGCCCTTTTGGCTGCAGCTTCTCATGGCAGAGCCAGTTGATGTTAACCGCGCCATTTAACAATGGGGAAATTAAGATATATGTCTTGTGAAAGGTCCTCAGCTGGGGATCTGGCCCATTGACTCCAATGGAGCTAGGGTCGATTGACTGGGATCTGGGACAGTGTGAGTCCCCAGATCACATTTAGCACATGCCAGATGCGCTCTGACTTCAGGGGCAGCATCTTTGTTCCCCAGTTCCCTTCTCGTTCCTGTATTATCAGCCCTCAATCATTACGCAGCGCGAGAGTCACACCCCAGTTAGGGTTGCAGATCAGCCTGGTTTTGCCCTTTCCTAAAATCCACCCTGAAGAGAGCTGTGTGTCATTATTGCTTCAGAGTCAACACAGGGAATGTGACTATGAAACAGAAAAGGCATTGCCAGTCCCTCATCATGTCACCACCACCACCACCACCATCATCATTACATGAAGTAAGGAAGAACTGACTCCATTTCATAATTTATGACATAAACTGATCTCTTGTGGAGGTAAAAATAATTATTCCTTTTCCTGTAGGACACTAAAATTCTGATTTTATCGAGGTCGATTATTAAATTAACTCCCATAAATTCTAACAGGAGACCGGAGCCTAAGGATACTGGGAAGTATTGAAAATCTCATTTGAAGGTTTGAGTTTATGGACTCATTGATTTTGACTTCTCCTAAGACATGACATAATTCTGGCCATGGCCACCAGTGCAATGCTGCTTTGAAGTATCATTGTTAAGCTGTAGTGTGTCAGTGGACAAGATATGACAGCAGATCAAGAAGGGGTCTGATCAGTCACATCACTAATTGGGCTACCAGAGAAATAGGCTGTTGTTATCGTAGTTATGGCTCTGATATAGCAGAGGGTGAGTCTGCAGGGATACCACAGTTCTGTTCTCAGACTGAGACTCCTGGCACTTTACTCTGAAATCTATATTTAGCCTTAACATTTCAGTGGGTAACTGGAAGTGGGGGAGGAGTTTTTGAAAGTTCATGGAATGAATTCCTGACACTTGATTAACTTTCAGCTCTATGTTCTTCCAATTCACTGGCACGGCTTGTTTTCTGGTTCCTAAACTCAACCCATGGCAGACAGAGACCGGGGAAACCAAACGGCCATCACAGAATTCATCCTCCTGGGATTCGGGGATCTCCCTGAGCTGCAAATTCTTCTCTTCCTGCTGTTCCTAGTGATCTACATCGCAACTGTGGCTGGAAACACCCTCATGGTTGTGCTAGTTGTGGCTGATCAGCACCTTCACACCCCCATGTACTTCTTCCTGGGGAACCTATCCTGCTTAGAGATCTGCTATTCCTCCACCATCCTGCCCAGGATCCTGGCCAGTCTCCTGACTGGGGACAAAACTATCTCAGTCAGTGGCTGCATCACACAACTGTATTTCTTTGGTGGTCTGGTAGGTACGGAATGCTATCTGCTAGCAGTGATGTCTTATGATCGGTATTTAGCGATATGTAACCCCCTGCACTATTCAACTCTGATGAATACCAGGTTTTGCCTCCAGTTGGCAGCTGGGTCATGGTTCAACGGTTGTTTGGCTATTACCATCGTTACATTACTCATGTTACAGTCAGTATTCTGTGGCCCGAATGAAATTGACCATTTGTATTGTGATCCCGTCCCACTGATAAAACTTTCCTGTGGAGACACACTCCTGATCATGTTGTTGAATTTCATCCTAGCCTGTGTATTCACCCTGCCTCCGTTCCTGCTAACCCTGACATCCTACGTGTGCATCATCACCACCATCCTGAGAATCCCTTCCACCACTGGGAGGCACAAAGCCTTTTCCACCTGCTCCTCCCACCTCATTGTGGTAACAATTTTCTATGGAACTCTAATGAGTGTCTCCATGCTACCAACACTCGATACACTGAGAGTGCTAAAGAAAGTGCTCTCTCTTTGCTACACGGTCCTGACTCCCCTGGTGAACCCCCTCATCTACAGCCTTAGAAACAGAGAGGTCAGGGAAGCCTTGAGCAAAGCACTCAGTCAATATGTGGCTTTCAAAAAAACATGCAGAGACTCCTAGATTGTTACTGAAGCCGAGGTTTTCAAAGCTGCCCTGCTGATTTAGGCAAAGAGCCCCCACTGATATCAAGTTGAAAACTCCCATTGAATATGTCAGGGCTGATGGGGTGAAGCAATGGAGACGATCTGCATGAAGTTACTGAGGCAGGGTGTTTATGGTCCCCTGCTGTGTCCATGTAACAAAGAGGAACATGAGGTTGTGGAGAATTCTATCCCCCTCTCATGTCCAGCAGCGCAGCACTGACACATACAAGATTCCTTTTTTTCCTGCATGGTGTTGGCTTAACATTCACCTTATGTGAGGAGTGTTGATGGCATCTGATAATGCACAGAGCTGTCTTGTCATGTAAGGCACAAACTCCACTAAATAAAAGTGCAAATCCCTGTGTATATTCCCTGTTGTTCATTGTTACTCTGTGTTCGACAATAACATCTGGTAATTAAATTCCAGCAGCCTAATGCAAATAAAACAGTGTGGGTGACAGTATCAGAAGGTTTGTTGCTGTAAATCATTTCTTGTGCCCCCAAGGACAGACTGGAGGTCAGTGTTTTCCATCTAAGTGGAAGGGCCAGAGAAGGAGGTGACCATAATCATGGTCGCATCATGGAGTTTTTAACTGGGGGTGGAGGGAGACATAATTTTCACCATTTTTTTATTCTCAGCACAAACCCATTTTTGAAGAAAATAGATGTGTGATATTCCTCCCTTACCTTCTGCCAGTAATTGTGAGGTGTCCTGTCATTTAATTTTTGTGATTCAATTTTATTAATTTTCAGAGGGAAACAAGCAATAAACATTGTGATAACCTGTCTGTGGTAACCAGTACCACGGATTTCTTAGGATAGGGAATAGAATTATGCCATTATGCAGCTTTACCTCTTGTCAAAGATGCAAGAGGAGAGAATACAAAATCAGACAAATATTGCACATGTGAGGGTGGGGGGTAACAATACTAAAAAAAAAAAGACAGACAGATTGTGAATAAGAGAAGGTGGGGAAAATGGGAGAGAAGTGCAAGGGAAAAAGCAGAGGTCAGGTGGAATGGAAGTCTGTAATTATTTCCGCATTCTTTATCCAAATATTTTCAAGAACAGGGTTCAAATTTCTTCATATTCACATAGCTCCTCTGTACGACAATGCACTATTCTTTCTTGAGGTATCCCATTATTAATGACTGTGGGTTGTTAAGTTAGTATTTTGGTGAGGACCTGGTAATGGAGCTAGATAGGGTGACATTAACTGACCATTTCCCACCATTGAAAATACAACAGGTTATGAAAATTCTGTGCACTCTGAAAAATCTAGCTGTCTTAAGTTGGGCTACCCAATGGCTGAGACACACAAAAATAAATACATGCTTTCAAATATTGTGAAGAAATCACAATCTAGCCTTTACAAAGCACTCCAGCCACTGCCAATTTAAAGGCCCAATTCTTCCTTGCTCACTCACATGGGGCAGTACCTTATTCTGTGACTAGTCCCATTGATTTAGAATCATAGAAGGTTAGGGTTGGAAGAGACCTCTGGAGGTCATCTAGTCCAACCCCTTGATCAAAGCAGTGAAATAGTATTTCCTAATATCCAACCTTGTCCTCCCCCACTGTAACTTGAGACCACTGCTTCTTGTTCTGTCATCTGCCACCACTGAGAGCACCCTAACTTCACCCTCTTTTGTTACCTATCAGCTCTGTGTTCTTGGGGAACCAGGATGCAGTACCCGGCATGTCTGACTCAGAAAATACTCCCCCGCCACCCTGCCAGCCTCTGATTGAACCAAAAATGATCAGAAGAAAGACTTACAAAAAGCAATGAAAAGGCAGTGGGAGACACACCTAACCCCCCCGCCCCCCTACTTCAGAAGGGATGTGGACAAATTGGAGAGAGTCCACTGGAGGGCAATGAAAATGATGAGGGGGCTGGAGTATATGACTTTCATAGATTCATAGATTCATAGACTCTAGTACTGGAAGGGACCTTGAGAGGTCATCGAGTCGAGTCCCTTGCCCTCATGGCAGGACCAAATACTGTCTAGACCATCCCTGATATACATTTATCTAACCTACTCTTAAATATCTCCAGAGATGGAGATTCCACAACCTCCCTAGGCAATTTATTCCAGTGTTTAACTACCCTGACAGTTAGGAACTTTTTCCTAATGTCCAACCTAAACCTCCCTTGCTGCAGTTCAAGCCATTGCTTTTTGTTCTATCATTAGAGGCTAAGGTGAACAAGTTTTCTCCCTCCTCCTGATGACACCCTTTTAGATACCTGAAAACTGCTATCATGTCCCCTCTCAGTCTTCTCTTTTCCAAACTAAACAAACCCAATTCTTTCAGCCTTCCTTCGTAGGTCATGTTCTCAAGACCGTTAATCATTCTTGTTGCTCTTCTCTGGACCCTCTCCAATTTCTCCACATCTTTCTTGAAATGCGGTGCCCAGAACTGGACACAATACTCCAGTTGGGGCCTAACCAGCGCAGAGTAGAGCATGTGGAGAAGCTGAGGGAACTGGGGTTATTTAGTCTGCAGAAGAGAAGAGTGAGGGGGTGATTTGATAGCAGCCTTCAGCTACCTGAATGGGGGTTCCAAAGTGTTACCAGCTTTGCCCATTACTTTGGGGTATGCTCATTTATTAGTGTTACTTTTTTGGGGGTGGGGGTTCCTGTACTTCTATCAACGTACTGCTTCTGTTACGTGTGTTCTCATGTGGAGCTCTACTTCTCCCTGCTGCAAGTTCCCTCCCAATGGAGCTATCCTGCAGGACCCAGGTTCCCCAGGGCTGGGTTCTTCCAGTCCCACAATCAGATGAGCACACACACGAACACATTAACAGAATGCATCTGAGAGGACTGGGTTAATCAGCATTCCCAAGCTGACCCCTTATGTGTCCCTGGACTCAGTAGTCAAGGTCGAGCAGCAGTTTAAATCTGCCACCCTCATAGGGCCCTGGAATCAACAGATTTGGTCGAGCAGCACTTCACAGCTGCCACCCTCGTATGTCCCAGATTCAGCATGTCCCTATCCCTGCTTTCACGTTACAATTGCTCTGCTAGTAACCCACTTGATGAGCAAACCCCACAGGAATTTCGGGCACTGCAGGAATCTTTTAGCTTAGGTATGAGGAGCGTTGCTGCAGAGTGAATGAGGAAACCAAAAAACACATCCCCAAGGGGGGAAGAGAGCAGGGCAGGTCTGGAAACAGGCAGCAGGATCAATCAGAAGATGAAGTAATAGAATATGAAAACTGGAAGGGACCTCAGGAAGTCTTTGAGTCCCATCCCTTGCTCAAAGCAGGGCCAACCCCCAGAGAGATCTTTACACCAGTTCCCTAAATGGCCCCATCAAGGGCTGAACTCAGAGCCTTGGGTTGAGCAGGTCAATGTGCAAACCACTGTGCTATCCCTCCTACCCCAAATGTTACATGACTGCATTGACTGGGAAATGAACCCAGATTAATGGCTTGGCAATCAGCTATGCTCACCATTATACCACCAATGCAGCCCAGTGGAACTGATGGAGATTTTGGATCCAGGCATCAGAACACTTACTTGAACATGAGTAGGGAGTTTTATAGAGAAACAACAATGGTTCAAGGGAGAACACTAGATTTGTTTATGTGTAAACAAGGGAGATACCAAAGTTGTTTTGTTCAGGCTAGACCATGGGAGCTGCTCATTCCTGGCTATGGACGGTGTTCCTTGGAGGGAGCTCACAATGCAATTAGGGAGCTTCATCAGTTTGGATACCAATAAAGGATTTATTACTAGAATTGGTCTGATAACTACTGAGCTGGGTGTGTGCAGGTGTGGGTTCATTATCATCCTTATCCCATGGGTTTAGCTGTGTCTCCCACTACCTTTTCATTGCTTTTTGTAAGTCTTTCTTCTGATGCATATTTGGTTCAAGCAGAGGCTCTGGGGGGAAGGGGCTTTCGTGAGTCAGACAGGCTGGGTACTGCACCCTGGTTCCCCAAGAACACAGAGCTGCTAGGTAACACTTAAGAGAGAAATCTTTGGTGAGCTTAAACACAAAAAGGAATCTTACAAGAAGTGGAAACTTGGACATATGATTAGGGAGGGGTATAAAATATTGCTCAAGTATGCAGGGGTGTAATCAGGAAGGCCAAAGCACAGTTGGAGTTGCAGCTAGCAAGGGATGTGAAGGGTAACTAGAAGGGTTTCTACAGGTATGTTATCAACAAGAAGAAGGTCAGGGAAAGTGTGGGACCCTTACTGAATGGGGGAGGCAACCTAGTGAAAGATGATTTGGAAAAAGCTGAAGTACTCAATGCTTTTTTTGCCTCTGCCTTCACAGACAAGGTCAGCTTCCAGACTGCTGCACTGGGCAGCACAGTATGGGGAGGAGGTGCGCAGCACTCAGTGGTGAAAGAACAGGTTAAAGACTATTTAGAAAAGCTGGACATGTACAAGTCCATGAGGCTGGATGCAATGCATCCGAGGGTGCTGAGGGAATTGGTTGATGTGATTGTACACCACTGGCCATTATCTTTGAAAACTTGTGGCAATCAGGGGAAGTCCTTGATGATTGGAAAAAGGCAAATATAGTGCCCATATTTTAAAAAAGGAAGAAGAAGAACCTGGGGAACTACAGACTTGTCAGCCTCACTTCAGTCCACAGCAAAATCATGGAGCAGGTCCTCAAGGAATCCATTTTGAAGCACTTGGACGAGAGGAAAGTGATCAGGAACAGTCAACATGTATTCACCAAGGTCAAATCATGCCTGACCAACCTGATTGCTTTCTATGATGAGATAACTGGCTCTGTGGATATGGGGAAAGCGGAGGATGTGATATATCTTGACTTTAGCAAACCTTTCGATGAAGGCTCCCACAGTATTCTTGCCAGTAAGTTAAAGCGGAGTGCCCCAAGAGTCGGTCCTGGTGCCAGTTTTGTTCAATTTCTTCATTAATGATCTGGATGATGGGATAAATTGCACCCTCAGCAAGTTCGCAGATGACACTAAGCTGGGGGAAGATGTAGATACGCTGGAGGGTAGGGATAGGGTCCAGAGTGACCTAGACAAATTGCAGGGCTGGGCCAAAAGAAATCTGATGAGGTTCAACAAGCACAAGTACGGAGTCTAGCACTTAGGATAGAAGAACCCCTTGCATTGCTACAGGCTGGGGACTGACTGGATAAGCGGCAGTTCTGAAGAAAAAGACCTGGTGATTACAGTGGATGAGAAGCTGTATACGAGTCAGCAGTGTGTCCTTGTTGCCAAGAAGGCTAACAGCATATTAGACTGCATTAGTAGGAGCATTGCCAGCAGATCGAGGGAAGTGATTATGCCCCTCTATTCGGCACTGGTGAGGCCACATCTGGAGTATTGCATACAGTTTTGGGCCCCCACTACAGAAAGGATGTGGATAAATTGAAGAGATTCTAGTGGAGGGCAATGAAAATGGTTAGGGGGCTGGAGCACATGACTTAGGAGGAGAGGCTGAGGGAACTGGCCTTATTTAGTCTGCAGAAGAGAAGAGTTGGGGGGAGGGGAGGATTTGATAGCAGCCTTCAACTACCTGAAGGGAGGTTCCAAAGAGGATGGAGCTCGGCTGTTCTCAGTGGTGACAGATGACAGAACAAGGAGTAATGGTCTCAAGTTGCAGTGGGGGAGGTCTAGGTTGGATATTAGGAAAAGCTATTTCACTAGGAGAGTGGTGAAGCACTGGAATGGGTTACCTAGGGAGGTGGTGGAATCTCCTTCCTTAGAGGCTTTTAAGGCCAAGCTTGACAAAGCCCTGGCTGGGATGATTTAGTTGGGGTTGGTCCTGTTTTGAGCAGGGGGTTTGACTAGATGACCTCCTGAGTTCTCTTCCAACCCTAATCTTCTATGATTCTAAATCAAGGGGACTAGTCATAGAATAAGGTACTGCCCCATGTGAGTGAGCAAGGAAGAATTGGGCCTTTAAATTGGCAGCGGTTGGAGTGCTTTGTTAAGTCTAGATTGTGATTTCTTCCCTTATACTGGAAATCAGTTACTGTCACTCATAGCTCCATTGAATTCAGTGGGATTATTTGTGTGTGTAACTATTCATTAATGTGACCAAGGGGGTAAGATGGCCAAGCACTGGTCACTAGCACCCTAGGTGCCAGATTTTAACCAGTGTGACATGAGCTTGAAACACAATCTGCATCCCATTCCCGGAGCTGTGGAGCCCTTAACTGTTCTCATGGTTCTGCTAATAGCACATGGACCAAGCAAACCCATGGTGTAATTCCACTGCCTAGAGTGGAGTTACTCTGGTGTCAAATCTGACCTCCTGATGTTTACATAGAACTAGCTGGATTCACCTCAATGCCCTTTGGAGTTAATAGCTGTTTTGTCTCTCCTGAGGAAGCATTGCCTTAGCCCCAAAGACATTTCTACCATTTGCTTCTCTGGGGCCCAGTGGGGATGAGTGTTGGGGATATTTCTTTCATTAGAATGAAGTCATACATCAATTCTGCTACACATAATGGAACCAGCGCATCAGTGATGAAAGTCAACATAGCTCCATTGACTTGTATGGGGTGAGGCCAATTTTTACACCAGCTGAGAATCTGGCCCAGCAAGTTTTGTTCGTCCTGTTTGATCACTACCACACAGTCTCATTTAATTGCTGTAAATTAACATCAATTTCATTTTAGCCTTAACGAGAGAGAGAGAGAGAGAGAGAGAGAGAGAGAGAGAGAGAGATGGTTTCTCATCACTCCATGAAGCTTGAATTGATCGGGGGTCCCAGGTGGTGGCAGACTTCTCTTAGAGAAGTCCGTAAGCACCTCCTATCTCTATGCATTTAGTGCAATGGGCCAAATTCATCCTGAATGTAACATTGTGCACTCCAGTGGTGCTACACCAATTGAGCCCTCTGAATTTTAACAATCCTCTCTGAAACCTGTTTGAAGTTGGAACATTTTTCATGATCATTGTAAAAGACTTTTTAATAATGCCCCATGGGACCCATTAACATGAACATCCTTTCATTGTTAGCTGATCAGCAGAGCTTCATTTTGAAGAGATCAATTGATAAAAACTACAGATCAATAATGTTATTGTAATAAAAGTCCATAGTGCCATTACATCAGGTAGCTATCAAAGTGCTCAGTTACCAATGTGTTGGGCACCTGAAATACACCTAAAGTGTATATATATTTTGATTTTTATCCATTATGTTGATGCCAGTTTCAAGCTGAATACTAACTGTGAGATGAAGAATATAAAGATAGCAACAGGCAAACAGCCATTTATCCAGGTTACAGCAGCCACTTGGAGGCAAAACCTGGCATTCATAAATGCTGGATAGTGCAGGGGTTTACATATCGCTAAATACCGATCATAAGACATTGCTGCTAGCAGATAGCATTCTGTAGCTGCCAGAACACCAAAGAAGTACATTGTGTGATGCAGCCACTGACTGAGATGGTTCTGTCCTCAGTCAGGAGGCTGTCCAGTATCCTGGGCAGGATTGTGGATGTGTAGCAGATCTCCAAGCAGGACAAGTTCCCCGTGAATAAGGACATCATGGAGGTGTGCAGGTGCTGATCAGCCACTATTAGCACCATGATGAGCCTGATCCTGGCCACAGTTGCCATGTAGATCACTAGGAATAGCAGAAAGAGAAGAATTTGCAGGTCAGGAATCTCCTCAAATCCCAAGAGAATGAATTCTATGATGGCCATTTGGTTTCCCCAGTCCGTGTCTGCCATGGGTTGAGTCTAGGAACCACAAAACAAGCTGTGCAATCGAATTGGTAGAACAGAGAGCTGAAAGTTAATCGAGTGTCAGGAATTCATTCCATAAATTTTCAAAAACTCCCCCCGCCGCTTCCTCTTACCCACTGAAATGTTAAGGCTAAATATAGCTTTCAGAGCAAATTCCCTAGAGTCGCAGTGTGAGAAAAGATCTTTGGTATCCCTGCAGATTCACCTTCTGCTGTATCAGAGCACTCATTATGATTACAACAGCCCATTTCTCTGGTAGCCCAATAAGTGATGTGACTGATCAGACCCCTTCTTGATCTGCTGTCATATTTCATCTACGGACACACTGGGGCTTAAAAATGATTCTTCAAAGCAGCATTGCACTGGTGGCCATGGCCAGAATCATGTTTTGTCTTAGGATGAGTCAAAATCAACGAGTCCATAAACTCAAATCTTCGACTGAGATTTTTCAGTAACATCTAGTTTCCTTAGGCACCGATCTTCTGTTAGAATTTATGGGAGTTAATCTAATAATAGATCTTGGTAAATTCTGAATTTTAGGGTCCTACAGGGAAAGGAATGAACATTCTCATTCCCAGAAGAGATCAGTTTATGTCATAAATTATGAAGTGGAGTCAGGTCTTCCTTACTTCATGTAATGATAATGATGATGATGATTGATGGTGGTGGTGGTGACATGCTGAGGGAATGGCAATGCCTTTTCTGTTTCAGATTTGCATTTCCTGTGTTAACTATTAAGCAATAATAACATACAGCTCTCTTGAGGCTGGATTTTAGGAAAGAGGAAAACCAGGCTGATGTGCAATTCTAATTGGGGTGTGACTCTTTGCACTGCATAATATCAGAGAGCTTATAATACAGGAATAAGAAAAGCACTGGGAAAGAAAGATGCTGCCTCTGATCTCAGAAACAATCTACCATGTGCTAAATGTGATCTAGGCTAGTAACATTTCATTACCACTTGCCCCCCATGAGGACTCACACTGAGCCAGATCCCCCATTGATGTCAATTGGCCATAGCTCAATTGGAGTCAATGAGCCAGTTCCCCAGTTGAGGACCTTTTACAAGACATGTATCTAAATTTCCTCAATGTTAAATGTTGCTATTAACCCTGACTGGCTCTGCTGTGGAATGGTGAGGCAGAAACTGCTAATATTAGAAACTTGTATGCAGTGCTGTTGTAGCCATGTCAGTCTTAGGATATTAGAGATGCAAGGTGGGTGAGGTAATAGACCTGAAGAAGAGCTCTCTGTGGCTCAAAAGCTTGTCTGTCTCATCGCCAGAAGTTAGATAACTTAAAGATATCACCTCACCCATCTTGCCTTGCTAATATTCACAAAGCACACTCATGCCCTGTCTGGAAGGTGCTATAGAAATGCAGTCAGGAAGATGGAGCTCACCTGTAACCACAGCAGAAGCTTGAAGCGATGAGCTCATATGTCTCAGAGTTTGCCTGCCAGGTCCCAGGATCCAATGCTCAATTTCTTGTCTCTCATCATTCTGCAGAAACTACATTTAATCAGTACGGAGACCTGTATTTATTTTAATGGACGGACTTCTGCCACAATCTGTTTTGAACCCCTTTTTAGTCCTCTGTTTACAAAGTGCCTCCTCATACTTGTATCCTTCTCCATGGCAAGCTGCGTCTCCCTTGATTCCACCTCTGAAAAGGCTGCGCCTGGGGAGTTAGCACTGTGGTTTCTGTGCAGACAGTACAAACAACTGTCCTGATGAAATCAACCTTCCACACCCAGAGGAATTGCCTTTCTGCTCCCTGCTATATGAAGTCATTGTTCTGCATGGCTAAAATGTAACACAGTGTCCTGCAGAGACTGAGTCTGCTCAGTAATCTTTACTCATTGCAACTCTCCCTTTGCCTTCAATGGAAAAATTCCATGAATAGCAATAGCTAAGATGAGTCAGGCTCACCAGATTAGGTGTTGAAGATGTGCAGTTTAACAAAGACGCTGGAAACTGAATTTAGAGTAAATATAAGCTGTAGTTTGCAATTGAAACATCTGGATGAAGTAAATTGCTCTCTGCATCTCACTCTCTCTTTCTCACCCAGAAACCCACAAACGCAATGAATATATTTATCCCAAGGAACTTGATGTGATTACTAACTGCTAATGTATACCTATTTACTTAACAGTATCAAGGATCAATTTGAAAAAACTGTATTTAGGTTATAAACTGTAAACAGGAACTTGAGGGAATGGTGTAATAAATGCATGAAATATGTACATTTTGCAGCCATTTGCCTCACCCAGGCAGTCAGGGAGTTGACTCATATCACAGACAATCATGAGCCATTGTTTATGGGATCTGTCACCTGTTATGACACAGAGTCTGCCTGGACAGTGAAAATGAATATTCAAGGCAAGGCTATGACTTTATAAATTACTCAGGAGTCAGCACCACAGTCATTGCAGAATGAGGTTGTGGTGGGTTTTCACCCTTGGAGTGAAGTCTAGGAGCTGGTGGAACCACTGTGCCCTCTAGCCATCCAGGTGGGCTGGCCACTCTTATACTGCTCTTCTGGTGACACACACACAGCCTCTCCAAGCCCTATCACCCATCACAACAGCAGATGGTGCCACAACCCAACTAAGATACCTGAGTGCTTTACCTAAGCCACTCAAGGACAGACAGCCAATTTCACAGCTCCCCAGCCATGCACTCCCACTGGAGTATAAACCCAGAATTATACCATTTTACACTGCACAGGGATCTGTACAATGTAAGCTCATTAATATAGTTTGCTTTCCTCTTGATGTGGTAAAGATATGCACAACAAGGTGAGATTTTCCCCAGACACTTCACTTGAAACTCACTTGTAAAGAAAAAACATAAAACAGGTTTATTGACTACAGAAAGATAGATCTTAAGTGAGTATAAGTGATAACAAACAGATCAAAGCAGATTACCTAACAAATAAACAAAAATACAAACTAAGCATAACATACTAGAAGGATAGGGCTTGAATTAGCAATTTCTCACCCTGACTGATGATACAAGCAGTCCTCCAAGTTTCCATATACAGGATAGAAATCCAGGATAGATAGGCCAGCACTTCCTCCAGTTCAGTCTTTGTTCCTCAGATGTTTCCAGGAGTTCTTCTTGTGTTGGGAGTGAGGCCAAGAGACGATGTCACAACCCACCTTCCATAGCTTTTCCATAAGACAGGAACCCTTTGTTTCAAACTCAGTTCCCAGTCTAATTTGTGGAAAAATACAGGTACCAAAATGGAGTTCAGTGTCAAGTGCTTTGGTCACATGCCCTTGAATGCCTTGCTGGCTCATAGCACCCATTACTTACCGGCTGGCTGAAACATTTACAGGAAGGCTAAGCTGTTCCATGGTCCATTGTCTTTAATGCTTAGCCATCAACACTGTCTAGCTTCTTCATTGTTATACCTGAAGGTGTAGCTATGTATGTTACCCAGAATAAGTACATTTGAAATACAGATACCTAGTCAATACTCATAACTCCAGATATTAAAATGACACATGCGCACAAATAGGATACTCATACTCATCAAATTATAACTTTTCCATAGACACCTCACAAAACATGTTTTGTACAAGATGTATCGTAATTATGTCATAATCATATCATAACTATACAACTATGACGAATATGGTGTGCAGTGTCACAGAGGTCACCTGACACAGCTCTGACTAGCCCTGGAGGTATTCTGATCTTTATGGGCAATTTACCACAGAAACAACTCACAAAGACAGAAGCCTATGCATTCAGAGTGCATGTAATCAAGGATCAAGGACCAACAACCTTGTCAGCTGCAGCAAGGCAGTCATGACAGGCCTAGTGAGAAAGGTGGAAGAACTCAAGAGAGGATTTAATGATACTGGACTTTTGAAAGGCAATCCAGTAAAAATCAAATTGAGAAACAATGCTGAACAAGACACTGTACAAATATCTCTACCAAAGAGCCCTTGTAGCTGCACGTTTATGTGTATGCAGAGGAAATCATTACCTGGTGATAGTGGACTATTTTTCTGGCTATATAGAAAACATAGAATCATAGAAGTGTAGGACTGGAAGGGATCTTGAGAGGTCATCTGGTCCAATCCCCTGCACTCTTGGCAGGACTAAGTATTATCTAGACCATCCCTGACAGGTGTTTGTCTAACCTGCTCTTAAAAATCTCAAATGATGGAGATTCCACAACCTCCTTGGTAAATTTATTTCAGTGTTTTTCCTAATGTCCAATCTAAACCACCCTTACTGCAATTTAATCCATTGCTTCTTTTCCTGTTCTCAGAGGTTAAGGAGAACAATTTTTCTCCCTCCTCCTCGTAACAACCTTTTACTGACTTGAAAACTATTATCATGTCCCCTCTTTGTCTTCTCTTCTCCAGACTAATAATAATGTACTGAAAGACATAACACGTCACAGTGTAATTGACGAACAGAAATGCACTTTTGCTCACTTTAGTATCCTATAACAAGAAGTGATGGACAATGGGCCATAATTCACTGGAAGGCCTGGAATTCCACTTCTTCTTAGCAGAAGGGAGACAATATTGTTAAATAAATAAGTATACAGTAGTAATTACTAATCACATCCTACTTCCTTGGGAGAAAAATTTCAGTTGCGTTTGTGTGTCTGTCTGTGTGTGATAGAATGAGAGCGAGAGCGAGAGATTTCCTTTCATCCAAATATTTCTATTTTAAACTACAGATTAAATTTAATTTACATTCAGTTTCCTGTGCTTTCGTTAAACTTCACAGCTTTAACACCCAGTCTGCTAGACCTGACTGATTTTAGCCATTGTTATTCATGCACTTTTTTGCCATTGAAGGTTATGGGACAACTGATATGAGTAAAGATTACAGAGCAGAGTCAGTCTCTGCAGGGTCATGCACACCATGAGCTCTGTGTTACATTTCAGTCATTCAGAGCAATGATCTCTGAATGACTGAAAGCAGAAAGTCAATTATTCTGAGTTGTGGGAGGTTGGTTGCATCAGGACAGTTGTTTGTACTGTCTGCACAGAAAACACAGAGCTAACTCCCCAGGCTCAGCCCTTCAGAGGTGGACTCAAGGGAGACGGAGCCTGCCATGGAGAAGGATACAAGTCTGAGGAGACGTCTGCATTTTGTACATTGAGGGGGAAGAGCCTGTGCTAAGACAGATCACGGCAGCTGTTTGTCCGTTCATGTCCATGCAGGTCTCTCGACTGAGAAGATCCAGATTCTGCAGAATGATGAGACAAAAACCGCAGCTGAAGAACCTGAGTTCTGGCAGCTAAACCTAGAGACATACGAGCTCATTGCTTCATGCTTGAGCCATCCAGGTTAGTTTCCTGACTACCTTTCTATATCACCTTCGAAACCGGGGCATGAATGTGTTTTGTGAAATATTAAGAGTTTTGGCCTTAACTTCCCACAGCAGTGCCAGTCCATGTTAATAGAACCATTTAACAATGGGGAAATTGAGATACATGTCTTGTGAAAGGTCCTCAGCCAGGGATCTGGCCCATTGACTCCAATGGAGCTACAGCCAATTGACTCCAGCTGGGATCTGGCTCAGTGTGAGTCCCAATGGTGGAGTGGGGGTGGCGAGTGGTGATAAAATGTGAGTAGCCAAGATCCCAGGGTAGCACATGTCAGATGGTTTCTGAGTTCAGAGACAGCATCTCTCTAGCCCAGTGCCCTTCTTGTTCCTGTATTATCAGCCCTCAGTCCTTATGCAGTGCGGAGAGTCACTCCCCAGTTAGAACTGCAGATCAGCCTGGTTTGCCCTGTCCTGAAAGCCACCCTGAAGAGAGCTGTATATTATTATTGCTTCATAGGCAACACAGGGAACTCGAATAGAAAACACAAAATGCATTGCCAGTCCCTCTGCATTGCCTCCTCTTCATTATTATTATTACATGAAGTAAGGAAGAACTGACACCACTTCATAATTTATGACAAACTGATCTCTTGTGCGGGGATGAAAATAGTTATTCCTTTTCTTATAGGACACTGAAATGCTCAGTATGCCAAGATCTATTATTAGATTAACTCCCATAAATTCTAACAGACTCTAGATGGTATTGAAAACCACACTCCAAGATTTGCACTGATGGAGTTTTTGATTTTGACTCCTCCAGACATGACATGATTCTGGTCATGGCCATAAGTGGAACACTGCTTTAAAGGATCATTGTTAAACCCCAGTATGTCAGTAGATGGGATATGACAGCAGATCAAGAACAGGACTGACCAGTCACATCACTAATTGGGCTACCAGAGAAATGGGCTGTTGTTATCGTATTTATTGCTCTGATACAGCAAGGGTGAGTCAGCAGGGAGACCAAAGTTCTGTTCTTGGACTGAGACTCCAGGCACTTTGCTCTTGAGTTTCTATTTAGCCTTAACATTTCAGCGGGTAACCAGAAGCAGGGGAGGAGTTTTTGAAAATTTATTAAATGAATTCCTGACACTTGATGTTCTACTGATTTGATTGCACAGTTCATTTTATTGTTCCTAGACTCAACCCATGGCTGACACAGGCTGGGGAAACCAAACAGCCATCACAATATTCATCCTCCTGGGATTCAGGGATATTCCTGACCTGCAATTTTTTCTCTTCCTGCTGTTCCTAGTGATCTACATTGCAACGGTGGCAGGAAACATCCTTGTCACAGTGCTCATTGTGGCTGATCAGCACCTTCACACCTCCATGTACTTCTTCCTGGGGAACTTGTCCTGCTTGGAGATTTGCTACAGCTCCACCATCCTGCCCAGGATGCTGGCCCATCTCCTGACTGGGGACAGAACCATCTCAGTCAGTGGCTGTATCACACAAATTTACTTCTTTGGTGTTCTGGCAGCTACAGAATGCTATCTGCTAGCAGCAATGTCTTATGATCGGTATTTAGCTATATGTAAACCCCTGCACTATTCAGCTCTGATGAATGCCAGGTTTTGCCTCCACTTGGTGGCTGGGTCCTGGTTAAATGGTTGTTTAGCTACAACCATCTTCATATTATTCATGTCACAGTTAATATTCTGTGGCCCGAATGAAATAGACAATTTCTACTGTGATGTCATCCCAGTGATTAAACTCGCCTGCAGTGACACACGTCTGATGGTGTTGCTGGATTTTATCCTAGCAGGTGTATTCACCCTGCCTCCGTTCTTACTAACCCTGACATCCTATGTTTGTATCATCAACACCATCCTGAGAATCTCTTCCACCACCGGGAGGCAGAAGGCCTTTTCCACCTGCTCCTCTCACCTCATTGTGGTGACAATTTACTATGGGACCATAGTGAGTGTCTCCATGCTACCAACACTTGATACACTGAGTGTGCTAAAGAAAGTGCTCTGTCTTTGCTACACGGTCCTGACTCCCCTGGTGAACCCCCTCATCTACAGCCTGAGAAACAGAGAGGTCAGGGAAGCCTTGAGCAAAACATACAGTAAATGTGTGGCATTCAGAAAAATCTGCAGAGATTCCTAGATCAATCACTGAGGCTGAGATGTTCACAGCTGCCCAAGTGATTTAGGCAAACAGCCCCCACTGCAACTAAGTTGAAAATTCCCATTGAATATGTCAGCACTGATGTGAAAAAGAAATGGACATAATCTGCATGGAGTGACTGAGGCAGAGTGTTTATGGTCCCGCACTGTGTCCATGTAACATATAGGAACATGAGTTTTGTGTACAGTTCTTTAACCTGTTTTAACCTACTGTTCAGCAGTGCAGCACTTATACATACAAGATGCTGATATTTTCTCCATGGTGTTAGTTGCACATTCACCCCGGGTGAGGAGGGTTTATCACATCTGATAATACTGAGCTGTCACATTGTGTAAGGCACAAACTCCACTAAATATCAAAGCAAATCTCTGTGTAGATCCCCTGTTGTTCATTGTTTCTCTGTTTTAGCCAATGAAATCTGGTAATCAAATTCTGACAGCCTAATACAAATAAAACACAGAGAGTGACAGTATCATAAGATTTGTTTTTCCAAATTATTTCTTATACCCCCTGTGGCGGGCTTGGCACCACAGCGCCCCTTTGTGGCAGGGGTAGGATGGGGTGTCGGCGCCTCACCACTCTCCAGTCCTTGCGTTCGCCTCTCTACGGGCGATCGGTTACAGCCCCTTGTCCTTCTTCCTCTCTACCACCTCTGTCTGGTGGGGAAGCGTGGCCTAGCGGCTAGAGTGCATACAATCCCCCTTCACAGGCGGGGTAGCGTGGCCTAGGAGCCAGAGTCCATACACACCCCCTTTGCAGGTGGGGTAGTGCGGCCTAGGGGCCAGAGTCCATACAATCCCCCTTCACAGGCGGGGTAGCACGGCCTAGCGGCCAGAGTCCATACACACCCCCTTCACAGGTGGGGTAGTGCAGCCTAGGGGCCAGAGTCCATACAATCCCCCTTCACAGGCGGGGTAGCACGGCCTAGCGGCCAGAGTCCACAGAATCCCCCTTCACAGTTCGGGGGTAAGCTGGGGAAACCTAACACTCGAGCATGCCCATTGGCAGTTCAGAGCCCTAAGGTGGAAACCAGACATGTCATTTACCCGACACGCCTACCACATTGTGAAAAATTGGGATGCCTGGATATCAGGAGCAAGTGTTAAATCTCCAGAAGAGTTGCCCTTCCTAATGAAAATGGAGCCATTCTTAGAGGGTGTTCCTGAGGAAATTGAAAGGTACATCCTAGATCGGAAGCCCAAAACTGTAATCGAGGAGGGGGAGATTGGAACCAAATGGGTGGAGGTGGCAGAAAAGAAAAAAACTGGTAGCACTTGGAGCGAATATAAGAAGGGGCAACTCAAAACAAAACCCTATCACCGTGGGCAACCCAAGGCCCCACCTCCATCCCAAAGAAAACCCCACACACCCCTTCCAGCAGCTCCCATTGGCCCGGAGCAGTGATCAGCAGCCAGTGGGAGCCGCGATTGGCTGGACCTGAGGATAGTGCGGGTTGAGGGACTTACTGGCTGCTGCTTCCAACAGCTCCCATTGGCTCAGAGCAGCAATCGCTGCTTCAGGCCAAGGCCACCTTTTCTTTGGCTTTTAGTGTTTCTTATACACCCGACCCCCTTTTCTCCTCCTGACTAGTTGCTTGACCTACTCTTGGGAAAGGAGTTTTACATTCATATATCAAACGCTTACCATATCCAGCAACATTTTAACTCTATTTCTTATCTTTTCTCATTATTCTAAAAAAACCCATCTGGCTGGGCAGAAGCAAAACACAGTGTCTTTGTTCTTTGTTCACACATGTTAGTAAGGATATAAAAAATATCAAAAGTCGAATGGGCAAACAAACCCCCAAATTATATCTCAGGCTCACAGACAGGCCTAAATACTATATTACCATCACTAACACAGACCCCCTCATCATAAGGAATGCACTAGACTGATGGGAAATCCTGGCTAAACGTCTGAGAACTGCTGCTCTTGTTGTATCTGCTGTTGTTGCCACCAATGTTGCAATCATAGAAGATTAGGGTTGGAAGAGACCTCAGGAGGTCATCTAGTCCAACCTCCTGCTCTAAGCAGGACCAACACCAACTAAATCATCCCAGCCAGGGCTTTGTCAACCCGGGCCTTTAAAACCTGTAAGGATGGAGATTCCACCACCTCCCTAGGTAACCCATTCCAGTGCTTCACCACGCTCCTAGTGAAATAGATTTCCTAGGGCATGTCTACACTTACCTCCAGAGCAATCGATCCAGCAGCACTCTCCCGTTGACTCTGGAACTCCACCGGAGCGATAGGCGCAGGCGGAGTTGAAGGGGGAGCATCAGCAGTCAACTTACCGCAGTGAAGACACCGCAATAAGTAGATCTAAGTACGTTGACTTCAGCTACATTATTTAAATAGCTGAAGTTGCGTAATTTAGATCGATCCCCCTCCCCAGTGTAGATCAGGCCCTAATATCCAACCTAGACCTCCCCCACTGCAACTTGAGACCATTGCTCCTTGTTCTGCCATCTGCCATCACTGAAAACAGCCGAGATCCATCCTCTTTGGAAACCCCCTTCAGGTAGTTGAAGGCTGCTGTCAAATCTTCCCTCACTCTTTTTTTCTGCAGACTAAATAACCCCAGTTCCCTCAGCCTCTCCTCATAAGTCATGTACCACAGCTCCCTAATCATTTTCGTTGCTCTCCGCTGGACTCTCTCCAGTTTATCCACATCCCTTCTGTAGTGGGGGAACCAAAACTGGATGCAATACTCCAGGTGTGGACTCACCAGTGCCAAATAAAGGGGAAAAATCACTTACCTTGATCTGCTGTCAATGGTCCTACTAATACAGCCCAATATGCCATTGGCCTTCTTGGCAACAAGGGCACATTGCTGACTCATATCCAGCTTCTCATCCTCTGTAATCCCCAGGTCCTTTTCTGCAGAACTGCTGCTTAGCCAGTCGGTCCCCAGCCTGTAACAGTGCATGGGATTCTTCCTTCCTAAGTGCAGGACTCTGCACTTGTCCTTGTTGAAGCTCATCAGATTTCTTTTGGCCCAATTTTCCAATTTGTCTAGGTCACTCTGGACCCTATCCCTACCCTCCAGCATACCTACCTCTCCCCCCAGCTTAGTGTCATCTGCAAACTTGCTGAGAGTGCAATTCATCACATCATCAAGATCATTAATAAACATGTTGAACAAAACCGGCCCCAGGACCGACCTGTGGGGCACTCTGCTTAATACTGGCTGCCAACTAGACATCGAGCTGTTGATCATTATTCGTTGAGCCCAACAATCTAGCCAGTTTTCAATCCTACTTATAGTCCATTCATCCAATCCATACTTCTTCAACTTGCTGGCAAGAATACTGTGGGAGACAGTATTGAAAGCTTTGCTAAAGTCAAGATATATCACATCCACCACTTTCCCCATATCCACAGAGCCAGTTATCTCATCATAGAAGGCAATCAGGTTAGTCAGGCATGACTTGACCTTGGTGAATCCATGTTGACTGTTCCTGATCACTTTCCTCTCGTCCAAGTGCTTCGAAATGGATTCCTTGAGGACCTGCTCCATGATTTTGCTGTGGACTGAAGTGAGGCTGACAAGTCTGTAGTTCCCCAGGTTCTTCTTCTTCCTTTTTTAAAATATGGGCACTATATTTGCCTTTTTCCAATTGTCGAGGACCTCCCCCGATTGCCACGAGTTTTCAGAGATGGCCAATGGCTCTGCAATGAAATCAGACAACTCCCTCAGCACACTTGGATGCATTAGATCTGGACCCATGGACTTGTGCGTGTCCAGCTTTTCTAAATAGTCCTTAACCTGTTCTTTCAACACTGAGGGCTGCTCACCTCCTCCCCATACTGTGTTGCCCAGTGCAACAGTCTGGGAGCTGACCTTGTCTGTGAAGACAGAGGCAAAAATAGCATTGAGTACTTCAGAGTACATCATCTCTCACTAGGACCTGGTCTACATTAGGGTGGGGGGTCGAACTAAGGTACGCGACTTCAGCTACGCGAATAGCGTAGCTGAAGTCGAACTACCTTAGTTCGAACTTCTTACCTGTCCAGACGCCGCGGGATCGAAGTCCGCGGCTCCCCCGTCGACTCCGCCACCGCCGTTCGCGGTGCTGTAGTTCCGGAGTCGACGGGAGTGCGTTCGGAGTTTGAACTATCACGTCTAGATTAGACGTGATGGTTCGAACTCCGAGAAGTCGAACGCTACCCATCGACCCGGCCGTAAGTATGGACGTACCCTAGGTTGCCTTCCCCATTCAGTAAGGGTCCCATACTTTCCCTGACCTTCTTCTTTTTGCTAACATACCTGTAGACACCCTTATTTTTACCCTTCACATTTCTTGCTAGCTGCAACTCCAATTGTGCCTTGGCCTTCCTGATTACACCCCTGCCTGCTCTAGCAATATTTTTATTCTCATCCTTAGTCATCTTTCCAAATTTCCACTTCTTGTAACCTTCATTTTTTACTTTAAGCTCACCAAAGATTTCACTGTTAAGCCAAGCTGGTCACCTGCCATATTTGCTATTCTTTCTGCACACTGGGATGGTTTGTTCCTGCGCCCTCAATAAGGCTTCCTTAAAATACAGCCAGCTCACCTGGACTCCTTTTCCCCTCCTATTAGCCTCTCAAGGGATCCTGTCCATCAGTTCCCTAAGGGAATCAAAGTCTGCTTTTCTGAAGTCCAGGGGCCATATTTTGCAATCATGCTGTTGTGTGTGATTTCATTTCCAGTGGCTATACTTTATAACAGCACACACCTAGCAGTAGGTAAGAAGTGAGGAAAGATGTGATTATGCTGTCTAGGGCCACTAGAGGGCAGAGGAATGGGATAGGTGTGAGGGTGCTGCCCAATGGATACCGACTGAAATGGAAGTGTAAGACTGGAGAAGTCATGCTGCCTAATGACCAATGGAGGGAAGTGGAAAGGGAGGTGAAGCTGTAGAATGGTGTATAAGTGTCAAGGAAAAGGCCCTGAAGACAACAGGACCTCGATGCTAACTAATGAATGGTGCATAGTAGCAGATGTTAAGGAAGGAGAAATGGGCTGTTATACTGAATAATGGGCAGGAGGGGGCACAAGAGAGGGAAGATTTAGAAGGAGGCATCTATAACAAGAAGAAGAAGAAGAATCCACTTGAGGAGAGCAGATGGTCAAAAGAGCGTAACAGGCTGTCGTGTTGTGAAATCAACCCTAGATGGTGGCTGAGTAGCAAAAATGAGAGGTCAGAAATAGTAAACAGTGACCAATGGATTTCAGTAGCCAATAAACCATCCATAAAATGTTCACTAGGTGGCAGCATAGTGCAAGAATTAAATGTGGGCTAGTATTCTCTGAAATGCCCACTAGATGGCAGCATCTATTGACTTTTAATAAAGGGGCAGTGCAAGTACAGTAGAACAGCCCATCTCCTGGGACAGGTATCTTCCAAAAAATGTAAGCTGGCGTTTAATCATCATCTAAAATATTTTCCCCATAGGATCAATAGACTTAAAATAAGCTGAAATTATACAAGGAGCATTGTCTGCAAGTCCTATTATTCAGGTCCCATTGGGCATTGTTAGCCCCAAAGCTTTGGAGAAACAAAATTAACCAAGTGGGAGAATGGCTGAAGCAGGACCCTAGTAAAAAGCATGAAGACATCAATGGTAGATGCTGGTCTCTTTACTGAGAAGATCCAGTTTCTGTAGAATGATGAAAGACAAGAACCTCAGTGGAACCTGAGTCCTGTCCCCCAAACACTGAGAAACAGGAGTTCACCAACTCAAGCTGTGGGAGCTGTGGTACATGACTTACGAGGAGAGGGAACTGGGGTTATTTAGTCTGCAGAAAAAAAGAGTGAGGGAAGATTTGACAGCAGCCTTCAACTACCTGAAGGGGGTTTCCAAAGAGGATGGCTCTCGGCTGTTTTCAGTGATGGCAGATGGCAGAACAAGGAGCAATGGTCTCAAGTTGCAGTGGGGGAGGTCTAGGTTGGATATTAGGGCCTGATCTACACTGGGGAGGGGGATCGATCTAAATTACGCAACTTCAGCTATTTAAATAATGTAGCTGTAAGTCAACATACTTAGATCTACTTATTGCGGTGTCTTCACTGCGGTAAGTTGACTGCTGATGCTCCCCCTTCAACTCCGCCTGCGCCTATCGCTCCGGTGGAGTTCCAGAGTCAACGGGAGAGTGCTGCTGGATCGATTGCTCTGGAGGTAAGTGTAGACATGCCCTAGGAAAACTATTTCACTAGGAGCGTGGTGAAGCACTGGAATGGGTTACCTAGGGAGGTGGTGGAATCCCTACGTATGTGTCGTCATCAGCATCCTGATTGGTTGGCAAAAGGCCTTTTCCACCTGCTCCTCTCACCTCATCATACTGACAGTTTTCTATGGGACCATAATGATTCTCTACAAGTTATCAAAAACCAACACACTGAGAGCCCTTAACAAAGTGTTCTCTGTCTTCTACACAGTTCTGACTTCTATGGCCAACCCATTCATATACAGCCTGAGAAACACAGAAGTGAAGGAGAGTATAAGAAAAATAGTAAATGTCTAGATTTTACAAGAAATCAGCAATCCCGAGGGTTTTTTTCTTTCTGTAGAAAGTGAAAATGGTGAGATGCACAGCTGATTCATTGTTTTATTGAGATAGATCCTGTGTGGTCCCTAGTGCTAGCTAGGTCTTTGGGAATGTGCTGCTGTCATATTTTAGGACATGCAATGATCTGGAATGGTAATATCAGTGAATGCCAGGATCTTTATTTTATAATACCTGTTTTGAGTTAGGAAATTCCATATACTCGTCGTCAATCCCTGGGAGTTTGAGGATGATTGTTTTCCAATAAAATGATAGCCGGTTATTGATGGTGGACTAATGAGGGCTATCCAGGATTAACAGAGCTTGTCAGAGTTGGGGCAGACAGTTCCCAATGGAAGGGGCGGATCTGGATTGGTAAATCAGGCTGCAGCATGTTCTTTCCTCATTTCCTGGTTCTTTGTCTCCATTGGATCTCAAAATACTGGCACCCTTACCACAAAAATCCTTTTCTATTTTGATCGATCAAGGGCTTGGGTTTCCTTTGGGTTTATGTCAACATAGCACTTCTCCATGCTGACTTTGAGAATGTTTGTAAGCACTTTTTTGCCTGCCCCCTCCATACATTAAGCCCATATGAGAATATAGTAGAAAAGAACTATTTATGCTCAGATTTTCAAAGGATTCTCAGACGATTAGTTGTGCAGTTTTCAATGGGACTTAGTTACCCAACTCCCTTAAATTCCTTGAAAATCCAGCTGAATGACAAAATATTTGAAAGTATACATTTATTTTTCAATATCTCAGCGATTGTGTAGCCCCACTTGATACACCAAGATTTTTCAGAGTGCACAGAATTTTCATAACCTGTTGTGTTTTCAATGGTGAGAAATGTTAATGTCACCCTATCTAGCTACAGTACCAGGTCCTCACCAAAATACTAACTGAACAACCCACAGTCATTAACAATGAGATACCTCAAGAAAGAATAGCTTATCAACACAGAAAGCAACTATGTGAATTTGAAGAAATTCGGACCCTGTTTTTTGAAACATTGGTAGAAAGAATGTGGAAATAATGTCAGGCTTCCATTCCACCCGACCTCTGCTTTTTCCTTTGCACTTATCCCCCATTTTTCCTACCTCCTCTTATTGCCAATTTGTGTCTTTTTTTAGTATTGTTACCCCCACCCTCATATGTGCAGTGTTTGTCTAATTTTGTATTCTCTTCTCTTGCGTCTTTGACAAGAGGTAAAGTTGCATAATGGCATAATTCTATTCCCTATTCTATGAAATGCATGGTAGTGGTTACGATGGACAGGCTGCCACAATGTTTATTGGCTGTTTCCCTCCAAAGATTTATAAAATTGAATCACAAAAAAAAAAATGACAGGACACCTCACAATTACTGGCAGAATGTAGGGGAGGAGTATCCCCATATTGTGCAAGGCAGATTATGTCACACTCCCAGACCCACACAGAAGGTCTGTGGCTGAGCAGGGAATGGAATCTAGGAGTCCTACATCATGGTCCAGTGTCCTATCACAGCATCATCCTTCTGATCAAGACGGAGAGGTTGAGAAACAGTCATTTATTCTCTGCAAGAGCCATTGGATGGTGAACGAGGCAACTGATGATGGATGCTGTGTTGTATAATGGCTACCCTGGTGGAGGGTGAGGGATGGAAAAGATTGGCTATACTGTATAATGGGCACTAGGGACAGCAGGTGGTAAGGGGTGGGGAAGGGGTGGCAATGCTGTATAATGAGCACTTGGGAGGAGCAGTAATTCTGATAAATGCCCTCTTAAATGCAGTTTCATGAATATTGACAAAGCAACATTGTTGTTTTAATTATTTTTTCCATAATAGAACAATCCGGGAACCTGTCCCCATTGTGCTCTGCCATGTCTAAACACAGAATGAGAGACAGTCTCAGAGAGCATCCAATTTAAATAGACATGACAAACCCGGGGTGTGGACAGGGCTATAACTAGGCTTTGGACTTTGGAGGGGTTCTAAGCTGAGAATTTGGTCCACTCTGTTGCTGGAAACATTTGGTTAGAATGTCACCTTGAACCAAGTCTAGTTTGTTAGGTTACTAGAAAGTATTTTATCTTCATTTCTCTTATAAACATTATTGACTTTAAACACTTGTCCTCACTTAAAATCTACCTCTTTGTCCCCTCACCATTCTCTATCTTAATCCTTTTAGATTTCTTACAAATAGTCTTTTTCTTAAGCAGGGTCCTGTAACGTTTTGTGCGGACCAGACAGTCAATGTAACGCTGTAAGCAGGCATCTTCCGGTTTGGTCATTTTCTTTAAAACACAGTCAGGGTCTCCACTGAATTGCACAACATTTATCAAGGTCACCCGTTGTGCTAAATGTTCTTGGGTTAGGCACAGACATTGCATAGCATAACCTATGGCAATAACAGTGTATAATAAGCTTTCAAATACAGCTCAGCACACAGGCCCCGGAGCTTGCAGTTTATATCCACTGAAGTCCAAGTCACACAGTCATGGTGCCATTGGGCTGGCACATCTGATGACATAGCCCTCACAATCTTTGAAAAGCTTTTCCCTAAGACAGTGATTAAGGACAGCATAAACAGCAATGCATACAATAGCTGCATGACTTTACACTCTTGACATAACACTGGCTCAGTTATCATAGAATCATAGAATATCAGGGTTGGAAGGGACCTCAGGAGGTCATCTAGTCCAACTCCCTGCTCAAAGCAGGACTAATTCCCAACTAAATCATCCCAGCCAGTGCTTTGTCAAGCCAGGCCTTAAAAACCTCTAAGGAAGGAAATTCCACCACCTCCCTAGGTAACCCATTCCAGTGCTTCACCACCCTCCTAGTGAAAAAGATTTTCCTAATAGCCAACCTAAACCTCCCTCACTGCAACTTGAGACCCTTACTCATTGTTCTGTCATCTACAACCACTGAGAACTATCTAGATCTATCCTCTTTGGACCCCCTTTCAGGTAGTTGAAAGCAGGTATCAAATCCCCCCTCATTCTTCTCTTCTGCAGACTAAAAAAATCTCAGTTCCCTCAGCCTCTCCTCATAAGTCATGTGCTCCAGCCCCCTAATAATTTTTGTTGCCCTCCGCTGGATTCTTTCCAATTTTTCCACATCCTTCTTGTAGTGTGGGGCCCAAAACTGGACTCAGTACTCCAAATGAGGCCTCACCAATGCCGAATAGAGGGGAATGATCATTTCCCTCGATCTGCTGGCAATGCCCCTACTTATAAAGCCCAAAATGCCATTAGCTTTCTTGGCAACAAGTTAGTTCCATGCCAAGCCTCCTCCTAAACTCCTCATAGCCATCATCCTCTGAGTCCTCTTCAACAATTTGTATCGGCATTGAGGAAAAACAAGGCTGGCTCGGTTCATCTTCGCTGCTTGGTGCAATGCTGTCCTGGGCCTCCAGGTCCTCTAGAAAGGCATCGTTGAGCTGTCGAGAGATTTTCAGACAATAAACAAGTGCAAGTTCCCACTGCTTGTTTTTAGATTTACACAACCCTGGTTCCTAACCCCATTACACCCCATCATCGACCGTCACTTCTGAATAATTCATTTACCTGAGTGATGTCTTTTCCATTCACCTTGTCCACCGGTGACTCCCCCAAGCTGTGTTCACCTTCCTCCTCCAGGGAGGTGGACGACGAGAGTCCACCACACTCATCAGGTTTGGGTTCTGGCATATCTATCAACAGCTGGGCAAAGGGTTCCCCTCTGCCACTCCCTCCTCCTCCTTGGAACTGTCGCTGATATAGTGCTTTCTCCGAGGATGGTCAAAGACTCTTGGGGCTAAAACAAAGTCCAAAGTTCTCACAGGGGTGGTGAAGGAGTCCATGTTTCCTCTCAGCCTTTCCATGATTTCTAAAACACGCGTGCCTCTTCTGGCCAGTGCTGGGACTTATGGGGTGATGGTGCTGCACTCTGATTGGCAAAGGGCAATGGGAGGAGTTCTTAGAGGGGTCACATGACCCTTTTCTGGGCAGTTCATCCCATCCCAGACCCTGCCCTATTTTGGTCACATCTTCTTTCAGGGCAGTCCTCTGCAGCCAAACCCCATCACGATTGGTAGAGGTTGGTGGGAGGAGTTCTTAGAGGAGTAACATGACCCACTTCTGGATGGGTCACCCCATCCCCGAACTCTCCCCGATTGGTCAAATGTCCTCTCGGGGTGGTCCTCTGAGGCCAAAACCCATCCTGATTTGTAGAGGGCAGTGGGAGGAGTTGTTAGAGGGGTCACATGACCCACTTCTGGATGGGTCACTCCACCCCAGAACTCCCCCCAGTTGGTCAAATCTCCTCTTGGGGCTGTCATACTGGGGCAAAAGCCATCCTGATTGGTAGACCGCGGTGGGAGGAGGTCTTAGAGGGATCACATGACACACCTTGCTTCCAGTCATGTGTCCAGCTTGACCCTGGAAGTAATACCCCATGGGGTGGGATTTCCTGTGGGCAGCGCTTAAGGGGTCAAGGGCGGAATTAATACTTGATTGATGGTAAGGCCCTTATACTACTCCAGCACCTCTAGGCGCGACAGTTCATAGCCCTGGGACCTCTGGACTTGCCACATCAGTTATGAAAGTAACAAACTTGCTTGAGCCTCGGCACCTCTTTCATTACAAATTAAGCATGGGTCACCTGCAACTGAACTGCACTCGCTAAGCAGGAGGTTTGGCTGCCAGATCCTAGTGAAGAGAGAGAGGGTGGGGCACAGGTGTTTTGCTTGGTGGTGTGGGCTCTGCCTAAGAGTCACAAGCACTATTTGATCTGTCCCTCTCGCCTGTTTCAAGATAGAGGTGATTAGGCTCCATAGATAGTCTTTTGGTTTGTTAAGCGATCACTAGAGCTGAAATCACCGATAATCAGATCTAAGTGCTTACACCTGCTACTGGACAGTGTTTCTGTGGAGGAGACAGCCCACTGCGCTAGCAGTGTCGTTCCCATACTGAGAGCTGAAATCACTGAGAGCTGGGTGGAACCTCGAGAGACCGACTTGCAGAGGTCACAGTGGCAGGTGTCAGCAGAAGGTGACGGTGCAGGGCCATTGAGGATGGAGCAGTAGAGTGAATGGGGGCACGACGAATAACAGTGGCTAGAGCATTGGACTATGTTTTAGTGACTTTGCTTGAGAATGCTAGATTTGTGACTGGCAAACGTATATAAATATGTTTCTTAGTAGGCCAAGATTTCTAAAATGCATTATTTGCCAAGGTCAGTATCTCACATCATTGATATCTCAAGAGGTTATTATATTGGGGAGTTTCTATACTAAACTAAGGTTGAAAGTTGGGTCATCCCCAGTGAGTGGAAGCTGGACAAGGACAAGGCAAGATTCGCCTCTGGATTGCCTGGCACCTGCCTGAGGAGTGTAGCTGGAAGCTCAGTTCTAATGAGGTTGTTTGAATTAAATGTTCAACATGTTTCCGATGAGATGCCCTCTGGTGGTCAGTTTGCTAATAGGTATTGGGATAGCCTCTAGTTCCAGTGCTGTTCCTGGAGTGAGCCGTATGGGTTGCTTGATCATTTCTCTCTGTTGGATTCTCATTTTGGAGAGATTCCTGCCTCTCCCAAAGGAACAGAAAATAAATTATTTGAACTGGGAAAGGAAAAGTGCAGGATTCTCCTGAGGTTACCAGAGTTATGCACAGTGCTCCCTTTTTGGGAAACCCTGTTTTAAAGTAAATATCTTATGTTTTCTGGTCTCTTAGATTTGGCCAATGTTCCCCTGAAGGGTTGCTCAGGAGTTCGGAAATCTGTACCCACAAAGTGCCTGAGAGATTGTAGGGATGACAATTGGAAAGGGTGTTCCATAAATGTATCTATCCTCTTTAACGCAATTCTTTTTCAACCTCTCCCTTGTTACCTCTCCCACAGTATGCAGGGCACTGGGGATCAAACAGAAATTCCACTGTCCCTACCATCCCCAGAGTTCGGGATTAGTAGAAAGAGCATTAAAAACAAACTAATCAAACAGATGTGTTCTGTTACAGGGAAAGAGTGGGTCATCAACCTACAAGTGGTTCTCATGTCTATGAGAGACAGTCCTACTAATCCACATTCTTTATCTCCTTTTGAACTGCTGACAGGCGATGAGGATGGGCGATGAGGATGTCAGGACATCTGTGCATTGGAGGGGGTGAATTGTATGTCATGGGTGACCAGCTTGCTGAATATTGCAAATTGTTATCTCAGTGTGTCTCACAGGACCCCCGAACTGAACCAGACCCAAAGGCCAGCGAAGAGGATGCGGGTGAGAAAATAAACCTTTGAATCAGCCTGGACTGGGCCTCACAATGTTCTCTTGGTAACTCCTTCACAGGGGCGACTCTAGGCACCAGCAAGGCAAGCAGCTGCTTGGGGCAGCCCATTTGCAGGGGCGGCTGCTAGCAGGAATCGAGCCTGGGAGCTGAGAACCAACAGGGGGCCCTGGGAGCTGTAGTTCCTTGGTTAGCTCCCTGCCTATAGAGCCAGCCCTGGAGCAGGGAAAGAACTACATTTCCCAGCATTCCCTTGGCCACTACCAACACCACTATCTGGTGTGGATGTGGGTGATTAACTTTGGCAGGCAAGCCTTGCTTAAACATCTCGTTCTTTCTATTGGGTTAAGCCTATTAGAAAATATTACAAAAGACGTGGTAGGGCAATTACAGTGATTCAGTGGATAAAAGGGTTTGCTATTGTGGGAAGAAAGATTCCATGGAGATGGATTTGGGTTGTGTTCTCACAATGGGTATGGACATTTATTATTAATTATTATTATTATGTTATTATGCATTATTTAATTCTGTTACCAAAATTGCAGTTAATTAAGTGTTAATAAGGTTACTTATTGCTCCTAATAAATACAAGGAAGTGGTGTTAGTGGGATCTAAGAATTGTTCTTAGCCCCAAAACCAAATGGGGGAGCTGAAGGGTATGCTTGTGTGATTTAGAAGGTACTTATGCATAGGGAAGCTTGCTGTGGCTCACCACCCTAGGAACATTCTAGAAAAGGCCAAGGGAAGAGGGGTGAGCTCAACATGTGGAGTGGAGAAGTATAAGCATGTGATGAACAAATCCATATATAGAAAGGTTAAATATGATTGGTTAGAGGTTTGTGTTATGTAACTTGTTATGTAACTGCCATGTGCTGTAAAATAGCAATGGGAGGGGCTCGTTGCTGGAGGGACTCTGCCTGATTTTTGTACCAGGGGCTCTACCTTTGTGCACATTGAATAAAGCCTTGTTGATTTGAATTGAATCAAATCAAATTGAATCAAATCAAATCGAAGATCCTTCATTCTGCCCGGCATCTGACTCATTTGGGAACCACAAAATTCCAACAGGACACTTCCCTCCCTTAAAAAAAACAGGAGTACTTGTGGCACCTTAGAAACTAACAATTTTTTTTGAGATTAAGCTTTTGTGGGCTACAGCCCACTTCATCAGATGCATAGAATGGACCATATAGTAAGGAGATCATGTCTTCTCAACGGTCCTCAGCTGGGGAACTGGCCCATTGACTCCAATTGAGCTATGGCCGATTGACATCAATGGGGGGTCTGGCTCAGCGTGAGTTCCCCTGGGGGAGAAGTGGTGATAAAATGTTACTAGCCTAGATCCCATTTAGCACATGACAGATTGTTTCTGAGTTCAGGGGCAGCATCTTTGTTCCCCAGTGCCCTGCTCATTCCTGTGTTATCAGCCCTCAGTCGTTACGCAGTGCGGAGAGTCCCTCCCCAGTTAGGGTTGCAGATCAGCCTGGTTTTGCCCTTTCCTAAAATCCACCATGAAGAGAGCTGTGTGTCATTATTGCTTGAGAGTTAACACAGGAAATGCGAATGTGAAACAGAAAAGGCATTGCCAGTCCCTCATCATGTCACCACCACCACCACCACCACCATCATTATCATTACATGAAGTAAGGAACAACTGACTCCATTTCATAATTTATGACATAAACTGATATCTTGGGTGTGTGTGTGTGAAAATAAATATTCCTTTTCCTTGCAGGACACTAAAATTCTGATTTTACCAAGATCGATTATTAAATTAACTTCCAAAAATTCTAACAGAAGATCGGTGCCTAAGGACACTAGATGTTATTGAAAATCTCAGTCCAAGGTTTGAGTTTATGGACTCATTGATTTTGACTCCTCCTAAGACATGACATGATTCTGTCCATGGCCACCAGTGCAATGCCGCTTTGAAGTATTGTTGTTAAGTCCCAGTATGTCAACAGACAAGATATGACAGCGGATGAAGAAGGGGTCTGATCAGTCACATCACTAATTGGGCTACCAGGGAAATGGGCTATTGTTATCATACTTATTGCTCTGATATAGCAGAGGGTGAGTCTGCAGGGATACCAAAGATCTGTTCTCAGACTGAGACTCCTGGCACTTTGCTCTGAAATCTATATTTAGCCTTATATATTTAAGGGGGTAACCAGAAGAGGGAGAGGAGTTTTTGAAAATATATGGAATGAATTCCTGACACTTGATTAACTTTCAGCTCTAAGTTCTACCAATTTGATTGCACAGCTTGTTTTCTTGGTCCTAGACTCAAGCCATGGCAGACAGAGACTGGGGAAACCAAACCTTCACAGAATTCATCCTCCTGGGATTCGGGGATCTCCCTGACCTACAAATTCTTCTCTTCCTGCAACTGTGTCTGGGAACAGCCTCATCATGGCGCTAATTGTGACTGATCAGCACACGCACATGCACATCTACCTCTTCCTGGGGAATTTATCCTGCTTGGAGACCTGCTACAGCTCCATCATCCTGCCCAGGATAGTGGCCAGTCTCCTGACTGGGGACAGAACCATCTCCGTCAGTGGCTGCATGACACAAATTTATTTCTTTGGTGTTCTGGCAGCTACAGAATGCTCTCGCCTAGCAGCCATGTCTTAAGATTTGTATTTAGCGATATATAAACCCTTTCATTATTCAGCTCTTATAAATACCATCTTTTGCCGCTGACTGGCAGCTGGAACATGGATAAATGATTGTTTAGCTGTTACTATCTTTATATTCTTCATGTCATTGTCAGTATTCTGTGGCCTGAATGAAATTGATGATTTCTATTGTTATCCCATCCCATTGATAAAACTCTGTTCAAGATATTCAGATGCTCTAGTGAACACCTGGCTAGATATTCTATAATGCAATTTTGCGTTGTCAACACATGAGTCTCCTGTATGTTAAAACCTGAACATCTGGAGGTTAGAACTCAATAGACTGTGTTTAATATCCAAGAAAATCACATTTGGGATACTGTGCTGATTTCATTGTTCATTCTCCATAGTTAATCCAAAAACATCGATTCACTTTCAACCCTCCGGCCTGATGCACCTGAGTGCCAGAGAACCAAGGGTGCTGCGGGAGAATGTATGTGCTACAGAACAGCTAGGGTGTCATCATTATAGGGCTAGCTGCACCTCTGTCCCATTTCTGATCTCTCTGGGTGCACCGCTTCGGGCCTTTCGCCCTGACCTGTCTCAGGGTGGAATCTTGTGGTTTTTCCACTCAACTCTAAAGTCAGTCTAACTCAGCTTGTAGTGAAAGGTAAGATCAGATTAAATCAAGTCTGTGTTTAGGCCACGATATGACTGGCCCCAGGTTCCTAAAGGGAGCAAACATAGAAGCCTGATTCCCCAGCTGTGCCTGCAGGGTGATAAGCAACTGGAATTCATGAGGCAACGTACCTGAGACCGGGTGTGAGGCTGGCACCTGTACTTCAACTCCCATGAGGCACTGTGATGTTACCTGGGGTTCCCCTTGAATCCAAAGCTCTTGGTAACCCTTGTTACCCGAGGTTCCACCGAACCCCAAGCTCATGGTAACTTTACTCTCTGAGATTCAGTATCACGACAAACCAAGGGAGATGCAGCACTTCCATCTGCTATATGGCTGGCACAAAAAAATTAAAACCATGTGCTTTCACTTAAAGCCAGTACTTTATTTAATTCCTTGTACTCCCAACAGAATGGCTGTACTTAGTCACTGCTTTATCTACTCTCAAGCACACACAAAAACAGCAGGTTCTAGAGCACTCCAAACTGCAAAATACCCCTTACTATTCCTCCTCAGGAGTTTGGAGTGGTTTAGGCCTTTAGCACCCATCAACTTTTAACCAAGGGGGCGAGGCTACTCAGGAAGTCAACAGCTTTAAGAAGGCCACTCCTAAGCGACCAGAGGAGCTAGCGAACAGGAGTGGCTATCAGGGGAGTTTTGCGAGTGAATTTAGAGGATGAGTCTGAGGGGGGCTAGATACACTTAGCATAATTTAAACTGAAAGCCCCAAACACCCCCGATAAAAACAAAACATCAACAAAGGAACGAGCTGCAGGAGTAAAAGGAGAATGCTGGCAGAAGATCAGCAACAGAGTGGGGGCTACCCCGTTTATTGCACCCAATGCAGCATGTATGATTACCTGCCCTATGGGCAGGCGGTGAATGTGTGCATTCGCTGCTAGGGGCTCCTGTCCCTCAGAGACCATGTACAGGCTTTGGAGACCAGAGTGGCTGAACTGGAGGAGCTGAGGGAGACAGAGAAGTACATAGATGAGACTTTCCGGGACACAGTAGAATGGTCCCACCCGCAGTCTGACAGCCTCTGTACTGTTAAGGAGGATGAAAGTCTCAGGCCTGGTCTACACTAAGAATGGGGGGTCGAACTAGGGTATGCAAATTCAGCTACGTGAATAGCGTAGCTGAATTCGAAGTACCCTAGTTCGACCTACTCACCCGTCCAGACACGGCGGGGTCGAACTCCGCGGCTCCCCCGTCGACTCCACCACCGCCGTTTGCAGTGGTGGAGTACCGGAGTCGACCGCAGCGCTTCCGGAGTTCGAACTATCGCGTCTAGATCAGACGCAATAGTTCGAACTCCGAGAAGTCGAACTCACCGCGTTGACCCGGAAGGTAAGTGTAAACCTACCCTCAGGGAAGGAGAACATCCAACTGGAGCAGAGGAAAATGATCCCCTCCTTCCAGATGATGGTGTAGTATCCTCTCCAGGGCTGGCTCTACCATTTTGGTCACCCCAAGCGGAAAAAAAAAGAGACGCCCAAACTGCCGAAGCAAAAAAAACAACAACAGCGCCCAGACTGAGTCGCCCCAAGAATGGATGGAATGCCGCCTCTTATCATGTGCTGCCCCAGGAACGTGCTTCCTCCACTGGTGCCTTGAGCTGGCCCTGATCCTCTCGCACTGAGGATACCTCTCCAGAGGAGGGAACTCCAGTTATTAGGAAGAGACAGGTATTAATAACGGGTGATTTGATCATTAAAAACATAGATAGCTGGGTTTGCGATGACTGAGATAACTGCATGGTGACTTGTGTGCTTGGTGTGAAGGTTACGGATTTCTGGAGACATCTAGATAGACTTATGTGTAGTGCTGGGGAGGATCCGGTGGTCATGGAACATTTAGGTACCAATGGCATGGGGTAGGATAGGAGAGCTGTCCTGGAGGCAAAATTTAGGGTGCTAGGTAAGAGAATGAAGTCCAGGACCTCCATGGAGGCATTCTCTGAAATGCTTCCAGTTCCACAGGCAGGGCCAGTTATACAGGCAGAATTGCAGGGTCTCAATGCGTGGATGAGACAATGGTGCAGGGAGAAAGAGTTTTTTGATTTATTAGGAACTGGGGAAACTTCTGGGAAAGGGGGAGCCTATACAGGAAGGATGGGCTCCACCTAAACCAAAATGGAACCAGATTGCTGGCACTTAAAATAAAAAAAAGTTGTTGAGCAGTTTTTAAATTAAGGGCTAGGAGAAAGTTGACTGGTGCAGAGGAGCACATGGTTAGGATAGAGACAAGCCTTAGAATAGAATCTACTAATGGAGATTCTCTGTGTCCTAATAAGGAGGAGAGGATGAAAGATGATAAAAAACAGGTAGGATCTGACAAGAAACAGTCAAATGAAAAAAAGTCCCATTCAATTACATCAGGTAATGGCAGACAGCTAACTAGTGACAAGTTTTTAAAGTGCTTAAATACCAGTGCTAGAAGTCTAAGTAATAAGATGGGTGAACTAGAGTGCCTTGTATTAAAGGAGGATATTAATATAACATGCATCATAGAAACTTGGTGGAATGAGGCTAATCAATAGGACACAGTAATACCAGGGTACAAAATATATCGAAAGGACAGAACAGGTGGTGCTGGTGGGGGAGTGGCACTATATGTGAAACAAAGCATAGAATCAAATGAAGTAAAAATCTTAAATGAACCAAACTGTACCATTGAATCTGTATGGATAGTAATTCCATGCCCAAGTTATAAGAATATAGCAGTAGGGATATATTACTGACCACCTGACCAGGATGGTGATAGTGACTGTGAAATGCTGAGGGAGATTAGAGAGGTTATTAAAATAAAAAAACTCAATAATCATGGGGGATTTCAACTATCCCCATATTGACTGGGTACATATCACCTCAGGACAAGATGCAGAGATGAAGTTGCTTTACCCCTTAAATAACTGCTGCTTGGACAGGGGCGGCTCTAGGTATTTTGCCGCCCCAAGCACGGCAGGCAGGCTGCCTTTGGCGACTTGCCTGCGGGAGGTCCCCGGTCCCGCAGATTCGGCAGCAGCCTGCGGGAGGTCCGCCAAAGCCGCAGGACCAGCAGACTCTCCGCAGGCAAGCCGCCGAAGGCAACCTGCCTGCCGCCCTCGCGGCGATCGGCAGAGCCCCCCCCCGTGGCTTGCCGCCCCAGGCACGCGCTTGGCGTACTGGTGCCTGGAGCCACCCCTGTGCTTGGAGCAGCTACTGCTGGAATCCACAAGAGGAGAGGAAATTCTTCATGTAGTCCTAAGTGAAGCACAGGGTCTGGTTCAAGAGGTGACTATAGCTGGCCCGCTTGGTAATAGTGACCATAATATAATTAAATTTAACAACCCTGTGGTGGGGAAAACACCACAGCGGCCCAACACTGAAGCATTTAATTTCAGAAAGGGGAACTACACAAAAATGAGGATGTTAGTGAAATTAAAAGGTACAGCACTAAAAGTGAAATCCCAGAACGCTGCATGGAAACTTTTTAAAGACAGGACAGGCTCAGGGCAGGGAGTTGGGGACGGGTGTGTGTGAAGGGGCAGTGCACGGGAGGAGGAGAAGGGAGGGGCTGGGGCAGTCGCAGTCATGGCCGCTGGGTTACCTTACCTAACTGGCTGGTGGATGCATCCCTGCCCCGCCACTGCTCCTGTTCACTGCCAAACGGAGCTGTGGCGACAGCAGCATGTGAGAGCTGAGACCCTCTGGCCTGCCGCTTCCTTCATCTGGCCTTTTTCCAGGCGCCACCAGCAGTAATGCACGCCAGGGAATGCACCTGTGCTGCCCGGCATCCAGAGGAGCAGGGCAGCAAGACAGGCTTACACGGACGCCTCCCCTACAGCACACCCCCAGCCAGCCCCTCACCTACCTGCCTCACCTGGCCACCAGCGCCAGCCAGCAGCAGGAGCCCCAGGAGGCAGCAGAAGCCCAGCTTACCAGCCGGGAGAACAGACTGGACGCTGTGCCTCCAGCACGGCTCTTAAACAGCTCCCTCCCTGCTCTCCTCAACAGCTTCTGCCCCGGCAGCAGTCCGCCCTGTAGGGGGTGCTGGATGGTGCTGGGCTGCCTGGCCCTAGGGCCCCTGTAGTTCCACCTCTGGATCTGGTACATGTCGTTCCTAAAATGTTGGCCATCCTTTTCTCGGAAGATCAGACCATCTCTTTCATTGGCTGTGCTGTGAAAAACTATTTCTCTTTCTTCCTTGGTGGTCAGAGTGCTTTCTCCTGGAGTCCATGGCCTACAATCGCTATGTTGCAATATGCAACCGCTGCATTATCCAGTGGACATGAGCAGGAAGGTGTCCATGGGACTGGGTGCCACATCCTGGTTCACTGGTCTCCTCTTGTGCTTTGGTCTGACCAGCATGGTGTTCACCATACACTTCCGCAGATCCCATGAGATTAACCATTTCTACTGTGACATCCCCCTACCACTGAAGCTGACCTCCCAAAAGAAATAGGTTATTTTCTTCTTCTTCTTTTCAGTTTGCTAAATTTGCCTTTGTTAGCCTATACTTTAAAACAACCTCACTGGGTTAATTGGTCGCTTTCCACCCCACCCCCCTTTTGCACTTTGGTTTTTCTGACATTTTAATGGAGTGTACTTTGGATACTTATGTGAAATGGTTTTGTGGACAAAGCATGACAGGGATCTGCTGTATTCCACTGAAATAGAGTAAAAGACGCATGGGCGACCATAGAGACAAATGTTTTTCTGCCGTTTTGAACAATCCCAAGGTAAAGAAAGCACAGACTAAGGCAGCTGTGTTGCCGGGATTGTACTTGGTGGCTTAGTCTTTATCAGCAGACTGCACCACTTTAAGCAAAAAGCATAAGAATGAACTCAGTGATGCTGCAGAAACAGCAGCTGATAAACACAGCACTGAGTGAGAGACTGGAGGGTTTAAGTTCACAAAACCATGCTGGCAGTGAAACTTTAAAAGCCACGGCAGCAAAGGCTAATATAATAAAGCTCAGATGTGATAAACTGAATGTGGAAGTAAGTGATTTAAAGAAAGAGAGTGAAGAGTTAAAAGCAGCTTTTGCAGAAAATAGTACTGCAGAGGTTGGAGAGAAGTAAACACTTGGGAGTTATGGAAATGTTAAAAGGTAACACTTGTGGTAATATAAGAAGGGAATTCTTGGTGTGATAATAAAACCCAGTTATGTAAATGTAACTCTATGTGCAACTCGGTACATTCACATTGGGTGGAACCTGGTAGCTAAACAAATTATACAAAGGGGTCAGGTAGCCACTGCGAGCGCAACTCAGTTTTATCCCCAGAAGCCTTTACAGCTATTCTGAAGGAAAATGGGCCCTTTCCCCACTGAAGTGCTCTGTAGCTAATCAATTCCGCGAGACAATCTGGTTTAAATTATTTGACAATTGGACAATTTAATCAAAATGACTAAAAGAATATAAGGGGTTTCCACTGGAACTTGACTTGATTGCATAAAATGGAAATGTCATCTGTGTACACTTCTATAAAATTAATTGGAGTATTGCAAGGGATATTAAGTAATTTTTTTATTTTAAATGTATATGTGGATATATGTGTGTGTAATTATATAATGTTCCTTTTAAAAAATCATAAACCAAAACTCCCGGTTTGTAAAACCCTAACTGGAAAATGAGGTTATCACTCGCTGGGGGGTCCCACAGGTAATTGACTGTGACCAAGGAGCCACTTTCTGGTCAATCCTGATGGGGGACATCACTGAGCTCACCAGAATGACACATTTGTTCCATATTGCCTATCACCTGCAGGCTGCTGGGCAGGTAGAGTGCATGAGCCACAGCATCAAAAGTAAACTAAAGAAGGGGGTGGAAATGGCAGGGAAGAAACTAGTCACCATTATTGCCATTTGTCTTAATGCCAATAAGAGCCGAGGAATTAAAAGGTGCAGGATTCTCCCCCATTAGGCTCGTATGGAAAGGCTGAGTGACCATTATGAAACGAGCCAGCCCAACAGTATATCAGGTACAATTAGGGCTGGCAAACAAAACAAGCCATAGCTAAAATGGTTCCATTCCCCGCAGCTGAAATCATGGAAAGGATGTTTTAAGCAATAATCTGTCTCCACCGGGGGGCTAGGAAATATTTATTTTGTTTTTCAAACACAGTATAGAGAAGCTGGCGCCAACGGGAAAACAATCCAGAACATCGGGGGTGTACTCCCACGACAAAGATTGTGTTGTGTGTTTTGTGTTTGTCTTGTTATCACTGTTATTTTGGGGGATATTATACAAGGAGAGTTAACACATGTAGACCTCTTTGTCACCTGTAATACTGCCAGGGCCAAACAACCTCCCTAAAGGTTTCCTCAAAGGAAAGGATCATGCACTCTGAAACAACAGCAGGAGAGAAGTGCACAAGAAGCCTGGTTTAACATATTAAATTCAAATAATTTTTTGTAATAAATAATTAGTATAATGAATGTACTATTATAGTTAATGTAAGGTAAAAGTTAAGTAATAATACACAATGTACATTTTATTATGAAATTATATGTGTTGTTTAATAAAATAATCCTGGTAGGGCTCCATAAGTAATACCATTTAAAAAGGAATTAAAGACACTGACTACCCATTTAAGGCAAGTACAGCAGGCAGTGGCTTGGTGAAATAAATAAGGAGCAGCAAAGGTCAGAGCAGGATATGACCCCCCTGGGGAGCATGATCTACTCAAAGTGGGAGATTACGTGATGTACCGGATTCCAAGAGAACACCATCCATTCCCAGCTCCTAAAGGAAGGAGCTCTTATCTAGTCCTTGATTGATTAGAGCCCAGCCTGCTGCTGCCGGGAACAGAGAATGGAGGGTGGGACTGGGTTCATTGCACACAAATAAAAAGGCACAGAATGGGAGTTCAGAAAAAGGACATATATATTGTATTGCATGCATCTTATAGGTGCTCCCACGAAGGAAACCAAAGACCCCCTGACCTGGAAGGGAACAATCATTGATGCTAATCACAACTATTGCTATTGTAAGCTGTAGCAGGGCAGTCACCCTGCTCCCCTTGGAGTTGAAAGGATTTAGCTGCCTGAGAGCACATGGTACCTGAAGCAGAGCAGTGCTGGGGAAAGGCAAGAAGAGCTGGGGAGCTCCAACTTGGCATCTCCCCAGGCTGAGGCCTTGTTAAGTGCCTAAGGAGGCACTGGGGCTGCAGAGGTGCAGCCCGGGGATAGGCAGAGGCAGCTGGTCCAACCCCCTTGCCAATGATGAGTGGCCATTACAGACTGCAGTTTGCCCCTGAGAAAGGGTGCCAGATGATCACTGACAGTAGCCACTGAGGCAAGGTGGGTATAGAGGGTTGGGAGTTCCCCTGGGAGGGGAGATCCAGAGTGTGGGGGTACTGCTGGAGCAGAACCTCAAGGACACTAGGGTCTGGGAGGAACATGGGGGCCTGAGGCAGGTGAGACACCGGCCTGCAGAGGGTGCTCTGGGGCTGAAAGAGCTAATTTCTGAGGCGGCCAGCAGGAGGCACCATGGTCGGTGAGTGCTCGATCTGCTACATAAGCCCTACCCAGATCCTGCAATGTGAGGTGGCAAAAGGAGGAAACATGAACTACTAAACCCACGAGTTGTGGTAATGAGGCAAATGGGGACTTAAAGGATTTACTCATAGAAAACTGTACCACTGATCCTACCATGGGAATTTGGCAGTATCAATATAAGTGGTGCACGGATTGGAAGCGAGGGTCCCAGCTTGGTGGAGAATATAACATTTATCAGGAAATATTGTGTGGTATTCCCTAGGCTATGCCATGGTCAATGACAGTGGAAATACAGTCATCCAGACATGTGGTTTGTTGTGGATGGTCTAAAAACATAACCCTCTGGTATCCTAGGGTGTATGAACCTCCTTTGGGTTATGGGGTCCCACAATTAGGATGTGATGTTACCGAGTGTAATGAGAATGGTACCTACAAAGAGGAAAATCCCTGAGTGTGCAGTTATGTACATATCATGTTGGGCATAACATCTCACCTGGGACGCTGGGTATATGATAATTTAACCACTTTGCAGAAGGTAACCCTACAGGTTGCCAAGCTGGGAAAATCCGAATTTGAGTTGGCTGCAGCCTGGAGCTGGAAATATTCCCCAAAAGGTGAACATGTGGGAGCCATTGTGGGAGCAGGTGCAACCAGCACTCTTCAGTGTGTGCTTTCAGTCTATTACAAGGGTGGTACACCCCAAAGAATGGTGGGTGGACCGAGTACATCCCAACTACAGTTCATACATAGAAGGGTTGAAGCACAGAGCCGCATGGGAGGGGGGGGGGAAAGTGGGGCAATTTGCCCCAGACCCCCCCACCCACAGGGGCCCCACAAAAATTTTGGGGACCCTGGCAGGGTCCTTCACTCCTCCAGGGGGCCCCGAAACTCCTCGCTTCCCTCGCCGGTCTCGCCTGGGGGGGGGGGTGGGGCGGCCGGGGGACCGCGCCCGCGCGCCCCCGAGGGACCACGGACGGGGGACCCCACCGAATTACTGACCCGCTGCTGAACCAGCACAGGGGCAGTCAGGGCGGCTCCCCCTGCTCCCCGAAGATCCCCCCCCCCCCCCATCCCCTTTGAAGCAACAATTTAATTGGTGGGTGAGGGCACACCGATGGCATCGTCACCTGAAAAGGGATCTGTGGGCAGCAGGGAACACAGGGTTGGGTGCATGGAACCTGGGGGACAGTTGGGTAACTAAGGAATTGATAAGCCAAAATGTGAAACTTCAACAACAAGTTAATAAACTACTGGCACAGCAGCTGTCTGCAATCACGAGGGGGTGGAAAAGGGCATCAGAGGTGAACCTACGGCTAACTCCAAGGACAGGAAACCTCGTGATGTGGGTGGGGGATGGCTTCAGAAGGCTAACCTGGGAGGAGGTGTGTATGGGAATACACAGTGCGCAACTAACCATGTTAATAAATGTTATGTGTGGCTTTAAATAGTGAAGCTCACCCATATTAATCCATATTTGCAAAAACATATCCATTCACATGGAAAATAACATCCCTGACCTGTGGGGCTAGCACCTGTGTAATAGTTACCGTGGTACCTTGGAATGGGATGGTAACTAAGATGCTCCCCATGAGTCCAAAGGGAATAATGAGAAAGGAAGGAGTTTGCTGGGAACCATTGGGAGATAAAAGGGGAGAGTGGAATGGGGTAAATTGGTCAATTATTAAGTTAAGCAATTGTTTGTCCAGGGAAAATATTTGAATGTGTCCCTCCCCCATGGCCATAGAAGAGCATGATTAGTGGCTTTTGGCAAAGGAGTGTGGTTTGATGTAATGTATATGGGGTATATACATAGGGGGCTCAATTACACCAGCACATGGCCAAGTTACACACATCTATATACTGCTTTCAGGACTATGTTGCATGAATGGATGTGTGGAACTGAGTATTGTGAGTGATCGAACCAGCAGATACTACCAGATTTCATACCAAGTGGTCGAACTAGTTTGGACAATCCCCCATTTTTCTGTGAATATCCAGTGGACTTATGATATGGACAAAAACATGCAAAAATTGCAGGAACAGCTCGATGTAACTGCCTACAATTGGACACATTTAAAATATATTCTCCAGAATGGTGTTAAAAGAATCTCAACCCTGTTGAAGGAAGAGAAGCAGTGCTTTTGGTGGTGTCCTAGATGTTGGACCATATGACAGTGGTCAGGGCTGTCAATGTTACTGTGGGTCATTGTGGCTGTTGGCTTATCATTGACTATACTAATCCTACAATGTATAGTGTGATGGTTCAGGGGGGCAGAGATACATAAAGCACAACCACTAATTGTAACGTATAAGTAATATAATAGGCCTTCCACCGAAGTGTAACAGATAACACGGACCCAACTTTATCGGTCCATCACTATGGGGACTCTGAATCACTAGTTGGTATATATGTGCAGTATGCCCGTACAAGAGATGGTGCAGGGCACTATACTGCACGGGGGCAATGGGGCAAATGGAGCACCAACACATTCCATCTTGATACCTTGCGCTATCAGGAAATCGGTTGTTGCAGATATTTTCTGTAGATTGTGAGATAAAAGGTGTTTTTAACTCATTGGGAATTGCTTGTTGCCACAGATGGTCTTTGTAATAATGTCTGGGTTAAAACTCCCTTTAGTTTATCAATCATGTAAAATGAGATACTATAAAGGAAGTTCCATAAGTAAACAGGTAAATTGGGATACTGGAAACAGAACACATAGTGGGATCAGTGGTTGGAAGGTAGTTTCTCCTTCCCCACACAGCCATTTCTTTGTCCCTGTAGCTGACTGGACTGTGGGTGGTCCGGCTTAGTGATGGAAGTGAGAGTTCAGCTTACCAGTTAGAGTTGTCTCCAGGTTGAGCAGAGTCCAAGGAATCAGCTGAGGGTCAGTACTGGAGGCACAGAAGCCAAATGACTGATCTGGGGGTTAAACTGGTTTCATAAGCCAGAGGTGGAGCTACAGACAGCATTGGAGAAACAGAAGCCAAATGCCAGGTTTTTTCTTTCCCACAAATGAACAAAGCAGGAGCTGGGGCTGGAAGCCGGCTGAAGCAGGGACTAGGACAAGGTTGAGCACAGCTGCAGGCATGGTATTCAGTGAGCAGCCACTGATCTGCTGTTGACCAGGCTTATGAGCAGGATTGCTAAACCAGCTGCCAGTCAGGGGCTGTGGCCACTCTGAATTTGCAGGCAGTGCAGCTGGGCTCACTGGTTGCCTAGCAGCACAGTTTTCAGGGAACAACTGTTCCGAGATGGTCTGGTCCCCAACAGTCCTACTCCCTATCAAAGGAAAGAGTTTTGGGGAGTTAAGTAGGAAGAGACCAAGCTGATATTGCATCACCAGTTGCAATGTGTCTGGTGAAGTGTGCTTTTCTTTCTGCATTGTGGTATGTTAATCTTTGATACCCAAGTTCAAGTCCTTGCTCTAATGACCATTTAATTATTTATACAAAGAGGAACAGCTAGAAGAGGAGAGATTGTGAAAGACCCATACAAGAATATCCTCACAGCCAGGGCATTCACAGGCAGTGCAAATGATTGCTGTTTGAATCACTACTACACATCTGACAGAAGGGGGAATTGAACCTGGGTCTCCCACAACTCAGGGAAGTCCTCTACCTGTAGGCTAAAGGTTATTATGGTGCACCCCCTTCTCTGGGCTGAGTTGGAATCCTTTGCTTTGCTTTTGTCAAAATGCCAGGAGGTCAAAACAGAACAAAAAAGACTGTTGGTTTGCACAAAACTATTCAGCAAATTCAGCCCAAATTCACAAATAGTTTAGGTTGACCCAAAACAGCATTTTTCAGTGAATAAACTAGTTAGCCAAAAAATTGCACTCAGCTCTATTCTGAACTAGCCGCCCATAAGAACCCCTCCACCTCCAAGCCAACATTCCATTTCACTCAGATCACCAAAACCAACCAATAAAGCTAGGTCAATCTAACTTTTTCATATAGAGCAGGCCCAAATGTGTATTAAAAGAGGTTTAGTTAAACTGCATTAAACCCATGTGTGGACACTCTCATTCAAAATTAATATGGCCAGAATTTAGGTCAGTTTAATTCCATTTCCAAAGTGAGTTAAGCTAAACCAAAGTAAGGCCACTTTAATTCTGAATGGAAGTGTCCACAGAAGGGTTTAATGCAGTTTAGCTAATCTACTTTTAATTTCCACCTTTTGTTAATTTGGATTAACTTTCTTGAGTATCCCCATGCGGACAATCCCCCAGAGTGTCAACATTGGCATCAGTAAATTATTCCTAAGCATCTGTATGAAAGAAAGAAAGAAAGAAAGTTGTTCAGCTGCCTGGCTTTAGTTTTCAGACAGGTGCTCATATAACAGAATCATAGACAAGAGAGGAGAGAAAAGATGCTGCAATGTGAAAACCCAGGCAGAAGAAACTGTTTGGTAATTATACTTTATTTTGATAAAAAGTCCTAATTTGAACTGGACAGCCCCAAAGATTTTAAATCTTTCATGAAAACCTTTTCCTCCGCATTAGTCTCCTCAGAGCAGCCTTCACCTCCTGGTTCCTTAGGCTGTAGATCATGGGGTTTAACGTGGGGGTGACGACAGTATAAAACAGGGCCACCACTCTGTCCACGTCCGCTATGTGGCTGGACTTGGGCCGCAGGTACATAGCGCAGGCTGAGCCGTAGAACAAGATGACCACAGTGAGGTGGGAGGAGCAGGTGGAGAAAACTTTGTGCCTTCCCTCGGATGAAGTCGTCTTCAGGATGGTGTAGAGGATGCAGGCATAGGACACCAGCACCATCAGGAAGGGGATGACAGTGATTATTAGGCTGATTAGTACAATGAAGACCTCGCTCCTGGAGGTGTCCCCACAGGCCAGCTTCAGCACAGGGTGGATGTCGCAGAAGAAGTGGTTGATCTCGTTGGGCCCACAGTAGGGCAAGGAGAAGATCCAAATCACTTTGCCCATGGGCATCAGGATTCCACAGAGCCAGCAGGCAGTGGCCATCTTGGCACAGGCTCTGGGATTCATAATGGTGGGGTAGTGCAGAGGGGAGCAGATGGCCCTGTAGCGGTCATAGGCCATCGCAGCCAGCAGGTAGCACTCTGCTGTCCCAAGAGAAAGGATGAAGTGCATCTGGATGGCACACCCAGTGAAGGAGATGGTTCTCTCCTCAGAGACAAAGTTGACCAGCATCTTGGGGATGGTGACAGAGATGTAGCAGCTCTCCAGGAAGGACAGATTCCAGAGGAAGAAATACATGGGGCTGTGGAGAGCCGAGTCCAGCATTGTAATGAGGATGATGATGCTGTTGCCCATCAGGGAGATGGTGTAGATAATGGAGAAACCTACACAAAGTATTGCTCGCATCACTGGATCCTGGGAGAAGCTGAGGAAAATGAATTGGGTCACCATGCTGTGATTCCCCTGTGCAGTTTCACTGATATAGCTCATCTGAAGAAGGAAGAGGAAAAAATATTTTGCATGTGGGCATTATGGGCCAGCTCATAGGGACACAGGACTGGAAGGGACCCTCTGGGTCATTCAGTGTAGTCCAATCCAATCCAGTCCTGGTTACTGCAGGCAGCCCTGTCATATCATCCCATTCGTAAACTGACCCAGCTCCAGTTTCTAACTGGATAGGTTGTCTGCCCCCCACTCCTCTGATGGGGAAGCTGTTCCCTGCCTATGTGTTCTTGCGGCAACTTTGTTCCTTAGCTTCAATAGCTTGTCTCTCTCCCTGGAGTTTACCTTCTTGATGTATTTATTGAGGGCAACCAGATCCTTCTCAGCCTGCATTTTTCTAGGCTAAAAACTACAAGCTCTGTTACTCTTTTTATTTTCATCAGCTGGTATGAGTTGATGTAGCCACACTGACTTTAATTAAGCTTAGCCAATTCACATCAATATCCATCCATCCATCCATCCAAATGCACACTCATCTATCTATCTATCTATCTATCTATCTATCTATCTATCTATCTATCTATCTATCTATCTATCTATCTATCTATCTATCTATCTATCTATCTATCTCCATACACATTCCTGTATCTATCAAATCTATTTTAAAAATAAAATACAAACAGAACACCACAATTCAGAGTTCAGCCGTGTAAATCTGGAAGAAGACATTTGATTTCAACATTGTTACTCAACAATTGCCTTGGAATAACTAAGACCCTTTTTGTCTGAATTCTGTTTGTTTTCAATGGCATTCTCTCAGTTCCACGGGGGAAGAGCAAAATCCTACCCAAGTGAAACAGATGTAACCAGGAGCAGAACGGATCCCTTGCATATATAAGAAATTCAAACAGCAACAGACTTACCTTTGCAGCAAGCCAGGGTGCCTGTATATTCCTTGTATGTGGTAGAGTAGGGGTATTTCACCTGCATTCTGAGCCTCCTGGGACACAATCCCTTAGGTTCTCTGGGTTTAATTAGGAAGTCTTTGAAGGTAAATTCTAACATACCCCCTGGTTTTAAAATTAAACCCAATAGCTACACCGTCCTGACCTGGAGTGACTGAAGAAAGATCCCACAGCTCCCAGTAGCCAGAGTGGGCTTGTCGGCAGCCAGCACTGGTACAGATCAGGCCAGATTCAGCTATAAACTCTTGTGTTTGTCCCTATTTTCCCTTCTGGAATCACCTGCATGACAACACATCTGTGTCTTGCCTGGGTGTTTGCTTATTGGTAACTCTCTGCTTGTTCTATCACACACACGGATACAGCAATCAGACATGAGTCTGCACCTTTTCCTCCCACAGAGTGGCACACGTGCATGCACACACACACATTGAGCAGTACTCATGCCCTCCAGCAGGGGGCAACACGCACACACATCTCTAGCTGGGGAAAACTCATAATCTGCTGAACATTACTGTCCTGGTAAAATATATGTGTCTACATTGTGTGTAAAGTTACAAGATTCTGCTGCATAACATTGCTGCAACATGCTCCACATTTAAAAAAGCAGGCACAAACCAGTTTCTCAGAATCAAGAGACAAAGCAACACCTAAGCCAGGGGTCAACAAAGTCATGTGGACTATCACTGAGTTAACTGGCTGTTCTTTGGCATGAAGGAGGGGGTAAGCAAGAACTTTCTATATTGGCAATGGAAAACAGCTGGGGGTCCCTATTTAAAAAGACTGGCTATTGGCTGAACCCCAGCTGGAAATAATCCTCAAAGAGTGGAGAATAGTATAAGAATGGAGAAAAAACCAAAGATCATCTTGCTCTCCTCCACTCCTCTCTGCTGATGGCTGCAACAATGCCTGAAAAAACACCAAACTGAGGGAGGAATTGTGGTTTGAAGGCAGCCAGCAAAGTCTGTAAAGAGCAAGTGATGAGAAAAATCTTTGCTTTGAATCCATGTACCTTGCTAAGTTAGGTATTCATTCTTGTTTTATCTTTTTCTTTTCTTTGTAACCAATTTTGACTTTTATGCCTCATTACTTGTGATCATTTAAAATCTATTTTTCTGTAGTTAATACATTTATTTTATTGTTTTATCTGAACCAGTGTGGTTGGACTGAAGTCTTTGGAAACCTCCACTTGAGATAACAGGGTTATGCATATCATTTTGCCTTGATCAGCCTTGTGACCATCCTCCCTTGTGTCATTAATGAAGGAGTAAGGCTGACCTAGGAGAGAAGGCCTTAAAAGCCAGAGGCTAAGCAACAAAGGGGAACTAGTGAAGAGTGGACCACAAACAGGAGAGTTTGAGAAGGGGTTTGTAAAAGGGAGTTTTAATATAATCGCTATGGTTAGGAAAGGCTGCATTGCCAATGCCAACACTGCTCCTGTCTCCTCCACCAGCATCTTCACCAGACAGACAACCTGACCATGGATGGCTCTCTGCAGATCCTGGTATGGATTTGCAGAGATTGTGGCCTGCATTTCCTACTCTCAAAAAGCCAGGCTGGGGGGACCTTCCAGTGTGAAAGGTGCCTCCTGATGCAATCTCTCAGGAAGCAAGTGGGAGAGCTACAGGAGGAGGTGGCTAAGCTGAGGAACATGCGTGCCCACAAGCAATTCCTCAAGAGTATTCACACGGAGACATCCAAGGCTGAGGATGCTATCCAGCTCCAGAGGATTGCTATCACTCCACCGGGGGAGGAGGATATGGCTCTGTCAAAGGGAGGAGACTGGCTGAGGATTTTGCGGATGGGGAAGTTGATGATGATGAGGAGGACGAGGTTGAGGAGACCACACAGCACACCATTCTCCCCAACAGCCAGGATCTTTTTCTCAGCCTGACTGAAATATCCTCCCAACCCTCCCAAGGTGGTATCCCGGACCATGATGCTGGAGAAGGGACCTCTGGTGAGTGTACCTTTGTAAATATAAAACATGGTTTAAAAGCAAGCATTTTTTAATGATTAATTTGCTCTGAGGACTTGGGATGCATTCACGGCCAGTACAGCTATTGGAAAAGTCTGTTAACGTGTCTGGGGATGGAGCAGAAATCCTCCATGAAGCTCTCCTGGAGGTACTCTAAAAGCCTTTGCAGAAGGTTTCTGGGGAGAGCAGCCTTATTCCGTCCTCCATGGTAGGACACTTGACCACGCCATGCTAGTAGCAAGTAATCTGATATCATTGCATGACAAAGCCTGGCAGCGTATAGTCCCAGTGTTTGCTTGCATTCAAGCAACATCCATTCCTTATCTCTCTATGTTATCCTCAGGAGAGTGATATCATTCATGGTAACCTGGTTGAAATATGTTAATTTAATTAAGGGGACATTCATAGGTGGCTGTTCCTACTGGGCTGTTTGCCTGTGGCTGGAAAGAAATCCTCCCCGCAGTTAGCCAAGCTGTTGGGGGGGGAGGGGCGGAAGGCATTGGTGCTGAGTTGTTCGCGTTTGGTTAGCAGGGATCTTCCCTGATACCAGCCACGTGGCTGGGGAAGGGTTAAAGCGATTATCACAGAGAAAAGGATGGCGGGGGCGCTTCATGCTGAGCTGTTCACATTTGGCTAGCAGGGATCTTCCCTGATACCAGCCACACGGTGTGGTGGGGGGAGGATTAAAGTGGTCATTCCAGAGAAAAGGATGGGGAGGGGGAGAATTTGTACTGAAATCACAGTGCTATGTAATGTGAATAGTGTTGTTCACCATGAAAGAGTATACTCATTGTTCTGTAAAATGTTTCTTTTAAAATACTTCTCTCCCTTTTTTTCCTCCTGCAGCTGCAAATGTTTCAAGCCTCCCTCCTCTGTCCCAAAGGCTATCTCAGATAAGGCGACAAAAAATGCACGTGCGATGAAATGTTCTCTGAGCTCATGCAGGCCACCCGCACTGAAAGAGCTCATCAGAAAAGCTGGAGGGAAACAATAGCACAGGACAGGAAAGCAGCCAGTTTGGTAGCTGTCAGGTGATGCAAGCTTCCAGAGGGCTATGGCCACTCGCTTGTGAACTGTGAGGGCTGCTTTCATCTTGGTATTCTTGTGCTTCAGGGAAGGGGAAAGCAAGTCACAAAGTTCCATGAAAGTGCCCTTACGCATGCGAAAGTTTTGGAGTCACTGGGAATCGTCCCAGACCTGCAACACTATGCGGTCCCACCAGTCTGTGCTTGTTTCCTGGGCCCAGAATCAGCGTTCCATGATGTCCACATTGCCAGGGTCCGCACTTTGAGATAAGTCTGTGTCCATGCCCTCATCACTCTTGTCACCGCGTGGCCATCGCCTCCTCGCCTGGTTTTGCTTTGGCAGGTTCTGGTTCTGCATAAACTGCACGATACTGCATGAGGTGTTTACAATGCTCATAACTGCTGCGGTGAGCTGAACAGGCTCCATGCTTGCCGTGCTATGGCGTCTGCCTGGAAAAAAGGCACGAAACGATTGTCTGCAGTTGCTTTTTCAGAAGGAGGGGCAACTGACGATGTAGCTATCCAACAGTTCCCACAGTGTCCACCAAACCTTTGAATTCTGGGTTGAGCTCCCAATGCCTGATGTGGCAAAAACATTGTTGTGGGTGGTTCTGGGTACATGTTGTCACCCCCGCCCCATGAAAGCAACAGGAAAAAATCATTTCTCGCCTTTTTTCACTGTCACTGTATGTCTACTGGATGCTGCTGGCAGACGTGGTACTGCAGCATCCCTTTGCCTTGCCTTGCAGACGGCAGATGGTGCAGTACGACTGGTATCTGTCATCGTCGTCCCATGGGTGCTTCTGCCTGGCCTCGGTAAGGTTGGTCAGGGGCGCCTGGAAAAAAAAGGGAATGACTTCAGGTCATTCTCTCTTTAACTTCTGTGTAATGGAGATTCAGTCCTGCCTGGAATATCATGTGAGCTGGAGGCTTCTGCCTCAGGCTGCTCTCGCAGTCAGCAGCACCGTGCAGTCACGCCTACCCCTTGCTCCCATGGCTCATGAAGCCTGGACATTAGTAAGGAGCAGTCTAACTATAGGCTGAGCAAGTGCAGAATGGTGGTTCACTCTACTTCCCTGTAAGCCAACCGCCCTCCCCTCCCCCCTTTGATCTCTGTTTGCAGAGGCAATAAAGTTGTTGTTTCAAATTCATGCATTCTTTATTACTTCATCACACAAATGGGGGGATAACTGCCAAGGTAGCCTGGGAGGGGTGGGGGAGGAGGGAAGCAATGGGTGGGGTTGTTGTACACCCTAGAATGGCATGCAGCTCATCATTTCTGCGGGATGTCTTTGCTCTGACCTGGAGCGGCCACTGTGGTTCTTTAGTAGGCTTGCCTGATATTCTAGGCAGCACTGAATCTCCATTAGACAAAACTTAAAGAAGAGAATGACCTGGGAAGTCATTCCCATTTTTGCCTAGGTGCCCCCCGACCGACCTCACGGAGGCTGGCCAGCAGCACCCATGACAGCAGCAGACGGTACAGTATGACTGGTAACTGTCTTTGCCAACTTGCAAAGTAGCAGATGGTACAGTATGACTGGTAACCATCTGTCATAAACAGATAGTTAAGGGTTAAAGTCTCTTTTACCTGTAAAGGGTTAACAAGCTCAGTAACCTGATGAACACCTGACCAGAGGACCAATCAAGGGACAGGATAATTTCAAATCTCTGTGGAGGGAAGTTTTTGTCTGTGTCCTTTGTTTGAATTGCCGTGCTCTCTTTGGATCTAAGAGAGGCCAGATATGTCTCCAAGTTCTCCTGGAGTATTTCCTACTATCCAGTATAGTGAGTATTAGAAAGGCGAATTAATCTTCTAATTAATGTCTGCATTTGCAATTGTGTGGTTGCTGGAGAAATATCTTTATTGCTGTTTGCTGTTACTTTGATTCTTCTGAGGAAGGTGGGGGGGGGGAAGCCTCTCCAGGCTTCTAAGTTAGACCCTGTATTTTTGCATCCTGGTAATACAGAGATAGTGTACTTTTTTTTCTCTCTTTAATAAAATATTTTCTTTTAGAACCTGAGTGATTTCTTCCCTTGTTTGGATTTTCAGGGGAAGGGGAGGGGGAAAAGTGAATCCCTCTTTGTTTTGATTCAAGGAGTTTGAATCAAGATATCTCTCCCAAGGACAAGGGGAGGGGGAAGAAGGTGGGGGGAATGAATTATTTCCCTTTGTGTTAAGATCCAAGGAAGTTGGGATCTGTGTTCCCCAGGGAAAGTTTTTGGGGGAACAGGGAGTGTGTCAGACACTTAAAACTTGACTGGTGGCAGCGAGAACCAGATCTAAACTAGGATTTTAGTTTAGAGGAATCCATGCAGGTCCCCATCTTGTGAACGCTAAAGTTCAAAGTGGGGAATAAACCTATGACACCATCTTTGCTAACTTGCAGAGGCAAGGAGCTGCAGGTGCTGCTGTGTAACACTGTAGTACCGCATCTGTCAGCAGCATCCAGTAGACATACGGTGACAGTGAAAAAAGCCTGAACGGGCTCCATGCTTGACGTGCCATGGTGTCTGGTCAGGCAATCCAGGGAAAACGGCGTGAAATGATTGTCTGCCTTTGCTTTCATGGAGGGGGTGGGTGGTGACTGACGCCATTTACCCATAACCACTCGTGACAAATTTTTGGCCCCATCAGGCATTGGGAGCTCAACTCAGAATTCCAATGGGCAGCGGGGGCTGTGGGAACTGTGAGATAGCTACCACAGTGCACCACTCCGAAAGCTGATGCTTTCTTCTGTTCTATGGACGCACACCACCTAATTAATGTGCTTAGTGTGGATGCGTGCACTTGACTTTATACAATCTGTTCCCAAAAATCGACTTCTGTAAAATTGGAGTAATTTCGTAGTGTAGAGCTACCCTAGGACACAGTTGAGGCCTAAAGTTGTACAACTAGCAACACAACTACTAAAGAAGAATTCATCAATTTCTAAGGACAGAAGGAGCCATTATGACCACCTACTCTGACATTCTGTATTGCACAGGCCAGAGAATTTTCTCAAGACTAAAGATGCCCATTTTGATTTCAGTGGCGTTACTCCTGGTTTACACTGGAGTGAGTAAAAAGATAATTAGCCATATTGACTTACTTCTGTTTACGTGGGATTAAAGGAGAGGAAAATCAGGTGCTCTGAGTTCAGTGGAGTTGCTACTGATTTGCAGTGGGGGAGTGGAAAGGACCCATCTCCAGCGCTTCACTGAGCAGCAGTCTGTTGGATTATTTTCCATTTCTTCAGTTCCTTTTTTGGGGGACTTGAAGGAAACTCCCTCTCTTTAAAGTTACACTCACGGAATCCTCCTCTCTATGTGAAGGCCCTATGGTGAGAGTTCAGGAGGTGGGTATCAGACAAAGAGTCAGAGGAAGGTACAAGAAAAAATAATTAACACTAGTTTAAGTGAAAAGAGAATCCATCATCCCCAGTGCAGCTTCTCCTGATTAACACAGTGAGCATCCCTGCCCCAGATGACTGCTACATATGCCCTGGTGAGCATATGTATGTAGAATGAGTCCCACTGACCTAAATAAGGGTTACTCCAAATTTACATGGAGATGAGTGAGACGAGAATTCATTGGGATGCCAGATTTACACAAAGGTGGATGAGAGCAGAGTTTAAACCTTTAACTTTATTTTAACATGGTGAGTGAAAGCTAGTGCGGGAATGGTGCATCAGAAGAACCACACTAAAGACTGTTTCTTTTTCAAAAAATACTTTGTAACCAAAATGTTCAGCTTCCAACTTCACCAAACAGCTTAAGTCTGTGGGAAGACCCGCTACAAGAATTCTTGTATCTATAAGATAAACTGGGTCTTCAGAGTAATTCAGGGGGGAATTGCGATGTGTTGCCGCCCCACTCTGGGGTGCCACCTGATGTACTGGGGGTACCACTGAGCCTGCCCGTTCCACCAGCCTGGACTCCCTTGCTCTGTTATGTTGAGCCAGGCCCTCAAGCCTCCTCTAGCACACACAAGGGTAAGGATGCTCCCAGCTTCAGAAAGACACAGACACTGAAATCAGCTCTGCATGGGAACAATCAGCTAAGGAATTGCCCAGCAATCAAGTGCACACCCCCTCTGGGGTGCAAACACAAAATCGTATTGTCTTGCATTGCACAGAGAACTGTACAGTGTAAGCTAATGAAAATCACCCCCTCTCTGAATGTGGAGAAAGATATGCACAGGTTTTTGCCCCCCAGTTATGAATTGCACAAACTGGTTTAGAAAAGACGAAAACCACTTTATTAACTACAAAGGATACATGGAAACTAACCTTAATACACTAAGGAAACTGGCTACAAGCATCAATTTCTCACCCTAAATGTTGTTTTAAGCAGGTTGAAGAGTTTCTTGAAGACAAACTGCTCTTGCTTGCAACTTAGAACTCCAGGTATTCCTTTTACAGGCTATACGCCTTCTAGCCTGGATTCTGTCCTTCTTCCCCAGATCAGTCTTAGGTGTTTTTAGCAGTCATCTGGGGCAGGGATTCAGTGAAGAACCAACAACCCTGACATGATGCTCTGTATACTTCAGAGAGATATTGTTATGATATGAATATGGCATATCTAATATGTATTTTATGCAAGATGGCTCATGTAAGATATCATTGGAAAAGTTATGATTTACTGAATGTGATTATCTAATTTGTATGCATTTACCATTTCTGTATCTAAAGTTAGGCATATTGACTATGTAATAATTACATCTGTGTGTATACTTGGGAAAAGCCCACTGGACAGTAATAAAACAGCCTTAAGGGGCCATTAGAAAAAGACAATGAATCTTTGATGATGTGGATCTCCCATCTGCCTGGATTTCCTTCCTGTGGACATTGCAAATAAACCTGGTTTCATAGTAATTTTGACACTGCAAGATCAGGTGATAAGATCATCTGATACAAAATACCACCTTGGACACTGCTGGTGCTTTTCCTCTGTAGGGGGATAGGGATCAAACAAAGGTTTCCTGCCTTAGGTAAATCCTTTTTAAGGCTGGGGAGAGGGTTAATCTTGGCTTTCCTCCATTGCCTTCCCAAGAAGAAAGACTGCTGAAAGTACCTGAAGGGACAAAGGAACTAACCTGAAGGGAAAAGCAGGGGTGAGTCCAGACTGAGACAAGAGTCCAGTTTGTAAGAAGAAATAACTGGAACTCTAAGCTACTTGCCTAAACTCTGCAAATTGCCTAAAATAACATTTAGGGTGAGAAATTACTTCTTGAAACCAGAGTCTTTAAAATATTAAGCTTAGCAAGCATGTTTTGTTTTATTTGCTCAGTAATCTGTTTTGGTCTGTTTGCTATCCCTTATAATCACTTAAAATCTGCCTTTTATAGTTAATAAATTTGTTTTCTTTATTATGAAACTCAGTTTGTGCAATTTCTGACTGGGAGGGCAAGAAGTTGTGCATATTTCTCTTCACATTGAGGGAGAAGGCAATTTTTTATGAGCTTGTGCTGTGCAGATCTTTCTAAACAGCGCAGTACAGTATTATTTTAGGTTTATTCCCCAAAGGAGGTGTGCACGTGAGTGCTGGGTGAATCGTCTCACACAGAGCTGACTTCAGTCTGCGTCTGCAGCTGGGTGTGGTCCTACCTTTGTGTGTGTGCTGCAAGAGGCCAGAGAGCCTAATTCAGCAAAACAGGGAGAGGGAATCCAGGCTGGTGGATCAGAAGTGGCTCAGTGAAACCCCAGTACATCAGGTGACATCCCAGAAAGGGGTGGGGGTCTAAACCTGTGGCATGGACTTGTACCGGTCATGTGATTTTGGGAGGTTTAATTCCCGCCACACTTTCTTCTTTGTAAAGCACTTTGAGATCTCAGATACTATGGGTACAGGGGGAGGGATATCTCAGTGGCTTGAGCCTTGGTCTGCTAAACTCAGGGTTGTGAGTTCAACCTTAAAGGGGCCATGTAGCAAACTGGGGTAAAAATCTTTCTATGGATTGGTCCTGCTTGAGCAGGGGGTTGGACTCAATGACCTCTTGAAGTCCCTTATATTCTATGATCTAATTAGATAGATAGAAAAAAAGAGTAATTCTTAACGTTTTTGCCCATTTCTCCCTGAATTCTAAGTTATTGTATGTTGCAAAATTTCTGCATTTTTATTCTTTCTTTTTTCTCAGTGTTCTCTTGCCATGCCTTTTTTGAGTGTGTTGCTTGTTGTACCTTTCTTAAATTTCTTTTGTGAATGTGTGGGTCCCATTGGGTAACTTCTCCTTCCTTTTGGACTGGAAAGAACAGTGACCTCATCTAGTAGTTTAATTTCTATGTCTAATATTCTTGCTAAAGAGAGGCATTTCCTTTAAGGTAAGCCATTCTCCTCTCTCCATCAATTTCCCTGTTAGGTTCAAAGTTTGACTCTATTTAACACCCTTATTCCTATGGTCAAAAAATAAATATGCTATTAACTTTCCCTTCTCATTAATTTACCATGCCAATCAGCAGAGGCACCTAGGGAGATTCATGTTCTCCTCTCAATGATGTACAATGACGCAGAAGAGACATTCACTTTGTGGGAATAGACAAATGACAAAAAAGCACCAAGCGAGGCAGTAAATCCAGTGCACTTTGCCGAGAACAACCAGGGCTATTTATTGAAAGCTAAGACATGCCTGGAGAAGGCAGAGAGAAGGACCCACCTCCTGATCCCTGAACATCTCATGAAGAGGGCATATCAGAGACTCAAACTTGCCATATACTCACCTCAGAGGTAAACTAATATTTTATATCAGATTTAGGGGCATCAGAAGGCATCACAAGACATGTTATCCCCTATGCCTGATGCATGGTTATTTTGCCCTCAGGCTGGTGGCTGGTCTGATGACAGAGGTACAGCAATGTTATGTGCTTTTTAAGACCCTACCCTTAGCAGGGAGTGGCAGATGTATGTAGGACACTCTGGGCTTCTTCTGAATCTGTGCCAGCTACATTGGAGGTGGCAGGAGTTCTTGCCGAGGCAGGGGGGTGTCTATCCAATCATTACCATTCAAACCCATACCTGGGCTTGAATTTGAAACCATGATATACCTTCAGGAATAGGAAATAATCCTGAGTGTTAGAGCCTGGGTCAAATCTCATAGTAGCTGATGAACTCTATAATGGTAATAACCAGCTGTGACATGGAAAGTGGGTTTAGATTCATTTCTGAGTGTGTGCAGAAAGCTGGCCACGGTCTAACTCTAGCATAATAAGAGAGCTGGTGGGTCTGTGGTTCAGGATGCAAAAAATGTGGGTTCTAATCTTGAGTCTCTACTGACCTGCTCTGTGACCTTGCACAAGCTGTTTCTCCTTTACGTGTCTTCTTTCTAATTTCTGTAGGCAGAATCATTATATCCTCCCTCATGTTAAATAGCTTCATGACCAGGGCCACTGCGGCCAGTCTTGCTTTGTGAGTGCAATGGTGTGATAGGGCTGCTTGGAATGGTGGGGCACAGGTCTCAGCAGCCCTGGAGCTCACTTCTGGTTGATGTCTTATGTTACTAAAAGCTCATGCCTCAGGGTTTTACCCAGCCATCTGCAGGGCTCAGGAAGGGTCTCCCTCCCCAATATCCTGTCCAATGTGTTCTGATTTGATCTTTTAATCTCCTTCTTCTGAAGCACTGGGATGGCCATGGCTGGAGCTGGGACACTGGATGGGGAGGGCTGGGCCTTGGAGGTGGCTGCTTGGTTCTTGCTCACATGCTCCAGGTCTGGATGGAATTTTTCCTCCAGGTATTTCATCTTCCTCTGCAGCATGTGGGTGTGGGTCACTTGTCAGGATTATGTGGGTGTATCTCACTTAATATTTCTCTGTCATTGTGGGGGCCTCAGGCACTGTCTCCTGTGGACAATGATACTTTGGTCCCATTTCGGTTTTTGGGTTTAGGTGTGCGGGTGCTGGGTGGTGTTGATGGCCTGTGCTACACAGGAGGTGAGACTCTGGTGCCCCCTTCTGGCCTTAAATGCTTTGGCTCTATGTGATGTTAAATGCACAGCATGACACGGTCCCAATCTCCTTAGAACACTTCATAAAGTGGGTCAGTACAATTATCCTCATTTTACACAGGAGATAATTGAGGGACTGAGAGCAGGATTGATTGCTCAGTATCACACAGAGTCAAGAATTAACTTCAACTCTCCTGACTCCCGCAATGGTGCGTTGTCATTGGGATGTAACACAACCCTAAATGTGGATAAGATCTGTATAGAGTGTGTGAACAACTGATTTTTTTGGTTTGCTGGCCAACCAGAAAAGTCAAAACAAAAAATATTTTGGGTCACACAAAATGTTTTGCTTGACCCGCCATGATACCTTGTGTTTTATTTTTTGAGTTTTTTGGGTATTTTTTACCTTTTAAGAATAACATTTAAATCATTCTGAATAGAAAAATTCATGTTTTCTTTCAAAAATGTGAGAACAAAACATTTCAGTATTTTGGGATTTTCTGTCTGTTTTTGACTGAAACGATTTGGTGAATTTGATACGAATTTACAAAATATTTCAATTGACCCAGATGCTTATTTTTCAGTGAAAAATGTCCCTAGATTTAGAGATGTCTGACCTCAATGATAAGGTTTGTGGTTGCAGTAATTGACAGACCTTTTCAGGGTACTGCAAGGAGGAGGTTGGATGACTCCAACAGAGACAGCAGGCCTCCCTATGTTATCCAGGAAAGGTGTCTTGACTTAACATTTAGGCTGGTGGGTATGTAAATATTAATGGAATTTAAGTGCCATTCTACTAGAAGACAAATATATCACTCTGATATCATATTTGTTCAATTCCCTCTAGTTAAACCCATGGTGAACACAGATCAGGGAAACCAAACGTCCATCACAGAATTCATCCTCCTGGGATTTGGGAATCTTCCTGAACTGCAAACCCACCTTTTCCTGCTGTTTCTAGTGATCTACATTGTGACCATGGCTGGGAACATCCTCATCATTATGCTAGTTGTCACTGATCAACACCTTCACACCCCGATGTACTTTTTCCTGGCAACCTTGTCCTTCTTGGAGACCTGTTACAGCTCCACCATCCTGCCCAGGATGCTGGCCAGTCTCCTGACCGGGGACAGAACCATTTCTCTACGTGGTTGCATTGTACAGTTTTATTTCTTTGCTTCTCTGGTGGGTTCAGAGTGTTGTCTCTTGTCGATGATGTCTTATGATCGGTATTTAGCAATATGCAAACCATTGCATTATGCAGGCCATATGAGTGGAAGGTTCTGCTTCTACCTAGTGGCAGGGTCTTGGATTAATGGCTTTGTAGCAATTGCTATAATCATATGCTTAATGTCACAATTAAAATTCTGCGGCCCCAGTGAAATTGACCATTTCTTTTGTGACTTCACCCCGGTGATAAAACTCTCCTGTAGTGACAGCCACTTGATGGAACTTGTGACATTCATATTCTCATCCTTATTTACTCTGCCCCCGTTTGTATTAACCCTGGCATCCTATACTTGCATCATCATCACCATTCTGAGAATCCCTTCCAGCACTGGGAGACAAAAAGCTTTTTCCACCTGCTCCTCTCACCTCGTGGTAGTTACAATTTTCTATGGGACCCTGATCATTGTGTACCTGTTACCAAGAACCAATACCATGAGAGCCCTGAACAAATTGTTCTCTGTCTTCTATACTGTCCTAACTCCTATGGCCAATCCCTTCATATACAGCCTGAGAAACAAAGAGGTCAAGGGGGCCCTGAGAAGAGCTATCAGGAAAATGCTTGTATGACAGAGGGCAACCACCTGCAGTTTCCTGGATAAACTTTATTGAATTAAGAGTAACTCCATTGTATAAAAATGCAACCGTTTATGTGTTGTTGTGGGATTGTATGTGACTTCTCTAGGAGACTTGGCTCATGTAAATCTTGGGAAATCTTAGGAATTTCAAACAGTGTGAACTTTTAAAATTAAGCCATTTTCCTTATGCAAAAGGAAGTTGCTTGAAGATTCGCCTGGTAAGGAGACCTGTTGTCTGGCTGATTACCTATTCACAGTCTCTTCAAAGCACTGGATAAAGGACTCACAGATCCATGGGTTTTCTTGTTCTGAGCAAAAGGTGTTAGGAACCTGAAACCAAAGGAAAACCTGATTGGATTTGGAATGACTAATCACCTCCCAGAACCCTTGATGTAGGTAGGCTGGACTCTGATAAGCTGGTTAGCATGTGTGTAGGTTCTTTTATTGGTTTAATGTGTTTTCTGCAATGCTTTCACCTTAAAAACAAATGAGCTTGCTTCTAAAGATCTGTGTGATAAGTTAACTGTGGTAATTTCACTATGCCCCATCTCAGAAGAGAAAGCAAAACAGGCCTGCATAGGCAGACAGTCTTGTGCTGGGGATATCACAGTGTAGGCAGGCAGCCAGGTGTGACACTTTGCACCCCATATTCACCATAGTGATATGATTATGAAATAATTATGATGCATCTTGTAAAAATATGTCATGTGAGGTGTCAATGGAAAGGTTATGGATTGCTGAATATGATTATCCTATTTGTAGGTGTGTATCATATTTGTATCTGAAGTTATGAATATTGACTCTGTACCTGTATTTCAAATGTTCTTGCTCCTATGGTAACACCCACAAGGTACCTTACATCCAGTGTAGTTAGCACATTGTGAATGGCCTATTCAAGTTGAATGGCCCATCAACAAAAGCAATTGGCCATGGGAAAATCTTAGCCTCACCTGATAAGCTTTCCTGTAGACACTTCAGCCAAAATATGGGTAATGGCTGCCATGACTCATTGAAGCATGCGAGGGCATGTGACTAAATCATGCAATTTTGGACTCCATTTTGGTGCCTGTACTTTTGCAGAAACTGCGCTGGGGGCTTTGTTTGGGACAATGAAGTTCCCCCCCATGTGGAAGAAGCTATAAAAGGGGGAAGTGACATAATCACAGTGCCTCACTCCCCCTAAAACACAACACCTGGAAATACCTAAGGAACAAAGACTGAACGGGGGAAGGAGATCCCAGGTGGGAAAGAAGAAAGCTTGGTGGACTATTTTTGATATCTAACAGGGTGAGACATTCTTGATTCAAATCCTGTCTAGTTTATAAGACTTAGATTGTATTTTTGTTTTTTCTTAATTAATCTGCTTTGATCTCTGTGCTCGTTACTTATAATCACTTAAAATCTATCTTTCTATAATTAATAAATTTGGTTTATATTTTTAACCTAAAACAGTGTGTTTTTTCTAGAAGTGCTCGGGGAATCTGCTCAGGAACAAAAAATGGTGCATTGTCCTATCCACTTTGAGGGAGGGGTGGACTGGGTAATAAATTTATGCAGAGAAAGGCCTTTGACCTGGCAAGACGGTACAGCTCTGGGGTGCTAGTCTGGGGCTCTGGGGAGAAGTCTTCATGTAACTGCAGCTGCGTAAGGTTTGTGTGAGTGCAGGACCAGGGGCAGTCTGTATCTTGTCACAGCAGCACAGTGTAAGAGGGAGTCCAGGCTGGTGAGACAGAAGTCTCAGTGGCACCCCAGTTCCAGGTTGCACCCTGGTGTCCCGTCACAGCAGGAAATACCCTGGTCAGGAGGGAGAGAGAGAGATGGGTGTCTACCCAAAAGGGGCAATGGATGGGGAACTGGGAGACCTTGCTGGACCTTAGAGGGGGAATGTAGGTGCAGTTGTTCCTTTCCCAAAAGAATTCAGAGATTGCAAGATAATGGTGTGCAGGGCAAAATGAAATGGAGCACACCTTGCATAATCATTAGGGAAGGTCCTAGAAATCTTCTCCCATATTAGTCCTTTCTCATGGAGCCATTCTGATTAAATCCATGAGACATCAGATGTGACTGGGACAGGTCATACCCACCTTTCACTGAAATTAGATGCAGTCTCTCACTCTGAAGTCACTGGGATTTGAACATGCTCAGCATCTCATAGAATTTGGCCTCTCTCTTTCACACTACAATTTCAGACTGTTTCTCTTGATCTGTCTATTTAACTATCTATGTACTTCTGATTGGAGGTAGTGGACTTGCCATTGTATGGAGGTTTTAAAACAAGATGAGACATCCTTCTAAAAGGCATATTTCAATCTATCTTCTGAGGAGACAAATGTATGGATTGTGTATACAGGAGGTTAGATGAGATCAGGGATTCTCAACCTTTCCAGATGACTGTACCCCTTTTAGGAGTCTGATTTGTCTTGAATACCCCCAGTTTTACCTCACTTAAAATCTACTTGCTTACAAAATCAGACATAAAAATACAAAAGTGTCACAATACACTGTTACTGAAAAATTGCTGACTTTCTCATTTATACCATATAATTATAAAATAAATCAATTGGAATAGAAATATTGTACTTACATTTCAGTGTGATACTTGAGCTTGTTTTTCACTTGTGAACCTTGTCTGAATCGCAAGCCCTCCCTCCCGGAGATGGAGCATGTAATTTAGCTATGGCATGGGGCCCCAGGCAATTGCCCTACTTGCCACCTCCTAATGCCAGCCCTGCATTTGTGACTCCCCTAAATCCATCCTATGATCATCTTTGGGGCTGCAAGTCCCAGGTTGAGAAACACTGATCTAGATGGGTTGAGTACCCCCTGGAAGACCTCTGAGTACCCCCAGGGGTACACATACCCTTGGTTGAGAACCACTGGAGTAGATTATCATAGATTATCAACCCAATGGAACTTCAGTATGTCTCTATGTCTATCTAGAGAGGGGGCTTGAAGTGGGATCTTCCACATTCTGGGCTAGGCCACTGGGCTAAAAGTTGGAAGGTAGGCGTCACCTTCTCTAGTAGGCTCCTGAAGAGGCCCCAATCTGGCAGATGTGCTCAAAGCGTGTCTGTCTCCTGGTTTGTGGTTCCCACTGGACTTCAGTGTGAGATAGGCATCCAGGCACCTGCCTGAGGTATCTGTGTACAAGCCCAGAGGCACAAAGTTAGCTGCCTAAGAAGCATTTACAGTGAAAATGTAGGTGCTGGGTGAGTTTAGGCACCAATAAGATTAGGCAGCAGCTGAATGGGGCAGTGGCATTTAAACATTGGATTTAGGTGCCTAAAATGTAAATTAGACACCTAAGTCACTTTGTGAATATGGCCCTTAGGACCAGATTTTAAAGGTATTTAGGCACCTTGTGGGATTACCAAAAGTACCTAGGTCAAGCTCTTTCCACCTATGGAATGCTTTCTGGCGATTTGCTGCCTTCTCATGGCATGTCAGATTTCTAGCCAGATTTTTCCAGTCCTTTGTTCCTGTAGAACCCAATGTGCCTGGAACATTAGACTGGAAGAGTTTGCAACAAAAACAGTATGCAGCATTCTGGGGTTTTGAGTACATAAGCCATGGCATCTCCACTTTGTCACCATTGGAGATTTCACGCCAGTAATGTGTTGGATGGAAACTTCTATTTTCATTGTCTTTGGGGAACATGAAGTTTTTCACTTGCTGTGGCCCATGCAGTACACGGAAGTCCCTCAGGCTACTGCTCAAGTTGGTCCACAGTCCTGGATCATCTTGACTTAAGGAACTAAACTCAGTTTAGTAAAGAAGCAGCTGTTTCTTGTGCCTCCACCACACTCTTCTCTGATCTACACTTTTCTTCAGGAATGTGCATGGTTGCATCCATTTGAGATGGAGATATGGATGCTGCAGTAGCTGCCAGGTCTTCTGACTAACTGGAAGATCAGGCATCTCCTTACCACTCACATCCCCACTGGGGCCGGAAGGCTCACTGTGAACATTTGTGTCTATGTATCTCAGGAGAGCTCTTTCCTGCTTAGATAGAAAAGCTTCCTTTGCTTTCTTTCTTCTTCTGAATTCTGCCCCAGGGGGGCGTTTTCTTCTTTCACTCATGACTGCTGTTCTGTGCCAGCTATAGTGGCTCTCAACACTCAATTGAAGGGGACAAATAAGCAGGCTGGTATCAGGGCCTGATTGAGGGAAGATATCAGTGTCTTAAGGGCCTAACTGGCTCCTACTACTTCAGTTGACTGCCTGTTCTCCTGAAGTGGGTTCAGGGAAGCAGCAGGAAACAGGAAGCTCCCGGAGAAGCTGGTGTTAATCAGTCCAGGCTCCTGGGGGTGCTAGAGAGGTACATAAGAGGCTCCTCCTCCTCTCTCTCCCTGCAGCTCCTGCTGCTTTCTGTTATTCCCTGTCACCTTTCCTCCTGCCTGCCTGTTATGTCTCTTGTGCCCTCCTTCCTCCAGCACAGCACTCCACCTTCTCTGTTCATCTAGAGCAGAGAGAATACAGATGCACCAGCAGCAAACACAATTGTCTACACTCTGGGTCCTAGTGGCACCCCACCACAAACACCACAGTCTGGCACCTACCACCTCAGTTCATCTCATGGTAAGGCCAGCCCTGCCTTGAGTGCTGTGACAATGCCACCAAGGGCCATCAACACTGAATGGATCACTGCTGGTGAAACAAGGTGAATGTAGAGAGACGCACATCTAGGAACACTGACCAGTCATCATTTAGCTCCAGGGGGCTCAGAAGCACATGGTTGGCTCCAATCATAATAGTCTACTGCTCATTCTGAGAGAGGAACCAGACCAGGATTCTATGCTTGTATCTTAAGTTTCCCCCTTAAATGAAACTTGAAATGGCCCCAGTAAAGAAACTCATAGGAATATTTAATAATCCAAACACACACATACACACTTAGTTGGGTATATATGCCCTAGGGCAGAGTAAGTCTTGTAATTTTTCATTGGGTGTAGGAGCATAACTCAGAGACATTGAGACCATGGAATGCAGTGTATGGAGCCACCCAGAAGGAAATTAACCCATCTTGGAATTTTGACTTAATCTAGAATGAAGGGGCACATGTTTGGGGAACAGCTAATGGATACTAATCGATACCACTCACATCTAATGAAAATAGATTTATAGCACTGGTTTGACATCACCGAGCTCTAGAAATTAGTCTTATAGATGAGGGCAACAGGAAATGCCATGCTTGTGGCAACCATATTGGCTCCTGTCAAGGTTCCTCCCCCACTCTGAACTTTAGGGTACAGACGTGGGGACCTGCATGGACACTTCTAAGCTTAATTACTAGCTTAGATCTGGTAACACTGCCACCATCCAGAAATTTCAGTGTCTGGATCACTTTCTGTCCCCTCAAAACCTTTCTCTCCCTGGGCAGCCTTGAGAAAGAAAGAAAGAAAGGTAAAAATTATCTCTGTAAAATCAGGATGGAAAATACTTTATAGGGTAATCAGATTCACATATAGCCCAGAGGAACCCCCTCTAGCCTAAGGTTCAAAGTTACAGCAAACAGAGGTAAAATCCTCTCAGCAAAAAGGAACATTTACAAGTTGAGAAAACAAAAACTAAGACTAACACGCCTTGCCTGGTTATTACTTACAAGTTTGAAACATGAGAGACTGATGCAGAAAGATTTGGAGAGCCTGGATTGACGTCTGGTCCCTCTTAGTCCCAAGAGTGAACAACCCCCAAACAAAGAGCACAAACAAAAGACTTCCCTCCACCAAGATTTGAAAATATCTTGTCCTCTTATTGGTCCTCTGGTCAGGTGTCAGCCAGGTTTACTGAGCTTCTTAACCCTTTACAGGTAAAAGAGACATTAACCCTTAACTATCTGTTTATGACAGCTCCCATCTCTTCGCTTTGGAGGATCAGTAAGACCTCAGCAATTTGGTGAATGTAGTAGCCTAATGTAAATATGCACTATTTATGTGCACAAGCAATTATAGCATCCTGTCAATAATTCACATGCAAAGATATTATTGCTTTAGGTCAAGCAGTAGAGGCCTAAGTTTTTGTTACAGGTGATTCTGGATGTAATATTTTGTAAAGTGTTAGCTAGCTATCTAGCCCGTCCTCCCCATACCCATCTGTCTTATATGCTTCTGGTTATAAAATTTGCAAATGGCATCAAATTGAAAGGGGTTTCAAGCACTTGGAAGGACAGGTTTAGAATTCGAAACAAACTTTACAAAACTGGAGAATTGGTGTGCAATCAACAAGATGAAATTCAGTAAAGATAAGTGTGAAATATACTTTGAAAGTAAAAATCAAATGAACACCACCACTAAAATGGTACTAATTATCATGGAAGCAGTCCCACAGCAACTGGAGGTTATAATGGATCCCAAATGGAGTATGAGCCAACAATGTGATGCAGTTGCGGAAAAGATGTTATATTATATGATTAAAATATGACCGTGTAAATCACTGTTGCTACCACTGTGATATATTTGCAACAAATCTTGTAAAAATGTGTCATGTAAGATGTCTATGGAAAAGTCATGATTTGCTGAATATGATTATGCTATTTGTATGCATGTATCATTTTTGTATCTGAAATTATGAATATTAACTGTGTACCTGTATTTCAAATGTTGGCTCCTGTAGTAATACCAACAAGGTATTTAGCCAGCACATTATGAAGGAACTGTTCAAGTTAAATGACCCATCAAAGAACACTTAACTCAAAATGAAGACACCTATCAACACTTAATGGACTTTGCTGTGAATGTTCTAACTAGAGTATGGGCAATTTCCTCTGCTATGACTAAGCGAAGCAGGGAGAGACATGTGACTTGTGCGTGTGATTCCAAACCCCATCTTGTTACCTGTAATTTTCCACTGTGTTGTGGGCTTTGTTTGGAACAATGGGTTTCCAATCCCATCCACATGGCAGAAGCTATAAAAGACCCTGGAAACCTCTCCATTTTGCCTCTTTCCTGCTAAACCTCTGAACTATGAATTTATACTAATGGGAGCAAAGGACTGAGGACCTTCCAAATCATTTAGTAGCAACCAGAGACAAGCCAGCAGTTTATTTAATCATTGCTACAAGCCTGATCCAAGAACCTTGCAATTATTGTATGCATTTGATTCCTTTAACCAGTTTTAACTCTCACCTTCCTTTCTTTCTTGTTATAAATAAACCTTTAGCTATTAGATAGTTAAGGATTAGCAACAGCGTGATTATTGGGTAAGAACTGAGTTATTTATTGACCTGGGTAAGTGGCTGATCCTTTGGGATCAAAAGAACCCTTTGGTTGATGAAACTGGTTTTAAATAACCAATAACCACTCATCATTAAGTCTAGTGTTTTTGGTGGTGAAACAAGGACTGGAATGACTAAGGAGATTGCTTTTCTGACATCTTGTTAGCCAATGTGGTGAAACAGATGTTTACTTTTGTTGCTGGTCTGGTATATGGCAGAATATCCACCAGTTTTGGGGTGTATCTGCCCTCGTTCTCAACAGTTTGTCCTGAATTTGGTATTCTCAGTAGTGACCCACTGAGGCACGGTGACGGAAGACACAGGAAGAAGTTGTTCTGCTCTAATTAGCACTGGTACAGACTCATTTGCAGTACTGTGCCCAGTCCTGGGCACCACACTTTAAGAAGGGGGTGGACAAATTTGTCAGGCTGTGGTGGGAAGATTCAGGGAATGGTAGAATGTCAGTTTCCACTCTGAGCAACATGGCCAGCAGAAAATTACAGCTGCCAGGGACCAAGGCATTGGGGAGCTGAGGAGAGGGATCTGGGTCTTCCTGAGTCATAAATCCTTCCCTGGGCTGCTCCTGGGGCAGAGTAGCAGAGACCCATGACCAACGTTCCCTTTAAGGTGCATGCCTGCATGGCTGCACAGGAGGCCACCAAGAGCTGCATAGGCGTACACACTTCACTCAGGGGTGTGGGGTGAGGTGGGGGTGGTGATGGGGGAACTTAGGGCATGCAGGGTTGGGCAACTCCCCCAGCCCCTGCAGTGCGTCAAGGAGAGATGCCTTTCCACCCCAGGCCTGGGGCTGCAGGAGGGCAAGATGCCTCTCCCCTAGCCCCATTTCAGAGCTACTGAGGCCAGGGAGAGACACTCTCTCCCATTCCAGATGCTTCTGTGGAGACAGCGCTGTGGGGAGTCCTCTCTCCCGGCCACAGCCCTGGGCAGCCTGCATCTGAAACCCCTTATCCTTGGCCCCACCCCAGAGTCCACACCCCCAGCCAGAGCCCTCAGTCCCCTGCACACCAACTCTCTTCCTCAGCCCTCAGCCCCCTCCCACACTCCAAAACCCTCAGTCCCACCCCCACCGCACATCTCCTCCATATAGGTGCACATAACAAAATTCATTCTGCACATGGATGGGAAAAATTAGAAGGAACATTGCCCATCACTAACCTGATGAAGCACAGGAGCAGATAGCATGTAGCCATGGAAACTAAACACTGATTTGGTCAGGGGTAAGCCATCCAATGAGAACACTGGGCACACCTGTACATTGATCATCCTTCTCAGAGTTATCTCAGGTATTAGAACTGCAGTATGCAAATTATCAGGAAATGAAGAGTGCAGATTGCTTGTTACCTCTGACGTCACCATGGCCCACCTTAAGTGTGCCTGAGTTGCTGACTTGGACATATGTACAATTTATTCCTAATTTAATGATTGGACACAATTTCCTTAACAATATAGCTTCATCAAAACCTGCTGTCTTCAGCTGTAGCCTACACACATATTTCAAATGAGTTTTAATGTTACGGAAAGTGTGAAGAGAATGTTTTATTCCAGTTTTAAGATCACTTGGGATAAACCAAGGAGAGAAGATATATGCTACATTCATTAAAGAGAATATATTTAATTCTTTTATACTCAAGAACTAATTAAGATATTTACTTGAAAAGTTATCCACACTCAGAATAAATAATCAAAGTTCAGGGAGGAGACATGTTATTCTCCAAACAATAGAATGGGAGGGTGGTGCAGTGCTTGTCTCAGGATTTGGCTTCTTCTCCTAATTTTCCCCAAATTCTGGCAGATGGCCAGAGGTATGTAACACCCAGACTCCACCTTTGGATTAAGGGAATCCTGATCCTGAGAGTCATCAGTTCAATGGGACCATAGAGAATAATACTGGCTACACAAACGATTCAAGTTTGTAAGATCATTTCCTCATGATTGGCCCATTTTATGTATTAGCTAGAAATATCTGATTTCTTGCAAAAGACAAAAAATCTAATGATGGAAGCCTTGAGGAAAACTTTCACCTCCTTGTTTCTCAGGCTGTATATGAGGGGGTTGACCAATGGGGTCAGGACTCCATAGAAAACAGAGAATATTTTGTTCAGATCTCTCAATGCATCAGAGTCTGATAGCAGGTACACAATGACTAGAGTCCCATAGAAAATTGTCACCACAATGAGGTGAGAGGAGCAGGTAGAAAAGGCCTTCTGCCTCCCAGTGGTGGACGGGATTCTCAGAATGGTGGAGATGATACAAACATAGGATGCCAGGGTCAATAGAAATGGAGGCAGTGTGAATATGGAGCAGAGTATGAAAGCAGTAACATCCAGCATGTGGGTGTCACTGCAGGCCAGTTTTATTACTGGGCTTAAATCACAAAAGAAATGGTCAAGTTCATTGGGGCCACAGAAAGTGAATTGTGACATTAGTAACATTGTTGGCAAAGGAGCCAGAAATCCACTTACCCAAGAGCAAGCAGTCAACTGGAGGCAGAACCGTCCATTCATAAGAGCAAAATAATGTAGTGGCTTGCATATTGCTAAGTACCGATCATAAGACATCACAGATAAAAGAAGGCATTCTGTAGCTAACAGAGAACCAAAAATATAGAATTGTGTGATGCAGCCACCAAATGAAATGGTTCTGTCTCCAGTCCGGAGACTGGCCAGCATCCTGGGCAGGATGGTGGAGGTATAGCAGGTCTCCAAGCAGGACAAATTCCCCAGGAAGAAGTACATGGGGGTGTGAAGGTTCTGATTAGCCACAACTAGTGCTATGATGATGATGTTCCCGGCCATGGTTGCAATGTAGATCACTAGAAAGAGCATGAAGAGAAGGGTTTGCAGTTGAGGAAGATTCCCAAATCCCAGGAGGACAAATTCTGTGATGATCGTTTGATTGCCCTGGCGTTTGTTTGCTGTTGGTTTCATCTAGGGGAAATAAAACAAATTCTGCAATTTATAGTCTAACTGCAATTTAAAAACAGTCTTCATTTTACTTCCGGCGTCCCCATGCTGGTTGCCATCCCAACAGTTGGGTCAAGACTCCAGATGGCGGAGGTATTCTGGGTAAAATTTTCAAAAGTGCCTAAGTTAAATCACTTCAACCTTTTATATTTACACCTCAGTTTCTGAGGACATGTCATCAATAACACAATTGTGTGTTTAACACACATTATTTTTAGAGATTTCCCCCCCTCCTAATATTATCTATCTATTTCTCAAATCTCTTCTAAAGGGAATCACATAGTGTGTTCATTTCTCTACAAGGATACTCCCTGTTCTTTTTCATAGCCATACAACGTCTAGAATTTATGGGTAACATTTTCAAAAATGCCTCAGGGCAAGTTTGAAAAGTATTCCTGCACCTAAACTTGTGGATAGGCCCTTTGAATATTTAAACAAGACAGGATTCATAGCTAGATTACGGACATATGATAATGCCTCCTGAGCTAAGGTTGCTGTGACAGTTTGGGGGAATATGCCTTTGTCCAGTTGTTAATGCCATTTGGTTTTTTGAATGCTATTTCTAATTACAACCGTTGTTCTGGATGAGATCATCTCTTCTATACCAGGAAACTGGGGAATCTGGGCCTGGAGAATACTGGCAACGCCACCAAGAGCCATCAACACTGAATGGCTCACCCTGGGTGAAACAATGGGAGTGTTGAGAGAGCCACATCTAGGAACAGTGACCTGTCACCACCCAGTTCCAGGGGGCTCAGCAGCACATGGGGCTCAGTGGCTGGATCCAATCACAAAAGGCCAACATTCATTAAGAGAGAGGGAGTTTTTGGTAGTTTTGTTATATTTGCATTTAGCTTTGGAAACTTGAAGCCACCACAATGAGGAAACGCACAGGTAAATTCTGTAATAATAATAATAATAACAACAATAAAAAATCAACAGACCCCTCACAGAGATTGCTGGTTTCTAACGTCTCTTATAAGGCTTCTGCAGATCGTTAGAAATTTGCTGCTATAATCACTATTTTCATGGTTTCAGTTATTTTGAGCCTCAACTTATTTTGTATCCCCATTAGTGCTGCCAAAATCACTTAGAGTTGAAATTTTGTAACAGGATCTAGTGACCTCACCTATGTGGAAATATGGAAAGATGCTGCTGACATATTGTACATAGCTACAGAAGCGATCTGGGAAATAATTACTGCTCAAACACTTTCCATGATCCTATCCTCCACACAATCAAATACAGAAGTAGAACCCAACATTTCAGTACGCAAATAAGGAACATGAAATTCTTACACACACACACACACACACACACACACATATTCAGGTGTGTATACCATAGTCAGGAGACCCTGCAATTTTCCATGCAGGGGCATGACTCACACACAATGGGAACATGTAATTCAGAGGTATGGAGCCATCCACAAGGAACGTATCTTAGTTTGGAATTGTTACTTAAAGCAGAATGAAGGGGCTGAGATTTTTGAAATGGCTAAAGGTGTTTCAAGGGGAATTAGTCTCCTAATTGCCATAGAAGGAGGTTTTCAATAGCAAAAAATTGCAGTTAGGTTGAAAGTTGTTATACTCAACACATACAATACTTGTGGGACTTGTATCAAATTCCCAAAATTGGCCATGACTGATTAGGTAGAAATGAAAATCTCTGTCATAATATTCCAGGATTGTCATTCTGTGTGTCACTCTGAAGCTTATTAAGCCTGAAAATCAAAAAGGTCTCCTACAAACTGTGAAAACATGAACAAATTGCTAAGGATCAGGACAAAAGATTAGGGCGCACACACAGGGAGAAAATCAGAAAGGTTAAAGCATAAATGAGTTACACCTACAAAGGAACATAGAAGGGAAGAAGAAGAGGAATAATCAATATATTAGAAACTTGAAAGAGATGGAGGAAAGTGTAGGTCCCCTAGTCAGCAGGGAAGGAGAACTAAGAACACAGTACATTAAGAAGGCTGAGAAATCAACACAAAACCCACACAACACCACAACCAGCACACAAAACAACCTTATACACACAAAGACCCTCAGTGCAATACACACCCACACAAAGCAGCAATAATCTCCCAGCACAATCCAACCCACACACATATCAACACAAACCCCAGCACACACAGTAATCCCAAAAATAATTCTGAAGCCTCTGTTGTCTGCTGAGTTTGTGCAAAGTGATGGAAACAGCTACAAGAATGGTCCAGAGCTCCTTTTCTTTAGATTATGAGCATGTTCAGCTATTACTGAGATACATCATCTGTCATTCATTTTTTAAGTTCTCTGCTATTTGGGGGCTTTTTAATACACATGACTTTTTAAATACACATTACACCTGTGAAACAGCATGGGCTTTCAGCTACTAGTGAAGAGGTAAGTAGATTGCCTTCAGGATAGAAGATTGCACCAACAACCTGGCTGACCAGTCAGGTAAAATTTAGAAGAGGAATCTCATATAAATTTGAAAAGATTAGTTCTAAGCTTTAATAACCTTTGATTAATCGCTATTGGATGGAAACCAAGATTTCACTCTCCTTTCCCCTTCCTGCCCCAGCCCTCCCATCCCACTACATTACTTTACTTTCCATTTTTTATCTGTTCTCCAGCCAAAAATCAATAAGAAAGAAAGAAAGAAAGAAAAAGAAAACTTGAGTGCATTACAATAACTGAGTTAAAATGAAATGAATATTTAAAACTTTCAGAGAGTGAATTAGGAAACAATTCCCCTCTGACTTACCCCAGCATAAATCAGAAATAACTGCACTGAAATCAATTGACGCAGACTGTAATAAAATTGGGATAACTGAGAAGAAAATGACACCAGAAAAAAGTGTCTTCTCTTCAATGTTTTAATGTCCCAATACGGAATCCTGCCTAACACACCTGCACAGACACAAATTGTCACTTTTGCAGCATGATGCCCCATGTGCTGCATTGCAACCAACCTCTATATGCTTTGGTGACCACATGGGAATTCTTCCCAAAGAGACTCTGCTGTCATGTTGCCAGGCAGTCTGAGCCAATCTTAGTAACAACTGGTGAAGATATCAGCCTTCCAGAATGATGCAACGTTTTCTGCTGCATCCACTATAGGGATGGGATTTGGAAAGAAGGGCTTCAATATGCGGGTGCTGGAATAGCAGAGGACCAATCACTTGGTTGACAGACTAAGCACAGTGTCTGATTGGGGATCCCAAGCCATTGCTTTGCAAAGACTATGCTGTAGAATGCGGTTATGCTGTTGTAATGTGATGTTGACACGCCGATGCAGTATCAGGATGGAGATATTGTCAAAGAGCAGCCAGCCAGGTGCACTGTGGTTCTAGTGACCCTCCATCATCTTTATTTCACACTGGGGAGCAGATCCATTCCTGCTCTATCTGTGATATCTTTGTAGGTGTTTGACCATCATCACCTTGTACCACTTACTTCTCTTCTTCAATATTTCAGGATCTCCCTCTGTCTTTGCACAGGCAGCAAGGAAGGGAGATGTTTCCTTTCTCTCTTCCTCTTCCAGAATGCAGAGTATCTTCTTTCTTGCTGCATGTCTCAGCCCTTCCTAGGGATGTGATTGCAGAGCCATTGGCCATTATCTTTGAAAACTCATGGTGATCGGGGGAGGTCCCGGATGACTGGAAAAAGGCTAATGTAGTGCCCATCTTTAAAAAAGGGAAGGAGGATCCGGGGAATTACAGGCCAGTCAGCCTCATCTCAGTCCCTAGACAAATCATGGAGCTGGTCCCCAAGGAATCAATTCTGAAGCACGTAGGAGAAATGAAAGTGATCAGGAACAGTCAGTGTGGATTCATCACGGGCAAGTCATGTCTGACTAACCTAATTGACTTCTATGAGGAGATAACTGGGTCTGTGGATAAGGGGAAAGCAGTGGATGTGTAATTCCTTGACTTTAGCAAAGCTTTTGATATGGTCTCCCACAGTATTCTTGCCAGTAAATTAAAGAAACATAGGCTGGATGAATGGACTATAAGGTGGTTAGAAGGCTGGCTAGATCATCGGGCTCAACAGGTAGTGATCAATGGCTCCATGTCTAGTTGGCAGCTGTTATCAAGTTGAGTGCCCCAAGGATCGGTCCTGGGGCCGGTTTTGTTCAATATCATCATTAATGATCTGGAGGACGGCGTGGACTGCACTCTCAGCAAGTTTGCAGATGACACGAAACTTGGAGGAGTGGTAGATACGCTGGAGGGTAGGAATAGGATACAGAGGGACGTAGACAAATTGGAGGATTGGGCCAAAAGAAACCTGATGAGGTTCAACAAGGACAAGTGCAGAGTCCTGCACTTAGGACGGAAGAATCCCATTCACTGCTACAGACTAGGGACCGAATGGTCCCTGCAGAAAAGGACCTAGGGGTTATGGTGGACAAGAAGCTGGATATGAGTCAACAGTGTGCCTGTGTTGCCCAGAAGGCTAACGGCATTTTGGGCTGTATAAGTAGGGGCATTGCCAGCAGATTGAGGGACGTCATCATTCCCCTCTATTCAACATTGGAAAGGCCTCATCTGGAGTACTGTGTCCAGTTTGGGGGCCCACACTACAAAAAGGATGTGGAAAAATTGGAAAGAATCCAGCGGAGGGCAACACAAATGATTAGGGGGCTGGAGCACATGACTTATGAGGAGAGGCTGAGGGAACTGGGATTGTTTAGTCTGCAGAAGAGAAGACTGAGGGGGGATTTGATAGCTACTTTCAACTACCTGAAAGGGGGTTTCAAAGGGGATGGATCTAGACTGTTCTCAGTGGTAGACGATGACAGAACAAGGAATAATGGTCTCAAGTTGCAGTGGGGGAGGTTGAGGTTGGATATTAGGAAAAACTTTTTCACTAGGAGGGTGGTGAAGCACTGGAAGGAATTAACTAGGGAGGTGGTGGAATCTCCTTCCTTAGAGGTTTTTAAGGTCAGGCTTGATGAAGCCCTCTCTGGGATGATTTAGTTGGGAATTGGTCCTGCTTTGAGCAGGGGGTTGGACTAGATGACCTCCTGAGGTCCCTTTCAACACTAGTATTCTATGAAATTCTATCCTCTATGAGGATATGCAGGGAATGATACCAAGGACATCCCTAATGTTATATTACTGCTATTTGTTTACATGGTTTGGAGCTTTCTGGTCTTTACTGATTGTGCTAATAAAAGTGACTAAGGCATTGCTTTGCCATCAGTGTGAGTGCCTCTGCTGTAAACAAGTTACTGAACTTGTCAGTTTAAATTCAGTTGTATCTGATTCTGGGACTAGAACCCTGCTATGCCCAGCTTATTCCACTGGTAATAATTAGTGACCAAGAAAAATGATCACTCATTAAAGAATCACACTATAGCAGCCCTGAGCCAGGGAGCTGGATCTGCTGAGATGGGCCAGGCGTATGGTGAGCCAGAACTGTTCCAAACAATCAGGGTGGTACATGTATAGAGGTGAAGGTTAAAATCTTTCACCCGAGGAGGTATCAGCCATAATGAAAGAAATAGGCCCTTTCCCCAGGAGCATGGGCAAAGAAGAAGGGATAAGATGTCTTAAGAAAACTGTGGGGCAGGTTAAATTTGTGATCTAACTAGTGAGGATTGGGAGAGAATTTTACAGAAGGGAGTTGGCTCTGGTGTTTGGCTCCATATTCCACAGGGCTATAGTGATCAGAGACAATGGCAGCTCATGAGTTAAGGGGAAATTCTAATTTTATTTGGGCTCGACACAACAATCTCCATTGTTCGTTTTGTTAAACAAAAATCTAGGGACGATGTTAGGATATAGATATTCAGGCCTGTCTGCAAAGGCCTGTCTGCAAAGGCCTATACTTTAAGAATTTAGATGTATTCGTATCACTAAGCTAGTTATAGAGGTATAAAAGTAAGAATCAAAATCACTGTCTGCCAGTGTAAGGGCCTTCTCTTACTGTGACAATCTGAGGCCTAGTTCTTAGTCTAAGGCCTTCAGCTAAGCAGCAGAGGCCAGCCATAAACTGGGAAGTGTATGATCACATCCTCACATTCCAAACTAGTCACATTGAAATAAGGTGCTATTGGGCTGTTAGGAATACAGTCCTGTCGTGATATTCCTATCACCTCCAGAGAAAGGGAAGAGCCTAGAAGATGTAAAAGGAAACTTAGTTTGATAGCATCCTGACTGGCAAGAACTCACTTATCAATAGCTGGGATGTGAAATCCTCATTTCTGTATTGTTCTGTCACTGTAGTGTCCACTTTCCTATTGTTTGTCTGTATAATCTCTGTCTGGTTCTGTGATTGTTTCTGTCTGCTGTATAATTAATTTTGTTGGGTGTAAACCAATTAAAGTGGTGGGATATAATTGGTTAAATAAGCATGTTACAATATGTTAGGATTGGTTAGTTAAATTTCAGTAAAATGATTGGTTAAGGTATAGCTAAGCAGAGCTCAAGTTTTACTATATAGTCTGCAGCAGGGGCGGCTCCAGGCCCCAGCACGCCAAGCACGGGAGGGCGGCAGGCGGCTCCGGTGGACCTCCCGCTGACGCGCCTGCGGAGGGTCCGCTGGTCCTGCGGCTCCGGTGGAGCATCCACAGGCATGCTTGCGGAAGGTGCACCGGAGCTGCGGGACCGGCGAGCAGCAGAGCGCCCCCCACGGCGTGCCACGGTGCTTGGGGCGGCGAAATGGCTAGAGCCGCCCCTGGTCTGCAGTCAGTCAGGAAGTAAGGGGGGAAAGGGAACAGGGAATGGGGGTGGGGGAATTGGGATCATATTTCGCTAAGGGGGGGAGTGGGAACAGGGAATGGGAACAGTGACACAGGCAAGGATCTGTGGTGTCAGAGCTGGGAAGGGAGACACTGAGGAAGGAAACTGGAATCATGCTTACTGGAAGTTCACCCCAATAAACATCGAATTGTTTGCGCCTTTGGACTTCGGGTATTGTTGCTCTCTGTTCATGCGAGAAGGACCAGGGAAGTGAGAGGGTGAAGGAATAAGCCCCCTAACAGACAGACCTTCAGAATATAAGGAGTGATCTAGATACACTGGGAAACGCTATGGAAAAGCCATGGATACACATGATATCAATGAACTTGGTAATTGTGCAACCCATATTAGTGGTGGTGTTAATGACTTTGATTTGAAAGGTATACACTTACTTAGGCAGTTGGGAAACAGAAGGGATGTATATGAAATACAGGCCTCTATAAAGACTTAGGAAGTATTCTATGGCTTCACTTGTGAATGTTGAGAGTGAAGCCATATTTAGGCTTGATATGAAGCCTTCTGTGATTTTTAAGAGTCTGTTCTGATAACCTTCAACAGTATGGGCATATGTAGGACAACTGAACACATGTAAGAAGTTGCAGAGTAATAATATTTGTGAGAAAAAAGATAAAGCCAATTATAAAGCTAAGAAAGACCTGTTTGAGCAAAAACAAAAGCTGTACAGATGACAGTGGATAACTGATGTAGAAATCAGAGACTAATCGAGACCTATAAGAAAAGAAAACCTTGTCTCGTGGAGTCACTTCAGAAAACAAAAGTGTAGTATGCATATTAGCAGGAGACCAAAAGTGAGGGTAGGTTATCTCAGATATCACCATGGCCCCATTTCAGAGTGACTTGAACTTTTGACTTGGCCATTTGAAAAATTCTTTCTTAATAATTAGACACAACTTTTCTTAACAATTTGGCATCACTAAAACTTAATGGCTACAAATGTAGCCTGCACGTGTAATAAGTTTTAAGATTATGTAAAGTGTCAAGAGTATGTTTTATTCCAGTTTTAAGAATATTAGGGACAAAGAAAGGAGAGATGGCAAATGCTAAATTAATTAAAGAGTACATTTTTAATTCTTTTATTCTCATGAGCTGTTCAAGATATTTACTTGAAAAGTCGTCCACAGTCAGAGAATAACTAATCAAAGTTCAGAAAGGATACACATTATTCTTCAGACAACAGTGTGGGAGTGGGAGTGCAGTGCATGACTCAGGGTTTGGCTTCTTCTCCTAATTTTTCTCCAAATTCTGTCACATGGCCAGAGGTAAGGCAACACCCATACTCCACCGTGACATCAAGGAAGTCCTGATCCTGAGAGTCAGGAGTTCAAAAGGATCATTGAGCGCAATATGGGCTATACATATGATTTGAGTTTCCAGAATGATATTCCCATGATTGGCCCATTTTATATATTAGCTAGAAATATCTGATTGCTTGCAAAAGACAAAAAAAATCCAATGATAGTTTTCCTCAAGGCTTCCTTCACCTTCTTGTTTCTCAGGCTGTATATGAGGGGGTTGACCAATGGGGTCAGGACTCCATAGAAAACAGAGAATATTTTGTTCAGATCTCTCAGTGCATCAGAGTCAGATAGCAGATACACAATGACTAGAGTCCCATAGAAAATTGTCACCACAATGAGGTGAGAGGAGCAGGTGGAAAAGGCCTTCTGTCTCCCGGTGGTGGAAGGGATTCTCAGGATGGTGGTGATGATGGAAACATAAGACACCAGTGTCAATAGAAATGGAGGCAGTGTAAGTATGGAGCAGAGTACAAAAGCATAAATTTCCAGCATGAAGGTGTCACTGCAGGCCAATTTTATTATTGGGCTTAAATCACAAAAGAAATGGTCAACTTCACTGGGGCTACAGAATGTTAATTGTGATATTAGTAACATCGATGGCAAAGGAGCCAGAAATCCACTTACCCAAGAGCAAGCTGCCAACTGGAGGCAGAATCTGCCGTTCATAAGCGCTGCATAATGTAATGGCTTGCATATGGCTAAATAGCGATCATACGACATCACAGATAAGAGAAGGCATTCTGTAGATGCCAGAGAACCAAAAATATAGAATTGTGCGATGCAACCACTAAATGAGATGGTTCTGTCTCCAGTCCGGAGACTGGCCAGCACTTTGGGCAGTATGGTGGAGGTGTAGCAGGTCTCTAAGAAGGACAAGTTCCCCAGGAAGAAATACATAGGGGTGTGAAGGTGCTGATCAGCCACAACTACCGCTATGATGAGGAAGTTCCCGGCCACGGTCACAATGTAGATTACCAGAAAGAGCAGGAAGAGAAGGGTTTGCAGTTGAGGGAGATTCCCGAATCCTAGGAGGATGAATTCTGTTATGGTTGTTTGATTCCCCTGGCATTTGTTTGTTGTGGATTTCATCTTGGGGAAATAAAACAAATGTTGCAATTTATAATCTAACTTCCATTTCAAAACAGTCAACATTTTAATTTTGGCTTCCCCCTGCTGGTTGCCATCCCAATGTTTGTGTTAAGACTCGAGATGATGGAGGTATTCTGGGTAAAATTTTCAAAAGAGCCTAAGTTCAATCACATTGGAAATGTTCCTATTGGCTGGTATCTGTATGGTTGAACACATCTTGCCTCAGTCTCCTGAACATTCTTGTATATTACTTTAGCGAAAATGTCTGAAATTATCAGTGGAGATTTAGGGAATTAAATGCCACACTTTTTGATTCCAGAGACTTGGGTTATATACAGATACAGAGAACGTGAAAAGGTGGGAGTTGCCCTACCAACTCTCACCTTAATAGCTTATCTTAATTAATTAGCCTCTTAGAGTTGGTAGAGCAACTTCCACCTTTTCATGTTCTCTGTATGTGTATATATATCTCCTTACTATATGTTCCATTCTATGCAGCCGAGGAAGTGGGCTGTAGCCCACGAAAGCTTATGCTCAAGTAAATTTGTTAGTCTCTAAGGTGCCACAAGTACTCTTGGTTTTTTTGGGCTTTAATGATATCTCACCCAGTCCTTCACTTTAGGTTTGTCACTTTCTCTATTTGTGCCCCTGTTCCCTACTCTATGAAGCCATTGGTGAGGATGCCACTTACATTTTCTTAATTTGATTTGTCATTTATAAGCTCTCTATATCTGCCCAGTTGCTCATGTGTAAAATGGAGATAATGATATGTAAGATACTTCACAAAATTCTTTAATATCTGTGATAATGTGTGCTATATAACAACTAAGTGTTATCATTCTGTTATGAAACCATGCCTGACTTTAATGCATACTAGGAACAAAAATTAAACAAGCCTCATGGCCGCTTTTTATGTGTGCGCCATAATTTTGAAGATATGGAATCAATAACACAATTGTAGGTTTAATATTATCAACCTATTTCTCAACTCTGTTCTAAAGAGAATCTCATAGTATGACCATTTCTCTGCAAGGATATGCCCCATTCTTTCTGACAGACATACAACACTTAGAATTTATGAGTAACATTTTCAAAAATACCTAAAGGCCAGATTTTGAAAAGTATTCATGAACAAAAATCAGCACAAATCACTCAGCACAACACAACCCACATATAAATCAACACAACCACCAGCATACGCAATAACCCCAAACCTCACTCGGAACCTTTGATTGTTGAGTTTGTGCAAAGTGATGGAAACAGTTACAAGAATGTACCTGAGCTCTTTCAGTTTAGATTGTGAACAGTTCAATTATCACTGGGATTTATGTTCTGTTATCATTCAATGGTTAAGTTCTCAGCCATTTTGGGCTTTTTGACACACATGATTTTACAAATTACACCTGTGCAACAGCATGGGGGTTCAGCTACTAGTGAACAGGTAATCAGATTGCCGCTGGGGATAGATGATGGCAACAACTTGGTTGACTGAGCAGCTAAAGGACAGGTAACGTTTCAAAGAGGGAACTCAGAAAATTTTGAAAAGATTGGTTCTACATTTTAATAACATTTTTTAAATTCTTTGTGATTGGAAAATGAGATATTGTTCTCCTTCCCCATTCCTGCCATGTCCCTCCTTTCTCTTCCCTCCCCCCGACCAGTTCTTTACCTTTCTGTTCTTCTGATTTTTATCTGTTTTTCAGAAAAAAATCAATAACAAGAAAGAAAGAAAGAAAGAAAGAAAGAAAGAAAGAAAGAAAGAGGTATACTGAAGATTGAATTATAGTAACTGAGTGAACATTTGAAATTAAATGAAGATTTAAAGCTTTTAAAGCGTGCATTAGGAAACAAATTCCCTCTCACTTACCCCAGCATAGATTGGAAATAACTGCACTGAAGTCAACCGAGATGCACTTTTATAAAACTGGGGTAAGTGAGAAGAAAATAACACTAGAATAGAGATGTCTTCGTCTTCCTCTTCAATTTTTTTAATATCCCTATAGAGATTCCTGCCTCATGCATCTGCATAAACAAAAGTGTCTCTTGCACATCACGATTCCCCATGTCTGGCATTGCAATCACCTTTATATGCTTTCGTGACCACATGAGAATTCTCCCCAAAGAGACTCTGCTGTCATGTTGCCGGGTAACCTGAGCCACCATTAGAAACAATGGGCAAAGAGGCCAGCCTTCCAGAACTATCAAGGTTTTCTGCTACATTCACTACAGGGATGGGATGTAGAAAGAAGGGCTTCAATCCACAGGAGCTGCAAAAGCTGAGGGGGAGTTGCTTGGTCGTCAGACTAAGCACAATATGCTCAGGGATCCCAAGCCATTGCTTTGCATTGATTGTGCTGTAGAATGGGGTTAGGCTGCTGTAATGTTATGTTGTTGACACGCTGATGAAGGATCAGGATGGAGATGTTGTCAAAGAGCAGCCAGCCTGGTGCACTGTGGTTCTAGGTGACCCTCCATCATCCTCATTTCACACTGGGGAGCAGATCCATTCCTGCTCTATCACCGATATCTTTGTTGGTGTTTGACCATCATGACCTTGTACCACTTACTTTTCTTCTTCAACATTTCAGGATCTCCCTCTGTCTTTGCACAGGCAGAAAGGAAGGGAGATGTTTCCGTTCTCTCTTCCTCCTCCAGAATGCTGAGTATCTTCATTCCCTCTTCAATTCCCAGCCCTTCTTGGAGGGCAATCCTCTCACCACAATGCGTGGATAATTCAAATCGTGTTGTACACTGAGGCAGGAAGAAAGAAGAAGGCCCCTAGGTGTAGTAGTTCAGTTTCCTCACCACACTCTGTCCTTTGTCATGTACCACAGTCATCAATAGAGGTTGCACCTCTTAGTAGCCAGCCATTGCTCCTCCTCAGTTCTGTGATAGCCTGGAAGGAGCGGCTCCGTCACATGCTCTCCATGACACCATCTATGTATAATGGGACTGTTAGTCCTGTCCTGAAACTCAGTGTTTCTGTTTGGTTGGGTCTTTCCTAATACCAGCAGAAAGGGGAAGGGCCGAAGAAGAGTCCGCTTCCTTGGGCTGACAGGCCTATATTCTGTGAACGATTGGCTTACACAGGTTAGCATAAGTGCAGCATGGATCTATAACCCTGAGCATAGAGAAATTGGCCCAAGGGTTACTCTAGATTTCAGGGAACTGGGAATATCTTTCTTAAGAGGGGAGTTGTTACATAATAATACCAGGGAACCACAGCAATACTGAACTGACGCTAGGCTTAGATATTTTAGGATAAAGTAGTTGGCAGATGATTAGCCACAAACTTGTTTTAGCAGTAGTTGACATATATGGTAATGAGCTAAAAGGTGTTAGTGTGTTAGCCAATAGGCTAAAGGGACCCCAATATTGTTAGGGTGAGGAAGTTAGATATGGACATGGGAAGCTGGGCCTTTGAATGAATATTCATAGCAGCGAGCAAGCTTTCATCATTAGAACCTTTGTTGTCATCATTTATCACTGAACTTTGGGCACTGGGGCCAGACCATTGGACTCATTTGGCATCTGGGCACAGGGCTGGTCCTTTGTCTCTTACCAACAGCTCCCCAAGGAAGGGTGGAGTGTATAAGTACATGAGCATATGCCAGGAATGATACTAAGAATATCCCTAATGGTACCTGTGTTTATGTGATTTGAAGCTTCCCTGTCTTTACTGATTGTGCTAATAAAGGTGGCTAAGGTTCATCCACAGTATCATGGCAATGCATTCAGGGCCTGGGCAGGAGGCCTGGAATGTATCAGAAATAGACTGTTAATTCTAGAGCGTATTCCAGAGGCTATTGTTTATGGTGTTCCCCAGGCCCATCATGTGAGGTTCCTTGATCCTTTAATACTCTCAATTTCCCCCTACTTTGTTACCGTTTCTGTTTTAGAAACTGTATGTGGTTCAAACTGAATGCAGTAATCAGTGGGTCAGAAAAGTGGCCAGTAAGGAGAGAGCACCCCAGAGTGGGGACACCCTAGCCCCTCTCCTGAGTGACCCACAACGAGACTGGTGGTTCAGCCCTGCAGGGATCCTGAGCCCAGCTTTATCGGGGTTAGGAGGACTCCACTCTATGGAAGAGAGGAAGGGGTGTTCTCGATGTCAGGCAGAAAAGGGAGTCAGGGCAGGGACTCAGATACTTTCACCATCCGATTCCACCAGGGTCACATAGAAGCCAAGAAAATTCTCCACAATAGAAGGACCCAAATCCTCATAAAAGTCAAATCCAAATGTTCAGGGACTAGCTGAATTATTACCTAGGGAAATGTCCACTACAGTTAATGGGGCTACTCAGATGAGTCAGAATCAGGCCCAAAGATTCACACACCATTGAATTTTGATCCCATGTCGTAGCCCATTGTCCCTCAAACCTAATGTGAGTGCATAATTATCATAGATTTGACATCATACAGCTTGTCCCACGGATAAGTGCAAGTGGAAATGCCACGCATTCTACAACCATGCTGGATCCCATCTCTGCACCTTGGTGGATCAGAAAGGCCTCAAGAAGTGTAAATACACACTCAGGATCTTGTCTCCCCCTAGTGCCTTGACCCAGCAACTATAGCATCCTGTCACTCACTCACCTGCAAAGATGTTATCCTTAAGGATATGTGGTAGAGGCCTAAGTTTTGTGACAGGTGATTCTGGAGTCAATATCTTTTGGAGATAGATAGATAGATAGATAGAAAGAAAGAAAGAAAGAAAGAAAGAAAGAAAGAAAGAAAGAAAGAAAGAAAGAAAGAAAGAAAGAAAATTTGCAGATGACACCAAGCAGGAAGGGGTTGCAGGCACTTTGAAGGTCAGGATTAGAATTCCAAAGAAGCTGGAAAAATTGAGTATTGGAGAATTCCATCAAGAAGATGAAATTCACTAAAAACAAGTTTGACATGCTTCACATGGGAAGGAAAAATCAAATGAACAAGTGCAAAGTTGGGAGTAACTGGCTAGGTGGTAGTAGTGCTGAAAAGTATCTGGCGGTTAGAGTGGATTGCAAATTGAATAAAAATCAGCAATACAATGTGTTTGTGAAAAAAGGCTGTTACCATCTCTGGGCACCACACTTTGGGTTTGTTGTGGATAAACATGACAGGTAGTGGGTGGGAAGTGTTGGGAGCAAACCTCTATCTCAACATGATAAAAGCCCGCTGTGATTTTTAAAGAGTCTGCTCTGATAATGTTTAGCAGCATAAGTAGAACTGCACACTTGGAAGAAACACTGGACATCCTTCATAAGCCGAAATCCACTGGAAATGGAGGCTAATCTGCTTGAAAACAGGTTTTTTTGGGCAACAAAATGGTCACTAAGAAAAGGAGTAACGCTGCAGTTTTTCAGGCTTTGATAGTGAAACAATGCCTTGAAACTGGCACGCAAAAGAATATAAAACTGAAGTCAAAGAAATTCAAGTGGGAGAGATACCAGAGCTGAGAGATGTCATCGAGAGCACCGTGTGTTACAAGTTCAGAATCTTTGACTGAGAAACCCTCAGAAATATGAATATTTTAAGGAGCAGAACAGCGTTCTTTAAGAACAACTAGGAGCAACAGACTTGGAGGACACAGAGCGAACATGATCTTTTAATCACATTGTGAAACTTTTGAAAGAAAAAGCCTTAATGTGGATAGTTTTGTGTTCTCTGTGCCCATATAAGCCGCTTTATCATTCCTTGAACAATCTGGACTCTAAAGCTCCTATTGCACCTGTCCTTATGCAGCCTATAATCACATCACAACCCCAAACTATCAAGGTGGTACATGTAGAGAAGTGAAGGTTAAAATCTTTAATCAGAGGAGATATAAGCAATGGTGAAAGAAATAGGAACTTGTCCCAGGAGGAGGGGCAAAGAGGAAGTGATATGGTGTCTTATGAAAACTGTGGAGAAGGTTGAATTTTGTGATCTAACTAGAGGGGACTGGGAGAGCATTTTGCAGAAGGGAGTTCCACAGGGCTACAGAGATCAGGGACAGGGCAGCTCATGAGTTCAGAGGATATATGAGTTTTATTTGGGATTGACACAGGAAGCTCCATTGTCAGTGTTAAGCAAAAACCTAAGGATAAACCTTCAGAATATAAGGAGCACTCTGGAAACACTGGGGAACAGCTGCGGATATTCACCATGTCAATCAGCTTTGTAATTGTGCAAGGCAGATTAGTGGTGAGGTTAATTGCTTTCATTGGAAAGCTACACACTTGTTTGGACAGTTGGGAAACTAAAGGGATGTATATGAAATACAAGCTTCTTTGAATCCTGAGGATGTATTCTACGGCTTCACTGTGGTCAATGTTGGGAATGAAGCCATATTTAGGCCTGATAAAATGTCTGCTGTGATTTTTATAAGCCTGTTCTGATAACCTTCAAGAGTGTGAGCATAAGTAGGACAACTGCACACATGTAAGAAGTTGCAGAGTACTCATATTTGTGAAAAAAAAGATAAAGCCAACTATAAAGCTATAAAAGACCCATTGGAGCTAATACAAAAGCTGTACAGATGAATGTGCACATCTGAAGTGGAAATCAAGGACTACTATACACATATAAAAAGATAACAAAGAGGTATAAAAATGTCTGTGTAACAAAGGGAGATTGAATCTGCATTGCCCAATGCTGGAGATGACTGTGAAGTATTGTCTTTGAAAGGAACTGATTACTTACTAAATTGTTTTGCCTTAAGAAAGATTTGTGGGACCCAACCATTGAGTAGGTGAATCTCAGTCCAGCAGGACAGAACAGGGTATTGTCGAAGGTTAGTTTCCACTCCCAATGACCTGGTCAGAAGCAAATTACTGATGCCAGGGATCAAGGGGGAGTAGAGAGGAGGGAACTATGTCTTCCTGAGTAAGAAACCCTTCCCTGGGCTGCTTCTGGAGATTTGTGTCAGAGACCTACCACTCCTCTGATGAAGCACAGGATCAGAAACTTGAATAACACTGTTGGGAAACAAACCATCAATGAGAACTCTTGGCCCACCTGTACATTTACCTTTCCTCATAGACTCGCTTCAGATAATGGAACTACAGCATGCACATTAGCAGGAAAGGAATTATAAGGATTAGGTGAATTATGTCTCATGTCACCATGACCCCACTTAAGAGTCATCTGAGCTACTGACTTGGCCAAGTTTATAATTTATTCCTAATCTAATGATTAGACCCAATTTTTGTTAATAATTTAGCATCATTAAATCCCAATGGCTACAAAGGTAGCCTACACCCATATTATAAAATGTGGTTTTAACATTATGGAAAGTATGAAGAATATGTTTTATTCCAGTTTTGAGATCAATAGGGTCAAAGCCAGGAGAAATGACAAATGCTAAAATTATGGAAGAGTACATTTTTATTTGTCTGAATTATTTTATTCTCATGAACTCATGAAGATGATTACTCGCAAAGTCACCACACTCAAAGAATAAGTAATAAAAGTTCAGAGAGGATACTGAGAATTCTTTGGACATTAGAATGGCAAGTTGCAGTTTATTTCTTAGCATTTGGCTTGGTGTCCTAATTTCTCCCCTACATTTTATCACATGGCCAGAGGTAGACAACAGCAAGACTCTACCCTTGTTACCCAGGGTTCTTTCAACCTAAAGCTCTTGGTAACTTTTACTCTGTGTGAGGAGGTGTCAGGAAACAAATCAGGGGAGACACGGCCGTCTGACCTATAGATGGCTGGCACAAACAGGACAACACAAGAGTGCTTTCACTTAAAGTTAAACTTTACTTAGTCTCAAGCACTTACACACATCCACAACAGGTTAGTAAAACACCCCCAACCCTCGATAATTACCGAAGCTGAGTGTGGCTCTTGGGTGGCACAGTGGCAGCCCGTCTGCCGGTGGGGAACACAAGATGCAGTCCAGAAGAGTCCCCCAAAACATGTCCCACTATTTCAAGCTTTTCCCCCTTATTTATACATTAGTAATAGAATGGCATGTCCCTTAAAGAAATCTTGTTAAGTAAGCAGTTTCAGTGATCAAGCAAGAGGTTCCTTCTGATTATTGATTAACCAGGTGTGGGTTTTTCCAGAGTTTGCAGCCTTGAGACCTCAATAGACATTCCTGGGGCATATCTTATTCTTTTAAAATACATATTTCAACACAATTCTTATCAGGAAGGACGTGAGGTCAAGCTGCCCTTTCTATGGCACCCAAAATCCCCTCCCCTCCTGCCTTGGTCAAGCCGAGATTGCTGAATGGCCAATTTACAGCCAATTTACAGCTTGCTGACTAGGCCACCTTTAACAATAAGCCAGAGTGATTTCAAGCACTTTACTGGTTTGCCAAAGTCTCCCCGTACACCCTTGGATTAAGGAAATCTTGATCCTGTTAGGAGTTTGAAAGGCACACAAAGATGAGTAGGGGCTACTCACACGATTCACACTTTGCAAGATCATGTTCCTATGATTGGCCCATGTTGTGTGTGTATTCTCTTGAAAAACCTGTACTCTTGTAAAAGACAAAAAATCTAAGGACAGCTTTTCGCAAGGCTTGCTTTACCTCCTGGTTTCTCAGACTGTATATAAGGGGGTTGACCAATGGGGTTAGGACTCCATAGAAAACAGAGAACATTTTGTTCAGGTCCGTCAGTGCATCAGAATCTGGTAACAGGTACACAGTGACTAGAGTCCCATAGAAAATTGTCACCACAATGAGGTGAGAGGAGCAGGTGGAAAATGCCTTCTGCCTCCCAGTGGAGGAAGGGATCCTTAGGATGGCAGTGATGATGGAAACATAAGATGCCAGTGTCAATAGAAAGGGAGGCAATGTGAGAATGGAGCAAAGTATGAAAGTAGAAACTTCCAGCATGAGGGTGTCACTGCAGGCCAGTTTTATTATTGGGCTTAAATCACAAAAGAAATGGTCCAGTTCATTGAGGCCGCAGAAAGTGAATTGCGATATCAAGAATATTGTTGGCAAAGAAGCCAGAAATCCACTTACCCAAGAGCAAGCAGTCATCTGGAGGCAGAACCTGCCATTCATAAGGGTTGCATAATGCAGTGGTTTGCATATTGCTAAGTACCGATCATAAGACATCACAGATAAAAGAAGACATTCCGTAGCTGCCAAGGAACCAAAGATATAGAATTGTGTGAGGCAGCCACTAAATGAAATGGTTCTGTCCCCAATCAGGAGACTGGACAGCATCCTGGGGAGGAGAGTAGAGGTGTAGCAGGTCTCTAAGAAGGACAAGTTCCCCAGGAAAAAGTACATGGGGGTGTGAAGATTCTGATCAGCCACAACTAACCCAATGATGAGGATATTCCCAGCCACAGTCACAATGTATATCACTAGAAACAGCAGGAAAAGAAGGGTCTGAAGTTGAGGGAGATCCCCGAATCCCAGGAGGATGAATTCTGTGATGATCGTTTGATTTCCCTGGTGTTTGTTTGCTGTGGGTTTCATCTAGGGGGAAATAAAACAATTTTTGCAATTTATAATCCAACTTCCATTTTAAAACAGTCAACATTTGAATTCTGGCTCCCCCCTGCTGGTTGCCATCCCAACAGTTGAGTCAAGACTCCAGATGTTGGAGGTATTTTGGGTAACATTTTCTAAAGTGCCTAAGTTCCATCACATTGGAAACATTCCTATTGTCTGGTATCTCACCTTCAGCTTCCTGAATATTCTTGTACATTATTTTGTCCACAAAGTCTGAAATTATCAGTGGACACCAAGGGAATTAAATGCCACTTTCTTGAGCTCACATGAAAATATCAGTCATATCCCATTGCTGGGCTCATATCACATTTACCCATATTTACATTGCAGAATGCAGCAGATTCCAGTGGAGCAGACACAAGAATTTGATCCATGGAGTTGGGTTTTAATGCTATCTCATCCACACCCTTGGGTTTGTCACCTCCTCTCTCCATACCCCTTTACTCTATGAAATTGTTGGTGATAATATTGCTTCCTTTTTTAAATGTGATTTGAAATTTATGAGATAAGAACTCTCTACGTATGCTCATTTTCTGTTGTCTAAAATGGAGATAACGACGCTTAGACACTTTACAAAGTTCTTTAACATCTATACTAATGGGTGCTCAGTGTTATCATACTGCTATGAGACTATTCAGAACTATGCACTAGGAAAAGAAATTATACATGCCTCACATTCACATCAGCCCTTTATATGTCTGCCTTATCTGCAGAAAAGGCATCAATCATTTGTTGAACAATACACATCATTTTTAGCAATTTGTTGTTTTCCCATCATATCACAGAAAGCTCTCTCCTAAGTCTGTTCCAAAGCAAAGTACATAGTATGTTCATTTCTCTGCAAGAATATGCATCCTTCTTTTTAACTGCTATACCACACCTAAAATTGATGGGTAACATTTTCAAAATTGCCTACAGACCAGATTTTGAAAAGTATTCATGCACCTAAACTTGTGGATAGGCCCTTTGGACATTTTAAATATGTTATAGAGGATGCCTGGAGAGAGAGATTAAGGATCACTCCTAATGCTTCCTTGTCTAAGGTTGCTGTGACAGTTTGGGGAATATGTCTTTGTCCAGTTATTTACATTTGGTTTAATGAATGCGATTTCAAATTGCAACCATCATTGTGCATGACATCACCTCTTTTATAGCAGGAAACATGTAATAGACTCATAGACTCATAGACTTTAAGGTCAGAAGGGACCACCATGATCATCTAGTCTGACCTCCTGCACAACGCAGGTCACAGAATCTCACCCACCCACTCCTGTAACAAACCCATAACCTATGTCCGAGTCTCTGATGTCCTCAAATTGTGGTTTAAAGACCTCAAGCTGCAGAGAATCCCCCAGCAAGTGACCCATGCCCCACGCTGCAGAGGAAGGTGAAAAACCTCCAGGGCCTCTGCCAATCTGCCCTGATGGAAGATTCCTTCCCGACCCCAAATATGGCGATCAGTCAAACCCTGAGCATGTGGGCAAGACTCACCAGCCAGCACCCAGGACAGAATTCTCTGCAGTAACTCAGATCCCACCCCATCTAACATCCCATCACAGACCACTGGGCATACTTACCTGCTGATAATCAAAGATCAGTTGCCAAATTAATTGCCACAATTAGGCTATCCCATCATACCCTCCCCTCCATAAACTTATCAAGCTTAGTCTTAAAGCCAGATATGTCTTTTGCCCCCACTACTCCCCTTGGAAGGCTGTTCCAGAACTTCACTCCTCTAATGGTTAGAAACCTTCGTCTAATTTCAAGTCTAAACTTCCTAGTGTCCAGTTTATATCCATTTGTTCTTGTGTCCACATTGGTACTAAGCTTAAATAATTCCTCTCCCTCCCTAATATTTATCCCTCTGATATATTTATAAAGAGCAATCATATCTCCCCTCAGCCTTCTTTTGGTTAGGCTACACAAGCCAAGCTCTTTCAGTCTCCTTTCATAAGACTGGTTTTCCATTCCTCGGATCATCCTAGTAGCCCTTCTCTGTACCTGTTCCAGTTTGAATTCATCCTTCTTAAACATGGGAGACCAGAACTGCACACAGTATTCCAGATGAGGTCTCACCAGTGCCTTGTATAATGGTACTAACACCTCCTTATCTTTACTGGAAATAGCTCGCCTGATGCATCCTAAAACTGCAGTAGCTTTTTTAACAGCCATATCACATTGGCGGCTCATAGTCATCCTGTGATCAACCAATACTACGAGGTCCTTCTCCTCCTCTGTTACTTCCAACTGATGTGTTCCCAATTTATAACTAAAATTCTTGTTATTACTCCCTAAATGCACGACCTTGCACTTTTCACTATTAAATTTCATCCTATTACTATTACTCCAGTTTACAAGGTCATCCAGATCTTCCTGTATGATATCCCAGTCCTTCTCTGTGTTAGCAATACCTCCCAGCTTTGTGTCATCCGCAAACTTTATTAGCACATTCACACTTTTTGTGCCAAGGTCAGTAATAAAAAGATTAAATAAGATTGGTTCCAAAACTGATCCCTGAGTAACTCCATTAGTAATAGATCATGGGGAAGCTGTGTCTGCAAAACAGTGACACCACCATCAAGGGCCATCAACCCTGAATGGCTCACCACTGGTGAAACAATGGGAGTGCCGAGAGACCCACGTCTAGGAACAGTGACTCATCACCACTCAGTTCCAGAGGGCTCAGCAGTACATGGGGTTGTATGCTTGGATCCAATCACAACAGACCAGCCTTCATTCAGAGAGGGGAACTTGGTGGGGCTGTTATAGTTTTCCCATTGGTAGAAACTTGAAACTGCACCAGTAAAGAAACCCGCAGGCATATTCAATAATAATAATAATAATAATAATAATAAAAAATAAAAAATTGAACAGACCCATCACAGGGATTGCTGATTTCTAAATTCACTGATAAGGCTTCTGATGATAATTAGAAGTCTGCTGCTGAAATCACCATTTTCATAGTTTCAGTTATTTGAGCCTCCAGTTTTTTTGTAACCCCACTGCTGTTGCCAAAATCCTGGTAGAGTTGAAATTTCATAATAGGATCTAGTGACCTAACATATGTGGAAATATGAAAAGATGTTGCTGATATATTCAACGTAACTACAGAAATAATCTAGAACATAATTCTTGGCCAAGTCCTATTTATGCTCTAGCTCCAACACAATCAACCACCCAAGAACCACCCAACATTTCAGCATGCAAATGAAGACTTTGGAACGTGTACTCTCTCTCTCTCTCTCTCTCTCTCTCTCTCTCTCTCTCTCTCTCACCCACACGCTTATTCAGTTGTTTATGCCATAGTTAGGGAACATTGCAATTTTCTACTGGGTGCAAGGGCATGACTCACACAGAGTGGGGACATGTAATTCTGGGTATGGAGCCATCCAGAAGGAAATGAATCAATTTTGGAATTTTGACTTAAGCCAGAATGAAGGAGCTGGGGTTTTTGAAATGTTTAAAGGTGTTACAATGGGAATTATTCACCTAATTGGCACAGACAGAGATTTTCAGTGTGATTTAGGTTAAAATTTAAATATTACTGTACCCACAGAGAAGCCAAACAAATACAATTCTTGTGGGCTTTTATCAAATGCCAAACATTGATCATAACTGACTTGTCTGAAATTAAAATCCATGTAACGATATTCCAGGATTGCCATTCTGTGTGTCACTCTAAAGCCTATTAAAGCTGAAAATCAAAAAGGAATCCTACGAATGGTGGAAATGTGGACAAATTGCAAAGGATCAGTACAAAAGAATAGGGCACACATATAGGGAGAAAATCAGAAAGGTTAAAGCAAAAATGAGTTTCACCAGCAAAGGACATAATTGGGAAGGAGAAGAATTATAAGTACATTAGGAACATGAGAACATGTAGGAAAGTGTAGCTCCCCCAGTCAGCAGGGAAAGAGAGCTAATAACATTACATGAAGAAGGCTGAAAAATCAACACAACCACCCACACAACAACACAACCAGCACACACATTAACCCCAAACACACATAGCCCCTCACTACAGCACACATCCACACAAACCTTTCAGCACAACACAACCCCCACACAAATCAACACAACCAATGGCACACACAATATCCTCAAACCTCACTCAGCAGCCTAGACAGTCTGTTGAGTTTGTGCAAAGTGATGGAAACAGCTCCAAGAATGGTTTAGAGTTCTTTCTCTTTAGATTATGAACAGGTTCAACTATTACTGGGATTTACGGTCTGCAAAGTTTTCAGCCATTTTTCAGCTTTTTAACACACAGCCTTGCACATTACACTTGTTCAGCTGCAAGGGCATTGAGCTCCTAGTGAAGAGGTAAGCAGATTGCCTTTGGGGATAGAAGATTGCACCAACAACTTGCCTAATCTGGCTGCTAAAGGGTGGGTAACATTTCAAAGAAGAGGGACCTCAGACAAACTTAAAAGGTTAGCTCTAAATTTTTAATAACCCTTTTATTAATTCCTAGTCCCCCTTCCTTACACATCCCTCCTTTCTCTTTGCTCCCATTCAATTCCTTTACCATTCTGTTCTTCTGAATTTTTATCTGTTTTCCAGAGAAAAACTCAGTAAAATAGAAAGCAAGCAAGCAAGATGTACACTTAAGCGTTCATTACAGTAACTGAATTAACATTGGAAATTAAATGAAGATTTAAAGCTTTTAAAGAGTGAATCAGGAAACAAATTCCCTCTCACTTACCCCAGCATAGATCAGAAATAACTGCACTGAAGTCAATTGAGATGCACGTTTATAAAACTGGGGTAAGTGATAAGAGAATGACACTTGAATAGAAATGTCTTCTTCTTCCTCTTCACTTTTTTAATGTCCCTATACAGATTCCTGCCTCATTCACCTGCATAAACAAAAATGTCTCTTTCACGTCACGATTCTCCATGTGCTGTATTGCAATCACCTTTATGTGCTTTGGTGACCACATGAGAATTCTCCCCAAAGGGACTCTGCTGTCACGTTGCCAGGAAACCTAAGCCACCCTTAGTAACAACCGGCAAAGAGGTCAGCCGTATAGAACAATGCAAGGTTTTCTGCTACATCTGCTACAGGGATGGGATGTAGAAAGGACAGCTTCAATCTGTGGCTACTGGAATAGCAGAGGACCAGTCTCTTGGTCCACAGACTAAACACCATATGTGTATTAGGGATCCTGAGCCTTTACTTTGCAGCAACTGTGCTGTAGAATGGGATTATGCTGCTGTAATGTGATGTTGACACGCCGATGCAGCATCAGGTGTACCATGCTTCTAGGTGACCCTCCATCATCCTCATTTCACACTAGAGAGCAGATCCATTGCTACTATATCTCCAATAGCTATGTTGTTGTTAGATCATCATTACCTCTTAGCTATTACTTCTCTTCTTCAAAATTTCAGGATCTCCCTCAATCTTCCCACAGGCAAAAGGGAAGGGAGATGTTTCCTTTCTCTCTTCCTCTTCCAGAATGCTGAGTATCTTCTTTCTGCCTTCATATCCCAGCCCTTCCTGGGGTGTGATCCTCCCACCACAACAAATGGATAATTCAAATGGTGTTGTACACTGGGGCAGGAATGAAGAACAGGGCCTCTAGCTAGTTCTGTTTTCTCACCAACCTTTCTGCTTTCTCATGTACCACACTCAAGAACAGGGGTTTGCATCTCTTAGTAGCCAGCCATTGCTCCTCCTCAGTTCTGCAATAGCCTGGGAGGAGCCTCTCCGACATATGATCTCCTTGACAACCATTTATGTATAAGAGGGCTGTTGGCCCCTTCCAGAAACTCATTGTTTCTGTTTGGTTGGGTCTCTCCCAATACCAGCAGAAAGGGGAAGGGGCTATAAGGGATTGAGATGTAGGTGGTCTTGCCAGGGGCGGCTCTACAAATTCGGCCGCCCCAAGCAGTCATGGCCGGGAGGCGCCCCCGAGCCGCGGGAGCAGCGGACCTCCCGCGGGCATGACTGCGGAGGGTCCGCTGGTCGCGCGGCTCGGCTGGACCTCCCGCAGCTGCGGGCAGTTCGCTGGTCCGGCGGCTCCGGTTGAGCTGCCGCAGTCATGCCTGCGGGAGGTCCAGCCGAGCCGCGGGACCAGCGAACCGTCCGCAGTCATGCCCGCGGGAGGTCCATTGGAGCCGCCGGCCGAGCGTACCCTCCGCAGTCATGCCCGCGGGAGGTCCGCTGCTCCCGGGGCTCCGGTGGACCTCCCGCAGGCATGACTGCGGCAGGTCCACCGGCCCAGCCTGCCGCCCCCCCGGGAAAGTGCCGCCCCAGGCGGGTGCTTGCCCCGCTGGGCTCTGGAGCCGGCCCTGGGTCTTGCCCAGTAGTTGCAGCTGGGCTTAGGTCTGCCCACCAGGGATAGGCATCTCTGGGCCATAGACAGAGGGCAGGTCCTGTAACCAACAGTCAAGGTCAGAGTCTGGCTGGGCTCGGAGACCAAAGATCAGAGGTAGCTCCAGGTTAGGATTGTGAGACAAGAATCAGGATCGAAGTCAGGCCAGAGTCAGAGGCCAAAGATCAGGAGATGAAGCAAAGTCCACCATAGTAGCAAGCCAAGGCCTATAAGGCTGCCCAGACAACTTCCTGGAGTAACCCCTGTGGTTAAGTAGGGGCATTTGGCCAATGAGAGGGCCACTGAGTACTGTCACTCCGGGTCTGGTGGGTGGTACTTCCTACGGCATTTATTCTCCACAGCACTCCCTGACTAGGCCTCTGCATGGCCTTCCAGTGGCACTGTGGTAATATTGGCCACCCCAGGCTTTGAAGACCCAGGCTGCAGCCCCCCAAATCCTTACAGGTCAAAGAAGCATCCGGTTGCTTTGACTGACAGGTGCCCAGGGGATCTAAGGAGAGGCCAGCACACCAAGTCAGCTGCCCTGACAGGGCAGGCAGGCAGATGAGGGAGTCAAGAGCCCAGGACCCATCTTACATCTGAGCTGGGCCTGCCAGGGCAGAATAAGGTATGGGATGGAGAGTGCAGCAGCCCATAGAGCTACCATAGCATTTTATTTTACTTAGCAGTCATGCCTGTAACCTACAGGGCTATGTCCTGTAAAAGATCAGCCTTGATTAGGTTAGCATAAGTGAAGCATAGGCCTAGAACCCAGCATAGATGAAATGACTCAACAGTTACCCTAGATTTTGGGAACTGGGAATCACTTGCTTAAGAGGGGAATTGGTACATAACAAGACTGGGCAACCATAGCAAAACTGAACTGATACTGGGCTGGATATTTTAGGATAAAATTGTTGGCAGATGTTTAATCACAAACTTGCCTTCGCAATAGTTGACATATATTGGAATGAGCTAAAAGGCATTAATGAGTCAAGCTGTAGGATGAAGGCACCTCAATATTGTTAGGGTGAGGAAGTTACATATGGACATGGAGGCTGGGCATTGTAATGAAGATTTGTTACAGTCTCCCAGATCTTATAAGAAGCCAGCGCCCCAGGTAGGAACCAATGAGCTTTCATCAGTAGACGTCATCATGTATCGCCGACCTTTGGGCATTAAGGTATGGATCATCGGACTCATTTGGCTTGCTGGGAATAGGGTCGGTCCTTTGTCTCTTACCACCAGCTCTCCAAGGAAGGGTGTGAGTATACATGTATCTGAGCATATGCAGGGAATAATACTAAGAATATCCCTAAGGTTATATTACTGCTATTTATGTGGTTTGGCACTTTCTGGTATTTACTGAATGTGCAAATAAAAGTGGCTAAGACTTTGCTTTGCCCTCAGTGTGAGCATTTGTGCTGTGCACACAGGTGATCCCCACAATATATTAAATTCATCATTTTTACTTCGTTTGTGTCTGATTCCTGGACAAGAACCCTCCTATCCCCAGCTTGATCAACTAGTATTAACCCAAGAAAAATTATCAATCATTAAAAAACAGGCTACAGTAGCCCAGAGCTAGAGAGCTGGAGCAGCAGAGACAGGCCACACCAATGGTGAGCCAGAACTGAGCTATGGTGGGGAACCACCTGACCAGAACCATGATAACAGAAGGTCTGTTATATTGCAAGCAAAGTGGTGAGTGGCTAGGGAGAATGAGGTGTGGTTAGGGCGGGCCCAGCAGAGGGAGCCAATGCCAGACAAGAGGGCTTTGAAGGCCAGGCTAGGAAGAGGGGGATGCAAACACGATGCGGGGCTTATAGTGAGGAGGAAGGTCCCACCTTTCCACACCTGAGGATGTGTAGCCATCACCTGAGCACGTGTCTTACCTGCAGTATCATCGTAACACATTCAGGGCCCTGGAAGGAGGCCTGGTACGTGTAAGGAATAGGCTGTTAATTTCAGAGTTCATTCCAGAGACTATTGTTAATGGTGTTCTCCAGGCTCATCATGTGGAGTTTCTTGATCATTTAATCTTGTAAATTTTCCCTTATTTTTTACAGTTTCTGTTTAATACATTAAATGTGGTTTAAACTCAAAGTAGCATTCACGGGGTAAAGGAAGTGGCTGGTGAGGATAGAGTACCACAGAGTAGGGTCACCTTAGCTCTTGTTCTGAGTGACCCACCACAAGATGGGGGATTAGGCCCCTCCCGGAATCCTGGGCCCACCTTTATTGGGTTTAGGAAGACTCCAATGCATGGGATAGAGAAAGGGAAATCCTCAAGATCAGGTATGAAGGTAAAGGGAGTTGTGGCAGGGACTCAGAGCCTTTCACCACCCAATTCCACCAGGGTCATACAGAAACCAGGAAAGTTCCCCACAATTGTGCAACCACTTCCCCGCTTATACATGGAGACCCCCAAATCCTTGTAAAAGTCAGTGCCCAATATTCAGGATCTTGCTGAATTCTTACCCAGGCAAACTTCCACTGAAGTTAAGGGGCTATTCAGATGAGTCAAAATGAGGCCCAAAGAGTCACGCACAATTGAATTTTGATCTTATGTCCTAACCCATTGTCACTCAGAGCTAATGTGAGCCCATTAATAATATCACATTTTACATCATTCAGCTTTTCCCATGGATGAGTGCAATTGGAAATGCCAGGCCTTTGACAATCATGCTGGCACTTTATCCCCACTTTATATAATTATTTTTTATTACAAATATTTGCACTGCAAAAAAGAAACAAAAGACATAGTATTTTTCAATTCACCCCATACAAATACTGTAGTGCAATCATTGTGAAAGTTCAACTTACAAATGTATTTTTTTCTTTACCTATAACTGCACTCTAAAACAAGACAATGTAAAACTTGAGCGCCTACAATCCCACTCAGTCCTACTTCTTGTTCAGCCTCTAGGACAATTTGTTTGCATTTATGGGAGATAATGCTGCCTGCTTCTTATTTACAATGTCACCTGAGAGTGAGAATAAAAGTTCTCATGGCCTTGTTGAAATATAAACGGAGCACTGTACACTTTTTTTTCTGTGTTGTAATTGAAATCAATATATTTGAAAATGTAGAAAGCCATCCTAAAATATTTATAATAAATTTAAATTGGTATTCTATTATTTTTTAACAGTGTGATTAAAACTACAATTAATCACTTTTAAAAAATCCAGTTAATTTGTTTTCCATTAATCACTTAGGTTAACAGCAAAAGAGAAAAAAAATCTAAGGACAGCTTTTTGCAAGGCTTGCTTTACCTCCTGGTTTCTTAGGCTGTATATAAAGGGATTGACCAATGGAGTCAGGACTCCATAGAAAACACAGAACATCTTTTTCAGGTCCCACAGTGCATTAGAGTCTATTAAGAGATACACAGCGACTAGCGTCCCATAGAAAATTGTCACCACAATGAGATGAGAGGAGCAGGTGGAAAAGGTCTTTTGTCTCCCGGTGGAGAAAGGGATCCCCAGGATGGTGGTGAAAAACAGGATGGAAACACGATGCTGGGTCAATAAAAATGGAGACAGTGTGAGTATGAAGATGAGTATGAAAGCAGTAATGTCCAGCATGAAGGTGTCATTGCAGGTCAGTTTTAATATTGGGCTTAAATCACAAAATAAATGGCTAACTTCAGTGGGGCTACAGAATGTTAATTGTGACATTAGTAACACTGTTGGCAAAGGAGCCAGAAATCCACTTACCCAAGAGCAAACAGTCAACTGCAGACAGAACCTTCCATTCATAAAAACAGCATTGCTAAATACCAATAGTAAGACATTACAGATAAGAGAAGGCATTCTGTAGATACCAGAAAACCAAAGATATACAATTGTGTAATGCAGCCACTAAATGAGATTGTTCTGTCCCCAGTCAGGAGACTGGCCAGCATCCTGGGCAGGATGGCGGAGGTGTAGCAGGTCTCCAAGAAGGATAAGTTCCCCAGGAAGAAGTAAATGGGGGCAGTTGGGTCTTGGGTAACTGGGTTTTTGGCTCCTCTGATAACACTGGTGTGGACATTCTGGTTACCTTTTTGTGCATCCAATGAAATTGACTGTTTCTTTGAAGAGAATAGTGGCTAGTCCTATAGAAAGAGGGGAGGAGTCGATGGAGACAGCACCAACTTTGGCCCCCAGGAGGATGCAGGATGGCTTAAGGGGGACTATAAGGGATGATAGGAATGGAAGGAGCTTGCAACCAGGGGGAACGGGGGATAGGTCAGCAGACCGCACTGTCACCAGGCAAAGGCAGGTCTACGTGATTGGGGATTCCATACTGAGAAGGTTGGACAGGCCTGTGACCAGGGCCGATCCGGAGAACAGAAGGGTGTGCTGTCTACCGGGCGCTAAAATACGGGATGTGGACCTGCAGTTGAAAAGGATCCTAAAAGGAGCAGGTAAGAACCCGTTGATCATCCTTCATGTAGGAACGAATGACATGGCTAGATTCTCGCTGGAGAGAATCAAGGGAGACTATGCCAGGCTGGGTAAGACGCTCAAGGAAATTGAGGCTCAGGTGATCTTCAGTGGGATTCTACCTGTCCCTAGGGAAGGGCGACAAAGGGGTGATAGGATTGTGATGATAAATAGTTGGCTCAGGGAGTGGTGCTATAAGGAGGGCTTTGGGATGTATGGGCACTGGGAGGCTTTCGGGGACAGAGAACTGTTCTCACGGGATGGGCTCCACCTGAGTAGGGAAGGAAATAGACTTCTAGGAGGGAGGCTGGCTCATCTGATCAAAAGAGCTTTAAACTAGGTATTGGGGGGAGACAGTTGGGAGATGTCCAGGCACTCTCCACGCCAAATTTAAACATTGAGAGGGAGGACAACAGGATAAGAACGGATATAGCCAGAGGGAGGGGTTTGGACGTAAGGAAGAGGCGGGGGATGGATACTAGACCAATAGGTCATACTGGTGGTACTGTGTCCCTATCAAATTGGGTAACAAAGGTGAGAGAAGCCAAACAGCAAAAATTAGGATGTTTGTTCACCAATGCGAGAAGCCTAGGTAACAAAATGGAGGAATTGGAGCTCCTGGTCCGAGAATTGAAACCGGATATCGTAGGAATAACCGAAACATGGTGGAACGGTAGTCATGACTGGAGTACAGGTATGGAAGGGTATGTGCTGTTTAGGAAAGACCGAAACAAAGGTAAAGGTGGGGGAGTAGCATTGTATGTCAATAATGAGGTAAACTGTAATGAAATAACTAGTAATGGAATGGATAATATGGAGTCTGTTTGGGCAATGGTCACATTAGGGAAGAAAACTACTAGAGCCTCCCCTGGGATAGTGATTGGGGTGTGCTATAGACCGCCGGGATCTAGCCTGGATATGGATAGAGAACTCTTTAATGTTTTTAAGGAGGTAAATACTAATAGGATCTGTATGATCATGGGAGACTTTAACTTCCCGGATATAGATTGGGGAACAAATGATAGTAATAATAATAGGGCTCAGCTTTTCCTAGACGTGATAGCTGATGAATTCCTTCATCAAGTAGTAGCTGAACCAAAGAGGGGGGATGCCATTTTAGATTTGGTTTTGGTGAGTAGTGAGGACCTTGTTGAGGAAATGGTTGTAGGGGACAACCTTGGCTCGAGTGATCATGAGCTAATTCGGTTCAAAATAAATGGAAGGATAAACAAAATTGCATCTGAGACTAAGGTTTACGATTTCAAAAGGGCTAACTTTACTAAATTAAGGTGACTAGTTAGGGAAGTGGATTGGACTAACATATTTAGGGATCTAAAGGCGGAAGACGCCTGGGATTATTTCAGGTTGAAGTTGCAGGAGCTGTCAGAGGCCTGTATCCTGAGAAAGGGAAAACGGTCCTTAGGTAGCAGTTTTAGACCGAGCTGGATAAGCAAGTGTCTCAGAGGGGTGATTAAGAAAAAACAGAAAGCATACAAGGAGTGGAAGATGGGAGGGATCAGCAAAGAAACCTACCTTATTGAGGTCAGAGGGTGTAGGGATGCAGTTAGAAAGGCCAAAAGCCGGGTAGAGATGGACCTTGCGAAGGGAATTAAAACCAATAGTAAAAGGTTTTTTAGCCATATAAATAGGAAGAAAACCAAGAAAGAAGTGGGACCGCTTAAAACTGTAAACGAAGTGGAGATAAAGGATAAGCTAGGCGTGGCACAATATCTAAACGAATATTTTGCCTCGGTCTTTAATGAGGCTAATGAAGGGCTTAGGAATAGTGGCAGAGTGACTGATGGGAATGAAGGTGCGGGGTTGGAAATTACAGTATCCGAGGTAGAAGCCAAACTTGAACAGCTTAACGGTAGTAAATCAGGCGGCCCGGATAATCTTCATCCTAGAATATTAAAGGAATTGGTGAGTGAAATTGCAAGCCCATTAGCGATAATTTTTAACGAATCTCTAAACTCGGGGGTTGTACCGTTTGACTGGAGATTAGCTAATATAGTTCCTATTTTCAAGAAGGGGAAAAAAAGTGACCCAAGTAACTACAGGTCTGTTAGTTTAACATCTGTAGTATGTAAAGTCATGGAAAAAATATTAAAGGAGAGAGTAGTTACGGACCTTGAGGTCAATGGCAATTGGGACAAATTACAACATGGTTTTACGAAAGGTAGATCATGCCAAACCAACCTGATCTCCTTCTTTGAGAAAGTAACAGATTTTTTAGACAAGGGAAATGCAATGGATCTAATATATCTTGATTTCAGTAAGGCATTTGATACGGTACCGCATGAAGAATTACTGGTTAAATTGGAAAAGATGGGGATCAAAATGAAAATCCAGAGGTGGATAAGGAACTGGTTAAAGGGGAGACTGCAGCGGGTCATATTGAAAGGTGATCTGTCGGGTTGGAGGGAGGTTACCAGTGGAGTTCCTCAAGGTTCGGTTTTGGGTCCAATCTTATTCAATCTATTTATCACTGACCTTGGAACCAAAAGTAGGAGTGGGCTGATAAAGTTTGCGGATGACACGAAGTTGGGAGGTATTGCCAATTCAGAGAAGGATCGGGATATCCTCCAGGGAGATTTGGATGACCTTGTAAACTGGAGTATTAGTAATAGGATGAAATTCAATAGTGAGAAGTGTAAGGTTATGCATTTAGGGATGACTAACAGGAATTTTAGTTATAAGCTGGGGACGCACCAGTTGGAAGTAACGGAAGAGGAGAAGGACCTCGGAGTCCTGGTTGATCGCAGGATGACTATGAGTCAGCAATGTGATGTGGCCGTTAAAAAAGCTAATGCGGTCTTGGGATGCATTAGGCGAGGTATTTCTAGTAGAGATAAGGAGGTGCTAGTCCCGTTATACAAAGTGTTGGTGAGACCTCATTTGGAGTACTGTGTGCAGTTTTGGTCTCCCATGTTTAAGAAGGATGAATTCAAACTGGAACGGGTACAAAGAAGGGCCACTAGAATGATCCGAGGAATGGAAAGCCTGTCGTATGAAAGGAGACTTGAGGAGCTCGGTTTGTTTTCCTTAACCAAAAGAAGGTTGAGAGGAGATATGATTGCTCTCTTTAAATATATCAGAGGGATAAATACCAGGGAGGGAGAGGAATTATTTCAGCTCAGTACTAATGTGGACACGAGAACAAATGGATATAAATTGGCAGTCGGGAAGTTTAGGCTTGAAATTAGACAAAGGTTTCTAACCATCAGGGGAGTGAAATTCTGGAACAGCCTACCGAGGGAAACAGTGGGGGCGAAGGACCTCTCTGGCTTTAAGATTAAGTTTGATAAATTTATGGAGGGAATGGTTTGATAGGATAACGTGATTTAGTCAATAGGTCAATAACGTGCCACCACTGGTAATTAGTACTGAGGGTCAATGCTGGGATATTGAAAGTCTTTTCCTGAGTGTCTGGCTGGAGAGTCTTGCCCGCATGCTTGGGGTTCAGCTGATCGCCATATTTGGGGTCGGGAAGGAATTTTCCTCCAGGGTAGATTGGCAGTGGCCCTGGAGGTTTTTCGCCTTCCTCCGCAGCATGGGGCAGGGGTCGCTTGCTGGAGGATTATCTGCTACTTGAAGTCTTTAAATCAGGATTTGGGGACTTCAACAGCTGAGTCAAGGGAAAGAATTATTTCAGGAGTGGGTGGGTCAGCTTTTGTGGCCTGCATCTTGCGGGAGGTCAGACTAGATGATCATAATGGTCCCTTCTGATCTTAAGTTCTATGATTCTATGATTCTATGATTCTGTGATTTTGTCTATACATGACAGCTATAACTGTCATGTATAGACACTCACTAACTCTGGCTTCTTATTACAAGATCATATTGACCATCTGGAAGATCTCTTCCACCACAGGGAAACAAAAAGCCTTCTCCACTTGCTCCTCACATCTCATAGTCGTTAACGTTTTCTATGGGACTGTCATTATGGTCTATGAGGCTCCAACAGGAAGCCAGTTACCAGAATTAAACAAAATGTTTTCCCTGATCTATACAGTGGTTTCTCCCATGTTCAACCCCATCATCTACAGCCTGAGGAACAAGAAGGTCAAAGAGGCCTTGAGAAGGATTACAAGGAAAGCAATGTTTCATAAAGAAGGTGAATGTCTAATAAAGTGGCCGGATGGACGGAAATGAGGGAAGAATGAATGCCTTGAGTGTTTTGAAGGTTGTAATATCCCTGTTCTCTGAGGACACTCTATCTCTCTGTGGTTTGCAAACAGCTTAGCCAAATGATTATGGAACTTTATTAACATGGGCACAAAACTTTCCTATGAAGACAGGGCTTAATGCAAACCACATGGAAATCAATGACAGCTTTGCAAAAGATTTGGATTGCACATTTAGTGCAAAGGTGAAAATATGAATATAAAAGTTGATATTTTACTAACAATAATAATAATCTTCCAAGGGCCTCAAAACACATTGCAAATATTAAAAAACTTATTCTCAGATTTTTAAAGGTCTTTAGGTGTTGCTGCACTCAGTGTTGCAACTCTTGACTGATTTAGGAGCAAAAATCTCATTTTCAAAAGGCCATTTGGAGCCAACACCCCATAAATTGTCAATGGTGTTTTGGCTCCTAAATACCAAAATCGTTTCTGAAAATGTGATTTAAGCTCCAAAATGAGTTAGACATTGCAATGCTGAGTGCGGCTCCCCATAAATAACTTCAAAAATCTGAGCCTCAGTTTTGCAACTTACACTGTGAGGCACAGAAGTATTAATTAATTATTATAATGATTGTTGTTGTTGTACTGTGTTGGAATCCCCTTCATGGACCAGGACCCCACTGTGCAAGGCATTGTATAAACAATTGGTATGACACATCTGACAATTTCCTAGAATATCTTTGTGAGATCTTTCTGTGTTATGTTTATGTATCACTGTGGACCAAAGACTGTCTGTAATTCCACAGGGAAGGGTGACTACATCCCCCCAGGAACTAAGAAGAGTGGGGAGTGATTAGGCAAATTCACTTAGGTTGCAACACCTCCAGAGAGATACCACCATCTGGAGATGCTCACATAGAATAGATTCTCCTGAGGCCAACAGACAAAGGAAGGACTTTTGGATAAATAGCCTGAATTTAAACTGACTCACGGCCTGTTCTTCAGGGAGGTGTAACTTTAGATCTTCATTGCAATGGCATTTTCCATCAACTGGCTCTCCTTAACTTTGACCCTACCACTCTCCATGAGATACAAATTGAATTATACTGCGTGCACATCCTGGAAAGGTCTTTGGATACCAATCCTTAAATGGTCTCCAAGGCAAACAGAAGGGCTCTGCCTTTATTCAAACATCTGACTTTTGGACATAATTGAAGAGACACCTCTTTGATCCATAGGTTCTCGGGTTTATTTTGTTGCCTTTTTCAAATGGATAAAAACTTTCCTGTTCTCTGTTATTTGTACAAATATGTTTCATGGGTCTCATAATTAATGGTAACAACAATTCTGAAAGGGATAGAAAACCTCATGTTTCAGTGTTTAAGCCAATCTCAAACTAGAGAGAGCCAGGAGGCAGATTATCCCACATCTCCTCAATGTAGAATGCTCACAACTTCCTCTGAAATGTCTTGTGCTGGCACCGGTCATAGACAGGATACTGGACTATCTTGACCTGGGGTGTTATCCAGCCTCATAATCCCGATGTTCCTAATACAAATCATTTAGCATGTTTTTTCTCTCACTCACAGCAGCATAAATCAGAGCTAGCTCCACACACATCCAATAAATGGTTAGTCATGACAGGGTGAAAGAATGAGGGAGGGGTGGCAAATTTTTCCAAAAGATGGGTGCTTCCTCAGTTTCTCTGGTTGAATCTGTTCCACTCTGGCTAAATAATGAAAGGCTGACTGCGCCAGAGAGGAAGAGAGCAAAAATAAGAACATAAGAATACAAGAATGGCCATACTAGGTCAGACCAATGGTGTTGTGTGAAAAAGTACTTCCTTATGTTTGTTTTAAGTTTGCTACCTAGAAATTTTGGGAGGCTGGCAGATAATCCCTAAGGATTCATGATAGTGTCCATAATTCCTAGATGTTTCAGGAGGGGTTAGCACAAATGATTATTTGCTTGAAATTCATACTTGTAAATGATTTGGAGCGAATTGGTAGGGGAAGTAGAAGTGGGTGGGAACCTGAGCAGCGGTGATAATGAGATGGGTGAGTTCAGGATCCTGACAAAAGGAAGAAAGGAGAGTAGCAAAATATAACGCTTGACTTCAGAAAAGCAGACTTTGACTCACTTAGGGAGCTGATGGGCAGGATCCCCTGGGAGGCTAATATGAGGGGGAAAGGAGTTCAGGAGAGCTGGCTGTATTTTAAAGAAGCCTTATTGAGGGCGCAGGAACAAACCATCCTGATGTGCAGAAAGAATAGCAAATATGGCAGGCAACCAGCTTGGCTTAACAGAGAAATCTTCAGTGAGCTTAAACACAAAAAGGAAGCTTACAAAAAGTGGAAACTTGAACAGATGAATAGGGAGGTGTATGAAAATATTGCTTGAGCATGCAGGGCTGTAATTTGGAAGGACAAAGCACAATTGGAGTTGCAGCTAGCAAGGGATGTATAGGGTAACAAGAAGGGTTTCTACAGGTATGTTAGCAACGAGAAGGTCAGGGAAAATGTGGGACCCTCACTGAATGGGGGAAGCAATCTAGTGACAGATGATGCAGAAAAAGTTGAAGTACTCAATGCTTTTTTTTGCCTCAGTCTTCACAGAGAAGTTCAGCTCCCACACTGCTGCACTGGGCAACAAAGTATGGGGACGAGGTGAGCAGCCCTCAGTGGAGAAGAACAGGTTAAGGCCAATTTAGAAAAGCCAGACATGCAAAAGTCCATAGGTCTGGATCTAATCTGAGGAAGTTGGCTGATGTGATTGCAGAGCCATTGGCCATTATTTTTGAAAACTTGTGGTGGTCAGGAGAGGTCCCGGACACCTGGAAAAAGGCTAATGTAGTGCCCATCTTTAAAAAAGGGAAGAAGGAGAATATGAGGAACTACAGAGTGGTCAGTCTCACCTTAGTCCCTGGAAAAATCATGCAGCAGGTCCATAAGGAATCCATTTTGAAGCACTTGAAGGAGAGAAAGGTGATCAGGAACAGTCAACATGGAGTCACCAAGAGCAAGTCATACCTGACCAACCCTGATTGCCTTTTATGATGAGATAACTAGCTCTGTGGACATGGGAAAAGTGGTGGACGTGATATACCTTCACTTTAGCAAGGTTTTTGATATGGTCTCGCACAGTATTCTTGCCAGCAAGTTAAAAAAGTATGGATTGGATGACTGGACTATAAGGTGGATAGAAAACTGGCTGGATCATCTGGGTCAATGAGTAGTGATCAATGTCTAGCTGGCAGACGAAATCAAGTGGAGTGCCTCAGGGGTCGGTCCTAGGACCAATTTTGTTCAACATCTTCATTAATGATCTGGATGATGGGATTATCTCTGATGATACTAAGCTGGGGCGGGGGGAGGTAGATATGCTGAAGGGTAAGGATAAGGTCCAGAGTGACCTAGACAAACTGGAGGACTGGGCCAAAAGAAATCTAATGAGGTTCAACAATGACAAGTGCAGAGTCCTGCACTTAGGACAGAAGAATCCCAAGCACTGGTAGAGGCTGGGGACCGACTGGCTAAGCAGCAATTCTGCAGATAAGGACCTGGAGATTACAGTGGACAATGGAGAAATTGGATATGAGTCAACAGTGTGCCCCCGTTGCCACAAAGGATAACAACACATTGGGCTGCATTAGTAGGAGCATTGCCAGCAGATCAAGGGAAGTGATTAGTCCCCTCCATTTGGCACTGGTGAGGCCACATCTGGAGTACTGCATCCAGTCTTGGGCCGCCACCACTACAGAAAGGATGTGGACAAATTGGAGAGAGTCCAGTGGAGGGCAACAAAAAATGATCAGTGGGCTGAGGCACATGGCTTACTAGGAGAGGCTGTGGGAACTGGGATTATTTAGTCTCTTTGGGACAGACATAAGAGAGTGCTCTGCAATATGGTGGGAAAACAAGAAATTGCTAATAATGTGTTGTTAAACAAGTGATTGATGCCATTTCTGAAGGAACGAGGAAAAAAATATAAAGGGTTGATGTGAATGTGATATATGTGTATTTTCTTTTCCTAGCACGCATTGAAACACATACTTATCTTATCCAAAGACTTGCCTACCCTTGGAAAAGCCCCTAGGCAGGCTAAGCTTCCTGGAGAAACCTCCAGCCTCTGGAGGTCTGGGGGAGCACTTCCTCCACCCAGACCTTCTCATCAATCTAGCCTTTCCTTTATTCAGGGAGAGTATCTCTTTAAATCTATTTCAGTCTTTTGATCTTCCGCTCTTCATAGGGAGAGGAATTCAGTCTTGGGAAAACTAGTCTAGCAGGCCCAGCATGGATGAGAGAAGGACATCTCAGTGAATTGTCCTTGGTCTTTGCTGAGGAGCTATTAAATGGGCTGTCATCCATCTTCCTGGGTAGTTTCCCAACCACCCGGCTATTGAATTAACTCAATATATGAATGTACAAGAGTTCGCCGGGGCTCGACCATCTCCGGGCCGGTGGGGAGCCACGCCGGCTCACTACACCCCGTTGGTTCCGGGGATTTAGTCCGGCCAAGGGGTCTCCCCTCAGTAGCCCTTGCTGTAGCCGGCCGAAATACGGTTAGCCCGGCCCCGGCTCGGGGCGGGGCAACCCCGCAAAGTCTGGGTTCTGGCCCTCCGTCAGGGCTCAGCAATCTCAGTACACAGGACTAAGCCCAGTCCTAGGTCAGGGCACGGCAATGAACGCTGAGTCAAGATGCTCAGGCCCTCAGGCAAGGCTGAGCAGCAACAATAGTTTTAAGCCTCGGCCCTAGTCAGGGTGGGGCAACAAACGCTGAGTCAGGAGGCTCAGACCCTCAGGCAGGGCTGAGCAGGAACAACAGGTTCCAGCCTCTTCAGGCCGGGGAGAGGGGGAGTCTGCCACCCCGGAGTTGGGTGGCAGGGGGGCCGCAGGCCCTCTCACTCCACTGTGTCCCAGCCCGGGGCCCTAGCAGCGGCTGACGCTCCGCTACTTAGTCAGTGGGCACCCTGGCCACAACACACCAACATAGGCTCTGGCAGTGCTGCAGCCAGACTGGGGTCGGCTGCCCCCGGGCTGCTTCCGCACTCCCCCTCGGGCCCTACCTGGGTCCTGGTGTTGGCCTCTGGGGGGTCCAGGAGCATGAGTTCATTGGGGCAGGGGTTGGTCGGCAGGTCCGGCAGCTCCTCCGGATAGCGAGCACAGGGCAGGTCTGGCAACTCCTCCGGATAGCGGGCGCAGGGTAGCTCCGGCAGCTCCTCTGGATAGCGGGCAAAGGGCAGGTCCAGCCAGTCTGGGCGGCCGCCTTGGGCCGCAGGAGCTTCCCAGTCGCGGGCTCCACTAGGGATGTCTGCTCTCTCCGGCGGCTGGGCTCCTACTGAGCTCTGAGGTCCGGCTTTTATAGTTCCGGGTCGCCGCCTGACCCTCTGAAGTGGGCTCAGAGCTCCCTAGCTCTGCCCACTCCAGCCTCCGGATGGGCAATTCCCCCTCCGGGGCAGTGGGCAGCCACACCGCCTCACTACAATGAATATAAAAACACATTTACAATATTTAGACAAACATACAGATTATATAGTATTTTCATGAATTACTACAGGCAACTCCAAATCCATCTCAAGTATATGGGTTTTTTTTACAAGTTTCAAAGAAATATTTTTCTGTCTATCACCCTCCTCAGGGCTTCCTTCACCTCCTTATTCCTCAGACTGTAGATTAAGGGTTCAACATTGGGCACATCACCAACATTGGTTTTTGGTTTTGTTTTTTTGGTATGTATTCTTATAGACTAAATAATTTAGTGTGTCTTTTCAGATGGATGTAGGAAGTGGTGTCAGGATAGCTATAGTATATTTCAAAATCTTTTCACTGCCTGGTACATTTTGAAACCCACTAACAAGTTTTCTCCCATTTTCAGGCTGTTCCAGAGCAAGATAAATCTTTTTTATTTGATTTGGTGTTTTATGTATGTGCCTTTTTAAAACTATAGTTCAGACTAAAGCTACTATCCCATGTATGTTACTTACTGGGAATCTATCTAGTAACAGAATGGGAGCACTCCGCCTGACAGATGGAGCTGATGAGGGGAGGGTAAGAGGAAGAACTGGGGAGGAGATGCTCTGACAAGAGAGTGACACGATATGGACGCTTCCTCACAATAGTCTCTAATGTTCAAGCTCAAACTGGGGGTGTCTCATGAGCAGCTGTGATGTCCCTCAAGAGGGAGTGTAATTGGTAACTGGGTTTGAACCCTAAACCCGTTCCTAGAGAGTTCTGGGGACCCAGTACACAAGGCCTTGTTGGTGTGCCACCCCTTCCCACAGGCAGCCTCTTCCTCTGGGTAATGCCGACATGCTAAAAGATGGGTTGCTTCTCATCCCACTGAAATAACTTAGGGTGAGGTCAGGTCCCATTTTACCATACCCCTGTCCCTAACCCCGTTACACTTGGAAGTGGAGTCTCACTCTTCCCCAAGGCAGCATTGGAATTGTAGTCTCCAGGGTTGGATTGTGGCACTCATGATCTTCCTCACCTGAATACACCCAATTAAGTTCAGAGGCCCCTACAACAGAGGGATCCATAAACAAGTTATGAGATTATTATTACTGTTGTAATATTGGGTTTGTTCTTAAAACACAGGGAAATGTGGTGTTGAAAGATCCAGAATTGCGAGCTGGGAGTTGTAGTCTGTGTGTTTAGAAAACTATCAGGAATCAGACAGCTTAAGTGTGTGTTTGTGCCATGGCTGGCATCAGATGCTGCTGCAGCAACTGCTTCTGGAGCTGCTGGATTGTTGTCTTAATAAACCATGTTGGATTTCACCCTTTCGGTCTCAGCACTCACTACTCAGCAGTTATTAACGTACCAGAAGCCTCCAGCCCCAGACTGATGTTCCTTCTAGCTTATTCCCAAACGTATTCAGGGCTGCATTCAGTGCACAAGCTGCTTACTGGATTGGGCCCTATAGGTGAGTTAGGTGGAGGAATGCATAACTTCCCATGGTTAGTGCGTCAGTCTGGGGTATGGGTGTCCGGACACCTACCATGGAGCTGCAGTGTGCATTCTCAGAGGCAGAAACATAGGTGCCTCAGGAACTTTTACTGCAAAGACATTGGCACTGAGAGAGTTTAAGTGCCTCCAAAATTGGATGGCAGCTGAGTGGAGGTTTTGCAAATCCTGGGAAGGCCTGATACTGGAATTTAGGCACCTAAATCCCTGTGTGAATCTAGCCCCAAAATACTTTTTTCCTTTTAGGTAATACTAAATAGAGAAAAGAAATTAACCCAATGTTTGTAATCCTAGAAATTTGAATTTAAAATTAATCTTTTATTTAGTGTGATATCATGTAGTCTGCATTTAAAACATATTTCACATTGGCTTATATTTGAGGATACATATCGTTTCAGACTTTAATGCAGTTCTCCAGAAACTATAATGAAGAGAAAGAAAGAAAGAAAGAAAGAAAGAAAGAAAGAAAGAAAGAAAGAAAGAAAGAAAGGAAATTTACCTGATCAGAGTACATTATTTTATTACAATTATGTTTGCTTTAGCAAATCCACTTTAATTGCAATTGTTACATTTTATCAAGAAAAAAGATGTGGAACACATACAAATACAATATTAAGAAATTGCTTTCTACTTGCTAGTTCCCTCAAGATAGTATTTTCTTCTCTGTTCCTTCCAATACACATGATGGAGTTGAACATGAAAATCAAATCAAATCTTGAGGAATAGGGAACATGTCTGGTTTAACATGTCTTAATGAATCTTTTCAATTTGTCAGAGAGTCTCCAATGTTGTGTAATATGGAATGCATAATAATCAATAACATGTCTGGTAGACTCTCTAAGAAGTCTCAACTAGATCTTCAGAAATCTAGAATCTCTCTTGAGGAATCAGAAATGTATCTTAGGGGTTCTGAATTGCCTTCTGAATAATTAAGAGATATCTGGAACATTATTTGAGGAATATGTGGTGTGTTTTATGGAATCATTTTCCACCTAATATTTTCCTTAGGGCAATTTTCACTTCCTTGTTCCTCAGACTATATATGAAGGGGTTAAACATCGGTGTCATAATGGTATAAAACAGAGAAAGCAGTTTGTCAGTGTCCATTGAACCCCTTGACTTGGGTTTTAAATACGCAATCATAGCAGAGCCATAGAATAGAGTTACTACAGTGAGGTGTGAGGAGCAGGTGGAGAAGGCTTTGCATCTGCTCTGGGCTGAAGGCATCTTCATAATTGTGTTGAGGATTTTGATATAAGAAATAACAATGAAGAAAAAAGGGGTGATTATGAATAGCAGAACTGCAATAAACAAAGCAATTTTATTCCTGAAGGTGTCCACACAGGACAGCTCCAGCAGAGGGGGGATGTCACAGAAGAAATGGTTAATTTCATGAGACTCACAGAAAGGCAAAGAAAATACTAAATACGTCTGCCCAAAATGTACCAGAATGTTGACAAGCCAGGACCCGGCTACCACACTAGCACAGACCTTGTTGTTCACAATAAGTGTGTAATGCAGGGGGTTACATATGGCAACATAGCGGTCAAAGGCCATGGCCGCCAGTAGAAAACACTCTGTACCACCTAATAAAAATGAGAAATACGTCTGGGCAGCACAGCCGATGAATGAGATTTTTCCATCCTCTGCCAGGCAATTGGCCACCATCTTGGGCAGGGTGACTGAGGCGTAGCAGATCTCCACAAAGGATAAGTTCCTGAGGAAGAAATACATGGGGGTGTGCAGGGCGGAGTCCAGCATTGTGACAAAGACAATGACACCATTCCCGATCAGAATCACCATGTAGATGACCAAGAAGACCACGAAGAGCAAACCCTGCAGGTTTGTGAGGTTGGAGTATCCCAAGAGGATGAAGCCAGATGTCGTGGTGTAATTTCCATTCACCATTGGATGGCTATATTAACTCTGCATAGACAACAAAGGCAGTAGATATGGGTATGTCTCCTGAGGAGATTGTTGGCCTATAACTCTCTCACACATGTGAAATCACACATCTCAGATGTTATAGATAGAAACCTGCATAGACACCCGCACCCTTATGACTGGGTTAGTCACATATTCTGGCTAAAAGGTGTACAGAAATATAATCAGAACTGCATAAGTTTTTGTCAAAGGCCTAATACTGATACCACCTAACACAGATTCTCTCTGAGGTCCAATGACCTGGATCCTGTTTTTTTCAGAGCAGGAAGATGGGGTTTTACCTAGAGCTGGCTGACATTTTTTCAACAAAAAAACCTCCTGAAAAATATGATTTTGACAAAAACAAAGTTGAAAAAAGTTAGGGGAAAAATTGGAAAAATTGGGAGTAAAAGCACCTTATAGTTGTTTAAAACTTTTTGTTCCAATAGAAAAGTCTGAAAAGGATTTAAAAAGTGAGAAGTGTTAATTTCACTCACATTTCATACCTCTAAAAATCTCTTCCCCTTTCTGATATTGGGGTGAAAAAGGGAAATCAGTAAAATGTGAAAGTGAGTTTTCCCTCATTTTTGTCCTCTTTTTCTTTCACTTCAGCACATTTATTGCTCCACAGAGTCCAGGTCTCTTTCTTCAGAAGTACTTATCCTTTTCATTTGTCCGCTACTTATCTTTATCAGTTTCCTGTTTACAAGGAATACCCCAATGTCAACTGCACCCAAATCCCTTTAACAGGAAGACAATCCCAAGTAAATGTAATGCTGGCCATGCTTAATCTATACTCGTGGGTAGCAAATTCAACTACTTTGTCCATCTAACAAAGAAATATCTATCAAGATCCAATAGCTGGAAGTTGAAGCAGACTAGAAATAAGGTCTAATTTTTTTTTTAAAGGAGAGTAATTAAACATTGGATCCCCTACCAAGGGTCATAGCGGATTCTTCATCATTGACAATTTTTAAATCAAGACAGGATTTTTTCTAAAAGATCTAATCTAGGAATTGCTTTAGGAGAACTCTAGGTCTGTATTGTACTGGAGGTCAGATTAGATGGTCACAATGGCTCCTTCTGGCCTCTGAATCTATGACTGATTTGAACCGTTCATGGTAGTGAGTGCTATACCCTGGGGATAAGTGCTTCCGGAATCAAACCCCAAACATATATTCTGGATTTTCATAAAGGCCTACATGAGTTCGGTGAGCAACACCTAATGGATGCCTAACTCTCTTAATATCTTTTGAAATTCCCAACCAGGATTCTGCCCACTCACCCTTACAATGAGTAACACCTAACTCCAGTAGTTCTTCTGACCTGATATCTCTACTCAGACATTAAGGTTCTACTCTGTGAGAAGGACCGTGGCAGATTCTGGTGCTTGAAGAATTTCAGGTAGAACATACTTTATTGATTGAAACTGAAATAAAAATTAAAATGTTAAGTGTGACAGTGAAATTGGGAATCAAAAAGAGAAAGGATATGAGGAAGGCCACAAAAGAAATGCACAAAGTTCTGTAGAGGGAAAACTCAATGAAGGAAAATACTAGATCTTCAAAAAAATGGAAAAACATTATTTCTCAGAAATTTTATAAATGTGTTTTGCTTTGTTTTGATCAGTTAATAGAATTGATGGTGTGTTTCAAAATTTGAAATTTTGAACCATAAAGAAAAATTTGTAAAAAATCTCAAGAATTTTTTACATTTTTTTCAGGAATTTTTTAAAAAAATGAATACAAGTATAAGAAAACATTTTTTTTATAAATCCTGTTTTCCCTGTCCAATTTCACCACTTTTCTGCCAACACTAATACAGATGACTAATATTATTCCCCAAATTAGTCCAGTTGACTTCTGAAATATCAATAAACACATTTTTTTTTCTGTTTTATGAGTACAGTAGAACCTCAGAGTTACCAACACCAGAGTTATGAACAGACCAGTCAGCCACATGCCTCATTGGGAACCAGAAGTATGCAATGTTCAGGTATAAACTTTTGAAAGAACAACCATAACATTTTGTTCAGTTATGAACATTTCCGAGTTATGAACAACCTCTGTTGTTCCTGAGGTGTTCGTAAATATGAGGTTCTACTGTAAAAGGCAAAACACTGTCCACTGAAACTTAGAATCATAGAATCATAGAATATCAGGGTTGGAAGGGACCTCAGGAGCAGGATCAACTCAAAGCAGGACCAATCCCCAACTAAGTCATCCCAGCCAGGGCTTTGTCAAGCCTGACCTTAAAAACCTCTAAGGAAGGAGATTCCACCACCTCCCTAGATAACGTAATGAGACAGAGTCTGCTCTCAGTTATTTTGGTGTAAATCTAAGCTGGCTTTACTAAAAATGAGGTTGCCCCGTGGCTAGTATAAATTAAATCTCATTTTACATGTTCTATTTCTGGCTGTCTCATTTCTCTATCTCTAAAACAGGGCTATTGTTTGTTTGGCTATTTTTGAAACCTCATGCACAAATGCACCAAATACACATCTGCGTGCACACGCAACTGTACATAGGAAGACTTAGGGGCACAATGACTGATAGGAAGACCTAAGCAAAAATATGTTACCTTTAACACACAAACAAAGCAAACGTGCAATTTATGAACATATTGAAAAGCATGCATGTACACAGGGTCAGAGACACTACACACACACACCAATACATATACATTGCACACGCTTCCTAAAACATATGCATCGACAGGTGCAAAGATACTGTTGCAGGCCCCGTAACACAATCACAGCCAGACTCACAAATACACCCCCCCCACACACACTGCAAATGTACTCTCATTTTTTCTAACACACATTTGTTATAAATATAACCAGGGACTTTCAAAAGCACATAAAAATTACAACACGCACAAACAGCAATTACTGTGAAATACACCTTGGACTCACCAACTAACACCTGTGAAGAAACTCACATATTTAAACACAGGATTCCAAAGTATATCCCCATACAATCTATCTATCTATCTATCTATCTATCTATCTATCGTGGTGAGACATGAAAAAAGTAAGGTATAAAAATTTGGTTTCAGGCTGAGATTTTCAAAATTTCCTGAGAAAAGTTTAGTCATCACGTTTTTGTGAACATTTGAGTTTCAACCAATCAGAATTTTCCAATGAAAGAAACTTTCACAGAAAAAGTCATGCCTAGCCTATACTTTTGCCTATACTTATCTATCAATCTTGAGTTGCATGTAAAAGCTGCATGAGATGATGTAAAGTTTATAAACATGTGTAATCTCATTCACATGATGACAACAGGATTACCTGCATGAATTAAGTAACTCATGTTTTCTAGACTCAGGTCATGAAAGATAACTTCTTGCAGCTCAGTCAAACACGTCAGACTGGGTATTGAACTGCTTCATGGAATATTAAATATTAAAGTTACATATACCAGGTATGGTCTCTCAGCCTCTTCTTTTGACACAGCCCAAACTATAAAGAATATTATTTTTGGTAGAGCTAACAGGGAAAAAGGCCTGGTAAAATGAATAAGAGAGTTCTACCTCCTTCGGGAGCAAAGACACAATGTGAGCAAGGTCCATTAGTCCACAATTCCAGTAAGACACACTACTCTCTCTGGCATCCTCCCTGCTTTGACCTCTTTTGGAAAACACATGCATGTCTTTAGAAGAACTTTCTAGCAGTCTCTCCCCACTTCCCTATTTACTTCCCTATGTACTGATGGAGTGGCAGAGCAGAGGACATTGGTTACATTGTTGCTCATCCATTTCCCAAAGGTCACTGTTACCAATGTTAGAAACTGACTCAGCTTGGTACCAGGGGACTCAGTCTCATTAGCTGCATCCAAGCAGCATCAAACATAGTTCTAGGAACTGTACAGTGACACTAGCCAAATTCAGCAGTGAGTGGAACCTTCTCACTGCCCCACAACCAGCCCTGACCCAGATGCTCCAATCACTGCTCGGGGGGTCTGAAATTCTAAGGTTCAAACACTGCATGGGACACATGTTGTGGTTCCTTCCAGTTGTATGTTATTGGAAATCTGACTGTCTGTGGGAGAGCAGTGGTGTCAGTCAAGTCAAGGTCATTTCAAAGCAGGTAACACACTGTTCACACTCCTGTAGATTTTATGATCCTGATTCAGGAAGACACTCAAATAGGTGCTGAGCCTTTAGCACGTCATGAGTCCCACTGACTTCAATTAGTCCCACTGACTTCACATGCTTAAAGTAGATTCATTTTTAAATTCTGTGATGAATTGGGGTCTATATTTGTTCTTTTTTTTTCTTTCATCCCCAAGAATTATCATATGGATTGAAAGGGGGTTCCAAAGAGGATGGATCTAGACTGTTCTCAGTGGTAGAAGATGACAGAACAAGGAGTAATGGTCTCAAGTTGAAGAGGGGGAGGTTTAGGTTGGACATTAGGACAAACTTTTTCACTAGGAGGTTGGTGAAGCACTGGAATGGGTTACCTAGGGAGGTGGTGGAATCTCCTTCCTTAGAGGTTTTTAAGGTCAGGCTTGACAAAGCCCTGGCTGGGATGATTTAGTTGGGTTTGGTCCTGCTTTGAGCAGGGGGTTGGACTAGATGACCTCCTGAGGTCCCTTCCAACCCTGAGATTCTATGATTCTATGAATGCACATGCTCTGCTCTTCTCGTAGGGAAAAACTATCATGAGATCTGAATTTCACAATCATAGAAGATTAGGGTTGGAAGGTCATCTAGTCCAACCCGCTGCTCAAATCAGGACCAATCCCCAACTATTTTTTTTGCTCCAGATCCCTAAATGGCCTCCTCAAGGATTAAACTCACAACCCTGGGTTTAGCAGACCACTGCTTAAACCACTGAGCTAGCCCTCCCCAAAATGGTCCTTTTCCTCTATGTTGGGAGAAAATTAAACTTTCTATTCAGCCACCCTCAGTATCTGGAGGTAGTGCTCAAAATTCTCATTGCACTGGTTTGGCTCAGATCTAGAACTGCTTCAAAATACCCCTGACCCCCATGCAAAAATTTGAAATTTTTTCATAATTTTTTTCAGCAGAACATGTTGGGGTTATTTTTTCAGAAACGTAAAAAACTTGAACAGAAAAAATGGTTCCATTTCCTGTTGAAACCCCTCAAGGCAACTTTCTAGAGGCACATTTGGTTCACAACAAGTTGGAGTATTAATTTGTCCTGCACTAGTCTTCTGCATATCCATGTAGAACCTTGTGGGGTGCATTAAAAGTTCTATAGTGTGCTTCAACTTGTTTCTAAGCAGGGTGAATGAAAAAATGCACCAAAAAAGAGTTTGTCAGATTCATTCAACAACTTTCCCTTAACAGGGCTGGCTCCAGGGCTTTTACCACCCCAAGCAGCAAGCAAAAAAAAAAAAAAAAGCCATGATCGCGATCTGCAGCTCTACCACCATCGATTCAGTCTTCGGCAGCAATTCGGCAGCTGGTCCTTCACTCCAAGAGGGACCAAGGGACCCGCCGCCAAAGACCCGGACGTGCCACCCCTCATCGCTGGCCGCTCCAAGCAGCGGCTTACTGGGCTAGTGCCTGGAGCCAGTCCTGTCCCTTTAAAGAGAAAAGAGAAAAGGGGAGGGGGAATGAAAGAGGAGCGAAAAGGAGAAGAAAAGAAGAGGAGAAAAAAGGAAAAGAGGGAAAATAATGGAAAAGGTAGAAAGAGGCTGGGAAAGAGAGAAATTCAATTAAAAAAAATAAAAAAAAGAAGAGAGAGAAAAGTCAAAAAGGTCAGAAGATAGAGGAAAAAATAAAATAACTGTCACAGTGCTCTGAGTGCACCATCTCCAGGTGTCAGGCGTTGAGCCGTCATCTTTCTGGGGTGGACTCCTGTGATTCTTCCATTTCCAGACCAGGGTCCCTAGGCTGAAACACCCTGTGCATCAACCAGGACTACTCAGCAGGTCCAACTGAACTCGGTACCAGCACGTGTCCCCTCAGGGAGCTGTGACCAGTGGTGAACAGTGTCCCAAAACAGCTGCCTTAAAACAAAGTCTTTTTCAACCTGAACAGTAGGAGTACAGAACACTAGAGAAAAGGCCTACACACATGTTTATCTTACCTAAAGACCTGCCTACCTTTGGTAAAACTCTTAGGTAGGCTAAGCTTCCTTCAGGAACTCCCAATCACTGAAGGTCTGTGTGCGTGTGTGTTTGGTGGGGGATAGTTTCTCTATCCAAACCCTCTCACCAAACTAGCTTTTCCTCTATTCAGGGAGTGTGTCTCTTTAATCTCCTTCAGCCTTTGATCTCCCTCCCTTCATAGGGAGAGGGATTCAGTCTTGGGAAAACTGGTCTGGCAGGCCCACCATGGGTTGGGGAAGGATATCTCAGTTAATTGCCTTGGTGTTTGCTGAGGAGTTCTTAACTGGGCTGTCCTCCATCTTCCTTGTAGTTTTCTGACCACCCAACTATTGAATTAGCCCAACATATGAATACAAAAACATCTTTACAATATTCAAACAGATCCTACAGTGTTTTCATGAATTAAACTGGTCTTCACGGCTGAGGATGTCAGTCTTCACGGCTGCCTGAGCGAGGATTCTTTTTGACCTGAGCTTTTGTGAGGTGATCTCACAGATTGAAGACAGATCTGAGGAACTGTCAATTAGAGGAGGTTTTGGGATTATAATAAACTCAACACTGACAAGTCACTGACCAGAGTTCTGGAAGAACTCAAATATGAACCAACTGGAATGTGAAGTTATTGTAATGAAACCTTAACCAAAATCCCCGGTACCCAATAACTGGAAGCAAGCTAATGCCACAGCTTAAGGAAAATGTCGGGCCATACCGGCAATTACAGGGCGGTAAGTCTAACGTCAGACCGTAAGTCTAACGTAGAAACAATAGTAAATTAGTTGGAAACAAAACAAAGAGAAAAAAACATAGAACACACATAAACATGGTTTCTGTAAAGGAAATCGTGTCTAAAGGGAAATAAAGTCTAAGTTCTAATTTACTAAATTATTTGGATGACAGGACAAAACACATGGACAAGGGGACCAGTACTTAGATACTTTGACAAGGTCCTTTCAAGGTCCAAGGTCCTCACCAAAGGGATAAAAATAACGTAAATTCATGGATCATGAACTGGTTAAAGAAAGGTCCATGGATTGAGAGGAAGGGAAAGGGGAGGAACACAAAGTAGAATTAATAGTAAATTCTCAGTAACTAGAGGGGTAACCTAGTGGGTCCCCTATTGGTCAGTCCTCCTATTCATTTTATATTCAAATGATCTGGAGAAGAAAGAAACAGTGAGGCAGTGGCAAGGCAGCAAGCAGAAAACTACTACTCAAAAAGAAGAGTATAAAAGATTAAAAAGAAGAACAAAAAGATCTCAAAAAACAAGATGATTGGGCAACAAATGGGCAACAAAAAAAAAATGAAATTAAATGTGCATAAATAAAAAAAAAAAAAAACATACAACATACAAATATACAACAGCTACAATAACTTGGGGGCAACAGAAAAAGAAAAGGGAGGAAAGTTGGATCTGAAGATGTGTGATAGTCTGCAGAAGATGTAGCAAAAAAGGCGGTCAAAAAACAAAAAGGATGGAAGGAATCAAAAAGGGATAGAGAGGAGAGAGAATATAATATATATATATATATATATAATATATCCATGGTACATCTCGAATACTGTGTAATAGGTCTCCTCTCTCTCAAAAAAATATTCTAGCACTAGAAAGAAAAAAGAAAAAAAAAACTAAAAAAAATGATTAGGAGGGAGAAGGTCCCATATGAGGAAAAAGATTAAAGAGGCAGGACTCTTCAGAGTGGAAAAAAGAGAAGAAGGGGGGACATGATAGAGGTATATAAAATCATGAGGAAAGATGAAAGTGGAATTGAAAAAGTTATTTATTTTTTTCCCACAATACAAATAGGGGGTCACAAAAAAAAAAAAAAAATAGGCAGCAGGTTTTAAAAAAAAAAAAAAATCTTCACTTCTTCATAGTCAACTTGTGGAACTCCTGGAACCTGAGAGGTGAGGGAGGCTAGAATACTACAATGTTGTTTAGGGGACTGGATGGGACTGATAAATTCAAGTGGCTAAAGTCAAATGGCTATTAGATGGTAAGATAAGAATCTAGCCTCTCCCTTCTGTCTGTCAGAGGGATGGAGATGATGAGAGAGAGAGAGACTTCTTGATCTGTTGTTAGTCTCACTCAGGGCACCTGGGCATGGGCCACCACTGTGTAGACAGATACTGGGCTAGATGGACCTTTGGTCTGACCTGGTACGGCCTTTCTTATGTTCTTATGTTCTTATGTACTACAGGCAACTCCAAATCTATCACAACAATATGGTTTTTTTTACATTTTTTTACATTTTACATTTTTTCACAAGTTTCAAAGAAATATTTTTCTGTGAATCACCCTTCCCAGGGTTCCCTTCACCGCCTTATTCCTCAGGCTGTAGATCAAAGGGTTCAACACTGGGCATACCACCATATAGAACAAGGAAAGCAGTTTGTTCTTGTCAAGTGAGTAGCTAGATTTGGACCTCAGATGGGCCACAATGGCAGTTCCATAGAACAAAGTGACCACGATCAGGTGGGAGGAGCATGTGGAGAAGGCTTTGCTCCTGCCTGCGGCTGATGAAATACTCAGGATTGTGTGCAGGATATGGCTGTAGGACACCAGTATGAACAGGAAAGGGACCATGATGAAGGTGACAGCGATGGTGTAAACAGCTACTTTGTTACCATAGGTGTCTGCGCAGGCCAGCTTCAGCAGTAGGGGCAGGTTGCAGAAGAAGTGGTTGATACTATTAGGTCCACAGTAGGGCAGAGTGAATATGAAAGTTCTCTGCCCTAATGCCAGCAGCACCCCAATGAGACAGCACACAGCTGAGACCTGGAGACACACACCTCTGTTCATCATGGCCGTGTAGCGCAGACGGTGACATATGGCCACATAATGGTCATACACCATGGCAGCCAGCAGGCAGCACTCTGTGATCCCTAAGAAAGAGAAGAAATACATCTGTGGTACAGCCCAGGAAGGAAATACTTGTGTCCTCAGAGAGGAAGTTCACCAGCATCTTGGGGATGGTGGATGAGGTGTAGCCAATTTCCAGAAAGGACAAATTCTGGAGGAAGAAATACATGGGGGAGCAAAGGGCAGGGTCCACTACCGTGATTATTATAATGAAGACATTGAACACCAGGGTGACGAGGTACAACACCAGCACCGAGAAGAAAAGGGAGACTTGCACCTCCAAGAATTCAAAGACATGAAGAGGAACTGAGCTACTACTGAGTGGTTCTCATTAGCCATGTCCCCCTGTTGTTTTCCAGCTGCAAAGATAATAAAACCATTAATTCACTGGTTAATCTGGGAGAATCTCTCAATATGCACATATATAACCAACGACAAACATTTTCAATAGTGGACACTGATTCTGGGCCTAAGTGCTTCAGGTTTTGGACACCCAATGTAAGACCACTGGTAGTTGATGCTCAGTGGGAGTACGACCCCTCAGCTCCTATTGACTGGAGTTAGGAAATCAGGCTCAAGGAGCTACATCACAAAAGGATTTAAACACCTAAGTGCCATTTTAGGTACCTAAATCTCAGTATCAGGCCCCACTTGGATGCACAACCCCCCCCCCCACTACGATGCCCCCAAACCCTGTAGGCACCTAAACTCACTGGACACCTAAGTTTTTACAGTAACAGCTCCCTAGGCAGCTGAGCTTCTTCCTCTGAGCATGCACGCAGCCGCCTCACTCTTGGTGTCCAGACACCTAAGCCCCAGAACAATGCGTGAACCAGGGAAAAGCATGCATTCCTCCGCTTAGCTCACCTGTGAGGCCTGGTTTGGTAAGCGTGCTCAGAGCTCACCTAACTCTACAGGAAACTGCTCCTTGCAGCCCCAACTTAAGTGCAGAACTCTGTGAGCGGCTGGGGCTTAGAGACACATCCCTTGGCTCCTTGGCGTCTCCCATTGGCTATCTTAAGTGAGTGGCCATGCAGCACTCTGGCTTTTGGGAATTCCATTCCTCGGTGTCTGTCTCTCTCCATTCATTGCACAGGGACACTGAGCTTTGAGAATCCCGGGGATTGTCTAGGTGCCTAATGCCCTCTGCAAATCTAGTCCCTGGTGTCCCAAATTGAATGTCCAAAACCTGAAGCACTTAAAATCAGTGGCTAGTTCTAAGATTGTCAGCCTGGATCTCCCTGTCCTGTAACATGAGGGGAGCATTCCTCTATCTAACATAGCTTCTAGCAAGTGACCAGAGGCTTTTTTTCAGGCATAGAACTAGGTTAAATTCAATGGGAATTGGGTAGATAACATCCTTAGATTCTGTTATCTGGGATTTTCAGAACCCATAGCAGTGGTAACTTAACTGTTTTTCTCCAGGCAGAGTCAGGAATAAATCAATGGGAATACGACAGTTCCATCAAATGAAAAATTAATGCACGTAAGCATGTTCTATCTAATACTGCAGTTCATTAGATTTAAGCACACAGAGACATAAACAATAGGGGTTAGGACATACCAAATATTTATCTAAAATCTGGAATGGAATTGAGTAATTAACAGCAGGTTCACAATGGCCAGTTGTTCACCCACCAGGAAGAAAAGGTATCAGGAAAAATGCCTCTTAAGATGGCTTCAGAACACTGCTCCAAAGTACACTATAACTAACTATAATTAACTTCTACAAAAGAAATAGTTTATAGTGACCCCTGCTAAATCATCACTTTCCCTAACTTTCAGTAAACTACTTATCAACAAACATTCCTAAAAATCTTACTCATAATAATACTTCTATAGCAAATGTGCCCAAATTTAAGGGTTCCGTTCACTTATTTTCTTTCAGTCTCAATTATTAACTTTCTCTCCCCTCTTCCCATTCTGACTAGCAGAAAGTGCCATCTAGTTTTGACTTTGCCTGTAAAAGCTTGTTTCCAATTAACCCTATGCTATGTGATGTTCTATTTTATTAATACATGGTTCTGAATGCACATAATATGGCTGCAATTAGCTTGATTGCATTCTGGGGTACACACACCCATCAAATCCAGGGTAAGAGTTCCTTTGAAAATTCTACCTATATGTTATAATTCTTAGTATTTATTCCTTAGAATAATGCCTAGGAGAGAGGAATAACACTGAGGGAGGCTGACGCCCTGCTCTCCCAAATCACGAGCAGTCATTTACACTAGTGCAAGGTGAATGCACAATGATTCCATCTCAATCTTATCTGCTCATTCCACTGGCTGGGGTGTTTGCACATCGAGATGGTACACATGTTGCTCACATGTAAATAACTACACAAAGGTGCAAGGCAGTGTAGCCACAGGACCAAGTTGAAGAAATGCACTAACGTGCCTGGGTAAATAGCAATAATGTAGGGGGAAACAATTACATGCAAAAAATATTCTAAGATCATCATTTTTTAAAATTTACTAATAGTTGAGAACTCAATGTGTTTAGTAACACTGAAGAAACCACACCTTGATGGCTATGAGTATTTAAGTTATTTTATGTCTCTATTGAGACCGGTTCTCTATTGAGACAGGTTCCTTTGCGCATTGAATCCGTGGAAAATGTATAGCTGGGTTTTCCATAGTGCTAACATTTTGTTGGAAAGCATCTGTTTTGGAAAATAGAAACCCCTAACCTGAAAATGTTTGGCCAAAAGCATTTCAGTTTTAACCAAAAATGTTTCAGTTTTCAGCCAAAAAAGTTCAGTTGCCCAAAGTTTAAAAAAAAATCAGTTTTCTTGTTTTCAGGGGATTTTGGTAAAAAAAAAAAGCCACCCAATTTTTAACAGAAACAAAAATATTTGCTTTTTTTCATCAAAGTTCTCTTAATAAAAACCAAACCAAACTATTTTCTGATCACCCGCTCTGAACAATTTTGACCTGATTCTGCTCTCCGATCATCTAAATCACGAAGGCATCAACTAATGTCTGTGTGCCAGATTATGATCTCAGAAACAACCTTTGATGTCCATACGACAATTTCTTGTCACACTTACCCTAGTGTTTCTCCAAGGTACCACCACAGAAATAAATGGAATTGCTCCAGCCAAATTACAATGGTGTAAAATTGGTATAATTGAAGGCAGAATCCCATGTTTGGTGCTTAACAAACATGCTTTGGATTTTCAAAGGAGACTGAGGGAGTTACTCATCTAACTCACATTGAATGACAATGATATTTAGGGACCTAAAGTAGAACTGGGGAAATAATTGATTTTTTGGTTTAGCCAAGAAAAATGGTTATTTTGTCCACAATCTTTCCTACTGAGGTTGTTGAGCTTTGCACAAAAAAATTAAATGGACATTAGGCCAAAGAAAGAGAATGACTCTATAGTCTGGTGATCAAGGTACCCATCTGAATTAGTCATAGAGAAGATCTGCATCTCTTATCTCCGGGATGAGTGCCTTAATCATCAAACTATAGAGTCAGTCATTCTTGCAATGGACTGTGGACTTGTGCGAGTGGTGAACGAGGGGTGTGTGCTACAGTGAGGGGATATATGTGTTTGGGATTATTGTGAGTGCTGGTTGGGTTGTTGTGTGGGTGGTTTCAAAGTCCTGTGGCACATGGGCCAAGTAATCCACTATCTATCCAATCTCCCTCGTACAACCAATGAAATTGTTGCATGCAAATTATCTGGCGAGGAAGGGTGGTGATTGGTTGAGTTACCTCTAATATCACTGTGGTATAGGACTCTGGGCATGGCATAGGTACATGCCTTGTTGGTGAACAGAGTGTCATTTGTAAAGTCAAAATGTCTGAGAACTTAAAAATTGAACAGTAACTGATTGTGAATCTGAGTGATGATTGCACCTTGTGATATTTTGAACAAAAGGAGCTCTCAACCATGCTTGTAGCTGTTTTGATTCAATACAACTTCATTTTGACTGACCCAAACCAAATGTTTTGAACATTTTGCATTTTGATACTTAGGGGGGGAATTGTTCTGATTTAAAATGAAAACAAATAAGTCAGACTTTCCCATGGTATGGAAATCGCCAGTTTTGACCACCTTTTCACATTATCCTAATACACTGACCGGTACAGAGATTTTAAAACATAGTCTCATCTAAAATTGCAAAAATAAATACATAAATAAATAAAGCATTTTAAAAAAATATTGAGGATCAACAAGTCTCCTATAAAGTAATCATAAACCAGCAAATGACACTCATCAAATGGGAAGAGAGCAGATTTTGGAAATGGCCAGCATATTGCATCTGGAATTTTCAAAATAGTCTATGGGAGGTGTTCAATTCACATTCAAAGACATTTGGGTGCCTATCCCATTTAATCCCCTTTCAAAGCCACAGACATCATCATTTATTTACAAACGACTAAGCTGACCTTACGTCAATGGGAGTTAGTCACCAGACCTGCTTAGGTGCTTTTAAAAATCTCAGTAGGTGTCTATGTGCATTTTTAGGCACCTAAATACCTTTAACAATCTGACCTTTAGGCACTTTTGAAATTTTTTCCTTTAGTCTCTCAGTGTCCTAGTTACCCATCTGTAAAACGGGGTTAATAGCATTTCTCTACCTCACAGAATGTTGTGACAATGAATATGGGAAAGGGCTTGTCTTCATTGCAAGGGTTAGCTTGAGTTAGTGCACTCAGGTTTCTCCACTCAGGCGAGCCTAATACAAATAATTTAGCATGTTTTTTCTCTCACTCACAGCAGCATAAATCAAAGCTAGCTCCGCACACATCCAATAAATGGCTAGTCATGATGGGGTGAAAGAATGGAGGAGGGGTGGCACATTTTTCCAAAAGATGGGTGCTTCCTCAGTTTCTCTGGTTGAATCTGTTCCACTCTGGCTAAATAATGAAAGGCTGACTGCACCAGAGAGAAAGAGAGCAAAAATAAGAGCATAAGAATACAAGAATGGCCATACTAGGTCAGACCAATGGTGTTGTGTGCAAAAGTACTTCCTTATGTTTGTTTTAAGTTTGCTACCTAGAAATTTTGGGAGGCTGGCAGATAATCCCTAAGGATTCATGATAGTGTCCATAACTCCTAGATGTGTCAGGGGGGTTAGCACAAATGATTATTTGCTTGAAATTCGTACTTGTAAATTATTTGGAGCGAATTGGTAGGGGAAGTAGAAGGGGGTGGGAACCTGGGCAGCGGTGATAATGAGATGGGTGAGTTCAGGATCCTGACAAATGGAAGAAAGGAGAGTAGCAAAATATGAACGCTTGACTTCAGAAAAGCAGACTTTGACTCCCTTAGGGAGCTGATGGGCAGGATCCCCTGGGAGGCTAATATGAGGGGGAAAGTAGTTCAGGAGAGCTGGCTTTTATTTAAAGAAGCCTTATTGAGGGCACAGGAACAAACCATCCTGATGTGCAGAAAGAATAGCAAATATGGCAGGAGACCAGCTTGGCTTAATAGAGAAATCTTCAGTGAGCTTAAACACAAAAAGGCAGCTTACAAAAAGTGGAAACTTGGACAGATGAATAGGGAGGTGTATGAAAATATTGCTTGAGCATGCAGGGCTGTAATTTGGAAGGACAAAGCACAATAGGAGTTGCAGCTAGCAAGGGATGTATAGGGTAACAAGAAGGGTTTTTACAGGTAAGTTAGCAACAAGAAGGTCAGGGAAAGTGTGGGACCCTCACTGAATGGGGGAAGCAATCTAGTGACAGAAGATGCAGAAAAAGTTGAAGTACTCAATGCTTTTTTTTGCCTCAGTCTTCACAGAGAAGTTCAGCTCCCACACTGTTGCACTGGGCAACAAAGTATGGGGAGGAGGTGAGCAGCCTTCAGTGAAGAAAGAACAGGTTAAGGCCTATTTAGAAAAGCCAGACATGCACAAGTCCATACGTCTGGATCCAATCTGAGGAAGTTGGCTGGTGTGATTGCAGAGCCATTGGCCATTATTTTTGAAAACTTGTGGTGGTCAGGAGAGGTCCCGGACACCTGGAAAAAGGCTAATGTAGTGGCCATCTTTAAAAAAGGGAAGAAGGAGAATATGAGGAACTACAGAGTGGTCAGTCTCACCTCAGTCCCTGGAAAAATCATGCAGCAGGTACTTAAGGAATCCATTTTGAAGCACTTGAAGGAGAGAAAGGTGATCAGGAACAGTCAACATGGATTCACCAAGAGCAAGTCATACCTGACCAACCTGATTGCTTTTATGATGAGATAACTAGCTCTGTGGACATGGGAAAAGTAGTGGATGTGGGATGTACCTTCACTTTAGCAAGGTTTTTGATATGGTCTCGCACAGTATTCTTGCCAGCAAGTTAAAAAAGTATGGATTGGATGACTGGACTATAAGGTGGATAGAAAACTGGCTGGATCATCTGGGTCAATGAGTAGTGATCAATGTCTAGATGGCAGACAGAATCAAGTGGAGTGCCCCAGGGGTCGGTCTTAGGAGCAATTTTGTTCAACATCTTCATTAATGATTTGGATGATGGGATTTTCTCTGATGATACTAAGCTCGGAGTGGGGGGGAAGTAGATAGGGTCCAGAGGGACCTAGACAAATTGGAGGATTGGGCCAAAAGAAATCTGATGAGGTTCAACAATGACAAGTGCAGAGTCCTGCACTTAGGACAGAAGAATCCCATGCACCGGTAGAGGCTGTGGGCTAACTGGCTAAGCAGTAATTCTGCAGATAAGGACCTGGAGATTACAGTGGACAGTGGAGAAATTGGATATGAATCAACAGCGTGCTCCCGTTGCCATGAAGGATAACAACACATTGAGCTGCATTAGTAGGAGCATTGCCAGCAGATCAAGGGAAGTGATTAGTCCCCTCCATTTGGCACTGGTGAGGCCACATCTGGAGTACTGCATCCATTCTTGGGCTGCCACCACTACAGAAAGGATGTGGACAAATTGGAGAGATTCCAGTGGAGGGCAACAAAAAATTATTAGTGGGCTGAGGCACATGACTTACCAGGAGTGGCTGTAGGAACTGGGCTTATTTAGTCTCTTTGGGACAGACATAAGAGAGTGCTCTGCAATATGGTGGGAAAACAAGAAATTGCTAATAATGATGTGCGTTGTTGAACAAGTGATTGATGCCATTTCTGAAGGAACGAGGAAAAAATATAAAGGGTTGATGTGGATGTGATGTATGTGTATTTTCTTTTCCTAGCACGCATTGAAACACATACTTATCTTATCTAAAGACTTGCCTACCCTTGGAAAAGCCCCTAGGCAGGCTAAGCTTCCTGGAGAAACCCCCAACCTCTGAAGGTCTGGGGGAGCACTTCCTCCAACCAGACCTTCTCATCAATCTAGCCTTTCCTTTATTCAGGGAGAGTGTCTCTTTAAATCTATTTCAGTCTTTTGATCTTCCGCTCTTCATAGGGAGAGGAATTCAGTCTTGGGAAAACTAGTCTGGCAGGCCCAGCATGGGTGGGAGAAGGACATCTCAGTGAATTGTCCTTGGTCTTTGCTGAGGAGCTATTAAATGGGCTGTCATCCATCTTCCTGGTAGTTTCCCAACCACCCGGCTGTTGAATTAAATCAATATATGAATGTACAAGAGTTTGCCGGGGCTCAACCCTCTCCGGGCCGGTGGGGAGCCACGCCGGCTCACTACACCCCGTTGGTTCCGGGGATTTAGTCCGGCTAGGGGGTCTCCCCTCATTAGCCCTTGCTGTAGCCGGCCGAAATACGGTTAGCCCGGCCCCAGCTCGGGGCGGGGCAACCCCACGAAGTCTGGGTTCTGGCCCTCCATCAGGGCTGAGCAATCTCAGTACACAGGACTAAGCCCAGTCCTAGGTCAGGGCGCGGCAACGAACGCTGAGTCAGGATGCTCAGGCCCTCAGGCAAGGCTGAGAAGCAACAATAGTTTTAAGCCTCGGCCCTAGGTCAGGGCGGGGCAACGAACGCTGAGTCAGGGGGCTCAGGCCCTCAGGTAGGGCTGAGCAGGAACAACAGGTTCCAGCCTCTTCAGGCCGGTGAGAGGGGGAGTCTGCCACCCAGGAATGGGGTGGCAGGGGGGCTGCAGGCCCTCTCACTCCACTGCGTCCCAGCCCGGGGCCCTAGCAGCGGCTGACGATCCGCTACTTAGTCAGTGGGCATCCTGGCCACAACACACCGACATAGGCTCTGGTAATGCTGCAGCCAGACTGGGGTCGGCTGCCCCCGGGCTGCTTCCACACTCCCCCTCGGGCCCTACCTGGGTCCTGGTGTTGGCCTCTGGGGGGTCCAGGAACATGAGTTCGTCGAGGCAGGGGTTGGTCGGCAGGTACGGCAGCTCCTTCAGATAGTGAGCACAGGGCAGGTCCGGCAACTCCTCTGGATAGCGAGAACAGGGCAGGTCCGGCAGCTCCTCTGGATAGCAGGTGCAGGGGAGGGCCGGAAACTCCTCCGGATAGCGGGCACAGGCCAGGCCCAGCCAGTCTGGGCGGCCGCCTTGGGCCGCAGAAGCTTCCCAGTCGCGGGCTCCACTAGGGACGTCTGCTCTCTCTGGTGGCTGGGCTCCTACTGAGCTCTGAGGTCCGGCTTTTATAGTTCTGGGTCGCCGCCTGACCCTCTGAGGGGTGGGGTCAGAGCTCCCTAGCTCTGCCTACTCCGGCCTCTGGATGGGTTCTTCCCACTCCGGGGCAGTGGGCAGCCACACCGCCTCACTACAATGAATATACAACCACATTTACAATATTCAGACAAATGTACAGATTATATAGTATTTTCATGAATTACTACAGGCAACTCCAAATCCATCACAAGTATATGGGTTTTTTTACAAGTTTCAAAGAAATATTTTTCTGTCTATCACCCTCCCCAGGGGCTTCCTCCACCTCCTTATTCCTCAGACTGTAGATTAAAGGGTTCAACATTGGGCACATCACCAACACTGGTTTTTGGTTTTGTTTTTTTGGTATATATTCTTATAGAGTAAGTAATTTAGTGTGTCTTTTCAGGTGGATGTAGGAAGTGGTGTCAGGATAGCTATAGTATATTTCAAAATCTTTTCACTGCCTGGTACATTTTGAAACCCGCTAACAAGTTTTCTCCCATTTTCAGGCTGTTCCAGAGCAAGATAAATCTGTTTTATTTGATTTGGTGTTTTATGTATGTGCCTTTTTAAAACTATAGTTCAGACTAAAGCTACTACCCCATGTATGTTACTTACTGGGAATCTATCTAGTAACAGAATGGGAGCACTCCGCCTGACAGATGGAGCTGATGAGGGGAGGGTAAGAGGAAGAACTGGGGAGGAGATGCTCTGACAAGAGAGTGACATGATATGGAAGCTTCCTCACAATAGTCTCTAATGTTCAAGCACAAACTGGGGGGGGGGGGGCAGGTGTCTCATGAGCAGCTGTGATGTCCCTCAAGAGGGACTGTAATTGGTAACTGGGTTTCAACCCTAAACCCGTTCCGAGAGAGTTCTGGGGACCCAGTAGACAAGGCCTTGCTGGTGTGCCACCTGTTCCCACAGGCAGCCTCTTCCTCTGAGTAATGCCGACATGCTAAAAGATGGGTTGCTTCTCATCCCACTGAAATAACTTAGGGTGAGGTCAGGTCCCATTTTACCATACCCCTGTCCCTAGCCCCGTTACACCTGGAAGTGGAGTCTCACTCTTCCCCAAGGCAGCACTGGAGTTGTAGTCTCCAGGGCTGGATTGTGGCATTCATGATCTTCCTCACCTGAATACACTCAATTAAGTTCAGAGGCCCCTACGACAGGGGGATCCTTATACCAGGATTGCGAGCTGGGAGTTGTAGTCTGTGTGTTTATAAAACTATCAGGAATCAGACAGCATAAGTGTGTGTTTGTGCCATGGCTGGCATCAGAAGCTGCTGCGGCAACTGCTGGATTGTTGTCTTAATAAACCATGTTGGATTTCACCCTTTCGGTCTCAGCACTCACTACTCAGCACTTGTTAACGTACCAGAAGCCTCCAGCCCCAGACTGATGTTCCTTCTAGCTTATTCCCAAATATATTCAGGGCTGCATTCAGTGCACAAGCTGCTTACTGGATTGGGCCCTATAGGTGAGTTAGGTGGAGGAATGCATAACTTCCCATGGTTAGTGTGTCAGTCTGGGGTATGGGTGTCCAGACACCTACCATGGAACTGCATTGTGCATTCTCAGAGGCAGAAACATAGGTGCCTCAGGAACTTTTACTGCAAAGACATTGGCACTGAGAGAGTTTAAGTGCCTCCAAAATTGAATGGCAGCTGAGTGGAGGTTTTGTGAATCCTGGGAAGGCCTGATTCTGGAATTTAGGCACCTAAATCCCTGTGTGAATCTAGCCCCAAAATACTTTTTTCCTTTTAGGTAATACTAAATAGATAAAAGAAATTAACCCAATGTTTGTAATCCTAGAAATGTGAATTTAAAATTAATCTTTTATTTAGTGTGATACCATGTAGTCTGCATTTAAAACATATTTTACATTGGCTTATATTTGAGGATACATATCGTTTCAAACTTTAATGCAGTTCTCCAGAAACTATAATGAAGAGAAAGAAAGAAAGAAAGAAAGAAAGAAAGAAAGAAAGAAAGAAAGAAAGGAAATTTACCTGATCAGAGTACATTATTTTATTACAATTATGTTTGCTTTAGCAAATCCACTTTAATTGCAATTGTTACATTTTATCAAGAAAAAAGATGTGGAACACATACAAATACAATATTAAGAAATTGCTTTCTACTTGCTAGTTCCCTCAAGATAGTATTTTCTTCTCTGTTCCTTCCAATATACACGATGGAGTTGAAGATGAAAATCAAATCAAATCTTGAGGAATAGGGAACGTATCTGTTTTAACATGTCTTACTGAATCTTTTCAATTTGTCAGAGAGTCTCCAATATTGTGTAATATGGAATGCATAATAATCAATAACAAGTCTGGTAGACTCTCTAAGGAGTCTCAAATAGATCTTCAGAAATCTAGAATCTCTCTTGAGGAATCAGAAATGTATCTTAGGGGTTCTGAATTGCCTTGTGAATAATTAAGAGATAACTGGAACATTATTTGAGGAATATGTGGTGTATTTTATGGAATCATTTTCCACCTAATATTTTCCTTAGGGCAATTTTCACTTCCTTGTTCCTCAGACTATATATGAAGGGGTTAAACATCGGTGTCATAATGGTATAAAACAGGGAAAGCAGTTTGTCAGTGTCCATTGAACCCCTTGACTTGGGTTTTAAATACACAATCATAGCAAAGCCATAGAATATAGTTACTACAGTGAGGTGTGAGGAGCAGGTGGAGAAGGCTTTGCATCTGCTCTGGGCTGAAGGCATCTTCATAATTGTGTTGAGGATTTTGATATAAGAAATAACAATGAAGAAAAAAGGGGTGATTATGAATAGCAGAACTACAATAAACATAGCTATTTTATTCCTGAAGGTGTCCACACAGGACAGCTCCAGCAGAGGGGGGATGTCACAGAAAAAATGGTTAATTTCATGAGACTCACAGAAAGGCAAAGAAAATACCAAATATGTCTGCCCACAATGTACTAGAATGTTGACAAGCCAGGATCCGGCTACCACACTAGCACAGACCTTGTTGTTCACAATAAGTGTGTAATGCAGGGGGTTACATATGGCAACATAGCGGTCAAAGGCCATGGCCGCCAGTAGAAAACACTCTGTACCACCTAATAAAAATGAAAAATACATCTGGGCAGCACAGCCTATGAATGAGATTTTTCCATCCTCTGCCAGGCAATTGGCCACCATCTTGGGCAGGGTGACTGAGGCGTAGCAGATCTCCACAAAGGATAAGTTCCTGAGGAAGAAATACATGGGGGTGTGCAGGGCAGAGTCCAACACCGTGACCAAGACAATGACGCCATTCCCAATCAGAATCACCATGTAGATGACCATGAAGAGCAAACCCTGCAGGTTTGTGAGGTTGGAGTATCCCAAGAGGATGAAGCCAGATGTCGTTGTGTAATTTCCACTCACCATTGGATGGCTATATTGACTCTGCAGAGACAACAAAGGCAGTAGACATGGGTATGTCTCCTGAGGAGATTGTTGGCCTATAACTCTCTCACACATGTGAAATCACACATCTCAGATGTTATAGATAGAAACCTGCATAGACACCCGCGCCCTTATGACTGGGTTAGTCACATATTCTGGCTAAAAGATGTACAGAAATATAATCAGAACTGCATAACTTTTTGTCCAAGTCCTAATACTGATACCATCTAACACAGATTCTCTCTGAAGTCCAATGACCTGGATCCTGTTTTTTCAGAGCAGGATGATGGGGTTTTACCTAGAGCTGGTTGACATTTTTTCAACAACTCCCCGCCCCCTGAAAAATATGATTTTGACAAAAAAAGTTGAAAAATGTGAGGGGAAAATATAGGAAAATTTGGGAGTAAAAACACCTTATTGTTGTTTAAAACTTTTTGTCCCAACAGAAAAGTCTGAAAAGGATTCAAAAAGTGGTAAGTGTTAATTTCACTCACATTTCATACCTCTAAAAATCTCTTCCCCTTTTTGATATTGGGGTGAAAAAGGGAAATCAGTAAAATGTGAAAGTGAGTTTTCCCCATTTTGTCTCATTTTTTCCCTCTTTTTCTTTCACTTCAGCACATTTATTGCTCCACAGAGTCCAGGTCTCTTTCTTCAGAAGTACTTATCCTTTTTATTTGTCCCCTACTTATCTTTATCGGTTTCCTGTTTACAAGGAATACCCCAATGTCAACTGCACCCAAATCCCTTTAACAGGAAGACGATCCCAACTAAAGGTAATGCTGGCCATGCTTAACCTACACTCATGAGTAGCAAATTCAACTACTTTGTCCATCTAACAAAGAAATATCTATCAAGATCCAATAGCTGGAAGTTGAAGCAGACTAGAAATAAGGTCTAACTTTTTTAAAAAGGAGAGTAATTAAACATTGGATCCCCTACCAAGGGTCATAGCGGATTCTTCATCATCAACAATTTTTAAATCAAGACAGGATTTTTTCTAAAAGATCTAATCTAGGAATTGCAGGAGGTCAGATTAGATGGTCACAATGGCTCCTTCTGGCCTCTGAATCTATGACTGATTTGAACCGTTCATGGTAGTGAGCACTATACCCTGGGGATAAGTGCTTCTGGAATCAAACCCCAAACATATATTCTGGATTTTCATAAAGGCCTACATGAGTTCGGTGAGCAACACCTAATGGATGCCTAACTCTCTTAGTAACTTTTGAAATTCCCAACCAGGATTCTGCCCACTCACCCTTACAATGAGTAACACCTAACTCCAGTAGTTCTTCTGACCTGATATCTCTACTCAGACATTAAGGTTTTACTCTGTGAGAAGGATGGTGGCAGATTCTGGTGCTTGAAGAATTTCAGGTAGAACATACTTTATTGATTGAAACTGAAATAAAAATTAAAATGTTAAGTGTGACAGTGAAATTGGGAATCAAAAAGAGAAAGGATATGAGGAAGGCCACAAAAGAAATGCACAAAGTTCTGTAGGGGGAAAACTCAATGAAGGAAATACTAGATCTTCAAAAAAATGGAAAAACATTATTTCTCAGAAATTTTATAAATGTGTTTTGCTCTGTTTTGATCAGCTGATAGAATTGTTGGTGTGTTTCAAAATTTGAAATTTTGAACCATAAAGAAAAATTTGAAAAAAATCTCAAAATTTTTTTACATTTTTTCCAGGAATTTTTGAAAAAAATGAATACAAGTATAAGAAAATATTTTTTTTTATAAATCCTGTTTTCCCTGTCCAATTTCACCACTTTTCTGCCAACACTAATACAGATGACTAATATTATTCCCCAAAATAGTCCAGATGACTTCTGAAATATCAATAAACACGTTTTTTTTTTCTGTTTTATGAGTACAGTAGAACCTCAGAGTTACCAACACCAGAGTTATGAACAGACCGGTCAGCCACACACCTCATTGGGAACCAGAAGTATGCAATGTTCAGGTATAAACTTTTGAAAGAACAACCATAACATTTTGTTCAGTTATGAACATTTCCGAGTTATGAACAACCTCTGTTGTTCCTGAGGTGTTCGTAAATATGAGGTTCTACTGTAAAAGGCAAAACACTGTCCACTGAAACTTAGAATCATAGAATCATAGTATATCAGCGTTGGAAGGGACCTCAGGAGCAGGATCAACTCAAATCAGGACCAATCCCCAACTAAATCATCCCAGCCAGGGCTTTGTCAAGCCTGACCTTAAAAACCTCTAAGGAAGGAGATTCCACCACCTCCCTAGATAACTTAATGAGACAGAGTCTGCTCCCAGTTATTTTGGTGTAAATCTAAGCTGGCTTTACTAACAATGAGGTTGCCCCGTGGTTAGTATATCAAATTAAATCTCATTTTACAAGTTCTATTTCTGGCTGTCTCATTTCTCTATCTCTAAAACAGGGCTATTGTTTGTTTTGGCTATTTTTGAAACCTCATGCACAAATGCACAAAATACACGTCTGCGTGCACACGAAACTATACATAGGAAGACTTAGGGGCACACTGACTGATAGGAAGACCTAAGCAAAAATGTGTTACCTTTAACACACAAACAAAGCAAACGTGCAATTTATGAACATATTGAAAAGCATGCATGTACACAGGGTCAGAGACACTACACACACACACCAATACATATACATTGCACACGCTTCCTAAAACATATGCATCGACAGGTGCAAAGATACTTTTGCAGGCCCTGTAGCACAATCACAGCCAGACTCACAAATACACCCCCCCACACACACACACTGCAAATGTACTCTCATTTTTTCTAACACACATTTGTTATAAATATACCTAGGGACTTTCACAAGCACATAAAAATTACAACACGCACAAACAGCAATTACTGTGAAATACACCTTGGACTCACCAACTAACACCTGTGAAGAAACTCACATATTTAAACACAGGATTCCAAAGAATATCCCCATACAATCTATCTATCTATCTATCTATCTATCTATCTATCTATCTATCTATCTATCGTGGTGAGACATGAAAAAAGTAAGGTATAAAAATTTGGTTTCAGGCTGAGATTTTCAAAATTTCCTGAGAAAAGTTTAGTCATCACGTTTTTGTGAACATTTTGGTTTCAACCAATCAGAATTTTCCAATGAAAGAAACTTTCACAGAAAAAAGTCATGCCTAGCCTATACTTTAGCCTATACTTATCTATCAATCTTGAGTTGCATGTAACAGCTGCATGAGATGATGTAAAGTTTATAAACATGTAATCTCATTCATATAATGACAACAGGATTACCTGTATGAATTAAGTTACTCATGGGCATCAGTTTTGTAGACTCAGGTCATGAAAGATAACTTCTTGTAGCTCAGTCAAACACGTCAGACCAGGTATTGAACTGCTTCATGGAGCCTTAGAATGACTAAGGATAAGAATATTAAAGTTACATATGCCAGGTATGGTCTCTCAGCCTCTTCTTTTGACACAGCCCAAGCTATAAAGAATATTATTTTTGGTAGAGCTAACAGGGAAAAAGGCCTGGTAAAATGAATAAGAGAGTTCTACCTCCTTCAGGAGCAAAGACACAATGCGAGCAAGGTCTATTAGTCCACAATTCCAGTAAGACAGATTCCTCTCTCTGGCCTCCTCCCTGCTTTGACCTCTTTTGGAAAACACATGCATGTCTTTAGAAGAACTTTCCATCAGTCTCTCCCCACTTCTGTATGTGCTGGTAGCCAGTCACTGCTGACGGAGTGGCAGAGCAGAGGGCATTGGTTACGTTGTTGCTCATCCATTTCCCAAAGGTCACTGTTACCAGTGTTAGAAACTGACTCAGCTTGGTACCAAGGGGACTCAGTCTCATTAGCTGCATCCAAGCAGCATCAAACATAGTTCTAGGAACTGTACAGTGACACTAGCCAAATTCAGCAGTGAGTGGAAATCAGGGCTGCCCAGAGGATTCAGGGGGCCTGGGGTCTTCGGCGGTGGGGGGCCCCCACTACGGTGGTAATTCAGTGGCGGGGGTCCTTCTGCTCCGGGACGTGACGCTGAAGTGACCCGAAGACCCGCGGCAGTCCCGGAGTGGAAGGATCCCCGCCGCCAAATTACCGATGAAGTGGGGGCCCCCTGCCACTGAAGACCCAGAGCTGAAGACGCTCCAGGGGCCCGGGCCCCGTGAGAGTTTTCCAGGGCCCCCAGAGTGAGTGAAGGACCCTGCTCCAGGGCTCCCAAAAACTCTCGTAGGGGCCCCTGTGGGGCCTGGAGCCTGGGGAAAATTGCCCCACTTCCCCCCTCCCCCTGGACGGTCCTGGTGGAATCTTCTCACTGCCCCAGAACCAGCCCTGACCCAGATGCTCCAATCACTGCTCGGGGGGTCTGAAATTCTAAGGTTCAAACACTGCATGGGACACATGTTGTGGTTCCTTCCAGTTGTATGTTATTGGAAATCTGACTGTCTGTGGGAGAGCAGTGGTGTCAGTCAAGTCAAGGTCATTACAAAGCAGGTAACACACTGTTCACACTCCTGTAGATTTTATGATCCTGATTCAGAAAGACACTCAAATAGGTGCTTTAGCACATCAGGAGTCCCACTGACTTCAGTTAGACTAATCACATGCTTAAAGTAGATTCATTTTTAAATTCTGTGATGAATTGGGGTCTATATTTGTTCTTTTTTTTTCTTTCATCCCCAAAATTATCATATGGATTGAATGCACATGCTCTGCTCTTCTCGTAGGGAGAAACTATCATGAGAACGGAATTTCATAATCATAGACAATTAGGGTTGGAAGGTCATCTAGTCCAACTCCCTGCTCAAAGCAGGACCAATCTCCAACTATTTTTTTTGCCCCAGATCCCTAAATGGCTCCCTCAAGGATTAAACTCACAACCTTGGGTTTAGCAGACCCACTGCTTAAACCACTGAGCTAGCCCTCCCCAAAACGGTCCTTTACCTCTATGTTAGTTAAAATTTCTCCCTTCTTTTCAGTCACCCTCAGTATTTGGAGGTAGTGCTCAAAATTCCCATTGCACTGGTTCGACTCAGAGCTAGAACTGCTTCAAAATACCCCCGACCCCCATGCAAAAGTTTGACATTTTTTCCATAATTTTTTTTCAGCAGAACATGTTGGGGTTATTTTTTCAGAAACACAAAAAACTTGAACAGATTTTTTTCCCATTTCTTGTTGAAACCCCTCAACGCAGCTTTCTAGAGGCACATTTGGTTCACAACAAGCTGGAGAGTAAATCTGTCCTGCACTAGTCTCCTGCACAGTAAGTATCCATGTAGAACCTTCTAGGGTGCATTAAAAGTTCTATAGTGTGCTTCAACTTGTTTCTAAGGTGGGAAAATGAGTGAATGAAAAAATCCACCAAAAAGAGTTTGTCAGATTTATTCAACAACCTTCCCTTAAAAGGGAAAAAAGAAAAGAGGAGGGGGATGAAGGAGGAGAGAAAAGGAGAAGAAAAGAAGAGAAGAAAAACAAAAAGAGGGAAAATAATGGAAAAGGTAGAAAGAGGAGGGGAAAGAGAAATTCGATAAAAAAAATGGAAAAAAAGGAGAGAAAAGTAAAAAAGGTCAGAAGATAGAGAAAAAATAAAATAACTGTCACAGTGCTCTGAGTGCACCATCTCCAGGTGTCAGGTGTTGAGCCTTCATCTTTCTGGGGTGGACTCCTGTGATTTTCCCATTCCCAGACCAGGGTCCCTAGGCTGCAACACCCTGTGCATCAACCAGGCTTACTTAGCAGCTCCAACTGAACTCAATACCAGCATGTGTCCCCTCATGGAGCTGTGACCAGTGGTGAACACAGTGTCCCAAAACAGCTGCCTCAAAACAAAGCATTTTCCAACCTGAACAGTAGGAGAACAGAACACTAGAGAAAATTATTAAGACAACTAAAGGCCTACACACATGTTTATCTTACATAAAGACTTGCCTACCTTTGGCAAAGCCCTTAGGTAGGATAAGTTTCCTTCAGGAACCCCCAACCACTGAAAGTCTTGGGGGGTGTGTGTGTGTGTGTGGGGGGGGTAATTTCTCCACCCAAACCCTCTCACCAAACTAGCTTTTCCTCTATTTAGGGTGTGTGTCTCTCTAATCTCCTTCAGTCTTTGATCTCCCTCCCTTCATAAGAGGAGGGATTCAGTCTTGGGAAAACTGGTCTGGCAGTTGGGGAAGGACATCTCAGTTAATTGTCCTTGGTGTTTACTGAGGAGTTCTTAACTATCTATCCTCCATCTTCCTTGTAGTTTCCTGACCACCCAACTATTGAATTAGCCCAATATATGAATACAAAAACATCTTTACAATATTCAGACAAACAGATCATACAGTGTTTTCATGAATTACTACAGGCAACTCCAAATCTATCACAATAATATGGGGTTTTTTTCCATTTTTTTTTACAAGTTTCAAAGAAATATTTTTCTGTGAATCACCCTTCCCAGGATTCCCTTCACCTCCTTATTCCTCAGGCTGTAGATCAAAGGGTTCAACACTGGGCACACCACCATATAGAACAAGGAAAGCAGTTTGTTCTTGTCGAGTGAGTACCTAGATTTGGGCCTCAGAGGTGCCACAATGGCAGTTCCATAGAACAAAGTGACCACGATAAGGTGGGAGGAGCAGGTGGAGAAGGCTTTGCTCCTGCCCGCGGCTGATGAAATACTCAGGATTGTGTGCAGGATACGGCTGTAGGACACCAGTATGAACAGGAAAGGGACCATGATGAAGGTGACGGCAATGGTGTAAACAGCTACTTCGTTACCATAGATGTCTGCGCAGGCCAGCTTCAGCAGTAGGGGCAGGTTGCAGAAGAAGTGGTTGATACTATTAGGTCCACAGCAGGGCAGAGTGAATATGAAAGTTGTCTGCCATAATGCCAGCAGCACCCCAATGAGCCAGCACACAGATGAGAACTGGAGACACACACCTCTGTTCATCATGGCCGTGTAGCGCAGACGGTGACATATGGCCACATAATGGTCATACGCCATGGCAGCCAGCAGGCAGCACTCCGTGATCCCTAAGAAAGAGAAGAAATACATCTGAGTGGTACAGCCCAGGAAGGAAATACTTGTGTCCTCAGAGAGGAAGTTCACCAGCATCTTGGGGATGGTGGACGAGGTGTAGCCAATTTCCAGAAAGGACAAATTCTGGAGGAAGAAATACATGGGGGAGCAAAGGGCAGGGTCCACTACCGTGATTATTATAATGACGACATTGAACACCAGGGTGACGAGGTACAACACCAGCACCGAGAAGAAAAGGGAGACTTGCACCTCCAAGAATTCAAAGACATGAAGAGGAACTGAGCTACTACTGAGTGGTTCTCATTAGCCATGTCCCCCTGTTGTTTTCCAGCTGCAAAGATAATAAAACCATTAATTCACTGGTTAATCTGGGAGAATCTCTCAATATGCACATATATAACCAACGACAAACATTTTCAATAGTGGACACTGATTCTGGGCGCTCCCATTTTTGGACACCCAATGTAAGACCACTGGTAGTTGATGCTCAGTGGGAGTAAGACCCCTCAGCTCCTATTGACTGGAGTTAGGAAATCAGGCTCAAGGAGCTACATCACAAAAGGATTTAAACACCTAAGTGCCATTTTAGGTACCTAAATCTCAGTATCAGGCCCCACTTGGATGCACAACCCCCCCCACTACGATGCCCCCAAACCCTGTAGGCACCTAAATTCACTGGACACCTAAGTTTTTACAGTAACAGCTCCCTAGGCAGCTGAGCTTCTTCCTCTGAGCATGCACGCAGCCGCCTCACTCTTGGTGTCCAGACACCTAAGCCCCAGAACAATGCGTGAACCAGGGAAAAGCATGCATTCCTCCGCTTAGCTCACCTGTGAGGCCTGGTTTGGTAAGCGTGCTCAGAGTTCACCTAACTGTACAGGAAACTGCTCCTTGCAGCCCCAACTTAAGTGCAGAACTCTGTGAGCGGCTGGGGCTTAGGGACACATCCCCTGGCTCCTTGGCATCTTAAGTGAGTGGCCATGCAGCACTCTGGCTTTTGGGAATCCCATTCCTCGGTGCCTGTCTCTCTCCATTCATTGCACAGGGACACTGAGCTTTGGGAATTCCGGGGATTCCTCTGTCTAAGATAGCTTCTAGCAAGTGGCAAGAGGCTTTTTCAGGCATAGAACTAGGTTAAATTCAATGGGAATTGGGTAGATAACATCCTTTGATTCTGTTACCTGGGATTTTCAGAACCCATAGCAGTGGTAACTTAACTGTTTCTCTCCAGGCAGAGTCAGGTATAAATCAATGGGAATACGACAGTTCCATCCAATGAAAAATTAATGCACGTAAGCATGTTCTATCTAATACTGCAGTTCATTAGATTTAAGCACACAGAGACATAAACAATAGGGTTAGGACATACCAAATATTTATCTAAAATCTGGAATGGAATTGAGTAATTAACAGCAGGTTCACAATGGCCAGTTGTTCACCCACCAGGAAGAAAAGGTATCAGGAAAAACGCCTCTTAAGATGGCTTCAGAACACTGCTCCAAAGTACACCATAACTAACTATAATTAACTTCTACAAAAGAAATAGTTTATAGTGACCCCTGCTAAATCACCACTTTCCCTAACTTCCAATAAACTACTTATCAACAAACATTCCTAAAAATCTTACTCATAATAATACTTCTATAGCAAAGGTGCCCAAATTTAAGGTTTCCGTTCACTTATTTTCTTTCAGTCTCAATTATTAACTTTCTCTCCCCTCTTCCCATTCTGACTAGCAGAAAGTGCCATCTAGTTTTGACTTTGCCTGTAAAAGCCTGTTTCCAATTAACCCTATGCTATGTGATGTTCTATTTTATTAATACATGGTGCTGAATGCACATAATATGGCTGCAATTAGCTTGATTGCATTCTGGGGTACGCACACCCCTCAAATCCAGGGTAAGAGTTCCTTTGAAAATTCTACCTATATGTTATAATTCCTAGTATTTATTCCTTAGAATAATGCCTAGGAGAGAGGAATAACACCGAGGGAGGCTGACGCCCCGCTCTCCCAAATCACGAGCAGTCATTTACACTAGTGCAAGGTGAATGCACAATGATTCCATCTCAATCTTATCTGCTCATTCCACTGGCCGGGGTGTTTGCACATGTTGCTCACATGTAAATAACTACACAAAGGTGCAAGGCAGTGTAATCACAGGACCAAGTTGAAGAAATGCACTAACGTGCCTGGGTAAATAGCAATAATGTAGGGGGAAACAATTACATGTAAAAATATTCTAAGATCATCATTTTTTAAAATTTACTAATAGTTGAGAACTCAGTGTGTTTAGTAACACTGAAGAAACCACACCTTGATGGCTATGAGTATTTAAGTTATTTTATTTCTCTATTGAGACAGGTTCCTTTGCGCATTGAATCTGTGCAACCTAAAAGACTCATAGAAGAGATACTAAAATTAGGGGTGTCATAAGTAGTTAGTAAAGGGTTAAAACATAGTACCTGGTAGGCACCTGACCTGAGGACCAATCAGGGAAGAGAATTTGAAACTCCTAGGAGGGAACTTTTTCCCTCTGTTTCTGTGTGTGTTGTTCTTAGCCGTTTGGAGTTATAAGAGTCTAGATGTTTTAATCAAGTGTGCTACAAATTTCCACCTTTCTGAACTAATTTCTTCTAGTCAAAATAGTGAGTATTAGAAAGGTACTTTGTGTCTCCATCTAATAATCCTATGTTTGCAATTCTGTGTGTTTGCTATTGATTATTCTTAATTCTGCCTGTATTGTTTGTACTGAGAAGGGGAGAGGATTCTCTCCAGAACTTAGCAAGGTTATACCCTATGAGTGTCCAGCTTGGACTCATAGAGATTCTGTATTTTCTTGTTTTTCTTCTAATAAATTCTTTTTATAAAGATTTGATTAAATCCCTCTACTGTGGATACAGGGGGAGGGGCTAAGAAACTCTCTCTCGGTGGTGAGACAGACTTATCTCCGGGCAGAGAGGGGAGGGGGAAAGTTTCTCTCTCTGTGAGTTGATCTGTGTTTCCCCAGGGAACATCTTTGGAAAGAGGCAGGGGGAAAACAGGGGTGTCCCGGCCCATGTAATTGACCGGGTGGTGGCGGCAAAAAGGGGACCTACCCTAGGATTTTAGGGTGGGGGGATACATGCTGGTCCTCAACTTGAAACCCCCCAGTTTCAAGTGAGGGTAAAACCATGACAAGGGGGGAGGGGGGAGTTGTGGTTTTGGTTTTCTAACTGAGGTAGAAAAGGTATAGCTGGGTTTTCAATAGTGCTCACATTTTGTTGGAAAGCATCTGTTTTGGCCAAAAGCAGCGGTAATTTGGCAGCGGGGGTCCTTCCACTCCGGGAGTGCCGCGGGTCTTCGGGGCACTTCAGCAGCGGGTCCTGGGGCGGAAGGACCCCTGCCACTGAATTACCTCCGTAGTGGGCGCCCCCCACCGCCGAAGACCCCAGGCCCCCTGATACCTTCACTCAGGTATCCAGTCTCTAGCTCCCTACAGCCAGGCCCTTCTCTCTCTGAAGGCAGAGAGAGACTGTCTTTGCTTCTGGCTTCCCTGGCCTTCTTATAAGGCCCTGTGGCTCAGTTAGGGGCATGGCCCCAGCTGCAGCCACTTCCCCCAATAAGCCCAGCCTAAAAGCTGCTTTCCCGAGCCTCAGCCCCTTCCCAGGATGTTTTAAACCCCTCAGGGCAGGAGCAGGGGTCCCTCCTGCTACCGGGCCTGCTCTGCCTGCTTGGGCTGCCCTGCTGGCTGGAGTGCTCCCCACATTTCTCTGGCTGCCTCGCTGGCTGGAGCTCCTTCTCCCTTCCTGGGCTACTGCTACTGCTGGCTGGACTGCTCCTTCCTGGACTGCTGCCACTACTGCTGAGTGAGTGAGTGAGGGGGGGGGGCTTTCTGGCCAGCCCCCACTCCCCTATCTCTGGAGGGAGAAGCCAGGACCCCACCATCACCACCACTACAACTACCACCTGTGGGGGGGTCCTTCCTGCCTGACCACCAGGGCTGCTGGAGGAGGAGTTGCTGCTGTTAGAGCTGCTGCTGGAGCTGAGTTTGCCCTGGGGAGCTGCTGGAGCCTGGAGTAGGGAGAAGAGGACTGAGAAGACCACCGGCTGCTGGGGAGCGCACAGGACTCTGAAGACCACTGTGGAGGGGGCTACCAAAGACTGAGTAACTCTTTAACTGTGCTCTAGTGGTGGGGGTTTAGACTGTGTTTGTGGGGGCACAGGGGGTGTGGTATGGAGCCCGCCCCCTGGTCCATCTGTGTCCCCCCCCCACCCCCACCACCACCGCTGCCCCCTCCACCACCCCTGCAGGCCCCTTACCATCTGCCTCAGTTCCTGCCTCTGGGACTCAGCTGCTCGCCTGGCCTGCCACGCCCTATTGCCACCGTTTGGGCCTCCAGCAGCAGCCAGCCAGCACATTGACTTTACACAAGTGCTCGTGGGTGCACGCACCCCCCCACTTCCCCGGACTGACCCCTGCCCCTCTGCAACAGGCCCCCTAGCTTTGTTCCTTGTTGCCTGCCCCGTTTGCCCCTCCGAGCCTTTGCCCCCAGCCCAGCTTCAGTTTGTTTGCCAGCCCCGCCCATCTCCCTTTGCAGCTTTGTTTGTCCTGCCCCAGCCCTGAAGCCAGCCCCTTGGTCCCTCTGCCCCACTCCCAACCTGGTTGCTCCCCTCCCTCTGCGGTCCCTTGCCCTGATTAGCCCCTCCCCTCGTGTGCCCATAGCCCCATCAGTGAGCTTGTGCTTCTCCCCTGTTTGAGTTTGCCCCTATTGCACTGCACCCCCCATTGCTCTTGTTTCCCCTCCCCTCCCCTAGTGCACCTAGAGGAGCCGGATCTCAATCCTCTGTCGGTGACTGACCCCCGCCCCCGAGTCCTTGATAGTCCCCCTATCTGCCCCCACCATCTTGGCACCCTCCTCCCCTGCCCACAGCCTAGCAGGGAGGAGTGGTTGACCTGTTCTTCCCCCCCTGCCCCCTTTCTCCGGTGTTTTCCCTCCCTCCCTCCCGAGGCATCATGGCGGGAGACGCGGCCGGTGGGACCCCTGGGACAACGCCTGCTCCCCCTCCCTCATCTGCTCCCCCCCAAAAAACCCCAGTCTCGACCTCAACCGCCGCTGCCAGACCACCTGCCACCGCTCCCGCTGAGGCGCCGGCAGCGGCGGGCGACGGGGTGCCCTCTGCTGCTGCCACGTCCCTCGCCCCTTCCGCCTCTGGGGGAGCCCCCCCAGCCGGCGGAAAGGGCCAGGGCAATAAGAAGGGAAAGGGCCCTGCTAGGAAGACTAAGCCCTCCATGGCAGAGCCTGCCACCACTGCCACGGCCCCGCCACCGGCCACGGCGTCCCTCCCCGCTGTCCCCTCCACCAGCACTGCGGGTGCCCCTCCCTTGGCCCCCAGAGCGTACGCCCAGGTGGCGGCGGCCCCCCCGCCTGCTGCTACGTCATCTCCCCCGACCGCCGCCTCCGCTACCACCTACAGCGGCCGGGCCCGTTCCCCACCTTGACCCGGAAGCACGGCGTCTGTTGCCTCCTGGTGCCCGCCTCGCCCCACGTGGAGACCTACGTGCGGGCGTTGGCGAGTGTGGTGGGGCCCACGGCCATCGTGACGGCCTCCAAAATGTACGGCAAGGTGGTCTTCTTCCTTGCCTTGGAGGCCGCCGCCCAGGAGGCGGTGGAGAAGGGCCTAACGGTGGGGAAGGGCCTGGAACCGCTGGAGGACCTGGATGTCCGAGTGGTCCTGACCTCCGTCCCTCCCATCCTGCCCAATGCCGCCCTGTTACCCGCCCTCTCTACTCTGGGGAAGCCCATCTCCATGGTGAGCCCTCTCCCCTTGGGCTGCAAAGACCCCGCCCTCCGTCACGTCCTCTCGTTCCGCCGGCAGGTGCAGCTTCAACTGCCGCCGGCGGTGCATGGCGGAGAGGCGCTCGAGGGGTCTTTCTTGGTCCCCTATCAGGGGGCCCATTACCGGGTGCACTACTCCACGGGGGAGGCCCGGTGTTACCTCTGCCAGGCGACGGGGCACGTTCGGAGGGACTGCCCTTTGGCCCGGCACAGAGGGGCGCCCGGGACCCCCGAGCCCTGGCAGGGTGCCGGCCCCGTCATCGCCGGCGCCCCTGCCTGCCCGGTGCCCAGAGCCACTCCTCCTCCTCCTCATCCCATCACTGCTCCCGCTCGGGCCTCAGGGGTACGTCCTCCAAGGCACCCAGATGAGCGGCAGAGCCCTGCCTCTGCTGCCTGCACTCTGGCGGGGCCTGTGGAGGAGGGTGCGGTAGGGGTACTGCCGGGTGTGGGAGAGGGCTCTTCCCAGGGGAACTCTACCCCTCTCCTGCTGTCCCACCATTGCCTCTCCAAGCCCCCGAACTGGCATCCTTGCCCCCCAACCCAACCCCTGTTGACCAGCCCACAGGCGATGCCATGGAGGGCTGGACTCGGGTACAGGGTAAGCGGGGCAAGCGGAAGGCTCGGGCTCTGCCCATGCCACCTGAGGCGGAAGCCCCCTGTAAGACCAGAAAGGGGGCCGCAGACACCGAGCCTTCCGCCATGCCCCAGAGGTTGACACATCTGCCAGTGCTGGCCAGGGATGATGTGGCAGCACCGGAGGGTACCACCATCCCTCTTCCGCAGTCCCTCCCTGCAGAGGCCTCCGATGAAGTCCCTCCTGTTCCCTTGCCACCTGTACCCCCTGCAATACCCGAGGTGAGCATCGCCTCGGGCGCGAGTGGGGAGGACCCTGAGGTGGTGGGAGGTGAGCTCCCCTCCATCTTTGCAGAGATCGAGGCCCTGGGTCTGACTCCAGTCACCCCGGGGGACGACAACCTCTTGTCAGCGGGCCTCGACCTGGCCGACCTCACCCCAGCTTCCCCTTCCCCGTGATCCATCATCCCTCCTGCTGTGTCCGCTCCTGCCTCCAAGGGTCCCCGGACTCCTCAGCCTGCCCGGCTGCAGACGGCACCCTGCTGTTGGCCGCCGAGCCTGTTGAGGCAACGGCCGGCGCCTCGTGGCCGGGAGACGAGCTACCAGAGGTGCCCCTCGGTAGTGCGGGGCAACTGAGTTCCTTCCCGGGCGGGGGCCCCCCTGAGGGTTCTGCGTTTCTCCACGCCGAGGCTGCTCTACCTGCCATTGAGCCCGCGCCCGGTGTCACTGGGGACCCCCTCCCTACCTCTCAAACCCCCGTGCCTGGCCGCGAGGAGCCACTTACTGATGGTCCAGCTCTTGCGGCCCAGGGTCCCATCTCTGTCCCTCCCCCCACCCCTGCTCCTGACCCCAGCCCTGCCCTTACTCCTGACCCCAGCCCTGCCCCCTCCACCTCCCGTGATGTTATTGCCGCCCCTGGAGCTGTCTCCTTCCCTTTCCCGGAGGATGACTCCCAGGGAGCGGCTTTTGAGTTCCACAGTCCCGACCCACTAGGGGCTGCACTCTTCCCTCCGCCGCCCCCCACTGAGCCAGGGTCCGGGGCTGCGCCAGAGGCCCCACCGGCGGATCACCGGAGGCCAGTGACCCCCCCATATGCTGAGAGAGGAGTTGCGGGAGTTCCTGGAGGATGTCCGGGGCTCCCGGAACAAGATCCCGCTTGCTCTCAGTGCTGGGGGGACTTCCACCAGATCCTCCTGGCCACGAGAGGCCTCATGGGGGGAGGGCAAGAGGACCAGGAAGCAGGGTGCCGCGGCTTACCGTCGGGTGCGCAAATTCCGTGACTCCTTGCTCACCTTCGGGGTGGGCCACGGTTTTCTTGCCGGCCCAACTGGGTCCGTGAGCGCCCCTGCCAGCGAGGATCCCCACCAGCCCTCCTCATGGCACTCGTCACCTTTGCCACATTGAACACCCGGAGCTGTAGGGTGGGCTTCCGCAGGAGCCAGGTGCTCTCCTTCCTTCGGGAGGGGGGGTACTCTGTGGTTTTCCTGCAGGAGACCCACAGGGATCCGGCCGCCGAAGCTAGCTGACGGCTGGAGTGGGGGGACGGGGTCTACTTCAGCCATCTCACAACCCGTCGGGCTGGAGTGGCTACCCTGTTCTCCCCCGACCTACGGCCCGAGGTGCTGGGGGTCGCCGAGGCTGTGCCGGGCCGCCTGCTGCACCTCCGGGTCCACATGGAGGGGCTCGTGGTCAACCTCGTCAACGTCTATGCAGCAGGCGTCCGCCTTCCTCGGCTCCTTGGATCCTCGTGAGTGCCTGGTCCTGGGCGGGGACTTTAACACCGTCCTAGAGGAGTGGGATCGCTCGGGGACCGAGCAGAGCCCGGCCGCCGCGGACGTCCTCCGGGAGATTGTCACCCATCACTCCTTGGTGGACGTCTGGCGCGACCACCACCCGGATGATGTCTCCACGTTCACCTATGTCCGGGTGGAGGCCCATCGGTCGTGCCGCTCTCGGTTGGACCGCATCTATTTGTCACATTTCCATCTCTCACGGGCCCAGTCCTCCAGCGTCCGGCCGGCCCCTTTTTCGGACCTTGTCACCATGACGGCCTCTCTCTGTGCGGAGAGGCCGGGGCCGGCCTATTGGCACTTTAACAACAGCTTGCTGGAGGATGGGGGCTTTGTGGCGTCCTTCTGGGAGTTCTGGCTGGCCTGGCGAGGGCAGTGGCGTGCCTTTCCCTCAGCGCGGCGGTGGTGGGATGTGGGGAAGGTGCGTGCCCGGCTCTTCTGCCGTGACTACACCCGGGGCACCAGCCGACAGAGGGATGCGGCGATAGGGCAGTTGGAGCGGGAGGTCTTAGAGCTGGAGGGGCATCTGGCTGCCAGCTCCGAGGATCCATCCCTTTGCGGAGCGTGCCGGGAGAAGCGGGAGGAGCTCCGGGTCCTCGAAGACCATCGGGCCCGGGGCGCCTTTGTTCGATCCCGCATCCGCCTCCTTCGGGAGATGGATCGCAGCTCCCGCTTCTTCTACGCCCTGGAGAAAAGGAGGGGGGCCAAGAAGCACGTCACCTGCCTTCTGGCGGAGGATGGCACCCCCCTCACGGATCCAGTGGAGATGTGCGAGAGGGCCCGGACCTCCTACGCACGCCTTTTCTCCCCGGAGCTGACCGATCCTGCCGCTTGCAGAGTGCTCTGGGATGGGCTCCCGACGGTCAGCGCGGGCGCCCGGGACCGGCTAGAGATGCCTCTCTCTCTGGCCGAGTTCTCGGAAGCCCTCCGCCGCATGCCAACCAACAAGTCTCCGGGCATGGACGGGCTGACCGTGGAGTTCTACCGCGTGTTCTGGGACGTCCTCGGCCCGGACCTGGTCGCCGTCTGGGCCGAGTCCTTGTGGAGCGGGGTCCTCCCTCTCTCGTGCAGGCAAAGAAGGGGGACCTCTGCGACTTACGGAATTGGCGTCCCGTCTTGCTCCTCAGCACGGACTACAAGATCGTAGCCAAGGCCATCTCGCTGCAGGCATTAGGCTTCGGGTCTCAGTTTGTGGGGTTTCTCCAGGTGCTGTACGCTTCCGCAGAGTGTCTGGTCAGGCTCACCTGGACCCTGACCGAGCCGGTCAGCTTTGGGCGGGGAGTGCGGCAGGGGTGCCCCCTCCTGGGCCAGCTGTACGCCCTGGCGATCGAGCCCTTCCTCTGTCTCCTCCGCAGGAGGTTGACGGGGTTGGTGCTTTGGGAGACGGAGCTGCGGCTGGTCCTGTTGGCATACGCCAACGATGTGCTCCTCGTGGTCCAGGACCCGGGCGACTTGGCGCGGGTGGAGGCCTGCCAGGCTGTGTACTCGGCGGCCTCCTCCGCCCGGGTCAACTGGGTCAATACCTCTGGCCTGGTGGTCAGGGACGGGTGGCAGGCGAGCTCCCTCCCACCCGCGCTTCAGGCCATCCGGTGGAGCACGGGTCCGCTGCTCTATCTCGGCGTTTACCTTTCTGCCACGCATCCCTCTCCGCTGGAGAACTGGCAAGGTTTGCAGGGCAGGGTGGCGGAGCGGCTCTGGAAATGGACAGGACTCCTCTGGTGCCTTTCCCTCCGAGGGAGGGCACTGGTGCTCAATCAACTGGTCCTGTCCATGCTCTGGTACTGGCTCAACACCCTGGTCCCAGCCCCGGTGTTCCTGACCGACCTCCAGAGGGTGGTTCTGGAGTTCTTTTGGCTAGGTCTGCACTGGGTCCCTGCAGGGGTGCTCCACCTGCCCCTGGAGGAGGGAGGGCAGGGCCTGAAGTGCCTGCACACTCAGGTCCACGTCTTCCGCCTCCAGGCACTGCAGAGGCTCCTTTATGGTGCGGGTAGTCCAGCATGGAGAGCCCTGGCGCATGCCTTCCTGTGCCGCTTCCGAGGGCTCCGATACGACCGGCAGCTCCTTTACCTCGATCTGAGGGGTCTTCCGCGAGACCTCTCTGGGCTGCCGGTCTTCTACCAGGACCTCCTCCGGACCTGGAAGCTGTTCTCTGCAACCAGGTCCGTGGCGGCCACCGAGGGGGCGGATCTCCTCGCGGAGCCCCTGCTACACAACCCCCAGCTACCTCAACCGGGTCCTGCGTGAGGGCACGCCCCGCCCACCCCCCACCCCGAGCCCTCCGGACCTCTTCATCGGGCCCCTGCCCCGTGGACCCGACCGCCCCCCCGCCCCTTCTCCGCAAGCCGGCTGCACAATCTGCAGCCGGTCCGTTTCCAAACCGCGCTAAGGAAGCATCTCTACGTGCTCGTGCTCCACACTCTGCACTTCCTCACCCTCGCGTCCCGCCCCGACACCAAGTGGCGGGATCTCTTGCCACCTCTGGAGGGTGAGGAGCCCCGGTGGGCCAGCCTGTACTCCACCCTGGTCCCGAGGCCCATCGGGGATATCAGTTGGCGGCTCCTCCATGGGGCCGTGAGCACGGGCGTGTACTTGGCATGGTTTACCCCTGTCCCAGACACCTGCCCCTTCTGCGGCATGAGGGAGACCCTGGCACACGTTTACGTAGCGTGCGCCAGGCTGCAGCCCCTATACCGGCTCCTCACCAACATCCTGTTGCGTTTCTGGCTGCACTTTTCCCCCCACCTCCTTCTCCACGCACTCCCTATCCGTGGCCCCACGAAGTCGCGGGACCTCCTGGTCAACCTCCTCCTCGCCCTGGCTAAAATGGCCATCTACGTGACCAGGGAGAGGCGGTTGGCCAATGGAGACTCCTGCGACTGTGGGGCTTGTTTCCGATCCTTAGTCCGTTCACGTCTCCGGGCGGAGTTCCTCTGGGCGGCGTCCGCTGGCTCCCTTGACGCCTTCGAGGAGCAGTGAGCGCTGTCCGGGGTTCTCTGCTCGGTGTCCCCGTCAGGCTCCCTTCTTATGACCCTTTGACCGCACTCCTGTCCCTGTTATTTTATTAGTTGTCCCCCGCAATTAGTGGGTTTCTGAGGCCCTGTGGAACCTCCCCTTAGGCTGGGGGGAGGATCCGTTAGCATGGGGCGGGCTTCGCCCGCCCTGTTTCCCGGAAACCCAATACATACATGTCCAAACAACAATTTCTTGTCACACTTACCCTAGTGTTTCTCCAAGGTACCACCACAGAAATAAATGGAATTGCTCCAGCCAAATTACAATGGTGTAAAATTGGTGTAATTGAAGGCAGAATCCCATGTTTGGTGCTTAACAAACATGCTTTGGATTTTCAAAGGAGACTGAGGGAGTTACTCATCTAACTCACATTGAATGACAATGATATTTAGGGACCTAAAGTAGAACTGGGGAAATAATTGATTTTTTGGTTTAGCCAAGAAAAAATGGTTATTTTGCCCACAATCTTTCCTACTGAGGTTGTTGAGCTTTGCACAAAAAAATTAAATGGACATTAGGCAAAAGAAAGAGAATGACTCTATAGTCTGGTGATCAAGGTACCCATTTGAATTAGTCATAGAGAAGATCTGCATCTCTTACCTCCGGGATGAATGCCTTGATCACCAAACTATAGAGTCATAGTCATTCTTGCAATGGACTGTGGACTTGTGTGAGTGGTGAACGAGGGGTGTGTGCTACAGTGAGGGGATATATGTGTTTGGGATTATTGTGAGTGCTGGTTGGGTTGTTGTGTGGGTGGTTTCAAAGTCCTGTGGTACATGGGCCAAGTAATCCACTATCTATCCAATCTCCCTCATACAACCAATGAAATTGTTGCATGCAAATTATCTGGCGAGGAAGGGTGGTGATTGGTTGAGTTACCCTCTAATATGGTATAGGACTCTGGGCATGGCATAGGTACATGCCTTGTTGGTTAACAGAGTGTCATTTGTAAAGTCAAAATGTCTGAGAACTGAAAAATTGAACAGTAACTGATCGTGAATCATAGAATCATAGAATCTCAGGGTTGGAAGGGACCTCAGGAGGTCATCTAGTCCAACCCCCTTCTCAAAGCAGGACCAACCCCAACTAAATCATCCCAGCCAGGGCTTTGTCAAGCCTGACCTTAAACCTCTAAGGATGGAGATTCCACCATCTCCCTAGGTAACCCATTCCAGTGATTCACCACCCTGCTAGTGAAAAAGTTTTTCCTAATATCCAGCCTAAACCTCCCCCTCTGCAACTTGAGACCATTACTCCTTGTTCTGTCATCTTCTACCACTGAGAACAGTCTAGATCCATCCTCTTTGGAACCCCCTTTCAGGTAGTTGAAAGCAGCTATCAAATCCCCCCTCATTCTTCTCTTCTGCAGACTAAACAATCCCAGTTCCCTCAGCCTCTCCTCATAAGTCATGTGCTCCAGCCCTCTAATCATTTTTGTTGCCCTCCACTGGACTCTCTCCAATTTATCCACATCCTGCTTGTAGTGTGGGGCCCAAAACTGGACACAGTACTCCAAATGAGGCCTCACCAGTGCTGAGTAGAGGGGAATGATCACATCCCTCGATCTGCTGGAAATGCCCCTACTTATACAACCCAAAATGCCATTAGCCTTCTTGGCAACGAGGGCACACTGTTGACTCATATTCAGCTTTTCATCCACCGTAACCCCTAGGTCCTTTTCTGCAGAACTGCTGCCCAGCCATTCGGTCCCTAGTCTGTAGCAGTGCATGGGATTTTTCCGACCTAAGTGCAGGACTCTGCACTTGTCCTTTTTGAACCTCATCATATTTCTTTTGGCCCAATCCTCTAATTTGTCTAGGTCCCTCTGTATCCTATCTCTACCCTCCAGCGTATCAACCACTCCTCCCAGTTTAGTGTCATCTGCAAACTTGCTAAGGGTGCAGTCCACACCATCCTCCAGATCGTTAATGAAGATATTGAATAAAACCGGCCCCAGCACCGACCCCTGAGGCACTCCACTTGATACCGGCTGCCAACTGGACATGGAACCATTGATCACTACCCATTGAGCCAGACCATCTAGCCAGTTTTCTATCCACCATACCGTCCATTCATCCAGCCCATGCTTCTTTAACTTGCTGGCAAGAATACTGTGGGAGACTGTATCAAAAGCTTTGCTAAAGTCCAGAAATAGCACATCCACTGCTTTCCCCTCATCCACAGAGCCGGTTATCTCATCATGGTCCTGCTAGTGAAGGCAGGGGGCTGGACTCGATTACCTTTCAAGGTCCCTTCCAGTTCTAGGAGATTGGTATATCTCCAATTATTACCTTATTACCAATTAAGTTAGTCAGGCATGACTTGCCCTTGGTAAATCCATGCTGACTGTTCCTGATCACTTTCCCCTCCTTTAAGTGGTTCAGAATTGATTCCTTAAGGACCTGTTCCATGATTTTTCTAGGGACTGAGGTGAGACTGACTGGCCTGTACTTCCCTGGATCTTCCTTCTTCCCTTCTTTAAAGATGGGCACTACATTAGCTTTTTTTCCAGTCATCCGGGACCTCCCCTGATTGCCATGATTTTTCAAAGATAATGGCCAATGGCTCTGCAATCTCATCGGCCAACTCCTTTAGCACCCTCGGATGCAGTGCATCCGGCCCCATGGAATTGTGCTCGTCCAGCTTTTCTAAATAGTCCCGAACTACTTCTTTCTCCACAGAGAGCTGGTCACCTCCTCCCCATACCGTGCTGCAGAGTGCAGCTGTCTGGGAGCTGACCTTGTCTGTGAAGACAGAGGAAAAAAAGCATTGAGTACACTAGCTTTCTCCACATCCTCTGTCACTAGGTTCCCTCCCTCATTCATCAAGGGGCCCACACTTTCCTTGACTTTCTTCTTCTTGCTAACATACCTGAAGAAACCCTTCTTGTTACTCCTAACATCTCCGGCTAGCTGCAACTCCAAGCGTGATTTGGCCTTCCTAATTTCACTCCTGCATGCCTGAGCACTACTTTTATACTCCTCCCTGGTTATTTGTCCAATCTTCCACTTCTTGTAAGCTGTTTTTTTGTGTTTAAGACGAGCAAGGATTTCACTGTTAAGCCAAGCTGGTCGCCTGCCATATTTACTTTTCTTCCTACACATCGGGATGGTTTGTTCCTGCAACCTCAATAAGGTTTCTTTAAAATACAGCCAGCTTTCCTCGACTCCTTTCCCCATCATGTTATTCTCCCAGGGGACCTTGCCCATCAGTTCCCTGAGGGAGTCGAAGTCTGCTTTTCTGAGTTATCTGAATCTGAGTGATGATTGCACCTTGTGATATTTTGAACAAAAGGAGCTCTCAACCATGCTTGTAGCTGTTTTGATTCAATACAACTTCATTTTGATTGACCCAAACCAAATGTTTTGAACATTTTGCATTTTGATACTTATGGGGGAAAGTGTTCTGATTTAAAATGAAAACAAATGAGTCAGACTTTCCCATGGTATGGAAATTGCCAGTTTAGACCACATTTTCACATTATCCTAATACACTGACGGGTACAGAGATTTTAAAACATAGTCTCATCCAAAATTGCAAAAATAAATAAATAAATAAATGAAGCATTTAAAAAAAATATTGAGGATCAACAAGTCTCCTATAAAGTAATCATAAACCAGCAAACGACACTCATGAAATGGGAAGAGAGCAGATTTTGGAAATGGCCAGCATATTGCATCTGGAATTTTCAAAATAGTCTATGGGAGGTGCTCAATTCACATTCAAAGACATTTGGGTGCCTATCCCATTTAATCCCCTTTCAAAGCCCCAGACATCATAATTTATTTACAAACGACTAAGCTGGCCTTACGTCAATGGGAGTTAGTCACCAGACTTGCTTAGGTGCTTTTGAAAATCTCAGTAGGTGTCTATGTGCATTTTTAGGCACCTAAATACCTGTAACAATCTGACCTTTAGGCACTTTTGAAATTTTTTCCTTTAGTCTCTCAGTGACCTAGTTACCCAGCTGTAAAATGGGGTTAATAGCATTTCTCTACCTCACAGAATGTTGTGACAATGAATATGGGAAAGGGCTTGTCTTCATTGCAAGGGTTAGCTTGAGTTAGTGCACTCAGGTTACTCCACTCAGGCGAGCCTAGCCAGCCTTGAAATACTGTGTACACATACCCTCACTGGAGCTAGCCTCACTCCAGTGAGGGAACATCTACATTGCAGTCTGAGGTGTGACTGCAGCATGGATTGAGACATCCGCACTAGCACAGCTAAAACCAGTGGTGTGGATGGGGTGGAACAGGCTTCAGTGCAGGCTGGAGACCCTGGTCGGTACTTGATTTATTTATTTATTTTTAAAACTTTTTATTAAGGCAACGTTACAATAAAATGTTAACATACTAATGTACATTACATAGTCCCATTCAGGATCAATACTACATTACATGTTACTTATTCAAAGAACTTGGCTAAAGATTCTGTTTTGTTGGCTGTGGAGTCCTCTGCGCACACTACATAGGGAGAACAAAAATCTACCTACCTGGCCTCTCATTCCCACTTCCCTGGTGTCAGCTCGATGCAGAGTTGATGTAGACACTGCATTCTTACATCAACTTTTGCTGTCTTTCAGAAGCCATCCCACAATCAGCGATTTCCCTACACCCCACCGAATTTCTCCAACACCACTCCCCCCAGTTTTGTGAACTAGTTACATGCCAAACCTGGTGGCTGAACTTTGCGACTTTGTCCTCACCCACAACTATTTCACATTTAGGGGCAATATATACCTTCAAGTCAGCGGCACTGCTATGGGTACCCGCATGGCCCCATAGTATGCCAACATTTTTATGGCTGACTTAGAACAACGCTTCCTTAGCTCTTGTCCCCTAATGCCCCGCTCTACATTGATGACATCTTCATCATCTGGACCCATGGAAAAGAAGCCCTTGAGGAATTCCACCATGATTTCAACAATTTCCCTACCACTATCAACCTCAGCCTAGACCAATCCACACAAGCGGTCCATTTCATTGACACGGCTGTGCTAATAAACAATGGTCATATAAACACCACCCTATACCAGAAACCGACTGACAGCTGTACTTATCTACATGCCTCCAGCTTCCATCCAGGACACACTACACAATCCACTGTCTTCAGCCAAGCTCTAAGATACAACCGCATTTGCTCCAATCCCTCAGACAGAGACAAACACCTACAAGATCTCTATCAAGCATTCTTAAAACTGCAATACCCACCTGCTGAAGTGAAAAAACAGATTGACAGAACCAGAAGAGTACCCAGAAGTCACCTACTACAAGACAGGCCCAACATAGAAAATAACAGAACACCACTAGCTGTTAGCTTCAGCCCCCAACTAAAACCTCTCCAGCGCATCATCAAAGATCTACAACCTATCCTGAGAGATGATCCCTCACTCTCACAGATCTTGGGAGACAGACCTGTCCTCGCTTACAGACAGCCCCCCCAACCTGAAGCAAATACTCACCAGTAACCACACAACAAAAACACTAACCCAGGACCTATCCTTGCAACAAAGCCTGATGCCAATTCTGTCCACATATCTATTCAAGTGACACCATAATAGGACCTAATCACATCAGCCACACCATCAGGGGCTCGTTCACCTGCACATCTACCAAAGTGATATATGCCATCATGTGCCAGCAATGCCCCTCTGCCATGTACATTGGCAAAACCGGACAGTCTCTATGCAAAAGAATAAATGGACACAAATCTGACATCAGGAATCATAACATTCAAAAACCAGTAGGAGAACACTTCAACCTCTCTGGCCATTCAGTGACAGATTTAAAGGTGGCAATTTTGCAACAGAAAAGCTTCAAAAACAGACTCCAATGAGAAACTGCTGAACTTGAATTAATATGCAAACTAGATACAATCAATTTAGGCTTAAATAGAGACTGGGAATGGCTGAGCTATTACACACATTGAATCTATTTCCCCATGTTAAGTATCCTCACACCTTCTTGTCAAACTGTCTTAAATGGGCCATCTTGATTATTACTCTAAAAGTTTTTTTTCTCCTGCTGACAACAGTTCATCTTAATTAATTAGCCTTTTAGAGTTGGTTGCGCAACTCCCCGCTTTTCATGTTCTTTATATCTGTATATTTATCTCCTCACTATATGTTCCATTCTATGCAGCCGATGAAGTGGGCTGAAGCCCACAAAAGCTTATGCTCAAATAAATTTGTTGGTCTCTAAGGTGCCAGAAGTACTCCTGTTCTTTTTGTGGATACAGACTAACATGGCTGCTACTCTGAAACATGCCAATTTAGTGACTGTTTGGAAATTTGAATTGAAATTGAAACATTAATGCACACTTTGAAAGCATATACAGTGTATGATAAAATATATGTATCTGAAAAAGTATAATAGATTTGAAAAGTATGAACATAGACTAGCTTCCTTATACAGCTGTTGTTTTTTATGACAATGTCAGTGCATTCATTTCGGTGATGTTGGCCAACCTAATACTTTCAAATGATGATTTGTAAGCAAAGTCTAAATGAGCTCTCCCTGAGAGCTAGTGATGAGCTGGGGGAAAAGGCTTCAGGACTAGATTGTATTTACATTCACACCTAATTTACCTAGGTATCCATCAAACCGAGCTGTGTTGCCCAAGTGATAGATTTTGGCTGGGGTTGGGTTACAAATCACATGAATGTGCTGGGGGGAGGGGGATGAAATGTTGTTCTTATTGTATGAGTAAAGGTCAGTAGAACTGTACTTATCCTGTGCTGATTGAGGGCATCAAGAGAGAGGGTGGGGACCTGTCCCTCACCACTGTTTAAAGACAGAGCTGATTAGGCTCCATAGAGAGTCTTTTGTTCTGTTAAGTGACCACTGCAGCTGAAATCACTGATACACTGCTCTACAGCCAAAATGCTTCTGAAATAAATGTAGTCAAACTTTACTAATTCTGGGTCACTGAGAACGAAAATGATGCTTAAAATTGTTCACTGGCTCTAGTTTTCAAGATATGCTATTGGGTCAATTAAACGACCCTTGACTTGGGAATAGCGGAGGATAAGTGAGTTATAAAGGGGAGGGATCTCAATTTAAACCAGAAATGACTAAAATACATCTTTGACTGGATCTATGAATAAATCTATGACTGGGTTTGGACAGTACTTGCTTTTTAGGCAAAACAATGAATGATGCAATCTGAAGCTGGTATTGCGTCATACATGATATGAATTGCATCATGTTATTCCTAGAAGTCATGGATGATGCAATCATAACGAAGCTTACATCACTCTGCTGAACAAATTGCCCTATATCAGCTCTAGAAATCATACAGTGTCGTGCTCTCTTATTTGTCAGTGTTTGATTTTGCAAAGGGACACATTTCTGTTTAGCCAAAGTGAGCAGAGATGCCTCGTACTTGTGTGAACAGTGCAGATAACTTCTGTTATGTTTGTGGTGAAGTGACTTTTGCATCACAAAAGCGCAGTATAACCACTATGGTTAAGAAAGCCTATCACCTTTATTTTGGCTGCAAAATTGGAGATCAGGACAAGAGGTGGGCCACACACATATGCTGCAACACTTGTGCAACAAATCTTCGCCAGTGGTTGAACAGGAAAAGGAAATCTATGCCTTTTGCAGTGCCAATGATTTGGAGAGAGCCAACAGATCATACCAGCAATTGTTACTTCTGCATGGTGCCTCCAGTTGGGAAAGGTGTGTCTAAGAAGAAAAAGTGGACTGTGCATTATCCAAACATTCCATCAGCTATACGCCCAGTACCCCACGGAGAAGGACTGCCGGTTCCTGATGCACCAGAATCATTCTCACTTGAGTCAGATGAGGAAGAGGAAGAGGATAAAACTTCTGGTCCTGAACCATCAATGTCACAGGACCCACATTTTCTCCCATCCTCCTCCTCTGAACCACGCCTCATAACACAAGGTGAACTGAATGACCTTGTCGGGGATTTACTTACTACCCAAGAGTAAGGCAGAGCTGTTGAGCTCCAGACTATAGCAGTGGAATCTCCTGGCAGGTGACGTTAGGGTTTCCATGTTCTGTGACCGTCAAAAGGATCTTGTCCCATTCTTCTTCATGGAAGGTGATCTTGTAGCCTGCAACAATATCGATGGTGTGATGGCAGCCCTCAACATCGTTCACGATCCAGATGAGTGGAGACTCTTCATTGATTCATCGAAGACGAGTCTTAAAGCTGTTTTACTGCATAATGGCAATGTTTTGCCATCAATTCCAGTTGGTCATGCAGTCCATATGAAGGAAACCTATGACAACATGAAACAACTTTTGAGGTGCATAAAGTGTGACCAACATCAGTGGCAGCTTTGTGGCGATTTGAAGGTTGTTGCTCTCTTGCTTGGTCTGCAGACTGGATACACAAAGTACTGCTGTTTTCTCTGCGAATGGGATAGTCGTGCAAGAGATTCCCACTACATCAAGAAAGATTGGCCACTCCAACAGTCATTGGAGCCTGGGAGGAAAAGTGTTCAGCATCCACCACTTGTTGAATCAAGGAAGATTTTGTTACCACCCTTACACATCAAGCTGGGTCTGATGAAGAACTTTGTCATGGCCATTGACAAAACACAAGCAGCTTTCAAGTACCTCCGTGGAAAATTTCCAAGGTTAAGTGAAGCTAAGATAAAGGAAGGTGTCTTTGTTAGTCCTCAGATTCGTGAACTTCTTTGAGATGATGCATTTGACCATGCACTGCGTGGCAAGGAAAAGACGGCATGGAAAGCCTTCCAGTTAGTGGCAATACATTTTCTCGGAAACAACAAGGCAGACAACTACAGGTTGTTGGTGGAAAACCTCCTCAAGGCATACAAAAGCCTTGGTTGCAGCATGTCACTAAGGATACATTTTTTGCACGTCTAGATTTTTTTCCACGGAACTGCGGAGCAGTGAGCGACGAGCATGGCATGCGATTTCACCAGGACATTGCAACAATGGAGAAACGCTATCAGGGCAAATGGAGCCCATCAATGCTTGCAGACTATTGCTGGACAGTGACAAGAGATGCTCCATTTAATGAATACAAGAGACAAGCCAAGAAGCGCCGAGTAGACACTGAATAGGACTAAACTATGTACATAATAGTTTTTTGCCTTTTGTTTCATAATACATTTTAGTTAGATAACCCTTTTGCTGATTTTTAAAGTGTTACATAAACAGGACAGGTGAAATATCATGTAAAACAAGCATAAACACATGAAAAGACCTAGGTTTACAATTTATGATTAAAACTCTACTATCTACACAATATACATAGACAAAAAATGTAAAAATTTAAATAACTTAAAAACAGTAGCCAAACAGTTGTTTTAATTGTCATATTTGAATTCAGCACATCAAAATACATAATAAATAGCACATTTTATCTCAACTTCTCAAAAATTGTAGACCAGTGTAATCAATAACATGTCTGGTAGATTCTCCAAGGAGTCTCAAATAGATCTTCAGAAATCTAGAATCTCTCTTGAGGAGCCAGAAATGTATCTTAGGGGTTCTGAATTGCCTTGTGAATAATTAAGAGATATCTGGAACGTTATTTGAGGAATATGTGGTGTATTTTATGGAATCATTTTCCACCTAATATTTTCCTTAGGGCAATTTTCACTTCCTTGTTCCTCAGACTATATATGAAGGGGTTAAACATCGGTGTCATAATGGTATAAAACAGAGAAAGCAGTTTATCAGTGTCCATTGAACCACTTGACTTGGGTTTTAAGTATGCAATCATAGCAGAGCCATAGAATAGAGTTACTACAGTGAGGTGTGAGGAACAGGTGGAGAAGGCTTTGCATCTGCTCTGGGCTGAAGGCATCTTCATAATTGTGTTTACGATTTTAACATAAGAAATAACAATGAAGAAAAAAGGGGTGATTACGAATAGCAGAACTGCAATAAACACAGCTATTTTATTCCTGAAGGTGTCCACACAGGACAGCTCCAGCAGAGGGGGGACGTCACAGAAAAAATGGTTAATTTCATGAGACTCACAGAAAGGCAAAGAAAATACCAAATACATCTGCCCAAAATGTACCAGGATGTTGACAAGCCAGGACCCGGCTACCATACTGGCACAGACCTTGTTGTTCACAATAAGTGTGTAATGCAGGGGGTTACATATGGCAACATAGCGGTCAAAGGCCATGGCCGCCAGTAGAAAACACTCTATCCCACCTAATAAAAGTAAGAAATACATCTGGGCAGCACAGCCGATGAATGAGATTTTTCCATCCTCTGCCAGGCAATTGGCCACCATCTTGGGCAGGGTGATTGAGGCGTAGCAGATCTCCACAAAGGATAAGTTCCTGAGGAAGAAATACATGGGGGTGTGCAGGGCGGAGTCCAGCATCGTGACAAAGACAATGACACCATTCCCGATCAGAATCACCAGGTAGATGACCATGAAGAGCAAACCCTGCAGGTTTGTGAGGTTGGAGTATCCCAAGAGGATGAATCCAGATGTCGTGGTGTAATTTCCACTTAGCATTGGATGGCTATATTGACTCTGCAGAGACAACAAAGGCAGTAGACAAGGGTATGTCTCCTGAGGAGATTGTTGGCCTATAACTTTCTCACAGATGTGAAATCACACATCTCAGATGTTATAGATAGAAACCTGCATAGACACCCATGCCATTATGACTGAGTTAGTCACATATTCTGGCTAAAAGACGTACAGAAATATAATCAGAACTGCATAACTTTTTGTCAAAGTCCTAATACTGATACCATCTAACACAGATTCTCTCTGAAGTCCAATGACCTGGATCCTGTTTTTTTCAGAGCAGGAAGATGGGGTTTTACCTAGAGCTGGTTCACATTTTTTCAACAACTCCCCACCCCCTGAAAAATATGATTTTGATAAAAAAAAGTTGAAAAAAGTGAGGGGAAAATAAAGGAAAATTTGGGAGTAAAAACACCTTATTGTTGTTTAAAACTTTTTGTCCAAATAGAAAAGTCTGAAAAGGATTTAAAAAGTGAGAAGTGTTAATTGCACTCACATTTCATACCTCTAAAAATCTCTTCCCCTTTTTGATATTGGGGTGAAAAAGGGAAATCAGTAAAATGTGAAAGTGAGTTTTGCCCATTTTGTCTCATTTTTTTCCTCTTTTTCTTTCACTTCAGCACATTTATTGCTCCACAGAGTCCAGGTTTCTCTCTTCAAAAGTACTTATCCTTTTCATTTGTCCCCTACTTATCTTTATCAGTTTCCTGTTTACGAGGAAAACCCCAATGTCAACTGCACCCAAATCCCTGTAACAGGAAGAGGATCCTAAGTAGAGGTAATGTTGGCCATGCTTAGTCTACACTCATGAGTAGTAAATTCAACTACTTTGTCCATCTAACAAAGAAAGGTCTATCAAGATCCAATAGCTAGAAGTTGAAGCAGACTAGAAATAAGGCCTAATTTTTTTTTAAATGAGAGTAATTAAACATTGGATCCCCTACCAAGGGTCATAGAGAATTCTTCATCATTGACAATTTTAAAATTAAGACAAGATTTTTTCTAAAAGATCTAATCTGGGAATTGCTTTAGGAGAACTCTAGGTCTGTATTGTACAGGAGCTCAGATTAGATGGTCACAATGGCTCCTTGTGGCCTCTGAATCTATGACTGATTTGAACCGTTCATGGTAGTGAGCGCTATACTCTGGGGATAAATGCTTCTGGAATCAAGCCCTAAACATATATTCTGGATTTTCATAAAGGCCTACATGAGTTCGGTTAGCAACACGTAATGGATGCCTAACTCACTTAGTATCTTTTGAAATTCCCAACCAGGATTCTGCCCACTCACCCTTACAAAGAGTAACACCTAACTCCAGTAGTTCTTCTGACCTGATATCTCTACTCAGACATTAAGGTTCTACTCTGTGAGAAGGATGGTCGCAGATTCTGGTGCTTGAAGAATTTCAGGTAGAACATACTTTATTGATTGAAACTGAAAATAAAAATTAAAATGTTAAGTGTGACAGTGAAATTGGGAATCAAAAAGAGAAAGGATATGAGGAAGGCCACAAAAGAAATGCACAAAGTTCTGTAGGGGGAAAACTCAATGAAGGAAAATACTAGATCTTCAAAAAAATGGAAAAACATTATTTCTCAGAAATTTTATAAATGTGTTTTGCTCTGTTTTCATCAGCTGATAGAATTGTTGGTGTGTTTCAAAGTTTGAAATTTTGAACCATAAAGAAAAATTTGAAAAAAATCTCAAAAATTTTTTACATTTTTTCCAGGATGTTTTTTAAAAAAAGAATACAAGTATAAGAAAACATTTTTTTTTATAAATCCTGTTTTCCCTGTCCAATTTCACCACTTTTCTGCCAACACTAATACAGATGACTAATATTATTCCACAAAATAGTCCAGTTGACTTCTGAAATATCAATAAACACGTTTTTTTTCTGTTTTATGAGTACAGTAGAACCTCAGAGTTACCAACACCAGAGTTATGAACAGACCGGTCAGCCACACACCTCATTGGGAACCAGAAGTATGCAATGTTCAGGTATAAACTTTTGAAAGAACAACCATAACATTTTGTTCAGTTATGAACATTTCTGAGTTATGAACAACCTCTGTTGTTCCTGAGGTGTTCGTAAATATGAGGTTCTACTGTAAAAGGCAAAACACTGTCCACTGAAACTTAGAATCATAGAATCACAGGGTTGGACGGGACCTCAGGAGCAGGATCAACTCAAAGCAGGACCAATCCCCAACTAAATCATCCCAGCCAGGGCTTTGTCAAGCCTGACCTTAAAAACCTCTAAGGAAGGAGATTCCACCACCTCCCTAGATAACTTAATGAGACAGAGTCTGCTCCCAGTTATTTTGGTGTAAATCTAAGCTGGCTTTACTAAAAACGAGGTTGCCCTGTGGCTAATATATCAAATTAAATCTCATTTTACATGTTCAATTTCTGGCTGTCTCATTTCTCTATCTCTAAAACAGGGCTATTGTTTGTTTTGGCTATTTTTGAAACCTCATGCACAAATGCACCAAATACACATCTGTGTGCACACGCAACTGTACATAGGAAGACTTAGGGGCACACTGACTGATAGGAAGACCTAAGAAAAAATATGTTACCTTTAACACACAAACAAAGCAAACGTGCAATTTATGAACATATTGAAAAGCATGTATGTACACAGGGTCAGAGACACTACACACTCACACCAATACATATACATTGCACAGGCTTCCTAAAAATGCATAGACAGGTGCAAAGATACTGTTGCAGGCCCTGTAACACAATCACAGCCAGACTCACAAATACACCCCCCCCACACACACACTGCAAATGTATTCTCATTTTTTCTAACACACATTTGTTATAAATATACCCAGGGACTTTCACAAGCACATAAAAATTACAACACGTACACACAGCAATTACTGTGAAATACACCCTGGACTCACCAACTAACACCTGTGGAGAAACTCACATATTCAAACACACGATCCCAAAGTATATCCCCATACTATCTATCTATCTATCTATCTATCTATCTATCTATCTATCTATCTATCTATCTATCTATCTATCTATCTATCTATCTATCGTGATGAGACATGAAAAAAGTAAGGTATAAAAATTTGGTTTCAGGCTGTGATTTTCAAAATTTCCTGAGAAAAGTTTAGGCATCACATTTTTGTGAACATTTGAGTTTCAACCCATCAGAATTTTCCAATGAAAGAAACTTTCACAGAAAAAGTCGTGCCTAGCCTATACTTTTGCCTATACTTATCTATCAATCTTGAGTTGCATATAACAGCTGCATGAGATGATGTAAAGTTTATAAACATGTGTAATCTCATTCACATGATGACAACAGGATTACTTGCATGAATTAAGTTACTCATGTTTTGTAGACTCAGGTCATGAAAGATAACTTCTTGTAGCTCAGTCAAACACGTCAGACCAGGTATTGAACTGCTTCATGGAACCTTAGAATGACTAAGGATAAGAATATTAAAGTTACATATGCCAGGTATGGTCTCTCAGCCTCTTCTTTTGACACAGCCCAAACTATAAAGAATATTATTTTTGGTAGAGCTAACAGGGAAAAAGGCCTGGTAAAATGAATAAGAGAGTTCTACCTCCTTCAGGAGCAAAGACACAATGCGAGCAATGTCTATTAGTCCACAATTCCAGTAAGACACATTCCTCTCTCTGGCCTCCTCCCTGCTTTGACCTCTTTTGGAAAACACATGCATGTCTTTAGAAGAACTTTCCATCAGTCTCTCCCCTCTTCCCTATGTCCTGGTAGCCAGTCACCGCTGACGGAGTGGCAGAGCAGAGAGCATTGGTTACATTGTTGCTCATCCATTTCCCAAAGGTCACTGTTACCAATGTTAGAAACTAACTCAGCTTGGTACCAGGGGACTCAGTCTCATTAGCTGCATCCAAGCAGCATCAAACATAGTTCTAGGAACTGTACAGTGACACTAGCCAAATTCAGCAGTGAGTGGAACCTTCTCAACTGCACACCACCAGCCCCCCCCCAGATGCTCCAATCACTGCTGGGGGGTCTGAAAAATAAGGTTCAAACACTGCATGGGACATGTTGTGGTTTCTTCATGTTGTATATGTTATTGAAAACTCTCTGTGTGGAGAGCAGAGCAGTAGGTCAAGTCAAGGTCATTTCAAACAGGTAACACACACCACACACACCCTGTAGATTTTATGATCCTGATTCAGGAAGACACTCAAATAGGTGCTGAGCCTTTACATCATCATGAGTCCCACTGACTTCAATTAGTCCCACTGACATCACATGCTTAAATTAGATTTTTTTTTATTTGATGATGATGGGTGGTTTATTTCTTTTTTTTTTTCTTTCATCCCCAAGAATTATCATATGGATTGAAAGGGGGTTCCAAAGAGGATGGATCTAGACTGTTCTCAGTGGTAGAAGATGACAGAACAAGGAGTAATGGTCTCAAGTTGAAGAGGGGGAGGTTTAGGTTGGACATTAGGAAAAACTTTTTCACTAGTAGGATGGTGAAGCACTGGAATGGGTTACCTAGAGAGGTGGTGGAATCTCCTTCCTTAGAGGTTTTTAAGGTCAGGCTTGACAAAGCCCTGGCTGGGATGATTTAGTTGGGTTTGGTCCTGCTTTGAGCAGGGGGTTGGACTAGAACCTCCTGAGGTCCCTTCCAAACCTGAGATTCTATGATTCTATGAATGCACATGCTCTGCTCTTCTCGTAGGGAAAAACTATCATGAGATCTGAATTTCACAATCATAGAAGACTAGGGTTGGAAGGTCATCTAGTCCAACCCGCTGCTAAAATCAGGACCAATCCCCAACTATTTTTTTTGCTCCAGATCCCTAAATGGTCCCCTCAAGGATTAAACTCACAACCTTGGGTTTAGCAGACCACTGCTTAAACCACTGAGCTAGCCCTCCCCAAAATGGTCCTTTACCTCTATGTTGGGAGAAAATTAAACTTTCTATTCAGCCACCCTCAGTATCTGGAGGTAGTGCTCAAAATTACCATTGCACTGGTTTGGCTCAGATCTAGAACTGCTTCAAAATACCCCTGACCCCCATGCAAAAATTTGAAATTTTTTCCATAATTTTTTTCAGCAGAACATGTTGGGGTTATTTTTTCAGAAACATAAAAAACTTGAACAGAAGAAATGGTTCCATTTCCTGTTGAAACCCCTCAAGGCAACTTTCTAGAGGCACATTTGGTTCACAACAAGTTGGAGTATTAATTTGTCCTGTACTAGTCTTCTGCATATCCATGTAGAACCTTGTGGGGTGCATTAAAAGTTCTATAGTGTGCTTCAACTTGTTTCTAAGCAGTGTGAATGAAAAAATGCACCAAAAAAGAGTTTGTCAGATTCATTCAACAACTTTCCCTTAACAGGGCTGGCTCCAGGGCTTTTACCACCCCAAGCAGCAACCTAAAAAAAAAAAAAGCCATGATCGCGATCTGCAGCTCTACCACCGTTGCTTCAGTCTTTGGCAGCAATTCGGCAGCTGGTCCTTCACTCCAAGAGGGACCAAGGGACCCGCCGCCAAAGACCCGGACGTGCCACCCCTCACCGCTGGCTGTCCCAAGCAGCTGCTTACTGGGCTAGTGCCTGGAGCCAGTCCTGTCCCTTTAAAGAGAAAAGAGAAAAGGGGATGGGGGGATGAAAGAGGAGCGAAAAGGAGAAGAAAAGAAGAGGAGAAAAAAGGAAAAGAGGGAAAATAATGGAAAAGGTAGAAAGGTAGAAAGAGGCGGGGAAAGAGAGAAATTCAATTAAAAAAAAGAAAAAAAGAAGAGAGAGAAAAGTAAAAAAGGTCAGAAGATAGAAGAAAAAATAAAATAACTGTCACAGTGCTTTGAGTGCAGCATCTCCAGGTGTCAGGTGTTGAGCCGTCATCTTTCTGGGGTGGACTCCTGTGATTCTCCCCTTTCCAGACCAGGGTCCCTAGGCTGCAACACCCTACGCATCAACCAGGACTACTCAGCAGGTCCAACTGAACTCGGTACCAGCACGTGTCCCCTCAGGGAGCTGTGACCAGTGGTGAACAGTGTCCCAAAACAGCTGCCTTAAAACAAAGTCTTTTTCAACCTGAACAGTAGGAGTACAGAACACTAGAGAAAAGGCCTACACACATGTTTATCTTACCTAAAGACCTGCCTACCTTTGGTAAAACTCTTAGGTAGGCTAAGCTTCCTTCAGGAACTCCCAACCACTGGTCTGTGTGTGTGTGTTTGTGGGGGGGGAATAGTTTCTCTACCCAAACCCTCTCACCAAAGTAGCTTTTCCTCTATTCAGGGAGTGTCTCTCTTTAATCTCCTTCAGCCTTTGATCTCCCTCCCTTCATAGGGGGAGGGATTCAGTCTTGGGAAAACTGGTCTGGCAGGCCCACCACGGGCTGGGGAAGGATATCTCAGTTAATTGCCTTGGTGTTTGCTGAAGAGTTCTTAACTGGGCTGTCCTCCATCTTCCTTGTAGTTTTCTGACCACCCAACTATTGAATTAGCCCAACATATGAATACAAAAACATCTTTACAATATTCAAACAGATCCTACAGTGTTTTCATGAATTACTACAGGCAACTCCAAATCTATCACAATAATATGTTTTTTTTTCCATTTTTTTTTACAAGTTTCAAAGAAATATTTTTTCTGTCCATCACCCTTCCCAGGGTTCCCTTCACGTGCTTATTCCTCAGGCTGTAGATCAAAGGGTTCAACATTGGGCACACCACCATATAGAACAAGGACAGCAGTTTGTTCTTGTCAAGTGAGTAGCTAGATTTGGGCCTCAGATGTGCCACAATGGCAGTTCCATAGAACAAAGTGACCACGATAAGGTGGGAGGAGCATGTGGAGAAGGCTTTGCTCCTGCCCGCGGCTGATGAAATACTCAGGATTGTGTGCAGGATATGGCTGTAGGACACCAGTATGAACAGGAAAGGGACCATGATGAAGGAGACAGCGATGGTGTAAATAGGTACGTTGTTATCATAGGTGTCCGCGCAGGCCAGCTTCAGCAGTAGGGGCAGGTTGCAGAAGAAGTGGTTGATACTATTAGGTCCACAGTAGGGCAGAGTGAATATGAAAGTTGTCTGCCATAATGCCAGCAGCACCCCAATGAGACAGCACACAGCTGAGACCTGGAGACACACATCTCTGTTCATCATGGCCGTGTAGCGCAGACGGTGACATATGGCCACATAATGGTCATACGCCATGGCAGCCAGCAGGTAGCACTCTGTGATCCCTAAGAAAGAGAAGAAATACATCTGAGTGGTACAGCCCAGGAAGGAAATACTTGTGTCCTCAGAGAGGAAGTTCACCAGCATTTTGGGGATGGTGGATGAGGTGTAGCCAATTTCCAGAAAGGACAAATTCTGGAGGAAGAAATTTCTTCTGGAGGAAGAAATACATGGGGGAGCAAAGGGCAGGGTCCACTACTGTGATTATTATAATGATGACATTGAACACCAGGGTGACGAGGTACAACACCAGCACCGAGAAGAAAAGGGAGACTTGCACCTCCAAGAATTCAAAGACATGAAGAGGAACTGAGCTACTACTGAGTGGTTCTCATTAGCCATGCCCCCCTGTTGTTTTCCAGCTGCAAAGATAATAAAACCATTAATTCACTGGTTAATCTGGGAGAATCTCTCAATATACACATATATAACCAATGACAAACATTTTCAATAGTGGACACTGATTCTGGGCACTCCCATTTTTGGACACCCAATGTAAGACCACTGGTAGTTGATGCTCAGTGGGAGTACGACCCCTCAGCTCCTATTGACTGGAGTTAGGAAATCAGGCTCAAAGAGCTACATCACAAAAGGATTTAAACACCTAAGTGCCATTTTAGGTACCTAAATCTCAGTATCAGGCCCCACTTGGATGCACACCCCCCCCCACTACGATGCCCCCAAAGCCTGTAGGCACCTAAACTCATTGGACACCTAAGTTTTTACAGTAACAGCTCCCTAGGCAGCTGAGCTTCTTCCTCTGAGCATGCACGCTGCCGCCTCACTCTTGGTGTCCAGACACCTAAGCCCCAGAACAATGCGTGAACCAGGGAAAAGCATGCGTTCCTCCGCTTAGCTCACCTGCGAGGCCTGGTTTGGTAAGCGTACTCAGAGCTCACCTAACTCTACAGGAAACTGCTCCTTGCAGCCCCAACTTAAGTGCAGAACTCTGTGAGCGGCTGGGGCTTAGAAACACATCCCCTGGCTCCTTGGCGTCTCCCATTGGCTATCGTAGGCGAGTGGACCTGCAGCACTCTGGCTTTTGGGAATTCCATTCCTCGGTGTCTGTCTCTCTCCATTCATTGCACAGGGACACTGAGCTTTGGGAATCCCGGGGATTGTCTAGGTGCCTAATGCGCACAGCAAATCTAGCCCCAGGTGTTCCAAATTGGATGCCCAAAACCTGAAGCACTTAAAATCAGTGGCTAGTTCTAAGAATGTCAGCCTGGATCTCCCTGTCCTGTAACATGAGGGGAGCATTCCTCTGTCTAACATAGCTTCTAGCAAGTGGCAAGAGGCTTTTTTCAGGCATAGAACTAGGTTAAATTCAATGGGAATTGGGTAGATAACATCCTTAGATTCTGTTACCTGGGATTTTCAGAACCCATAGCAGTGGTAACTTAACTGTTTCTCTCCAGGCAGAGTCAGGAATAAATCAATGGGAATACGACAGTTCCATCCAATGAAAAATTAATGCACGTAAGCATGTTGTATCTAATACTGCAGTTCATTAGATTTAAGCACACAGAGACATAAACAATAGGGTTAGGACATACCAAATATTTATCTAAAATCTGGAATGGAATTGAGTAATTAACAGCAGGTTCACAATGGCCAGTTGTTCACCCACCAGGAAGAAAAGGTATCAGGAAAAACACCTCTTAAGATGGCTTCAGAACACTGCTCCAAAGTACACCATAACTAACTATAATTAACTTCTACAAAAGAAATAGTTTATAGTGACCCCTGCTAAATCATCACTTTCCCTAACTTTCAATAAACTACTTATCAGCAAACATTCCTAAAAATCTTACTCATAATAATACTTCTATAGCAAAGGTGCCCAAATTTAAGGTTTCCATTCACTTATTTTCTTTCAGTCTCAATTATTAACTTTTTCTCTCCCCTCTTCCCATTCTGGCTAGCAGAAAGTGCCATCTAGTTTTGACTTTGCCTGTAAAAGCCTGTTTCCAATTAACCCTATGTTATGTGATGTTCTATTTTATTAATACATGGTGCTGAATGCACATAATATGGTTGCAATTAGCTTGATTGCATTCTGGGGTACACACACCCATCAAATCCAGGGTAAGAGTTCCTTTGAAAATTCTACCTATATATTATAATTCCTAGTATTTATTGAACAGTAACTGATCGTGAATCTGAGTGATGATTGCACCTTGTGATATTTTGAACAAAAGAAGTTCTCAACCATGCTTGTAGCTGTTTTGATTCAATACAACTTCATTTTGATTGACCCAAACCAAATGTTTTGAACATTTTGCATTTTGATACTTAGGGGGGGAATTGTTCTGATTTAAAATGAAAACAAATGAGTCAGACTTTCCCATGGTATGGAAATTGCCAGTTTTGACCACTTTTTCACATTATCCTAATACACTGACCGGTACAGAGATTTTAAAACATAGTCTCATCCAAAATTGCAAAAATAAATAAATAAATAAATAAATGAAGCATTTAAAAAAATATTGAGGATCAACAAGTCTCCTATAAAGTAATCATAAACCAGCAAATGACACTCATGAAATGGGAAGAGAGCAGATTTTGGAAATGGCCAGCATATTGCATCTGGAATTTTCAAAATAGTCTATGGGAGGTGCTCAATTCACATTCAAAGACATTTGGGTGCCTATCCCATTTAATCCCCTTTCAAAGCCCCAGACATCATAATTTATTTACAAATGACTAAGCTGACCTTACGTCAATGGGAGTTAGTCACCAGACCTGCTTAGGTGCTTTTGAAAATCTCAGTAGGTGTCTATGTGCATTTTTAGGCACCTAAATACCTGTAACATTCTGACTTTTAGGCACTTTTGAAATTTTTTCCTTTAGTCTCTCAGTGTCCTAGCTACCCATCTGTAAAATGGGGTTAATAGCATTTCTCTACCTCACAGAATGTTGTGACAATGAATATGGGAAAGGGCTTGTCTTCATTGCAAGGGTTAGCTTGAGTTAGTGCACTCAGGTTACTCCACTCAGGCGAGCCTAGCCAGCCTTGAAATGCTGTGTACACATACCCACACAGGAGCTAGCCTCACTCCAGTGAGGGTACATCTACATTGCAGTCTGAGGTGTGACTGCAGCATGGATTGAGACATCCGCACTAGCACAGCTAAAACCAGTGGTGTGGATGGGGTGGCACAGGCTTCAGTGCAGGCTGGAGACCCTGGTAGGTACTTGATTTATTTATTTATTTTTAAAACTTTTTATTAAGGCAACGTTACAATAAAATGTTAACATACTAATGTACATTACATATTCCCATTCAGGATCAATACTACATTACATGTTACTTATTCAAAGAACTTGGCTAAAGATTCTGTTTTGTTGGCTGCGGAGTCCTCTGCGCACACAACAAAGGGAGAACAAAAATCTACCTACCTGGCCTCTCATTGCCACTTCCCTGGTGTACATGAAAACTTCTCCATTACAAGGACAGTCGATATTGTGGGGGACATGAGGGTCAGTTTGCACTTAGGCCAGTCTGTCGTGCCCTGACTGATGCCAATACTGGGTGCTAAAAAGGGATTTCTTCTCCTCAGTCCTTCAGAGGAATCCAAGGCCCAATCTAGGCCTGAATTTGGCATCAAGATGCATCTATTTTGGAATTGTTTTACTTCATCCAAAGGGAACTGTTAACTTTCACCTGAACAAAACTGCAAACATCACTAGAGCTAGAATCATAGAACCATAGGGTTAGAAAGGATCGCAAGAGTCATCTAGTCTAATCCCCTGCCAAGATGTGGTATTTCTTGTATCTAAGCCATCCGAGACAGATGGCTGTCCAGCCTCTTCTTGAAAACCTCCAGTAAAGGAGCTTCCATGACTTCCCTAGGCAGTCTGTTCCATTTCCCTACCATTCTTACAGTAAGGGAGTTTTTCCTGAGCTTTAATCTAAATCTGCAGTGCTGCAGTTTGAACCCATTAGCTCTTGTCCTGCCCTTTGTGTCAAGAGAGAACAACATTTCTCCATCTTTTTTGTGAAAGCCTTTCAAGTATTTGAAGTCTGCTATCATATTCCCCTTAATCTCCTCTTTTGCAAACTAAGCATATCCAGTTCCTTCAGCCTTTGCTCATATGACTTGTATTCCATCCCTTTGATTATCTTTGTCACTCACCTCTTGGTCCTTTCCAGTTTCTCTATATCTTTTCTATACAGCGGTGACCAAAACTGGACACAGTACTCCAACTGAGGCCTAACCAGTCCCGGGGAAAGCATGACTTGCATGCTATGCCTCTGTTAATGCAAGCTAAACTTGCATTTGCTTTTTTTTTTGCAACAGCATTGAATTGTTGACTCATGTTGGGGTTGTGATCCATCATAACTCCCAGATCTTGCTTACCAGTGCTGCTGCCAAGCCAGTTATCCCCCATTCTGTCCAAAATTTTCTAGGTAAGGTGTGGGCTACACTTAAAATTTAGGTTGATATAGTTACAGCACTCAGGGATGTGAAAAATTCACACTCCAGAGTACCATAGCTATGACAACCTAACCCTGGTGTACACCCAGCTAGGTCAGTGGAAGAATGCTTCCATCAACCTAGCTTCCATTGCTTAGGGAGGTGGTGTTCCTACAGCATTAGAAAAACCTTTCTATCATTGTAGGATGCATCTACACTACACTACAGGGTTATGACAGACTAGATATGGAGCCATAGCTCTGCTGCTATGATCCCTTTAGTATAGACGGGTCTTAAGTGTTATTCTGAAGCACCATTGCATTTGGCACCATGGAAGCACCATGGATTTGTTTCTTTCATAAAAATTTCAAAAATCAAAAATATTTTGTGAAAGAAACAAATCCATTTTCACAGACCTTTTGTTTTGCAAGAGGGAGGAATTGTAGAAAAAACAAAACAAAATGACCAACATGAAAAGCATCCTTTTGTGACTGTTGCCATTCATCATTACTAGATTTGGGAGGAAGATGGGGTAACAACAAACAAACAGAAAAAGAAAAGAAAATCAGAAGCTTCGTCAGGCTTCCTCCATCACCAAATCATCACCTCTGTGTCATAATAAGATAAGACAATCTTGAATACCGAGCTCTTTGAGTTTTGTGAATTATTTTTCTGGTTGAAAAGTGAAAAATTTGGAAAACTTTTCATGTTCAATGGTTTTTTCTTTCCATCCCTCCACCCCATTTTTATCATTTTTAACTCTCATGCCTCTCTTTTCTACTTTCCCCATTTTGGCACTGATACAAAGGGAAATAATGTATAATTGGAGGGAAAGATTCCATTTCAAAAACTGGAGGTTTTGTTTGTTTATTTGTTTGTTTTTCAGATTTCAGAATTTTTCTTGGAAAAGGTAGGGAAAAGTCAGGTTAATCATGGCTAGATAATGTAGATTAAAAGAAACTGAAGTCAAAGGTCAGCAGCATGGGAAGCAACTCCATGAATGCAGGAGTCTTCTGTATTCTAGTGGTATCCCAAAGTTGAATTGTAATCTTGTCTTGGCTACTGGGAACTGGAAGTGAAGGAGATAGACAGTCTTATTTCCTTGAATAAATCAATAATTAGGCCACATTCTGCTCCCCTTGAAACCAAATTTCCCATTGACTTAAATGGAAACAGTTTCCAACTGTTTCTTTTCAGAAAATATATTTTAAAAATAAAATATCCTAAGCTTGATTTGAAACTTATGTTCATGGAAGCAGAGAGACAAGGTGGGTGTGGTAATATCTTTTACTGGACCCACTTCTACTGGCGAGATAGACAAGTTTTTGATGTTACACAGAGCCCTTCTTCAAGTCTGAGAAACTTATTGAGGCCTGGTCAACACTATAGAGTTTGGTTCACTTAAGGCAGCTTTCATTTACCTAATTCTGTCGGCATCCACACTAAAATGTAGCTGCCACTGATGTAACTCACCCACTATACTGACTTAATAATTCTACCTCCATGAGAGGCATAGCGCTTAGTTCAATGTAGTCAGCTCAATGCAGAGTTGATGTAGACACTGCATTCTTACATCAACTTTTGCTGCCTTTCAGAAGCCATCCCACAATAAGCGATTTCCCTACACCCCACTGAATTTCTCCAACACCACTCCCCCCAGTTTTGTGAACTAGTTACATGCCAAACCTGGTGACTGAACTTTGCGACTTTGTCCTCACCCACAACTATTTCACATTTAGGGACAATATATACCTTCAAGTCAGCGGCACTGCTATGGGTACCCGCATGGCCCCATAGTATGCCAACATTTTTATGGCTGACTTAGAACAACGCTTCCTTAGCTCTCGTCCCCTAATGCCCCTACTCTACGTTGATGACATTTTCATCATCTGGACCCATGGAAAAGAAGCCCTTGAGGAATTCCACCATGATTTCAACAATTTCCATCCCACCATCAACCTCAGCCTGGACCAATCCACACAAGCGGTCCATTTCATTGACACGGCTCTGCTAATAAGCAATGGTCATATAAACATCACCCTATACCAGAAACCGATTGACAGCTATACTTATCTACATGCCTCCACCTTCCATCCAGGACACACCACACAATCCACTGTCTTCAGCCAAGCTCTAAGATACAACCGCATTTGCTCCAATCCCTCAGACAGAGACAAACACCTACAAGATCTCTATCAAGCATTCTTAAAACTACAATACTCACCTGCTGAAGTGAAAAAACAGATTGACAGAGCCAGAAGAGTACCCAGAAGTCACCTACTACAAGACAGGCCCAACATAGAAAATAACAGAACACCACGAGCTGTTAGCTTCAGCCCCCAACTAAAACCTCTCCAGCGCATCATCAAAGATCTACAACCTATCCTGAGGCCTTTAAAACAGTAGGAATTTAATTGTTCACGAATTGGCCACACGGGGTAGCCAATTGGTGTCTCCTAAAGAATTCGTGGATTGAATTCTGATTGTGCACAGGGGGTACTTTAACCTGGCTGGTGTGGATGCTAATCGAACAAGTGGGCTTGGGAGCTCTTCGTAGGTGCATCACTTGCTGTGGATTCTCTGGCAAGCACAGCACTGATGAGCGACAGCAGTCAGATTTCAATTCTGATCTAATTCCCACCTTGAGATCTTCGCTCAAACTTGGATGACGCATCCTGTCGCGGAGCGACAGGAAATGACTGAAATTCTTGGCGAGCAGAGAGAATGGCAGAATCAGCAGAGCGATGCTCTGGTGGCAGACCAGGCGCAGTCGGCCAGCACAGATAGAGGTGCAGAGCTCCGGCTGTGCTGAAAGTCCAGGATCTGCCTGCTGTGTGAGGTCGCGTCTCGGAGTGAAGACAAAGGATAGGGCGGGAAAAAGCGGTGCGGAGTCTGAGTGCTGCTAAAGCCTGCGCAAAGACAAAGGGAAGAGCGGGCGGCAGCAAAGCCAAAGCCACAAAAGACAAGACAAAGGGGTGGCGGCTGCCAGGAAGCAGGTGGGCGCGCAGGCACTGTATGCCATTCTAGGTGGGTCTGCACTGACGAATGGCCAAGGTGGCGGGCCAGGTGCCCCCCAGGGATGCCGGCGTTAGGTGAGTTGGGTCACCAGGGAGGGTCCTCCTGTTGACATCGACCCCGACATCATGACATCGGACCCCTCCCGATCTCCCTGACACTGCCCCCTCTTCACCATCGCCCTGGAGGCATCCAGGAGGACCCCGCCTGAGACTTCCTACCCAGCGTCCCCGCCTTCATCACAGGAGAGATCCCCTAGGGAGAAACATAAGTTTTTAGAAAAACAAGGGATTCAATAAAAATAGAAGAAAAATATAAACAAAAAAAACATGAAAAACAACAAACAGCAAAAACACAAAAAAAACAAAAAGCATATAAAAACAACAGCAATTAAAAATAAAAAAAACAGCTAAGAAAGAAAAAGCTCAGAGAGCAAAAGGAATTGCAGCAGAAGAGGTTTCCTTGGAGACTCTTGGGAAAAGCCCCATAGCCAGTGAGTCTTCCGAGCATGCCATCCTCAGGTTGGAGCATCCATCCTCTGAGCATGGCAGCGCAGGGAGTGCTCCTCTCTAGGTGACGCTGACACGCCCGCTGTCTCTGTGGGTGCGCTCTGTCTGTGGCTGTCGTGTGTAAGAGGTGCTGTGCTTTGTTTAGTGCAGCATGACCTTTACTTTGTAGTGTTTTGAGACTGACTTTTACTTAGCATTTTACTGCTGACTTGATTTTTACTAAATGAGTTTCTTTTACTGCATAAATGACCTCCTCTTTTTTACTTGTTTGTGGCATCCTCCTCAAAAAAGCGCCACAGAGTGCAGCCTCACCAGATTCAGGGATCAACAACGCACGCTTGAGCTTAGGAGATGAGCACAGCACTACAGGAGAGGCACTCTTGCACAAGCACTCTAGCAACTGTAACAGCTACTAGGATAAGCAGTCTCAGTACTGTGAGGCTTAAGTCTGTTGTGCAAGAGAGATGCTGTTGTCTCTCGCGGGATGCAGCAATCGCTCTGAGGCGCGCCATCCAGGAATCTCTGAGATCTCTCGGACTAGTTCGAGTCTCTCCTCTTGTTTTTGATCTCCTGAGACTTCTTTGTTGCTTTGGTCCTGATGTTTGAAAATCTTTCCACTGTTCCATCATTCCTGACTAGAAATCCTGTTCTTTTCATCACACACTTCTGCATCACACAGCCAGAGCACTTGCCTGGCGAAAAGAAAAGCTCGAAGAAGAGACCATCCAGGAAGAAATGGCCAGCTCAGAGCCAGGACAGCAGGGAAGCTCCAGACAGAGGAGAGCGTCGCAGAGAAGCCATACACAGCAGAGACAGGAGGAGGAGGCGGCAGGGAGACCAGAGAGCGGGAGAACGCAGGAAGGGCAGCAGGAGGAGCAAACGCAACGGACCGGCGCGGCGCCTTGTAGATGTGGGAGCACAGGCTCACGGAGAGGAGGAGCTGTAGATGGCGTGCAACTGCACAAGAGGGCCAAGCCCTGCAGTGCCTCCCCGCCCTCCACCCCAAAGGTGACGTCCCCTCCCCGGAAGGAGCAAGAAGCACTGGAGCTGCACACCTGCTAACACTGCAGGCACTAGCATGCCGCTAAACCCTAAGACACCTTTCCTGTAGAATTTCGTTCTTTACTCCCCATCTCATCCCCCCAGTATAGTTTAATGTTTCACATTGTAAAACGTAACATGTTTGTCTCTGTTTCGTTGTTGTTTTTGTTGTACTTTTTCCAAGTTCAGAAGACTTTGTGGGGATATTTACAATTACAGTGCATTACAGGGGCAGGGTACACTGCAGGGCACACAGTCAGCAGGCTGCACACACACTGCAGCACACACAGTGCCAGTGACAGTGTGTGCTGTGTAGGGGCTGCCTTGATGTGTAGGGTCCTGGTGCTGATGTCCTTGATGCAAAAGGCAGGGTTCCTTGGACCATGCTCACGATGTCCACGATCATCCTCTGCCCAGCCCAGCCTCAAAAAGAGATCCCCCAGAGCCCTCTCATCCCACCCCTCCACTCCCCCCCCCACCCCCCATCCCAGACCATCCCCACCCCCATCCCCAAACCCCTAGCCCCACTGCCCCCCCCCTTCCCCAACCCACATCCCATCCCACACCACCTACACAGCACAGAACACCATCAACTTACAGCAGAAAAAAAAAAAAAACAGAAAAGAAAATTTATTATTTATAAAAACATTAATTACTAAAAAATTTAAAACTAAAAGAAGGGGGGGGTTAAAAGTATATAAGATGCTCTTAAAATCAAGTGGACATGGACAGTCACAGGTGCCCCTGCTGACTGAGGCTTTCAAAAGCCTCCCTGAAAGCTCTCGCTTCCCATATGATATTATTCTCCTGGTCGTCAGTCTGGGTGTAAACAAAACAGCAGGCGGCAATTTGCCTCAACCTCCCTCCCCCCAAAGGTCTCAGTGCTTGCTCTCTCTGATTGCAGAGCACACAGCAGAGCAGTTAGCGGGATCGGGATTCAATATGTACGAGGATATTCTGATGTCGAGCATCGGCCTTCCTTGAGACCGCCCCCCACAAAGCACACCAGCACACCCACCACCATTCTGCACAGCCTCAGAAGAGTTGAGAGAGTTCCTTGCAGTGTGCCCTGCCTGTATAGGGCTTCGAGAGCCAGCGGGCAGGCAGGGTCCCTCCCCCCCATCAGGATAGGCATCTGCCACATCTGCACATCCTTTTGCCGTCCGGAAGAAAGTGCCTGGCTGAGGCGTCTAACCAGAGAGCAGTCATGAACACGCGCCGCCTGAACCTGCCCCCGCCCCCGACGTTGATGTGTTGATGTTGGTCCCTGGTCCCCATGGTCCCTTGCAGCCATACGAAATGCAGGAAAAGTAGCCCTTTGTGCTGGCTGGCCTCTGGGGGCTGTGGCCTGCCCAGGATAGTGGGTCCCATCCCCCCGTCCCATCCCAGCCCGGCCATGGCGGGCCATCTATGATAGCGATGACGTCGATGACTCGAGGGACATTTCCGACAGTTTGATGTTTTGACAGCTACTTCAATGATGTGGGCTATGCAAATGAATGAATCCACGCCAACGGTAGATACGCCCCAGTGGTTCGCTATGACGCTGGCTGTCTGGCGATGGCAAGTTTCAAGAGCTTTCCAGGCTATGGCACAGCACAGTCTGGCTGCTCGGCTGCTCAGGTCCCCTCAGCAAGGGGACAGTCAAAACAGACACACAGAAACGCATCCTGAAGTCCTGAAGTTTGTGCATCCCCCTCTGTGTCATCCGCAGCCAGTCCCACCAGTCCCAGTCTCAGCACCCCTGTGCTTGTTTCATGGCTCCACCACACCATTCCGCCACCATGAAACTTGACCCATTGCCACCAGCCCCTGCCACGCTGCCCGGCTACTTTGCGCCCTGCTGCCTCACTGCTCTGGAGCCTGCTCGAGCCTCAGCTGCCGCCTCTGGAGCCTCCTCAAGAGGTCTGACTGCAGGTGGCGAGGAGTTGACAACGACGCGCAGCGGTGCAGCGCAGCAGCGGCGTGGCCCCTCGCTGGCCGCTGCTGCGCGGTGCTGTGGCGCGCGAGAGCGGCAGCAGAGAGCGCCTTTTCGCCGCTTCAAAGGAGAGGAGGAGGGGAAGAGAGGGAGTCAATGATGACTTTTTTTTTCCGCAGCATTTGGGATTGGCATAACCCAATGGGCAGCGGGGGGGGGGGCGGCGGGAGTGGATAGCTAGTGCACTTCTACAGTGTCGAAAAGCTGGCTGGTGGGTGAATGTGGTCAGGAGTTCATCAATTGTGTATTTAGTATGGACACACAAATTCGATTTATTGTCGTCGAATCAACAAATGACTTAAGTATTCGAAAAATAGTCCTGTAGTGTAGACAAGCCCTGAGAGATGATCCCTCACTCTCACAGATCTTGGGAGACAGACCTGTCCTCGCTTACAGACAGCACCCCCAACCTGAAGCAAATACTCACCAGTAACCACACACCACACAACAAAAACACTAACCCAGGACCTATCTTTGCAACAAAGACTGATGCCAATTCTGTCCACATATCTATTCAAGTGACACCATAATAGGACCTAATCACATCAGCCACACCATCAGGGGCTCGTTCACCTGCACATCTACCAAAGTGATATACGCCATCATGTGCCAGCAATGCCCCTCTGCCATGTACATTGGCCCAACTGGACAGTCTCTATGCAAAAGAATAAATGGACACAAATCTGACATCAGGAATCATAACATTCAAAAACCAGTAGGAGAACACTTCAACCTCTCTCGCCATTCAGTAACAGATTTAAAGGTGGCAATTTTGCAACAGAAAAGCTTCAAAAACAGACTCCAATGAGAAACTGCTGAACTTGAATTAATATGTAAACTAGATACAATCAATTTAGGCTTAAATAGAGACTGGGAATGGCTGAGCTATTACACACATTGAATCTATTTCCCGATGGTAAGTATCCTCACACCTTCTTGTCAAACTGTCTTAAATGGGGCATCTTGATTATTACTATAAAAGTTTTTTTTTCTCCTGCTGACAATAGCTCAACTTAATTAATTAGCCTCTTAGAGTTGGTTGGGCAACTCCCCGCTTTTCATGTTCTCTGTATCTGTATATTTATCTCCTCACTATATGTTCCATTCTATGCATCCGATGAAGTGGGCTGTAGCCCACAAAAGCTTATGCTCAAATAAATTTGTTGGTCTCTAAGGTGCCAGAAGTACTCCTTTTCTTTTTGTGGATACAGACTAACACGGCTGCTACTCTGAAACATGCCAATTTAGTGACTGGAAATTTGAATTGAAATTGAAACATTAATACATACTTTAAAAGCATATACAATGTATGATAAAATACATGTATCTGAAAAAGTGTAATAGATTTGAAAAGTATGAACATTGACTAGCTTCCTTATACAGCTGTTGTTTTTTATGACAATGTCAGTGCATTCATTTCGGTGATGTTGGCCAACCTAATAATTTCAAATGATGATTTGTAAGCAAAGTCTAAATGAGCTCTCCCTGAGAGCTAGTGATGAGCTGGGGGGAAAGGCTTCAGGACCAGATTGTATTTACATTCACACCTAATCTACCTAGGTATCCAGCAAACCAAGCTGTGTTGCCCAAGTGATAGATTTTGGCTGGGGTTGGTTTACAAATCACATGAATGTGCGGCAGCGGGGGGAGGAATGAAATGTTGTTCTTATTGTATGAGTAAAGGTCAGTAGAACTGTACTTAGCCTGTGCTGATTGAGGGCATCAAGAGAGAGGGTGGGGACCTGTCCCTCACCACTGTTTAAAGACAGAGCTGATTAGGTTCCATAGAGAGTCTTTTGCTCTGTTAAGTGACCACTGCAGTTGAAATAATTGATAATCAGGTCTAAGTGCTTAGTCCTGCTGTGGGGACAGTGTTCCTGTGAGTACAGTGTTTTTGTGTAAGAGACAGCCCAGACTGCACTAGCAGCGAGGTTCCCCCACTGAGAGCTCAGCTGAAATCACTGAGAGCTGGGTGGAACCTCAAGAAACCAATTCGCAGAGGTCACAGTGGCAGGTGGCAGAAGAAGGTGACTGCATAGGGCCATTGGCAACAGAGTGGTGGAGTGAACGGTGGCACAATGAACAGCTGTGGCCAGAGAAAACAGTGAGCAGCTGGAGGAACAAGCAAGAAGCCTTCTTGCTCCCGACCTGGGAGGTGCACTCACATGAAAGCACCTCTGAACTCTGAGTCTCCACTGACCAAGGACAACACCGGTGAGTGGAGTGCGGTGGAGGGAAAAGTGAGGGGCACGTTAAATAAACATTTGTTTGTTGGACTATATTTTAGTGACTTTGCTCCAGAATGCTAGATTTGTGACTGGGAATGGAAACTTATATAAATATGTTTCCTAGTAGACCAAGATTTTTAAAATGCATTATTTGCCAATGTTGTTATCTCACATCGTTGCTATCCTGAGAAGTCATTATGTTGGGGAGTTTCTGTACTAAATATATTTTTTATTATAATTAATTTTTACATTAGAATGGTCATACTGGGTCCATATAGCCCAGTATACTGTCTTCCGACAGTGGTCAAGGCCAGGTGCTTCAGACGGAATGAACAGAACAGTGAATCATCAAATGATCCATCCCCTGTTGCCCATTCCCAGCTTCTGGCAAACAGGTTAGGGACACTCAGAGCATGGTGTTGCATCCCTCCCCATCCTGGCTAATAGCCACTGATGGACCTATTCTCCAGGAATTTATCTAGTTCTTTTTTTAATCCTGTTATAGTTTTGGTCTTCACAGCAACCCCTGGCAAAGAGTTCCATGGGTTGACTCTATGTTGTGTGAATAAGTACTTCCTTTTGTTTTTTTGGAACCTGTTGCCTATTAATTTCATTGGGTGACTGCTAGTTCTTGTGTTATGTGAAGGATTAAATAACATTTCCTTATTTACTTTCTTCACACCAGTCAAGATTTTATAGATCTCTACCATATCGCCCCTTAGTCGTCTCTTTTCTAAACTGAAAATTCCCAGTCATTTTAATTTCTCCTCCTGTTTCATACCCCTAATCATTTTAGTTGCCCATCTCTGTACCTTTTCCATTTCCAATATCTCTCTTTTGGGATGGGGTGACCAGATCTGCACACAGTATTCAAGGTATACACATACCATGGATTTATATAGAGGCAATATAATATTTTCTGTCTTATTATCTATCCCTTTCTTAATGATTCCCAACATTTTGTTTGCTTTTTTGACTGCTGCTGCATGTTGAGTGGATGTTTTCAGAGAACTATCCACGATGACTCCAAGATCTCTTTCTTCAGTGTTAACAGCTAATTCAGATTCTTTCATTTTGTATGTATAATTGAGATTGTTTTCCAATGTGCGTTACTTTGCATTTATCAAGATTGAATTTAATCTGCCATTTTGTTGCCCAGTCACCCAGTTTTGTGAGATCCCTTTGTAACTCTTCACCATCTGCCTGGGACTTAACTATCTTGAATAGTTTTGTGTCATCTGCAAATTTTGCCAGCTCACTGTTTACTCCTTTTTCCAGATCATTTATGAGTATGTTGAACAGGACTGGTCCCAGTACCGACCCCTCTGGGGTACCACTATTTATCTCTCTCCATTCTGAAAACTGATCATTTATTCCTCCCCTTTGTTTCCCATATTTTAATGAGTTACTGATCCATGGGAGGACTTCCCTCTTATCCCATGATGGCTTACTTTTCAAAAGTCAATTTAAATTAAATACATTTTTAAAAAAAAAATATATATATGTATATTTTTGGAAATCTAGACCTGTTATGTGTTTTGGTGTAACTTGCATTATCCTTATGTTAAATTTGCATTATTTTAACAAAACACTTACATTATTCATATCTCTTTTATATATCTCATCGGCCCTGACACCCACCCATAAATTCGAATACCCCCCCAATTTCAATTCCTGGGGAAACTACTGCCCACAATGCCCCACATTGACAGTTAAATCAGTGCAAGCGCTCCTGCTGAGGGTGTGCTCCTGGTGCAGACATGCACTGCCGACACAAGGAGCATAGTGTGCACATGCATAAGTGATTTAATTATTGTGGTGGCTGTATGTTGCTATGTCTACATTACAGCCTTTGTTGGCAAAACGTATGTCACTCAGGGGTGTAAATATTCCAAACACTTCCCTCGAGCAACGTAAGTTACACCAACATAAGTGCTTGTGTGCAAAGCACTATGTTGGTGGGAGAGCTTCTCCCGCTGATGTCAGGGGAGATATGTTCATTACAACACACCAAGGGGAAGGCTGTTCGCAGCAGGGATTAAACGTAGGGTTACAAACTGGCCCAATATTCCACTGGGCAATCACCAATCTGTTGCGAGTAGACCCAATACCTGAGCTGCCAGTGCTTCCATGCCAGCTGGGTCTGGGTAGAGTCCAGTCACTGCTTCCAGCACTGGGGCTTCAAGACACTCTCCTGGGATCAGCTTCCCTTCCTGGGAATGTGGGACCACACCCAGCTCCCCTAAACCCCAAAACCTGTGCCTGAGGCCTCCCGAGCCCCAAAGTCACTTACATGTGCTTCCCCAGAGCTCCACCTAGGCTGTGGCTCTCTGGGCCTTGAGTTTGATGCCTTTGGGCATAGTATGGCTGGAAAGAAAGGAACACAGGGTTAGCAGAGGAATCTCTTAGCTGCAGAAGCTTTCCTATAAAGCACTTGAGAGTTACAGAGCTTTGAAAAATAACCTGATTCTTGAGATGATGCCTCCCTTAGTCTGATCTCACTCCTTCTATGAGTCTCAGACTCAACAGCACTTCAGCCCAGGCAGAGTTTACTCTCACCTTGCCCTCTTTCTCTCACAAGCCTGCCTTAAATATGTCCATGGTCAGCCCCCCTGCACACAGAAGAACCCTGCCATTAATTAGCATCTCTGACCACTATGCCATTTGCTCAGCCCCATCTTTTTGTCATGCCTACCTCACCTGCAGACCCTTGTGTAGATAAATTAGTGTCCACACAATGTGGATGGCCCCTGATGGCAGATTTGGTGGGTGTCCTTCATTGAAATTTAAAGCACTTTTCCTGGAAGGGCATGGCAGGGATGTCCAGAGAGCACCTGGAAAGGAAATACAATCCAGTAATCTAACTACTGTGAAGCTTTTCCAAATCTGTCCCCAGTATGACTCTTGGGAAGACAATGGGTTACTTGTTCCAGAATTAATAATGAATTAATTATTAATTAATAATGAAATCTGTTTAGTTGTTTATGTGAGTGACACACACAAATCATAGAATCATAGAGGTGTAGGACTCAAAGGGACTTCAGCAGGTCATCTTGTCCAGTGTCCTGGACTCAAGGCAGGACTAAGTATTATCTAGGCCATTCCTGACAGGTGTTTTTCTAACCTGTTCTTATAACCCCCTCCAATGACCGAGATTCCACAGCCTCCCTAGGCACTTTGTTTCACTGCTCAACTACCCTGACAGGAAGTTTCTCCTAACGTCCAACGTAAACCACCCTTGCTGCAATTTAAGCCCATTGCTTTGTGTCCTATCCTCAGAGGTTAAGGAGAACAATTTTTCACCCTCCTTCTTGTAACAACCTTTTATGTACTTGAAAACTGTTATCATGTCCCCTCTCAGTCTTCTTTTCTCCAGTCTAAACAAACCCAATTTTTTCAACCTTCTCTCATAGGTCATGTTTTCTAGACCTTTAACCATTTTTGTTGCTCTCCTGTGAACTTTTTCCAATTTGTCCACATCTTACGGCCTTAAGAGAATGTAGCAGCTGCACAATGGTACTCAGAAGTAAAGAATTGCGAAAGATCATTTTCAAAGTTTACTCTTAACTCTGCCCCGTGTTTGTTATCATGGGACAATTTGTGATGAAAAGACCCCCTTCTGTTTCTCAGATATTGTAATGGAACTGTATGAATAGAGAAATCTGTGGTAGATTCACCAAGTGCTAGAGTCATGAAACGATTTAGTCACTAACTGTCACTTTACGCATCTAAAAGCCCAGAGTCAGGCCTCACTGATATTCACAAAACCCCCGCTCAGCTGCCCCTGAATGCTCTATGTGTCTAAGTTCAGTTGGCACCTACATTTTTGAACAAAAATTGATTGAGTTGATTTGTAGAGTATGTATGATTCATCTGATCTGGCCAGTTGGCTAATCCTGGTGAAAATCAAGTAGCAGGGCTGAGTGAATAGTTTGTATTAATTTGTTTATTCAGTAGATGTCACCTCTTTTCTGTATGTGAATTGTTCATGAATAAATACTGATCTTTTCAATTATGTTTGCCATTTCATGTTTTTCTCTGTTGGGTTAAATTGTGCATTTAGAGACAGACTTTCAAAAAGGCTCTGAATCAAAAAATGAGGCCTTTTATTCAGAAGCTGATTGCACAAAAAATGGGCTATACCTGGAACCAGTTAGAGCAAATGGCCCAGGATAGAGGACTCTGGAGATCTGTTGTTGGCGGCCCATACCCCGACTGGGGTGACAGGCATGAATGAATGAATGAATTCTGAAGCGCTCAGATCCCATTTAAACATCAGAATTGGTGACCAAAACTTTCAAAAGTTCTCAGGCTGTTCTCATATGGTGCTTCTCAGAACTAGTGACCAAACTTTCAGAAGTTCTCAGGTTAAAAAAATCAGTGCTGCAGCGATGCCAACTCACGTAATTTTATCATGCTTCTTTTGTTTTTTGTTGTTGATGGTAAAGCTGCAGCTCCTAGAGTCATACAACCAGGAAGGCGGGAGACAACCTATTCAATCCCCCTCTCTGTGCGATATAGAGAAGGATCTTGAACAGGGGTGTCCCCCTGTTACTCATAAGTATGGTAACTAGTCTTTGTTTTACAGGCGTAAATTAATGGGGACATAGCTCCTCCATCTTATAAATGATTGGTACACACAAGAATTCTTTTACTCAAAAATCCTTGTTTTTATTGGGTTTAAAGCACACATTTAAAATAATAATAGTCTAGAGCACTCCTGATGTAGTTACACAAAGTCTACAATGGTGTCAAGAGGTCATGAGCAGGTTTTTGGTGGCCACCCTTCCTCCTAGCTGCTGAGGAGTTGGATGTCAGTCTCCTAGTGCATCAAAGTGCACTCCGAACGTCTCTAGACTGGATACTCTAACTAATCTCTTTATAGGTTATTCAAAACAAAGCATATAACTCCTAGTGGCCCCTAGTGGGTTAACAATTTTCCTAGCTTCAATAAGTAACTTATAATTTTACTTATCAGCAATGCATCTCCCAGCAATAAACTGACTATGTGGTGTTCTCGCTTCCAGTTAATGGTGGCTGAGTGCACAGAATGGTTGTGGTTATGTCAAGGCCAGTTCTCTCATAACACTGAGTAATGGGGTTGGCACCCACCTCTAATGAGCGCCCCCTCTGGTTGGACATATCTGCAGTCTTTAAACCAGTCCCAGCCTTGCCATTGGGCTGTACTCCTAGGGATTCCTCCCTGGAGGCAATGTTTTGCCCTCTTAGTCTGTTTTGGCCTCACTTTTCAGTTGGGCCTCCTGACAATTCAGTCCCCTTCTGGGGGTTTACTGATGTCCAGTTGTAGGCCCTTCCCCAGTGGCCTATGGGGTTGGGTGGGGGGACACGGACACCTGGGCCTGTCCAGTGCTCTGGGCCCCAGATTTCACCGCTGCCTTACCCTTAGCCCAGGGATCTTCTAAGCTCAGTCCCAGTAGCCAGCCAGGAGCTCTTCCTTGCTCCCTTGGTCCCTACTAGCACTGGGCCATCTGTTGGGCTGCAGTTCCTTCAGCCAGCCACACCATCCATGCTCCTCCAGCTGCAGTGAGGAACTGCAGTGTCTCTGACTCTGTAGCTCCTTTAAATAAGGCCCTCCTTGTACCTGACTGGCTACTTCCCCTGCAGCCACTTTAGCCTGTTTGGAGGGCCTGTCCACTGCTCCTTACCTGGGACGAGTTTGGCAGCACCCTGAGGCCTCTGGGCCTAGTCCACCCCATCACACACTGTCACTCAGGTGCATGCCCTAACCACTTGGCTGTAAAGTCACTTTTGCTTTTGGTCTGGCCCAATTCATATTTAATTATTTATACACAGTAGAACAGCTTCAACAGGAGAGACTGAGAGACATCCACATTAGAATATCAATTTTATATCTTTGCTTTTCTCTTGGAAAATGTTGATTTTTTAAAAATTCTCTTCTGGGATTTGAATTAAAACATTTCAGGTTTTTTAAATCAAATTGAAATGTTTTGGGTCAGGACAGTGCAAAATTCATCTGCATTTCCCTGAGCAGCTGTGGCACTTCATGGAAGTTGTAGTTTGGTTGCCTCATTCCTCTATTTTCCCCTGAGGACAGGGCTTTCTGGCCAGACTACCTCTCCCATGATGCACTACAATCTCCCTCTTGCTGAGCTGACAAGATGCATGATGGGAGTCCCCTGACCACAGTTCATCATTGTGTGAAAAGTTTACATTTTGAATTTTTTCTTTATACAGTATGAAAAAAAAAATTCCCACAGGATGTAAATTGCACTTTTCAATCAATCCTAATCCCCAGAAAGCATTTATATAACCCTCAAGCCTTCCCCCCTGAGGATAATTAGGGTAAGACACCACCCATCAATGTGAAGGACTCTCATAATGCCAAGTAGCACAACATGGAAAACATGGTCACCAGAGACATATCAGTCTGGGAGATGGACACCAGCCACAATGGAACGGTATAAGCACTGGTTACTCAGTGGGGTTCAAATACTGTATGAAACACCTTTGAAAGCAGTGCCCTCTGGAAAACAAAATAAATGATGATAGGAAACTCACTACTCATGTCTTGAGTCCTGTTATTATTGGCTGGGACTGTCAAAAGAACCTAAGGGAGTAAGGCACCCTGTTTAGATTGGGTTTAGGCACCTTATGCATAGATTCCAAGGCCAGAAGGGAACATTTTGATTATCTGGTCTGATCTCCTGTGTAGCACAGGTCAGAGAACTGCCCCAAAAAGAATTTTTAGAGCAGATTTTTTAGGAAAAAAAAACATCCAATCTTGATTTCAAAATTGTCAGTGAAGGAGAATCCACCATGATGCTTTGTAAGTAGTTCCAATGGTTATATACGGTCACTGTTAAAAATTTACCCTTTATTTCGAATTTGAATTTGTCTAGCTTCAACCTCCAGCCATTAGATTGTGTTAGACCTTTCTCTGCTAGATCTGCTCCACTGAGCTCCTTTGAATATCCCAGCCAAAAATTTTTTTTTCAATTACAGTAGCACAGGAAGGTCTCGACCAAGACTAGGGTCTCATTGTGATGGGTGCTATACCTACACATGATTAGAGACAGTCCCTGCCCCAAAGAAAAGGCATTTAGTCATGCATGTGCCTGGCTTTGTTTTGCTTCCAGATGCTGTCTAATATGGATGTAGGGAGAACATGATAGGGAGTACTGTTAGGCAGAGAGGATGGTCCAGTGGTTAGGGTGTGTGCTTTGAAGCTGGGGGACCATTGTGCCATTCCCTGATCCGTTATGGACTTCTTGCGCAACCAAGGGTAAGTAACATAGGGTGATGTCGTTGAGAACCCAGTAGGATTTTCAAAAGTATCTCAGTGCATAAAACTCATTTAAATTGCTTTATATGAAACACCTACATGCTTTTGAAAAATCTCTTAAGCAAGTACTTGCATATAAAAATATGGCTTTTGTTGACCAATTTTTAAAGCATTTTCCCATGTGAGTTAGGCACCTAAATACCTTCAAAAATCTGGCCCATAGTCTCTCTGTGCCTCTGTTCCCCATCCATAAAATGGAAGGAGTAATGGATCCCTACGTTGCAGGGGTGTTGGAGGGATAAATACATTAAAATGGTGAGGAATTCAAATGTTGCTGTAATGGGGCCATAAGTACTTAGGGCAGATAGATAGCTGTGCATTGCAAACTCAATTGACATACCTTAGGTACCGTTTTTGGGAATGTACTATCCATCTCCCTTTGGAATTAGATATTTCACTGCAGTACTAATTTAGTTCTTCTTGTCCCATTTAAAAATAACTTTATTTTTTTTCCTTCTCAGTAATTAATATTCCCATCAGCAGAATTGTCAAGAGAGATTTTCCCTTCTCCCAGAAAGGATAAATAATGAACCAGGAGAGATGATCACTTTTTGGTGCTGCTGGACTCAATGCGGAGTGCATCACACAAAGCAGGGCAGGTCAACCAGAGGACATGCAGATGATGTGACTTTCAGGAGTGAAGCACAAGAAGAGAGATGGACAATGGTGTGTGGAGTCCAGAACCCGGCCTCTTAATGCTGAGTGAAGCAGTCATGTCAGAGAGTCCAGCTGGTAACTGAACTGCCTTAGAGGTAAAGCAGCTCCTTTGCAATCTTATTGTCATGATCAGAATTGGAGACAGGGAAGACCTGCCTGGTCACCTGGTCCATCATCTCTGCTCCAAGCAGGATTTTATCCCTCAGTGTGGGAACCTACTTCAAAGCAGTGTGGAGAAGTTTAGTGAGATAATGTTGGCTAAGTGCTTTGGTAATGACAACTGTGGGATTTTTAAGGAGCAGTATATTAGTATTTGTTAATTATGACTTTACTGTATTTGTCATACTTTTCTCAAGTGTATCTTTAAATTATTTCAGAGGTGAGGCTTCTGTCCCTTTCCTTACGACATTGTCACGTAGGACAGCTCATTGCTAATAAATGCATCCTCTCCCATCTGAGTAGCTCCACATGCAAGTATCTGTCTAGGATAGGATGTATCCTCCCTTTCCTACCTCAATAAGTTTAAGATAAATATCTATGAAACAGATTTTTTTTAACCCAGATATACCCTCTAACTCAGTTTTCTCCATCATTTTCTCCATATTAAATACCATTTGTCGACAGATGTCAGCTTCTCTGTGACACAGGGTGAACGTTTGATCAATAAAAATATTTTCTGCTTTGGCAGTTGAGATAATAATGTAAGTTTTCACACTTCATTCCTTTTTGAATATTTGGATCACTGGGATGATTCTGTGATTGACTGAGAGTAATCAATAATTTGCCAGAGGTAATTTTATTTGTTTGCTATGTCTTTCCCCTAAAATCCCAAATACTGTAACTGTCTGTCAATAATAAAGTAGAAAGGTGTTGACTAGACTAGAATAAAATCACATTGTTCTGATCTGGTATGTCAGAAAGTGTGATAGAAAATATATGAATGAAGAGTCATCTATCAGCTTAACTACCTACATAGAAGCTGAACAATACTCTCTCTCTCTCTCTCTCTCTCTCTCTCTCTCTCTCTCTCCATCTAATCTATCTGTCTATCCATCTGTGGCACCAAGATTTTGATTAGTGATTTTGCTGCCTCAAGTTTTATACTGAAAATATAAGGCACTCAAAATCATGATTCACTTTTCACTGTCTATCCATATAACCATCATCATAGTGGTGTTTGAGCACCTCATCCAATCTCCTGTGGCATCTGCAAGGTTTTCAGAGATGGACATTCTGTTTAACCTGATGACAAAAAAAAATCAACACATTTTTGATGTATCTTCTCAGGCTGCATTCTCCATCCAGTTTTTATTTGAATAACTCTCCAGGGAAGACATTTAAACATTATGTTAAATGTATACTGAGATTTTTAAGAGCCCATTGGGGGCAAGCACCCAAATCCAATTCAGTTTGGGTGCCTCCATCTCTAAAGCCAGTTTGAAACCTGATATTGAATTAATTGCTCATAGTCTGTGAAAATGTGATGATATTTGCTTTAGCTGTCTCCCAAAATACACCAACGCTTGTTTGATTTTTCTGTAGATAAATGACATGGCAGGCACAAAATGGAGAAATCAATCGTCTGTCACAGAATTCATCCTTCTGGGATTTGGGGATCTCCCTGAGCTGCAAATTCTTCTCTTCCTGCTGTTTCTAGTGATCTACATTGTAACTGTGGCTGGAAACATCCTCATTATTGTGCTAGTTGTGACTGATCAGCACCTTCACACCCCCATGTACTTCTTCCTGGGGAACTTGTCCTGCTTGGAGACCTGCTACACCTCCACTATCCTGCCCAGGCTGCTGGCCAGTTTCCTGACTGGGGACAGAACCATTTCTGTTAGGGGCTGCATTGCTCAATTTTATTTCTTTTGTTCTTTGGCAGCTACAGAATGTTACCTCCTAGCAGCGATGTCTTATGATCGGTATTTAGCAATATGTAAACCCCTGCATTATGTACCTGTTATGAACAGAAGGTTTATCCTCCAGCTAGCAGCTGGGTCTTGGATACTGGGGTCACTGGCTTGTAGCACAGTAATATATTTGATGTCACAGCTAATTTTCTGTGGTCCCAATGAAATTGACCATTTCTTTTGTGATTTCACTCCAATCATAAAACTCTCCTGCAGCGAAAACCACCTTGTTGTACTCCTGGATTCCATCCTGGCCTGTGTATTTACTCTGCCACCATTTCTGCTGACTGTGATCTCATATATTTTTATCATCGCCACCATTCTGAGAATCCCTTCAATCACCGGGAGGCAAAAGGCCTTTTCCACCTGCTCCTCCCACCTCATCATCGTTACTATTTTCTATTTGACCCTAATGATTGTTTATACGTTGCCAAAAACCAACCAGCTGAGGGCCTTTCACACAGTGCTCTCTGTCGGCTACACAGTTGTGACCCCCCTGGCCAACCCCCTCATCTACAGCCTGAGGAACAAAGAGGTGAAGGAGGCACTGAGGAAAGCGGCCAGTAAATTGGTGCCTTTCACATGCTATCACACAAATTGAGCTAATTTTGTTTCACTGGCAGTGAAATGGAGATAATTTGACCTGATTTACTGAGGCAGAGTCCAGGTAGCCTGGAACTAACTGGAGAACAAGAGAAGTAAAATGAACACAATACAAATGTTCTGACTGTTCAAACTCTTATGCAGGTTTAGGACTGATTCTTGTTACTGCTGTTGGGGACCTGTTTGCAGCTTGTGTATACGTCTCTTAACACCCCCTCCCCCCATGCACTTTTTCTTTTCTTTATTCTTCGTTCTCATCAGGCATTGCACAATCCCTTCTTCCCTTGCTCCCTCCTTTCTCCACCACCTTCCGCTGCTCTGTCAGCATCCCTCCATCCCATTCCCTTTCTCTCCGTTCCTCTTTTTCTCATCCAATTTCTTCCACCCCCAGGTTATTTTCCCTTTTGCCTTCCTCCTTGTCTTTCTCCTGTCCTTAAACCAGCTTGTGGTTAGTTGTAGAAATTCATCCTACATTGCTCACTCCACGAACAAGCCTTCAAACAAACCCAGGCTGTTCCCTCCTGCCATGGTTGCCTTAGGAGCCAAACACTGGATGTTCTAAGGTATTTGGTTGCCTAAGATGCAGACAAGAGCCAAGTGGGGTTTTCCAAAGAGGTTAATGTTGTGTATTTGGTTGTCATGGTTTTTGTTGCTATGGCAACTGAGTTAGATTATTATGGGTTAGCTCAACCGGTTTCAACCGGCTGAGTGAGCTCTCTGTATATCTGTAAATAAAATGGAGGTTTTGGTTAGCTGCCTGCTCTCTGGCCTCAAGTGATTGCTTCCTACACTGGCTGCCCCAAGGATTTAACAGTTAAGTGCCCAACTCCTATTGACGTCCATGTAAGTTATACATGTAACCTGCATAGGAACTTTACAAGTCCAGCTAGGGACCTAACTGCACCTTTAGCTGCTCAGACACCTTTAGCTGCTGAAAGTCTGGCCCTTAGAACCCTCTTCCACACAAGCAGGAGGTAGGTTACATTCCCCTCCAAGGGTATGTAAATGTGACCTTGGCTTATTTATGAATGGAACCTTCCTCTGCTTTAAACTTGTGCAGTATGGGTGAGATATTTAAAAGTGCCCAAGGCTTGGTCTGCACTTCAAAGTTAGATTGACATAGCTACGTGGGCCGGGATGTGAAAAAAACATGCCCCTGACTGACAGGACCATGCTGACCTAACCCCCAGCATAGATACAGCTTTGCCTACTGAAAAAATGCTTCCATCAACATAGCTGACTTTGTTTTGGGACATGGTGTTCCTACAGCAATGGAAAAACCCCTTCCATCAGTATAGGCTGCATCTACACTATGGGGTTATGTTATTTTAGCTATGCCAACAAAGCTATGCTGGCATAATCTCTGTAGTGTAGACACAGCCTATGTGACTTTCAGTGGGAATTTTGCTTCTGAGATGTTCAGATTGTCCTAAATGTCTTCCAATGGAACTATTTGCTGTGTGTTTAGGTTTCTTTTTTTTCTTTTCTTTTGTTCATTTGTTTATATTTTTTTCATGCCCCTCAGCATGGCATATGAGTTTGTCATGAAAAGAAACAAGCAACAGTTCATTCAAATTTGTGCCTTAGAGATTAAAAAAATGTGAACTGCATAAATTACCTCCAAGATATCAAGACCTCCTTTGTCACTATCTATTTCATTATTGAAAAAATATAAAGGAGAGATATTATGGGCTTCAAATAAAGTTTCAGTGTTTAGTTTGCATTTTAATGGTTGCTTGCCTGCATTGCTGAGACATCCTGTATTTTTCTCTGAAATATCTGCTGTGCATTTTCTCCAGGTTTGCCTGTATTATGAAAATTATTCATAGAATGATTGCAAATGCCTTTTGCCTTCAGAAAAAGAAAAATAAAGAAAACGTGATGGTCAGCTGAATAAATTGAAGCAATATTAGTATTTTTATTGGTGAAAATGATGATAACGATATGCCTGCAACTGTGTCCAATTCACTAACAACATGTGAGTTCAAACAGTTAGGAACAGTTTAAAAATACAATTAGAATTAAATGAAATATAGGGAAATACTTGATGCTTTGGGAAGGCAACTAACACAGGGGAAGATAAGAGCTAGGTAGTAGTAGTATATGTATAATAGCATTAGTTAGGATAAGAGACAATGGCATTGGAAGTGGTGACTACACAGTATAATGGGCACTGGGGGACAGCAGAGGGTGATGGATGGGGGAGGGTTGGCTGTACTGTATAATGGGCACTAGGGGGCAGCAGAGGGTGATGGATGGGGGAGGGTTGGCTGTACTGTATAATGGGCACTAGGGGGCAGCAGAGGGTGATGGATGGGGGAGGGTTGGCTATACTGTATAATGGGCACTAGATGTCGAAAGAGGTTCATTTATGAATTTCCAGTTGTGCTCACTGTATGGCTGCAAGGTGTAACAACAGAAGAGAAAGCTGCAGATGTTTTCCAAAAAAACAGTAGACAGCAGCATATAGTGACTTGATTGGGTCTCAGCTGATTCTGTCTTAGGCTCTGTTGTCCCTTTAACTCCTGCACCAAGCTTTGCTGATAGCTACTATTCCTTATTTTTTGACCCTGCCTCCACCTCGAACCTCATGCATGTTGCCCGAGTGAACATGCCAGAAATGTCGAGCTGGAAGGGCCCTTGCGTGGATGCAGGACCAAGTAGCACTAGACCAGGTGGTTGTACAACTTGGTCTTAATAACCTCCTCTGATGGGTATTCCATAACCTTCCTTGGAACCCATTCCAGAGCTTAGCTACCCTGAGAGTTAGGAAGTTTTCCCTAATATCTAACCTAAATCTTCCTTCAGATTAAGCCCATTACTTCTTGTCCTATCTTCAGTGGACATGGAGAACAATGGTTCCCCATCCTCTTTATAACAGCCCTCAACATATTTGAAGATTGTGATCACTTCCCCCTTTAGTCTTCTTCTCTCAAAACTACATATGCCCTTTTTTAAAAACCTTTACTCAGAGGTCAGATTTGCGAACCTTTTATCATTTTTGTTGTTTTCCTCTGGACTCTCTCTAATGTGTCTGCATCCTTCCTGTGCCCAGAGTTGGACCTAGTATTCCAGGTGAGGCCTCACCAGTGACAAGCAGAGTGGGAGAATTTCTCCTGTGTCTTACATACAACATTCCTGTCAATACCCCCCAGAATGACATTAACCTTTTTCACAACTGCATCACATTCTTGACTCATATGCAATGTTGTAATAAAAACATAAGAATGGGCACATTGGATTAGACAAATAGTCCATTGAGCCCAGAATCCTGTCTTCCAACAGTGGCCAGCGCCAGGTGCTTCGGAGGGAATGAACACAATAGGTGATCATCAAGTGATCCATCCCCTGTGGCCTATTCCCATTTCCCATTCTGGCGAACGGAGGCTAGAGACATTCATAGCTTTGCATCCCTGCCCATCCTGGCTAATAGCTACTGATGGACCTATCCTCCATGAACTTATCTTGTTCTTTTTTGAACCCTGTTGCAGTCTCCCTTCCCCACCCAGTTCCTTTCCTCCCTATGACTGGATGGGTGATAAAAGGCCACTTCACCAACACAGGAACAAATGTGGACAAATTGGCTGTAAATAAATTTAGTGTGCAATTTAGGACTTGCATTGTCTACACGAACACATAGGTTGAGGCAGGCTGGGGTGTGAATCTATTCCACTGACCACGTGGAACCTGCTGATGTGCATTAACAGTTCATTATTATGCTTTGATCTAGTCCTTTTGGAAATGGCACCAGATCAAAGTGCATTAATGAACATGAACAGTTGGTACATGTTAGCTGGGCAAACATGGACAGTTACTCCACAGCAGGCTAGTGCAGAGAAGATTCACATCCCAGCTTGCCATGAACTGATTGTCCATGTAGACAAGCCCTCAGAAGAAGGTGTCTAACCATCAGAGGTGGGAGTTTCTGGAACAGCCTTCCAACAGGAGTAACAGGGTAAACAACTTAACTCATTCTGACATGGAGCTTGATAAATTTATGAATGGGATTATGGGACAGAGTCGCCACTGCTAGCTGAAGAACGGACTTGATCACTCAGGAGATCCCTTCCAGTCCTGTGAGTGACAAGTTGTCACCCCTGGGTTGGAGTAGGCTTCTTGCCCTGGGGACAGTATGCTCAGAGAGAGGAGGCATGCTTCCCCAGAGTCCTGGTTGGCTTCATACAGAGTAGCTCCAAAGCATTGCCCCAGTGACTTGGTGACAAAGACAAATCATGATGTCACTTCCCACCTTATATAGTCTTTCCATATGGCAGGAACCCTTTGTTCCAAGCTGAGTTTCCAGCCCAATTTGTGTAAAAATACAGATACCAAAATAGAGTGCAGTATCATGTGGTCTGGTCACATGCCCTTGCATGCCTTGCTGAGTCATAGCAGCCATTACTTACAGGCTGGCTGAAGTGTGTACAGGCAGGCTAATCTCTTCCACTGTCTGTGCTGATGAGCCATCAGCACTGTCTAGCTTCTGCATTGTTGTACCCGAAAGGCTATTTGTGGGTGCTACCCAGAGTAAGCATATTTGAAATACAGCTACATAGTCAATATTCATAACTCCAGATACAAAAATGATACATGCATACAAATAGAATAATTATATTCAGCAAATCATAACTTTTCTGTAGACACCTCACAAGGTATCTTGTGCAAAATGCATCATCATTATGTCATAATCATATCATAATCATACCACTATGATGAATATGGGCTGCAGTGTCACACTATGTTCCTAAGTCAATGGCAAAGCTCCCGTTCCCTTCAATGGGGCAAGGATTTCACCAGATGCTGGGAATAAGATATCAATGAGTCACCTGTGGGAAAGGCATTTTGGCTGATCAGACGGGCATATGTAAGGAGCATAAGGCTGTGTGAAATTGATCAATCTAGCTGCATGTCTAGACTGGGAATATTGGTTTGTCATTTGATAGCACAGTGTTTAAATGTGGAGGTTAACACCACCTTTTAACATGTTTGCTGGTGGTTAACCCTAGGGCAGAGTTTCCCAAACTTGGGATGCTGCTTGTTCAGGGAAAGCCCCTGACGGGCCAGGCCAGTTTGTTTACCTGCCGCATCTCCAGGTTCGGCCGATCACAGCTCCCACTGGCCATTTCCCAGCATATTTCCCCATCCTAATAACAAGATTTAACCAGTTCTAAATTTTTGTTCTTCTTTCACTCCCATATATTCATTTCCTTTAGTCCCAGATAAGGAAATTCATGCAAACGTAAAATAAAATTACCTAACACATAGGGCTGTGTTTTCTGGGAGTTTCTGCCTATAAATCTCACTTTGTGCTACTAAAAACACACTTGCAAAGAAAAACAATACTTGCAGTGGACCTCAGTGGTGTTCAGACAGTGACAGAGGCCTGGTCTACACTAGGACTTTAAATCGAATTTAGCAGCGTTAATTCGAATTAACCGCTCAACCGTCCACACCAGGAAGCCGTTTAATTCGACCTAGAGGGCCCTTTAGTTCGAATTTGGTACTCCACCCCGACGAGGGGAGTAGCGCTAAATTCGACATGGCTATCTCGAATTAGGCTAGGTGTGGATGCAAATCGAACTTAGTAGCTCCGGGAGCTATCCCACAGTGCACCACTCTGTTGACACTCTGGACAGCAGTCCAAGCTTGGATTCTCTGACCAGCCACACAGGAAACAACCTGGGAAAATTTGAATTCCTTTTCCTGTCTGGCCAGTTTGAATCTCAATTCCTGGTTGGACATCGGGGCGAGCTCAGCAGCACCTGCAACGATGCAGAGCTCTCCAGCAGAGGAGTCCATGCAATCCCAGAATAGAAAGAGGTCCCCAGCATGGACAGACCGGGAAGTCCTGGATCTGATCGCTGTGTGGGGCGATGAGTCTGTGCTTTCGGAGCTGCGCTCCAACAAACGGAATGCAAAGACCTACGAGAAGGTCTCCAAAGCCATGGCACTCAGAGGATACAGCCGGGATACAACGCAGTGCCACGTGAAAATCAAGGACCTGAGACAAGGCTACCAAAAAGTCAGAGCGGCAAACGGACGCTCCGGAGCCCAGCCCCAGACATGCCGTTTCTATGAGGCACTGCATGCTATCATGGGCGCCAACTTATATGGGCTCGTGGAGCTAAAGCCCCAGGAATATTCACAATCAGGGGCTCTGCTCCACCAATATTTGGAGCTAGGTTTCGCCCCTTTAAATCCCAGCCGCGGCCGGGAATCAGAGGGCTCCGGGCTGCCCGCAGGGGCAGAGAGCCCAGAGCCCTTTGAATCCCAGCCGAGGCGGCTGGGATTTAAAGGGCTCAGGGCTCCCCGTGGCTGCCAGCAGCTCAGAGCCCTTTGAATCCCAGCCCCTGGCCGCCGATTGCCCCCTCCCCAGACCCCTGCCCCAACTGCCCCCCAGGACCCTCACCCCCTATCTAAGCACCACTGGTCCTTGTCCCCCGATTACCCACTCCCGAGACAACTGCCCCTAACTGCCCCTTGGGACCCCAGCCCCTATCTACGCCTCCCTTCTCCTTGGCCCCAACTGCCCCCCTCCAGAGACCCCACCCACCTTCCCCCCAGGACCCCACCCCCTACCTGTCCCCTGATAAACCCCCTGGACTCCCATGCCTATCCAATTGCTGCCTGTCCCCTGACTGCCCCTCCGAACCTCTGCCCCATCCAACCCCCCTGCTCCTTGTCCCTTGACTGGCCCCTGGAACCCCCTACCCCTTCTCCAACCTTGTAATCTTGTGGCACTGACGCATTGTAGCTTCATTTTATATCGGCTTACAGGGCGGGAGCAGGGGGGCCCCACCATTTTGGGCCCCACCAAAAATTATACAAACCTGCCGCCTATGCATGCTATTCTAGGTGGGTCTGCCACCACTGCCCCACCAGTGATCGTGGACTCTGAGGATGGGATAGTGTCGAGGGGCAGTTCCTCGGCGATGTTCGCCGATGGGGAAGATGAGGAAGGGTTTGTGGAGGACGACGCAGGCGACAGTGCTTACAATACCGCTTTCCGCGACAGCCAGGATCTCTTCATCACCCTCACAGAGATCCCCTACCAACCCTCCCCGGCCGTTAACATGGACTCAGAATCAGGGGAAGGATCAGTCAGTAAGTGTTATAAACATGGAAACATTTATTTCTTAAAAAACAGGAATATATACTATATAAAAACTAGCTAAAAAGTTGTCCATATAAAACTATATAAACAGAAGGTCCACACATATAGGGATTGAATAGAAATCCTCTTCGGTCACTTCCACAAAGGTCTCGTAGAGGTGCTCGAAAAGCCTCCGCAGGAGGTTCCTGGGGAGAGGTGCCTTATTTGGTGCTCCGTGGAAGCACACTCTTCTGCGCCAGGCCATCCTCACGTAAAGCGGAACCATTGCCTCCACCAGCATGGCTGCATACGGTCCTGGTCTGTGCAGGGATTCCCGCAGCATCCTCTCTCTCTCTCTCTGAGTGACCCGCCTCAGGGTAATGTCGTTCGGCGACTGCTGCATCTAAGTAGGGCAATTAGTGTACTGTTACTATTGTGACTGCTTGACTTTTACTTTGTATAGCAAAGACCTTCGTTCAACAGGCACGTGTTGGAGGCCGCAGAGGAAAAGCATACAGTGATCTTTCCCGGGCACAGCCGCGAGGGGCTGGAGGGTTGGACTTTATGCTTTCCAGATTGCCTTCTGCGGGAGGGCACAGCTACCCATTAACTGTTAAGCAGCCTATAGTGTAGGGCTTACCAGGCCTGGCTGATAAACGGATTCAGCTGTACCGCCCCGCTTGTCTGATCTCCGGTGCAAGACCGCAGCCACTGAAAGCGTCTTCCGAAATCTCGAACTTGTCCTGAGAGCTCGTGAGACTAGGTTCCCTGTATGGTCTTGTTCACAGAAACTGAGTAGACTGTGTTCACTGTTCGCAAAGATGTATCTTTTCAAGGAAATTACTTCCTTTTTCCCATCACACAGCTGCGGCTCTTTCACGAACTGCCCCGCCATCCCCCTCACAGAGGCTGACGCAGATTAGGCGGCGAAAGAAAAAGACTAGGGACGACATGTTCTCGGAACTGATGGCCTGCTCCAGAGCCGAGGCGGCCGAGCAGAGACAGTCGAGGGAGACCCTATGTCAGCACCAGCGCTCATACATCGAACGGGAGGACAGGTGGCGGCAGGAAGACCAGCAGGCGACTCAAACGCTGCTTGGGCTAATGAGGGAGCAAACGGACATGCTCCGGTGCCTTGTAGATGTTCTGCAGGACCGCAGGCAGGAGGAGAGAGCCCCCCTGCACTGTATCTGCAACCACAATCCCCCGCCACAAAGTCCTGTCCCCCCCTCACCCAAAATAACAAGAAGGAGGGGTGCTAGGGGCCGTGAAAACTGGCACAGCACCCCAGCAGAGCGCTCATGTACCACACAGCTCTGATGCCATAAACTTTGAGAAGTGCTTCCCTTCCTGCATCACCCAGTCCCAAATCCAAGTTTCATCCCCCCACTGTGTAGTTGAGTATTAAAAGTAGTTTGTTGTTATTCACTGTTTCCGTCCCGTTTTTCTTGTCAGAAGACTTTGTGTGAAGGGGGGGAGGGGTTTTTTAATCGCATAGGACAGCCTCCATTACCAGGGTACAGACTTGGGGGCAGGATCAACAGCAGAACACACACAGACTGCAGTCACTAGGCACCAGGGTCAGTCTGTGAGGTGTATGCTGCCCCCGGTCAGTCTGTGAGGTGTATGCTGCCCCAGGGTCCTAGCGCCTGCCATCCACAAATGGCAAGGCAGGCTGCCCTTACCATGCCCTTCCACCCTAGCCACGAGCCTCTCTGATGCCCTGAGCCCCAGCAAGAGCCCTCATCCACAGACACATACTCACCCTTCCCACACACCCCTCACCCCTTACTACGCCCCAACCCCCAGCCCAGAGCCTGCATCCAAACTCCATCCCAAAGACGGCACCCCTCACCCCTTCCTGCAAACCCACCCCTTCCTGCACACCCACCCGCAACCGTCCTCCCCCCAGAGACCGCTGTAGGAGCAGGAGCCTGTCATTCCCCTAGTGTAGAAGCGGTCTGTACATCAGTGCACACTGTACACACCACAGTCTGCGTCCATGTTTCAACCCTAGAACAGGAATTCATAATTAAAGAAAACTTTGTTAATAATCAGTGTTCAATTAACTTTATTTTAAAACGTGTGTTAGAAGGGGGGAAACCTGGAGAACGGGGTATGTAACCGCAGATCGAAGTCAACAGTCACTGAAACAGGCTCAGGTTCAGCTTCTCTGTAAGTCAAGTGGACAGTCATAGGTTACCCTGCTCTCCGAGGAACCTAGCTTTCAAAGCCTCCCGGATGCACAGCGCTTCCCGCTGGGATCTTCTATCAGCACGGCTGTCTGGCTGAGCGTAATCAGCAGCCAGGCGATTTGCCTCAACCTCCCATCCCGCCATAAAGGTCTCCCCCTTGCTCTCACAGAGATTGTGGAGCACACAGCAAGCTGCAATAACAACGGGGATATTTTTTTCGCTGAGGTCCGAGCGAGTCAGTAAGCTCCGCCATCTCCCCTTGAGACGTCCGAAAGCACACTCCACCACCATTCTGCACTTGCTCAGCCGGTAGTTGAAGAGTTCCTTCTCACTGTCCAAGGCGCCTGTATAGGGCTTCATGAGCCAGGGCATTAGCGGGTAGGCTGGGTCCCTGAGGATCACTGTAGGCATCTGCACATCCCCAACCGTTATTTTGTGGTCTGGGAAGAAACTACCTGCCTGGAGGCGTCTAAACAGACCAGAGTTCCTGAACACACGCGCGTCATGAACCTTGCCCGGCCACCCGACGTAGATGTTGGTAAAACGTCCCCTATGGTCCACCAGTGCTTGCAGCACCATAGAAAAGTAGCCCTTTCGGTTAATGTAGTGGCTGGCCTGGTGGGCTGGTCCCAGGATAGGGATGTGAGTCCCATCTATAGCCCCACCGCAGTTTGGGAATCCCATCGCAGCGAAGCCATCTCTGACGATTTCCTAGAGTCACTACCTTTGAGAGCAGTTGCTCAATGATTGCGTGGGCTACTTGAATCACAGCAAGCCCTACGGTAGATTTGCCAATGCCAAAGTGGTTCGCTACTGACCGGTAGCTGTCTGGCGTTGCAAGTTTCCAGAGGGCTATGGCCACTCGCTTCTGCACAGTCAGGGCTGCTCACATCCGGATGTCCTGGCGCTTCAGGGCAGGGGCCAGCAAGTCACAGAGTTCAAGGAAAGTGCCCTTATGCATCCTGAAGTTTCGCAGCCACTGTGATTCATCCCAGACCTGCAGCACTATGTGGTCCCACCAGTCCGTGCTTGTTTCCCAGGCCCAGAATCGCCGTTCCACACCATGAACTTGACCCATTGCCACCATGATCTCCACTGCGCGGCGTACCCTGCTTTGTGAGAGGTCTGCGCCACTCTCCTCACTGCGCTGCTGGAGCCTCCTCGCCCGATTTCTCAGCAGCTGACTGTGGAAGAGGTGGACGATAAGGTGCGAGGAGTTGACAACGGCCATAAGTGCAGCGATGATCGCAGCGGGCTCCATGCTCGCAGTGCTGTGGCGTCTGCGCTGTAACCGACCAGAGAAGGGCGTGAACAGATTTCCCGCCGGCGCTTTCAGGGATGGAGGGCGTGATTGACGGTTCAATGACGACAGTTACCCAAAACCACCCTCAACACATTTTTTTCCCCAGCAGGCATTGGGGGCTCTACCCAGCATTCCAATGGGCAGCGGTGACTGCGGGAACTGTGGGATAGCTTCCCACAGAGCAACGCTTCCAAAGTCGACGCTGGCCCCGTTAGTGTGGACTCACAAAGTCGAATTAGTGTCCTTAGTGTGGATACACAAATTTGACTTCATAAGGTCGATTCCACAAATTCGAATTAAGTTAATTCGAAATAGTCTTGTAGTGTAGACGTACCCAGAGAAGTGGTGGGGAATGACTAGAAAAGTTTATTCCACCAAGCAGTATTAAAAAAGAATCAAACTAGAATAGAGATTCAAGTGTATTCCAGCTCAATCTGTAACCATAGCCAGGGCCACCCAGAGGATTCTGGGGGCCTGGGGTCTTCGGCGGCAGGGGGCCCTTCCGTTCCGGGACCCGCCACCGAAGTACCCTGAAGACCTGCCGCGGGCCCCCCCCCCCGCCGCCGAATTACCGCTGAAGCGGGACCCACCGCCAAAGTGCAGCCCGGTCTTCGGCAGTAATTCGGCGGCGGGGGGCCCCCACCGCAGGTCTTCGGGGCACTTCTGCTTCGGGTCCCTGAACGGAAGGGCCCCCTGCCACCGAATTACCGCTGAAGACCGAGCTGAACTTTGGCAGCGGGTCCCGCTTTGGCGGTAACTCGCCAGTGCGGGGTCCTTCCTCCCCGGAGCGGAAGGACCCCCCGCCGGCAAAGACCGGGAGCGGAAGAAGCTCCTGGGCCCAGCCCCGCAAGAGTTTTCCGGGCCCCCCGGAGCGAGTGAAGGACCCCGCTCCAGGGGCCCCGAAAAACTCTCATGGGGGTCCCTGTGGGGCCCGGGGCCTGGGGCAAATTGCCCCTCTTGCCCCCCCCCGGGCGGCCCTGACCATAGCTATGAGATGAAATATTACTGTTTTTCCCTAAGGGGTCCCTGTTTGTGATCCAACCTCACTAGCTTCAGGATGGAGAACACCAGATATAGCCCCTTCCACTTTTCTCCACCTTTGGGAGAGCAATAGGCCAAAGGGGACAATTACAAGTAGTATTTACATATTGTGATAAAGTTCCTCCTCTACCTTGGTGGGTCCTGCACTTATTGGTGGATTTTGCTCACCTCAGAGATTCACAGTAGCCCTCAGTTTGGCCACTTTCATGGCTCAAATCTGCCATTCACTCAGATAACCTCATCACTGGCCAGCATAGGGAAAAAAGAGTAAGAACAATCCCTGTAGTTTCTGCTGATCCACCATGTGGGTTGGGGAACAGCCGAGACACCTTCCCCTCTGGTGGAACCTCCTGTGTTGGATCGGGAGTTGGGAGGTTTGGGGGGGTACCTAGGCCCGCCCTCTACCCCGGGTTCCAGCCCAGGGCCTTGTGGACTGCAGCTGTCTAGAGTGCTTTCTGGAACCGCTGTGCAATAGCTACAATTCCCTGAGCTACTTCCCCATGGCCTCCTCCCAACACCTTCTTGTCCTCAGCACAGGACCTTCCTCCTGATGTCTGTTAGTGCTTGTGCTCCTCAGTCCTCCAGCGCATGTCCTCTCACTCCCAGCTCCTTACACACACCTCACTAACTGGAGTGAGAGCCTTTTTAAACCAGGTGTCCTGATTAGCCTTAATTAATTCTAGCAGCTTCCCAGTTGGCTACATGTGTCCTAATTAGCCTGCCTGCCTTAATTAGTTCTAGAAAGTTGCTGAGTGTTCAATAGTCCCTGTTATCTAACCCTGGGAAAAGGGACCTGCTTAACCTGGAACTAATGTATCTACCTTTGACCACTCTCTTGTAGCCATCTGACCTGACCCAGTCACAGTATATAACAGCTGTGATTTCATGCCCTATCCAAGATCACAGCCTTATGGTGCTCACCAGGGCTTGAACACACACTATGAGATGATCCTGACTCAGTGGCCTTACATTTTAAACAGACAAAGGTAAAAAAACAGTGGGGAGAGAAACCAAGACACAGAGAAGTGAGGTAATTTTCCCAGACCTCACAGCAGATACCTGCAGAGTGAGGACACTAATCCACATTTCCGGTGTCCGATCCACCACACCCTGCTGCCTCTGGCTGGGAAGGAAAGAGAACAGAGCAGTGATACTGTATAAATGCTGTTGCATGGCTGAATGGGGTCACTGATGAGAACTTTGCACGTACACTATACTGGATGATTGATATGCAATGAGAAAGGAGCAGCTACATTGCATAACGGGGACAGGACGTCAGCAGAACCTCTGGGGTTGCAAAAGGGCAGCCATACTATATAAAGGCTTCTAGGTGGCTGCAGAAAAAAAGGGATAAGAAAGGAGCAGCTACAGGGCTAGATTCTCACTTCTAGTAAGCTGATACAGCTCTGTTAATTTCAGGGGGCTGCACCAATTTCCCACAGCTGTGGATCTGGGCCATTGACTCCAGTGGAGCTATGGCTGATTCCCTGCAGCTGGGGTCTGTCCCACTGATCCAATGGAGCTACATCTTTTTACACCAGAGGACAATGTGACCCACTGAGTCCAATGGAGCTGCATCAATTAAAATCAGATGACAATCCGGTCCATTATCTTTAATGGAGCAAACTTATTTTACACTACTGGAAAATGTAGCTCGTAATGTTTTAATGGGGAACAAAAGGGAAGGTTGATAAATGGGCTGTTGTACTTCAAAGTGACCACCCGGAGGAAACATACAGTATTGGCAATTAGATGTCAGCAGATAATACCTAATATGAAACAGAAACAGAGATTTATTCTGTGAGGTGACCACTAGATGGCAGTATGTGTCAAGGATGAGTAATGGGCAGCTAGTCTGTGAAATAAAGGATGTCTATCCGTAAAGGGCTGGGAGTTATAATGGACCATCATCGCACAGAAAGATAAACTAAACTTCATCGTGATGTGAATCATTCCCCCTCCCCAGAGACTCATTAGGCTGTTTCACCAAATGCAATAACATTTGGGAAAAACAACTCAAGTCACACCAGGCATTGCTAAGAACAAAGCTTTGGAGACACAAAATTGTCCATAATGGTGATGGGTTGAGTTAAAAGTTTCAGGATTTGATTGTACTTATCAAACTCTTTGAATTAGACAGGAAATAACAGTCTCCCACAAGGTTTTGCAATAAGAAGTGAATAGACTTATTCTTCCCCAAGAACACCAGTATAATTCAGGTCGGTGTGGGACAGGGTTCCTCAGAGAACTTACTGATGGGCATGCTCACTTCTGGGAACCAGACGTGGACAATACATTGTGATGAATAAACCCAATGGTTACAGAGACTATGCCAGAACGTTTACTGTCATAGGTTTATTCCCCACTTTGAACTTTAGCGTTCACAAGATGGGGACCTGCATGGACTCCTCTAAACTAAAATCCTAGTTTAGATCTGGTTCTCGCTGCCACCAGTCAAGTTTTAAGTGTCTGACACACTCCCTGTTCCCCCAAAAACTTTTCCTGGGGAACACAGATCCAAACACCTTGAATCTCAGCACAAAGGGAAATAATCCATTTCCCCACACCTTCTTCCCCCTCCCCTTGTCCTTGGGAGAGATACCTTGATTCAAACTCCTTGAATCAAACAAAGAGGGATTCTCATTTCCCCCTTCCCTTCCCCTGAAAATCCAAACAAGGGAAGAAATCAATCAAGTTCTAAAAAAGAAAAGATTTTATTAAAGAAAGAAAGAAAGTACACTATCTCTGTAATACCAGGATGGAAAATATCACAGGGTCTGACTTATAAACCTGGAGAGACTTCCCCCTCCCTCCTCCTCAGAATAATCAAAGTAACAGCAAACAGGAATAAAGATATTTCTCCAGCAACCACACAATTGCAAATGCAGAAATTAATTAGAAGATTAATTCGTCTTTCTAATACTCACTATACTGGATAGTAGGAAATACTCCAGGAGAACTTGGAGACATGTCTGGCCTCTCTTAGATCCAAAGAGAGCACAGCAATTCAAACAAAGGACACAGACAAAGCCTTCCCTCCACAGAGATTTGAAATTATCCTGTCCCTTGATTGGTCCTCTGGTCAGGTGTTCATCAGGTTACTGAGCTTGTTAACCCTTTACAGGTAAAAGAGACTTTAACCCTTAACTATCTGTTTATGACATTTACATTAATTGATGTGTATACACACGCCCATGTGCATGTGTGTCCATTACACAAACCACTGTCCTGCTCTGCCTGGTTTCAGATGTTCTGAGGTTTGCTCTTTCTTACACATGGTAGAACAGATTTTCTTGAGCCCAAGCGATGGGATCAATAGCTTTGGTATCTGGCAACCAGGAAGGCTGGGATTCCCAACAGAAGTGAAGGGAAATAAGAACCTAAATCACAGTTGGATATAGGTGCCTAAGTCCCTTAGGCTCCTTTGAAAATCTCAACCAGATTTCATATTTGGTCAAGGATTAGTTTCAATATAAGAGGCTAGGCAGTGCAATGATATTTCAGATTTAGAAGAGGGGCTCAGTTCCAACACGTCTCCACACATGTTTTACTCTCCCTACAACCTGGCATATTTTTGGTCATGCACAATGCTTTTTCTGAGTATCCTGTTTTTCTGGAAGTGTCTCTGTGCAGATAAAGCTAGTCGGGAGGAGATGTTATTATGTATGTGGATGAAAGACTGGGAGGGAAATTGAAGATCTTAGAAACGTCTAAGAAGCCAACATTTAATGTCCACATTTCATTTTGCAACCATGCCAAGAGACTTCCAACACAGCTGGACAATAAGTGCCTCATAGATAAAAGTCCCTTTTAAAACTTCCTTCCTCTAACTTCACAGGAATTTTTTCAGGCCCAGTATTGTGAAATCCTGAGTGCTGCTGGGGAAGAAGAAAGGCACAGTCAAAGAGATCATTAATAAGTGCAGTTAACATTGTAGGCGATCTTCATAATTCTGTTGAGATCTAGGCTAGGTTACTCAAAGTAGCCTAAAGAAATTAGGCACTGATCTGCCAATAGAAGTTGGTTACCAATCTTCCATAGGCCATTCTGAAAATGACAGCCTAAATCATGCCTAAATTCTGCAGCACGACTTTCCTGAAGGCCCCCTTCACCTCTTTGTTCCTCAGACTGTAGATGATGGGGTTGAACATCGGAGTGATGACTGTATACATGAGAGACAGAGCTTTATGTAACACTGGGGACCACTCTGCCGATGGCATCACATACATGATAATGATGGTCCCATAATACAGACTCACCACCAGCAGGTGAGAGGCACAGGTGGAAAAGGCCTTTTGCCTCCCCACAGAGGAGGCAATTTGCAGGATGGCCAAGAGGATGAGAATGTAAGACACAACGATGAAGAGGAAAGGGGCCAGGGATACCAGAGAGCAGGAGACCAAAACAATCATTTCTACAAGGAGGCTTTTTGTGCAGGACAATTTGAGCAGCTCCTCCATGTCACAGAAGAAATTATTAATTTCATTGGGGCCACAGAAGCTTAGCTGGCGCACCATCCCTACTACTAATGAATTAGCTGAGAAACCAGTTACCCAGGAGGCAGATACCAGCTGAAGGCAGACCCTGAGGTTCATTATAACATTATAGTTGAGTGGGTTGCATATGGCTAAGTAACGGTCATAAGCCATGACTGCAAGGAGGAAGCATTCTATGCAAGCTAAAGCACCGAAGAAAAATAATTGTGTGATACAGTCACTGAAGGAGATTGTTCTGTCCTCTGCCAGGAACCCAGCCAGCAATCTGGGGGCAGTGACTGAGGTGTAGCAAGTCTCCAAGAAGGACAAATTCCCCAGGAAGAAGTACATCGGGGTGTGAAGCTGCTGATCAGCCACAACTAGAGCAACAATGAGAAGGTTCCCAGCCAGGGTCACAATGTAGATCACTAGAAACACCACAAAAAGCAGAATCTGAACTTCTTTTGGGTTCCCGAATCCCAGGAGCACGAACTTGATGATGGATGTTTGATTTGTCCATGACATGTGTGGCATGTGTTCTCTGGAAAGGAAGCAAGAAAGGAAGATTAACCAAATCAGAAAGATTTCCTTTCCCCAAATCTGCAACTCTTTCCTTGTTATTCCATCCCCTTTAACAGTCTCTGATTAGTGTCAAATTGTAAAAAGCATTTCAGGGTCTAAAGATTCAATTATTCTTCTAGAAGGATTTTACAAAAGAAACCCACAAATGAAAACACATTGATTTTAAAAGCATGTTGAGTGGCTAGATGCTTTTGAAAGTCTCATTTGACACCTAAAATACCTTTGAAAATCTGACCCAGAACCTTTTTATGTCCATTAGTAAATACAACTAGGGATCTATCTGTATCTTTAGGCACCTAAATACCTTTGAAAACTTGACCCTTAGTAAATAATGTTTTTTCACCTAACCTGAGGTAATATGGCAGCTGTTACAACAGCTACAAATACATCCATTGAAATGACCCCAGAATGTCACAGATGGGTACTTTTCGGTTAACTCTGTAGAGAGAAAAAAGACAATGGACACACATGTCCACATCCCCCTGGTAATCTACCTATAACGTCAGCAACATGCAATAGTACATATGGGTAAGATTCTCAACATTCTCGTTCCACACGCCTTTAAAGCCCCCTGCCTTTGCATGGCTGTATTGGCATAACTGGGCCTTAGGAGAACTGGTGCAAAATATTCTTTCCATGGAAATGTGTAAGTTTTCATAAAAACACTTGAAAAGAGAGATTTTGGCCACAAGTGAGGGTTGCAGTGCCTTATAGGATATGTAGTTTGCTCTTAATGTCCCCATTCCTGTCTCTCATGATTTTCCAAAGATAATAGCTAGAGGCTCAGATACCTCCTCTATTAGTTCCTTGAGTATTCTAGGATGCATTTCATCAGGCCCCGTCTTCTTGCAGGCATCTCTTTTCTAAGTGATTTTTAACTTGTTCTTTATTTTATCTTCTAAACCTACCCCCTCCCCATTAGCATTCACTAGCATTCCTTCAGACTTCTTGGTGAAGACCGAAACAAAGAAGTCATTAAGCATCTCTGCCATTTCCAAGTTTCCTGTTACTGTTTCTCCCTCCTCACTGAGCAGTGGGCCTACCCTGTCCTTGGTCTTCCTCTTGCTTCTAATGTATTGATCATTTTTTCGTTTCAATAAAGTTTAGTTGTATTACTCAAAATGTTGCTTAAGGGTCCTGTACTATGTACATTTTCCATAACTGACCTAGAGGCTCGTACTCGAAAACTAAGTTGGGTTTCATTCCAACCCTATCTTTAACTACATAATATTAATTGGGAACATTTCAACATAAAACAGAACAACCTGCCAAGGAATGTAGTGGATACTTCATCATTTGGCGTCTTTAAATCAAGACTGACTGTTTATTTCTAAAAGATAAGTACTAGCTCAACCATAAGGTATGGGCTTGATGCAGGAATTATTGGGTAGAACCCTCTGGCCTGCGTAATGCAGGAGTTCAGACTAAATGATCCTAATGGTTGCTTCTAGATTGAAATCTACGATTATGTGACCTAATACGTCTCTTGTATCCCTAACATCAATTATCTTATGATAGTTTCCTGAGAGTCAGTATGATCCAGGGGGACTGATCACTACTCTGAAATTCTAGCAGGCAGGGATCCATTCCTGGCCTTGTTGTCACTGACCAGTTTCATGGTCTTGAGGATGTCACTGCCCATGCTATGCCTCAATTTCCCCAATTCTACAATGGAAGCTCTTATTTTGTAACTTAGGAGGGAAGGGAGAGACTTTGAAAGGCACAAAAAAGGATATCAAATAGGTGCCTAATCCTGTTTTGTGCCTCTGAAACTCTTCCCCAAAGAGCTCTGTAGAAAGCTAAGTGTTATTTGCACACAGGAAAACCAATATTGCATGTAAGGATACTACCTCTAACTAGCAACATTTGTCCACTCCTTATTGCGGTTAAGAGCTTAGCTGCATCTTTGACATCTCTCGGTGTGGATGAGAGACCTTGAGAGCCATTATCTCTCAGAGGTGGAAACCCACAATTCTCTCACTCTTTTGACCCAGTCCCAGAGCCTTGCAGCACCCGTTTACCAGCTGTGAGTGCTTAGCAGGCCTGACTAGGTTACTCTGCCCTTGCAAGATTTCCCCATGGGGAGCTAGGACCAGGTGAACACAGTGACCCAAACCAGGCTTTGGGACACCAAGCATCGCTTAATCTGAACAGCCGGCATCAAAGCATAACAAGACACAGGGGGGTTGTTTATAAAACAAAGCCTAGGTAGGCTTAGCTCATCCAGACTGCTGGTTCTGGGGGAAACAGTCTGGACCCCTGCAGCCTCTTTATCCCTCTTCTCCTAAGCTACAGCAGCTCCAATTTTCTACTACTCCCAAAGCTCCTTATTTCACTTTCCCATCTTAGTCCCTCTGTCTGTGGTTACCAACCCCAGTGCTGAACCCAGTGTGGTGGAGGTAACACTTCAAGGTCACCTGCACCAGTACTGTCCTTAAAGCACCAGAGAACAGGGAGATACCAGGTGTTGCTTCCCAGCCTATGTGGTCTCTGGTCCTATTGGAATTAATCTCCTGGCAGCCGTCTAGCAAGTCACACAATAACAGTGAAACACATTGAACGTATAATAGTCATAAGACAGCACCAGCAACTCACGTGTCCCTGACACTCCTTTCCAGACACTCCTTCGAATGCTGAGAAGCTGGGACGTGGCTGTCAACTTGCAACACCCTTTAAAAAGATATTGCTACCTAGTTATGTGCCTTTTGCCTATTCACTAATGATTACATCATTGCAATGGTTTTCTTCCTGACCCTTTTGTGGATTGCTTTGTCCCTCACCGAAAAGACATAACAACTCCCTCAGCTGCCAGTTTGACATGTGTGTTGTCTAAACAAAGTTAACAAGTGTCTCAAGAGAGTTAAAAGTTTGGTAAAGATTTAATGACAAAGAAAGCTCTGGAGGCAAGTTCCAATTTCTTTCTTTCTTTCTTTCTTTAAGAAACATACAATGAAAGTACAAAAAGGTAACTGTGATTTATAACTTGTAATCATTTCCAAATACCGCATGCTACATGGGGTTTTCCAATATATCGGTCTGCGCAAACCTAATTTTAAAGTTTTGCCTTGAAGGTTGCCTGAGGTTTGGGGCTAGGGGTGTGTGCTGAGGAATTTGGGGTGCAGCGGGAGCTCAGTCAGTGCCCAGGGCTCTGTCAGCAGTGGATACGGAGAGGGCATTGGGGCAGGACGTCACCTTGGCTTCAGACACACATGGCTTTTGACTCTGCATCAATCAGTGCTGTGGATACTGCAACACCAGAACCTCCTGGGGGTTCAGCTCTGCTCTGATAGCCTCTGTTTCTGGAGCTGGCAGGAGCAGTCTGGCCCGGGTAGGGGGGCTCAGACAGTGGGGGACTATGAGAAGACCGGCAGCCACAGGGGCTGGGGCAGGGCAGCCCAGGGGAGCAAGGGGCAGTTCCGCACTGTGTGCAGGGAGTGTGGGGAGCATGACTTGACTTGGCAATGGGCAGGTGGTCTCCAGGTGGCAAATGAGCTATGACCAAGCTGCTGAGAGGCAGGTGCCTGAGGGAGCATCTCATGGCAGCCATGCTCCACAGGCAGGAGCTAACTCCAGGGGCTGTCGCTGGCTGGCACTGGACTCCTTTGGGACACAGGCAAAGAGCAAGTAAGTCAGGGGTGCAAATTTTCCCCTGCCATGGAGGCCTGGGGAGCACCAGGCTGTGCAGAGGCAGCCCATCTCAAGGAGCAGGGGCTTCCGGGTAAGCCAGCCAAGCACCCCAGCTCCCACAGCATGGAGAGCCAGGGTCCTGAGCGGGCCAGGCCGGGCCAGGTGGCTCGCTAGGGGGACATGCCCCACAGTTTGAAAACCTCTGTGCATTTAGCAGAAGGCAGAAATCGGGGGGTGACTCTGCATGTTCCCCTAACTCATCAGCTGTAGCTCTAGGGGGGGCACACATTTGCTCACTTGGCCCAAGCACTAAAATGCTTAGTTATGGGCTCGTGGGTGGCTAGAGTTGTGGGAAGAGAGCCGGCTGGGTGGGTGGTCTGACCAGAGTGTGTGTGTGCGTGCGGGGGGGGGGGGGTGTCAGGAGCCTGGCAAGAGGGTCTGGCCAGAATATAAAAGAAATAGAAAGTAAATTAAAATAAAATATTTTTAAAAAGTTTAAAAAATATCAAATATAATTTAAAACTTAAAGAGTAAATTATTATTATTTTTTTAAAAAACAAGTAAAATCTGAGATTGAACCAACCCCTGCAGGACGAGAATCCCTGGGACCGACCTGTGCATGCCTCCATCACAAGGCAGGAGCTTCGGGGGGGGAGGGGGGTAGGCAACAGTCTCAGTCCTGTCCAGCCTGGGAGTGAGGGGCGGCGCCCTCCCGGGCTTCTGGACCCACAGACAAAGCCCGGGGGGAACTACTCCCATTTATACTTGCTGGACACAAGGCTTTTGCTCGTGGTGTGCGGGAGGCCAGGCGACCCCCCTGTTATACATGAACAATGAGGGCTCCCTCTGTGTGGGGCAGAGGTGAGACCCTGTGCTCCAGGGACGAGGTAGCTGGTGGAGAGACCTCCTGGGAGAGCGCGAGAGAGACGGGGTGTCCCTCGGCTGGGCCCCCTGGGGCGAGATTCAGCCCAGCCGCAGCGGGGGACACAAGGTACTAGGTGGCGAGGGGAAAGAGAGAGAGAGCCAGGCTGGAGGTCTCTGGGCTCTGCTCCCCTTGCTGCACCAGCCTGAGTCCCCCCACTCAGGGCTTTTCCCGGTGTGGCCCCGGCCCAGCAACCTTGTGTCACGGCTCCGGCCGAGCCTTCGGAATGAGGGAAGAGAAAAGGGCAACACGGCCTCTGCCCGGGCAGTGCAGGAAATCACCCCGCCCGCCTGGGACTGCCTCTGGGAACACCGCTGGGATCGGAGCTCATTGAGACTTCCAGAGCCTGTCCCCACGGCAGTCACATCTGCACCCAAGAAGTTGTCCCATCAGCTTGAATTCTGGAAGAAGGAAATAAAGATGGCTGACAGGAAAATTCTTCATCGCTTTGCTGTTTGGATCCTCACAGGGCTGGGGCTAGGAAACAAAAGTGGAGATCCCCAGGATCAACCTGTGTAAGTCCTAAAACACATTCAGTCCTGACAGACTGCTACAAGTCTGTCACCTTTTGGAACCATAGACTGAAACCCATTGCTGTTTATAAGTTACCTGCTTTAATCTGTAAATGATTCTTTCATTTCTGTTTCCTAGTTATAAACCCATAGTTAGTTTACTATAGGATGAGCCACAAGTGTTGTCTTTGGTGTGAGATCTGAAGTACAAATTGAGTTGGTGTAAGTCACTAGTCTCTTGGGACTGGGAGAAACGTCAATATTTTGTGATCTTTGATGTAAGCAACTAGTTATCACTAAGTCCAGTTTTCCTGGGCAGAAAGATAGACGGGAGAGCCCAAGAGGACTGTCTGTGACTCCATGATAAAACTGTTATAGTACTTCAGGAGTTTGCATTTGTTACTGGGTTGCTGAAATGTAACTATAGAACATACCACCAGTTTGGGGTGTCTGACCTGCTTTTTGACAGTCTGCCCTGAGGTTTACATTCTTGGTCATAATCCACTTCAGCTAGCATGCCGGTATTTACAAAATCCCCATTCATCTCCTACTATGGGCTCCTTTAGTCTCTCCTGTTGACGCTGTTCACTGTAGTTAAATAATTAAAAAGGCATTGTAGCAGCAGGACTGGATCTCCAGCATCAGGGGTGATTGCTTGAACCACCAGGCTATAAAGTCACCATCTGTTTCTTTCTGGTCTAATCTCTCTTTCATCTGTCCCATTGTCTTCAGTGGAGCTACAGCTGATTCACATCAGCTGGGGATCTGGCTGATTGTCTCCAATGGAGTTAAGGCAGATTTGCACCAGCTGCTAATCTGGGCCATTGACTCCAAAGGATTTATGGCTGATTCCCATCAGCTGGGAATCTGGACAATTTTGTGAGAGGTATCTCTTTGTCTATTACATTCTGTAGTATTTTTATTTTGGTGAAATCCTGTTTAATATCTGTAGTATCTTATTTGATTGATCCCTATTAAAATGTCCAGAGTTTTAATAACAACAATAATAATAAATAATAACAACCTTTGAGGTCTAGAAATGCTGATTTGGCACTCTATGTGTTATAGCCTGCCAACCTAACCCAATATGGAGATTACAGGCAAATTAATAATTATTGTGACTGGCATAACAGGGGCTTCAGAAGAGTTTAGAGGTGCCTCACCTGGCAGGATGTTTCGTGTGGAGGTGGGTAACCCCAGGTTGATATCATGCAATGGTCCAAATAACCCAAGAAAACTGGAGATCATCGTCCCCAGAAGAGTGAAATGGACTAGTAGTGCAAAGCAAGAAGTGATCTGAGGTTGGATTTTGGCAAAATTGCAAGAGAGAGGCTGGAGAAAATGAATGTTCCAGCACGGAGAGAAACAATGACAACACAGAGAAAGAAATGACGAAACATAGACTTGTTGGACAATGGAGAGCTTTATTCCAAAGAGGAGAATTTTGCAAAAGGAAGAAATATCGAGGGCAAATATCAGTGAAACAGAGCACCCAAAGAAAGTATGGGAAATATGAATAATTTGTTAATTGAGATCATGCTGGATGTAAAAGACGTTGTGCACTGTCCAGCACTACCAAGAATGAAATAGAAAAGACTTGATGATTTAATGCAAGCACTTAAAGAAGTGCTCAAGGAAGCAGAATGTCAACACAGGCAGATTGTGTGCACAGTGAATTCCAAAGCTAAGCCCCTTCTCCAGAGAATGCCCTGTCCCTCACCTTGCCACCCCCTAACACCTTTCCCACCCACCCACTTGAAACTATAAACCACTGCTAACATGCCCCAGCTATCTCTGTTGTCTCAGTGCTGCCTGCAGAAATAGAGAGAGCAAGAGAGATGGGTGGTTCAAATAACTAGGTTTTGCCAACCAAGGGCCCTGTGCTGCAACTGAGTCTTGTCTGACAGACTGCTGCAGCCAGGCAGAAGTCAATGGGCATCTGCAGAGACACCTGCCCTCTGAGATAAGGGGGCAGAATCTGGTCCCTTCAAATTGAACAGGTAAACAGAATTTAAAAAAGTGACTATGAATCAATTCACCTGCCTTTTAAACGTTGATCAGAAATATGGTGAGCTGGGATGCTGGGTCTTCTATCTCTCAGGAAATATGGTAAGAACATTCTGATATGTGATTTTCTCTTACTGGTTTCTTAGCCTATCAACCTCCGATTTGCCTGTCTGATCTCTCTATGTGCCTCTGGAATATAGTGCCCAAGGACATCAAACAGTTTATACTCAGAGCAGTGAAACCCCTTGAGGTGTGTAGGGATATCAGTGGGAGTGGGGCAAAGCACCTCTCCATAGCAGAGTCCAAGACTAAGAACTGATTCTTGAGAGTTGTTTAAATGCTCTCTTGTTCCCCCTGGGACAAGATCCCTGAAGTTTACTCTCTGTGACATGTGCTCAGTAATACTGTGCTGGTTCAACCCTTAAGCAGCATACCATGTAAAACAATGACAGCAAAGAGGTTTAAATTATCAGTGTAGCATAATGGATGTAAGTGCCCAATCTCAAGGAGACTCAATAAAAAAGGCCTGTACAGGGAGGCTCACATTTTCAAAGCAGCCTAAGGACTTAGAAACCCAAATAGCAAATAATTTAATCTTCCTTTCACTCCTTTGAAAACCCTAACCATAATGTCTAAGGACCACTAGGGGGAAGCAGAGGAGAACAGATGGGATATGGCCCGCTCTCCTTGGACATCATGAAGAGATGGACACACTCGTTAAGGAATGAAAAAGGAGCAAACAGACCAGATAAGATGGCAGGACAGAACAGGAGATGAGACAAAGGAGGTGCTACACTGTATAGAACTGGGAGAAATTTGTCAGACAAATAATTTATTTGCCCCAAATTGGGGTTTTGTTTGACCCCCTGCTATTTGCAAATGTGACAGAAATTCCACAAACTGTTTCATCTGGGGTGGGGGATGAGGTGGGTGGGGGGGGGGAGAAAGCCAGATTCAAGGGGACCATCCTGTGTGAGAGGTGCCTGCTGGTGGAATCTCTCAGGAAGCAGGTGGGAGAGCTACAGAAGGATGTGGCTAGGCTGAGGAGCATCCATGCTGATGAGGAATTCATTGACAGTATTCATATGGAGATTTCCAAGGCTGAGGATGCTATCCAGCTAAAGAGAACTGCTGTCATGCCACTGGGGGAGGAAGATATGGCTCTGGTACAGGGAGGACACTGGCTGCTGGTTACTTCTGGCAGCAGGCCATGCTCCACCCCTACTCCCAACCTACCCACTGTGGTGATGGGGAACCGTTATGCTGACCTGGCAACAAGTGATGAGGAATCACCCCCAAAGGTGGAGGAGGAGAAGCCATGTACCCCTGAGGCTGGGAGGATCACAGACACCGCTCCCAGGAGGAAATTTAGGGCAGTGGTGGTTGGAGACTCTCTTCTGAGGGGCATGGAGGCACCCATCTGTCGCCCTGACATGGCATCCCAAGAGGTATGCTTCCTGCCAGGAGCCTGTATCCAAGACGTTACAGAGGGATTGTTGAGGATCATCCAGCTCTCTGACTACTACCCCATGCTACTCATCCATGTGGGCACTAATGATACTGCGAGGTACGACCCTCAGCTGATCAGAAGTGACTACAGGGCTCTGGGAGTAAGGGTGAGGGAGTTGGGAGCACAGGTAGTGTTCTCTTTGATCCTTCTGGTCAAGGGTAGGGGCCTAGGCAGAGACAGATGCATCTTGGAAGTGAATGCCTGGCTACGAGAATGGTGTCACCATAAGGTCTTCGGTTTCCTTGACCACAGGATGCTGTCCCAGGAAGAAGGACTGCTAAACAGAGATGGGGTCCACATATTGAGGAAGGGGAAGGGCATATTTGGCTACAGACTGGCTAACCTAGTTAGGAGGGCTTTAAACTAGGTTTGACGGGGGCATGTGACCAAAGCCCACAGGTAAGACAAAAACATGGAGACCTGGGAGAAGGGTTGGAATCTGGGGGGAGCATGCGCTGTTATAGCAGAAATAAGGGAGAGACAAGACAGACTGGTGGGTGGAAATCAAATCAGTATCTTAGATGTCTGTATACTAATGCGAGAAGTATGGGGAATAAGCAGCAAGAACTCAAAATGCTAGTAAATAAACACAACTGTGACATAGTTGGCATCACAGAGACTTGGTGGGATAATATGCATGACTGGAATATTGATATAGAAGGGTACAGCTTGCTCAGGAAGGACAGGCAGGGAAAAAGGGAGGAGGTGTTGCCTTATATATTAAAAATGCATACACTTGGACTGAGGTTGAGATAGAAATAAGAGGCAGACTTGTTGAAAGTCTCTGGGTAAGAATAAAAGGGGTAAAAAAGAAGGGTGATGTCATGGTAGGAGTCTATTACAGACCATCAAACCAGGAAGAAGAGGTGGATGAGGCTTTTTTTAAACAACTAACAAAATAATCCAAAGCACAGGACTTGGTGGTGATGGAAGACTTCAACTACCCAGACATCTGTTGTGAAAATAACACAGCAGGGGACAGATTATCCAACAAGTTCTTGGAATGTATTAGAGACAATTTTTTTATTAAAGAAGGTGGAGAAAGCTACTAGGAGAGAGGCTGTTCTAGATTTGATTTTGACAAATAGGGAGAAACTGGTTGAGAATTTGGAAGTGGAAGGCAGCTTGGGTGAAAGTGATCATGAAATGGTAGAGTTCATGATTCTAAGGAATGGTAGGAGGGAGAACAGCACAATAAAGACAATGGATTTCAAGAAGGCAGACTTTAACAAACTCAGAGAGTTGGTAGGTAAAATCCCATGGGAAGCAAGTCTAAAGGGAAAAACAATTGATGACAGTTGGCAGTTTTTCAAAGAGACATTATTAAGGGCACAAGAGGAAACTATCCCACTGTGTAAGAAAGATAGGAAATATGGCAAGAGACTGCTTTGGCTTAACCAGGAGATCTTCAATGATCTAAAACTCAAAAAAGGGTCCTACAAAAAGTGGAAACTTGGTCAAATTTTAAAGGATGAATTTAAACAAATAACACAAGCATGTAGAGACAAAATTGGAAAGGCCAAGGCACAAAATGAGATCAAACTAGTGTAGCCCTGAGGATTAATCTGTTGGTCTGTATAAAATGTCTTTTTGATAAAAGTGTGTAGGCTGCATAGATTAATAGAATTTGCAATAGCTATAAATGCAAGATACCTAGAAGCTTCTAAACCAGACATCCTGGCCTATTTCCTCTGTGATGCTGAAAGCAACCTTTAAGACCCTTACTCAGAAAAGTGATACTAGGAAACAAACCTACGCAAATTGTCTAGGGACTTTCTGAATATCTGCAAACCTTTCACCTAGTTAGGGTAAAAAGGAGGGTATTTTTGACCACAAATGTAACACATACACCCGCAGATGCGTCATTTAATACGTACACAAAGGTCAGCCTATGAAAACAGGTACCCTCACCTTTCCATGGGGGAAAGACAAATTTGGGCATAAAGGGAAGGATTTTTACCTATAAAAGGTGTGATAATCCACCATTAGGGCAGGCGATACATCTCTCTGTTTCCTGGTCGTCTCAACCTGCTTCGAAGCCTTTTCCTCCACGCTGTCAATACTAAGTCGTAGTATTAATTCTTTTCAAAGTTGTGAGTATGAAATAATTCTTAATTTCTACTTCACCTCTAAGGCATCTATGCTAAGAAGGGTTTAATTCATAACCAGTTTCTTTATAACTATACTTCCTCTAGCAGAGGTGTGAAATTCACTTTAGTACTCTTTGCTGCAGAGTGCATTTAGAACTGTATAATATCATATCATATCTCTTAAAGAACTGTGATATTTTGTAACTTTGTAATCTCATACTGCTTTTAACATTTTACATTTACTTCTTGTTTCATTGATTTTAAATAAAAGGTCTTGTTTGACTAAACTTTGTCTCAGTGTAATTCCTGTTATTCCCCAATCTCCTTGTATTAAATTCTGTGAAGCCTGATTCAAGACGAACTTTTATCTTCTGATCACACATATTGGCGAGCCATACCCATATTATTAATATCTATTAATTATTACTAACATTCTTAATTAATTAGAAAATTAAGTATTAAATAAACCTAAATTAAGTGGATAAATTCCACTGTCCCTACTAACCCTCCCCAAATCAGGCAACAGACTGGCGAGCCAGCCAGGAGGAGATTTAAGGAGTGTGTGACAGGAATTTCAGGGAATTTCAGACTTTTTCTTTGAACCGTAAGTAAATAGTTAAAATTTCAGTAAAACTCTGAAATCTTACTCTTAAACCAGAGACGACTTCCTGTGGTTATTGCTGCTGGCAGCACGCCCAGTATTTCCGTTTTGTATTGTGGTTAAGCAATCTTAAGGTCTTTACTTTCACTTTTGCCTAAAGGTTTTGTATTGATAACTGAATATTAAAGTAATATTGTTTTAAAGTGATAAGCGCGCACAGAAAGGGGTTTTTATATGTTGAAGAAGTTAATGAATGGTACCGAATAAAATAATTCGCAGTAGCATCTGGATCCGATGACCCACACTAGTGGTGGCGGGGAGTTAATAAAGCAAGGTATTCATAGCCGCCAGAAAGGCCGCAATCAGTCAGAACTTGAATAGTTCAAAGATACCTTATCTTAGTCCCATTAACTCTTCCGGACTGCACCTCTGATCCGTCTGCCTCAGTATTCCCCGATATTTGGCAGGTCCCGACAGAGGGGAAAGACCTCTCGATCTGCTATAAGCCATCAAGAGAAGAGAGAAGAGAGTATCCCCACTCCCTCTATTTACTTGGGACTTTTATGATACAGTGTTTAAACCAGTGTTAAGGGGTTATATTCCTGTTGTTTCTGTAAAAGGGACGCCTTTTTGTGTATCAGAAGTAAATCAACAGAGGATTGATTCTAGTGAATATACTAGATTCTAGTGAATATACTAGGAAAAGAAAGAGATGAATTCTCTATTTCGTAGTAAGAGTGTTAAAAGTGAAGATAGCACAGGAGTGGAGTGTGTTGGAATTTCTAGCAGTTTAGCCTTGGAAAACTTTGCTAGGAAATATATTCAGGAACATGGTGGAGGTTTGGAGCAGCTGAGAAATAGTGGAATGATTTCTGAGCAGAGAAACCCATGGGGTTTTGTGAGTAATGTATTTGAGGATGAAACAGAGCAGAAAAAGAAAAGAGCTAAGGTGGTGAAGGGAATAGCTGTTGAATGCTTGCTTGTAGCTTGTAGTTCATTGGGAAAGAAATTGGATAAAAAGATGGAGTTACTCAGGGAAGTTCAGCAGATGCTGGTAGCCTATAGAGTAGACCGTGGTCGGCTGTTGGAAAAGATTAAAGAACTAGAAAAGGGAGAAGATAGAGCAGAGGAAGTTGAAGAATTGATTCCCATTCCTATTGGTATGGTGGACCCGACAGAGGTAGAAAATCATATTGGACCAGTGACTAGAAGTAAAACAAGAGAATTAGTTCAAGCAGACACAGTACCTTCAGAAGCGAATCTTGAATCTGTAGAGTCAGAAGAGGAAATTGGCAGTGCAGAGAAAACTGACAGTCTGCCGATAAGAGACGGAAGTTCTGAAGTGACAGTTCAGGAGGCGGAGATAAGTGTCACAGTCAGTGAAGCAGTTAGTGACACAAACAGAGAAGCAGAGAAAGAGGAAAAGATCTCTACTTCTGTAGAGACAGCTTCTGTGAGTGAAGAAGCGATACCTTTACAATCGGTCATTGTTCAAGGGTTAGAAGAGGCCGTATCACAGGTAACACAGGTAGCTAATGCATGTGATGTAGTGATCTCTAAGTTACAAAAAGAGCTACAACAACAAGCAGGGAATAGAATTCCTGCTCCTCCACCCAATGTTACATTAGCACCATATAGAGTAGAAAATCCAGTCCCTTTGGGTGGACATTTATTGGCATTCGGGCAATCAACATTGCCTAGACCCCAGGAATTTCGTGGGTCCTCTACACCCCCGTGGTATATGCTGGTATCACCTAGTGTATCAGTAGAACGCCCTACCACGCCAGACTTTAGTGGACTAAGGGATGTCCTGCGTCAGTGTGGAGACACTTTGAATGTAACCCATAGACATTTCATGGAAAATTATCCTAGATACCCAGGATTATCTCCAGTGGAAAGTTTTGATGGTTCAGATGAGGAAAATGTGAATCCAGGTAGAAGGAGGCAAGGAATAGAAATTGTAGATTTAAGCTCAGGTGAAAGCTCAGATGAAAGCTCAGATTCAGATCCAGAAGAAGGAACGGCAGGTTCCAACTCTGATTGTCCTGTAGCAGTTGTTACAGATATTAAAACCTTAGACCTGGTAGCTAAGCAAGTAGGAATGATGGAGGATTCTTCAGTTGCTATGCATGCACAACGTGTGCAGGAGACAGCAAAAGTGTTTGGCTTACCAAGGGAAGATTGGGTTAAAATCTTACAACTCACAGTGAATCGAGCATTGTGGAGTACTTTGCCACTTAAGTTTAGGGTAGGAGAGAAAAGTTTTCAAGAGACAGTAGCCCTATTGGAACATAACCAGCACCCAGGGCAAGCTGGAGTAGCAATTCTGTCTAACCTAAAGCAGAAACCTAATGAAACTCCACATCAGTTTCATTTGCGGTTGAGTGCAGCAGTCATATCAAAGAGGAAACAGATGAACTGCCATATATCAGTCTGTTAGTTAATAATTCTCTTCCTCAGTTAAGAGAAATGGTTAATATGCATATCACTGATGATATTTCTTTAAAAAGAACATTAGCCTTATTGGCTAAAGCACATGCACAGGGAGGCTCTAAATTAGGTCGGCGTGGAGCCCCGGTTACAGTACTTCAGGAACCACAAACTAATCCTACGGTGAGGATTGAGGGACCTCAACCTCAGCCAGGATTAGGACGAGGAGTTCCTAAATTCTCTAAGTATCAACGCTGGCAAAATGACCCTAACCCACGTAATAACCCTGGACCTTCGAGTGGCCAGGCCCCTCGACAGGGTTATGCGTTTGGATCCTATGCAGGAGCCCGGGATCGTGTTCCTTTCTTTTCAGATGCTGCACAGAACAGTTCACGTCTGCAGAGACCTAAATCACTGCCTTTGCACAAAACTGAGGACTCAGTTGTGAAAATGTTTAAGACAGTGCAACAGACGCTTGAGGCTCAACGACGGGCTATCCGAGAACTTCATGCCCGTGTGAATGAGCTGATGATGATGGAAGGCCAAGGCTCAGCAACCTTGAACCGTCCAGTGGCCTCCGTCGATCCATCCCCTTTTCCCCAGTGGACAGCCACTCCTCCAGAATTGGCTGCCTCTGAGGAGATAGAGGAGGAACCCCTTGATTATCTGACAGCATATGCTGCATGACTACAAACAACCCCGAGTGTAGTCATAACCCCGTTAGGCAGAGATACAAGTGGAAGACCCACAATATCTGCAGTGATAGAGGGACTAGACAGGAATCTCATTATAGATACTGGAGCAGCAATCAGTATTCTCCATGTCGAGGATCCTAGATCCTCTCCTCTATCATCAGGATGTACCAAGACACTTGCAACTTTTGCAAGTAATCAGGTTACTACCACACTTTCTACACCCCTTGAAGTACAAATAGGTCACCTAAGAAAGAATCATACTTTTGCATTAATGAAGTTAGCAGACCCAAATAATTCCTTATTGGGAACTGATTTCTTATACAAACAGGGATGTGTTCTTGATTTGTGTAACCAATTATTGTGTCTTTCAGTAGAACAGGAAAAGGATGACTCTCCAGTAGTCATACCTGAGTGTGGCATGGTATCTCCAGTGGAGGACTCTGAACCTGAAGGGTATGATTTGGACAAAATAGTGGCTAAACATGCAGACCAACCTGAGTTACAGGCATTACTGTACAAACATGCAGATGCCTTTGCTAAACACAAACATGACTGTGGATGCATGGCCATCACTATTGTGGTGGAAGGAGGAGAAATTTCAGCCCAAAAACAGTATCCTTACCCAGAACAAGCAAATCCATACATAGAAAAGACTATTAAGTTTTTACTGTCCAACAGGGTAAAAGATGGGCAAGTTTCAAATGCTCGCCTTGCTCACTGGGCATTATTACTGCAAGGGAAAGATATTGCAGTCAAACCTATTAGGACACCATCCTTGTTACCAACAGCTCTATTGTATCAGGGAGAGCCACACAAGTGTCCCAAGTTTGATCAATTGGATCTAAGGGGGGAGGAAAAACAAAAGCTCTTTCAACCTTTAATCCAGGAGACAGATCCCATTAATAGGCATAAATTCTTTGTTGATGGTTCTAGTTATTACCATCAAGGCAAACCCTATACTGGGTTCGGAATCTATGCAGTTCCCCCTGAGGGGAAAGGAGAGCCTTGGGAAAAGGCATATTCATGCACTCCACATTCGGCTCAATATGCAGAATTAGCTGCAGTGGCTTGTGTGTTGGAGTACTGTGTGCAGTTCTCCATCACCACCACATACCAAGATATCTGTCTGTTTTCAGACTCTGCATGGGTATGCAATTCTCTCACAGAGTTCCTACCATATTGGGAAACAAATGGTTTTACATCTTCTGATGGCACACCTATTAGGTATGCATCACTGATGAGATACATCCATTGGTTAACAGTAATAGTTACTGTTTCAGAGCGGCCAATCAAAATAAAAAAAGTAAAAGCTCACTGGAAATTAGATCCTTATGCTATGGAAAATGAGAAAGCTGATAAATTGGCCCGTGAAGGAGCCCGATCAGGAGAATTTTGGGAAAGTAAGGATCAGGAGTATTCTGTTATTACCCCTAATCCTAAATGTCCTGTAGCTGCAACTAAATTGGTACAACCCAATATACCAGATCTAAAAGACATGCAAAAATTGGATAAGGACATAATAAAAGTAATTTTAGAGCCTTCCAAAATAGACAAAGAGGGATCACTAACAATAGACCCTTTGTACAAACGACATGAACAGCAGTTACAAGTCGTAGATGGAGTTCTCATGTATACAGGAGGTCCTTTCCCTGTGTGGGTAGTTCCAGCTCACCTACGAAGGGAAATGATGTACATGGTCCATGACACTCCTACAGGAGGACATCAGGGAGTGGACAAAACTGTCCAACGTCTTGCATCTGTAGGGTGGTGGCCACTTCTTAGGATGGATGTGCAACAATATTGTGAAAATTGTCTGGCATGTGCCCAAGCTAATCCTACTCCATCCAAAAGAAATGCGCCACTAAGATCCCAGGTGTATGAAGATCCGTGGATGGCTTTGCAGATTGACTTTGTAGGTCCTTTGCCAAGGACTCAAAGAGGTAACCAATATCTATTGGTGATTATCGATCCTTTCTCAAAGTGGATAGAGGCATTTCCTCTTAAAGCCAATACTGCAAAAGCCACTGCCAAGGTCTTGGTAGAACAAGTCTTCTCTCGCTGGGGGATCCCTGCAAAGGTAGAATCAGACCAGGGATCACATTTTACAGGACAGTTCTTTAGGGATTGTCTTAAATTGATGGGAGTCCCGCAGAGACTACACATCCCATACAGACCACAGTCATCTGGGATGGTGGAACGAACCAATCGGACTATAAAAGTGATGTTGAGGAAACTGGTTGATGCCAATGGACGTAACTGGGACACCCTCATGCCTTTAATTTTAATGGCATTGAGGGCAACACCGGCTGCATCTACTGATAAAACACCTTTTGAAGTGATGACAGGCCGAACAATGAGATTACCAGAACATTTAATTTGGCAAGCTAGTGGCACTCAATTAGAGGGAATAAAAATGGATACCTACCTGCAAAATCTGCAAAAACATTTAAATCACATTCACTTGCAGGTGGCTGCTAAATTGGGAAAATCCAGACGTAAGGCAAAGGCTTACTTTGACAAAAACCAGAGAGAGAATACTTGGGAGGTAGGAGATCAAGTAATGTTATTGTCATATAAGTCACTGGAACATGGGTTGTGTAATCGATGGATTGGACCTTTCCAAATCATTGATAAACTCAGTTCAGCAGTATATAAGATCAGAGTAACAGGAGGAAAGCATAATAGAGACAAGATTTATCATGCTAACCAATTAAAGCTGTATCGATCGTCCAGGTCGCAGGAGCAACTTCCTCCTCAGGACTTAAGTGATCAGACGAAATCGCAACAACTGGAGCCCAGCAGTTTGCAACCATGAAATTGACATTGACATTTTTGACTTATTACACCCTTATTGTTGCTCTAAGGGTAGGACTATGCCAAAATATTAAGTCTGAAACCGAACTATTGCAACCCCAGGAAACCAGACGACCGGATCGCACTCAGTTGTCTGAGCCCAAGCAACAGAACATACCAACAAAGAAGGAACGGACTATTATACTTAATCCAGAACTGGTCAACAACCCGATTCAACAGGTTAAGGGAATTCGGGGGGAGGATGTTACTTTTGAATATTAATTAGTAGAAGTAACTGCACTACCCTCTAGTGGTTGGAAAAAGATGTGTTAATTGCTTTTAAAGTTAATTGCTTTAAACAATGATCAGAAAAGAGATCAGCATTTGGGGAAAGAAATTATATGTTCTGCATATGGGGAATATGTTGTAAGCACAATTACTGATGCATTGCGATCCTTAAAATTAGGAGAAGTCCCTGACTTAATTAAGGATGAACAACTAATAAGTTGGTATTGTCCTAAATGTTTTCAAAAGCTGGAAAAGGAAAGATCCACTTGTTTGGATACATGCCAGCATTTGTCAGTGGGTGCTATGAGAGAGATAGGATCTGTGACACCTCACCCCAACCGAGACAGTTGTTCTCTTACAAAAGATTGTATGATGGCACGGTCTTTGTATGTCTCATTCACGGTCTCGTTACCAGTGTTTGACCCAGACAGAGATGTGTACAGGCAATTGGCTGCTATCCATTATATAGGTCACCTCGAAGATGACATCTACAGGTAATGCACCTCCCCTGGTAGTCTATCACACTCCAACTCAGACTTGGAAGGTACCACAGATGGCCTGTTGTTCTGAAAAGGGACCCCAGTATATCTGTAGGTGTAATGTGTTTGAAACAGACACTGTTTTGTGTGGACTACAGGGAGAGAAAGCACAGAATTCATCATCGTCATGCCTGGTGAGGCTGACCACATGGAAGACTCCGATGGAGAGGGTGACCTATGCTGGAAGGAACCAATTTTGCCTGGTTACCAATCAAAAGAGGTACCAGTATGGTCCCTTGGAGTGTCCTGTCACAGAGCCAAATTTCTGTTTTACCCCAGAGCAAACCACGGTAATAGGAAATCAAGTTATTTCCCCTATTCCTATTTTTGAGAACATGACCATTATTCAGTCTAACCCTGATTACCAGAATTTAACTATTCAAAATACACCTACTTTTCTGTCTTATATTCCACCATTAGGGTTGCAACTGAAATCCTTAATGACTCGTAAAGAGACTCACCTCATTCAAATTACTAACAATATGGATGAAGCCCAACAAGTTATTACCCAATTAATGAATGAAGGGAATGAGCCTGTAACAACTTCCAGAGAAAATTTCGGATTAGAAGTATGGATAGTTATCCAAGGAATTGGGATTATGATTAATTTCCTTATGTTAGGTTATATGCTGTATAAATGCAACAAACCCAAGCCAAAAACTAGGCAGAGACCTAGACAGTCACCCAGACAATCCCCTAAACAAATGCACAGACGAGCACCATCTGGGGATAAAGATGAATATATATACATGGTGCCCATTCCTGATACCTACCAAAATTTGCCCAGGTATGAAACTAAAAAAGGCCCCACAGATAGTAAGTCCTAGGTGACGGGGTTTCTTTATGTAAACCACCCCGTCAAAGGGGGGCGTGTAGCCCTGAGGATTAATCTGTTGGTCTGTATAAAATGTCTTTTTGATAAAAGTGTGTAGGCTGCATAGATTAATAGAATTTGCAATAGCTATAAATGCAAGATACCTAGAAGCTTCTAAACCAGACATCCTGGCCTATTTCCTCTGTGATGCTGAAAGCAACCTTTAAGACCCTTACTCAGAAAAGTGATACTAGGAAACAAACCTACGCAAATTGTCTAGGGACTTTCTGAATATCTGCTAACCTTTCACCTAGTTAGGGTAAAAAGGAGGGTATTTTTGACCACAAATGTAACACATACACCCGCAGATGCGTCATTTAATACGTACACAAAGGTCAGCCTATGAAAACAGGTACCCTCACCTTTCCATGGGGGAAAGACAAATTTGGGCATAAAGGGAAGGATTTTTACCTATAAAAGGTGTGATAATCCACCATTAGGGCAGGCGATACATCTCTCTGTTTCCTGGTCGTCTCAACCTGCTTCGAAGCCTTTTCCTCCTACGAACGCTGTCAATACTAAGTCGTAGTATTAATTCTTTTCAAAGTTGTGAGTATGAAATAATTCTTAATTTCTACTTCACCTCTAAGGCATCTATGCTAAGAAGGGTTTAATTCATAACCAGTTTCTTTATAACTATACTTCCTCTAGCAGAGGTGTGAAATTCACTTTAGTACTCTTTGCTGCAGAGTGCATTTAGAACTGTATAATATCATATCATATCTCTTAAAGAACTGTGATATTTTGTAACTTTGTAATCTCATACTGCTTTTAACATTTTACATTTACTTCTTGTTTCATTGATTTTAAATAAAAGGTCTTGTTTGACTAAACTTTGTCTCAGTGTAATTCCTGTTATTCCCCAATCTCCTTGTATTAAATTCTGTGAAGCCTGATTCAAGACGAACTTTTATCTTCTGATCACACATATTGGCGAGCCATACCCATATTATTAATATCTATTAATTATTACTAACATTCTTAATTAATTAGAAAATTAAGTATTAAATAAACCTAAATTAAGTGGATAAATTCCACTGTCCCTACTAACCCTCCCCAAATCAGGCAACACTAGCTAGGGACATAAAGAGTAACAAGAAAACATTCTACAAAGACATTAAAAGCAAGAGGAAGACCAAGGACAGAGTAGGCCCATTACTCAAAGAGGGGGATAAGACAATAACAGAAAATATGAAAATGACAGAGGTGCTTAATGACTTCTTTGTTTTGGTTTTCACCAAGAAAGTTGTTGATGATTGGACGTCTAACAGTGAATGCCAGTGGAAAATGAGATAGGATCAGATTCTAAAATAGGGAAAGAACAAGTCAAAAATTACCTAGACAAATTAATAATTGGAGATATACCTATCTCCTAGAACTGGAAGGGACCTTGAAAGGTCATTGAGTCTAGCCCCCTGCCTTCACTAGCAGGACCAAGTACTGATTTTTGCCCCAGATCCCTAAGTGGCCCCCTCAAGGATTAAACTCACAACCCTGGGTTTAGCAGGCCAATGCTCAAACCACCAAGCTATCTCTCCCCCAACAGCTTCAAATCACCAGGGCATGATGAAATGCATCCTAGATTACTCAAGGAGCTGACTAAGCAGATATCTGAGCCATTAGCAATTATCTTTGAAAAGTCATGGAAGACAGGAGACATTCCAGAAGACTGGGAAAAGGCAAATATAGTGCCCATCTATAAAAAGGGAAATAAGGACAACCCAGGGAATTACAGACCAGTTAGCTTAACTTCTGTAGCCAGAAAGATAAACAGTCAGTTTGCAAACACCTAGAAGATAATGAGGTGATAAGTAACAGCATGGATTTGTCAAGAACAAATCATGTCAAACTAACCTGATAGCTTTCTTTGACAGGGTAACCAGCCTTGTGGATAGTGGGGAAGCAGTACACATGGTATATCTTGACTTTAGTAAAGCCTTTGATACTGTTTCACATGACCTCATAAACAAACCAGGGAAATGCAACCTAGATGGAGCTACTATAAGGTGGCTACATAACTGGTTGGAAAACTGTTCCCAGAGAGTGGTTATCAGTGGTTCACAGTCATGCTGGAAGAGCATAATGAGTGGGGTCCTGCAGGGATCAGTTCTGGATCTGGTTCTGTTCACTAGCTTCATCCATGATTTAGATAATGCAATAGAGAGTACACTTACTTATAAAGCTTGAAGACAATACCAAGCTGGGAGGGGTTGCTTTGGAGGATAGGATTATAATTCCAAATGATCTGGACGAACTGGAGAAATGGTCCTAAGTAAATAGGACGTCATTCAATAAAGACAAATGCAAAGTATTCCACTTAGGAACGAACAATCAGTTGCACACATACAGAATGGAAAATGACTACCTAGGAAGGAGTACTGCGGAAAGGGATCTGGGGGTCATAGTGGATCACAAGCTAAATACGAGTCAACAGTGTAACACTATTGCAAAAAGAGCAAACATAATGCTGGGATGTTGTAGCAGGGTGCTTATCTGCTCCAGCCCTGACAAGGTAGAAGCCAGCTCTGAGAGAGGGCTCGGGGCTAGGAGAAAAAGCCCAAGCTGATTGGGGAAGGAGCTACGGCTGGGCCACTCCCCAATCAGGGCAGCTGGGCCTTATACGAAGGCCAAGGCAGCCAGAAGCTGAGCAGAGTCTCTCCTCTAGCTGTGGAGGGAGACTGGCCTGGCTGCAGGGGAATAAGAGGGTACCTGGGAGTGAAGCAGGGCTGGGGAAGAGTCAGAGGAGCAGGGGAGCTCCAGCCTGATGACTCCCAAGGCTGCAGGGCCTGGTCCCAGGCCCATAGAGGTCCCGGGTGGTAGAAGAAGGCAGCCACTGGGAGACAGTCATTATCACTCCAGTGCTCTGGATTGTCCTTCAGCTAGCCTCTGGCTATTGGATAATTGGCTCCATTAGTCATGATGGTTTTGACCTTCAAGGTGTCTTTCTGTGCCTCCAAGGATGTAGGCCATCTCTTTTGTGATTTTATGCCTCTGTTAAAACTCACCTGTACTGACATCCACCTGGTTGAATTTCTGTCTTTCATAGTGTCTGACTTTGTGGGTGTGGTTCCATTTCTACTCACCCTGGCTTCCTGCCATAGGAGCCTCTTGACCATCCAAAGGATCCCTTCCAACTCAGGGAAGAGAAAAACTCAGGGAGGTGCTCCTCACACCTCCAGATTGTTTCTATTTCCTATGGGTCCATCCCTGTTGTCTCTGGGGCCTCTGTAGAAACCAGTCACCAAATGTAAACAAGGTTTTCTTCCTGCTCCACACAGCAATATCTCCCACGTTTATCCCCCTCATCTACAGCCTGAGGAACAAGGAAGTCAAAGATCCCTGGGAAGGGCCAGAAGCAAAGCAGTGACTTTCCTAAAGAAGAGCAGTTTCCCATAAAGTCACGGGAGTCAGAGAGGAATGAGGACCTCAAATGTATTGAATATTCAGTTCAATTGCTGTGGAGCTGATCAACCTTACCCAAATCCAATGGGACCTGACTACAAGTTCCTGTTGCTTTGGGGTACAGGACCCAGTTACAGATGTCAGGTTTGGTTGGGTGTGAAAACTCACATCGTAAGACAGTGCGACCCAGCTGCCACTCCTCCTCCAGCCCAGCCCCCTCAGAACTGGCACATGGAGGCAGGGGCCGGTGGGGTTGGTGGAGAAGTGGACACTGGGCAGCACCACATCATTTTGGGGATAGGGAGGAAGGCTGTTTCCCCTCCAGGGCAGGAGCTGCTGCCAGTTCTGCAAACACAATAGTAGGCAGGGGTAGCAGGGAGCCAGGCAGGCAGCTGTTGGTGGTGGTCAGGGCAGGGGAGTGGGGACAACACAGCTCCCGGACCCCACTGCTCCCTCAACCTTCTGTGTGTGTCTGAGGCCAAGGTAGGGGCCTGCTCCAATGCCCCCACCACATCCACCTCTGCCAGAGACCCGGGCACTGCCAGAGCTTCCTCTGCACCCCAGACTCCTTGGTACGAACCATAGTGACTGCTCAAGGCAGCCTGAACCCAATGGTATCTGACTATATGTGCTGGGCTTGGGTCATGTCAGGCCTGAAAACAACTCAACACTCACGAGCTGGGGTCAGGCTCAGATAGGCTGTGCTCTAGGCAAGTTTGGGCTTGGCTTTAAAAGTAGGTTTGAGCAGATCTCTATATTGGAGACCCCATGTAGCATGCGGTATTTGGAAACATTTACAAGTTGTATGTCACAGTTACCTTTCTGCACTTTCATTACGTGTTTCTTTATGGAAATTAAGAAAGGAAGAAAGAAATTGGAACTTTTCTCCAGAGTGTTTTGTCATTAAAGCTCTACCAAACTATTAACCCTCTTGAGGGTCACTTGTTAATTTTGTTTATGCAACTGGTATTTCAAAATGGCAGCTGGGGGAGTTATTATGTCTTTTCAGTGATGGAGTCAAAGCAATCCACAAAAGGGTCAGGAAGAAAACCATCACAATGACGTAATCATTAGTGAATGGGGAAAAGGCATATCACTAGGTAGTAGTGTCTCTAAAATGTTGCAAGTTGACAACCATGTCCCAGCTTCTCAGCATTCGAAGGACCGTCTGGAAAGGAGTGCCAGGGACACGTGAGTTGCCTGTGCTGTCTTATGACTATTATACGTTCAATGTGTTTGATCATTATTGTGTGGCTTGCTATATGGCTTCCAGGAGGCTAATTCCAATAGGACCAGAGGCCACATGGGCTGGGAAGCAGACTATAGTGCCTGGTATCTCCCTGTTCTCTGGTGCTTTAAGGACAGTACTGGTGTCAGTGACCTTGAAGTGTTACCTCCAACACGCTGGGTTCAGCCCTGGGGTTGGTAACTGCAGTCAGGAGGACCAACAGGTGGGAAAGTGAAACAAGGAGCTTTGGGAGCAGTAGAAAATCAGAGCCGCTGGAGATTAGGAGTGAGAAACACAGAGGCTGCAGGAGTCCAGAACATTCCCCCGAGAACCAGCAGTCTGGATGAGCTAAGCCTACCTACACTTTAGGTCAGACAGATGCATCTTTACTGTTCATCTTTTAAACAACCCCTCTGTATCTTATTACCCTTTGATGCCTGCTGTTCAGATGCTTGATGTCCCAAAGCCTGGTTTGGGTCACTATGTTCGTCCGGTCACAGTTCCCATGGGGACATATTGCAAGGGCAGAGGAACCTAGTTAGGGCTGCTAAGCACTCACAGCTGGTAAACAGGTGCTGCAGCTCAGGACAGGGTCTAAAGAGAGGGAGAATTGCAGGTTTCCACCCCGGAGAGGTAAAGGCTCAAGGCCTCTCATCCGCACTGATGTATGCCTCTCCCTTCCTTCCTAAGTCACAAAATAAGAGCTTCTATTGTAGAATTGGGGAAACTGAGGCAGAACATGGGCAGTGACATCCTCAAGACCATCAAGCTGGTCAGTGACAAAGCCAGGAATAGATCCCTGCCTGCCAGAATTTCAGAGCAGTGGTCAGTCCCCCTGGATCATACTGACTCTCAGGAAACTATCATAGGATAATTGATGTTAGGGATACAAGAGACATATTAGGCCACATAATCGTAGATTTCAAGCTAGAAGTAACCATCATGATCATCTAGTCTGAGCTCCTGCCTAACAAATGCTAGAGGAGTTCACCCAATAATTCTTGCATCAAGCCCAGGGGTGGCTCTAGGAATTCCGCCGCCCCAAGCAGGGTGGCGCGCTCTGGCGGTCGCCGGTCCCGCTGCTCCGGGGGACCTCTTGCAGACGTGCCTGCGGAAGGTCCGCTGGTCCCGCGGCTCTGGTGAACCTCCCTCAGGCATGCCTGCGGATGCTCCACCGAAGCCGCGGGACCAGCGGACCCTCCGCAGGCATTTCTGCGGGAGGTCCACCAGAGCTGCGAGACCAGCGGCCCCTCCGCAGTCATGCCTGCGGGAGGTCCGCCGGAGCCGCCTGCCGCCCTCCCGGCAAAATGACGCCCCAAGCGCACACTTGGTGCGCTGGGGTCTGGAGCCGGCCCTGATCAAGCCTATATCATGTGGTTGAGCTAGAACTTATTTTTTTTAGAAATAAACAGTCAGTCTTGATTTAAAGGCCCCAAGTGATGGAGTAGCCACTAGATTGCTTGTTGTTCTGATAGTTAGTCACACTCAATGTTGTAGCCTTTATGCTGAAATGTTCCCAAATAATATTAAGTAGTTAAGGATAAGGGTTCAATAAAACCCCACTTAGTTTTCAGGTTCAAGCATCTAGATTCGAGCCTTTGGATGTTAACTGCAGATCTCCACAATTTAGCAAGGCTACTCCTTTTATACTCCATTATAATACTAATTAACATTTAATTGCCCTTTACCATAATTATATTTCTGCCATCTTCTCATTGTCTCTTTACATTTCACATTACATAAATTAAGAACTTCACCAATGTCCTTCTCGTACTATCAATATACACCTCTACCCCCATATAATGCTGTCCTCAGGAGCCAAAAAATCTTACCGTGTTATAGGTGAAACCGCGTTATATTGAACTTGCTTTGATCCACCGGAGCACACAGCCCTGCCCCCCTCGGAGCGCTGCTTTACTACGTTGTAGCTGAATTTGTGTTATATCGGGTCGTGTTATATCAGGGTAGAGGTGTATGTAATATTTTAATAAAACCTTCTCACTGCTCAAAATCACTGATTAAAAACTTTGCTTAAACCGGTTATAACCAAACCATAATAGTAACAAAGCCCTGGGCCATGTCGTTGTTAACTCTTACTTTCCCATAGCACTCTGTCTCCAACTTATCTCTAACATTCTCACAGCAGCAACTTCAGTTTCCCATTCTCCTCGACACTTAGGCTGACTTAGACCCAAAATCTAACATCTACTTATTTCTTAACCTAACCACCCTCTAGACTACACCGTTAAAAAAACCCCTAACTTATTTGTAGCCTGAACTTCCAGCCATTTGATGTTTTTCATTCTTTTTCTGTCAGACTAAAAAGTCCTCTTTGATTAGAAATTTTCTCCCTATGTAGGTACTTAAAGATCTTGATCAAGTCCTCTCTTAGCTTTCTCCTCGTTAAGGTCAATAGACTGAGCTACCTGTCCAGTCCATCACCTTGGGGCCAAAGCAGCATTGTACCTTATTGTTCATGTGGATCTATATACATTTTATTATGTTCAGACTATGTATGCTGTAACTTGCAATCCTTGTAAGTCCATTTACTTGAGTAGGGTGGGTGATAGTTTGAGAAAGAGCAGATGTTTGTTCCCTGTATCTGCACGCTCTCATCTGCAAAGCCCTGATCACAAGTTAATATCCCAGCTGCTCAGGTCTCAATGTCACAGCTTATTTTAGCAGGGACACTTCTGCAGCCAGATCAAATGGAATGTGCTGTTTGGGGCTGGTGGCAAAGGTCTCTGACTGAAGAAATGGTTCTATAGATCCTGTTTCCTCTGAGCTAAACTGAGCCCAGGTCCTTGCACCTGCAGGGCAAAGGGATAGACTCATACTTCCATGCAGGCATTTTTCTAAGTGCTCATGTTATGTAGTTAAGCTCATATGTTGTGTTCCAACCCACCAGACTGGAGCTAAAGCATCAAGTCCTGTGGACCAAAATCTCAGTTATTTGAAAATCTAGGGCTGAAAATTTTCAATGGGATATTGGGGTTTTCACTTTTTAAATAAAAAAAAATTCAAAAATATCTCTTTTCAATGGAAAATTTCATTTTTTTCATCAAAATATTTTAAATGGGGTATAAAATAGGTGCCTACTGGGAGTTGTAGTTTGCTTCTTGTGTATCCGGCTCCTCTGTGGCTGGGATCTGCAGCTGGATTACACCTCCCATAATTCATCATGGTCTCTCATGCTGCATTATGGGAGATGTAGTCCAGATGAGGGATCCCAGCCCAGTGAGGAGAATGGGGACATGAGGAGTAAACTGCATATTCCACAAGGCACTTCAACTCCCATTTGTGTCCCGAATCTCTTTTCAAGTGTCTTGCTGAAAACTTACAGATTTCCATGAAAAATGTTTCAGAGCAGTTTTCCTAAGGCCATATTATGCCCGTACAGCTGTGCAAAGGCAGGGGGCTTTAAGAGGATGTGGAATGAGAAGTTTACTCATATGCATTGTTCATGTTGCTGAAAAAAATTATAGGTGGGTAACTCTGGATTTGCTGACACGTTGTCTTTGTTCCCTTTACAGAGTTAACTGAAAAGTGCCCTTCTGTGATGTTCTGGGATCATTTCAATGGATGTATTTGTAGTTGTTGAAATAGCTGCCATATTACATCAGGTCAGGTGAAAAAGCATGATATACTAAGGCACAGGTTTTCAAAGGTATTTAGGTGCCTAAAGATGCAGATAGGTGCCTAGCTGGAGTCACTAATGAAATTAAACAGGTCAAGGGTTGGATTTTTAAAGGTATTTAGGTGACGAGTAGGACTATTAAAAGCATCTAGGCACCCAACATCCACTGAAATCAGTGTGATTTAGGTCATGTGATTTAGGGCCTCTAGAAGAATAACTGAATCTTTAGGCCCTTAAACACTTTTGACAATCTGGCCTTAAGTAGATACTGAATGCAGTAAAAAGGGATGGAATAACAAGGATAATTTTACTTCCTTTCTTTCTTCCCTTCCAGGGAACACATGGCACAAATGCCATGGACAAATCACACATCCATCACCAAGTTCATTCTCCTGGGATTTGGGAACCTGAATGAAGTTCAGATTCTGCTTTTTGTGGTGTTTCTAGTGATCTACATTGTGACCTTGGCTGGGAACCTTCTCATTGTTGCTCTAGTTGTGGCTGATCAGCAGCTTCACACCCCGATGTATTTCTTCCTGGGGAACTTGTCCTTCCTGGAGACCTGCTACACCTCAGCGAGTGTCCCCAGATTGCTGGCTGGGCTCCTCGTAGAAGACAGGATAATCTCATTCAGGGACTGTATCACACAGTTATTTTTCCTCAGTGCTTTCGCTTGCATTGAGTGCTTCCTCCTTGCAGTCATGGCTTATGACCGTTACTTAGCCATATGCAACCCACTCAGCTATAACATTATGATGAACCTCGGGGTTTGCCTTCAGGTGGTATCTGCCTCCTGGATAACTGGTTTCTCAGCCACTGCTTTAGTAGTGGGGATGGTGCCCCAGCTAAGCTTCTGCAGCGCCAATGAAATTAATAATTTCTTCTGTGACATGGAGGAGCTGCTCAAATTGTCCTGTACAAAAAGCTCCCTAGTGGAAATGATTGTTCTGATCTCCTGCTCCCTGGTAACCCTGGCCCCTTTCCTCTTCATTGTTGTGTCTTACATTAATATCCTCTCTGCCATCCTGCGAATCGCCTCCTCTGCTGAGAGGCAGAAGGCCTTTTCCACCTGCGCCTCTCACCTGCTAGTGGTGAGTCTGTATTATGGGACCATCATTATCATGTATGTGGTGCCATCAGCAGAACGATCCCCGGCCTTCCATAAAGTTCTGTCTCTCATGTACACGGTCATCACCCCAATGTTCAACCCCATCATCTACAGTCTGAGGAACAAAGAGGTGAAGGGGGCATTCAGGAAAGTCGTGTTGCAGAATTTAGGCATAGTTTAAGCTGTCTTTTTCAGAGCAACTTATGGAAATTTGGCAGCCAACTCCCATTGGTAGATCAGTGCCTAATTTCTTCAAGCCACTTTGAATAACCTAGCCCAGATCTCAACAGAATTATGAAGATAGCCTACAATCTTAACAATGTCATTGATTGGGCCTTTCTTCTTGCCCAGCATCACTCAGGATTTCACAACACTGGGCCTGAAAAAAGTTATAGGCAGGAAGTTTGAGAAGAGATTTTGATCACTGGGGCCTTTATCATATAGCTGTGTTGGAAGTCTCTTGGCATGGTTGCAAAATGAAAGGTGGACACTAAACTTTGGTGCTTTAGATATTTCTAAGATCTTTGCTTTCCCTCTCAGTCTTTCCTCCACACATACAATAACAACTGCTCCCTCCTAGCTTTATCTTCACAGAGACACAGCCAGAAAAGCAGAATACTCAGAAAAAGCATTGTGCTTGACCAAGTATAAAAGGTTGGAAAGAGGGTAAAGGAGCTGTGAAGATATGTTTGAACTGAGTCCCTTTTCTCAGTCTGAAATAGCATTCCATCCTATAGTTCAGGCTCTAACTAATGCTTGACCAAATGTGACGTCTGGCTGATATTTTCAAATGAGCCTAAAGGAGTTAGATACCCACACCCAACTTCAATTTGGGTGCTTAATTCCCTTTGCTTCTTTTGGAAATCCCAGCCAGATATCAAGGCTATTGTGGATTTAGAAGTATTGGCCATCCCACAAGTTCAAGAAAATCTGTACTACAATGTGTATGAAAGAGCAAACTTCAGAACATCTGAAATCAGGCAGAGGAGGACAGTGGTTTGTGCAGATGGACACATATGCACATTTGTGTGTGTACACACATCAATTAATATAAACATTCTGGCATAGTCTGTGTAACCATTGCATTTATGGATCACTGTATATTGTCCACATCTGGTTCCAATCAGCGAGCATTTCCATTAGTAGATTTCTGAGGAAAGCTGTCCCACATTGACCTGAATTATACTGGTGTTTGGGGAAAGAATAGGTCTATTCGCTTCTGATTGCAAAACCTTTTGGGGATTGTTTTTCCCGTTCCAATTCAAAGATTTTCATAAGTACCATCAAAACGTTTAAACTTAGCCCATCACCATTATGGACAATTTTGTGTCTCCAAAGCTTTGTTCTTAGCAATGCCTGGTGTATCTTGAGTTGTTTTTCCGAAATGTAATTCCATTTGGTGAAACAGCCTAATGAGTCTCTGGGGAGGGGGAATGATTCACACCATGGTGAAGCCTAGTTTACCTTTCTGAACAATCATGATCTATTTTAATGCATGTCCCTTTGCCAAGAGTCATCCTTTATTTCAGTGTAGTCAGACCTCTTACACAGGTGGGCCACATAAGGCTAAGCACCACCTTGTGTGGACCAAACAGATTTTACATATTTTAATAAGATTTAAAGTCACCTGCATAGATGTATAGTTGAAGTTCAGCTTGTTTCATATGTATTTAGATAGAAAAAACCTATGTACAGTATTGTCTATTTACACACTTGTGTAAACTTAAATGATGTAAACATGATGACAAACACTAATGAACCGGTGGTTAGTACATTGTGTTGAAGCAGGCAGTGGGCCTAATCAGTGATGAGCTGCCAAAATATTAACAACAGGTTCCCTCCTCCTCACCCCACGAGGGGGTCGTGCCGCCCCCAGGGGGTCGTGCCCCATCCAACCCCCCATGTTCCTTGATGGCCCCCCGGGACCCTTGACCCATCCACCCCCCTTCCCTGTCCCCTGACTGCCCCCTGCTGCCCCATCCAACCCTTCCTCTCATTCCTGATGGCTCCCCGGGACTCCTGCTCCATCCAACCACCCCTTCTCTCTGTCCCTGACTGCCCCCCACTGCCTCATCCAACCCCTGCTCCTTCCTGACAGCCCCCCCGGGACCCTTGCCTCCATTCAATCCCCCTGTTCCCTGCCCTCTGACCACCCGACCCCTATCCACCCCCCCACAACCCACCAAACTCCCCTGCCCTTTTCCAACACCCCCTCCCTTCTGCCTGCCTCCTTACCACACTGCCTGGGGCCGGGGCTGGGTCTGCTCGACTGGGACCGGGACCGGCGCTGTGGGGCCCAACTCCCCGGGCTGGGATGGAGCCGCTCGGCCGGGAGCGGGACTGGGACCGGCACCACGGGGCCCAACTCGCCAGGCTGGAGCCGCTCAGCTGGGACCGGGACCGGCGCCGCGGAGCCCGACTCCCCAGGCCGGGCCGGAGCTGCTCGGCCGGGACCGGGACCAGCGCCATGGGGCCCAACTCCCTGGGCCGGGCCGGAGCTGCTCGGCCGGGACTGGTGCTGCAGGGCCTGAGCCGGGCTGGAGCCACTGGGGCCAGAGCCGGGGGTGCTTGGCCGAGACCAGCAGGGGCGCTGAGCCGGACTGGGCCGCACCGTACCTCCCTGGAGCTCTCCTCGCAGCCCCCAGCCCCAGCTTACCTGCCTGCTGCTTGTTTCAGGCTTCCCGCGAACATCTGATTCGCGGGAAGCAAGGGAGGGGAAGGAGAAGGAGGGTGGAGCGTTCAGGGGAGGAGGGGGAGGTGAGCTGGGGCCGGGGGTGGGGTGGACAGCTGCCCAAGATTTTGTTAAATTTAAAAGGCTTTTTAAGAACCGGTTATCCTGGAACAGCCGGTTCTAATAGGGTTTCTAAATTTAACAACCGGTTCCTGTGAACCGGTGCAAACCGGCTCCAGCTCACCACTGTCTAAGAAGACAAAGGAACTGCACACTGCAGATGTAGTCAGCCATCTTGTGGCAAGAAAGTGTGGTAAGAATCTTACCTTGAACCAGGACTGCAGTTTTGTTAAGTCCTAGTCACTAGGAAGTATTTTCCATTGGTATTTGCTTTCTTGTAACCATTTCTGACTTTATCCCTTATGTCTGAACTCACCTAAAACATCATGGGAGGCAGAATGAACTAGAGAACATCTATGGAGCTCATCTATGCCATGAGCTCCAGTCCTGAGGGAGAGTTGGAGGCAGGTAGGTGAAGGTGGCAGTGAGAAGAAACAAGGAGACCATGTTGAAGTGAGGGAGGCAGAAGGAGAAGGCTTCATGCCGGGCTTGCTCTGAAGGGATTCTCAGCATTATGGTCAAAAACTGACACAGTTATAAAGACAAGCCTATGTCTAACCATGCAGAAGAGCTGATCCACAACAATTACTCCACAAAAGGATATTGCAAATGTGCTCCCAGTATGCAGTGCAGAGTAGAGAATCCCATTGAACCAGGCATTGGCTGCCATTTGGACACAAGCTCTCCGGTGCCTCTTCAGAGGCCTGCCACACATCTGTGGCCACTGTAATAATGCAGATGAATGTGTCTGGAGGCTTTTCATGCCACTCTGAACTTCTTCTGAAGTTTAGGAGAGCTCTTGTTTCCTGACCATGCTTCACTTCCCAAAAGCGTTTTTGTCAAAACACACAAAGAAGGAGGATGAAAGAAATCTGGCTTGACTAGAGCTGTGCTCATATTATTAAGGACCCAGCTCCTTCCCAGGGGTACATTTGTTGAGCTCAGATGGTCGAGCCCCGCATGTCCGAGCAAAAGTCCCTGTGTCCAATGCAACACTTGGGCACAGCTCATTTCTCAGGAGACATGCAGGTGAGACCACGTGTGTTGTGAGTTCTAGGTTTAATTCCTGGGTTTGCTGCAGACTCACTGGATGAGATTGGCCCCATTGACTTCTCCCATAGTATTTCTCTTTGTGCGTTATTCTGTTATAAGCAGTTCTTAGGAGAGAAATCTGGGGCACCAAACCTTCCATCTCCTAAGCCCACATCACGAGAAGGGCCTTTCTTCCAGACACTTCCTAGCTGAGCAGTGCCTAGAGCAATTGCTCAGGCGCCTAATCTCCTCCCTTTGAAGTCAAGGTGTATTCGGCCATTTCTGATCTTTCATGACTTCAAATTGTTTTTAGGACCTGCAGTAGTTTCCTGATAAGTCCAATGGCTGTGCCAAGGCTAGAGCTGGTTATGGGCTAGTTACACCTCTGCCTACACTTTGGTGTCTCTGAAAGCACCTGACTCAGGTGTTGAGACTCTTGCCCTCATCTGACTGAGGATGGAATCTCACGTGCCTTCCACTCTCAGACTGGGATCTAGGTACTCTATCCCGCATACCAACTGCTTATCACCCTGCAGGCCCAACTGGGTTCTAGGCACCTGTGTTTCCTCACTCCAGGAACCTGTGACCAGTGAAATTGACCAACTGCAGCTTTCTGGGGTGAAGGGAGGGTTGAGGACAATTCCCTCTCCCTCCCCAATAATCTGTGAACATTGGAGAGAAGGGTTAACATAAGAACATAAGAACGGCCGTACCGGGTCAGACCAAAGGTCCATCTAGCCCAGTATCTGTCTACCGACAGTGGCTGATGCCAGGTGCCCCAGAAGGAATGAACCTAACAGGCAATGTTCAAGTGATCTCTCTCCTGCCATCCATCTCCATCCTCTGACGAACAGAGGCTAGGGACACCATTTCTTACCCATCCTGGCTAATAGCCATTTATGGACTTAGCCACCATGAATTTATCCAGTCCCCTTTTAAACATTGTTATAGTCCTAACCTTCACAACCTCCTCAGGTAAGGAGTTCCACGAGTTTACTGTGCGCTGCGTGAAGAAGAACTTCCTTTTATTTGTTTTAAACCTGCTGCCTATTAATTTCATTTGGTGACCCCTAGTTCTTGTATTATGGGAATAAGTAAATAACTTTTCCTTATCCACTTTCTCCACATCACTCATGATTTTATATACCTCTATCATATCCCCCCTTAGTCTTCTCTTTTCCAAGCTGAAGAGTCCTAGCCTCTTTAATCTTTCCTCGTATGGGACCCTCTCCAAACCCCTAATCATTTTAGATGCCCTTTTCTGAACCTTTTCTAGTGCTAGAATATCTTTTTTGAGGTGAGGAGACCACATCTGTACACAGTATTCGAGATGTGGGCGTACCATGGATTTATATAAGGCCAATAATATATTCTCAGTCTTATTCTCTATCCCCTTTTTAATGATTCCTAACATCCTGTTTGCTTTTTTGACCGCCTCTGCACACTGCGTGGACATCTTCAGAGAACTATCCACGATGACTCCAAGATCTTTTTCCTGACTCGTTGTAGCTAAATTAGCCCCCATCATATTGTATGTATAGTTGGGGTTATTTTTTCCAATGTGCATTACTTTACATTTATCCACATTACATTTCATTTGCCATTTTGTTGCCCAATCACTTAGTTTTGTGAGATCTTTTTGAAGTTCTTCACAATCTGCTTTGGTCTTAACTATCTTGAGTAGTTTAGTATCATCTGCAAACTTTGCCACCTCACTGTTTACCCCTTTCTCCAGATCATTTATGAATAAATTGAATAGGATTGGTCCTAGGACTGACCCTTGGGGAACACCACTAGTTACCCCTCTCCATTCTGAGAATTGACCATTAATTCCTACCCTTTCTTGCCTGAAAGGACCTTCCCTTCAGATTAATTTACGTAAGAGCCTTGGTGAGGGACCTTGTCAAAGGCTTTCTGGAAATCTAAGTACACTATGTCCATCGGATCCCCCTTGTCCACATGTTTGTTGACCCCTTCAAAGAACTCCAATAGATTGGTAAGACACGATTTCCCTTTACAGAAACCATGTTGACTATTGCTCAACAGTTTATGTTTTTCTATGTGTCTGACAATTTTATTCTTAACTATTTTTCGACTAATTTGCCCGGTACCGACGTTAGACTTATCGGTCTGTAATTGCCGGGATCACCTCTAGAGCCCTTTTTAAATATTGGCGTTACATTAGCTAACTTCCAGTCATTGGGTACCAAAGCCGATTTAAAGGACAGGTTACAAACCTTAGTTAATAGATCCGCAGCTTCACATTTGAGTTCTTTCAGAACTCTTGGGTGAATGCAATCTGGTCCCGGTGACTTGTTAATGTTGAGTTTATCAATTAATTCCAAAACCTCCTCTAGTGACACTTCAATCTGTGACAGTTCCTCAGATTTGTCACCTACAAAAGCCAGCTCAGCTTTGGGAATCTCCCTAACATCCTCATCCATGAAGACTGAAGCAAAGAATCCATTGAGTTTCTCCGCAATGACTTTATCGTCTTTAAGTGCTCCTTTTGTATTTCGATCGTCAAGGGGCCCCACTGGTTGTTTAGCAGGCTTCCTGCTTCTGATGTACTTAAAAACATTTTGTTATTACCTTTGAAGTTTTTGGCTAGCCGTTCTTCAAACTTCTCTTTGGCTTTTCTTATTACACTCTTGCACTTAAGTTGGCAGTATTTGTGCTCCTTTCTATTTGCCTCACTAGGATTTGACTTCCACTTTTTAAAGGAAGTCTTTTTATCTCTCACTGCTTCTTTTACATAGTTGTTAAGCCACGGTGGCTCTTTTTTAGTTCTTTTACTGTGTTTCTTAATTTGGGGTATACATTGAAGTTGGGCCTCTATTATGGTGTCTTTAAAAAGGGCCCATGCAACTTGCAGGAATTTCACTTTAGTCACTGTACCTTTTAACTTTTGTTTAACTAACCCCCTCATTTTTGTATAGTTCCCTCTTTTGAAATTAAATGCCACAGTGTTGGGCTGTTGAGGTGTTCTTCCCACCACAGGGATGTTGAATGCTATTGTATTATGGTCACTATTTCCAAGCGGTCCTGCTATAGTTACCTCTTGGACCAGCTCCTGCGCTCCACTCAGGATTAAATCTAGAGTTGTCTCTCCCCTTGTGGGTTCCCGTACCAGCTGCTCCATGAAGCAGTCATTTAAAGTATCAAGAAATTTTATCTCTGCATTTTGTCCTGAAGTGAAGTGTTCCCAGTCAATATGGGGATAATTGAAATCCCCCACTATTATTGGGTTCTTAACTTCCCTTAGCATTTCATCATCACTATTACTGTCCTGGTCAGGTGGTTGATAATAGATCCCTAATGTTATATTTTTATTAGAGCATGAAATTTCTATCCATAGAGATTCTATGGAACATGTGGATTCGCTTACGATTTTTACTTCATTTGAATCTACATTTTCTTTCACATATAGTGCCATTCCTTCCCCTGCATGACCTGTTCTGTCGTTCCGATATATTTTGTACCCCGGAATGATTGTGTCCCATTGATTGCTCTTAGTCCACCAGGTTTCTGTGATGCCTATTATATCAATATCCTCCTTTATCACAAGGCACTCTAGTTCACTCATCTTATTATCCGGTCCTTACATTATCCTCTTCCGTCCTCTGCTCCTGACTATAACCTGGAGATTCTCTATCATCAGACTCTCCCTTAAGAGAAGTCTGTGTCTGATCCACATGCTCCTCTGCAGCAGTCGGCTTGGGTTGATTTCCCAAGGGCCCTCCTTTATCTCAAGGTCTCCTTAGGAAACAGCCAGTTCTCCTTCTCCTGGGTCTCACAGGGTTTAGAAGTTCTCCCTCCCCAAGTTGGCCTGGTGCTCTATGGTTGGTACTTAAGAGAACCTGAGGGGCCTGGGTGGACCTCACTATTGGCTGTGGTTTTTGTGTGTTACAGGGATCCATTGCTACATGAGGCAAAGGGAATCCCTTGGGTGGGTGATTTAATGCAGGATTGTGGTTCTCCCTGGCTGATCCCTGAGTGTCTGAGAGGGGAGCCACGGGGTCAGTGGGCTGGGAAAGACATGCCCAGTTATTGCCTGACCAGATCCCAGATGGATTCCCTGGTCCCTGTAGAAGCACAGAGAGGGTGTGGGGGTTTCCCAGCACCACTGTGAGTCAGGAAGCAGAATAGCCCTGCCCTGGGGGTTGGATCAGGGACATGGTGAGCTCCTACCCTGGGCTGCATCACAGTGCCCTACAAATGCGGGTGGCAATGTCAGTGGGGTGGGCAGTGGGACCTGAGACCTCCACTGGGGGCAAAATAGGGTGATAACATCCCAGCCCCAGGATCTGGAGCATGACTGTGTGCAATCTGCCAAAGGCTCGTGCCGTGGACTTTGGGCAGATCTTCTCCAGGGGACAGAGAAGATCATTCTGGCAGGCATCAATGACCCCCTGCTGTCCATCAGCCAGGCTGGGCTAGTCCTAACCCTCTTCATCCTAGGGGAAGCTGCCAAGCTGAAGGGGACTGGATTGGCCTCAGATGGGACCCAGGGCCTGTCTCCTCTAGGCCCCAGAAAGTCACTTCCATCCCATTGCCATTTGCAGAGCTGCCCAGAGGGGGAGGCAAATGGGGCAATTGGCTCCAGGCCCCGGGCCCCACAGGGCCCCCCATGAGAATATAATATTCTATAGTTTTGCAACTTTTTTTTATGGAAGGGGCCCCCAAAATTGCCCCCTGAATCCTCTGGGTGGCCCTGGCCATTTCATGTCCTGGGAGCAATGAGGTGAATGAGTCACAGCAGGGGCTGCGGGTAGAGAAGACTTCAACTCCATGCGCAGGATGAACTAAGGGCCTGAATTTCAGAGAGGCCACAACCACCAAAACTCCAACTCCAGTTGGTGCCGTCTGCACACCCTCAACTCCTCTGCAAACCAGACCTTTAGTAAGGACCCAGAACCTCAATTCGCTAAAAGAAGGAAAGGGCAACACCCATACCCAGCTCCATGACTGCTACAGACTAGGGACCGAATGGCTGGGCAGCAGTTCTGCAGAAAAGGACCTAGGGGTTACGGTGGATGAAAAGCTGAATATGAGTCAACAGTGTACCCTTGTTGCCAAGAAGGCTAATGGCATTTTGGGTTGTATAAGTAGGGGCATTTCCAGCAGATCGAGGGATGTGATCATTCCCCTCTATTCAGCACTGGTGAGGCCTCATTTGGAGTACTGTGTCCAGTTTTGGGCCCCACACTACAATCACTATAAATTGGAGAGAGTCCAGCGGAGGGCAACAAAAATGATTAGGGGGCTGGAGCACATGACTTATGAGGAGAGTCTGAGGGAACTGGGATTGTTTAGCTTGCAGAAGAGAAGAATGAGGGGGGATTTGATAGCTGCTTTCAACTACCTGAAAGGGGGTTCCAAGGAGGATGGATCTAGACTGTTCTCAGTGGTAGAAGATGACAAGTTGCAGAGTGGGAGGTTTAGGTTGGACATTAGGAAAAACTTTTTCACTAGTAGGGTGGTGAAGCACTGGAAGGAATTAACTAGGGAGGTGGTGGAATCTCCTTCCTTAGAGGTTTCTAAGGCCCAGCTTGACAAAGCCCTGGCTGGGATGATTTAGTTGGGTTGGTCCTGCTTTGAGCAGGGGGTTGTACTAGATGACCTCCTGAGGTCCCTTCCAACCCTGAGATTCTATGATTCTATGACCATCCTATTCCTCAGGGCCAGGAGCAAGAGTGGCCCCTGGCTCAGCTCCCTTGGCTTGATGGAGCTGCTGAGGCATGAGTAGGGTGCGAAGAGATGAGAGCCAGCTGGAGACATAGTAGAGTGGCAGAAAGGGCCCCTTCTTCCTAGAGGAGAGTCCCTAGCCCTCTGTGGGGGAACCATTCCTTCCCTCAACACTGTGCTTTGGTGCCTGGACTCTGCCCATAGCAGCTTGCTGCATACCAGGCCCTTTGTAGGGGAGTTTGGGATTAACCTCTCCTCAATTACATTAATTGAAGGGTGAATTCACACCCATCAATCTCAACAAGGTCTGTGATGCATCCGCTCATTAGTACCTCTCCATTTAATACCTATAGAAACTTTTTTTTGTGAGGAAGTGGGGGGGCTATAACTTAGGAAACCCTTGGTCAACTGACCCCAGATTTGAATCACTAACACTACCCTGCAACCCTTTGAGGCACACCAAACTTCAAAGCAATCTGAATGACTGTTTGAATTTTAGAGAACATACAAGGTTTAAGCTTTAAAGCATTTAATATGGCTGTTTTTCTGTATTGGTGCATGTGGACTGTAGAAAGCAAACATTTTCTTCAATAGAATTTGGCTCCCCGAAAGACAGTAAATAAACTCAACACACTGAGATGTTTTTGACCCTCATCGCCAGGGCTTTGGAGCTGTGCTCTGGCTCTGCTCCAGCTCCAGGCAAAAACCTTCAGTTCCACTGCTCCGGAACTGCTCCGCGCTCCAGATGCGGGCTCCGCTCCAAAGCCCTGCTCATTGCATCAATAGTTTGAGCTCTAGCCTCAGTTTCGCTGTGTATTGCACCAATGTCTAGGTGGTGAGAATAAAGGTGTGTGACTTTTGCGGGGCTGCTCAGCTGCCTGCATGGATACTATGGCTGCCCCTTTGTAACCTGAGACCCACGAGGGGGAAGCAAAGAATCCATTTAGTTTCTCCGCAATGACTTTATCGTCTTTAAGTGCTCCTTTTGTAGCTCGATCATCGAGGGCCCCCACTCATTGTTTAGCAGGCTTCCTGCTTCTGATGTACTTAAAAACATGTTGTTATTACCTTTGGAGGTTTTGGCTACCTGTTCTTCAAACTCCCCTTTGGCTTTTCTTATTACATTTTTACACTTAATTTGGCAGTGTTTATTCTCCTTTCTATTTACCTGACTAGGATGTGACTTACACTTTTTAAAGGAAGTCTTTTTATCTCTCACTGCTTCTTTAACATGCTTGTTGAGCCACGGTGGCTCTTTTTTAGTTCTTTTATTGTTTTTTTTTTTAATTTGGGGTATAATTTAAGTTCGGCCTCTATTATGGTGTCTTTAAAAATCACCCATGCAGCTTGCAGGGATTTCACTTTAGTCACTGTACCTTTTAATTTCTGTTTAACTAACCTCCTCATTTTTGCATAGTTCCCCTTTTTAAAATTAAATGCCACAGTGTTGGGCTGTTGAGATGTTCTTCCCACTATTTCCAACTGATCCTGTTATAGTTACCTCTTGGAGCAGATCCTGTGCTCCACTCATGACTAAATCAAGAATTGCCTCTCCCCTTGTGGGTTCCCATACCAGCTGCTCCAAGAAGCAGTCATTTAAAGTATCGAGAAATTTTGTCTCTGCATTTCGTCCCGAGGTGTCATGTTCCCAGTCAATATGGGGATAATTGAAATCCGCCACTATTATTGAGTTCTTAATTTTGATAGCCTCTCTAATTTCCCTTAGCATTTCATCATCACTATCACTGTCCTAGTCAGGAGGTCGATAATAGATCCCTAATTTTATATTCTTATTAGAGCATGAAATTACTATCCACAGAGATTCTATGGAACATATGGATTCACTTAAGATTTTTACTTCATTTGATTCTACTTTTTCTTTCACATATAGTGCCAATCCCCTTCCCTCCTCCACCCCCAGCCTGACCTGTTCTGTCCTTCCAATATATTTTGCACCCTGGAATGATTGTGTCCCATTGATTGTCCTCAGTCCACCAGGTTTCTGTGATGTCTATTATATCAATATCCTCCTTTATCACGAGGCACTCTAGTTCACCCATCTTATTATTTAGACTTCTAGCATTTGTGTACAAGCACTTTAAAAACTTGTCTCTGTTTATTTGTCCGATTCTTTATGTGAATGTTTCTCATCTGATCTGGCCCTTACATTATCCTCTTCCATCCTCTGCTCCTGACTATAACTTAGAGAATCTTTATCAATAGACTCTCCTCTAAGAGAAGTCTCTGTCTGATCCACGACTCCTCTGCAGCAGTCGGCTTTCCCCATATCCTAGTTTAAAAACTGCTCTGCAACCTTTTTAATGTTAAGTGCCAGCAGACTGGTTCCATTTTGGTTTAGATGGAGCCCATCCTTCCTGCATAGACTCCCCCATCCCAAAAGTTTCCCCAATTCCTAATGGATCTAAACCCCTCCTCTCTACACCATCATCTCATCCATGCATTGAGACTCTGAAGCTCTGCCTGCCTACCTGGCCCTGTGCGTGGAACTGGGAGCATTTCTGAGAATGCCACCATTGAGGTCCTGGATTTCAGTCTCTTCCCTAGCAGCCTAAATTTGGCCTCCAGGACATCTCTCCTACCTTTTCCTATGTCATTGGTACCTATATGTACCACAACCACCAGCTCCTCCTCAGCAGTACACATAAGTCTATCTAGATGCCTCGAGAGATCCACAATCTTCGCACCAGGCAGGCAAGTCACCATATGGTTCTCCCGGTCATCACAAACCCAGCTATCTATGTTTCTAATGATCGAATCTCCCATTACTAACACCTGCCTTTTCCTAGTGACTGGAGTTCCCTCACCTGGAGAGGTAACCTCAGTGCGAGAGGCAACCCCAGCACCATCTGGAAGGAGGGTCCCAACTATGGAGAGGGTTTCCCTCTGCTCCCATTGATTGCTCTGCTTCCCTGGGCCATTCTTGCTCCTCAACAGCGCAGGGGCTGTCTGACCGGAGGTGGGACAATTCTTCAGTGTCCCAGAAAGCCTCATCAACATACCTCTCTGCCTCCCTTAGCTCCTCCAGTTCCGACACTCTGGCCTTCAAAGGCCGTATGCGGTCTCTGAGGGACAGGAGCTCCTTGCACTGAATGCACACATATGCCACCCGCCCACAGGCTCCACTCAGCACAATAAACTGGATAGTCCTCACTTTGCCGCTGGGCTTCTACCTGCATGGTCTCCTAGTTAATGAAAGGGTTTTGTTTAAATCAAGAAGTTTTGAATGTAGTTTAGTTTATAGTTTTAAAAAACAGCAAGGGGCCCTTGCCCCCTTCTCACTCCTCTTCCAAACTCCCTTGCGAAACTCCCTGTTAGCAGCCCCTTTTCGCAAAGCCCCTGGTCGCTTGTGCACTGCTTTATAAAGCCCTGGCCTGCTTGATAGCCCCGCCCACAGTCCGCAGAAGGGGAGAGTAATTCCCATGTACCAGTTGTAGGGCTTTATTTGACTGGGAAAGGAAAGAAATGGAGACAGTGCCAGGGTCCCTACCCCATATCCAACAGGGACTTAAGCATGACTTTACCTTTAAACCTTCAGTGTTGCCACTCATATGATTAAAGTTAAGAATGTGCTGAAGCAGCTGTGGAATCAGGCTTCTGTACAGAATATTCAAAGGAAGTGAGTTTTGTTTCAGAATCATGGGTGTTTGGCGTAGATCCTCAGCTGGTGTAAATGCTCTGAGATCTATTGGAACTATGACACTTTAAACCAGCTGATGATTGTCCCCTTGATTTTCAGGGATCCCGAGAGTGACACTGTCATTCATTCAGAGAAGCAAACCAGAGCATGTTAAAAATGTATCCAGTCAAAACAGCTCAAAGTTCAAACCCCGCATACTTTAGGATGAACTGTTTTTAAATGAGTGATGGAGTAAGATGTAGTCATAAAAAATCTTTGCTAAATAATGTTTAATGAGTACTTAAAAGAAAATTATTATCTGGACTTAGACAATCATTAACAGAAAAAAGCACAATAATTTGCACAATCATCTCCATAGATTATTCATTATCTAGCTAGCTAGTTGACAGAATTCACAATCAAATAGAAATCTGTCATTATGACTAAATTAGGTTGGGTGTTAGGACAAGGAATGGTCCTGTCTGTCTGTCTATCTAATCGCATACTCTGTTTTTGTCTGTCATACATGTAGCGTACACAGCCATGCACAAAGATGGTGTTCCAATATAAGTAACAGGCCAACTTCTGAGACCTCCTCTCAACTTGGAGGTGAGTAGATTGACATAGGATGGTGTATGGAACACCAGCTCAGTGCATGTGATGGCACTTGTCTACTTACATCACGGTTAAAACAAAATGACCCAAGACAAGAAACTTACACTGATGTTCATGTCACTACTGAGTGCAGCACAGAGACTTTGGGCCAGAACCTCTTCAGTATTAAACTGGTGATGTCAATGGGTCATCTCTGCATTGGGGCTGGTTTAGCTGAGTTGGGAAATCTGACCCTTACCTCGCTGTCACACTCACTTTCTCTAGGTGCTGTCAGCCAAATCTGGATCCTTGTGTGTAGAGGCTATTAGCAAAAACTTGATATCGTTGAAGTGAGGTTCTAAACTGCAGTGATTTCCATGGAATCCAAATTTGGCCTCATTATTTGAATCAGGTTTTCCTTAGGAAACTCTGGAAAAAGTTTCTCTCCAAATCAGCCTCTCCACTATAGCAAGAATGACACAGTTTTTACATATTCATTTAGGTTAAAATAATAAAAAAGAGGCCCAGCTGAGGTTCTTTTGTCCCTAACTGACCATCAATAATCCAATAATACCCCAACAGTACACAATCATTTCAGTGGGAACAAAGCCATTCAGAAACCTCTTTTGCCCCCTTTTATCATTGTGGGGAGCAAATCTTCAGCTCACTCAGAAAACCCCATCAAAGAGATAACATATGAGCCCCCAAAGAGCCCAAACATTGAAAATCCTGCCTAACCAAATGCTCACCATCTTCCCTTTGCACCTCCAAGACCTCCTGGAACAAAGAAACAAATCAAATCACCAACAAACCAGCTAAACAAAAATAAGCTAAAAATCTGGCAAACAAACAAAGTACAAATAACAAATACATTGATACCTCAATCTGAGTTTTTATCCCCAAAAACAAGAAGAGCCAGAGACCTCAGTAGGGATTCCGCTATGGCTACTGATTTTATGGGCAAGATGCTCCGATAGCATGGTGATGGATAGCAGTATATGATTGATAGATTCCAGTCTTACTTAGATTGGTGTAAACCTATAGTAAATCATTTTATCTTGAGTCATGTTTTTCTGGACTTTTACAAGGGTAAATATCCAATTCTGCATAAAAGGTTGGCACAGTATTTTCACATGGAGGCAATAATGTCATCAGCTGATTATATTCATAAGGAAACACAGAATGAAATTGCTACTGAAGGAGAAATATGGAAATTTTATTCTTAGTGAGTAACCTCCAATCTATCCATTTACTCAGTGCACCTTTGATCTCCTTGTTTCTTATGCTATAGATGATTGAATTCATCATTGGTGGCAACACAGAATAGAGAACCCCCACCATGGGCTGGTGGCTCTATGGACAGGTATATAAGCCCCACAGGAGGAACAGCAGCTCAGTCTGCCCAGCTTCATGGCTTGGGACTCTCCCCTGCCTGTTAGTGGTGACAGACTCCACAGGCCTTAGCCTGCTCCAGCCCTGCTCCGACTCCAGCTCTGCTCCGAGCCCGGATCCTGTTCCAGCCTGGCTCCCAGGCCCATTCTTGCTTTGTTCCAAACCTACTCCTGACTCCAGCTCTGACTTTTGGCTCCAGTTCCTGTCCCAGCTGCCTCCCTACTGATCACTAGGCCCAACTGCAACTGCTACAACCACTAGGACTGACCCTCCGCATCTAGGACACTGGCCCAATTTCTGTTGTCTCTGAGGTCCCTGGTCTACACTAAGGGGGGGGGGGGTCGAACTAGGGTACACAAGTTCAGCTACGCGAATAGCGTAGCTGAACTCGAAGTACCCTAGCTCGACTGACTTACCCATACAGACGCGGCGGGGTCGAACTCCGCGGCTCCAAGGTCGACTCCGCCACCGCCGTTCGTGGTGCTGGAGTTCCGGAGTCGACCGGAGCGCGTGGGGAGTTCAAACTATCATGTCTTGATTCGTGAAGTTGAACTCACTGCGTCGACCTGGACGGTGAGTATAGACCTACCCTGATAGTAAGATATGGAATTGACCTGTGTGAATAATAGTTTGTAATAACTGATACTCTTCTTTCATTTGTAATCAATGACAAAATTCACAGATCTTGGGAGACAGGCTAGTTCTTGCTTATAGACAGCCTCCCAACCTGAAGCAAATACTCACCAGCAACCGCACACCATACAACATAAACAGTAACCCAGGAACCTATCCTTGCAACAAAGCCCGATGCCAGCTCTGTCCATATATCTATTCAAGTGACACCTTCATAGGACCTAATCACATCAGCCACTCCATCAGGGGCTCGTTCACCTGCACATCTACCAACGTGATATATGCCATCATGTGCCAGCAATGCCCTTCTGCAATGTACATTGGCCAAACTGGACAGTCTCTACGCAAAAGAATAAATGGACACAAATCTGACATCAGGAATCATAACATTCAAAAACCAGTGGGAGAACACTTCAACCTCTCTGACCACTCAGTGACAGACTTGAAAGTGGCAATTTTGCAACAAAAAAACTTCAAAAACAGACTCCAAAGAGAGACTACTGAACTCGAATTAATATGCAAATTAGATACAATTAACTCAGGCTTAAACAGAGACTGGGAATGGTTGGGTCATTACCAGGGGCAGCTCTAGCCATTTCGCCACCCCAAACATGGCGGCACGCCATGGAGGGCGCTCTGTCGGTCGCCGGTCCCGCGGACATGCCTGCGGAGGGTCCGCTGGTCCCGCGGCTCCAGTGGACCTCCCGCAGGTGTGCCTGCGGATGCTCCACCGGAGCCGCGGGACCAGCGGACCCTCCACAGGCACGCCTGCGGGAGGTCCACCGGAGACGCCTGCCACCCTCCCGGGACCGGCAGAGCGCCCCCCGCGGCATGCCGCCCAAAGCACTCGCTTGGCGTGCTGGGGTCTGGAGCCGCCCCTGGTCATTACACTAATTGAATCTATTTCCCTATGTTAAGTTCTCCTCACACCTTCTATGGGTCATCTTAATTATCACTTCAAAAGTATTTTTTCTCCTGCTGATAAGAGCTCATCTCAATTGATTAGATTCTTCCTGTTGGTATGCATACTTCCACCTTTTCATGTTCTCTGTATGTATAAATATCTCCTATCTGTGTGTTCCATTCTATGCATTCGAAGAAGTGAGCTGTAGCTCACGAAAGCTCATGCTGAAATAAATTTGTTAGTCTCTAAGGTGCCACAAGTACTCCTGTTCTTTTTGCAGAAAAAAGATAGATAGATAGATAGATAGATAGATAGATAGATACTGTGGATTGCAATGATTAATTTGTTTGCACTTGCACAAAAACTATACCCAATAAAAAATAAATATTTGGTCAGAATTTGTCATTGCTGTGCACGATACCTTGACCCACCGTGTTTCATCTCTGTGTTCAAAGACTGTTCATTTTTTCAAACATTTCTTGCCCACAATCCTTCTTAAAGAATCTTTCACTTCCTTGTTTCTAAGGCTGTAGATGAAGGGATTCAACATGGGAACAAAAAGCGTATAAAACACAGACATCGCTTTCCTTGGGAACAGAGAAGCTAGCTTACTGGGTTGGGCGTACATCAAAGCAGTGGACCCATAAAATAAAGTCACAACCATCATATGGGAGGTGCAGGTGGAGAAGGCTCTGTGTCTGCCTTCAGCAGAGCGAATCCTGAGGATGGTGGAGATGATATAGATATAGGAGATGAGCACAATCAGGGCAGTGCTCACTATGATGAGGCCACAGAAGGTAAACATCACAAGATAATTGACATACGTGTCACTACAGGAGAGACTAATCAAGGGAGGGCCATCACAGAAGAAATTATCAATCTCATTAGACCCACAATGGTTCAATGTAAAGGTGAAACCTGTTTGCACCATTGAATTCACACAGCCGCAGATATATGACCCTGCAACCAGCTGAATGCAAACCCACTTGGACATGGTGACGGGATACAAGAGTGGGTTGCAGATGGCGGAGTATCTATCATACGCCATCACTGCAAGCAGAAATGCTTCGCTGGTGAGGAAGACAGTGATGAAGAAGAATTGGGTGGCACATCCATTGTAGGAAATGGCTTTATTCCCTGCTAGGAAGCTCACCATGGCTCTGGGGGCAACAGAGGAAGAGCAGCAGAAGTCTAAGAAGGACAGATTCTTGAGGAAGAAGTACATGGGGGTATGAAGGTGAGAGTCAGCTCTAATGATGAGGACCAGGATGGTGTTTCCCAGCATGGTTATGATGTAAATCACCAGGAACATCACAAAGGGGACAATCTGGAACCACAGACCTCTTCCAAACCCCAGCAGGATGAATTCTTGCACTCCTGTGTGGTTTACTTTTCTTACTGGCTCCATGGCTGACATTTCCTTTCGAAAAAAGAACAAGGTAAAAATTAAAAAGGTCAAATACAGAAGATACATTGAAGCTTTTCCTAAATGTTCTTCAACTCAATTGGGGTTATTCACTTAGATGCTTTGGAAATTCCCAGTAGGTTCCTAAATATCTTTAAAAATCTGACCTCTGTTTTTTTGTTTTTTTGTTTGTTTGTTTGTTTTAGAAAAAATTACTATGAAGTCTAGATTAATCAGCTTTCTCCTACAATTGTGATTCATGACTCTGCTTGGCTGATTAAGATGTTGGTAAAATCCTCCATGAGTAACACCACTGATTTATAAAAGGGTTGTAGAAATAAGACTATCTATCTATGATTTAATTAATTATCATTTCTGCTCCTGACAGATTGCAATGGTTCTAGCTGAGAGCTTTAACCTCTGTACAAAAATACCCTTACTCAGGAACATCCAATGGGAGTTTTGCATGAGTATTGCTGAGAAAAGTCTGAGTATGAATGTAAGGACTCAGTATTTGCTTTTGACTACAAGTTACTTCTACTTTGGCTGGCTTGTGTGTGAAGTGTCTGATTCTGCCACCCTTAGTCACATTCAGTAGTACCTTCTTTCCTGTGTAACCTTCTTGATAACAATGGATTGTTCATTTCAACTGTTTGATAATAAACCTTACAAGTACGTGTATTCATGGCTAATCACCCTAGATTTGAGTCTTTTCCATCAGAGGGAGGGCCGTTGGGCTCTGGTCACTGGAAGCTAGGTCAACAACCTACAGATATCCAGAAAATTCTCCCAAGATGCATCTAGAGTCCTATAGAGGGATAGCTCAGTGGTTTGAGCATTGGCCTGTTAAATCCAAGGTTATGAGTTCAATTCTTGAGGGGGTCACTGAGGGATCTGGGGCAAAATCAATACTTAGTCCTGGTTATGAAGGCAGGGGGCTGGACTAGATGACCTTTCAGGGTCCTTTCCAGCTCTATGAGCTTGGTATATCTCCATATATTACAAAGCATTTCCCAATTTCCTAATGTCTGGGTGAGAGGTAGAGTAGGTTTGAAAACAACAGATAAAACAATTCACACCGTACTTTTAGAAAGTCTATACCCTGAAATTTTCAATATTTTGACTAAAGCCTGGCAAGCAAAACCAATTGAACCATTTGGTATCTTACCCAGTGGTGAGCTGAAGCCTGTTCCCACAGGTTCCCAAGAACCAGTTGCTAAAATTAGACCTCCGAGGAGAACTGGTTGTACTAGGAAATGATATACATCACCCGGACCCCCTTGATGGGCAAGTCTTCCACCTGGCAAGTCCCAAATACAGGGGTTACAACAGAGAGAACTTTATTTGGGGTGGATAGGTAGAAGGAAGGCAACAGACTGGATTTGGGGAAACCAGCAATTCATAAATTAAAAAGTTCTATAATGTGAAACTCCCCCTGCGTATCTCAAAAGTAGATCCAACTTCAATCCTCCTTTAGCTTGTGTTCTGGCCAATTCCCTGTTCCCCAGCTCTGCCCTCACAATTTGTTGTCCAGGACTGGAGAAGTCCGAGGATTGTAGCTGGTCAGGGATGCGTGGGATGTTCTGTTTCCTAACCCAGCTGGAGTGATTTCAGCTTTCCTTGCTGGGCAAGGAGGCCTGCACCAGTGTCCCTTGGGCTGGCTGCTGTTTTTTCTCTGTGGCTTCAGTGCAAGGTGACCAGCTCTGCTGCCCTTTGTCCCCTTAAAACTGCCACCTTTGTCATCCATTGCCTGAGCCATCCACTGCCTCCAAGAAGCTGCTGGTGCTGCCTCTCTGCCCCACCCCTCCCTTTGGAGCTGCTGCCATTGCTGATTTGTTCCACCCATCACCATCAATGCACCTGCCACTGTTCTGTGCCGCACAACAGTCTCAGCTTGGCTCTTGGGAAGGGATCAGTGGTGCTTAGGGCTCTTGAGAAAGGCCTCACAACTCAAGAGGCACAAGTAGCTGCCTTTAAACTCTTTTTTTTCCTTCTTCTACTTTGTCCAGACTCCCTTGCTGCACTGTGCCTGACAGATATCTTTGTGAGGGCAACCTCAGGCATGTTCGATGCTGATGTCCTGTCCCTTTTAGCTCCCAATTGCACTTTATCCCCCCAGCTCAAAACTGAACTTCACTTTAAACAAAATGCTCCACACTGTCATGTAAGTGAAATGCAAATGAGGCCAGGTCTATCTAGTCAATTCCCTTTGCTCTCCAATAGACAGTGGCAGAGAGCTCCCTGAGCAATGGAGTCCTTCCACAGCTGCAGGCTCCCTTTTCCCCCATTTCATCCACAGGCAGGGGCGGCTCTAGATATTTCGCCGCCACAAGCACGACGGCATGCTGCGGGGGGCGCTCTGCCGGTCGCCGGTCCCACGGCTCCGGTGGACCTCCCGCAGGTGTGCCTGCGGAGGGTCTGCTGCTCCTGCGGCTCCACCGAAGCCGCGGGACCAGCGGACCCTCTGCAGGCACGTCTGCGGGAGTTCCACCGGAGCCCTGCCTGCCGCCCTCCCGGTGACCGACAGAGCGCCCCCGTGGCATGCCACCCCAAGCACGTGCTCGGCATGCTGGGGCCTGGAGCTGCCCCTGTCCACAGGTGACAGTGCTGGGCTCCCTTTTGAAGAGATTTTTCTTCAAGGGACTGCAACATCTGAATCAAACTTCTGTCCGAAATTTATTTTGCCTACTATTATCACAATTGTCACCTGAAATGACTGTTTGTAAAACAGCTTAGACAGCAAATATTATTCAAGGTTATCCAGTGAGATCACTGCATGTTTTAGACAGAAACTACCTATGCAGAGTCATTTTCTGTGTTTCCACCCTTAGCTGGTCAGTTGTCCCTGTTGTTCGTGATATTGTTTAATGCCACAGCAGGGGAAAGAAAGCATTTTAAAATAAATCATTGATCCCCAGCAGATGGCAAGAGCACTCAGAGTCATATGCCACACCTTGAAGTCTTTAAATTCTATCTATCTATCTATCTATCTATCTATCTTCATCCTCATATTAAGGGCATTACTCTTCATTTACACCATAGAAGTGAGAGTCTGATCTGATGACCTTTTCAAACAATGGAAAGAAACTGCTCGCCTTCAGTGGGCTTTGGATCAAGCCAAGAGATCAGAATCAGACCCACTATCTCTTTTATAGATTCCTGAATTCCAAGGCTGGACGGAACCATTGTGGTGATCACCTAGTCTAACCTCTGTAAAACCCAGGCCAGAAAAGCGCCCTGAAATAATTCCTAGAGCAGATTTTTTTTTCTTCAAAAACATCACATCTTGATTTAAAATGGTCAGTGATGGAGACTCCACCATTAACTTTATTAAGTTTAACTTTATTAAGTGATTAATTACTGTCAACTGTTCACATTGTATGCCTTATTTGTAGTCTTAATTTTTCTAACTTCAACTTCAAGCTATTGGAACATGCTATACCTTTTTCTGCTGGACTGGAGAGCCATTATTAAATATTTGTTCCCTGTGCAGGTACTTATAGAATGTAATTCAGTCATCCTTCAGCCCTCTCTCTGTTAAGCTAAATTGATTGAGCTCCTTGACTCTGTCACCATAGGACAGGTTTTCTAATCCTTTAATCATTCTCCTGGCTCTTCTCTGAACCCTCTCCAATTTATCAGCTTCCTTCTTGAATTGTGGACACCAGAACTGGACACAGGATTGCAGCAGCGGTCACTGTGCCAAATACACAGGTAAAATAAACTCTCTACTCTTACTCAAGATTCCCCTGTTTCTGCAGCCAAGGATTGCATTGCACAGTGTCACACCAGGAATTCATGTTGAGCTAATTATCCATTGCATCCATTTTTCATAGTTACTACTTCTCAGGATAGAGCCCCCCACCGTCTAAGTGTGGCCTACATTCTTTGTTCCTACATGTATACATTTAGCCACATTAAAATTCATATTGTTTGCCTGCACACAGCTTATCAAGTGATCCCTTTGTATCAGTGTCCTCTTCATTATTTACCACTTCCCCAATTTCTGTGTTATCTGCAGACTTTATCAGTGATGATTTGACATTTTCTTCCAGGTCATTAATACAAATGTTAAATACCATAGCGTCAAGAACCAATCCCTGCAGGACGCCGCTAGAAATGCACCAATTTGATGATGATTGTTATGGCTGATAGAATGAAGTTCAGAAAGTGGAACAGACATAGATGTCAGCATTTTGTTTCAAGGGGCAGTAGATGTTCTCTCGTTATAATCAGTGGTAAACATTGTGACTGTAACAGCAGCATGATTGTTCTCAATCTTAATTAGAAAATTAAAACCACAGAAACATAAAAAGAGCCCACTGAACTAAAGGCCAGATTGTGAACCCCAGTGCACAACAATCACTTAATGAGTAGCTCCACTGCAGTCAATAATGCTAATCAATGGAGTGAGGTCCAGATCTCCAAACATACTTAGGTATCTACTACTCATTGAAATCATTGGGAATTTGATTCCAAAGTACTTTTGAGGATCTGGCCCTAGGTGCTTCTGATTATGAGTAGCCTTACATTTTTGCATTCTGGAATCAGAGAGAATATATGTCACTTCATAATTAGATCTTTATTTAAACATGTGGTGCATTCTGAGTTTCATTATCCAGGTTTGCAAGGGAAAGGAACTCAGTAATTATTGTCTTGGGACCTCCAGGTTAAATCATAGAATCCTAGAATCATGTTCCATTCTATGCATCTGATGAAGTGGGTTGTGGCCCACGAAAGCTTATGCTCAAATAAATTTGTTAGTCTCTAAGGTGCCACAAGTACTCCTGTTCTTTTTGCGGATACAGACTAAGACGGCTGCTACTCTGAAACCTGTCAATAGAATCATAGAATATCAGAATTGGAAGGGACCTCAGGAGGTCATCTAGTACAACCCCCTGCTCAAAGCAGGACCAATTCCCAACTAAATCATCCCAGCCAGGGCTTTGTCAAGCTGGGCCTTAGAAACCTCTAAGGAAGGAGATTCCACCACCTCCCTAGGTAACCCATTCCAGTGCTTCACCACCCTCCTAGTGAAAAGGTTTTTCCTAATATCCAACCTAAACCTCCCCAGTGCAACTAGAGACCATTACTCCTTGTTCTGTCATCTGCTACCACTGAGAACAGTCTAGATCCATCCTCTTTGGAATCCCTTTTCAGGTAGTTGAAAGCAGCTATCAAATCCCCCCTCATTCTTCTCTTCTGCAGACTAAACAATCCCAGTTCCCTCAGCCTCTCCTCATAAGTCATGTGCTCCAGCCCCCTAGTCATTTTTGTTGCCCTCCAGTGGACTCTCTCCAGTTTGTCCACATTCTTTCTGTAGTGGGGGGCCCAAAAGTGGACTCAATACTCCAGATGTGGCCTCACCAATGCTGAATAGAGGGGAATAATCACTTCCCTCAATCTGCTGGCAATGCTCCTACTAATGCAGCCCAAGAAGCCATTAGCCTTCTTTGCAACAAGGGCACACTGTTGAATCATATCTATCTTCTCATCCACTGTAATCCCCTGGTCCTTTTCTGCAGTGCTGCTGCCTACCCGCTCAGTCCCTAGTCTGTAGCAGTGCATGGGATTCTTCTGTCCTAAGTGCAGGACTCTGAACCTTGTTGAACCTCATCAGATTTCTTTTGGCTCAATCTTCTAATTTGTCTAGGTCCCGCTGTATCCTATCCCTACCCCCCAGAGTATCTACCACTCTTCCCAGTTTAGTGTCTTCTGAAAACTTGCTGAGGGTGCAATCCATGCTATCCTCAAGCTCATTAATGAAGATATTGAACAAAACCAGTCCCAGGACCAACCCTTGGGGCACTCCACTTGATACTGGCTGCCAACTAGACATGGAGTCATTGATCACTACCTGTTGAGTCCGATGATCTAGCCAGCTTTCTATCCACCTTATAGTCCATTCATTCAGCTCATACTTCTTTAACTTGCTGGCAAGAATACTGGGGGAGACCATATCAAAAGCTTTGCTAAAGTCCAGGAATAACACGTCCACTGCTTTCCCCTCATTCACAGAGCCAGTTATCTCATCATAGAAGGCAAGTGGGTTAGTCAGGCATGACTTGCACTTGGTAAATCCATGCTGACTGTTCCTGATCACTTTCCAGATGGTGAGCATTCACCAAACCTACAAGCCTTATGCCACCAAAATCCCTATTGAAGATAATTGGAGATTTGCTTCAGATAAACCTACAGGATGGGGCCCAAAATGTTTTCATTTCATGACCAGATCAAAAAACACAAGTTTTTTCATACGCTCTAGTCACTAAGTTCATGGCCTCTTGCAAATGCAGAGAATGGGCCTTGTTCTTCTGTCCCTGACACAAGCTTTACAAAAGTACAGCTACATTTACTTCAGTGGAGTTACCTTGAGTCACTCCAGAGCAGAGTGTCTCCCTCTAGCCCAGTCTAAGATTAAGTTGCCTTTCTAGATCTTCCCCCCAGTAGCCACAACGTGACACAAGTATCATCTTGTTTACCGTTTTCCAGCAGTTGCCAAGGCATCTGATATACTGAAAAAAAAACAGATTCTCAGCTGGTATATAACAATGTAGTTCCATGGCATTCATTTGGAGCTAGCTGGATGTCTCCTTGCCTAAGCTAGCCAATGGGAGGCGGGGTGTGGGGTGTGCAAGGAAGAAGGGGTGTGTTAAGCCCCACTCCTTTCAGGGAGTTCTGCACCTATCTCTCTTTGGGATTCTCAGCTGTGAGCCCTCCCCTGGAGTCTGGTGCCTAAGGTATTTCTTGCAAGAGGTGGTGGAGAGGGGAAGAATTTCCCTCTTTCATTGCTCTTAGCCAAGTGGGCTGGGTATATCACTTCGGATGTGGGAGACCACTTGTTCAAATTCCCCTGAGGGGAAGAAGGGACCTGAACAGAGCTCTACTACCTCTAACTGCCGGATTATGGGATGTTCTCATGTCGGCTCCCTCAATCTCTCTCATTGGTGCAGTTCCACTCTGAATAAATACTTAAAGCGTCACTGTATGTATGGATGTATGTTAATTTTTGTGGATTTTTTTCTGTCCTCTTCCTTCTTTCTCCAACTTCTTTCTATTTTTTCCTTTTGCAATGGCAGTGGAAAAGGGAGAGAAAACCAGAGAAAAGGAGTATAAAAAACCTCAAAGCAATAGATAAGCATGTGGTGCAATTAATTCCAAGTGAATGAAAAAATGTTTCCTGCTTAAAACTTATAGAATAAAAATTATTTCTTTCTGTTTTGAAATTTTTCATTAAAAGGATTCCATCCAGGTCTAATACAAGCATAAGAACCCCTGGATATATTTCAGACAGTGAGAAATTCACTAGATTAGATAGATAGATAGATAGATAGATAGATAGATAGATAGATAGATAGATGGGGGAGCTCTAAGAGCTAACCCTATTGTTAACTAAACATATTCAAGAAAGAAGCCATGACTATAGACAGTAAGGAAGCAGACACATTGATACAGGATTGCACAGGACAGCAAGCTACAGATGCATCTTCATTGATACAGTTTATTCCAGCCCCTCTGAGCTAGATAAACTATACAGTTGATGATTGTTTGCAACAACACCTTGTAAGAGCAACCACCGCTTACAGGCAGCATTTCCTGGGGAACACTTTCCCTACCATGAATTGTCCACCCGGTACCAGCAACAGAGCCACTGCATGAAAGCAACACCTGTGATGTTGTGATGTCACACCCAGGTGAAGAGATAGGTGGCATGTAGAGGCATTGCCCCCGCCCTCCAACTGCATCTTTTCACTCCACTCCCAACCCAGGCCCTTCAGCACAGCTCCACTGAGCCCACTCCAGTTATCCTGCCTGACAGAGCCTGCATGGACAGCATGTGTAGGGAGGAGTTTGACAGGAGGGTCTGTGTTAGGGCTCCCCTGCCCTTCCCTGGTTCTTGTCCTGCAGGTGGAAAGCACAATGCCAGGCAATGCAATGGTGGAAAGCACAAAGGGCAGGCAATGCAATGCTTATTGGGGTTACCAAGCACAACCACAGCTCTGTACATGAGTAGCACTTTCTCCTTGCTTCCTCTTTCCTAATAGGCTGAATTATACCTGTACTGCTCACCCCTGGTCCCACCCCTTACAATTCATTTTGGAAGGTCTTGAGTCTGGGGGTTTTGGTACCACCTCTTTTGCACCCCATGAGAGGGGGAGGTAGGTAGTTTGTGTTTTGGCCAGGTTCACCGTTTCTGTGGATTTTAGTGTTTCTTATACCTCCCCCCATCCCTCTTGCCCCCCCCTGCCCACAACTGGTTATTTGAGGAGTCGGGCAGCCTTCATGTGTACACTTGTATATTAAACACCCTCCATACCCAGCAACACTTTAATTCTTTTCCTTATCTTTTCTCATTGTGCTATAAACCCCATCTGGCTGCAGCCTGATGCAACCCACAGTGTCTTTGTTCTTTTTTCACCCATGTTAGTAAGGATATAAGAGTGTCAATGGCAAACAACCCCCCAAATTCTATCTCAAGATAATAAACAGGCCTAAATACTACATTACTATCACTAACAGTCTGGAAGAGGTGGATTTTTCAGGGGGTCGGAATGGTGGGGAGCACAGCTATGTCCATTAATGCTTTCACCTCTTCACACCCCTGAATAGCAAAGCCATGCTGGCAGAAGTCAGGAGTCAAGACCTAGTCACGGGGTTATAGGATGGATACACGGTGGGGTGCTGAAATGTAGCCGTCTGCAGAAGTATGAAAATGTTGGCTTTACCTTGATCTCCACTGTGCAATCAGCTAGAAACTGTGTGATGGTTTCTTCTCTCTACCTTCCACTGAGCTAGCCGCTGTGTACCCAGCCACTTGGATCCACCAACTCTGAGGATTGCTGGAAGTGTCTTCACACCAAGACGCTGCTAGTTACAAAAGGCATCATGGACTCAGGTCTGCATACTCTGCTTATAACATTTCCCCAGTTGCTGCTGATCACTTCGAATAAACGGAAGAGGTGGAATTTGTCAACTGCATGTTTTACACACTTAATCAACTACTCTGTGAAGGGGAATCAAACCTTCGCCCTCAAAGGAAATCCCTCATTTAGCCTGCCACATGAGATGTGGGCGGCAACGGGGGACCCAATTTACCACACTAGTTAAACTGTATAGTTCATTGTCCATCTAAATAAATGGAGATGAAGAAAGAAAGAATTAGGTTGGGATATTAAAAAAGCATAAGGTAGATTTGGTTAGAAAATGAATTTTTCTATTTCACTTTTTATGAAAATTTTAATCTACATTTTTCTTTTACGTTTTTTGGGGGGGGAAGGGAGTTGTTGCTGAAAACAAAAGGGATTTTTTTTTAAATTTTCGTCAACCAAAAGCTAAATATTTTCAATTTTTAATTTAAAATATTAGGGTTTCTAAGCCAAAGATTTTAAATGAAAACGGATTTTTTTTGTGTAAAAATTTCTGAAAAGTCATTTTCCAAACAAAAAAAAAAGAGTTGGATAAAAAATTCCAAGCAGTACAGGGAGTTCAGACCTTATAGGTGCTACCATAATACTAATGAGCTATTAGGAGGTTTGCCAGCACCCACAAGCACCGCCCTCCACAGCTCCCATTGCCCGGGAACTAGCCAATGGGAGCTGCGGCGATGATGCTGGGGGTAGGGGTAGCACGCGGAGTTGCATCCCCCACCACCAGAGACCACAGAGTCACGCCAGCAGCCACCTGCTTTTGATACTTTACCTAAAACAGTGTGTTTTCCTTGAAGTGCTTGGAAAACATCAGCTCAGGTGACAAAAGCCGGTGTGTGTCCTCTCCACATTGAGGGAGGGGTGGACAGCGTAATACATTTACACTGCTCAGGTTTCTGACAAGGGCAAGATGGTGCAGCTTTGAGATATAAGGCTGGGGAGCTGGGGGAATTGTCTGGTTTTTTTCTCTGTGTGATTCATGGGAGGCTTTGGGTGTCTTCGTGCAGTCTAGCTGGGTGTGGGGCTCAATTTCCTGTTGTGCTGAGTGATAAGAGGTCCCAGAGGGGTTTGCTGCATGTCATTAGCAAAGCATTGTAAGATACAGCCCCAGTTGGAGAGTTAAGGGGGCAGAGTGGTACCCCAGTTCTCATGTCAAAATATACAAAGTAAATATCTTTAAAATAAATGCTAGTAAGTTCTCAAGCAGCATTATGGGATAAGAGGCAAGGCCGTCTTGTGGTTAAAAGACAGGAAACAAAGGGTAGGAAAAAATGGTCAGTTTTCAGAATGGAGAGAGATAATTAGTGGTGTCCCTCAGGGGTCTGTCTTGGGACTAGTATTATTCAAAATATTCAGAAAAGATCTGGAAAAATGGGTAAACATTGAGGAGGGAAAATTTGCAGATGATACAAAACTACTCAAGATAGTAAAGCCCAAAGCAGACTGTGATGAGTTACAAAGGGATGTCACAAAACTGGGTTACTGGGCAAGAAAATGGCAGATGAAATCCAGTGTTGATAAATGCAAAGCAATGCATATTGGAAAACAAAATCCAAGCTATTCATATAAAATGATGGGGTCTATATTAGCTGCTACCACTCAAGAAAGAGATCTTAAGATAAAATACTGTTGGGAATCATTGAGAAAGGGATAGATCACGAGAAAATATCATTTTTCCTCTATATAAATCCAAAGTATACCCATATTTTGAATACTGTGTGCAGATGTGGTCACCCCATCTAAAAAAAAAGATATATCGGAATTGGAAAAGTTTCAGGAAAGGGCAACAAAAATGATTAGGGGAATGGAACAGCTTCCATATGATAAGAGATTAATAAGCCTGGGGCTTTTCAGCTTGGAAAAGAGATGATTAAGGGGGAATATGATTAAGGTCTACAAAATCACAACTGGTGTGGAGAAAGTAAATCAGGAAGTGTTATTTACTCCTCATAACACAAGAACTAGGGTTCACCAAATGACATTAATTGACAGCAGGTTTAAAACAAAATAAATGAAGTATTTCTTCACACAACGCACAGTCAACCTGTGGAACTCTTTACCAGAGGATGTTGTGAAGGCCAATACTATAAAAAGGTTCAAAAAAGAACTAGATAAATTCCTGAAGGATACATCCATCAATGGCTATTAGCCAGGATGGGCAGGGATGTGTCCCTAGCCTCTGTTTGCCAGAAGCTGGGAATGGGTGACAGGGAATGGATCACTTGATGATTACCTGTTCTGTTCATTCTCTCTGGGGCACCTGGCGTTGGTGACTGTTGGAAGACAGGAGACTGGACTAGATGGACCTTTTGACTGACCCAGTACAACCATTCTTATGTTCTTATTGCAAGGGAAGCTACAGATTGACGGTCTGATTCTCCTTGCATTCATCCTGGTGTAAACTAGGAGTAACTCCACTGGATTCAGTGAAGCAGATTCTGACTACAGTGTAAATGCGAAGATTGGTCATGAATGGCTCAATGTCTAGTTGGCAGCAGGTATCAAGCAGAGTGCTCCAGGGGTCAGTCCTGGGGCTGGTTTTATTCAACATCTTCATTAATGTCTGGTTGATGGGATGATGGGAGGGATTGCACTCTCAGCAAGTTCACGGATGACACTAAGCTAGGGGAAGACGTAGATACAATGGAGAGTAAGGATAGGGTCCAGAGTAGGGGTGGGAGAACTATGGCCTGGGGCCCACATCTGTCCCTTCAGCCATTTATACACAGCCCCCGAGCTCCTACTGGAGAGCAGTGTATGGGGCTTGCCCTGCTCCAGTGGTCCAGCCAGGGAGTGGGGTCGGGGGGTTGCCTCACTCCACATGTGACGTGGCTTCACATGGCTCCCGGAAGCAGCAGCATATCCCACCTACAGCTCCTACATGTAGGGGTAGTCAAGGGGCTCTGCATGTTGCTCCTGCCCCAAGCACAGCCCCTGCAGCTCCCATTGGCTGGGAACCATGGGTGGTGCCTGCAGATGGGGCAGCATGCAGAGCTGCCACCCCCCAATCTCCTGCCCCAGCTCTGATCCCCCTCCTGCCCTCCAAACCCCTTGGTCCCAGCCCAGAGCATCCTCCTGCACCCCAGCCCTTCATCCCCAGCCCCACCCAATCCACAAAAGGTTGAAACCCGCTGTAAGGAGTCTGCCAAAGTTTGCTCTTACCATAGGCTATGGTTTTCAGTCTGTGGTCTGCAGACACCTGGAGGTCTGCAAACTATGTCAAAGATTTCCAAAGAGGTCTGCACCTCCATTCAAAATTGTTTCCAAATAAAAAAAAAGGTAGAAAATCACTGGACTTGTAGATTCATAGATTATATTACTATTAGATAATCCAGCCTGACCTTCTGTAATACCAGCCATAGAATTTCATCCAATTACCCCTCTACTGAGCCCAATAATTTGTGTTTGACTAAAGTATATCTTCCAGAAAGAAATCCAATCTTGATTTGACAACATTGGGAGACAGAGAATCCAACACGTAATTTGTTAATTTACTCCAGTGGTTAATCTCCCTCACTGTTAAAAATCTGTGCCTTATTTCTAATTTCAGTTTGCCTACTTTTGATGTGCAGCCATTGGTTCTTGGTATGCCTTTCTCTGAGAGAGTAAAGATCTCTTATTACCCTGTATTTCTCTCCTTATACACCATGATACTACTATGGCATTGCAGAGACTTGGTGGGATAAATCTCAGGAATGGAATATTGGTACAGAGGGCTATAGCTGGATCAGGAAGGACAGGAAAGGAAAAAGGGGAGGAGGTGTTGGATTATACATCAAGAATATATATATTTGTTCTGAGGTCCAGAAGTAGGTGAGAGAAGACCAGTTGAAAGTCTCTGGGTGAACATAAAAGGGTGAAAAAAGGAGCAATGCCATGGTAGGGGTCTGCTGTAGACCCCCAAATTAGGAAAAGGCAGTAGATGAGGCATTTCTAGTACAAATAAACAAATATCAAAACAAAAACAAAACCCACACCTGATAATCATGGGGGACATTAACTACCAAGACATCTGCTAGAAAAGGAATATGGCAAAACCCAAAATATTCAGTATAGTTCTTGGAATGTTTGGGGAACAACTTTTGTTTAAAAAATGGAGGAAGTAATCAGGGGGAATCCATTTCAGACTTGATTCAGATGAACAGGAAGGAAGTGGTTGAGAATTTGAAGATTAAAGGTAACTGGAATGAAAGTGATCAAGAACTGATAAAGATAATAACTTTAAGGAAAGGAAGGAGGGAGAGCAGCAGAATAAGGGCAATGCACCTCAAAATTGCAGAGTAACAAACTCAGAACACTGATCGATAAAGTCCCATGAGAAGAAAATCTAAGGGAAAAAAGAGTTGATGAGAGCTGGCAGTTTCTCGAAGATACATTATTAAAGATGCAAGAGCAAATTATCCTGATCCAAAGGAAAGACAGGAAGAATAGTAAGAGTCTGATATGGCTCCTTCAGGAGCGTTTTAATGTTGTGAAAATGAAAAAAAGAATCCAAGAAATATAGACAGATTGCTAAGGATGAGTACGAAAGGATAGCACAAGCATGAAGGACAAAATCAGAAAGGCTAAAGTACAAAATGAATCACACCTTACAAGGGACATAGAAGGCACTAAGAAGAGGTTCTCTAATAGTACATGAGGAGTAAGAGAAGGAGAAAGGAAAGTGTAGGTCCTCTGCTTACCAGGAAAGGAGAGACAATGACTGATACTATAGAGAATGCTGAGGTATTTAGCAACTGTTTTTCTTCAGTTTTCTCTGAAAAGCTTAATGGTGACCAGATGGTTAATACTAAAAGCAAGGGGGAAGGAAAACAAGTCAAAATAGGGAAAGAACAGGTCAAAGAATACTTACATAAGATAAATGTATTCAAGTCAACAGGGCCTGATGAAATCATATAATCAAAGAATCATAGAAGATTAGGGTTAGAAGAGACCTCAGGAGGTCATTAAGTCCAACCCTCTGCTCAAAGCAGGACCAATACCAATTAAATCACCCCAGCCAGGGTTTTGTCAAGTTGGGACTTAAAAACCTCTAGGGATGGGGATTTCACCACCTCCCTATGTAACACATTCCAGTTCTTCACCACCCTCCTAGTGAAATAGTGTTTCCTAATATCCAACCTAAACCTCCCCCACTGAAACTTCAGACCATTGCTCCTTGTTCTGGCATCTGCCACCACTGAGAACAGCTGAGCTCTATCCTCTTTGGAATCCCCCTTCAGGTAGTTGAAAGCTGATACCAAATCCCCCCTCACTCTTCTCTTTTGCAGAATAAAGAAGCTGGGCTCCCTCAGCGTCTCCTAGTAAGTCATGTGCCCCAGCCCCCTGATAATTTTTGTTGCCCTCCAGTGGACTCTCTCCAATTTGTCCACACCCTTTCTGTAGTGGGGGGGGCCCAAAAGTGGACACAATACTCCAGATGTGGCCTCATCAGTGCTGAATAGAGGGGAATGATCACATCTATCTGCTGGCAATGCTCCTATTGCAGCCCAATAAGCCGTTAGGCTTCTTTGCAACAAGGGCACACTGTTGACTCATATCTAGCTTCTCATCCACTGTAATTCCCAGGTCCTTTTCTGCAGAACTGCTGTTTAGGCAGCCTGTCCCCAGCCTGTAACGGTGCATCAGATTCTTCTGTCCTAAGGGCAGGATTCTGCACTTGTCCTTCTTGAACCTCATCAGATTGCTTTTCGCCCAATCCTCCAATTTGTCTAGGTCACTCTGGACCCTATCCCTACCCTCCAGCACATCTACCTCTCCCCGCAGCTTAGTGTCATCCTTGAACTTGCTGAGGGTGCAATTCATCCCATCATCCAGATCATTAATAAAGATGTTGAGCAAAACCAGCCCCAGGACATACCCCTGTGGCACTCTGCTTGATACCAGCTACCAACTAGACATTTAGCCATTGATCACTACCTGTTGAGTCTGACAATCTAGACAGCTTTCTATCCACCTTATAGTTCCTTCATCCAATCCATACATTGTTAACTTGCTAGGTTTGCCTTCAGCTGGTGGTGGGGTCATATATCAGCGGCTGCGTGCATGCCATCGTGCAAACAGGCTTCACCTTTACACTGAACTATTGTGGCCCTAATGAGATGGATCATTTCTTTGGTAACAGCCCTCCACTGATTAGTCTCTCCTGCAGTGACACGTAAGTCAATTATCTTGTGTTGTTTACCTTCTGCGGCCTCATCATAGTGACCACTGCCATGATTGTGCTCATCTCCTATGTCTATGTCATCTCCACCATCCTCAGGATTCACTCTTCCACTGGCAGGTGCAGAGTCTTCTCCATCTGCACCTCCCACATGATGGTTGTGACTTTATTTTATGGGCCCATTCTTTGATGTATGCCCAGCCCACTAGTCTGTCTTCTCTGTACCCAAGAAAAGTGGTGTCCTTGTTTTACACCTTTGTCACCCCCATGTTGAATCCCTTCATCTACAGCCTTAGGAACAAGGATGTAAAAGAAGCTTTGAGAAGGACTATGGGCCACAAACTCTTGACAAAATGAGCCTTACATTTCAACATAGAGACAGAACATAACATGTCAGGGCTGTTCTTAATTTGCACAAAAAACAGGAGCAACAACAAAAACTACAGAATTACGACAAGATGTTTCTTTGTTTTTATTTTTTATTTTTTTTTATCCAGCTACAAAACTAGGAGTTTTGAGATATCTGGTTGGACATCTAGTTGAATAGGTCGTTTGTCTGTCCATCTCGCTCTTTCTCTACCTATTACTATCACCATTCTCTCTCTCTAGTTGGCACTCTAATCATACCTGTTCATAACAGTAGCTTGGGAGATTATTTAGTCATAGAGACTTACAAAACTCTAAAATATCTTTATCGTTTATAGAGACTGTTATCCTTTAGGACATGAGACACCCACTGACTTCCTGGACTAGCATGCAATTTTCCTCATGGTTTAGCCTATAATTGTCCTTTCTCTGAAGCAGCTGATTTTGGCCACATTTTGTTCTAATTCATAATGAACAAAAATTTGGAAATGCCAAAATTTCTCATTGAATGGTAATTAATATTAAGTCTCCTAACATTTAACACCCCCCCCTCAACCTCTGCTGCCTCCTAGTATCCATTATAAAGTATAGCCACCCCTTCACCACCCCACTCTCTGCTGCCCCTAGTGCCCATTATACAGTATAGCCACCCCTTCCCCACCCCCACCCTCAGCTTCCCCTAGTGCCCATTATACAGTATAGCCACCCCTTCCCCACCCCCACCCTCTGCTGCCCCTAGTGCCCATTATACAGTACAGCCGCCCCTTCCCCCCCCCCACCCTCTGCGGCCCCGAGTGCCCATTATACAGTATAGCCACCCCGTCCCCCCCCCCACCCTCTGCTGCCCCTAGTGCCCATTATACAGTGTAGCTGGGTTTGTCTGAATTTATTGTCTGTGAAAGGTGCTAGATTGACAGCCTTGGAGAATGAATCCCTCTCTTCACCACGGAACATATACACCATGAGCAGGAGCTATGTAAAATTCTTTATGCTACTCTACCAATATATGCTGACTGTGACCAATAAGGATGACCTAGAGAAGGGAAAGAAAAGCTCACTCTTCATACCCCATTCAATCCATTGCTGCTCTGCTGAGTATTCCAGCAAGGGAGACAATTTGTGCCATTTGTTGCTGGTGGCATTTTATGTTGTGAGGGGAGTTAGATTGTGACTGGAGCTAGTTGGGAAAAAATGTTTTTTTTTAAAAATCAATTTTTTTGTTTAAATGTTCCAATTTTGAGGAAATTATTTTAAAACTAAATGCTTTCCACCAGCTCTAGCTGTGACCCTATTCCTTTCCCACAGGCTACAAAACACAGTGTCTGGTTTTGTCCTCTTTTTAGTCATCACAGTTAAACTCTCAATCACCTCTTCCCTGGGGACGTTACAATCACATCTGGTTGGAAGATACCAATTATTTTACAGGATTTTTTAAAAATGTGTTTTGAAATATATTTTTTTTAAATTTCCCCAAATCGTAGTTCAATTTTTCCCTAAACCAAAGCCATTTGTGAGGAATTTTGAAAGAAATAAAATGTTATCCAAATTTCCTGGGCCAAATCTTCGGCATTTTTCAATGGAGAAAGAAAAGTAAAAGCTGTTTCCTCCTGCCCTGAGTTTTTCAGTATACAGATATAATTTCTGGCAACAAATAAGAATCAGTTTTATGAAAATCAACAATTTGTACTGGAAAGTAAAACAAAAACTGAAGTTGTTATTTTTAACTGAAAACCAAACAAAGTTACAAAAAAATGGATTATCGTTTGTTCAATGTAAATTCAGACGATTTTTATAAAAGCATAGAATTATAGAAGATTAGGGTTGGAAGAGACCTCAGGAGGTCGTCTAGTTGAACCCCCTGCTAAAAGCATGAACAAGCCCATCTAAATCATCCCAGCTATGACTTTGTCCAGCTGGGCCTTAAAAACCTCTATGGATGGAGATTCCACCACCTCCACCACATTTTTGTTTTGGCTAAAAAGCTATTTTCCATCACACAGACACATACAAACTTGTCGAGACAAAAATGTCAGCCAGTGCCACTTACATCAGTGATAAATGAATCACTCAACTTTATCAAGGATTTTAAATGATGGCACCCGGAACCGTATGTCGAGACTCAGATTTTAAAGAAAAGAAGGGGATATGGGCAGCCAAATCTCATTAATTTTCTTGTGAACTGGGCACCCAAATGCCTTAAACTGTGTTGAAAAACTGAACCACATCCTTCATTTGAGTCTCTGAGATCTCACAAGTTAAGCAGGGTTTGTCTGCTTGGATTTTGGATGGGAAACCAGCAAGAATACTTCAGTGAGCAGTCTAGGTAGCTCAGGTTGTGTGTATGTGTGTGAGAGAGAGAGAGAGGGAGAGAGAAATAGAGAGATCCCCTTGGCCTTAGTGCTGGCTCCGATGGTCCATCACAGCAGTAAGGGGCACTGTGTTGCAAGGTGGAGGCTCATTAGAGGTACCTCCCCTCAACGTCTGTACTGAGCCCAGTGGCTTGGCATGATTCTAAGGGAAAGTTCTATGGCCTTTTGCAGAGTCACGGCTTCCCAGGATTGCATCCCCAATCCTGTAAGCATTCTTTGCTCTGAGATCTATACCTTTCCATTTAGCCCCATTAAAGCACAAAACTTCTTCATTGGTTTCCTGGAAGATATTTGCATCTGCTTTGAAAACTAACAAGCTGAGAATAATTGTCTATGTCTGGGATTTTCAGTGGAGCCCAAGGGAGTTGAGTGCCCAAATGCCACCGAAATTTTCGGATCCTGATTTTTAATCATCTCTGTGCTGCAGCCCGTTGGGAATGGACCTTGGGAGTGAGGTGTCTGGGTATTCTATATTATAGATCTGCTGATGAGTCACTTCACCCACACTCTGCTTTGAGCAAAGATGGGCTTGGTGTGTGTTTGGGGGTTGGGTTTTTCCATCCTTTAGCAGATGTGTATAGCGCACCCTGTGTCACTTCTTAAAAGCAACGTGGGGACAAGAAGCAAGTGGAAACAGTACTTATGACTGAGGTAAATGCTTCTGTGTGAGCACTGAAGATGTTATCTTATTACAGCAGAGCAGAGAGTTAGATAGGGTCTTAAAGGGCCAGAGTCCAGAGTTTCCAAAGGTATTTCAGCACCTAAAGATGCAGCTACTTACCCAATGGGCATTTCAAAAGCAATTGTTTTCAAGAAGGGAGATTGACCCAGTGCTTACAGCATGGTTGGGGTTATGAGTGACCTGTCTTCAATTCTCTGTTCTGCTGCAGATTTCCTGTGTGATTGTGGCTAAACCAGGTATATAATGGTTTAATTTACATTGAAACCAAAAGGATTTAGGCACCTGCTTCCATGCCCTTGAAAATCCTACTGCGTGTCTAGCTGAATTTTTAGGTGCCTAAATACCTTTGGAAAATTGGCCTTTGTTTCTACAGATGTAAATATGGAATTCCTCCAGGCCTCACAAGGATCAATACATTTTTGATTGTGGGGTTTTCAAGTGCTAGGGTTATGGGGCTCAGGTAAGAACCTATGATAGGTAAATAGCTTTGAAAAGCTGGCTCCATGTTCTGATTTCGATAGCTCTGAAGAGACCCTCCAGATTCACACCGGGGTCACTGAGTTCAAAATCTTGATTTCCAGGGTCTGAGATAATGGCCCGACTTCTGCAGTCTTTTCTCAGGCAAAAATCTCACTGGCATCAGAAGGAGTTTTGCCTAAATATTAGTGAAAACTAGCCCTGCATTTCTTACTTATGTGCGTAGCTACGCTGAAGAGAATCCCATATTTCTTGAGGCCTAAGAGCTGGTTTATCACAGACTTTCTACCAGTATAGCTATTTTAGTTATGACCATGTTTTTTAATCAATATAGGTATACAGTACCAACTCCTTGCGTAGGCATAGTTATAACTTATTCCTAGAACTGGTTTGAAACAATATGCTGTTTTGCCAAGACATATCAGTCTCCATGAAACTTTCATCTGGAAGTTTTTTGGGTGCAGGGTACAAAGAAAGAGAGATTCAGTAGCTGTGTGCTTAGGGAATGTGGAAAATTGATATTCAATCTGTCCTCTGCTTGAATTGGAATCCGTGGCTGGAAAAAAATTCTGCTGTGATTCATGCAGAAGAGGGACTCAAAGCTGGGTTTCTCCCATCCCAGACTGCTTACTAACCACCAGGTGATACCCACCACTCCCTCAACACAGTTCTGTTTTAATGAAAATGTTCCGAAGGTTTTGTTTTCATAGCATTATAGAAATGAGGCAGGAGTAAATATACTTAGACCATCCCTGATGGGTGTTTGTCTAATCTGTTCTTAAAACCTCCAATGATGGGGATTCCACAACCTCCCTAGATATCTTGTTACAGAACTTAACTACCCTTAGAGTTAGAAAATATTTCCTAATATCTAATCTACATCTTCATTCTGCAGCATAAACTGATTCCTTCTTGTCCTAGCTTTAGTGAATGTGAACAACTGATCACTGTCCTCTTTATAACAGCCCATAGCTGCAATGATATATTGCATCTTTATTTTGCTATAACTGTGTCCACACAAGAAAGAATTATAATCCCTACATAGTACAACTGGGCATGACTGATTTTTTCCCCATCAACAATGTATTTTTCAATGGAAAATGGCTTTTCAATTAAATGGATTTTTTTTGCAGAAATAATTGTTTTTGTCATAATATTGTCAAGTTTTGTTTTGTTTTTGGCAAACCAAAAAGTGTCCAGTGACAAATTCCAGCAGAAAAGAAAAATGTTCATTTTTGTCAAAACTGTCACAGATTTGTTTTTTCATGATTCACCTCCAAAATCAAGCCCTAGAGGATAATCTGCATGAATAAGGGTTGTAGCAGTTTGTAGTAAGAACTTCAGAGATTTCTTTGATTGTGATGCTGATTCTCATCTGCAATGTGCTAAAGGGGGCAGAGAAAATGTAAAGTGTTATATAAACTGAACAGATTATGTTATTGATTATCAATTGCTAATCACTAGTATGTAGCTGATATTCTTAATAACTGCTGTTAATGATATTGAGCCATGTAAGTATAATTTTTGAAGGGCTGATTTCCTTTCTGTGCTGGAAATGCAGGCTGGACTTCTCAAAAACAGCAAAGGAAGTCAAGTGCCCTATTCTCATTTCTATTCTTTGTGATTGTGATGCCTTAATCCCTTAGGTTCTTTGGCTCCTGCCAGGCTCTGTTTCAACCTCAGCACTAGAGCTGGTCACGATTTTGCATCTAACACAATTTGGACCAAAAACGTCTTTTTTTTTTCTTTCAGGAACATTTTATTTTCTGCAAAAACTGAAAATTTGTCGGTCAAAGCTTTTCTGGTTTAGGTAACATTCCGTTTTTGAAACATATTTTTTCAACAGACAGCTGAAATTTTTCACTTAAAACAGGTTTCTACAACCAATGTATTTTCAACAAAGGTAGTTTTTGGAAAGAGAATTTTTTCAGGTTTTTTTTTTAAACAAGGGGGAAGAAAATAATTCTTTCACAGCAAATGTCAACAAAAAGGAAAATTTGTCAAAATTTCCAGTAAAATATAATCAACCATTTTGAACTAGCTTCACTCATCATGGAGCAGCCTGACCCCGTTGCTTAATGCAAGAATAGCTCGGCTGGGAAGGGAATCAGCGCAGCTGCATTCACATATTATAAAGCACTTTAGGTAGATGGGAAAGCACCATTACCTTAATTCTTCTACAGGGAAACTGAGGCACAGATAGGGGAAGTGACTTGTCCATGGTCACACAGCAGGGCAGTGGGAGAACCAAGAATAGAACCCAAGGGTCCTGACTTCTTGCCTTCTTGAAGGCCAAGGGATCAGCTTCTCAAAAGAGTTTAAGACTTAGGAGCAAAATCCCATTGAAAGTCAGTGGGATTTGTGCAACTACATCTCCTAAGGGCTTTTGCAAACTGCACCCAAGATGATTCCCCTCTTGATACTATTGCTAAGTGCTGCCAAAAGCTGTGTCATAACAATCACTAACAGACTCATCTCCTGCAGCTCTGCACAGTGAGCGGCAGCCCCCGGAGCAAATCTCAGAGCCTGAATCGCCTCCCTCCCTCACCAGGTTTCAGACCCCAAGCTCCTGTCTGAGCTGCAACATGCACATGGCTAATTTTAGCACCCTAGCACAAGCCTCGTGAGACCAAGTCTGTCAACTTGAGAATTGCTGCCACTCGCAGTGTGGATGTACCAGGGAATACCCTTTCATATAATGGTGCAGTGCCAGGGAAATAGATAATCTATTAATAAGAACATAAGAACAACCACAATGAGTCACAACAATGGTCCATCTAGCCCTGTATCTTCTCTTCCAACAGTCGCTGGTGCCAGATGTTTGAGAGGGAATGAACAGAACATGGCAATTTCATGTGATCCTGTGGTCCTGTTCCCTCTTCTGGAAGTTGGCAGTTTAGGGACACGCGGAGCACAGGGGTGCATTCCTGACTAACATCCATTGAGGGACCTATCCTCCATGAATTTACTTAATTCTTTTTTTAACCCAGTTATACTTTTGGCCTTCATAACATCCCCTGGCAATGAGTTCCACAGTTTGACTTGTGAGTTGTGTTAAGAAATACTTTCTTAAGATTTTTTTAAACCTGCTGCCTACTAATTTCGTTGGGTGACCCAAGCTCCTATGTTGTGTGAAGGGGAAAATAACACTTCTCTCTCTCTCTCTCTCTCTCTCTCTCTAGGTAAAGGCTAGAATGGATCAATAGATTATGTAATTTGACTTTCTGTGTATCACAGGCCCTTACATCCCACCCAGTTATGCCTCTGCATTAAGCTGTGTGGCTAAAGGATATCTTCCAGAAAGGCATCCAGTCTGGATCTGAAGTCATCCAGAGATGGAGACTGCACTACTTCCTTTAGTAGTTTGTTACAATGGCTACTCAACCACCCCATCTTCCTTTTACAGGGCTCTTAAAGCTCTGAACTCACATTGAAATAAAGTAGTACTTACACATCTCACTTCCTTAGATTCTTTTGAAGAGATGAGTCTTTTTAGACAAAAGGACATGTATGTCCAGCCCAGGACACCTATCAATATTATCGCATAGAAACAGGTATCGGAATGTGAAATTATATTATAGAATCTTGCTATTCACTTATAAAATCCTATAATATTGTATAACAGTAAGGAGAAATGTCAGTGCATTGATTTTTACAGCCAGCTCAGGGATGTGTTTTGTAGAAATTCTACACTCCAATGAGGGACAACAAATTATTTAATACAAAGGATTCTGATTTTAGTTCTACAGGAAAAGGAACCATGCAGTGAACTAAGGTATGCGTATGTGGATCCAACTGTGTTAATTGGCAATGTCTGGATGGAAATTACACCCCTGGAATTTCCAAAAAGGGACTTCCATTGGCAGAAATCAATCACGCACTCAAGCCGATTGGCCAGCCTTGTAGGATCACGATTATCAGGATGGCAGATGCAAGGAACCAAACAGATGTGTCCGAGTTTATTCTGCTGGGTTTTTCTGACCACCCTCAGGTGCAGCTGATACTATTTGTTGCCTTTGCATCTGCCTATGCCGCTGCCCTGCTTGGGAACGTCTCCATCATCACAGTCATCTGTTCGCAGCCTGGACTCCACACCCCCATGTACTTCTTCCTAGTCAACCTCTCCCTGCTGGACATTGGCTGCGTGACCTCAACCGTGCCACAGATGCTGAAGAACTTGCTGGCCCAAAAGAAGGTTATCTCTTTCCAAGGCTGTCTGGCACAGATGTACTTCTTCACCGCCTTCCTGGCAACGGAGCTGTTGCTGCTGACTGGCATGGCTTTCGACCGCTATGTGGCCATTTGCCACCCCTTGCGCTACTCCCTTGTCATGAGTTGGAAGACCTGCTGCCGCCTGGCAGTAGGCATATGGGCATCGGGCTTCCTAATCTCTCTGCCACATACTCTTTCCTTGCTCCGCTTGTCCTTCTGTGGGCCCAACATTATCAACCACTTCTTCTGTGAGCTACCACCACTGCTGCAGCTGTCTTGCAGCAACACAAGCTACAACCAAACCTTGGCCCTGGTGACGGATGTGTTCCTGGGCATAGGCTGCTTTCTTCTCACCCTCCTCTCCTATGTCTACATTGTCTCTTCTGTCCTGAAAATCCGGTCTGCTGCAGGGAAGCGCAAGGCCTTCTCTACCTGCTCCTCTCATGTGATGGTGGTGACGCTTTTTTATAGCACCGTGATCTACACCTACGTCCGGCCCCCCGCCGCTTATCTGGACAGAGACAAAGCTGTGGCTGCTCTGTACACTATGGTCACTCCCCTTGTCAATCCCCTCATCTACAGCTTGCGGAACAAGGAGGTGAAGGAGGCCTTTAAAAAACTTATGAGTGGAAACAGAGGCTGAGATTTTCCACTCCATCAAGGGCAGCATTTCCAAGCATGTCCCTTCTCCTTTAGAAACAGTAATAGAGGGCAGGGAAAGCATGGCCCATTGGGTGGGGTACTGGGTTGGCTCATTGCAGAAGAGGGTTCAGTTCTTGACACCACCACAGCCTTCATGTGTGACGTTGGGTGAGTCAATCAGGGTGATGTTTCCAAAGGCATTAAAACAACCAATGGGATTTTCAGAAGTGATTTGAAATTTAGGGACCAGATTTTAAAAGATTATATTAATTCCATGCATATGACCACCACAAGCACTTCCTCCCAAGGGTCACTTACATAGATATAAGAGATCAAATTCAAAATATGTAAGTAACAGAGTACACTCACCACTAGGCCACTTCCTTGTGGCTGGGTTTGGGGATTAGCTCTCACCCGGACTGGGATTCCTTCCCGGTGGATGCTTACACCTTGGCCCCTCTCTCTCTCTCTCTCTCTGGGAGTTCCCTCTTCATAACATGGACCTCTGTCATGATGGTCAGGTCACTGTTTAGTTTTCCCCTTCTAGGATGTCAAAGACGCACTGGACAAGCTGTCCGTATGCCATGTCAGGCAGTCTTCCAGTCCACACCTATGTCTGGAACCACTTTCCTAATTGATGGTAGGGAAATCTGGGCCCACCACTACTCTGGGACGCAGCCCAGGGACCCTACGACCTGCAACCACAGTCTGCTCAATCTCAGATCCTGTTGCTGTTAGCCTGGGATTGATCCTACTTCACCTCTCTATCTCCTGGCCCACCTCTGGGTTCACCAGTCTGAGCTTCCTCCACTCACAGTGGCTACTTCACCCCTCTCAGCTTCTCACCAAACTACATAGTCCAGGACAGGATCCTGGGGGCTCACTCTCCCCCTAGAACTCCCCCTTGTCCCTAGCCAACTTCCTTTCTCTATGGGGAATGGCTGCAGAGCTCCTCCTACAGCCCCCTCTTGCTCTCAGCTTCATGGATTTGTACATGCCCAGCCTGGCCCTAACCAGCTGGGCTTCAACATCAATTAAACTTTATGTGGCCATGACTCTCCTCCAAGTACAGCCTATAAGTTCAATTGGACATTTTCAACCTGCTCAGATCTTGTCTGGGGTGGATCCCCCATCACAATGCAGGAGCACAAAAATCAATCATCATTAAGGCTATGTTTTACTCATAGGTATTTTTAGTAAAAGTAATGGACAGGTCATGGGCAGTAAACAAAAATTCACGGCCAGTCCTGTCCATGGCTTTTACTATATACCCCTAAATAAAACCTGGGCCAGGAGTTGGGGGTACTGGAGAGAGGATAATGGGGGTGCTCCTGAGAAGCGGCGACCTCCCTACTTGGCTCCTGGGAAGTGGCGACCTCCAGCTCCTAGGTTCACGTGCTGCCTCTGCTCCACCCCAAGCCCCAGGTCTGCAGCTCCCATAGGCTGGGAAACACAGGCAGAGGCAGCACGTGGAGCTACGCGCTGAGTTCCTGTTGCCCTTCCAGGGATCCCCCCCCCAGATACCCCACACATCCCACACACACCAACCCCCAGCCCTGAGCCCCTCCCCTACCCAAACTCCTGCTGCTCAGGGCTGGGAGGGCCCAAGATTGCCTCAGCAGCAGCTGATGTGACTGGCCCAGAGGCTGCCGAGCTGCTCAGGGGACTCTGGGGTCAACCACACAGGCCACTGCAGAAGTCACGGAGGTCACAAAAGGTGCCAGAATCCGTGACCTCCATGACAAACATGGAGCCTTAATCATCATTAATATCAATAAGTGTTTACAATTGCATTGTGCTGACAAACCCAACAATGATACTACATTGGGGCTTCCCCAAATAAGACATCTTGTCTGTTAAGGGTCTGTGTTATCAATTGGGAGCTCTTGTGGGGCAGGGGCTGACTTCATGGCTCTGATTTCCCACCCATGAAGTCCGTAAGTCTTTGCCATTGAGCTCAACAGGATTAAACACCATGTCTGTGTTTCAGGGAAGAGGGAACATGTAGTCAATGCTAAGGAAATAAGAAAATGCAATCAGTACATAAATCATAATGCCACAAACCTAATGATATTAATGTCTTTGCATGATATTATGTTAATATAGATTTAATAGTAATACCACTAATAATACTTACCAGGTTGCCAGTCTTTTTGTCTAGCTAATATTATTTTTTATCTTTTCTTTTCTTTCAATTGATAATGTTGTTTAATAATTGATTGGGAAAGAGATGAAAATTTCCTGCAATATCCTTGAAAACAACTTGAATTAAGTTTAAGTATCTCTGGAGTCCATTGTATTAAATGTAAAGGTGATGTATTATTGTGAGCCTGGGTGATCTAAGGACTATATTGAATGATGTGACAGGAAAGCATAGTCCTTTTGGACAATACGGGTGAAGTGAATTTCCTGGGAAATACTTCAGCAGAGGTGAATACAAATTCCTCCTCAACCCAGTTATGCCAACACCAACCTCCTGCAGCTATGACCTGAGGAAAGGACCATTGTCTAGTTCTTACATGTTCCATGAATTTAAAGATCAAAGGCCTCCGGTGTAGGCTCAGATCCCACTTCTTATACCATCTATGTCATAGCACAAAATACACCTCTTTTTCCCTGCCATGATTCTACAAGGGCTTCCAGCTCCTCAGCTGTCCCCTCTTAGAGACACAGGCCTGCATTTCTGTCCCTCTTGACAAAGTGTTTCTCCAAAATAAATACATATATTCAAGGATTATGAGGAACACAGATGCTTCAGTAATGGGGTTTAACTGATCACCATGTTTGGGGTCTGGAAGCAATTTTCACCAGGTCAGATTACCAGAAACCCTGGGAATTTTTTACCTTCCTCTGTAGCATGCATCACTTGCTGGTCTGAACCAGACATCTAGCTCACATTGAATTTCAATAAAATGTGGGGACTTAATTGCCTTTCCTTTGACAGCCCCAGACTGTGGGAGAATAACCCCTGTGTTTGGTTCACTCGGATTTGGGGAATCAGATATTTTGCTATTGATCAAAGTGCTGGGGAAGGGTCTGACCTATTTTGTGGTGAGCAGTTGAAGAACCATGAAGCCTGCAATCTTGTCTTAGGTCTGACTCTTAGGGTGAGATTTTTGTAAGCTGTCTAGTGCAATAACAATTAAATTAATGAGACTTGTTCTCAGAAGATCTAGGCACAGAGCCTGTGATCTCCCCCAGGGTTCCCTGATTCCAGCCCAACTTCTGCATTATCTATAGGTCAGGATTACAAAGAGACAGGCACCTACTGGGATTTATCAATGCTCCTAAGTGAGCCAGGGGCTAAATCCCATGGTCATTCAGTGGGAGTTAGGTGCCTAACCTGCTTAGATGATTAGATGCTCCTTTGTAGTCCTGGCTTCACATCAATACAGGGCCGGCTCTAGGTTTTTTGCCGCCCCAAGCAAAATAAAATTTGGCTGCTCTCACCCCAGCCCTGGGCTCCCCCCTGCACCCCCCTGCTGCCCCAGCCCTGGACTCCCCCCCCACCTGCACCCCATGCTGCCCCAGCTCTGGGCCTCCCCCTTCCCGCACCACCCTGCTGCCCCAGCCCTAGGCTCTCCCCCCCACCCACACCCCCTGGCACCACAGGCCTGGGCTCACACCCCCTTCCATGCTGCATCAGCTCTCAGTACCCCTCTTCCCCTCCACCAGTGCCCCACTGCAGCCTTGGGCTCTGCCCACTCCACCCGCAACCTCTGCTGCTCCAGCCCTGGGCTCTTACCTCCCATCCCCCACCTGCACCCTCCTTCTGCCCCAGCCCTGGGTCACTGGTGACTTGCTCCCAGGGTGGGTCATTCAGCAAGAATTTTGGATGTGCATGGAACAGAGACAGGATTGGTTCCCATATGGGTACAGAGCTGCAGTAAAGTGGAACAATTTTCAGCTTGTGTGATTGGAGGATATCTGGATGTATATTGTAAGACTGTCCTCCATAAATGAGGAAAAGTCAAGATGCCTTTATTCTTCTTTTGTTCCACTCTTTGTTTCTATGGGGAATTTGCCAATGCAATATCACTGTCTTCCTTTCAAACAAACAAACAAACAAACAAAAGGCAATGGCTGTTGAAAATAGCAATTCCAGCCCTAAAAAACGCTGGGAAGCATTCATAGAATCATAGAATCTCAGGGTTGGAAGGGACCTCAGGAGGTCATCTAGTCCAACCCCCTGCTCAAAGCAGGACCAAACCCAACTAAGTCATCCCAGCCAGGGCTTTGTCAAGCCTGACCTTAAAAACCTCTAAGGAAGGAGATTCCACCACCTCCCTAGGTAACCCATTTCAGTTCTTCACCACCCTACTAGTGAAAAAGTTTTTCCTAATATCCAACCTAAACCTCCCCCTCTGCAACTTGAGACCATTACTCCTTGTTCTGTCATCTTCTACCACTGAGAACAGTCTAGATCCATCCTCTTTGGAACCCCCTTTCAGGTAGTTGAAAGCAGCTATCAAATCCCCCCTCATTCTTCTCTTCTGCAGGCTAAACAATCCCAGTTCCCTCAGCCTCTCCTCATAAGTCATGTGTTCCAGCCCCTAACCATTTTTGTTGCCCTCCGCTGGACTCTCTCCAATTTATCCACATCCTTCTTGTAGTGTGGGGCCCAAAACTGGACACAGTACTCCAGATGAGGCCTCACCAGTGCTGAATAGAGGGGAATGATCACTTCCCTCAATCTGCTGGAAATGCCCCTACTTATACAACTCAAAATGCCATTAGCCTTCTTGGCAACAAGGGCACACTGTTGACTCATATTCAGCTTTTCGTCCACCGTAACCCCTAGGTCCTTTTCTGCAGAACTGCTGCCCAGCCATTCGGTCCCTAGTCTGTAGCAGTGCATGGGATTCTTCCGTCCTAAGTGCAGGACTCTGCACTTGTCCTTGTTGAACCTCATCATATTTCTTTTGGCCCAATCCTCTAATTTGTCTAGGTCCCTCTGTATCCTATCCCTACCCTCCAGCGTATCAACCACTCCTCCCAGTTTAGTGTCATCTGCAAACTTGCTCAGGGTGCAGTCCACACCATCCTCCAGATCGTTAATGAAGATATTGAACAAAACCGGCCCCAACACTGATCCTTGGGGCACTCCACTTGATACCGGCTTCCAACTAGACATGGAACCATTGATCACTACCCGTTGAGCCCAACCATCTAGCCAGTTTTCTATCCACCTTACCGTCCATTCATCCAGCCCATAATTCTTTCACTTGCTGGCAAGAATACTGTGGGAGACTGTATCAAAAGTTTTGCTAAAGTCCAGAAATAGCACATCCACTGCTTTCCCCTCATCCACAGAGCTGGTTATCTCATCATAGAAGGCAATTAGGTTAGTCAGGCATGACTTGCCCTTGGTGAATCCAAGCTGACTGTTCCTGATCACTTTCCCCTCCTTTAAGTGGTTCAGAATGGATTCCTTGAGGACCTGTTCCATGATTTTTCCAGGGACTGAGGTGAGACTGACTGGCCTGTAGTTCCCTGGATCTTCCTTCTTCCCTTTTTTAAAGATGGGCACTACATTAGCCTTTTTCCAGTCATCTGGGACCTTCCCTGATCGCCATGATTTTTCAAAGATAATGGCCAATGGCTCTGCAATCTCATCGGCCAACTCCTTTAGCACCCTCGGATGCAGCGCATCTGGCCCCATGGACGTGTGCTCATCCAGCTTTTCTAAATAGTCCCGAACTACTTCTTTCCCCACAGAGAGCTGGTCACCTCCTCCCCATACCGTGCTGCAGAGTGCAGCTGTCTGGGAGCTGACCTTGTCTGTGAAGACAGAGGCAAAAAAAGCATTGAGTACACTAGCTTTCTCCACATCCTCTGTCACTAGGTTCCCTCCCTCATTCAGCAAGGGTCCCACACTTTCCTTGACTTTCTTCTTGTTGCTAACATATCTGAAGAAACCCTTCCTGTTACTCCTAACATCTCCGGCTAGCCGCAACTCCAAGTGTGATTTGGCCTTCCTAATTTCACACCTGCATGCCTGAGCAATACTTTTATACTCCTCCCTGGTTATTTGTCCAATCTTCCACTTCTTGTAAGCTGTTTTTTTGTGTTTAAGACGAGCAAGGATTTCACTGTTGAGCCAAGCTGGTCGCCTGCCATATTTACTTTTCTACCTACACATCGGGATGGTTTGTTCCTGCAACCTCAATAAGGTTGCTTTAAAATACAACCAGCTTTCCTCGACTCCTTTCCCCATCATGTTATTCTCCCAGGGGACCTTGCCCATCAGTTCCCTGAGGGAGTTGAAGTCTGCTTTTGTCTTTGAGCAAGACATTTCTTGCTCAATTTTATCTACTTTTTCCACAGCAAATTCCAGTGGATCAGTATATTTGATTTGGGAAAAATGAAGTAACAGCTGCCCAAATTGAGCTTGAGCACTCCTGATCTTTGAGGGTGTTCAAATCTGGAAGGCAGGTGCTAGATTCCCTTTCTGAATATTAGCTAAATCTGGAAAGGAAAAGTCAATTTCTGCTTCCATGGCTCAGAAGTGGAAATCCTCCTACGTGCCTGGTACTGTCCGAAAAGCTGCCTAGCTCCAGTAGAGCCTCCCCTCCCTTTCTTTTCATTTTAAATTCTAGTGGGATCCACATACCTCCCTTGCTAGGCTTCAGATAGAGAGGGGCACTGTCCATTTAGTCCCCCCCAGTTCCTTCTTTGGGGGCTGCAAGGGGAGGTCACACCAGTATCCCTAAGCCAGTCTGGGGATGTCTTCTGAAGGGGATATCTGGGCCAAAGCCTTCTACTCCTTGGGCACACTTGTCCCCATTCACAGTTCCATCCCGCTCTAGCAGTGAGCTCAAGCTGCAGCATGATGTTTCAGCTACCATACTCCCTCTCCCAGTTTCCTGTTGGTAGTGGCCAAGGGAATGCTGGGAAATGTGGTTCTTTCCCTGCTCCAGGGCTGGCTGTATAGGCAGGGAGCTAACCAAGGAACTACAGCTCCCAGGGCCCCCTGTTGGTTCTTAGCTCCCAGGCTGGATCCCTGTGGGCTGCCGCCCCTGCAAATGGGCTGCCCCAAGCAGCTGCTTGCTTTGCTGGTGCCTAGAGCCGCCCCTGCTGGTCAGAGAGCCTGCATGTAATTGCAGCTGGGTGTGTCCCTACCTGTATGTATGGTGGTTAAAGTGCAGGGTGGAGGACTTGTCACCTTCTCACAGCAGTACAGTGTGATATGGAGCCCAGGCTGGTGGGTCAGGGGGCTCAGTGGTACCATAGTTCCATGTGGCACCTTGGGTGGGGGAACCCGCCACAAGTCCCATTCACTCCAGTGGAGTCACACCTGATTTACATCAGGGTGAGTAAGAGGGAATCAGCCCCATCGACTCCATTGGAGTTACTCCTGATTTACACCAGGGTGAGTGAGGAGGAATCAGTCCCATTGATTCCAACGGATTTACTCCTGATTTGCTCCAGGGTGAGTAAGAGGGAATCAGTCCCATTGTCTCCAATGGAGTTACTTTAGGACACAAGGATGTGAGTAAATGGAGTGAAGATGACAAGTATAATAGCTGTAAACAACTGCATTTCATACTGAGAGGTGTCGATGCAAGAAAGCTTAATCAATGGGGGACTGTCACAGAAGAGCTCCTATTATACATATTTAATTGCAACTTACAATAAATACCTAGAAAAAACTTAGTGATTCGTTATAAAAGTCATAGTCCTACTAAGAGCTTTTTTCAGGGCCTCCTTGACCTCTCTGTTTTTCAGATTGTAGATGAGGGGGTCGGCCATGGGAGTCAGGAGTCTATAGAAGAATGGAGAACACTTTGTTCAGTGCAGCAGTGTCTGGAAGCTCGTAGACAATGAACAGGGTCCCATAGAAAATTGTCACAATGATGAGGTGATAGGAGCAGGTGGAAAATCCTTTTCCCTCCCCATGCTGGAAGGGATTCTCAGGACAGTGCAGATGATACACACATAAGATGTCAGGGTTAAGAGAAATGGAGGAAGAACGAATATGAAGGAGAGAAGGAAAATCACATGAACCATCCGGTTGGTGTCACCGCAGGACAGTTTTACCAACGGGGTGTAATCACAATGGAAATGGTCAATTTCACTGGGGCCATAGAAAATCAATTGTGATAAACAATATGTTACGATGGTGCTGACTGCAGACCCACTTAGCCAAGACCCAGCTGCTAGCTGGAAGGACAATCTACTATTCATGTGGGCTGCATAATGCAGAGGTTTGCATATGGCTAAATGCCTATCGTAAGACATCATTGATAAGAGACAACATTCTGTAGCTAACAGAGAACCAAAGATTTCAAATTGTATGAGGCAGCCACTAACAGAGATGGTTCTGTCCCCAGTCAGGAGACTGGCCAGCACCCTGGGCAGGATGGTGGAGGTGTAGCAGGTCTCCAGGCAGGACAAGTTCCCCAGGAAGAAATACATGGGGGGTGTGAAGGTCCTTATCAGCCACAACTAGTACAACGAGGATGTTCCCAGCCATGGTCACAATGTAGACCACTAGAAACAGCGGGGAGAGAAGAATTTGCCGTTCATGGAGATTGCCAAAGCCTGGGAGGATGAAACCCACAATGGATGTTTGATTTCCCTGTTCTGTGTCTGCCATGGGTTCTATCAAGAAAAGTAATTTTTAAAAAGCAGTAATAGTAGCCTGTGGAGAATGACATGAAACAGATACATTTTGGGGGTGGGAGGGTGGGAGAGTTAGGTGTCACTTTATTTTTGTTGATGTTTAAATCTGGTTATAGAGAGAGAAACCAGCTGTCTGGGATTTCTGCGCTTGGACCTTTGCCCTACAAACTTTATCAAAGTCCCTGTAGATGCTTTAACATGAAACCCTTTAGCTGGGTTGGTACCTCAGTTATCCCCAGTTTCACTGTGCAGTTCAGCATTGTCTAATGTAGTGGCCAAGACGGAGTCAGGAGAGCTGGGCTCCAATCCGGACCCAGTGTGACCTTGAGCACATCATTCCATGCCTCAATTTCTGCATCTGAAAAATATCAGAATAATATTGTATTCCCTTTATAAAGTGGCGTGGCATCTGCTGAGAAACATAATCACTAAAGTTCTCACAGTGCTATGAGACCACACAGCTTCCTGTACATATTAACAAGTAAAACCAAAGACGTAAGAATGTCCATCCTCTGGGAGGCTGGTAGGGGAACCCCAGCCTGCTCCCTACTCTGGGTTACAGCCCAGGGACCCTGTAGTAAGCAGCTCAGCTCTGTATATTCACACCCATTGCTTCCTCTCTGGGTTACTTTCTAACTTGGCCTCTCCCTAGGCCTTTCTCACAGGCCCTTCTTGGGCCCACTCCTCCACAGGACCCAGAAGGAAAGAGGATTAGTTATGGAGAACAAAGCAAATATACAAGTCCCACACCAAGGTTATCTGCCCCAAAGAGGCTCTGGTATCCAGAAGAGAGAGCCCCTGGCCACAGACCAGCCTTGCTCCATGCAATCTATAGCTTTTCTCTGACACCAGCTAGGCCTTCCTTCAAGATAGCACACGGATAACCATCCCTTCTCCTGCTCATCCCCTACTGTATTGGGCTTTTCCTCTGTTAATTCCTCACTCCAGGGTTTGACCTCTCATACGTCTACCAGGGTAGGGATGACTGAGCTCCTGGCCCTCATTAACCCCTTTCCAGCCAGTGTGGGGTCAGTGTCCCCCTTCAAACCCTCATGGTTAAACATTTCTGCCCTATTCCTAATTTGCATTTGTCTGGCTTCAGCTTCCAGCCACTGGTTCTTATCCTTCTAAAATAAAAATGCCCTTTAGTACCAGGTCCTTTCTCCACATGAAGGAATATCTATGCTGTAATCAAGTCACTTCTCAGTCTTCTATTTGATAAAGACTGAGAGGTGAAATCCCAGGGCCCCATAGAAAGTCCCCTTGTGTCCTAATCAGTTAGCTGTTGGCTTCATCTGGGATGAGTGCTCTGGTAAATCTGAAGCAATAAATAGTTTATCACTAAAAGCAATGAAGTCCTGGGGGCCTAACCCTTCTTTCCTTGTTTACCCAAATTTCCCATTGATCATTAATGGAAAGAGACGAGACGCTATAGCTTGGTATGCAATGTTGCACCCAAAGTCTTACTCACATAATGGGCTGAGCAGAAAAGCTGAAGACCTCTCGGCTGGATTCTCATTTCTTCTCTTGAGTGGCCTTGATAATAACTTGAACATCACCCCATCAGTGGGATAAATATGTTAAAATATAATGATTGGAGCTGGCCAAACCTTAGCCTATGGAACAATTTTCCATTGGAAGATGCTGTTTTGACAGAATGGGAACTTTTCATTGAATGTGTAGATTAAATTAACATTTTCATTGGACACCAAGCAGGCTCCTGGTTGACTTCAATTTGACAGCTGCTGGATTCCTCATCTTCCTCGCTGACCAGATGCCCATGTTGTCTGCCCAACCCCCAGGCTCCAAGCTGTCCAGCAAGAAATGTCAGTTTTGATGAAATCTTATTTTTCAAGGAAAGAATCTCTCACGTGAAAAATCCCAAGCAGCCCTTGAAAGAAGTTAAGGGAAAAACTAAAGGCAGATTTCCTCTTGCAACCTTAACTCTGCCCCTCTGGGAGTGCCAGTTTTCCATCTCCTCCCTGGATGAAACTAAATCCTCCCAGCACAAAATTCTACTACATCAGTATCCACAAATTATGTGGATAGGGTAGTTGGATAAAAGGGTGTATAAATAGTGCAGTGACCTCTGGAGTGCCCCATCGTGGCTTGGGATAGCTGTGCAGTGCCTGCCTCCATTTACCTCCATGGAGGTCCTCAATAAATCCACTAAGACTCATGTGTCCCTCCTTGGGGTCTGGCTTATTAACATAAAATTCAGAATAAGCACAAAAAAGTCTTCCAGCTGAGTCTCAAACTGCACACAGCCTCTCCTCCCTGTTGTCTCTCTCTCTCTGTCTAACTTCATGTTTCCAAGTTGGGAACAGTTTTTCATCCCTTCCCAGGATCTGCTTCTGCTCTTGGGGCGGGAAGGATAGCTCAGTGGTTTGAGCATTGGCCTGCTAAACCCAGGGTTGTGAGTTCAATCCTTGAGGGGGCCATTTAGGGAACTGGGGTAAAAATCTGTCTGGGGATTGGTCCTGCTTTGAGCAGGGGGTTGGACTAGATGAACTCTTGAGGTCCCTTCCAACTCTAATCTCCTATGATTCTCTCCTTGGTCAAAGGTCTGTCTCCTGCAGGAGCCTACTGAGCTCTGAAACAGCTTCCTCCCCCATTTCCTGTTCCTCTATGGTGCTTTAAAAAGACCAGATGCCCCCTTTCAGGCACCATTGAGAGACTGTTATTGAGGTAGAGATGGTATGGGCCCCTTCTCTCTTAAACGCTCAACTCACCTGGTGTAGAAAGGGAGGCTGAGAGGGTGGAGATCAGGTTAGTTTATGGGAGCTCTGTTAATAATAACACCAACAAACACTAACAAAATCAATGAACTGGCTCATCAGCTCTTGAACATCAGCACAGCTCCATGAGGCCAACTCAGCTACATTGATTGACATCACCTGAGGGTGGGGCTCAATAGTGGTTTTACATTGGCTCAGTGGGTTGGATACAAACAGCCCAGTTTATGACACTTGGCCTCAGCTATTCAGGGATTTGTAAGTGATTCACCACTGCCTTGGATTTCACTCAGAAGGAGGACGGCATCAGGGAACATGTCCATAATTGAAGGTGAGTGGACACATGATGTATGAACAGGAAGACGAATATCATGTCTAGAATTCAAACCAGGGTTATTGTTGCTGCTTCATGGAGTACTGGAAAAGGGTTGGCACAGATACTCCAATTATACTAAGGTCTTAGGTAGGGTGCACGGAGGGGAACAGGAGGAGAAGGCTGCTGTCCAATGTTTGGGACTTTCTCAAACTATGGCTAGGGAAGGCATTTTTCAAGGGAATTTTGATGCCCAATTTCCATTAATTGCTAAGGAAAGTTGAGCATCCAGACCCCCTAGGTGTGTCTGAAAATCTGAGTCTATTTATAGAGCTGGTGGACACTCCAAATTTCTGTTTCACGAGAAATTTCAGTATTTCACATTTGTTTTTATTTTCAATTAGAACAAAACAAAAAAACCTGAAATTTGAAATTTCCTGTGAATTTTTTTTAATCCCTTTGGAAAACTTTGGAATAGATCCACCTTTACCTCTTTAGAACAGAATAGACGAGACCCACCTGTACTTGTTGAATAGAATATAATAGAATAAACTCACCTGTACTAGTTTATAATATAATAGGCTAGACCGTTATGTGCTAGACTAGACTAGGACTAGAGTAGAATAGAATAGACCCCCCCTGTTTCTGCTCTGAGTAGAACAGAATAGACACACCTGTACTAGTAGAATAGAATAGAATAGAATAGAATAGAATAGACTGCAGATCCTTTGATTAAGAGTAGGTCTTTTTTGCTTAATTTGTTTTCACAGTGGAACAGCAATTTGTTGCATCTCTGAGTTAATGACTCAAGATTGTCAAAATAAAGGGCTCATCTGGAATTATTTAATCTAAGATTATTAATCAGAGATTAATACAGCACTATGGAGAATACATAAAATAAGAGAATACATTGCCACCCTTTGTTGACAGACTAAAAGATGGATCTGTGTCTCTCCTGCATCTGGAAGGGAGGTGAAGTTTTCATTCCCCAAAACTAAGTTACCATACCAGTATTATTATATAGGTTGTCGGAAAAAGGCAACCTCGTTCCCAAGAATATTCTTCAAGAAGCATATGTTGTGATGTTCTACACATTCTGAGTTTATCTGATTTGTCACACATACTCTTTGCTGAAGGTAAAGATTCTAGAGAATAGTCAAATATATAAATGAATCAACTACACAGAAAGAAAGAAGTAAAAGTATTAATATTTACTAACAGGTGCTAGCAAATTTAACTTCTTAACAGAAATATAAAACTGATTGTGAAGAACAAAATATTTCACAAATCTACAAAACAATTTAAAAAACATTTTCATTTCAAAGGTTTTGAAAATAACTCTGTTGATTAAAAAAACAGTATTGATCACCTTTTTAACTATAATAAATATTTTTTTGTTTTCGGGAAGGGGGGGTTGTTTTTTGTTGTTTTTTTTGTTTGTTTTTTTACTACCTCTCCGCATTTTCTCTATTTTTACATTCTTCCCTTTTTCTAAGGAAAAATGAAATATGGGAGGAGAAATAGTGGAAGAAATGAAAAACCCAAAGAGTAAATTTATTCAATTTTCTACTTCTTATTTTTATCCCTCCAAAACTCTGGAAAATGTCTGATAAAATTTTCACTTTATTTTCTAATTTCAATAAAAAGCCACATTAATTTGTACATCATAACAAAGATTGAGCATCTCTGTTTACAAACACACTTTTACATCAGGATTTGAAAAAATAACAGCCAGAGAGCATTGAAGTTTTACCTCTGAAGATAGAAATAGAAAAACATTGTATAAAAGAACGAACTCCAATTCTCTTTGAAAAGAAACCTTAATGAGCCAAAATTGGTATGCCGGATATTAAGCCTAACTGGAGGAGAAAATAATGAGGGGATGGACTATTTGTCATGGAGTCATCCATCTGAAGCCAGTCAGGACTCTGGGGGAGCCTCCTCTCTGAGCATACAATCTCCAGGGCAAGAAGCTTACACAGCTTCGAACTTCCTGGGTCTGACCTCAGAGCATTCACACCACACACTTTCGCAGTGAGTCCGCCCAGGCGGGTACCTGGCGAAGCCAGAGGGCCCTGCACCCCAACTCCACAGTCAGATATTACTCTCAGCCAGCTGGTAAAACAGAAGATTTATCAATTGACAGGAACACAGCATTGGACAAAACTTGTTATCAGAGAAATCAGTGACTTTCAGCCAAAGCCATCTTGGGGGGAGGGGAGCACAGAGCCAGGACTCTGGTCCTCCCCCTGCACCCCAAGCCAGCTGACACTGACTCGCTTCCAGCTGCCTGGCCCCTGACCTACCCATTGCTCCTCCTCCAGGCTTTGTCTCACTCTCTGAGCCAAGAGTCACCTAGTTGCATCCCTGAACTGGGTATCAGGTTATGAAGGGGCGGCCATAGCATCCCTGAAGGCAGCTGGAGCAGTCCCACAAAAAAGTAACACACCCTTATTCTCACCACCTAGACATTGGTGCAATACACAGGGAAACTGAGGCATGCACAGAATTCATGCAAAACAGTAAGACTCACACACAACATAACAAGGGAAAGTCCCCACTACCTCACACTATTCCATCCATCACTCCCTTTCTGGGTCTTAAAGGAAATAAATAAATTTTGTGAGGAAAGTACAGAAAGAACAAAAAGAAGAACAGATGGAGGCTTCCGGAATGAGCTTCACCATCCTGGCTGCCACTCCTACTGTCTCCTGGGACCCCAGGCCTTTGTCATCCTGACCCTGGGCAAGAGAGAAGGACCCAGATGATATAGCCACCCCTACCGGCTACAGATTAATCCCAACCACCACCTGGAACCACAGTTATTTCCATCTTTGATACCATTGAAGAGATTGACAAACAAGGTGGACAGTAAAAACAACAGCAACAATGACAGCTCCAGCCAAACTCAACTAACTTCTTCTCTTCTCTCCAAAAGGATGGTTATTACCATCTCTGATACCTCTAAGAGACTGCCAAACAGCTGGGGTTTTCCTTCTAAAAACTGCCTCCAGCTAAAGGGAAAGAGAACAGGGGGTGTGGCTAAAATGAAAGCCTGACTTAATACTTTACATTTCAAATACTGTAACTGGTTTCCCTTCCTGTCTGGATCGTTAATAAAAGGTTAACAGAATTTTTAATGGTATGTTTGCCATGATGTGCAGCAGGCTGTGGTCTCTGGACACCAAGCTCCGGAACTTGTTTAACACTGTTTAGCATTGGACAGTGACTGGGTTATGTTAACACCTTCAGCCCATTTATTCCATCTAAAGGAATACATTAGAGTGTGGCTGGAGTTTTATTTTAGGTTTAAAATAATCAAAAGGCTCGAGGTCCCCAACACGTCATTACTAATTCAATACAATCCCAGCACCATCCAAATAATCCTTTCAGCAGGAACTCGGCCACCCAGAAAGCTGCAGATGCTCCTTGCCAACCCTTGGTTATTGTGGAAAGCAAACCTTCAGCTCACTCAGAAAAAAAAGAAACATCAAAGAGTTCACACATTGACCTCCCAAAGACAAGACCAAATATTTACACCTTCATGTAACAATCATTTCCCTCCCCCCACTCCCCAAAAATAAAAGAACTAAACCAAACTGACCAACTGATCAAATAAAACAACACAAAAGGCAGCTAAGCCAGGTGCTGGAACGTGGCCCTTTATCCAGCTGTCCAGTCACCTGTCTCTTGCAAGAGGACCCAATCAATGAGAAACACGTACTTCCAAGGTAACTGCATCTAGGTAGAGTCTTTTTATTTTTTTCACTCTGGGGCTCTAGGAAACACTCTGATCCCCTTACATTGGCTGTGGGAGGCCATTGTCCAGCTTCCTTAGAGCTCAAAACCAGTGTCTGAGTTCTCCCAAGCCCCCAGTCACTCACACACACTCCACCAGAGCTTCACCGAGCCTGTGGTCGCTTTTGGCTTCTAGCTGAACCTCTTTAAGAAGAACAGGGCAGGAGGGCAAGGAACAAGGGCGTAGCAAAGGGAAACTTTATGCCATAAGCCCTCGACTGACAGATCTTTAAAACAAGACAGTTCTGAGACACCCCCTCCCCGAGTCTGAATCTGAAATCACTGATTCTGTGAGTCTAGGGTTCATCCGTGTTTCAAGTTGGAGAGATTCCCCTTCTGCCAGCTTGCTCCTGAAAGTCTTTATTACACATGGTCATGGACAGCACCATGCGGCCACAAGAGGGGCATCGCACTGTTAAGTAGGCCCCAATGTCTGGGCCATGGGCTCAAACTCTGAAGTTTCATCTCCGACTTCCATGCCTGTGGGCCCCCTGTATAGAAAAATCATTTTCTCTGGGGGTGGGCAAGTAGCGGAGACACAATAAAAATCAATGGCCCCAGACTCTAGTCTTGATGGGCTCTCAATGATGGTCCTTCAATGAGGTGTCAAAGACCTCTCCCAGGCAGGGCAGCTGATTAGAATGCAGCACAATAGCTGCCATTGAGCCAGGTCAGACTTGACCTGTCACCATGACAATATTTCCACATATACTACAACCTAGTTCACAACATGACACCATCATACCACACTCTGTCACAAGCAAATAATTAACCAAAAGCCATGGTATAGAAGCAGCATTTATACCCGCAAAAGGAAAAGGGTCAGAGACCTCATCAAGTCCATTGGGAACTTGATTATGGATATTCATTTTAGATGGAAGATGCTCAGATAGTGTGATGGTGGGTGGCAGTACAGAAAAGATGGATAGATAGATAGATAGATAGATAGATAGATAGATTCTGATCTTATTTATACAGATGTAAATGGTACAGTTAATCCATTGTCTTGACTCTGCATTTTTACTGGTGTAAATGCCCCTTTATGCACAAGCAGATTTCAAATCATGATCTCAAGGAGACGATCATGCTTTCATTTGGTTATATTTGAAAAGAAACACTAAAAGAAATCATGATCAAAGATGAAAGATGGATATTTTGGTTTTGGTGAATAACCTCCCCACTATCAGTTTCTTCAGTGCAGCTTTGATCTCCTTGTTCCTCATGCTGTAGATGATCGGATTCATCATTGGAGGCACCACAGAATAGAGAACAGCCATCATGAGATCCAGACCTGATGTTGAGCTGTAGATGGGTTTCAGGTAGGCAAAGGCTACAGTGAAAAAGAACAATGAGACCACAATGAGGTGAGGGAGGTAGGTGGATAGAGCTTTATGCAGGCCCTGCTCAGAGGGGATTTTCATTAACCTGGTGAAGATCTGAACATATGACACAACTATAAAAACAAAGAAACTTAAGCCTAAGCACACACTAAAGGCAATAGCCCCAGCTTCACTGAGGTATGAGTCAGAGCAGGCGAGCTTGAGGAGCTGGGGGATTTCACAGAAAAATTGATCCACTGTGTTGCCTCCACAGAAGGATATTGCAAATGTGTTCCCAGTGTGCAGTACAGAGTAGACGAAAATACTCATCCAGGCACTGGCTGCCATCTGGATGCAAGGTCTCCTATTGTTCACTCTCTCATAGTGCAAAGGTTGGCAGATGGCGACATATCGGTCATATGCCATGATGGTGAGTAAGGCAAAACCTGTTGAAGTAAAGAATGTAAAGAAAAAGACTTGTGCGACACATCCAGAATAGGAAATTGACCTGGTGTTCATGAGGGAGTTGGCCAAAGATTTGATGACTGGGACAGAAATGGAGCCAATGTCTAGAATGGACAAATTCATCAGGAAGAAGTACATGGGGGTGTGAAGGTGATGGTCAAAGGCTACAGCTGTGATGAGGAGAAGATTCCCCACCAGGGCTGCCAGGCAAAGCACCAGAAACACCACAAAGTGCAAAATCTGCAGCTCCCGAACGTCAGAGAATCCCAGGAGAAGAAACTCAGTCACAGTGGTTTGGTTGGACATTTCCCTCTCCAAAAACTGTGTCCTGCCTGTGGATGGAAGGACAAGGGCAATTGTCAAAATTAGACTCACAGAGAAAATGAATGTGTTCTCTCTCCATAATATCTCATGATGGGAATGGCAAAGGTGCACAGTTCTTGTCACTTCCTAGGACTAGGAGTTGACAATGCTCCTTACCCCTGTGAGTCAGAGCACTAATGAGATGCATTATCACATCAGTGAATACTGGATTATCGCCTCTAAAGCTGAGGGAGGCGGGCAAGTTTACACCATCTGAGGATCTGGCCAATGTGGTATGAAAGCTGGAAAAAAATACAATTCAAATCCAACATTTCTAGCCTATATGGTACCCTATTATGAGAAACAGAAGGCTCTAAATTTGGGCATGAAATATAAATACTAACATGGCTAATACTGATAGCAATGCTGAAATAGTGATTCCCACTTTCCAGAGAAATTCAACATTGACTCACCTTGCCCCTTACGTGGCAGCTTACCTGTAATGATTCTACCCCAACACCACATAAATGGCCAGCTACCTATTTACACATTGATTTGTGGCAAGAGAAGTGTAAAAATAGAATTAGGCAGGGCAGAAAAGAATTGAAAAGCAACTAATAAAAGACACAAAAACGATACAATTTTTCTTAAGTATTTTGGAAACAGGAAGTTTGCCAAACAATGAGTGAGGTCGCTGGATAGTCAAGATGCAAAAGGAGCTCTCAGGGAAGACAAGGCCGTTGGAGAGACACTAAATGAATTATTTGCATTGGTCTTCACTGCAGAGGATGTGAGGGAGATTCCCACACAAGAGCGATTATTTTTCAGTGACAAATTTGAGGAACTGTCCCAGACTGAGGTGTCAATAGAGGAGGTTTTGGAACAAACAGGAATGAGTCTCCAGGTCCAGATTGTAGTCACCCAAGAATCTGAAGGAACTCAAATATGAAATTGCGAAAAACTACTAAATGTGGTAAACAAACCAACACTTCAATCAGCCTCTGGAACAGATGACTGCAGGGTAGCTACTGTAACATAATCCAAAGTCCCAAACTTACAGCTCTTAAGCAAAGTAAGTAGTCATGGGATAAGAGGGAAGGTTCTCTCATGGATTAGTAACTTGCTAAAAGATAGGGAACAAAGGGTAGCAATAAATATTCAGAGAGAGGTAAATAGCTGGGCTCTTCAAGAATCTGCACTTCAGACGTGTGCTATTAAACAAATTCATAAATGAGGTGGCAAAATTTGCAGACAATACAAAATTACCCAGGATTGTTAAGTCCGAAGCTGACAGAGAAGAGTCAAAAAGAGATCTCAAAAAACTGGGTGAATGGGCAACCAAATGACAGATGGAATTCAATATTGATAAATGCATAGTAATGCATATTGGAAAACATAATCCTAATTATACAGATAAAATGATGGGGTCTAATTTAGTTAGTACTACTCAAGCAAGATGTTGGAGTCATTGTGGTTCGTTCTTTGAAAACATCTGCTTGTTGTTTAGTGGCAGCGAAAAAAGCTAACAAGATGTTAGGGAACCATTAGGAAAGGGATAGACAATAAAACTGAAAATATAATGCCAGTATATAAATCTATGGTACACCTATACCTTGAATACTATGTGCAGCTGTGTTTGACTAAAAAAAAAAAGATATATTTGAATTTGAAAAGATATAGAGAAGAGCAACAAAAATGATTAGGGGCATGGAACACCTTCCATGTGAGGAGATATAAAGAGACCGGTACTGTTTAGGTTAGAAAAGAGATGACTAAGGGGGGATATGATAAATGTCTATAAAATCATGCATGCTGTGGAAAGAGTGAATAGGGAAGTGGCATTTACCCCTTCACAGAACAGAAGGACCAAGGGTCACCAAATGAAATTAATAGGCAGTAGGCTTAAAACAAACAAAATGAAGAATTTCTTCACACAATGCAGTCAACTTTTTGAACTCATTGTCAGGAGATTTTGTGAAGGCTGAAAGTATAACCAGGTTAAAAACAACAAATAGATAGGTCCATCAATGGCTATTTACCAGAAGCTGGGAATGAGCAACACGGGATGGATCATTTGATAATTTCCCTGTTCTGTTCATTCCCTCTAAAGCTTCAGGCACCAGCCACTGTCGTGGACAAGATACTGGGCTAGATGGAGCATTGGTCTGAGCCAGTGTGGCTGTTCTTATGTTCTTATTATTTATGGCTCCAAATCCCATTGCAGTTCCATCTCTGGGTGATGACAGACTAGCAGCATCCCTCCATTACTGTGTTGTATCCTTTCCCTCTGCAACTTTACGTCTGTACAGGCAGGAGACTTGGGTTCTGTTCTGGTTTCTGCCATGGACCTGCTCTGTGAGCTTGAGCCAGTCACTTCCCCTCCCTGTACCACTGATTCCCCACACCCCTTTCTCTGGCTTGTCTTCCAGGACAGGGAGCTGTGGGGTGGATGGCCAGTGTCGTACTGTGTGTATGTTCTGAGCACCTCTCGGCAGCATTGCTGCTTAGCTGGCTGCAGTGTGGGACAGAGAATACAGTGGGTATGTCCTAGGACATAGTCAAGATGGAAAGGTTTTGGCTGGGAGCTTTGACTCTGTGTTTTTGCTTCAAGTTGTTAGTATGTTTAAAATATATTCTGGCTTTAACTTCGCTTCTCACTCAGATTAACCATCCTGCAACTACCCCTTTGTAACAGAAATAATAGAGCAGGGTTTCTCAAACAGGGATTGCCGCTTGTTTAGGGAAAGCCCCTGGCGGGCCGGTGTGTTTATCTAACCAGTCCGCAGGTCCGGCCGATCACAGCTCCCACTGGCCGCGGATCACTGCTCCGGGCCAATGGGAGCTGCTGGAAGCAACGTGGGCTGAGGGACTTACTGGCCACTGCTTCAGCAGCCCCCATTGGCCTGGAGCAGCAATCCGCGACCAGTGGGAGCCGCGATCGGCCGGACCTGCGGACAGGGCAGGTAAACACACCGACCCGGCCTGCCAGGGGCTTTCCCTACACAAGCGGCGATCCCTGTTTGAGAAACCCTGTAATAGAGGCTGGGACAGACGGAAATGGGAGTGAAATTTTAATCTGAATAGACAATATTAATGTTCTGCATCCTAGCACAAATCTAAGTTTCCAATTAAGGACAATCAGACTTTTTGGCTTTAGTTATCTCAAAGGAAAATTGGGTTTGGAACTGAACACATGTTCATGGAAAATCTCTGCTATTCTCCATATGCATTTTGTTTTTCAAGGATAACAGAGGCTAAAACGTTTCAGTTTTCAACAGCTCTTACCTAAAATTGCCTTGTTCTCACTTCCCAGAATGACAAACAATGTTTGGGTTTTCTCAATTTCGATGAAAAGTCTATTTTTGCTGCCACAAAATATACAAATAAATAAGTCTGACCGGTGCCAGATTAAAATAACAGTAAAAGTCTTCAAGAGTTCTGACTGCCATGCATATTTATATTCTTAAATCTGCCCTGTATATTAAGACACCATCATATTCAGTTGAAAAAGCAAACTTATGATGCAGTTTTGTGTGGAATTTCTCACAGCTAGCGAAGCATTTGATCCTCCAGGGTTCTGATTATTTTGTCATTATTGATCTGTCTGTCTCTCATGCTCCCATCACTGTTTTAGCCCACAGCCCTTTCCATGTCCTTCCACTGGAGTTGCTGGGTCTCTCTGCAGTTCCCAGCAGACAGGGATCCACTCCACAGATGTAGAAGCAGCAAAGAATCCTGTGGCACCTTATAGACTAACAGATGTTTTGCAGCATGAGCTTTCGTGGGTGAATACTTGCATCCGAAGAAGTGGGTATTCACCCACGAAAGCTCATGCTGCAAAACATCTGTTAGTCTATAAGGTGCCACAGGATTCTTTGCTGCTTCTACAGAACCAGACTAACACGGCTACCCCTCTGATACTCCACAGATGAATGCTCCCTGCTGTCCTTCTGGCCGAGAAGTGATGGACTAAATAGGATGAGGAACCGAAAGCCCCTCCTATCTCTACAGCTGATCGCAGCTTGTGCAGGCTCCAGAGATGGTCACAGCCCAGTGTGTCCCTGCTCTGGGGCTAAATGTATGAATATGGTCTTCAGGGCTGTGAACCCAGCTCTGCTCTCACCTCTGGAGCAAACCACCCTGACAACGGGCCCTAGCTGAGCCCAATCCCCAAGAGGGGAACAGCACCTGCCCTGGATCTCACACAGTGGTAGCACCCCTGGAAGGACCCTTGGTTAAAAACAAGGCAGGGCTGAGGCACAAAGGGTGTCCCAAGGGGTTGGCAGAATAAAAACATATATTTATGGTACCATCATGTGACCTGGAATAGCTCAGAGCCGAGTGGCACCAGAAACACAGCTGTCCTGGAATAGCCTGTTCCTTCATTAATGCCACATCATTACCACTGACAGAGCAGAGATGTTGTTCCCTTGCATTGCATCAACAGCTCTTGGGATGCAGCCATCAGAGGAACACAGCCATCAACTCAGCCTGCCCTGGCTGGTTGAATTAGGCTATTAAGATGAACCCAGAAGCACGTACTAAAAACTAAGGACCAGATCCTCAGCTGGTGTGTATTGATAAAGTTCCACTGTCTTTCACAACTGGGGATCTGCCCTTTTGTTTCTGATGGAGCAATGGCTGATTTAAACCAACTGAGAAACTCGCCTATTGCACAGTTTTAAATCCATATTCTTTGCCTGTGAGTTTAAACCAAAGTTGAGACACAAGTACTGAACCCGTTTGTGCATTCTCTAGTTCTTTGTCCCATGGGATCAATTACAAGAACATAACTTTTAAAGGTTATGCCATGATTCATTCCCACCAGGGCAGAAATTTGGAGGAATTCAGAGTTGCTAAGCTTTTCTCTGGCTGATCTTCAGTTTGTCTGGGGATGAATGATCCAACTTCTCTTTCTTGCTTGCTTCTTTTGTCAGCAATTGCATTTTTTTCTTACCTCAAACAACCCTGAGAGCTCATTAGGCTGCAGGTGGAATGTTGCATGACATTTTAAAATGTTAAATTCATACCGGTTGCTGGTATGTCAGAGATGCTAAACAAACATAAAAGTCCTGTCAAGGTGTCACCCCCACTCTAAACTTTAGGGTACAGATGTGGGGACCTGCATGAAATAACCCCTAAGCTTATTTACCAGCTTAGATCTAGTAGCTGCCACCACCAAATAGTTTAAACAGCCGTTTATGGGAGAGTCATTTGGAAACTCTGTCTTCCCCCAAAATATTTCCACAGTCTTTATCCCCCTTTTCCTGGCAGGATTGAGACTGATTCACCTCCCACCAATTCCTGGTGACCCCAGATCCAAAAAACCCTTGGATCTTAAAACAAGGAAAAATCAATCAGGTTCTTAAAAGAAGACTTTTAATTAAAGAAAAAGGGTGAAAGGAATACCTCTGTGAGATTAGCATGCAAGCTACTCTCACAGAAACAGGTGCAAAACACAAAGGATGTCCCTCCGTGCAAAAACCTTAAAGTTACACAAAGAAACCCAATTTGATTCTCCCTCTTATGCAAAACGAAGTCGCAAAAGAAAATAAACATAATCTAATACATTCCTTCTCTAAAAACGTACTACTTTTAATAAATGTTAGATGGCTGATTGCTGGATCCTTCACTCTGGCACAAACTTTTCTGAACAGACAAAAGACTGATTTCCCTCCTCCCTCTTTGAAAACATCTTCTCCTCCCATTGGTTCCTCTGGTCAGGTGTCAGCTAGGCTATGTGAACTTCTTAACCCTTTACAGGTAAAAGAGGAATTAATCCTTAACTGTCTGTTTATGACAAGCCCAGATCCCCAGATAGTGTAAAATGGCATACTGTTGTGCAGATGGACCAATTTACATGAGCTGAATATCTGAACTGTGAAACCTAGTTTGATGTTTATTCCTCCATCTGAGTTCTCATTCTTTAACACTAAAATCCTGGTTTAATATTCCAAGATTATGGATAACAGGCAGAAATCTGCGAGCTGTGTATCCAGCTGGTAAATGAACTGATTAATATGGTGGTACAGCAGTGCCAGTATGCGTCAACTTTAAAAGTTGACCATTCTAAGAACACTATCATTGACATGCTTTTTTTAACTTCATGCTTTCACATTTGGTGGTCTTCAGCTGGGTTCAGGGTAGGCTGAGTGACCCAAATTTAGGGTCATTTGAGCTAGAGTCACACAGATAAAAGTCCCGGGGGAAAAAGCATTTTTAAAAAACGTTATTTAAGCTAAGGGGTTTGCAGAGAGAAAAAGTTTCTAGGGCATTTTTTGTGCACAGTGCTGGAGCTCAGACCATTAATGTGATACGGGTCAAAAAAGCCTCAATCTTCCCAGTTTATTCACTCAGGCTTTGGATCCCTAACTGTATTTAAGGAAAGGTACACTTTGAGCCATCCATGTGCACCAGCACAGAGAAAGGGCCACGGCTTTCCATTCCAGCCATGTTGTGTGCTTTAAAGCTTAACTCTTGTAAGTGCCCTAAAATCCAAATGGTCACTCAGATTGTTTTCAAGTTTGGTGTGCCTCATGGTGGGATAGGGCAGTGCTAGTGATTTAAATCTCGGGTCATTGCACCATGGGGTTCCTGAGCTGTAGCTCTCTACCCCACTTTCCTTTTGCTGCCCTGTACCATGCAATGGAGAGGTCCTGATGAGTGGATGAATTACAGAGATTGCTGAGAATGACAGCTGTGAATTCACCGGTCATACATTTGGGGACGGCATTTCCAACTACAAACCAACCATGTTGCACTAAAGTGGCTTCATATTGCCAGGGGAAATAACAAAAAACTTCTTCGGTGGAGTTTAGCTCTCCAAGATTTTGATTTTGAAATACAACGCATTTCAGGAGCTTCTAACCAAGTGGCTAGTTTCCCAGAATCAACTGGTTTAAATAGTTGATAGTTAAGTAGTCCTTGAAATGTGAAAAATATTGTTAGTTTTTACATAATCAGTAGTATATGTAAAGGTGCATGTGTTTTATTAATCTGTTTTCTCCTAAAGTTCTAGGAAGAAATCACAGCCAGTGTGGTCCAGCACTGTCTATGATTTGGGGGGCGTGTCATAAACAGACAGTTAAGGGTTAATTCCTCTTTTACCTTTAAAGGGTTAAGAAGCTCGCATAACCTAGCTGACACCTGACCAGAAGGACCAATAAGAAGATAAGATACTTTCAAAGAGGGAGGAGGGGAAAAGTCTTTGGTCTGTGCTGTGTGGGCTTTTGCCAGACAAGGAGAAGGAACCATCACACTCCTAACAGGGTAGTGAGTAATTAGAGAAGGAATGTATTAAATTACTTTTATTTCTATTTGTAATTTCTTTTGCAAAATAGAGGGAGAATCAAACTGGGTTTCTGTGTAACTTTAAAGTTTTGCCCAGAGGGAAATCCTCTGTGTTTTGAATCTGTTGTCTGTGGGATTATCTTTTCTTAGCTCACAGAGGTATTCCTTTCACCTTTTTTTTCCTTTAATTACAAGTCTTCTTTTAAGAACCTGATTGATTTTTCCTTGTTTTAAGATCTAAGGATTTTGGATCTGGGCTCACCAGGAATTGGTGGGGGGAATTTTCTTGAGTCTACCCAGGAAAAAGGGTATAGAGACTTGGGGGAGGGACATTAGTCAAATCCTGCCAGGAAAAGGGGGATAAGGCCGGGGGAAATATTTGAGGGAAAGCAGAGTTCCCAAATGGCTCTCCCTCAAATGTTTTTTTGAAACATTTGGTGGTGGCAGTGACTGTTTTACCTAAGCTGGTAAAAATAAGCTTAGGGGTTATTCATAATAATAAAATATAATAATAATAATATGAGATCTACCAATCTCCTAGAACTGGAAGGGACCTTATGTCATTAAGTCCAGCCCCCCTCACTTGCAGGACCAATTTTTTGCCTGAGATCTCTAAGTGGCCCCCTCAAGGATTGAACTCACAATGCTGGGTTTAGCAGACCAATACTCAAACCACTGAGCTATCCCTCCCCCTAGCTATACCCTAAACTTCAGAGTAGGGGGGATGCCTTGACAGGGCTGGACCCCCTTATAGTAGCTCATCAACCAAAGAGGTTCCATCTCACTGACTGATCTCGCAAAAGCAGGTGGTCACCTCGGTAAAGTTGGGTCACTGTGTTTCGTTGCCTATGGATTCTGCTGCTGAACTTTAAATACCAGGATTTAAAAATTGTGAATGCATAATGATTTCCATGGATGTGCTTAGCACCCAGAGGATATGGACACCCAATTTCCATTAAAATTTTAGAAAATCTTTAGAGTTGCTTGAAAAAAGACGTTATTTCCAGGAAAATCTTTCAAAGGGAAAAACTGATATTTTTGTTTCAAACTTTTTTCACAGGGATTTTTTTTTGAAATGAGAAAAAATGTTAACGTTCATTTCATTGCTATTCAAGTCCCAATTTTTATTTATTACTGGCTGAACTAAGTGACTGCAGCTGCTAGGTCAGCTGCTGTAGGAGACCCATAAATCTCTGTCCATGCCGAAGTCAATCAAAGGGACAAAGATGCACACTGCGATAGCATGGGATGCATCTTGATCCCTGATAGACAAGTGGCTTTTGAACATGTTGGGCACTTTTAGGTGGGAAGTTTCCAAAGAGATGAAAGGAGTTAGGTGCCCAGCTCCCACTGAAATTTTGGGAGCTTTGAAATCCCAGACTAAAGCTACTAGACAGATCAAAAAGTGTAAGCTGTTCTAAAGACAAGACGCCCACGGTGAGAATCTCATTCTGGTTTTATCTGCACATCTGGACATTTCCCTGGGTTCTTTCTCAGTTTCATTCACACTTCCACCCTGCCCCTGTGACATCTCTCTCAGATTTGAGCCTCTAAAAGCCCTGCTATGGAAGAAACCTGGTCTGAGAGAGACAGGCACAGGAAGACCTCACACGACCCTGGTAGCAATGTGTCTGTGATCTGTTCTTCCTCCTAACTCACTCAGACTCCTCTGGAATTTCAGGTAACATCTGTAGACTTCTTTAGAGAAGTATTCACTCTGTGAGTGCTAAATACTATCCCCCTGACCAGATCGTTTTTTCTTTATCAGTGGGGTCTCTGAGCATCTGCCCTCCTTACAATAACAATATCTCTCCCTGCTATCACAGTGCACACCATTTGAATCAAAAGTCCATACCCTTACATGACCTGCCATGTCTGTGACCTCAGAACCGGCTGCCTCCAAAGGATGACATGGGGAAGTCAAACCTCAGAGCTCATCACTGCAGTCCTGGGCAGCGGGGAAGAATATCCAGCACAAAGAAGAAGATAGCCTCAGAAAAAATTCAGGGCTTCTCGGTTCCATGCCAATTCTAGATGGGAAGCGGTCTCAATGATTAGAAGAGGAGGTAATTGTATTTTGGGGTCCCTCTTGGCTCATTTAATATATATTGTCTAAGAGCTCTACTGAAAGGACTGATAACATTTGGTGAGATACAATACAAAAAAAGATCAAAGTCCAAAGTTGGTTGGCTTTCAAACTCGGCAGCCAATACACAATCAGAGACCTGAAATGTCAATACTGAGATTCAGTAGACACCTGGGGACACCTTAGTATGTCAATGAGGTATAAACATCTCAATTAAAACATCCTTCTACCCAATTTTATCAGGCATTTCAAGTAGCAACGGTAATGGTGTCTTTTTTTAGTGCTTGAATAGAATAGAATAGAATAGAATAGAATAGAATAGAGATCTAACCTGTAGGATTCTGACTGGCCAAGTCATTATGGGTAGAGTTGGGTGAATAGTGAACTTTTTTGGTTCATTAGCTATTAAAACAAATTAAACTAATGTTTAATGTAAAATTTAAACTAAGGCCAAACTGAAAATAACATTAAAAACATTTCTTGGAGATTGAAAAGTCAAAGATGTTTTGACCTCAAAACAGTGGTAATGTCAAAGCAAAGTTGGTTTTGTAGCAACCTGGAAATTTTTATTTAGACTTTCAGGCATTTTGCCAAAAGCAAAATAAAATATTTCCAAAACCACAGGAGGTGAAAACTATGATGGTAGTGGTAGGATGTTCCCTCATAAGCCTCATAAACCTAGTGGTCAGGGTATTCCTCAAAGATGTAAAAAACCTATATTCATTCTCCCCCAAACCCCACCTGATGAGCAATAAAACCTATCAAAGATGTCTCAAACTTCAATGTAAACTTCTCACATTGTCTACAGTCTGTGAATTACTCATAGGACTTATTTTTGAAATAGGAATAAATATAAGCAGATGCCAACCTGTAAACACAAAACTATGCTAACTAAATTATTCTTTGAATACTATTTGTTGATCGCTGAGTACTATTAGGACTTATTATTATTTCACTTATGCAAATGTCCTAATGGGGCATCTGACACTATATTATTTAATTTAACAAAGAGAATGTTAAGAAGTGACTTGATTACAGTCTAAAATATCTGCATGGGGAACAAATATTCAATAATGGGCTCTTCAATATAGCAGAGAAAGATATAACATGATGCAATGGGTGGATGTTGAAGCTATACAAACTCAGACTGCAAAAAACGTATAGTTTTTTTTATACTGAGAGTAATTAGCCATTGGAACAATTTACCAAGGATCATGGTGGATTCTCCACTGTCAATTTTTAAAAACAAGACTGGAAATTTTTCTAAATATCTTCTTTAGGAATTACGGGAATTTTCTCTCTCCTGAGTTCTACAGAAGGTTAGAAAAGATTATTATAATTCTCCCTTCTGACCTTGGAATATATGAATGTAAGAGAAAGAAAAAAATGACTGGACAGATTGGTTTTCAAGCTGCACAGTCACATCTTATCTCTTGTTGAACCCACAGGGATAGATTCACAAAGGGATTTAGGTGTCTAAATCTCAGCATTAGGCAACACCAGTATTCACAAAACCCTGCTCAGCTGCCGCCTAACCCAGAAGGCCCCTAAAGCACTTGGTACCTAAGTTTTTGCAGTCAATGCTCTCTAGCCGTCTATGTTTTTTTTCTCCTGAGCATGTGGGCTGCTACCTCGCTCTAGGCATCTGAATTCCTCAACCCCAGAGACATGCACAAATCAGGAGAAGATAAGAATTCCTTTGCCTAACTTCCCTGCAGGGCCTGATCCATGAAACATTCTCAGACCACACCTAACTCCGAATAAAACAGCCTACAGGGTAGCAGGAAGAGGAGGAGTTCACTCATTATATAATATTTATCCCAGTGTCTGAGGTACTCACCTGGGATGTGGGAGACCCCCTAATCCAAGTCCCCTCTCCTAGCCTCCTGGTGGGGAGGAGGGTTTTAAACAGGAATCTGTTATCTCTCAAGTAAGATCCCTAGCCACTGGGCTATGGGATAGTCTAATGTTGGACTACTGGTGAAGCTGTTCCACTTTGGATAACTAATTAAAGAGTCATTGGAGGAAATTGACTGGATCCCGGGTATCTGCTCCAACCACCAAGCTATAGAGTCATTCTCATGCTTGCACTCTCTCTCTCTTTCTGGCTCAGTGTCTCTTTAATAATTTGATCCAAACTGGGACAGTTTCAACAAGAGACATTGAGGGAGGCCCACACCACACTATCCCAAAGCTCAGTGGGTCAGACCCTCAGCTCAGAATGGCAGATTTACATTCAAATCCCTGTTTCCACCTCAGGTGGAGAGAGGGACTTGAACCAGGTGAGTGTCCTGACCACTGGGCTAAAAGTTATTAGGGAGCTTCCCCTCTGCAGATTCTTGCAAAAATGGTGTGGGTGCCTCACTCCAGGAATGGGTTCCCAGATGAGAATCCCAAGCAGTGGGAGATGCTTCCCTACATCCTGGATTGAGGCCCTAAACTCCCCTTCTTGGCATCTCCCATTGGTGAGGCAGCTCCCTGCTTAGCATGCTGGTTTTAGTGAACCCCATTCTGAGGTGCCTATTTCTCCCTCCACTCATTGCATAGGGAGCCCCAGTGAATCCCACTGATGTTCTAGGAACCTAAAACACAGGGACAGGGACACTTGGCATCAGCCCATCTAGCTCCCTTTTTGAAACTGTCCCTCAGAAGCAGGAAACTGCATGCAATGAACTCACCAATCTCATTTCCCTTTAGACACAGGACTCCATTCGTCTGGTAACACTTCTATCTCCCAATCTGTTACTGTAGGCTGGATAGTCAGAAGTGATAGTCTATGTTTCACAAAGACTCAAACTGCATACAACATGGTGGAGGGGAAGGCTCCATCTAGGGCCCTGTACAGTCAATGAACAGACTCCCATTGATTTCAGTGGGCTTTGGCTTAGGCCAAGGGGCCGGAACCTGGCTGTGAGGTGAGGAGTCATTCCTGAACTAGAGCCTCATGAAGCCCCATGTGGTGAGGAGTCATTCCTGTGCTAGGCTCCAGCCAATCCACAAGCCAGGAGCTGGGCTGGTATATAAGCCCCACAGGAGGAACAGCAGCTCAGTCTGCCCAACTTCATGGCTTGGGACTCTCCCCTGCCTGTTAGTGGTGACAGACTCCACAGGCCTTAGCCTGCTCCAGCCCTGCTCCAAGCCCGGCTCCTGTTCCAGCCTGGCTCCCAGGCCCATTCTTGCTTTGTTCCAAACTTACTCCTGACTCCAGCTCTTACTTTTGGCCCCAGTTCCTGTCCCAGCTGCCTCCCTACTGATCACTAGGCCCAACTGCCACTGCTACAACCACTAGGACTGACTCTCCACATCTAGGACACTGGCCCAATTTCTGTTGTCTCTGATAGTAAGATATGGAATTGACCTGTGTGAATAATAGTTTGTAATAACTGATACTCTTCTTACATTTGTAATCAATGACAAAATTCACAGATCTTGGGAGACAGGCCAGTCCTCGCTTATAGACAGCCTCCCAACCTGAAGCAAATACTCACCAGCAACCACACACCATACAACATAAACAGTATTTTCCAGTATCTATTCCAGTGACACCATCATAGGACCTAATCACATCAGACATGCCATCAGGGGCTCGTTCACCTGCACATCTACCAACGTGATATATGCCATCATGTGCCAGGAATGCCCCTCTGCAATGTACATTGGCCAGACCAGACAGTCTCTACGCAAAAGAATAAATGGACACAAATCTGACATCAGGAATCATAACATTCAAAAACCAGTGGGAGAACACTTCAACCTCTCTAACCACTAAGTGACAGACTTGAAGGTGGCAATTTTGCAACAAAAAAACTTCAAAAACAGACTCCAAAGAGAGACTGCTGAACTCGAATTAATATGCAAATTAGATACAATTAACTCAGGCTTAAACAGAGACTGGGAATAGTTGGGTCCTTACACTAATTGAATCTATTTCCCTATGTTAAGTTCTCCTCACACCTTCTATGGGTCATCTTAATTATCACTTCAAAAGTTTTTTTCCTCCTGCTGATGATAGCTCATCTCAATTGATTAGACTCTTCCTGTTGGTATGCATAATTCCACCTTTTCATGTTCTCTGTATGTATAAATATCTCCTGTCTGTGTGTTCCATTCTATGCATCCAAAGAAGTGAGCTGTAGCTCACGAAAGCTCATGCTGAAATAAATTTGTTATTCTCTAAGGTGCCACAAGTACTCCTGTTATTTTTGCAGAAAAAAGATAGATAGATAGATAGATAGATAGATAGATAGATAGATAGATACTGTGGATTGCAATGATTAATCTGTTTGTACTTGCACAAAAACTATGCCCAATAAAAAATAAATATTTGGTCAGAATTTGTCATTGCTGTGCACGATACCTTGACCCACTGTGTTTCATCTCTATGTTCAAAGACTGTTCATTTTTTCAAACATTTCTTGCCCACAATCCTTCTTAAAGAATCTTTCACTTCCTTGTTTCTAAGGCTGTAGATGAAGGGATTCAACATGGGAACAAAAAGCGTATAAAACACAGACATCGCTTTCCTTGGGAACAGAGAAGCTAGCTTACTGGGTTGGGCGTACATCAAAGCAGTGGACCCATAAAATAAAGTCACAACCATCATATGGGAGGTGCAGGTGGAGAAGGCTCTGTGTCTGCCTTCAGCAGAGCGAATCCTGAGGATGGTGGAGATGATATAGATATAGGAGATGAGCACAATCAGGGCAGTGCTCACTATGATGAGGCCACAGAAGGTAAACATCACAAGATAATTGACATACGTGTCACTACAGGAGAGACTAATCAAGGGAGGGCCATCACAGAAGAAATTATCAATCTCATTAGACCCACAATGGTTCAATGTAAAGGTGAAACCTGTTTGCACCATTGAATTCACACAGCCGCAGATATATGACCCTGCAACCAGCTGAATGCAAACCCACTTGGACATGGTGACGGGATACAAGAGTGGGTTGCAGATGGCGGAGTATCTATCATACGCCATCACTGTAAGCAGAAATGCTTTGGTGGTGAGGAAGACAGTGATGAAGAAGAATTGGGTGGCACATCCATTGTAGGAAATGGCTTTACTCCCTGCTAGGAAGCTCACCATGGCACTGGGGGCAACAGAGGAAGAGCAGCAGAAGTCTAAGAAGGACAGATTCTTGAGGAAGAAGTACATGGGGGTATGAAGGTGAGAGTCAGCTCTAATGATGAGGACCAGGATGGTGTTTCCCAGCACGGTTATGATGTAAATCACCAGGAACATCACAAAGGGGACAATCTGGAACCACAGACCTCTTCCAAACCCCAGCAGGATGAATTCTTTCACTCCTGTGTGGTTTACTTTTCTTACTGGCTCCATGGCTGACATTTCCTTTAGAAAAAAGAACAAGGTAAAAATTAAAAAGGTCAAATACAGAAGATACATTGAAGCTTTTCCTAAATGTTCTTCAACTCAATTGGGGTTATTCACTTAGATGCTTTGGAAATTCCCAGTAGGTTCCTAAATATCTTTAAAAATCTGGCCTCTGTTTTTTTGTTTTTTTGTTTGTTTGTTTTAGAAAAAATTACTATGAAGTCTAGATTAATCAACTTTCTCCTACAATTGTGATTCATGACTCTTCTTGGCTGATTAAGATGTTGGCAAAATCCTCCATGAGTAACACCACTGATTTATAAAAGGGTTGTAGAGATAGGACTATCTATCTATGATGTAATTAATTATAATTTCTGCTCCTGACAGATTGCAATGGTTCTAGCTGAGAGCTTTAACCTCTGTACAAAATACCCTTACTCAGGAACATCCAATGGGAGTTTTGCATGAGTATTGATGAGGAAAGTCTGAGTATGAATGTAAGGACTCAGTATTTGCTTTTGACTACAAGTTACTTCTACTTTAGCTGGCTTGTGTGTGAAGTGTCTGATTCTGCCACCCTTAGTCACATTCAGTAGTACCTTCTTTCCCGTGTAACCTTCTTGATAACAATGGATTGTTCATTTCAACTGTTTGATAATTAACCTTACAAGTACGTGTATTCATGGCTAATCACCCTAGATTTGAATCTTTTCCATCAGAGGGAGGGCTGTTGGGCTCTGGTCACTGGAAACTAGGTCAACAACCTATAGATATCCAGAAAATTCTTCCAAGTTGCATCTTGAGCCCTACAGAGGGATAGCTCAGTGGTTTGAGCATTGGCTTGCTAAACCTAGGGTTGTGAGTTCAATCCTTGAGGGGGTCACTTAGGGGGCTGGGGCAAAATCAGTACTTAGTCCTGGTTATGAAGGCAGGGGGCTGGACTTAATGGCCTTTTAAGGTTCTTTTCCAGCTCTATGAGATAGGTATATCTCCATATATTACAAAGCATTTCCCAATTTTTCTAATGTCTGGGTGAGGGGTAGAGTAGGTGTGAAAGCAACAGATGAAACAATTCACACCCTACTTTTAGAAAGTCTATACCCTGAAATTTTCAATATTTTGACTAAAGCCTGGCAAGCAAAACCAATTGAACCATTTGGTATCTGACCCAGTGGTGAGCTGGAGCCAGTTCCCACAGGTTCCCAAGAACCGGTTGCTAAAATTAGACCTCCGTGGAGAACCGGTGGTTAAAGGGCCAGGGAGTGGGCAAAGAACTCCGGTCCGCGGGCCAGACCATCCTGTTGCTCCCAGGATTCCCAGCTGGGGATGCTGAGGCTCCCCCGGCCCTTCCCCTGCTTCCCCCCAGCTGCAGCGTGGCCAGCCACCGGCATCAGCTGGGCAGCTCAGCTGAGCTCCAGAGTCATCCTGCTGCCGCTTTTTGAGAGACCCGGAAAGGTGTGTTGGTGGGGGGGGTGGGTCCTGCTGCAAGCTCCAGGGCTGGCCAGAGGGGAGGGGAGGGGGCAAGTGGGGCAATTGGCCCAGGCCTTGCAGGGGCCCCTGGCCTCACGAGGATCTCTTCCCCGGGCCCTCCCCCGCTTCCCCCACCACGAAGATCCGCAGCATGGCCAGCAGCTGGGCAGCCCAGCTGAGCTCTGTGCTGCCAGCAAGGTAAGGGTGCTGCAACAGGATTCTGCACTTGTCCTTGTTGAACCTCATCAGATTTCTTTTCGCCCAATCCTCCAATTTGTCTAGGTCACTCTGGACCCTATTCCTACCCTCCAGCACATCTACCTCTCCCCGCAGCTTAGTGTCATCCTTGAACTTGCTGAGGGTGCAAGTCATCCCATCATCCAGATCATTAATAAAGATGTTGAGCAAAACCAGCCCCAGGACATACCCCTGTGGCACTCCGCTTGATACCAGCTGCCAACTAGACATTTAGCCGTTGATCACTACCTGTTGAGCCTGACAATCTAGACAGCTTTCTATCCGCCTTATAGTTCCTTCATCCAATCCATACATTTTTAACTTGCTAGGTTTGCCTTCAGCTGGTGGTGGGGTCATATATCAGCGGCTGCGTGCATGCCATCGTGCAAACAGGCTTCTCCTTTACACTGAACTATTGTGGCCCTAATGAGATGGATCATTTCTTCGGTAACAGCCCTCCACTGATTAGTCTCTCCTGCAGTGACACGTACGTCAATTATCTTGTGTTGTTTACCTTCTGCGGCCTCATCATAGTGACCACTGCCATGATTGTGCTCATCTCCTATGTCTATGTCATCTCCACCATCCTCAGGATTCACTCTTCCACTGGCAGGTGCAGAGCCTTCTCCATCTGCACCTCCCACATGATGGTTGTGACTTTATTTTATGGGCCCATGCTTTGATGTATGCCCAGTCCACTAGGCTATCTTCTCTGTACCGAAGAAAAGTGGTGTCCTTGTTTTACACCTTTGTCACCCCCATGTTGAATCCCTTCATCTACAGCCTTAGGAACCAGGATGTAAAAGAAGCTTTGAGAAGGACTATGGGCCACAAACTCTTGACAAAATGAGCCTTACATTTCAACATAGAGACAGAACATAACATGTCAGGGCTGTTCTTAATTTGCACAAAAAACAGGAGCAACAACAAAAACTACAGAATTACGACAAGATGTTTCTTTGTTTTTATTTTTTATTTTTTTTATCCAGCTATAAAACTAGGAGTTTTTGAGATATCTGGTTGGACATCTAGTTGAATAGGTCGTTTGTCTGTCCATCTCGCTCTTTCTCTACCTATTACTATCACCATTCTCTCTCTCTAGTTGGTACTCTAATCATACCTGTTCATATCAGTAGCTTGGGAGATTATTTAGTCATAGAGACTTACAAAACTCTAAAATATCTTTATCGTTTATGGAGACTGTTATCCTTTAGGACATGAGACACCCACTGACTTCCTGGACTAGGATGCAATTTTCCTCATGGTTTAGCCTATAATTGCCCTTTCTCTGAAGCAGCTGATTTTGGCCACATTTTGTTCTAATTCATAATGAACAAAAATTTGGAAATGCCAAAATTTCTCATTGAATGGTAATTAATATTAAGTCCCCTAACATCCTAACATTTAACACCCCTTCCAACATCTGCTGCCTCCTAGTGCCCATTATACAGTATAGCCGCCCCTTCACCATCCCACTCTCTGCTGCCCCTAGTGCCCATTATACAGTATAGCCGCCCCTTCCCCACCCCCACCCTCTGCGGCCCCCTAGTGCCCATTGTACAATATAGCTGCCCCTTCCCCTCCCCCACCCTCTGCTGCCCCCTAGTGCCCATTATACAGTGTAGCTGGGTTTGTCTGAATTTATTGTCTGTGAAAGGTGCTAGATTGACAGCCTTGGAGAATGAATCCCTCTCTTCACCACGGAACATATACACCATGAGCAGGGGCTATGTAAAATTCTTTATGCTACTCTACCAATATATGCTGACTGTGACCAATAAGGATGACCTAGAGAAGGGAAAGAAAAGCTCACTCTCCATACCGCATTCAATCCATTGCTGCTCTGCTGAGTATTCCAGCAAGGGAGACAATTTGTGCCATTTGTTGCTGGTGGCATTTTATGTTGTGAGGGGAGTTAGATTGTGACTGGAGCTAGTTGGGAAAAAATGTTTTGGGTTTTTTTAAAAATCCATTTTTTTTGTTTAAATGGTCCAATTTTGAGGAAATTATTTTAAAACTGAAAGCTTTCCACCAGCTCTAGCTGTGACCCTATTCTTTTCCCACAGGCTACAAAACACAGTGTCTGGTTTTGTATGAATGAAATATCCTCTTTTTAGTCATCACAGTTAAACCCTCAATCACCTCTTCCATTGGGGATGTTACAATCACAACTGGTTGGAAGATACCAATTATTTCACAGGATTTTTTTAAAATGTGTTTTGAAATATATTTTTTCAATTTCCCCAAATTGTAGTTCAATTTTTCCCTAAACCAAAGCCGTTTGTGAGGAATTTTGAAAGAAATAAAATGTTATCCAAATTTCCTGGGCCAAACCTTTGGCATTTTTCAATGGAGAAAGAAAGTGAAAGCTGTTTCCTCCTCCCCTGAGTTTTTCAGTATACAGATATCATTTTTGGCAACAAATAAGAATCAGTTTTATGAAAATCAACAATTTGTACTGGAAAGTAAAACAAAAACTGAAGTTGTTTTTTTTAACTGAAAACCAAAAAAAGTTACAAAAAATGGATTATCATTTGGTCAATGTAAATTCAGACGATTTTTATAAAAGCATAGAATTATAGAAGATTAGGGTTGGAAGAGACCTCAGGAGGTCGTCTAGTTGAATCCCCTGCTCAAAGCATGACCAAGCCCATCTAAATCATCCCAGCTATGGCTTTGTCCAGCTGGGCTTAAAAACCCCTATGGATGGAGATTCCACCACCTCCACCACATTTTTGTTTTGGCTAAAAAGCTATTTTCCGTCACACAGACACATACAAACTTGTAGAGACAAAAATGTCATCCAGCGCCAGTTACATCAGTGAGAAATGAATCACTCGACTTTATCAAGGATTTTAAATGATGGCACCCGGAACCGTATGTCGAGACTCAGATTTTAAAGAAAAGAAGGGGATATGGGCAGCCAAATCTCATTAATTTTCTTGTGAACTGGGCACCCAAATGCCTTAAACTGTGTTGAAAATCTGAACCACATCCTTCATTTGAGTCTCTGAGATCTCACAAGTTAAGCAGGGTTTGTCTGCTTGGTTTTTTGGATGGGAAACCAGCAAGAATACTTCAGTGAGCAGGCTAGGTAGCTCAGGTTTTGTGTGTGTGTGTGTGAGAGAGAGAGAGAGAGAGAGAGAGATATCTCCTTGGCCTTAGTGCTGGCTCTGATGCTCCAGCACAGCAGTAGGGGGCACCGTGTTGCAAGGTGGGGGCTCATTAGAGGTACCTCCCCTCAGCGCCTGAACTGAGCCCAGTGGCTTGGCATGATTCTAAGGGAAAGTTCTATGGCCTTTTGCAGAGTTACGGCTTCCCAGGATTGCATCCCCAATCCTGTAAGCATTCTTTGCTCTGAGATCTATACCTTTCCATTTAGCCCCATTAAAGCACAAACGTTCTTCATTGGTTTCTTGGAAGATATTTGCATCTGCTTTGAAAACTAACAAGCTGAGAATAATTGTCTATGTCTGGGATTTTCAGTGGAGGCCAAGGGAGTTGAGTACCCAAATGCCACTGAAATTCTCTGATCCTGATTTTTACTCATCTCTGTGCTGCAGCCTGTTGGGAATGAGACCTTGGGAGTGAGGTGTCTGGGTATTCTATATGATAGATCTGCTGATGAGTCACTTCACCCACACTCTGCTTTGAGCAGAGATGGGCTTGGTATGTGTTTGGGGGTTGGGTTTTTCCATCCTTTAGCAGATGTGCAAGGCGCACCCTGTGTCACTTCTTATAAGCAATGTGGGGACGAGAAGCAAGTGGAAACAGTACTTATGACCAAGGTAAATGCTTCTGTATGAGCACTGAAGATGTTATCTTATTACAGCAGAGCAGAGAGTTAGATAGGGTCTTAAAGGGCCAGCGTCCAGAGTTTCCAAAGGTATTTCAGCACCTAAAGATGCAGCTACTTACCCAATGGGCATTTCAAAAGCAATTGTTTTCAAGAAGGGAGATTGACCCAGTGCTTATGGCATGGTTGGAGTTATGAGTGACCTGTCTTCAATTCTCTGTTCTGCTGCAGATTTCCTGTGTGATTGTGGCTAAACCAGGTATATAATGGTTTAATTTACATTGAAACCAAAAGGATTTAGGCACCTGCTTCCATGCCCTTGAAAATCCTACTGCGTGTCTAGCTGAAATTTTAGGTGCCTAAATACCTTTGGAAAATTGGCCTTTGTTTCTACAGATGTAAATATGGAATTCCTCCAGGCCTCACAAGGATCAATACATTTTAGATTGTGGGGTTTTCAAGTGCTAGGGTTATGGGGCTCAGGTAAGAACCTACGATAGGTAAATAGCTTTGAAAAGCTGGCTCCATGTTCTGATTTCAGTAGCTCTGAAGAGACCCTCCAGATTCACACCGGGGTCACTGAGATCAAAATCTTGTTTTCCAGGGTCTGAGATAATGGCCCGACTTCTGCAGTCTTTTCTCAGGCAAAAATCTCACTGGCATCAGAAGGAGTTTTGCCTAAATATTAGTGAAAACTGGCCCTGCACTTCTTACTTATGTGTGTAGCTACACTGAAGAGAATCCCATATTTCTTGTGGCGTAAGAGCTGGTTTATCACAGACTTTCTACCAGTATAACTATTTTAGTTATGACCATGTTTTTTTTAATCAATATAGGTATACAGTACCAACTTCTTGTGTAGGCATAGTTATAACTTATTCCTAGAACTGGTTTGAAACAATATGCTGTTTTGCCAAGACATATCAGTCTCCATGAAACTTTCATCTGGAAGTTTTTTGGGTACAGGGTACAAAGAAAGAGAGATTCAGTAGCTGTGTGCTTAGGGTAGGAGCTGGGGGTGTGGAAAAATGATATTCAATCTGTCCTCTGCCTGAATTGGAATTCTTGGCTGGAAAAAAATTCTGCTGTGATTCATGCAGAATAGGGACTCAAAGCTGGGTTTCTCCCATCCAGACTACTTATTAACCCCAGGTGATACCCACCACTCTCTCAACACAGTTCTGTTTTCATGAAAATGTTCCGAAGGTTTTGTTTTCATAGCATTATAGAAATGAGGCAGGAGTAAATATACTTAGACCATCCGTGACGGGTGTTCATCTGCAAATTTGACACCATCAGCTCAGGATTAAAGAAAGACTGTGAATGGCATGCCAACTACAGAACCAGTTTCTCCTCCCTTGGTTTTCACACCTCAACTGCTAGAACAGGGCCTCATCCTCCCTGATCGAACTAATCTCATTATCTCTAGCTTGCTTCTTGCTTGCATATATATACCTGCCCCTGGAAATTTCCACTACTTGCATCCGAAGAAGTGAGTATTCACCCACGAAAGCTCATGCTCCAAAACGTCTGTTAGTCTATAAGGTGCCACAGGATTCTTTGCTGCAGTTTCATACTAGTGATTAGCAATTGATAATCAATAATATAATCTGTTCATCTTATATAACACTTTACATTTTATCTCCCCCTTTAGCACACTGCAGATGAGAATCAGCATCACAATCAAAGAAATCCCTGAAGTTCTTACTACAAACTGCTACAACCCTTATTCATGCAGATTATCCTCTAGGGCTTGATTTTGTAGGTGAATCATGAAAAAACAAATCTGAGACAGTTTTGACAAAAATGAAAATTTTTCTTTTCTGCTGGAATTTGTCACTGGACACGTTTTGGTTTGCCAAAAACAAAACAAAACAAAAAAAATAGTTTTAGTTTTTTCAACATTATGACAAAAACAATTTCTGCAAAAAAAAATCCATTTAATTGAAAAGCCATTTTCCATTGAAAAATGCATGGTTGATGGGAAAAAAAATCAGTCATGCCCAGTTGTACTATGTAGGGAGTATAATTCTTTCTTGTGTGGACACAGTTATAGCAAAATAAAGATGCAATATATCATTGCAGCTATGGGCTGTTATAAAGAGGACAGTGATCAGTTGTTCACATCCACTAAAGCTAGGACAAGAAGGAATCTTTTTCTAACTCTAAGGGTAGTTAAGTTCTGTAACAAGTTGTCTAGGGAGGTTGTGGCATCCCCATCATTGGAGGTTTTAAGAACAGATTAGACAAACGCCCGTCATGGATGGTCTAAGTATATTTACTCCTGCCTCCTTCTGTGTTGTGTGAAGGGGAAAATAACACTTCTCTCTCTCTCTCTCTCTAGATAAAGGCTAGAAGGGATCAATAGATTATGTAATTTGACTTTCTGTGTATCACAGGCCCTTACATCCCACCCAGTTATGCCCCTGCATTGAGCTGTGTGGATAAAGAATATCTTCCAGAAAGGCATCCAGTCTGGATATGAAGTCATCCAGAGATGCAGACTCCACTACTTCCTTTAGTAGTTTGTTACAGTGGCTACTCAACCACCCCCATCTTCCTTTTACAGGGATCTTAAAGCTCTGAACTCACATTGAAATAAAGTAGTACTTACACATCTCACTTCCTTAGATTCTTTTGAAGAGATGAGTCTTTTTAGACAAAAGGACATGTATGTCCAGCCCAGGACACCTGTCAATATTATTGCATAGAAACAGGTATCGGAATGTGAAATTATATTATAGAAACTTGCTATTCACTTATAAAATCCTATAATATTGTATAACAGTAGGGAGAAATGTCGGTGCATTGATTTTTATAGCCAGCTCAAGGATATGTTTTGTAGAAATTCTACACTCCAATGAGGGACAACAGTTTATTTAATACAAAGGATTCTGATTTTAGTTCTACAGGAAAAGGAACCATGCAGTGAACTAAGGTATGCGTATGTGGATCCCACTGTGTTTATTGGAAATATCTGGATGGAAATTACACCCCTGGAATTTCCAAAAAGGGACTTCCATTGGCAGAAATCAATCACGCACTCAAGCCGATTGGCCAGCCTTGTAGGATCATGATTATCAGGATGGCAGATGCAAGGAACCAAACAGACATGTCCGAGTTTATTCTGCTGGGTTTTTCTGACCACCCTCAGGTGCAGCTGATACTATTTGTCGCCTTTGCATCTGCCTATGCCGCGGCCCTGCTTGGGAACATCTCCATCATCACAGTCATCTGTTCGCAGCCTGGACTCCACACCCCCATGTACTTCTTCCTAGTCAACCTCTCCCTGCTGGACATTGGCTGCGTGACCTCAACCATGCCACAGATGCTGAAGAACTTGCTGGCCCAAAAGAAGGCCATCTCCTTCCAAGGCTGTCTGGCACAGATGTATTTCTTCTCCGCCTTCCTGGCAACGGAGCTGTTGCTGCTGACTGGCATGGCTTTCGACCGCTATGTGGCCATTTGCCACCCCTTGCGCTACTCCCTTGTCATGAGCTGGAAGACCTGCTGCCGCCTGGCAGTAGGCATATGGGCATCGGGCTTCCTAATCTCTCTGCCACATACTCTCTCCTTGCTCCATTTGTCCTTCTGTGGGCCCAACATTATCAACCACTTCTTCTGTGAGCTACCACCACTGCTGCAGCTGTCTTGCAGCAACACAAGCTACAACCAAACCTTGGCCCTGGTGACTGGTGTGTTCCTGGGCATAGGCTGCTTCCTCCTCACCCTCCTCTCCTATGTCTACATCGTCTCTTCTGTCCTGAAAATCCGGTCTGCTGCAGGGAAGCGCAAGGCCTTCTCTACCTGCTCTTCTCATGTGATGGTGGTGACGCTTTTTTATAGCACCGTGATCTACACCTACGTCCAGCCCCCCTCCGCTTATCTGGACAGAGACAAAGCTGTGGCTGCTCTGTACTCTATGGTCACTCCCCTTGTCAATCCTCTCATCTACAGCTTGCAGAACAAAGAGGTGAAGGAGGCCTTTAAAAAACTTATGGGTGGAAACAAAGGCTGAGATTTTCCACTCCATCAAGGGCAGCATTTCCAAGCATGTCCCTTCTCCTTTAGAAACAGTAATAGAGGGCAGGGAAAGCATGGCCCGTTGGGTGGGGTACTGGGTTGGCTCATTGCAGAAGAGTGTTCAGTTCTTGACACCACCACAGCCTTCATGTGTGACGTTGGGTGAGTCAATCAGGGTGATGTTTCCAAAGTCATTTAAGCACCTAATGGGATTTTCAGAAGTGATTTGATTCCAAAGGGATTTAGTGTCCAGATTTTAAAAGATTATATTAATTCCATGCATATGACCACCACAAGCACTTTCTCCCAAGAGTCACTTACATAGATATAAGAGATCAAATTCAAAATATGTAAGTAACAGAGTACATTCACCACTAGGCCACTTCCTTGTGGCTGGGTCTGGGGATTAGCTCTCACCAGGACTGGCATTCCTTCCCGGTGGATGCTTACACCTTGGCCTCTCTCTCTCTCTCTCTCTCTCTGGGAGTTCCCTCTTCATAACATGGACCTCTGTCATGATGGTCAGGTCACTGTTTAGTTTTCCCCTTCCAGGATGTCAAAGATGCACTGGACAAGCTGTCCGTATGCCATGTCAGGCAGTCTTCCAGTCCACGCCTATGTCTGGAACCACTTTCCTAATTGATGGTAGGGAAATCTGGGCCCACCACTACTCTGGGACGCAGCCCAGTGACTCTACGACCTGCAACCACAGTCTGCTCAATCTCAGATCCTGTTGCTGTTAGCCTGGGATTGATCCTACTTCACCTCTCTATCTCCTGGCCCACCTCTGGGTTCACCAGTCTGAGCTTCCTCCACTCACAGTGGCTACTTCACCCCTCTCAGCTTCTCACCAAACTACGTAGTCCAGGACAGGATCCTGGGGGCTCACTCTCCCCCTAGAACTCCTCCTTGTCCCTAGCCAACTTCCTTTCTCTATGGGGAATGGCTGCAGAGCTCCTCCTACAGCCCCCTCTTGCTCTCAGCTTCATGGATTTGTACATGCCCAGCCTGGCCCTAACCAGCTGGGTTTCAACATCAATTAAACTTTATGTGGCCATGACTCTCCTCCAAGTACAGCCTATAAATTCAATTGGACATTTTCAACCTGCTCAGATCTTGTCTGGGGTGGATCCCCCATCACAATGCAGGAGCACAAAAATCAATCATCATTAAGGCTATGTTTTACTCATAGGTATTTTTAGTAAAAGTAATGGACAGGTCATGGGCAGTAAACAAAAATTCACGGCCAGTCCTGTCCATGGCTTTTACTATATACCCCTAAATAAAACCTGGGCCAGGGGTTGGGGGCACTGGAGAGAGGATAATGGGGGTGCTCCTGGGAAGCGGCGACCTCCCTACTTGGCTCCTGGGAAGTGGTGACCTCCAGCTCCTAGGTTCACGTGCTGCCTCTGTTTCACCCCAAGCCCTAGGTCTGCAGCTCCCATTGGCTGGGAAACACAGGCAGAGGCAGCACGTGGAGCTATGAGCTGAGTTCCTGTTGCCCTTCCAGGGAGCCCCCCCCCCAGATACCCCACACATCCCACACACACCAACCCCCAGCCCTGAGCCCCTCCCCTACCCAAACTCCTGCTGCTCAGGGATGGGAGGGCCTGAGATTGCCTCAGCAGCAGCTGATGTGACTGGGCCAGAGGCTGCCCGAGCTGCTCAGGGGACTCCGGGGTCAACCACACAGGCCACTGCAGAAGTCACGGAGATCACAAAAGGTCACAGAATCCGTGACCTCCATGACAAACATGGAGCCTTAATCATCATTAATATCAATAAGTGTTTACAATTGCATTGTGCTGACAAACCCAACAATGATACTTCATTGGGGCTTCCCCAAATAAGACATCTTGTCTGTTCTGGGTCTGTGTTATCAATTGGGAGCTCTTGTGGGGCAGGGGCTGACTTCATGGCTCTGATTTCCCACCCATGAAGTCCGTAAGTCTTTGCCATTGAGCTCAACAGGATTAAACACCATGTCTGTGTTTCAGGGAAGAGGGAACATGTAGTCAATGCTAAGGAAATAAGAAAATGCAATCAGTACATAAATCATAATGCCACAAACCTAATGATATTAATGTCTTTGCATGATATTATGTTAATATAGATTTAATAGTAATACCACTAATAATACTTACCAGGTTGCCAGTCTTTTTGTCTAGCTAATATTATTTTTTATCTTTTCTTTTCTTTCAATTGATAATGTTGTTTAATAATTGATTGGGAAAGAGATGGAAATTTCCTGCAATATCCTTGAAAACAACTTGAATTAAGTTTAAGTATCTCTGGAGTCCAATGTATTAAATGTAAAGGTGATGTATTATTGTGAGCCTGGGTGATCTAAGGACTATATTGAATGATGTGACAGGAAAGCATAGTCCTTTTGGACAATACGGGTGAAGTGAATTTCCTGGGAAATACTTCAGCAGAGGTGAATACAAATTCCTCCTCAACCCAGTTATGCCAACACCAACCTCCTGCAGCTATGACCTGAGGAAAGGACCATTGTCTAGTTCTTACATGTTCCATGAATTTAAAGATCAAAGGCCTCCGGTGTAGGCTCAGATCCCACTTCTTATACCATCTATGTCATAGCACAAAATACACCTCTTTTTCCCTGCCATGATTCTACAAGGGCTCCCAGCTCCTCAGCTGTCCCCTCTTAGAGACACAGGCCTGCATTTCTGTCCCTCCTGACCAGTGTTTCTCCAGAATAAATACATATATTCAAGGATTATGAGGAACACAGATGCTTCAGTAATGGGGTTTAACTGATCACCATGTTTAGGGTCTGGAAGCAATTTTCACCAGGTCAGATTACCAGAAACCCTGGGAATTTTTTGCCTTCCTCTGTAGCATGCATCACCTGCTGGTCTGAACCAGACATCTAGCTCACATTGAATTTCAATAAAATGTGGGGACTTAATTGCCTTTCCTTTGATAGCCCCAGACTGTGGGAGAATAACCCCTGTGTTTGGTTCACTCGGATTTGGGGAATCAGATATTTTGCTATTGATCAAAGTGCTGGGGAAGGGTCTGACCTATTTTGTGGTGAGCAGTTGAAGAACCATGAAGCCTGCAATCTTGTCTTAGGTCTGACTCTTAGGGTGAGATTTTTGTAAGCTGTCTAGTGCAATAACAATTAAATTAATGAGACTTGTTCTCAGAAGATCTAGGCACAGAGCCTGTGATCTCCCCCAGGGTTCCCTGATTCCAGCCCAACTTCTGCATTATCTATGGGTCGGGATTACAAAGAGACAGGCACCTACTGGGATTTATCAATGCTACTAAGTGAGCCAGGGGCTAAATCCCATGGTCATTCAGTGGGAGTTAGGTGCCTAACCTGCTTAGATGATTAGATGCTCCTTTGTAGTCCTGGCTTCACATCTATACAGGGCCGGCTCTAGGTTTTTTGCCGCCCCAAGCAAAATAAAATTTGGCTGCTCTCACCCCAGCCCTGGGCTCCCCCCTGCACCCCCCTGCTGCCCCAGCTCTGGACTCCCCCCCCACCTGCACCTCATGCTGCCCCAGCTCTGGGCCTCCCCCTTCCCGCACCCCCCTGCTGCCCCAGCCCTAGGCTCTCCCCACACCCGCACCCCCTGGCACCACAGGCCTGGGCTCACACCCCCTTCCATGCTGCATCAGCTCTCAGTACCCCTCTTCCCCTCCACCAGTGCCCCACTGCAGCCTTGGGCTCTGCCCCCTCCACCCGCAACCTCTGCCGCTCCAGCCCTGGGCTCTTCCCTCCCATCCCCCACCTGCACCCTCCTTCTGCCCCAGCCCTGGGTCACTGGTGACTTGCTCCCAGGGTGGGTCATTCAGCAGGAATTTTGGATGTGCATGGAACAGAGACAGGATTGGTTCCCATATGGGTACAGAGCTGCAGTAAAGTGGAACAATTTTCAGCTTGTGTGATTGGAGAATATCTGGATGTATATTGTAAGACTGTCCTCCATAAATGAGGAAAAGTCAAGGTGCCTTTATTCTTCTTTTGTTCCACTCTTTGTTTCTATGGGGAATTTGCCAATGCAATATCACTGTCTACCTTTCAAACAAACAAACAAACAAAAGGCAATGGCTGTTGAAAATAGCAATTCCAGCCCTAAAAAACGCTGGGAAGCATTCATAGAATCATAGAATCTCAGGGTTGGAAGGGACCTCAGGAGGTCATCTAGTCCAACCCCCTGCTCAAAGCAGGACCAAACCCAACTAAGTCATCCCAGCCAGGGCTTTGTCAAGCCTGACCTTAAAAACCTCTAAGGAAGGAGATTCCACCACCTCCCTAGGTAACCCATTCCAGTTCTTCACCACCCTACTAGTGAAAAAGTTTTTCCTAATATCCAACCTAAACCTCCCCCTCTGCAACTTGAGACCATTACTCCTTGTTCTGTCATCTTCTACCACTGAGAACTGTCTAGATCCATCCTCTTTGGAACCCCCTTTCAGGTAGTTGAAAGCAGCTATCAAATCCCCCCTCATTCTTCTCTTCTGCAGGCTAAACAATCCCAGTTCCCTCAGCCTCTCCTCATAAGTCATGTGTTCCAGCCCCCTAATCATTTTTGTTGCCCTCCGCTGGACTCTCTCCAATTTATCCACATCCTTCTTGTAGTGTCGGGCCCAAAACTGGACACAGTACTCCAGATGAGGCCTCACCAGTGCTGAATAGAGGGGAATGATCACTTCCCTCAATCTGCTGGAAATGCCCCTACTTATACAACTCAAAATGCCATTAGCCTTCTTGGCAACAAGGGCACACTGTTGACTCATATTCAGCTTTTCGTCCACCGTAACCCCTAGGTCCTTTTCTGCAGAACTGCTGCCCAGCCATTCGGTCCCTAGTCTGTAGCAGTGCATGGGATTCTTCCGTCCTAAGTGCAGGACTCTGCACTTGTCCTTGTTGAACCTCATCATATTTCTTTTGGCCCAATCCTCTAATTTGTCTAGGTCCCTCTGTATCCTATCCCTACCCTCCAGCGTATCAACCACTCCTCCCAGTTTAGTGTCATCTGCAAACTTGCTCAGGGTGCAGTCCACACCATCCTCCAGATCGTTAATGAAGATATTGAACAAAACCGGCCCCAACACTGATCCTTGGGGCACTCCACTTGATACCGGCTTCCAACTAGACATGGAACCATTGATCACTACCCGTTGAGCCCAACCATCTAGCCAGTTTTCTATCCACCTTACCGTCCATTCATCCAGCCCATAATTCTTTAACTTGCTGGCAAGAATACTGTGGGAGACTGTATCAAAAGCTTTGCTAAAGTCCAGAAATAGCACATCCACTGCTTTCCCCTCATCCACAGAGCCGGTTATCTCATCATAGAAGGCAATTAGGTTAGTCAGGCATGACTTGCCCTTGGTGAATCCATGCTGACTGTTCCTGATCACTTTCCCCTCCTTTAAGTGGTTCAGAATGGATTCCTTGAGGACCTGTTCCATGATTTTTCCAGGGACTGAGGTGAGATTGACTGGCCTGTAGTTCCCTGGATCTTCCTTCTTCCCTTTTTTAAAGATGGGCACTACATTAGCCTTTTTCCAGTCATCTGGGACCTTCCCCGATCGCCATGATTTTTCAAAGATAATGGCCAATGGCTCTGCAATCTCATCGGCCAACTCCTTTAGCACCCTCGGATGCAGCGCATCTGGCCCCATGGACTTGTGCTCATCCAGCTTTTCTAAATAGTCCCGAACTACTTCTTTCCCCACAGAGAGCTGGTCTCCTCCTCCCCATACCGTGCTGCAGAGTGCAGCTGTCTGGGAGCTGACCTTGTCTGTGAAGACAGAGGCAAAAAAAGCATTGAGTACACTAGCTTTCTCCACATCCTCTGTCACTAGGTTCCCTCCCTCATTCAGCAAGGGTACCACACTTTCCTTGACTTTCTTCTTGTTGCTAACATATCTGAAGAAACCCTTCCTGTTACTCCTAACATCTCCGGCTAGCCGCAACTCCAAGTGTGATTTGGCCTTCCTAATTTCACACCTGCATGCCTGAGCAATACTTTTATACTCCTCCCTGGTTATTTGTCCAATCTTCCACTTCTTGGAAGCTGTTTTTTTGTGTTTAAGACGAGGAAGGATTTCACTGTTGAGCCAAGCTGGTCGCCTGCCATATTTACTTTTCTTCCTACACATCGGGATGGTTTGTTCCTGCAACCTCAATAAGGTTGCTTTAAAATACAGCCAGCTTTCCTCGACTCCTTTCCCCGTCATGTTATTCTCCCAGGGGACCTTGGCCATCAGTTCCCTGAGGGAGTTGAAGTCTGCTTTTGTCTTTGAGCAAGACATTTCTTGCTCAATTTTATCTACTTTTTCTACAGCAAATTCCAGTGGATCAGTATATTTGATTTGGGAAAAATGAAGTAACAGCTGCCCAAATTGAGCTTGAGCACTCCTGATCTTTGAGGGTGTTCAAATCTGGAAGGCAGGTGCTAGATTCCCTTTCTGAATATTAGCTAAATCTGGAAAGGAAAAGTCAATTTCTGCTTCTATGGCTCAGAAGTGGAAATACTCCTACGTGCCTGGTACTGTACGAAAAGCTGCCTAGCTCCAGTAGAGCCTCCCCTCCCTTTCTTTTCATTTTAAATTCTAGTGGGATCCACATACCTCCCTTGCTAGGCTTCAGAAAGAGAGGGGCACTGTCCATTTAGTCCCCCCCAGTTCCTTCTTTGGGGGCTGCAAGGGGAGGTCACACCAGTATCCCTAAGCCAGTCTGGGGATGTCTTCTGAAGGGGATATCTGGGCCAAAGCCTTCTACTCCTTGGGCACACTTGTCCCCATTCACAGTTCCATCCCACTCTAGCAGTGAGCTCAAGCTGCAGCATGATGTTTCAGCTACCATACTCCCTGTCCCAGTTTCCTGTTGGTAGTGGCCAAGGGAATGCTGGGAAATGTGGTTCTTTCCCTGCTCCAGGGCTGGCTCTATAGGCAGGGAGCTAACCAAGGAACTACAGCTCCCAGGGACCCCTGTTGGTTCTTAGCTCCCAGGCTGGATCCCTGTGGGCTGCCGCCCCTGCAAATGGGCTGCCCCAAGCAGCTGCTTGCTTTGCTGGTGCCTAGAGCCGCCCCTGCTGGTCAGAGAGCCTGCATGTAATTGCAGCTGGGTGTGTCCCTACCTGTATGTATGATGGTTAAAGTGCAGGCTGGAGGACTTGTCATCTTGTCACAGCAGTACAGTGTGATACGGAGCCCAGGCTGGTGGGTCAGGGGGCTCAGTGGTACCATAGTTCCATGTGGCACCTTGGGTGGGGGAACCCGCCACAAGTCCCATTCACTCCAGTGGAGTCACACCTGATTTACATTAGGGTGAGTAAGAGGGAATCAGCCCCATCGACTCCATTGGAGTTACTCCTGATTTACACCAGGGTGAGTGAGGAGGAATCAGTCCCATTGATTCCAACGGATTTACTCCTGATTTGCTCCAGGGTGAGTAAGAGGGAATCAGTCCCATTGTCTCCAATGGAGTTACTTTAGGACACAAGGATGTGAGTAAATGGAGTGAAGATGACAAGTATAATAGCTGTAAACAACTGCATTTCATACTGAGAGGTGTCGATGCAAGAAAGCTTAATCAATGGGGGACTGTCACAGAAGAGCTCCTATTATACATATTTAATTGCAACTTACAATAAATACCTAGAAAAAACTTAGTGATTCGTTATAAAAGTCATAGTCCTACTAAGAGCTTTTTTCAGGGCCTCCTTGACCTCTCTGTTTTTGAGATTGTAGATGAGGGGGTCGGCCATGGGAGTCAGGAGTCTATAGAAGAATGGAGAACACTTTGTTCAGTGCAGCAGTTTCTGGAAGCTCGTAGACAATGAACAGGGTCCCATAGAAAATTGTCACAATGATGAGGTGATAGGAGCAGGTGGAAAATCCTTTTCCCTCCCCATGCTGGAAGGGATTCTCAGGATAGTGCAGATGATACACACATAAGATGTCAGGGTTAAGAGAAATGGAGGAAGAATGAATATGAAGGAGAGAAGGAAAATCACATGAACCATCCGGTTGGTGTCACTGCAGGACAGTTTTACCAACGGGGTGTAATCACAACGGAAATGGTCAATTTCACTGGGGCCATAGAAAATCAATTGTGATAAACAATATGTTACGATGGTGCTGACTGCAGACCCACTTAGCCAAGACCCAGCTGCTAGCTGGAAGGACAATCTACTATTCATGTGGGCTGCATAATGCAGAGGTTTGCATATGGCTAAATGCCTATCGTAAGACATCATTGATAAGAGACAACATTCTGTAGCTAACAGAGAACCAAAGATTTCAAATTGTATGAGGCAGCCACTAACAGAGATGGTTCTGTCCCCAGTCAGGAGACTGGCCAGCACCCTGGGCAGGATGGTGGAGGTGTAGCAGGTCTCCAGGCAGGACAAGTTCCCCAGGAAGAAATACATGGGGGGTGTGAAGGTCCTTATCAGCCACAACTAGTACAACGAGGATGTTCCCAGCCATGGTCACAATGTAGACCACTAGAAACAGCGGGGAGAGAAGAATTTGCCGTTCATGGAGATTGCCAAAGCCTGGGAGGATGAAACCCACAATGGATGTTTGATTTCCCTGTTCTGTGTCTGCCATGGGTTCTATCAAGAAAAGTAATTTTTAAAAAGCAGTAATAGTAGCCTGTGGAGAATGACATGAAACAGATACATTTTGGGGGTGGGAGGGTGGGAGAGTTAGGTGTCACTTTATTTTTGTTGATGTTTAAATCTGGTTATAGAGAGAGAAACCAGCTGTCTGGGATTTCTGCGCTTGGACCTTTGCCCTACAAACTTTATCAAAGTCCCTGTAGATGCTTTAACATGAAACCCTTTAGCTGGGTTGGTACCTCAGTTATCCCCAGTTTCACTGTGCAGTTCAGCATTGTCTAATGTAGTGGCCAAGACAGGGAGTCAGGAGAGCTGGGCTCCAATCCGGACCCAGTGTGACCTTGAGCACATCATTCCATGCCTCAATTTCTGCATCTGAAAAATATCAGAATAATATTGTATTCCCTTTATAAAGTGGCGTGGCATCTGCTGAGAAACATAATCACTAAAGTTCTCACAGTGCTATGAGACCACACAGCTTCCTGTACATATTAACAAGTAAAACCAAAGACATAAGAACGTCCATCCTCTGGGAGGCTGGTAGGGGAACCCCAGCCTGCTCCCTACTCTGGGTTACAGCCCAGGGACCCTGTAGTAAGCAGCTCAGCTCTGTATATTCACACCCATTGCTTCCTCTCTGGGTTACTTTCTAACTTGGCCTCTCCCTAGGCCTTTCTCACAGGCCCTTCTTGGGCCCACTCCTCCACAGGACCCAGAAGGAAAGAGGATTAGTTATGGAGAACAAAGCAAATATACAAGTCCCACACCAAGGTTATCTGCCCCAAAGAGGCTCTGGTATCCAGAAGAGAGAGCCCCTGGCCACAGACCAGCCTTGCTCCATGCAATCTATAGCTTTTCTCTGACACCAGCTAGGCCTTCCTTCAAGATAGCACACGGATAACCATCCCTTCTCCTGCTCATCCCCTACTGTATTGGGCTTTTCCTCTGTTAATTCCTCACTCCAGGGTTTGACCTCTCATACGTCTACCAGGGTAGGGATGACTGAGCTCCTGGCCCTCATTAACCCCTTTCCAGCCAGTGTGGGGTCAGTGTCCCCCTTCAAACCTTCATGGTTAAACATTTCTGCCCTATTCCTAATTTGCATTTGTCTGGCTTCAGCTTCCAGCCACTGTTTCTTATCCTTCTAAAATAAAAATGCCCTTTAGTACCAGGTCCTTTCTCCACATGAAGGAATATCTATGCTGTAATCAAGTCACTTCTCAGTCTTCTATTTGATAAAGACTGAGAGGTGAAATCCCAGGAGCCCCATAGAAAGTCCCTTGTGTCCTAATCAGTTAGCTGTTGGCTTCATCTGGGATGAGTGCTCTGGTAAATCTGAAGCAATAAATAGTTTATCACTAAAAGCAATGAAGTCCTGGGGGCCTAACCCTTCTTTCCTTGTTTACCCAAATTTCCCATTGATCATTAATGGAAAGAGACGAGACGCTATAGCTTGGTATGCAATGTTGCACCCAAAGTCTTACTCACATAATGGGCTGAGCAGAAAAGCTGAAGACCTCTCGGCTGGATTCTCATTTCTTCTCTTGAGTGGCCTTGATAATAACTTGAACATCACCCCATCAGTGGGATAAATATGTTAAAATATAATGATTGGAGCTGGCCAAACCTTAGCCTATGGAACAATTTTCCATTGGAAGATGCTGTTTTGACAGAATGGGAACTTTTCATTGAATGTGTAGATTAAATTAACATTTTCATTGGACACCAAGCAGGCTCCTGGTTGACTTCAATTTGACAGCTGCTGGATTCCTCATCTTCCTCGCTGACCAGATGCCCATGTTGTCTGCCCAACCCCCAGGCTCCAAGCTGTCCAGCAAGAAATGTCAGTTTTGATGAAATCTTATTTTTCAAGGAAAGAATCTCTCACGTGAAAAATCCCAAGCAGCCCTTGAAAGAAGTTAAGGGAAAAACTAAAGGCAGATTTCCTCTTGCAACCTTAACTCTGCCCCTCTGGGAGTGCCAGTTTTCCATCTCCTCCCTGGATGAAACTAAATCCTCCCAGCACAAAATTCTACTACATCAGTATCCACAAATTATGTGGATAGGGTAGTTGGATAAATGGGTGTATAAATAGTGCAGTGACCTCTGGAGTGCCCCCTCATGGCTTGGGATAGCTGTGCAGTGCCTGTCTCCATTTACCTCCATGGAGGTCCTCAATAAATCCACTAAGACTCATGTGTCCCTCCTTGGGGTCTGGCTTATTAACATAAAATTCAGAATAAGCACAAAAAAGTCTTCCAGCTGAGTCTCAAACTGCACACAGCCTCTCCTCCCTGTCGTCTCTCTCTCTCTGTCTAACTTCATGTTTCCAAGTTGGGAACAGTTTTTCATCCCTTCCCAGGATCTGCTTCTGCTTTTGCTCTCGGGGTGGGAAGGATAGCTCAATGGTTTGAGCATTGGCCTGCTAAACCCAGGGTTGTGAGTTCAATCCTTGAGGGGGCCATTTAGGGAACTGGGGTAAAAATCTGTCTGGGGATTGGTCCTGCTTTGAGCAGGGGGTTGGACTAGATGATCTGCTGAGGTCCCTTCCAACCCTAATCTCCTATGATTCTCTCCTTGGTCAAAGGTCTGTCTCCTGCAGGAGCCTACTGAGCTCTGCAACAGCTTCCTCCCCCATTTCCTGTTCCTCTATGGTGCTTTAAAAAGACCAGATGCCCCCTTTCAGGCACCATTGAGAGACTGTTATTGAGGTAGAGATGGTATGGGCCCCTTCTCTCTTAAACGCTCAACTCACCTGGTGTAGAAAGGGAGGCTGAGAGGGTGGAGATCAGGTTAGTTTATGGGAGCTCTGTTAATAATAACACCAACAAACACTGACAAAATCAATGAACTGGCTCATCAGCTCTTGAACATCAGCACAGCTCCATGAGGCCAACTCAGCTACATTGATTGACATCACCTGAGGGTGGGGCTCAATAGTGGTTTTACATTGGCTCAGTGGGTTGGATACAAATAGCCCAGTTTATGACACTTGGCCTCAGCTATTCAGGGATTTGTAAGTGATTCACCACTGCCTTGGATTTCACTCAGAAGGAGGATGGCATCAGGGAACATGTCCATAATTGAAGGTGAGTGGACACATGATGTATGAACAGGAAGACAAATATCATGTCTAGAATTCACACCAGGGTTATTGTTGCTGCTTCATGGAGTACTGGAAAAGGGTTGGCACAGATACTCCAATTATACTAAGGCCTTAGGTAGGGTGCGCGGAGGGGAACAGGAGGAGAAGGCTGCTGTCCCATGTTTGGGACTTTCTCAAACTATGGCTAGGGAAGGCATTTTTCAAGGGAATTTTGATGCCCAATTTCCATTAATTGCTAAGGAAAGTTGAGCATCCAGACCCCCTACGTGTCTCTGAAAATCTGAGTCTATTTATAGAGCTGGTGGACACTCCAAATTTCTGTTTCACGAGAAATTTCAGTATTTCACATTTGTTTTTATTTTCAATTAGAACAAAACAAAAAAACCTGAAATTTGAAATTTCCTGTGAATTTTTTTTAATCCCTTTGGAAAACTTTGGAATAGATCCACCTTTACCTCTTTAGAACAGAATAGACGAGACCCACCTGTACTTGTTGAATAGAATATAATAGAATAAACTCACCTGTACTAGTTTATAATATAATAGGCTAGACCCTTATGTGCTAGACTAGACTAGGACTAGAGTAGAATAGAATAGACCCCCCCTGTTTCTGCTCTGAGTAGAACAGAATAGACACACCTGTACTAGTAGAATAGAATAGAATAGAATAGACTGCAGATCCTTTGATTAAGAGTAGGTCTTTTTTGCTTAATTTGTTTTCACAGTGGAACAGCAATTTGTTGCATCTCTGAGTTAATGACTCAAGATTGTCAAAATAAAGGGCTCATCTGGAATTATTTAATCTAAGATTATTAATCAGAGATTAATACAGCACTATGGAGAATACATAAAATAAGAGAATACATTGCCACCCTTTGTTGACAGACTAAAAGATGGATCTGTGTCTCTCCTGCATCTGGAAGGGAGGTGAAGTTTTCATTCCCCAAAACTAAGTTACCATACCAGTATTATTATATAGGTTGTTGGAAAAAGGCAACCTCGTTCCCAAGAATATTCTTCAAGAAGCATATGTTGTAATGTTCTACACATTCTGAGTTTATCTGATTTGTCACACATACTCTTTGCTGAAGGTAAAGATTCTAGAGAATAGTTAAATATATAAATGAATCAACTACACAGAAAGAAAGAAGTAAAAGTATTAATATTTACTAACAGGTGCTAGCAAATTTAACTTCTTAACAGAAATATAAAACTGATTGTGAAGAACAAAATATTTCACAAATCTACAAAACAATTTTAAAAACATTTTCATTTCAAAGGTTTTGAAAATAACTCTGTTGATTAAAAAAATAGTATTGATCACCTTTTTAACTATAATAAATATTTTTTTGTTTTCGGGAAGGGGGGGTTGTTTTTTGTTGGTTTTTTTGTTTGTTTTTTTACTACACCTCTCCGCATTTTCTCTATTTTTACATTCTTCCCTTTTTCTAAGGAAAAATGAAATATGGGAGGAGAAATAGTGGAAGAAATGAAAAACCCAAAGAGTAAATTTATTCAATTTTCTACTTCTTATTTTTATCCCTCCAAAACTCTGGAAAATGTCTGATAAAATTTTCACTTTATTTTCTAATTTCAATAAAAAGCCACATTAATTTGTACATCATAACAAAGATTGAGCATCTCTGTTTACAAACACACTTTTACATCAGGATTTGAAAAAATAACAGCCAGAGAGCATTGAAGTTTTACCTCTGAAGATAGAAATAGAAAAACATTGTATAAAAGAACGAACTCCAATTCTCTTTGAAAAGAAACCTTAATGAGCCAAAATTGGTATGCCGGATATTAAGCCTAACTGGAGGAGAAAATAATGAGGGGATGGACTATTTGTCATGGAGTCATCCATCTGAAGCCAGTCAGGACTCTGGGGGAGCCTCCTCTCTGAGCATACAATCTCCAGGGCAAGAAGCTTACACAGCTTCGAACTTCCTGGGTCTGACCTCAGAGCATTCACACCACACACTTTCGCAGTGAGTCCGCCCAGGCGGGTACCTGGCGAAGCCAGAGGGCCCTGCACCCCAACTCCACAGTCAGATATTACTCTCAGCCAGCTGGTAAAACAGAAGATTTATCAATTGACAGGAACACAGCATTGGACAAAACTTGTTATCAGAGAAATCAGTGACTTTCAGCCAAAGCCATCTTGGGGGGAGGGGAGCACAGAGCCAGGACTCTGGTCCTCCCCCTGCACCCCAAGCCAGCTGACACTGACTTGCTTCCAGCTGCCTGGCCCCTGACCTACCCATTGCTCCTCCTCCAGGCTTTGTCTCACTCTCTGAGCCAAGAGTCACCTAGTTGCATCCCTGAACTGGGTATCAGGTTATGAAGGGGCGGCCATAGCATCCCTGAAGGCAGCTGGAGCAGTCCCCCCAAAAAGTAACACACCCTTATTCTCACCACCTAGACATTGGTGCAATACACAGGGAAACTGAGGCATGCACAGAATTCATGCAAAACAGTAAGACTCACACACAACATAACAAGGGAAAATCCCCACTACCTCACACTATTCGACCCATCACTCCCTTTCTGGGTCTTAAAGGAAATAAATAAATTTTGTGAGGAAAGTACAGAAAGAACAAAAAGAAGAACAGATGGAGGCTTCCGGAATGAGCTTCACCATCCTGGCTGCCACTCCTACTGTCTCCTGGGACCCCAGGCCTTTGTCATCCTGACCCTGGGCAAGAGAGAAGGACCCAGATGATATAGCCATCCCTACCGGCTACAGATGAATCCCAACCACCACCTGGAACCACAGTTATTTCCATCTTTGATACCATTGAAGAGATTGACAAACAAGGTGGACAGTAAAAACAACAGCAACAATGACAGCTCCAGCCAAACTCAACTAACTTCTTCTCTTCTCTCCAAAAGGATGGTTATTACCATCTCTGATACCTCTAAGAGACTGCCAAACAGCTGGGGTTTTCCTTCTAAAAACTGCCTCCAGCTAAAGGGAAAGAGAACAGGGGGTGTGGCTAAAATGAAAGCCTGACTTAATACTTTACATTTCAAATACTGTAACTGGTTTCCCTTCCTGTCTGGATCGTTAATAAAAGATTAACAGAATTTTTAATGGTATGTTTGCCATGATGTGCAGCAGGCTGTGGTCTCTGGACACCAAGCTCCGGAACTTGTTTAACACTGTTTAGCATTGGACAGTGACTGGGTTATGTTAACACCTTCAGCCCATTTATTCCATCTAAAGGAATACATTAGAGTGTGGCTGGAGTTTTATTTTAGGTTTAAAATAATCAAAAGGCTCGAGGTCCCCAACACGTCATTACTAATTCAATACAATCCCAGCACCATCCAAATAATCCTTTCAGCAGGAACTCGGCCACCCAGAAAGCTGCAGATGCTCCTTGCCAACCCTTGGTTATTGTGGAAAGCAAACCTTCAGCTCACTCAGAAAAAAAAGAAACATCAAAGAGTTCACACATTGACCTCCCAAAGACAAGACCAAATATTTACACCTTCATGTAACAATCATTTCCCTCCCCCCAGCCCCCAAAAATAAAAGAACTAAACCAAACTGACCAACTGATCAAATAAAACAACACAAAAGGCAGCTAAGCCAGGTGCTGGAACGTGGCCCTTTATCCAGCTGTCCAGTCACCTGTCTCTTGCAAGAGCACCCAATCAATGAGAAACACGTACTTCCAAGGTAACTGCATCTAGGTAGAGTCTTTTTATTTTTTTCGCTCTGGGGCTCTAGGAAACACTCTGATTCCCTTACATTGGCTGTGGGAGGCCATTGTCCAGCTTCCTTAGAGCTCAAAACCAGTGTCTGAGTTCTCCCAAGCCCCCAGTCACTCACACACACTCCACCAGAGCTTCACCGAGCCTGTGGTCGCTTTTGGCTTCTAGCTGAACCTCTTTAAGAAGAACAGGGCAGGAGGGCAAGGAACAAGGGCATAGCAAAGGGAAACTTTATGCCATAAGCCCTCGACTGACAGATCTTTAAAACAAGACAGTTCTGAGACACCCCCTCCCCGAGTCTGAATCTGAAATCACTGATTCTGTGAGTCTAGGGTTCATCCGTGTTTCAAGTTGGAGAGATTCCCCTTCTGCCAGCTTGCTCCTGAAAGTCTTTATTACACATGGTCATGGACAGCACCATGCAGCCACAACAGGGGCATCGCACTGTTAAGTAGGCCCCAATGTCTGGGCCATGGGCTCAAACTCTGAAGTTTCATCTCCGACGTCCATGCCTGTGGGCCCCCTGTATAGAAAAATCATTTTCTCTGGGGGTGGGCAAGTAGCGGAGACACAATAAAAATCAATGGCCCCAGACTCTAGTCTTAATGGGCTCTCAATGATGGTCCTTCAATGAGGTGTCAAAGACCTCTCCCAGGCAGGGCAGCTGATTAGAATGCAGCACAATAGCTGCCATTGAGCCAGGTCAGACTTGACCTGTCACCATGACAATATTTCCACATATACTACAACCTAGTTCACAACATGACACCATCATACCACACTCTGTCACAAGCAAATAATTAACCAAAAGCCATGATATAGAAGCAGCATTTATACCCGCAAAAGGAAAAGGGTCAGAGACCTCATCAAGTCCATTGGGAACTTGATTATGGATATTCATTTTAGATGGAAGATGCTCAGATAGTGTGATGGTGGGTGGCAGTACAGAAAAGATGGATAGATAGATAGATAGATAGATAGATAGATAGATAGATAGATAGACAGATAGATAGATAGATTCTGATCTTATTTATACAGATGTAAATGGTACAGTTAATCCATTGTCTTGACTCTGCATTTTTACTGGTGTAAATGCCCCTTTATGCACAAGCAGATTTCAAATCATGATCTCAAGGAGACGATCGTGCTTTCACTTGGTTATATTTGAAAAGAAACACCAAAAGAAATCATGATCAAAGATGAAAGATGGATATTTTGGTTTTGGTGAATAACCTCCCCACTATCAGTTTCTTCAGTGCAGCTTTGATCTCCTTGTTCCTCATGCTGTAGATGATCGGATTCATCATTGGAGGCACCACAGAATAGAGAACAGCCATCATGAGATCCAGACCTGATGTTGAGCTGTAGATGGGTTTCAGGTAGGCAAAGGCTACAGTGAAAAAGAACAATGAGACCACAATGAGGTGAGGGAGGCAGGTGGATAGAGCTTTATGCCGGCCCTGCTCAGAGGGGATTTTCATTACCCTGGTGAAGATCTGAACATATGACACAACTATAAAAACAAAGAAACTTAAGCCTAAGCACACACTAAAGGCAATAGCCCCAGCTTCACTGAGGTATGAGTCAGAGCAGGCGAGCTTGAGGAGCTGGGGGATTTCACAGAAAAACTGATCCACTGTGTTGCCTCCACAGAAGGATATTGCAAATGTGTTCCCAGTGTGCAGTACAGAGTAGACAAAAATACTCCTCCAGGCACTGGCTGCCATCTGGATGCAAGGTCTCCTGTTCTTCACTCTCTCATAGTGCAAAGGTTGGCAGATGGCGACATATCGGTCGTATGCCATGATGGTGAGTAAGGCAAAACCTGTTGAAGTAAAGAATGTAAAGAAAAAGACTTGTGCGACACATCCAGAATAGGAAATTGACCTGGTGTTCATGAGGGAGTTGGCCAAAGATTTGGTGACTGGGACAGAAATGGAGCCAAAGTCTAGAATGGACAGATTCATCAGGAAGAAGTACATGGGGGTGTGAAGGTGATGGTCAAAGGCTACAGCTGTGATGAGGAGAAGATTCCCCACCAGGGCTGCCAGGTAAAGCACCAGAAACACCACAAAGTGCAAAATCTGCAGCTCCCGAACGTCAGAGAATCCCAGGAGAAGAAACTCGGTCACAGTAGTTTGGTTGGACATTTCCCTCTCCAAAAACTGTGTCCTGCCTGTGGATGGAAGGACAAGGGCAATTGTCAAAATTAGAGTCACAGAGAAAATGAATGTGTTCTCTCTCCATAATATCTCATGATGGGAATGGCAAAGGTGCACAGTTCTTGTCACTTCCTAGGACTAGGAGTTGACAATGCTCCTTACCCCTGTGAGTCAGAGCACTAATGAGATGCATTATCACATCAGTGAATACTGGATTATCGCCTCTAAAGCTGAGGGAGGCGGGCAAGTTTACACCATCTGAGGATCTGGCCAATGTGGTATGAAAGCTGGAAAAAAATACAATTCAAATCCAACATTTCTAGCCTATATGGTACCCTATTATGAGAAACAGAAGGCTCTAAATTTGGGCATGAAATATAAATACTAACATGGCTAATACTGATAGCAATGCTGAAATAGTGATTCCCACTTTCCAGAGAAATTTAACATTGACTCACCTTGCCCCTTACGTGGCAGCTTATCTGTAATGATTCTACCCCAACACCACATAAATGGCCAGGTACCTATTTACACATTGATTTGTGGCAAGAGAAGTGTAAAAATAGAATTAGGCAGGGCAGAAAAGAATTGAAAAGCAACTAATAAAAGACACAAAAACGATGCGATTTTTCTTAAGTATTTTGGAAACAGGAAGTTTGCCAAACAATGAGTGAGGTCGCTGGATAGTCAAGATGCAAAAGGAGCTCTCAGGGAAGACAAGGCCGTTGGAGAGACACTAAATGAATTATTTGCATTGGTCTTCACTGCAGAGGATGTGAGGGAGATTCCCACACAAGAGCGATTATTTTTCAGTGACAAATTTGAGGAACTGTCCCAGACTGAGGTGTCAATAGAGGAGGTTTTGGAACAAACAGGAATGAGTCTCCAGGTCCAGATTGTAGTCACCCAAGAATCTGAAGGAACTCAAATATGAAATTGCGAAAAACTACTAAATGTGGTAAACAAACCAACACTTCAATCAGCCTCTGGAACAGATGACTGCAGGGTAGCTACTGTAACATGATCCAAAGTCCCAAACTTACAGCTCTTAAGCAAAGTAAGTAGTCATGGGATAAGAGGGAAGGTTCTCTCATGGATTAGTAACTTGCTAAAAGATAGGGAACAAAGGGTAGCAATAAATATTCAGAGAGAGGTAAATAGCTGGGCTCTTCAAGAATCTGCACTTCAGACGTGTGCTATTAAACAAATTCATAAATGAGGTGGCAAAATTTGCAGACAATACAAAATTACCCAGGATTGTTAAGTCCGAAGCTGACAGAGAAGAGTCAAAAAGAGATCTCAAAAAACTGGGTGAATGGGCAACCAAATGACAGATGGAATTCAATATTGATAAATGCATAGTAATGCATATTGGAAAACATAATCCTAATTATACAGATAAAATGATGGGGTCTAATTTAGTTAGTACTACTCAAGCAAGATGTTGGAGTCATTGTGGTTCGTTCTTTGAAAACATCTGCTTGTTGTTTAGTGGCAGCGAAAAAAGCTAACAAGATGTTAGGGAACCATTAGGAAAGGGATAGACAATAAAGCTGAAAATATAATGCCAGTATATAAATCTATGGTACACCTATACCTTGAATACTATGTGCAGCTGTGTTTGACTAAAAAAAAAAAGATATATTTGAATTTGAAAAGATTTAGAGAAGAGCAACAAAAATGATTAGGGGCATGGAACACCTTCCATGTGAGGAGATATAAAGAGACCGGTACTGTTTAGGTTAGAAAAGAGATGACTAAGGGGGGATATGATAAATGTCTATAAAATCATGCATGCTGTGGAAAGAGTGAATAGGGAAGTGGCATTTACCCCTTCACAGAACAGAAGGACCAAGGGTCACCAAATGAAATTAATAGGCAGTAGGCTTAAAACAAACAAAATGAAGAATTTCTTCACACAATGCAGTCAACTTTTTGAACTCATTGTCAGGAGATTTTGTGAAGGCTGAAAGTATAACCAGGTTAAAAACAAGAAATAGATAGGTCCATCAATGGCTATTAGCCAAGATGATCAGGATGCAATCCCATGCTTTGAGTGTCCCTAAACCTCTGTTTACCAGAAGCTGGGAATGAGCAACATGGGATGGATCATTTGATAATTTCCCTGTTCTGTTCATTCCCTCTAAAGCTTCAGGCACCAGCCACTGTCATGGACAAGATACTGGGCTAGATGGAGCATTGGTCTGAGCCAGTGTGGCTGTTCTTATGTTCTTATTATTTATGGCTCCAAATCCCATTGCAGTTCCATCTCTGGGTGATGACAGACTAGCAGCATCCCTCCATTACTGTGTGTATCCTTTCCCTCTGTGACTTTACGTCTGTACAGGCAGGAGACTTGGGTTCCATTCTGGTTTCTGCCATGGACCTGCTCTGTGAGCTTGAGCCAGTCACTTCCCCTCCCTGTACCACTGATTCCCCACACCCCTTTCTCTGGCTTGTCTTCCAGGACTGGGAGCTGTGGGGTGGATGGCCAGTGTCGTACTGTTTGTATGTTCTGAGCACCTCTCGGCAGCATTGCTGCTTAGCTGGCTGCAGTGTGGGACAGAGAATACAGTGGGTATGTCCTAGGGCATAGTCAAGATGGAAAGGTTTTGGCTGGGAGCTTTGACTCTGTGTTTTTGCTTCAAGTTGTTAGTATGTTTAAAATATATTCTGGCTTTAACTTCGCTTCTCACTCAGATTAACCATCCTGCAACTACCCCTTTGTAACAGAAATAATAGAGTAGGGTTTCTCAAACAGGGGTTGCCGCTTGTGTAGGGAAAGCCCCTGGCGGGCCGGTGTGTTTATCTAACCAGTCCGCAGGTCCGGCCAATCACAGCTCCCACTGGCCGCGGATCACTGCTCCAGTCCAATGGGAGCTGCTGGAAGCAACGTGGGCTGAGGGACTTACTGGCCACTGCTTCAGCAGCCCCCATTGGTCTGGAGCAGCAATCCGCGGCCAGTGGGAGCCGCGATCAGCCGGACCTGCGGACAGGGCAGGTAAACACACCGACCCGGCCTGCCAGGGGCTTTCCCTACACAAGCGGCGATCCCTGTTTGAGAAACCCTGTAATAGAGGATGGGACAGACGGAAATGGGAGTGAAATTTTAATCTGAATAGACAATATTAATGTTCTGCATCCTAGCACAAATCTAAGTTTCCAATTAAGGACAATCAGACTGTTTGGCTTTAGTCATCTCAAAGGAAAATTGGGTTTGGAACTGAACACATGTTCATGGAAAATCTCTGCTATTCTCCATATGCATTTTGTTTTTCAAGGATAACAGAGGCTAAAACGTTTCAGTTTTCAACAGCTCTGACCTAAAATTGCCTTTTTCTCACTTCCCAGAATGACAAACAATGTTTGGGTTTTCCCAATTTTGATGAAAAGTCTATTTTTGCTGCCACAAAATATACAAATAAATAAGTCTGACCGGTGCCAGATTAAAATAACAGTAAAAGTCTTCAAGAGTTCTGACTGCCATGCATGTTTATATTCTTAAATCTGCCCTGTATATTAAGACACCATCATATTCAGTTGAAAAAGCAAACTTATGATGCAGTTTTGTGTGGAATTTCTCACAGCTAGCGAAGCATTTGATCCTCCAGGGTTCTGATTATTTTGTCATTATTGATCTGTCTGTCTCTCATGCTCCCATCACTGTTTTAGCCCACAGCCCTTTCCATGTCCTTCCACTGGAGTTGCTGGGTCTCTCTGCAGTTCCCAGCAGACAGGGATCCACTCCACAGATGAATGCTCCCTGCTGTCCTTCTGGCCGAGAAGTGATGGACTAAATAGGATGAGGAACCGAAAGCCCCTCCTATCTCTACAGCTGATCGCAGCTTGTGCAGGCTCCAGAGATGGTCACAGCCCAGTGTGTCCCTGCTCTGGGGCTAAATGTATGAATATGGTCTTCAGGGCTGTGAACCCAGCTCTGCTCTCACCTCTGGAGCAAACCACCCTGACAACGGGCCCTAGCTGAGCCCAATCCCCAAGAGGGGAACAGCACCTGCCCTGGATCTCACACAGTGGTAGCACCCCTGGAAGGACCCTTGGTTAAAAAACAAGGCAGGGCTGAGGCACAAAGGGTGTCCCAAGGGGTTGGCAGAATAAAAACATATATTTATGGTACCATCATGTGACCTGGAATAGCTCAGAGCCGAGTGGCACCAGAAACACAACTGTCCTGGAATAGCCTGTTCCTTCATTAATGCCACATCATTACCACTGACAGAGCAGAGATGTTGTTCCCTTGCATTGCATCAACAGCTCTTGGGATGCAGCCATCAGAGGAACACAGCCATCAACTCAGCCTGCCCTGTGGAGGAATTCAGAGTTGCTAAGCTTTTCTCTGGCTGATCTTCAGTTTGTCTGGGGATGAATGATCCATCTTCTCTTTCTTGCTTGCTTCTTTTGTCAGCAATTGCATTTTTTTCTTACCTCAAACAACCCTGAGAGCTCATTCTGCAGGTGGAATGTTGCATGACATTTTAAAATGTTAAATTCATACCGGTTGCTGGTATGTCAGAGATGCTAAACAAACATAAAAGTCCTGTCAAGGTGTCACCCCCACTCTGAACTTTAGGGTACAGATGTGGGGACCTGCATGAAATAACCCCTAAGCTTATTTACCAGCTTAGATCTAGTAGCTGCCACCACCAAATAGTTTAAACAGCCGTTTATGGGAGAGTCATTTGGAAACTCTGTCTTCCCCCAAAATATTTCCACAGTCTTTATCCCCCTTTTCCTGGCAGGATTGAGACTGATTCACCTCCCACCAATTCCTGGTGAGCCCAGATCCAAAAAACCCTTGGATCTTAAAACAAGGAAAAATCAATCAGGTTCTTAAAAGAAGACTTTTAATTAAAGAAAAAGGGTGAAAGGAATACCTTTGTGAGATTAGCATGCAAGCTACTCTCACAGAAACAGGTGCAAAACACAAAGGATGTCCCTCCGTGCAAAAACCTTAAAGTTACACAAAGAAACCCAATTTGATTCTCCCTCTTATGCAAAATGAAGTCGCAAAAGAAAATAAACATAATCTAATACATTCCTTCTCTAAAAATGTACTACTTTTAATAAATGTTAGATGGCTGATTGCTGGATCCTTCACTCTGGCACAAACTTTTCTGAACAGACAAAAGACTGATTTCCCTCCTCCCTCTTTGAAAACATCTTCTCCTCCCATTGGTTCCTCTGGTCAGGTGTCAGCTAGGCTATGTGAACTTCTTAACCCTTTACAGGTAAAAGAGGAATTAATCCTTAACTGTCTGTATATGACAAGCCCAGATCCCCAGATAGTGTAAAATGGCATACTGTTGTGCAGATGGACCAATTTACATGAGCTGAATATCTGAACTGTGAAACCTAGTTTGATGTTTATTCCTCCATCTGAGTTCTCATTCTTTAACACTAAAATCCTGGTTTAATATTCCAAGATTATGGATAACAGGCAGAAATCTGCGAGCTGTGTATCCAGCTGGTAAATGAACTGATTAATATGGTGGTACAGCAGTGCCAGTATGCGTCAACTTTAAAAGTTGACCGTTCTAAGAACACTATCATTGACATGCTTTTTTTAACTTCATGCTTTCACATTTGGTGGTCTTCAGCTGGGTTCAGGGTAGGCTGAGTGACCCAAATTTAGGGTCATTTGAGCTAGAGTCACACAGATAAAAGTCCCGGGGGAAAAAGCATTTTTAAAAAACGTTATTTAAGCTAAGGGGTTTGCAGAGAGAAAAAGTTTCTAGGGCATTTTTTGTGCACAGTGCTGGAGCTCAGACCATTAATGTGATACGGGTCAAAAAAGCCTCAATCTTCCCAGTTTATTCACTCAGGCTTTGGATCCCTCACTGTATTTAAGGAAAGGTACACTTTGAGCCATCCATGTGCACCAGCACAGAGAAAGGGCCACGGCTTTCCATTCCAGCCATGTTGTGTGCTTTAAAGCTTAACTCTTGTAAGTGCCCTAAAATCCAAATGGTCACTCAGATTGTTTTCAAGTTTGGTGTGCCTCATGGTGGGATAGGGCAGTGCTAGTGATTTAAATCTCGGGTCATTGCACCATGGGGTTCCTGAGCTGTAGCTCTCTACCCCACTTTCCTTTTGCTGCCCTGTACCATGCAATGGAGAGGTCCTGATGAGTGGATGAATTACAGAGATTGCTGAGAATGACAGCTGTGAATTCACCGGTCATACATTTGGGGACGGCATTTCCAACTACAAACCAACCATGTTGCACTAAAGTGGCTTCATATTGCCAGGGGAAATAACAAAAAACTTCTTCGGTGGAGTTTAGCTCTCCAAGATTTTGATTTTGAAATACAACGCATTTCAGGAGCTTCTAACCAAGTGGCTAGTTTCCCAGAATCAACTGGTTTAAATAGTTGATAGTTAAATAGTCCTTGAAATGTGAAAAATATTGTTAGTTTTTACATAATCAGTAGTATATGTAAAAGTGCATGTGTTTTATTAATCTGTTTTCTCCTAAAGTTCTAGGAAGAAATCACAGCCAGTGTGGTCCAGCACTGTCTATGATTTGGGGGGCGTGTCATAAACAGACAGTTAAGGGTTAATTCCTCTTTTACCTTTAAAGGGTTAAGAAGCTCGCATAACCTAGCTGACACCTGACCAGAAGGACCAATAAGAAGATAAGATACTTTCAAAGAGGGAGGAGGGGAAAAGTCTTTGGTCTGTGCTGAGTGGGCTTTTGCCAGACAAGGAGAAGGAACCATCACACTCCTAACAGGGTAGTGAGTAATTAGAGAAGGAATGTATTAAATTACTTTTATTTCTATTTGTAATTTCTTTTGCAAAATAGAGGGAGAATCAAACTGGGTTTCTGTGTAACTTTAAAGTTTTGCCCAGAGGGAAATCCTCTGTGTTTTGAATCTGTTGTCTGTGGGAGTATCTTGCTTTCTTATCTCACAGAGGTATTCCTTTCACCTTTTTTTCCCCTTGTTTTAAGATCTAAGGATTTTGGATCTGGGCTCACCAGGAATTGGTGGGGGGAATTTTCTTGAGTCTACCCAGGAAAAAGGGTATAGAGACTTGGGGGAGGGACATTAGTCAAATCCTGCCAGGAAAAGGGGGATAAGGCCAGGGGAAATATTTGAGGGAAAGCAGAGTTCCCAAATGGCTCTCCCTCAAATGTTTTTTTAAAACATTTGGTGGTGGCAGTGACTGTTTTACCTAAGCTGGTAAAAATAAGCTTAGGGGTTATTCTCATAATAATGATATGAGATCTACCAATCTGCTAGAACTGGAAGGGACCTTATGTCATTAAGTCCAGCCCCCCTCACTAGCAGGACCAATTTTTTGGCCCAGATTTCTAAGTGGCCTCCTCAAGGATTGAGCTCACAATGCTGGGTTTAGCAGACCAATGCTCAAACCACTGAGCTATCCCTCCCCCCTATCTGTACCCTAAAATTCAGAGTAGGGGGGATGCCTTGACAGGGCTGGACCCCCTTATAGTAGCTCATCAACCAAAGAGGTTCCATCTCACTGACTGATCTCGCAAAAGCAGGTGGTCACCTCGGTAAAGTTGGGTCGCTGTGTTTTGGTGCCTATGGATTCTGCTGCTGAACTTTAAATACCAGCATTTAAAAATTGTTAATGCATAATGATTTCCATGGATGTGCTTAGCACCCAGAGGATATGGACACCCAATTTCCATTAAAATTTTAGAAAATCTTTAGAGTTGCTTGAAAAAAGACGTTATTTCCAGGAAAATCTTTCAAAGGGAAAAACTGATATTTTTGTTTCAAACTTTTTTCACAGGGATTTTTTTTTGAAATGAGAAAAAATGTTAACGTTCATTTCATTGCTATTCAAGTCCCAATTTTTATTTATTACTGGCTGAACTAAGTGACTGCAGCTGCTAGGTCAGCTGCTGTAGGAGACCCATAAATCTCTGTCCATGCCGAAGTCAATCAAAGGGACAAAGATGCACACTGCGATAGCATGGGATGCATCTTGATCCCTGATAGACAAGTGGCTTTTGAACATGTTGGGCACTTTTAGGTGGGAAGTTTCCAAAGAGATGAAAGGAGTTAGGTGCCCAGCTCCCACTGAAATTTTGGGAGTTTTGAAATCCCAGACTAAAGCTACTAGACAGATCAAAAAGTGTAAGCTGTTCTAAAGACAAGACGCCCACGGTGAGAATCTCATTCTGTTTTTATCTGCACATCTGGACATTTCCCTGGGTTCTTTCTCAGTTTCATTCACACTTCCACCCTGCCCCTGTGACATCTCTCTCAGATTTGAGCCTCTAAAAGCCCTGCTATGGAAGAAACCTGGTCTGAGAGAGACAGGCACAGGAAGACCTCACACGACCCTGGTAGCAATGTGTCTGTGATCTGTTCTTCCTCCTAACTCACTCAGACTCCTCTGGAACCTCAGGTAACATCTGTAGACCTCTTTAGAGAAGTATTCACTCTGTGAGTGCTAAATACTATCCCCCTGACCAGATCGTTCTTTCTTTATCAGTGGGGTCTCTGAGCATCTGCCCTCCTTACAATAACAATATCTCTCCCTGCTATCACAGTGCACACCATTTGAATCAAAAGTGCATACCCTTACATGACCTGCCATGTCTGTGACCTCGGAACCGGCTGCCTCCAAAGGACGACATGGGGAAGTCAAACCTCAGAGCTCATCACTGCAGTCCTGGGCAGCGGGGAAGAATATCCGGCGCAAAGAAGAAGATAGCCTCAGAAAAAATTCAGGGCTTCTCGGTTCCATGCCAATTCTAGATGGGAAGCGGTCTCAATGATTAGAAGAGGAGGTAATTGTATTTTGGGGTCCCTCTTGGCTCATTTAATATATATTGTCTAAGAGCTCTACTGAAAGGACTGATAACATTTGGTGAGATACAATACAAAAAGATCAAAGTCCAAAGTTGGTTGGCTTTCAAACTCGGCAGCCAATACACAATCAGAGACCTGAAATGTCAATACTGAGATTCAGTAGACACCTGGGGACACCTTAGTATGTCAATGAGGTATAAACATCTCAATTAAAACATCCTTCTACCCAATTTTATCAGGCATTTCAAGTAGCAACGGTAATGGTGTCTTTTTTTAGTGCTTGAATAGAATAGAATAGAATAGAATAGAATAGAGATCTAACCTGTAGGATTCTGACTGGCCAAGTCATTATGGGTAGAGTTGGGTGAATAGTGAACTTTTTTGGTTCATTAGCTATTAAAACAAATTAAACTAATGTTTAATGTAAAATTTAAACTAAGGCCAAACTGAAAATAACATTAAAAACATTTCTTGGAGATTGAAAAGTCAAAGAAGTTTTGACCTCAAAACAGTGGTAATGTCAAAGCAAAGTTGGTTTTGTAGCAACCTGGAAATTTTTATTTAGACTTTCAGGCATTTTGCCAAAAGCAAAATAAAATATTTCCAAAACCACAGAAGGTGAAAACTATGATGGTAGTGGTAGGATGTTCCCTCATAAGCCTCATAAACCTAGTGGTCAGGGTATTCCTCAAAGATGTAAAAAACCTGTATTCATTCTCCCCCAAACCCCACCTGATGAGCAATAAAACCTATCAAAGATGTCTCAAACTTCAATGTAAACTTCTCACATTGTCTACAGTCTGTGAATTACTCATAGGACTTATTTTTGAAATAGGAATAAATATAAGCAGATGCCAACCTGTAAACACAAAACTATGCTAACTAAATTATTCTTTGAATACTATTTGTTGATCGCTGAGTACTATTAGGACTTATTATTATTTCACTTATGCAAATGTCCTAATGGGGCACCTGACACTATATTATTTAATTTAACAAAGAGAATGTTAAGAAGTGACTTGATTACAGTCTAAAATATCTGCATGGGGAACAAATATTCAATAATGGGCTCTTCAATATAGCAGAGAAAGATATAACATGATGCAATGGGTGGATGTTGAAGCTATACAAACTCAGACTGCAAAAAACGTATAGTTTTTTTTATACTGAGAGTAATTAGCCATTGGAACAATTTACCAAGGATCATGGTGGATTCTCCACTGTCAATTTTTAAAAACAAGACTGGAAATTTTTCTAAATATCTTCTTTAGGAATTATGGGAATTTTCTCTCTCCTGAGTTCTACAGAAGGTTAGAAAAGATTATCATAATTCTCCCTTCTGACCTTGGAATATATGAATGTAAGAGAAAGAAAAAAATGACTGGACAGGTTGGTTTTCAAGCTGCACAGTCACATCTTATCTCTTGTTGAACCCACAGGGATAGATTCACAAAGGGATTTAGGTGCCTAAATCTCAGCATCAGGCAACACCAGTATTCACAAAACCCTGCTCAGCTGCCGCCTAACCCAGGAGGCCCCTAAAGCACTTGGTACCTAAGTTTTTGCAGTCAATGCTCCCTAGCCGTCTATGTTTTTTTTCTCCTGAGCATGTGGGCTGCTACCTCGCTCTAGGCATCTGAATTCCTCAACCCCAGAGACATGCACAAATCAGGAGAAGATAAGAATTCCTTTGCCTAACTTCCCTGCAGGGCCTGATCCATGAAACATTCTCAGACCACACCTAACTCCGAATAAAACAGCCTACAGGGTAGCAGGAAGAGGAGGAATTCACTCATAATATAATATTTATCCCAGTGTCTGAGGTACTCACCTGGGATGTGGGAGACCCCCTAATCCAAGTCCCCTCTCCTAGCCTTCTGGTGGGGAGGAGGGTTTTAAACAGGAATCTGTTATCTCTCAAGTAAGATCCCTAGCCACTGGGCTATGGGATATTCTAATGTTGGACTACTGGTGAAGCTGTTCCACTTTGGATAACTAATTAAAGAGTCATTGGAGGAAATTGACTGGATCCCGGGTATCTGCTCCAACCACCAAGCTATAGAGTCATTCTCATGCTTGCACTCTCTCTCTCTTTCTGGCTCAGTGTCTCTTTAATAATTTGATCCAAACTGGGACAGTTTCAACAAGAGACATTGAGGGAGGCCCACATCACAATATCCCAAAGCTCAGTGGGTCAGACCCTCAGCTCAGAATGGCAGATTTACTTTCAAATCCCTGTTTCCACCTCAGATGGAGAGAGGGACTTGAACCAGGTGAGTGTCCTGACCACTGGGCTAAAAGTTATTAGGGAGCTTCCCCTCTGCAGATTCTTGCAAAAATGGTGTGGGTGCCTCACTCCAGGAATGGGTTCCCAGATGAGAATCCCAAGCAGTGGGAGATGCTTCCTTACATCCTGGATTGAGGCCCTAAACTCCCCTTCTTGGCATCTCCCATTGGTGAGGCAGCTCCCTGCTTAGCATGCTGGTTTTAGTGAACCCCATTCTGAGGTGCCTATTTCTCCCTCCACTCATTGCATAGGGAGCCCCAGTGAATCCCACTGATGTTCTAGGCACCTAAAACACAGGGACAGGGACACTTGGCATCACCCCATCTAGCTCCCTTTTTGAAACTGTCCCTCAGAAGCAGGAAACTGCATGCAACGAACTCACCAATCTCATTTCCCTTTAGACACAGGACTCCATTCGTCTGGTAACACTTCTATCTCCCAATCTGTTACTGTAGGCTGGATAGTCAGAAGTGATAGCCTATGTTTCACAAAGACTCAAACTGCATACAACATGGTGGAGGGGAAGGCTCCATCTAGGGCCCTGTACAGACAATGAACAGACTCTCATTGATTTCAGTGGGCTTTGGCTTAGGCCAAGGGGCCGGAACCTGGCTGTGAGGTGAGGAGTCATTCCTGAACTAGAGCCTCATGAAGCCCCATGCGGTGAGGAGTCATTCCTGTGCTAGGCTCCAGCCAATCCACAAGCCAGGAGCTGAGCTGGTATATAAGCCCCACAGGAGGAACAGCAGCTCAGTCTGCCCAACTTCATGGCTTGGGACTCTCCCCTGCCTGTTAGTGGTGACAGACTCCACAGGTCTTAGCCTGCTCCAGCCCTGCTCCAAGCCCGGCTCCTGTTCCAGCCTGGCTCCCAGGCCCATTCTTGCTTTGTTCCAAACTTACTCCTGACTCCAGCTCTGACTTTTGGCTCCAGTTCCTGTCCCAGCTGCCTCCCTACTGATCACTAGGCCCAACTGCCACTGCTACAACCACTAGGACTGACCCTCCACATCTAGGACACTGCCCCAATTTCTGTTGTCTCTGATAGTAAGATATGGAATTGACCTGTGTGAATAATAGTTTGTAATAACTGATACTCTTCTTACATTTGTAATCAATGACAAAATTCACAGATCTTGGGAGACAGGCCAGTCCTCGCTTATAGACAGCCTCCCAACCTGAAGTAAATACTCACCAGCAACCGCACACCATACAACATAAACAGTAACCCAGGAACCTATCCTTGCAACAAAGCCCGATGCCAGCTCTGTCCACATATCTATTCCAGTGACACCATCATAGGACCCAATCACATCAGACATGCCATCAGGGGCTCGTTCACCTGCACATCTACCAACGTGATATATGCCATCATGTGCCAGCAATGCCCCTCTGCAATGTACATTGGCCAGACCAGACAGTCTCTACGAAAAAGAATAAATGGACACAAATCTGACATCAGGAATCATAACATTCAAAAACCAGTGGGAGAACACTTCAACCTCTCTAACCACTCAGTGACAGACTTGAAGGTGGCAATTTTGCAACAAAAAAACTTCAAAAACAGACTCCAAAGAGAGACTGCTGAACTCGAATTAATATGCAAATTAGATACAATTAACTCAGGCTTAAACAGAGACTGGGAATAGTTGGGTCATTACACTAATTGAATCTATTTCCCTATGTTAAGTTCTCCTCACACCTTCTATGGGTCATCTTAATTATCACTTCAAAAGTTATTTTTCTCCTGCTGATGATAGCTCATCTCAATTGATTAGACTCTTCTTGTTGGTATGCATAATTCCACCTTTTCATGTTCTCTGTATGTATAAATATCTCCTGTCTCTGTGTTCCATTCTATGCATCCGAAGAAGTGAGCTGTAGCTCACGAAAGCTCATGCTGAAATAAATGTGTTAGTCTCTAAGGTGCCACAAGTACTCCTGTTCTTTTTGCAGAAAAAAGATAGATAGATAGATAGATAGATAGATAGATAGATACTGTGGATTGCAATGATTAATTTGTTTGCACTTGCACAAAAACTATGCCCAATAAAAAATAAATATTTGCCCAGAATTTGTCATTGCTGTGCACGATACCTTGACCCACCGTGTTTCATCTCTGTGTTCAAAGACTGTTCATTTTTTCAAACATTTCTTGCCCACAATCCTTCTTAAAGAATCTTTCACTTCCTTGTTTCTAAGGCTGTAGATGAAGGGATTCAACATGGGAACAAAAAGCGTATAAAACACAGACATCGCTTTCCTTGGGAACAGAGAAGCTAGCTTACTGGGTTGGGCGTACATCAAAGCAGTGGACCCATAAAATAAAGTCACAACCATCATATGGGAGGTGCAGGTGGAGAAGGCTCTGTGTCTGCCTTCAGCAGAGCGAATCCTGAGGATGGTGGAGATGATATAGATATAGGAGATGAGCACAATCAGGGCAGTGCTCACTATGATGAGGCCACAGAAGGTAAACATCACAAGATAATTGACATACGTGTCACTACAGGAGAGACTAATCAAGGGAGGGCCATCACAGAAGAAATTATCAATCTCATTAGACCCACAATGGTTCAATGTAAAGGTGAAACCTGTTTGCACCATTGAATTCACACAGCCGCAGATATATGACCCTGCAACCAGCTGAATGCAAACCCACTTGGACATGGTGACGGGATACAAGAGTGGGTTGCAGATGGCAGAGCATCTATCATACGCCATCACTGCAAGCAGAAATGCTTCGGTGGTGAGGCAGACAGTGATGAAGAAGAATTGGGTGGCACATCCATTGTAGGAAATGGCTTTACTCCCTGCTAGGAAGCTCACCCTGGCTCTGGGGACAACAGAGGAAGAGCAGCAGAAGTCTAAGAAGGACAGATTCTTGAGGAAGAAGTACATGGGGGTATGAAGGTGAGAGTCAGCTCTAATGATGAGGACCAGGATGGTGTTTCCCAGCATGGTTATGATGTAAATCACCAGGAACATCACAAAGGGGACAATCTGGAACCACAGACCTCTTCCAAACCCCAGCAGGATGAATTCTTTCACTCCTGTGTGGTTTACTTTTCTTACTGGCTCCATGGCTGACATTTCCTTTCGAAAAAAGAACAAGGTAAAAATTAAAAAGGTCAAATACAGAAGATACATTGAAGCTTTTCCTAAATGTTCTTCAACTCAATTGGGGTTATTCACTTAGATGCTTTGGAAATTCCCAGTAGGTTCCGAAATATCTTTAAAAATCTGGCCTCTGTTTTTTTGTTTTTTTGTTTGTTTGTTTTAGAAAAAATTACTATGAAGTCTAGATTAATCAACTTTCTCCTACAATTGTGATTCTTGACTCTTCTTGGCTGATTAAGATGTTGGCAAAATCCTCCATGAGTAACACCACTGATTTATAAAAGGGTTGTAGAGATAGGACTATCTATCTATGATGTAATTAATTATCATTTCTGCTCCTGACAGATTGCAATGGTTCTAGCTGAGAGCTTTGACCTCTGTACAAAATACCCTTACTCAGGAACATCCAATGGGAGTTTTGCATGAGTATTGCTGAGGAAAGTCTGAGTATGAATGTAAGGACTCAGTATTTGCTTTTGACTACAAGTTACTTCTACTTTAGCTGGCTTGTGTGTGAAGTGTCTGATTCTGCCACCCTTAGTCACATTCAGTAGTACCTTCTTTCCCGTGTAACCTTCTTGATAACAATGGATTGTTCATTTCAACTGTTTGATAATTAACCTTACAAGTACGTGTATTCATGGCTAATCACCCTAGATTTGAATCTTTTCCATCAGAGGGAGGGCTGTTGGGCTCTGGTCACTGGAAGCTAGGTCAACAACCTATAGATATCCAGAAAATTCTTCCAAGATGCTTCTAGAGCCCTACAGAGGGATAGCTCAGTGGTTTGAGCGTTGGCTTGCTAAACCTAGGGTTGTGAGTTCAATCCTTGAGGGGGTCACTTAGGGAGCTGGGGCAAAATCAGTACTTAGCCCTGGTTACAAAGGCAGGGGGCTGGACTTAATGGCCTTTTAAGGTTCTTTTCCAGCTCTATGAGATAGGTATATCTCCATATATTACAAAGCATTTCCCAATTTTTCTAATGTCTGGGTGAGGTGTAGAGTAGGTGTGAAAACAACAGATGAAACAATTCACACCCTACTTTTAGAAAGTCTATACCCTGAAATTTTCAATATTTTGACTAAAGCCTGGCAAGCAAAACCAATTGAACCATTTGGTATCTGACCCAGTGGTGAGCTGGAGCCAGTTCCCACAGGTTCCCAAGAACTGGTTGCTAAAATTAGACATCCGTGGAGAACCGGTGGTTAAAGGGCCAGGGAGTGGGCAAAGAACTCCGGTCCGCGGGCCAGACCATCCTGTTGCTCCCAGGATTCCCAGCTGGGGATGCTGAGGCTCCCCCGGCCCTTCCCCTGCTTCCCCCCAGCTGCAGCGTGGCCAGCCACCAGCATCAGCTGGGCAGCTCAGCTGAGCTCCAGAGTCATCCTGCTGCCGCGTTTGGAGAGACCCAGTAAGGTGTGTTGGTGGGGTGGGTCCTGCTGCCACCGCCAGGGCTGGCCAGAGGGGAGGGGAGGGGGCAAGTGGGGCAATTGGCCCAGGCCTTGCAGGGGCCCCTGGCCTCAGGAGGATCTCTTCCCCGGGCCCTCCCCCGCTTCCCCCACCACGAAGATCCGCAGCATGGCCAGCAGCTGGGCAGCCCAGCTGAGCTCTGTGCTGCCGGCAAGGTAAGGGTGCTGCAACAGGATTCTGCACTTGTCCTTGTTGAACCTCATCAGATTTCTTTTCGCCCAATCCTCCAATTTGTCTAGGTCACTCTGGACCCTATTCCTACCCTCCAGCACATCTACCTCTCCCCTCAGCTTAGTGTCATCCTTGAACTTGCTGAGGGTGCAAGTCATCCCATCATCCAGATCATTAATAAAGATGTTGAGCAAAACCAGCCCCAGGACATACCCCTGTGGCACTCCGCTTGATACCAGCTGCCAACTAGATATTTAGCCGTTGATCACTACCTGTTGAGCCTGACAATCTAGCCAGCTTTCTATCCACCTTATAGTTCCTTCATCCAATCCATACATTTTTAATTTGCTAGGTTTGCCTTCAGCTGGTGGTGGGGTCATATATCAGCGGCTGCGTGCATGCCATCGTGCAAACAGGCTTCTCCTTTACACTGAACTATTGTGGCCCTAATGAGATGGATCATTTCTTCGGTAACAGCCCTCCACTGATTAGTCTCTCCTGCAGTGACACGTACGTCAATTATCTTGTGTTGTTTACCTTCTGCGGCCTCATCGTAGTGACCACTGCCATGATTGTGCTCATCTCCTATGTCTATGTCATCTCCACCATCCTCAGGATTCACTCTTCCACTGGCAGGTGCAGAGCCTTCTCCATCTGCACCTCCCACATGATGGTTGTGACTTTATTTTATGGGCCCATGCTTTGATGTATGCCCAGTCCACTAGTCTGTCTTCTCTGTACCGAAGAAAAGTGGTGTCCTTGTTTTACACCTTTGTCACCCCCATGTTGAATCCCTTCATCTACAGCCTTAGGAACAAGGATGTAAAAGAAGCTTTGAGAAGGACTATGGGCCACAAACTCTTGACAAAATGAGCCTTACATTTCAACATAGAGACAGAACATAACATGTCAGGGCTGTTCTTAATTTGCACAAAAAACAGGAGCAACAACAAAAACTAGAGAATTACGACAAGATATTTCTTTGTTTTTATTTTTTATTTTTTTTATCCAGCTATAAAACTAGGAGTTTTTGAGATATCTGGTTGGACATCTAGTTGAATAGGTCGTTTGTCTGTCCATCTCGCTCTTTCTCTACCTATTACTATCACCATTCTCTCTCTCTAATTGGTACTCTAATCATACCTGTTCATATCAGTAGCTTGGGAGATTATTTAGTCATAGAGACTTACAAAACTCTAAAATATCTTTATCATTTATGGAGACTGTTATCCTTTAGGACATGAGACACCCACTGACTTCCTGGACTAGGATGCAATTTTCCTCATGGTTTAGCCTATAATTGCCCTTTCTCTGAAGCAGCTGATTTTGGCCACATTTTGTTCTAATTCATAATGAACAAAAATTTGGAAATGCCAAAATTTCTCATTGAATGGTAATTAATATTAAGTCCCCTAACATCCTAACATTTAACACCCGCCCTCAACCTCTGCTGCCTCCTAGTATCCATTATACAGTATTGCCGCCCCTTCACCACCCCACACTCTGCTGCCCCTAGTGCCCATTACACAGTATAGCCGCCCCTTCACCATCCCACTCTCTGCTGCCCCTAGTGCCCATTATACAGTATAGCCTCCCCTTCCCCACCCCCACCCTCTGCTGCCCCTAGTGCCCATTATACAGTATAGCCGCCCCGTCCCCACCCCCACTCTCTGCTGCCCCCTAGTGCCCATTATACAGTGTAGCTGGGTTTGTCTGAATTTATTGTCTGTGAAAGGTGCTAGATTGACAGCCTTGGAGAATGAATCCCTCTCTTCACCACGGAACATATACACCATGAGCAGGGGCTATGTAAAATTCTTTATGCTACTCTACCAATATATGCTGACTGTGACCAATAAGGATGACCTAGAGAAGGGAAAGAAAAGCTCACTCTTCATACCCCATTCAATCCATTGCTGCTCTGCTGAGTATTCCAGCAAGGGAGACAATTTGTGCCATTTGTTGCTGGTGGCATTTTATGTTGTGAGGGGAGTTAGATTGTGACTGGAGCTAGTTGGGAAAAAAATGTTTTGGGTTTTTTTAAAAATCCATTTTTTTTGTTTAAATGGTCCAATTTTGAGGAAATTATTTTAAAACTGAAAGCTTTCCACCAGCTCTAGCTGTGACCCTATTCCTTTCCCACAGGCTACAAAACACAGTGTCTGGTTTTGTATGAATGAAATATCCTCTTTTTAGTCATCACAGTTAAACCCTCAATCACCTCTTCCATTGGGGATGTTACAATCACAACTGGTTGGAAGATACCAATTATTTTACAGGATTTTTTTAAAATGTGTTTTGAAATATATTTTTTCAATTTCCCCAAATTGTAGTTCAATTTTTCCCTAAACCAAAGCCGTTTGTGAGGAATTTTGAAAGAAATAAAATGTTATCCAAATTTCCTGGGCCAAATCTTCGGCATTTTTCAATGGCGAAAGAAAAGTGAAAGCTGTTTCCTCCTCCCCTGAGTTTTTCAGTATACAGATATCATTTTTGGCAACAAATAAGAATCAGTTTTATGAAAATCAACAATTTGTACTGGAAAGTAAAACAAAAACTGAAGTTGTTTTTTTTAACTGAAAACCAAAAAAAGTTACAAAAAATGGATTATCATTTGGTCAATGTAAATTCAGACGATTTTTATAAAAGCATAGAATTATAGAAGATTAGGGTTGGAAGAGACCTCAGGAGGTCGTCTAGTTGAACCCCCTGCTAAAAGCATGAACAAGCCCATCTAAATCATCCCAGTTATGACTTTGTCCAGCTGGGCCTTAAAAAACTCTATGGATGGAGATTCCACCACCTCCACCACATTTTTGTTTTGGCTAAAAAGCTATTTTCTATCACACAGACACATACAAACTTGTAGAGACAAAAATGTCATCCAGCGCCAGTTACATCAGTGAGAAATGAATCACTCGACTTTATCAAGGATTTTAAATGATGGCACCCGGAACTGTATGTCGAGACTCAGATTTTAAAGAAAAGAAGGGGATATGGGCAGCCAAATCTCATTAATTTTCTTGTGAACTGGGCACCCAAATGCCTTAAACTGTGTTGAAAATCTGAACCACATCCTTCATTTGAGTCTCTGAGATCTCACAAGTTAAGCAGGGTTTGTCTGCTTGGTTTTTTGGATGGGAAACCAGCAAGAATACTTCAGTGAGCAGGCTAGGTAGCTCAGGTTTTGTGTGTGTGTGTGTGTGTGTGTGTGTGTGTGTGTGTGTGTGTGTGTGTGTGTGTGAGAGAGAGAGAGAGAGAGAGAGAGAGAGAGAGATCTCCTTGGCCTTAGTGCTGGCTCTGATGCTCCAGCACAGCAGTAGGGGGCACCGTGTTGCAAGGTGGGGGCTCATTAGAGGTACCTCCCCTCAGCACCTGAACTGAGCCCAGTGGCTTGGCATGATTCTAAGGGAAAGTTCTATGGCCTTTTGCAGAGTTACGGCTTCCCAGGATTACATCCCCCATCCTGTAAGCATTCTTTTCTCTGAGATCTATACCTTTCCATTTAGCCCCATTAAAGCACAAACGTTCTTCATTGGTTTATTGGAAGATATTTGCATCTGCTTTGAAAACTAACAAGCTGAGAATAATTGTCTATGTCTGGGATTTTCAGTGGAGCCCAAGGGAGTTGAGTAGCCAAATGCCACTGAAATTCTCTGATCCTGATTTTTACTCATCTCTGTGCTGCAGCCTGTTGGGAATGAGACCTTGGGAGTGAGGTGTCTGGGTATTCTATATGATAGATCTGCTGATGAGTCACTTCACCCACACTCTGCTTTGAGCAAAGATGGGCTTGGTATGTGTTTGGGGGTTGGGTTTTTCCATCCTTTAGCAGATGTGCAAGGCGCACCCTGTGTCACTTCTTATAAGCAATGTGGGGACGAGAAGCAAGTGGAAACAGTACTTATGACCAAGGTAAATGCTTCTGTATGAGCACTGAAGATGTTATCTTATTACAGCAGAGCAGAGAGTTAGATAGGGTCTTAAAGGGCCAGCGTCCAGAGTTTCCAAAGGTATTTCAGCACCTAAAGATGCAGCTACTTACCCAATGGGCATTTCAAAAGCAATTGTTTTCAAGAAGGGAGATTGACCCAGTGCTTATGGCATGGTTGGAGTTATGAGTGACCTGTCTTCAATTCTCTGTTCTGCTGCAGATTTCCTGTGTGATTGTGGCTAAGCCAGGTACATAATGGTTTAATTTACATTGAAACCAAAAGGATTTAGGCACCTGCTTCCATGCCCTTGAAAATCGTACTACGTGTCTAGCTGAATTTTTAGGTGCCTAAATACCTTTGGAAAATTGGCCTTTGTTTCTACAGATGTAAATATGGAATTCCTCCAGGCCTCACAAGGATCAATACATTTTAGATTGTGGGGTTTTCCAGTGCTAGGGTTATGGGGCTCAGGTAAGTACCTCCATGTTCTGATTTCAGTAGCTCTGAAGAGACCCTCCAGATTCACACCGGGGTCACTGAGATCAAAATCTTGTTTTCCAGGGTCTGAGATAATGGCCCGACTTCTGCAGTCTTTTCTCAGGCAAAAATCTCACTGGCATCAGAAGGAGTTTTGCCTAAATATTAGTGAAAACTGGCCCTGCACTTCTTACTTATGTGCGTAGCTACACTGAAGAGAATCCCATATTTCTTGTGGCGTAAGAGCTGGTTTATCACAGACTTTCTACCAGTATAACTATTTTAGTTATGACCATGTTTTTTTTAATCAATAGAGGTATACAGTACCAACTCCTTGTGTAGGCATAGTTATAACTTATTCCTAGAACTGGTTTGAAACAATATGCTGTTTTGCCAAGAAATATCAGTCTCCACGAAACTTTCATCTGGAAGTTTTTTGGGTACAGGGTACAAAGAAAGAGAGATTCAGTAGCTGTGTGCTTAGGGTAGGAGCTGGGGGTGTGGAAAAATGATATTCAATCTGTCCTCTGCCTGAATTGGAATCCTTGGCTGGAAAAAAATTCTGCTGTGATTCATGCAGAATAGGGACTCAAAGCTGGGTTTCTCCCATCCAGACTACTTATTAACCCCAGGTGATACCCACCACTCTCTCAACACAGTTCTGTTTTCATGAAAATGTTCCGAAGGTTTTGTTTTCATAGCATTATAGAAATGAGGCAGGAGTAAATATACTTAGACCATCCGTGACGGGTGTTCATCTGCAAATTTGACACCATCAGCTCAGGATTAAAGAAAGACTGTGAATGGCATGCCAACTACAGAACCAGTTTCTCTTCCCTTGGTTTTCACACCTCAACTGCTAGAACAGGGCCTCATCCTCCCTGATCGAACTAACCTCATTATCTCTAGCTTGCTTCTTGCTTGCATATATATACCTGCCCCTGGAAATTTCCACTACTTGCATCCGAAGAGGTGGGTATTCACCCACAAAAGCTCATGCTCCAAAACGTCTGTTAGTCTATAAGGTGCCACAGGATTCTTTGCTGCAGTTTCATACTAGTGATTAGCAATTGATAATCAATAATATAATCTGTTCATCTTATATAACACTTTACATTTTATCTCCCCCTTTAGCACACTGCAGATGAGAATCAGCATCACAATCCAAGTTCTTACTACAAACTGCTACAACCCTTATTCATGCAGATTATCCTCTAGGGCTTGATTTTGTAGGTGAATCATGAAAAAAAAAATCTGAGACAGTTTTGACAAAAATGAAAATTTTTCTTTTCTGCTGGAATTTGTCACTGGACACGTTTTGGTTTGCCAAAAACAAAACAAAACAAAAAAAATAGTTTTAGTTTTTTCAACTTTATGACAAAAACAATTTCTGCAAAAAAAAATCCATTTAATTGAAAAGCCATTTTCCATTGAAAAATACATGGTTGATGGGAAAAAAAATCAGTCATGCCCAGTTGTACTATGTAGGGAGTATAATTCTTTCTTGTGTGGACACAGTTATAGCAAAATAAAGATGCAATATATCATTGCAGCTATGGGCTGTTATAAAGAGGACAGTGATCAGTTGTTCACATCCACTAAAGCGAGGACAAGAAGGAATCTTTTTCTAACTCTAAGGGTAGTTAAGTTCTGTAACAAGTTGTCTAGGGAGGTTGTGGCATCCCCATCATTGGAGGTTTTAAGAACAGATTAGACAAACGCCCGTCATGGATGGTCTAAGTATATTTACTCCTGCCTCCTTCTGTGTTGTGTGAAGGGGAAAATAACACTTCTCTCTCTCTCTCTCTAGATAAAGGCTAGAAGGGATCAATAGATTATGTAATTTGACTTTCTGTGTATCACAGGCCCTTACATCCCACCCAGTTATGCCCCTGCATTGAGCTGTGTGGATAAAGAATATCTTCCAGAAAGGCATCCAGTCTGGATCTGAAGTCATCCAGAGATGGAGACTCCACTACTTCCTTTAGTAGTTTGTTACAATGGCTACTCAACCACCCCCATCTTCCTTTTACAGGGATCTTAAAGCTCTGAACTCACATTGAAATAAAGTAGTACTTACACATCCCACTTCCTTAGATTCTTTTGAAGAGATGAGTCTTTTTAGACAAAAGGACATGTATGTCCAGCCCAGGACACCTGTCAATATTATTGCATAGAAACAGGTATCGCAATGTGAAATTATATTATAGAATCTTGCTATTTACTTATAAAATCCTATAATATTCTATAACAGTAGGGAGAAATGTCGGTGCATTGATTTTTATAGCCAGCTCAAGGATATGTTTTGTAGAAATTCTACACTCCAATGAGGGACAACAGTTTATTTAATACAAAGGATTCTGATTTTAGTTCTACAGGAAAAGGAACCATGCAGTGAACTAAGGTATGCGTATGTGGATCCCACTGTGTTTATTGGAAATATCTGGATGGAAATTACACCCCTGGAATTTCCAAAAAGGGACTTCCATTGGCAGAAATCAATCACGCACTCAAGCCGATTGGCCAGCCTTGTAGGATCACGATTATCAGGATGGCAGATGCAAGGAACCAAACAGATGTGTCTGAGTTTATTCTGCTGGGTTTTTCTGACCACCCTCAGGTGCAGCTGATACTATTTGTCGCCTTTGCATCTGCCTATGCCGCGGCCCTGCTTGGGAACGTCTCCATCATCACAGTCATCTGTTCGCAGCCTGGACTCCACACCCCCATGTACTTCTTCCTAGTCAACCTCTCCCTGCTGGACATTGGCTGCGTGACCTCAACCGTGCCTCAGATGCTGAAGAACTTGCTGGCCCAAAAGAAGGCCATCTCCTTCCAAGGCTGTCTGGCACAGATGTATTTCTTCTCCGCCTTCCTGGCAACGGAGCTGTTGCTGCTGACTGGCATGGCTTTCGACCGCTATGTGGCCATTTGCCACCCCTTGCGCTACTCCCTTGTCATGAGCTGGAAGACCTGCTGCCGCCTGGCAGTAGGCATATGGGCATCGGGCTTCCTAATCTCTCTGCCACATACTCTCTCCTTGCTCCATTTGTCCTTCTGTGGGCCCAACATTATCAACCACTTCTTCTGTGAGCTACCATCACTGCTTCAGCTGTCTTGCAGCAACACAAGCTACAACCAAACCTTGGCCCTGGTGACTGGTGTGTTCCTGGGCATAGGCTGCTTCCTCCTCACCCTCCTCTCCTATGTCTACATCGTCTCTTCTGTCCTGAAAATCCGGTCTGCTGCAGGGAAGCGCAAGGCCTTCTCTACCTGCTCTTCTCATGTGATGGTGGTGACGCTTTTTTATAGCACCGTGATCTACACCTACGTCCAGCCCCCCTCCGCTTATCTGGACAGAGACAAAGCTGTGGCTGCTCTGTACACTATGGTCACTCCCCTTGTCAATCCCCTCATCTACAGCTTGCGGAACAAAGAGGTGAAGGAGGCCTTTAAAAAACTTATGGGTGGAAACAAAGGCTGAGATTTTCCACTCCATCAAGGGCAGCATTTCCAAGCATGTCCCTTCTCCTTTAGAAACAGTAATAGAGGGCAGGGAATGCATGGCCCGTTGGGTGGGGTACTGGGTTGGCTCATTGCAGAAGAGGGTTCAGTTCTTGACACCACCACAGCCTTCATGTGTGACGTTGGGTGAGTCAATCAGGGTGATGTTTCCAAAGTCATTTAAGCACCTAATGGGATTTTCAGAAGTGATTTGATTCCAAAGGGATTTAGTGTCCAGATTTTAAAAGATTATATTAATTCCATGCATATGACCACCACAAGCACTTTCTCCCAAGAGTCACTTACATAGATATAAGAGATCAAATTCAAAATATGTAAGTAACAGAGTACATTCACCACTAGGCCACTTCCTTGTGGCTGGGTCTGGGGATTAGCTCTCACCCGGACTGGCATTCCTTCCCGGTGGATGCTTACACCTTGGCCTCTCTCTCGCTCTCTCTCTCTCTCTCTGGGAGTTCCCTCTTCATAACATGGACCTCTGTCATGATGGTCAGGTCACTGTTTAGTTTTCCCCTTCCAGGATGTCAAAGATGCACTGGACAAGCTGTCCGTATGCCATGTCAGGCAGTCTTCCAGTCCACGCCTATGTCTGGAACCACTTTCCTAATTGATGGTAGGGAAATCTGGGCCCACCACTACTCTGGGACGCAGCCCAGGGACCCTATGACCTGCAACCACAGTCTGCTCAATCTCAGATCCTGTTGCTGTTAGCCTGGGATTGATCCTACTTCACCTCTCTATCTCCTGGCCCACCTCTGGGTTCACCAGTCTGAGCTTCCTCCACTCACAGTGGCTACTTCACCCCTCTCAGCTTCTCACCAAACTACGTAGTCCAGGACAGGATCCTGGGGGCTCACTCTCCCCCTAGAACTCCTCCTTGTCCCTAGCCAACTTCCTTTCTCTATGGGGAATGGCTGCAGAGCTCCTCCTACAGCCCCCTCTTGCTCTCAGCTTCATGGATTTGTACATTCCTAGCCTGGCCCTAACCAGCTGGGTTTCAACATCAATTAAACTTTATGTGGCCATGACTCTCCTCCAAGTACAGCCTATAAGTTCAATTGGACATTTTCAACCTGCTCAGATCTTGTCTGGGGTGGATCCCCCATCACAATGCAGGAGCACAAAAATCAATCATCATTAAGGCTATGTTTTACTCATAGGTATTTTTAGTAAAAGTAATGGACAGGTCATGGGCAGTAAACAAAAATTCATGGCCAGTCCTGTCCATGACTTTTACTATATACCCCTAAATAAAACCTGGGCCAGGGGTTGGGGGTACTGGAGAGAGGATAATGGGGGTGCTCCTGGGAAGCGGCGACCTCCCTACTTGGCTCCTGGGAAGTGGCGACCTCCAGCTCCTAGGTTCACGTGCTGCCTCTGCTCCACCCCAAGCCCCAGGTCTGCAGCTCCCATTGGCTGGGAAACACAGGCAGAGGCAGCACATGGAGCTACGAGCTGAATTCCTGTTGCCCTTCCAGGGAGCCCCCCCCCCCCAGATACCCCACACATCCCCCACACACACCAAGCCCCAGCCCTGAGCCCCTCCCCTACCCAAATTCCTGCTGCTTGGGGCTGGGAGGGCCCAAGATTGCCTCAGCAGCAGCTGATGTGACTGGCCCAGGGGCTGCCCGAGCTGCTCAGGGGACTCCGGGGTCAACCACACAGGCCACTGCAGAAGTCATGGAGGTCACAAAAGGTCACAGAATCCGTGACCTCCATGACAAACATGGAGCCTTAATCATCATTAATATCAATAAGTGTGTACAATTGCATTGTGCTGACAAACCCAACAATGATACTACATTGGGGCTTCCCCAAATAAGACATCTTGTCTGTTCTGGGTCTGTGTTATCAATTGGGAGCTCTTGTGGGGCAGGGGCTGACTTCATGGCTCTGATTTCACACCCATGAAGTCCGTAAGTCTTTGCCATTGAGCTCAGCAGGATTAAACGCCATGTCTGTGTTTCAGGGAAGAGGGAACATGTAGTCAGTGCTAAGGAAATAAGAAAATGCAATCAGTACATAAATCATAATGCCACAAACCTAATGATATTAATGACTTTGCATGATATTATGTTAATATAGATTTAATAGTAATACAACTAATAATACTTACCAGGTTGCCAGAATTTTTGTCTAGCTAATATTATTTTTTATCTTTTCTTTTCTTTCAATTGATAATGTTTAATAATTGATTGGGAAAGAGATGGAAATTTCCTGCAATATCCTTGAAAACAACTTGAATTAAGTTTAAGTATCTCTGGAGTCCATTGTATTAAATGTAAAGGTGATGTATTATTGTGAGCCTGGGTGATCTAAGGACTATATTGAATGATGTGAGAGGAAAGCATAGTCCTTTTGGACAATACGGGTGAAGTGAATTTCCTGGGAAATACTTCAGCAGAGGTGAATACAAATTCCTCCTCAACCCAGTTATGCCAACACCAACCTCCTGCAGCTATGACCTGAGGAAAGGACCATTGTCTAGTTCTTACATGTTCCATGAATTTAAAGATCAAAGGCCTCCGGTGTAGGCTCAGATCCCACTTCTTATACCATCTATGTCATAGCATAAAATACACCTCTTTTTCCCTGCCATGATTCTACAAGGGCTCCCAGCTCCTCAGCTGTCCCCTCTTAGAGGCACAGGCCTGCATTTCTGTCCCTCCTGACCAGTGTTTCTCCAGAATAAATACATATATTCAAGGATTATGAGGAACACAGATGCTTCAGTAATGGGCTTTAACTGATCACCATGTTTGGGGTTTGGAAGCAATTTTCACCAGGTCAGATTACCAGAAACCCTGGGAATTTTTTGCCTTCCTCTGTAGCATGCATCACTTGCTGGTCTGAACCAGACATCTAGCTCACATTGTATTTCAATAAAATGTGGGGACTTAATTGCCTTTCCTTTGACAGCCCCAGACTGTGGGAGAATAAACCCTGTGTTTGATTCACTCAGATTTGGGGAATCAGATATTTTGCTATTGATCAAAGTGCTGGGGAAGGGTCTGACCTATTTTGTGATGAGCAGTTAAAGAACCATGAAGCCTGCAATCTTGTCTTAGGTCTGACTCTTAGGGTGAGATTTTTGTATGCTGTCTAGTGCAATAACAATTAAATTAATGAGACTTGCTCTCAGAAGATCTAGGCATCAGTGAAAAATCTGAGCCTGGCTTGGTTTGCTAAGAGCTCAGGCTCTATGACACCAGGATGATGGGTGGGATATATAAGATATTCAGCTTAGTCACACAAGCTCTTAGGCCTGAAACAGGTTGCCATGACCTGTGGTCCAAAAGATAACCCTGTAATTATGAAGTGTAAGATTACAGTGAAAGAAGTTAAATCATAGATTCATAGAAGATTAGGGTTGGAAGAGACCTCAGGAGGTCTTCTAATCCAACCCCCTGCTCAAAGCAGGACCAACACCAACTAAATCATCCCAGCCAGGGATTTGTCAAGCCTGACCTTAAAAAACTCTGAGAAGAGAGATTCCACCACCTCCCTAGGTAACCAATTCCAGTGCTTCACCAGCTTAGCTCCATCCTTTTTGGAACCTCCTTTTAGGTAGTTGAAAGCAGCTATCAAATCCTCCCTCACTCTTCTCTTCTGCAGACGAAATAACCCCATTTCCCTCAGCCTCTCCTCGTAAGTCATGTGCTCCAGCCCCCTCATCATTTTCGTTGCACTCCAGTGGACTCTCTCCAATTTGTCCATATCCCTTCTGAAGTGAGGGGACCAAAACTGGACACAGTACTCCAGGTGTGGTCTCACCAGTGCTGAATAGAGGGGAATAATCACATCCCTCGATCTGCTGACAATGCTCCTACTAATACAGCCCAATATGCCATTGGCCTTCTTGGCAACAAGGGCACACTGCTGACTCATATCCAGCTTCTTGTCCATTATAATCCCCAGGTCCTTTTCTGCAGAACTGCTGCTTAGCCAGTCAATCCCTAGCCTGTAGCGGTGCATGGGATTCTTCCTTCCGAAGTTCAGGACTCTGCACTTGTCCTTGTTGAACCTCATCAGATTTGCTGATGTTCTGGAAATTATGCAGATATTGACTGAAAAATATGCTGCAATGTGCCAGTTAATACCACAAGATGCCTCTTAGTTACATTTTGTGGGATTCTGTAATAACCTCAAGTTGCTGTGGGAACTCATTGATGTAGATGTTAGTGAGAAGAAGAGGAACGAAGGGGAATAGCCATTGAGAACAAGGGAACCTTTAAATTAGTGAGGTATGAAAGTATAAGGAAGGACAAGGAAAAAGAGATTGGAACCCTTATGCATTGTGTGAGCCTTCGCAGGAGTAAGCATAACACAGGATCAAAAGGTATTGCCCAGCCTGTGTATTGGGGAGAAATGAAAGACGCCAGCATAACAATCACAGTGATGGTGATGACAATGAAGATGATGATGGGGAAGATAATGACTGACACTCCAGGGTCTCCCAGAAGGAGAGATGAAAAGTGAGTGATTCTGGTCCTAGGGCTAACTACTTTGGACTATCTATCTATCTTCTGTTGTACTTTGGTGTTTGTGGGATTGTTTATCTGCTTAATGGATTTGCTAATAAAGGGACTTCTGGCAAACTGCAGTTTTTTCTTGTGGTGTACTTAGAGTCTCTCATTCTAATTATACTGATAACAATATTCCTGATACTGTAGCCCTCAGGAGACTGAAACTTTCTTGACCGCTGTGCTCTAAGAGATTAATCTATAATCAATATTAATTAATCAATTAATCAATCATCTGTCATCAATCATCAATAAGGCTACAGAGTGTAATTCAAGAAGAATGTGTATCAAAAACATGTTCAGACTATGTAACTAGGCAGGGTTGATGAACAAGGTTTGCCCAAACAAAGAAACGTTGGGTTACCTGTCTGCCTAGGCCCGGGATGCAGCAAGAGTAGGATAAATCAGATGGAATGGACATTCATCTGCATCTGAAGTCAACAGGAAAAGCAAATTAAGAAGAGGATGAGAAAAGCAAAATAGCAGCAGCACTTTGGAGAGCAAACAAGAAGAATAGGTGTCAATGGTTGACTGGACTATAAGGAGGAAAAAGGACATTTTTGGTCCCACACTGAAGGACAAAAAGCACCGTACTTTTTGCATCCATGAGAGCTGAATCCTGGCCCTGGAGGCTGATGATGCTGAGGTGTTGCTTTAGGAGAGCTACTTAATTTTAGGCAGATTTTTAACCTGCTCAAGTCATGTTTAGTCACTTAGAAGCGTGTTATACTTCTGTTGAATTTGTAATCATAGCTGCTTCCACTCTCCTTATTCAGCATCCCTTCAATCTCTACCTTAGGTAATAAACTTCCATTTGTAATGGTAAGCAAAGTGTGAATGCATAGCTGAGCCAAACAACCTTTGGAGGCGCCAGACTTGGTAATTACTGTGTGTCCAGTGACAGGGGCTGAATGCTGCGGGGAGCATGCCAAAGACTCAGCGGTTGGTGTGTACAAAGCACTACTCTGCACAGAGAGGGTGAGATCTCAGAGGCTGTTGGTTTCAAGGAGCTGAACCAAAGTAGTCATAGACAAGATTGCTTCATGTTCAGGGCAGGCAGTGATAAGGTACCTCACAACCTAGAGTCCCCCTGGAAAGTGTTACCCCCTCCCCTCACACAAAGTACAGCTGGGGGCAAAACTTTTTTGGAAGGATGTCCCATTATACTCAATGTCTCAGTGGTTAGGACCACAGCCCTGCCTGACTTGGGGCAGGGGCTGGAACCCATGTCTCCTGTCTACCAGCAGAGTGCCCTAACCAAAGCCTCTTGGCTAAAATTGGGTGGGATAGGGTCTCTTTCTAGTTTTGGTTTTGTTTATCTGAGGAAAGGCTGACCTGGTGTAGCCTAGCCAACTTGGATTTCACAAATACCCACAATAATTCAATTTTAGTCCTGTTTTGACCATGGAACACCCACCTGTGGACAATAACACATCAGGTAAATATGAAAATTGGGACAGCTGTAGATGCCAGTACTTGGAGTTGCTCCAGTTTGGAATAAAGATACCACAATGTAGTAAAGCTGCTCAGACTAAAAACAAACCTTCAAGTTTATTAAAGGGACAATTTGAGGGTTAATAAAGATTCCTCATAAATATACACACAATCTTTTCATTATAGCAATACAGCAAGTACTATGCTAACAAAACAATAATAGTATGTAATCTTCAGATTTCTTCAGTACCAAAAGGTACACAAGACACAAGGCCTATGTATTTAAAACATACACCACAGATTTCGCATTAACATCCCCACACTGTCCTGAGCTGAACAAGCAGCAAGCACCCAATTCTTTGAATAGGCTGGTATCATTCTCCTTGGGGTATCTTCTTGCTGCAATCAGTAGAAGAAGGCCTGTGAGATTCAGCCCTCAGGGCAGAGATCTTCACCTCCCCTATGGTCTGTCTGTCTCCCTCTGGGTCCAGCTGAGCTAATTGAAGAGTTTGGCACCTTTGTTCTTTATTCTTGGGAGTGAAATTCACCCCCAACCCTGCACCGTTGACTCTGGTGCCTGCTCAGGGACTCTCATATCTGATTACTTCTTTGATGGTCACAGAGAAGTCTCTCCTGATCACTGCAGGTCAACAGTACTGCTCTCACCTTTGCTTGAGTGTGAAGACCCTCACCCAGCTCCAGTGCAGCCCCTTAGATCATCTGCACCTGGTTACTTGACCATGGCACCATCTGCCTCTGGCTCAGTTCCTCCCCCTTCCATGGACCAACGCCAGATCCCCACCATCACATGTTACAGGCACTCAGGAAGATGTCCATGCTTTCCCCAGTACAGTGCTCCTGGTATAGGTCTTGTTCGAGGTCTCTGGGGACCCCTTCCAGCACTGCATGACCCAACTGATCATCTTACTCTGAAGTTGGCTCTCAGGTTTCCCGATACCAAGAGGTTAGAGCTAACTCATAGAATCATAGAATTGTAGGACTGGAAAGGACCTCAAAAGGTCATCTAGTCCAGTCCCCTGCACTCATGCCAGTACTATACAAGGCACTGGTGAGACCCCATCTGGAATACTATGTGCAGTTCTGGTCTCCCATGTTTAAGAAGGATGAATTCAAACTGGAACAAGTACAGAGAAGCACTACTAGGATGATCTGAGGAATGGAAAACCTGTCTTAGGAAAGGAGACTCAAAGAGCTTGGCTTGTTTAGCCTAACCAAAAGAAGGCTGAGGGGAGACATGATTGCTCGCTATAAATATATCAGAGGGATAAATACCAGGGAGGGAGAGGAATTATTTAAGCTTAGTACAAATGTGGACACAAGAACAAATGGATATAAACTGGACACTAGGAAGTTTAGACTTGAAATTAGACAAAGGTTTCTAATGATTAGAGGGGTGAAGTTCTAAAATAGCCTTCCAAGGGGAGTAGTGGCTATTTTAGACATATCTGGCTTCAAGACTAAGCTTGATACATTTATGGAGGGGATGGTATGATGGGATAGCCTAATTTTGGCAATTAATTGATTTTTTATTATTAGCAGGCAAATATGCCCAATGGCCTGTGATGGGATATTAGATGGGGTGGGATCTGAGTTACTACAGAGAATTCTTTCCTGGTTGTTGTTTGGTGAGTCTTGCCCACATGCTCAGGGTTTAACTGATCGCAATATTTGGGGTCAGGAAGGAATTTTCCTCCCGGGATGATTGGCAGAGGCCCTGGAGGTTTTTCACCTTCTTCTGCAGCGTGAGGCATGGGTCACTTGCTGGAGGATTCTCTGCACCTTGAGATCTTTAAACCATGATTTGAGGACTTCAGTAACTTAGACATAGGTTAGAGGTTTGTTACAGGAGTGGGTGGGTGAGATTCTGTGGCCTGCATTGTGCAGGAGGTTAGACTAGATGACCATAATGGTCCCTTCTGACCTTAAGTCTATGAGTCTATGACTAAGAATTATCTAGACCATCCCTGACAGGTGTTTCTATAATCTGCTCTTAAAAACCTCCAATGAAAGAGATTCTACAACCTCCCTAGGCAATTTATTCCAGTTTTTCTTAATGTCCAGCGTAAACCACCCTTGCAGCAATTTAAGCCCCTTGCTTCTTTTCCTGTACTCAGTGGTTACAGAGAACTATTCATCACCTTCCACTTTATAATAACCTTTTACATATTTGAAAATTGTTAACATGTTGCCCCTCAGTCTTCTCTTGTCTAGATTAAACTAACCTAATTTTTTCAATCTTTCCTGGCAGATCATGGTTTTCTTAGACCTTTTAGTCAGTGTTGTTGCTCTCCTATTAACTTTATCCAATATCATGGAGGGTTGGAATGCCTCCATGCCTTTATTTATCTAGCCCAAAGCCTTCTGAGTGAGAAGTCCTCAGTTGTAGAACGAGCTCCCCACATCTCTCTTCCTTTTAGATCCATAATAGCCCTTTTTGGTTGACCCTCATGGCACATTGCAAGGAACCTCTATTTGTATGGGCTGAAGTAGAGGGACATGGGTGGGGGACTGCAAGGGATTGATACAGATTAGATCTTTGTGGGAGCTAGATGCTTTGTAGGGTTGAGTTCTGCAGTCTGTTGGGTGGTAGATTTATTATTTAGCTATGCATGGAGACTGAAATTTTCAAAGGGACTTATGGGTTCCCAATTCTTATCAAGGTCCCATGGGATTTAAGTGCCTAACTCCATCTGACACCTTTGAAAATCTCAGACTCAGACCATTGTTAGAAATGAATAATGGCTGGGCTTCTTAATAGGGATGCATGAAAGTTTTCCATCAAAACTTTCTGATGAAAAATGGATATTTCAACATAATTTTTTCACACAAAACTATTTTTGTCTTTTTTTTTAAATTTCATTGGCAACCAAAACCCTGAAACTAAAAAATCCTGGTTCTAGAGGGCAGATTTCTGAGTTTTGGCAATATCCACATCTTCCATGAAAAACCAACATCTCACGCAAATGTTGGCAACTGATTTTTTGTTTGTTTGTTTGTTTCTTTCTTTCTTTCTTTTGGTCAAACAAAAGGATTCCTCACCAGTTCTCCACTGATTGTTTATTTCCACCCATTTTTCTTATTCCCTGCAATCAAATATCCTCTGTCCAAAACACAACTATCCCTTACTATAAATCACTATTCAGTTTATTCATGTCCTTCAGGGAACAGTTTCCTTCCTAATATTTTCTTCAGGGCAGATTTCACCTCCCAGTTCCTCAGGGTGCAGACCAGGGGGTTCAGGACTGAGGTGATGATGCTATACATGAGGATGACTATCATGTTCTGCTCTGGGGTATCCTCCAGAGATGGAAGTACTAAGTTAAAGATACCAGGCATGTAAAATAAAGTCACCACCGTGAGGTGGGAGGTGTTGGTGGAGAAGGCCTTCCTCCTGCTCTCCCATGACTGTACCTTCAGGAAGAGGAAGGAGACAATGTAGAGGTAGGAGAGGAGCGTGAGGATAAAGGGGATGACTATGATGCCCCCGGTGATGATGTTGAAAAGGCTCAGGTTGAGGCGGATGCTGCCACAGGCCAGGCTCAGCAGGGGCTCGATGTCACAGAAGAAGTGGTGGATGCAGAAGTGCAGCCGGTAGTTCTTAACTGTGTGCATCAGCGCATTCAGGAAGCCACTGGACCAGGGGCCGCTGCCATGAGCAGTCACACCCGTGGGCTCATGACCCCTGTGTAGCACAGTGGGGTGCAGATGGCCACATAGCAGTCATAGGTCATGATGGCCAGAAGCACGGCTCCAGTGCTGCTCAGGAAGTGGAATAAATGGAGCTGCTCCAGGCAGCTGGTGAAGGAGATAGCCTGGTGCCCTGAGAGGAAGCCAGCCAAAATCTTGGGCATGGTGACCATGGAGAAGAAGATGTGCTTGGAATCCTAGAACATTTACAGGAAGCTGCAATGAATAAACCTAATAACAATCCAGTTGGGTATTTCCCATCACGTCTACTATGATTTGTAATACTGTAGCAATTAGTGGTGCCAATTGAGATTACAGCCCCATTTACACTGTATAGACACATGTTGAGAGATAGCTCTGCCCGAGTCCAGTCCTCTCCAACCTAAGAAAACAGGAGAGACAACGGGTGTGTGGGGAAGAAAAGAGAGGAAACAATATACCCAAGATCACACAACAGTTGAGTGGCTGAGCTGGGGTAAAATCCAGGTCCTTTGAGTCCTAATTTGGCAGCTTGTCTTAAACTGAAATGCTATATGCTATATCTCACATACAAGTTATGCAGGAATCATTTGATGGGATTCTTTGGCATATGTTATACATATGCTTGGAAGCATTAGTTTTTTTGTCAGTAAATGTTGGTGAACAGCTATTTCAATGTGCATACACAAACTGATGGAAAAATATTTCCACTGACAATAGATTTTTAGACACAGTAGAAGTTAGGAAAATGCTGCTTGAAAACTTATTAGAGTCCCACGTTAATGTGTATAAAAAGTGTTGTAATGAATGCTGCATAATCAGCTTTTTTCAGTAAATGTCGATTTCACCATACAACACACAAACCAATTAAAATTTTTTTCGATTGTTAATAGTAAGAAAAATGCTGCTTGAGAACTTATTAGAGTTTGATTTAAAGCTAGTTCTGTTGTATATTTTGATGTGTGATGTTGAAAAATTTGTGTTTTAAGGGTTATAAAGCTTAAACTGGCCACTGTCGCTACATAATTATTGTCTGACCCCCATAAATTTCACACAACTGTGAAAATTTAAATTGATAAAAATGTTTACAGATAAACATTGATATTATCCATCAAATATATATTTAAAAATTGAAATCTGCCGAGCCTAGTTATACAGGATATCAGACTAGATGATAATAATTGTCCCTTCTGGCCTTGAAATTCACAAATCTATGCAACCTACCACCTTCTTAACTGTGCTGTGCTTTGAAACTCCTAGTTTAGAAGCCTACCTTAATTTTCAGGGTAATACCCAAGTTTCCCACGCACTTGCCTTTGTGGAATCAGAAGCTTTACAAAAGGAATCTGAGGCAGTTTGAAAATCTTATCCTTGGTGACTCTCGCATGCTGCTCCCTCACAGCTCAGCCATAGGCCGCTCTGGCCTTCCTTGTAATTGAAACAATAACAATCACTGGAGTCAAAGGGTGCTGAAGAGAAAAAGCAGGAACATCTGTTCAGAATACAAAAGAGAGGCAGGATCCTATTGACTTGAACTTCTGGATGTCTGTACTGAATCTGTGCAGCAGGTCCAGCTTCTAGGCGGGAAGGGGAGGGCATGGGGCTTCGCGCGCTGCCCCCACCCCAAGCACCGGCTGTGCAGGAACCTGCCAATGGGAATTGGAGGGGCAGTGCCTGCAGGTGAGAGTCACGTGGAGCCGCTTGCGTGCCTCCACCTAGGAGTCAGACCTGCTGCTGGCTGCTTCTGTGTCGCAGCGCTGTCCCCGGTGCACCGGCTCTGCCACTGACTGGGAGCTGCCAGAGGTAATTCCACACCCCAAACCCATGCCCCAATCCCCTGCCCTGATCCCCCCTCCAAACCCAGAACCCCTTTCTGCACCCCAAACCCCTCATCCCTGGCCCCATCCCAGAGCCTGCATCTCCAGCCCAGAGCCCTGATCCCTTCCTGTACCCCAACCCCCTGTTCCAGCCCAGAGCGCCCCTCCCACATCCTGATCCCTCATCCCCAGCTCCTTTGGGTTGTGGGCATCAACAATTTTCTTCAAATGGGTCCCCAGAAAGTCTGTTTGAAAATCACTGCACTAGAGCTACCACCTCTCTGGAAGTTGGGTTAACTAAGCTGACAGAAGAACTCTCTCCCATCGGCTTAGAGAGTCTTCATTAAAGTGCTACAGAGATGCAGCCTCAAACAAAGTGTTTCTGTCCTTTACACTGTCTTGATGCCTTGATCAATCCCCTCATCAACAGCCTGAGAAAAAAAGAGGTCGAGGAAGCCCTGGGGAGAGCTCTGCAGAAATGTCGGGCATTCGGAGATATTGATTTATATGGTAATAAATCGATTTGCTGGTCAGAAAGGAGCAATCTAAGCTCTTGTCAGTCAAAACATCCTGCGTTAAAGGAAGAAGATACTGAGGACTTTTTAGTGTTGCATCTTCCTTTGAGTTGCATTTATTTAGATGAATAAAAGCAGTGCCTGAGCTGGTGTAAATTGCTACAGCTGAATTGACTTTTATTCCCCATGTTATTTCATTGTCTCTAACACTGGCTGCCAGGGGTTCTCCTCTTGCAATGAGAACTAGGAAAAGTGGAGAAATTGGGTAGCCTTGGTGTAAATGAGTGAGATTTTTTAACGGCATGTTTATTGGTTTTATATAAAATATAAGTGCACAATGAAACAAAATTTATATAAACACATGCACAAGCCCCTTTTCCCCAGACCAGGTGGAGCAGCGTGCACCCTCCCTCCCCTTGAGGTGGCAAAATACCAGGTTTTGGTCAGAACCTGCTATGAGCATTGTACTAGTCACTCCTTTCTGGGGGGCCTGGGAAGGAATTTTTCCCTCGCCACCAGATAAGCCTAAATGGAGTGGGGATTTTTCTCCTTCCCCACAGCGGGTTCAGGGAGGGCTTTGTTATGGTGAGTAGGGACAGGAGTCAGAATGTCGCTGCTCATTATGTAAGTGTGCGGCAGACATCCGGTGCAGGTACTCCATTGGGAAAGGAGGTGACCAGATAGTAAGTATGAAAAACCAGATAGTAAGTATGGGGTGGGCGGGTAATTGGCACCTATATAAGATGAAGCCCTGAATATCGGGACTGTCCCTATAAAATCTGAACATCTGATCACCCTACCTGCACTGTGCGCTTTTACCTGCCAGGTAGTCCCACACATCTAGTAATAAAGTTGTGGCCTGATTGAACCCATATAAAGTGTCACCTGTCCTTAAGGCTAGAGATAAGATTTTGTAGGTGTTGGTCTCTGTCTGACGGGTTGGAGCAGATGCGGTTGTACCTCAGTGCTTGGCTGTAGACAGTGGATTGTGCGGTGTGCCTGGGATTAAACAAAGACTGTGACTGGCTAGCCAACTACAAAAGCAGTTTCTCCTCCCCTGGTTTTCACAACTCAGCTGCTAGAAGAGGGCCTCATCCTCCCTGATTGAACTAACCTCGTTATCTCTAGCCTGCTTCTTGCTTGCATATATATACCTGCCCCTGGAAATTTCCACTACATGCATCCGACGAAGTGGGTATTCATCCATGAAAGCTCATGCTCCAAAATGTCTGTTAGTCTATAAGGTGCCACAGGATTCTTTGCTGCTTTTACAGGTTCTGAGGAGTATGTGCTTAGGAGTTTCTACATGTTGGTGATGGCTCATCTGTAGCTTGATCACTTCTTCTCTAAACGGACAAGTCTAGTATCAATTGATCTGTTGTATTAGCGATAGTTGAGTGAAATTGGTAACAGTGATGCATTATTCATCCAAATATATTACTTATTTATCCCTTTCTTTGTGCGACTTTATAATATATAGTTTTTATAAAGTATTTTAGGGTGCATTATTTTAGGTCTGATAATGTGTTAAATACGGCTGGTTGAAGATTGTCCATCAAAACTGCTTTTCATGGAAAATGCCACATTTTCATCAGAAACCATTTCAGCCAAAAATTCGGGAAACAATGCTCTAGTGGGAGAAGGGGTGTGGCCTTGAGTGACATAGTTATAACGATAAAGGTCTCTAGCATAGACCACCCCTAAGTAGATCACTAGAAACAGCAGGAAGAAAAGAATTTGCCATTCAGGGAGCTTCTCAAATCCCATCAGGATGAATTGTGTGATAGACATTTGGTTGTCCCCTTCTCTTTTCTCCATGAGTTGCATGAAGGTTTCCATTTCCACCGTTCTCTGTGTGATGTACCTGGTGATTGAGAAAAAGCAATACTCACTTAGGGAGTTTGCTGTACTATTAAACTCAGTTGATTTCCATCCATTTCATTCCATAAAAATTGAGATTGCAAGCTCTTTTCTCAGCTAAGGAACTGCTTCACTCCCAGGTGTTGCAGAGGGTATTGGGATAGAGGTTCCCTACCAGCCTAGCCAAGAGCAGCAACACCATTAATATATCTTTCTTCTACCCCTGCCCCCACATTTATTCATTTATAGATTCATAGATTTAACAGCCAGAAAGGACTATTTGATCGTGTAGAGGAGTGTCTTTCACATTAAGGGCTGTGTCTCAGGAAGAGACTGAGATTTTGCTCTGAGACTGTTAACACTAATCTTTAATCCTCATCATGAAGCAGCAACCTCTCCTTCGACGGTGACCAGGTCTGGCCTCACAGTCAGTCTTGTCCTCTCAGTACCTCTGTAGAAACCTATATGTTGCTGTTGGGGTTGGTCTCTCTCTTTTGCTGCTAGTCATGATTGTTTGCATCACACAAATTCTTTTCTGACTCCTGCTCTGGATCCTTGCAGGGTTTATCAGGGAAAGCAACCGCCCCCTGGCCCTGCAAGTTGCTGGGATCTCCCGTGGGCTCTGCTGCCAGTGAGCACTGAGAGTTACCTTCCCAAGGGAATTAATACAGTGGTGTTTGTTAAAACAGTGTCACACCAAAGCTGATGCCACTGGCATTCGAATTCCAAAAGAAACCTCCCTTTCCCCCCATATGCTGTATGTGTGCCAAGAGCCCAAGAGAATGGGAAATATGTTTCCATGCCTTTAATAATGATATCTAGCTCTACCAGATCATTCTCCATGTGTTGATCTCAAAGCACATTACACAGGAGCACTGATGGCATTATCTCTGTTTGACTGATGAGGAACCTGAGGTAGAAAGAAGGGAAATGAGTCCCAAATGGTCATGAAGCAAGCATTCACTTATCTGGGAATAGCCTCCAGGCATCCTCAGTCAAAGTGTATTACCCTGGCTGCTGGACCACACAAACTGAGAGACTTTGTCTATTACATTTCAAAGATTTGAAAGGTTAGGCAAATATCTGTCAGGGATGGTCTAGGTAATACTTAATCCTGCCATGAATGCAGGGGATTTCACTAGATGACCTCTCAAGGTCCTTTCCAGTCCTATGATTCTCTGATTTCAGTATCTATCTGATTACTGCCCATCACTATTATATTTAGGAAACTTCAACATAAAATCAACAGGGGAATGGCAAAGCCCCTTGTAGATTTAATGAAGTCTCTGGTTCTTCTCCCTTTTGGAGGTAAAAAAAAATCTGCTCTGGGGTAGGATTTTTTTTTTTTTTTAGATTTTATTCATTTCATTTTTTTAGGGTGGGGTTGGACTTCTGAGATAGAAGCGGGAGTCATTTTACATTGTTAAATAATATCCAGGACAACACCAGCAGAACTCACCAAAAGCACAAGGACTATTACTATTTGACCATGGTGATTCCTTAAGGACTGACATAGAGGTGGGGCCCCATTGCTCTGGGTGATCCACAAACCCATATAGGGGGAGGATGTTCCTGCCCCATAAAATTTACAGCTGAAACAGACAAAAGGGGAGTTGGGAAAAAAGAGGCCAGTGGCTTTTCCAAGACCCCATCTGAGGCCAGAATAAATAACAGAAGGCAGGTGATCTGATTTCAAGTGCAATACCTTACTCACTGGAGCCTTGTGTAAGATATGTGGTATCACATAATGTCTCTGTAGCTCAAGCATTATGGCGCTGGCTTGTAAACCCAGGGTATCAGAGCAGTTTGGGGTATTTTCCAAAGACGAATGGAGAATCCAAGAAACACAAACCACAGGATATCACAAATGGAATAGGATTCTGGCAATGTAAAAAGACTTGGGGATATTATTTAGAAATAAAATATGAGAAATAAAAGAACAAAATATTTAAAAATCCCAAATATTGTAATTTAATATATAACCATCTTTTGACAGGGCTGGTTGGGCGCTGGTTAGCTGGTTTGATTTTCTGCAGGAAAAGTGCATTTCTGAAGCGATTACACAGAACCCATTTAAAACCCGTATTCTGTCAGGCTGAGGGGTTTAGTTTTTGTGAAAATATCCTGATTTTTAAAAAAAAAGAGAGTTTTGAAATTTTCCATAGGTGAAAAAAAAAATCATCCACACTTAGGAAATGTAGGAACCAAATCCCACTGATTTTTAATGATAGTTGGAGGCCTAGCTTCTCTACCCCATCTTTGAACATTTCTTCTATTCAGACTAGGGTTGTATACTTTCCCCACTCTTCCTGTTTCTCATAGTATAGAAGAACCCCTGCCAGGTAAGAGAGACTGAAATAATTCTGGGAACAGTAAAGAATGTTTTCATTTCCCATCATGCACTTAGCTGTGCTTTTCATTTTGGCCAAGGTGACTGGAGTTCAGGATGGAATTTTTGAAAACATATTTGGGGAAGATCATTGTCTGGTTCCAATCTGAACTGAAATAAATGAATCTACCGAAATGTATACTAGCTGAGGATCTGCCATTATTTATCTAAATAAATACACTGAATGGGAGATACAACTCTAAAAATATCCTCAGTATCTTCTTCCTATACCACAGGATGCTTTAACTGATAAGAACTTTGACTATGTAGATGGGTCCTTTCTGACGAGTGTACTGATTTATTACCATTTCTATCAATTTCTCTGACTTCCTGGGAATACCCTACATTTCTGCAGCACTCTCTTCAGGGCCTCCTTGACCTCTTTGTTTCTCAGGCTGTAGATGAGAGGATTAATCAGGGGTGTCAAGACCGTGTAGAAGACAGAAAACACTTTGTTTGGGGCTTTCAGGGCACCGGTGCTTGGTAACATGTAGACAGTTATTAGTGTCCCGTAGAAAAGTGTAACCACAATAAGGTGGGAGGAGCAGGTGGAAAATGCCTTTTGCTTCCCGGCGGTGGAAGGGATCCTCAGGATGGTGGAGATGATACAAACATAAGATATCAGGGTCAACAGAAATGGGGGGACAGTGTCTATGGAGGAGAATATGAGAGTCACCAGGCTAACCAGACTGGTGTTACTGCAGGAGAGTTTAATCACTGGGGTGAGATCACAAAAAAAATGATCAATTTCATTAGGGCCACAGAAGGCTAATTGTGACATAAAAGATATTAATGTGCTAAGAATTATGAATGAACTTAGCCAAGATCCGGCTACTAGCTGCATACAGAGCCTGCTATTCATATGGATTGCATAGTGCAGGGGGTTACATATTGCTAAGTATCGATCGTACGACATCACAGCTAGTAGAGAGCACTCAGCGGTCACTAGGAAACCAAACCAATAAAATTGCACAATGCAGCCGGTTACAGAAATGGTTCTGTCCCCAGTCAAGAGGCTGGCCAGCATCCTGGGCAGAATGGCTGAGGTGCAACAGATCTCCAAGCAGGACAAATTCCCCAGGAAGAAATACATAGGGGTGTGCAGGTGTGGATCAGCCACAACTAGCGCTACAATAAGCATGTTTGCAGTCATGGTGACAATGTAGATCACCAGAAAAAGGAGGAAGAAAATAATTTGCAGTTCAGGGAGGTTCCCAAATCCCAGCAGGATGAATTCTGTGATAGATGTTTGATTTTCTGCTTTTCCTTCCTCCATGAAGTACATGTAGGTTTCCACCTTCACAATTCCCTGTGTGATGTAGCTGGTGATTGAGAAAAAGGAATAATCATATAGTTAAAGGGAGTGGATTGCCATCCATTCGATTCCCTAAAAATTGACATTGCAAACTTTGATTAGAGTTTGTATCCTTTCTCCAGCGAGGAACTGCTTCACACGCAGACATTGCATAGTGTATTGGGAAAGAGATTCCCTACAACCTCACCCAAAAAGCAGCAACACAGTTAATTTATGATGTAGCCACACCTGTTCCCATTTTTTTTGAATTGGAGATTCATCTATTTAAAAGGAAAAAGTGACCAAAAGGTTGTTACAAGGAGTTAGCAGGGAAATTGTTCCCCTTAAACTTTGAGGTTAGGACAAGAAGTAATGGGCTTAAATTGCAGCAATGATAGTTTAGGTTGGATATTTGGAAAAACTTCCTAACTGTGAGGGTGGTTAAACACTGGAATAAATTGCCTAGAGAAGTTTTGGAATCTCCGTCATTGGAGATGCTTAAGAGCAGGATAGACATACACCTGTCAGGGATGGTCTAGATAATACTTAGTCCTGCCTCAATTGGAGGAGAATAGGTTAGATGACCTCTTGAGGGCCCTTCCAGTCCCATGATTCTATGATTCTATGGTTATCTTATCTGATCTATTCTGCAACACACACCAAAGAAGTTCCCTAGTTACTCCTGCACTGAGCTCAATTAACTGTATTGGGCTAAAACAAATTATCCAGAGAAGCATCCAAAGCCAGTTTTTTAAAGATATTTAGGCTCCTAGTGGGATTTTCAGAATCATCTGGGTAATTAAAATTAATTGATTTAGACGGTTTTTAGGTAGCTGGATGCTTTTGAAAATCACACTAGGCACCTAAATACCTTTAAAACATCTGGCCCAGGATGACTAGCTCAAGGCTATACCGGAAGGCTGTGTGACAGCAGAGAATAGAAACCAAGAGGAATGTAGAGCGGGATTGTTTAAAATGCTCAATATAGAGGTATATAGTTCTGTAGGAAATAGCTAAGTAGAGTGATGTATAGTTAGATCTCCTTTATGTTTCACCCGTTTCCCTGGCAGAACATCATGATGAGCCCTTATTCAGTCAAATAAGGGAGGACACTGCTAAAGAGGAGTGTCTTTCAGATTAGGGTCTGAATCTGAGGAAGAGATTGAGGGTTTGCCCTGAGACTGTCGACACTGACCTTTAATCCTCATCTCGAAGCAGCCCATTGGCGGTGACAGGGTCTGGCCTCACAGTCAGTCTTGTCCTCTCAGTTCCTCCAGAGACACCTACAAGCTGCTGTTGGGATGGGTGTCTCCTGCAGCTCATCATGATTGTTTGCATTGCACAAACCCTTATCTGCCTCCTTCTCCGGATTCTTGCAAGGTTTATCAGGGAAAGCAGCCTCCCCCAGCCCATTCTGCTGCTGGGATCTCCCATGAGCTCTGCTGCCAATGAGTACTGAGAATTACCTTCACAAGGGAATTAATGCTGTGATGTTTGTTAAAACAATGTCACACCAAAACTGATGCCACAGACATTTGAATCTCAAAGAAAATCTCCCTTTCTCCACATGTGTTGTGTGTGTGTCAAAAGCCCAAGAGAATGGGCAGTAAGTTTCCATGCCTTTAATAATGATAACTGGCTCTCCAGGCCAATTTACAGCCATAGATCTCAAAGCACATGACACAGCATGACAAGGGTCTTTATCCCCATTTTACAGATGAGGAAACTGAGGTACAGAGAAGGGACGTGACTACCAAAAGATCATGAAAAAGGTGTTGGCATAGCTGGGAATAGCATCGAGGCTTTCTGAGTCAAAACACAGCACCCTGACAGCTGGATCACGCAGACTGAGACACTTTGTCTATTAACTTTAAAAGATTTCAGTAGATATCATGGGGATTTATATTAAATCTCTGTAGTATTGGAGCAGTTGCAACATAAAACCAACAGGAATAGCAAAATCCCTTACAGATTTAATGGAATCTCTGGCTCTTCTCCCTTTTGGAGGTAGAAAAACCCTTCTATGCTGGGGTAAGGATATTGTTTTTGACGTTTTAGATCTGATTCATTGCTTTTTGGGTTGTGGTTTCGATTGGGGGACTTGGGATAGAAGAGGGAATCATTTTATATTGTTAAATAATAACCAGCAGGAATGGCAGAAAGCAGAAAGTCTGTTATTATCTGATGATGTTGACTCCTTAAAGTTGCAAATTCTCTAGGAATTATTTTGGGAAATGTTGATGTCCTGTGCTATACAGAAGGTCAGAGGAGATTATAACAACTGTCCCTTTTGGCCTTGGAATTTACAACCTATTATTAAGACAATAATTGGCAGAGCTGCTAGGAGGAGCTAGATCTCAAATCACATATGCTTGCCTCTGCCTCTGCTCAGAACATACGAAACTCTTCTATAGCTGCAGTTTACATGCCAATAAAACTGCTGCTGTCAGAGGACAGAAGTAATTCCTGTCTCTTTCTCTAGTAGCGTACTTCATAGTACCCATCACGGCAGTGTCAATGTCATTTTAATGTCTGATACTGGGTGCATCCAAATTATGGACTCTACTTGCATGCCAAGGGGAGGGGATGGATGATCTGATAGGGTCTTCCTTCCCAATCCACATTGTTGTCATCCTATTTTCATATCTCAGGCTCCCTCAAGCCCTCCTATCAAGCATCATCTCTCAAGGTAAGAGACGAATGATACCCCAATAGAAGAAACATCATCTCAGCCCTCTCCTCTCAATGCTCCTCAAAGAGATGGCTGAACAAATGTGTACTCTAGAAGTTGATCTACCATTGGGCTAGTTGAGATTAGGAGTGGAGGACATTCCACAGCCCCCAGGTTCTTGTGGAGAACCCCTTCCTCCGACCTCCATCCTGCTATAGTCAAGGATATCCAGCATGCAAATTTCTGTTGGTCATATCTATTGCAGCAGGTCACTGGGAAAGAGGTGGTCTCTCAGATAGGCATATCTCAGGCCACATAGTGCTGAAGAGGTCAAAAGCAGACCTTGCAATGCAACCAGGTGCTGTGCAACGCAACAGGGTACACTGATTTTTGGCTTGGCAGTCACCTTCTGCATCAGTTCCAGCTTCCAACAGGCTTTAAGATGTGTCTCTATGTGGAGAGCATTGCAATAGTCTGGTCTAGCATTTGAAGAGACACAAGGTGCCAAAATACCACTGAATTTCAATGCTGTTTCAGAAAAAAAAATCCAGTAGGGACTAGCAGAGGGTGATAGAGGAACATTTTCAACCAGCCCTAGTTCAGTGATCTTTGGATCAGGCCTCAGTTGCCAGGAAGCCTAGCCCTCTTGGGTCCCTTGGAAAATCCCAGGAACAGTGACTTGCCAAAAGTCACACAGGAAGTCTGTGGCAGAGGAAGGAAATGAAGAGAGGTCCTAGTCTCCCACAAGCTTCTTTGGAAATGTCAGCCCTATTCCCCAAATAACAAGGGCACGGATTCCTGGATTTTAAGGATAGAAAGACTCTTGATATCATCTCGCCTTGTATAACACTCATCCAGAGAGATTCACTTTGTTATCCTTTTGTTGAGCCCAGTAGCTTGTGTTTGTGCTAGAAACACATTCAGTCTGGATTTGAACACACCAAGAGATGGAGAATCCATCATTTCCCTTGACAGTTTGGTCCAATAGTTAATTAATCTCACGGTTAAAAAAATGTGCCTTATTTTAACGTCTTGCATTGATGTCCATCCATTGGTTATTATTGAAGTGCTCTTAAAGGATCATTGTTTGGGTTTCATACCACTGACGGAGACGACTGGAGCATTTATGACTGAAAGTATTCTACAAGAGCTTGAAACAATGTCAATATATGTTGAAAACATACGTGGCCAAGACTATGATAATGGGAGTAATATGAAACGTAAAGACAATGGCGTGCAAAGGAGAATGATGGAAAACAATCCTAGGGCCTTTTTCGTTCCTTGTAGTGCCCATTCTCTGAATTTACATAAGAACCGCCATACTGGTCAGACCAAAAGTCCATCTAGCCCAATATCCTGTCTACCGACAGTGGCCAATGCCAGGTGCCCCAGAGGGAGTGAACCTAACAGGCAATGATCAAGTGATCTCTCTCCTGCCATCCATCTCCATCCTCTGACAAACAGAGTTTAGGGACACCATTCCTTACCCATCCTGGCTAATAGCCATTTATGGACTTAACCACCATGAATTTATCCAGTTCTCTTTTAAACGCTGTTATAGTCCTAGCCTTCACAACCTCCTCAGGCAAGGAGTTCCACAAGTTGACTGTGCGCTGCGTGAAGAGGAACTTCCTTTTATTTGTTTTAAACCTGCTGCCTATTAATTTGGTTGCCAACGATGCTGCTGGATGCTGTTTGGAGACAAGCAATTTCTTTGACCTGGTGCGATGTGTTTATCTGTTTTTCTCAGGCTCAACATGCCGTTGGAAGATTCTGACTTGCCATGTGAATTCTCTAACTGTGAAACAACTTAGCCAGACAAGATGGGAGAGTCGCACTGATGCTTTGAAGCCTCTTCACTATGAACTTAGAAACATTTATGATGCATTAATTGAAATTTCTGATAATACTACCTTTATTGGATCATTTGGCAATACGAGACGTTCAGATGCAGAAGCTCTTGCAAATGGCCTTTCCAAGTTTAAATTTGTGACTTCACTCATTTTGTGGTATAATATCCTTTTCGAGATTAACCTCACTAGTAAGCAGCTTCAGGAAAAGAACTTGAACATACATTCTGCTATTCAAAAACTGCAGCAAACTAAAAATATTCTGGAGAAATTCTACACTGGTAGATTCTCTTGAGCTTGCTGAAGAAATAGACTTTCTGACAGAATTTGAACCAGAACCGCTCGCCGTCAGCAAAAGAAACAGCAGTTTTTGTATGAAGAATGAGAAACACCCATTCAGAACCCAAAACAAAGGTTCAAAGTGAATTTCTACTTTGCATTCCTTGATACTGCTATTCATTCAGTTGACGAAAGATTTCAACAGATGCAGCAGCTAGAGTCAATATTTAACTTTCTATATGAGATCCACAGCTTGCAAAAGAAAACAGCAAAACAGACAAGAGATTTTTTTATAAAACTGGAGTTGGCATTAACTCATGAAAATTCAAAAGACATTGATGCTATAGATTTGTGTAGTGAGCTTCAGGCTTTTTCAAGATGACTTAAGAAACATTCCACTCCTGAAGAAGTACTGAAGTTTGTTTGTGAAAATAAACTCACAGACAGTTTTCCAAACATTTTTATAGCTCTATGAATTCTTTTAACTTTGCCAGTCCGTAGCTATTAGGGAATATAGCTTCTCAAAGTTAAAATTGATAAAAACATATCTGTGTTCAACAATGGTGCAAGAGAGACTTGTTGGACAATGTCAATAGAGAATGAAATAGCTGGAAAACTTGATCTAAAGGAACTAGTGACTGAATTTTCAAAACTTAAAGCAAGAAACGTCATGTTTTAAGAGCACAGAGTGTTTTTTATTTGGAGTTTCAGAGTAGCAGCCGTGTTAGTCTGTATCCGCAAAAAGAACAGGAGTACTTGTGTTAAAGTTCATTGAAGAGTTTTCTTATTTCTTTTTGTATTGGATGTAGTGATAATGGCAGGTAAAGCAGGATAGCGTAATGGATGATTTTGGATTTGTAATAATAAAAATTATAATTAACATTTTTAATGAATTTTTATTTGAAATTGGACTGAAATATCATCTAGTTGTTGTGTACAAATCTATTCTGAAAATTTCGTGTCTCTATTTCATCTGATCTCAGAAACATTGGATGGACAGATGGACAAACTGAATAATAAAGCCTCTGTTTAAAAAAAAAAGCTTAAAAATATTAAAAGGAAAAAAGGGGCAAAATGTTTCTCAATTTACCAAAAACCTCAGCCTAGATCCGCCTTTGGGGTTTGGGGCCTAGGGCCAGGGCCGGCTCTGACTTCTTTGCTGCCCTAAGCAAAAAAAAAAAAAAAAACACAAAAAACCAAGGGCGCAGGGCGGTTGGAGGCAAAGCCAAAAAAACCTCCAAAAACGACAGGGCCCGGGGTGGCCGGACCCGGCGCTCAGCTGATCGAAAGGAAGTCAGGTTCAGATCCCTCAATCTAGAATGGCGGATATGGGCACCGTGAGGTGTACAGTGCGGTAATGCAACCAATCACGGAGAAGCCGGCAGGAGCCCCAAGAAGAGTTCTCTTTTCTTTATGAAGGGCAGGGCAACCTGGAATGGGTTCGCCCCGACAGAGGGGCCTGAGCCTTGGGAAGCATTGTAGTTCCAGCAGCATCTGGTGAGCTCTCGCTGGCCCTCGACAGATAGTGTAAACCTCACGTTGCCTGTACCCATATCCACAGCAGATGTCCAAGGGGAACAGCGTCTGGCATGTCAGAACAGTGTAGGGAAGGGAAGTTGGCAGGCTGGATTGGGATAAGGATTAGCTCTGAGGGCTGTGTCAGTTAGGTTGGGATGTGTAGTGGGGCTGAGTACAAGCCATGGCTGGATGACCTGTTCTCCTGGACGTGAGCTGGGCACTTCCTGAGGGTGGCCTAAACTGCCGTGGGCATTGCTCACCTCAGGCCTTCTGTGGCACTGGAGGGGAAGCTGGGGGTGGCTTCTGTCCTGGCTGGCACCTAGCCACTGATTTAGAAATGTAATTAACATAAAGGGCTGTGTTTGGTGCTGATGCAATGTGATTTCTCCCTTGGAGGCCCAAGCAGGTAGACTGGGAGGGCAATCACCCCCTTCCAGGGGCCCAAGCAAGGTGAATGGGGCCTGTATTCCAACCCCATGTGTCTCCTTTACCCCATGCCCAATGCCAGGGCCTCCATTCTAACCCCATATGTCTCCATTATACCCCTCCACCCGAGGGGCCTTTTCTGTAAAAAGAATCTGAAGACCACATCTAATTTTTGAGGTCAAGCAATATAAATATGGCACAATAGGTAATGTACTGTATTAAAGGCTTGTTGTGTTGAATAAAAAATAATTTTACATGCTCTTTTGTGTGTTTAATTAAATTCCAGTTACCATCCTAATGAAAATTATGAGAAAAAAGTTGATTAGCTAGTAAATAAGCAATATATCATTCACCATTTTCTAACACACTAAAATGGGTAATTAATTAATAAGAATCTGAAAATCTGAAAAACTATATAACTGCTTAAATAAATGTATGTGGTCATAGCATATTCTCCTAGGTAGCAAAAAAATGTACTAAATCTAGTGTTAAGGCTCTGTTTAGCTGTAAATCAAGTGTATTGGATTTGAAAGCAGGGGACTACACCTCCCATCAGCCCCCTGTCCACTGCATATCCCCTTCTCCCTGGCTACGCAGGGGCTATGATTCCCATCACCCCCCTGTACATCTCCTGTCCCTGGCCAGGTAAGAGCAGGGCCGCCCAGAGGGGGGGGCAAGTGGGGCAATTTGCCCCAGGCCCCGGGCCCTGCAGGGGCCCCCATGAGAGTTTTTCGGGGCCCTTGGAGCGGGGTCCTTCACTCACTCTGGGGGCCCCAGAAAACTCTCACAGGGCCTGGGCCCCCACAGCTTCTTCTGCTCCGGGTCTTCGGCAGCAATTTGGTGGCAGGGGGCTCCCGCTGTGGGTCTTCGGGGCAGTTCAGCAGCGGGTCCCGGAGCGGAAGGACCCCTTGCTGCCGAATTACTGCCGAAGCAGGGTCCCCCTGCCGCTGAAGACCCAGGCCCCCTGAATCCTCTGGGTGGCCCTGGGTAAGAGGAAAAGTCCTGAAGCAGGTGGTGTCTGGGCTCTGTTTGGTAGTGAGAGCTACGTGGCACCAGGAAGCCCCAGGAACTGTGGATAGAGCTGTGAGTAGAACAGTCTGTGACTGCTGCACATCACAGCTGAGTGAAGATCTGTGTGGGATTTATGGGACAGCAGTAATGGCTGGGCAGGGATCCAATGCAGAAGGGCTCCAATGAGAGACAGAAACTGATCCTGGCTTAGAAACCTGCAAACCTTTCTTTGCTTGAACGGAAACTGGACTGGAGAAGACACCCCAGGAATTAACCCTGAAGAGCCTTGGCTCTGGATTGGCCTGCCAGGGACCCAAACAAGAATGGCTATTCCTCCCTTTGAAATGTAATTGTCTGAGCCTCTGTGCTTAGGGGATCTGCAACCTTCCCCTCTCCTGCCAACCCTGGTAAAACACCATTTCCCTTAGCCCACTATCTGAGGGGTTATCGGGACCCACCAGGGTTAGTGCCTACAAGGCCTAGCTGCTGAAGCACTTACAGTGCTTTTCTCCGAGACACAGTACACCGTGCACGCTACTGGCACCGTAAGGGTTTCTGGAACAGAGTTACCCCAGTAATTACACAAGATTGGAATTCATTTTGAAGATCTGCTCTACTTCAGGTTATTTTGGGGGAAATTCTATGGCCTGTGTTCTGCAGGAGGTCAGACTAGATGATCACAATGGTCCCCTTTGATCTTGGAATCTATGAGGTGTGTCACTGAGAACCCAGAGCAGAACATGTCACTAAGAAACACCTACAAAATAAGGATTAAATTTGTTACAGTCCAATTTATTTTAGCATTTGGGGGCTGGCTGGGAATCTGTAATAAACAGGGCCAAATTCACTCACACACACACACACACACACACACACACACACACACACACACACACACACACACACACACACACACCACGACAAAATTAGTGAGTTAACTGGCGAACTTTCATCAAATGGGAAGAAGTTCATAATTCTAGTGTCCCAGATTTGGATTTCCTAGCTAGCTGCTCCCTGGTGTTCAGGTCAGGCCTCATCACAATGATGTAGCACTTGGGGATGAAGATGCAGCCCAGGAGCCCAGCGCTAGAAGCCAAGATAGAGAAGATCTCCACAGCCACCATGTATTTCCCCTTGGTGCTCAGGTAAGTGGGGATGAAGGAGACCCACACGCTGCAAAACACCAACATGCTGAAGGTGATGAACTTGGCCTCATTGAAAGTACCAGGCAGCTTCCTGGCTAGGAAAGCAACCGTGAAGCTGACAATGGCCAGGAAGCCCATGTAGCCCAGGACACAGTAGAAGGCGGTGTTTGACCCCTCATTACATTGCACTAAGATGTGTCCAGCCTCCGATTTCATGTCCAGGTCTGGGAACGGGGGAGCAGTTCCCAGCCAGACAGCGCAGATCCCAACTTGGATAAGGGAACAGGAAACAACAATGGAGCCGGACAGTCTTCTCCCCAGCCACTTCCTCATGCTGGCTCCTGGTTTCGTGGCCTTGAAGGCCAGAACCACAGTGATGGTTTTTGCCATCACAGAAGAAACAGAGACAGAGAAGATGACACCAAAAGCCGTTTGTCGGAGAAGGCAGGTCACCCGGCCAGGCTGGCCAATGAATACCAAGCTGCAGAGGAAGCAGAGCAGGAGGGAGAAGAGAAGAACATAACTGAGCTCCCGGTTATTGGCCCTCACTATGGGCGTGTCCCGGTGCTTAATAAACATTCCTAGCACCAGCGCTGTGAGAAGAGAAAATAAAAGAGCAAAAGAAGCCAAAACAAATCCCAAAGGTTCTTCATAGGAAAGGAAATCCATAAACTTGGGGATGCATTTATCTTGGTCCTTGTTTGGATACTGATCTTCTGGGCACCTATCACAATGATCTGCATCTGAAAGAAACAAAATGAAACAAAACAAAATGTAACTCAACTTAATGCAATTACATTAGGGATACATTTCACCCAGTCAGCTCTTACAGCAAAGATGAAACACAGGCACTGAAGAAAATTATTTATGTCTGATATTACATAAATACATTCAAACTGCAACATGCATACATTTAGGGTGCAATTATATGATATCAGAAATCCAGTCTGTTTTGACTGCAAGATATCACAGGTTGCACCATGTTGTTTCTGTCTGTTGAGCGGATGAGCAGAACTCCTAGAATCAGGTTGATGTTTTAAATATTCAGGATTATCTATTTTAAATTCTCTTTTAGCGGTGATTCTAAAATATTTGCTTAACATTTGTTATTTCTATGAACACTCCTGCCAGTAAATTTATATTTGGGGAAACAAATACTGAAGTGGGCTGAACAGAGTCACAGCAAAATATATTCACAGGTAGAGCTACACAGATATTTTCCATCTAAACCATTTTTTCAGTAGAAAATCTGATTTCTGAAAAATTGAAATAAAAATAGTAATTTTAACTAAATTTTCAATTTAACATCATAAATTTTCTGGTTCCAGACTTCATCTCCCATGATACACCATGGCCTTGTGACTCCTATGGTGACTGAGTCAGAGGGAATGCTACAGTGCATCATGGGAAATATAGTCCAGCCAAGGTTTCTGGCCCCTGGGATAGAATGGGGATATAAATTATCTAAACTACAGCTCCTATGAGGCACCAGGAGGATGGAGAGTAATATAGATTCAAAGCAAAATGAAACATTTCATTTCAGGTCATTTTGACTTTTTTAAAATGGATATTTTCATTCTGTTTTGATATTTCAAATTCATTGTCCAAATTTTGGATGAAAACAAATGTCACAATACTGGAATTTTCCACAGGAGAGAAATTAAAATGTTTCAATCAGCTCTGGTCACAGCTAATTCTGTGCACAATTCCCCCAGCTCTGCCCTTTTACGGGGGGAGGAGGGGGTAATTCTGTTATGTTCACATCATACACACAGTGAAGTTAGATACCAAGCTAAAATACTTTTTCAGGAACGTTGCGATGTCATACAACCTTATTTCTTAAATTCTGAAACTTTAACAACACAAGAACCAAAAACAGGGAGAGACAGAGCAGGCTGCTCCTTAAAGCAGAGAGAAACAACCCACTGCAGAGCAGCTCCTAGAAGACTGACTCAGATCACACACGTTCTTACCATGCCCAGAGCCCCCTAGCTTGCAAGAGCAGGACCAGGACTGGCTCTCCCATAACACACACAAACTTAAAATGATAGCTTGAAATTCCAACACAGTCCTCAATACTCTGCAAATTCCTTGGGAGACACCTACCTGTCTGGTTGGAAATTGTCCCTTCTGGGCATGGAGCACAGTTATAGCAACAAAGTGGCTCCCACTCCTGAACTGTCCTAACATATCCAGGACGGCAGCTGTCAGTGCACCTGGACCGTGGCACTGTCTTAACAAAAATAATAGGAGTAGGTTAACAACAGTAGAACATTATTGTGGCTTCTTTTGTCTCTTCTCTGGAAGGAAGTGTGAAAACCAGGGAAAAATGTGTTTTATTAAAAACCCAATTTCTCATAATAATGTTTTTCCAGTATTTTTTTTACCAGCTTTAATTCTCAATATATGTCCAACAATTTTGAGTGTGATCAGGGAACACTGACCCTATATTGAAGATGGAGGCAAGGGTTGCCTTATATTCTTGATGCTTTAAATTCCTCCTGTACAGGGTGTGTGTCTCTGTTACAGGCACTCAGTGTTATGCAATGGGACTCCCCCTGTCAGGCAGGAGAGATCTCCAAGGGCCAGGACTGTAACACTCCCCCGTCACAGCTGCAATGATTCCCCACCTGATTGAACCTGCTGTTCCAAACAATGGCTGCTTCGTTAATGGTGAACTCTTGGCCGACAGGAGCCCGTGGCTCCACGTGACCCACTTTGACTTTGATGAAGGAATCGTTGGGGAAAACGATCCAGTTTAAAATGTCGTATCCAGCTGATGATTCACCATTCTCATCGAAATACACTTCGTCCCCGGCACTGTTGTTAAATCGGACATTTTTCAAAAAAGGATGGAGCTAGATTGAAACAGAAATTGGCAGGCGTTACAAAATGCAAGAAATGGCTGCCAATGTCCTGAATCCATCAAAATGCAACTTACAAACTCCTGCCTTTGGAAGCTTATGTTTTCTGTTTTCTCTGGGAGAGGGTGACTTTGTAAATTAAGAGATTTCTGGAGCTAACATACTCTGAAAATTGAGAAAGTCCACATTTTTTAAAAGTAATCTGTCAGGGTTCCATCCCCACGCTGAAATCTGGGGTAAAGATATGGGGACCTGCATGAAAGACCCCCTAAGCTTATTCCTACCAGCTTAGGTTAAAAACTTTCCCAAGGCACAAATTCTTCCTTGTTCTTGGACAGTATTGCTGCCACCACCAAGTGAGTTAGACAAAGATTCAGGAAAAGGACCAATTGGAGTTCCTGTTTCCCCAAAATATCTGGCCAAGCCCCTTCACCCCCCTTCCTGGGGAGGGTTGAGAATAATATATCAACCAAATAGGTAAACAAGATGAGCACAGACCAGCCCCTTGGGTATTTAGGACACTAAAAACCAATCAGGTTCTTAAAAGAAGAACTTTATTATAAAGAAAAAAGGGGGTGGGAGGAAGCACCTCTGTAAAATCAGGATGGAAGGTAATTTTACAGGGTAATAAGATTTAAAACACAGAGGATTCCCCTCTAGGCAAAACTTTAAAGTTACAAAAAACCAGAATAAACCTCCCACTTAGCACAGGGAAAATTCACAAGCTAAAACAATAGATAATCTAATGCAATTCCTTGCTTACTTACAATTTTTGTAATCTTAGATGCTCATTTCATGTAGGGGTTTAGGGCCCCCCCCCCCTCAGATTTGAAAGAATCTTCTTCACTTATTGGTCCTTTTGTTCAGGTGCCAACCAGGTTATTTGAGCTTCTTAACCCCTTACCGGTAAAGGAGAGATTTTATGCAGCCCTTAGCTGTATGTTTATGACAGGATCACTGTGCCTTTTGAGTTCTCCGGTGAACTGAAAATCTCCTTGCTTTTAAGAGTCCAAGTACATTATGGTACCTTAGAGACTAACAAATTTATTTGGGCATAAACTTTCATGGACTAGAACCCACTTCATCAGATGCATAAACGCCATGCATCTGATGTAGTGGGTTCTAGCCCATGAAAGCTTGTGCCCAAATAAATGTGTTAGTCTCTAAGGTGCCACAAGGACTTCTCATTGACTTTGCTGATACAGACTAACACGGCTACCACTCTGAAACCAAGTATATTATGTGGATCTGGTCAGGAAATACAAATTTTTTTCCCGTGGACAATTTAGATTGTTTGTTAAAAATCTCCAAGTTGTAAATTTTTTCGCCAAAAATCACTTAAAACTGAACGTATTCCATTCAAAACTGCCAAAAATTGATTTGATTTTTTTCCTGGGGTTTTGGTTGACATTTTTCAATTATGGAATTTTTGATTTTCCAACAAAATAAGGGAATTTTTTGACAAAATGTGGCACTTTGCACAAAAAATGTTATTTGGTCAAAACCAACAATTTTAGGCTGAAAAGAATTGCAAATGAAAAATTTTGATGATCCTATTATTATATACGGAGGGCCAGATTTTTAAAAGTATTTAGGTGCCTAGTGGGATTTTCAAAATCATTTAGGTGCCTTACATGGAGTGGCACATCAGTGCTGATAAAAGGCACCTATTTACTTTTGAAAAATCCTGTAGGCACCTAAACAGCTAGAAAAATCTAGCCCAAAAAACTGAATTGAGAAGCAATGCACAGAGCGCATTCAGAATGATTTCTTAAGAGTTTGGGAAGCTCCCGGCACACAGTGAGCAGTGAGCACTTCTGCAAATAAATCATCATAAATATTTTGTTTAAAAATATAAGTTATTCAGCCTCATTCAACTCTCACTTTCAATAGTTTATGATGAAATTATTAATTATTATTATTATACATGTGAGAAAAAGTCATACTGAAAATTTTGACACACATTAAATAGAAAATCTTGGTGCAACATTAATGCTGAAGCTCTTATTGGAGCTTCCATGAGTACAGACATTACCTCCCATGACTGGATGTTCTGAAGCTCCAGCAGATGTCCCTTCCCCATGGCTTCCTTTTTGGATTTGGATGAGTACAGGGCATGTAGAGCATGTGCCACAGCGTAGACACCATTGTAGATACTGTAGCTCTGGCCTGACATTTTAATTTCAAAATCAGAACCCGGCAGGCTTTCCAGTTCCTCCTTCCCTGAGCAATTTCTCCCACCCTTTATTGTCAAGCCAGCATAGGGAATTGAACAATTAAATACAGTGTGCCAAAATCGCTGAATGAAAATATCTCCTTGGGGTTGGTAAGGGTTGAGGGTGCGGAGGAAATCTCGGAATCCTGGCACCTCTTTTGTATGTACTGCGAAGGACAAGGCACCGTGGAAGGGCTTTAAAGTCCACCTATTCAAAGCGATATACGATGTGAAATCCCACTGAGCTGTCGTGATCCAAACCTTCCCTATCGGTATCAGTGCTGTTTGATAGCTTGCATGTAAAAACAGTTTCAAACCTAATAGGGAGTCTGTGTCACCATAGACAACAATCACCTCAGCCTTTGTCTGGGTGATACTGGAATATAGCTTAAAATGTTGCTCTCTAAATGCGTGGTCCATCGAAGAGGAAGGCACATGAGGGGCCCGTTCAGTGAAGGCAATACAGATGCTGTTCTTAGTAAGCATTGGCTTCAAAGTCTGCACAAACTTTTCTCCACTGTCATCATCCGAGGCGATGAGGCCAATCCAGTTCCATTTGAAATGCTGCATTAACTGAACCAGTCCTAGTGACTGAGGTATCTCATTTGGGACCATCCGATAGAAAGAAGGGAACTGAAATTTATCACTCAGCATGGCATGGAATGAGCCATAGCTGATCTAAAAGAGAAAATATGTTGATTTGTAGATTTGGGCAAAATCTAGAATTGTTAGAAAATGTTTTCTTCTCTCAGTAGAAAAAAAAGTTCTATGCAAATAGCAGGGTTTTTTTTGACTATCTAAAACTCAACTTTTTTAGTAACCAAAACCTGAAAATTTCAGCCAAAACCAAAGACAAACAATTCAGCCAGAAAACCCATATATTTTATTTCCAGGTTTCTGTGTTCCTAATGAAAACTTGAATATTTTCAAGGAAAGTAGACACTTTCTTTGAAAGTTTTCTTTTAACTCAACCCCAGTTTTCTGTACAAAACCACCAAACTAAGCAAACAAACATTTCAACAAAAAATGTCCAGCTAGCTCTTCTGAAAATTTCAAATTTCAGATCTGAATTTGCTTCATATCTGCCTGAGCTTCTTCTGCATTCGCTTCCCATGAATATTCTAGGAGAGAATATCACTGGATGCAATGTTCCCCAAAACAATAAATTGGGGCACATTCAGAAAAGGTGACTTTTTAACCTGTAAATGTGATTGTTTGCACCAGAAACTTGTTTCTCAGAGTAACACTCATGCAATCACTGAACCTATGGGTCCAAAACCAAGTAATGTATCTCAGATTTTAATACTGTAGCCCATAGAGCTAACTTAAAGGTATTTTATGTAGCATTAATGCAAGAAACCTACAGGCCTATATCCTGTAAGATATTAGTTTAAGTAGTCAACGTACGGCTTTGAAGCCTATGAGCTTTAGCACAAGTAAGTTGCCCCAGAAAAAAGGATCTAGATGATGACTGGCAGTAGCCACTGAGGCAAATTGGGCATAGGAGGAGGCAGTTCCCAGAGTGTGGGGGCACTGCTGAGGGGTAGCACCTCAAGGAAAGGGGCAGTGGGGTCCACAAGGAACATGGAGCAGGTGAGACACCAGCTATCAGGGGGTACTCTGAGGCTGAGGAGCTAATTCCTGTGACAGCCAGCATGAGGCACCATGACAGCAAGTGCTCCATCTGTTTGGATATGAAGATAGCGTATCTCTTAGACCTGGAAGGGACCTTGAAAGGTCATCAAGGCCAGCCCCCTGCCTTCACTAGCAGGACCAAGTGCTGATTTTTGCCCCAGTCGGTCCTATCAAGGATTGAACTCATAGCTTTGGATTTAGCATGCCAATGCTCAAACCACTGAGCTATCCCAGAGGCAGGGTTGAACCCTGGGGGAACACCAGCTGTCTTCCACCAGTCAGTTTCCATGAGAAAGGAGTGAGTATGTGTAAGGTAATGTGCAGGACACCATCTTAATTCCGCATTATGGCTACCTTCTTGTTTGGTTGGGAATATTTTGGTTTTCACTAATTATGCTAATAAAAGTACTTAAAGCTTTGCTTTGCCTTCAGTGTGAGTGTTGTCATTGTACAGGGGTCCCCAGTCAAACACTGAACTTAATTATGTAGTGAATGATTCTGGGACTAGAACCTATTCAACCTCAGAAATTTAATCAGTGACTAATTGGAAATTCTCAATAGTCATAGAATCATAGACTATCAGGAGTTGAAGGGACCTCAGGAAGTCATCTAGTCCAACCCCTTGCTCAAAGCAGGACCAATCCCCAACTAAATCATCCCAGCCAGGGCCTTAAAAATCTCTAAGAAAGGAGATTCCACCACCTCCCTAGGTAACCCATTCCAGTGATTCACCATCCTCCTAGTGAAAAAGTTTTTCCTAATATCCAACCTAACCCTCCCCCACTGCAACCTGAGACCATTACTCCTTCTTCTGTCATCTGCTACTACTGAGAACAGTCTAGATCCATCCTCTTTGGACCCCAAGAAGCTATCAAATCCCCCTTCACTTTTCTCTTCTGCGGACTAAACAATCCCAGGTCTCTCAGCCTCTCCTCATAAGTCATGTGCTCCAGCCCCCTAATAATTTTTGTTGCCCTCTGCTGGACTCTTTCCAATTTTTTCCACAATACCATCAATGCCATCAATAACTACTCAGCGAACCAGGCAACAATACTGAGTAACTACCCACATTCTGATAACAACCTTAAGTCTGACTCACAAGATTCACATATGATTTTTTTCAACATCAGGGCCAGTTTCACCCTTGGCTAGAGATGCAGCCACATAAAGAAAGCTGTAGCAATGGGACCTGATGTGAGTCCTGGAGCTGCCTTGAAAGGGGAGTTCACAGAAGCTAAATAGCAAGCGGACATTATGGAGAATGCGAGATTGTTTTTAATACTCTCATGAACAATATGCATGAATCAGTTTACCCACCCACACTATATTGCTGCCCACTCAGGGTCAATTTCCCCCCTGACAGAGGCACTTGGAGATGTGATATATGCCCTTCTGGTTGTAATCAGCACAGAAGAATGGAGTACCCTTGAGAGACACAGAAGACCGAATGATCAAACATTAATTTTAAATCACTGAAAGCCAAGGCATTCTGAGTATAGGGACACATCATGGCTGGATCTGGAGACAAATGAACCAAATGTGAAGAGATTGGTTGTTAAGATTTTCTTCTGCCCAGGGCAGGGGGCCACAGGATCAGAGAGAACCAGATATTAAAATGGACTCAAGTAAAGTATGGAAAGTTGGGGCAATTGCTTCTGCCAATATAAATTCAAGCAAGCTTGGTTTTTCCATGCTGATTTAAGGACTCTCAAAGGTTGTGTTCCAGTGGACTTCTAAATGCTGGCTTTTTACAAAAAGGCTGTCCTGGGTCCCTGCACATAGCACTGTTTGCATTGCTTCCTGAAGGGGTAGATATCTCTAACAGGAGTCTGAACTCATTTGGACTCACTGGAAACCCACAGAGAGAAACAGGTCCTGGAGCCCGGTGGTCCAGCCTTGGAGTTGTAGAACTGTGGGGCTTACCTTTGCACAAAGCTATGCCTAGGCTTGTGTAGAAACTGGGGCACTGAACTCCCTCTAAATCCATGACAGATGTGTCTTCCTGTTCCCCAACTCTGTCTCTGATGCCATTCCTCTGAGGTTAATAAAGTTACACCAATGGGAACTTTGCCCCTGTCTCACTGAGCTGTGAAACCCTTCTATACCTCCCCCACTCCTTACCTGTGGGATCTTGTAGATGCCTAAGATGGTTGCCATCTGGATGGACGTTTCAGACCCGAGCCCCCCGATGACAGCTGACAACTTGTCCTGGGTGTCACAGTTGTAATTCGGGATCATTAGGTACCTGGAGGATAGCAGGGTAAAAGAGCTCTCGTAGGTCTTCCTGGGGCTGAAAAAGCTCTCATAGATGCGGAAGCCCAGCGTGATGTTGGGTAACAGCTTAGGATCCTGGTTGATCTTGTTAACGGCAAACACCAAGGCCAAGACATGCTGGTAGTTCTTCGGCACCAGCCTGCAATGAGATTTAAATGGTGCAGAACGTGCCTGCTAGGTGACAGGAATGATACAGAATTTTACACTCCAGGTGTTTCTGAGCAAGGACAGCTATTTCCAGTCTCAAGTCTGAGTCATACTTGTGCCCAATGCACTGCCACAATGTTAGAACATAAGAACGGCCAGATTGGGTCAGACAAATGGTTCATCTAGCCCAGTATCCTGTCTGCCAACAGTGGCCAATGCCAGGTTCCTCAGATGGAATGGACAGACCAGGTAATCATCAAGTGATCCACCCCCTGTCACCCATTCCCAGCTTCTGGCAAAGGCTGCCAACTTTTGAGGTGTTATTGTGAGCCCTACAATATTGAGAATTTTCCTTAAAAGTCCCAGCTGCAGAAATCAAGTGATTAAGTGACATGCACGGGTTTCTTTCTTTCTTTCTTTCTTTCTTTCTTTCTTTCTTTCTTGAATTAAAGGCTAGATTTTTAAAGGCGTTTTGGGATTTTCAAAAGCACCCAGGTAACCAAATCCCATCGATGGAGACGGGAGCCTAGGTGCTTTTCAAACTCCCATGAGACACCTAAACACCTTTAAAAATTTGGCCCAAAGTGTATAGCCCTCATAGATGCAGAGAAAAGCATTAAACCCCGTCCCAAGGGAAAACAAAAGGCTCAGAAACCAGAGGACAAATAAAATTTAATCTAATGATTTTCCAGCAAATTTCAGGATTTTTTTGAGGCCTGACTCATGATATTTGAAGGTGTGGGATTGGCAGTAATTCTCCCATTCCCTTAAGGGGAGCGTTGCATGGGTGAATACAGCCATGGCACCAACAATTCACCAATACAATATCGTATCCAGCCTGATCCTGGGAGCATTGCTGTGACCTCTAAAGGGAGCATCTTTTCTTACAAGTGATTTGGGTCTGTCCCCTGCTGGAGCATTGGCACCCTGACCTTGTCTGCCTACAGAAAACCCACTCAGGCCTGGGTACATACAAGATTTAGTCCTCCAGTGGCTTAGAAGGATTGGAAAGAGACACTAACCAATCAAGAGCCAGCAGGTATGTTAGGAACCTTTGCTTGCTTCATGCAGGGGTGGAGCTGGGCCAGGAAAGGAGTTCCAGAGGCCTAACCCAAGTACTGTGCCAAGCTGTTGCTTTCTGAATTTGCTTACAAATTTAAAGGCGCACCCAGCTCAGTTTCGAATATAACTATTAAAGGACTGACACAGATCGCACTGCCTAAATCATCTTGCTCTGTGCGGGCTGCCAGAAGGGTTTTAGCAGACTCACTACCATCTCCCACCTAGACTGATCCCTCCCTGGTCACACTGCAAAGATATTTTCAGGGAGGCGCATCACAGAGCTAGCTTTCAGACCCCATCTAGAACTGCCTGGCATTTCATAGACTCATAGATGCGAAGGCCAAGAGGGATCATTATGATCAGCCGGTCTGATCTCCTGAATAGCACAGAAATTCACCCAGTGATTCCTGCATCAAACCCATTTTTTTGGGTTGAGATAGAGCACCGCTTTTAGAAAGATGCAGCCAATCTTTATTTAAAGCTGGAGAATCAGCTGCATCCCTTGGCAGATTGTTCCAGTGGTGAATTACCCTCACTGTAAAATATACGCTCCTTATCTCTAGTTTGAATTTGTCTATAGTTTCTGGCCATTGGATTTTGTTACACTTTATTCTGGTGAATTAAAGAGCCCAATACTATCAGGAATCTCCTCTTATATTCATAGGTATTGATTAAGTCACCTCTTTACAGAATTTAAAGAGACTGAGCTATATGGGAGGTTTTCAGGCTTCAGATCCTACTTGTAGCTCTTTTTGGAACCCTTTCCCATTTTACAACATCCTTTCATGAAAGTGGAGAGCTGAACTGGACAATAACAGACTCAGTAATGATGTATAATAACACACACACACACACTTCTACTTAATATACCCATGCTTATGCATCCAAGGATTGTATTTGTTCTCTTAGCCACTGCGTTGCTCTGGGAGTTCATGTTCAGTTCATTATCCATTAGGTCCCCTAATTCCCTCTCTCTAATCACTGATTTCCAAAATAGAGCCTGTATCCTATAGATGTGGCCTATGATATTTGTTTCTAGATCCATGACTTTGCATTTAGCTGATCAAGTGAGGCCAGATTAACATAGGGGGGAAGGATAGACCAGTGGTTTGAGCATTGGCCTGCTTAAACCCAGAGCTTTGAGTTCAACCTTTGAGAGGGCTGTTGGGGATTGGTCCTGCATTGAGCTGGGGGTTGGACTAGATGATCTCCTGAGGTCCCTTCCAACCCTGACAATCTACCATGCAACCCATATCTCTCTGTAGACCTGGCCCACCCTTATCACTACATACCAATCCACCAATTGCTGTGTCACCTGCAACCTTTACCAGCAATGATCTTTTAATTTTCTTTCAGTTCATTGATAAAGATATTTGTGTGCGGGACCCTACAAGAAATGCCCCCATTTGATTCTGATTCTCTATTTACAATTCTTTTTTGAGATCTGTCAATTAGCCAGTTTTTAATCCATTTTATACGGGCTACATTGATTTTGTAAAATGCATTTTAAAACCAAAATGTTTCATCAAATGCATATAGATAAGTCTGAGTATATTATCACAATTCTTAAATTCATAGCTCTGTAGAAATCATAAACCCAATAGAGACTCTGGCTTTAAGACTTATTACAACAATATGTAACCCATTAACTCTACTTTGCTCTATGGTTGCAGAGGTGTTAATTGCCCACTGCACTTTGAATGCTTTCTTGCAACATGTGTTTGTTCCACCTTGTATTTAGCTGTGACATTGATTACCATTCCCAGACCTGAAGAAGAGCTCCGTGGAGCTGAAAAGCTCCAGAAGTCAAGCCTATAAAATATATTTCCTCCCTCACTTTGTCTCTCTTATATGATCTCAATACAGTTACCGTTGTCAACTAAATGTATAAGCTCTTAAAAACCTATATTAAGTTTGTCTGGCAAAACCTAGTTTCCATAAAACCATGCTGACTGGAACCATTTATGGGCCATCTTTTAATCTGTCGTTGGTATCCTCCCGTTTCAGCCTTTCCATCATTTTGGCCAGCATCAGGCTAACAAACTGGGTTTGCCTCTTAAATTCAATGCACAGTCAACCTGTGGAAGTCATTGCCAGGGGATGTTGTGAAAGCCAAGATTGTAACAGGGTTTAAAAAAGAAATAGACAAGTTCATGGAGGATAGGTTCAACAATGGCTATTAGCCAAGATGGTCAGGGATGCAACCCCATACTTTGGGTGTCCCTAGCCTCTGTTTGCCAGAACCTGGGAGTGGACGAGAGAGGATGGATCACTCAATGATTGCCCTGTTCTGTTCATTCCCTCTGAAGCACCTGGCATTGGCCACTTTCATAAGGCAGGATACTGGGCTAGATGGACCATTGGTCTGACCCAGTAGAGCCGTTCTTATGTACTTAACTATTGGTACATTTGGGTTTTTTGTTTGTTTTGTTTTTTCTCATTTTCCCCATTCCTCTGGGCATTCCCCAGCGTAACCAGATTCAATAAAAAATCAAACCAAACATCAATCCCTCAAGAATTTCTTAACCAATTCTTTTACAACTATTTGATAAAAGTAACATAGTTCTGCAGAGTTAAGAATATTTAACTTCAGCAGTCTCTAAAACCCTGTCTCGTTTCTGCCTGTAAAAAGACAATCTGCTCCCAACTACACCAGTTTAGATCTGTAATATGACCTCACTTATTTCCTAATACTCAATGCATGAGATCTCACCCCTTTTGCCACATTGAACAATAAAGCAATACTTACATGAAGTACTTAATGTACCAAGGATGGGGAGGCTGCTGGAAGGACTCCAGGTCAAGCATAGAAATAACCTGAGAGAGGATCCCACCTATAATGTGGTCTCCCTGCCTATAATAGTCCGAGTGAGTTGGAAAGAGTTTCTTCATTAAGCACATGGGCATTCGGATCTTGCCGATGGCCCAAGGCAGCAGCAGCAGCAGCAGCAGCAGCAGAAAGATGCGAAAAATCATTGTGAGACTCACAAAAATGTCAGGCCAAGTTAAAGCTAAAATGCTGAGTTCTCTGCACTCTCCCCTGTTACAGTGTTAGCTGTGACATCAGCCTTATTAGAAACAAACACACACTGTAAGCACCGTACCTATCTAAATCTGCAGGCCCACAGATTCCAGCCTCAGCTTTAAATCTAAGGGGAAACATTAAAGCATCAACATGAGGCTATGACAGTGACAGAGCCCTGCCTGACCCTAGCCCAGACCTGAACACTGAGTGGCCCAGGGGTGTATTTGTAGTGGTCTTCAGCGATGGGTGCAAGGCATTCCCAGCTCTTGCATTAGACTCTGGTGTTTGTGTTATTGATTTTCTGTGTGGCCTCTGGACTCCACCAGGCCTGGGCAAGGAGGGGAATCGATCATAGTAATTTGCTAATTACAGGGTGGATAATCACCTCCCCAAAGGTCTGTGTCTCAGCACACAGTGACTCAGCTGGAGAAAACATGCTGGGGAGACCTCAGGGGCACTGCTCTCCGGCCCTCAGAGGGGGAGAGGTGCAACTAGGCTGACCCATAGTGAGGAACTGCTCACAGGAGATCCAGGGCCAATTGACTCCTTTTGACAGGAGCCTTTTGTGTCTATTCAGAGAGGTCAGATTGGATCAGTGCTCTGGCCACCTCGGTCTCCCCACATATCACTGTGCTGTACCTCAGAGCTTCCTAGCAGGGAGAGAGCCCACAGCCCCCTTTTCCAACAGCCAAGGCCTGGCTACTGGGGCTAACACGGGGTTTCCATCAGCTTGTGGGGCCTGTGGCACAAGGACAGGGAGCTCTGATCCCACGAGCAGGACACACACAAATTTAGCTGGTCTGTTACAATATCAGACATTAGGCTTTCAAAGAGACACCCTCAGGGCAAACTGGGTCCCAAATTTAGTTTTGTTTTGGTTTTTTGTTTGTTTTTTCCCTGAAGCAACCTCAATAGAAATAGCTCTAGGATTTTTACTTCTCAGTGGTGGGGCCACAGGGCCACATTTTCAACATATTTAGGTACCTAACAGAGCAAATATGTGCTTAGTGAGATTTTCAGAAGTGCCCAAGTGAAATCAATGAGAGTTAGGCTCTAGCCTGCTTTGGTGGTTTTGAAAATCCCACTAAGCATCTAAACACTTTTAAAAATCTGGCCTATGCCTTTCTTTGGGCACCTAAATACCACTGCAAATCTGGCCTGCGGTTTATTTCTTAAGGAATTGGCTTCCCTTGTGGTTCGGGCAACCTGAAGATTGAAACATCCTGCTGATGGGTCCAGACTAGAAAGTAAAGCAGACCAGGAACAGAGATGAAGCTGGCACATCTGTTTCCAACAGAGACATTTTTATGGGTGGGTGACATGGGCATGTGCCAGGATGCCGTGGCCAGGCGGGTGACGTCAGGGGTGGCTCTAGCAATTTCGCCGCCCCAAGCACGGCGGCACGCCGCGGGGGGCGCCGCGGCTCGGGTGGACCTCCTGCAGACGTGCCTGCGGAGGGTCCGCTGGTCCCACGGCTCCGGTGGAGCATCCGCAGGCATGCCTGCGGGAGGTCCACCGGAGCCGCCTGCCGCCCTCCTGGCGACAGGCAGAGCGCCCCCCGCGGCATGCCGCCTCAAGCACGCGCTTGGCACGCTGGGGTCTGGAGACGGCCTTGGGTGCCGTGGTCAACCTTCCCTCCACACACACAGAGCCAGCCCAAGGCCCCTTTAAACCCCAATCACTGGGGCTGGAGCTGGGTTGGTGCAGGGCTGAGGGCTGGGGCTCCTACTGTGAGCTGGGCTCCAGCTGCTAGTCCCGGCTGGGCTCGGGAGGGAAAGGACTTTCTCTTCCCTTGCATGGCCATTCCCAGAGCAGGGTGGGACCCTCCTCCAGGAACCTCCTCCAGCCACAGGAAGCTCTGCATTCCCCCCATGCTTCCTGTCCCCATCACTCCCCAGTCATGGAGGGATGGGAGTTACCCCCTTGCCCTCGTCTCTACAACCACCATGCATCCGAACTCAAAGAAAGGACACCAAAAGTTCTCCCAGGACACCATTTTCCCTAAGGCCAGCCCTGATTTCCAGTAGACCTGTTCCAAAATAAAAAACAAAAGCAAAAACAACAGTTTGCAAAATTTGAACAACTTCAAAATTGTGTATTTGTTGCTCAGAGTTCAAAAATATATTTCACAAAAATATTTTTGCAAAAAAAAAGGCTCCTTGAAATTGTCTTTTTTATTTCTCTTTTTGATTTCTCCTCCTCCCTTTCCCCTTTTTTGCAATAAAATGAATGATGTAAAGACTTTTTTCAAAGCCATTGGAGCAGAAAAACTGGACCCTCAGTTACTTACCACCCAGCTGTGGGATCTAACCACCAGGCGACAAAACCTCTCACGCTTTTTCCCCCAACCCCCAATGATTTTTTAAATGACCCATCCAAAGTGGAACAGTTTCAACAGGAGAGACTGAGGGACACCCCACCACCACCATCTCCAGATCAGAATATCCCATAGGCCAGTGGTTCTCAACCAGGGGTCTGGGGCCCCCTAGGGGCTGTAAGCAGGTTTCAGACGATTGTCCAAGCATGGTCAGTGTCAGACTCGCTGTGGTCCAGGGCAGAAAGCCGAAGACCCTCCACACTGGGCTGAAGTCCAGGACTCTGAGCCCTGTCCCTTGAGGCTGAAGCCTAAGCCTGAGCAGTGCAGCTTCACGGGGGCCCCTTTGGCATGAGACCTCTGGCAATTGCCCTGCTTGCTACTCCCTAACGCTGGCCCTGGCTTTTATATTCAGAAAACCAGGTGGGCCGTGGAGTTTTATAGCATGTTGGTGGGGCCTCAGAAAAAAAGAAGTTTGAGAACCATTGCCATAGGTCGGTCGTGAGGATACTCAAATGACAAGTAGAAGGTCACTATTCAAATCCTTTCTCCCTGTCAGATGAAGGAGATGCTTGGACCGGGCCACATCCCAGGTAACCACTGGAATAACAGTTATGAAGGAGCCCCTCTCCAACTGCTCTGTTTATGAGTTTGTGTTTGGGTCCGGATCTGGGAGGTGACCTCTGAGCATGAAGATAGGGACACCTGTTTTCCACCAGTCTGTGCATCGCTCTAGACCTCCAGGTGCCTAGAGTGGGGCAGCAGTCAGTGCAAATGTGCACAGCCAGAAACATTGGCGTGTAGGGAACAGCTAGGTGCAAAAATCTAGGCAACAAGCAAATTTAGGCAACAACAGGGTTCAGCAGCAGCCGAGTGGGCTTCCTGTGAATCCCAGTGGGGCCTGCTCCAATCATTCCACTGTCATTAAATGATGATTAAGCAGCATCATTAATTAAATCAAAAATATAATCCCCAGTGGAAACGAGATTGCTCTAATTGGAATTGGGCAGGGCAGAGGAACTTTTTGAAAAGTTACAAAAAAGAATTTAAAGGTTTAGCTGTTCCTGAGGTAGGACCAAGTAAACCTACATCATTCCTGGCTGGCATTTGTCCAAAACCTCCAATGGCATGGATTCCGTAACCTCCACTGGAAGACTATTCCAGCGCTTAACTACCCTGAGAGTTAGAAAGTTTATCCTAATATCTACCCTAAATCTCCCTTGCTGCAGATAAGCCCATTACTAGTTGTTCTGCCTTAAGTGGACATGGAGAACAATTGTTCCCCGTCCTCTTTATAACAGCCCATAACATATTAGAAGACTCTTATCTTCTTAGTCTTAGTCTTTTTCCCTCAAGAGTAAACATGCCCATTTGTTAATCTTTCTTCTCAGGTTTTCCTAAATCTTTATCATTTGTATCGCTCTCCTGTACACTCCCATGATGCCCATTCCATGTCCTCTTGTGGGCTCATGGTCTCCTGGAAGGTGCTTGGATATTGGAGTGAGGAATGTATTATAAGATTCTATATAGAATCCCGTAAACTTCAATAGTATGATTTGCAATACATGATGGAGGAATTTGTGCTATCATTGATATCTTTCTTCATGAGTTATTTTTAATATCAGTGAGGCTGTTATGACATTTGTAAAGGGGAAGAGAGGAATGACAAGGGGAGGCGATCAGGTTTTCAATATTTAAACAAGATTTTTTCATGAAAAATTATGATTTTTTCCCCACCACAATCTTTCAACTGCCTCTGATCAGCAATGTTAATCCATGGTTAGGATCTAAGATGGTTGGGGGGAATTTTCAAAAGTTCCCAAGCAACAGATTCAGGACCAGATTTTTAAAGGTGTCTAACTAGTGCGATTTGTGGAAGCATCAAAAACTCATTGATTTCAATGGACATTAGGCACTTAGATATGTTGGCAAACAGGCCCAAAGGCAGTTAAGGGCTGCTGAAAGTCTCACTAGGTGCCTATCTTCATCTTTAGATGTCTAAATACTTTGCTAATTTACCCCTTAGCCACTTAGCACCAGATTTTAAAGAATCTGAATGACTAAAAATGCAGTGGGTGCATTGTGGGATTATCAGAATTGCCTGAGTGCCTAACTCTCAGTTATTTCATGGAATGCCAGGGTTGGAAGGGACCTCAGGAGATCATCTAGTCCAACCCCCTGCTTAAAGCAGGGCAAACTCCCAAACAATTTTTTTTTATTTTAAAATCCCAGTTTCCTAAATGGTCCCCTCAAGGCTTGAGCTCATAATCCTGAGTTTAGCAGGCCAACACTCAAACCACTGAGCTATCCTTCCCAGCCTCCTACTTTCTATTTCAATGGAAGTTAGCCACTTTAGGCCAGATTTTTAAAGGTATTTAGGCAGCTTGTGGGATTTTCAGAAGGATTTTGTCACCTAAAACCCATGGCGTTTTATGAATACCCACCTGTGCCCAATCTGCAGAGTTTATGAGCCTCAGCTAGAAATCCCTGGCTCTTTCACTCAAACTATGGGCGCTTATGTTTTACATTATGGAGGTCCTTGGTTCAGTCCCTGGAGTGAGCCAAGATGACAGCTGTAACAGATGTCTGGTCAATTTTCAACTATAGAAGGTCCTGCAGGTCCTATAAATTGAAGAACAATAGATATCTGGGGCCCAGTGCCTTAGGCTCCTTTGAAATTCCCAATCCTTAGAAACAGGCTAGGAGTAGCAGGCATTAAAGCAGACAGCAATACTAAGTAGCTCTGTGTACACATGTCCAGTTATTCTTGAGATATAAAAATCAGGCAGGTCTTACAAGCTGATGAACAATCCAGATGAAAGTCTGCTCCTCTGGCAGTAAAGACTGCTCATTGTAGACTCCAGCCACCGACCATTTCATTTCATCACATCACAGTATTTCTTTGGCTATAAATTAGATGCTGGTTGTGTTTGCAAATGGAGTGTCTGTCCACAAACTGACACTGGAAAGGTGTGCAAAGTCTCTGCTGGTTAGGATATGCACTCTTCCTACTTTAAGAAAGTTAAGATCAGATTCTGACCTTTTTCAAAATGCAAGTGTTTAAATGAGGGAAGATTATTTCATTGGTGCCCACAATGCCATTGGGCCTTGATTTCCAAAGAAATTTGCAATCTTTCTTGATTGTGGTGTCATTAAAATCTTCATACAACAGCTAGTTCTTGAGGAACATTTCAGAGAGGTTTGCTTGTTATCCCATGAGGTGACAGTCCCCAGGGGATCTCTGTGATTGAACCTGTCACAACTCGATTAGAAAAGAGGGTATTATAATTAATGCTAATCAACATAGGTTTATGGAATATAGACCCTGTCAAACTAATTAGATATCCTTTTTTGATAAGCTTATAAGTTTGTTGCTAAATGTAATAGTGTTGATGTAACAGACTCTTGTAAGACATCTTTCTTTTTTTCGTGATATTTTGATTTAAAACTTAGTAAGATATTAAATGAACATACCAGACATTAAATGGATTAAAAGATGGCTAACTGATAAGTCTCAAAATATAATTGCAAACAGAGAAGACTTATCAAATGAGTGTACTGCTAGAGGGATGCAGTGGGAATAGATTTTTTGCCTTATACTAGTCAACATTTTTATTAATGATCTGGAAGAAGAAATAAAATCATTCACTGATAAAGTTTGACGAGGACACAAAATTTGAGGAGGTGTTAAACAACGAAGAGGACAGGTCACTGACACAGCATGACCTGGATCACTTGATAAACTGGGAGCAAGCAAACGATATGTGTTTTAATATGACTAAACGTAAGTGTATACATCTAAGAACAAAGAATGCAGGCCACCCTTACAGGATGGGGGACTCTATCCTTGGAAGCAGGGACTTGGGAAAAGATTTGGGGATGATGGTGGAGAATCAGCTGAATGTGAGCTACCAGTGTGATGCTGTGGCCAAAAGGGCTAATGTGACCCTTGGATGCATAAACAGGGGAATCTCAAGCATACAGAGAGAAGTGATTTTACTTCTCTATTTGGCACTGGTGCAACTGCTGCTGAAATCCTGTGCCCAATTCTGATGTCCGCTATTAAGGAAGAATGTTGGTAAATTGGAGAGGGTTCAGGGCAGAGCCATGAGAATGATTAAAGGACAAGAAAACATCAATCGTACTGATAGAATCAGGAAATCAATCTATTTTAAGAAAGAGAAGGTACAGTCTAGAACAGGGGTCAGTAATCTTTGGCACATGGCCCATCAGGGTAATCCACTGGTGAGCCGTGATTGTTTATGTTGACCATCCACAGGCCCCCTGCACCTCCCAGTGCTCTAGAAATACCTACATGGGGAACAAATATTTAACAATTGGTTCTTCAGTCTAGCAGAAAATTGTTGCTCTTGATCCAATGGCTGAAAGTTAAAGATAGGCAAATTCAGACTGCAAATAAGGTGAAATTTTAAACACACACACACACACACACACATATATATATATAACCTTTGGAACAACTTACCAAGGGTTGTGGTGGATTGTCCAACACTGGAATTTTTAACTCAAGATATGATTTTTTTTCTCAAAGATATTCTCTAGGAATTGTTTACAGGAATTCTATGGTGGTGTTATACAGGAGGTCAGATTAGATGATCACAGTGGTCCCTTATGTTCTCAGAGTCTATTAATATGTCAATGACTCTATGATTAGAACCATAATTACAGGCCCGTGACCATGACTCCATAGCAATGTATAGGCCAAGCATGGACTCTTTGTAAAGTAAAGATAAAGAAAAGGCTTCTGTTCCTCTTCAAAATTATTCTGAAGGGTGCCCTGATTTATTACAGATGATATCCTACCTTATCCCATTGATCATCTCTGACATCTAATAGTCCAATCAATAAGCCAAACAGCCCGCATGATTGGGTTTGAAAAAAAAAATTAGACAAAGTGTGTGTCATTGTGATATTCCCCTCTGATGTTATCTAGACCTGCTAGGCCTCTCCAATCCTTGAATCTGGGAGCTCTACCCTGCTCTGCTGTGAGAACCCCCACTCCTGGGTGTTCACACACAGCCTCTGGAATGTAGGCTGCTTCCAGTTACTTATCAAGGGTTGTGGGGGATTCTCCAATATGGAAAATTTTTAATTTGAGATTTTATATTTTTTTCTGAAAGAGCTGTGCTGCAAATTATTTAGGGGAAGTTATCTGACCTATGCTTTACAGGAGGTCAGACTACATGATCACAATGGTCCCTTCTGGCCTTGAAATCTTTTAATCTGTCTATAAATCTGTTATTAGAAGCATAATGACAGCCTGTGACCATGATTCACAGCAATGTGTGAGCCAAGCATGGACTCTTTGTAAAGTAGGGATGAAGAAAACACTTCTGTACTAATTCAAAATGATTCTGAATGGTACTCCAATTTATTGTAGCCCTTATTAGAGATGAAACCTTTTAAGAGGTTTCAGAGTAGCAGCCGTGTTAGTCTGTATCCGCAAAAAGAACAGGAGTACTTTTGGCACCTTAGAGACTAACAAATTTATTTGAGCATAAGCTTTTGTGGGCCACAGCCCCACTTCATCGGATGCATGTAGTGGAAAATAAAGTAGGAAGATATATATATATATAGAGATAGATAGATAGATATAGATATACACAAATAACACGAAACAATGGGTGTTACCATACACACTCTAACGAGAGTGATCAGACAAGGTGAGCTATTATCAGCAGGAGAGAAAAAGAACTATTTGTAGTGGTAATAAAAATGGCCCATTTCCAGCAAACTGGGTGGGGGTGGGGAATAAGCATGGGGAAATAGTTTTACTTTGTGTAATGACCCATCCACTCCCAGTCTTTATTCAAGCCTAGTTTGATGGTGTCCAATTTGCAAATTAATTCCAATCAGCAGTCTCTTGTTGAAGTCTGTTTTTGAAGTTTTTTTGTTGTAATATTGCGACTTTTAGGTCTGTAATTGAGTGGCCAGGGAAATTGAAGTGTTCTCCAACTGTTTTTTGGATGTTATAATTCTTGATGTCTGATTTGTGTCCATTTATTCTTCTACGTAGAGACTGCCAATGTACATGGCAGAGGGGCATTGCTGGCACATTGGTAGATGTGCAGGTGAACAAGCCCCTGATGGCGTGGCTGATGTGATTAAGTCCTATGATGGTATCTCCTGAATAGATATGTGGACAGAGTTGGCAACGGGCTTTGTATCAAGGATAGGTTCCTGGGTTAGTGTTTTTGTTGTGTAGTATGTGGTTGCTAGTGATTATTTGCTTCAGGTTTGGGGGTTGTCCATAAGCAAGGACTGGCCTGTCTCCCAGGATCTGTGAGAGTGATGGATCATCCTTCAGGATAGATTGTAGATCCTTCATAATGCACTGGAGAGGTTTTAATTGGGGGCTGAAGGTGATGGCTAGTGGTGTTCTGTTACTTTCTTTGTTGGGCCTGTCCTGTAGTAAGTGACTTCTGGGTACTATTCTGGCTCTGTGAATCTGTTTCTTCACTTCCCCAGGTGGATACTGTCGTTGTAAGAACACTTGATAGAGATCTTGTAGGTGTTTGTCTCTGTCTGAGGGGTTGGAGCAAATGTGATTGTATTGTAGAGCTTGGCTGTAGACAATGGATCACGTGGTGTGGTCTGGATGAAAGCTGGAGGCATGTAGGTAAGTATAGTGGTCAGTAGGTTTCCTGTAAAGGGTGGTGTTTATGTGGCCATCATTTATTAGTACTGTAGTGTCCAGGAAGTGGATCTCTTGTGTTGACTGGTCCAGGTTGAGGTCAATGGTGGGATGGAAATTGTTGAAATAATGATTGAATTCCTCAAGGGCTTCTTTTCCATAGGTCCAGATGATGAAGATGTCATCAATGTAGTGCAAGTAGAGTAGGGGTGTTAGGGGATGAGAGCTGAGGAAGCGTTGTTCTAAGTCAGCCATAAAAATGTTGGCATAGTGTGGGGCCATGCGGGTACCCATACCTTTTAAGAGTGATCAGCTGTGACATCAATAAGTCAAACAGACAGTATGATCCAGGGGACCGTCGGGGGACTTAGGTTTCAAAGAAAATAGTAAAGAAAGTCTGTCATTTTTTACTAAAGATCCATTTTGCTTAGGAGAAACATGAGGCCTATTATAAGAGGCCTGTATGAGGCCTAAGACCTGAACTAAAGTAGCAATCAGGCCCTGCTCATATAAAGAAAAGTTAGCAAAAGTGAGACTGTGAAGAGAAGTCAGGCCCTGATATAAAACATGCCTGCTTGCAAGTTGACAGAACCTGGCAAGAACAGGGCTGGTATTGCAAAAACACACACATTCCTAAGAAGTGTGAAGCACAGGACACTCACACAAACACATTGCAGAAGGTTGGTACCAGAATACCCTGAAACCAAGGATGGTATAGGCACACTCCCCAAAGAAAACAGGAACACACTGACCCCTCCTAAAGATAAGGTCAGGATGACAGCGTGATTTTTTGATTGAACCAACATGTAAAAGGCAAAGGGTGGTAACTACCTAGCTCAGAGGGGCAATACATAACTTGTTTCTATCAGTGTATAATAGGAGGGTGACAGAGGGTATGTCTCTGTCCAGCCGAGCGGTGAAAGAAAGGTCCCACCATTCACTGAGCTGAGTCCGTTGTAATGGTCATACATGTCTTAGTATCCCCGCAGCGTCTGCCAGGTGCTATTACCATGCTTCCTTGACAATAAACCTGGCTGAGTGCCTTTCCTATGGAACCAAATCTGTGTTCTTTTGGCCAGTTTGATCGAAGTCTGCTGTATAGTGCAGCACACTGAAAGAACACACATGCAGCCAACAACTGACTACAGACACAATGGATTTCCATAAGTATGTTGACACTATAACTATGGATGACATTTATGGCCCTAATATAAGAACTTATCTGCTTCTCTTTAAGCATGTGAGTGGTCCAGAGAAGTCCAGGAGATGACTCATACACTGAGTCAAGCATGTCCTTAAGTGCTTGGATGTAATGGCGTCTATACAAGTTAAAATATTTCCCTCTTTATCACTGCCACCCTTGAAAAAAACTCTGTCTGATCTAAAACTCAGGATGGGTTTTCTTTCCTACATAGGATTATTCTGTAAACCAGATTTGGCTCTCATGAACATCTCAACAGCTGCACTATCTTAAGGCTTTGCATACAGTAACACCGATGTAGCTCCATTGAATCCCTAACTGTTATGCAACAGAGCCAAATCAGTGGAGCTTTGCTGGGTTGCTCTATTGATTTTGAGGGTGTTGTGTGAATTTACACCAGTTGGCAATCTGGCCTGTTGACTTTGATGGAATGAAGCAGATTGACATCAACTTAACATCTGTCCTATTGACTTCACAGGACTAATGGAGAAGTAAGACAATATTCAGTGTTATCAGAAGTTGGCCTATCCACTGTATTAGTGAAGATGTTGGAGGCCTTTACTATGGACAATCAGCTCTGATCATTCTATGTGGACTAAGTATCATTGATAGTAGAAGAAGTCTAAGGGTGACATCCAGGCCACATTGAAGCCAAGGTCAACCTTCCTGCTGAATCCCATGAATGGGACCAGGACTTTCCCCTAAGAATTTATTTACTCAATATGACTGATGAATACAGAATCTCTCTCTACTGGTAGCACTGTGTTCAGAAAGAAATACCTTGGTGATAACAATGTTTTCTCCTGGGAAATTCAGATCCTGACATCAAGAGGAATTTTGTCAACTTAATCTAGATACTTGATTTGTGTTGATTGAGATAACTGCCATTTTCCTTCTCCTTGGAGGCCTTATTTGAGAGTGAACTCTTGCCCAGATTCACAAGGGATGGACGATCTCCCTACAGAAGGCTACTATATATGAAGAATAATTATCTTCAGTAACTCATAACTCACTCGGAGCCTGTATTGAAACTCCAGCTTTGTTCATTGTATTGGAAGATTGAATGAGAGGTAAGAATATTCCTCTTGCTTGCTTGCTCAAAATCCTAAATGGAATTTTCTGACTCTTTTAGGCTGGTATTTCAAATTTTCTAAGACAGTTTGGCATCAACACCCAGTGAAATCTGATGAGAATTGAGTGATTAATTCCTTTTTACTCTTTTCAAAATTGAGCTGAATTTCATTCATGTGGTTTGTTGTATTTTTTTCGGTTTGGCTAAATATGCTTTGAAGGAATACTCATTTCCACCACTGTTTTTATTAATCTTAGACCATATTTTGATGTGAATTTGACCAATACAAATCTAATGTAAATTCACATACATCAGTGGAGTTCCTGTAATTGTAGCTGTCTAAAGTCAATGGAGATATAATGTTGTAACATTAATAGAAACAGTGGAAGATTCCCCACCTATTGTCTGTGCCCTGAAAAATCTGCAATCACATTGGAAATGTGATGCAAAGGGTGACAATTTCTTTAAAAATTATTCTAATATGAAATAAGATCAATTAGTTTAATATGATCTCGTGATAAGTTTGATTTGTTTACCCTGATGGTCTTCTCATTTTCATAATTTCTGCAGTTCAATAAATCCCCTTCAAAGGAGATATTCCTGATTTCCTACAGTAGAAGCAAGAGGAAAATCAGCAGAAGCCATAAAACAGTAATAAGATTAGAGAAGTCTGAAGACAGTAAAGGGAGACCTAATTGTAATACAATATAGAGTACTTGTCAAATCATGTGAATGATACTCCTAATAATGAGGCAACATATTGCCATGTGGCTTATCATAAAAGTCAAATTTTGGAGGTACGATTCCCCTCTCATTAACGCTAGTTGTATAACAGAGAAATCCAGTGAGTGGGGAATCATCCATATTCACTGCAATGGAGCTCTTTCTGATTTACACAAGGGCCCCTTAAAGGCGATTCCAGTCCACTTTTAGTGCACCTTGATTATTATATTTTGTATTAGATGTGTGGTATAAGTCACACACACTAACAGCATCCTATATTGCAACAGATCGATTTTGATAAATTCATTTAGAAAGTAGAATCTTAGTTAATAATATTACTGGTGTATGAATGATGTTTAAGATTATATTATGAACTCCTAACTCATGCCATTGATAGAAACATTCCCAATGACTTTGCACACCTCTGTTTGAGAACATCAACAGTGTTATTTTTCCCTCCTTGAATGAAATAGCAGGAGAATGTAGATTTAGAAGCTGAGATAGATTATTATGCTAACATATTTTAATATAGCTAAATTTGTTCATGTTGTGTGAAATGTCTAAAGTAAAACAAGATTTCTATCTGTCTCTCTCTCAGTCATTCTAGATGTTTCAGTCAACATATTGCCGTAATTTCTGATACAACACCAGAGAGCAACTTTAATCTTTGTTCCTACAGAAGGTACATTCATGCAATGGATCCCAGTAACCGCACCAGGGTGACCGAGTTCATCATGCTGGGCCTCTTTGACCATCCTCACCACCAGGGCTTGTTTTTTGCACTATTCCTATGCATTTATATAGTTGTCATCATGGGCAATTCCCTGATCATTGTGGCTATTGTCCTCCACCCACCTCTCCACACCCCCATGTACTTCCTCATTGCCAATTTGGCCATAGTTGACACTCTGTGCACTTCCTCAGTTCTGCCCAAAATGCTGGAAAACCTGATGCAAGAGAAGAAAACCATCTCCTTTGATGGCTGCATGATCCAGCTCTTTTTCTTCACTTTCTCAGCTGGGACAGAGCTTGTGCTCCTCACTATCATGTCATATGACCGGTATGTAGCCATCTGTCACCCCTTGCGCTATGTCAACCTGATGAGCAGGAGAATTACTATCAGTTTAGCAGCTGGTGTCTGGGCTCTGGGTGTTGTCAATTCATTGGTGAACACATTGCTCATGCTGCGCTTAGATTTTTGTGGACCCAACCTCATCCAGCACTTCTTTTGCGAATTCCCAACAACGCTGGCACTTTCCTGCAGCTCCACCTACCTCAACGAAATTATGGTCTACATGGCAGACATTTGCCTGGCCATGGGGAACTTCCTGCTGACTCTCATATCCTATAGCTTCATCATTATCACTATCCTGAAAATCCAGAGCTCCAAAGGGAAGCAGAAAGCCTTCTCCACCTGTTCCTCCCACCTGCTTGTGGTCACCTTGTTCTACTCCTCTATCTTCTACACCTACATCCGGCCAACCTCCAGTAACACTCTGGATAACAACAGGATGGCAGCCATAATGTATACGCTAGTGACTCCCACCCTGAACCCTCTCATCTACAGTCTGCGCAATAAGGAGGTCAAAGTGGCTGTCCTGAAAATATTTCCTTTCATCACAAAATAGGACCATAAAAAGAAGACCATAACAGGATTAAAAAAAGAACTAGATACATTCATGGAGGATTGGTCCATCAGTGGCTATTAGCCAGGATGGGCAGGAATGGTGTCCCTAGCCTCTGTTTGCCAGAAGCTGGGAATGAGAGACAGGGGATGGATCACTTGATGATTACCTGTTCTGTTCATTCCCTCTCAGGCACCTGGCACTGGCCACTGTCGGAAGACAGGATATTGGGCTAGATGGACCTTTGGTCTGTCCCAGTATGGCTGTTCTCATGTTCTAAAATAGGAATTTTTCACAGAGTTAACCTGATTCTTACCTCCATTGCTCCTTCTAAGCCAGGTCCACAGTTGGTGTAAATTGGGACAGATCTATGGACATCAATAGAAATAAATTTAAGTTACGTTACATTAAATTCAATGGAACTACTACATTTTACAGTTGCAGGAATGCATCACATTGACACTGCTGATTTACCCATCTGGGGATCAGACCCCATTGACAGCAGATGTGACATGTTGAGTTATGCTAGCTGGACTATGATACATTGGGTCAGAATTTTAAAGATATTTAGGTACCTAGTGGGATTTTTGAAATCACCTATGCAACTAAAACTCATTGGTTTCAATGGATGTTAAATGTCCTGATGCTTTTGAAAATCACACTAGATGCTTCAATATACAGAGAAAACTGGCCCATTGTTCATCAAGTTAGTTTGTATGCAGTATCACTGAATCAGAATATTCTGTTCTATTCCTCAGTGAGTAAGTAGGATAGCAAAATAAAACTGACTTTCTCTCTCTTCTCTAATTTCTTGTGAGACATAAAAACCCACAAAATTTTCAATCACATATCTGTTGAGATCTACAGATTTCCTGGCCATATGTCATAGATTCAGGTAAGAGATTTTAATACAATAATTTTTATCGAATTCAGTTTTATCTAACTAAAGATTCACTTTCAAAATGAGAAATTTGATTTTTTCCCCAAAAAGACCTGTTGTGTTGACAAGGCAATGTCTCAATCCCAGTAATAAATAAGATATTAATGAAAACGTTATTCACGCTTACAATAATATACAATTCAATGAGGTCAAGGGTTTCATGCTCAGTTATTGCTGTTTACTCCTATGCTAATCACCATCATTACATATCTTTTTAACCCTTTATAGAATTTTGAGAAAAAAGAAACATGCAAACAAAAACAGTTCAGGTATATTTAAAATAATTTTTTAAATAAGGATTTCATTGCTACAATATCCCTTACTCCCTTTCCTTTTAGCTGTATAGAATCTTTCATATGGAAATCTTCTGCTTATGGAAGGGAGTTAAATGGTATTAAAGATGGTCTTAGCTGTCCTTTTTTGGGGAGAAAAGAGAAAACATTAAGTTTGATGCTCTTGAGCTGTTTTTGTTCTTGTTGAAGTCCGATCCTAAAACAGGGGCAACACACATCAAAGGAGAGAGAAAAGGTCAGCAAAGATAGAGAATGTAGCTTCTGTCTCTTTTGCTGACTCACACTTGCAACCTCATGCTAACGCAGTGGTTCTTAACCTTTACTGCAGCCTGCACCCCTTTGGCTCTCAAAATATGTTTTCACACCCCTTATCAAAAATCATTGAAGGAGGTCAGTTCTTTAAATCTAGTTATATTTTTTGTTTGTATATTACAGTAATCGTTAAAAAATGTATAATGTTAATAAATACATAGGTTTGATGAAACAAAGTAGTTGTACTTATGTGCCTGTGCTTAATTTGTGTTTTCAATTATTTACCTTCTAAAAAATCTGGTGTGTCTCACCCCACCAGAAAGGACATCTTGCACCCCCAAAGGGTGTGGGAACCCCAGGTTAAGAACAACTGCGCTAGAGAATCAATGGGAACGGACATCTGAATACTCTAGGGGCTTGGAAAATCTCCACCTGTATAAATTAGATTAGACAAACACAGACCTGCATGAATTGCTCTTTGTAGTGAGAAAATTTGTCTCTTTCAGAAACAGAAGCTGGTCCAATAAAAGTTATTAACTCACAAGCCTTGTCTCTCAATTATAAACACTGGCAGAGACTTGACTGGGAGTTTGACAGAATAGGAACTGAGTAAGAATATCAGGATTTATTCCACTGACCTCAGCATGAATATTTCCCAAGTAACAATAAACACTAAGGTCGGGGCTTTCAAAGGAGGCTAAGGGAGTTAGGCACTCTGCTCCTAATTACCAATTGGTTTCAAGCACCTAATTCCCTTCCTTAGGGTCATTTGAAAATCCTAACCTAAGTAAGCACTCCATAAATAATCAATAATAAAAGTAAATGTTGAGTAAGAACTGAGTAAACACCCAATAAGAACTGAACAAACCGTAAGAATATGTAGTAGGTGAGTAAACATGGAGTTAGAGCTGAATAAAAACAGAGCAAGGTGAATAAACGGAGTAAACACTGAATGACCACTGAGGAAGGACAGAGTAGCCACTGAATAGGGTCCACTGGATATAGATGAATAAGTAGCATGCTTCCCGCGCAACTGAAAATAAGGAATAATAAGAAATAGAGTTTTGCATGTCTATGTTTTTCTGGTTTTTAATTATTTTTTCCACACACTCCCATGTCCTTACTTAAGTTCTGCTAAGCTCTTTTTCTCAATTATTGTTTTGGCAGTGAGGAAAGCAGACTGTGGAGATGAGACAGAAAAACCACACCTCCCACACTGAATTCATCTTCTTGTGTAACCAGCACACCTCCTGGGTGTGGTACTTTGTCCACTCTAGTGGCACTGAGCCACTTAAAGATTAATGAGTCTTCTACAGTTTTAGCTAAGTGCTATGTGGCTTTTAGGTCATGCAGTAGAGGCTCAGGCATTTAGCTCCAGAGGTCCCAGAAGAAACCCCACTTGTAAAGTCTACAGAACCCAGTTGTTGGTGGGCAGGATCAAATCTGGGACCTCTGGAGCTAACTGCATGAGCCTCTACTGCTAAAAGCCACATGGTGTTTAGCTAAATCAGTAGCAAATTTATTAATCTCTAAGGGTATGTCTACACTACGGGATTATTCCAATTTTACAGAATTCGATTTTGGGCAACTGATTGTATAAAGTCGAGTGCACGTGGCCACACTAAGCACATTAATTCAGCGGTGTGCGTCCATGTACCGAGGCTAGCGTCGACTTCCAGAGCATTGCACTGTGGGTAACTATCCCATAGCTATCCCATAGTTCCTGCTTCTCCCCCACCCATTGGAATTCTGGATTGAGATCCCAATGCCTGATGGGGCAAAAAACATTGCTGCTGGTGGCTCTGGGTACAGCCTCACCCCTTTCTCCATGAAAGCAGACAACCATTTCGCGCTTTTTTCCTGGATGAACTGTGCAGACACCATACCACAGCAAGCATGGACCCACTCAACTCAAGACAGCAGTCATGAACTTTGTAAACACCTCGTGCATTCTCGTGCAGTCTATGCTGAACCAGGACCTGAAAAACCAGGGGAGGAGGAGGCGGCTACGGCAGCACGGCGACGAGAGTGATGAGGACATGGACACAGAATTCTCTCAAAACACAGGCCCTGGCACTTTGGAGATCATGCTGGTAATGACGCAGGTTCTAGCCGTGGAACGCCAATTTTGGGCCTGGGAAACAAGCACAGACTGGTGGGACCGCATAATGTTGCAGGTGTGGGACGATTCCCAGTGATTGTGAAACTTTCGCATGCAGAAGGGCACTTTCATGGAACTTTGTGACTTGCTTTCCCCTGCCCTGAAGCACCAGAATACCAAGATGAGAGCAGCCCTCACAGTGGAGAAGTGAATGGCGATAGTCCTCTGGAAGCTTGCAACACCAGACAGCTACCAGTCAGTCGGGAATCAATTTGGAGTGGGCAAATCTGCTGTGGGGGCTGTTATGATGCAAGTAGCCAAAGCAATCACTGAGCTGCGGCTATCAAGGGTAGTGACTCCGGGAAATGTGCAGGTCATAGTGGATGGCTTTGCTGCAATGGGATTCCCTAACTGTGGTGGGGCGATAGATGGAACCCATATCCCTATCTTGGCACCGGAGCACCAGGCCACCCAGTACGTAAACCGCAAGGGGTACTTTTCAATGGTGCTGCAAGCACTGGTGGATCACAAGGGGCATTTCACCAACATTAATGTGGGATGGCCGGGAAGGGTTCATGACGCTCGCGTCTTCAGGAACACTACTCTGTTTAAACGGCTGCAGCAAGGGATTTACTTCCCAGACCAGAAAATAACAGTTGGGGATGTTGAAATGCCTATAGTTATTCTTGGGGACCCAGCCTACCCCTTGATGCCATGGCTCATGAAGCCATACACAGGCAGCCTGGACAGTAGTCAGGAGCTGTTCAACTACAGGCTGAGCAAGTGCAGAATGGTGGTAGAATGTGTATTTGGACATTTAAAGGGACGCTGGCGCACGTTACTGACTCGCTCAGACCTCAACCAAAGCAATATAGCCATTGTTATTGCTGCTTGCTGTGTGCTCCACAATCTCTGTGAGAGTAAGGGGGAGACGTTTCTGGTGGGGTGGGAGGCTGAGGCAAATCACCTGGCCAATGATTACACGCAGCCAGACACCAGGGCGATTATAAGAGCACACCAGGAAGCGCTGTGCAGCAGAGAAGCTTTGAAAACCAGTTTCATCACGGGCCAGACTACGGTGTGACTGTTGTGTTTGTTTCTCCATGATGAAAACCCGCCCCCTTGATTGACCCATTCCCTGTAAGCAACTCACCCTCCACCTTCGATCACAGCTTGCTTTCTAATGAAATAAAGTCACTATAGTTTAAAAATCATGTATTCTTTATTAACTGATTATAAAAAGAGGGAGAGAACTGACAAGGTAGCCTGGGTGGGGTTTGGGAGGAGGATAGGAGGGAAAGAAAAGGCCACTTCAGAAGTTTAAAATACTGACAACCTTTTGCTTGGGCTGTCCACTGGGGTGGAGTGGGCAGGTGCACGAGCCTCCCCCCCCCCCCCGTTCTTACACGTCTGGGTGAGGAGGTTATGGAACTTGGGGAGGTGGGAGGGTGGTTATACAGGGGCTGCAGCAGCACTCTGTGATCCTGCTGCTGTTGCTGAAGCTCCACCAGACGCCAAAGCATGTCAGTTTGATCACGCAGCAGCCCCAGCGTTGCATCCCGCCACCAATGATCTTCCTGCCGCCACCTCTCATCTTGAGCGTCTTCCTGTCCGCACGTTTGTCCCTCCTGTCCTCATGTTGGTCCCTCCTGTCCTCAGTTCATCAGCATCTTTCCTGTATTTGATACTGCGTCCTTCCACTCATTCAGATGAGCTCTTTCATTGCGGGTCGATTCCATGATTTCAGAGAACATTTTGTCTCGCGTCCTTTTTTTCTGCCGCCTCATCTGATATAGCTTTCGGGATGGAGGAGGGAGGCTTGAAAAATTTGCAGCTCTGGGAGGGAGGGAAAAAAAGGCAGAGAAGTATTTGAAAAGATACATTTCACAGAACAATGCTTATACTCTTTCACAGAGAAGAACACTATTCACATTACATAGCACATGTGATTTCAGTACAAAGTCACATTTTGCATCTTAATATTGAGTGCCTGTGCCTTTGCTGTTAGAGATCACAGACGCAGGACAGGGCAGCAGAATTTGGCTTGCATGTGGGCACATAAGCCACTGTCTTTTGATTTCTGTAACCTTCATAAAACCAGCGCCTTGCTTTCCCACATACCAAGCAAAGCCCGTTGAGTGCTGCGGCTTTCCTGTTAACCTGCAGCAGCAGAAACCAAACTAACCCTGCCCCCCCACATCCAATTCTCTGGGATGATCACTTTACCCCTACCCCCACCACGTGGCTGGTATCAGGGAAGATCCCTGCTAGACAAATGCGAAAAGCTCAGCATCAATCCCCACGCCCTGCTTCGCTAACTGCAGGGAAGGATTTCTTTTCAGCCACAGACAAACATCCCAGTAGGAACGGCCACCTCTGTCCCCTTAATTAAATTCCCGTATTTCAACCAGGTTACCATGAACGATATCACTCTCCTGAGGATAACACAGCGAGATAACGAACAGATGTTGCTTGAATGCCAGCAAACACCGGGACCATACGCTGCCAGGCTTTGTCATGCAATGATACCAGATTACTTGCTACTAGCATGGCGTGGTCAAGTGTCCTACCATGGAGGACGGAATAAGGCTGCACTGCCCAGAAACCTTCTGGAAAGGCTTCTGGAGTACCTCCTTGGAATCCACGGTCAGGGGTGGGGTAGTGGTGGCGGACCCCCCTAGAATTGCATGCAGCTCAGCATAGTAGCAGCATGTCTGCGGTTCTGCCCTGGATCTTCCGTTTGCTTCTTTGGTTTTCTGGTAGGCTTGTCTGAGATCCTTTACTTTCACGTGGCACTGTAGTGAGTCCCTATTGTGGCCTCTCTCCATCATGCCCTTGGAGATTTTTTCAAATGTTTTGGCATTTCGTCTTTTGGAACGTAGTTCTGCTAGCACGGAATCCTCTCCCCATATAGCAGTCAGATCCAGTACCTTCTGTACAGTCCATGCTGGTGTTCTTTTTCGATTCTCGGACTGCATGGTTACCTATGCTGATGAGCTCTGCGTGGTCACCTGTGCTCTCCACGCTGGGCAAACAGGAAATGAAATTCAAAAGTTCATGGTGCTTTTCCTGTCTACCTGGCCAGTGCATCCGAGTTCAGATTGCTGTCCAGAGCGGTCATAATGGCGCACTGAGGGATAGCTCCCGGAGGCCAATACCATCGAATTGCGGCCACACTAACCCTAATTTGAAATGGCAATACTGATTTCAGTGCTACTCCCCTCGTCAGGGAGGAGTACAGATATCAATATTAAGAGCCCTTTATATTGAAGTAAAGGGCTTCATTGTGTGGACGGGTGCAGGGTTAATTCGGTTTAACGCTGCTAAATTCGAGATAAACTCGTAGTGTAGACCAGGCCTAAGTGCCATTAGCGGGGACAAAGCACCACACCCAGGAGGTGTGTGGGTTGCACTTGGGCTTCCTAGAGCTCCTGGATCACTGCAATGGCCTACGACCACTATTTAGCCATCTGCCATCCACTGGGTTACCCAGCTTTCAAAAATCATAGAGCCCTCAATATGCTAAGCCTGGGCTTCTGGGTCATTGGCTTCCTGTCTTCATTCCAGTCCATGGCCAAGATTTCCAGGCTGCAGTTCTGTAGTGCTAACACCATCCGGCACTTCTTCTGTGACCTCTTGTACCTCCTGAAGCTGTCGTGCATGGATAACCTCTGAAATCACGACACTGGACTTCGTGGCAGCACGGCCCATTCTTGCGATGTCCCTGCTGGTGAGAGGAACCTCAGTTTTCTGCATCTTCTTTTGGTGGTCAAGATCCCACCTGCAGCTGGAAAGCATAAATCTTTTTCCACCTTCCCCTCCCAACTGGTGGTGGTCCCCATCTCTTATGACACTTCCATCTGCATTTTCCCCTGCCTCAGGGCCACTGGCACCTTCCTCCTCCACAAGCTGGTGTCTGTTCTGTACATGGCCCCATTCCTGAACCCCATCAGCTAGAGCCTGAGGAACAGGGAAGAGAGGGAGATCCTGGGCAAAGGCAGCTCCTGGGTCTTCAGGGTCAGAGCCAAATGGGGATAAAGTCATAGTTGTTAAAGCCACAAAGGACCACAAGATTTTGTCTGACCTCCTATAGATCACAGGCCACCAACACCACCCAGCACCCGCACACTAAACCCCGCTACCAAATTTCGACCAAAGTATCACCCACGGGAAATAGACCAAACTTGGGTGTAATCAATATAAATGAGACTCAGCGTAGAGGCTGCCAGATGTCTTTGAAGCCTCTGGTGCTTGCTGATGCTGGAGACAGCCTAAGCTTGACAATCCCAGTGCTTGGCGATCCAGGGTCCTACAAGCAGGTTGGGGACTGGTACAGCACAGCATTGTAGCAAGAGTGTAAGCCTCTTAAGGCAGAGACCATCTTTTTGTACAGTGCCTGGGATCCTGGTCTATGGCTGGGTGCTCCAGGGATACAAATAAATACACAGTAATACAGCTCCCCTCAGTGGAGTCAGTACAAGTCCCAACTCCTACTGACTGCACTACCAGATCTGCCACCCCACTTCTCTACTGCAGACCAGAATTGGAATCTTGCATCAGTCCAGGGCCGACAAGAGGGGGTGGGGAGCCGGTACAAATTACTGGGGCCCAGGGGTCCGGAAGGGGGCCCAGGGCTTGACTATGTTGCATATGTTTTTATCTTTCTCGGATATGCATATGTTTTCACCGAGGCCTGAATCTGCTCTCAGTGGCCCTGCATCAGTCTTGCAGGCTTTTAATTGCTCAGATAAAATGGACCCTGGATTCAAGAATTCCCTGGGATGGTGCTTTCCTTTAGCCAAACTCAAATCTGCTGGATGAGGTTTGGTGAATAGTAAAATGTAAATGTGTCCTCTTAGGAGTAACCCGGAATGCTCTGTCACTAACAACAGTTTAACATACTTGTAAACTCAATTGAGGCAATGTTGCCTAGCTGAGAGTGCTGTGGATGGGGACTAAAGAGACCTGGGCTCTGTTCCTGCTGGGTGGCCCTGAGCAAGTCACTTTCCTGTTATGTGCCTCAGTTTCCCCATGGGTACAAGCGGGATCATGATAAAGCACTTGGAGATCTATTGGAGAAAATGCTAACTAAGAGCAAGAGGTTTTTATTTATTACCTTTGATTTACAATTTTGTAAGTATGAAGAGATTCAGTTCTACTGACCAGAGCAGAGTTAATCCTGATTTACACATAGAAATGAGAGAAGAATCAGACTAATATTTTAACTTTCCAAAGTTTAGCATCCATGTACTTAAATGTGTTCACTAAGAAATAACGCACACATAAAACAGTAATTGAATTTATTTTTAAATAATAGACTAATTCTTTTTATAAAAAATGTCTCTTTAGATGGGATTTGCAAAAGTGCATAAAAGAGTTAGGCACCCAAATTCTATTGGCTACCAGTGGGATTTGGGAACCAAACACCTTCAGTTCTTTTGAAAATCTGACCTCAGCATCAAATCACCCTGTGAAGGGGACAAATATTGTTTTCCTCATCTGCAAAATGTGACTACTGAGACATGAGCTGGTTCAATGCCAGATCTGAGAATAAATCCCACTTTGACTTATCACCAGACATTCACCCAATCCATAGTTGGAATAGGGACCTTCAAATGTAAATGACAATCATCTCTAATGACTAAAAGGTGTGTCAATTGTTTGACTACACTTGGGGTTCAGTCTTAAAAGGACCAAGAGACCAAATAACCAAACCTAGTCAAATGTATTGTCTAAAGACAAAGTTATACAATACAAAAAGGAGACATTCCTACCCTTTCGGGAAGCAAATTCTCACAGAATGTTCATGTTACTCAAAAGGTGTGCTTCAAAAATATGCATTTCAGCTAGCAGTATTTATGGTATGATTTTACAATTTACAAAGCCATTTACTTGTCACTAGAAATCCAACCTACCAGTGTGTAACAGTCCCTAAACTTGCAGTTTTGTTCTGTACTTTGCTTATCTCTGCTTTCTGGTAACTACATGCCAAAAAAATTGAGCGTAGAGGTTCATCCCAGTCTGTGCTAGGAACCACCATTGATGCATCATGTCTTTGACAGGCATCCTATTTCTTAATGCCAAAGCTGGCTTCAGATTTGCAAAGTGTTGTGGGATCCTCAACGAGTGAACTGAATTATGGGGAGACCATAATGTATTCAGTTAACATAACTTCCTAACACATATATATAGACATCAGTCAAAGTTCCCCTGAGCCAATGGTTCATAGATATAATGTATATTATAGCAATATCATCAGAATAATACCCATTGATGTGATGAATTCTTCACCCAACATGTATGTATTGGCTAACACCTCTGTTGGGACCTACTCCCACTGAAGTCATTGGAAAGATGCCCATTCAGTGACCATTGGATGAAGCCTTTTGCCTGAGATTTTCAATGATATCTAAGGCAGTTAGGGCCAGATTTTCAAAGGTATTTAGGCACCTAAAAATGTAGATAGATGACTATTAGATTTACCACTAGTTTGGGCCTAGTCAAAGAGATAAACCTACAGGTATCTGACCCCAGGCCACTGTGCTATCACGCTATTAGATGTTCCAGGATATGCAGCCAGTTCTGGAAGCCACAGCATTGTATTTTTTTATATAAACTAGTTGATATTGCATAGAATTGAACCCACCCTAAAGTTTTGCCCAGGAAATGACAGTGCACTCTGAAATATGGGAGGAATGCAAGTGGCCTTGATTTTACCAAGACAATGTATGACTAATAGGCTTCCTGGCCCTGAACTCTCTGACAGCTGTGTCTGTGTGACCAGTGATTCTTGTACCATAGGTGCTGCTGTTCTGTAAAGGGACATGCTCGTGGTCCAGTGCAGAGGGCCTAGGGCCGCCAGTGAGGTAACTTAGGTTTTAGTCCCACGTTGAACTGTTGTGTGACAGTGGGAAAGTCCCATTTAACTTGTCCGTCTAAATACACCCTTCAGGACAAGTGTGCCTGTCTTGCACACTGCAGCCCCTAGGTGGTGCTGTTGCAACCTTGATAATAAACCCACCAAGACAAATGGAGGTTTTACAGCCTGTCAGGTCTTGTGTCCGGTGGACTCACCTTCACTGAGTGTACATATAGTGACCAGCACACTGTTGCTCTGGCAACTTTTTCATGCTACTGCACAATAAATCTGGGGATCAAAGCTGGAGCGACTTGCAGAAAACCACATTGCTCCAAGGAAGGAATGATCATTACAGCCATTGACTCACCACCATTCCTTAATTCCAGGTGTCCACTGAGTTCAAGGCAGCCACACAGATCTATGGCTCGCCAGGCCATGCCCTCACTGGAACTAAACTAACAGAGCTCCATTGGCTTGTGCATATTTAAATGGCATGGAGTTAGCTAGTGCGCTGGCCCAGATCCTCTGCTAGAGGTAATGGTTTGATTAATAAGGCATAAATCAGGAGCAATTTCATTGATGTGACTACCACTTTGGTGCTGCACAATAATTTGAATGAAGAATTAAATAATAAGGATAGATATATGAATGAATCTGACTGTGTGGCTGGGAAAATGACTGACTGCACATGTTTGAGTGAAAGGATGTACATACCTTGAAGTGATGGATTTATTTAGTTTATGTGTTAGAGTAGTTTTGCTTGTGTGAGTATGTGCGCGTACGCCTTAATATGGGTGTGTATTCATGTCTGAGTTTGTGTGTGAGCGCATCTCTGTGTGTGGATCTAGATGTGTGTCCCTCCAGATGTGTGTGATTTCTCCCCTGTACCACTTATGTCCAGGCAGAACTTTGCTCCCCAGTGCAGTCACAGCAGCTGGCTGATGCTAAATGTACCACTGCCTGATAGATCCTGGCAGCAACTGGATATTGTGTCTCATCTTACAGCTCTGTCCTGGCCTCTCTTGGTGCCACCAATCTAATTCATAGCAGCAATGCGCCTGTCATAACTATAAAGGGAAGGGAACAACCCTCCTGTGTACAATCCTTTTACCTGTAAAGGGTTAAGAAGCTCAGGTAACCTGGCTGACACCTGACCCAAAGGACCAATAAGGGGACAGGATACTTTCAAATCTGGGTGCGGGGAAGGCTTTTGTTTGTGTGCTCTTTGTTTTGGGGTTGTTCGCTCTTGGGACAAAGAGGGACCAGACATCAATCCATGTTCTCCAAATCTTTCTGAACCAATCTCTCATATTTCAAACTTGTAAGTAACAGCCAGGCAAGGTGTGTTAGGTTTATCTTTGTTTTCTCAACTTGTAAATGTTCCTTTTTGCTAAGAGGATTTACCTCTGTTTGCTGTAACTTTGAACCTAAGGCTAGAGGGGGTTCCTCTGGGCTCTATGAATCTGATTACCCTGTAAAGTTATTTTCCATCCTGATTTTACAGAGATGATTTTTACCTTTCTTTCTTTAATTAAAAAGCCTTATTTTTAAGAACCTGATTGATTTTTCCTTGTTTTAAGATCCAAGGGGGTTGGATCTGGACTCACCAGGAATTGGGTGGGGGAAGGGAGGGGGAATGGTTAATTTCTCCTTGTTTTAAGATCCAAGGGTTTGGATCTGTGTTCACCAGGAACTTGGTGGAGAAGTCTCTCAAGGCTACTGGGAGGGAGATAGTCTGGGGGGAAGGTAGACAGAGTTTCCCAAATAACTCTTAAAGGATTTGGGTGGTGGCAGTAAAACCAGATCTAAGCTGGTAGTTAAGCTTAGAGGTTCTCATGCAGGTCCCTACATCTGTACCCTAGAGTTCAGAGTGGGGAAGGAACCTTAACAGGGCCTGAACCAAGCTGCCTAGACTGAGACAGAAACCTCAGATCTGAACACCCCCAATTATCTTTCAGAGGGGTAGCCGTGTTAGTCTGGATCTGTAAAAGCAGCAAAGAGTCCTGTGGCACCTTATAGACTAGCAGATGTATTGGCGCACGAGCTTTCGTGGGTGAATCCATGATCCATCCGACAAAGTGGGTATTCACCCACGAAAGCTCATGCTCCAATACGTCTGTTAGTCTATAAGGTGCCACAGGACTCTTTGCCAATTATCTTTGTGAGACTCAGGATCCAGATGTGAATTTCACAGGCCGGGGCAGTCATTAGTTATAAGTGGATCTGTAGCCACATGAAAATCACAGCACAGGGTAGGACGCCAATTGGCCTCTTTACTGGCAGGCTCAGAAGACAGGTAAAGGGAAGACAGTCACAGTGTAGGTACCAACTTCTGAGTTCTGACCTAGAGAAATCACCTCCTTCAGTCAGGTCTGAAGCATATTGTCTGACTGAACAGTGGGGTGTGTGTATATGTGTGTGTGTGTGTGTGTGTGCACTAACTTGTATTCCCACTGCTCTATCTAATCATCTATTTAACTATTTATCCCCTAATGGTCCATCTGGCCATTATCTAATTGGCCATCTGTATAACCATCTGTCCATTCACCTAATTGTCTACCATGGCCTTTATCTGCGCATCGAGATGTCTGTCCATTTTCTTCCTTTTATCCATCCCATTGAACCAGCCATCTGTATTTCCAATTGCCCATCTACACCTCTGTCAATCTGCCATGTCATCTGTTGATCTGTCTAATCAGCTTTCTGTCCACCTACCTAATGGTTTTTACATTTGCCTACCCCTCCCTCACTCACTCCTCCTCCCCACCCCATCTCTCTCTCTCTATCTCTAAGGGGCCAGTCTCTGTGGAAAGTGGACTTCAGTGGGCAGGGGCTGCTAAGTGGGTGTATTTCACAGTCATGGGCACTAAAATCTCTTTAAAATACATCATGATTTTTAGTAGTTAAAGGATTTTCTTTCTGACTCTGAGGGCAACTAATTTCACAGGCAAAGCAGGTGGGAATTGGAGCTGACAAGCAGCTTGCTGTAACACTCTGCTAAGGGCAGCAGCAGCAAAGGGATAGAGAAGAGCTGTCTCTGGTGGCTGATCAGAGAAGAGGCAATAAACAGTTTGTCCATAGTATGTAAAGTGCTTGACCTTAAGGATGCTGCTGTTTCTATAGGTCTGATCACAGATTTGCTGTGACAAATCCCCAGTGTGAAGGAACCCTGGTCAATTTCATTTGAAACATGTTAATTTTATTGACTCTTGACTAAGATAAAAATAATAATCAGTTAAAATACCCTGCTTCATTGTGTGCTCATTAAAATCATCCCTGCTAGCAACACAGCTACTAAAAAGAAAACTCTCCAATTAGCCATGCAGCACCTGTGGCTCTTTCGGGGATTTAGAGGAGGACACACAGGTTGTTATAATTTCACGTGTCTTAATCTGCACTCTGAAGAATGTTAAACCCAGCTGAGACCTGGGCACTGCCTGGAGGCTTAACAAACCTCTCAAGGAATTAAGAGCCACCAACAGAAACAAAGTTACTTCTCATTTTAATGAGTCCCCTCGAGGGCCATTAGAATGAAAACATTGTTGGGAAATGCAGGTTGCAGCAGCAGTCCCATGGGGCTGATTAGCAAGGAAAATCAGAGGCATTGATTAATGTTAGACAAAGGAAGGGGAGGGTTTGTTCCTATGTCAAGTAGCCCCCTGATGTGTAATGTGAAAGCGGTCAAGCCAGTTATGCCAGTTCCTGTGAAAGGTGATCCCTTCATTCAGACATTCCACCATCTAGTGAGGGGATGTAATGGGATGTATGGATTGCAAGGAAACTGACCTAAACAAACCAGAGATTTCCACTGGGTTAGCAGAGGCAGCAGGACCCAGGAGAAGTGAATGAAAAGCAATTCCAGGATTCTAGGCCTCAGTGACAGAGATCAGCCAACATACCTGGATTGTGATGGGCTTTGCTGTCCTGCCCACGACCCCCAGTTCTGCCAGTGTCCTCAATGTCTTATCCATAGACCCCTACCCACAATGCTGCTCCATGTCTGGGTTCACACCCAGTCACAGACACACAGGTCTGGTGCTCTTGACAGTGTTGTCTCATAAATCAAGAGAAAAACTTAAAAATCAAGAGATTTGGTATATAAATCGAGAGTTGCTATTTTTTCAAACATAGACCAATATAGATATAGTGGCGGCTTATAAACCTCATTAGAGGCCTGTTTAATTTTTGACAGGTCAGAGCTCTTTACAAAAACTCTATTGCTGCATCTGAAAACACTTTATAGCAGACTTTTAAAAACTCCACCCTGTTAGCACCATGTTGCTGTGCAGTTCAGTTTAAGGTGAGGGTGACAGATTCTCAATTAACAATGATGCTACATTCTAATTAGTTAGAGCCCAAGCACGGGAGGTCACTGGACACCTTAAGTAAAGGTGATATAGTGCTATCTTGGGCAAGCAAACCTTGGTTACCTGAAGGTGTAGGGGGGGAGGGAAGGGGTTAGGCCCTGCGGTGTGTGTGGGGGCAAACCCAGTCTGGGGTTGGGGGGGGTGAGGTTAGGCCCCTGAGTGTGTGTGTATGTGGGAGGTAAGTCCTGGCCCTGGAGGGAAGGGGGAGGGGGAAAGGCCCTGGTTTGTGGGTGTGAGGGGCAGACCAGGCCTTGGGGTTTGGGGGTTAGGCCCTGCAGTGTTGGGGGGCCGAGTGCAGGCCCAGGGTGGGGGGTGGTCGGAAGCGGGCCTGGCCCATAGAGGAAGCTAGGGGACACAGCCTGGTCGACTAGGCCCAGTGAGGGCTCCTGGCCGGAAGGGAGCAGTGGTGGTGGCGGGGCCTGGAGTCTCCTCCCTGGGCAGGGCTGGGGGAGGTGGCGCAGACCCACCCAGAGCAAGCCAAATGGCAGCAGCGGGCAGGATGCTGACACTGTTCACCAAGCTGCTGGACTGATTCCGGGCGCTGTACTGGAGGGAGGAGCTGGAGTTGGTCTGCTGTATTCAGGAAAACTGAGAAACTTCAGGCAAATCACACCAGCAGGAAACAAATCCTGAGCTTTGAGAGTTCTATCATGAGATCCTGAGTGATGCTTAATTTGACTTAGCAGTCATGTCTATCAACAGTAAATTCATGAGAAATGTCATGTCTGTCTTCAACGGCTCTGTAACAGTTTGTAGGAGGATTCCTTCAGTGTGCCAGCCCCCTGAGGGTCACGCTCTCACTAGGGTAAGCCACTTGGCTTCACCGTCCCCTGGGACCGAACCTCGGAGCCTTCAGCACCCCTGCGTCACACCATGAGCTCCCTGCAGCGAGTCCCCATGAGTTGGACACTTAAGGGGGACTTCCACACCCAAAGGGAGCCATGCACTCCAACCTTCCTAAATCTGCAGTGACACTCAGCCAGCCTTGCAAAATGTCTGGAACACAGCATAGTTGTGCTTAGTTAATATGGAGTACATGCAGCATAGTCCATCTGCGTCAGCCCCAGAGCCCAGACCCCTCTGACCCTCCTTTCGTCTTAGTCCAGAAGCATCTTCCCGCCTCCATCGGCCCACAATTAACAACACCTCCCGCCCCCCAGCTCCTCCTCAGTCCTTTGTCCTCAACTGATTACACCTGCCTGGGCTCCTAAGGAGTGATCAATGGCTCCATGTCTAGTTGGCAGCCGGTTTCAAGTGGAGTGCCCCAAGGGTCGGTTCTGGGGCCGGTTTTGTTCAATATCTTCATTAATGATCTGGAGGATGGCGTGGACTGCACGCTCAGCAAGTTTGCAGATGACACTAAACTGGGAAGAGTGGTAGATACGCTGGAGGGTAGGGATAGGGTACAGAGAGACTTAGACAAATTAAAGTATTGAACCAAAAGAAACCTGATGAGGTTCAACAAGGACAAGTGCAGAGTACTGCACTTAGGACGGAAGAATCCCATTCACTCTTACAAACTAGGGACCGAATGGCTAGGAAGCAGGTCTGCAGAAAAGGACTTAGGGGTTACAGTGGACGAGAACCTGGATATGAGTCGATGGTGTGCCCTTGTTGCCAAGAAGGCTAATGGCATTTTAGGCTGTATAAGTAGGGGCATTGTAAGCAGATCGAGGGACGTGATCATTCCCCTCTATTCGACATTGGTGAGGCCTCATCTGGAGTACTGTGTCCAGTTTTGGGCCCCACACTACAAGAAGGATGTGGAGAAATTGGAAAGAGTCCAGCGGAGGGCAACAAAAATGATTAGGAGCCTGGAGCACATGACTTATGAGGAGAAGCTGAGGGAACTGGGATTGTTTAGTCTGCAGAAGAGAAGAATGAGGGGGGATTTGATAGCGGCTTTCAACTACCTGAAAGGGGGTTCCAAAGATGATGGATCTAGACTGTTCTCAGTGGTACCTGATGACAGAACAAGCAGTCTCAAGTTGCAGTGGGGGAGGTTTAGGTTGGATATTAGGAAAAACTTTTTCACTCGGAGAACGGTGAAGCACTGGAATGGGTTACCTAGGGAGGTGGTGGAATCTCCTTCCTTAGAGGTTTTTAGGGTCAGGCTTGACAAAGCCCTGACTGGGATCATTTAGTTGGGAATTGGTCCTGCTTTGAGCAGGAAGTTGGACTAGATGACCTCCCGAGGTCCTTTCCAACTCTGATATTCTATGATTCTATGATTCTATGAGGGTGGGACATCTATGTCACTTGTTGATAGGTGCCAAATGTTCGGGCAATTGGAGTGGCCATTGTCTTCTCCATGGGCATAGGGGCATAGGCCACACACCTGTGTCTCTGCAAAGAGTAAACAACCCTTTCCCACCACCTAGTTAACGATACACCTTATACAGGAAACTGAGGCACACACACTATTAATCCAAAATATCAAAAATTCCTGCTCCATCACACATATGTGTGCATGCACATGCACTCACACACACATAGAGCTCTGCCGGTGCCCCTCAATCCTGAGTTGCAGACCCTTTCTATCCTAGTCCTGGGCTTTCCCCCACAGCTCTGCCAATAGCCCTGCAGCCCTCTGCTGTTCCATTTCTAGACTTGATCACTCGCTCATATACACAGTTCTGCTGATGACCTCAATGCCAAAACATAGACCCCCTGCTACCCCAGCCCTGGGCTCCCCCAACCCTCACCTCTGCCAATTCCTGTTAATCCTAACCTGCAGCCACCTGTTATTTCATCTCTGGGCTCTCACATACACAGCTCTGCAGATTCACTGAAATCCAGATTCATGGACTCTGGTGTCCCAGCCCTGTTCCCCTCACAGCTATACCCATGTCCCTCAATCCCAACCTGTAACTCCCTCCTATTCCAGCCCTGGCTCCCTTCACAGCTCTGCTGATGTACCTCAGTCCTGACCCACAATACCCTACTATTTCTGACCCCAAATACTTCCCTGCTCTGCCAGTGCATGACAATAATGAGTTACAACCTGCTCTGTCATGGCTGTCCAGCCCCAAACACACAACGCTGACAATTCCTCTGGATCCTGACCCTCTGCTTGTCAAGTTTAGCCCTGCCCTCTCCCCACACAATGCCCCACTGCTGTGCCCCATTGCTGTGACCTGCAGCTCCGCCCGCCTCAGTGTTCCAGTCCTGTGTGCGCATGCACACAGTCCTGACAGCAAACCAGTCTGCAGCACAGGCAGAGGAGGGTACATCGCTTGCCTTTTAACACCCGCGGCAGCCAGTCTCCAAGCCTGGTTTGCAGACTCGGGCTCATGGGGCTTATGCTACATGCAGTTGCCAATTTTGGTTGGACCTGTTCCTGGAAGTTTCATCCCATGATGCAACCTTTAATTAAAGATTAATCTTTAATTCCTGGAGACTCGAGGACAATCCAGGAGGGTTGGCAACCCTAGCGCTATGGCACTAAAAGCAGCTCGGCAGACATTGCGTCTCAGGCTGGAGATTGGGCTCTGAAGCCAGGGGAGGGAGTGGGCTTCAGATCCTGAGTTCGAATGTCTGCATGGCTGTTTTCAGCTCCATAGCACACGCCCAAGTCTGTATATCCGGGCTCTGAAACTAGATGCTGAGGGTTTCTGTCAGGGACAACAGCAAAACATGTACACACACACACACGAGGGTGACCAGACAGCAAATGTGAAAAATCTGTACAGGGGGTGGGGGGTAATAGGAACCTATAGAAGAAAAAGACTCAAAAATCGGGACTGTCCCTATAAAATCAGGACATCTGGTCACCCAGCACACACACATACATTCCTTCCTTCAGGCCGCAGCAGTCACACGTATAGTAAGCAGGTCTCATTCCTTTCAGCAGAGGCTGGCAGTGAAACACAAGCCTGGTCTACACTAGGCGTTTAAATCGGTTTTAGTAGCGTAAAACCGATTTAACGCCACAACCGTCCACACTAGGAGGCACCATATATCGATTTTAATGGCTCTTTAAACCGGTTTCTGTACTCCTCCCTAACGAGAGGAGTAACGCTAGTATCGGTATTAACATATCGGATTAGGGTTAGTGTGGACGCTGATCGACGGTATTGGCCTCCGGGAGCTATCCCACAGTGCAGCAGTGACCGCTCTGGACCGCAATCTGAACTCGGATGCAGTGGTCAGGTAGACAGGAAAAGCCCCGCGAACTTTTGAATATTTCCTGTTTGCCCAGCGTGGAGCTCCGATCAGCACGGGTGGCGATGCAGTCCGAAATCAAAATAAAGAAAGAGCTCCAGCACGGACCATGCAGATGTGATCGCTGTAAGGGCAGGCAAATCCGTTCTATCAGCGCTCCGTTACAGAAGATGAAATTCAGAATCCTTTTTAAAAAATCTCCAGACAGACGCCATAGCAGGGACTCAGCGCACTGCAGCGTGACAAGCGTAACGGAAAGCCAAAGAATCAAATGGACGCTCATGGACTGGAGGACTCAAGCTATCCCACAGTTCCTGCAGTCTCTGAAAAGCATTTGCATTCTTGGCTGAGCTCCAAATGCTTCTAGGGTCAAAAACAGTGTCCGCGGTGGGTCAGGGCATAGCTAGGCAATTTACGCACCCCCCCACCCACCCCCAGAAGTGAAAGGGAAAACAATCCTCTCTTGACTGTTTTACATGTCACCCTCTCTTTACTGAATGCTGCAGATAGACGCGATGGTGCAGTACTCAACACCAACATCCTTGCTCCCCCCCCGCCATGGGTGGCTGATGGTGCAATAAGATTGATACCCATCGTCATCATCAGCCTATTGGCACATGGGGCAGTGCAAAAGGGCTGGTAACCATGCGTACTAGCATCGGTCAGGTCGATCAAGGACGCCTGGTCCTAATTTTTCCTGGTAGATGGTGCAGTATGGCTGATATCCATCATCGTCATAGCAACAGGGGGCTGAGCTCCATCAGCCTCCACCCTTCATGTGTAAAGAAAAGATTCAAGTGCCCCTGATCTAGCAGAGGGATGCTGGGCTCCTCTCCTACACACTCCTTACTGTCCTGTCTGGACTATCATAGCAGCTGGAGGCTGCCTTCACTAACAAGTCACTGTGTCTTATTCCTGCATTCTTTATTACTTCATCACACAAGTGGGGGGACAATGCTACGGTAGCCCATGAAGGCTGGGGGAAGAATGAAATGAACAGGTGGGGTTGTTGCAGGAGCACCCCCTGTGAATAGCATACAGCTCATAATTTCTGCAGGATCTGACACAAAGCAGCTGTGCTCTCTGGTTCTCTGATACAGTGGTTCTCTAGTACACTTGCCCATATTCTAGGCAGGACTGATTCTATTTTTAGATACCAAAAAGGAGAGATTGACTCAGGGAGTCATTCCCAATTTTGGCTTTTGCGCCCCTGGCTAAAAGCAGCCAGGGGCACTTATGACAACAGCAAATGGAACAGTGCAAAAGTACTGGTAGCCATGCCCATCTTATTACCAATTTATGGATTGGTAGATGGTGCAGTATGGCTGATAACCATCTCTGCTGTCATGCAAAAGCAAAAGCATGCTGCTGTGTAGCGCTGCTGAATCGCCTCTGTCAGCGGCATCTAGTACACATATGGTGACAGTCACAAAAGGCAAAACAGGCTCCATGATTGCCATGCTATGGCATCTGCCAGGGCAATCCAGGGAAAAAAGGTGCGAAATGCTTGTCTGCCGTTGCTTTCCCAGAGGAAGGAGTGACTGACGACATCTACCCAGAACCACCCGCAACAATGATTTTTGCCCCATCAGGCACTGGGATCTCAACCCGGAAATGCCAAGGGGCGGGGGAGGCTGCGGGAACTATGGGATAGCTACGGGATAGCTACCCACAGTGCAACGCTCCAGAAATCGACGCTAGCCTCGGACCATGGACTCACACCACCGATTTAATGTGTTTAGTGTGGCCGCGCGCACTCGATATTATAAAATCTGTTTTACAAAACCAGTTTATGCAAATTCGGAATAGTCCCGTAGTGTAGACGTACCCACAGACACATACTGACAAGATCTCATTCCCTACAGCAGGACGCAGCAGTGAAACACACACACACACACGGTGCTTTGAGATCTGTGGAAGTGCCACAGAAGAGCTAAGTCTGGCATTTCAAAAGGAGATTATAGAAGTTAGAGGCCCAAACTCCTTTGACATTCAATAGGATTCAGGTGTCTAATTCCCTTTGGCTACACTGAAAATCCCAGCCTCATTATTATTTTAGCTTTAGTCACCCAAGTTTGGAAATGTTGGCCATAAATCCCAACTGAATTAGCATGTATAAAAACCCTTCCTAAATCTGGTTGTTTAGGGGAAAGGAGGGTTCCAATTTTAATTTATGTGCAGGGTGCTTAATGATAAAGAATGTTTGAACATCTATTTATCACAATTTCTCTAAGGCCTGGTCTTCAGCAAACACACCCCTAACCAACATAGCTATGCTGACAAAACCCTCAGTCTGGGACATCTGTTTGCATAGGCTTTGTGGTGTAGATCTATGACCAGATTTGTAAAGGTGTTTAGGACCCTAGTGGGATTTTCAAAAGTACCTAGGCCCAGGTGCTTTAGAAATTCCCCCAGGCTCCTAAATACCTTTAAAATCTGGCCCTGTATGTACAGAGTGCATAGTACAGGCTAGAGACCCTCACCCAGCAGTTCCAGCATGGAGATGAAGCCGATCTCATGTTTCAGGTGCTTGGCTGGCACTCTGAAATCTCAGCTCAGTGCCTGGCTTTGCCTCAGACTCCCTGCATGACAATGAGCAGACCACATAGGCTAATGATTTCAAACAAAAATTAATGGGCGTAGTGTGTCTAAATCTCCTAGGCAAATCTCAACAACCGTCATTCCTGTAGGCCATATCCCCAGCCAGTGTAAATCAGCCTTTGTTCCACTGGAGTCGGTGAGGTCAGATCCCCAGCTGGTGTAAATTGGTGGTCACTACATTGGAATGAATGGGCTGGATGCCAGCTGGTATAAATCAGCCATAGCATCACTGGAGTCAACCGCCAGATCCTCAGATGGCATAAATTAGCCATTGCTGCATTGGAGTCAATGGGCCAGAATCTCAGGTAGTGTAAATAGGCCACAGCTTCACTGAGGGTCAGGTACTAGCTGGTGTCAATCAGCCATAGCTCGGTAGGAGTCAATGGGCCATATCCCAACGGGCTGTCTGTGTGACTACACAAGTTACCTAAACTGCCCTTTACCTCAGTTTCCCCAGGCGTAAAATAAGCATAATGACACTTCCCTTCCTCCCAGAGGTGCTGTGACAGTAAATTGTTAATATTAGTGACTGCAAGGCACTGAGATACTCCGTGCAGAGGCCTGCCTAAATGCCTAGTGTAGGAGGATAGGGAACCACGGAAGATTTTGTTACGGCCTAGCTTAGGCAGTTCCGCTTTCTCAGCCTCCAGTTATTGTAGGACACGGCATGCTAGTTTTAACCTGCCGTAACCGGCTGGAATTGCTGCGTGGCAAGCCCCTAGGCTGTTGGCCAAGGGGGCGGCCCCGGAGGGTGGAGAGTCCCTATTGCATTATGTATGAGCTGGTTTGCTGCTGTTGATATAAATATGAGCATGCTTTGTGTTTGCTTTTGGACTCCGTACCAGGCCGAGCTCCAGGGCGCTGGGTTCCCCACCTCCATGACAGCAACGCTTGGAGTCCCCGTTGCGGATGTGTCACTTTACCTTCATTAAAGCCAATAACTCACAGTGTGTGTGGGCCTCGTTCTTACAGAGCACCCCGGGAGGGCTTACAGCTCCCCTGGAACCTAACACCTAGGAAGGTAGATTTGCAGCATCTGAGGATACAGCCATCTGTGCCTTAATTCCCGTCCCTTTGGAATTAGGATAAAGCTCCTTCCCTACCTCATGTGAATGCTAGGAGGTGACATTTTTCATTGGTGGTGGAGTGTTCAGACACTGCAGTGTTCGGACGCCTTTAGCTACCTGCACAGACATTGTAATCCCAAAAAATGGGTCCCAAACCTGACCCCACAATGATCAAAGCCAATCTCCCATTGGTCTCAGGGTTACCAGGATTGGGGCCCACAAACCATGCTTGCTGATGGATTAACAATAAAAAGGCCAATCTCTTTGGGGGCCTGCGACATCACTATCCAGTCCAAATTCAGAGTGCCCCAAGGAGATCTGAAATTCTGATTGACCAATGCAGTATCATAATATAGCGGTAAAGAGAAAAGATGAAGCATGCAGGTGATAGCAAAGAAATGCGGTTTGCATTATGTGATCACTAGATGGCAGCAGAGGAGAAGGAATGAGACAGAAGAGGAACTGGATAGAAGGAGATAATCATTCCTAGATCTATGGATTTTTAAGCCCAGAAATGACCACAGTGATCACTATCACACAGTCCTGATTTAATTTGTGCTTTAAGTCCAATAGCTGTGTCCAACCCATGCAGATCAGTTAGAGAAACAAATTCAGACAGGGGCAGCTACTCTATGAAATAAGAATGATGAATATGAATAAAATATGTTGACATTATTAATTATTATTATTACTACTACTACTACTAATAATAATAATATAGCATCTAAAGGCCCTATCCAAGATCAGGCTTCTTTTGTACTATACACAGTACAGAAACAGAATAAGCACTATAGTTGGTCGAGTCAGGCTAGTCGAGCTGACCAGCCACGGAAAATGAGCTGGAAACGTGAACTATCTACCTTTCGACACTTATCATTCGCCCAGACGCCGGCGAAACTCCTCCCTCGACTCAGGTCAACCTCTCCTCCTCCTGCGCGTGTGGAGTACGAGTTCGACTAGTGCTTTGGGTTCGAACTATCGATCGACGTCTAGATCAGCGATTAGTTCACCACAAGCAGACGAACTGGCCGCGTCGACCCAGCAGGTAAGTGTAAACATGGCCTAAGAGACAGCCTCTGAAGCAAAGTGCTTACAATCCAAATAGAGAAGACAGGCAAAGGATGGGAGGGGAAACTGAGGCACCAAGCAGGAAAGTAACTAGCTCAAGTTCACACAGAAGGTCAATGGCAGAGCCAGGAACAGAAGCCAGGGCTCCCTGTTTATATTTTAGGAGAAAGGAAAAGTTTAGAGCTTCATGGTACCCTGGAATGAAAGTTAACCAGTATGTTTACATCATCCATCATCGTTATCGTGTATTACTCTAGCAACTACAGGTCCCAGTTGAGGCTCCAAGGTGCTCTGCAGTGTAGGAACACACAATGAGATACAGTCCATGCCCCATAAAGTAGGAAGACAACACAGACAAAGCATGGTAGGCATAGAGAAGTTAACAATGCTCCTCTGAGTATGATGGATTAAACACAGGAGGAGTGATAGCAAAATTCCTAGATTCCTAGATTCGTGGGCCAGAAGGGACCATTAGATCATCCAGTCTGAGCTCCTGTATATCACAGGCCATTAAACTTCACCAAGATGACCCTCTACTGAGATGTTAGTTACACTAATACTTAACGGTCCTAAGGAGACTGTGATGCTTCCCAGGGGTACGAAGGACTGTGAGGCATCTCACTACCACCTGCTCTGAGCATGAAGAAGACTGGCCATGCCATGGGTCAACTCCCCGATTGCACTCGCTGTGGGCATCACAAGCGCTGCCCAATCAGCCTACACAGGCTCTGCTGTCCCTCTACCAGTTAGCAATAGATACACTCCAGCTCTAAAGTCCTCCAAGCATCTCCCTGGAGTGTGCAGCTCCTGGTGCATTGGGCATTTGTAGTATTCACAGTGTCACTGCTCCCAAATGAACAATACACTAAAGCTTCCTAGTTACATTCCTAGTTATACTGACCAGCACTGTCCCAGTATATATCTTTGGAAGACCCTGCTATTCACCTGTCTCCATTCTGAAAACTGATAATTTATTCCTACCTTTTGTTTCCTATCTTTTAAGCAGTTACTGATCCATGAGGGGACCTTCCCTCCTTATCCCATGACTGCTTACCTGGTTTAAGTGCCTTTGGTGAGGGACCTTGTCAAAGGATTTCTGAAAGTCCAAGTTCACTATATCTACTGGATCCCCCTTGTCACCATGCTTGTTGACCCTCTCAAAGATCTCTAATAGATTGGTAAGCAGGGGCAGCTCTACGTTTTTGGCCGCCCCAAGCAGTCATGCGCGGGAGGCGCCCCGGAGCCGCGGGAGCAGCGGACCTCCCGCGGGCATGACTGCAGAGGGACGGCTGGTCCCGCGTGGCTCGGCTGGACCTCCTGCAGCTGCGGACGGTTCGCGGGTCCGGCGGCTCCGCTTGAGCTGCCGCAGTCATGCCTGCGGGCGGTCCAGCCGAGCCGCGGGACGAGTGCCCCCTCCGCAGTCATGCCTGCGGCAGGTCCAGTCGTCCCGGGGCTCCGGTGGACCTCCCGCAGGCATGACTGCGGCAGGTCCGCTGGCCCAGCCTGCCGCCCGCCCCCCCTGGCCGCAGGGGACGCACCCTAGATTTTGCCGCCCTAGGCACCAGCTTGTTTTGCTGGTGCCTAGAGCCGCCCCTGTTGGTAAGCCAGGATTTCCCTTTACACAAACCATTTCCCTTTACACAAATGAATTGTGTCTATCTCTGTGTCTGATAATTCTGTTCTTTACTATAGTTTCCACCAATTAGTCTGGTATGGAAGTTAGGCTCACAGACCTGTAACTGTTGGGATTGCCTCTGGAGCCCATTTTAAAATTGGCTTTACATTAGCTATCCTCCAGTCATCTGGTACAGAAGCTGATTTAAATGATAGGTCACAAACCACATTTAGTAGTTCTGTAATTTCACATTTGAATTTCTTCAGAACTCTTGTGTGAATACCATCTGGTCCTGGTGACTTCTTATTGTTTAATGTATCAATTTGCTCCAAAATCTCCTCTACTGACACCTCAGGGACACTTCCTCAGATTTGTCACCAAAAAAGAAGAGCTCAGGTGTGTGAATCTCCTGCACATCCTCTGCAGTGAAGACCAGTACCGGATTTACCATGGTGCCAGTGGTGCCATGGCGCTGGGCCCAAGCTCAGAAGGGGGCCCATAACACTCGCTTCCTCCCCTCTGCAGAAATGGAGCCTCAGAGCAGCCCAGATCTAGCATAGGAGCTGAGACCCCACGGGGCCCTGGGAGATGTAGTTCCTTGGCCAGCACCCTGCCAAGAGAGTCTGCCCTGGAACAGGGAAAGAACTACATTTCCCATCATTCCCTTGGTCGCTATCAACAGGAAAGGGAGGGGGAAGCTGAGAGACTCTATTTGCTGCAGCTTGCTGTGCATGGGGAGCTGGCTGCTAGAAGGGGGTGGCAGTGTGAATGGGGAACAAGTGTTCCCAAGGAGTAGAAGGCTTTGGCCCAGATAGCACACTCAGAAGACTTCCACAGACTGGCTTAGGGATGCTGGTATGACTTTGCCTGGCAGTCCCCAAAGAAGGAACTGGGGGGACAAAATGGACAGTGCACCTCTCTATCTGAAGCCTAGCAAGGGAGGTATGTGGATCCCACTAGAAGTTAAAATGAAAAGTCAGGGAGGGGGAGGGCTCTACTAGCGGACCTGGGCAGCTTCAGATACAGTACAGGAGGATTTCCACTTCTGAGCCATGAAAATAGAAATTGACTTTTTCCTTTCCAGATTTATCTAATATTCAGAAAGGGAATCTAAAACCTGCCTTCCAGATTTGAACACCCTCAAAATTCAGGAGTGTTCAAGCTCAGTTTGGACAGCTGTTACTTCATTTCTCCCAAATCAAATACGCGGATCCACTGTAATTTGCTGTAGAAAAAGTAGGAAAAAATTGAGCAACAGATGCTCGGGTCTTCCGAGTGCTAACTAGGACTGGAATTGCTATTTTCAACAGCCATTACCATTTTTTATTTTTTTTAGTTTTGCTTGTTTAAAAGGAAGACAGTAATATTGCACTGGCAAATTCCCCATCGAAACAAAGAATGGAACAAAAGAATAATAAAGGCACCTCAAGTTTTCCTTATTTATGTAGGACAGTCTTATAATATGGATCCAGATATCTTCCAATGACACAAGCTGAAAATTGTTCCACTTTACTGCATCTGTGTAACCATGTGGGAATCAGTCCTGTCTGTGTTCTGTGCACATCCAAAATTCTTACTGAATTCAGAAGTGCCTTGCTTTTGTGACCATCCTACCTGATATTTTCAGCCCTTGTAAGCAAAGCAAGCTTACATTTAGTAATTGGGTGGGAAGCCTCTCAGAAAAAGTTAGGTGCTGTAGGAGGTGTTACTTATTCACTAGGTAATGTGAGACCTTCCTGTTAGAACAGTAAACCAGTGCCGCATAGAATGCACTTTGCTCCTCGACTCTAGAATGGGGCCTTTGCTTCTATACACAATCCATTAAATACAATGAAAAGACTCCCACTCAATTCAACAGGCTTTGGACAGAACTGATTATACTCAGGGTAACTCCACTGTCTTCACAGGGTCCTGGTCTCAGAGCAGGGGGGGTGGGGGGGAGCATGTCAGCTTGTTGCAGAGCTGCTGCTCAGGGATGGGAACCTCCTGGCACCCCAGCCTCCAAAATAATTCAGGCTGAACTTTCTGCATGACTGTGTGCTAGCTGAAGGGTGTGTGGGAATTGGTGGCCTCTGCTGCAGGTGATGGGCATCTCAGGTATTTAAAGCCATTGCCCAGAGGAGGGAAGTGCCTAACTCCAGAGTCTGCAGCTGCCTAGGGTCAGCGCTGAGGATTTGAAGTCCCTGGTGCTGCAATTGCAAGGTTCAAGCATGCTCAGCCTTGGAATTGCCACCCCTCCTGCGGCTAGTAGCTGCAGCTGGCTAAGGCTGGCCTCTTGCAATTGGCCCCATGGCTATAGCCAGAGAAGCTACAAGTGGCTCTGTGACTACTGGGGCCATTAAGCTAGAGCAGCTAAAGACACTGGAGTTAACCTCAAGGAACAGAGGTCACCAGGAGGAAAGGAATGTCAAGGGGAGCAGGGAAAGAGGAACCAGGTCAGGCTTACAGAGGGAGCTTCCAGCTGGTTGGGAGCATGTCCAAAGTAGAAACGAAACAAGTATGTTTGGTGCCACGGCCCACAAAAGGTTAATCCGGCCCTGGTGAAGACCGATGCAAAGAATTCATTTAGCTTCTGTAACAGCTTCATCTTCCCAAAATGGACACAGTATTCCAGTAGCGGTCTCAAAAACACTATGTATAGAGTCAAGTTTAATTTCCTACATGATATTCCAATTTTATGCATCCAAGGATCACGTTAGCTCTTTTTGCCAAAGCATCACACAAACCTCATGTTGAGTCAATTGCATGTGTTAATCCCTAATATTTTGTCTGAGTCACTGCTTTCAAAGAAAGCATCTCCCAACCTGCATTCTGTTCCCAGATGTATTACAGGTATATCCAACTTATTATCAACAGTAACAAACATGTTTTATTCTATCTGAAAAGTAAGTACAATTGCAAGAGCTTTTAAGAACAAATCTTTTTCAGTACATAAATACTATACTGATAAGTACAATAGATAGATAGATAGATAACGTTATTCTCTTTGATATAGCCCAAGTCTTCTTATCAGTTTCCTGAGGCCTTCTTTGACCTCTTTGTTTCTCAGGGAGTATATGATAGGATTTAGCGCTGGAGTTATAACGGAATATAGGACAGTGATCACTTTGTCTCTGTCTGGAGAGTAGGCTGAGGAGGGGTGTATGTAGGTGTAAATGGCTGTGGAGTAGTACAAGATGACAACTATGAGGTGGGAGGAGCAGGTGGAGAAGGCTTTCTTCTTGCCTTCCATGGAGCGAATCTTCAAGATAGTTCTCAGAATGAAGTAATAGGACGTTAAAGTTACCACACAGCTGCCCATCCCAAAGACTATGTCAGCCAGAGAAGCCAGGGTTTCATTGAGGCTGATGTCTGAGCAGGAGAGTTTTAGCACTGTTGGCAATTCACAAAAGAAATGATTGATGATATTCGAGTCGCAGAAAGAAAGCGGGAGCACAAATCCAGTGTTGACTGCAGAATTGATCAGTCCTGCTATCCATACGCCAGCAATTAACTCAACACAAACCTCCTTCCTCATGATGATGGTGTAATGCAAAGGATGGCAGACAGCAACGTAACGGTCAAAAGCCATGGCAGCAAGGATCAGATCTTCACTTCCCAGAGTCCAAGTGAAGAGATATATCTGTGTAATGCAGCCTAAGAAGGCAATGGTCTTCTTGTGCTCCAGAAGGTTGTGTAGCATTTTGGGAATGGACACTGAGATGGATAAAAGGTTTATCAAGGACAAGTTGATAAGCAAGAAATACATGGGAGTGCGGAGTCTGGTGCTGGTAGTAATAGTGATGACGATGAGGAGGTTTCCAATGAGGGCTGCCATGTAGATGAAGGTGAATAACACAAAGAGGAACATCTGGTATTCAGGGAGGCTGGAGAGACCCACCAAGATGAACTCTGTGACAGAGTTCTTCATTTCCAAATCTCCTCTACTCCTCACCTATTGACATAAATCAGCTCACTGGACCAGACACTTAGCTGATGTAAATTAGTGTCATTCTAAAGAAGATCGGAAGCCAAAGCAAAGAGATTGATTTGCACCAGCTGTGGATCTGGTCCATGGACTCCAATGAAGCTATGTCAGTTTATGCCATCAGAGGTTCTGGTTAATTGATTTCAATACTGTACACCAATTCATAGCAGCTGGACAGCTGGCCTATTGACTTTGAAGGACCTAGTATAAATCTTCTAGTGAAATTAATGTGAAATTAGCCTAAGGGAGGTCAGAACAAGGCACATTACACCACACATTTTAAAAGTATCCTCATCACAATGAAGGGACTAGAGCGAGTTTCAAGTAGCAGTTTGTGGAACAAAGGCCAGAAGAAACCAGTGAGATCATTTAGTCTGTCTCTTGTGTAACGTAGGCCACAGAACTCCCCCAAAATAATTCGTAGAGCAAAACATTTAGGGAAAAGAAAATCTTGATTTAAAATTTGCCAGTTATGGAGAATCCACTCCAACCCTTGGGAAATCGTCTCTGTCGTTATTACCCTCGTTGCTAAAACAATTACTCCTTTTTTCCATTTTAAATCAGTCATCTCCATCCACTTCAGTGTGGAGTAATTCATCATTTACACCAGGGCGAGTTTGAAGAAAATCAGACTCCATGTCATTGCGAATGATGAACAGCAATATTTTGTCTAGATAGGTCAATTATTAGAGCTAGTGTTACAAGCTAGAATTTTTGAGAGAGTCTAAGCAGTTAGGCACCAACCCCCTTTGACAGGAAATCCCAATCTATACAAATTGACTCCACCTGTTAGCTGAGTCTTTCTACTCCTCTGATCAATCTATCTGTCTATCCATCTATCTAGAATATATATAGTATTCATTTTTAAAAAAAGAAATCTGAATAAATAGCATGATTTAGTCTATATATGTAAAGTTGAGTTAATAATTTAACAAAAAACTTTACAAATAATTAAGTCCCACATTATCTAAATAACATGTCCAAACATGCAAAAGCAAACCAGTATAAGTAATTATAAAGTCTTTCGATATAACAGCAACATAGATATTACATGATAACCATGCAGAGAGAGAGAGAGAGAAAAAGTTCAAATTTTGTTGTAATTAGAAGTAAGAAAGAAAGAAAGAAACCTCTATTCCAGTTCACATATAGCTGCCCTTTGAATTAGATAATTCAGTCTCCTTTGCTCTACTAGTTTCTCAAGCCGTTTGAAATCACCACAGCTGGGAAGAGCGTTCTTGTTCTTCTATTAGGCTGATGGCTGGAAATACATATTTGTCTTTACTGCTGTCCCAGCTCTTTCATAGATTCATAGATTCCAAGGCCAGAGGAACCATTACAATCATCTAATCTGACTTCCCGCATAACACAGGCCAGAGAACATCTCCAAAATTACCATGGTCACTCCATGAGTTTCATCAATGAATTATCAGCATCCCAATGCTTCTCAAATTGCCTCTTAGTGCTACTGGGGAAGAACAACTTATATCTCCTTTCGAAGTTAATTATCTAAAGGAGGCACTGATCAAGTATTTTAATTGCTTATGTTACCTTTGGTGTCATGAACAAAATACCAAAGTCCTTGGGGAGATACTGCTCTAATGATAGATAGATAGATTAGATTAGATAGATATGGGGGTGTATGGGGATAGTAATATGGAGTAAGACCTCCAGGGCCTTACCCAGTTGTTACTCCTCGTCCTCCCACTACAGAAGGGATGTGGACAAATTAGAGAGAGTTCAGCAGAGGACAAAGAAAATTAGGGGGCTGTGACACATGACTTATGAGGAGAGGCTGAGGGTACTGGGGTTATTTAGTCTGCAGAAGAGAAGAGTGAGGGGGGATTTGATAGCAGCCTTCAACTACCTGAAGGGGGGTTCCAAAGACGATGGAGCTAGGCTGCTCTCAGTGGTGGCACATGACAGAACAAGAACAATGATCTCAAGTTGCAGTGGGGGAGGTCTATGTTGGATATTAGGAAACACTATTTCACTAGGCGGGTGGTGAAGCACTGGAATGGGTTACCAAGGGAGGTGGTGGAATCTCCATCCTTGATGTTTTTAAGGCCCAGCTTGACAAAGCCCTGCCTGGGATGATTTAGTTGGTGTTGGTCCTGCTTTGAGCAGGGGGTTGGACTAGATGACCTCCTGAGGTCCCTTCCATCCCTAATATTCTGATAGATCAGTGGTGGGCAACCTGCCACCCGTGGGCCACATGCGGCCCGTTGGAGTAATCTGCTGGTGGGCCATCAGACAGTTTGTTTACATTTAGATGGCCTCCCACAGGTCCCAGTGGCCGGGGTTTGCCATTCCCAGCCAATGGGAGCTGCAGGAAGCAGCACAATCTTCCAGACTGGCAGCCAGTCTGGACTGGAAGACATCAAGACGTAGAATCCACCACTTTCCTGGCTAGTTTGTTTAAATGGTTAATTGCCATCCCTGTGGGGGTCAGTGCCTGAGGAAGTCATAGGAGCTTACCCATCCTTACCCATCCATACCCATCCTGGCTAGTAGCCTTTGATGGACCTATCCTCCATGAAATTATTTAGTTCTTTTTTGAATCCTGTTATTGGTTTGGCCTTCACAACATTCTCTGGCAAAGAGTTCCACGGGTTGACTGTGCGGTGTGTGAAGGAGTACTTTATTTTGTTTGCTTTAAACCTGCTGCCTATTAATTTCATTGGGTGACCCTTAGTTCTTGTGTTATGTGAAGGAATAAATAACACTTTCGTTTTCACTTTCTCCATACCAGTCAAGATTTTATAGATCTCTATCATATCCCCCCTAAGTCATCTTTTTTCCAAACTGAAAAGTCCCAGTCTTTTTCATCTCTCCTAATACAGAAGCTGTTCCATACCCCTAATAATTTTCATTTGTCTTCATGAACCTTTTCTTATTCCAATATATCTTCTTTTGAGATGTGGTGACCAGATCTGCATGCAGTATTCAAGATAAGGGTATATCATGGATTTATATAAAAGCATTATCATATTTTCTGTCTTATTATCCCTTTCCTAATGATTCGGAATATTCTGTTCACTTTTTTGACTGTTGCTGCACTTTGAGCAGATGTTTTCAGATGAAAAATTGAAATATTGAAATTTGATGCAGAAATAAAAGTTTCAGAAATTTTTATTTGGAAATTTCATTCCCAAACCAAATGTTTCATTTGGGTTTGGTGAACCATGTTCATCATGGGACATTTTGTCTAGCCAAGGTGCCTGGGCCATAAGGGTATTTGGGGCATGAAGTACCTGAACTGCAACTCTCATGAGGCAAAAATGAAATGCTTCTATTCAGTTCAGCATACTGAAACATTTTGATTCAGGCCAGCCCAACTTAGAATAAATATTATGTTTCTGTTTTCTGGATAGAAAATCAAAACCTTTAGGAAGTTTCATATGAATTTTTTTTTCATCAGAAAATGCATTTTCTGTTTTAAAAAAAGCATTTCTACAGAAAATTCTTGAACAGCTCAAGTTACTTTAAAAAATGAAAGTTTTCCCACTCACTTTATACTATTTTCCAGCTCCTTCCACTTGGGAAACAAAGGCCTGGTCTAGACATAAAACATAGGTTACTTTGCTCAGGTCATTGCCAAGAATGACCTTGAGCGTATCACTGTAGACTACGTGGCTCTGGGAAGAAGGATAAAGGAGTTTGAGGCGCAAGTGGTGTTCTCATCTATCCTCCCTGTGGCAGGAAAAGGCCAGGGTAGAGACCGTTGAATCGTGGAAATCAACGAATGGCTACGCAGATGGTGTCGGAGAGAAGGGTTTGGATTCTTTGACAATGGGATGGTCTTCCAAGAAGAAGGATTGCTTGGTAGAGACGGGCTTCACCTCACGAAGAGAGGGAAGAGCATCTTTGCAAGCAGGCTGGCTAACCTAGTGAGGAGGGCTTTAAACTAGGTTCACCGGGGGAAGGAGACCAAAGCCCCGAGGTAAGTGGGGAAGTGGGATATCGGGAGAAAGCACAAGCAGGAGACTGCAAGAGGGGAGGACTCCTGTCTCAGACCGAGAAAGCGGGACAATCAGCGAGTTATCTTAAGTGCCTATACACAAATGCAAGAAGCCTGGGGAACAAGCAGGGAGAACTAGAAGTCCGGGCACAGTCAGGGAATTATGATGTAATTGGAATAACAGAGACTTGGTGGGATAACTCACATGATTGGAGTACTGTCATGGATGGATATAAACTGTTCAGGAAGGACAGGCAGGGCAGAAAAGGTGGGGGAGTTGCGTTGTATGTAAGAGAGCAGTATGACTGCTCAGAGCTCCAGTATGAAACTGCAGAAAAACCTGAGTGTCTCTGGATTAAATTTAGAAGTCTGAACAACAAGGGTAATGTCGTGGTGGGAGTCTGCTACAGACCACCAGACCAGGGGGATGAGGTGGACGAGGCTTTCTTCCAGCAACTAAAAGAAGTTTCTAAATCACAGGCCCTGGTTCTCATGGGTGACTTTAATCACCCCGATATCTGCTGGGAGAGCAATACAGCAGTGCACAGACAATCCAGGAAGTTTCTGGAAAGTAGGGGACAATTTCCTGGTGCAAGTGCTGGAGGAACCAACTAGGGGAAAAGCTCTTCTTGACCTGCTGCTCACAAACAGGGAAGAAATAGTAGAGGAAGCAATAGTGGATGGGAACCTGGGAGGCAGTGACCATGAGATGGTCGAGTTCAGGATCCTGACACAAGGAAGAAAGGAGAGCAGTAGAACAGATACCCTGGTCTTCAGAAAAGCAGACTTCGACTCCCTCAGGGAACTGATGGACAAGGTCCCCTGGGAGAGTAACATGACGGGGAAAGGAGTCGAGGAAAACTGGCTGTATTTTAAAGAAACTTTATTGAGGTTGCAGGAACAAACCATCCTGATGTGTAGGAAGAAAAGTAAATATGGCAGGCGACCAGCTTGGGTTAACAGTGAAATCCTTGCTCGTCCTAAACACAAAAAAACAGCTTACAAGAAGTGGAAGATTGGACAAATAACTAGGGAGGAGTATAAAAGTATTGCTCAGGCATGCAGGTGTGAAATTAGGAAGGCCAAATCACACTTGGAGTTGCAGCTAGCCGGAGATGTTAGGAGTAACAAGAAGGGTTTCTTTAGGTATGTTAGCAACATGAAGAAAGTCAAGGAAAGTGTGGGCCCCTTGCTGAATGAGGGAGGGAACCTAGTGACAGAGGATGTGGAGAAAGCTAGTGAACTAAATGCTTTTTTTGCCTCTCTCTTCACAGACAAGGTCAGCTCCCAGACAGCTGCACTCTGCAGCACGGTATGGGGAGGAGGTGACCAGCTCTCTGTGGAGAAAGAAGTAGTTCGGGACTATTTAGGAAAGCTGGACGAGCACAAGTCCATGGGGCCAGATGCGCTGCATCCGAGGCTGCTAAAGGAGTTGGCTGATGAGATTGCAGAGCCATTGGCCATTATCTTTGAAAAATAATGGCGGTCGGGGGAGGTCCCGGATGACTGGAAAAAAGCTAATGTAGTGCCCATCTTTAAAAAAGGGAAGAAGGAAGATCCAGGGAACTACAGGCCAGTCAGTCTCACCTCAGTCCCTGGAAAAATCATGGAACAGGTCCTCAAGGAATCAATCCTGAACCACTTAAAGGAGGGGAAAGTGATCAGGAACAGTCAGCATGGATTCACCAAGGGCAAGTCATGCCTGACTAACCTAATTGCCTTCTATGATGAGATAACCAGCTCTGTGGATGAGGGGAAAGCAGTGGATGTGCTATTTCTGCACTTTAGCAAAGCTTTTGATACAGTCTCCCACAGTATTCTTGCCAGCAAGTTAAAGAATTATGGGCTGGATGAATTGACGGTAAGGTGGATAGAAAACTGGCTAGATGGTCGGGCTCAACGGGTAGTGATCAATGGTTCCATGTCTAGTTGGCAGCCGGTATCAAGTGGAGTGCCCCAAGGGTCGGTGCTGGGGCAGGTTTTGTTCAATATCTTCATTAACGATCTGGAGGATGGTGTGGACTGCAACCTTAGCAAGTTTGCAGATGACACTAAACTGGGAGGAGTGGTTGATACGCTTGAGGGTAGGGATACGATACAGAGGGACCTAGACAAATTAGAGGATTGGGCCAAAAGAAATATGATGAGATTCAACAAGGACAAGTGCAGAGTCCTGCACTTAGGACGGAAGAATTCCATGCACTGCTACAGACTAGGGACCAAATGACTGGGCAGCAGTTCTGCAGAAAAGGACCTAGGGGTTACGGTGGACGAAAAGCTGAATATGAGTCAACAGTGTGCCCTTGTTGCCAAGAAGGCTAAAGGCATTTTGGGTTGTATAAGTAGGGGCATTTCCAGCAGATCGAGGGATGTGATCATTCCCCTCTACTCAGCACTGGTGAGGCCTCATTTTGAGTACTGTGTCCAGTTTTGGGCCCCACACTACAAGAAGGATGTGGATAAATTGGAGGCTGAGGGAACTGGGATTGTTTAGTCTGCAGAAGAGAATCATAGAATCATAGAATCATAGAACTTAAGATCAGGAGGGACCATTATGATCATCTAGTCTGACCTCCCACAAGATGCAGGCCTTAAAAGCTGACCCATCCACTCCTGAAATTATTCTCTCCCTTGACTCAGCTGTTGAAGTCCCCCAATCCTGATTTAAAGACTTCAAGTAGTAGATAATCCTCCAGCAAGCTACCCCTGCCCCATGCTGCGGAGGAAGGCGAAAAACCTCCAGGGCCACTGCCAATCTACCCTGGAGGAAAATTCCTTCCTGACCCCAAATATGGCGATCAGCTGAACCCCGAGCATGCGGGCAAGACTCTCCAGCCAGACACTCAGGAAAAAGACTTTCAATATCCCAACATTGACCCTCGGTACTAATTACCAGTGGTGGCACATTATTGACCTATTGACTAAATCACGTTATCCTATCAAACCATTCCTTCCATAAACTTATCAAGTTTAATCTTAAAGCCAGAGAGGTCCTTCGCCCCCACTGTTTCCCTCGGTAGGCTGTTCCAGAATTTCACTCCCCTGATGGTTAGAAACCTTCGTCTAATTTCAAGCCTAAACTTCCCGACTGCCAATTTATATCCATTTGTTCTCGTGTCCACATTAGTACTGAGCTGAAATAATTCCTCTCCCTCACTGGTATTTATCCCTCTGATATATTTAAAGAGAGCAATCATATCTCCTCTCAGCCTTCTTTTGGTTAAGGAAAACAAACCAAGCTCCTCAAGTCTCCTTTCATACGAAAGGCCTTCCATTCCTCGGATCATTCTAGTGGCCCTTCTTTGTACCCGTTCCAGTTTGAATTCATCCTTCTTAAACATGGGAGACCAAAACTGCACACAGTACTCCAAATGAGGTCTCACCAATGCCTTGTATAACGGGACTAGCACCTCCTTATCTCTACTGGAAATTCCTCTCCTAATGCATCCCAAGACCGCATTAGCTTTTTTAACGGCCACATCACATTGCCGACTCATAGTCATCCTGCGATCAACCAGGACTCCGAGGTCCTTCTCCTCTTCTGTTACTTCCAACTGGTGCGTCTCCAGCTTATAACTAAAATTCCTGTTAGTCATCCCTAAATGCACAACTTTACACTTCTCACTATTGAATTTCATCTTATTACTAATACTCCAGTTTACAAGGTCATCCAAATCTCCCTGGAGGATATCCCGATCCTTCTCCGAATTGGCAATACCTCCCAGCTTCGAATGAGGGGGGATTTGATAGCTGCTTTCAACTACCTGAAAGGGGGTTCCAAAGAGGATGGCTCTAGACTGTTCTCAGTGGTAGACGATGACAGAACAAGGAGTAATGGTCTCAAGTTGCAGAGGGGGAGGTTTAGGTTGGACATTAGGAAAAACTTTTTCACTAGTAGGGTGGTGAAGAACTGGAATGGGCTACCTAGGGAGGTAGTGGAATCTCCTTCCTTAGAGGTTTTTAAGGTCAGACTTGACAAAGCCCTGGCTGGGATGATTTAGTTGGGTTTGGTCCTGCTTTGAGCAAGGGTTGGACTAGATGACCTCCTGAGGTCCTTTCCAAACCTGAGATTCTATGATTCTATGATAGTAATATATATAGATGAGATGCTAGGAACTGTAGAAAACTGATAAGGGAAGCAAAGAGACACAAGGAGAAATCTATGCCGAGCAGAGTTAAGGCATCATAAAATAGTTTTTAAAGTATAATAGCAACAGAGAGAATTCTGACAATGGTATTGGTCCATTACTAGTTGGAGATAGTAGAATTATCAATAATAATGCAAAAAATGAAGATTTCAATAAATATTTCTGATCTGTATTTGAGGGGGGAAAACAGATGATGTATTGTCATCATATCATGATGATAATAATCTTGCCATTCCACTAATATCTCAGGAGGATATTAAAGTTAGAACAGTTACTAAAGTTAATTTTAAAAGAGCTGACCTAGGAGCTTGCTGGACTGTTAATGCTGTTTTTCAATAAGTCTTGGAACATAGAGGAAGTTCCAGAAGACTGGAAGACAGCTAATGTTGTGTCAATATTTTAAAAGGGTAAACAGGATGACCCAATTAGTTATAGGCCTGTTGGTCTGACATCGATCATGGGCAAAATACTGTAACAGCTAATACGGGACTCGATTAGAAAAGAGGGTATTATAATTAATGACAATCAACATGGGTTTATGGAAAATAGATCCTGTCAAAGTAAATATCCCTTTTTGATGAGCTTACAACTTTTTTGCTAAATGTAACATTGTTGATGTAATAGACTTCTGTAAGTCATTTTCCTTGATACTACATGATGTTTTTATGAAAAAATTAGAAAGATATTAAATGAACATACCAGACATTAAATGGATTAAAAGATGCCTAACTGATACGTCTCATAATATAATTGTAAACAGAGAAGACTTATCAAATGGCCATAGTGCCGGGCCCAAGCTCAGAAAAGGGCCCGTAACACTCGCTTCCTCCCCTCTGCGGAAATGGAGCCTCAGAGCAGCCCAGATCCAGCATAGGAGCTGAGAGCCCACGGGGCCCTGTGAGATGTAGTTCCTTGTCCAGCTCCCTGCCTAGAGAGCCTGCCCTGGAGCAGGGAAGGACCCACATTTCCCAGTATTCCCTTAGTTGCTATCAACAGGAAAGGGAGGGGGGAAGCTGAGAGATTCCATGCACTGCAACTTCTGTGCATGGGGAGCTGGCTGCTAGAAGTGGGTAGCAGTGTGAATGGGAAACAAGTGTTCCCAAGGAGCAGAAGGCTTTGACCCAGATAGCACTCTCATAAGACTTCCCCAGACTAGGGATGCTGGTATGACTTTACCTGGCAGCCCCCAAAGAAGTGTTGGGGTTATCTTTATCCCAGACTTTTCAGGTTCGTTGTCTGACCGCAAGAGAGACAGGCAAACCAGCAAAATCCCAAACCAAGTTCTTTATTGCAGCGTGCACAAAGACAATAAAGAACAAGCCCGTTCTCCACAGAGAACCAGAACCAGCCCCCCTTTTCTCTTCAATACAGCACAAATTTATATAAGCAAGTTTACATCACAGTTAAAACATTTAATTGCCTGCGGTTAATTAACAGCACCTGGTGAAGCATTTGATTACAAAATTCATGGCCTTGAGCAGTTCCTGGTGTACAAGCAGCTTCCTTATCAGTACTGAGAACTTTTTTATCGGCACTTCCCAAGCTTGAATACAAGGGGTGGTTTATTCACCCAGCTCCTGCTTACTGACTTAATTCACCCACCTTCTGAGCCCCCCATGTTTATGCATCAAGAGTGTGATCAACTGCTCAGCCTTCGAGCCCACTCTAAAGCATCCTATCTATCAGAAGGAACTGGGTAGACTAAATGGACAGTGCCCCCCTCTATCTGAAGCCTAGCAAGGGAGGTACGTGAATCCCACTAGAAGTTAAAATGAAAAGTAAGGGAGTGGAGGCTCTACTGGAGGACCTGGGCAGCTTCAGATACAGTACAGGAGGATTTCCACTTCTGAGCCTTGAAAATAGAAATTGACTTTTTCCTTTCCAGATTTATCTAATATTCAGAAAGGGAATCTAGCACCTGCCTTCCAGATTTGAACACCCTCAAAATTCAGGAGTGCTCAAGCTCAATTTGGGCAGCTGTTACTTCATTTCTCCCAAATCAAATACGCTGATCCTCTGTAATTTGCTGTAGAAAAAGTAGGGAAAAATTGAGCAACAGATGCTGGGGTCTTCCGTGTGCTAACTAGGACTGGAATTGCTATTTTCAACTGCCAATACCATTTTTTATTTTTTTTAGTTTTGTTTGTTTAAAAGGAAGACAGTAATATTGCACTGGCAAATTCCCCATCGAAACAAAGAATGGAACAAAAGAATAATAAAGGCACCTCAATTTTTCCTTAGTTATGTAGGACAGTCTTATAATATGGATCCAGATATCTTCCAATCACACAAGCTGAAAATTGTTCAGTTCTGTAACCATGCGGGAATCAGTCCTGTCTGTGTTCTGTGCACATGCAAAATTCTTACTGAATTCAGAAGTGCCTTGCTTTTGTGACCATCCTACCTGATATTTTCAGCCCTTGTAAGCAAAACAAGTTTACATTTAGTAATTGGGTGGGAAGCCTCTCAGAAAAAGTTACGTGCTGTAGGAGGTGTTGCTTATTCACTAGGTAATGTGAGACCTTCCTGTTACAACAGTAAACCAGTGCCTCATAGACAGCACTTTGCTCCTCGAGTCTAGAATGGGGTCCTTTGCTTCTATACACAGCCCATTTGTCATAAACAGATAGTTAAGGGTTAAGGTCTCTTTTACCTGTAAAGTGTTAACAGGCTCAGTAAACCTGACAGACACCTGACCAGAGGACCAATCAAGGGACAAGATCATTTCAAATCTCTGTGGAGGGAAGTCTTTGTTTGTGTTCTTTGTTTTGGGGGCTGTTCTCTCTTTTTGGATCTAAGAGGGGCCAGACGTATATCCAGGCTCTCCAAGCTTCCTGAAATATTCTCTTCTATTCAGTATAGTGAGTATTAGAAAGGCGGATTAGTCTTTTTTGATTGATTTCTGTATTTGCAAATGTGTGTTTTGCTGGAACCATATTTTATTTTTTTGTTTGCTGTAACTTGTACTTAAGCTGTGGGGGGGGGGAAGTCCCTTTTATTTTTATAAGCTGTACCCTGTAAACTTCCATCCTGATTTTACAGAGATAGTTTTTTACTTTTTCTTTCTTTAAGTAAAAGTTTTTCTTTTTAAGAACCTGTTTGATTTTTCCCTTGTTTGAAACCTCAGGGGATTAGTTTGACTCACCAGGGACAGGTGGGGGGAAAGAAAGGAGGGGGGAAGGTGAGTCTCTCTTTGTTTAGATTCAAGGAGCTGAATCAAGGTAATCTCTCCCAACGACTAAGGGAGGGAGAAAGGTGGGGGAATGGTTTATTTCCCTTTGTGCTAAGATCCAAGGAGTTTGGATCTGTGTTCCCCAGGGAAAGGTTTGGAGGGACAGGGAGTGTGCCAAAACACTATAATTTTTGGCTGGTGGCAGCAAGTACCAGATCTAAGCTAGGATTTAAGTTTAGAAGGATCCATGCAGGTCCCCCATCTTTTGGACACTAAAGTTCAAGGTGGGGAATAAACGTATGACACCATTAAAGACAATGAAAAGACTCCCACTCACTTCAACAGGCTTTGGATAGAACAGATTGACATAAATCAGCTCACTGGACCAGACACTCAGCTGATGTAAATTAGTGTCATTCTAAAGAAGACCAGAAGCCAAAGGAAAGAGACTGATTTGCACCAGCTGTGGATCTGGTCCATGGACTCCAATGAAGCTATGTCATTTTATGCCAGTAGGGCTTCTGGCTAATTGATTTCAATACTGTACACCAATTCATAACAGCTGGACAGTTGGCCCATTGACTTTGAAGGACCTAGTATAAATCTTCTAGTAAAATTAATGTGAAATTAGCCTAGGGGAGATAATAACAAGGCACATTACACCACACATTTTAAAAGTATCCTCATCACAATGAAGGGACTAGAGCGAGTTTCAAGTAGCAGTTTGTGGAACAAAGGCCAGAAGAAACCAGTGAGATCACTTAGTCCATCTCTTGTGTAACATAGGCCACAGAACTCCCCCAAAATAATTTGTAGAGCAAAACTTTTAGGGAAAAGAAAACCTTGATTTAAAATTGGCCAGTTATGGAGAATCCACTCCAACCTTGGGAAATCATCTCTGTGGTTATTACCCTTGTTGCTAAAAAAATTACTCCTTTTTTCCATTTTAAATCAGTCATCTCCATCCACTTCAGTGTGGAGTAATTCATCATTTACACCAGGGCGAGTTTGAAGAAAATCAGACTCCATATCATTGCGAATGATGAACAGCAATATTTTGTCTAGATAGGTCAATTATTAGAGCTAGTGTTACAAGCTAGGATTTTTGAGGGAGTCTAAGCAGTTAGGCATCAACCCCGGTTGACAGGAAATCCCAATCTATACAAATTGACTCCACCTGTTAGCTGAGTCTTTCTACTCCTCTGATCAATCTATCTGTCTATCCATCTATCTAGAATATATATAGTATCCATTTTTAAAAAAAGAAATCTGAATAAATAGCATGATTTAGTCTATATATGTAAAGTTGAGTTAATAATTTAACAAAAAACTTTACAAATAATTAAGTCTCACATTATCTAAATAACATGTCCAAACATGCAAAAGCAAACCAGTATAAGTAATTATAAAGTCTTTCGATATAACAGCAACATTGATATTACATGATAACCATGCAGAGAGAGAGAGAGATAGAAAAAGTTCAAATTCTGTTGTAATTAGAAGTAAGAAAGAAAGAAAGAAACCTCTATTCCAGTTCACGTATAGCTGCCCCTTGAATTAGATAATTCAGTCTCCTTAGCTCTACTAGTTTCTCAAGCCGTTTGAAATCACCACAGCTGGGAAGAGCGTTCTTGTTCTTCTATTAGGCTGATGGCTGGAAATACATATTTGTCTTTACTGCTGTCACAGCCCTTTCATAGATTCAAAGATTCCAAGGCCAGAGGAACCATTACAATCATCTAATTTGACTTCCCGCATAACACAGGCCAGAGAACATCTCCAAAATTACCATGGTCACTCCATGAGTTTCATCAATGAATTATCAGCATCCCAATGCTTCTCAAATTGCCTCTTAGTGGTACTGGGGAAGAACAACTTATATCTCCTTTCAAAGTTAATTATCTAAAGGAGGCAATGATCAAGTATTTTAATTGCTTATGTTACCTTTGGTGTCATGAAAAAAATACCAAAGTCCTTGGAGAGATACTGCTCTAATGATAGATAGATAGATTAGATTAGATTAGATAGATATGGGGGTATATGGGGATAGTAATACGTAGGAAGACCTCCAAGGCCTTACCCAGTTGTTACTCCTGGTCCTTCCACTACAGAAGGGATGTGGCCAATTAGAGAGAGTTCAGCAGAGGGCAAAGAAAATGATTAGGGGGCTGTGACACATGATTTATGAGGAGAGGCTGAGGGAACTGGGGTTATTTAGTCTGCAGAAGAGAAGAGTGAGGGGGGATTTGATAGCAGCCTTCAACTACCTGAAGGGGGGTTCCAAAGAGGATGGAGCTGGGCTGCTCTCAATGGTGGCACATGACAGAACAAGAAGCAATGGTCTCAGGTCGCAGTGCGGGAGGTCTATGTTGGATATTAGGAAACACTATTTCCCTATGAGGGTGGTGAAGCACTGGAATGGGTTACCTAGGTAGGTGGTGGAATCTCCATCCTTAGATGTTTTTAAAGCCCGGCTTGACAAAGCCCTGGCTGGGAAGATTTAGTTGGTGTTGGTCCTGCTTTGAGCAGGGGGTTGGACTAGATGACCTCCTGAGGTCTCTTCTAACCCTAATATTCTAATATTCTGATAGATCAGTGGTGGGCAACCTGCCATCCATGGGCCACATGCGGCCCGTTGGGGTAATCTGCTGGTGGGCCACCAGACAGTTTGTTTACATTTGCATGGCCTCCCACAGGTCCCAGTGGCCGGGGTTTACCATTCCTGGCCAATGGGAGCTGCAGGAAGCAGCACAATCCTCCAGATTGGCAGCCAGTCTGCACTGGAAGACATCAAGACATGTAGAATCCACCACTTTCCTGGCTAGTTTGTTTAAATGGTTAATTGCCATCCCAGTGGGGGTCAGTGCCTGAGGAAGTCATAGAAGCTGTTCTGATTCACTTAAAGATATGGATCTGCCACTGTGCCTGGAAGCTCATAGCAGTCATCTGAAGGGATCCCAGTACGGTGCCAGTTCAGGGTAAGGCAGCTGCAATCCCATATGGGAACCCTGTGCATGAGACAATGCGCCAACAGCTCACTGGGTTAGGATGGAGAAATAGGGTGACCCCAGTGGTCCCATTTGATATTCCAGCCATCGCCTGCTTTAAAACTCCTGACTCTGTGACTATTCCGAGAAGGCAGCCTGGGAACTCAAGCTTGGAGCTGGGAATGGAGTTCTAAAAGGCAGAGTTCTAAAAGGGGCCTCTACATTTGGGTGACTCCCTTTTGGGCTGCCCAACTTGAGAAACGTCAAAAGCCAATTTCCAACATCTCCCACCGGCTTGAATCCTAAAAGATCAGTAATATGTAGTGAGCCCTCCAAGGCCTAACCCAGTTGTTACTCCTGGACTTCTCCAACTGAGGTCGGTGGGAAAACTCTGAGGACCTTCCTCAGGTCTCATGCAACCCTTCATCAGCGTCCACTTGGTCAAACCCTTGTGGAGAGGCTTCACGTTGATGATTTTTTATCCAAGTTAAAGCACTTGTGCAACCCCAAATAATAATTATCGGTATCTTTGTGGTTTCCATTCTAATCAATGTGTGGTTACAGTATAAGCATGCAGTCAACTTCTGTGGAGAAAATCATAGAAGTGTAAGACTGGAAGGGGCCTTGAAAGATAATGGAGTCTAGTCCTCTGCCTTCATTAGCAGGACCAAGTACTATCCCCGATAGTTTTTTGTTTGTTTTTCCCCTGATCCCTAAATGGCCCCCTGAGAGATTGAATTCACAAGCCTGGGTTCAGCAGGCCAATGCTCAAACCACTGAGCTATCTCTCCCCCCTGTATTGCATATTAATCTAGCAGAGGCAAAATAAGAGGTAACAGCTGGAAGCTGATGCTGGATAAATTCCAGTTAGAAATGAGGCCTGAATTGTTAACAATCAGGGTGATTGACCTTTGCAACAAACTACCAAGGCAAGCGATGGATTCTCCATCTCTTGATGTCTTCAAATCAAGGACTGGTCTTCACTACCAGGAGATTGATGCTGCTGCAATCAGTGAAGCAGGGATCAATTTAGCAGGTCTAGTGAAGACCCACTAAATCAGGGGAGGGCAAACTACAGCCCATGGGCTGGATACGGCCCATCAGGGCTTTCAGTCTGGCCCGCAGGATTGCCAGCCCCGTGGTGCAGCGGGGCTAAGTCAGGCTTCTTGCCTTTTCTGGCTCCGCACTGCTCCTGGAAGCAGACAGCACCATGTCCCTGCCACCCTTGCTGGAGGGCTCCATGCACTGCCCTTGCCTACAGGCACCGTCCCCGACAGCTCCCATTGGCCAAGAATGGGGAACCTCAGCCAATGGGAGCTTCGGGTATGGTACCTGCAGGCAAGGGCAGCGTGTGGTGGAGCCACCTGCCCCACCCCCAGGAGCCACTGCCAGATGTGCTGGCCACTTCCAGGAGTGATGCAGGGCCAGGGAAGGCAGGGAGCCTCCCTTAGCCCCACTGTGTGCCGAAGCCACTCAAGGTAAGTGGTGCCAGGCCAGAGCCCATACCCCGAACCACTCCTGCACCCCAAACCCCTGTCCTGAGCCCCTTAACCCCCTGCCTTGAGCCCCTGCGGCACCCTTTCTGCACCACAACCCCTTGCCCTGAGACCCTTCCTGCACACCGACCCCATCCCACATCCCACACACTCCCACACTCCAAGCCCCTGCCCCAGCCCTACATTCATGTCCCTGCATACAATTTCCCCACCCAGATGTGGCCCTTGGGCCAAAAAGTTTTCCCATCCCTGAGCTAAATGGATGGCAAAGTGCTCTTCCATTGACCCCAGGATTCTCCAAGAAGAGTAAGGGAAGTCACCTGGAGACCATCTCCCATCAATACTACACAATGAAGCCCCCAGGGTAAGTCAACTCGAGCTACGTTATTCACATATTTGATTTACCCCATAGTGAAGACAAGCCCCAAGACTTTCTGAAGGATATGTTTTAGCCAATCACAGGCTATGCTTTAGTGAAAGAAATGTTACTGGGCCTGCCTGGATGAAATTTAAAGGACCATGATAAACAGGAAGTCAAAGTCGATATTCTGATGCTCCCTTCTGGCCTTAAACTGTATGAGTCTATGAAAACTTTAAAAGTATCATGTTTTGTATGCAGTTTTAGGGATGAGGTCTGTAACAGGTTGTTCAGATTGTGGCCCAGTGGACAGCATATTAGACTGTGGTTCAGAGCCTCTGGCTTTCTTTCTGAGATCTGCCACTGGCCTACTGGACACCTCAGATAAGTTGTTTCACTTCTCTGTGCCTCAGTTTCCTGATCTGTAAAATGGGGTTAGCTGCTTTGTCAAGTGCTTTGAGATCTCCTGATGCAAAGTCTATACCAGAGGCAGTCTGTCATAAACAGACAGTTAACAGACAGTCTCTTTTACCTGTAAAGAGTTAAGAACTTCACATAACCTAGCTGACACCTTACCAGAAATCAGTCTTTTGTCTCTTCAGAAAAGTTTTGTGCCGGAGTGAAGGATCCAGGAATCAGCCATCTAACATTTCTTAAAAGTAGTAAGTGTTTAAAGAAGAAGACTCTCCCATAATCGTTTGTTTAAACTATTTCGTGGTGGCAGCTACTAGATCTAAACTGGTAAATAAGCTTAGGGGTTATCTCATGCAGGTCCCCACATCTGTACCCTAAAGTTCAGAGTGGGGGTGACACCTTGACACAGGCATTACTATTAATGAGAAGACACACCTGGAACAGAGCATTCAGAAGCTGGAATCCATCATCTTTAAGGTTGGGAAAACATCACAAAGTGAGAAAAGTTGGGGAGGGGGACTTTCCCATACTGTTACTTTTGCCAGTTGCAAAACAGCAACCAACTGTTGCAAGTGCTATTTTCTAAGTGAAAAAGTTAGCACTTAACAGTGTTGAAGTACGGAAAGTTACTTTATTTTCGTGCTGAGCAAAAATTGGAATTTACATCCCATGGAAAATTCCATTATTTTAAAATTGGTTTTCATGCAAAATTCGGATGAACATAAGAATGCTCATACTGGGTTAGCCCAATGGTCCATTTAGCTCAGTATCCCATCTTCTGAAAGTGGCCAATGCCAGGTGCTTCAGAGGGAATGAAGAGAATAGGTGATCGTCAAGTGATCCATCCCCTGTCATCCACTCCCAGCTTCAGGCAAACAGAGACTAGGGACACTCAGAGCAGGGGGTTGCATCCTTACCCATCCTGGCTAGTAGCCTTTAAGGACCTACCCTCCATGAAATTATTTAGTTCTTTTTTGAATCCTGTTATTGGTTTGGCCTTCACAACATCCTCTGGCAAAGAGTTCCACACGTTGACTGTGCGTTGTGTGAAGGAGTACTTTATTTTGTTTACTTTAAACCTGCTGCCTATTAATTTCACAGGGTGACCCTTAGTTCTTGTGTTATGTGAAGGAATAAATAACACTTTCGTTTTCACTTTCTCCATACCAGTCAAGATTATATAGATCTCTATCATACCCCCCTCAAGTCATCTTTTTTCCAAACTGAAAAGTCCCAGTCTTTTTCATCTCTCCTAATACGGAAGCTGTTCCATACCCCTAATAATTTTTGTTTGTCTTCATGAACGTTTTCTTATTCTAAGATATCTTCTTTTGAGATGTGGTGACCAGATCTGCATGCAGTATTCAAGATAAGGGTATATCATGGATTTATATAAAAGCATTACCATATTTTCTGTCTCGTTATCTATCCCTTTCCTAATGATTCGGAACATTCTCTTCACTTTTTTGACTGTTGCTGCACTTTGAGCAGATGTTTTCAGATGAAAAATTGAAATATTGAAATTTGATGCAGAAATAAAAGTTTCAGAAATTTTTATTTGCAAATTTCATTCCCAAACCAAATGTTTCATTTGGGTTTGGTGAACCATGTTCATCATGGGACATTTTGTCTAGCCAAGGTGCCTGGGCCATACGGGTATCTGGGGCGTGAAGTACCTGAACTGCAACTCTCATGAGGCAAAAATGAAATGCTTCTATTCAGTTAAGCATACTGAAACATTTTGATTCAGGCCAGCCCAACTCAGAATAAATATTATGTTTCTGTTTTCTGGATAGAAAATCAAAACCTTTAGGAAGTTTTATCTGGATTTTTTTTCTTCAGAAAATGCATTTTCTGTTTAAAAACAGCGTTTCTACAGAAAATTCTTGAACAGCTCAAGTTACTTTAAAAAATGAAAGTTTTTCTCCTCACTTTATACTATTTTCCAACTCTTTCCACTTGGGAAACAAAGGCCTGGTCTAGACCTAAAACGTAGGTTACTTTTCTCAGGTCGATAGTAATATATATAGATGAGATGCTAGGAACTATAGAAAACTGATAAGGGAAGCAAAGAGACACAAGGAGAAATCTATGCCGAGCAGAGTTAAGGCATCATAAAATAGTTTTTAAAGTATAATAGCAACAGAGAGAATTCTGACAATGGTATTGGTCCATTTCTGATCTGTATTTGATGGGGGGAAACAGATGATGTATTGTCATCATATCATGATGATAATAATCTTGCCATTCCACTAGTATCTCAAGAGGATATTAAAGTTAGAACAGTTACTAAAGTTAATTTTAAAAGACCTGACCTAGGAGCTTGCTGGACTGTTAATGCTGTTTTTCAATAAGTCTTGGAACATAGAGAAAGTTCCAGAAGACTGGAAGACAGCTAATGTTGTGTCAATATTTTAAAAGGGTAAACAAGACGACCCAATTAGTTATAGGCCTTTTGGTCTAACATCGATCATGGGCAGAATACTGTAACAGCTAATACGGGACTCGATTAGAAAAGAGGTTATTATAATTAATGCCAATCAACATGGGTTTATGGAAAATAGATCCTGTCAAAGTAACTAGATATCCCTTTTTTGATGAGCTTACAACTTTGTTGCTAAATGTAATAATGTTGATGTAATAGACTTCTGTAAGGCATTTTCCTTGATACTACATGATATTTTTATGAAAAAATTAGAAAGATATTAAATGAACATACCAGACATTAAATGGATTAAAAGATGGCTAACTGATATGTCTCAAAATATAACTGTAAGCAGAGAAGACTCATCAAATGGTCATAGTGCCGGGCCCAAGCTCAGAAGAGGGCCCGTAACACTCGCTTCCTCCCCTCTGCGGAAATGGAGCCTCAGAGCAGCCCAGATCCAGCATAGGAGCTGAGATCCCACGGGGCCTTGGGAGATGTAGTTCCGTGGCCAGCTCCCTGCCTAGAGAGCCTGCCCTGGAGCAGGGAAGGAACCACAATTCCCAGCATTCCCTTGGTCGCTATCAACAGGAAAGGAAGGGGGAAGCTGAGAGACTCCATGCGCTGCAGCTTCTGTGCATGGGGAGCTGGCTGCTAGAAGGGGGTGGCAGTGTGAATGGGAAACAAGTGTTCCCAAGGAGCAGAAGGCTTTGACCCAGATAGCACCCTCATAAGCCTTCCCCAGACTAGGGATGCTGGTATGACTTTGCTTGGCAGCCCCCAATGAAGTGTTGGGGTTATCTTTATCCCAGACTTTTCAGGTTCGTTGTCTGACCGCAAGAGAGACAGGCAAACCAGCAAAATCCAAAACCAAGTTCTTTATTGCAGCGTGCACACAGACAATAAAGAACCAGCCCATTCTCCACAGAGAACCAGAACCAGCCCCCCCTTTTCTCTTCAATACAGCACAAATTTATATAAGCAAGTTTACATCACAGTTAAAACATTTAATTGCCTGCGGTTAATTAACAGCACCTGGTGAAGCATTTGATTACAAAATTCATGGCCTTGAGCAGTTCCTGGCGAATAAGCAGCTTCCTTATCAGTACTGAGAACTTTTTTATCGGCAATTCCCAAGCTTGAGTGCAAGGGGTGGTTTATTCACCCAGCTCCTGCTTGCTGACTTAATTCACCCACCTTCTGAGCGCCCCTTGTTCATGCATCAAGCGTGTGATCACCTTCAGGCCCACTCTAAAGCATCCTATCTATCAGAAGGAACTGGGTGGACTAAATGGACAGTGCACCTCTCTATCTGAAGCCTGGCAAGTATGTGGATCCTACCTGAAGTTAAAATGAAAAGTAAGGGAGGGGAGGCTCTACTGGAGGACCTGGGCAGCTTCAGATACAGTACAGGAGGATTTCCACTTCTGAGCCATGAAAATAGAAATTGACTTTTTCCTTTCCAGATTTATCTAGTATTCAGAAAGGGAATCTAGCACCTGCCTTCCAGATTTGAACACCCTCAAAATTCAGGAGTGCTCAAGCTCAATTTGGGCAGCTGTTACTTCATTTCTCCCAAAACAAATATGCTGATCCACTGTAATTTGCTGTAGAAAAAGTAGGAAAAAATTGAGCAACAAATGCTGGGGTCTTCCGAGTGCTAACTAGGACTGGAATTGCTATTTTCAATAGGCATTACCATTTTTTTTAATTTTGTTTGTTTAAAAGGAAGACAGTAATATTGCACTGGCAAATTCCCCATCGAAGCAAAGAATGGAACAAAAGAATAATAAAAGGAACTTCAATTTTTCCTTATTTATGTAGGACAGTCTTATAATATGGATCCAGATATCTTCCAATGACACAAGCTGAAAATTGTTCCACTTTACTGCAGTTCTGTAACCGTGTGGGAATCAGTGCTGTGTTCTGTGCACATCCAAAATTCTTACTGAATTCAGAAGTGCCTTGCTTTTGTGACCATCCTACCTGATATTTTCAGCCCTTGTAAGCAAAGCAAGCTTACATTTAGTGATTGGGTGAGAAGCCTCTCAGAAAAAGTTAGGTGCTGTAGGAGGTGTTGCTTATTCACTAGGTAATGTGAGACCTTCCTGTTACAACAGTAAACCAGTGCCGCATAGAATGCATTTTGCTCCTTGAGTCTAGAATGGGGTCCTTTGCTTCTATACACAGCCCATTAAATACAATGAAAAGACTCCTACTCACTTCAACAGGCTTTGGATAGAACTGATTATACTCACGGTAACTCCACTGTCTTCACAGGGTCCTGGTCTCACACCGGGGGTTGGGGGCAGGGGGCATGACAGCTTGTTGCAGAGCTGTTGCTTAGGGACGGGAACTTCCTGTCTCCCCAGCCTCCAAAATCATTCAGGCTGCACTTTCTGCACGACTAGGTGCTGGCTGAGGGGGGCCTGGGAATTGGTGGCCTCTGCTGCAGGTGATGGGAATCTCAGGTACTTAAAGTCATGGCCTAGAGGACAGAGTCTGCAGCTGCCTAGGGCCAGCGCTGAGGATTTAGAGTCCCTGGTGCTGCAATTGCAAGGTTCAAGCATGCTCAGCCTTGGCATTGCCACCCCTCCTGCGGCTAGTAGCTGCAGCTGTCTAAGGCTGGTCTCTGGCAATTGGCCCCATGGCTATAGCCAGAGAAGCTACAAGTGGCTCTGTGACTACTGGGGGCCATTAAGCTAGAGCAGCTAAAACACTGGAGTTAACCTCAAGAAACAGAGGTCACCAGGAGGAAAGGAATGTCAAGAGGAGCAGGGAAAGAGGAAGCAGGTCAGGCTTGCAGAGGGAGATTCCAGCTGGTTGGGAGCATGTCCAAAGTAGAAAGGAAACAAGTATGGGGAGAGGTGGTGGTGACCAGGTAGCAGACTAGCATGTAGATGGGAGGAGAGGGAGAAAGGCTGGTGTCTTCAGATTCCCAAGGGCTAAGTCCTCACTTTGGGGAAATGGTGTTTGCAGATGGCTTGCTCAAATGGCAGGATGGGGGCTGAGGGAGGGATTTGTCAGAATTGATCAGGTTTCTGCTGGCTTTAGAACTTTGAGCTGAGACTAGGACCACATGCCGTGACTGGTGACATAGGGGGGTACTGGAGACACAGCTATAGAAGGTCTGAATGAGGAAGGAGATAAATCTGTGCGGAGTTTCCCTGATCACTATGAAAGTGCTACTCACTGTGGACACTGGTAAACCCACATGGGAGTACAGCTCAATAAGAAAAACTGGGGGCTGAGGGAGCTGTGTATGGCAATGCATATAGTCACGTAGAGGAGTGTGATCAAAATGAAAAATGTCTCTGAGATTCAGGACCGGAAATACTATGGCACCAATGGCACTGCCACACCAGGCCCACACTCGGAGCCCACAGTGACGACGTAGGGGCCCACAAAAGGTGAATCCGGCCCTGGTGAAGACCGATGCAAAGAATTCATTTAGCTTCTGTAACAGCTTCATCTTCCCAAAATGGACACAGTATTCCAGTAGTGGTCTCAAAAATGCTATGTATAGAGTCAAGTTTACTTTCCTACATGATATTTCACTTTTTATGCATCCAAGGATCACGTTAGCCCTTTTTGCCAAAGCATCACACAAACCTCATGTTGAGTCAATTGCATGTGTTAATCCCTAATTCTTTGTCTGAGTCGCTACTTTCAAAGAAAACATCTCCCAACCTGCATTCTGTTCCCAGATGTATTACAGGTATATCCAGCTTATTATCAACAGCAACAAATATGTTTTATTCTATCTGAAAAGTAAGTACAATTGCAAGAACTTTCAAGAACAAATCTTTTTCAGTGTATAAATACTATACTGATAAGTACAATAGATAGATAGATAATATTATTCTCTTTGATATAACCGAAGTCTTCTTATCAGTTTCCTGAGGGCTTCTTTGACCTCTTTGTTTCTCAGGGAGTATATGAGAGGATTTAGCGCTGGAGTTATAACGGAATATAGGACGGTGATCACTTTGTCTCTGTCTGGAGAGTAGGCCGAGGAAGGGTATATGTAGGTGTAAATGGCTGTGGAGTAGTAAAAGATGACAACTATGAGGTGGGAGGAGCAGGTGGAGAAGGCTTTCTTCTTGCCTTCTGTGGAGCGAATCTTCAAGATAGTTCTCAGAATGAAGTAATAGGACGTTAAAGTTACCACACAGCTCCCCATCCCAAAAACTATGTCAGCCAGAAAAGCCAGGGATTCATTGATGCTGATGTCTGAGCAGGATAGTTTTAGCACTGTTGGCAATTCACAAAAGAAATGATTGATGATATTCGAGTCGCAGAAAGAAAGCTGGAGCACAAATCCAGTGTTGACTGCAGAATTGATCAGTCCTGCTATCCATACGCCAGCAATTAACTCAACACAAACCTCCTTCCTCATGATGATGGTGTAATGCAAAGGATGGCAGACAGCAACGTAACGGTCAAAAGCCATGGCAGCAAGGACCAGAACTTCACTTCCCAGAGTCCAAGTGAAGAGATATATCTGTGTAATGCAGCCTAAGAAGGCAATGGTCTTCTTGTGCTCCAGAAGGTTGTGTAGCATTTTGGGAATGGACACTGAGGTGGATAAAAGGTTTATCAAGGACAAGTTCATAAGCAAGAAATACATGGGGGTGTGGAGTCTGGCGCTGGTAGTAATAGTGATGATGATGAGGAGGTTTCCAGTGAGGGCTGCCATGTAGATGAAGGTGAATAACACAAAGAGGAACATCTGGTATTCAGGGAGGCTGGAGAGACCCACCAAGATGAACTCTGTGACAGAGGATTGGTTCTTCATTTCCAAATCTCCACTACTCCTCACCTATTGACATAAATCAGCTCACTGGACCGGACACTTAGCTGATGTAAATTAGTGTCATTCTAAAGAAGACCAGAAGCCAAAGGAAAGAGACTGATTTGCACCAGCTGTGGATCTGGTCCATGGACTCCAATGAAGCTATGTCAGTTTATGCCAGTAGGGCTTCTGGCTAATTGATTTCAATACTGTACACCAATTCATAGCAGCTGGACAGCTGGCCCATTGACTTTGAAGGACCTAGCATAAATCTTCTAGTGAAATTAATGTGAAATTAGCCTAGGGGAGGTAAGAATAAGGCACATTACACCACACATTTTAAAAGTATCCTCATCACAATGAAGGGACTCGAGCGAGTTTCAAGTAGCACTTTGTGGAACAAAGGCCAGAAGAAACCAGTGAGATCATTTAGTCCGATCTCTTGTGTAACACAGGACACAGAACTCCCCAAAAATAATTCGTAGGGCAAAACTTTTAGGGAAAAGAAAATCTTGATTTAAAATTTGCCAGTTATGGAGAATCCACTCCAACCCCTGGGAAATCATCTCTGTGGTTATTACCGTCATTGCTAAAAAAAATTACTCCTTTTTTCCATTTTAAATCAGTCATCTCCATCCACTTAAGTGTGTAGTAATTCATCATTTACACCAGGGCGAGTTTGAAGAAAATCAGACTCCATGTCATTGCGAATGATGAACAGCAATATTTTGTCTAGATAGGTCAATTATTAGAGCTAGTGTTACAAGCTAGGATTTTTGAGGAAGACTAAGCAGTTAGGCACCAACCCCGTTTGACAGGAAATCCCAATCTATACAAATTGACTCCACCTGTTAGATTGATCAGAGGAGTAGAAAGACTCAGCTATCTGTCTATCCATCTATCTAGAATATATATAGTATTCATTTTTTTAAAAGAAATCTGAATAAATAGCATGATTTAGTCTATATATGTAAAGTTGAGTCAATAATTTAACAAAAAACTTTACAAATAATTAAGTCTCACATTATCTAAATAACATGTCCAAACATGCAAAAGCAAACCAGTATAAGTATATAACAGCAACATAGATATTACATGATAACCATGCAGAGAGAGAGAGATAGAAAAAGTTCAAATTCTGCTGTAATTAGAAGTAAGAAAGAAAGAAAGAAACCTCTATTCCAGTTCACGTATAGCTGCCCCTTGAATTAGCTCTACTAGTTTCTAAAGCCGTTTGAAATCACCACAGCTGGGAAGAGCGTTCTTGTTCTTCTATTAGGCTGATGGCTGGAAATAAATATTTGTCTTTACTGCTGTCCCTGCTCTTTCATAGATTCAAAGATTCCAAGGCCAGAGGAACCATTACAATCATCTAATCTGACTTCCTGCATAACACAGGCCAGAGAACATCTCCAAAATTACCATGGTCACTCCATGAGTTTCATCAATGAATTATCAGCGTCACAATGCTGCTTAAATAGCCTCTTAGTGCTACTGGGGAAGAACAACTTAATTGCTTATGTTACCTTTGGTGTCATGAACAATATACCAAAGTCCTTGGAGAGATACTGCTCTAATGATAGATAGATAGATTAGATTAGATAGTTATGGGGGTATATGGGGATAGTAATATGTAGTAAGATCTCCAGGGCCTTACCCATTAGTTACTCCTGGTCCTCCAACTACAGAAGGGATGTGGACAAATTAGAGAGAGTTCAGCAGAGGGCAATGAAAGTGATTAGGGGGCTGTGACACATGACTTATGAGGAGAGGCTTAGGGAACTGGGGTTATTTAGTCTGCAGAAGAGAAGAGTGAGGGGGGATTTGATAGCAGTCTTAAACTACCTGAAGGGGGGTTCCAAAGAGGATGGAGCTGGGCTGCTCTCAATGGTAGCACATGACAGAACAAGAAACAATGGTCACAGGTTGCAGTGGGGGAGGTCTAGGTTGGATATTAGGAAACACTATTTCATTAGGAGGGTGGTGAAGCACTGGAATGGGTTACCTAGGGAGGTGGTGGAATCTCCATCCTTAGATGTTTTTAAGGCCCGGCTTGACAAAGCCCTGGCTGGGAAGATTTAGTTGGTGTTGGTCCTGCTTTGAGCAGGGGGTTGGACTAGATGACCTCCTGAGGTCTCTTCTAACCCTAATATTCTAATATTCTGATAGATCAGTGGTGGGCAACCTCCCGTCCATGGGCCACATGAGGCCCGTTGGGGTAATCTGCTGGCGGGCCACCAGACAGTTTGTTTACATTTGCATGGCCTCCCACAGGTCCCAGTGGCCGGGGTTTACCATTCCTGGCCAATGGGAGCTGCAGGAAGCAGCACAATCTTCCAGATTGGCAGCCAGTCTGGACTGGAAGACATCAAGACATGTAGAATCCACCACTTTCCTGGCTAGTTTGTTTAAATGGTTAATTGCCATCCCTGTGGTCAGTGCCTGAGGAAGTCATAGAAGCTGTTCTGATTCACTTAAAGATATGGATCTGCCACTGTGCCTGGAAGCTCATAGCAGTCATCTGAAGGGATCCCAGTACGGTGCCAGTTCAGGGTAAGGCAGCTGCAATCCCATATGGGAACCCTGTGCATGAGACAATGCGCCAACAGCTCACTGGGTTAGGATGGAGAAATAGGGTGACCCCAGTGGTCCCATTTGATATTCCAGCCATCGCCTGCTTTAAAACTCCTGACTCTGTGACTATTCCGAGAAGGCAGCCTGGGAACTCAAGCTTGGAGCTGGGAATGGAGTTCTAAAAGGCAGAGTTCTAAAAGGGGCCTCTAAATTTGGGTGACTCCCTTCTGGGCTGCCCAACTTGAGAAACGTCAAAAGCCAATTTCCAACATCTCCCACCGGCTTGAATCCTAAAAGATCAGTAATATGTAGTGAGCCCTCCAAGGCCTAACCCAGTTGTTACTCCTGGACTTCTCCAACTGAGGTCGGTGGGAAAACTCTGAGGACCTTCCTCAGGTCTCATGCATCCCTTCATCAGGGTCCACTTGGTCAAACCCTTGTGGAGAGGCTTCACGTTGATGATTTTTTATCCAAGTTAAAGCACTTGTGCAACCCCAAATAATAATTATCGGTATCTTTGTGGTTTCCATTCTAATCAATGTGTGGTTACAGTATAAGCATGCAGTCAACTTCTGTGGAGAAAATCATAGAAGTGTAAGACTGGAAGGGGCCTTGAAAGATAATGGAGTCCAGTCCTCTGCCTTCATTAGCAGGACCAAGTACTATCCCTGACAGATTTTTGTTTGTTTTTCCCCAGATCCCTAAATGGCCCCCTGAGAGATTGAATTCACAAGCCTGGGTTCAGCAGGCCAATGCTCAAACCACTGAGCTATCTCTCCCCCCTGTACTGCATATTAATCTAGCAGAGGCAAAATAAGAGGTAACAGCTGGCAGCTGATGCTGGATAAATTCCAGTTAGAAATGAGGCCTGAATTGTTAACAATCAGGGTGATTGACCTTTGCAACAAACTACCAAGGCAAGTGATGGATTCTCCATCTCTTGATGTCTTCAAATCAAGGACTGGTCTTCACTACCAGGGGATTGACGCTGCTGCAATCAGTGAAGCAGGGATCAATTTAGCAGGTCTAGTGAAGACCCACTAAATCAGGGGAGGGCAAACTACAGCCCATGGGCTGGATACGGCCCATCAGGGCTTTCAGTCTGGCCCGCAGGATTGCCAGCCCCGTGGTGCAGCGGGGCTAAGTCAGGCTTCTTGCCTTTTCTGGCTCCGCACTGCTCCTGGAAGCAGACAGCACCATGTCCCTGCCACCCTTAGGGGAGGGCTCCATGCACTGCCCTTGCCTACAGGCACCGTCCCGACAGCTCCCATTGGCCGGAAATGGGGAACCTCAGCCAATGCGAGCTTCGGGTGTGGTACCTGCAGGCAAAGGCAGCGTGTGGTGGAGCCACCTGCCCCACCTCATCCCCAGGAGCCAATGCCAGACGTGCTGGCCACTTCCAGGAGTGATGCAGGGCCAGGGAAGGCAGGGAGCCTCCCTTAACCCCACTGTGTGCCGGAGCCACTCAAGGTAAGTGGTGCCAGGCCAGAGCCCATACCCCTAACCACTCCTGCACCCCAAACCACTGTCCTGAGCCCTTTAACCCCCTGCCTTGAGCCCCTGCTGCACCCTTACTGCACCCCAACCTCTTGCCCTGAGAACCTTCCTGCACACCGCACCTCACCCCACACCCAACACACTCCCACACCCCAATCCCCTGCCCCAGCCCTACATTCATGTCCCTGCATACAATTTCCCCACCCAGATGTGGCCCTTGGGCCAAAAAGTTTTCCCATCCCTGAGCTAAATGGATGGCAAAGCGCTCTTCCATCTCTCGTTGATACTACACAATGAAGACCCCAGAGTAAGTCAACTCGAGCTAAGTTATTCACATATTTGATTTACCCCATAGTGAAGACAAACCCCAAGACTAATGCCTTTCTGAAGGATATGTTTTAGCCAATCACAGGCTATGCTTTAGTGAAAGAAATGTTACTGGGCCTGCCTGGATGAAATTTAAAGGACCATGATAAACAGGAAGTCAAAGTCGATATTCTGATGCTCCCTTCTGGCCTTAAACTATATGAGTCTATGAAAACTTTAAAAGTATCATGTTTTGTATGCAGTTTTAGGGATGAGGTCAGTAACAGGTTGTTCAGATTGTGGCCCAGTGGACAGCGTATTAGACTGTGGTTCAGAGCCTCTGGCTTTCTTTTTAAGATCTGCCACTGGCCTACTGGTCACCTCAGATAAGTTGTTTCAGTTCTCTGTGCCTCAGTTTCCTGATCTGTAAAATGGGGTTAGCTGCTTTGTCAAGTGCTTTGAGATCTCCTGATACAAAGTCTATACCAGAGGCAGTCTGTCATAAACAGACAGTTAAAGGTCTCTTTTACCTGTAAAGAGTTAAGAACTTCACATAACCCAGCTGACACCTGACCAGAGGAACCAATGGGGGAACAAGATGTTTTCGAAGAGGGACGACGGAAATCAGTCTTCTGTGTGTTCAGAAAAGTTTTGTGCCGGAGTGAAGGATCCAGGAATCAGCCATCTAACATTTTTTAAAAGTAGTAAGTGTTTAGAGAAGAAATGTATTAGATTATGTTTATTTTCTTCTGTGACTTTGTTTTGCATAAGAGGTAGAATCAAATTAGGTTTCTTTTATGTAACCTTAAGTTTTTGCCCAGAGGGACATCCTCTGTTTTGAATCTGTTGTCTGTGAGAGTAGCTTGCATGCTAATCTCACAGAGGTATTCCTTTCACTGTTTTTCTTTAATTAAAAGTCTTCTTTTAAGAACGCGATTGATTTTTCCTTGTTTTAAAATCCAAGGGTTTTTTGGATCTGGGCTCAGCAGGAATTGGTGGGTGGTGAATCAGTCTCAATCCTGCCAGGAAAAGGAGGATAAAGACTGGGGAAATATTTGAGAGGAAGACAGAGTTTCCAAATGACTCTCCCATAATTGTTTGTTTAAATTATTTGGTGGTGGTAGCTACTAGATCTAAGCTGGTAAATAAGCTTAGGGGTTATGCAGGTCCCCACATCTGTACCCTAAAGTTCAGAGTGGGGGTGACACCTTGACACAAGCATTACTATTAATGAGAAGACACACCTGGAACAGAGCATTCAGAAGCTGGAATCCATCATCTTTAAGGTTGGGAAAACATCACAAAGTGAGAAAAGTTGGGGAGGGGGACTTTCCCATACTGTTACTTTTGCCAGTTGCAAAACAGCAACCAACTGTTGCAAGTGCTATTTTCTAAGTGAAAAAGTTAGCACTTAACAGTGTTGAAGTACGGAAAGTTACTTTATTTTCGTGCTGAGCAAAAATTGGAATTTACATCCCATGGGAAATTCCATTATTTTAAAATTGGTTTTCATGCAAAATTCAGATGAACATAAGAATGCTCATACTGGATCAGCCCAATGGTCCATTTAGCTCAGTATCTCATCTTCTGAAAGTGGCCAATGCCAGGTGCTTCAGAGGGAATGAAGAGAATAGGTGATCGTCAAGTGATCCATCCCCTCTCATCCACTCCCAGCTTCAGGCAAACAGAGACTAGGGACACTCAGAGCAGGGGGTTGCATCCTTACCCATCCTGGCTAGTAGCCTTTGATGGACCTACCCTCCATGAAATTATTTAGTTCTTTTTTGAATCCTGTTATTGGTTTGGCCTTCACAACATCCTCTGGCAAAGAGTTCCACGGGTTGACTGTGCGTTGTGTGAAGGAGTACTTTATTTTGTTTGCTTTAAACCTGCTGCCTATTAATTTCATTGGGTGACCCTTAGTTCTTGTGTTATGTGAAGGAATAAATAACACTTTTGTATTCACTTTCTCTGCACCAGTCAAGATTTTATAGATCTCTATATTATCCCCCCTAAGTCATCTTTTTTCCAAGCTGAAAAGTCCCAGTCTTTTTCATCTCTCCTAATACGGAAGCTGTTCCATACCCCTAATAATTTTTGTTTGTCTTCATGAACCTTTTCGTATTCCAAGATATCTTCTTTTGAGATGTGGTGACCAGATCTGCATGCAGTATTCAAGATAAGGGTATATCATGGATTTATATAAAAGCATTATCATATTTTCTGTCTTATTATCCCTTTCCTAATGATTTGGAACATTCTGTTCACTTTTTTGACTGTTGCTGCACTTTGAGCAGATGTTTTCAGATGAAAAATTGAAATATTGAAATTTGATGCAGAAATAAAAGTTTCAGAATTTTTTATTGGAAATTTCATTCCCAAACCAAATGTTTCATTTGGGTTTGGTGAACCATGTTAATCATGGGACATTTTGTCTAGCTAAGGTGCCTGGGCCATAAGGGTATTTGGGGCATGAAGTACCTGAACTGCAACTCTCCGAGGCAAAAATGAAATGCTTCTATTCAGTTCAGCATACTGAAACATTTTGATTCAGGCCAGCCCAATTCAGAATAAATATTATGTTTCAGTTTTCTGGATAGAAAATCAAAACCTTTAGGAAGTTTCATATGGATTTTTTTTCTTCAGAAAATGCATTTTCTGTTTAAAAAAAGCATTTCTACAGAAAATTCTTGAACAGCTCAAGTTACTTTAAAAAATGAAAGTTTTCCCCCTCACTTTATACTATTTTCCAACTCTTTCCACTTGGGAAACAAAGGCCTGGTCTAGACCTAAAATGTAGGTTACTTTTCTCAGGTCGATAGTAATATATATAGATGAGATGCTAGGAACTATAGAAAACTGATAAGGGAAGCAAAGAGACACAAGGAGAAATCTATGCCGAGCAGAGTTAAGGCATCATAAAATAGTTTTTAAAGTATAATAGCAACAGAGAGAATTCTGACAATGGTATTGGTCCATTACTAGTTGGAGATAGTAGAATTATCAATAATAATGCAAAAATTGAAGATTTCAATAAATATTTCTGATCTGTATTTGAGGGGGGAAAACAGATGATGTATTGTCATCATATCATGATGATAATAATCTTGCCATTCCACTAGTATCTCAAGAGGATATTAAAGTTAGAACAGTTACTAAAGTTAATTTTAAAAGAGCTGACCTAGGAGCTTGCTGGACTGTTAATGCTGTTTTTCAATAAGTCTTGGAACATAGAGGAAGTTCCAGAAGACTGGAAGACAGCTAATGTTGTGTCAATGTTTTAAAAGGGTAAACAAGATGACCCAATTAGTTATAGGCCTGTTGGTCTGACATCGATCATGGGCAAAATACTGTAACAGCTAATACGGGACTCGATTAGAAAAGAGGGTATTATAATTAATGCCAATCAACATGGGTTTATGGAAAATAGATCCCGTCAAAGTAACTAGATATCCCTTTTTTGATGAGCTTACAACTTTGTTGCTAAATGTAATAATGTTGATGTAATAGACTTCTGTAAGGCATTTTCCTTGATACTACATGATATTTTTATGAAAAAATTAGAAAGATATTAAATGAACATACCAGACATTAAATGGATTAAAAGATGGCTAACTGATATGTCTCAAAATATAATTGTAAACAGAGAAGACTCATCAAATGGCCATAGTGCCGGGCCCAAGCTCAGAAAAGGGCCCGTAACACTCGCTTCCTCCCCTCTGCGGAAATGGAGCCTCAGAGCAGCCCAGATCCAGCATAGGAGCTGAGATCCCACGGGGCCCTGTGAGATGTAGTTCCTTGGCCAGCTCCCTGCCTAGAGAGCCTGCCCTGGAGCAGGGAAGGACCCACATTTCCCAGCATTCCCTTGGTCGCTTACAACAGGAAAGGAAGGGGGAAGCTGAGAGACTCCATGCACTGCAGCTTCTGTGCATGGGGAGCTGGCTGCTAGAAGGGGGTGGCAGTGTGAATGGGAAACAAGTGTTCCCAAGGAGCAGAAGGCTTTGACCCAGATAGCACCCTCATAAGCCTTCCCCAGACTAGGGATGCTGGTATGACTTTGCCTGGCAGCCCCCAAAGAAGTGTTGGGGTTATCTTTATCCCAGACTTTTCAGGTTCGTTGTCTGACCGCAAGAGAGACAGGCAAACCAGCAAAATCCAAAACCAAGTTCTTTATTGCAGCGTGCACACAGACAATAAAGAACAAGCCCGTTCTCCACAGAGAACCAGAACCAGCCCCCCTTTTCTCTTCAATACAGCACAAATTTATATAAGCAAGTTTACATCACAGTTAAAGCATTTAATTGCCTGCGGTTAATTAACAGCACCTGGTGAAGCATTTGATTACAAAATTCATGGCTTTGAGCAGTTCCTGGCGTAGAAGCAGCTTCCTTATCAGTACTGAGAACTTTTTTATCGGCAATTCCCAAGCTTGAGTGCAAGGGGTGGTTTATTCACCCAGCTCCTGCTTGCTGATTTAATTCACCCACCTTCTGAGCCCCCCTTGTTCATGCATCAAGCGTGTGATCACCTTCAGGTCCACTCTAAAGCATCCTATCTATCAGAAGGAACTGGGTGGACTAAATGGACAGTACACCTCTCTATTTGAAGCCTAGCAAGGGGGGTATGTGGATCCTACCTGAAGTTAAAATGAAAAGTAAGGGAGGGGAGGCTTTACTAGAGGACCTGGGCAGCTTCAGATACAGTACAGGAGGATTTCCACTTCTGAGCCATGAAAATAGAAATTGACTTTTTCCTTTCCAGATTTATCTAGTATTCAGAAAGGGAATCTAGCACCTGACATCCAGATTTGAACACCCTCAAAATTCAGGAGTGCTCAAGCTCAATTTGGGCAGCTGTTACTTCATTTCTCCCAAGTCAAATATACTGATCCACTGTAATTTGCTGTAGAAAAAGTAGGAAAAAATTGAGCAACAGATGCTGGGGTCTTCCGAGTGCTAACTAGGACTGGAATTGCTATTTTCAATAGCCATTACCATTTTTTTTTAATTTTGTTTGTTTAATAGGAAGACAGTAATATTGCACTGGCAAATTCCCCATCGAAACAAAGAATGGAACAAAAGAATAATAAAAGGAACTTCAATTTTTCCTTATTTATGTAGGACAGTCTTATAATATGGATCCAGATATCTTCCAATGACACAAGCTGAAAATTGTTCCACTTTACTGCAGTTCTGTAACCGTGCGGGAATCAGTGCTGTGTTCTGTGCACATCCAAAATTCTTACTGAATTCAGAAGTGCCTTGCTTTTGTGACCATCCTACCTGATATTTTCAGCCCTTGTAAGCAAAGCAAGCTTACATTTAGTGATTGGGTGAGAAGCCTCTCAGAAAAAGTTAGGTGCTGTAGGAGGTGTTGCTTATTCACTAGGTAATGTGAGACCTTCCTATTACAACAGTAAACCAGTGCCGCATAGAATGCACTTTGCTCCTTGAGTCTAGAATGGGGTCCTTTGCTTCTATACACAGCCCATTAAATACAATGAAAAGACTCCCACTCACTTCAACAGGCTTTGGATAGAACTGATTATACTCAGGCTAACTCCACTGTCTTCACAGGGTCCTGGTCTCACACCGGGGGGTGGGGGAAGGGGGCATGACAGCTTGTTGCAGAGCTGTTGCTCAGGGACGGGAACCTCCTGGCACCCCAGCCTCCAAAATCATTCAGGCTGCACTTTCTGCACGACTAGGTGCTGGCTGAGGGGGGCATGGGAATTGGTGGCCTCTGCTGCAGGTGATGGGAATCTCAGGTACTTAAAGTCATGGCCTAGAGGAGGGAAGTGCCTAACTCCAGAGTCTGCAGCTGCCTAGGGCCAGCGCTGAGGATTTAGAATCCCTGGTGCTGCAATTGCAAGGTTCAAGCATGCTCAGCCTTGGCATTGCCACCCCTCCTGTGGCTAGTAGCTGCAGCTGGCTAAGGCTGGCCTCTTGCAATTGGCCCCATGGCTGTAGCCAGAGAAGCTACAAGTGGCTCTGTAACTACTGGGGGCCATTAAGCTAGAGCAGCTAAAGACACTGGAGTTAACCTCAAGGAACAGAGGTCACCAGGAGGAAAGGAATGTCAAGAGGAGCAGGGAAAGAGGAAGCAGGTCAGGCTTGCAGAGGGAGATTCCAGCTGGTTGGGAGCATGTCCAAAGTAGAAAGGAAACAAGTATGGGGAGAGGTGGTGGTGATCAGGTAGCAGACTAGCATGTAGATGGGAGCAGAGGGAGAAAGGCTGGTGTCTTCAGATTCCCAAGGGCTAAGTCCTCACTTTGGGGAAATGGTGTTTGCAGGTGGCTTGCTCAAATGGCAGGATGGGGGCTGAGGGAGGGATTTGTCAGAATTGATCAGGTATCTGCTGGCTTTAGAACTTTGAGCTGAGACTAGGACCACATGCCGTGACTGGTGACATAGGGGGGTAGTGGAGACACGGCCATAGAAGGTCTGAATGAGGAAGGAGATAAATCTGTGTGGAGTTTCCCTGATCACTATGAAAGTGCTACTCACTGTGGACACTGGTAAACCCACATGGGTGTACAGCTCAATAAGAAAAACTGGGGGCTGAGGGAGCTGTGTATGGCAATGCATATAGTCACGTAGAGGTGTGTGATCAAAATAAAAAATGTCTCTGAGATTCAGGACCGGAAATACTATGGCACCAATGGCACTGCCACACCAGGCCCACACTCGGAGCCCACAGTGACTACGTAGGGCCCCACAAAAGGTGAATCCGGCCCTGGTGAAGACCGATGCAAAAAATTCATTTAGCTTCTGTAACAGCTTCATCTTCCCAAAATGGACACAGTATTCCAGTAGTGGTCTCAAAAATGCTATGTATAGAGTCAAGTTTACTCTCCTACATGATATTCTACTTTTTATACATCCAAGGATCATGTTAGCCCTCTTTGCCAAAGCATCATGCTAACGTCATGTTGAGGCAATTGCATGTGTTAATCCCTAATATTTTGTCTGAGTCGCTACTTTCAAAGAAAGCATCTCCCAACCTGCATTCTGTTCCCAGATGTATTACAGGTATATCCAGCTTATTATCAACAGCAACAAAAATGTTTTATTCTATCTGAAAAGTAAGTACAATTGCAAGAACTTTCAAGAACAAATCTTTTTCAGTGTATAAATACTATACTGATAAGTACAATAGATAGATAGATAATATTATTCTCTTTGATATAACCGAAGTCTTCTTATCAGTTTCCTGAGGGCTTCTTTGACCTCTTTGTTTCTCAGGGAGTATATGATAGGATTTAGCGCTGGAGTTATAACGGAATATAGGACGGTGATCACTTTGTCTCTGTCTGGAGAGTAGGCCGAGGAAGGGTATATGTAGGTGTAAATGGCTGTGGAGTAGTAAAAGATGACAACTATGAGGTGGGAGGAGCAGGTGGAGAAGGCTTTCTTCTTGCCTTCTGTGGAGCGAATCTTCAAGATAGTTCTCAGAATGAAGTAATAGGACGTTAAAGTTACCACACAGCTGCCCATCCCAAAAACTATGTCAGCCAGAAAAGCCAGGGATTCATTGATGCTGATGTCTGAGCAGGATAGTTTTAGCACTGTTGGCAATTCACAAAAGAAATGATTGATGATATTCGAGTCGCAGAAAGAAAGCTGGAGCACAAATCCAGTGTTGACTGCAGAATTGATCAGTCCTGCTATCCATACACCAGCAATTAACTCAACACAAACCTCCTTCCTCATGATGATGGTGTAATGCAAAGGATGGCAGACAGCAACGTAACGGTCAAAAGCCATGGCAGCAAGGACCAGAACTTCACTTCCCAGAGTCCAAGTGAAGAGATATATCTGTGTAATGCAGCCTAAGAAGGCAATGGTCTTCTTGTGCTCCAGAAGGTTGTGTAGCATTTTGGGAATGGACACTGAGATGGATAAAAGGTTTATCAAGGACAAGTTGATAAGCAAGAAATACATGGGGGTGTGGAGTCTGGCGCTGGTAGTAATAGTGATGATGATGAGGAGGTTTCCAGTGAGGGCTGCCATGTAGATGAAGGTGAATAACACAAAGAGGAACATCTGGTATTCAGGGAGGCTGGAGAGACCCACCAAGATGAACTCTGTGACAGAGGATTGGTTCTTCATTTCCAAATCTCCTCTACTCCTCACCTATTGACATAAATCAGCTCACTGGACCAGACACTCAGCTGATGTAAATTAGTGTCATTCTAAAGAAGACCAGAAGCCAAAGGAAAGAGACTGATTTGCACCAGCTGTGGATCTGGTCCATGGACTCCAATGAAGCTATGTCAGTTTATGCCAGTAGGGCTTCTGGCTAATTGATTTCAATACTGTACACCAATTCATAACAGCTGGACAGCTGGCCTATTGACTTTGAATGACCTAGTATAAATCTTCTAGTAAAATTATTGTGAAATTAGCCTAGGGGAGATAAGAATAAGGCACATTACACCACACATTTTAAAAGTATCCTCATCACAATGAAGGGACTCGAGCGAGTTTCAAGTAGCACTTTGTGGAACAAAGGCCAGAAGAAACCAGTGAGATCATTTAGTCTGATCTCTTGTGTAACACAGGCCACAGAACTCGCCAAAAATAATTCGTAGGGCAAAACTTTTAGGGAAAAGAAAATCTTGATTTAAAATTTGCCAGTTATGGAGAATCCACTCCAACCCCTGGGAAATCATCTCTGTGGTTATTACCGTCATTGCTAAAAAAAATTACTCCTTTTTTCCATTTTAAATCAGTCATCTCCATCCACTTAAGTGTGTAGTAATTCATCATTTACACCAGGGCGAGTTTGAAGAAAATCAGACTCCATGTCATTGCGAATGATGAAGAGCAATATTTTGTCTAGATAGGTCAATTATTAGAGCTAGTGTTACAAGCTAGGATTTTTGAGGAAGACTAAGCAGTTAGGCACCAACCCCGTTTGACAGGAAATCCCAATCTATACAAATTGACTCCACCTGTTAGATTGATCAGAGGAGTAGAAAGACTCAGCTATCTGTCTATCCATCTATCTAGAATATATATAGTATTCATTTTTTAAAAAAGAAATCTGAATAAATAGCATGATTTAGTCTATATATGTAAAGTTGAGTCAATAATTTAACAAAAAACTTTACAAATAATTAAGTCTCACATTATCTAAATAACATGTCCAAACATGCAAAAGCAAACCAGTATAAGTATATAACTTCAACATAGATATTACATGATAACCATGCAGAGAGAGAGAGATAGAAAAAGTTCAAATTCTGCTGTAATTAGAAGTAAGAAAGAAAGAAAGAAACCTCTATTCCAGTTCACATATAGCTGTTCCTTGAATTAGATAATTCAGTCTCCTTAGCTCTACTAGTTTCTCAAGCCGTTTGAAATCACCACAGCTGGGAAGAGCGTTCTTGTTCTTCTATTAGGCTGATGGCTGGAAATACATATTTGTCTTTACTGCTGTCCCAGCCCTTTCATAGATTCAAAGATTCCAAGGCCAGAGGAACCATTACAATCATCTAATCTGACTTCCCGCATAACACAGGCCAGAGAACATCTCCAAAATTACCATGGTCACTCCATGAGTTTCATCAATGAATTATCAGCGTCACAATGCTTCTTAAATAGCCTCTTAGTGCTACTGGGGAAGAACAACTTAATTGCTTATGTTACCTTTGGTGTCATGAACAAAATACCAAAGTCCTTGGAGAGATACTGCTCTAATGATAGATAGATAGATTAGATTAGATATATATGGGGGTATATGGGGATAGTAATATGTAGTAAGGTCTCCAGGGCCTTACCCAGTTGTTACTCCTGGTCCTCCCACTACAGAAGGGATGTGGACAAATTAGAGAGAGTTCAGCAGAGGGCAATGAAAGTGATTAGGGGGCTGTGACACATGACTTATGAGGAGAGGCTTAGGGAACTGGGGTTATTTAGTCTGCTGAAGAGAAGAGTGAAGGGGGATTTGATAGCGGTCTTCAACTACCTGAAGCTGGGGTTCCAAAGAGGATGGAGCTAGGCTGCTCTCAATGGTAGCACATGACAGAACAAGAAACAATGGTCACAGGTTGCAGTGGGGGAGGTCTAGGTTGGATATTAGGAAACACTATTTCATTAGGAGGGTGGTGAAGCACTGGAATGGGTTACCTAGGGAGGTGGTGGAATCTCCATCCTTAGATGTTTTTAAGGCCCGGCTTGACAAAGCCCTGGCTGGGAAGATTTAGTTGGTGTTGGTCCTGCTTTGAGCAGGGGGTTGGACTAGATGACCTCCTGAGGTCTCTTCTAACCCTAATATTCTAATATTCTGATAGATCAGAGGTGGGCAACCTCCCGTCCATGGGCCACATGCGGCCCGTTGGGGTAATGTGCTGGCGGGCCACCAGACAGTTTGTTTACATTTGCAGGCCTCCTACATGTCCCAGTGGCCGGGGTTTGCCATTCCTGGCCAATGGGAGCTGCAGGAAGCAGCACAAACTTCCAGATTGGCAGCCAGTCTGCACTGGAAGACATCAAGACATGTAGAATCCACCACTTTCCTGGCTAGTTTGTTTAAATGGTTAATTGCCATCCCTGTGATCAGTGCCTGAGGAAGTCATAGGAGCTGTTCTGATTCACTTAAAGATATGGATCTGCCACTGTGCCTGGAAGCTCATAGCAGTCATCAGCAGCCATCCCAGTACGGTGCCAGTTCAGGGTAAGGCAGCTGCAATCCCATATGGGAACCCTGTGCATGAGACAATGCGCCAACAGCTCACTGGGTTAGGATGGAGAAATAGGGTGACCCCAGTGGTCCCATTTGATATTCCAGCCATCGCCTGCTTTAAAACGCCTGACTCTGTGACTATTCCGAGAAGGCAGCCTGGGAACTCAAGCTTGGAGCTGGGAATGGAGTTCTAAAAGGCAGAGTTCTAAAAGGGGCCTCTAAATTTGGGTGACTCCCTTTTGGGCTGCCCAACTTGAGAAACGTCAAAAGCCAATTTCCAACATCTCCCACCGGCTGAATCCTAAAAGCTCAGTAATATGTAGTGAGACCTCCAAGGCCTAACCCAGTTGTTACTCCTGGACTTCTCCAACTGAGGTTGGTGGGAAAACTCTGAGGACCTTCCTCAGGTCTCATGCATCCCTTCATCAGGGTCCACTTGGTCAAACCCTTGTGGAGAGGCTTCACGTTGATGACTTTTTATCCAAGTTAAAGCACTTGTGCAACCCAAAATAATAATTATAGGTATCTTTGTGGTTTCCATTCTAATCAATGTGTGGTTACAGTATAAGCATGCAGTCAACTTCTGTGGAGAAAATCATAGAAGTGTAAGACTGGAAGGGGCCTTGAAAGATAATGGAGTCCAGGCCTCTGCCTTCATTAGCAGGACCAAGTACTATCCCTGATAGTTTTTTCTTTTTTTTCCCCCAGATCCCTAAATGGCCCCCTGAGAGATTGAATTCACAAGCCTGGGTTCAGCAGGCCAATGCTCAAACCACTGAGCTCTCTCTCCCCCCGTACTGCATATTAATGTAGCAGAGGCAAAATAAGAGGTAACAGCTGGCAGCTGATGCTGGATAAATTCCAGTTAGAAATGAGGCCTGAATTGTTAACAGTCAGGGTGATTGACCTTTGCAACAAACTACCAAGGCAAGTGATGGATTCTCCATCTCTTGATGTCTTCAAATCAAGGACTGGTCTTCACTACCAGGAGATTGACGCTGCTGCAATCAGTGAAGCAGGGATCAATTTAGCAGGTCTAGTGAAGACCCACTAAATCAGGGGAGGGCAAACTACAGCCCATGGGCTGGATACGGCCCATCAGGGCTTTCAGTCTGGCCCGCAGGATTTCCAGCCCCATGGTGCAGCGGGGCTAAGTCAGGCTTCTTGCCTTTTCTGGCTCCGCACTGCTCCTGGAAGCAGACAGCACCACGTCCCTGCCACCCTTGCGGGAGGGCTCCATGCACTGCTCTTGCCTGCAGGCACCGTCCCAACAGCTCCCATTGGCCGGGAATGGGGAACCTCAGCCAATGGGAGCTTTGGGTGTGCTACCTGCAGGGAAGGGCAGCGTGTGGTGGAGCCATCTGCCCCACCTCATCCCCAGAGCCAGCCCCCACAGGAGGAGGATGCAGGGCCAGGGCAGGGAGGAAGCTCCCAGCCTAGCTGCAGGAGCCGCCCCACTGTGTGGGTAAGTGGTGCCAGGCCAAGCCCCCCCCCACCCCCACCCCACCCCCCCCTCCTGTCCCCCCCTCCCCCCCCCCCCCCCTCCCCCCCTGCTGCCCCTTACTGCACCCCAACCTCTTGCCCTGAGAACCTTCCTGCACACCGCACCTCACCCGACACCCCACACACTCCCATACCCCAATCACCTAACCCAGCCCTACATTCATGTCCCTGCATACAATTTCCCCACCCAGATGTGGCCCTTGGGCCAAAACGTTTTCCCATCCCTGAGCTAAATGGATGGCAAAGCGCTCTTCCATCGACCCCAGGACTCTCCAAGAAGAGTAAGAGAAGTCACCTGGAGACTATCTCTCGTCGATACTACACAATGAAGACCCCAGAGTAAGTCAACTCGAGCTATGTTATTCACATATTTGATTTACCCCATAGTGAAGACAAGCCCCAAGACTCATGCCTTTCTGAAGGATATGTTTTAGCCAATCACAGGCTATGCTTTAGTGAAGGAAATGTTACTGGGCCTGCCTGGATGAAATTTAAAGGACCATGATAAACAGGAAGTCAAAGTCGATATTCTGACCTTAAACTGTATGAGTCTATGAAAACTTTAAAAGTATCATGTTTTGTATGCAGTTTTAGGGATGAGGTCTGTAACAGGTTGTTCAGATTGTGGCCCAGTGGACAGCGTATTAGACTGTGGTTCAGAGCCTCTGGCTTTCTTTCTGAGATCTGCCACTGGCCTACTGGTCACCTCAGATAAGTTGTTTCATTTCTCTGTGCCTCAGTTTCCTGATCTGTAAAATGGGGTTAGCTGCTTTGTCAAGTGCTTTGAGATCTCCTGATACAAAGTCTATACCAGAGGCAGTCTGTCATAAACAGACAGTTAAAGGTCTCTTTTACCTGTAAAGAGTTAAGAACTTCACATAACCTAGCTCACACCTTACCAGAGGAACCAATGGGGGAACAAGATGTTTTCGAAGAGGGAGGAGGGAAATCAGTCTTTTGTCTGTTCAGAAAAGTTTTGTGCCGGAGTGAAGGATCCAGGAATCAGCCATCTAACTTTTCTTGAAAGTAGTATGTGTTTAAAGAAGAAATGTATTAGATTATGTTTATTTTCTTCTGTGACTTTGTTTTGCATAAGAGGGATAATCAAATTAGGTTTCTTTTATGTAACCTTAAGTTTTTGCCCAGAGGGACATCCTCTGTTTTGAATCTGTTGTCTGTGAGAGTAGCTTGCATGCTAATCTCACAGAGGTATTCTTTTCACTGTTTTTCTTTAATTAAAAGTCTTCTTTTAAGAACCTGATTGATTTTTCCTTGTTTTAAAATCCAAGGGTTTTTTGGATCTGGGCTCAGCAGGAATTGGTGGGAGGTGAATCAGTCTCAATCCTGCCAGGAAAAGGAGGATAAAGACTGGGGAAATATTTGAGAGGAAGACAGAGTTTCCAAATGACTCTCCCATAAACGTTTGTTTAAACTATTTGGTGGTGGCAGCTACTAGATCTAAGCTCGTAAATAAGGGTATGTCTACACTACAAGAGTAGTTCGATTTAACTTAGGTCGAATTTGTGGATTCGACGTTATGAATTCGAATTTGTGTATCCACACTAAGGACACTAATTCGACTTTGTGAGTCCACACTAACGGTGCAAAGCTATCCCACAGTTCCCGCAGTCCCCGCTGCCCATTGGAATGCTGGGTAGAGCCCCCAATGCCTGCTGGAGGAAAAAATGTGTCGAGGGTGGTTTTGGGTAACTGTTGTCATTCAACCGTCACTCCCTCCCTCTCTCCCTGAAAGCGCCGGCGGGAAATCTGTTACCGCACTTTTCTGGTCAGTGACAGCGCGGACGCCACAGCACTGCGAGCATGGAGCCTGCTGCGATCATCGCTGCACTTATGGCCGTTGTCAACTCCTCGCGCCCTATCGTCCACCTCTTCCACAGTCAGCTGCTGAGAAATCGGGCGAGGAGGCTCCGGCAGCGCGGTGAGGACATGAAGTGTCAGAGTGGCACAGACCTCTCACAAAGCACGGGATCCCGCGCCATGGAGATCATGGTGGCAATGGGTCACGTTCATGCTATGGGACGGCGATTCTGGGCCCGGGAAACAAGCACGGACTGGTGGGACCACATAGTGCTGCAGGTCTGGGATGAATCACAGTGGCTGCGAAACTTCAGGATGCGTAAGGGCACTTTCCTTGAACTCTGTGACTTGCTGGCCCCTGCCCTGAAGCGCCAGGACACCCGGATGCGAGCAGCCCTGACTGTGCAGAAGCGAGTGGCCATAGCCCTCTGGAAACTTGCCACGCCAGACAGCTACCGGTCAGTAGTGAACCACTTTGGCGTGGGCAAATCTACCGTGGGGGTTGCTGTGATGCAAGTAGCCCACGTAATTGTTGAGCTACTGCTCTCAAAGGTAGTGACCCTGGGAAACGTCCAGGTCGTCATAGATGGCTTCGCCGCGATGGGATTCCCAAACTGCGGTGGGGCTATAGATGGCACTCACATCCCTATCCTGGGACCGGCCCACCAGGCCAGCCAGTATATTAACCGAAAGGGCTACTTTTCAATGGTGCTGCAAGCACTGGTGGACCATAGGGGATGTTTTACCAACATCTACGTCGGGTGGCTGGGCAAGGTTCTGTTTTCAGGAACTCTGGTCTGTTTAGACGCCTGCAGGAAGGTAGTTTCTTCCCGGACCACAAAATAAGTGTTGGGGATGTGGAGATGCCTACAGTGATCCTCGGGGACCCAGCCTATCCACTAATGCCCTGGCTCATGAAGCCCTATACAGGCACCCTGGACAGGGACAAGGAGCTCTTCAACTACCGGCTGAGCAAGTGCAGAATGGTGGTGGGACGTCTCAAGGGAGATGGAGGAGCTCCAATATCCCCATTGTTATTGCAGCTTGCTGTGTGCTCCACAATCTCTGTGAGAGCAAGGGGGAGACCTTTATGGTGGGATGGGAGGTTGAGGCAAATCGCCTGGCTGCTGATTACGCTCAGCCAGACACCCGTGCCATTAGAAGAGCCCAGCGGGAAGCACTGTGCATCCGGGAGGCTTTGAAAGCTAGGTTCCTCAGAGAGCAGGGTAACCTATGACTGTCCAGTCTCTTTACAGAGAAGCTGAACCTGCCCGTTTCACTTACTATTCACTTTTAGGTTTCCCCCCAACAGACGTTTAAAAATAAATTTATTGGAACACTTTTAATTCACAAAGTTTTGTTAAAGGGTTCAAACAGGGACACAGACTGTGGTGGGTACGGTGTGCAGTGATGTACAGACCACTTCTACACTCAAGGACTGACAGGCTCCTGCTCCTACAGCGGTCTCTGGGGGGAGGACGGTTACAGGAGGGTGTGCAGGAAGGGGTGGGTTTGCAGGAAGGGTGAGGGTGTGTGGGAAGGGTGAGTAGGTGTAGGGGGATGATGGCTCTGGCTGGGGCTCAGGGCATCGGAGAGGTTCATGGCTAGGGTGGAAGGGCATGGTACGGGCAGCCTGCCTTGCCATTTGTGGATGCCAGGCGCTCGGACCCTGGGGCAGCATACACCTCCCAGACTGACCTGGGGCAGCAGACACCTCCCACAGTGACCCAGGTGGCTAGTGACTGCACTCTGTGTATGACCTGCTGTTGATCCTGCCCCCATGTCTGTACCCTGTTAATGGTGGCTGTCAAACTCCTCCCCCCCTTCACACAAAGTCTTCTGCAAAGAAACATGATGGAAACAGTAATGAACAGCAAACTATTTTTAATACTCAACTACACAGTTGGGGGATGAAACTGGGATTTGGGATCGGGTGAGCCAGGAAGGGAAGCAATTCTCATACTTTAGGGAATGAGAGCTGTTTGGTACATGAGCGCTCTGCTGGGGTGGAGTGACAGTTTTACCGGCCCTCCTTCTTGTGATTTTGGGTGAGGGGACAGGACTTTGTGGCGGGGAGGGCGGTTGCAGATACAGTTCAGGGGCTCTCTGCTCCTGCCTGCGGTCCTGCAGAACATCCACAAGGCGCGCGTGTCCATTTGCTCCTCATTAGTGCAGCGTTTGAGTCGCCTGCTGGTCTTCCTGCCGCCACCTGTCCTCCGCGCTGCTGAGAGAGGTCTCCCTCCACTGGCTCTGCTGGGCCGCCTCGGCTCTGGAGCAGGCCATCAGTTCAGCGAACATCTCGTCAGTCTTTGTCTTTCTCCGCCTAATCTGTGCCAGCCTCTGTGAGGGGGATGCCGGGGCAGTTCGGGAAAGAGCCGCAGCTGTGTGATAGGAAAAAGGAAGTTATTTCCTTGCAAAGATACATGTTTGCAAACACTGAACACAGTCTACTCAGTTTCTGTGAACAAGACCATACAGGGCACCTAATCTCATGTGCTCTCAGGACAAGTGCAGCCAGGCCTGGTAAGCCGTAAACTTTAGGCTGTAACAGTTAATGGATAGCAGTGGCCTCCTGCTGCAGGCAATCTGGAAAGCATAAAGTCTGACCTTGTTCCAGCCCTCGCGGGCTGTCCCGGGAAAGATCCTGTATGCTTTTCCTCTGCAGCCTCCACCACGTGGCTGTTAAACGACGGTCATTGTTATGCAAAGGAAAAGTCAAGCATTCACAATAGTAACATTACAGTAATTCCCTAATTAGATGCAGCAGTCGCCGAGCGAGATCACCCTGAGGCGGGTCACCAGGAGAAACAGAGGCGCATGCTGCGTGAATCCCTGCACAGACCAGGGCCCTATGCTGCCATGCTGGTCAAGGCAATGCTCCCACTGTACCTGAGGATGGCCTGGCGGCTTTGTGGAACTGTCCCAAGAGGATTTCTGTTCGATCCCTATATGCATTGACCTTCTTTTCACATAGTTTTTATTCCTGTTTTGTTAAAAATAAATGTTTACATGTTTATAGCTGATCCTTCCTGATGAAGAGATCCTGGCTGTCGGGAAAAGCAGTATTGTAAGCGCTGTCGCCTGACTCGTCCTCCACAAACCCTTCCTCATCTTCCCCATCCGCGAACATTGCTGAGGAACTGCCCGTCGACACTATCCCATCCTCAGAGTCCACGGTCACTGGTGGGGCAGTGGTGGCAGACCCACCGAGAATGGCATGCAGTGACTTGTAGAAGCGGCATGTCTGGGGATTTTTGGTAGCCTTGTCTCAGGTCCACTGCATTGCATCCCGGCTGTATCCTCTGAGTGCCATGGCTTTGGAGACCTTCGCGATCAGATCCAAGACTTCGGTCAGTCCATGCTGGGGCCCTCTTTCTACTCTGAGATTGCATGGATTCCTCTGCTGGAGAGCTCTGCATCGCTGCCAGTGCTGCTGAGCTCGCCATGACGTCCACACAGGAAATGAGATTCAAACTGGCCAGACAGGAAAAGGAATTCAAATTTTCCTGGGGCTTTTCCTGTATGGCTGATCAGAACATCTGAGCTCGGACTGCTGTCCAGAGCGTGAACAGAGTGGTGCAGTGAGGTCAAATTAAATGGCTTCAGACCAGGCCTACGCTTAGAGGTTATCTCATGCAGGTCCCCACATCTGTACCCTAAAGTTCAGAGTGGGGGTGACACCTTGACACAAGCATTACTATTAATGAGAAGACACACAATCCATCATCTTTAAGGGAAAACATCACAAAGTGAGAAAAGTTGGGAACTGTTGCAAGTGCTATTTTCTAAGTGAAAAGTTAGCTTACTTTATTTCGTGCTGAGCAAAAATTGGAATTTACATTCCATGGAAAATTCCATTATTTTAAGATTGGTTTTCATGCAAAATTCGGATGAACATAAGAATGCTCATAAATGGTCCATTTAGCTCAGTATCCCATCTTCTGAAAGTGGCCAATGCCAGGTGCTTCAGAGGAATGAAGAGAATAGGTGATCGTCAAGTGATCCATCCCCTCTCATCCACTCCCAGCTTCAGGCAAACAGAGACTAGGGACACTCAGAGCATGGGGTTGCATCCTTACCCATCCTGGCTAGTAGCCTTTAAGGACCTACCCTCCATGAAATTATTTAGTTCTTTTTTGAATCCTGTTATTGGTTTGGCCTTCACAACATCCTTAGTTCTTGTGTTATGTGAAGGAATAAATAACACTTTTGTATTCACTTTCTCTGCACCAGTCAAGATTTTATAGATCTCTATCATATCCCCCCTAAGTCATCTTTTTTCCAAGCTGAAAAGTCCCAGTCTTTTTCATCTCTCCTAATACGGAAGCTGTTCCATACCCCTAATAATTTTTGTTTGTCTTCATGAACCTTTTCGTATTCCAAGATATCTTCTTTTGAGATGTGGTGACCAGATTTGCATGCAGTATTCAAGATGAGGGCATATCATGGATTTATATAAAAGCATTATCATATTTTCTGTCTTATTATCCGTTTCCTAATGATTCAGAACATTATGTTCACTTTTTTGACTGTTGCTGCACTTTGAGCAGATGTTTTCAGATGAAAAATTGAAATATTGAAATTTGATGCAGAAATAAAACATTTTGTCTAGCCAAGGTGCCTGGGCCATAAGGGTATTTGGGGCGTGAAGTACCTGAACTGCAACTCTCATGAGGCAAAAATGAGATGCTTCTATTCGGTTCAGCATACTGAAACATTTTGATTCAGGCCAGCCCAACTTAGAATAAATATTATGTTTCAGTTTTCTGGATAGAAAATCAAAACCTTTAGGAAGCTTCATATGGAATTTTTTTTTCTTTAGAATATGCATTTTCTATTAAAATAGATGGATTCTAGGAGAAAGAAAACTGATATAAAAAAAGCAGAGACACACAGGGAAAAATCTATGCGAGCAGAGTTAAAGGCATCATAAAAAGTTTTAAATTATATGAAGATGTTAATAAATATTTCTGACCTGTATTGGGGGGGGGGAAACATGATGTACTGTCATCATATCATGATGATAATAATCTTGCCATGCTTGCTGACTGTTAATGCTGTTTTTCAATAAGTCTTGAACACAGAGGAAGTTCCAGAAGACTGGAAGACAGCTAATGTTGTGTCAATATTTATGACCCCATTAGTTATAGGCCTGTTGGTCTGACATCCATCATGGGCAAAATACTGTAACAGCTAATAGTTCTTCACCACCCTACTAGTGAAAAAGTTTTTCCTAATGTCCAACCTAAACCTCCCCCTCTGCAACTTGAGACCATTACTCCTTGTTCTGTCATCTTCTACCACTGAGACCAATCTAGATCCATCCTCTTTGGAACCCCCTTTCAGGTAGTTGAAAGCAGCTATCAAATCCCCCCTCATTCTTCTGTTCTGCAGACTAAACAATCCCAGTTCCCTCAGCCCCTCCTCATAAGTCATGTGTTCCAGACCCCTAATCATTTTTGTTGCCCTCCGCTGGACTCTCTCCAATTTATCCACATCCTTCTTGTAGTGTCGGGCCCAAAACTGGACACAGTACTCCAAATGAGGCCTCACCAGTGCTGAATAGAGGTGAATGATCACATCTCTCGATCTGCTGGAAATGCCCCTACTTATACAATCAAAAATGCCATTAGCCTTCTTGGCAATAAGGGTACACTGTTGACTCATATTCAGCTTTTCGTCCACCATATCCCATAGGTCCTTTTCTGCAGAACTGCTGCCCAGCCATTCTGTCCCTAGTCTGTAGCAGTGCATGGGATTCTTCTGTCCTAAGTGCAGGACTCTGTACTTGTCCTTGTTGAACCTCATCATATTTCAATTGATATTGGTATTATAATTAATGCCAATCAACATGGGTTTATGGAAAATAGATCCTGTCAAAGTAACTAGATATCCCTTTTTGATGAGCTTACAACTTTGTTGCTAAATGTAATAATGTTGACGTAATAGACTTCTGTAAGGCATTTTCCTTGATACTACATGGTATTTTTATGAAAAAATTAGAAAGATATTAAATGAACATACCAGACATTAAATGGATTAAAAGATGGCTAACTGATATGTCTCAAAATATAATTGCAAACAGAGAAGACTTATCAAATGGGTGTACTGCTAGAGGGATGCAATGGGAGTAGGTTCTTTGCCTTATGATAGTCAACATTTTTATTAATGATCTGGAAGAAGAAATAAAATCATTTACTGATAAAGTTTGACGAGGACACAAAATTTGAGGGCTGTTAAACAATGAAGAAGTCACTGATACAGCATGACCTGGATCACTTGATAAACTGGGAGCAAGTAAATAATTTGTGTTTTAATATGACTAAATGTAAGTGTATACGTATAACAAAGAATTCAGGCCACCCTTACAGGGTGGGGGACTCTATTCTGGGAAGCAGGAACTTGGGAAAAGATTTGGATATGATGGTGGAGAATCAGCTGAACATGAGCTTCCAGTGCGATGCTGTGGCCAAAAGAGCTAATGTGACCCTTGGATGCATAAACAGGGGAATCTCAAGCAGACATAGAGAAGTGATTTTACTTCTGTATTTGGCATTGGTGCAACTGCTACTGGAATCCTGTGCCCAGTTCTGGTGTCCACTATTAAAGAAGAATGTTGGTAAATTGGAGAGGGTTCAGGGCAGAGACATGAGAATGATTAAAGGACAAGAAAACATCACTTGTACTGATTGATTTCCTTGAATCTATCTATCTTAAGAAAGAGAAGGTACAGTCTAGAACAGGCGTCGGCAACTTTTGGCAAATGGTCCATCAATGTAATCCACTGGTGAACCGCGAGACATTTTGTGTACTTTGACCATCCACAGGCATGGCCCTCCGCAGCTCCCAGTGTTATAGAAGTGCCTACATATGGAACAAATATTTAATAACAGGTTCTTCAGTCTAGCAGAAAATTGTTTATCTTGATCCAATGGCTGAAAGTTAAAATTAGACAAATTCAGACTGCAAATACGGTGAAATTTAATATATATATATATTATAATTAACTTTTGGAACAACTTACCAAGGGTTGTGGTGGAGTGTCCATCACTGAAATTTTTAATTCAAAATATGATTTTTTTTCTCAAAAATATTTTCTAGGAATTGTTTACAGGAATTCTGTGGCTGGAGGTCAGACTAGATGATCACAGTCGTCCCTTATGTCTTCAGAATCTGTTAATCTGTCAACGACTCTATGTTTAGAACCATAATTACAGGCCTGTGACCATGACTCCATAGAAATGTATAGGCCAACCATGGACTCTTTATAAAGTAAAGATGAAGAAAAGGCTTCTGTTCCTCTTCAAAATAACTCTGAAGGGTGCCCTGATTTATTACAGATGATATTCTACTAGTGCAATCAATAAGCCAAACAGCCAGTATGATCCAGAGGACTTGGGTTTTGAAAGCAAATATTAGAGAAAGTCTGTGTCATTTTTTGCTAAAGATCCATTTTGCTTAATTGACACAATGGGTTTCCATCAGTATGATGACACCATAACTCTGGATCGCATTATGGCCCTTTTCCAACAGTTTATCTGCTTCTCTTTATGCATGTGAGTGGCCCATTGAAGTCCAGGAGATGACTCATACACTCAGAGTCAAGTATGTGCTTAGGCGCTTGGCAGTAATGGGGTCTATACAAGCGAAAAGATTTTCCTCTTTGTAATTTTCACCCCTGAAATATCTCTCTCTGATCTGAAACTCAGTATGGGTTTTCTTTCCTACACAGCATTATTCTGTAAACCAAATTTAGTCTCATTAACATCTCAACAGCTGCACTACCTTCAGAGTTCGCATAGTAACATCTATGTAGCGCCATACAATCCTCATCTGTTATGAAACAGCAAAATCAAGGGAGCTGTGAAAATACATTGGTGGAAATGATGTTGTCTCCTGGAAAATTCAGCACGATATATGTAACATCAAGAGGAATTTTGTCCACTTAATGGAGAAAATTTATTTGCAGTCTTATAGGTGACTCCAATTTACCTTCTAATAGGTGACTCCTTCAGGTCCTTTTTTGAGAATTAACTCTTGTCCAGATTCACAAGGGATGCAAGATCTCCCTGCAGAAGGCTACTATATATGAAGAACAGTCATCTTCAGCAAGTCATAACTCACTCAGAGTCTGGATTGAAATTACAGCTTGGTTCATTGTACTGAAGACTGAATAAAAGGTGAGAATGTTCCACTTGTTTTCTTGCTTTCTTGTTGCTTTCTTGTTTTCTCACAAATCATATTTCTAACTTAAGTTTTCTGATTTTTAGGCTGGTGTCATAGGTTTCATCCCCACTCTGAAATTTAGGATACAGATGTTGAGGACCTGCATGAACTAAGCTTAATTACCATCTTAGATCTGGTTTTGCTGCCACCATCCAGATGTCTGAGTTATCTGGAAAACTCTGTCTTCCCCCAAAAAACCTTCCCCTCTCTGGGTAGCCTTGAGAGACTCTTCCACCAATTCCCTGGAGAGTCCATATCCAATTCCCTTGGATCTAAAAAACAAGGAAGAATGTAACCATCCCCCCTCCTTTCCCCTACCAATCACTGGTGAGTCCAGATCCAATCCCCTTGGATCTTAAAACAAGGAAAAATCAATCAGGTTCTTAAAAAAAGAAGGCTTTTAATTAAAGAAAAGAAAGGTAAAAGAAAAAAAAAACCTCTGGGAGACAGCATACAAGCTGATCTCACAGACAACAGATTTAAAACACAGGATGTTCCCCTGGGCAAAAACCTTAGTACACACAAGAATACCCAAATTTGATTATTCCCTTAATTGCACCAAGACAAGCTATAAAAGAAAATAAACATCAACCTATTTATTCTTTTCTAAAACTTACTACTCTGATAAGAGGCTGGTTCCTTGATCTTTTTCACTCTCGCTGAAACTGAAACTGACTCTAAACAAAGAAAACTTCCCTCCTTCCTTTTGAAACATCTTGTTCCCCCATTGGTCCCTCTGGTCAGGTGTCAGCTAGGCTAGGTGAACTTCTTAACCCTTTACAGGTAAAAGAGGCATTAACCTTTAACTATCTGTTTATGACAGCTGGTATTTTTGAAGTTAGGCACCAACTCCCAATGAAATTCCAGGAGAATGGAGTAATTAATTCTTTTATTCTCTTTTGAAAGTTGAGCAACATTTAATTTATGAGTTTTGTATTTTTTGAAATTTGGCTAAATGTGTTTTGCAGGAATATACATTTCCACAACTGTGTTTGTGAGTTTTGGACTATATTCTCATATTAATATGATCAATACAATCTGATTAAATTCTCAGGCATCAGTGGAGTGCTTTTGAATTTAATTGTAGTTGAGTCTAAAGTTGAGTTACAATGTTGTAACATTGATTTGAGGGATAGAAGATTCATGACCTATTATCTGTGCCCTCAATAATTTGCAATCAAATTTAAAATGTTATGTAAAGGTTGACCAATTTTTAAAAAAAAACTCTGTAATATGAAATCCAAAAAAATTACTCTAATATGATCTCGTGGTTAATTAGACTTGTTGGCCCTGATGCTCTTCTCATTTTCATCATTTTTACAATACAGTAACTCCAGTGACTTCAAAGGAGATACTCCTGATTTCCTCCAGGAGGAGTGGGAGGAAAGTCAGATGAAGCAGAAATGTAGTAATAAGATTAGAGAAGTCTGAAGACAATGGAGGGAAAATAATCTGTAATCCAGGAGGGAGTGCTTGTCAAATCATGTTGCTGCTATTCCTAATAAATAAGCAACATGTGTATACTGCCTTGTGGCTTATCATAACAATGTAATTTTGGCGCATACGATTCCCCTTTTGTTTACACTAGTTTTATGCCAGTACAACTTCAATGTGTATCAAATCAGCCACATTGATTGCAATGCAGTTATGCCTGATTTACACTGGCATGCCTTAAAGAGGAATCAAGTCATTTATTTTGTGTATCTTAATACCACTTAAAGCTACATATCATTCTGTTATGTCTTGTATTGTATGAGTTATTTATACTGAAGGTGTCCTATATTGCGATAAACCTATTTTGTGAAATTAGATTGGAAAGTGGAATCTTGGTTATTAATAAGACTACTGGTGTATGAATGATGTTTGAGATCATATTGCAACTCCTAACTGATGTGGTTTATGTAAACAGTACAACTAACATCTATCATAGAATCATAGAAATATAGGCCTGGAAGGGACCTTGATAAGTTAAAAAAAGAACTAGATAAATTAATGGAGCATAGGTCCATCAATGGCTATTATCCAGGAAGGACAGGGATGGTTTGCCAGAAGCTGGGAATGAGTGACAGGGAAAGGATCACTTGTTGATTACCTGCTCTGTTCATTCCCTCTGGGGCACCTGCCATTGGCTGCTGTCAGAAGACAGGGTCCTGGGCTAGATGGATGTTTGGTTTTACCCAGTATGGCTGGTTTTATATTCTTATATTATTATTTAATCCAGTCCCCTCCCTGCACTGAGGAAGGACTAAGTATTATCTAGACCACCTCTGACAGCTGTTGGTCTAACCTGTTCCTAAAAACCTCCAATGATGGAGAATCCACAACCTCCCGGGGCAATTTGTTCCAGTGCTTAACTACCCTGACAGTTAGGACGTTTTTCTCAATGTCTAAGCTAAATTTCCCTTGCTGTAATTTAAGCTGATTGCTTCTTGTCCTATTCTCAGTGTCTAAGAAGAAAAATGCATCACCCCCTTTCTATAATAACTGTTTACTACCTGAAGACTGTTATTATGTCCCTCTTCTGTCTTCTCTTCTCCAGACTAAACAAACCCATTTTTTTATCAATCCTTCCTTGTAGGTCATGTTTTCTAGACCTTTATTCATTTTTCTGTTGCTCTCCCCTGGACCTTCTTCAATTTGTCCACATCTTTCCCAAAGCTTGGCACCCAGAACTGGACATAATACTCCACTTGAGGCCTTATCGGTTCTGAATAAGAGAGGAAGAATTACTTCTCATCTCTAGCTTACAACACTCCTGCTAACACATCTCAGAATGATTTTTGCAACAGTATAATATTATTGACTCCTATTTAGTTTGTGATCCACTACAACTACCAGATCCTTTTCTGCAGTATTCCTTCCTAGTCATTTCCCATTTTGTATTTGTGTGATTGAGTATTCCTTCCTAAGTGCAGTACTTTGCATTTGTCCACATTGAATTTCATCCTATTTAATTCAGATGATTTCTCCAGTTTTAATTTCAAATCCTGTCCTCCAAAGGCCTTGCAATCCCTCCCAGGCTGGTATCATTGGCAACTTTATAAGTGTACTCCCTAAGCAATTATACAAATCATTTATAAAGATCTTGAGTAGAACCTGACCCAGGAGAAATCCCTGAGGGACCCCCCTCAATATGCCCTTCCAGATCTATTTTGAACCATTGATAACTATTCTCTGAGTACGATTCTCCAGTCAATTGTGCACCCACCTTATCTCGACCATATTTCTCTAGTTTGTTTATGATAAGGTCACGTGAGACAATAGCAAAAGTCAATATCTATCACATCTACTGCCTTCCCCCTTTCACAAGGCTTGTTAGCCTGTCAAAGAAAAGATCTTGACAGATTGGAGAACTGGGCTATAGACAACAAAAGGAAATTCAACAAAGACAAATGTAAGATGCTGCACTTAGGAAAGAAAAAACAAATGTACAAATATAGAATGGGGGATAACTGGCTTGGCAGCAGCATTGCTGAGAAGGATCTGGGAGTTATGATGGATCACAAGCTCAACATGCGTCAACAATACAATACTGTTGCGAAAAAAATCATGCAATTTTGAGTTACATTAAAAGAGGCATAGCATGCAAGTCAGAGGAGGTAATAGTACCACTCTACTCAATGCTGGTTAGGTCTCGGCTGGAGTACTGTGTCCTGTTTTGGGCCCCACACTACAAGAAGGATGTGGAAAAATTGGAAAGAGTCCAGCAGAGGGCAACAAAAATGATTAGGGGGCTGGAGCACCTGATTTATGAGGAGAGGCTGAGGGAACTGGGATTATTTAGTCTGCAGAAGAGAAGAATGAGGGGGGATTTGATAGCTACTTTCAACTACTTGAAAGGGGGTTCCAAAGAGGATTGATCTAGACTGTTCACAGTGGTGGCAGATGACAGAGCAAGGAGTAATGGTCTCAAGTTGCAGTGGGGGAGGTTTAGGTTGGATATTAGGAAAAACTTTTTCACTAGCAGGGTGGTGAAGCACTGGAATGGGTTACCTAGGGAGGTGGTGGAATCTCCTTCCTAAGAGGTTTTTAAGATCAGGCTTGACAAAGCCCTGTCTGGGATGATTAGTTGGGGATTGGTCCTGCTTTGAGCAGTGGGTTGGACTAGATGACCTCCTGAGTTCCCTTCCAACCCTGATATTCTATGATTATGACTGGGAATTTGGTGATTGGATCTGAATATTTGTGAAAAGAAGCTGCTCAGGAAGGGTTTTATCTAAAATATGAGTAGTTACACTATTGGTTAGACCATTTCTAGTAGAATTTTCAGAAGTGCCTAAGCAGGTTAGGCACCTGGGTCCAGATTTTGAAACATGTATTAAACACTTAGTGTGAGATCTTGAAGGTATTTAGGCATCTAGTAGGATTTTAAAAAACATATAGGGACTAAATTTACAAGCGGACGTAGGTACCTAGCTCCAACTTTAGGCACCTAAATCCCAGAATCAGGGCCCCTGCGATTCACAAAACCCCTGCTGAGTTGTTTCCAAACACTATGGGCACCTAAGTCCACTTGGCACCCAAGTTTTGGCAGTAAAATTTCCCCAGAACCTCTGTTGCTGCATCTGAACATGCACACTCTTACTCCATTCTCAGTGTCCAGTTGCCTAAGCCCCAGATCCATACAGAAGATAAGTGTTCCCCTGCCTAACTCACCTGCAGGGCCCAATCTGGTAAACATGCTCAGAGGCTGCTTCCTGGATCTGGCCCTGCACATAGGCTCACCCTAAACAGTCTGTCACTTGCATAACTTCCAGCTCCATGGTCAGGGCATTCACATAGGATACCCTAGCCAATGGGTTAAGGGATATTCTGTAATTGGACAGGTCTCTCAGTCTCTGCTGTTGAAGCCATTCCACTGTGGATAAGCAATTAAAGATTGATTGGACTGTGAGGACGAGATTGCGGGTCTCCCACATGTCAGGTCCAGGCACTAACCACCAAGCTATAGAGTCATTCTCATGCTGGTGCTTCCTCTCCACTGTGGCCCAGTGACTCTTTAATTATTGAATCCAAAGTGGAGCTACTGATGGGCTCTGACAGCAGGGTCTCCTCTAGCCCAGAGGTTGGGGCACTCAGCTGAGAGGTTGGGGCACTCATTTCATTTTTCAGGTACATCTTCAGCCAGGGATATCCCATACCCCAAGTGACCATACTAACCACTGGGCTAAAAGGTATATGAGGAAGCTGTTCTTCCTTCTTCTGGGAGGGGGTGGGGGCTAAGGACACACCCGTCTCCTTGTCCTCTCCATTAACTAGCTTAGTCAGGGAGCCACCTACCTTACTGGAGTGACCGAGAGGCCCATTGGCTTATGCCCAAATAAATTTGTTAGTCTCTAAGGTGCCACAAGGACTCCTACCACTCTGAAACCTCGGTCAGTCACTCTTGTCAGACCTGACACACTCACTGCACCTACCACATTGTTGTCATAACCTGTATTGAAGAGGTGCCATGTAATATATAATTGGAAAGCTAATGACACTCTTGTGATTAATATCATTGTGAAATGTCTGTATGAATAGAATGTGAGGAACTATGGCTACTCACTGATGTTATGCTTTAAAGTCTGTGACCAAACAAAGGGAGAAAGACAGGCTTCTCCCAAACTGAAGAGAAGGCAGCTGTCTACCTGTCTCCAATGTCAATTAAGCAAGTTGTGACCAAAGGCAAAGAGGAGCACATTTATATGGAAGGTAAACAAAGCCACCAGGAAAGTGAGTGGGGAAAGAAGGCTACTTAACTATCTCAACTGGCAATGGAGATTTCAGGCCCAGGAATCCTTCCCACCTCTTGAGGCAGGCTCAATGAACTTTGAAAATATGTAACTAGAAAGGAAAACGTTATGTAGTCATCCTCCAGCTGGAGGAACAAAGGAAACAAGCACTTTGAGATCTGAGAAGGTCCTGGCCAGAAAGTCTGGTCAGCCATTCCAGAAAAGTGACTTTGAAAGGAAACCTTCTTTGAACAAGAAAGTCTAAGTTGTTAATTCACACGTTAGCATTTAGAATCATAGTTTTGCTTTGGTTTGCTTGTAACCATTTCTATCTTTATTCCTTATCCTTGGTATTACTTAATCCTATGTCCATTTGTTAAGTAAATTTGTTTAACTTTTACTATAAACCAGTTCAGCGTGCTAACCCCAGTTATGCCAACAAGCTGCAGAATATTGTCTCTTTAAAGGGGCAACAAACTTAGTAACCAATGGTCCATTTAGCCCAGTACCCTGTTTTCTGACAGTGGAGAGATACTTCAGAGGGAATGAACAAAATAGCACAATTATCGAGTGATCCATCTCCTGTCATCCACTTCCAGCTTCTGGCAGTCAGAGGTTTAGGGACACCCAGAGCATGGCGTTGCATCCCTGACCATCTTGGCTAATAACCATTGATGGACCTATCCTCCATGAACTTATCTAGTTGTTTTTTTAACCCATTTATACTTTTGGCTTTCACAACATCCCCTGGCAATGCATCCCACAGATTGACTTTGCATTGCGTGAAGAAGTAATAACCTTAAAAAAATCAAGTTGTGCAGTCCAGCTTAAACCTGGCATTTCTTAACTTTGGGGTTTTTGACTTTGCAACCTTCACAGTCATGGCAGAGGTGATATTGATGATGGTGTGGAGAAGAAATACTGAAGCTATGTCCCTAACCTCAAGCTGTAGTCCTGGTCCTAAAAGAGGTTGCTTTTCTTACTAAAAATGATTCATGGTAAAATCATCATCCTCACTGGTATTTAAACCAACAACATTAAGTTTCAAAGTGAACACAAAACTGAGACGAAAAGGGCAGCTCAAGGTCTGTCCTAAACTGTCTCCAGATTTATTCAGACAGCATTCACAGGGCTTCTTTGGGAGAGTTTCCTTTAAACAAAAGGGAGAGATGTTGATGATTCTAATTAATAATCATGATAAACTTCATGCTGCAGAACAGAAATCTGCCATCCACACTGTTTTAGCACCATTCCTTAGGACATATACAACATCCTTCTTCCCCAGAACTCTAGAGACTTTAAGTGTATCCTGTTATCTTGTCCACTTTATGGACAGAATCACTGAGACACAAAGAAGTCTAGATCAATATTTTGCTGAGTGTACACCATGGCACACAGAATCATAGATTATTAGGGTTGGAAGGGACCTCAGTAGATCATCTGGTCCAACCCCTGATCAAAGCAGGACCAATCCCCAAATGGCCCCCTCAGAGGTTGAACTAACAATCCTGGGTTTAACAGGCCAATGCTCAAACCACTGAGCTATCCCTCCCCCCGAAAATAGTAATTAGAGATATCCTTATCGCCTAGAAGTGGAACGGACCTTGAAAGGTCATTGAGTCCAGCCCCCTGCCTTCATTAGTAGGACCAAGTACTGATTTTTGCCCCAGATCCCTAAGTGTCCCCTTCAGGGATTGAACTCATAACCCTGGGTTTAGCAAGCCAATGCTCAAACCAGGTTTCTACCTAGGGCATATGTTTCAGCAGAGCTAAGGACCTACAACTTGAAATCAGTAGGAGCAGTAGGGGTTGTGGATAGGGTGACCAGACAGGGACAGTCCCGATTTTTGGGACTTTTTCTTAATAGGCTCCTATTAACCCCACCCCCATCCTGATTTTTCACATTTGCTGTCTGGTCATCCTAGTTGTGGCTCTTGGAACAATCTGGCCCTATGAGTGTGTCGGTTCTTCACTCTAAATATAGACACCTAACATTAGTAGGTGATTTTGAAAAATTGAGATTTTGGCCCAGCGGTGGAAGGCAGCATGATCCAGTGAATAGGGCACTAACCCCTGACCTAAGAATCATCAGATCTTGTTCTAGGTCTCATTCCTTCACTTGCCTTTCGAGTCTCTGTGTGCATTAGTTTCCCTATCAATAAAATTGACATAATGACACTGACCATCCTTAATAACGCTGTTGGAGATCTATGGATGAAAAGGCCTCTCTAAAGGCCAATGATTATTAACAGATATAATTTTAAAGAATGACATCACAAAGCAAAATACATGCTGAATATTAAAATAACATTGGATCATCTTTTTACCATCACCCAATCAAAACAGACACTTATTTATATATATATGTATTTGTTTTTCCTACAGGGCCTGCACTGGAGTGATTATTCTGAATTGCTTTGGGGAAACATATCCCCATGTCGATCTATATATTAGGCTGGAAACTCATCTGAGCCTAACCACTCTTATGCACTCTGTAGATGAACTACAATTGGCATAAGGGATACATTAGAGATGTGCAGACTGTGCTAGAACAGGAATTACTCCTATTATTATTATTAATCTAACCAACAGTTTCCCAGGATTGCTATATAGAATCTTCCTCTAACAACACAGTTGACATTGGAGAAGAGGAGCAGCAACCAGAACTAGTATGTGAGCATTTGCATGATTGTCAAATGTCTTAGCCACTTAATCTGTAGATAAGCAAGGAATTGAACCAAATGTGCTACTTATATTGATGTCAATGAAAATGTTGCCGTTAAGTTCCATTAGAACACATTTTGCCCATAATGATATAGAACAAAATTAATTCAGACTGACTCCTTTTTCTTTTTTTGATTCCACTCAAAAATTGACTGAGATCTGGGCCCTCCGCTTTGCCATGTACTGTACTGAGACAGCCAGGCTGCTATGTAGAAGGATATTTCTGCTTTACATTTGAAAATTATATTTTCCCATTGGTGAATTTCAATGTAGATAGATAGATAGACGTAACACTGAAGTTCCAAATATCTGAAATCTGAAATGAAATCAAATTGCATGTGGTAAAATGGATACACACACACATAGTATTGATTCCATTTGTAGAGATTTATCGTTTCCACAGATATTCTATGTGCTTAGAATGAAGAATTCTGCTAGAACATTTTACATGTGCCCCATTATGATGAATGTCTGAAGAAGGAAATACAAACAGCAGAAATCTTTAGATTTTTGAAAGACAGGAGTGGAAAATATCCCATTTGATTTGCTATGGTAGAAGAAATTTTGGCTCAGATCCTCATGTTGTGTACAATTCAGTAGCTTCAATTATTTAAATAGAGATATTTCAATTTATATTAATTGTGGATCTGTTCCCTAGCTTTTTACTATAATGACTGGCACTATTACCAAATCATTTTCTAGAACAGAACTACACTTTTAAAAACCCTTTAAGAATTATGCAGTCCGCTGTTCATTGTGTGTGTTATGGGTTCTCCTAAGGTGGCTGGTCCCCAGGAGATGAGTCTACTACAAGTAGCAGTTCAAGGAGCCATCCTGTTAGTTCAGGTTCTAACTGGCACTCACTGAAAAAGTCAAGAGTTTGGCTCCCACTGACCACCAATTAAGGTGATGGAGTTTGACACTTTCTACGGGGAAAAAGCAAATGTTTGGGGGGAGCTTTTGCTTTTGATTTGACAAAGAATAATTTTTGATTGCCATTTTTTTTTGGAAAATGGGGGATGCTGGGGGGGGAACAAACCCAATACCCCCCAAAATCAATAATTTATTTATATTCCCCCCAAAAAAATCAATTAAAAATTGTGGGGGGGTCCCAAAACCTGCAGAACAAAAAATATTTCAACATTAGAGAGAGAGATCGATCAACTCTAATCATTGCAGTTAGAAGAAATTGTGAGCAATTCTAACCACAATTTCAGTTAATGGGAAATGAGAGTACTTAGGACTAGAGATGTGCAAATAACCAATATATACATAATATTTTGGTTGACCCAAATCTGCATTTTTCAGTCCAAAAAAAAAAGTTTTAGTCAAAAAATTCCACCCAGCTCTATTCAGGATTTGGATGCATGGTAACTCATTGATCTGTGTGTGTCATGTATCATGCTCACTAACTGATCCATAAAAGATAAGGTGCAGAGTTTCAAAGTCCTTTCAGTTGAGCTATTTGAAATTTTTCAGCTGAAAAATTTTCCTGTTGGAAAATGTACAAGTACTGTAGTACAATTTCTTAATTGTCAAAGTGCAACCTACAAATACAATTATACATTATACATTATATATTATTTTTTTTACATAACTGCACTCAAAAGTAAAATAATGTAAAACTTTAGAGTCTACAAGTCCACTCAGTCCTACTTCTTGTTTCGCTAGTCGCTCAGACAAACAAGTTTGCCTGACTTTAGTAAGGCATTTGATACGGTCTCGTATGATATTCTTATCGATAAACTAGGCAAATACAACTTAGATGGAGCTACTATAAGGTGGGTGCATAACTGGCTGGATAACCATATTCAGAGAATAGTTATTAATGGTTCCCAATCCTGCTGGAAAGGTATAACGAATGGGGTTCTGCAGGGGTCTGTTTTGGGACCGGCTCTGTTCAATATCTTCATCAACAACTTAGATATTGGCATAGAAAGTATGCTTATTAAGTTTGCAGATGATACCAAACTGGGAGGGATTGCAACTGCTTTGGAGGACAGGGTCATAATTGAAAATGATCTGGACAAATTGGAGAAATAGTCCGAGGTAAACAGGATGAAGTTTAACAAAGACAAATGCAAAGTGCTCCACTTAGGAAGGAAGAATCAGTTTCACACATACAAAACGGGAAGAGACTGTCTAGGAAGAAGTACGGCAGAAAGGGATCTAGGGGTTATAGTGGATCACAAGCTAAATATGAGTCAACAGTGTGATGCTGTTGCAAAAAAAGCAAACGTGATTCTGGGATGCATTAACAGGTGTGTTGTGAGCAAGACACGGGAAGTCATTCTTCTGCTCTACTCCACGCTGGTCAGGCCTCAGCTGGAGTATTGTGTCCAATTCTGGGCATTGCATTTCAAGAAAGATGGAGCAATTGGAGAGGGTCCAGAGAAGAGCAACAAGAATGATTAAAGGTCTAGAGAACATGACTTATGAAGGAAGGCTGAAAGAATTGGGTTTGTTTAGTTAGGGAAAGAGAAGACCGAGAGGGGACATGATAGCAGTTTTCAGGTATCTAAAGGGGTGTCATAAGGAGGTGGGAGAAAACTTGTTCATCTTAGCCTCTAAGGATAGAACAAGAAGCAATGGGCTTAAACTTCAGCAAGGGAGGTTTAGGTTGGACATTAGGAAAAAGTTTCTAACTGTCAGGGTGGTTAAACATTGGAATAAACTGCCTAGGGAGGTTGTGGAATCTCCATCTCTGGAGATATTTAAAAGTAGGTTAGATAAATATCTATCAGGGATGGTATAGACAGTATTTGGTCCTGCCATGAGGGCAGGGGACTCGACTCGATGACCTCTTGAGGTCCCTTCCAGTCCTAGAGTCTATGAATCTATGAATAAGTTTGTTTACATTTATGCTGCCCCCATCTTATTTACAATGTCACCTGAAAATGACAACAGGTGTTCGCATGACAATGTTTTAGCCAATGTTGCAAGGTATTTACGTGCCAGATATGCTAAACTTTCATATGCCCCTTCATACTTTGACCACCTTTCTAGAGGACATTCTTCCATGCTGATAACAGGTTCTGCTCGATAACAATTCAAAGCAGTGCAGACTGATGAATGTTCATTTTAATCTGCTGAGTCAGATACTATCAGCAGAAGACTGGTTTTATTTTTTGGTGGTTTGGGTTCTGTAGTTTCCGAATTGGAGTGTTGCTCTTTTAAGACTTCTGACAGCATGTTCCATACCTCATCCCTCTCCAATTTTGAAGGCACTTTAGATTCTTAAACCTTGGGTCAAGTGCTGTAGCTATCTTTAGAAATCTCACATTGGTACCTTCTTTGCATTTTGTTAAATCTGCAATGATAGTGTTCTAAAATCGAGCAACATATGCTGGATCATCATCCGAGATTGCCATAACAAAAAATATGTGGCAGAATGCAGGTAAAACCATGGAGCAGGAGACATACAATTCTTCCCCAAGGAATTCAGTCACAAAATTAATTAATGCATTATTTATTTTAACAAGTGTCATCATCATGGAAGCATGTCCTCTGGAATGGTGATCAAATCATGAAGGAGCATATGAATGTTTTGCATATCTGGCACTTAAATACCTTGCAATGCCAGCTACAAAAGTGCTATGGGAACGCCTATTCTCACTTTCAGGTGACATTGTAAATAAGAAGCAGGCAGCATTATCTCCTGTAAATGTGAACAAACCTGTTTCTCTTTGCAATTGTCTGAACAAGAAGTAGGGCTGAGTGGACTTGTAGGCTCCAAAGTTTTACATTGTTTTGGTTTTAAGTGCAGTTATGTATCAAAAAATCTGCATTTGTAAGTTGCACTTTCACGATAAAGAGATTGCACTACAGTACTTGTATGAGGTGAATTGAAAAATACTATTTCTTTTATTTCTTTATATAGTGCAAATATTTGTAATAAAATAATATAAAGTGAGCACTGTACACTTTGTATTCTGTGTTGTAATTGAATTCAATATATCTGAAAATGTAGTAAAACATCAAAAATATTTATAATAAATGTAAATCGGTATACTATTATTGTTTAACAGTGCAATTAAAACTGCAAATAATCAAGATTAATTTTTAAACAACTTAATTTGTTTTTGAGTTAATCACATGATTTAACTGTGATTAGTTGGCATTCCTAATTAAAATTGAACATTTTGATTGGATTTTCAAGAAATTTTCAATGAAATATGAAATTTAATTTAGAATCAACATTTTGAAACAAAATTAAACTTTTATTTTGGACTATTGATTCAAAATCAAAACTTTGAATCAACATGCTGATTTATGAACAAAATTTTATTTTGTGTGTCATCTTAATGTCCTCTAAGAAAAAAAGGTTGATTCAGAATAAAATTTGATATGTCAATAGTTTTTTTTTCAATCATATATATAGAGAGGTTAAAATTGACAATTTTCAGAACTTTTCACAAAATAAATAAAGAAAAATGATATTTCAATTTTTCATCCCAATTCAGCGTGAAAAACAATGCCAAAATATTGGTATTTCCCATGGAATGGAAATTCTGTTTTCCAACAAACTCTGCATCTAGGGATTTAGATGAAAATTGGGCATCTAAACCCCATAGGAAGTTTTGAATATCTCAGCCTGAGTAGTCCCATGCAAGTCCTAGAGAAGTTTCAGAAGCGAGTGCCTTCACAAACAACAATCTCTGGAGCTCCAGGAATGAAGAACCAAAGCATCGTGACCACATTCATCATGCTGGGACTCTCCAGTAAACCCCAACTCCAGGTCCTACTCTTCATCCTATTCCTCTCCATCTACATCATCGCCCTGCTGGGCAACTTACTCATCATTGCTGCCATCCTTTCCAGTTCCAAGCTCCACAGGCCCATGTACTTTTTCCTCTTCCACTTGGCTGTGGTGGACATTATCTGCACTGCCACCATCATCCCCAATATGCTGGGAAATCTAGTGGCTGTGACTAAATCTCTCTCATACCGTGGGTGCATGGTCCAGCTACTTCTTCACATGGTCTTTGGGGGCTGAGATGGTGCTCTTCACCATCATGGCTTATGATCGCTATGTGGCCATTTGCCACCCTTTGCGTTACAGCATCATGATGAACAAGACCATATGTGTGGGCCTGTCTGCCCTAGTGATAGTCATTGCTGTGGTCAACTCGTGGGTGCACACTGGCCTCGTGCTGCAGCTGAGCTTCTGTGGGCCTAACGTTATCAACCACTTTTTCTGTGAAATCCCATCGCTGCTGGCTCTCTCCTGCACCTCAGTGCATTTAAACGAGGTTATGGTCTTCACGGCGGACATTTTCCTAGCTATGGGGGACTTCCTGTTGACACGCGTCTCTTATTTTTTCATTGTCAGGGCAATCCTGAGGATCAAAACGGCTCAAGGGAAGAGAAAAGCCTTCTCCACCTGCTCCTCCCACCTCATTGTGGTGTCTCTTTATTACTCCACTGTCATCTACACTTACATTCGGCCAGCCTCTAGCTACTCCTTCGACAGGGACAAGATTATAGCCACCTTGTACACCCTGGTGACTCCAACTCTCAATCCTATAGTCTACACGCTAAGGAATAAAGATGTCAAGATGGCCATCAAGAAAATGCTTCCATACCCTGGGAAATAGGTCATGATGGGACAAACCTAGACTGGTTCCATAGCAAGCCTGGAGCTCTGGTGTTTGCTTTCCTGTGGAAATGGGACTCAGAACAAACCTTAGAAAAAGGTGCAAGGTGCATGTCTTCATGCAGGACTTTCTAACTGGTCAAATGTTGATTTCCTGAATAGCTGAAATTTTTGGAACCAGTTGAAACTATGTTTCAGAAGAAAGAAAGAAAGAAAGAAAGAAAGAAAGAAAGAAAGAAAGAAAGAAAGAACTGTTATCAATTATCTCAAATGTTTCAGACTTGTGATATAAATCCATTAAATGCAATTTCTTGTTTTGTAGCTTTGCTCAAGTCACTTTCCTTCTTTGTCACTAAATTTTCCCAGCTGTAAAATAGGGAAAAGGACACTTACCTATAATTCTGAAGTCTTATAATTTCAAGTTCCTTCTCATCCAAAGACTTTCTGTGTGACCCTGGGCAAGTCACTTAGCATCTGTACCCTCAGCTCCCCATCTGTGGAAAATGGGATAACAGTATTTCCCTATCTCACCGGGGTGTTTTGAGAATGAATACATAAAAGATTATGAGGTGCTCAGATCAGATGGTAATGAGGACCATGTAAGTACATAAAGTAAACAGGTGACTCTTGCAGGCAGAGAGTTGTTTTTATTTTTGTGACCTATGTCCATGTGCTTGAACAAATGATAAATAATGTTTTCACCCCTACTCCAGCCCCTGGAAAGAACATAATAGCTTTTATTACTAATTGGGATAAAGTCATTAGTATTAGACATAAGCTATAGCATATCAGCATCTGATCATATCTAAAAGGTATTCTGCAAGCCTAGCATTGCTTCACACATTTGCAATTCTGGGATCACCCACATTTCACAAGGAAAGGATTACTGGGAAGGTTTGGGGCAGCTTTATTCTAGGTAATAAAGCAGATAAGCTTGGCTATAACACTGGATTTCATTGGGCCAAGGGAGTGAAGCATTCCACTTGGTTGGCATATTTTGCCTCTACCTAAGAAGAGGGCTCTGGTTGGGAAAAGGAATTTTAACACATTGTGCCCAGTGCTTTCTTTAATGGTAGAATAGTCAGAGGCTTCTGCTAGTGCAGGACAACAACAGCAAAACGAACAAGGCTGGGAAGAAGCTCTGCAAATCAAAGAACTGCAGGGAGTCACAGCTACAGTAAGTTTTATGTTTTGTGTAAAAACAAAACAAAAACAAACAAAAAACAGAAAACAGGCAAGAAAGAGGAAAAAATGGTGGGTAGTAGGTGCTAACATATTTATCGCTTTTGTAGAGAAGTTTCCCAAAAGACTGTTACTGAGATGGAATTGATCAAATCCCAATGGAGAAACCATAAGCATACTGGATTTTCCCCACCGATATCCATAATGATTAGATCAAAGGACTGAAGGAATGTCAGTGGAAGAACTGTAACATACTGTACTGGAGTTGGAGAGCAAAAGCTTCCTTGAAAAAGGAAATTACAATGAAAAAAAAATCCACTACATTCTATGATTATTTTAAATCTAGCAGTGATTTGTGATCTCTGGTAGGGTGTGATGTTATTGACATAAACTGTGACCATATAGATTATTGTTGCAACCACCGTTATATATTTGCAGCAAATATTGTACAAAGGTTGTTGTGTGAGGTGTCTATGACAAGGTTCTGATTTGCTGGTTATGATTATGCTATCTGTATGCATGTATCATTTTTGTATTTAAATTTATAAGTATTGGCTTGATACTGTCTGTATTTCAAACGTGTGCTATGCTTCTGGGTGACACCCCAGACAATGTGGCATCAGCACTGCCTAGCCCTCTTGATGGCCCATTAAGGACCATCAGCTATACAACTGACTCGTTGAGAGAAGGCAGATACACCTTGTGACTCAACAAGGCATGCAGGGACATGCCTATGGACAGAACTCTAAGGTTTTCCCATGCCATGTGCTGGATAGCTTGTCTTTGGAAAAAAGAAAGCAGAGGTCATATGGCAAGAGACTATAAAAGGCTGCTGCACCTCCTCCATCTTGTCTTCAATCCTGCTTTTCACTTTTGGAGGAACCTTGCTACAAACTGAAGCTCTGAACAAAGGACTGAATGACCCATCCCAGCTGTGGATGGACTCCAGGGACTTGATTTGAACCTACAGTTTATTCCATCACTGCTGCAAGCCTGAACCAAGAACTTTGCCATTACTGTATGTACTTGATTCCATTTAACCAATTTTACCTCTCACAGATATGTCTTTCTTTTTATGAATAAACCTTTAGATTTTAGATTCTAAAGGATTGGCAACAGTGTGATTTGTGGGTAAGATCTAACTTGTACATTGACCTGGGTCTGGGGCTTGGTCCTTTGGATCAGGAGAACTCTTTTTCTTTTGCTGGGGTATTGGTTTTCATAACCATTCGTCCCCATAACAAGTGGCACTGGTGGTGATTCTGGGGAACTGGAGTGTCTAAGGGAATTGCTTGCATGACTTATGGTTAGTCAGTGGGGTGAAACTAAAGTCCTCTCTGTTTGGCTGGTTTGGTGTGCCTTAAAAGTGGAGAAACCCCAGGATTGGGCTGTAACTGCCCTGCTCTAAGCAATTTGTCTTGAATTGATATTCCCAGAAGTGACCCACCAAAGGCAGCATCGTTACAGAACTACAGTGACAAAAAAATCCCAGTACATTCTATGATTATTTTGAATCTAGCAGTAATGCATGATCTCTGGTAGGGTACTGCGGTCTCCATTGAATGTTGCATGATGATGATGTAAAAAACTATGTGCTATAATAGCTAGAAAAAACAAGCCATGTGATGGTCTGAATTTCAGTTTTAACTTTGAATTGGCTCTCCTTTGCTGAGATTAAGATAGACTCTAAAGGGGAGGGATAGCTCAGTGGTTTGAGCATTAGCCTGCTAAACCCAGGGTTGTGAGCCCAATCCTTAAGGGGGCTATTTGGGGAATTAGGGTAAAAATCTGGGGATTGGTCCTACTTTGAGCAGGAGAGGGGGTTGGAATAGATGACCTTCTGAGGTCCCTTCTGATTCAATGATTAGAATCATAGGAAATTAGGGTTGGAAGAGACCTCAGGAAGTCATCCAGTCCACATTACAAATCATTATACTTCATAATATTGGTGCACAAGGGCTGCAGCCGACTTCAAAACAATGAGAACAGTGGCCACTTGACTTCAAGGGATTATGGGACATTTCCAGAGGCCAATCACACTGACACCTGGGCATTTCAGATGGGACGCAGCAAGCTTTATGCTTCTCATGGAGGTGGATTACTAGGAGCACTCTGGCTGCAGAGTCCAGGTGCTTTACGTGCCTTGCCAGTGTGGACACCTCAGGAGTTAGGGCACCCGGGGCTGATTTAATGCACTCTAACTTGCAAATGTAGCCAAGGCCTAAGTCTCTTGGATTCTTTTGAAAATGCCAGCCACAGCCTTTTTTGATTAATACAGTTCTATGAATCATTTCAATATTTTGTCTCCTCCTTCTTCCACTCAGAGTGAATCTGTGAGTTTTGATTTTTTTCATCACTCACTAACACCCACAAAATAGACTCCCTGAATATGAACCAGTGTTTTACTGTTATGCTTATAAATCCCGTTCCCCATTTTAGCTCATTCATCTAACCACAAGCACACCCCCTGCCCTTAATTAATCATCAGGACCAAAGAGTAAATTTGCCTGCTCTAATGAGAACTTCTCTGAAGGACCCCTTAATCACATATTTCAAGGAAGTCACCAATTGCAGGACCAGAGTAGCACCTCCTTACTCATGTTGAATGGCATGTTACCTCTATCCCCTGCCCCTGAAGTTCTATTTCTTCATTCATTTCCAAGCATGTATCAGTTTATATGATGAAAGGGTCCCTGACCTTCCACTCGTATTCACAATGCGTGGCACATAACTCCATGCATTGTCTATGAGGTGATACTTGTGTGCGAAAGTACCATTAACTGCAGTCAAGGATGGCAGAACTGTATAATAAAGTAGCCCCAGGAGCAGTAGCTAGTAGGAGAATTATATTAATTCCAGGATTCATCAGGGGCTGATTGCAGAGTGATTCACATTCTGTTTGATCCAAAGTCTAGTATTCAATTGACAACATTTCTCCCCTTGTCCTGCAATTGGTACTTATTCAAGCATGAAAGTAAATTGTATGGTTACGTATAGAGCTATGAGAAAAATAATGGCTTTTTTTTTCAGTTCACCTGCAGTTCTGAAAAATAATAAATAATAATAATGATAAATTGTGTCAACCTGAAACTAATTTTTCAGGAGGAGGGGAATTTTGGCAAATCAAAGAGTCAGAAAACTCATTTGGGGTCAAATTAAATGTTCATACTATGTGGAACAGCTTCACAAGGAGACAGAGGCCCACCCATTAGCCTGAGGGCTTCTCTTCACTACCAGAGAAAGTCGACTTAAGTTACATGAATAGCGTAGCTGGAGTTGATGTAGCTTAGGTCGATTTACCCCGGTGTCTTCACTGTGCTGAGTCAATGGGAAACACTCTCCAGTTGACTTGCGTTACTCTTTTCGGAGAGGTGGAGTACCGGGGTCAACCGCAGAGCACTCTGCTGGTAATTTAGCAGAACTTCACTAAACAGTGTAGATTTCCCTGTAGTGAAGAGCAGCCTTGAGACTCAGGACATTCATCTTTATTGGAGGAGACAAAATCCTTGTTCAAGAGGGGAGAGATTTGAACCTGGGTTTTCACATTGCAAGAGAGTGGCCTACCATTGAGCTCTTGGTTCCACAAGACACAGCCAGAAGAACCTTCTAATTGGTTTTGTGAATCTAGCTCTCATTTCCAAAAATTTTTACCCCGAACAATTTTCTAAAATCAGCCCAAAATAGCCAACCCAAAACTGCATTTTAAGTGGGGAAAAAACGTTCAGTCAAAAAATGCCATTCAGCTCTAGTGAGATGAAGTGTGAGTTTATTTGTCTGAGAAATTAGGTTACTAATAAACCCTAAAAAATAGAGCAATGGTACTGGGTGTGACGTTATCTGATTAAAATATGACCATATAGATCATTGTTGCAACCACTGTTACATATTTGCAGAAAATATTGTACAAAGGTTGTCAACTGAGGTGTCTATGAAAAGTCTGCCTGGGACTTAACTATCTTGAGTAGTTTTGTATCATTTGCAAATTTTGCCACCTCACTGTTTACCCCTTTTCCCAGCTCATTTATGAATATGTTGAATAGGACTGGACCCAGTACAGACCCATGGGGGACACCACTGTTTACCTCTCTTCATTCTGAAAACTGACCATTTATTCCTACCTTTTATTTCCTATCTTTCAACCAGTTACCGATCCATGAGAAGACCTTCCCTCTTATCCCATGACAGCTTACTTTGCTTAATAGCCTAGGTGAGGGATTTTGTCTAAAGCTTTCTGAAAATCTAAATACACTATATCCACTGGATCCCCCTTGTCCAGCTGCTTCTTGACCCCCTCAAAAAACTCTCATAGATTAGTGAGGCATGATTTCCCTTTACAAAACCATGTTGACTCTTCCCCAACAAATTATGTTCATCTGTGTGTCTGACAATTTTGTCCTTTACTATAGTTTTAACCAGTTTGCCCGGTACTGAAGTCAGGCTTACCGGCACGTAATTGCCAGGGTCACCTCTAACGCCCTTTTTAAAAATTGATGTGTCATTAATTATCCTCCATTCATTTGGTACAGAAGCTGATTTAAATGATAGTTTACAGCAGGGGTCGGCAACCTTTCAGAAGTGGTGTGCCGAGTCTTCATTTACTCACTTTAATTTAAGGTTTCGCGTGCCGGTAATACATTTTAACGTTTTTTAGGTTTCTCTCTATAAATCTATATATAATATAACTAAACTACTGTTGTAGTAAAGTAAACAAGGTTTACAAAATGTTTAAGAAGCTTCATTTAAAATTAAATTAAAATGCTGATCTTAAGCCGCCGGCCTGCTCAGCCTGCTCCCGGCCTGGTGTTCCTGTTCACCTAGGCCAGCAGCGGGCTGAGCGGGGCCTGCGGCAGGAACCCCAGGTTGGCAGTGGGCTGAGCGGGGCTGACGGCTGGGACCCCAGCTGGCAAGGGGCCGGCAGCCAGAATCCCAGACCGGCGGCGGGCTGAGCAGGGCCAGCAGCCAGAACCCCAGACCCCAGTGTTTTTGATCTCTGATTTCTATGTCAGTGGATTCTCTGTAACTTGAAGTCATTAAATCACGATTTAAGGACTTCAGTAATTCAGCCAGAGTTAGAGTCTATTATGGGAGTGGCTGGCTGAAGTTCTGTAGCCTGCAATGTGTAGAATATCAGACTAGATAATCATGAGGTCCCTTCTGGCCATAAAGTCTATGAGTCAATCATTGTCATCCAAATGGAAGGGGCAGGTGGACTCTCTAGCTGGACACTCGAAAGCAGAGGATCCCAGAATCACTGGTCACATTTGATACTCCTGAATTTTAGGTTGTCTGATCCCAAAAGAACAGTCTGGAGCCTTTATCTTTTCTCAGGAGAAGGAGTCATTTACATGCTTCACCTCCTGTCTCTCATCTTCTACCATTGTGGATAATCAAACAACAAGGGGTTTTCAAAGTAGCCTAAAGATATTCAGGAATGATATTGCATTGCACAACTAACTCCCTTTGAGAATCTTACCCACAGTGTATTATCAAGAGACACTGCAGGCTAGCTCATATTGGAGGGAGTGAGGAATGTAATAGAAAGAAAGAACCTGAAGCATGGGGCCTGGTACAAGACTTGAGGTCAGAACTAAAAGTCAGCAAAAGACGGGCCCTGTGGCACAAAAGCAAAATTAGCATAAATCAGGTTATGATCAAAAGTCAGACTATGTCAGAAAGCAAAATGCCTGCTTGCAAGTTCACTGTCTGGTACATGAACTTGTGCCTGGTGCTTCTTAGGAGGGTCTCTCTTTGGTGTGGCTAGTCTTCACTTTGCTTTGCAGGTTAACAACAGGTGCAATCCAGTCCTAGAGCCCCTTTGAAGTGTTCCCCTGTGATACCCAGTCCCTGTACAGAAATACCAGGTCAGCTATCTCCAAGTGGACAGTGCACACACCAGCTTGTTTCATACTACAGTATCAGCTTCTGTATCACATCACAGCACTCAGATATATTTGCAGTGGAAACAACCATAAGTTTATTAGCTGTCTCTAGCCTCTGAATGGCAGAAGCTGGGAATGGGTGACAGGGGAGGGATCACTTGATGATTACCTCTTCTGTTCATTCCCTTTGGGGCACCTAGCGTTGGCCAGTGTCTGAAGACAAGATACTGGGCTAGATGGACCTGTGATCTGACCCAGTATGGCCATTCTTATGTTCTTATCAAAGGCTAAAATGTAAGAGACAGAGAGCAAGGAAAATAATGGAAACAGGGAGGTAAGATATAAAACAAAATTCTTACATACTTTTTTAGAGACTTAAACTGTTAACAGTCTTATCTCACCTAAATGTCCCTAACAGTGCTTCCAACTGTGAGAAGGTTGGGATCCTATTTTAATTAATGTAATTGCACTGGCCGATTACTTCCTCAGGTTCAGGATGAAGAGGTGTCCTTCTGCCTTTTTCTTATATCCCCCAAAACATATTTTCAGTCCCCAGGGTTTATTCCCTGGGGTAATGACTTCTTATCTTCATGACTTCAGTGTGGTTACGTATGCAAACAGGGCTACGATTGTGTTAGTTTACAATGTTTAATTATATGTGAACCAAGGAAGATAGGTGAATATACATGCTTTGTCTGGCAGAAACCTGTTTAGAAAGACAAGTTGGCTGAAATAATACTTTTTATCAGACCAACTTCTCTTAGTGAGAGAGAGAGACGAGCTTTCAAAATTATATAGAGCTCTTCTTCACATCTGGGAAAGGTACTCTGAGCATCACAATTAAATGCAAAGTGGAACAGATTGTTTACCATAAATAGTTAGCACATATTCTAAGAGACCATTCAAGGCAGAGTGACTTGTTAACACCTCTGCAGTCATAGGACAAAAAGAGAGGGTTAATGGGTTACAGTTTGTTGGAATAAGTCATAAATCCAGTGTCTCTGTCCAGTCCATGATTTTTAGTGTCTAGCAGAGTGATGAATTTAATCTCCCAGGCTCATCTTTTGAAAGTGCTGTGCAGGTTTCCTATGAGGATGAGGACTGATTGGTCACTCTATCTGACCTATCTGTGAAAAGTGTTCACCCATAAGTGATAGGGTGTTTTTGTCTTTTATCATTTTTCTGTGTGAGTACATTTGAGAACATAGTGATTGTCTGGTTTCACCCACATTTTTGTTATTACACTCGATGTGGTATATCACATTTTAAGGAACAGGTGGTGTTTTTTGTGCTGGAATCTATGAGGAAGTTTGAGCCATCTGTTCAGAGGGATGAAAATATCAACGTATCTCAGGTATATAATTGGTTTTGTTGTGCACTTGTCTAGAAATTTTTATTCAACATGGTTTATGAAGAGGATGGCATTCTGCACCATCCTAGTACCAAAGGCCATTCACCTGGTTTGGACAACTGTTGTTGAATGTAAAATTGTTATGGGTGAGGATAAAATAAATGAGTTTGGTGATAAGGAAATTCTGTGGGAGATGGGCAACTAAATCCTTTAGCTTCTTATGAAAATCCAAGCCTCATCTTTTCATGGAAGTAGGTAATAAGTAATGGTCCACTCACTCCTCATTATTATACAATTTCAAGGCTGTAGTTAAAAGTATGTGTTCATCTGTGTATGCAAAAATGTGCCCAGCCATTTAATGGTGTCATTGTCAGCCAGGTAGAGAACCAGTAGCCTGCCACCGAAATAAGTCAGTGGGCACTAGACAAAGATAAGTGACATAGTCTGAAGTTGTCCGTAATTAAAAAGATTGGCCACACAATTGCCCTGTCCTGTTCAAAACCTGTTCAGACATGACCATAGGTGCCTTGGCATATCAAAACCTAGTGGATAGATGGTTGGTTCAGTGACAAAAGAGTGATTACTGACTGTTGTCCTTGACCACTCGTTGTGCCAAGCAGATTCCACCATCATGTCCAATGTATATGTTCAAGGCCACACACTGCCTGCCATTAAGGTTATATAATTAATATTTAATTTAACTATAATGATGTATGCTTGAGTTCTCTCTCAAACTTGCCTAGTGATTGACCTCCATATTTAATAACAATGCTTTCCACCAACATAAAAGCTTTCATCTGCAGATATCAAAGCTCTTTATAGCAGTGGGTAAGTATCATTAGCTCTAGTTTCTGCATGCGGAAAATAAGGCATAAAATATTTTCCTAATATCACACAACACATTACTAGCAGAACTAAGAATAGAACTCATCAGTTCTTAGGCTAGAGTCCTCTGTTCTAACCACTAGATCCTCTCTCCTAATAGAATTCAGAAAGCCTGACTCCTGCCCCCCTACCTTTACCCTTCAGCCTCATTCCCCTTCAAGAGTCATTGAATACAACCCCCAGCAGCCTCTACTTCAATCACTAGACCTCACTCCCCTCCTCGAGCTAGGAACATAACTCAGGATTCCTGCCCCAGTGTACCTATTTTCTAACCCCTTAGACACTACTCTCTACTCAGGAAGAGGCTAGAATGTGGGCTTTGTCTTGTCTATCTGTTCCCATGTGTTCTAATTCACTACATCCCACTCCCTTCCCAAAATTGGGGGTTGATGCCGGTAAACTTGACTCCCTTAGAAAAACATTTTCCTATGAAAGACCTTTTTCATAGCCCCCTTCACATCCTTGTTCCTCAGGGTGTAGATGATTGGATTTAACATAGGGGTGACAAGGCTGTACAGCAGGGGGATCAGCCTGTCCTTGTCCAGAGAGTAGCTGGAGATAGGTCTCATGTAGGTGAAGATGCAGCTGCCATAGTAGAGCAGGACTACTGTGAGGTGCGATGCACAGGTAGAGAAGGCCTTTCTCCTCCCCTGGGATGATTGCATCTTCAGTATCCTGAACACAATATGCATGTATGAAAGGATGATGCACAAGGAAGGACCACAGCCAAAGAAGAGGCTGGAGACCACTGTAACGATGACATTGAGGGAGACGTCTCCGCAGGACAGAGCCAACAGGGGCGGGATGTCACAGTAGAAGTAGCTGAGTCTGTTGACACCACAGAAGGACAGGCGGATTGTGAGGACTGTATGAACAGCTGCATTGAAAGAGCCAGTGAGCCAAGAGGCAGCCACTAGTGTGGAACAAAGCTTGGTACTCATCAGCACTGTGTAGAGCAGTGGGTTGCATATGGCCACATAACGGTCATATGCCATGGTGGCCAGGAGAATGCCCTCTGCCCCCACAAATGAGAGGAAGAAGTATAGCTGTGCCATGCAGCTTCCATAGGAGATGCTGCTCCTGCCTGAGAGAAGGTGCTGCAGCATCTGGGGGATGGTGGTTGTGGTCTGGAAGATATCTAGGAGGGAGAGATTCCCCAGGAAGAGGTACATGGGGGTTCGGAGACACGGGTCCACCAAGGAAAGGAGGAGGATGAGCATGTTCCCCAGCAGGGTGAAAATGTAGATGATGGAGATGACGCCTGAGAGGAGGAAACGCAAGCCCCGGAGTTTGGAAAATCCCGAGAGGATGAATTCGGTTGGTGTGGTTTGATTCTCCATGGCCACCTCTTCACTTAACTGCAGGGGAGAAGAGCATGGACTATAAACAAGAAGAACAAATAAGGATGCAACATGTCAGAAGTTTCTCTTTGGTGACTGAATTAATCTGGAGTTTCTTTCTCCCTCCGAGCCCTCTGTCCAACTAACAGATCTCATTTCTCTCCACAGCCAGGGAGATAACCCAGTGGTCCTGACTTCCATCCCCCACACTCTAACCACTTAACTCCTCTCCCAGAAATGGGATAGAATCTAGGAGCTCTGACTCTCTGACCTTCATTAACCTCCAGAAACTGCTTCTCTTCCAGAGCTCAAAACGGACCCAGGGTGTCTCATTGTCAGAGCACAATCTATTTCAAGGTTGCACCTCACTCCTAGTTCTCATTGCTCTAATTATTGAACCACACTCCTTGCCTGAACCCAAATGAGAAAGTGCCCACCCGGCCTGGCCTATAGCCCTGTGGTTTGGGTGCTTACCTAGAAAAAGGTGGGGATGATTTTGGTTCAAAGCCCTGCTTTAGAAGAGACATTCACACTGATACGTCCCAGCTGAGTGTCTGGACAAGGAGGCTTAAAATCTTAAAGGGTGCTCCTCCTCCTCCTCTAGCTGACTGAAACTTCCTTTCTCAACAAATAAACTCTTTGTCCAAAAAATTCACCCAGCTTTACCCAGGAGCCCCATGAACTTCTAAACCCTAGAACCCACTCCACTTTTGCAGCTTGGAATAGAGCTCAGAAATCCTCTATAGGCCGATCACACACGCTTCTGAGTACCTGAAGGAGAGAATAGGCGAGTTCCTGACTCCTCATCTTTGCTGTCACACTTGGATATCAGTCTTTCCCGTAGCCAAGGCTAAAGCCAGGATTTTGGAAACAGCTTGTCCTTCCATGGACTGTGGAGTACCTATCCAAGTGAAAAATAAAGGATGTTAGTCTTTGTGGACTGTAAGTTTAATATTACAGTCAGGAGCACAGTAATATGACAACACTAAATAGATCATTTTCTCAAAGTGGAAGAACATATAGAAATGCTCTAGTCTTAATTTACTTAGTGGCTACACATTTCCAGATTTCATGCAAAGGACCTTTTGTCTTTTTTTTTTCCAACTCAGCTGCCCATTCAGAAAAAAGTTCAATATTCTAACAAAAATTTTTTATGGGAGAGACTTCAGTGTACTTCAGAAACATGGTAGCATTATGGAATAAATGGCCAAGTTCTGTTCTCCACAACCTCATTGTAAGCACTGAGTATAATAATATGGTCAGACAGATAGAGAAGAAGGAGACCAAGAGAGGCTTCCACACAGAGGAAGAGAGAGAGAGGGAGAAAGAGAGAGATGATAATGATTGTTGCTTTTATTTGCTAGCAAAATAAAGACTCACCCTAGGCTTCATTCTTATTTTGTTTACATTCCCACAATTCTACCATGCAAAGTATTGTAGTCCTCTTTACATTGGGATCCACCATCAACTTTCAGCTTAGCTGAATTAGAAAGACAACACAGTGTTGGCAGGCAGTCAGATGTTCAAAGAGAAAGATTAATACCCTAAAGAAAGTGCTGAAGTATGGAATGTCTGGGCCATCCAGTGCATGACAGGTTATAACACCTCTCTTCTGAAGAGCCAAATTCTATCCCAACAACCATAATTTTCAACTAATTCAATGGACAGGCAAAGAGTTAGATTGATAGATAAAGAAAGAGACACAAATATAGATGGAGAGATAATAATTTGGTGATTGATAGATAACAATAACTTATTTTAATTAATAACATTTAGAATCATTATATTCCTTATATTTCACACTTTATATTTTAAGATTCCTGAGACCATTTGATACTGGGATCCATTAATTTTCAGCACAGCAAAAGCAGAAAGATTACATTATCTGATGGTTACATGAATGAAATTTATGTGCCCGTGAAAGGAATGGTCGTTTTTTAAAAAGACTACAGATTCTGATTTCCACAACACCTGAAAGTTATGAACATTCCAACAGAAAAACAAATGGTCAGAGATAGAAAGAGAAAGAGGCAGAAAGGAACACACATACAGAAATGGGGAAATAGAAATATAGCAGAAGATAGATAGATGGATAGATAGATAGATAGATAGATAGATAGATAGATAGATAGATAGATAGATAGATAGATAGATAGATACAAACATGCATGAAAGATTGAACAATCAGATCCATTATAATAGCTATAGCAATACATGAAATATATCTCACCTACGAGCTCAAATAAATAAATGGTGTTGGCTCTTTATTACTAACAATGGGGAACTTGAAGGAGAACTTAAGTATAAGTACTTTAAAAAAGGCTCTTGAGAAGATATCCCCAGAGCTTCTGGTGTGTTTTCAAGGATGATGATGCTATAGATGGGGAAAAACGTCAGCATCTTGTTCTTTGGTGAAGTACATTTAATTGTAGTGTACAGCCTTGATGTAGATTGTATCTGGAAACAGTGGTGTTCACTGTTGATGTACCTTTCTATGCCAGTTTACATCCAAAGCCAGACCATGTCTTTCTGGAGTGGTGTAGATCACTCACACTTCTCTGTCTTTGACAATTTTACAGAAAGAAATAAGTGTCTAAGCCTCATGGGTGGGAAATAAATTCACCAAACGTGACCCCGGTAAAGGATTCTGTGTGGAAATTCTGTGTTTAAGATTTTAAATAGGATCTAAGGAAGTTTGGTGTCTGAATTCCACTGAGTTTTAGTCAGAATCGAGCATCTAAAATTTGTAGCAGTCATTTGGAATCTCCAGAGAGAAATACTTGCTCTAACTTCATTTAAATCAATGTATTTATGCCAGGGATAAATTTGACCCAAGATGTCCATGGAACATGGTGATGGATCTCTTGCTTCTCAATTAGGGACTCAACTCTAAAGCCTAATGATAATATTTGGGCCAGCTTTGTAAAGTTGATTTACCTAATCATAGGCACTGAGACTGGTGTTTTCAAAGGGATGTAAGGCAGTAAGCCCCTCAGCTAACCTTGCATGAGGGCCAATGGAAGTTGGATGCCTAACTCCCTGACAGTCTTCTGAAAATCCCAGCATTAAAGCTTTATTTCAACACTGTCGTTTTCAAATCCCATTTGGCCCCATCTCTGCATACCATTATAGCTGTTTCACTGTTGACTACAGAAATAGAATAAAACAAGGGTCGGCAACCTTTCAGAAGTGGTGTGCTGAGTCTTCATTTATTCACTGTAATTTAAGGTTTCACATGCCAGTAATACATTTTAACATTTTTAGAAGGTCTCTTTCTATAAGTCTATAATATATAATGAAACTATTGTTGTATGTAAAGTAAATAAGGTTTTTTCAAATGTTTAAGAAGCTTAATTTAAAATTAAATTAAAATGCAGAGTTCCCCGGACTGGTGGCCAGGACCCGGGCAGTGTGAGTGCACCTGAAAATCAGCTCGAGTGCCACCTTCGACACACGTGCCATAGGTTGCCTACCTCTGGAACAGAATCATAGAATCACAAGACTGGAAGGAACCTTGAGAGGTCATCTAGTCCAGCCTCCTGCACTCTCATGGCAGGACTAAATTTATATAGATCATTCCTGACAGGTGTTTGTCTAACCTGCTCTTAAAAATCTCCAATGATGGAGATTCCACAACCTCCCTAGGTAATTTATTCCAGTGCTTATCCACCCTCCTCCTTGAAACATTTTATGTACTTGAAAATTGTTATCAAATCCCCACTCAGTCTTCTCTTTTCCAGACTAAACAAACCCAATTTTTTTTCAATCTTCCCTTAAGGTCATGTTTGTAGACTGTGACGGTCCATGCCCCTAGGGTCAGGGCCACGTGATCTTTCCGTCAGAGTCTATGAAGCAGCCCTTCAGTGCAGGACATGGTGGCCTAGCGGCCAGAGTCTATAGCACCACCCTTGGGTGTAGGGCAGTGTGGCCTAATGGTCAGGGTCTACAAAGCATTGGGGCACCCCTTATGGGGTGAGGCCACCCCAGAAGGGGGGGCCCGGACCCACCTGACTCCACCAGGCCCCAACCCAGGGCCCTAACAGTGCCATTGCAGCTTGCCACTGACTCAGCCAGAGGTGGGGGGATCCTACCAAAACACACTGAGTTTCTCCAGGTGGGAGGTACCAATCCGTCACCTTCCCTGGGTCACTTCCTACCAGAGTCTGTGTTGGGGTTTCCCATGAGATGTCGGGTCCTCTGTGTTCGGCAGGGCCAGTTGTCTCCAGGGGTTTCTGCAGTCGCTGGGGTATAGGCAGGCCATGGACAGTTGCGATTCCCAGTGCAGTCAGAAGCTGTGGCTGGCCCTCTGCAGGAGCTTCCCAGGCAGGTCCTCCCCCTGTGGCCTCCAGCCCAGAATGAGATGGTCTCCCTCCCTTTATACTACTAGAGCACTTGGAGCATGCCCAGTCTTGCCAGGGAGGCGGGACTTCCGCTGTCAATATGAGACGGCCGAGAAGAGGAGGAGTCACCCCAGTGGAGGGGTCCACTCCTCCACCCCCCCCCCAGAAGCCCAGGGGTGCCCGCCCCCAGCCCCAGTGCCGTGCCAGCCTGGCCAGCAGGAGCCCCAGAGCACAGGCTCCTGATGGCTCTCCTGCTGCTCCCCTGCCCTGGACCAGGCCCCATGCCAGACTGCCTGACCTGGACGAGCCTCCCTCTCCCCTCAGACCAGCGTATCCTGACAGGACCCCGGGCTCCTTCCTCGAGCGGCGTATCCCGAGGTAGGCCCCCGCCGGCCCCCCGGCCCCCGCCGCTGAGCTGCCCCCGGTCCCTGACCCGAGAGGAGGACCCGCCCCCCGCCCAGAGCCGCCCCGAGCCCAGGCCGAGCTGTGGAGTGGGGAGGGTGCTGCAGAGTGGCAGGAATGGAGAATGCCCCCCATGGGGAGATGGAATGTAGCCCGGGGTAGGCCCGGGCCTGGCCTGAGCCAGGTATCGTGCCCCATGTCAGTGTGTTGTGGCCCCAGATCCCCCACTGGGCCAGCGCTGGGCCGCTGTGGAGGCCCCGGGCTGGACACAGGTGGAGTGGGTGCCCCTGTGTCCCCCTGCTGCCCCAGGCACAGGTGGCAGCTCCCCCAGCTGCCAGCATTCAGCCCTGCTGCCTGCACTTACCTGCTGTGGCTCCTGACAGGACAAGAGCCCTGTACCTATGACTCCTGCCTGCTCCTGACCTGAAGGACCCTGGCCCCTCCTCCCCTGTCCCTGGTTGCCCCCCCCCCGAGCCCCCCTTGGCTTGCCCCTTTTGCTGTGTGGGCCTAGGCTTGGGCTTGGGGGCTGGGGCTGACTGCTGCTCAGCTGGCGAAGGAAGCTCTGAGCTCTGAGACGGCGGCTACGGCTCAGAGGCTGAGACCTGAGCCCTGAGCTTAGTATAAGCTGCAAGCCCCTGAGGGACCCCCTGCAGCTCTGAGACTGCTGCTACTGCTCTGAGCCTGCTGCCAAGGCCTAGGCCTGCCCCTTGCCTGAGCTGGTGCTTGCCCCTGCTCTGCCTACTAGTGCCCTGGGTGACTGCCCCCCCTGTGTCTGGCTCCTGCTCAGGATCTGAGCAGCTGACTCTGCTGTGTACTGCCCCGCCTGATTGAGGGCCTGGCTAAAGCTTATTTTGCTCCGCCTGCTGCCGCCTGCAGGAAGGATCTGAGCCCCTTCTGCCCCGCCCTGAGCCTGGGCTTGGGCTAGGGCTTTTGTGCTGCTCAGAGCCAGCTGCAAGGGACCGGGACTTAGAACTGACTGAGGCTGGGGGCTTGCTTATTGACTTTCTTGTGCTCAGCTTGCAGGAAGGATCTGAGCCTAGAACTAGTGACTGAGGGGGGGGGCTGGGCTGGTGACCGGTGTGACTGTTGTGCCTCTTCAGCAGCCCTGAGGGGCAGAACAGACCCGAGACTGAGACTGATTTGGACTTTTGGGCCGTGGTAGGGCTGGGGCCTGGCTGGACCCCCTGAGAGAGGGCGGCCCCCAACACCAGACTATTACACAATACCATTGGCTTAACCCTGTCTGGACTAGTGCGGGATAAGCAGACCCCGTCACATAGACCTTTAATCATTTTTGTTGCTCTTCTCTGGACTCTCTCCAAATTTGTCCACATCCTTCCTGAAATGTGGCACCCAAAACTGGACATAGTACTCCAGCTGAGGCCCTATCAGAGTGGAGTAAAGCAGAAGAATTACTTCTCGTGGTCTTGCATACAGCACTCCGGCTAATACATCCCAGAATGATGTTCGCTTTCTTTGCAACAGTGTTACACCGTTGACTCAAAATTTAGCTTGTGATCCACTATGACCCCCAGATCCCTTTCCACAATACTCCTTTCTAAGCAGTCAATTCCAATTTTGTATGTGTGCAACTGATTATTCCTTTCTAAGTGAAGTACTTTACATTTGTCCTTATTGTAGATCTTTTTGGTGGTTGAGCTGGGAGTATGGAATTTTGGATGGAGATTGGGAGGTGAGTGTAATGTGAACTGATAGTGTGGTGTGGACAGAGACACCAGACTCCATTTGCCTTAGCAGAGGACTGCTACCATAAAAGCCACACATGATTAATTTCCCCCTGAAATCTTTCATGTTCTTCTCTGGAAACTGAGGACCCAGAACTCTGTGAATTCAACTCCACTTCACAGTTGGTCAAGATTCAGGAGAGTACCACCATTTTTCCACACACTAATTTCACCCCTTCTGGACATTGTGGGAATGAGGAGGGAAGAGCCTTGAGAGTGTGGTGCCTGGAAGCCCTAATAGGGGGCAGCAGCCCACCAGGCAGGGCTCCTGAGGATCCTGGGAACCCCAGGAGCCAGCCAGAAGGGCAATCTCATGGGAGGTGGGAGACCTGGGTCCAACTTTCATTGAAGCAGGGTCTGGAACCTGGCTCACTCAGGAAAATGCATTAGCCACATTAGCCACTAGGCTGTAGAGTAACTCTCACCTTCTCTTTAGCCTAGTGGCTTAGTACCTTGCTCCTGGGAGACCCTGGCTCCAAGTCCCTGCTCCAGGGAAGTTTTAAGTATGTACACAGAGTGGAACAGCTCAGCAGGAGAGATTGAGAGAAAGAGATCTGAGCACATCCACGGGATCAGGCCCCTCAGGCGAGATAGGTGGGGGAACACCTAGTTTGTAAATCCCAGTGAGGTTTAGGCCTGAGTTAGGTACTGAGCTGCTCAGCAGTGTCAGTGCTTAGGGGGCTTTGCATATTCCCACTGGCCAAAAAAATGGCATTTGGGGGCTTTACAGGTGGAAACTTAGACACCTGAGGTTTGTAGGCACCTATAGGGCTAGGGAGCAGCTGAGCAGGGTTTCCATGAATGCCAGCAGTTTCTAAATGTTGGCACCTAGTGCGGCAGTTAGACACCTAAATCCACCTTGTGAATCTGGCCCTAAAAGTCTCTGTTACAGTTGCAAAGATAGGAAAACAAGGAGACACAAACTCTCCCCTCCTCACAAAGCAACATGAGAGTTACAGAGCTTAGTGGTCTCAGTGTGATCTCACTGCCCTGAGAGACCTGGCTCAGGTTAGCAACCTTAGGTGAGGCAGGGTCTCTCTCCTGCCTTCACTGGCTTGAGCAATTCTGGGTTCCTTATGAAAGGCAGCACAATATAAATTTCATGTAAGAAATCAAATAGAAGGAGAAAATATCTCTGGTGCTTGTTTTAATGTTCTGAAGAAAGGTCTCAAGGTTCAATTTGTTTGAGGAGTAAAAGACCCAGAATTAAAGTGTGTGTATAAGAAGGATCTGCCACTAGATGGAGCTATGGAGACAGCTGTGTTTGACTCCACAAAGGAAAACATGCCACTTATTTGAAACTAAGCTGGTCCTGGTTTGTTTGTTAGGGGGCTTTTTCTTTACCTTTTTATTTTTTCTGGTTCTTGTTGTGCACGCAGAAAGCAGAAGACCGGACGATCAAAGTGCAGGCAATCGAATGTTTACCGGGCTTAGTTTTCAGCAAGCATGTGTTCTGTAACACAGCCTTGTTTTTCAGAGTTTTGATTTTCCCTTTTCAGTAGCCATAATTATACCTGAAATGCACGTCAACAGTTTCATCCCTTACAAACTTATGGTTATGTTTTGGTTTGGGGGATTGTGTGTCTGGGTTTTTTTATTTCACCCCATTTATACCCCCATGGAGGGGTAAGGGAGAGAGGTTGTGTAGGCTTTTTTTTTTGGTGTCTTTTTAGTGTTACCCGCTCCACCCAAACTGCAAGCTTTAGGTGGGTTCGGAGCAGAGTCACTCCAGCCATGCTCCTCCATCCCATGACAGGAGCTTCAGGGGCAGGGCTGGACAGCAGTCTCACTCCAGCCATGCGGCCATCCCAGCCTGGGAGTGAGGGGCGGCGCCCTCCCGGGCTTCCAGACCTACAGACAGCCTTGGAGGAACCACTCCCATTTATACTTGCTGGACACAAGGCTCTTGCTCATGTTGTACAGGAGGCTAGGCGACCCCCCTGTTATACACTGAGCAATGAGGGCTCCCTCTGTGTGGAGCAGAGGAGAGACCCTGTGCTCCAGGGACAAGGTAGCTGATGGACAGACCCCGCCGGAGCAGGGAATGTTGGTAGGCACCACTCTACCTTGGATGGAGTCATCTCCACTTGAGCAAGCGAGACTCCCCGCAACCGCCAGGGCACCTCTTCCATCAGTGGACAGTGACCCAGTCTCCAGGAGAGACCCTGGGGAGAGCGAGAGAGAGACGGGGTGTCTCTCAGCCTGGCCCCCATGGCAAGATTCAGCCCAGCCGCAGCGGGGTGCACAAGGTACTAGGGGAGAGGGGAAGGAGAGAGAGCGAGAGAGCGCCAGGCTGGAGGCCTCCGGGCTCTGGTCCCCTCTCGGCACCAGCCTAAGTTCCCCCACTCTGTGCTTTTCCCATCACGTACCCAGCTCACAGAACCTTGTGACATGGATCCGGGCCAAGTCGTCGGAATGAGGGGAAACAAGAGGGCAACCCTGCCTCGGGCCAGGCTGTGCAGGGAATCACCATGTCCTTCTGGAACTGCCCTCTGGGGACACAGCTGGGATTGTAGCTCATAGAGACTTCCAGAGCCTGGTCCCACTGCATTCACACTATGAAGGGGAACAGAAATGTCTGCCTTTAAAATTCAACTCTATCTAGGGTGACAGTGTTTCAAGTTCCCAAATAGAGGACACTGCTGGGGGAGGGGACCCAAAGGAGGTATTTGGGGCTGTTGGGAGGGGGCTGGAGGTGTGTGTGTACTGGGAGCGAGCAGTTGGGGGCTGCTGGAGGAATGTGTGTGTACTGAGAGGGGGTATTTGGGGAGTGCAGGAGGGGTGTGTGTGTACTGAAAGAGGGTATTTGGGGGGTGCTGGAGGTGTGTATGTGTACTGGGTGGGGTATCAGAAGGGTGTGTGTACTGGGACAGGAGAGGGTATTTGAGGGTGGAGTGGTGTGTGTGTAGTGGGAAAAGGTATTTGTGGGGTAGTGGAGGGGATATTTGGTGGGTGCTGTGCAATCTCTCCATATTAATACATGGCACTGGTTTCAGAGAGATCTGACTCTGTCCAGTTCCAACTTTGCTACCAGTAAGTAACCTAGGCTCATGACTACAGAATCAGAGCCTGTTCTCACTTCCTGTTATAAACCCACATTTCTTTTGCTCATGCCATCCTAGCAGTGTCTCCGATTGTGACTCTTTAATTACTTACCCAAAAAGGAAAAGTTTCAGTAGAGTCTGAGAGAACTGTTTTGATAATTGGACCTACACCTCTACCCTGATTATCGGCTCAGTTGAGTGAAAGCTCATAAAGTGTCACAAAACCCTATAGAAACAAATGTTGATGGGAAAAAGCACAAGAGAGAGACAGAAAGACTGAACTAATGCAAACAAAAAGTTCATTGATATAATCAAAGGACTGTGTCAAGATCACGTCTGGTGCAAAAGAGAGGTGTCTGACTGGAAATCAGTGAACTAAAATTGGTGCTGGATATGAGGCCTGAATGGTGAACAAAATAATGAAGGGATGAATTATTGTGCCCGTCACTCCCTTTGGGGATTTTAAAAGGAAGCACTGTCACTGAAAGGGCACCCAAGCCATGGCCTAGCCAAGTCTGCCCCAAGGCCCTGCTCCCACTCTTCCAGTTCTCCCGTGGCCCCACCAATGCTGGTCCTTTTCTCACCCTCCCAAAACCAAAAGCTATGCCTCTCCCCTCCTTGCAATAAGTCCTTTTCCTTCCCCATCTTTGTTTTTCTCTTTCCTACCTCTCTCCTTTTTCCTTCTCTCAAATAAGAGTCTGGCTTATCCAGCCAAGACTGAATGTTTTGTAACACTGCTGTAAGCCTGTGACCAGAAAGACAACCAAATGCAAAACCCTAAACAGCTATAGGCTGGTACAAGTTTGCCAGGTGTCTAAGTGGCTGATAAGACAGGTTGCTGTGCCTGTGTTTTTCCAACAGAGGGTGTATAGTAAGTGAGAGTCAACAGCAGAGACAAATGGGAATGGGCGAAGGCGGATGGCCTGCTGCTCCCATTGGCTGCGAATGCCGAACCATGGCCACTGGGAGCTCCGGGGACCGTGCCTGCGGATGGTCAAAGTCAGCAAAATGTCTCGCAGCCCACAGTCAGATTATCCTGGTGGGCCGCTGGTTGCCTACCACTGTTCTAGAGGAACTGGAAGAGGGGCTGCAGCCACACCCGATCTACATAGATGTGCACCAGAGTCTCCCTATCGCCACGGAGGGAACACATGTCAGGAGAGTTTGTGAACTGCACCAGCTCCATGCCCGTGCTTACAGTTCCATTGTCATTACTGTAATTACTATAGTGCCTAAAAACTCCAGCAAAGATCAGGGCCCCATCATGCTTGTTGCTGCCCAGAACAATAGTAGTGGAAAACTTCAGCCTCAAAGAGTTTATCATCTAAGCAGGCAAGATGGAAGAACAATAGGAGGTCATAGAGAGGTAGATAGAAGGGAAATGATTGGCCTCAGGACACCCAGCAGGTCAGTGGCAAAGCTGGGATGAGGACTAAGGGCTTCTGAGTTCTTTTATACTACATCATGCTCCTTTTCCATACTGCTGTGCTCAGACATCCTTAAGGCCATGCCATTCTGGGCCTGAAGGACCTTCATGGAGTTGAGGATGGTCAGCTGTTTATAGACTTCAACCCTCTTTGTGCACCAAAAGGGCCCACTGGGGCTGATCCTGCAGTCTATAAGGATTTTGACTAAGGAAGGGATTCAGGTTTGGAAACTGCCCTGTCACCACCATCCAGTTCTGCTATTGTGAGCCCATGTACCCTGGAGCAGAGGCAGCACTAGGCATAAACAGATTAAGCAATTGCTTAGGACCCCAAGCAGCTCAAGGGGGGCTCCTATGTGTTTTTTAGTATGTGTTGGGGAAGGGGCAAAACTATTCCTGCTTAGGGGTCCCCAATGGGTTAGCCTCTGCCCTGAGTTAAGGAATATTTATAGGTCATTGTCAATTCATTTATCCACTGGCCAAATTTTAATGCCAAAATGGCCATGTTGCTTTATTGGTTGTGTTCCTGTATGGAAAAAGTTAAGACAAAAATAGTTAGAGAGAGAATGTGTGTGGTTCAAGCGATCAGTTCAAACTAAATGGAAGGATCAACAAAAATAGATCTGTGACTAGGGTTTTTTATTTCAAAAAAGCTAACTTTACAACATTAAGGAAATTAGTTAGGGAAGTGGTTTGGACTGAAGAACTTGTGGATCTAAAGGTGGAGGAGGCCTGGCTTTACTTCAAGTCAAGGTTGCAGAAACTATCAGAAGCCTGCATCCCAAGAAAGGGGGAAAAATCATATGCAGGAGTTGTAGAACAAGCTGGATGAGCAAACATCTCAGAGAGGTGATTAAGAAAAAGCAGAAAGCCTACAAGGAGTGGAAGATGGGAGGGATCAGCAAGGAAAGCTTCTTTATTGAGATCAGAACATGTAGGGATAAAGTGAGAAAGGCCAAAAGCCATGTAGAGTTGGACCTTGCAAAGGGAATTAAAACCAATAGTAAAAGGTTCTATAGCCATATAAATAAGAGGAAAACAAAGAAAGAAGAAGTAGGACCACTAAACACTGAGGGTGGAGTGGAGGTTAAGGATAATCTAGGCATGGCCCAATATCTAAACAAATACTTTGCCTCAGTCTTTAATGAGGCTAATGAGGAGCTTAGGAATAATGGTAGGATGACAAATGGGAATGAGGATATGGAGGTAGATATTACCACATCCGAGGTAGAAGCCAAACTCGACCAGCTTAATAGAACTAAATTGTGGGGTCCAGATAATCTTCATCCAAGAATATTAAAGAAATTGGCACATGAAATTGCAAGCCCATTAGCAAGAATTTTTAATGAATCTGTAAACTCAGGAGTTGTACCGTATGACTGGAGAATTTCTAACATAGTTCCTATCTTTAAGAAAGGGAAAAAATGTGATCCGGGTAACTATAGGCCTGTTAGTTTGACATCTGTAGTATGCAAGGCCTTGGAAAAAATGTTGAAGGAGAAAGTAGTTAAGGACATCGAGGTCAATGGTAATTGGACAAAATACACCGTGATTTTACAAAAGGTAGTTCATGCCAAACCAACCTGATCTCCTTCTTTGAGAAGGTAACAGATTTTTTAGCCAAAGGAAACGCAGTGGATCTAACTTACCTCGATTTCAGTAAGGAATTTGATACAGTTCCACATGGAGAATTATTAGCTTAATTGGGAAAGATGGGGATCAATATGAAAATTGAAAGGTGGATAACGAACTGGTTAAAGGGGAGACTACAACAGGTCATACTGAAAGTTGAACTGTCAGGCTGGGAGGAGGTTACTAGTGGAGTTCCTCAGGGATCGGTTTTGTGACCAATCTTATTTAATCTTTTTATTACTGACCTTGGCACAAAAAGCTGGGAGGTATTGCCAATATAGAGAGGGACCGGGATATCCTACAGGAATATCTGGATAACCTTGTAAACTGGAGTAATAGCAACAGGATGAAATTCAACAGTAAAATGCAAGGTCATGCATTTAGGGATTAATAACAATTTTTTTTGTTATAAACTGGAAATGCATCACTTGGAAGTAAAAGAGGAGGAGAAGGACCTCAGAGTATTGGTTGATCACAGGATGACTACGAGCCACCAATGTGATATGGCTGTTAAAAAAGCTAATGTGGTCTTGGAATGCATCAGGCGAGGTATTTCCAGTAAAGATAAGGCGGTGTTAGTACCATTATACAAGTCACTGGTGAGTCCTCATCTGGAATATTATGTGCAGTTCTGGTCTCTCATGTTTAAGAAGGATGAATTCAAATTGGAACAGGTACAGAGAAGGGCTACTAGGATGATCTGAGGAATGGAAAACCTGTCTTATGAAAGGAGACTCAAAGAGCTTGGCTTGTTTAGCCTAAGCAAAAGAAGTCTGAGGGGAGATATGATTGCTCTCTATAAATATATCAGAGGGATAAATACCAGGGAGGGAGAGGAATTATTTAAGCTCAGTACCAATGTGGACACAAGAACAAATGGATATAAACTGGCCATCAGGAAGTTTAGACTTGAAATGAGACAAAGATTTCTGACTATCAGAGGAGTGAAGTTCTGGAATAGTCTTCCAAGGGGAGCAGTGGAGGCAAAAGACATATCTGGCTTCAAGACTAAGCTTGATAAGTTTATGGAAGGGATGGTATAATGGGATAGCCTAATTTTGACAATTAATTGATCTTTGACTATTAGCAGTAAATATGCCCAGTGGTCTGTGATGGGATGTTAGATGGGATGGGATCTGAGTTACTACAGAGAATTCTTTCCTGGGTGTCTGTCTGGTGAGTCATGCCCACATTCTCAGGGTTTAGCCGATTGCCATATTTGGGGTCGGGAAGGAATTTTCCTCCAGGGCAGATAGGCAGAGGACCTGGGGAGGTTTCACCTTCCTCTGCAGTGTGGGGCACGGGTCACTTGCTGGAGGATTCTCTGCACCTTGAAGTGTTTAAACCACAAGTTGAAGACTTTAATAGCTCAGACATAGGTCCGGGGGTTTGTTACAGGAGTGGGTGGGTGAGATTTTATGGCCTGCGTTGTGCAGGAGGTAAGACTAGAAGATCATAATGGTCCCTTCTGACCTTAAAGTCTATGAGTCACAAACAAACAAGAAAATACCCAAAAATATACAGAGTGAAATCCTAGCTCTGCTAAAATCAAAGGCAAAATGTTAATTTACTTCAACAGGGCCAGCATTTTGTCCAAGGACTTCAACCTACATTCACACAAGTGCTTGATTTTCAAAGCTGTACCACTTTCAGCCACCCCAGAGACAAAATGAGGGAAGAGGTTTAAAATTATTGACCTATACCTTGTCATTGTGCCTACATAATTACCTGTTATATACCTTCAGAACTACAGAATCACGATAGATAGATTGATAGATAGATAGATAGATAGATAGATAGATAGATAGATAGATAGATAGATAGATAGATAGAAAGAAAAAGGAGGAAGAGAGAAGAGATGGACAAAACTCAGAATTTCCAATTTGTTCAAAATTTTAGCATTTTAAAATTTGTAATTGATTCAGTTCTGGGGAGGAAAATATAAAAAATTCCCATGAAATGAAAATTGTGAGAAAGAAATAAGTTTGGGAAAGTTGTCATTTCAGAAAATTTTGTTTCAGATTTTGGAAATATTCTTTTGAACATTATTTTATTTTCAATGTTATATTATTTTATTATATTTACATGCTTCATTTCATGTCAGGAGCAGCGGTGCATTACAGGGTTCCAAGTGGGTTTGTATAGCTCATGCTGAACCCATGCTTTACTGATATTGCTACTCAGGTAGCTAGGTTAGTACTAGGTTGTGTAAGCCCACAGGAGCTTTAACCACACCCCTCAATTGCAGTGTAGACGTACCCCAGGAGAGTTAAATGATTTAATTTTCTTAAATCCCCAGACAGAGCCACTCAGGTTGGGTTGGTGAGAAGCACTAAAGGTGATAGGGACACAAGTCCAATTAAAAGTGAATGAGGCTGGTGTTTGTAACACCCATAATGACTTGACCTGGTCAGAACCCTATAAAGGACTAATCAGGATCCTGTTAATGTTATTCCTGAACTGCCTGATAAAATTAGGTACCATAATCTTCTAAGATATCTAGACCAGGTTCTGATTGATACAATAAGTTCCCAAGTGCCTGTTGAGCTCCAAAATGTTGAAGTTTGGGGACCCAGATTGTATGTTGGCTGCTGAGCCCAGAATCAGACCAACTTTGACCTTTCTTTTTGACCTCACCAAAAGGTTACCAGTCCCTTCAGTAGACCTCTTGGACAAAATAGGTTAATGGGGGCCATGAGGGATCCAGCAATAAAACCGCCTCCTGCTATAGTTGTTAGACTGCATTGCCCATTTAGAATTGGTATGAAAACCTTAAGCCCTGATTACCTCCGTTGTGCTTTAGCCCCTTGATCAGATTTCTATGCCAGCACCAGGAAGAGAACTCAAGAATCCTTGGATTTGCTTTGGAGGCCAGTCAAATGTCAAGTTCTTGCACTGTGACCCCAATAGCCCCCTTGTGTCAACCCCAGACAACTCTGCACCAAAGGGAGTTTTCACAGCCTCTTGTATTTGAGTGACTAACATAAACACAAACCCAAAATGCAACACTCCATTAATTATTATTAGTGAGTCCTCCAGTGGAAGTATCCCCAGTTCCCCAAAGAGGCAATTTTCTTGATCATGACCATGACATGCAAGGGGATTTTAGAGTTGTTTCTCCTCACGTAAGAGTCAGTAATTATAAAGGGAAGTTTTGTGCCACTGTCCCCTCTTTGGAATGAGGTCCTCTTCCCCTGCCTGTCAGGAGAGCAAAGAACAGCTCTGAGATTTGACTTCCCCAGCCATCCTCGGTCATTTGTAGGCAGCTGGCTTAGAGATCACGGGCACAGCTGATTGTGTGAGGTACTGATTCTTGATGCATAGAATGTGCAATGTGATCCTACGGATATGCATTGTTATTGCAGTGCCAATATGGGAAGAGAGATCTGGTTGGGGAAATAACATTTAGTACTGTAACCCTTCTGCCCCTCTGAGTTTGCAGCAACAAGGGCCGGGTTCAATATCCAGTGGTTCTGTTTCAATAACTCAATGCAAAACCGGCTCGAGCCCTCACCTAGTGACCTGGGACAATTACATACCACCCCCCGGGCGCCTCTAGGAGGCAATACTTCCCCTCTAGCAAGCACGGAGTCTGAATGTAGCAAATTCCTTTTAATAAAGGAGGGAAACAATGCAGCATCATGTTGGGGAAACACCACAAACAAGATTCATAACACAAACCATGAGCAAAAGAAGCACCTTCAAGTAAGTTTTGGCAGTGTCCTTTTCCCCTCAGGGTCGTAAGTCCAATCACCCCAAAGTCCAACAACCCAAAAGTCTCTGTCCCTGGTCAGTGCCACCCCAGAGTTCAAAAGTTTATCAGCAGAGTTTTACCCCCCCCCAGCCTGGGTGGAAATGGGGGGGCACACAAGGGGTTAAGAGGCACCTTACGTGGTCTGAGGCTGACTGCCCCGCCTCTCCATGGAGTTCTGCTGCAGCCTTCACCATGAACGGCTCCGCTCCACCAGCTGCTCCGCTCCTCCACTCGTCCCGTGAGCCGCTCCAGCCATCCCCGCAAACTGCTCCGCTCTGCTCCGCTTGCTGTTCCGTGGGCGTCTCCAACTGTCCCACAAACTGCTCCTCTCTGCCAGCCACTCCACTCCACCAGCCGTCCCATGAACTGCTCCAGTTGTCCCCGCAAACAGCTCAGCTCCACTCCACTCACTGTTCCATGGGCCGTTCCTACCATCCTGCAAACTGCTCCACTCTGCCAGCCGCTTAGCAATATAAATTCAGGTTCCCCCACTAGTTAACACAGCACTCAGTAATCTCAGCTCAGTAATTTTAGCTCTTTTAGTGATTTCAGCTTGTAGTAGGGGAGTCCCAGTGCTGGTGCACCATGGGCCTAAAGTGAATTCAGCTTAGCAGCCTCTAGCTAGACTCCTAATAGAATCAAAATTAGCTCTGCTATTCAACAGTGGAGAGAGAAGGAGATGCAATTGGTGTTCCAGGCCCTCAAAAGAGGCCCATACCATCAGGTACACATACCTGTCCCCAACCTTTCTTAATTCACTGGGTTTTGGAACCCATGTCCCTTGTCTAGCGAGTGCTACTTAGTTGATGGTGAGACCCTCTGTCATAAAACAGTTTCATAGTCCTTCATTCACATAATCAGGGTAACAACACTTTATTCCTCCTGCCCCAATAACAGAGAAATTGGGGATCCCACTGCTGTCAAAGTAACCATCTTGGTGTGCCGTGGGCTCATGCTAGGTGGGGTGGGTGTGCCTAAGCAAACAAGATCAGCCCCTGAAGTTCTTTTCCACACTCACCATAATTCACCACCAGATGTCAGGGAGAGCTCATCCTGACTCTGCTTACAGTACTTATAGGATGATTTATCATCTGAAGAGCTTTACAGATATTAGCTGGAGATTTCAGAGGAGCCTGGGTTAGGAGGAAAACAGCCCCCAGACCCTGCTGACAAGGAAAGAGAGGTCTGGTCGGAGGTAATGCACTTAGTAGTTATAAAGGGATCCTTTTTTATAAAGCACTTTAAAAAAAACATTAGCTGGGGTTTTCAGGGGAGCTTCCATGAATTAGAAGGAGAATAGCACACAGAACCTTTACTGCCATGGCTATCTGTGACAGCCTCTTTCCGGGTATGTCTACATGACAGCAGATACAGCAGCACAGCTATTGCAGTGCAGCTGTGCCACTGTAGTGTAGACACTTCCTACATAGACTGGATGGGTTTTACCTTCTATGTAGCAAATTCACTTCTCTGAGAGGGGATAGTTGGGTTGATAGAAGAATTTTTCCATTGACCTAATTTCATCTACAGTGGGGACTAGGTGGACCTCACTACGCTGCACAGAACATAAAGTTTTTCACAACCCTGAGCAATGTAGCAAGGTTAACTTGTGTTTTAGGTGTAGACCAGTCTTCACACCTTGCTTCTACCATGGCAGGGCCCTGTGCTGCTCAGATCTGAAAGACCTATCTCTGGGGCAAGGTGGAGGTGGGAAATGAAGACTAGAAAGAGCGCAGGGAAGTGCCTGGATCGGCAGATAAAACCAGAGTGAGATTCCCAACACCATAATGGTCTGAAAAAGGGGGTAAACAGTGAGGGGGCAAATTTGCAGAAGATACAAAACTATTTAAGATAGTGAAGTCCCAAGCAGACTGCGAAGAGCTACAAAAGGATTTTACAAAAGTGGGTGACTGGGTAACAAAATGGCAGATGAAATTCAGTGTTGATAAATGGAAAGTAATGCACATTGGGAAACATAATCCCAAATATACATACAAAATGGTGGAGCCTGAATTACCTGTTACCACTCAAGAAGAGATTTTGGAGTCATTGTGGAGAGTTCTCTGAAAACATCCACTCAACGTGCAGCGGCAGTCAAAAAAGTGAACAGAATGTTGGGAATCATTAGAAAGGAAAAGATAATAAGACAGAAAATATTATATTCCCTCTGTATAAATGCATGGTACTCCCACATCTTGAATACTGCGTGCAGATGTGGTCGCCTCAGCTCAAAAAAGATATATTGGAATTGGAAAAGGTACAGAAAAGGGCAACAAAAATGATTAGGGGTAAGAAACATCTTCCGTATGAGGAGAGGCAAGACCCATCCACTGATCTGACCCTTTGTGTGATTCAGGCAGGGCAAAGGGGCCTTATACAGGTGGTAGCTGGCTCCTCCTCTGGGCATGCTATGTTCCTCCCTCTTCCCCCCGGAGCATGCTAACGCTGCTTGGCAGTGGCCGGGTGGGAAGTGCTGGGAGGTAGGCGGAGGAGCAGAGATATGGCACACTCAGGGGCGGGGGCAGGGGAAGTGGTGAAGGGTGGGAGGGGGCTTGGCTGCTGGTGGGTGCAGAGGACTCAATAATTTTTCCCTGTGGGTGCTCCAGACCTGGAGCACCCATGGAGTCTGTGTCTATGGCTGGCCCTCCTATTAGATGTTCCCGATTCAGAGTAATGGGAAACACAGCACAGGCCCTGCAGGGAGAGGTCAGAGCCATCCACCAGCCCCAGGGCCTCTCCCATTGTGCTGGTCCCCAGGAAAGATGAGACGATACGAATGTGTGTTGCCTATCGGAAGCTCAATGCCATCGCCATGTCTGGTGCCTGCCCATACCTAGGCCTGATGAGATCCTAGACAAGTTGTGGGGGACTCGGTACCCCATGACCAGGGATTTCACCAAAGGCTACTGGCAGGTGCCTTTGGATCCAGATGCCAGGTTGAAACCTGCTTTTGTCACCCCTTTGGGGCAGTACAAATCCCTGGTCCTACCTTTTAGCCGCAAGGAAGTGTTGGTCACCTATCCTTGCCAGGTGAATCAGTTACTGAGGGGAATGGAGAATTTTACCCTAGTGTACATTGATGATATTTGTGCTATTAGCCAGACCTGGGAGAAACAGGTGTCCCAGTGAAGAGTGGGCTGGGTTGCCTCCAGGATGCAGGGCTGACTGTAAAAGCTGGCAAGTGCAAGGTGGGGATGGCAGAGGTGTTGTACCTGGGCCACAAGATGGGGAGTGGCTGCCTAAAGCCAGAGCCAGCCAAGGTGGCGGCGATCAGAGACTGGCCTGCTCCCCAGACTAAGAAACAGGCCCAGGCCTTGACTGGGATGGCGGGGCGCTACCAGCGGTTTGTGCCCCACTTTTGCTCAGTGTCAGCACCCATCACTGAGCTATGCAGGAAGGAGAAGCCAGACAAGCTGCTCTGGACCGGGCAGTGCCAGAGAGCATTCTGCACGCTCAAGGAGGATCTGGTTAAGGACCCAGTGTTGGGAAACCCAGACTTTAACAAGCCCTTTATGGTGTTTACCGATGCCCCACACACAGGGCTGGGTGTGGTGCCATGGCAGACCAATGCAAAGGGGGAGAAACATCACATCATGTATCTAAGCAGGAAGCTGCTGCCCCGGGAGCAGGGCTATGCAGCCATAGAGAAGGAATGCCTAGCCATGGAGTGGGTTCTTAAAAGGTTGCAGCCAGATCAATGTGGGCGGCGCTTCACTGTGTATCTGGACCACTTGCCCTGTCGTGGGTGCACCAGATGAGAGGAGCTAATGCCAAGCTCCTGAGATGGAATCTGTCCTTCCAGGATTATGAGATGGAGGTGGCCCATGTTAAGGGGAGTGCAAATGTTATAGCTGATGCTCTGTTCTGGAGAGGGAGGCCTGAACTTCTCCAGGTCACTGGCTAAAGTGACTCCACTCAGTTTGGTCTTGAAGGGGGGAAAGATGTGATGAAGTGGGGATTTTCTCTTGTTATGTTATATGTGAGCCTATGTGAGTTTTACTGTTTTGCATGAATGCTGTGTGTGCCTCAGTTTCCCTGTGTATTGCACCAATGTCTAGGTGGTGGGAATAAGGGGGTGTGATTTTTGCTGAGGCTGCTCCAGCTGCCTACCCCGATGCTATAGCCACCCCTTCATAACATGAGTCCCAGAAGGGGAATGTGACCAGGTGACTCTTGGCCAGGGAAGCAAGAAAAAGGCCGGAGGAGGAGCAACGGGCAGGGCAGAGGCCAGGCAGCTGGAAGTGAGTCAGAGCCTCAGAGGGAGGACCAGAGCCCTGGCTCTGGGCTCCCTTCCCCCCAAGATGGACTTGGCTGAAAGTCACTGATTTCTGTGCTAACAAGTTCTGTTCTATGCTCTGTTCTTGTCGACTAATAACAAGGAGCTTGTGGTAGAATCAGAAGTTTTACCCAGGCCTCCTGAGAGCCAGTCTAATGCTTTAACTATCAGATCATCCCTTCCTCTCATCATTGTATTATAGGCCTTGTGCAGCCTAGCAGTGGCTTCAGTTTTCTAGCTACCAGCCCGGTTCTGCAACTGCTGACTGAGAGATGAAAGATTCAGTGATTAGCTGCCAAAATTTTAACAACCGGTTCCCTATAAAAAGTTCTGATTTAAGGGGGAGGAGTGGGGGAGGGGCCAGGGCAGGGGGAGACATACTTGTGGGGCCGGGGGCCCCTGCAGGGCCTGGGGCAAATTGCCCCACTTGCCCCCCCCGGCAGTCCTAGAGCTTGCAGCCCCCTCTCCCCCTTACCTTGCCGGTAGCTCAAAGCAGCAGGACAACTCGGGAGCTCAGCTGAGCTGCCCAGCTGGTGCTGGTGGCTGGACACACTGCAGCTGGGGGGAAGCGGGGGAAGGGCTGGGGGAGCCTCAGCCTCCCCAGCTGGGAATCCTGGGAGCAACAGGATGGTCTGGCCCACGGACCAGAGTTCTTTGCCCATTCCCTGGCCCTTTAACAACCGGTTCTCCAGGTCTAATTTTAGCAACCGGTTCTTGGGAACCTGTGGGAACCGGCTCCAGCTCATCACTGGAAAGATTCCATATGACATCCCCATACTCTGAGATATGAAATGTCCTCTTCATTCAGTGTTTAAACCCACAGGTACAGCTCTTGTTACTCTGCTCTGTGGAGGTTCTCATACCACTTTCATCTCGGTAGTATCTGGGAGACTTCCATTTGTGTGTTGAGCGAAGTGACCAATAATTCATAACATGCTTTGTTCTCGCTCATCAACTGCTTTGGGATGGGAGTGGGCGGGGATTGTGAGTGAAGTTGAGCTCTTTGTTCTGGCATAGTTTTGTTTATGTTTTGGGGAAATATTGTGTTTATGTTAGAAAAATCATGTGGAATTAGTGCATCTGGCCATTGGAGCAGAAGGTGGGGAGGTTTGTGATGGTTTTCAGTCCCCTGGGAGTTAATTAGTCTTGGACTGGGCCCTAGAAAGCTCTGATTTCTACTGAGATCAGCTGCTCTTCAAAGGATGCCCCCCCCAAAAAATGTTCGTATTTGTTTTCCAATAAAAACCTGATTTTTAAAAAAAAATTAAACCTGGAAAAAATCATTTTTCTGTTGCCAAAAAGCTGAATATTTTGCGGTTTTGCTGAAACTGCAGAAGAAAATGGATATGTGAACCAAACAAAAAATCCATTTAGTCATGAAGCCATTTTCCAATGAAAAATATGTTGATGACAAATTCTAAAACAGCTGCACCTGGAAGACATATTAATTCTGTAACAGGAAAAAAAAGTTGACAATAATATAAAATAAGAAATCCCATACTAAAAGAGAACTGGATGTGCTTCCATTTACCTTTTCTATAATGAAAGGGCAAGGAGCCACTCAATGAAAACAGTAACTTTTAAAAAAATGGTAAAAGGGAGTACTTTTTATGCACAGATAAGTTAACCTGTGGAACTCATTGCCACATGATATTTAGCGAGGTCAGAAGCTTAGAACGTTTAGAAAGGGGTTATATGTATAATGAGAACACCCCTATATACATTATAATGGATACATTAGCAATTTTCAAATTTCAAGAAAATTTTCCAAAATATACATAATTTTTCTGTTTTAAAGTTTTTAAAATGGAAATACTTTTTTTTTGTAAATAATTTTTTTATGTTTTCTAAATACCAGCACATTTTGGCTGAAAACCAGAAAAGAGTTTGTGTCTAAATATTTTTATCTGTCAAAAACTGAGATTTTGTCAGTTTTCAGGCATTTTTTTGACAAAAAAATTTAAATATTCCACCTGTTAGGGTTTCCTCCCCACTCTGAACTTTGGGGTACAGATGTGGGGACCCACATGAAAGACCCCCTAAGCTTATAAGTACCACCTTAGGTTAAAAACTTCCCCAAGCTAGGGCTAAAGAGTCTCGGAGGGTGTTTTGTAGGTTGTTTACAAAGTCTGGAATGTTAGTTCCTGGAGAAGGCATAAAACCCTCCCACTATTAACAATATAAGCCTTAGCAATGGGTATAACTTGAATTGTCTTTTAAACTGGTATAGTTAAAGCAGCATGAGGACACACTTACTTTGGTCTCAAAGAAGCTACTAATTGATTTAAATTAAACCAGAATAGGTTTAAACTGAATTAAGAACATCCCACTACACCTTTTGCATTCATTTAACTATATCGGTTTAAATTCACAGCTTGAGTGATACTGAGTGAAGCTGAAATGCGTGAGGCCATACAGTACAGTCATCCCTGGTTTTAGTGGGTCATTAGGGTGAACACTAACACCTGCACTGCAGAGGTGCGGGGCTTAGAATTTGAAAACAGAGTGCCTTTCTCCACCATGCTAATTAGTCATGGGAATTGAATGGGTGTTAGTGGAATGCAAATAGCTCAGATCCCCAGCTAGTAAATGAGCAGAGCTCCATTGAAGGAGGGGAGTCAGGTGTAGTGGTCAGAGCGGGCAAGGCTGTGAGTCAGGACTGCTGAGTTCTGTCCATAAGTCTGGAAGGGGAGTGGGGCCAGTCTGAGATGAGGGTAAATTCCTTCCCATGCCACATATCAGTAAGATGCTGGGCATCTGAGCAAGGACCAACCAGCCAAGCACCTGAGACAAGGAATGCTCAGAGGCAACTCAGAGCCCTAGCTCACCCCCCGCCCCATACAGTGTCCCATCTCCAGCTGTAGGCATCACATGGTGCTTCAATGGTGGGGAGGGATAGCTCAGTGGTTTGAGCATTGACCTGCTAAAGCCAGCGTTGTGAGTTCAATCCTTGAGGAGGCCACTTAGGGGTCTGGGGCAAAAATTGGTCCTGCTAGTGAAGGCAGGGGGCTGGACTAGATGACCTTTCAAGGTCCCTTCCAGCTCTAGGAGGTTGGTATATCTCCAATTATTACCTTATTACCATCTTAAAAGCAAAAAAACACCCTCTCAGAATACATGGGGTGGAGGTGTGGACATTCCCTCCTGCCCCCTGCCAATGGCCGGCTGAAACCCTGAAGCATGAGCTTTAGGAACATAGAACATTAACTGGAAGTGAGCCACAGGGCTGCTAAGCTCTGCCCCCCACCATCACAAGCAGCCCCATTGTACAATCACACTCAAACATTTCTCTAACTCTCTCTAAAAATTAAGTTGCTCTCCAAACAACTCCTCCTGGGAGGTTGCTGCAGAACCTCCATGCCTCTGATGGTTAGAATCCTGTTAATTTGCAGCCTGAATTTGTACATGGCCAGGTTAGTGCTTGGAGCAGGGAAGGGTGGGTGGTGGAACAGTGCAGCAGCCACAGAAGAATCAAAACAAGAACGATGCTGTAGGTGAAAATCAGGAATCCTAGAAATCCATTTTCCACAGAAAAATGAGGAAAAACACATTTGCATTTTTACAGAGATTTTTTAGTTTTTGTATTTTGTGAAAAAATATATACAGCTGATGAAATTCAATGTTGATAAATGCAAAGTAATGCACATTGGAAAACATACTCCCAACTATATATATAAATGATGGGGTCTAAATTAAATGTTACCACTCAAGAAAGAGATTTTGAGGTCATTGTGGATAGTTCTCTGAAACATCCATCCAATGTGTAGCGGCAGTCAAAAAAGTGAACAGAATGTTGGGAATCATTAAGGGATAGAAAATATCATATTGCCTCTATATAAATCCATGATATGGCCACATCTTGAATACTGCATGCAGATGTGATTGCCTCATCTCAAAAAAGACATATTGGAATTGGAACTGGAAAAGGTACAGAAAAGGGCAACAAAAATGATAAGGGGTATGGAACAGCTTCCATATGAGGAGAAATTAATAAGATTGGGCATTTTCAGCTTGGAAAAGAGACAATTAAGGGGGGACATGATAGAGGTCTATAAAATCATGACTGGTATGGAGAAAGTAAATAAGGAAGGGTTATTTACGTCTTCTCATAACAAGAACTAGGAGTCACCAAATGAAATTAGTAGGCAGGAGGTTTAAAACAAACCCAAGGAAGTATTTCTTCACATAATGCACAGTCACCCAATGGATCTCTTTGCCATAGGGTGTTGTGAGGGCCAAGACTATGACAGGGTTCCAAAAAGAACTAGATAAATTCATGGAGCATATGTCCATCAATGGCTATTAGCCAGGATGGGCAGGGGTGGTGTCCCTAGCCTCTGTTTGCCAGAAGCTGGGAACGGGTGACAGGGGATGGATCACTTGATGATTGCCTGTTCTGTTCATTTCCTCTGGGGCACCTGGCATTGGCCACTGTCGGAAGACAGGATGCCGTGCTAGATGGACCTTTGGTCTGAACCAGAATGATTGTTCTTCTGTTTTTAGAATCCTTTTACCAGAGTATCCATTATCCGGCACTGTTTATTAACTGAACCAGGGATGAAGCTCTACAGATCATTGGAATTTTTGATGATCCAATCTGGCCCCGATCCCTTAGACTGGATAAGCAGGGTTCCATTTTATTGGGGATAGGGAAACTAAAATTCAGTGTTCCATTTTAATCATGGAAAAGTGCAGATTTTTATGTTTGTTTTTTTTTTTAATCACAGAATTTGGGTTTTTTTTTTAATCAAGGAAAACTAAGATTCCTGGTGAAAACCCACCTGTCAGTGACAACTCATCCTCCTTTCTCTCTGCCTCTTCTGTGAAGGATGCAGGGTGAGATGGGTCTGCTATCTGCTCTCTGAGTCACTGGGTCCCTGGGACTTGGTCTCTGGAGTGGTTAGGAGCATCCAGATCTGGATTTGATCCCTGAAAGATCTGTGGACCCCCAGGGGAGTGCTAGGGAGAGCCCACCCAGTTTTCCACACACACATGCTACAGATTTCTCCACACACATACACATAGCCCCCCCCAGCCCCACAAACTGGCTTTGGGGGTTTCAAGATGAGGCCACATTGAAAGACCCAGCACCACCCCCTTGGTTACATGTTGAATCTTGGCCAGGGCCTGGCATTACTAAGGCATTCCTCTGTCTTCTACCAGGTGCTGGGTTCTCTCACTCTCTCCACACACCAATCAGGGTTCATTCCCTCCCTTAGACAGCATCAGGGACACACCCTACCCTTTAGCGCGAAGCAAGCCACCCCCATGCGGTGCCCTTTTGTGGTGGCTCCCAAGCCATCTTTCCCCAGAGCTGGCTACATCTCAGCACCAGGCAAAACATCTCCATGCAATGTCACTGCATGGCTCTTACAAAGCTACCTTACACCAGAGCTGGCTGCATCTCAGCACTGGGCAAAACATCTTCATGTAGTGTCACTCTGCGGCTGTCACCCAGCTGCCCCACCCCAGAGCTGGCTGCATCTCACCTGTGCTGTGTACATTGAGTCAAATGGGGCAAAGATGTTCTATGAACGCAGGCCAAGTGCAGATCTCATGCTGCAGGAGGATGATGTGTTTCTCCTTTGCCAAACCAAGGGAAAAGCATAACCCATTATGGGATCCACATTCTGTGGGCCCTATACTCAGCCAGCACCTTGTTGAACATTCTTATTAATTAACTAGAAGGTCTCACACGTCCCTGTTTCTCTAGGCCAAACTATTCACCCAGCTGGGCCCTGTCCCCACTATGGCTGGCCTCTAGCCCCCACTCTGGTCAGAGCCCAATAGATGAGGGTGAAAACTGGAAAACTAGAAAAACTTGTCCCTTAAAATCTGGCTTTTCCAATTTTTGCAAAAAAATAAACAAGGTGATCTCCTGGGGGTGACTGGAGTGGTGGAGAGGGGCGGGGTTGGGGGAGTTGAATGGAGTGGGGGTAACAGGTCAAGCTGGGGGGGCTGGATAAAGTTGGGATGATCAGCTGGGATGATGAGCCAGGCTGGGGGGGTGGAGGGAGTAGAGTGAGGGTCCTGACTGTGGGGGTGAATGGTATAGAGGTGGGGCAGCTTGTTGTTGGGGCTGGACAGAGTGAGGTTCGGGGAGGGATGTTCTGGACAGAGTGGAGATGATAGGCCTGACTGGGGTGGGGATGAGGTGTCTGGTTGTGATGGCTGGACAGAGTAGGGTTCAGGGGACTTGGTGGGGCTGGATAAACTGGGGCTGAGGGGCCTGTCTGTATTAGGGGGCTTGATGAAGAATGGTGAGGGATCCAGCTAGTGGGGGCTGGATGAGTGTGATGAGAGGTGTGGCTGGGTGGTGATGGATTGAATGGGGGGTGATGGAGGGCTGGGCTGTATGGAGTGTGGGACAGGGGCCTGGCTGAGGTGGCTGGCTGGAGTGGGGGACAGGGCCATGGCTGGTGGGGCTGGATTAGTGCGGTGAGAGGTGTGGCTGAGTGGGGGGGAAGTGATGGATGGGATGGGGGTGAAGGCTGTGGTTTGTGTAGCCGTGCTGGGGTATATAGCCGGGGGGACCCAGAACGTGGAGATTCCCCCTACGGAGAGAACTTGGGCATCTGGGGTGGGAGGCATATATGGGGAGCTCAGAACAGGGCTCTTCCCCCTAGATAGAGTGACTGGTGTGGCCAGGGTGCAAAGCATAGACATGGTACCTTAGAATGGGGCAATCCCGACCATGGAGAGGGACAGAGATGCCCCTTTTCCCATGCTCTCTTTGTTTAAGATGGTTCCCACCTCCCCTTGCACTCAGCTAGACCCAGGCTCTACCCCATGGTGCCCCAATAAACCAACTCCATGGGCTGATCCTGAGTGGGAATAAATCTCACTAGGACTAGGAGACCCCTACCGAGCCCATCAAGACCCCCTCCATCTGCACCTCTTCCTTACCACCTCAAGGCAGTAGTGACACCCGCCTGCTCTGTGCAGTGCGTCCTATGTGTAATGAGTGTGTTGGTTCCCAGCCAAGCAGGGGTCCATGTCAATCTGAGTCTCAGTAGCTCTGCTCATTGCCAGATCCTCAAGACTCAAGTGTCCCCTCTGTATCTGCCCCTCAGTCCTGACCCACAGCCCCCCGCCCCACTCCTAGCACCGGGATCTGTGCTGAGCTCTCTGAGGAGATGAGACAACTTTTGCTTTGAATTGCCTGGCTCCAACTTTTCAAGCAGGAACCAGTGGCAAAACTCAGCTCAGCTCTGTAATTGGCTTTGCCAGTGGCCCAAATTATCAATACCCAGAGCGAGAAATGTTCAGACATCAAAACAAGCTAATTCCACCAAGCGATTTGCAGTCTGGTCTGTGTGATTTATTAAGTGTCTCTAACTCCCATGAAAGATACCAGGCAGACAATACTCAGAGATGGACAGCCTCTGTTAATGCCAAGAGTTGACACAGCACAGGCAGTGGGTGTGAGGTCCGTGGTCAGAGGACTGGACTGGGAACCAGGACTCCAGGGTTCTTTTACCAGCTCTCAGAGGACAGTGGGGTCCAATGGCTTAGAGTGGGGAGGGATGGGTTGTCAGCACTCCTGCAATCTATCTATTGCTCGGGGGGGGGGGGAGTGGGATCCAGTGGCTTAGAGCAGGGTCTGGGAGTCTGGACTCCCGGGTTAGAATTTAAGGCAAGAGAGGACCACCAGATCACCTTGTCTGACCTTCTGCAGATCACAGGCCACCAACACCAACCAGCAGCTGAAATTAGACCAAAGTAGGACAGTGCTCGGGAGGCTAAACTGTGATGTGCCAAAGACAGAGAATAGCAGGGACTGATGTGCACCATTCCCTAAGGCCCCACAATGGAAGGGAAATGATTAAAGGAGATACACCCAGCTAGTCCTGGCAACTGACCTGCACCCACATGCTGCAGAGGAAGGTGGAAAAACCCAAGGTCACTGCCAGTCTGACCAGAAGGAAATTCCTTCCCACCCTATATACGGCGACCAGTTAAACCCTGAGCATGTGAGCAGCCAGCCAAGCACCTGAGACAGAGTATGCTGCCTCCGAGCCCTGTCCTACCCTGTCCAATGTCCCATCTCCAGCCATGGCCATTCCTGATGCTTTGGAGGAGGAAACATCTATAGAATTATTTGGGGGGGGATCCCTTCCTGACTGCTGCAAGTGACTAGCTGTAACCCTGAAGCATGAGAGTCCCTGTAACACTGTAGCATGAAGCTGGAGAGAGTCCAGTAAAGGGCAACAAAAATGATTAGGAAATTGGGGCACATGACTTACGAGGAGAGGCTGAGGGAACTGGGCTTGTTTAGTCCGCAGAAGAAAAGAGTGAGGGGGATTTAATAGCAGCCTTCCAGCTACCTGAAGGGGGAATCCAAAGATGATGAAGCTTAGCTGTTCTCAGTGGTGGCAGATGACAGAACAAGGAGCAATGGTCTCAAGTTGCAGTGGGGGAGGTCTAGGTTGGATATTAGGAAACACTATTTCACTAGGAGGGTGGTGAAGCACTGGAATGGGTTACCTAGGGAGGTGGTAGAATGTCCATCCTTAGAGGTTTTTAAGGCCCAGCTTGACAAAGCCCTGGCTGGGACGATCTAGTTGGGGTTGGTCCTGCTCTGAGCAGGGGGTTGGACTAGATACCTCCTGAGGTCTCTTCCAACCCTGATATTCTATGACTCTATGAGCCTTTAGAATCATCAGACATGAACCAAAAGGGACCTTATGGGCTGCCAAGCCCTGCTCCCCTTTTTCCCCCAATCACAAGAGACTCCATCAGACAATTGCACACATAGATTTGTCCAGCTCATCCTCAAAATGAATGAAGTTGATTAATTCTGTAACTCCTGTTTGGAGGCTGTTCCAGAACTCAATACCTCTCATTGTTATCTAATGTCTTCTCCTTTCTGTCCCTCACTATGTAGGAGGGGAGTGGGGTCTAGTGGGTTAGATCTGGGGTGCTGGGACTCCTGGGTTTTATCCCTGGCTGTGGGAGGCAAATGGGATTGAGTGGGTTAGATCAGGAGATGGGGGGTGTCTGGGACTCCTGGGTTCTATCCCTTGCTGTGAAAGGGGAATGAAGTCCATAAAAAACAATATACTGTTGCCATGATTTGTGTCCCACCTGTCAGTCTCTTGACATCACCGGGGTTGTTCCTAATTGACAGCAAAGAAAATAAGAGCAGAATTTTTCTCTCTGGCTCTAAGTGTGAACACACATCTATCCAGGTAACAATCTTGAAATACAGCTGCACAGAAAGGGCAGAGAGGCGAGCCAGCCTGCCTACACACACACACACACACACACACACACACACACACACACACTGAGCAGGGCTCATTTCCTCCAGCAAGGACACATACGCGCCCCCCTTCCCCCTCCCACACCGCCTAGCTCCTCTTTGTATTCTGGTTGTATCATCAAATGCATTTTTTTATACTGGGAGTGACTCCTAGAGATCATGCAAAATGCTGTGTGTGTTCACTCTCCAGGATTGGAGTGAGCAACCCCTTGAAGGGAAAGAAATATCCCATTGCCCACCCCCCTGACCGGCCTGTCCCTACAGCTTCCCCAGCAGGGTCCTCCTCAGAGCATCCTTCATCTCCTTGTTCCTCAGGCTGTAGATCAGTGGGTTGAGCAGGGGGGTCGCCACCGCATAGAAGAGGGTCGCCATCTTCCCGCTGCCCCCTGCGGCTGACGGGTTGATGTAGGTGACCATGCCAGAGCCCCAGAAGAGGCTCACAACAGCCAGGTGCGAGGAGCAGGTGGAGAAAGCCTTGTGCCGCCCGGCCCCTGCAGGCAGTCTGAGCACTGCCCTGACGATCAGCGCGTAGGAGGTAAGGGTGAAGAAGGCAGCACCAAAGATGATGAGAGAGCTCAGGACATAAGTGGCCAGTTCAGCCTGGGGAGCTGGGGCACAAGAGGAAGCCAGCAATGGGCCCGGATCACAGACAAAATGATCCAGGGTGAGGACGCAGAAGGAGAGCTGGGAGATGAGGACGACAGGCACAACAAACCACAGAAAGCCGGCAACCCAGCAGGAGGTCGCCAACAACCAGCATCTGTAGTGGGACATGAGGATGGGGTAGCGCAGGGGGTGGCAGATGGCCAGGTATCTATCCAAGGCCATGGCCGCGAGGAAGCAGCACTCGGTGGTCCCCATGCAAAAGAAGATGTAGAATTGCACAAAGCAGGTATGGGAGGAGATGGGGACCCCGGGGTTCATCAGGTCTGAGAGCATCCGGGGCATGGAGGTCGTGACATAGCAGATCTCCAGCCAGGAGAAGTTGCCCAGCAGAATGTACATGGGCAGGCGTTGGAGGCGAGGGTCCCGCAGGACGGCCCACACAATGCACAGGTTGCCTGTCAGCGTCCCAATGTAAGTGCAGGAAAAAAGGGCACAAACAAGATTGCGGCTTAGCCGGCCCAGGGAGGGGAAACCCAACAGGATGAACTCGGTCACCGGGATGGTGCCATTGACTGGATTCATCAGGGGGCCCCGGAGCTGAAAGGAAACGATCAACAGGATTCTAAGGGGCTGCCCAGAGATCTGGGACAGGAGAGGGGTCTAGTGGTTACAATAGTAGGGACTAGCACTCACAGCCACAGTCAGTCTCTTTCATACATCTCACATCGCAAACTCCACCTCAGAGCCCTGGCCCACCCCACAACACCCTGGTGCTTCAGAAGAAGCAGATTTAAAAACCAACCAAACAAAAACCTCTACGAATACATGGTGGAAATCTCTTTCTGGCCCCTGCCTATGGCCAGCTGAAACCCTGAAGGATGAGGTTTAGGGACATTGAACATTTACTGGAAGTTAGCCCCTGGGCTGCTGAGCCCTGTCTCCCCACACCCATCACAAGCAGCCTCGTCAGACAATCACACTCATATATTTGTCCAGTTCACCCTTAAAACTAAGTTGCTCAACTCCACAAGTCCTACTGGGAGGCTGTTGCAGAACATCCCCCCTCTGATATCTAGAAACCTCCTGCTAATTTACAGCCTGCAATTGTGCATGGCTGGGTTAGTGGTTGGAGCAGGGAGGTGCGGTGGCAGAACAGTGCAGCAGCCCGGGAAGAATAGAAGCAAGAAGGAAGCTGTGTGTGAAAACCCACCTGGCTGTGAGATCTCAGCCTCCTCTCTCTGCCTCTGCTGTGACGGGAGCTGGGCAAGAGGGGGCTGATATCTGCTCTTTGAATCACTGGGTCCCTGGGACTTGGTCTCTGGGGTGTGTAGGAGCGGCCAGGTTTGGATTTGATCTCTGTATGAGTACCAGAGAGAGCCCCCACAAGCCTTCCATGCTGCACCAATACAAACACCCCACACCAATTTCCCCTCACACATACACACAGTCCCCTCCACTTCCCCTTCATTGCACACAGCTTTCCAGAGCCCCCCCCAGCCCTCCCTCAACACATACACACGCACACAGACCTCCACTCACACAACCCCCCACTCCCACAAACAGGCCTTGGGGGTGTCAAGATAAGGCTACATTGAAAGCTCCAGCACCAGCCCCTCGGACACATGACAAATTGAAGCCCAGGCTGGCAGTACTAAGGCAGTGCGCCATCTCCTACCAGGTGCTGGGTTCTCTCGCTCTCTGCACCCACTGAGCAGAGTTCATTCCCTCCAGCAGGCACAGACACCACAGCCTGTTCATGGGTGTTGTCCCCTAGCACCAGATCTGTCAACGCACATAGCCAGCAAAGGATAGCAAAGGGCCTCCATATTCTTCCTTGCTTCCCTGCACAAACACACAGCCAGGCTCATGGCCGAGCCCGAAAGGACTGCAGGATTTGGCCTGGTTTGTTTCTTGCAGGAATGCCAATGATGCTCAATAGCGACAGTCCACTTATGGCATGTGGGCCAGTGGATTAGGGGGCTGGAGCACATGAATTATGAGGAGAGGCTGAAGGAACTGGGATTGTTTAGTCTGCAGAAGAGGAGAATGAGGGGGGATTTGATAGCTGCTTTCAACTACCTGAAAGGGGGTTCCAAAGAGGATGGATCTAGACTGTTCTCCATGGTACCTGATGACATGGAGAACAGGTACCATGGAGAAACAGGTGAAAAACTTTTTCACTAGGAGGGTGGTGAAGCACTGGAATGGGTTACCTAGGGAGGTGGTGGAATCTCCTTCATTAGAGGTTTTTAAGGTCAGGCTTGACAAAGTCCTGGCTGGGATGATTTAGCTGGAGATTGGTCCTGCTTTGAGCAGGGAGTTGGACCAGATGCCTCATGAGGTCCCTTCCAACCCTGAGATTCTATGATTCTATGATAACACAGTTCAGAGCAGAAGGATGTAGAGGTTCAGCTTGGACAGCTTCACCCATTAGCCAAAAGCCTGGTCCTTGCCTTGGACATCTCTTACTTTGACTAGTGTAAACTCCTCCCCTCAAGACTCCTTGCTTATCACCTTTTCCCTCTCCTGTATCTGCAGTTACAATGATAACCCTCCTCTGGCACTCCAGTCATCTTACCCACCTCCTCTTGCAATCGCTTCACTGGCCTCCCCTACTATTCCATTACAAGCTCAAGTTAGTTTCCTACACTTCCAAGGCCCTGCACAATTTCATCTATACTTGCATCAATTTCTTCTTATTCTCTAGCCCCCAGAATCCTAGGCTCCACCCAATCTGGTCTCACTAGTCTTCTGCTTATCTCCTACAGCCAACCTCAGCATCATGCCTCTTTTCAAAGCAATTCCATGGGCCAAGTGATGTCCTTACACCTCATTTCATTCACTCCACCTTCCAATACTGGTCTCTTCTTCAATGCAGTCAGGTCACAACCTTCTGTGATTTGTACTGAACATATCTGAATTAAGTTGCAGAGCAAGCACGTCACCTTCCTCTGTGTTTGTAATGGTTGTAATTGTGCCTCAGTGCCAGGCGAGCCATCTCCTTGCGGCATCCTTTTGTGGCTGTTCCCCTGCTGTCCTTCCCCAGAGCTGGCCACATCTCAGCACCAGGCAAGCCATCTCCATGCAGTGTTGCTGCATCACTGTTACCGAGCTACCTCACACCAGAGCTGGCTGCATCTCAGCTGCAGGTGCGCCATCTCCATGTAGTGTCACTCTGTGGCTGTCACCCAGCTGCCCCACCCCAGAGCTGGCAGCATCTCACCTGTGCTGTGTGGAAGGGCGAAGATGCTTTATAAGCATAGGGCAAGTGTAGACCTTCCACTGCGGGGGGATGATGTGATTCTCTTTTGCCAAGACAAGGGAAGAGCAAAACTCTGAACTCCCCATAGTGTGAGTCCTATACTCAGCCGGCACCACATTAAACATTAACTAGCAGGTCGCACACTTCCCTGCTTCTCTAGGCCAAGCTGTTCACCCGGCTGGGCCCTGTCCCCACTCTGGTCAGACCCCAGACCCCACTCTGGTCGGAATCCAATGGATGAGGGTGAAAACTGGAAAACTTGCCACTTAAAATCAGTTTTTTCCCCAGTTTTTGCCAAAATAAACAGGGTGATCTCCTTGGGGTGGCTGGAGTGTGGAGAGGGGCCTGGCAGGGCATGGGGGAGTGAAGGGGGGGTTGGGCCAAGTATTAGTGAGCAGTGTGACTGGGGGGCTGGAGAGAGTGGGGTTGAGGGGCCTAGCTGGGGGTGTGGGGCTTGATGGTTTGAAGCTGAGGGGCCTGGCTGGGCACCTGGACAGATTGAGTGTGAAAAGCCTGGTTGTGGGAGCTAGACAGAGTGGGAGTGGGGGTCTGGCTGGGGAGGCTGCATGGAGTGGAGGTGAGGGGTCTGGTGGTGGGGCTGGAAATAGTGGGGTTCAGGGGCTTTCCTGGAGGGGGGGGAGGCTGGGCAGAGTGGGTGTGAGGGGCCTGGCTGAGGGGTATTGGCTGAAGTGTGGGGTAAGGGGCTTGGGTGGCAAGGCTGGCTGCAGTGGGAGTAAGGGGATGACTGGAGGGGCTCAATGGGGTGGGCAAGGGGCCTGGTTGTGGGGCTGGACAGAGTGAGGGTGAGGGCCCTGGATGGGGCGGGGCTGGGCAGAGTGGGATTGAGGGGTGTGTCTGGGGGCATTGGATGGAATGGGGGTGAAGTGCCTGGTTGTGGGGGCTGGATAAATTGGGGTTCAAGGGCCTTGCTACGGAGAGGGGGTGCTGGAGGTGAGGGGCCTGGCTGGACAAAGGTTGGAAAGAGTGGGGGTTGGGGCCCTGGAGGGGATACTTGATGGAGTGGGGGTGAGGAGCATGGCTGGGGGGCTGCACAGATTGGGGTTGAGGGACCTGGGGAGGGTTGGATGAAGTGGAGGTGAGGGGCCTGGCTGAGGAATCTGGATGGAGTATGGAGTGAATGGCCTGGCTGGTGGGGCTAGATGGAGTGGGGGTCTTGTTATGGTGGCTGAACATAGTAGGGGTGAGGGGTCTTTATGTGGGGGCTGGACAGGGTAGGATTCAGGGGCATTGCTGGGATGGGCAGGACAGAGTGGGGGTGAGGGGCCTGGCTGGGGGCCTGGGTGGAGGGGCAGAGAGGGACCTGTTTGTGGGGGTGAATAGAGTGGGGTTCAGGGGTTTGGGGGCTGGATGCAGTGGGCATGAGGGGCCTGGCTTTGGAGGCTGGACGAAGCAGGGACCGGGGCTAGAGACTGGGGGTACTGGACCAAATGGAGGTGAGGGGTCTGGATGTGGTGGCTGGCTGGAATGGGGCTCAGGGGCCTTGCTAGTGGGGTTGGATGAAGTGGGGTGATGGATGGAGTGGGAGTGTGGTGACTAGCTGGAGAAGGCTTGATGAAGTGCAGCTGAGGGATCTGGCAGGGGGGCTTGAGGGAGTGGGGCTTAAGGGCCTGTATGGCGGGAGGCTGGATAGAATGGGAGTCAGGGGTCTGGCATAGGGTGAGGTGGGGGCTTGATGACATGCAGCGGTGTGGCCAAGCTGAAGAGGGTTGGACAGATTGGGGGAGATGAGGAGCCTAGCTGTGCAGGCTGGAGAGAGAGTGGGGTTCAGGGGCCTTGCTGCGGAGGAGGGCTGCTGGACAGAGGGGATGCAAGGGGCTTGGCTTGCTGGGGGGTGGAGAAGAGATGGACAAATTGGGAGTGAAAGTTCTGGCCGGGGGGGCTTGACAGGTTGCAGATGAGGGACCTGGGATGGGGCTGTATGGATTGGGGGAATGGGGCCTCACTGGGGGGACAGGAGAGATTGGGGTTGAGGTGCCTGGCTGTGGGTGCTGGATGGAATGGGGGGCAGGGCCCTGGCTGGCGGGGCTGTACCGAGTGGAGGTGAGAGATCCATATTGAGGGCTGGATGGAGTGGGGATGAAGGGTGTGGCTTGTGCAGCTATGCTGAGGGGTGTAGATGGAGGAGCTCAGAACATCGTGAACCCCCATATGGAAAGTGACTTGGGCACCTGGGGTGGGGGGAATATATGGGAAGCTCACAATGGGGCTGTTCCCCCTACAGAGAGGCATTGGTGTGGCTCAGGTGTGGGGTACCTTAGAATGGGGTGATCCCCACTATTGAGAGGGACAGAGATTCCCCTATTCCCATGCTTTCTCCTTAAGATGGTCCCATGTCCCCTTGCACTCAGTGAGAGCCAGGCTCTGCCCCAATATACCAGCCGAAAGGGCTGATCCCAGGTGGGAAGAAATCTCACTGGGACTAGGAGACCCCTAGCAAGCCCATCAAGGCCCCTCTATCCGCACCTCTTCCCTGCCCTATCACTGCATGCTCTGTGCAGAGTCCCATATGTAATGTGTGGGTTGGTTCCCAGCAGAGCAGGGGTCCATTTGAACCTGATACTCAGTAACTCTACTCATTGCCAGAGATCAAGAACTGAGCAGATCCTGGAGGCTCAGCTTCCCTCTCTGTTTCTACCCCTCAGTCCTGACCCACAGCTCCCACCCCACTCCTAGCACTGGGATCTGTGCTGAGCTCTCTGAGGAGATGAGACAACTTTTGCTTTGAATTGCCTGGCTCCAACTTTTCAAGCAGGAACCAGCGGCAAAACTCAGCTCAGCTCTTAATTGGCTTCGCCGGTGGCCCAAATCATCAATACCCACAGCGAGAAATGTTCAGACAGCAAAACAAGCTAATTCCATCAAGGGATTTGCAGTCTGGTCTGTGTGATTTATTAAGTGTCTCTAACTCCCATGAAAGATACCGGGCAGACAATCCTCAGAGATGGACAGCCTCTGTTAATGCCAAGAACTGACACAGCACAGGCAGTGGGTGTGAGGTCAGTGGTCAGAGGACTGGACTGGAAGCCAGGACTCCTGGGTTCTTTTTCCAGCTCTCAATGGGTGTTTGGGTCTAGTGGGTAAGAGAAATGAGGGAAGTACATAGTCAGTGCTCCTGGGTTGCATCCATAGGTTTGGGAGGGGAGTGCGAACGTGGGTACAGTGGGTTAGAGAAGTATGGTTGGGCGTCTGGACACAAGAGTTAGAATTTAAAGTCAAAAGGGACCAGCACATCACCTAGTTTCAATGTCTGTATATCTCAGGCCAGCAACACCACCTAGCAACTGAAAATCCGCCAAGATATTACAAACCTCAGGAGGCTAACTTGTTATGTGCCATGGACGGAGAATAGCAGCTACTGATGTGCACCAGTCCCTAAACCCTCGCAATGGCAGGGAAATGATTAAAGGAGACACACCCAGCTAGTCCTGGCAACTGAGTCACGTGCTGACCCACATACTGCAGAGGAAGGTGGAAAAACCCAAGGTCACTGCCAGTTTGAGCTGGGGGGAAATTCCTGCCCCAGCCCACATACGGAGACCAGTTAGACCCTGAGCATCTGAGCAAGAACTGCCAACTAAGCACTCGAGAGAGAGTTTGGCTCTGTGCTACCTCAGAGCCCTGGCCCACCCCACCCAGTGTCCCATCTCCATCTGTGGCAATCCTAATGCTTCAGACCGAGAAGACAACAACACAAACAACCCCCCAAAATCGATTGAGGGGGTATCCCTCAGCTCTGCAAGTGACTAGCTGAAACCCTGAAGTTTTTAGGAACACCAGACATGAAACACAAAGGACCTTCAGGGCGACCAACCATTGGGAGGTTGTTCCAGGACCTGACACCTCTGTTAGCTAGAGATCTTCTTTTCATTTCTATCCCTGGCTATGGGAGGATAATGGAGTCTACTGGGTTAGCCTGGTGAAGGTCTGGGACTCCTGGGTTCTATCCCTGGCTGTGGGAACGGAGTGTGGTCTGTAACATACAAATAGAATGTTGCCATGATTTTGGTCCCAGCTGCATAGGAGTCAGTCTCATTTATCCAGGTAACAATTATAAAATCCAGCTGCACAAAAAGGGCAGAGATACGAGCTAGCATCTCTGCACATGCACTTGGTTCACTCTCCTACCCCCTGCACACACACACTAAGCTGGGCTCATTTCCTATAGCAAGGGCACATACACCCCCACACCTTCCCCATTTCCCTTTGTGTTCTGGGTGTACCATCAAACAGCCATTTTTTAATATTACAAGTGACCCATGCAGGTCACACAAAATGCTGTGTGTGTTCCCCCTGCAGGATTGGACCCAGCACCCCCTGGAAGGGGAAGGCCTCATACCCCATTGACCAATGCCTGACAGGGGCCAAAGCAAAACCCTCTGCCACTTCCCCAACAGCATCTCCTCAGAGCGTCCTGCATTTCTTTGTTTCTCAGGCTGTAGATCAGCAGGTTGAGCCTGCTGCTCCCCGAGGCTGCCGGGTTGACATAGATGAAGCTGTAGAATAGGACCATGATCACCAGCTGCATATGGAGAAGCCCTTGTGCTGCTCAGTCCCTGAGGGCAGCACTGCCCTTTCAACTAGCCCATAGGAAGCCAGGGTGATGGGAGTGCTCAGGGCATAGCAGGCCTGTTCAGTCCAAGAAGTTGTCTCGCAAGAAGCAGCCTCTTATGGGGCCAGGTCAAACAAACAAAATGATCCAGGGTGTTGGGGCCTGTGAGGGGGTGTGCATAATCCACACTAGGCAGGAAAGGGTTAATCCCACACTATTGGTGGAGGAAGTCCTGCCCCTCAGACCATGCTGGGCATGCTCCAAGTGCCATGCTAGTATAAAGGAGAGCAGCCTAGCTCAGTCTGGGCTGACTGCCAAGGAGGAAGGATGCTTGGTGGAGGTTCAAGCCTGAGATCCAGACCAGAGACCTGTTGCCCATAGCAGACCAGCTGGAGTCAGAGTCCCAGGGAGTACTTGCACCAAGCAGCCCGGAGACTCTGACATCATATGAGCTGAAGCTTCAGGAAGCCCAGTAGGAAGTGACCCAGGGAGATGGGGTGTGTAGTATCTCCTACCTGTGTAAGGTCAGCATGTTGTGGTTGGATTCTTCACTGACCCAGTGGCAGACCATTCCACCACTGTTATGGCCCTAGGTCAGAACCCAGTGGAGTTGAATGGACCCAGGTCCCCCTACCCCGGCTGCCCCCTTTTGGTGACAGCCCCCACGTTTGGCCATTAGGACATGCTGCCCTGCATTCGAGGGCAGGTATATTTACTCCAGCCATTAGGCCACTCTGCCTTACACTCAAGGGCCACTTTATTCACTCTGGTCACTAGGCCATATAGCCCTGCACCCAAGTGCAGCTGTATTGACTCTGGCCACTAGGTCATGCTGCCGTGTGCTTGAGGGACGCTATATTGACTCAGGCGGCTAGGTCACGCTGCTCTGCACTCAAAGACCGCTATTGACTCCGGCCACTAGGCCACACCACCCTGTGCTCATGGGCAGCCATATTGTCTTGTGCCATTAGGCAACACAGCCCACAACCCAAGGACTGCCGCTTTGATTCTGGCCATTGGGCCACACTTTTGAGCGGTCCAGGACAGTCTGGCAGACTGTAACCGCGGTATCAGCGCACCGACGATCCACTCTGAAGTGGGACAGGGTGTGCGTACACCACCAAAGGGCCACAGAAGGAGAGCTGGGAGATGAGGACCATGGGCATCATGAACCACAGGAATCTGGAGAGCCAGCAGGAGACCATTAAGGCCCAGCAGAGCTGGTGAGACATGAATACAGGGCAGCACAAGGGACAGCAGATGGCCAGGAACCTATCCAAGGCCATGTCTGAGAGGAAGAAGCACTCAGTGACCCTGCGGAAAGGAAGTAGAACTGCATGAAGCAGGCATGGAAGGAGATGGGGATAGTGTGGGACACCAGGTCAGAGAGCATCTGTGCCATTGTGGTTATGACATAGCAGATCTCCAGCCAGGAGAATTTCCCCAGAAGGATGAATATGGGCAAGCATCAGAGGCAGGATCCTGCAGGATAGCCCATACAATGCACAGGTTGCCTGCCAGTGTCCCAGCGTAGGTGGAGAAGAGCACAGAGGAGAGTGCAGCTCTGCTGGCCTAGGGAGTGGAAACCCAGCAGGATGCCCTTGTTTACTGGGTTGTTGTCATTCGCTGGATTCATCAGAGGGCCCAGGAGCTGAAAGGAAATGATCAACAGGACTCCAATGTTCTATCCAGAGGGAGTGGAGAGGGGTCTAGTGTTTACAGCCATGGGGAATAGCAGACTCACAACCACACATACAGACACATTGTCTCTCTCTCATACATAACACATTTCAAACTCCACCTGGGACCCAATACTCAGGCTGGGTTACTTCTTCCTTTGGAAACCCTCAGTGTTGGATAAAGATGGATGAGGGTGAAAACTGGAAAAACTCTCACTACTGGAGTCTGGACAGATTGAGGCCACTTGTACAGTTTTACACCAGAAAAGGGCATAATACAATATCATTCAACATTTCTGTGGTGGGAAGAACATCTCAACTGCCCAACACTGTGGTCTTTAATTTCAAAAGGGGGAACTATACAAAAATGAGGGGGTTAGTTAGACAAAAGTTAAAAGGTACAATGCCTAAAGTGAAATCCCTGCAAGTTGCGTGGGCCCTTTTTAAAGACACCATAATAGAGGCCCAACTTCAATGTATACCCCAAATTGAGAAAAACAGTAAAAGAACTAAAAAAGAGCCACCGTGGCTTAACAACCATGTAAAAGAAGCAGTGAGAGATAAAAAGACTTCCTTTAAAAAGTGGAAGTCAAATCCTAGTGAGGCAAATAGAAAGGAGCACAAACACTGCCAACTTAAGTGCAGGAGTGTAATAAGAAAAGCCAAAGAGGAGTTTGAAGAACGGCTAGCCAAAAACTTCAAAGGTAATAACAAAATGTTTTTTAAGTACATCAGAAGCAGGAAGCCTGCTAAACAACCAGTGGGGCCCCTTGACGATGAAAATACAAAAGGAGCGCTTAAAGATGATAAAGTCATTGCGGAGAAACTAAATGGATTCTTTGCTTCAGTCTTCACGGCTTAGGATGTTAGGGAGATTCCCAAACCTGAGCTGGCTTTTGTAGGTGACAAATCTGAGGAACTGTCACAGATTGAAGTGTCACTAGAGGAGGTTTTGGAATTAATTGATAAACTCAACATTAACAAGTCACCGGGACCAGATGGCATTCACCCAAGAGTTCTGAAAGAACTCAAAAGTGAAGTTGAGGAACTATTAACTAAGGTTTGTAACCTGTCCTTTAAATCGGCTTCGGTACCCAATGACTGGAAGTTAGCTAATGTAACGCCAATATTTAAAAAGGGCTCTAGGGGTGATCCTAGCAATTACAGACCGGTAAGTCTAACATCGGTACGGGGCAAATTAGTTGAAACAATAGTAAAGAATAAAATTGTCAGACACATAGAAAAACATAAACTCTTGAGCAATAGTCAACATGGTTTCTGTAAAGGGAAATTGTGTCTTACTAATCTATTAGAGTTCTTTGAAGTGGTCAACAAACATGTGGACAAGGGGGATCCGGTGGACATAGTGTACTTAGATTTCCAGAAAGCCTTTGACAAGGTCCCTCACCAAAGGCTCTTACGTAAATTAAGCTGTCATGGGATAAAAGGAAAGGTCCTTTCATGGATTGAGAACTGGTTAAAGGACAGGGAACAAAGGGTAGGAATTAATGGTAAATTCTCAGAATGGAGAGGGGTAACTAGTGGTGTTCCCCAACGGTCAGTCCTAGGACCAATCCTATTCAATTTATTCATAAATGATCTGGAGAAAGGGGTAAACAGTGAGGTGGCAAAGTTTGCAGATGATACTAAACTACTCAAGATAGTTAAGACCAAAGCAGATTGTGAAGAACTTCAAAAAGATCTCACAAAACTAAGTGATTGGGCAACAAAATGGCAAATGAAATTTAATGTGGATAAATGTAAAGTAATGCACATTGGAAAAAATAACCCCAACTATACATACAACATGATGGGGGCTAATTTAGATGGGGGCTACAACGAGTCAGGAAAAAGATCTTGGAGTTATCGTGGATAGTTCTCTGAAGATGTTCACGCAGTGTGCAGAGTCGGTCAAAAAAGCAAACAGGATGTTAGGAATCATTAAAAAGGGGATAGAGAATAAGACCGAGAATATATTATTGCCCTTATATAAATCCATGGTACGCCCACAACTCGAATACTGTGTACAGATGTGGTCTCCTCACCTCAAAAAAGATATTCTAGCACTAGAAAAGGTTCAGAAAAGAGCAACTAAAATGATTAGGGGTTTAGAGAGGGTCCCATATGAGGAAAGATTAAAGAGGCTAGGACTCTTCAGTTTGGAAAAGAGAAGACTAAGGGGGGACATGATAGAGGTATATAAAATCATGAGTGATGTTGAGAAAGTGGATAAGGAAAAGTTATTTACTTATTCCCAAAATACAAGAACTAGGGGTCACCAAATGAAATTAATAGGCAGCAGATTTAAAACAAATAAAAGGAAGTTCTTCTTCACGCAGTGCACAGTCAACTTGTGGAACTCCTTACCTGAGGAGGTTGTGAAGGCTAGAACTATAACAATGTTTAAAAGGGGACTGGATAAATTCATGGTGGCTAAGTCCATAAATGGCTATTAGCCAGGATGGGTAAGACTGGTGTCCCTAGCCTCTGTTCGTCAGAGGATGGAGATGGATGGCAGGAGAGAGATCACTTGATCATTGCCTGTTAGGTTCACTCCCTCAGGGGCACCTGGCATTGGCCACTGTCGGTAGACAGATACTGGGCTAGATGGACCTTTGGTCTGACCCGGTACGGCCTTTCTTATGTTCTTATGTTCTTACTTTTTTTGGCTGCTTTCTCCCCATCCAGCTGGCGGGGGGCAGTACACTGCTGAAAATGACATCACCCATGCAGCATGAAAAGGTCACTCTGGGAAGAGCAGCCCCACACCATTCCCAGAAGTGCTGGAATGTCCAATATTCCAAGGACGTGTGCATGGCCACTCCAATCCCTCACTAAAGGCTCTTAGGCAAACTAAGCAACCCCATGGGATAAGAGGGAAGGTCCCCTCATGGTTAAGTACCTGGTTGAAAGATAGGAAACAAAGAATTTGAATGAATGATCAGTTTTCTCAATGGAGAGAGGTAATTAGTGGAGCCAGTGCTATACCCCATATTCATAAATGATCTGGAAAGGAGGGTGAAAATGAGTTGGCAAGATTTGCAGACAATACAAGATTACTCCAGATAGTTAAATCCAAATCTGATGGTGGAGAGTTACAAAAGAATCTCACTAAACTGGGTGACTGGGATTGAAATCCAGTGCCGGTAATTGCATAGTAATGCACATTGGAAAACATAATCCCAAATTATGGGATCTAAATTATCTATTACCACTCAAGAAAAAGATCATCATGGATAGCTCTCTGAAAACTTCTGCTCAATGTGCAGCGGCAGTCGAAAAAGCGAATGGATTATTAGGAACCATTCGGAAAGGGATAGATAAGCAAACAGAAAAATATCATAATGCCACCATAGAAATCCATGGTGCATCCACACCTTGAATACTGTGTGCAGTTCTGGTCACATCATCTCAAAATAAAATATGTTAGAATTGGACAAAGTGAGGAGAATAGCAATGAAATGATTAAGGGGATGGAAAAAGACAAGGACTGTTCTTCTTAGAAAAGAGATGACAAAGGGGGATATGATAGAGGTCTATAAAATCATGAATGGTGTGAGAAAAGTGAATAAGGTAGTGTTATTTACCCCTTCTCATAAAACAATAACCAAGGGTCAAACAAATTAAAAGACAGGAGATTTAAAACAATCGTAAGAAAGTACTTCTTCACACAACTCACAGTCAATCTCTCCAACTCATTGCCAGGGGATGTTATGAAGGCCAAAAGTATAACCAAGTTCAAAAAAAGAATTATATACGTTCATGGAGGATAGGTCCATCAATGGCTATGAGCCAAGAGGGTCAGGGATGAAACACCATATGCTGGGTCTCCCTAAACCTATAATTCCCTGAGCTGGGACTCAGCAATAGGGGATGGATCACTCAATAATTGCCCTGTTCTGTTCATTTCCTCTGAAGCTTCTGGCACTGGCTACTGTCAGAAGACTGGATACTGGGCTAGATGCACCAGTGGCCTAACCCAGTATGGCCATTCTTATATTATGTTCTTATGTTCACTCTCCTGGATTCAGACAGCTAACCCAGGTCAGCCCTTTCTTGCACAAAAAGAAGGGACGTATGTGCACCATTTTACTCAGAAGCCCAGTGTTTAAAGAAGTCCCCAAGCATGTTAGAGACCCCTATTAAAACCTTCAATCTGCCTCATTCAGAGCAACAACGTGAACCCAGGTAACCTACTTCCCACATGACTGTCCTAACCGCTGGGTTATAGGTGGGTTTCTTTCCATCCCTCCTATTGAAGTAGCTCCACTTCTTGTAAAATATGCCAGAAGAAGAGGCAGTGCACACCTCTGCAAGCTAAGCAGAGATTTTGAGGAGGTTAGTATTGGATTTAGGCATCAAAAGTGGCAGTTAGGTTCCTAAACCTCTTTGTGGATCTAGTCCTTAGTCTTTTGTAAGATGTTTGACTTAGTGCTACACAACCTTCTAATTAAAAAAAATCACGTTATAATGTCAATACAGCACATATTAAACATATTAAGAACTGGTTAATTGATTGAGCTAAAAAAAATAGAGAGACAAAGTGGGTGAGGTGATATATTTTATTGGACCAACTTCTGTTGGTGAGAGAGACCCCCAAGCCATATAGAGCTTCACACACACCAGAAGAAGAGTTCTGTGTGACTCGAAAATTTGTCTCTCTCACCCACTGAAGTTGGTCCAATAACACATATTACCTCACCACCTTGTTTCTCTAACATCCTGGGACTGATACAACTGCAACTACACTGCATACATTTAAAAAAAAAATCATTAATGTGGACTAATCCTGTAGTGAGACTCTTCAGTTCCAATGACATTCAGCATTTTAATCAATGATCTGGAAGTAAATATGTCTGCTGATATAACTTGCAGATGACACAAAGATTGGTGGAGTGGTAAATAATGATGAGGACAGGGAAATGACACAGAGTGCTCTGAATGGCTTAATAAGTAGGGCCAACTCAAATGAAATGTGCTTGAACACAGCCAAATGCAAAGGTATTCACTGAGGAACAAGAAAGGAAGGTACTTAAAGGCTCTTTGATCTAGGGGAAGAAGGCAGAAGAGGAACTAGTGGCTGGAAGCTGAATCCAGACAAATTTAATGTAGAGACAATTTTTTTTTAACATTAACCATTGCAACAAGCTACCAAGGCAAGTGGTATATTCTCCATCTCTCTATGCCTTCAATCCAGATGGGATGCCCTTCTAGAAGATACTGTGGGGTATAGGGCTCATTGAGTCTCCACCAGACCACAGTTTGGGTTGCTTCCCTTTTCTAGCTCTCACCAACTCCTTCCCCTGCTTGGGGCATATCCGAGTCTCTCAAAACAAAATCAGTGCAGGGAGGATCAAAGTAAATACAGGGAAAAGGGGGCTTAGTCTCTTGGTCACCCTTTTGGGGCCCAGCTTGTCTGTAGGCTTTTTCATGTTCTGCTAAGGATTAGAGTCCATCCTTAGACCCCCACCCAACCTTTCTGTAACCTTCATTCTGTATCAGGGTGGACAGTGTCAAGGGCAGCTGGGTCCATGACTCACTCTCACTTTGCTGATCTACCCCTATAGCCAGTTTCTCCCAGCTATCTTCTGCTAGTTGCCGTTTCTTCGTGTGGCAGGCTTTCCCTTTTTGAATCCAGTCCTCCCCACCCGTCTAGCCCACTGGACCCCACTCTCCTCCCAGATTTGGGGATATAGCCCAGGAATCTGGACTGATAGACTTCTTTTGTTATAACTCACTAGACCCACTCCCCACCTGGAGCCAGGGGAAAGAAGCAGGAGCCTTTCTACTAATCACTACACAAGTCTATCAAAGTTTTGATTTCCTCTCTGAGAGCAGGATCCTTCCTATTAACCTCCTGAGGGGCTTTTCATCTCAGTGTTCCTCAGGGTGTGGATCTTCAGGTTCAGCATTGGAGTAATCACTGTACAGCATAGACACTGCCTTGTCCACCATGAACGTCTGGAAAGGTCAGTCATAGATAAAGATCCAGGACCAAAAAGCAATCTCAGCACTGTGATTTGGGTGGCAGAGGTGGTCAGGGCTTTGCGCTTCCCTTCCATGACCTGTGCCCTTATCTGGACCAAGATGATGGTATAGGATATGAGCAATGCAATGAAGACTCCTGTGGTGACCAGCCCACCTGGTGGAACCAGCAGCACCTCCATCATGTATGTGTCAGTGCAGGCCAGTTTGATGACCAGTGGGATGTCAAAGAAGAAACTGTGTAGCATATTGGGTCCACAGAAGGGGAGCTGGATGAGCAGTTCAACCTGGAGAATGGAATAGTCAAAGACACCCGTAGGCCATGGTGGAGCTCTCAGCAAAACTAGCAGCGTGAACCAAAGGCCATGAGCCAGAGTAGGCCTGGATTTGGCAAAGTAGTAGCACACACTGGGTGTCATCAAACCAAGTAAGCACATTCCTGACCAGAGAGGATGGTACCAAAATACTCTCTCAGGTAACTAATAAATGCATTCCTAAGAGATGGCACAGGAACACATGGGCACCTCAAATGATAAGGAGGGGATAACAGGATAATGGATAAGGATATCTTACTCAAACTAGCACATACGCCAATGAGGATGGTGTCAAGGTGTCACCCCTACTCTGAACTTTAGGGTACAGATGTGGGGACCTGAATGAGATAACCCTAAGCTTATTTACCAGCTTAGATCTAGTAGCTGCCACCAGCTACTAAAAAAAAAATTCTCTTTTACCTGTAAAGGGTTAAGAAGTTCACATAGCCCAGCTGACACCTGATCAGAGGAACCAATGGGGGGACAAGATGTTTTCAAAGAGGGAGGAGGGAAATCATGCTAATCTCACAGAGGTATTCCTTTCACTCTTTATCTTTAATTAAAATCTTCTTTTAAAAGCTTGATTGATTTTTCCTTTTTTTAAGATCCAAGGGTTTTTTTGGATCTGGGCTCACCAGGAATTGGTGGGAGGTGAATCATTCTCAATCTGCCAGGAAAAGAGGGATAAAGACTGGGGAAATATTTGGGGGGGAAGACAGAGTTTCCAAATGACTCTCCCATAAACATTTGTTTAACCCTTTACAGGTAATAGAGAAATTAACCCTTAACTGTCTGTTTTATGACAGATGGTAAATAACAACATCTGGTGTGTGATACATAGCTTGTTTGTATCAAGGAGGGAGGTTGTTTGTATCAAGGAGGTAGGTTAGACAAACACCTATCAGCGATGATCTAGATAATACTTAGTCCTGCCATGAATGCAGAGGACTGGACTAGATGACCTCCTGAGGTCCCTTCCAGTCCAATGACTCTATGTATAAAAGGAGAAGTCATAGGAGGGGCATCTTTGGGCAGGTGCAAAGGGATAGGATTCTGGTGTCCTGATTGTACCAGTACCATTCTCATGGGCATACATGTGTTAAGTGTATCTATAAGGCCCTCGTACTGTGCTTTGTCAACAATAAGTCTGGAAAAGTGCCCTCCCCATTGTACAGAGCCTGTGGTGTTTGTTTATTAATAACATGGAGGTCTACAGAATCAATACGCTTCACTCTCTGTACAGCTAACACCAGAGCTCCAAGAACAGTAGCACCGGCAGCACTGGCAATTTAGCAGCATTAAAAAAGCTCAGTGAATTCAAGATGCAATTCTCTCTCACCACATGTCCTGGCAGCCTTACCAGCTGAATCCTTCCACCAGTCCCAATCTGTTTCCTTTGTTCTTCATATGTTCTGGCTGACAAGAGTAGAGATGAAGGGAGAGAACATTTGGGGCATTTGTTCCCCATTTTTGTATTTTTTCCTCCTCTTTGAGAATCATCTCTGGTGAGGGTTCAGGAGACAGAAAGTCTGTGGGACGGGAACTTGCACCTCTTTCTTTGCCGATATGTAAATTCCTCGCTCACATCCTTTTTCCTGCCAAAGAATGGCTGCTTAACCACCTGATAGTTCATTTGATTTCATTGACACCTGGCTGAGGCATCAGTTTGCCTTTTGTCTTTGAGGGACTGGTTTGTGCCTGCTTGGAATATGCCTCAATAATGTTATACAGTAGAATCTTATAACTTTACCTACAATGTTGCCACACATATATTACCATGAAAATAATGATCAGCACATTATGAGTTTTCAAAAGATACCTCACAAGGTGTACTTTGTACAAAATCCATTATAGTTTTGTAAAAAGGGTGAACATAGGGATACAGACTGTCACACTAGGCTGAAAGAGAAATTAGCCCCAGAAGTCATCACATTATATCATTTCTGACCATTCCACTAACACTGGTATTAGGATGAAAAATCCCCTGGAATCAACCAGAGTTTCACTAGACATGGCCAAAAAAGATGCTACACTGAGAACTTGAGCATTATGCACATGTCATTTTGATTCCAAGTGGGATTATGAAAAAGTTCACAGAAGTTTCAGGTTTTGCATTTAAATTTTGCAAGTGTTTTCTTTGTGTGAAGTTAACTGAGCATTGAGTTGCTGGAAAGCATCTGAGACTCAGAGAAAAGTTGGATGTTTGCTTGACTCCTGAGAGAGAGAAAAATCCAGGAGTCCTGGGTTATCCTTCTCTACCTGGGAGAGGAACATGATGAAGTGTTTTGAGAAGGAGAGTGGTAGTCAGAACCCCTTATTTCCTTGGCTCTGAGAGGGAAGTGGGAGTGAGTGATCAGAATACTTGGATAATGTTTTCCAAAGAGCCTAAGTCTCATTAAAAGTCAATGGGACTTAGATCCTGTCAGGGTTCCCTCCCCACTCTGAACTTTAGGGTACAGACGTGAGGACCTGTATGAAGACACCCCATGCTTATTTCTAGCAGCTTAGGTTAAAAACTTCTCAACGCACAAATCCTTCCTTGTACCTTGAATTAGGTAATGCTGCCACCACCAAGTAATTTAAACAAACATTTAGGGAGCCCTACCTCCCCCAAATATCCCCCCAAATTTTAATTAAAGAAAAGGTAAATGAATCACCTCTGTAAAATTGAGATGGTAAGTACTTTACAGAATAACAAAAGACTCAAGAACACAGAGGATCCCCCCTCTAGGCAAAACCTTAAAGTTTCAAAACCAGGGATTAACCTCCCTCTTAGACAAAGGAAATCACAAGCCAAAATAAAAGTAAGCTAACGCATTCTTTCACTAGTACTTACTAATACTAATGGAGTTGGATTGCTTACTTTCTTGATCTGTCTCTGGCAAGCACACAGAACAGATAGACAAAGAACAGACAAAACAAGCCCCCCCCCCAATTTGAAAGTATTTTGTCCTCTTATTGGTCCTGTTGGTCAGGTGCCAGCCATGTTACCTGAGCTTCTTAACCCTTTACAGGTAAAAGGATTTTTTTGCCCCTGGCCAGTAGGGATTTTATAGTACTGTATACAGGAAGGTGGTTACCCTTCCCTTTATATTTATGACAGAATCTCTTTGACACTTAGGTGCTTGTTTAAGAAATGTACAGAGGGTGATTAGTAGTAAGGCTCTTCTTGCTTCTTTCTCTAGGGAGTGGGTCCAGTATTATTATCCAGTAGTATTATCTAGCCCCTGATACAGAATGAAGGTTACAGAAAGGCTGGGTGGGGGTCTAAGGATGGACTCTAATCCTTAGCAGGACACTAAAAAGCCTACAGACAAGATGGGCCCCAAAGGGATGACCAAGAAACTAACCCCCTTTTCCCTTTATTTACTCTGATCTTCTCTGCACTGTTTTTGTTTTGAGAGACTCAGATATGCTCCAAGCAGGGGAAGGAGTTGATGAGTGCTAGAAAAGGGAAGAAACCCAAACTGTGGTCTGGTGGGGACTCAATGGGGCCCCATGCCCCGCAGCATCTTCTAGAAGGACATCCCATCTGGACTGAAGGCATTAAGAGATGGAGACCCCACCATTGCCTTGGTAGCTTGTTGCGATGTCTAATGTTAAAAATTTGTGTCTAAATTACATTTGTCTGACTTTAGCTGCCAGCCACTGGCTCCTGTTCTGCCTTCCTCCCCTAGATTAAGGAGCCATTTAGCTCTTCATTCCTTGTTCCTTGATGAACACCTTTGCATTTGGCTGCCTTCAAACACATTTTGTTTGCTATATCATCTAGTCTGACCCCCTGTGTAGCACAAGCTGCTAACATCACTCAGCGCCCTCAAACTAAACCCAGCAACAGAAATTAGACCTAGGTATTACGGCCCACAGGAGACTAGGCTGTTATATGCCACATGCAGAGAATAGGAGGGATGGGTTGCACTAGTGCCTGATGTCTCCGCAATGTCAGGACAATGACTGAGATACACCCAGATAATCCTGGTGAGCGACCGTCACCCAATGTTACAGAGGAAGGCGAAAAATCCCCAACTCCCACTGCCAATCTCAACTGGGGGAAAACTCCTTTCTGACCACACATCTGGCCATCTGTTAGACCCCGAGAATATTCGAACCTGCCAGCCAATCACCTAAGAGGGAGAATGCTCACTGCAACCCCAGAGCCCATCTCATGCCCTCAAATGTCCCATCTCCAGTCATGGGCATCCCTGATGAATCAATGGTTTTTCACAAGTTTCATACGCTGGAAGTTAGTTAATAATGCTTTTGTTATTTCAGCTGGAAATAGCAGCCAGCCATCATCTCAGAGATATATTGGCTCTGCAGGGCTAGCAGGGGTCAAAATTCAAAATTATTTTGACTCTGACAATCCAACTCTGACACCCCTGGATTGCAGAACTGTGGATTACAAAGGGGTCTTTTGTTATTTAATTAGATTTTACAGTGGAGCTGCATTTTAACTACTTAAAGTTCTACATTTTGAGCTGATTGGAAAAGAAAAAAAATCAGACAATTACTGAACAATTTCAAAAACATTTCACTGCAAACGTTTTGGAAAGTAGTTATTTGTGGTAGTAGTATTAATGACACTTCTATCTAAAACTATTATTTTTTGTTTCTGTCAGTTTTCCTTTTTTCTCCTACTTCTTTCCCCATTTTCTCTTTTTTACTTTCTCCTCTTTTTCTAAGGAACAGGGCAGTACAGAAGGAGAAAAATGGCGGGGGGGGGGGAGAATAAAACCTAAAGAACAAGTAAATGAGAGGTTTTTTTTCATTTTTTTTCTCTGAAAATCTGGAAAAGTATGAACATTTTTTTTTACCAATTGTCAATTAAAAGAAAAACACTTTAACAAAAAACCTTTTCAACTAAAAAAAGAAAGATTGCCCTGCTTTATTTATAAATACACCTTTACATCAGGATTAGATAATCAAAGACAACTTTAGGTGAACCTGTAAAGACAGAAATAGAAATGGAAGCTTTGTGTTAAAACAAACACACACTCCAATCCCACTAATTCTTGGTAAAAGTAACAATGAATTTTGTGAAATCAGACTCCTGACTTGTCACATGGGAAATTTAAATAAGCTGTATAATTGTATAAGAGAGAAAAGGATAAGCCATAAAGTAGTAGAATATTTTGGTTAATTTAGTGGAACATTTTATAATAAAATACTCCTGCCAGTTAAGAATTATTTAAATTACATTTTTTTTTCAATTTATTTGAATTTTTTTTCTCCTGAGAAAACTATGATTTTAAGATTTTATTTTCAGTATTTGAAATATTCATAGAATATTTTTTTACCAAAACTTCTCAGGGTCAAATCCTCCACTGTTGGAAAATATCCGGAGAGCACACTGAATTGCATCATCTGGGGATCTGACCCACTGACTCCAGTGGAACTATGCAGGTTTACAGCTGGGGATATGGTCTACTGGCTCCAATTCATCTGTCATGGGGTCACCGGTCCGATGCTCTGGAACAGCTCTGTATGAAGCCAGTCTGGACTCTGGAGTAGCATGCCCCTCTCACTGAGAAAACTGTCACCAGGACAAGAAGTTTACACAGCTTCGACCCTCCTGGATCTGACCTTAGAGCATTCAGCATCCCCTTCCACACCATGCGCTTCCCGCAGCAAGTCCACTTGGGTGGGGCTCCTAGGAAAGCTAGGGCCCTGCACCCCAACTCTGCAGTCAGCTGTGACTCAACCAGCATTGTAAAATGGAAGGTTTATTAGTCGAGAGATCAGAACTTGTTAGCATAGAAATCAGTGACTTTCAGACAAATCCATCTTGGGGAGTCTTGGGCCAGATGCCCTGGGCTCCCCTGCTTCCAGTCCCACACTGCAGACTGCCCTGGACCTCACTGCCTGGCCTCCAGCATGCCCTTTGCTCCTCCCCTGGGCTTTGTCCTGCTTCCTGGGGAAAATGTCACCTGGTCTGATCCGCCTCCTGGATTTCAGGTTATGAAGGACACCGGCGATCGCCTACATGCAGACAGATGGGAAGCGTCACCTGCCCTGAGGGTCTCAGCAAAAGTCATGCATCCAGTTCCACCACCTAGACATTGGTGCAATACACAGGGAAACTGAGGTACACACAGTATTAGTGTAGGACAGTATGACTTACATGCAACATAACAAGATGAAAAAACCCCACTTCATCACAGCAACTACTGTACATTGATTTACACCAGCTGGGGTTATGATCTATTTACTCCAGTGGAGCTATGCTGATTTGCACCAACTGGCTCCACGGATTTCAATGGAGATTATTGCCCTTGTTCCGTAACTTATTTATGCACATATTTCACAAGTGTGCAGGATGTGATCCCTTTCAATAGGATACACAATTCATGTGGCGTATCCATCCCCTCTCTGATATGGTCTAGTTTCTAAGATAAATGACCATTTAAAAATAAATTATGTTTTTAGTTTCCTGCATGAGAACAGGAATCTGCTCATCAGTCTCCTGATGGCCTTTTTCATCTCAGCATTTCTCAGCGTGTAGATAATTGAGTTCAGCATTGGAGTGATTACTGTGTAAATGACAGATACCAATTTGTCCAGGGCAAACTTCTTGAAGGGCCGAGCATAGATGAAGATGGTGGGTATGAATATTAAACACACCACGGTAATCTGGGTTCCACAGGTTGACAGAGCCTTGCGCTTCCCATCTGTGACATGTGACCTGATCTGGACTAAGATGATGATATAGGAAATTAGCAGAATTATGAATACAATTAGAAGGAGCACTCCACTATTGAAGACCATCTGCAGCTCGATCACATGGGTGTCAGCGCAGGCCAGTTTGATGACCTGTGGGACATCACAGTAAAAATTGTCCAGGACGTTCGGCCCACAGAATGGTAGCTGGAGGAGCAGTCCAATCTGAACAGCAGAGTGAGCAAATCCACCCAACCATGCCAGTGCCACTATCCCCACGCACACACTCCGATTCATGATAATCAAGTATCTCAGTGGTTTATAGATGGCCACATACCGATCGACTGCCATCCCCACAAGGAAAAATACCATTGCACCCCCTATGAAGTGGAAGAAGAAGATCTGGAGGAGACAGTCATTGAATGAGATGGTTTTACACTGGGAGAGGAGACACAACAGCAATCTGGGAGTATTGACCGATGAGTCACTGACATCTAGGAAAGCCAGGTTGGCCAGCAGGAAGTACATAGGGGTGTGGAGTCTGTGGTCAGTGATCACCGTGATGATGATAGTTAAATTTCCCAACCAAGTGGTCACATATACTATGAAGAAGGCAATGAAGAAAAAATGCTCTAGCTCAGGACTCTGGGTGAGTCCCAGGAGCACAAATTCAGTCACTGTAGTGGTGAGATTCTGCTGGTCCATTTTGTGGACTTAAAATATATCTGCAATGAAACAGAAATAATAATAATTATGTCATTTTTGTAATTCTCCCCATGTCTCCGTCTAAGGCTATGTCTACTCTACTGCAGTAATTTGACCTATGTTACGCAACTCCAGGTACGTGAATAATCTAGCTGAAGTCAACGTAGCTTATGTTGACACTCTCCTATCAATTTACCTTAATTTTCTCGTGCGGGGTGGAGTACCAGAGTCGACTGGAAAGCGACCTGCAGTCGATTTGGCAGTAGACCCGCTAAATTGACCTCTGTGCATTGATCTCTGGAGTGTCTATCCAGGCGGTAGTGTAGACATAGCTTAAGTGACTGATATTACATTATTCTTAAATCCATGTTAGCAAACAAACTTTGTTTGGGAATTTTCTTATTTTTCCTCAATTAAACACCGTGTACTCAGCTAAATTCAGGAGAATCCTGATTCAGCAGACCCTCTTCACTCCTTCAGTGGTGATCTTGTCCTGGGAGTGAAAGGGAGTGGTTTGCTCCACAACAGTATGCCTGTTCCTGACAGTGTCCATTCATCCATTTGCAACTTTGATGCTCTAGACCTCCCAATTATTTTTTTTTTTCAATGTTTAGGCTTTGGATTTTCAGTGTCATTTTTTTAACCTCTTTTTTAAAAAAAAAAAACCTTTATCCCACTTTTCCACCCTAAAATTGTGGAAAGGAAAGTACGAAAAGTGGGACAAAGTTTGCCTTTCTCTCACAATTTACCATGAAAAGAGTAAGAAGTGAAAATTTTGTATCCAAGTGAAATGAAAAGCTTCATTTTCTTTTGAAAATTTCTCACGAAAAAGTGAAAACACATAATTGAAAAAAACAATTTTCCCATTAAATATTTTGATTCCAACCAACCATTTTATTTTATAGTGATATTCTTTTCAAAAGAAAATGTTGCTTTAAATGAAAGGAACAACTTAATTTTGATTGACATTTTCATATTAAAAATTGAAACATTGTGTTAAAAAAGCCCCCCAAAACAGATTTTCCCATCTGCAGTCTGTTGATATGTCTTGCAAAAGGATGTCAATCGGCTCTAAAAACCTTGACCATAAAGTATGGTTTCAGGTTGGGGTGTGAGTAGTTGGAGAGGATGGCTTTGAAGGTAGAACACTAGATGGTTGGGAGCTGGGTTAAGTTTCTGCTCTGCAACAGACAACTTCTGTGACTACAGATAACTGACACCTCCTCTCAGTCTGGATTTTCAAGGCAGAAGAAGGTTAGGCGTTCACCTCTGCTGATCATTGTTGGGAGCTGGATGCTTAAACTCCTCAGGTCCTTTGACAATCCCTGCCTCTGCTCCTCCTCTTGGGATCTTGGGATTTAATTGGGATTAACAATAGTTTCCCTACATTGCAGGAGTCTGGGGAGGTTAATATATTAAGGATTGTCAGGCACATGGGCACCGTGATGATTGTGACCATGGCAAGTAATTAGGTGGAGAACTTGGGTGGAAAGGAATGAAGGTAGGGGCATTGTCCATTGTCCATTACTCCCTCATCTAGACTTCAGAGGCTGCTGCATCTCTTAGGCTGCTGTGGAAGTTTCAATAGAAACACACCAGTGTCTACTAGCTGAGACAAAAGACCAGAGTCGTTAGCAGATGTACTCTGTATGTGCTCTAGCCAGTAGAGAGGCGCCTCATTAGTTCAGCGTGGCTACACCTTGATCTGTTGTGAAGTAAGTCACCTTTAAGCATTTTAGGATCTTAGTGTAAATGGGAGCTGCTCTCAACTTTCAGGGAGTTAGGTGTCCAACTACACTGGAAAAACTTACCAAGGTTGTGGTGGATTCTCCATCACTGACAGTTTTTAAATCAAGATAGATTCTTTAGAAAAAGAAGAGCCTGCTTTAGAAATTATTCTGAGGGGAATTATCTGGCCGCTTCTGGTTTTAGAATGTATGTCTCCATGTAAAATTCTGAAATGGGCCTTCTGAGAAAATTCCAGTCTAATGTTATTCAAAAGCTTAAAAGCATAAAAGATTCTAATTGAAAGAAATCCATGGTGGGAATTTCACTCTGGTTTTATCTGCAGATCTGGAAACTTCTCTGGTCCACTTCCTATCTCCACCCTGCCCCAGAGAAAAATGCATTTCAGGTCTTAGCAACCTAGAACCCTTGCCATGGGAGAAGATGAGTGACACTGAACTAGTCACGTGAAGGTTTCAGACAGTGATAACAGTAGTGGGTCTGTGGGCTGTTATTTTCCTAACTGACTTAAGCTCTGAAATCCCCAGCGAATACCTATAAACCTCTTTAGAATAGAAAAAAAGATCTATCATTAAAAAATGTTATCTCTGCAAGTACATCTCGCCTTCCTTGTCAGCATTGGTCTCTGTGCATCTCCCCCTACAATAATGATGCATATCCTGGTGTTACCTCCTACAAGCTGCTATATCTGTCATCCCAGAGTCAGCCACTTGCAAACGATCGCTTCTGTGATCTCAAAGCTGATCTTTGGTCTCCCGACAGGCATGGGAAGGGGATCTGGAGCCATAGAGTATAATATAATATATCCACTTATATTTTCCCCCTGTGCTAAGGCTGGAGCTAGGATCAAAGAATCTGTGAAATCCCCTTCAGCTGTACTGGGCAAAATCAAGAGAGTTTGTGCTTTGGAGATCAAGGGATTCTGTCTGAAGGGGAGTCAGTTTAGTGTCATCTGCAAACGTGCTGAAGGTGCAATCCATCCCATCATTCAGATTATTAGTGAAGATGTTGAAGAAAATCATCCTTAGGACCTGCCCCTGCGGCACTTCACTTGATGCCAGCTGCCAACTAGACATAGAGCCATTGATCACTACCCATTGAGCCTGATGATCTAGCCAGCCTTCTATCCACCTTATAGTCCATTCATCCAATCCATCCTTCTTTAAATTGCTGGCAACAATACTGTGGGAGACTGTATCAAAAGCTTTGCTAAAGTCAAGGTAGATCATGTCCACCACTTTCCCTATATCCACAGAACCATTTATCTCAAGACAGAAGGCAATCTGGTTGGTCAGGCCTGACTTGCTCTTAGTGAATCCATGTTGACTGTTCCTGATCACCTTTCTCTCCTCCACGTGCTTCAAAATGGATTCTTTGAGGACTTGGTCCATGATTTTTCTGGGGACTGAGGTGAGGCTGAGGTGAGGCTATAGGTCCCCGGATTCTTGTTCTTTCTTTTTTTAAAGATGGACACTATATTTGCCTTTTTCCAAGACCTCCCCTGATTGACATGAGTTTTCAAAGATAATGGCCAATGGCTCTGCAATCACATCAGCCAACTCCCTCTTACACCATTTTCCCTCTTACACAGCTCTGGGGAAGAAAGAAATGAATTGACTTGCCCAAAGTCACAGAAGAAGTCCCTGGAGGATGAGGGAACTGAACCCAGTTCTTGATACTGCCAAGCTAGGACCCTAGACACTGGATGAGCCACCCGATCTCCATGAAGTCATTTTTATCCCTGCAAGAGTGATTTGTGATTTTGGATACCTCTGTTCTTGGGAGACCAGCTTCTGACCCCTTAAACAGCTCTGATTTTCAGAAAGTGCCTAGCATTGGCCTTATGAAAATCAGGTCCCTAGAAGATCTCTCAAATTGGGCATCTCACAATCACTAATCATGTTTGAAAATGTTGCCCATTATTCTTATGAATTCTTTGCCCACCTGCAATTAGCATATTACAGAATATTTGAATAGATCAATGAGAATAGGCTAATATTTCATGGGTCCTTTCCCCTCCTTATATACATACATGGCTTTTATGTCTTTCTTAAATAATCTACCATCAACCTGTCTTAAGAAAGTTCAGACATTGCTTTTGTAGAGGACTGGATATAGGGTAACCAGACAGCAAGTGTGAAAATCAGGACACTGGGTTGGGGGTAATAAGAGCCTATATAAGAAAAAGACCCAAAAATTGGGACTGTCCCTAGAAAATTGGGACATCTGGTCATCCTAACTGGATATAATAGCATTGACATATTATTTATATTTCTACCTTAACATGTAAAACAAAGCTTCCCTTTAGTTGACTTTTCCCTCATTTGATATAATACTGGGTGCCTAAAGATGTAAATAGATGCCTAGTGGGGTTTTCAAAAACACATCGGTGCCTAAACCTTAACAAATCTCATCCTAGGAATTTTAAAAAGACGGGCAAGCATAACTATTTTATATTCGTGGATAGATCATTTTATAGACTGGGAAACTGAGACACAGGGTGGTGTGGTCACACGCTAAAGATGATGTAGTGAGACAATTATGGGGCTGAGAATAACCCAGATCCCCAAATCTCTGAATTCCTCCCAGAACCAATAGGTTCCAAGAGTCCTGACTCCAAACAACACCTCTTCTAAATATGACACCCGCTCCACAGCCAAGAACTCAACAGCCCAGGACTCATGACTCCCAGACCCCTTTCTCTAGCCACTAGAACCCCCTCCACTCCCAGAGCCTGGGACAGAATGGCGGAATCGTGATGCCTAGCACCCTGTTTTAACCACAATACGAACTGCACTTCCAGAGGCAAGAACTGAACAACCCCAAAATAATTTCTGGTCCCCTTCTCTAACCACTAGATCCCACTCCACTTCTAGAACTTTAGGCAGAACCTAGGCCACTACTCTAAACACTAACCTGAAACCATTTCTGCTTTATCCCCTACAGAATACATTCATTAACTTGATATGTATGAGATACAGTAAGCCTCGTGAGGTTTCAAAATTTGTTTTTAATCTGAACTGAGATGAAGGCAAGACCTTGCAAAATAAATAAATAAATAAATATAAGAGCCCTACCATAGAATAGGAAATATTCCACCCTCCCACATTACACTATCCCCTCCACTTGCAGAAATCAGAATTAACTACAGGAGTACATGAGCATCTGACAGTAACCCCAAAGAATGCTCACATTCAGGCTTTAATACATTATTTGTCGAGTTCTGATTTCATAGCCACTAGATCCCACTCGTTCCTGGAAATGGCACGGAACCCAGAAGTCCTGACTAATTTTCTCAGGCTTTAGCTTCTTCTTCAGCTTTCTCTTCCAGTGCCACGAACCCATCCCAGAAGTCCTAAGACTTCCTTTGCTTCACAGGCCAGTCAAATAGCCACTTCTTTCTACGTACGTCAAATACCCTCCTTGTACCACCCTCAATATAGTTGGCACAGGAGGGTATTTCCAAAGCCTGTTGAGTTTCCATGCCTCAAAGAAACACAAAGAATGGAAACACTCCATGAATTTTTTAAGGACTCCCCTTCAGACGGAATCCTCTGATCTCCAAAGCACAAACTCTTTTGCTCCTGCCCAGGAAAGCTAAAGGGGATTTCAGAGATTGTTTGATTCTAGCTCCAGCATTAGCACTGTGGTGAGATAAAACTTTAGACTGAATGTTCTAAGAAGGCCCATTTCTGATTTTAACGTGGTGTCATGGACTATAAGACCAGAAGGGGCCTGAGAACTTCCCCCAGAACAATTCTTTTAGAAAAAAAAAAACCAACAAACACCTATCTTGATTTAAAAATAGCCAGGGATAGAAAATCCACCATGATCTTGGGAAATTGTTCCAATGGGAGTTGGGCAGCTAACTCCCTGAGAGCACCTTAAACACTCCCCATTTACAATAAGATCCTAAAATGTTGCCACTTCACACAGATGAAGGTGTAGCCGAGGCTAAAATAATGAAACTCTTTCTTCCTCTCTATTGGCCAGAGGACATGGAGAGCACGTCTGCTACAGCCTTTGAGCTGATGGTTCGGGTTTTTTATCTCAGCCAGTAAATACTCATGTTTATTTTGAGAGGTTCTGAGTTCAACCCTTGTAGATGTCCCTCTCAAAATTCCATAGCAGCTGTGGCAAAGTCCCGGCACTATTATGATGGGTCTTGCGCTTTCTCTTCTTTTTTGGGGGGTGGGGGTTTCAGGGCATCAATTTTTGCCCCTGAATTGGAATATTAATTGCCCCACTAGTGTCCTAGAGCAGGGGAGTGGAGAGGGAGGAACCTGGGCCCACCCTCTACTCCAGGTCCCAGCCCAGGGGCTCTGAGGATAGTGGTGAACCACTTGAACTGACGGTTCCTTCCTCTGGGCTACTTCCCTCTCCTGCCCTTCAGCTTGTGGGGGGCTTCCTGCCCTCCCTCTGCGCAAGCCAGGTGCCCCTTACCTAGGGTCTTGGACTTCTTTCCTCTGCTTCCCCTCAAAGTGTTCTCTCCTCCAACACCAATTACTCTCTGCTCCAACTCCTCCAAACTGTTCTCTGCTCCAGCACCAATCCTTTCTGCTCCAACTCCTCCCCTGTCGGATTGAAGCAGGGGTTTTTATCAGGTGACTGACTGCAGGTGCTCTAATTGGCTTCAGGTGCTCTAATTAATCTGTAGCAATCTTTCTTCCCTCTACAGGGAATATAGCTCCCTTCTAACCCTCTCCTGCTGCCCTCTGGCCATGCTGTGTCACACAGCCTAAGAGCTGCACAGTCCTTGGGAGTCTCTGAAGTGTATAGGATGCAGTGGTGGTCAGTACCTTCATTGCCTTCTGCTCAAGTTCTCCACCTCATTACTTGCGTGGCCCCAGCCCCGATAATACCCAAGTGTTTGACAATCCTTAACAGCTTAACATCCCCACAATGTAGGGAAACAGTATTGTTAATCTTTATTTAAGAGAAGCAGAACTGAAGTAGGGATTTTCAAAAAACCCAAGAAAGTTAAGCATCCAACTCCCACAAAAGAAAAGCGAAGGGGGCACCTAACCTTCTTCAGCCTTGAAAATCCCAGACTGAGAGGAGGTATGAGTTATATGTAGTCCCAGAGGTTGTCTATGGCACAGTGCAAACTGGGCACAGCTCCTGAGAGACTTAATTTATTGTTGAATGATCATTTGTATGAAAAGCCAGACCTCAACATATCAGAGAGGGGATGAATACCCGACATGAACTGTGTATCCCATCGAAAGATCACATCTGACACACTCATGAAACATTGTTTCCATAAATCAGTTACAGACCAAGAGCCAAAGTCTCCATTAAAATCTGTGGAGCCAGCTGGTGTAAATCAGCATAGCCCCATTAGAGTAAAAGGATCTGTCAAGGTTCCTCCCCCACTCTGAACTTTAGGGTACAGATGTGGGGACCTGCATGGACACTTCTAAGCTTAATTACTAGCTTAGATCTGGTAACACTGCCACCATCCAGAAATTTCAGTGTCTGGATCACTTTCTCTCCCCCCAAAACCTTCCCCTCCCTGGGCAGCCTTGAGAGGCTTTTTCACCAAGTTCCTGGTGAACACCGACCCAACCCCTTGGATCTTAAAACAAGGAGAATTTAACCATCTCCCCTCCCTTCCCCGACCAATTCCTGGTAAGTCCAGATCCAGTCCCCTTGGATCTTAACACAAGGAAAAAATCAATCAGGTTCTTAAAAAGAAAGCTTTTAATTAAAGAAAGAAAGGTAAAAATTATCTCTGTAAAATCAGAATGGAAAATACTTTACAGGGTAATCAGATTGGTAGAGCTCAGAGGAACCCCCTCTAGTCTTAGGTTTAAAGTTACAGCAAACAGAGTTAAAATCCTCTCAGCAAAAAAGGAACATTTACAAGTTGAGAAAACAAAAATAAGACTAACACACCTTGCCTGGCTATTACTTACAAGTTTGAAACATGAGAGACTGATTCAGAAAGATTTGGAGAGCCTGGATTGATGTCTGGTCCCTCTTAGGCCTGGTCTACACTAGGAGTTTGTCAAATTTAGCGGCGTTAATTCTTAATTTAACCGTGCACCCGTCCACACCAGGAAGCAAATTAGTTCGACCTAGAGGGCTCTTTAGTTCGAATTCTGTACTCCTCCCCGACGAGGGGAGTAGCGCTAAATTCGACATGGCTATGTCAAATTAGGCTGTGTGTGGACGGAAATCGACCTTAGTAGCTCTGGGAGCTATCCCAAAGTGCACCACTCTGTTGACGCTCTGGACAGCTGTCCGAGCTCAGATGTTCTGATCAGCCACACAGGAAAAGCCCCGGGAAAATTTGAATTCCTTTTCCTGTCTGGCCAGTTTGAATCTCATTTCCTGTTTGGACATCGGGGCAAGCTCAGCAGCACTGGCAGCGATGCAGAGCTCTCCAGCAGAGGAGTCCATGCAATCTCAGAATAGAAAGAGGGCCCCAGCATGGACTGACCGGGAAGTCTTGGATCTGATCGTTGTGTGGGGCGATGAGTCTGTGCTTTCAGAGCTGCGCTCCAAAAAACGGAATGCAAAGACCTACGAGAAGGTCTCCAAAGCCATGGCAGACAGAGGATACAGCCGGGATACAACGCAGTGCCGCGTGAAAATCAAGGACCTGAGACAAGGCTACCAAAAAATCAAAGCGGCCAACGGACGCTCCGGAGCCCAGCCCCAGACATGCCGCTTCTACGAGGCACTGCATGCCATTCTCTGAGTCTGCCACCACTGCCCCACCAGTGACCATGGACTCTGATGATGGGATACTGTCGATGGGCAGTTCCTCGGCGATGTTCGTGGACGGGGAAGATGAGGAAGGGTTTGAGGAGGATGAGGCAGGCGACAGCGCTTACAGAGCTGATTTCCCCGACAGCCAGGATCTCTTCATCACCCTCCCGGAGATCCCCTACCAACCCTCCCCAGCCGTTAACCCGGACCCTGAATCAGGGGAAGGATCAGTCGGTAAGTGCTATAAACATGTAAACATTTATTTTGAAAGAACAGGAATGTTAACTATGTGAAAAGAAGGTCAATGTATATGGGGATAGAACAGAAATCCCTTGGGAGATCTCCACGAAGCTCTCTTGGAGGTAATTGAAAAGCCTACGCATGAGGTTCCTGGGGAGAGCTGCCTTATTGGGTGCTCCATGGTAGCACACTTTTCTGCGCCAGGCTGTCATCAGGTATTCTGGGAGCATTGCCTCCACGAGCATGGCAGCATAGGCCCCTGGTTTGTGCTGGCTTTCACACAGCATGCGCTCTCTATCTGCCTCAGTGACCCTCCTCAGGGTGATCTCGCTTGGCGACTCCTGAATTTAATTAGGGGAAATACTGTAATGTTAGTATTGGGAATGCTTCACTTTTCCTTTGCATAACAATAAGCGTCAGTTTACAGCCACATGGTGGAGGCTGCAGAGGGGCAGCATACAGGGATCTTTCCCGGGGACAGCCGCGAGGGGGTGGAACAGGGTCAGAGTTTATGCTTTTCGGATTGCCTGCAGCAGGAGGGCACTGCTATACATTAAGTTTTAAGCAGCATAAAGTCTACAGCTTACCATGCCTGGCTGCTCCACGGATTCTGCTGTCCTGAACCGCTTGTCTGATCTCCAGTGCAAGACCCCAGACAATGAAAGTGAAGGTCGAAAATTCAAACTTGTCCTGAGTGCGCATGAGATAGGTGCAGTGCATGGTCTTGTTCACAGAGACAGACTAGACTGTGTTCATTGTTCGCAAAAATGTATCTTTGCAAGGAATTCACTCCCTTTTTCCCCATCACACAGCTGCGACTGTCTCCAGACCTGCCCCAGGATCCCCCTCACAGAGGCTGGCGCAGATTAGGCGGCGAAAGAAAAAGACACGGGACGAGATGTTCGCTGAACTTATGGGCTGCTCCCGAGCCGAGGCGGCCTAGCAGAGCCAGTAGAGGGAGAACTTCTCTCAGTACCAACGCTCACACAACAAACGGGAGGACAGGTGGCGTGAGGAAGACAAGCAGGCGACTCAAATGCTGCTTGGACTAATGAAGGAGCAAATGGACACGCTCCGGTGCCTTGTGGATGTTCTGCAGGACCGCAGGCAGGAGGACAGAGCCCCCCTGCAGTGTATCTGCAACCACCCTCCCCCACCACAAAGTCCCATACCCCCCTCACCCAAAGTAACAAGAAGGAGGGGTGCCAGGGGCCGTGAAAACTGTCACTGCACCCCAGCGGAGTGCTCAATTACCCAAAAGCTCTCATTCCCTAAATTTTGAGAAGTCCTTTCCTTCCTGACTCACCCAAGCCCCAATCCCAGTTTCATCCCCTAACTGTCTAGTTGATTATTAAAAATACTTTGCTGTTAATTACTGTTTCCGTCATATTTTCGTACAGAAGACTGTGTTTGAAGGGGGTGGTGGGGAAGGCGGTTGGTAATTGCATAGGACAGTCACCTTTACCAGGGTACAGACACGGGGGCAGGATCAGCAGCAGGTCACACACACAGTGCAGTCAGTAGGCACCCTGGTCGGTATGGGAGGTGGTTTCCAGGTTCTGTGTGGGTGTGGGGGTATGTGACTTTGTAGCGGGGGAGGGCGGTTACAGATCTTATGCAGTGGTCCTTTTTCTGGACCACAGAGCCATGCAGCAGGGGAATCTGTATCCGTCCTCCTCCGCAACAAGGTCACATAGCCCCCGCACACAGAGTCCCAAAAAGGAGGGATGGCAGGCTCCGTTGAAACAACCAGTCCGGCACTGCGGACCGCTCTAGGAGCAGGAGCCTGTCATTCCTCGAGTTTAGAGGCGGTCTTTACATCACTGCACACCCTACCCAGCACAGTCTGTGTCCCAGTTTTAACCCTTTAACGCAAAGTCATTAATAAAGAAACCTTTGTTAAATAACAATGGAACATGAATTTTATTTTTACACGTGTGTTGGAAGGGGGGAAATGGGGTGAACAGGGTATGTAACTGCAGAGGATAGTCAACAGTAACTGGGCAAAGAAACAGGGGCAGGTTCAGCTTCTCTGTAAAGAAACTGAACAGTCACAGGTCACGCTGCTCGCTGAGGAACCTAGCTTTCAAAGCCTCCCGGATGCACAGCGCTTCCTACTGGGCTCTTCTAATCGCACGGGTGTCTGGCTGAGCGTAATCAGCAGCCAGGCGATTTGCCTCAACCTCCCATCCCGCCATAAAGGTCTTCCCCTTGCTCTCACAGAGATTGTGGAGCACACAGCAAGCTGCAATAACAATGGGGATATTGGTTTCGCTGAGATCCGAGCAAGTCAGTAAGCTTCTCCATCTCCCCTTGAGACATCCGAAAGCACACTCCACCACCATTCTGCATTTGCTCAGCCGGTAGTTGAAGAGTTCCTTGTCACTGTCCAAGGCGCCTGTATAGGGCTTCATGAGGCAGGGCATTAGCGGGTAGGCTGGGTCCCCTAGGATCACTATAGGCATCTGCACATCCCCAACAGTTATTTTGTGGTCCGGGAAGAAACTACCTTCCTGCAGGCGTCTAAACAGACCAGAGTTCCTGAAAACCTTGGTCATGAACCTTGCCTGGCCATCCGACGTTGATGTTGGTAAAACGTCCCCTATGGTCCACCAGTGCTTGCAGCACCATTGAAAAGTAGCCCTTTCGGTTAATATACTGGCTGGCCTGGTGGGCTGGTCCCAGGATAGGGATGTGAGTTCCCTCTATAGCCCCACCGCAGTTTGGGAATCCCATCGTGGCGAAGCCATCTATGACGACCTGGACGTTTCCCAGGGTCATTACCTTTGAGAGCAGTAGCTCAACGATTGCGTGGGCTACATGCATCACAGCAACCCCCACGGTAGGTTTGCCCACGCCAAAGTGGTTCGCTACTGACCGGTAGCTGTCTGGCGTTGCAAGTTTCCAGAGGGCTATGGCAACTCGCTTCTGCACAGTCAGGGCTGCTTGCATCCGGGTGTCCTGGCGATTCAGGGCAGGGGACAGCAAGTCACACAGTTCAAGGAAAGTGCCCTTACGCATCCTGAAGTTTCGCAGCCACTGTGATTCATCCCAGACCTGCAGCACTATGCGGTCCCACCAGTCCGTGCTTGTTTCCCGGGCCCAGAATCGCCGTCCCACAGCATGAACATGACCCATTGCCACCATGATCTCTGCGGCGCGGGATCCCGTGCTTTGTGAGAGGTCAGTGCCACTCTGAGACTTCATGTCCTCACCGTGCTGCCGGAGCCTCCTCGCCCGATTTCTCAGCAGCTGACTGTGTAAGAGGTGGACGATAAGGTGCGAGGAGTTGACAACGGCCATAAGTACAGCGATGATCGCAGCGGGCTCCATGCTCGCAGTGCTGTGGCGTCTGTGCTGTCACTGACCAGAAAAGTGCGCAAACAGATTTCCTGCTGGCGCTTTCAGGGAGGGAGGGCAGGAGTGACGGTTGAATGATGACAGTTACCCAAGACCACCCTCGACACATTTTTCCCCCAGCAGGCATTGGGGGCTCTACCCAGCATTGCAATGGGCAGCGGGGACTGCGGGAACTGTGGGATAGCTGCCCACAGTGCACTGCTTCCAATGTCGACGCTTGCCCCCTTAGTGTGGACTCACAAAGTCGAATTAGTGTCCGTAGTGTGGATACACAAATTCGACTTTGTAAGGTCGATTCCACAAATTCGACTTAAGTTGAATCGAACTACTCTTGTTGTGTAGACATACCCTTAGTCCCAAGAGCGAACAACCCCCAAACAAAGAGCACAAACAAAAGACTTCCCTCCACCAAGATTTGAAAGTATCTTGTCTCCTTATTGGTCCTCTTGTCAGGTGTCAGTCAGGTTTACTGAGCTTCTTAACCCTTTACAGGTAAAAGAGACATTAACCCTTAACTATCTGTTTATGACAGGATTATATCCTCAGACGGTGTAAATCAATGTACAGTGGCTGCATTCTAGCTAGTAGACCATATCCTCAGCTATAAACCTGCATAGATTGATTGAGATCAATGGGTCAGATCCCCAGCTGATACAATTCAGTGTGCTTTCTGAATATTTTCCAACAGCTGAGGATTTGACCCTTAGAATTTTTGGTAAAAAAATATTCCATGAATATTTCAAACACGGAAAATAAAATCATAAAGATCAGTCTTCTCAGGAGGATTAAAAAATCAAATACATTGAAAAAATTATGTAACAAAAATTATTCTTAACTGGTATGAGGATGTTATTATAGAATGTTCCATTAAATTAATAGGAATAAACTAATATTTTATGGGTTATCCTTTCTCTCTGATACAAATACACAGTTTATTTGTATTTCCCATATGACCAGTCAGTAGTATGATTTAAAAAGAAAAAATCTTTTTTTATTTTCACCAAGAAATTTGTGGTATTTAACACAAAGTTTCCATTTGTATTTCTATTTTTACAGTTTCAAGTAAAGTTTACTTTGTGTAATCCAGATATACAATTGTATTTATAAATAAAGCGTGCCAAACTGTTTTTAATGTTTTTGTTAAAAAGTGGGATTTTTTAAAATTGACAATTGGGAAATAATTTTTTTCATACATACTTTCCAGACCCCCTCTAGTTGTTTGTTCCCATCATATAATAAATGAAACTTAACGAGAGATGCGCCTTCAGTGGAACCTCAGATCTGAAGAACCCATTGCAGGGGGTTGTAAACTGATTCATACTGAGGCTCCAACCTGTAAAATAATGTAGAGGAACAGGCTATCTGCCTACCTGACAAAGAAAATGAATCAATCAGAGAAGCTTCTGCCTATGGAGAATCCTTCCCATTGATACCGTAATTAGGCGAGAGATTAAAATCTTTTTATTTAAAAAACAAATATTGCCCACTCTCTGCAATCTTCACTGGAAGTCAGATGATTCTGAACACTGGAGATTCCAGGCATGAACCAGTGGGGCTTCTTTATGGAAATGTCCATGTGTTAGACGAGCATGAGATGTATCAAGTTGAATATTGATTCCTTTTGAAGTGTGTTTGAAATGTGCTGCTGTATGTATGTCCAGACGTGTATGTGTGTGTGTGTGTGTGTGTGTGTGTGTGTGTGTGTGTGTGTGTGTGTGTGTGTGTGTGAGAAAGAGAGGTGAGCATATATTTAGAAGGAATGTGGAATAACACAATTTAATATATTTGTTTTCTCTCATATACAACTCCAAAAGAGTGCTGACACTGATTGCTTTCTCAGGGCTACATCGGATTAATAACATGTCCTAGTGACCAATACTGAATTAATTGACAAGATACATCTCCCTGGCCCTTGGGCAAAATCCAGAGGATTGCACTCGGGTTTTAGTCAAGGCTTACTCTTTTCAAATTGTTTTGGAGTTTTGCCTGTGTGTGTGAAATCTGAATAAAGATGCCAGGTTTCCCTTTCCATGATCTTGAGGCTGCTAGTCAGATCTTACTTATTAATTTCAACTGAGCCAGGATTTCAGCCATAGAATTTCAGTCTAGAAAGAACCATTTGGATCCATTAGACTGACCTCCTGCATGACAAAGCCCAGACAATTTCAGATAGCCATGCAGTCTCCTTTGCCCCGTGCATCCCTTAGTGTGTTTACAAAATAAAACCAACTCCATCTATTCCTACTTCTGGAAGAAAAAAAATTCTCTCCTCCTCTACATTTGCTGCTGCGTTTGCATAATTAAACAGTGGAAGACAAGCCTTTAAACTCCCTTTTCTAGCCTGTGGGGATCTCATGGCTAAAAGAGAGAAAGTGGCACTTCCCCTTAAGGGTGTTACCAGCAAAAGCAGTTTGTTATCTCTAAGTCTGTGCTGGAGAAGCAATATTTCCTTGAGAGCCCTGGGGACTGGAGACCTCTATCGGTTAAGCAGGTGCAGAATGGGCAGGAGCACCAACAGACTGACTGGAAAGCCCTCCAGAACTGAAAGTGGAATTCAGTCTTCATGGCCACTCCAGTCTATGGGCTAGGCACAGAATTCTAAAAGCAGAGTCAGTAAATGCTAATTATAGCAGCATTGTCTAGTGGCATACCTGCTAGACATTAGTAACTGGCAAAAAAACAACAACAACAAAACCAACCCTGATCAGGTTAGGCATCTAGCTCCCAAAGAAAGACAATGGGAGTTAGCTGCCTAACTAACTCGTGTATGTCTACACTGCAAGCTACATTTTGGAAGGCATCCACCCGGTCATGTAAGATCAGGCTAAGGCACTAAAAAGAGCTGTGTAGCCAATGCCTTGACATTAGGCTTCAGAGCTCCAGCCCACACCACAATGTTTACACCCCAATTTTTAGCATGCAACCTGCTAGCCTGAGTCTGCGGCCCCAGGCTGGGACACTTGCTCCCAGATGTAGTGTAGACATGCCCTTAGGTGCTTCTTGAAATCCCACTGGGATCTAGATCCACCAAAGCATTTAGGCACTTAACTGACCCTTTGGGTGCCTAACTCCAAAATTTTGTTCCCTGCTCAGTTGCTGCCTAACCCTATAGGTGCCTGAATTCCAGCCAGTGAGCATGACCAGAGGCTGGACAATCAGGTCCAAGTCCCTGCTCCAGTAAATAGTTAATTGTTCTTTACAACGTGGAACAACTCTGTCAGGTCAGACAGAGAGAGCCATTGCCCAGGGGTTAATGCATTCAGCTAGACTGAGACACTGAGCTGCAGCTCCCATGAGATGCTGCAGGAGGACGTCTGACTCCCAATGTTTCAGTTTTGGAGTGTTTGGTTTATCAGTGCAAAAAAAAATGGAAAAGTTCCATGAAAAGCAGCCGCCTTTCATATTTCTGTATGAAAAACAGTTTGGATGGGAAAATTGTGGCCAGACATATTTGCCGACAGTTAAATAGCTGGTATGCTGTGGCCACGCTTTCTATACTGATCTGCATTGCCTCTGTTTCTTTTTGATCCTTCTGTCTGTTTGGTGTGTCCTCTTGCTGTCTTATGTCTTGCATTTACACTGAAGGGTCTTTGGGGAAGGGACTGTCCCTTTGTTATGTGTTTGCACCTTGACTCCTCGAGTTATGACTGGACCTCTAGACTTAGCAGTGCTGTGCTGACCATGTCCACTCAGGCAGCTCTTTGCCTCTCCTAGTTGGTGTTAAGTCCCATAAATTTCCCCTTCTCTGAGGGATTCTTTATACCACACCCTTGTGCATGTCCCTCCTGCTACCCAACAACACGCCAACCCTGGCAGACACCCTGGCTTCATTCTGGATAGTCCCATCTGCTTTTCTGGCTAACTTCAGAGATAATGGCTTTGTTGATCTCGCTGATGAATCTTGGTATTTGTTAAAAATGTGTTGTGTAACACCCAGTATTTTTCAAAGACATGTAGACAGCTGTCTGTGTCTTGGTGGAATCCCAAATGATATTAAAAAGAACCCAGCCCCCAAGATATTGCTGATGTACACCAAAGTAAATGATAGAATATCAGGGTTGGCAGGGACCTCAGGAGGTCATCTAGTCCAACTCCCTGCTTAAAGCAGGACCAATCCCCAACTTCCCCCCCAATCCCTAAATGGTCCCCTCAAAGATTGAACTCACAATGCTGGGTTTAGCAGGCCAATGCTGAAACAACTGAGCTATCCCTCCTCCCCACCCATAGATTTGATATGAATCTATATAGAATTAAACTATATTATTGGTAGTAGTTATTGTCCCATCACCGTGACATCTGTTCAGCCATTCCTGGCTATGATGATGAGCACAGCATATAAATCTATATAGACTCAAACTATATTATTATGAAAAGCAGCAAAGAGTCCTGTGGCACCTCATAGACTAACAGACGTATTAGAGCATGAGCTTTCGTGGGTGAATACCCACTTCGTCGGATGCGGATTATTATTATTAGTTATTGTCCCATCTCCATGACATCTGTTCAGACATTCAAGTTCTCAATAGATGGAATCAAACCCTTCTGCTCTGTGCTTCACAGGCCAGCAAGAAAGGAAATGTAGACACACTGATCTGCGCAAACTGTTGAGATGGTGCCAAATTATTATGAATTGCTGTGATTGTTATGAATGAATGTGGGAAGTATGGGCTTGGTACGTCTGACTTTGCTAGAGGATTCTGGGAGCAGGATTCTCTTAGCATTAGGTAAATGATGTGAAAAATTACTGGAGGTGCTGAAACTGCATTTGAATGGTTAATAATGGCTTGATTTGCGAGTATGTTTCAACATCAAACTTTGGAATATCAGCCAGGGGTCCGGTTCACAAAGTAAAGAAGATGTAAAATCATGTGATCAGTGGGCTTGGTACAGGGTGACCTGAGTCAAAATGACAACTCTGGATGGCATCACGCTAAGAGCATAAGTCAGGGGTTGGCAACCTTTCAGAAGTGGGCTGCCGAGTCTTCATTTATTCACTTTAATTTAAGGTTTCACGTGTCGGTAATACATTTTAATGTTTTTTAGAAGGTCTCTCTCTATATGTCTATATATTATTTACTAAACTATTGTTTGATTGTAAAATAAACAAGGTTTGCAAAATGTTTAAGAAGCTTCATTTAAAATTATATTAAAATGTTGATCTTACACAGCCGGCCCTCTCAGCCCGCTGATGGTTTGGGATTCTGTTCACCTAGGCTGGCAGTGAGCTGAGTGGGGCCTGCGGCCGGGACCCCGGCTGGGAAGAGTCTGGCAGCCAGAACCCCAGACCAGCAGAGGGCTGTGCGGGGCTGGCGGCCGGGACCCCAGACCGCCAGTGGGGTGAGCAGCTCAGCCCACTGCTGCTCAGCGGTTCCATCTGCCATCTCCTGCCAGCTGGGATCCCGGCTGCCGGACCTGCTCAGCCCACTGCCGGTCTGGGGTCCTGGCCCTGCCCACATACAGTGGGTACCTACCTTCTCCCTGGTTGCGGCCTATTGTCTTCCTCTCTCTGCACTGAGCTGAGGGTAGGAGTGCACAGTGCACAGGGCTAGGGGTGAAGGGTCTGGCCAGGAGCTAGAATGAAGGAGGGGGCTCAGGATTGGAGCACTTACCAGGGCAGCTCCCATTTGGTGTGAGGTGTGCAGGTGGGAATATGTGTGTGTGTGGGGTGGGGGTTGCAGGAGCTTCCGTTTGGTGCTCAGGTTGGGGGTGGGGATGTGGAGAGTTCAAGAGTCAGGATGTGGGGGTGCATGGGGTGGGGGGACTGGGAATGTGGGGGGGTGCAAGAGTCAGGACAGAGGGCTGGGGGCATGTGAGGGGGGTGTAGATGTCAGGGCAGGGGGGGGGGCTGGGTATGTGTGGGGGTGCCAGAGTCAGGGCTGGGGTCATGGGGGGAGTGAAGGAGTCACGCAGAGGGCTGGTTGTGTATGAGGGGGATACAGGGCTCATGGCAGGGGCCTGGGGTGTGTGCAGGGCTGTGGGGCAGAGGGCAGAGGGCTGGGTGTGTGTGAGGGGGGGTCAGGACAGAGGGCTGGGGTGTGTGTGGGGGGGGTCAGGGCAGGGGGCTGGAGGGGATATGTCCCTATTCCACCCGCCTCAAGGCTCTGCCCCCGCTTCTTCTCTGCCTCTGTTGGGAGCAGCGAGCATGCTGACTCTGCTCCTTCCCAACCCACCCCCTCGCAAGGGCCATCAGCTGATCGGCCAGCAGGGAGGGAGGGATGGAGAGGCGGAGGAGGGGCAGGAACCCAGCATACTACGGGAAGAGGCAGGGGAGCCAGCAGGACCAAGCTTCTGCCCCCTGCCCCTTGCCCCCTGCCCCCACAGGAGGGGCGGGGGGAGTGGAGGGTGGAGAAGAGCTGGCCAGGTCAGGCTGGGCAGGATTTTTAATTGCATGCTGCTGCCTGCTGCAGCCAGCAGGCAGCAGCATGCCATTTAAAATCAGCTTGCATGCTGTCTTTGGCATGCGTGCCATAGGTTGCTGACCCCAGTTAACATCTGAAGGCGCTGTGAGATAGAGGGCCCAGGGTGAGCTAGGCCCCACTTTGAGGGACCATTGTGGGATCCTAGAACCAGAAGGGCTCAGGGTAACCTAGAGACTCTCCTTCAGGGGACACTTGACAGACCAAGTACCTGAGAGGGAAAAGAAGAGAAGAGAAAAGGTCTCCATCTAGAATTGGTAGATATACCTGCTTTGTTTGATAATCAGGATACTGTGTCAGGCCAACATAGTTACTGAGGGTTTATGCTTGAGGGATTGAGGCTTATAGTGAAAAATGTGTAAGCATATTGCTTTCTGAATTCTCATTGGTGCCAGTAACATCCACTTAGCTGTGGGTCGTTAAAGATCAATTTCAACACAGGCTTGGGACACAGAGCCGCTAGTGAGAAACCCTTGCTCTGGCCCCCCATGGTCTCCTGTCCTTCAGTCCAATGCTCCAAATATTGTATTAATAATAACACTACTCAGCTCTTCTATAGCACTTTAATCAGTAGATCTCAAAGTGCTTTATAAAGAAGGTCTGTCATCACCTCCATTTTAAAGGTGGGAAAACGGAGGGACAGAGAGAGAAAGTGGTTTGCCCATCATTATACAGCAGGCCAGTGGCAGAATTGAGAACAGGACTGAGATCTCTTGAATGCTAGACCAGTGCTCTAGTTACTAAGCCAAATTCCCTTCCGTAGCAACAATGGCATTATGAGGAAGTCTGGGATAAGAAGTGAGTCTTATGGTGTGCCCTGGAGTTAATTAAACCTATATACTAATGGACCAGGAGCACGAGGCTGCAGTAGGTTGACTGGCTCTGTAAGTCACTGGTGCACCTCCAAACCTTCTACTTCTACCTCTGGATTGACTCTAGGCCTAGTGTCACAGCCAAAATGGAATAGGATGAGGTGGACGAGGCTTTCTTCTGGCAACTAGCAGAAGGACTAGATCGCAGGCCTTGGTTCTCATGGGAGACTTTAATCACCCTGATATCTGCTGGGAGAGCAATACAGCAGTGCACAGACAATCCAGGAAGTTTTTGGAAAGTGTAGGGGACAATTTCCTGGTGCAAGTGCTGGACGAACCAACTAGGGACAGAGCTTTTCTTGACCTGCTGCTCAGAAACAGAGAAGAGTTAGTAGGGGAAGCAAAAGTGGATGGGAACCTGGGAGGCAGTGACCATGAGATGGTCGAGTTCAGGATCCTGACGCAAGGAAGAAAGGAGAGCAGCAGAATACGGACACTGGACATCAAAAAAGCAGGTTTTGACTCCCTCAGGGAACTGATGGGCAGGATCCCCTGGGAAAACATGAGGGGGAAAGGAATCCAGGAGAGCTGGCTGTATTTTAAAGAATCCTTATTGAGGTTGCAGGGGAAAAAAAATCCTGATTTGTAGAAAGAATAGTAAATATGGCAGACGACCAGCTTGGCTTAACAGTGAAATCCTTGCTGATCTTAAATGCAAAAAATAAGCTTACAAGAAATGGAAGATTGGACAAATGACCAGGGAGGAGTATAAAAATATTGCTCAGGCATGCAGGCATGAAATCAGGAAGGCCAAATCCCACTTGGAGTTGCAGCTAGCAAGAGATGTTAAGAGTAACAAGAAGGGTTTCTTCAGGTATGTTAGCAACAAGAAGAAAGTCAAGGAAAGTGTGGACCCCTTACTGAATGAGGGAGGCAACCTAGCGACAGAGGATGTGGAAAAAGCTAATGTACTCAATGACTTTTTTGCCTCTGTCTTCACAAACAAAGGTCAACTCCCAGACTGCTGCATTGGGCAGCACAGTATGGGGAGAAGGTGATCAGCCCTCTCTGGAGAAAGAATTGGTTCGAGACAATTTAGAAAAACTGGATAAGAACAAGTCCATGGGGCCAGATGCGCTGCATCCGAGGGTGCGAAAGTAGTTGGCGGATGTGATTGCAGAGCCATTGGCCATTATCTTCGAAAACTCAGGGTATGGCTACACTTACGGTTTGCAGCGCTGGTAGTTTGCAGCGCTGGTCATCCAGCTGTGTAGGAGCAGCGCTGGTGTGTGGCCACACTCACAGCTACCAGCGCTGGTGTGTGGCCACATTTGGAGCATTTGCAGCGCTGTTGGGAGTGCTGCATTATGGGCAGCTATCCCAGCATTCAAGTGCACCAACGTGCTTTTCAAAAGAGGGGGGTGGAGGGTGGTGTACTGTGACAGGGAGTGGGGGGAAAGAGAGAGGGGATTTTTGGAGCCAACGCTGTGTGTTAGCTTCCTGGATTGGAAAAATCACTAAATGTTCATGAGCCCTTAGTCTTAATTCTAATTGCAAACAGCCTGCCTCCAACACAGACTGCCCCCTGATTCACTCACTCCCTGTGGTGTACTGTGACAGGGAGCGGGGAAGAGAGAGATTGGAAAAATCACATGTTTGCAAACCCTAACAGCCTGTTTCCCCTGCCTCTCATTTGATCGTTCACAGCCAGGTACAGATAGCTCCTGTTTGCTGTGATCAGTGTTTGTTTTTACAGATAAGCAGTTCAAACGGAGCTCGATGGGCTCCGTTCTGTTTCATTCACTCTGCCTGCCTGCCTCTCATTTGATTGTTTACAGCCAGGTACAGAACGGAGCTCCGCACGGAGCTCGTTCACAACAAAACAAAGAGAGGCTGCATAACAAAACAAAGAGAGTAATTTATAAAAGCATTCTGGGATACACCTTATTCCCTGGAGGCCAATCACAGCGCTGGTGTGTGGCCACACTTGATGACCAGCGCTGCAGCACCAGCGCTGGAATCCTTATTCCCCATGCTGAGTGAGGTGTACGGCCAGCGCTGCAGCCAGGGAGTTGCAGCGCTGGAAGTGCCCTGCAGGTGTGGCCACTTACTAATTGCAGCGCTGGTGGAGGCTTTCCAGCGCTGCAAATCGCCAGTGTAGCCATACCCTCATTGTGATCAGGGGAGGTCCCGGATGACTGGAAAAAGGCTAATGTAGAGCCCATCTTTAAAAAAGGGAAGAAGGAGGATCCGGGGAGCTACAGGTCAGTCAGCCTCACCTCAGTCCCTGGAAAAATCATGGAGCAGGTCCTCAAGGAATCACTTCTGAAGCACTTAGAGGAGAAGAAAGTGATCAGAAACAGTCAGCATGGATTAACCAAGGGCACATCATGTCTGACTAACCTAATGGCCTTCTGTGAGGAGATAACTGGGTCTGTGGATGAGGGGAAAGCAGTGGACATGTTAGTCCTTGACTTCAGCAAAGCTTTCAATACGGTCACCCACAGTATTCTTGCCAGCAAGTTAAAGAAGTATGGGCTGGATGAATGGACTAAAAGGTGGATAGAAAGCTGGCTATATTGTCGGGCTCAACGGGTAGTGATCAACGGCTCCATGTCTAGTTGGCAGCCGGTTTCAAGCAGAGTGCTCCAAGGGTTGGTCCTGGGGCTGTTTTTCTTCAATATCTACATTAATGATCTGGAGGATGGCTTGGACTGCATGCTCAGCAAGTTTGCAGATGACACTAAACTGGCAGGAGTGGTAGATATGCTAGAAGTTAGGGATAGGATACAGAGGGACCTAGACAAATTAGAGGATTGGGCCAAAAGAAATCCAATGAGGTTCAACAAGGACAAGTGCAGAATCCTGCATTTAGGACGTAAGAATCCTATGCACTATTACAGACTAGGGACCGAATGGCCAGGAAGCAGTTCTGAAGAAAAGAACCTAGGGGTTACAGTGGACGAGAAGCTGGATATGAGTCAACAGTGTCCCCTTGTTGCAAAGAAGGCTAACGGCATTTTAGGCTGTATAAGTAGGAGCACTGCCAGCAGATTGAGGGATGTGATCATTCCCCTCTATTCAACATTGGTGAGGCCTCATCTGGAGGACTGTGTCCAGTTTTGGGCCCCACACTACAAGAAGTGTGTGGAGAAATTGGAAAGAGTCCAGTGGAGGGCAACAAAAATGATCAGGAGGCTGGAGCACATGACCTATGAGGAGAGGCTGAGGGAACTGGGATTGTTTAGTCTGCAGAAGAGAAGAATGAGGGTCAATTTGATAGCTGCTTTCAACTACCTGAAAGGGGGTTCCAAAGTGGATGGATCTAGACTGTTCTCAGTGGTACCTGATGACAGAACAAGGAGTAATGGTCTGAAGTTGCAGTGGGGAAGATTTAGGTTGGATATTAGGAAAAACTTTTTCACTAGGAGGATGGTGAAGAACTGGAATGGGTTACCTAGGGACATGGTGGAATCTCCTTCCTTAGGAGTTTTTAAGGTCAGGCTTGACAAAGCCCTGGCTGGGATGATTTAGTTCGGAATTGGTCATGCTTTGAGCAGGGAGTTGAACTAGATGAACTCCTGAGGTCCCTTCCAACTCTGATATTCTATGATTCTATGAATTTAGTGGGGGGGGGGGCATTCTGTCTGGTACCTGGGGTGTTAGTTACATTTATGAGAACTGTGCAGGAATCCGAGGGGTTTTTTTTCCATCGAAAATTCTGCATTTTGCAAATGTTTCCATTCCAAAATGAAATAGAAAATAAAAATTGACATTTTCCAAGCAATGAAATTCTGAAAAATTATTAATTTTTGGTCAATCAAAATGTTTCATTTGGATTAAATTGAAACATTTCATTCAGATTTCAACTATATCTATCAAGTTGTATCAGATACTAAAACTGAAATGAAAAGTCATTCTGCAAAGGAGAATTGAAACATTCTATTTTTCCCATATCACAATGCTCTGTTTTGATTAAGAAACAAAAACTAGAAATGTCCTTGAAATTGATGCCTTTCATGTAACATTTCAGTTCATATGAAACAGCATCTCCAATCAGGTCTAATGTTTGTTTATTTTATTCAGTTTAAAACAGGGGAACAAACTACCCATAAATAAGATCTAAAGTCAAGATTTTTAAAAGTGGTTAGATACCTAAAAAGCTAATGGAATCAAGAGGAGTGAGGAAACTAGATGTTCTAAAAAATCCCAATCCCAAAATATCTGGACCTAGGTGCCCTGACACTGAACTCACAATTCACATAGAAGGAACTGTCCAGCAGTACACAGATACATCCATGCAGCCCACAAACACAGAATATCTCATCAGAAGTCCCCTCCCTTCAGCTTTTCCCCAACTTCCTATCTCATAGATCTTCTTTGCAGCATGCCATAAAATTCAGCGGGGCTGCTTTGAAGACTTCGCTACTAAACAGATCTTTTGTGGATGTTAAGACCAGAAGGGACCACTGTGACCACCCAGCCTGACCTCTGGCATAACACAGGCCAGCTCATTACATCCATGATAACATGAGGCTAAGCTACTATTATTATTTATTGTAGCATGAAGTAGCCCAAGTCATGGAACAGGACCCCGCTGTGCAAGGTGTAGAAAATATCTTTTAGAAAGATGTCAGATCTTGATGTAAAGACTCCAAAAAAAGAAGAATTTACTACACCCCTTGGTGAATTGCTCTAATATTTAATTACACGCACTATTTAAACGTGTGCCTTATTTCTACCCTGAATGTATCTAGCTTCAACTTATAGCCATTGGATCTTATTATTCCTTTGTCTGCTGAAGAGCCCTCTACTATCAGAAACTATCTTCCCAGCAGCCCATGAACATGTCACCTCTTACCCTTCTCTAGGATAAGCTAAACCAGGTTATGTTTTCTGGCTCTTCTCTGACCCCTCTTCATGTTTCACTGTCCTTTTTGAGGTATGAAGGCCACATGTGTACACAGTATCCCAGTAAAATCTTTCCAAAGACCTATTTACATTGAACCCAGTAGCTTCATCATCATCAAAAGAAGAAAAGGAGAAGAAGGAAGATGATGAAATGGTAGCAGAGGGGAAAGTAGTATCATGTGTCCCTTGGATTGACATAACTCAGCTATGAGTGATTCCTGGCTGAAAATTGAAAATAAGCCAAATGCAAGCTTCAGGTCTAAGACTAGTTCCAGCACAAGGGACTGTGCCTGCTAGTCAAAAGGAGTGCCACGAATTCTGACCTGCTTTTCACCCCATGCCATGCCAAAGAAGTTTCACTTTAAATGGAGTGAGAGCCATCCCTTTCTACTCCTAGCTCTTCCTTAGTTCCATTTGTTTAGAAGGCAAGCCAGCTCAGATTCTGGGGCCTACCTCTGAGAAAGGGACCATTGCCCCAGTTGGCTAAGGACTTCTTTGTGGCTCAAACTGGAGTTTTTCAGCTGTCTTCCCCCTGCCCAGGAAGACTCATCGGTGGAAGCTCAGTGCTCTGAGGATTAAGGTATTAGACTAGAGTGGCCCTTTTGGCAGGTGTCAAGCTCTAGGCAGAACCCTGGCAGGGAGCATTCCTTGTGGTGCAGATAAACAAGGGCCATTAATCTTAGAGCTGGGTGGGAACTGGAATTTCCATCCCTTGGGAGAGGTATTTCCAAAAAATTCCATTGCAGAAGAACTAAAATAGATTTTCTTTAAAGTTTCAAACCACACTGTCCAAGGCTCCCTATCTCTGAAGCAGCCCATCTCCAGGATGCCAAGATGCTGGGAAACTTAGAAGTCCAGAAAGCTTGGGAGCCTGGGCTCCTCTGAAGCCCACCAGACTCCTGCCAAGGAGGCTGAAAGCCTAGGGAGGAGTGAGGGGACAAGCTGGCAGGAACCCAGGCTGGCCATCCAGACTTCCTGTTTTCCAGTGAAAACTTCTGTGGAATCAACATGTTTCTGTGGAAGGTTTCGATTGCTGTCAAATCAGCACTTTACAATTGAACACTCTTCCCTCAGAAAATCTGCAACCAGCTCTCATCCTTCTATCTTGGCTCTTCAGGGTGGGTGAGAAACAGAAGGGGGGTGGGGCATGAGACTCTCACTTTTGGGGAGGCTGGTCGTGAGCACCAGAAGCTCCCTCAAAGTTGGGGGCCATTCCCCTTGCTTTGCCCTGAGGCCCACCCCCACTTGGCCTCCTCCCGCAGAGGCCCCATGCATGTGTGCTCTACAGGAGATCAGACCAGATGATCAGAATGGTCCCTTCTGGTCTTGGAATCTATGTATTATCTCTGGGAATGTGATATCTCTCTGAAAAGTATCCTCATGTTCAGCTGAACTTGCTGGGTTATGTTGAGGAATCACTAGCTGAGATTCTACAGATGGGATTGCCCTAAAGGTCCCCACCGGCCTTAAAATGTTTGATTCTATGAAAAGTCACTCAATTCAATAGTCCAAATTCCCCTGTAACTTAAACCAATGTAAAACAAAAGTGATTCAGATGAGGTAAAGATTCAAGCCCATGTGAACATCATCTAGGTTTGAAATGCCCAGCATTTTTATCACTTATGTATATCATGGGATTGCTTCAGATACAAGAAAGACACATACATACAAATTAGATAATCAGAATCAGTAAGTAATAACCTTTCCAATGATATCTCACAAGACCCATATTGCATAAAACATGTCTTAGTTATGCCAAATTCATATTATAACAATATCTCCATGAAGAATACGGGGTGTAGTGTCGAACAGCCCATATGGCCCTGCATCAGGGGACAGCAGGAGGGTGCGGTTGGTGGTCAGGAGAGCAATGGGTACCTGTAACGGGTTGGACTCACCCCTGCGGCGCCTTCTGCTGGTCATCCTCGGGAATTAGCTCAGTCCAGTGTCCAGAGCACCCTCTGCAGGCCAGTGATCCACCTGTCTGCTACTGGCCCCCGTGTCCCTCCCAGGACCCCGGTGCCCCTTTAGCTGTGTCTTCCCCTCCCAGGGGAACCCCCACCCTCTATCCCCACCTTGCCTCAGTATTGGCTACTGCCCAGTATCCATCTTGCCCCTGTTCACTGGGCAGACTGCAGTATCAGCCACTCATCATAGGCAAAGGGGTTTGGACCTGCTGCCTTTGCCTACCCCTGGGTTGCCCCCTGCAACCTCCAGTACCTCTTGGCCTAACGCTAGGCTGCAGCCTGGGGCTTTCCAGGCAGGAGCTCCCCAGCTCCTCGGCCTTTCCCCAGTCCTGCTCCACTCTAGGTACCTTGTCTAGCTCCCTGCAGCCAGGCCCTTCTCCCTCTACAGGCAGAGGGAGAGTCTTTGGGCTCCTGGCTCACAGCCTTTTATAGCGGCCAGCTGTGGCCTGATTGGGGTGTGGCCCAGCTGCGGCTACTTCCTCAATCAGTCCAGCTTTGAAGGCAACAGTTCTCAAGCTCTGCCAGGCCACTTTTAAACCCCTCAGGGCAGGAGCGGGTACCCAACCCACTACAGTACCTAACCAGTTACAAGGAGAGCAGGGGAATGACAATATTTTTTGGTAAAAACCAGGTCCCAAAAATTTGGAGGAAGACCAAAAATACCAGGGAGACTCAGTAAGATTTGATTCTTTAATTCATTTTTGGGTCAAATTTTGGTGGTAAATATTTTTATGTGTATAGTGTATTTCTGTCTGGGATGAGGGAGGCCCATGTGACAATATCTAGGCTGAGATTTGAAAAGTTGCCTAGTGCTTTTTGGTGCTCATTTCCTATTCATATTAATTCATTCCTTTCTTTTTATGTGGGTTAGGGAGGAAAATCAGATCTTATGAACTATGAAAATTTTGGCCATACATCTTATGTTTGCATTTCATATATCTGTATCGATATCTATATAATTATTGATATAAATATAGATAATTTAATGTTGCCTTGATCCTGCAAAGATCTATGAACAGGAAGGAAATTTCACGTGGCAGGACAGTAAGACTCCCAAATCTCCACAGACTTTCATTTTTTGTGTACCCAGTTACAGATCTGCTGAGAATTCTGCCGAATCAAAGTTCCCTACTCACTGTGGAGGCAACATTTTTCACCTACTATTCGGAGGCATAAATGAAAATGAGGATCCTAAAAAAATGGAGAATGAATGTCATTGGCTTCAGTGGGAGTGGAAGAGACCCAGAACCACTCAAAAGATGGTAAGCTCCTTGCAGAATTTGGACATTAGTGTTCATGAACGGATGAATGAACCAGAGCGCTTTACTGAAATGTGAGTTTGGAAAAAAGCCCAATTTGCATCAAGGCTGTTTCTTACAATACGAAGTTTTGTATAAAAGAAATGTGTATTAAATGTATGAAAGATGAATGCTCAAAAGGTAGCAGAGTAACAGGAAGAGAAAGAGAGAGAGAAAGAAAGAAAGAAAGAAGTATGAAGTAAGGTTAAAAAGGGGTAACCCTGTTCTCAAGGACTTGGACTCAAATAAGAAACTATATCAGTTCATCTCTATTTTATTATATGCTAAAATTTATACTTTCACATTCTATGCCTGTTTCTCTAAGCTACTAGTTTAAGAATAGATTTTCTTAGGGACTCATTGACCTCCTTGTTTCTCAGGCTGTAGATGACAGGGTTGATCATGGGAGTCAGGACTGTGTAGAAGACAGAGAATATTTTGTGTAGGACCTTGGGCACATTGGCTGTTGGAACTACATAGACAGTTAATACGGTCACATACAAAACTGCAAGCACAATGAGGTGAGAGGAGCAGGTGGAAAAGGCCTTTTGCCTCCCAATGCTGGAAGGGATTCTCAGGATAGTGGTTACGATACAAATGTAGGATATCAGAATCAGAAGAAAGGGCACAAATGTCCCTATTACAGAGATAATAAATGTCAACAGTTCCAGAGTCTGGGTGTCGACACAGGACAGCTTTATCACGGGTGAAAAATCGCAAAAGAAGTGGTCAATTTCTTTGGAATCACAGAACGTTAATTGGAAAAAGAAAATATTTACTATGGTGCAGAGCAGAAAGCTACTTATCCAGGACCCTGCCACAAGCTGCCAACAAACCGCACCATTCATCAGAGCATCATAACGGAGTGGATTGCATATCGCTAAATACCGATCGTAAGACATTGCTGTGAGCAGCAGATTTTCTGTATTTGACAGGATACCAAAGGAATATAATTGCACAATGCAGCCCTTAACAGAAATGGTTCTGTCCCCAGTCAGGAGACTGGCCAGCAGCCTGGGCAGGATGGCAGAGGTGTAGCAGATCTCCAGGCAGGACAAGTGCCCCAGTAAAAAGTACATGGGGATGTGAAGGTGCTGATTAGTCACAACTAGCACAACGAAGAGGATGTTTCCGGTGACAGTCACAATGTAGATCAGTAGAAACAGCAGGAAGAGAAGGGGCTGCAGTTCAGGGTCATTCCCAAATCCTAAGAGGATGAATTCCACGATGGGCGTTTGGTTTCTTACTTCTGCTTTTTCCATAATATGTATCTAGAATCAGAAAACTATTAAATATTGATGGAGTACACACAGTCAGGCTGTGCTGTTGGTTATACTGGCAGAAACCTGGAGTAGGTAACCTCATACCAATGCATCTCTCCACTGAAAAAATGAAGTTGCCAAAAAAACCAGAGGAAGACTCCTATCCTTAAGAGGTTAAGCTTCCAATATAGGTGAAACAAGAGCATGGAACCCTATTGAATTACAGGAATCTCCCATCTAACTCACTTAAGCTCTCTTCAACTTTAAATACTTTTAGGCTGGGATTTTGAAATATATTTATCATATCAGTGTCACATCAACCAATCTAGAAGACATAACAAAAATCAATAGACTAGAAATGAAAGATATTTAGATTTCTACCACTAGTATGTCTCCCCTGCAGCTGAGAGGTATAATTCCCAGCTTGGTAGACGTACATGCATGAGCTTTGATCAAGCTAGCAAGATAAAATAAGCAGTGAGAACACAGCAGCCCATGCAGCCGTTTGGGATGGCCACCTGTGTACATACCTAGGATCTCAGATGAGATTAGGCTCTGGCAGCTAGTCTGTGCTGCCAAGGCTACACTGCTATTTTTAGCACAATAACTCAATCAAAGATTGTGTGTGGTGGGTTTACCAGAACAAGGAATTACACCATCTAGATGCAGGATAGATATTCCCCATAAGACAGATACTGAAACACTAATGAGGCTGTGCTTTGTATGAAAGTCTAGCCTGCTGTCCTCTATCCTAGCAGATTCAAATTAAAATTTGCACTATTAGATAAGATGCAGCTGAGAAACAGACAATGACACAAACAAACCCTAAACACAGACTACGGGCTGTTTCCTGAATTCAGTTACACCAGGGTAAATTGCATCAGCTTCATGTGGATTTATGCAAGTGCAACTGAGATCGGAATCCAACACCATATAAAGAAATGAAAGTTAGATAAAAATGAAAACTCATTAAGAGAGAAATAAGAGAGTCATTTTTATCCAGAAGGGACAATGTGCCTGGAGAAAAATGAAAAACTGGATAAAAAAAATAAGCTATATATAGACAGAATGAGACAAAAATACACACAGAGAGAGAGAGAAATTGTTTCTTTCTCCAAATTTTATGAACAATAGAATACAGATATGTTTAAAGAGAAGTAGCAGATCCTTGCTGTTAAGTTAAAGAAAAGGTATCAGAGCAAATAGGCCTGAAATCTTTTCTTTGCTTTTCCCCTACATACTTCTTGATATATTCTACCATCTGATCTCTTCACCCACTGACTTATGACACACCCACATGAACTATGTCTACACCAGGAGTGGCAATGGTACATTGACACTAGTGCAACATAAATGTATGACAGAAAAATGGAAATCCAGAAAAACACACAGAGAGAAGACAATTTTTACGAGCACTAAAACTCACATGGTAAAAATAAAATGTACACACAAGGAGTCAATAAACTAGATACATTCATGGAGGATAGGTCCATCAATGGCTATTAGCCAGGATGGGCAGGGACAGGGTCCCTAGCTTCTGTTTGCCAGAAGCTGGGAATGGATGACAGGGAATGGGTGACTTGACGATTATATGTTCTGTTCATTACCTCTGAAGCACCTGGCATTTGGCCACTGTTGGATGATGGACCTTTGCTCTGACCTAGTATGCCCGTTCTTATGTTTTTACATTCTAAATCTGAGAGCCATTCATTGGACTTTCCTGAGCATTTTTTGCTCTAACACTTCTACTTTTATTTACATTCCCCCTGGATTGAACAAGCAATCATATTCTTTCTGATACACTAGATGCCTGAGCAGATATTTTTCTTTTCTAAATCAGATTATTTCATTTTAACTGTGCTGCTTTACGTCTCACACTGACAGTCTATTGCCAGCTGCCCCCTAACCATCACCCTTCCTTCAGATTTTCTGAGATAAGGTTATAGTCTTCACACTACATTTTCTAATCTCTTCAACTCCTGAAAATCTTCAATTATCTCAGTAATTACTGGATTTTACAGTGCTCCTTGGTGTATTTTGTTGTTATTCCCTTTCATAGAAATTAATGTCTCTCCTGGTTGGTAATTTCTCATTCTTATGAGGTGATGTAATCTCCCTCGATTGCATAGAGGAAAGATAAAGTGTTCCCTCTAAGCTGTGTGACTGTGCAACCGCACAAGAGTGAATCAAGTGCCATGCACTGATTAGCAGAGCCTCCCAGGGTGGCATGTGTTCAGGTACCCTTCCCCCCACTGCTCTGCAGCCACAGTGCTCCTGCTCTTTGCCTTGGAGCCCCTTGCAAGCGGCTCCCAGGACCTTGCTGCTTCCTGTGCAGAGCAGGGAGGGCAGGGGGGATACTGATGTCAGGATGTCCCTCTCCTCCACTCCCCCCTGCCCATGTACTCCATCTCCACAGAGCAGGAGATGGGGGACAGGGGTCAGGAGCAGAGAGCTTCTGGTAGCTGCTTCAATCTCAGCTTTCTGGTAGGAGTGCCTTAAAAACACAAAGCATGGTCTCTCATAGGCTTCCCCAGCAGCCAGCACACTCACACTCTGTCTCTGTGTCTCTCACTCACTCACACACACACACACTGTCTCTGTGTCTCTGACACACACACACATACATTCTGTCTCTGACACACACACAGTCTCTCACTCTTTCTCTGTCTCACACACACACTGTCTGTGTCTCACACATACACACTGTCTCACACACACAGAGTCTGTTTCACACACACATGCACACACTCTGACGCACACAGTCCCTGTGTCTCACACATACACACAGTGTCTCACACACACACACAGTCTCTGTTTCACACTTACCTCCCAACACATATTTGTGTTGTTGTGTTATTGCAGTTTTATGACTGGTCTACGCATTGCACAATTTTATTTCTCTCTTACACTTAAATTTAATTATTTGAGTAGTTAGTATTATAATGCCTAACCTGTTCTGGATGGAGTAATTAACCCTATGGTAACTTTTAAAAAATATATATCTACATTTTTGTTTTAGTTTTTACTGGTGGCACACATCACCTCTATATTGGTGCACATAACAAAATTCACTCTGCACATGGATAGAAAAAAATAAAGGGAACATTGATGTGAGGGAATATTCTGTGCATGTGGGATGGGAAAGGTGGAGGTGGATTGTTCTACTGTAAAATGCGAATATATTTTGAATGGGCAGGAGAGACAGGAATCCGAGCTCATATCAGACGTGAGGAAAATATCTCTTGCCTTTTCCCTGTAAGGGGCTTGACACAAAACCTCTTGTACTCAATGATTGAGAGTCTTTCCCTTAACTACAAATAACTTTGGATCTCGCTCATGATTATAATTCAAGATGTTGGAGCATGTGAGCCATAGTGAGATAAAAAATGGTTTGGCTCCTAGTTTGTATCTACTAACAGGATGACAACTTATACAGTAGGGGGCTGGTCGGTGATGGGAAGTTGACGCATGGGGACGTATTGATGTGATGACGTGAACAAACCAGTCCAACAGAGACCATTCTTTCTCTGTATTGTTTGGCATATAGTTATTGTAGCTTAGTGTTGCTGAATAGTATAGTAAATTGCTTCACTCACTGTGGTTCACTATAAAATATAGTCAAAAGACTAAATAACCAGTAATTATAAGGTACAGGAAAAAGGGAATGGGCAAGAGGGGATGGATCACGTGCTGATTACCTCTTCCATTCATTTCTGCTGAAGCACCTTGCATTGGCCACTGTCAAAAGACTAAATGGGCTAAATGGAGCTTTGGTCTGACGCAGTATGGCCATTTTCATGTTCTAAAGCTATTCACTGCTCTTTCTTGAGCTTGCTTTGCTATAACCCATTTTTGATGGCTTACCCCTGGGGTGCTACATGGAACTGTAGTTCCACTGAGCCCTCTGACCCACCAGTCTGGGGTCCCTCTGACACTGTGCTGCTGTGGCAATTTGCAGACCTACTCCTGGTCCTACACTTCCTCCAGCTTTTACACAGGTAGGGACACACCCAGCTGCTTTTGTATGACCAGCCACTGCATGAACCAACAGTACAGAAGCCACAAAATCCCCCGCTGTACCACCCTGGCCTGGTCAAAAAACTGACCAGTAGGAATTTGTTACCCGGTTTGCCCCTCTCCCTCAATATGAAGAGGAATTTGCACACTTATGCTAAACGAGCTGAGATTTTTCCCAAGATATTTCCCTTAAAGGCACACTGGTTTATGTTAAACTATAAACCAGTTTAACTACAAAACACAGGTTTTAAGTGACTATAAGGGATAGGAAACAGATCAAAGCAGATTACCAGCAAATAAACAAAAACACAAATTAAGAATAACACAGTGGTTAGATTGAGTATGAATGAGCAGTTGCTAACCCTGACTGATGATACCAGCGGTCTTGCAGATTCTCAAGGCACAGGCTGCATTTGCTTTGCAGTTAAGATTTCTCAGGTCTCCATACACAGGCTAAAATCCCTCTAGCCTGGTTCAAGCACTTCCCCCACTTCATTGTTTGTTCCTTAGGTCTTTGCAGGAGTCCTCTTGTGTGATGAGTGAAGAAGTGTCAATATCACTCCCTGCCTTTTATAGCCCTAGCATAGGGCGGGAACCTTTTGTTTCAAAACTTGGTGCCTGGACCAATGCGTGGAAAAGTACAGACATCCCAAGATGGAGTTCAGAGTCATGTGGTCTGGTCACCTGCCCTTGTAGAGTCATAGCAACAATTAATTACAGACTCTCTGGAGTGCTCTCAGGAAGGCTTATCAGCTGGGGGATAAGCTTCTCCTAAGGCCTATTGTTTTCCCTAATGGCTCATTACCCTGAATAGGCCCTTCCCAACCAGGTGTGTAGACTGAAAGCATCTTGCCTAGTGGAAAGTACCAAGGTGTAACTACATTTGACATACAGATACATAGTCCATATTCATAACTTCATATCCAAATTTGACACATGCATAGATATTGGATAATCATATTAAGCAAATCACAACTTTTCCAATGACACCTTACATGACCTGTCTTGCACAAAATACACGATAATTATGCTCTAATCATAACATAATAATCTCACTATGAAGGATATAGTGTGCAGTGTCACCCCATCAAACTTTATTTACTCCCCCCCCGGATTGAACATGCAGTTATACTGTTTCTGACATGGTGGATGCCTGAGTAGGCATTTCTTTTTTTCTAAACCAAATTATTCCATTTTTTCTGTGTTGATTTACCTTTCATACTGATGATCTATTGCACCCTAACCTTTTCTTCAGATTTCCTGAGATAAGTTTACAGTTTTTGCACTACATTATCCATTCGTCTGCTATTGATAGTCTTACATTATCTCAGTAACCTGAACTTTGGGTTACTATCTGAATGTCAGGGTCCTACAGCGCTTCTTGGTGTATTTTGTTGATATTTCCTTTCACAGAAATTATGGTCTCTCCTGGTCGGTAATTTCTCCTTCATATGAGATGATGTAATCTCCCCTGACATTTCTGCTGGTGGGAATTTGAAATTATTGCACAGAGGAAAGTTAATATTTATTTTTAGAAAGGAAAAACAATGGTACAAGGAAGTCTTATTACTAAATTCAAGGGGGAAGCTATGGAAAACAACTGATTCCAAAGGGAAAATAACAGACAGCAGAACTGTTGACCCAAAAGACAAAGCAATAAAAAAAAGGGAATGTCATTTCAAAGAAAATTAATGCAGAAGAACTTCTGATCTCAATGGAAATCTCTGTTCACCTGATGTATTTGATGAGTAGGTCTGCTAGAATAATAGCAAAAAAGGAACCAATGTCAATTCTATTTCATAGTAATAAGAAAATTAAATGCTCCCAGGTTAAAAAATTCTAAAGCTCCCGGGTCAGTCTGATCTCTGGACCTGGAACTCCAAATGCAGGCCTAGTAGACCCTAAAACTGCCACATGAAAAAAAGTTCAAATCTCCTTGTTGACATGGCTGTGATTTTTTTTAGAAATCTAAGGGAGTTAGGCACCCAACTGCATTTGAATATCAAAGGGAGTTGGGCAGCTAACTTTTCTATGCTCCTTTGAAAATCTCTACTTAGATGCTTCATGACATAATTATCTCCCATCCTTCTGGTCTTTGCTGAAATAGCGAGGGGCTCCCTCTCCCACAGTGTGTCGGAATATTCTGTGTATGTGGGATGGGAAAGGTGGAGGGGGATTGCTGTATTGTAAAACGTGAATGTAATCTGCGAGTGTTTGTTTTAAGAGTGGGCAGGGAAGACAAAGATCCTAGCCCATATCAAATGTGGAGAAAATATTTGTTGCCTCTGCCCCATATGCGTCCTAACACAAAACTCCTTCTAGTCAATGACAGAGGACTTGTCTACACTGGCACTTTACAGCGCTGCAACTTTCTCACTCAAGGTGTGAAAAAACATACCCCTGATCACGGAAAGTTTCAGTGCTGTAACATGGCAGTGTAGACAGTGCACCAGTGATGGAAGCCAGGCTCCCAGTGGTGGTAGCTATTCCCCTAATGGATGTGAGTTTTTTACAGCACTGAGATAGCTCTCTCCCAGTCCTGGTGCCGTGACTACATGGCCACGTTAAAATGTTGTCATGGCAGCGCTGCCATGGCAGCGCTTTAACGTTGCCAGTGTAGACATGTCCTGAGAGACTTTTCGTTAACTACAAAGACTTTGGCTCTTGCTCATCATTAGAAGATGCAAGATATTGGAGTGTAAGTGATGTGGGATTCACCCCTGCGGCGCCTCCTGCTAGTCTCTGTCGGGAATTAGCTCACCCAGCTTCCGGAGTGCCCTCTGCAGGCCGGTGATCCACCTCAACGCTGGTCCCCATGTCCCTCCCAGGACCCTGGTGTCCCTTGCTCTGGGGTGCTGCCCCTCTGGCAGTAACCCCTCAGTCTCTGGGTCTCCCCACCCAGGAGAATCCCCCACCCCCTATCCCCACCTTGACTCAGTGTAAGGCCACTGCCAGTCACCAACTACCCCGCATTCCCTGGGGCAGACTGCTGTGTATGCCACTCATCACTAGCAAGGGGGGTTTGGGCCTGCTGCCTCTGTCTAGCCTTGGGCTGTCTCCTACAACCCCAGTACCTGTTTGGCCTTATACTAGGCCGCAGCTTGGGGGGTTTCCAGGCTGGAGCTCCCTTGGCCGTTCCCCAGCCCTGCTCCACTCCCGGTACCTTGTCTCTAGCTCCCTGCAGCCAGGCCCATCTCCCTCTACAGCTAGAGAGAGACTGTTTGGGCTCCTGGCTCGCAGCCTCTTATAGGGGCTAGCGGGGCTCTGTTTGGGGTGTGGCCGCAGCTCTGCCTGCTTCCCCCAAACAGCCCAGTGCCTGCTTTCTCCTGCCACAGCCCTTTCCTAGGGCCGTTTTAAGCCCCTCAGGGCAGGAGCGGGTGTCCACCCGCTACATGGAGCATGTGAGCCATAGTGAGATAAAGAATGGTTTGGCCCCTATTTTGTGTCTACTAACAGGGTGACAACTAATACAGTAGGGGGTGGGTGGTGATGGGAAGTTGACTCATGGGGAAGTATTGATCTGATGACATCCACAAACCAGTCCAAGAGCTACCAGTCTCTCTTTACTTATATTGCAACCAATACAATGTTACTTAGTGTTGTTGAATTGTATAGTAAATCACTTCACCCACTTTGATTTATTATCAAATATATTCAAAAGACCAAATAACCAATGCCAGTCAAGTTTATTGCTTTAAACCAGTAATAATATAGAACAGAAAAAAGGTTCTGTATGATACCGGTCTCCGGGAAGTGATCTCATATAGTCATGTTATATTCACCTTACGCAGAAGGTGTGCTCCCAAAGTTATACTCCTAAAGCCATCGTTTTACACCTGCTCCGTTTACAAATAAAAGATGCTGCGTACATCATTTGAAACTAGTCAGCTTTATACCTTGTTTTTCTGGTAGCATGGTGTACCCCTTATCTCCTAGGTCTGAACAGATCCATTTCAAGTACCAAAGAGCATGAAAGCACCTGCTAGGCCTGTAATAGGGCAGAACAAACATGAGTCTTTTCCTCTCAAAGTTATTCCAGTACAGGGCTATGAAAATCACTCCCTAGCTGTTGCTGTGGTAAAATTATCATCTATCTTGATCTGGACAACTGCCTAATCTACTTCAGACAAAGCTGATTTCAGATAATGCAAGGCATTATGGGATACTTAGCATAAGAGAATAGAGGTATAGTTAAGGTGTAGGCCAATTTGGGCAATTTGTGTTTAATATTATTTATGCTTAATGTCCACTAACATATAGGTGGTGTGGATAATACAGATTATTACTTAAATCATCTAAGTGCCAATTGGGGTTGTATTCATAAATCTCATAGGACCTGTTCTTTAATGATATAAGATTAGAACTGAGTGAAAAAAATGATTCTTTTTGTTTGTTTTTTGGGTTTTTTTTGTTCAGTGATTGAATCCAAAAATCCATGAAAAAATTGGCTCTTTTGGAACCAACACTTGGCATTCACCAGGCAGCTGTGTTGAGTCCTACTGTTATGCTGATACAAAGCACACAAAATCTTTTTATAGGGGAGAAGGCAACACGTCGCATTTATTGAGAATACAGCAGTTAGCATATGCTTTTCAGTCATACACACACAGACATACACAGTCCCCACCAGTTGATGTTTATAGTTACCAGTCCAGAGTCTGGACCAATCTAGTGGCCAGCCAGATTGGTCGCAGAGGGGAGTTCGGGCTCTGTCTGTTGCAATCCAATGCTCCTGGAGTTGTGGCAAGACAAACCCAAAGTCCCACGCAAAGCACCCTGTTCTTATAATCCTTTTTCTCTGTTGAAGTCTATGGATTTTGCTGTGTCAATTTGTGACCGGTTAGTCCTTAATCGGTGTTATTTTCAGATGCTAACATTCTAAAGTGCCATTCTGTCCTTTTGATTTCATCAATTGTCTTGTCTTTAGGGGTGCCTGCCTCCTCCTTAGGGTCGTCAATCTGCCTTTCCTCAGTCATGGATGTGCATTGATGGTTCTCTGGCATGGATAAGCCTGTTCAATTTCTTCACTCCTCCTCCCCTGATCATCTGGCTCTGACAATGGCCTTCACACCTTATCTTTTCCTCATGAATGCACTCCTCATTCACACAAACAATCTTTTACAGAGACCTTATACAAACAGCAGTGTTTCATGTTGAGCAAGAAAGGCAGTAGAAATTAAACCTCATTAAATCTTGTAATCAAAACAGTTCACACAATACATGATCCTGTCTTTTACTCACTAAACCTTAAAACAATTAAAACAATGATTATAATTTATAATACATATAGGAAACAAGAGCCCATCTTTTATAATACAACTTATCCTAAAACAAAGGGTCACCATAATCAATCTGGTCTGTCCCTGCCTTAACATCAGTACAGACACTGGCAGCCTGTCAGATCCATTGCTACCAATTCCCCAGAGGATCAGTCCTTTCTGCTATTCAAAAAGCGTGGCTGGCGGGATAAACTATGACCTTTAATACAAATATAAAATCCTACCCCTACACCACTACTGTAGACATGTGTGCATTAAGCTTTCATGGATCTCAGCAGGCTGCAGCACAGTTTCTTCTTTCTAACCCTTCGTGGAAATGGAATGACATGGCCCAGTTGCCGTAGGCCCCAGGACCAGTGCTGATGCCCCAGATGCCCTAGTATGTCAAGCACACCCCACCCCAGAGATGGACACATGTAGGTGCTCTGAGTTTATGGTTCACTTCTCCAGGGGCAGGTGAAGCAAACAGATTCACAGGCTTTACCAAGATCTCTAAACATGAGATCACATGAGAAATACACTGAGCTGGATAGGGCCATAGAAAACCTCCCTCAGTTCCCTCAACCATCTGGGATATTCTTAGAGCTTGGGCCATAGTGTTCCCAGGATTCCCATTCCTACAGCTCATGACTCCTTCCCTGAATCATGGGATCTCTATCTCTGACCCCTGGAGTTAGTGTCTTTCTACTCTTTTTTTCAAATAACTGGTGAGAGACTCTCTAACCTCCCATCCCCTCTGTCAGGTGATCCCTTCCAAAGTCAGACTGATCATGTGATCAAAGCCTTGCTCTACACTTAACCACACACCCAAGTAATATTGCTATGCCAACAAAACCTTTGGTAAGACATAGCTATGTGGACACATGAGAACTTCTGTCTGCATAACTAATATCGTTCAGGAGGTGCTCTTCCTACACCAGCAGAAAAACTCCTTCTGTCAGCATATGCTCAGCCACGATGACAGTGGCTTAGCTGTAGCACCATAATGTAGACACTTCCTTCATTGGCAGAAGGGGATTTTCCATCAGTGTAGTTAATCCATCTCCCAGAGAGGCAGTCGCAAGCTTAATGGAATAATTGTTCTGTTGATCTAGCTGCATCTACACTGGGGGGAGGGGTTATGTTAATCTAACTACAGCACTCAGGGCATGACATTTTTCAAAGCCCTGAAAGACATAGCTAGGTCAATCTAACTTCCAAGTGTAAACAGGTCTCTGTAGTGCAGACACAATCTATGCCCCCTACCAGATGGTTCATTGTTAGACACCATTACACCTCTGGAGTTCAGACTTGCAGTGTGGGTTTGCCCCAGGTGGCAGGGCTGTTGTGCCAGGGGGATTATGGCAAGGTGTCTCACCCGCATGCATTCCCCCTTACAGCTGTGACTGTTATTGCAGAGCCCTTTCCTCATTTGCCTCCACCAGGCACCATTTGGGTCTGTTAGTGATCAATTCATTCTGTGAATTGCCCACCAGCCAGGACACTTTCTTCCCACCCCTCAAAGGGTGAAAAAATGAGTCCAGCAAAATACAAAGAAACATAAATTCTTCTGTCCTCCCTGGACCCAATCCTTGGCAAAATCTTCATTGGCCCTCCCAGACTGCGGAATATTATTTGCTGATCTACTACAGAGCGCTTCCTCACAGGTCTTTTTTTCAAGAGGTCCAGCTCCTCCCAAGTTGCTGACCCTCAGGGCTGTTTCCTAGAATCCTTCTCCCAGGCATCCTTCAGGAGCCTCTTCACCCATGCTGCCCTTTGACCTTCAGGGCGAATACCAGGGTACAAACTTCATCTGTAGAATTTACTGCTCCTGGCCTCTCTGACAGAGCCCCCGTTTCAGAAGAGAATGCAAAGCCCTAAACTCCCTCTCAGTCTCCTTACTTAGGAGAGACAATCAGGAATCCTAGACACTCATTCTCTTCCCTCTTACTCCCCGGAAGGGCTTCCTATATATTAGCCACCCCTCACTGGGTCTCATCTTTAATTAAGCCTGCTAAACCCTTCTGGAACCACCAGGTGCATTAATTGCTCTCCAGCTCTCCTTAAGCTAGTGTGGAATTTATTCATCCGATCACAGCAAGTGCTCCATTGAATGCATGATCATCAGAGTTTAATGACCCTTTGTTGTGAGCCCTTCACTACCTCCACTTGGAATGTTAGTCCAGGTGGAGGCAAAAAGACATCAGGAAGGCCAAGATCAGCCTTACAATCAAAGAGAAGTTTGCAGTCTGACACAGACAAGCATGGAGAATTCCCAGTATCCATAAGCTTTAATAAGAGGTACACAGTAAGATTTCCCCCTAATGGTCACACATCTTTTGTCCTTTTCTCATTTTGCCATTGAAAAAGGGAGAAAGGGGGCAAAATGGAAGGGGAGGAGGGAAAAAAGCTATTTTTTTAAAAAAGTTGAATTTCATTTAAAAAATGAATTTAAAAAAAATTATAAAATAAGTGCTTTTTAAATTAAATTATTTTTGTAAACAAAACAATTTTCTTTTTTAATAGCGGTGAATTCACCTTTGATGACCTTTGTGTAACTTAGGATATGTTAAAGATATTTAGGCCAGAACGTTAAAGGTCTTTAGGCACTTAGTGGAACTTTCATTAGTCTCTAGGTGCCTCACTGTCATTGGTTGCAATGAGATCATAGAGTCTCTCAGGTTCATTTTATCCTAAATAAATGTCTCAGTGTCTGCATTCTCATGCAGGGCACAAATTTACATTACCCTTTTCATAGGCCCTCTTTTACCTCCCAGTGTCTCAGGTTGTAGATGAGGGGTGTCATAAACATACAGTTAAGGGTAGCATAAAATCCCTCTTTACCCTGCAAAGGGTTAATTCCTCTTTTACCTGTAAAGGGTTAAGAAGCCCAGATAACCTGGTTGGCACCTGACCAAAAGGACTAATAAGGGGAGAAGATATTTTCAGATGTGGGACGGGGGATGTTTTTGGTGGGTCTTTTCTTTTGGCTCTCTTCAAGTCAGCAAAGGAACCAGGGCAGGGTAAATACATCTCCATAAGCCATATCTGGACTAAGCATCTAGTATTGCAGAAATAGTCAGTAATAGCAAAGAAATGCATTAGATTCTCTTTTGTTCTTAGCTTGTGAATTTTCCCTGTGCTAAGAGGGAGGTTTATCCCTAGTTTTCTAACTTTAAAGTTTTGCCTAGAGGGGAAATCCTTTATGTTTGGAAACTTTTTGTTACCTTGTAAAGTTGTTTTCCATCCTGATTTTACAGAGGTGATTCATTTATCTTTTTTTTTAAATAGGGGTTTAAACCCCCCAGGGGGTTGTTCTGTGTTCATTTTGTAACCAATTGGTCAGGATATTATTCTCAAGCCTCCCCAGGAAATGGGGTGTAGGGGTTTGGGGGGATATTTTGGGGGAGGTAGGGCTCCACGTGGCCCTACCTGAATGTTTGTTTAAATCACACGGTGGTGGCAGCGATCAAGGACAAGGTGGAACTTGTGCCTTGGAAAAGTTTTAACCCAAGCTGGTAACATATGTGATTTCTTGTGGGTCCCCACATCTGTACCCCAGAGTTCAGAGTGGGGAACGGACCTTGACAAGGGGATTGAGCAGGGGAGTCATGACCATGTAGAAGATAGAGAATACTTTGTTCTGGTCCCTCAGGGTATAATTTCTGGGTAAGACATACAAAATCATCAGAGTCCCATAGAAAGCTGTAATAACCATAAGGTGAAAGAAGTGGGTAGAAAAGGCATTTTACTTCCATCTGGCAGATGAGATTCTCAGGACGATGCCTATAATAGCAACATAGAATATAACATTTAACAGAAATGGCAGTGAGTGAATGGAAGCTGTAAGTTCCATCAGGCAGGAGTCAGTTCTGGAGAACTGAACACAGGGGTGAGATCACAGAAGAAATGGTTAATTTCATTGGTGCCACAGAAAGTAAATTGTGACACCAACAATACTATTATACTGATAGCCAGAAATGCACTTATCCAAGAGCCAGCTGCTAGCGGGAGACAGAACCTGCTATTCATAAGGTTTGCATAGTGCAGGGGTTTACATATCGCTAAATACCAATCATATGACATAGCTGCCGGGAGGAAACATTCTGTAGCTCCCAGACAATCAAAGAAATACGTTTGTACAATGCAGCCCCGAAAAGAAATAGTTCTATGCCCAGTCAGGAGACTGGGCAGCATCCTGGGCAGGATGGAGGAGCTGTAGCGGGTCTCCAAGCAGGACAAGTTCCCGAGTAAGAAGTACATGAGGGTGTGAAGTTGTTGATCACCCACAACTAGAGCAACAGTGAGGATGTTCCCAGACATCGTCACAAGGTAGCTAACTAAAAACAGTGGGAAGAGAAAGATCTACAGTTGAGGGAGATTTCAGAATCCAAGGAGGATGACTTTGGTGGTGGTGGCTTGATTTCCCTACTCCATGTTTTCTATTGATTGTATCTAAGGCACAGAAAACTTGGCAAATTTAACTGAGGAAGATCAATTAAATTTTAACTAATATTTTCCATTTAATTCCAGAGGCATTGAGATTCCCCTTTCTCTGTTATTTAGTTGCCCAACAGATCAGTTAAGAATCCTGAGCAGGAAAATGATTTGCCTGACATTTCAACTGTGTAGCCAACATTTTTTTCTATATTTCTCTAGCCTTTTATTTAGCCCTCAACTGTCTGAATGTCTGATTTCCCTATTTTACAAAATCATTTTTATCCTGATAACCCACCTCCTCTTATGAGTGTTGACACAAGTGTCCTATTGCCTGCTACTCAGTTGTATACATAGGTGCCAACTTCTGCTCCTGCCCCTGGGTGCTTGATCCCCCTCTGCCCTTGGCCTTGCACTGACTCCAACCCTTTCCCCAAAGTCTCTGCCCCCTCCCTGCCCCTATTCTGACTAGGGGCGGCTCTAGGGATTTCGCCGCCCCAAGCACGGCATGCAGGCTGCTTCCAGGGGGTCTGCCGAAGCTGCAGGACCAGCGGACCCTCCGCAGTCATGCTGCTGAAGGCAGCCAGCCTGCCGCCCTCCCGGCGCTGGCAGAGCGCCCCCCGCGATTTGCTGCCCCAAGCATGTGCTTGGCGTGCTGGGGCTCGGAGCCACCCCTGATTCTGACTCCTTCCCCAAATCACCACCCCGGCCCCGCTGCCTCCCCTCAGTGCACCACGCTTCTGCTCCTCCCCCAGTGCTGGAGCGGCCAAAAAGCTAGAGATTGGGGGTGCTGGACCAAATGGAGGTGAGGGGTCTGGATGTGGTGGCTGGCTGGAATGGGGCTCAGGGGCCTTGCTAGTGGGGTTGGATGAAGTGGGGTGATGGATGGAGTGGGTGTGTGGTGACTAGCTGGAGAGGGCTTGATAAAGTGCAGCTGAGGGATCTGGCAGGGGGGCTTGAAGGAGTGGGGCTTAAGAGCCTGTATGGCAGGAGGCTGGATTGAATGGGAGTCAGGGGTCTGGCATAGGGGGAGGTGGGGGTTTGATGACATGCAGCGGTGTGGCCAAGCTGAAGAGGGTTGGTCAGATTGGGGGTGATGAGGGGCCTAGCTGTACAGGCTGCAGAGAGAGTGGGGTTCAGGGGCCTTGCTGCGGAGGAGGGCTGCTGGACAGAGGGGATGCAAGGGGCTTGGCTTGCTGGGGGGTGGAGAAGAGATGGACAAATTGGGAGTGAAAGTTCTGGCAGGGGGGGCTTGACAGGTTGCAGATGAGGGACCTGGGATGGGGCTGTATGGACTGGGGGAATGGGGCCTGACTGAGGGGACAGGACAGATTGGGGTTGAGGTGCCTGGCTGTGGGTGCTGGATGGAGTGGGGGACAGGGCCCTGGCTGGCGGGACTGTACCGAGTGGAGGTGAGAGGTCCGTATGTGAGGGCTGGATGGGGTGGCGATGAAGGGTGTGGCTTGCGCAGCTATGCTGAGGGGTGTAGATGGGGGAGCTCAGAACATTGTGAACCCCCCTATGGAAAGGGACTTGGGCACCTTGGGTGGGGGGAATATATGGGAAGCTCACAATGGGGCTGTTCCCCCTACAGAGAGGCATTGGTGTGGCTCAGGTGTGGGGTACCTTAGAATGGGGTGACCCCCACTATTGAGAGGGATAGAGATTCACCTATTCCCATGCTTTCTCCTTAAGATGGTCCCATCTCCCCTTGCACTCAGTGAGAGCCAGGCTGTGCCCCAATATACCAGCCGAAAGGGCTGATCCCAGGTGGGAAGAAATCTCACTGGGACTAGGAGACCCCTAGCAAGCCCATCAATGCCCCTCTATCCGCACCTCTTCCCTGCCCTATCACTGCATGCTCAGTGCAGAGTCCCATATGTAATGTGTGGGTTGGTTCCCAGCAGAGCAGGGGTCCATTTGAACCTGATACTCAATAACTCTGCTCATTGCCAGAGATCAAGAACTGAGCAGATCCTGGAGGCTCAGCTTCCCTCTCTGTTTCTACCCCTCAGTCCTGACCCACAGCTCCCACCCCACTCCTAGCACTGGGGTCTGTGCTGAGCTCTCTGAGGAGATGAGACAACTTTTGCTTTGAATTGCCTGGCTCCAACTTTTCAAGCAGGAACCAGCGGCAAAACTCAGCTCAGCTCTTAATTGGCTTCGCCGGCGGCCCAAATCATCAATACCCAGAGCGAGAAATGTTCAGACATCAAAACAAGCTAATTCCGTCAAGGGATTTGCAGTCTGGTCTGGTCTGGTCTGTATTAAGTGTCTCTAACTCCCATGAAAGATACCGGGCAGACAATCCTCAGAGATGGACAGCCTCTGTTAATGCCAAGAACCGACACAGCACAGGCAGTGGGTGTGAGGTCAGTGGTCAGAGGACTGGACTGGAAGCCAGGACTCCTGGGTTCTTTTTCCAGCTCTCAATGGGTGTTTGGTTCTAGTGGGTAAGAGAAATGAGGGAAGTACATAGTCAGTGCTCCTGGGTTGTGTCCATAGGTCTGGGAGAGGAGTGGGAAAGTGGGTTAGAGAAGTGTGGTTGGGCGTCTGAGCACAAGAGTTAGAATTTAAAGCCAAAAGGGACCAGCACATCACTTAGTTTCAATGTCTGTAGACCTCAGGCCAGCAACACCACCTAGCAACTGAAACTGGCCCAAGATATTACAAACCTCAGGAGGCTAACTTGTTATGTGCCATGGACGGAGAATAGCAGCTACTGATGTGCACCAGTCCCTAAACCCTCACAATGGCAGGGAAATGATTAAAGGAGACACACCCAGCTAGTCCTGGCAACTGAGTCACGTGCTGACCCACATACTACAGAGGAAGGTGGAAAAACCCAAGGTCACTGCCAATTTGAGCTGGGGGGAAATTCCTGCCCCAGCCCACATATGGAGAACAGTTAGACCCTGAGCATCTGAGCAAGAACTGCCAACCAAGCACTCGAGAGAGAGTTTGGCTCTGTGTTACCTCAGAGCCCTGGCCCACCCCACCCAGTGTCCCATCTCCATCTGTGGCAATCCTAATGCTTCAGACCGAGAAGACAACAACACAAACAACCTCCAAAAATCGATTGGGGGGGGGGTATCCCTCAGCTCTGCAAGTGACTAGCTGAAACCCAGAAGTTTTTAGGAACATCAGACATGAAACACAAGGGACCTTCAGGGCGACCAACCATTGGGAGGTTGTTCCAGGACCTGACACCTCTGTTACCTAGAGATCTTCTTTTCATTTCTATCCCTGGCTATGGGAGAATAATGGAGTCTATTGGGTTAGCCTGGCGAGGGTCTGGGACTCCTGGGTTCTATCCCTGGCTGTGGGAAAGGAGTGTGGTCTGTAACATACAAATAGAATGTTGCCATGATTTTGGTCCTAGCTGCATAGGAGTCAGTCTCATTTATCCAGGTAACAATCATAAAATCCAGCTGCACAAAAAGGGCAGAGATACGAGCTAGCATCTCTGCACATGCACTTGGTTCGCTCTCCTACCCCCTGCACACACACACTAAGCAGGGCTCATTTCCTATAGCAAACACCCCCACACCTTCCCCATTTCCCCTTGTGTTCTGGGTGTATCATCAAACAGCCATTTTTTAATATTACAAGTGACCCGTGCAGGTCACATAAAATGCTGTGTGTGTTCCCCCTGCAGGATTGGACCCAGCACCCCCTGGAAGGGGAAGGCCTCATACCCCATTGATCAGTGCCTGACAGGGGCCAGAGCAAAGCCCTCTACCACTTCCCCAACAGCATCTCCTCAGAGCTTCCTTCATTTCTTTGTTTCTCAGGCTGTAGATCAGCAGGTTGAGCCTGCTGCTCCCCGAGGCTGCCGGGTTGACATAGATGGAGCTGTAGAATAGGACCATGATCACCAGCTGCATATGGAGAAGCCCTTGTGCTGCTCAGTCCCTGAGGGCAGCACTGCCCTTTCAACTAGCCCATAGGGAGCCAGGATGACGACGATGGTGATGAAGATGATGGGGGTGCTCAGGGCATAGCAGGCCTGTTCAGTCCAAGATGTTGTCTTGCAAGAAGCAGCCACCTATGGGGCCAGGTCACCCAAACAAAGTGATCCAGGGTGTTGGGGCCTGTGAGGGGTTGTGCATACTCCACTCGAGGCAGGAAAGGGTTAATCCCACACTATTGGTGGAGGAAGTCCTGCCCCTCAGACCATGCTGGGCATGCTCCAAGTGCCATGCTAGTATAAAGGAGAGCAGCCTAGCTCAGTCTGGGCTGACTGCCAAGGAGGAAGGATGCTTGGTGGAGGTTCAAGCCTGAGATCCAGACCAGAGACCTGTTGCCCATAGCAGACCAGCTGGAGTCAGAGTCCCAGGGAGTACTTGCACCAAGCAGCCCGGAGACTCTGACATCATGTGAGCTGAAGCTTCAGGAATCCCAGTAGGAAGTGACCCAGGGAGATGGGGTGTGTAGTATCTCCTACCTGTGTAAGGTCAGCATGTTGTGGTTGGATTCTTCACTGACCCAGTGGCAGACCATTCCACCACTGTTATGGCCCTAGGTCAGAACCCAGTGGAGTTGGATGGACCCAGGTCCCCCTACCCCGGCTGCCCCCTTTTGGTGACAGCCCCCATGTTTGGCCATTAGGACATGCTGCCCTGCATTCGAGGGCAGCTATATTTACTCCAGCCATTAGGCCACTCTGCCTTTCACTCAAGGTCCACTTTATTCACTCTGGTCACTAGGCCACATAGCCCTGCACCCGAGTGCAGCTGTATTGACTCTGGCGGCTAGGTCACGCTGCTCTGCACTCAAAGACCGCTATTGACTCCGGCCACTAGGCCACACCACCCTGTGCTCGTGGGCAGCCATATTGTGCCATTAGCCACAACCCAAGAACTGCCGCTTTGATTCTGGCCATTGGGCCACACTTTTGAGTGGTGCAGGACAGTCTGGCAGACTGTAACCGCGGTATCAGCGCACTGACGATCCACTCTGAAGTGGGACAGGGTGTGCATACACCACCACAGGGCCACAGAAGGAGAGCTGGGAGATGAGGACCATAGGCATCATGAACCACAGGAATCTGGAGAGCCAGCAGGAGACCATTAAGGCCCAGCAGAGCTGGTGAGACATGAATACAGGGCAGCACAAGGGACAGCAGATGGCCAGGAACCTATCCAAGGCCATGTCCGAGAGGAAGAAGCACTCAGTGACCCTGCAGAAAGGAAGTAGAACTGGATGAAGCAGGCATGGAAGGAGATGGGGATAGTGTGGGACACCAGGTCAGAGAGCATCTGTGGCATTGTGGTTATGACATAGCAGATCTCCAGCCAGGAGAATTTCCCCAGAAGGATGAATATGGGCAAGCATCGGAGGCAGGATCCCGCAGGATAGCCCATACAACGCACAGGTTGCCTGCCAGTGTCTCAGTGTAGGTGGAGAAGAGCACAGAGGAGAGTGCAGCTCTGCTGGCCTAGGGAGTGGAAACCCAGCAGGATGCCCTTGTTCACTGGGTTTTTGTCATTCGCTGGATTCATCAAGGGCCCTGTAGCTGAAAGGAAATGATCAACAGGACTCCAATGTTCTGTCCAGAGCACTGGGAGTGGAGAGGGGTCTAGTGTTTACAGCCATAGGGAATAGCAGACTCACAACCACACACACACACACACACACACACACACACACACACACACACACACACACACACACACATTGTTTCTCTCTCATACATAACACTTTAAACTCCACCTGGGACCCGATACTCAAGCTGGGTTGCTTCTTCCTTTGGAAACTCTCAGTGGTGGATAAAGATGGATGAGGGTGAAAACTGGAAACTGGAAAAACTCTCCAAGGATTGGGGGTGAAGGGCCTCACTACTGGAGTCTGGACAGAGTGAGGCCACTTGTACAGTTTTACACCAGACTACTTTTTTTTGGCTGCTTTCTCCCCGATCCAGCTGGGGCGGGGCAGTACACTGTTGAAAATGACATCACCCATGCAGCATGAAAAGGTCACTCTAGGAAGAGCAACCCCACACCATTCCCAGAAGTGCTGGAATGTCCAATATTCCAAGGACGTGTGCATGGCCACTCCAGTCCCACACTAAAGGCTCTTAAGCAAACTAAACAACCATGGGATAAGAGAGAAGGTCCTCTCATGGATAAGTGCCTGGTTGAAAGATAGGAAACAAAGAATTTGAATGAATGGTCAGTTTTCTCAATGGAGAGAGGTAATTAGTGGATCCAGTGCTATACCCCATATTCATAAATGATCTGGAAAGGAGGGTGAAAAATGAATTGGCAAGATTTGCAGACAATACAAAATTACTCAAGATAGTTAAATCCAGATCTGATGGTGGAGAGTTACAAAAGAATCTCACTAAACTGGGGTGACTGGGATTGAAATCCAGTGCTGATAATTGCATAGTAATGCACATTGGAAAACATAATTTAGATCCCATAATTTGGGATTATCTATTACGACTCTTGGCAAAACCTTAGTTACACAAAGAAACCCAATTTGATTCTTCTTCTATGCAAAACAAAGTCACAAAAGAAAATAAACATAATCTAATACATTCCTTCTCTAAACACTTACTACTTTTAACAAATGTTAGATGGCTGATTCCTGGATCTTTTACTCCGGCACAAACTTTTCTGAACAGACCAAAGATTGATTTCCCTCCTCCCTCTTTGAAAACATCTTGTCCCCACATTGGTTCCTCTGATCAGGTGTCAGCTGGGCTATGTGAACTTCTTAACCCTTTACAGGTAAAAGAGAAATTAACCCTTAACTGTCTGTTTTATGACAGATGGTAAATAACAACATCTGGAGTGTGATACATAGCTTGTTTGTATCAAGGAGGGAGGTTGTGGAATCTCCATCACTGGAGGTTTTTAAGAGTAGGTTAGACAAACACCTATCAGCGATGGTCTAGATAATACTTAGTCCTGCCATGAATGCAGGGGACTGGACTAGATGACCTCCTGAGGTCCCTTCCAGTCCAATGATTCTATGTATAAAAAGAGAAGTCATAGGAGGGGCATCTTTGGGCAGGTGCAAAGGGATAGGATTCTGGTGTCCTGATTGTACCAGTACCATTCTCATGGGCATACATGTGTTAAGTATATCTATATGGCCCTCGTACTGTGCTTTGTCAACAATAAATCTGGAAAAGTGCCCTCCCCATTGTACAGAGCCTGTGCTCTTTCTTTATGCATAACATGGAGGTCTGCTGAATCAGTACGCTTCACTCTCTGTGCAGCTAACACCAGAGCTCCAAGAACAGTAGCACCGGCAGCACTGCCAATTTAGAAGCCTTAAAAAAGCTCAGTGAATTCAAGATGCAAGTCTCTCTCACCACATGTCCTAGCAGCCTTACTGGCTGAATCTTTCGACCAATCCCAACTTGTTTCCTTTGTTCTTCATGTGTTCAGGCTGACATGAGTAGAGATGAAGGGAGAGAACATTTGGGGCATTTGTTCCCCATATTTGTATTTTTTCCTCCTCTTTGAGAATCATCTCTGGTGAGGGTTCAGGAGACAGAAAGTCTGTGGGACGGGAACTTGCACCTCTTTCTTTGCCGATATGTAAATTCCTCGCTCACATCCTTTTTCCTGCCAAAGAATGGCTGCTTAACCACCTGATAGTTCATTTGATTTCATTGACACCTGGCTGAGGCATCAGTTTGCCTTTTGTCTTTGAGGGACTGGTTTGTGCCTGCTTGGAATATGCCTCAATAATGTTATACAGTAGAATCTTATAACTTTACCTACAATGTTGCCACACATATATTACCATGAAAATAATGATCAGCACATTATGAGTTTTCAAAAGATACCTCACAAGGTGTACTTTGTACAAAATCCATTATAGTTTTGTAAAAAGGGTGAACATAGGGATACAGACTGTCACACTAGGCTGAAAGAGAAATTAGCCCCAGAAGTCATCACATTATATCATTTCTGACCATTCCACTAACACTGGTATTAGGATGAAAAATCCCCTGGAATCAACCAGAGTTTCACTAGACATGGCCAAAAAAGATGCTACACTGAGAACTTGGGCATTATGCACATGTCATTTTGATTCCAAGTGGGATTATGAAAAAGTTCACAGAAGTTTCAGGTTTTGCATTTAAATTTTGCAAGTGTTTTCTTGGTGTGGAGTTAACTGAGCATTGAGTTGCTGGAAAGCATCTGAAACACAGAGAAAAGTTGGATGTTTGCTTGACTCCTGAGAGAGAGAAAAATCCAGGAGTCCTGGGTTATCCTTCTCTATCTGGGAGAGGAACATGATGAAGTGTTTTGAGAAGGAGAGTGGTAGTCAGAACACCTTATTTCCTTGGTCCTGAGAGGGAAGTGGGAGTGAGTGATCAGAATACTTTGGTAATGTTTTCCAAAGTGCCTAAGTCTCATTAAAAGTCAATGGGACTTAGATCCTGTCAGGGTTCCCTCCCCACTCTGAACTTTAGGGTACAGACGTGAGGACCTGTATGCAGACCCCCTAAGCTTATTTCTACTAGCTTACGTTGAAAACTTCCCAACGCACAAATCCTTCCTTGTACCATGAATTAGGTAATGCTGCCACCACCAAGTGATTTAAACAAACATTTAGGGAGCCCTACCTCCTCCAAATATCCCCCCAAACCCCTACAACTCCTTTCCCAGGGAAGGCTTGAGAATAATTTCATCACCAATTGGTTCAGCTAAACACGGACTCAAACCCTTGGATCTTAAAACAATGAAAAATCAATCAGGTTCTTAAAAGAAGAATTTTAATTAAAGAAAACATAAAGGAATCACCTCTGTAAAATCGAGATGGTAAGGACTTTACAGAATAACAAAAGACTAAAGAACACAGAGGATCCCCCCTCTAGGCAAAACCTTAAATTTACAAAACCAGGGATTAACCTCCCTCTTAGACAAAGGAAATCACAAGCCAAAATAAAAGTAAGCTAACGCATTCTTTCACTAGTACTTACTAATACTAATGGAGTTGGATTGCTTACTTTCTTGATCTGTCTCTGGCAAGCACACAGAACAGATAGACAAAGAACAGACAAAACAAGGCCCTCCCACCCCCCAATTTGAAAGTATTTTGTCCTCTTATTGGTCCTGTTGGTCAGGTGCCAGCCATGTTACCTGAGCTTCTTAACCCTTTACAAGTAAAAGGATTTTTTTGCCCCTGGCCAGTAGGGATTTTATAGTACTGTATACAGGAAGGTGGTTACCCTTCCCATTATATTTATGACAGAATCCCTTTGACACTTAGGTGCTTGTTTAAGAAATGTACAGAGGGTGATTAGTAGAAAGGCTCCTGCTTCTTTCTCTGAGGAGTGGGTCCAGTGAGTTATAACAAGAGAAGTCTATGTCCAGATTCCTGGACTATATCCCCAAATCTGAGAGGAGAGTGAGGTGCAGTGGGTTAGATGGGTGTGGGAGACTGGATTAAAAAAGGGAAAGCCTGCCACAGGAAGGGATGGCAAGTAGGAGAAGATAGCTGGGAGAAATCTAGCTACAGGGGCAAATCACCAAAGAGAGAGTGAGTCATGGACCCAGCTGCCTTTGACACTGTCTGCCCCTGATACAGAATGAAGGTTACAGAAAGGCTGGGTGGGGGTCTAAGGATGGACTCTAATCCTTAGCAGGACACTAAAAAGCCTACAGACAAGATGGGCCCCAAAGGGGTGACCAAGAAACTAAGCCCCCTTTTCCCTTTATTTACTCTGATCTTCTCCGCACTGTTTTTGTTTTGAGAGACTCTGATATGCCCCAAGCAGGGGAAGGAGTTGGTGAGTGCTAGAAAAGGGAAGCAACCCAAACTGTGGTCTGGTGGGGACTCAATGGGCCCCCACGCCCCGCAGCATCTTCTAGAAGGACATCCCATCTGGACTGAAGGCATCAAGAGATGGAGACCCCACCACTTACCTTGGTAGCTTGTTGCGATGGCTAATGTTAAAAATGTGTATCTAAATTACATTTGTCTGACTTTAGCTTCCAGCCACTGGTTCTTGTTCTGCCTTCCTCCCCTAGATTAAGGAGCCCTTTAGCTCTTCATTCCTTGTTCCTTGATGAACACCTTTGCATTTGGCTGCCTTCAAACACATTTTGTTTGCTATATCATCTAGTCTGACCCCCTGTGTAGCACAGGCTGCTAACATCACTCAGCGCCCTCACACTAAAGCCAGCAACAGAAATTGGACCTAAGTATTACGGCCCACAGGAGACTAGGCTGTTATGTGCCACAGGCAGAGGATAGGAGGGACGGATTGCACCAGTGCCTGAGGTCTCCGCAATGTCAGGACAATGACTGAGATACACCCAGATAATCCTGGTGAGTGACCGTCACTCAAAAATCCCCAACTCCCACTGCCAATCTCAACTGGGGGAAAACTCCTTTCTGACCACACATCTGGCCATCTGTTAGACCCCAAGAATATTCGAACCTGCCAGCCAATCACCTAAGAGTGAGAATGCTCAGTGCAACCCCAGAGCCCATCTCATGTCCTCAAATGTTCCATCTCCAGCCATGGGCATCCCTGATGAATCAATGTTTTTTCACAAGTTTCATAGGTTGGAAGTTAGTTAACAATGCTTTTGTTATTTCAGCTGGAAATAGCAGCCAGTCACCATCCCAGAACTCTGTTGGCTCTGCAGGGCTATCATGGGTCAAAATTCAAAATTATTTTGACCCTGACAATCCAACTCTGACACCCCTGGATTGCAGAACTGTGGCTTACAAAGGGGTCTTTTGTTGTTTAATTAGATTTTACAGTGGAGCTGCATTTTAACTACTTAAAGTTCTACATTTTGAGCTGATTGGAAAAGAAAAAAAATCAGACAATTACTGAACAATTTCAAAAACATTTCATTGCAAACATTTTGGAAAGTAGTTATTTGTGGTAGTAGTATTAATGACACTTCTATCTAAAACTATTATTTTTTGTTTCTGTCAGTTTTCCTTTTTTCTCCTACTTCTCTCCCCATTTTCTCTTTTTTACTTTCTCCTCTTTTTCTAAGGAACAGGGCAGTGCAGAAGGAGAAAAATGGGGGGGGGGAGAATAAAACCTAAAGAACAAGTAAATGAGAGATTTTTTTTTCATTTTTTTCTCTTTTTTCTCTGAAAATCTGGAAAAGTATGAACATTTTTATATACCAATTGTCAATTAAAAGAAAAACACATTAACAAAAACCTTTTCAACTAAAAAAGAAAGATTGCCCTGCTTTATCTATAAATACACCTTTATATCAGGATTAGATAATCAAAGACAACTTTAGGTGAACCTGTAAAGACAGAAATAGAAATGGAAGCTTTGTGTTAAAACAAACAAACACTCCAATCCCACTAATTCTTGGTAAAAGTAACAATGAATTTTGTGAAATCAGACTCCTGACTTGTCACATGGGGAATTTAAATAAGCTGTATAATTATATAAGAGAGAAAAGGATAAGCCATAAAGTAGTAGAATATTTTGGTTAATTTAGTGGAACATTTTATAATAAAATACTCCTGCCAGTTAAGAATTATTTAAATTACATTTTTTTTCAATTTATTTGAATTTTTTTTCTCCTGAGAAAACTATGATTTTATGATTTTATTTTCAGTATTTGAAATATTCATAGAATATTTTTTTACCAAAACTTCTAAGGGTCAGATCCTCCACTGTTGGAAAATATCCGGAGAGCACACTGAATTGCATCATCCGGGGATCTGACCCATTGACTCCAATGAAACTATGCAGGTTTACAGCTGGGGATATGGTCTACTGGCTCCTATTCATCTGTCATGGAGTCACCGGTCCGATGCTCTGGAATGGCTCCATATGAAGCCCGTCAGGACTCTGGAGTAGCGTGCCTCCTCTCTCTCAGAAAATTGTCACCAGGACAAGAAGCTTACTCAGCTTCGTCCCTCCTGGATCTGACCTTAGAGCATTCAGCATCCCCTTCCACACTGTGCGCTTCCCGCAGCAAGTCCACTTGGGTGGGGCTCCTAGGAAAGCCAGAAGGCTCTGCACCCCAACTCTGCAGTCAGCTGTGACTCAACCAGCATTGTAAAATGGAAGGTTTATTAGTCAAGAGAACAGAACTTGTTAGCACAGTAATCAGCGACTTTCAGACAAGTCCATCTTGGGGAGTCCCGGGCCAGATGCCCTGGACTCCCCCGCTTCCAGTCCCACTCTGCAGACTGCCCTGGACCCCACTGCCTGGACTCCAGCATGTCCTTTGCTCCTCCCCTGGGCTTTGTCCTGCTTCCTGGGGAAAATGTCACCTGGTCTCATCCCCCTCCTGTATTTCAGGTTATGAAGGGCACCGGTGTAAGTGACTGTCTGTAGTGTGTGTTTGTTTGTGTTTGGGGGTTACTTGCTGTGTGCTGAGCTTGTGTTTGTCAGTCTGTTTGTTTGTTTTGGTTGTGTGAAGGACTGTGTGTTCTGGCTGGCGGTTGGAGGCCGTGAGCTTCAAAGGAAGGTTTGAAAGCTCGACGCCTCTGGTAATTTGCTGAGCCTTAATCAGTGGGCGGGCATTCACTTGGGCCAGGGCTTTATAAAGCCACGCACAAGCGACCAGGGAGCTTTGCGAACAGGGGCTGCTAACAGGGAGTTTCGCAAGAGAGTTTGGAAGAGGAGTGAGAGGGGGGCAAGGGCCCCTTGCTGTTTTTTAAAACTATAAACTAAACTACATTCAAAACTTCTTGATTTAAACAAAACCCTTTCATTAACTAGGAGACCATGCAGGTAGAAGCCCAGCGGCAGAGTGAGGACTATCCAGTTTATTGCGCTGAGTGGAGCCTGTGGGCAGGTGGCATATGTGTGCAGTCAGTGCAAGGAGCTCCTGTCCCTCAGAGACTGCATACGGCCTTTGAAGGCCAGAGTGTCGGAACTGGAGGAGCTAAGGGAAGCAGAGAGGTATGTTGATGAGGCTTTCTGGGACATTGAAGAATTGTCCCACCTCCAGTCAGACAGCCCCTGCGCTGTTGAGGAGGAAGAATGGCCCAGGGAAGCACAGCAGTCAATGGGAGCAGAGGGAAACCTCTCCATAGTTGGGACCCTCCTTCCAGATGGTGCTGGGGTTGCCTCTCGCACTGAGGTTACCTCTCCAGGTGAGGGAACTCCAGTCACTAGGAAAAGGCAGGTGTTAGTAATGGGAGATTCGATTATTAGAAACATAGATAGCTGGGTTTGTGATGACCGGGAGAACCATATGGTGACTTGCCTGCCTGGTGCGAAGGTTGCGGATCTCTCGAGGCATCTAGACAGACTTATGTGTAGTGCTGGGGAGGAGACGGTGGTCGTGGTACATGTAGGTACCAATGACATAGGGAAGGGTAGGAGTGATGTCCTGGAAGCCAAATTTAGGCTGCTAGGGAAGAGACTGAAATCCAGGACCTCTATGGTGGCATTCTCAGAAATGCTCCCAGTTCCACGCGCAGGGCCAGGTAGGCAGGCAGAGCTTCAGAGTCTCAATGAATGGATGAGACGATGGTGTAGAGAGGAGGGATTCACATTCATTAGTTACTGGGGAAACATCTGGGATGAGAGGAGCCTATACAGGAGAGATGGGCTCCACCTAAACCAAAGTGGAACTAGACAGCTGGCATTAAACATTAAAAAGGTTGTAGAGCAGTTTTAAAACTAGGAGATAGGGGAAAGCCGACTGCTGCAGAGGAGCATGTGGATTGGACACAGACTTCTCTTAGGGGAGAGTCTGATGATAAAGAATCTCCAGGTTATAGTCAGGAGCAGAGGACGGAAGAGTATAATGTAAGGGCTGGGTCAAATGAGAAACAGTCACATAAAAAAGAATCTGGCACATCAGAAAAGGGCAGACAAAGAAACAGGGGCAAGTTTTTAAAGTGCTTGTACACAAATGCTAGAAGTCTAAATAATAAGATGGGTGAACTAGAGTGCCTGGTGATAAAGGAGGATATTGATATAATAAGCATCACAGAAACCTGGTGGACTGAGAGCAATCAATGGGACACAATCATTCCGGGGTACAAAATATATCAGAAGGACAGAACAGGTCGTGCAGGGGGAGGAGTGGCACTATATGTGAAAGAAAGTGTAGATTCAAATGAAGTAAAAATCTTAAGCGAATCCACATGTTCCATAGAATCTCTATGGATAGAAATTTCATGCTCTAGTAAAAATATAACATTAGGGATCTATTATCGACCACCTGACCAGGGCAGTAATAGTGATGATGAAATGCTAAGGGAAATTAGAGAGGCTATCAAAATTAAGAACCCAATAATAGTGGGGGATTTCAATTATCCTCATATTGACTGGGAACATTTCACTTCAGGACAAAATGCAGAGATAAATTTTCTCTATACTTTAAATGACTGCTTCATAGAGCAGCTGGTACAGGAACCCACAAGGGGAGAGGCAACTCTAGATTTAATCCTGAGTGGAGCGCAGGAGCTGGTCCAAGAGGTAACTATAGCAGGACCGCTTGGAAATAGTGACCATAATACAATAGCATTCAACATCCCTGTGGTGGGAAGAACACTCAACAGCCCAACACTGTGGCATTTAATTTCAAAAGGGGGAACTATACAAAAATGAGGAGGTTAGTTAAACAAAAGTTAAAAGGTACAGGGACTAAAGTGAAATCCCTGCAAGTTGCATGGGCCCTTTTTAAAGACACCATAATAGAGGCCCAACTTCAATGTATACGCCAAATTAAGAAACACAGTAAAAGAACTAAAAAGAGCCACCGTGGCTTACAACCATGTAAAAAGAAGCAGTGAGAGATAAAAAAACTTCCTTTAAAAAGTGGAAGTCAAATCCTAGTGAGGCAAATAGAAAGGAGCACAAACACTGCCAACTTAAGTGCAAGAGTGTAATAAGAAAAGGCAAAGAGGAGTTTGAAGAAAGGCTAGCCAAAAACTCCAAAGGTAATAACAAAATGTTTTTTAAGTACATTAGAAGCAGGAAGCCAGCTAAACAACCAGTGGGACCCCTTGATGATCAAAATACAAAAGGAGCGCTTAAAGACAATAAAGTCATTGCGGAGAAACGAAATGGATTCTTTGCTTCAGTCTTCACGGCTGAGGATGTTAGGGAGATTCCCAAACCTGAGCTGGCTTTTGTAGGTAACAAATCTGAGGAACTGTCACAGATTGAAGTGTCACTAGAGGAGGTTTTGGAATTAATTGATAAACTCAACATTAACAAGTCACCGGGACCAGATGGCATTCACCCAAGAGTTCTGAAAGAACTCAAATGTGAAGTTGCGGAACTACTAACTGAGGTTTGTAACCTGTCCTTTAAATTGGCTTCGGTACCCAAAGACTGGAAAATAGCTAATGTAACGCCAATATTTAAAAAGGGCTCTAGAGGTGATCCCGGCAATTACAGACCAGTAAGTCTAACGTCGGTCTGGGCAAATTAGTCGAAACAATACTTAAGAATAAAATTGTCAGACACATAGAAAAACATAAACTGTTGAGTAGTAGTCAACATGGTTTCTGTACAGGGAAATCTTGTCATACTAATCTATTAGAGTTCTTTGAAGGGGTCAACAAACATGTTGACAAGGGGGATCCGGTGGACACAGTGTATTTAGATTTCCAGAAAGCATTTGACAAGGTCCCTCACCAAAGGCTCTTACGTAAATTAAGCTGTCATGGGATAAAAGGGAAGGTCCTTTCATGGATTGAGAACTGGTTAAAAGACAGGGAACAAAGGGTAGGAATTAATGGTAAATTCTCAGAATGGAGAGGGGTAAATAGTGGTGTTCCCCAAGGGTCAGTCCTAGGACCAAACCTATTCAGTTTATTCATAAATGATCTGGAGAAAGGGGTAAACAGTGAGGTGGCAAAGTTTGCAGATGATCCTAAACTACTCAAGATAGTTAAGACCAAAGCAGATTGTGAAGAACTTCAAAAAGATCTCACAAAACTAAGTGATTGGGCAACAAAATGGCAAATGAAATTTAATGTGGATAAATGTAAAGTAATGCACATTGGAAAAAATAACCCCAACTATACATACAATATGATGGGGGCTAATTTAGCTACAACGAGTCAGGCAAAAGATCTTGGAGTCATCGTGGATAGTTCTCTGAAGATGTCCACACAGTGTGCAGAGGCAGTGAAAAAAGCAAACAGAATGTTAGGAATCATAAAAAAGGGGATAGAGAATAAGACTGAGAATATATTATTGCCCTTATATAAATCCATGGTACGCCCACATCTCGAATACTGTGTACAGATGTGGTTTCCTCACCTCAAAAAAGATATTCTAGCACTAGAAAAGTTTCAGAAAAGGTCAACTAAAATGATTAGGGGTTTGAAGAGGTCCCATACGAGGAAAGATTAAAGAGGTTAGGACTCTTCAGCTTGGAAAAGAGAAGACTAAGGGGGGGATATGATAGAGGTATATAAAATCATGAGTGATGTTGAGAAAGTGGATAAGGAAAAGTTATTTACTTATTCCCATAATACAAGAACTAGGGGTCACCAAATGAAATTAGTAGGCAGCAGATTTAAAACAAATAAAAGGAAGTTCTTCTTCACGCAGAGCACAGTCAACTTGTGGAACTCCTTACCTGAGGAGGTTGTGAAGGCTAGGACTATAACAGCGTTTAAAAGAGAACTGGATAAATTCATGGTGGCTAAGTCCATAAATGGCTATTAGCCAGGATGGGTAAGAATGGTGTCCCTAACCTCTGTTCGTCAGAGGATGGAGATGGATGGCAGGAGAGAGATCACTTGATCATTGCCTGTTAGGTTCACTCCCTCTGGGGCACCTGGCATTGGCCACTGTCGGTAGACAGATACTGCGCTAGATGGACCTTTGGTCTGACCCGGTACGGCTGTTCTTATGTTCTTATGTTCTTATGGCCATCGCCTACATGCAGACAGATGGGAAGCGTCACCTGCCCTCAGGGTCTCAGCAAAAGTCACGCATCCAATTCCCACCACCTAGACATTGGTGCAATACACAGGGAAACTGAGGTACACACAGTATTAGTGTAGGACAGTATGACTTACATGCAACATAAGAAGATGAAAAAAACCCACTTTGTAACAGCAACTACTGTACATTGATTTACACCAGCTGGGGTTATGATCTATTTACTCCAGTGGAGCTATGCTGATTTGCACCAACTGGCTCCACGGATTTCAATGGAGATTATTGCCCTTGTTCCGTAACTTATTTATGCACATATTTCACAAGTGTGCAGGATGTGATACCTTTCGATAGGATACACAATTCATGTGGAGTATCCATCCCCTCTCTGATATGGTCTAGTTTTTAAGATAAATGATCATTCAAAAATAAATTATGTTTTTAGTTTCCTGCATGAGAACAGGAATCTGCTCATCAGTCTCTTTATGGCCTTTTTCATCTCAGCGTTTCTCAGCGTGTAGATAACTGAATTCAGCATTGGAGTGATTACTGTGTAAATGACAGACACCACTTTGTCCAGGGCAAACTTCTTGAAGGGCCGAGCATAGATGAAGATGGTGGGTATGAATATTAAACACACCACGGTAATCTGCGTTCCACAGGTTGACAGAGCCTTGCGCTTCCCATCTGTGACATGTGACCAGATCTGGACTAAGATGATGATATAGGAAATTAGCAGAATTATGAATACAATTAGAAGGAACACTCCATTATTGAAGACCATCTGCAGCTCGATCACATGGGTGTCGGTGCAGGCCAGTTTGATGACCTGTGGGACATCACAGTAAAAATTGTCCAGGACGTTCGGCCCACAGAATGGTAGCTGGAGGAGCAGTCCAATCTGAACAGCAGAGTGAGCAAATCCACCCAACCATGCCAGTGCCACTATCCCCACGCACACACTCCGATTCATGATAATCAAGTATCTCAGTGGTTTATAGATGGCCACATACCGATCGAATGCCATCCCCACAAGCAAAAATACCACTGCACCCCCTATGAAGTGGAAGAAGAAGATCTGGAGGAGACAGTCATTGAATGAGATGGTTTTACACTGGGAGAGGAGACACAACAGCAATCTGGGAGTATTGACCGATGAGTCACTGACATCTAGGAAAGCCAGGTTGGCCAGCAGGAAGTACATAGGGGTGTGGAGTCTGTGGTCAGAGATCACCGTGATGATGATAGTTAAATTTCCCAACCAAGTGGTCACATATACTAGGAAGAAGGCAATGAAGAAAAAATGCTCTAGCTCAGGACTCTGGGTGAGTCCCAGGAGCACAAATTCAGTCACTGTAGTGGTGAGATTCTGCTGGTCCATTTTGTGGACTTAAAATATATCTGCAATTAAACAGAAATAACAATAATAATTATGTCCTTTTTGTAATTCTCCCCATGTCTCCCTCTAAGGCTATGTCTACTCTACTGCAGTAAGTTGACCTATGTTATGCAACTCCAGGTACGTGAATAATGTAGCTGGAGTCAACGTAGCTTATGTTGACACTCTCCCATCAACTTACCTTAATTTTCTCGTGCGGGGTGGAGTACCAGAGTCAACTGGAAAGCGACCTGCAGTTGATTTGGCAGTAGACCCGCTAAATTGACCTCTGTGCCTTGATCTTTGGAGCGTCTAACCAGGCGGTAGTGTAGACATAGCTTAAGTGACTGATATTACATTATTAAATCCATGTTAGCAAACAAACTTTTTTGGGGAATTTTCTTATTTTTTCTCAATTAAACACCATGTACTCAGCTGAATTCAGGAGAATCCTGATTCAGCAGACCCTCTTCACTCCTTCAGTGGTGATCTTGTCCTGGGAGTGAAAGGGAGTGGTTTGCTCCACAACAGTATGCCTGTTCCTGACAGTGTCCATTCATCCATCTGCAACTTTGATGCTCTAGACCTCCCGATTAGTTTTTTTTTCAATGTTTAGGCTTTGGATTTTCAGTCTCATTTTTTTAACCTCTTTTAAAAAAAAAACTTTGTCCCACTTTTCCACCCTAAAATTGTGGAAAGGAAAGTACAAAAAGTGGGAGAAAGTTTGCCTTTCTCTCAGAATTTACCATGCAAAGAGTAAGAAGTGAAAATTTTGTATCCAAGTGAAATGAAAAGCTTCATTTTCTTTTGAAAATTTCTCATGAAAAAGTGAAAAGACATAATTGAAAAAAACAATTTTCCCATTAAATATTTTGATTCCAACCAACCATTTTATTTTATAGTGATATTCTTTTCAAAAGAAAATGTTGCTTTAAATGAAAGGAACAACTTAATTTTGATTGACATTTTCAGATGAAAAATTGAAACATTGTGTTAAAAAAGCCCCCCAAAACAGATTTTCCCATCTGCAGTTTATTGATATATTTTGCAAAAGGATGTCAATCGGCTCTAAAAACCTTGACCATAAAGTATGGTTTCAGGTTGGGGTGTGAGTAGTTGGAGAGGATGGCTTTGAAGGTAGAACACTAGATGGTTGGGAGCTGGGTTAAGTTTCTGCTCTGCAACAGACAACTTCTGTGACTACAGATAACTGACACCTCCTCTCAGTCTGGGATTTTCAAGGCAGAAGAAGGTTAAGTGTTCACCTCCGCTGATCATTGTTGGGAGCTGGATGCTTAAACTCCTCAGGTCCTTTGACAATTCCTGCCTCTGCTCCTCTTCTTGGGATCTTGGGATTTAATTGGGATTAACAATAGTTTCCCTACATTGCAGGAGTCTGGGGAGGTTAATCTATTAAGGATGGTCAGGCACATGGGCACTGTGATGATTGGGGCCATGGCAAGTAATTAGGTGGAGAACTTGGGTGAAAAGGAATGAAGGTAGGGGCATTGTCCATTACTCCCTCATCTAGACTTCAGAGACTCCAGAGGCTGCTGCATCTCTTAGGCTGCTGTGGAAGTTTCAATAGAAACACATCAGTGTCTACTGGCTGAGATAAAAGACCAGAGCCGTTAGTGAAAAGCCTGTAGCAGATGTACTCTGTATGTGCTCTAGCCAGTAGAGAGGTGCCTCATTAGTTCAGCGTGGGCTACACCTTGATCTGTTGTGAAGTAAGTTACCTTTAAGCATTTTAGGATCTTAGTGTAAATGAGAGCTGCCCTCAACTTTCAGGGAGTTAGGTGCCCAACTACATTGGAACAACTTACCAAGGTTGTGGTGGATTCTCCATCACTGACAGTTTTTAAATCAAGATAGATTCTTTAGAAAAAGAAGAGCCTGCTTTAGAAATTATTCTGGGGGGAATTATCTGGCCACTTCTGGTTTTAGAATGTATGACTCCATGTAAAATTCTGAAATGGGCCTTCTGAGAAAATTCCAGTCTAATGTTATTCAAAAGCTTAAAAGCATAAAAGATTCTAATTGAAAGAAATCCATGGTGGGAATTTCACTCTGGTTTTATCTGCAGATCTGGAAACTTCTCTGGTCCACTTCCTATCTCCACCCTGCCCCAGAGAAAAATGCATTTCAGGTCTTAGCAACCTAGAACCCTTGCCATGGGAGAAGATGAGTGACACTGAACTAGTCACGTGAAGGTTTCAGACAGTGATGACAGTAGTGGGTCTGTGGGCTGTTATCTTACTAACTGACTTAAGCTCTTCTGAAATCCCCAGCAAATACCTATAAACCTCTTTAGAATAGAAAAAAAGATCTATCATTAAAAAATGTTATCTCTGCAAGTACATCTCGCCTTCCTTGTCAGCACTGGTCTCTATGCATCTCCTCCTACAATAATGATGCATATCCTGGTGTTACCTCCTACAAGCTGCTATATCTGTCATCCCAGAGTCAGCCGCCTGCAAACGATTGCTTCTAATCTTTGGTCTCCCAACAGGCAGGGGAAGGGGATCTGGAGCCATAGAGTAACAGCAGCAGAAAATATCCACTTATATTATATTTTCCCCCTGTGCTAAGGCTGGAGCTAGGATCAAAGAATCTGGGACAGAATGGAGGAATCGTGATGCCTAGCACCCTGTTTTAACCACAATACGAACTGCACTTCCAGAGGCAAGAACTGAACAACCCCAAAATAATTTCTGGTCCCCTTCTCTAACCACTAGATCCCACTCCACTTCTAGAACTTTAGGCAGAACCTAGGCCGCTACTCTAAACACTAACCTGAAACCATTTCTGCTTTATCCCCTACAGAATACATTCATTAACTTGATACGTATGAGATACAGTAAGCCTCGTGGGGTTTCAAAATTTATTTTTAATCTGAACTGAGATGAAGGCAAGGCCTTGCAAAATAAATAAATAAATAAATATAAGAGCCCTACCATAGAATAGGAATTATCCCACCCTCCCACATTGCACTATCCTCTCCACTTGCAGAAATCAGAATTAACTACAGGAGTACATGAGCTTCTGACAGTAACCCCAAAGAATGCTCACATTCAGGCTTTAATACATTATTTGTCGAGTTCTGATTTCATAGCCACTAGTTCCCACTCATTCCTGGAAATGGCACGGAACCCAGAAGTCCTGACTAATTTTCTCAGGGTTTAGCTTCTTCTTCAGCTTTCTCTTCCAGTGCCATGAACCCAAGCCAGGAGTCCTAAGACTTCCTTTGCTTCACAGGCCAGTCAAATGGCAACTTCTTTTCTACGTATGTCAAATACCCTCCTTGTACCACCCTCAATATAGTTGGCACAGTACGGTATTTCCAAAGCCTGTGGAGTTTCCATGCCTCAAAGAAACAAATAAAGAATGGAAACGCTCCATGAATTTTTTAATGACTCCCCTTCAGAAGGAATCCCCTGATCTCCAAAGCACAAACTCTTTTGCTCCTGCCCAGTAAAGCTAAAGGGGATTTCAGAGATTGTTTGATTCTACCTCCAGCATTAGCACAGAGCTGAGATAAAACTTTAGACTGAATGTTCTAAGAAGGCTCATTTCTGATTTTAACGTGGTGTCATGGACTATAAGACCAGAAGGGGCCTGAGAACTTCCCCCAGAACAATTCTTTTAGAGAAAAAAAAACCAACAACCGCCTATCTTGATTTAAAAATGGCCAGGGATAGAAAATCCACCATGATCTTGGGAATTGTTCCAATGGGAGTTGGGCAGCTAACTCCCTGAGAGCTGAGAGCACCTTAAACACTCCCCATTTACAATAAGATCCTAAAATGTTGCCACTTCACACAGATGAAGGTGTAGCCCAGGCTAACATAATGAAACTCTTTCTTCCTCTCTATTGGCCAGAGGACATGGAGAGCATGTCTGCTACAGCCTTTGAGCTGATGGTTCGGGTTTTTTATGTCAGCCAGTAAATATTCATGTGTATTTTGAGAGGTTCTGAGTTCAACCCTTGTAGATGTCCCTCTCAAAATTCCATAGCAGCTGTGGCAAATTGCTGGCACTATTATGATGGGTTTTGCTCTCTCTCTTCTTTGGGGGGGTGGGTTCAGGGCATCATTTTTTGCCCCTGAATTGGAATATTAATTGCCCCATTAGTATCCTAGAGGAGGGGAGTGGAGAGGGAGGGACCTGGGCCCACCCTCTACTCCAGGTCCCAGCCCAGGGGCTCTGAGGATAGTGGTGAACCACTTGAACTGACGGTTCCTTCCTCTGGGCGACTTCCCTCTCCTGCCCTTCAGCTTGTGCGGGGCTTCCTGCCCTCCCTCTACACAAGCCAGGTGCCCCTTACCTAGGGTCTTGGACTTCTTTTGTCTGCTTCCCTTCAAACTGTTCTCTGCTCCAGCACCAATCCTTTCTGCTCCAACTCCTCCCCTGTCTGATTGAAGCAGGGGTTTTTATCAGGTGACTGATTGCAGGTGCTCGAATTCACTTCAGGTGCTCTAATTGGCTTCAAGTGCTCTAATTAATCTATAGCAAACTTTCTTCCCTCTACAGGGAATAAGGCTCCCTTCTAACCCTCTCCTGCTGCCCTCTGGCCATGCTGTGTCACACAGCCTAAGAGCTGCACAGTCCTTGGGAGTCTCTGAAGTTTATAGGATGCAGTGGTGGTCAGTACCTTCATTGCCTTCTGCTCAAGTTCTCCACCTCCTTCCTTGCGTGGCCCCAGCCCCCATAATACCCAAGTGTTTGACAATCCTTAACAGCTTAACATCCCCACAATGTAGGGAAACAGTATTGTTAATCTTATTTAAGAGAAGCAGAACTGAAGTAGGGATTTTCAAAAAACCCAAGGAAGTTAAGCATCCAACTCCCAGGAAAGAACAGCGAAGGGGGCACCTAACCTTCTTCGGCCTTGAAAATCCCAGACTGAGAGGAGGTATGAGTTATATGTAGTCCCAGAGGTTGTCTATGGCACAGTGCAAACTGGGCACAGCTACTGAGAGACTTAATTTATTTTTGAATGATCATTTGTATGAAAAACCAGACCTCAACATATCAGAGAGGGGATGGATACCCCACATGTACTGTGTATCCCATCGAAAGAGATCACATCCAGCACACTCATGAATCATTGTGTCCATAAATCAGTTACAGACCAAGAGCCAAAATCTCCATTAAAATCTGTGGAGCCAGCTGGTGTAAATCAGCATAGCCCCATTTAGAGTAAATGGATCATATCTTCAGCCAGTGTAAATCAATGTACACTGGCTGCATTCTAGCTAGTAGACCATATCCTCAGCTATAAACCTGCACAGATTGATTGAGGTCGATGGATCAGATCCCCAGCTGATACAATTCAGTGTGCTTTCTGAATATTTCCCAACAGCTGAGTATTTGACCCTAAGAATTTTTGGTAAAAAAATATTCCATGAGTATTTCAAACACTGAAAATAAAATCATAAAGATCACAGTCTTCTCAGGAGGATTAAAAAATCAAATACATTGAAAAAATTATGTAACAAAAATAATTCTTAACTGGCATGAGGATGTTATTATAGAATGTTCCATTAAATTAATAGGAATAATCTAATATTTTATGGGTTATCCTTTCTCTCTAATACAAATACACAGTTAATTTGTATTTCCCATATGACCAGTCAGCAGTATGATTTAAAAAGAAAAAATCATTTTTTATTTTCACCAAGAATTTGTGGTATTGGATTGTTTGTTGGTTTTAACACAAAGTTTCCATTTGTATTTCTATTTTTACAGTTTCAATTAAAGTTTATTTTGTCTAATGGAAACAGTTTTTGTTAAAAAGTGGGATTTTTTTAAATTGACAATTGGGAAATAAATTTTTTCATACATACTTTCCAGACCCCCTCTAGTTGTTTGTTCCCATCATATAATAAATGAATCTTAATGACCAGAGATGGGCCTTCAGTGGAACCTCAGATCTGAAGAACCCATTGTGGGGGGGGTTGTAATCTGATTCATACTGAGGCTCCAACCTGTAAAATAAAGTAGAGGAACAGGCTATCTGCCTACCTGAGAAAGAAAATGAATCAATCAGAGCAGCTTCTCTGCCTATGGAGAATCCTTCCCAGTGTTGACACCGTAATTAGGTGAGAGATTAAAATCTTTTTATTTAAAAAGCAAATTTTGCCCACTCTCTGCAATCTTCACTGGTAGTCAGATGATTCTGAACACTGGAGATTCCAGGCATGAACCAGTGGGGCTTCTTTGTGGAAATGTCCATGTGTTAGACGAGCATGAGATGCATCAAGCTGAATATTGATTCCTTTTGAAGTGTGTTTGAAATGCGCTGCTGTATGTATGTCCAGACGTGTATACGTGTGTGTGTGTGTGTGTGTGTGTGTGTGTGTGTGTGTGTGTGTGTGTGTGTGTGTGTGTGTGTGTGAAAGAGAGGTGAGTATATATTTAGAAGGAATGTGGAATAACACAATTTAATATATTTGTTTTCTCTCAAATACAACTCCAAAAGAGTGCTGACACTGATTGCTTTCTCAGGGCCACATCGGATTAATAACATGTCCTAGTGACCAATTCTGAATTAATTGACAAGATACATCTCCCTGGCCCTTGGGCAAAATCCAGAGGATTGCACTCCGGTTTTAGTCAAGGCTTACTCTTTTCAAATTGTTTTGGAATTTTGCCTGTGTGTGTGAAATCTGAATAAAGATGCCAGGTTTCCCTTTCCATGATCTTGAGGCTGCTAGTCAGATCTTACTTATTAATTTCAACTGAGCCAGGATTTCAGCCATAGAATTTCAGTCTAGAAAGAACCATTTGGATTCATTAGACTGACCTCCTGTATGACACAGGCCAGACAATTTCAGATAGCCATGCAGTCTCCTTTGCCCCGTGCATCCCTTAGTGTGTTTACAAAATAAAACCAACTCCATCTATTCCTACTTCTGGAAGAAAAAAAATTCTCTCCTCCTCTACATTTGCTGCTGCGTTTGCATAATTAAACAGTGGGAGACAAGCTTTTAAACTCCCTTTTCTAGCCTGTGGGGATCTCATGGCTAAAAGAGAGAAAGTGGCACTTCCCCTTAAGGGCGTTACCAGCAAAAGCAGTTTGTTATCTCTAAGTCTGTGCTGGAGAAGCAATATTTCCTTGAGAGCCCTGGGGACTGGAGACCTCTATCGGTTAAGCAGGTGCAGAATGGGCAGGAGCACCAACAGACTCTCTGAATGGAAAGCCCTCCAGAACTGAATGTGGAATTCAGTCTTCATGGCCACTCCAGTCTATCGGCTAGGCACAGAATTCTAAAAGCAGAGTCAGTAAATGCTAATTATAGCAGCATTGTCTAGTGGCATACCTGCTAGACATTAGTAACTGGCAAAACAACAACAACAAAAAAACAACCCTGATCAGGTTAGGCATCTAGCTCCCAAGGAAAGTCAATGGGAGTTAGCTGCCTAACTCACTCGTGTATGTCTACACTGCAAGCTACATTTTGGAAGGCATCGACCCGGTCATGTAAGATCAGGCTAAGGCACTAAAAAGAGCTGTGTAGCCAATGCCTTGACATTAGGCTTCAGAGCTCCAGCCCACACCACAATGTCAATACCCCAATTTTTAGCATGCAACCTGCTAGCCTGAGTCTGCGGCCCCAGGCTGGGACTCTTATCCCAGATGCAGTGTAGACATGCCCTTAGGTGCTTCTTGAAATCCCACTGGGATCTAGATCCACCAAAGCATTTAGGCACTTAACTGACCCTTTGGGTGCCTAACTCCAAAATTTTGTTCCCTGCTCAGTTGCTGCCTAACTGATCAGGTCCAAGTCCCTGCTCCAGTAAATAGTTAATTGTTCTTTACAACGTGGAACAACTCTGTCAGGTCAGACAGAGAGAGCCATTGCCCAGGGGTTAATGTATTCAACTAGACTGAGACACTGAGCTGCAGCTCCCATGAGATGCTGCAGGAGGACGTCTGACTCCCAATGTTTCAGTTTTGGAGTGTTTGGTTTATCAGTGCAAAAAAAAAATGGAAAGGTTCCATGAAAAGCAGCCGCCTTTCATATTTCTGTATGAAAAACAGTTTGGATGGGAAAATTGTTGGCCAGACGTATTTGCCGACAGTTATGTAGCTGGTATGCTGTGGCCACGCTTTCTGTACTGATCTGCATTGCCTCTGTTTCTTTTTGATCCTTCTGTCTGTTTGGTGTGTCCTCTTACTGTCTTATGTCTTGCACTTACACTGAAGGGTCTTTGGGGAAGGGACTGTCCCTTTGTTATGTGTTTGCACCTTGACTCCTCGAGTTATGATTGGACCTCTAGACTTAGCAGTGCTGTGCTGACCATGTCCACTCAGGCAGCTCTTTGCCTCTCCTAGTTGGTGTTAAGTCCCATAAATTTTCCCTTCTCTGAGTCATGCTTGACAGTGGGATTCTTTATACCACACCCTTGTGCGTGTCCCTCCTGCTACCCAACAACACGCCAACCCTGGCAGACACCCTGGCTTCATTCTGGATAGTCCCATCTGCTTTTCTGGCTAACTTCAGAGATAATGGGTTTGTTGATCTCGCTGATGAATCTTGGTATTGGTTACAAATGTGTTCTGTGTAACACCCAGTATTTTTCAAAGACATGTAGACAGCTGTCTGTGTCTTGGTGGAATCCCAAATGATATTAAAAAGAACCCAGCCCCCAAGATATTGCCGCTGTACACCAAAGTAAATGATAGAATATCAGGGTTGGCAGGGACCTCAGGGGGTCTTCTAGTCCAACCCCCTGCTCAAAGCAAGACCAATCCCCACACAGATTTTTGCCCGAGATCCTTAAATGCCCCCCCCATTATCAAATAATTACTAATAGCAAATTAATAAGCATTACCTAGAAGCTAGGTCAGTGGTGGGCAAGCTGCAGCCCACATGTGTGTGTGTGAGTAATCTGATTGCAGGCTGTGAGGCATTTTGATGATGTTGACCTTCTGCAGTGGCCAGGGTTCACCATTCCTGGCCTATGATTATGAGAATGGCATATCATAGAATATCAGGGTTGGAAGGGACCTCAGGAGGTCGTCTAGTCCAACTCCCTGCTCAAAGCAAGACCAATCTCCAACTTCCCCCCCAATCCATAAATGGTCCCCTCAAAGACTGAACTCACAATGCTGGGTTTAGCAGGCCAATGCTGAAACAACTGAGCTATCCCTCCTCCCCACCCCATAGATTTGATTTGAATCTATAAAGAATTAAACTATATTATTAGTAGTAGTTATTGTCCCATCACCGTGACATCTGTTCAACCATTCCTGGCTATGATGATGGGCACAGCATATGAATCTATATAGACTCAAACTATATTATTGTTAAGAGCAGCAAAGAGGCCTGTGGCACCTTATAGACTAACAGACGTATTGGAGCATGAGCTTTCGTGGGTGAATACCCACTTCGTCGGATGCGGATTATTATTATTAGTTATTGTCCCATCTCCATGACATCTGTTCAACAGGCGTTCAAGTTCTCTATAGATGTAATCAAACCTTCCGCTCTGTGCTTCACAGGCCAGCAAGAAAGGAAATGTAGACACACTAATCTGCACAAACTGTTGAGATGGTGCCAAATTATTATGAATTGCTGTGATTGATATGAATGAATGTGGGAAGCTTGGGCTTGGTACATCTGACTTTGCTAGAGGATTCTGGGAGCAGGATTCTCTTAGCATTAGATAAAGGATGTGAAAAATTACTGGAGGTGCTGAAACTGCATTTGAATGGTTAATAATGGCTTGATTTGCGTGCATGTTTCAACATCGAACTTTGGAATATCAGCCAGGGGTCCAGTTCACAAAGTAAAGAAGATGTAAAATCATGTGATCACTGGGCTTGGTACAGGGTGACCTGAGTCAAAATGACAACTCTGGATGGCATCATGCTAAGAGCATAAGTCAGGGGTTGGCAACCTTTCAGAAGTGGTGTGCCGAGTCTTCATTTATTCACTTTAATTTAAGGTTTCACGTGCCGGTAATACATTTTAATGTTTTTTAGAAGGTCTCTCTCTATAAGTCTATATATTATTTACTAAACTATTGTTGGATTGTAAAATAAACAAGGTTTGCAAAATGTTTAAGAAGCTTCATTTAAAATTAAATTAAAATGTTGATCTTATGCAACCAGCCTGCTCAGCCCGCTGCTGGTCTGAGATTCTGTTCACCTAGGCTGGCAGTGGGCTGAGTCGGGCTGGCGGCCGGGACCCCAGACCACCAGTGGGCTGAGCAGCTCAGCCCATTGCTGCTCAGTGTTTCCATCTGCCGGCTGCTGCCAGCTGGGATCCTGGCTGCCGGACCTGCTCAGCCCACTGCCGGTCTGGGGTCCCGGTCCTGCCCACATACAGTGGGTACCTACCTTCTCCCTGGTTGTGACCTATTGTCTTCCTCGCTCTGCACTGAGCTGAGGGCAGGAGTGCACAGAGCACAGGGCTAGGGGTGAAGGGTCTGGCCAGGAGCTAGAATGAAGGAGGGGGCTCAGGATTGGAGCACTTACCAGGGCAGCTCCCATTTGGTGTGAGGTGTGCAGGTGGGAATATGTGCGGGGTTTGCAGGAGCTTCCGTTTGGTGCTCAGGTTGGGGGTGGGGATGTGGAGAGTTCAAGAGTTAGGATGTGGGGGGTGCATGGGGGTGGGGGAACTGGGTATGTGGGGGGTGCAAGAGTCAGGACAGAGGGCTGGGGGCATGTGAGGGGGGTGCAGATGTCAGGGCGGGGGGGCTGGGTATGTGTGGGCGTGCCAGAGTCAGGGCTGGGGTCATGGGGGGAGTGAAGGAGTCAAGCAGAGGGCTGGTTGTGTATGAGGGGGATACAGGGCTCAGGGCTGGGGTTGTGGGGTGTGTGTGGGATCAGGGCTCAGGGCAGGGGCCTGGGGGGTGTGCAGGGCTGTGGGGCAGAGGGCAGAGGGCTGGGTGTGTGTGAGGGGGGGGTCAGGGCAGAGGGCTGGAGTATGTGTGTGGGGGGGTCAGGGCAGGGGGATGGAGGGGATATGACCCTATTCCACCCACCCCAAAGCTCTGCCCCCACTTCTTCTCTGCCTCTGTTGGGAGCAGCGACCATGCTGACTCTGCTCCTTCCCAACCGACTCCCTCGCAGGGGCCATCAGCTGATCGGCCAGCAGGGAGGGAGTGACAGAGAGGCGGAGGAGGGGCAGGAACCCAGCACACTACGGGAAGAGGCAGGGGAGCCAGCAGGACCAAGCTTCTGCCCCCTGCCCCTTGCCCCCTGCTCCCACAGGAGGGGCGGGGGGGAGCGGAGGGCGGAGAAGAGCTGGCCAGGCCAGGCTGGGCAGGATTTTTAATGGCACGCTGCTGCCTGCTGGCTCCGGCAGGCAGCAGCATGCCATTAAAAATCAGCTTGCGTGCCGTCTTTGGCACGCGTGCCATAGGTTGCCGACCCCTGTGTAAGTGAATGCTTGATGAGAGGGTAAACATTGATTGAGCTTTGGTCTGTGTTTGTTCTACAACCTCCACTTCCAAAATATGAGAAAAAAACTGTGATGAATGCCCACAGGGCATATTTCTGGAACATTTGACTCCTTTGAAAACAAAAGGTATAAATGGTAAGCAAAGTCAATTAGTTAAGGTAAGTTCCCCAGTTAACATCTGAAGGCGCTGTGAGATAGAGGGCCCGGGGTGAGCTAGACCCCACTTTGAGGGACCATTGTGGGATCCTAGAACCAGAAGGGCTCAGGGTAACCTAGATTCTCCTTCAGGGGACACTTGACAGACCAAGTACCTGAGAGGGAAAAGAAGAGACGAGAAAAGGTCTCCATCTAGAATTGGTAGATATACCTGCTTTGTTTGATAATCAGGATACTGTGTCAGGCCAACATAGTTACCGAGGGTTTATGCTTGGGGAATTGAGGCTTATAGTGAAAAATGTGTAAGCATATTGCTTTCTGAATTCTCATTGGTGCCAGTAACATCCACCTAGCTGTGGGTCATTAAAGATCCATTTCAACACAGGCTTGGGACACAGAGCCGCTAGTGAGAAACCCTTGCTCCGGCCCCCCATGGTCTCCTGTCCTTCAGTCCAATGCTCCAAATATTGTATTAATAATAACACTACTCAGCTCTTCTATAGCACTTTAATCAGTAGATCTCAAAGTGCTTTATAAAGAAGGTCTGTCATCACATCCATTTTAAAGCTGGGAAAACTGAGGGACAGAGAGAGAAAGTGGTTTGCCCATCGTTATACAGCAGGCCAGTGGCAGAGTTGAGAACAGGACTGAGATCTCTTGAATGCTAGACCAGTGCTCTAGTTACTAAGCCAAATTCCCTTCCGAAGCAACAATGGCATTATGAGGAAGTCTGGGATAAGAAGTGAGTCTTGTGGTGTGCCCTCGAGTTGATTAAACCTAGATACTAATGGACCAGGAGCACGAGGCTGCGGTAGGTTGACTGGCTCTGTAAGTCACTGGTGCACCTCCAAAGTTTCTACTTCTGCCTCTGGATTGACTCTAGCCCTAGTGTCAGAGCCAAAATGGAATGGGATGAGGTGGACGAGGCTTTCTTCCGGCAACTAGAAGAAGTTACTAGATCACAGGCTGTGCTTCTCATGGGAGACTTTAATCACCCTGATATCTTCTGGGAGAGCAATACAGCGGTGCACAGACAATCCAGGAAGTTTTTGAAAAGTGTAGGGGACAATTTCCTGGTGCAAGTGCTGGAGGAACCAACTAGGGGCAAAGCTCTTCTAGACCTGCTGCTCACAAACCGTGAAGAATTAGTAAGGGAAGCAAAAGTGGATGGGAACCTGGGAGGCAGTGACCATGAGATGGTCGAGTTCAGGATCCTGACGCAAGGAAGAAAGGAGAGCAGCAGAATATGGACCCTGGACTTCAGAAAAGTAGGCTTTTACTCCCTCAGGGAACTGATGGGCAGAATCCCCTGGGAAAATAACATGAGAGGGAAAGGAATCCAGGAGAGCTGTCTGTATTTTAAAGAATCCTTATTGAGCTTGCAGGAAAAAAACATCCCGATGCGTAGAAAGAATAGTAAATATGGCAGGTGACCAGCTTGGCTTAAAAGTGAAATCCTTGCTGATCTTAAACACAAAAAAGAAGCTTACAAGAAGTGGAAGATTGTACAAATGACCAGGGAGGAGTATAAATATATTGCTCAGGCATGCAGGAGTGAAATCAGGAAGGCCAAATCCCACTTGGAGTTGGAGCTAGCAAGAGATGTTAAGAGTAACAAGAAGGGTTTCTTCAGGTATGTTAGCAACCAGAAGAAAGTCAAGGAAAGTGTGTGCCCTTTACTGAATGAGGGACACAACCTAGAGTCAGAGGATGTGGAAAAAGCCAATGTACTCAATGACTTTTTTGCCTCTGTCGTCACAAACAAGGTCAGCTCCCAGACTGCTGCACTGGGCAGTACAGTATGGGGAGAAGGTGACCAGCCCTCTGTGGAGAAAGAAGTGGTTCGGGACTATTTAGAAAAACTGGACGAGCACAAGTCCATCGGGCCGGATACGCTGCATCTGAGGGTGCTGAAGGAGTTGGCAGATGTGATTGCAGAGCCATTGGCCATTATCTTTGAAAACTCATGGCGATCAGGGGAGGTCCTGGATGACTGGAAAAAGGCTAATGTAGTGCCCATCTTTAAAAAAGGGAAGAAGGAGGATCCAGAGAACTACAGGACAGTCAGCCTCACCTCAGTCCCTGGAAAAATCATGGAGCAGGTTCTCAAGGAATGAATTCTGAAGCACTTAGAGGAGAGGAAAGTGATAAGGAACAGTCAGCATGGATTCACCAAGGGCACGTCATGTCTGACTAACCTAATTGCCTTCTATGAGGAGATAACTGGGTCTGTGGATGAGGGGAAAGCAGTGGACATGTTATTCCTTGACTTTAGCAAAGCTTTTGATACGGTCTCCCACAGTATTCTTACCAGCAAGTTAAAGAAGTATGGGCTGGATGAATGGACGATAAGGTGGATAGAAAGCTGGCTAGATCGTCGGGCTCAGCAGGTAGCTATCAACGGCTCCATGTCTAGTTGGCAGCCGGTTTCAAGTGGAGTGCCCCAAGGGTCTGTACTGGGGCTGGTTTTCTTCAATATCTTCATTAATGATCTGGAGGATGATGTGGACTGCACTCTCAGCAAGTTTACAGATGACACTAAACATGGAGGAGTGGTAGAGACACTGGAGGGTAGGGATAGGATACAGAGGGACCTAGACAAATTAGAAGATTGGTCCAAAAGAAATCTGATGAGGTTCAACAAGGACAAGTGCAGAGTCCTGCATTTAGGACGGAAGAATCCCATTCACTCTTACAGACTAGGGACCGAATGGCTAGAAGGCAGTTCTGCAGAAAAGGACCTAGGGGTTACAGTGGGTGAGAAGCTGGATATGTGTCAACAGTGTGCCCTTGTTGCCAAGAAGGCTAACAGCATTTTAGGCTGTATAAGTAGGAGCATTGCCAGCAGATCGATGGACGTGATCATTCCTCTCTATTCAACATTGGTGAGGCCTCATCTGGAGGACTGTGTCCAGTTTTGGGCCCCACACTACAAGAAGTGTGTGGAGAAATTGGAAAGAGTCCAGTGGAGGGCAACAAAAATGATCAGGAGGCTGGAGCACATGACCTATGAGGAGAGGCTGAGAACTGGGATTGTTTAGTCTGCAGAAGAGAAGAATGAGGGGTGATTTGATAGCTGCTTTCAACAACCTGAAAGGAGTTTCCAAAGAGGATGGATCTAGACAGTGCTCAGTGGTACACGATGACAGAAAAAGGAGTAATGGTCTGAAGTTGCAGTTGGGAAGGTTTAGGTTGGATATTAGGAAAAACTTTTTCACTAGGAGAGTGGTGAAGCACTGGAATGGGTTACCTAGGAAGGTGGTGGAATCTCCTTCCTTAGAGGTTTTTATGTCAGGCTTGATGAAGCCCTGGCTGGGATGATTTAGTTGGGGATTGGTCCTGCTTTGAGCAGGGGGTTGGACTAGATGACCTCCTGAGGTCCCTTCCAACCCTGATATTCTATGATTCTATGAATTTAGTGGGGGCGGGGGAGGGGGCATTCTGTCTGGTACCTGGGGTGTTAGTTACATTTATGAGAGCTGTGCAGAAATCCAAGGGTTTTTTTACATGGGAAATTCTGCATTTTGCAAATGTTTCCATTCCAAAATGAAATAGAAAATAAAATTTGACATTTTCCAAGCAACAAAATTGTGAAAAATTATTAATTTTTGGTCAATCAAAATGTTTCATTTGGATGAAACTGAAATATTTCATTCAGATTTCAACTATATCCTATCAAGTTGTATCAGATACTAAAACTGAAATGAAAAGTCATTCTGCAAAGGAGAATTGAAACATTCTATTTTTCCCATATCACAATGCTCTGTTTTGATTAAGAAACAAAAACTAGAAATGTCATTGAAATTGATGCCTTTCATGTAATATTTCAGTTCAGATGAAACAGCATTTCCAATCAGGTCTAATGTTTGTTTATTTTATTCAATTTCAAATAGGGGAACAAACATAAATAAGATCTAAAGTCAAGTTTTTTAAAAGTTGTAGATACCTAAAAAGCTAATGAAATCAAGAGGAGTGAGGAAACTAGATGTTCTAGAAAATCCCACTCACCTTTTCCCCAGCTTCCTATCTCATAGATCCTCTTTGCAGCATGCCCTAAAATTCAGCGGGGCTGCTTTGAAGACTTCGCTACTAAATAGATCTTTTGTGGATGTTAAGACCAGAAGGGACCACTGTGACCACCCAGCCTGACCTCTGGCATAACACAGGCCAGATCATTGCATCCATGATAACATGAGGCTGAGCTACTATTATTATTTATTGTAGTGTGAAGTAGCCCAAGTCATGGAACAGGACCCCGCTGTGCGAGGTGTAGAAAATATCTTTTAGAAAGATGTCAGATCTTGATGTAAAGACTCCAAAAAAAGGAAGAATTTACTACACCCCTTGGTGAATTGCTCTAATATTTAATTACACACACTGTTTAAACTTGTGCCTTATTTCTACCCTGAATGTATCTAGCTTCAACTTATAGCCATTGGATCTTATTATTCCTTTGTCTGCTGAAGAGCCCTCTACTATCAGAAACTATCTTCCCAGCAGCCCAAGAACATGTCACCTCTTACCCTTCTCTAGGATAAGCTAAACAGGTTATGTTTCCTGGCTCTTCTCTGACCCCTCTTCATGTTTCACTGTCCTTTTTGAGGTATGAAGGCCACAAATGTATACAATATCCCAGTAAAATCTTTCCAATGACCTTTTTACATTGAACCCAGTAGCTTCATCATCATCAAAAGAAGAAAAGGAGAAGAAGGAAGATGATGAAATGGTAGCAGAGGGGAAAGAAGTATCATGTGTCCCTTGGATTGACATAACTCAGCTATGAGTGATTCCTGGCTGAAAATTGAAAATAAGCCAAATGCAAGCTTCAGGTCTAAGACTAGTTCCAGCACAAGGGACTGTGCCTGCTAGTCAAAAGGAGTGCCACGAATTCTGCCCTGCTTTTCACCCCATGCCATGCCAAAGAAGTTTCACTTTAAATGGAGTGAGAACCATCCTTTTCTACTCCTAGCTCTTCCTTAGTTCCATTTGTTTAGAAGGCAAGCCAGCTCAGATTCTGGGGCCTACCTCTGAGAAAGGGACCATTGCCCCAGTTGGCTAAGGTCTTCTTTGTGGCTCAAACTGGAGTTTTTCAGCTGTCTTCCCCCTGCCCAGGAAGACTCATCGGTGGAAGCCACAGTCCTCTGAGGACTAAGGTATTAGACCAGAGTGGCCCTTTTGGCAGGTGTCAAGCTCTAGGCAGAGCCCTGGCAGGGAGCATTCCTTGTGGTGCAGATAAACAAGGGCCATTATTCTTAGAGCTGGGTGGGAACTGGAATTTCCATCCCTTGGGAGAGGTATTTCCAAAAAATTCCATTGCAAAAGAACCAAAATAGATTTTCGTTAAAGTTTCAAACCACACTGTCCAAGGCTCCCTAGCTCCGAAGCAGCCCATCTCCAGGATACCAAGATGCTGGGAAACTTAGAAGTCCAGAAAGGACTTGGGAGCCTGGGCTCCTCTGAAGCCCACCAGGCTCCTGCCAAGGAGGCTGGAAGCCTAGGGAGGAGTGAGGGGACAAGCTGGCAGGAACCCAGGCTGGCCATCCAGACTTCCTGTTTTCCAGTGAAAACTACTGTGGAATCAACATGTTTCTGTGGAAGGTTTCGATTGCTGTCAAATCAGCGCTTTACAATTGAACACTCTTCTCTCAGAAAATCTGCAACCAGCTCTCATCCTTCTATCTTGGCTCTTCAGGGTGGGTGAGAAACAGAAGGGGGTGGGAGGTGTGAGACTCTCATTTTTGTCCTCTCAAAGTTGGGGGCCATTCCCCCTGCTTTGCCCTGAGGCCCACCCCCACTTGGCCTCCTTCCGCGGAGGCCCCATGCATGTGTGCTCTACAGGAGATCAGACTAGATGATCAGAATGGTCCCTTCTGGTCTTGGAATCTATGTATTATCTCTGGGAATGTGATATCTCTCTGAAAAGTATCCTCATGTTCAGCCAGGGCCGCCCAGAGAATTCCGGGGGCCCGGGGTCTTCGGCGGCGGGGGGCCCCGCTCAGGGGCGGCTCTAGACCCCAGCGCGCCGAAGACCTGGGGGGCGGCATTTGGCTCCGGTTGAGCTCCCGCAGGCATGCCTGCGGCAGGTCGACCGGAGCCCGGGACGAGTGACTGCGGCGGGTGCCGTGGTCCCGCGGCTCCGCTTGACCTGCCGCAGTCATGCCTGCGGGAGGTCCAGCCGAGCCGCGGGACGAGCGCCCCCTCCGCAGTCATGCCTGCGGCAGGTCCACTCGTCCCGGGCTCCGCTTGACCTGCCGCAGTCATGCCTGCGGGAGCTCAACCGGAACCGCAGGGGCCCCAGAAAACACTCGTGGGGGCCCCTCCAGGACGCGGGGCCTGGGGCAAATTGCCCCTCTTGCCCCCCCCTCTGGGCGGCCCTGTGTTCAGCAGAACTTGCTGGGTTATATTGAGGAATCACTAGCTGAGATTCTACAGATGGGATACCCTAAAGGTCCCCACTGGCCTTAAAATGTTTGATTCTGTGAAAAATTCACTCAATTCAATAGTCCAGATTCCCCTGTAACTTAAACCAATGTAAAACAAAAGTCATTCAGATGAGGTAAAGATTCAAGCCCATGTGAAACTCATCTAAGTTAGAAATGTATATCATGGGATTGCTTCAGATAAAAGAAAGACACATACATACAAATTAGATAATCAGAATCAGTAAGTAATAACCTTTCCAATGATATCTCACAAGACCCATATTGCATAAAACATGTCTTAGTTATGCCAAATTCATATTATAACAATATCTCCATGAAGAATACGGGGTGTAGTGTCAAACAGCCCATATGGCCCTGCATCAGGGGACAGCAGGAGGGTGCGGTTGGTGGTCAGGAGAGCAATGGGTACCTAACCAGTTACAAGGAGAACAGGGGAATGACAATATTTTTTGGTAAAAAAAAAAGGCCCAAAAATTAGGAGGAAGACCAAAAATACCAGGGAGACTCAGTAAGATTTGATTCTTTAATTCATTTTTGCGTCAAATTTTAGTGGTAAGTATTTTTATGTGTATAGTGTATTTCTGTCTGGGACGAGGGAGGCCCGTGTGACAATATCTAGGCTGAGATTTGCAAAGTTGCCTAGTGCTTTTCGGTGGTCATTTCCTATTCATATTAATTCATTCCTTTCTTTTTATTTGGGTGAGGGAGGAAAATCAGATCTTATGAGCTATGAAAATTTTGGTCATACATCTTATGTTTGCATTTCATATATCTGTATTGATATCTATATCATTATTGATATAAATATAGATATTTTAATGTTGCCTTGACCCTGCAAAGATGTATGAACAGGAAGGAAATTTCACATGGCAGGACACTGAGACTCCCATCCCTCCACAGACTTTCATTTTTTGTTTACCCAGTTACAGATCTGCAGAGAATCAAAGTTCTCTACTCACTGTGGCAGCAACATTTTTCACCTACTATTCGGAGGCATAAATGAAAATGAGGATCCTAAAAAAATGGAGAATGAATGTCATTGGCTTCAGTGGGAGTGGAAGAGACCCAGAACCACTCAAAAGATGGTAAGCGCCTTGCAGAATTTGGACATTAATGTTCATGTATGGATGAATGAACCAGAGTGATTTACTGAAATGTGAGTTTGGAAAAAAGCCCAATTTTCATCAAGAATGTTTCTTACAGTATGAAGTTTTGTATAAAAGAAAGGTGTATTAAATGTATGAAAGAAGAATGCTCAAAAGGTAGCAGAGTAACAGGAAGAGAAAGAGAGAGAGAGAAAGAAAGAAAGAAGTATGAAGTAAGGTTAAAAAGGGGTAACTCTGTTCTCAAGGACTTGGACTCAAATAAGAAACTATACCAGTTCATCTCTATTTTATTATATGCTAAAATTTATACTTTCACATTCTATGCCTGTTTCGTTTCTCTAAGCTACTAGTTTAAGAATAGTGTTTCTCTAAGCTACTAGTTTAAGAATAGATTTTCTTAGGGACTCATTGACCTCCTTGTTTCTCAGGCTGTAGATGACAGGGTTGATCATGGGAGTCAGGACTGTGTAGAAGACAGAGAATATTTTGTGTAGGACCTTGGGCACGTTGGCTGTTGGAATTACATAGACAGTTAATACGGTCACATACAAAACTGCAAGCACAATGAGGTGAGAGGAGCAGGTGGAAAAGGCCTTTTGCCTCCCGATGCTGGAAGGGATTCTCAGGATGGTGCTTATGATACAAATGTAGGATGTCAGAGTCAGAAGAAAGGGCACAAATGTCCCTATTACAGAGATAATAAATGTCAACAGTTCCAGAGTCTGGGTGTCGACACAGGACAGCTTTATCACGGGTGAAAAATCGCAAAAGAAGTGGTCAATTTCTTTGGAATCACAGAACGTTAATTGGAAAAAGAAAATATTTACTATGGTGCAGAGCAGAAAGCTACTTATCCAGGACCCTGCCACAAGCTGCCAACAAACCCTGCCATTCATCAGAGCAGCATACCGGAGTGGATTGCATATCGCTAAATACCGATCATAAGACATTGCCGTGAGCAGCAGATTTTCTGTATTTGACAGGATACCAAAGGAATATAATTGCACAATGCAGCCCTTAACAGAAATGGTTCTGTCCCCAGTCAGGAGACTGGCCAGCAGCCTGGGCAGGATGGCAGAAGTGTAGCAGATCTCCAGGCAGGACAAGTTCCCCAGTAAAAAGTACATGGGGATGTGAAGGTGCTGATTAGTCACAACTAGCACAACGAAGAGGATGTTTCCGGTGACAGTCACAATGTAGATCACTAGAAACAGCAGAAAGAGAAGGGGCTGCAGTTCAGGGTCATTCCCGAATCCTAAGAGGATGAATTCCACGATGGGCGTTTGGTTTCTTACTTCTGCTTTCTCCATAATATGTATCTAGAATCAGAAAACTATTAAATATTGATGGAGTACACACAGTCAGGTTGTGCTGTTGGTTATACTGGCAGAAACCTGGAGTAGGTAACCTCATACCACTGCATCTCTCCACTGGAAAAATGAAGTTGACAAAAAAACCAGAGGAAGACTCCTATCCTTAAGAGGTTGAGCTTCCAAAATAGGTGAAACAAGAGCATGGAACCCTATTGAATTACAGGAATCTCCCATCTAACTCCCTTAAGCTCTCTTCAACTTTAAATACTTTTAGGCTGGGATTTTGAAATATCTTTATCATATCAATGTCACATCAACAAATCTAGAAGACATAACAAAAATCAATAGACTAGAAATGAAAGATATTTAGATTTCTACCACTAGTATGTCTCCCCTGCAGCTGAGAGGTATAATTCCCAGCTTGGTAGACGTACATGCATTAGCTTTGATCAAGCTAGCAAGATAAAATAAGCAGTGAGAACACAGCAGCACATGCAGCCGTTTGGGATGGCCACCTGTGTACATACCTAGGATCTCAGATGGGATTAGGCTCTGGTACCTAGACTGTACTGCGGAGGCTACACTGATATTTTTAGCACAATAACTCAATCAAAGATTGTGTGTGGTGGGTTTACCAGAACAAGAAATTACACTGTCTAGATGCAGTATAGATATTCCCCATAAGACAGATACTGAAACACTAATGAGGCTGTGGTTTGTATGAAGGTCTATCCTGCTATCCTCTATCCTAGCAGATTCAAATTAAAATTTGCACTATTAGATAAAATGCAGCTGAGAAACAGACAATGACACAAACAAACCCTAAACACAGACCACCAATGTTTCTGGTTTCCTGCTCTCAGTTGCACCACGGTAAATTGCATCAGCTTCATGTGGATTTATGCAAGTGCAACTGAGATCAGAATCCAACACCATATAAAGAAATGAAAGTTAGATAAAAATGAAAACTCATTAAGAGAGAAATAAGAGAGTCATTTTTAGCCAGAAGGGAGAATGTACCTGGAGAAAAATGAAAAACTGGATGAAAAAGGAAGATATATATAGACAGAATGAGACCAAAATACACAGTGAGAGAGAAACAGAGAGAGACAGAGAGAGAGAAATTGTTTCTTTCTCCAAATTTTATGAACAATAGAACACAGATATGTTTAAAGAGAAGTAGTAGATCCTTCCTGTTAAGTTAAAGAAAAGGTATCAGAGCCAATAGGCCTGAAATCTTTTCTTTGCTTTTCCCCTACATACTTCTTGATATATTCTGCCATCTGATCTCTTCACCCACTGACTTATGATGCACCCACATGAACTATGTCTACACCAGGAGTGGCAATGGTACATTAACACTAGTGCAACATAAATGTATGACAAAAAAATGGAAATCCAGAAAAACAAACACAGAGAGAAGACAGACAATTTTTACGAGCACTAAAACTCAAATGGTAAAAAAAAAATGTACACACAAGGAGTCAATAAACTAGATACATTCATGGAGGATAGGTCCATCAATGGCTATTAGCCAGGATGGGCAGGGACGGGGTCCCTAGCCTCTGTTTGCCAGAAGCTGGGAATGGATGACAGGGAATGGGTGACTTGATGATTACATGTTCTGTTCATTACCTCTGAAGCACCTGGCATTTGGCCTCTGTTGGAAGATGGACCTTTGCTCTGACCTAGTATGGCCGTTCTGATGTTTTTACATTCTAAATCTGAGAGCCATTCATTGCTCTTTCCTGAGCATTTTTTGCTCTAACACTTCTACTTTCATTTACATTCCCCCCTGGATTGAACAAGCAATCATATTCTTTCTGATACACTAGATGCCCGAGCAGGTATTTTTCTTTTCTAAATCAGATTATTTCATTTTAACTGTGCAGCTTTACATTTCACACTGACAGTTTATTGCCAGCTGCCCCCTAACCATCACCCTTCCTTCAGATTTTCTGAGATAAGATTATAGTCTTCGCACTACATTTTCTAATCTCTTCTACTCTTGAAAATCTTCAATTATCTCAGTAATTACTGGATTTTACAGTGCTCCTTGGTGTATTTTGTTGTTATTCCCTTTCATAGAAATTAATGTCTCTCCTGGTTGGTAATTTCTCGTTCTTATGAGGTGATGTAATCTCTCTCGATATTTCTGCTAGTGGGAATTTGAAAGGATTGCATAGAGGAAAGATAAAGTGTTCCCTCTAAGCTGTGTGGCTGTGCAACCACGCAGGAGTGAATCAAGTGCCATGCACTGATTAGCAGAGCCTCCCAGGGTGGCATGTGTTCAGGTACCCTTCCCCTCACTGCTCTGCAGCTGCAGTGCTCCTGCTCTTTGCCTTGGAGCCCATTGCAAGCCGCTCCCAGGACCCTGCTGCTTCCTGTGCAGAGCAGGGAGGGCAGGGGGGATGCTGATGTCAGGATGTCCCTCTCCTCCACTCCCCGCTGCCCATGTACTCCATCTCCACAGAGCAGGAGAGCGGGGTCAGGGGTCAGGAGCAGAGAGCTTCTGGTAGCTGCTTCAGTCTCAGCTTTCTGGTGGGAGTGCCTTAAAAAGACAAAGCACGGTCTCTCATAGGCTTCCCCAGCAGCCAGCACACTCACACTCTGTGACTCTCGCTCACTCACACACACACGCACTGTCTCTGTGTCTCTGACACACACACACACATACATTCTGTCTCTGACACACACAGTCTCTCTTTCTCTCTCTCACACACTGTCTGTGTCTCACACATACACACTGTCTGACACACACACAGTCTGTTTCACACACACATGCACACACTGACACACACACACACAGTCTCTGTGTCTCTCTCACATACACATGGTGTCTCACACACACACACAGTCTCTTTTTCACACACACACACACACACACACACACACACACACACACACACACACACACACACACTGTTTCTTATACACTTACCTCCCAACACTTTTGTATTGTTGTGTTATTGCAGTTTTATGACTGGTCTACACCTTGCATAATTTTATTTCTCTCTTACACTTAAATTTAATTCTTTGAGTAGTTAGTATTAAAATGCTTAACCTGTCCTGGATGGAGTAATTATCCCTATGGTAACTTTTCAAAAATATATATCTACGTTTTTGTTTTAGTTTTTACTGGTGGCACACATCACCTCTATATTGGTGCACATAACAAAATTCACTCTGCACATGGATAGAAAAAATTAAAGGGAACATTGATGTGAGGGAATATTCTGTGCATGTGGGATGGGAAAGGTGGAGGTGGATTGTTCTACAGTAAAATGCGAATAGAGTCTGCAATAGTTTATTTTGAATGGGCAGGAGAGATAGGGATCCGAGCCCATATCAGATGTGAGGAAAATATCTCTTGCCTTTTCCCTGTAAGGGGCCTAACACAAAACCTCTTGGACTAAATGACTGAGAGTCTTTCCCTTAACTACAAAGAACTTCGGATCACGCTCATGATTATAATACAAGATGCAATATGTTGGAGCATGTGAGCCATAGTGAGATAAAGAATAGTTTGGCTCCTAATTTGTATCTACTAACAGGATGACAAATTATACAGTAGGGGGCTGGTTGGTGATGGGACGTTGACTCGTGGGGAAGTATTGATCTGATGACGTGAACAAACCAGTCCAACAGAGACCATTCTCTCTTTGTATTGGTTACAATATAGTTATTGTAGCTTAATGTTGCTGAAATGTATAGTAAATTGCTTCACTCACTGTGGTTCACTATAAAATATAGTCAAAAGACTAAATAACCAGTAATTATATGGTACAGGGAAAATGGAATTGGCAACAGGGGATGGATCACTTGCTGATTACCTCTTCCATTCATTCCCGCTGAAGCACCTTGCATTGACCACTGTCAAAAGACAGGCTAGTGGGCTAAATGGAGCTTTGGTCTGATGCAGTATGGCCATTCTCATGTTCTAAATCTGAGAGCTATTCACTGCTCTTTCTTAAGCTTGCTTTGCTATAACCCATTTTTGATGGCTTACCCTTGAGGTGCTACATGGAACTGTAGTTCCACTGAGCCCTCTGACCCACCAGTCTGGGCTCCCTCTGACACTGTGCTGCTGTGGCAATTTGCAGACCTACTCCTGGTCCTACACTTCCTCCAGCTTTTACTCAGGTAGGGACACACCCAGCTGCATTTGTATGCAGGCTCTCTGACCAGCCACTGCATGAACCAATAATACAGAAGCCACAAAATCCCCAGCCTAGGACCCCACAGCTGTACCACCCTGGCCTGGTCAAAACACTGACCAGTAGGAATTTGTTACCCGGTTTGCCCCACTCCCTCAATATGAAGAGTAATATGCACACTTATGCTAAATGAGCTGAGATTTTTCCCAAGACATTTCCCTTAAAGGCACACTGGTTTATGTTAAACTATAAACAAATTTAACTACAAAATAGATTTTAAGTGACTATAAGGGATAGGAAACAGATCAAAGCAGATTACCAGCAAATAAAACCCCCCACAAATTAAGAATAACACAGTGGTTAGATTGACTATGAATAAGCAGTTGCTAACCCTGACTGATGATACCAGCGGTCTTTCAGATTCTCAAGGCACAGGCTGCATTTGCTTTGCAGTTAAGATTTCTCAGGTCTCCATACACAGGCTAAAAACCCTCTAGCCTGGTTCAAGCACTTCCCCAACTTCAGTGTTTGTTCCTTAGGCGATTCCAGGAGTCCTCTTGTGTGATGAGTGAAGAACTGTCGATATCACTCCCTGCCTTTTATAACCTTAGCATAGGGCGGGAACCTTTTGTTTCCAAACTTGGTGCCTGGACCAATGCGTGGAAAAGTACAGACATCCCAAGATGGAGTTCAGAGTCATGTGGTCTGGTCACCTGCCCTTGTAGAGTCATAGCAACAATTACTTACAGGCTCTCTGGAGTGCTCTCAGGAAGACTTATCAGGTGGGAGATAAGCTTCTCCTAAGGCCTATTGTTTTCCCTAATGGCTCATTACCCTGAATAGGCCCTTCCCAACCAGGTATGTAGACTGAAAGCATCTTGCCTAGTGGAAAGTACCAAGGAGTAACTACATTTGACATACAGATACATAGTCTATATTCATATCTTCATATACAAAAATGACACATGCATAGAAATAGGATAATCATAATAAGCAAATCACAACTTTTCCAATGACACCTTACATGACCCTTCTTGCACAAAATATACCATAATTATGCTCTAATCATAACATAATAATCTCACTATGAAGGACATAGTGTGCAGTGTCACCCCATCAAACTTTATTTACTTCCCCCCTGGATTGAACATGCAGTTATACTGGTTCTGACATGGTGGATGTCTGAGTAGACATTTCTTTTTTTCTAAACAATATTATTCCATATTTTCTGTGTTGATTTACCTTTCATACTGATGATCTATTGCACCCTAACCCTTTCTTCAGATTTCCTGAGATAAGTTTACAGTTTTTGCACTACATTGTCCACTCGTCTGCTACTGATAGTCTTACATTATATCAGTAACCTGAACTTTGGGTTCCTATCTGAGTGTCAGGGTCCTACAGTGCTTCTTGGTGTATTTTGTTGATATTTCCTTTCACAGAAATTAGGGTCTCTCCTGGTCGGTAATTTCTCCTTCATATGAGATGATGTAATCTCCCTTGTCATTTCTGCTCGTGGGAATTTGAAATTATTGCACAGAGGAAAGGTTTATATATATATTTATTTTTAGAAAGGAAAAACAACGGTACAAGGAAGTCTTATTACTATATTCAAAAGGGAAGCTATGAAAAACAACTGATTCCAAAGGGAAAATAACAGAAAGCGGAACTATTGACCCAAAAGACAAAGCAATAAAAAAAAAAGAGAATGTCATTTCAAAGAAAATTAATGCAGAAGACCTTCTGATCTCATTTGGAAATCTCTGTTCACCTGATGTATTTGATGAGTAGGTCTGCTAGAATAATAGCAAAAAAGGAACCAATGTCAATTCTATTTCATAGTAATAAGAAAATTAAATGCTGCCAAATTAAAAAATTCCTGGCTAAAGCTCCCGGGTCAGTCTGATCTCTGGACCTAGAACTCCAAATGAAGGTCTAGTAGACCCTAAAGCTGCCACATGAAAAAAAAGTTCAAATCTCCTTGTTGACATGGCTGTGATTGTTTTAGAAATTTAAGGGAGTTAGGCACCCAACTACATTTGCATATCAAAGGGAGTTGGGCAGCTAACCTTTCTATGCTCCTTTGAAAATCTCTACTTAGATGCTTGATGACATAATTATCTCCCATCCTTCTGGTCTTTGCTGAAATAGCGAGGGGCTCCCTCTCCCACAGTGTGAGGAAATATTCTGTGTATGTGGGACGGGAAAGGTGGAGGGGGATTGCTGTATTGTAAAACATGAATGTAATCTGCGAGTGTTTGTTTTGAGAGTGGGCAGGGAAGACAAAGATCCTAGCCCATATCAAATGTGGAGAAAATATCTGTTGCCTCTGCCCCATATGCGTCCTTACACAAAACTCCTTCTAGTCAATGACAGAGGACTTGTCTACACTGGCACTTTACAGCGCTGCAACTTTCTCACTCAAGGTGTGAAAAAACATACCCCGGAGCACAGAAAGTTTCAGTTCTGTAACGTGGCAGTGTAGACAGTGCACCAGTGATGGAAGCCAGGCTCCCAGTGCTGGTAGCTATTCCCCTCGAGGCGGTGAGTTTTTTACAGCACTGAGATAGCTCTCTCCCAGTGCTGGTGCCGCGACTACATGGCCATGTTAAAGTGTTGTCGTGGCAGCGCTGCCACGGCAGCGCTTTAACGTTGCCAGTGTAGACATGTCCTTAGAGTCTTTTAGTTAACTACAAAGACTTTGGCTCTGGCTCATCATTATAAGATGCAAGATATTGGAGAGTAAGCGATGTGGGACTCACCCCTGCGGCGTCTCCTGCTAGTCTCTGTCGGGAATTAGCTCACCCAGCTTCCGGAGCGCCCTCTGCAGGCCAGTGATCCGCCTTACCGCTGGCCCCCATGTCCCTCTCAGGACCCTGGTGCCCCTTTCTCTGGGGTGCTGCGCCTCTGGCAGTAACCTCTCAGTTTCAGGGTCTCCACACCCAGGAGAACCCCCCACCCCCTATCCCCACTTTGAATCAGTGTAACGCCACTGCCAGTCACCAACTACCCCCCATTCCCTGGGGCAGACTGCAGTGTATGCCACTCATCACTGGCAAGGGGGGTTTGGGCCTGCTGTCTCTGTCCAGCCTTGGGCTGTCTCCTACAACCCCAGTACCTGTTTGGCCTTATACTAGGCCGCAGCTTGGGGGGGTTTGGGCTGGAGCTCCCTTGGCCGTTCCCCAGCCCTGCTCCACTCACAGTACCTTGTCTCTAGCTCCCTGCAGCCAGGCCCATCTCCCTCTACAGCTAGAGAGAGACTGTTTGGGCTCCTGGCTCGCAGCCTCTTATAGGGGCTAGGTGGGCTCTGTTTGGGGTGTGGCCACAGCTCTGCCTGCTTCCCCCAATCAGCCCAGTGGCAGCTTTCTCCTGCCACAGCGCTTTACTAGGGCTGTTTTAAGCCCCTCAGGGCAGGAGCGGGTGTCCACCCCCTACATGGAGCATAGGAGCCATAGTGAGATAAAGAATGGTTTGGCCCCTATTTTGTGTCTACTAACAGGGTGACAACTAATACAGTAGGGGGTGGGTGGTGATGGGAAGTTGACTCATGGGGAAGTATTGCTCTGATGACACCCACAAACCAGTCCAAGAGCTACCATTCTCTCTTTACTTATATTGCAACCAATACAATGTTACTTAGTGTTGATGAATTGTATAGCAAATCGCTTCACCCACTTTGATTCATTATCAAATATATTCAAAAGACCAAATAACCAATGCCAATCAAGTTTATTGCTTTAAACCAGTAATAATATAGAACAGAAAAAAGGTTCTGTATGATACCGATCTCCGGGAAGTGATCTCATACAGTCATGTTATATTCACCTTATGCAGAAGGTGTGCTCCCAAAGTTATACTCATAAAGCCATCGTTTTATACCAGCTCTGTTTACAAATAAAAGATGCTGCGTACATCATTTGAAACTAGTCAGCTTTATACCTTGTTTTTCTGGTAGCATGGTGTACCCTTATCTCCTAGGTCTGAACAGATCCATTTCAAAAGCCAAAGAGCATGAAACCACTAACATATAGATGGTGAGGATAATACAGATTATTACCTAAATCATCTAAGTGCCAATTGGGGTTGTATTCATAAATCTCATAAAACCTGTTCTTTAATGATATAAGATTAGAACTGAGTGAAAAAATTAATTTATTTGTTTGTTTTTTGGGTTTTTTTGTTCAGTGATTGAATCCAAAAATCCATGAAAAAATTTGGCTTTTTTCGAAGCAACACTTGGCATTCACCAGGCAGCTGTGTTGGGTCCTAATGTTATGCTTATACAAAGCACACAAAATCTTTTTATAGGGGAGAAGGCAACACGTCGCATTTATTGAGAATACAGCAGTTAGCATATGCTTTTCAGTCACACACACACAGACATACACAGTCCCCATCAGTTGATGTTTATAGTTACCAGTCCAGAGTCTGGATCAATCTAGTACCCAGCCAGATTGGTCGCAGAGGGGATCCGGGCTCTGTCTGTCGCGATCCAATGCTCCTGGAGTTGTGGCAAGACAAACCCAAAGTCCTATGGCAAAGCATCCTGTTCTTATAATCCTTTTTCTCTGTTGAAGTCTATGGATTTTGCTGTGTCAATTTGTGACTGGTTAGTCCTTAATCGGTGTTATTATCTGATGTTAACATTCCAAAGTGCCATTCTGTCCTTTTGATTTAATCAATTGTTTTGTCTTAAGGGTGCCAGCCTCCTCCTCAAGGTCATCAATCTGCCTTTCCTCAGTCATGGATGTGCATTGATGGTTCTCTGGCATCAATAAGGCTGTTCAATTTCTTCACTCCTCCTCCCCTGACCATGTGGCTCTGACAATGGCCTTCACACCTTATCTTTTCCTCATGCATGCACTCCTCATTCACACAAACAGTCTTTTACAGAGACCTTATACAAACAGCAGTGTTTCATGTTGAGCAAGAAAGGCAGTAGAAATTAAACCTCATTAAATCTTGTAATCAAAACAGTTCACACTGTGGCTCGGGCCTTCAGCATTCCTCTAATCTAATTAACATAGACACAATACATGATCCTGTCTTTTACTCACTAAACCTTAAAACAAAGAAATGATTAGAGGGAAGTTTATAATACATATAGGAAACAAGACCCCATCTTTTATAATACAATTTATCCTAAAACAAAGGGTCACCATAATCAGTCTGGTCTGTCCGTGCCTTAACATCAGCACAGACACTGGCAGTCTGTCAGATCCATTGCTACCAATTCCCCAGAGTGTCAGTCCTTTCTGCTATTCAAAAAGGGTGGCTGGCAGGATAAACTATGACCTTTAATACAAATATAAAATCCTACCCCTACACCACTACTGTAGACATGTGTGTATTAAGGTTTCATGGATCTCAGCAGGCTGCAGCACGGTTTCTTCTTTCTAACCCTTCATGGAAATGGAATGACATGGCCCAGTTGCCTTAGGCCCCAGGACCAGTGCTGATGCCCCAGATGTCCTAGTATGTCAATCACACCCCATCCCAGAGATGGACACATGTAGGTGCTCTGAGTTTATGGTTCACTTCTCCAGGGGCAGGTGAAGCAAACAGATTCACAGGCTTTACCAAGATCTCTAAACACGAGATCACATGAGAAATACACTGAGCTGGATAGGGCCATAGAAAACCTCCCTCAGTTCCCTCAAACATCTGGGATATTCTTAGAGCTTGGGCCATAGTGTGCCCAGGATTCCCATTCCTACAGCTCATGGCTCCTTCCCTGAATCATGGGATCTCTATCTCTGACCCCTGGAGTTAGTGTCTTTCTACTTTTTTTTTCAAATAACTTATGAGAGACTCTCTAACCTCCCATCCCCTCTGTCAGGTGATCCCTTCCAAAGTCAGACTGATCATGTGATAAAAGCCTTGCTCTACACTTAACCACACACCCAAGTAATATTGCTATGCCAACAAAACCTTTGGTAAGACATAGATATGTGGACAGATGAGAACTTCTGTCTGCATAACTAACATCGTTCAGGAGGTGTTCTTCCTACACCAACAGAAAAACTCCTTCTGTCAGCATACGCTGTATGTAGACATGGGAGTTCAGCCATAATGGCTATGGCATAGCTGTAGCACCATAATGTAGACACCTCCTTCATCGGCAGAAGGGGATTTTCCATCAGTGTAATTAATCCACCTCCCAGAGAGGCAGTCACAAGCTTAATGGAATAATTGTTCTGTTGATCTAGCTGCATCTACACTGGAGGGAGGGGTTATGTTAATCTAACTACGGCACTCAGGGCATGACATTTTTCACAGCCCTGAAAGACATAGCTAGGTCAATCTGTCTTCCAAGTGTAGACAGGCCTCTGTAGTGCAGACACAATCTATGCCCCCTACCAGATGATTCATTGTTAGACACCATCACACCTCTGGAGTTCAGACTTGCAGTGTGGGTTTGCCCCAGGTGGCAGGGCTGTTGTGCCAGGGGGATTATGGCAGGGTGTTTCACCAGCATGCATTCCCCCTTACAACTGTGAATGTTATTGAAGAGCCCTTTCCTCATTTGCCTCCACCAGGCACCATTCGGGCCTGTTAGAGATCAATTCATTCTGTGAATTGCCCACCAGCCAGGACCCTTTCTTCCCACCCTTCAAAGGGTGAAAAAACGAGTCCAGCAAAATGCAAAGAAACATAAATTCTTCTGTCCTCCCTGGACCCAATCCTTGGCAAAATCTTCATTGGCCCTCCCAGACTGTGGAATATTATTTGCTGATCTACTACAGAGCGCTTCCTCACAGGTCTATTTTTCTAGAGGTCCAGCTCCTACCAAGATGCTGACCCTCAGGGCTGTTTCTTAGAATCCTTCTCCCAGGCATGCTTCAGGAGTCTCTTCACCCATGCTGCCCTTCCACTATCAGGGCCAATACCAGGGTACAAACTTCGTCTGTAGAATTTACTGCTCCTGGCCTCTCTGACAGAGCCCCCTTTTCAGAAGTGAATGCAAAGCCCTAAACTCCCTCTCAGTCTCCTTACTTAGGAGAGACAATCAGGAATCCTAGACACTCATTCTCTTCCCTCTTACTCCCCGGAAGGGCTTCTTATATATTAGCCACCCCTCACTGGGTCTCATCTTTAATTAAGACTGCTAAACCCTTCTGGAACCACCAGGTGCATTAATTGCTCTCCAGCTCTCCTTAAGCTAGTGTGGAATTTATTCATCCCATCACAGCAAGTGCTCCATTGAATGCATGATCATCAAAGTTTAATGACCCTTTGTTGTGAGCCCTTCACTACCTCCAGTTTTGTATGAAAGAAATGTGTATTAAATGTATGAAAGATGAATGCTGAAAAGGTAGCAGAGTAACAGGAAGAGAAAGAAAGAAAGAAAGAAAGAAAGAAAGAAAGAAAGAAAGAAAGAAAGAAAGAAAGAAGTATGAAGTAAGGTTAAAAAGGGGTAACCCTGTTCTCAAGGACTAGGACTCAAATAAGAAACTATACCAGTTCATCTCTATTTTATTATATGCTAAAATTTATAATTTCACATTCTATGCCTGTTTCTCTAAGCTACTAGTTTAAGAACAGTGTTTCTCTAAGCTACTAGTTTAAGAATAGATTTTCTTAGGGACTCATTGACTTCCTTGTTTCTCAGGCTGTAGATGACAGGGTTGATCATGGGAGTCAGGACTGTGTAGAAGACAGCGAATATTTTGTGTAGGACCTTGGGCACGTTGGCTGTTGGAACTACATAGACAGTTAATGCGGTCACATGCAAAACTGCAAGCACAATGAGGTGAGAGGAGCAGGTGGAAAAGGCCTTTTGCCTCCCGATGCTGGAAGGGATTCTCAGGATGGTGGTTATGATACAAATGTAGGATGTCAGAGTCAGAAGAAAAGGCACAAATGTCCCTATTACAGAGATAATAAATGTCAACAGTTCCAGAGTCCGGGTGTCGACACAGGACAGCTTTATCATGGGTGAAAAATCGCAAAAGAAGTGGTCAATTTCTTTGGAATCACAGAACGTTAATTGGAAAACGAAAATATTTACTATGGTGGAGAGCACAAAGCTACTTATCCAGGACCCTGCCACAAGCTGCCAACAAACCGCGCCATTCATCAGAGCAGCATAACGGAGTGGATTGCATATCGCTAAATACCGATCATAAGACATTGCCGTGAGCAGCAGATATTCTGTATTTGTCAGTATACCAAAGGAATATAATTGCACAATGCAGCCCTTAACAGAAATGGTTCTGTCCCCAGTCAGGAGACTGGCCAGTAGCTGGGGCAGGATGGCAGAGGTGTAGCAGATCTCCAGGCAGGACAAGTTCCCCAGTAAATAATACATGGGGATGTGAAGGTGCTGATTAGTCACAACTAGCACAACGAAGAGGATGTTTCCGGCGACAGTCACAATGTAGATCACTAGAAACAGCAGGAAGAGAAGGGGCTGCAGTTCAGGGTCATTACCGAATCCTAAGAGGATGAATTCCAGGATGGGCGTTTGGTTTCTTACTTCTGCTTTCTCCATAGTATGTATCTATAATCAGAAAACTATTAAATATTGATTGAGTACACACAGTCAGGCTGAGCTGTTAGTTATACTGGCAGAAACATGGAGTAGGTAACCTCATACCACTGCATCTCTCCACTGAAAAAATGAAGTTGCCAAAAAAAACCAAAGGAAGACTCCTATCTTTGAGAAGTTGAGCTTCCAATATAGGTGAAACAAGAGCATGGAACCCTACTGAATTACAGAAATGTCCAATCTAACTCCCTTAAGCTCTCTGCAACTTTAAATACTTTTAGGATGGGATTTTGAAATGTCTTTATCATATCAGTGTCACATCAACAAATCTAGAAGACATAACATAAAATCAATAGACTAGAAATGAGAGATATTTAGAGTTCTATCACTAGTATGACTCCCCTGCAGCTGAGAGGTGTAATTCCCAGCTTGGGTAGACGTACATCCATTAGCTTTGATCAAGCTAGCAAGATAAAATAAGCAGTGAGAACACAGCAGCACATGCAGCCGTTTGGGATGGCCACCTGTGTATATACCTAGGATCTCAGATGGGATTAGGCTCTGGTAGCTAGTCTGTGCTGCCGAGGCTACACTGCTATTTTTAGCACAATAATTCAATCAAAGATTGTGTGTGGTGGGTTTACCAGAACAAGGAATTACACCGTCTAGATGTAGTATAGATATTCCCCATAAGACAGATACTGAAACTCTAATGAGGTTGTGCTTTGTATGAAGGTCTAGCCTGCTGTCTTCTATCCTAGCAGATTCAAATTAAAATTTGCACTATTAGATAAGATGCAGCTGAGAAACAGACAATGACACAAACAAACCCTAAACACAGACCACGGGCTGTTTCCTGATCTCAGTTACACCAGGGTAAATTGCATCAGATTCATGTGGATGTATGCAAGTGCAACTGAGATCGGAATTCAACACCATATAAAGAAATGAAAGTTAGATAAAAATGAAAACTCATTAAGAGAGAAATAAGAGAGTCATTTTTATCCAGAAGGGAGAATGTGCCTGGAGAAAAATGAAAAACTGGATTAAAAAAGGAAGCTATATATAGACAGAATGAGACAAAAATACAGAGAGAGAGAGAAACAGAGAGAGACAGAGAGAGAGAAATTGTTTCTTTCTCCACATTTTATGAATAATAAAATACAGATATGTTTAAAGAGAAGTAGCAGATCCTTGCTGTTAAGTTAAAGAAAAGGTATCAGAGCCAATAGGCCTGAAATCTTTTCTTTGCTTTTCCCCTACATACTTCTTGATATATTCTGCCATCTGATCTCTTCACTTACTGACTTATGATGTACCCACATGAACTATGTCTACACCAGGAGTGGCAATGGTACATTAACACTAGTGCAACATAAATGTATGACAGAAAAATGGAAATCCAGAAAAACACACACAGAGAGAAGACAGACAATTTTTACGAGCACTAACTCACATGGTAAAAATAAAATGTACACACAAGGAGTCAATAAACTAGATACATTCATGGAGGTTAGGTCCATCAATGGCTATTAGCCAGGATGGGCAGGGACAGGGTCCCTAGCCTCTGTTTGCCAGAAGCTGGGAATGGATGACAGGGAATGGGTGACTTGATGATTACATGTTCTGTTCATTACCTCTGAAGCACCTGGCATTTGGCCACTGTTGGAAGATGGACCTTTGCTCTGACCTAGTATGGCTGTTCTTATGTTTTTACATTCTAAATCTGAGAGCCATTCTTTGCTCTTTCCTGAGCATTTTTTGCTCTAACACTTCTACTTTTATTTACATTCCCCCTGGATTGAACAAGCAATCATATTCTTTCTGATACACTAGATGCCTGAGCAGGTATTTTTCTTTTCTAAATCGGATTATTTCATTTTAACTGTGCTGCTTTACGTCTCACACTGACAGTCTATTGCCAGCTGCCCCCTAACCATAACCCTTCCTTCAGATTTTCTGAGATAAGATCATAGTCTTCGCACTACATTTTCTAATCTCTTCTACTCTTGATAATCTTCAATTATCTCAGTAATTACTGGATTTTACAGTGCTCCTTGGTGTACTTTGTTGTTATTCCCTTTCATAGAAATTAATGTCTCTCCTGGTTGGTAATTTCTCGTTCTCCCTCGATACTTCTGCTAGTGGGAATTTGCAAGGATTGCATAGAGGGAAGATAAAGTGTTCCCTCTAAGATGTGTGGCTGTACAACTGCGCAGGAGTGAATCAAGTGCCATGCACTGATTAGCAGAGCCTCCCAGGGTGGCATGTGTTCAGGTACCCTTCCCCGCACTGCTCTGCAGCCACAGTGCTCCTGCTCTTTGCCTTGGAGCCCCTTGCAAGCGGCTCCCGGGACTCTGCTGCTTCCTGTACAGAGCAGGGAGGGCAGGGGGGACGTTGATATCAGGATGTCCCTCTCCTCCACTCCCCGCTGCCCATGTACTCCATCTCCACAGAGCAGGAAAGCGGGGACAGGGGTCAGGAGCAGAGAACTTCTGGTAGCTGCTTCAGTCTCAGCTTTCTGGTGGGAGTGCCTTAAATAGACAAAGCACGGTATTTCATAGGCTTCTCCAGCAGCCAGCACACTCACACTCTGTCTCTGTGTCTCTCGCTAGCTCACTCACACATGCACTGTCTCTGTGTCTCTGACAGACACACACACATACTTTCTGTCTCTGACACACACACACACTCTCTCTCTCTCGCTCACACACACTGTCTGTGTCTCTCACACATACACACTATGTCTCTCTCACACAGTCTGTTTCACACACACATACACACACTCTGACACCCCCCCCCACAGTCTCTGTGTCTCTCACACATACACATTGTGCTCTCACACACACACAGTCTGTTTCACACACACACACACACACACACAGAGTCTCTTTCACACTTACCTCCCAACACATATTTGTATTGTTGTTGTGTTATTGAAGTTTTATGACTGGTCTATGCATTGCATAATTTTATTTCTCTCTTACATTTAAATTTAATTCTTTGAGTAGTTAGTATTAAAATGCCTAACCTGTCCTGGATGGCGTAATTATCCCTATGGTAACTTTTCAAAAATATATATTATATCTACGTTTTTTTTTTTTAGTTTTTACTGGTGGCACACATCACCTCTATATTGGTGCACATAACAAAATTCACTCTGCACATGGATAGAAAAAATTAAAGGGAACATTGATGTGAGGGAATATTCTGTGCATGTGGGATGGGAAAGGTGGAGGTGGATTGTTCTACTGTAAAATGCGAATATAGTCTGCAATAGTTTATTTTGAATGGAATGGGGAGACAGGGATCCTAGCCCATATCAGACGTGAGGAAAATATCTCTTGCCTTTTCACTGTAAGGGGCCTGACACAAAACCTCTTGGACTCAATGACTGAGAGTCTTTCCCTTAACTACAAAGAACTTTGGATCTTGCTCATGATTATAATACAAGATGTTGGAGCATGTGAGCCATAGTGAGATAAAGAATGGTTTGGCTCCTTGTTTGTATCTACTAACAGGATGACAACTTATACAGTAGGGGGCTGGTGGGTGATGGGAAGTTGACTCATGGGGAAGTATTGACCTGATGCCGTGAACAAACCAGTCCAACAGAGGCCATTCTCTCTTTGTATTGGTTGCAATATAGTTATTTTAGCTTAATTTTGCAGAATAGTATAGTAAATTGCTTCACTCACTGTGGTTCACTATAAAATATAGTCAAAAGACTAAATAACCAGTAATTATAATGGTACTGGAAAAAGAGAATGGGCAACAGGGGATGGATCACTTGCTGATTACCTCTTCCATTCATTCCTTCTGAAGCACCTTGCATTGGCTGTCAAAAGACAGGCTAGTGGGCTAAATGGAGCTTTGGTCTGATGCAGTATGGCCATTCTCATGTTCTAAATCTGAGAGCTATTCACTGCTCTTTCTTAAGCTTGCTTTGCTATAACCCATTTTTGATGGCTTACCCCAGGGGTGCTACATGGAACTGCAGTTCCACTGAGCCCTCTGACCCACCAGTCTGGGCTCCGTCTGACACTGTGCTGCTGTGGCAATTTGCAGACCTACTCCTGGTCCTACACTTCCTCCAGCTTTTTCACAGGTAGGGACACACCCAGCTGCTTTTGTATGACCAGCCACTGCATGAACCAACAGTACAGAAGCCACAAAATCCCCAGCCTAGGACACCACAGCTGTACCACCCTGGCCTGGTCAAAACACTCACCAGTAGGAATTTGTTACCCGGTTTGCCCCTCTCCCTCAATATGAAGAGGAATATGCACACTTATGCTAAACGAGCTGAGATTTTTCCCAAGATATTTCCCTTAAAGGCACCCTGGTTTATGTTAAACTATAAATCAGTTTAACTACAAAACACAGGTTTTAAGTGACTATAAGGGATAGGAAACAGATCAAAGCAGATTACCAGCAAGTAAACAAAAACACAAATTAAGAATAACACAGTGGTTAGATTGACCATGAATGAGCAGTTGCTAACCCTGACTGATGATACCAGCGGTCTTGCAGATTCTCAAGGCACAGGCTGCATTTGCTTTGCAGTTAAGATTTCTAAGGTCTCCATATACAGGCTAAAATCCCTCTAGCCTGGTTCAAGCACTTCCCCCACTTCAGTGTTTGTTCCTTAGGTCTTTGCAGGAGTCCTCCTGTGTGATGAGTGAAGAACTGTTGATATCACTCCCTGCCTTTTATAGCCTTAACATAGGGTGGGAACCTTTTGTTTCCAAACTTGGTGCCTGTATCAATGCGTGGAAAAGTACAGACATCCCAAGATGGAGTTCAGAGTCATGTGGTCTGGTCACCTGCCCTTGTAGAGTCATAGCAACAATTACTTTACAGGCTCTCTGGAGTGCTCTCAGGAAGGCTTATCAGCTGGGGGATAAGCTTCTCCTAAGGCCTATTGTTTTCCCTAATGGCTCATTACCCTGAATAGGCCCTTCCCAACCAGGTATGTAGACTGAAAGCATCTTGCCTAGTGGAAAGTACCAAGGTGTAACTACATTTGACATACAGATACATAGTCCATATTCATAACTTCAGATACAAAAATGACACATGCATAGAAATAGGATAATCATATTAAACAAATCACAACTTTTCCAATGACACCTCACATGACCCGTCTTGCACAAAATACACCACAATTATGCTCTAATCATAACATAATAATCTCACTATGAAGGATATAGTGTGCAGTGTCACCCCATCAAACTTTATTTACTCCCCCCCCCCTTGGATTGAACATGCAGTTATACTGTTTCTGACATGGTGGATGCCTGAGTAGGCATTTCCTTTTTTCTAAACCAAATTATTCCATTTTTTCTGTGTTGATTTACCTTTCATACTGATAATCTATTGCACCCTAACCCTTTCTTCAGATTTCCTGAGATAAGTTTACAGTTTTTGCACTACATTATCCACTCATCTGCTATTGATAGTCTTACATTATCTCAGTAACCTGAACTTTGTGTTCCTATCTGAATGTCAGGGTCCTACAGCCCTTCTTGGTGTATTTTGTTGATATTTCCTTTCACAGAAATTATGGTCTCTCCTGGTCAGTAATTTCTCCTTCATATGAGATGATGTAATCTCCTTTGATATTTCTGCTGGTGAGAATTTGAAATTATTGCACAGAGGAAAGTTAATATTTATTTTTAGAAAGGAAAAACAATGGTACAAGGAAGTCTTATTACTAAATTCAAGGGGGAAGCTATGGAAAACAACTGATTCCAAAGGGAAAATAACAGACAGCAGAACTGTTGACCCAAAAGACAAAGCAATAAAAAAAAAGGGAATGTCATTTCAAAGAAAATTAATGCAGAAGGACTTCTGATCTCAATGGAAATCTCTGTTCACCTGATGTATTTGATGAGTAGGTCTGCTAGAATAATAGCAAAAAAGGAACCAATGTCAATTCTATTTCATAGTAATAAGAAAATTAAATGCTCCCAAGTTAAAAAATTCTTGGCTAAAGCTCCCGGGTCAGTCTGATCTCTGGACCTGGAACTCCAAATGCAGGCCTAGTAGACCCTAAAGCTGCCACATGAAAAAAAGTTCAAATCTCCTTGTTGACATGGCTGTGATTTTTTTAGAAATCTAAGGGAGTTAGGCACCCAACTCTTTTGAATATCAAAGGGAGTTTGGCAGCTAACCTTTCTATGCTCCTTTGAAAATCTCTAATTAAATGCTTGATGACATAATTATCTCCCATCCTTCTGGTCTTTGCTGAAACAGCGAGGGGCTCCCTCTCCCACAGTGTGACGGAATATTCTGTGTATGTGGGATGGGAAAGGTGGAGGTGGGTTGCTGTCTTGTAAAACGTGAATTTAATCTGCGAGTGTTTGTTTCAAGAGTGGGCAGGGAAGACAAAGATCCTAGCCCATATCAAATGTGGAAAAAATATCTGTTGCCTCTGCCCCATATGCTTCCTTACACAGAACTCCTTCTAGTCAATGACAGAGGACTTGTCTACACTGGCACTTTACAGAGATGCAACTTTCTCGCTTGGGATGTGAAAAAACATACCCCTGAGCACAGAAAGTTTCAGTGCTGTAACGTGGCAGTGTAGACAGTGCAGCAGTGCTGGAAACCGGGCTCCCAGTGCTGGTAGCTATTCCCCTCGTGGAGGTGAGTTTTTTACAGCACTGAGATAGCTCTCTCCTAGTGCTGGTGCCGCGACTACATGGCCACGTTAAAGTGTTGTCGTGGCAGCGCTGCCATGGCAGCGCTTTAACGTTGCCAGTATAGACATGTCCTGAGAGTCTTTTAGTTAACTACAAAGACTTTGGCTCTGGCTCATCATTATAAGATGCAAGATATTGGAGAGTAAGCGATGTGGGACTCACCCCTGCGGCGCCTCCTGCTAGACTCTGTCGGGAATTAGCTCACCCAGCTTCCGGAGTGCCCACTGCAGGACAGTGATCCGCCTTACCGCTGGCCCCCATGTCCCTCCCAGGACCCTGGTGCCCCTTTCTCTGGGGTGCTGCCCCTCTGGCAGTAACCCCTCAGTCTCAGGGTCTCCCCACCCAGGAGAACCCCCCACTCCTTATCCCCACCTTGACTCAGTGTAAGGCTACTGCCAGTCACCAACTACCCCCCATTCCCTGGGGCAGACTGCAGTGTCTGCCACTCATCACTAGCAAGGGGGGGTTGGGCCTGCTGCCTCTGTCTAGCCTTGGGCTGTCTCCTACAACCCCAGTACCTGTTTGGCCTTATACTAGGCCGCAGCTTGGGGAGTTTCCAGGCTGGAGCTCCCTTGGCCGTTCCCCAGTCCTGCTCCACTCCCGGTATCTTGTCTCTAGCTCCCTGCAGCCAGGCCCATCTCCCTCTACAGCTAGAGAGAGACTGTTTGGGCTCCTGGCTCGCAGCCTCTTATAGGGGCTAGGTGGGCTCTGTTTGGGGTGTGGCCGCAGCTCTGCCTGCTTCCCCCAATCAGCCCAGTGGCAGCTTTCTCCTGCCACAGCCCTTTCCTAGGGCCATTTTAAGCCCCTCAGGGCAGAAGCGGGTGTCCACCCGCTACATGGAGCATAGGAGCCATAGTGAGATAAAGAATGGTTTGGCCCCTATTTTGTGTCTACTAACAGGGTGACAACTAATACAGTAGGGGGTGGGTGGTGATGGGAAGTTGACTCATGGGGAAGTATTGCTCTGATGACATCCACAAACCAGTCCAAGAGCTACCATTCTCTCTTTACTTATATTGCAACCAATACAATGTTACTTAGTGTTGATGAATTGTATAGTAAATCGCTTCACCCACTTTGATTCATTATCAAATATATTCAAAAGACCAAATAACCAATGCCAGTCAAGTTTATTGCTTTAAACCAGTAATAATATAGAACAGAAAAAAGGTACTGTATGATACCGATCTCCGAGAAGTGATCTCATACAGTCATGTTATATTCACCTTACGCAGAGGGTGTGCTCCCAAAGTTATACTCCTAAAGCCATTGTTTTATACCTGCTCCGTTTACAAATAAAAGATGCTGCGTACATCATTTGAAACTAGTCAGCTTTATACCTTGTTTTTCTGGTAGCATGGTGTACCCCTTATCTCCTAGGTCTGAACGGATGTATTTCACGTACCAAAGAGCATGAAAGCACCTACTAGGCCTGTAATAGAGCAGAACAAACATGAATCTTGTCCTCTCAAAGTCATTCCAGTACAGGGCTATGAAAATCACTCCCTAGCTGTTGCTGTGGTAAAATTATCATCTATCTTGATCTGGACAACTGCCTAATCTTCTTCAGACAAAGCTGATTTCAGTTAATGCAAGGCATTATGGGATACTTAGCATAAGAGAATAGAGGTATAGTTAAGGTGTAGGCCAATTTAGGCTATGGAATGGCTACACTATTTGTGTTTAATATTATTTATGCTTAATGTCCACTAACATATAGATGGTGAGGATAATACAGATTATTACCTAAATCATCTAAGTGCCAATTGGGGTTGTATTCATAAATCTCATAAAACCTGTTCTTTAATGGCATAAGATTAGAACTGAGTGAAAAAATTGATTTTTTTGTTTGTTTTTTGGGTTTTTTTGTTCAGTGATTTAATCCAAAAAGCCATGAAAAAAATTGGCTCTTTTGGAACCACCACTTGGCATTCACCAGGCAGATTTGTTGGGTCCTAATATTGTGCTTATTCAAAGCACAAACAATCTTTTTATAGGGGAGAAGGCAACATGTCGCATTTATTGAGAATACAGCAGTTAGCATATGCTTTTCAGTCACACACACACAGACATACACAGTCCCCGTCAGTTGATGTTTATAGTTACCAGTCCAGAGTCTGGATCAATCTAGTACCCAGCCAGATTGGTCGCAGAGGGGATCCGGGCTCTGTCTGTCGCGATCCAATGCTCCTGGAGTTGTGGCAAGACAAACCCAAAGTCCTATGGCAAAGCATCCTGTTCTTATAATCCTTTTTCTCTGTTGAAGTCTATGGATTTTGCTGTGTCAATTTGTGACTGGTTAGTCCTTAATCGGTGTTATTATCTGATGTTAACATTCCAAAGTGCCATTCTGTCCTTTTGATTTAATCAATTGTCTTGTCTTTAGGGGTGCCAGCCTCCTCCTCAGGGTCGTCAATCTGCCTTTCCTCAGTCATGGATGTGCATTGATGGTTCTCTGGCATCAATAAGGCTTTCAATTTCTTCACTCCTCCTCCCCTGACCATGTGGCTCTGACAATGGCCTTCACACCTTATCTTTTCCTCATGCATGCACTCCTCATTCACACAAACAGTCTTTTACAGAGACCTTATACAAACAGCAGTGTTTCATGTTGAGCAAGAAAGGCAGTAGAAATTAAACCTCATTAAATCTTGTAATCAAAACAGTTCACACTGTGGCTCGGGCCTTCAGCATTCCTCTAATCTAATTAACATAGACACAATACATGATCCTGTCTTTTACTCACTAAACCTTAAAACAATTAAAACAATGATTAGAGGGAAGTTTATAATACATATAGGAAACAAGAGCCCATCTTTTATAATACAACTTATCCTAAAACAAAGGGTGACCATAATCAATCTGGTTTGTCCCTGCCTTAACATCAGTACAGACACTCATCAGATCCATTGCTACCAATTCCCCAGAGGGTCAGTCCTTTCTGCTATTTAAAAAGGGTGGCTGGCAGGAGAAACTATGACCTTTAATACATATATATAATCCTACCCCTACACCACTACTGTAGACATGTGTGTATTAAGCTTTCATGGATCTCAGCAGGCTGCAGCACGGTTTCTTCTTTCTAACCCTTCATGGAAATGGAATGACATGGCCCAGTTGCCATAGGCCCCAGGACCAGTGCTGATGCCCCAGATGCCCTAGTATGTCAAGCACACCCCATCCCAGAGATGGACACATGTAGGTGCTCTGAGTTTATGCTTCACTTCTCCAGGGGCAGGTGAAGCAAACAGATTCACAGGCTTTACCAAGATCTCTAAACACGAGATCACATGAGAAATACACTGAGCTGGATAGGGCCATAGAAAACCTCCCTCAGTTCCCTCTACCATCTGGGATATTGTTAGAGCTTGGGCCATAGTCTGCCCAGGATTCCCATTCCTACAGCTCATGGCTCCTTCCATGAATCATGGGATCTCTATCCCTGACCCCTGGAGTTAGTGTCTTTCTACTCTTTTTTTCAAATAACTGGTGAGAGACTCTCTAACCGCCCATCCCCTTTGTCAGGTGACCCCTTCCAAGGTCAGACTGATCATGTGATCAAAGCCTTGCTCTACACTTAACCACACACCCAAGTAATATTGCTATGCCAACAAAACCTTTGGTAAGACATAGCTATGTGGACAGATGAGAATTTCTGTCTGCATAACTAACATCGTTCAGGAGGTGTTCTTCCTACACCAGCAGAAAAACTCCTTCTGTCAGCATATGCTGTATATAGACATGGGAGCTCACCCACAATGGCTATGGCATAGCTGTAGCACCATAATGTAGACACCTCCTTCATCGGCAGAAGGGGATTTTCCATCAGTGTAATTAATCCACCTCCCAGAGAGGCAGTCGCAAGCTTAATGGAATAATTCTTCTGTTGGTCTAGCTGCATCTACACTGGGGGGGGGGAGGGGTTATGTTAATCTAAATACGGCACTCAGGGCATGACATTTTTCACAGCTCTGAAATACATAGCTAGGTCAATCTAACTTCCAAGCGTAGACAGGCCTCTGTAGTGCAGACACAATCTATGCCCCCTACCAGATGATTCATTGTTAGACACCATCACACCTCTGGAGTTCAGACTTGCAGTGTGGGTTTGCCCCAGGTGGCAGGGCTGTTGTGCCAGAGGGATTATGGCAGGGTGTCTCACCCGCATGCATTCCCCCTTACAGCTGTGAATGTTATTGCAGAGCCCTTTCCTCATTTGCCTCCACCAGGCACCATTCGGGCCTGTTTGTGATCAATTCATTCTGTGAATTGCCCACCAGCCAGGACACTTTCTTCCCACCCCTCAAAGGGTGAAACAAAGAGTCCAGAAAAATACAAAGAAATATAAATTCTTCCGTCCTCCCTGGACCCAATCCTTGGCAAAATCTTCATTGGCCCTCCCAGACTGTGGAAAATTATTTGCTAATCTACTACAGAGCGCTTCCTCACAGGTCTTTTTTTCTAGAGGTCCAGCTCCTACCAAGTTGTGACCCTCAGGGCTGTTTCCTACAATCCTTCTCCAAGGCATGCTTCAGGAGCCTCTTCACCCATGCTGCCCTTCCACCTTCAGGGCCAATACCAGGGTACAAACTTCGTCTGTAGAATTTACTGCTCCTGGCCTCTCTGACAGAGCCCCCATTTCAGAAGAGAATGCAAAGCCCTAAACTACCTCTCAGTCTCCTTACTTAGGAGAGACAATCAGGAATCCTAGACACTCATTCTCTTCCCTCTTACTCCCCGGAAGGGCTTCCTATATATTAGCCACCCCTCACTGGGTCTCATCTTTAATTAAGCCTGCTAAACCCTTCTGGAACCACCAGGTGCATTAATTGCTCTCCAGCTCTCTTTAAGCTAGTGTGGAATTGATTCATCCCATCACAGCAAGTGCTCCATTGAATGCATGTTCATCAAAGTTTAATGACCCTTTGTTGTGAGCCCTTCACTACCTCCAGTTTTGTATAAAAGAAATGTGTATTAAATGTATGAAAGATGAATGCTCAAAAGGTAGCAGAGTAACAGGAAGAGAAAGAAAGAAAGAAAGAAAGAAAGAGGTATGAAGTAAGGTTAAAAAGAGGTAACCCTGTTCTCAAGGACTTGGACTCAAATAAGAAACTATATCAGTACATGTCTATTTTATTATATGCTAAAATATATACTTTCACATTCTATGCCTGTTTCCCTAAGCTACTAGTTTAAGAATAGTGTTTCTCTAAGCTACTAGTTTAAGAATAGATTTTCTTAGGGACTCATTGACCTCCTTGTTTCTCAGGCTGTAGATGACAGGGTTGATCATGGGAGTCAGGACTGTGTAGAAGACAGAGAATATTTTGTGTAGGACCTTGGGGACGTTGGCTGTTGGAACTACATAGACAATTAATACGGTCACATGCAAAACTGCAAGCACAATGAGGTGAGAGGAGCAGGTGGAAAAGGCCTTTTGCCTCCCAATGCTGGAAGGGATTCTCAGGATGGTGCTTATGATACAAATGTAGGATGTCAGAGTCAGAAGAAAGGGCACAAATGTCCCTATTACAGAGATAATAAATGTCAACAGTTCCAGAGTCTGGGTGTCGACACAGGACAGCTTTATCATGGGTGAAAAATCGCAAAAGAAGTGGTCAATTTCTTTGGAATCACAGAACGTTAATTGGAAAACGAAAATATTTACTATGGTGCATATCAGAAAGCTACTTATCCAGGACCCTGCCACAAGCTGCCAACAAACCGCGCCATTCATCAGAGCATCATAACGGAGTGGATTGCATATCGCTAAATACCGATCATAAGACATTGCTGTGAGCAGCAGATATTCTGTATGTGACAGGATACCAAAGGAATATAATTGCACAATGCAGCCCTTAACAGAAATGGTTCTGTCCCCAGTCAGGAGACTGGCCAGCAGCCGGGGCAGAATGGCAGAGCTGTAGCAGATCTCCAGGCAGGACAAGTTCCCCAGTAAAAAGTACATGGGGATGTGAAGGTGCTGATTAGTCACAACTAGCACAACGAAGAGGATGTTTCCGGCGACAGTCACAATGTAGATCACTAGAAACAGCAGAAAGAGAAGGGGCTGCAGTTCAGGGTCATTCCCAAATCCTAAGAGGATGAATTCCACGATGGGCGTTTGGTTTCTTACTTCTGCTTTCTCCATAGTATGTATCTAGAATCAGAAAACTATTAAATATTGATGGAGTACACACAGTCAGGCTGAGCTGTTGGTTATACTGGCAGAAACCTGGAGTAGGTAACCTCATACCACTGCATCTCTCCACTGGAAAAATGAAGTTGCCAAAAAAACCAGAGGAAGACTCCTATCCTTAAGAGGTTGAGCTTCCAATATAGATGAAACAAGAGCATGGAACCCTATTGAATTACAGAAATGTCCCATCTAACTCCCTGTAGCAGGGTGGATTCCCTGCTCCGGGTTTTTAAGGGGTTTGAAAGTGGCTTGGCAGGACTTGAGAGCTGCTACTCTCAAGCTGGGCTGATTGGGAGAGTAGCTGCAGCTGGGCCACACCCCAATCAGGCCACAGCTGGCCCCTATAAAAGGCTATGAGCCAGGAGCCCAGGCAGTCTCTCTCTGCCTTCAGAGGGAGATGGGCCTGGCTGCTGGAAACTAGAGAGAAGGTACCTGAGTGAAGCAGGGCTGGGGGAAAGGCTGAGGAGCTGGGGAGCTCCAGCCTGGAAAGCCCCAGGCTGCAGCCTAGCTATAGGCCAAAGGTACTGTGGGTTGCAGAGGGCAGCCCAGGGGTAGGACAAAGCAGCAGGTCCAAACCCTCCTTGCCAGGGATGAGTTGGCTGAGACTGCAGTCTGCCCCAGAGTGTGGGGCTAGACAATGACCGGCAGTAGCCATACACTGAGGCAAGGTGGGGATAGAAGGTGGGGGTTCCCTGGGGAGGGGGAAACCCAGTTATAGGTTAAAGAGGCACCGGGGTCCTGGGAAGGACTCGGGCCAGTAGCAAACAGGTGGATCACCGGCCTGCAGAGGGCGCTCCGGGCTGGAACAGAGCTAATTCCCCAGAGCAACCAGCAGGAGGTGCCGTGGGCGTGAGTCAACCTGTTACACTCCCTTAAGCTCTCTTCAACTTTAAATACTTTTAGGCTGGGATTTTGAAATATCTTTATCATATCAGTGTCACATCAACAAATCTAGAAGACAGAAAAAAAAATCAATAGACTAGAAATGAAAGATATTTAGAGTTCTACCACTAGTATGACTCCCCTGCAGCTGAGAGGTGTAATTCCCAGCTTGGGTAGACATACATGCATTAGCTTTGATCAAGCTAGCAAGATAAAATAAGCAGTGAGAACACAGCAGCACATGCAGCCGTTTGGGATGGCCACCTGTGTACATACCTAGGATCTCAGATGGGCTTAGGCTCTGGCACCTAGTCTTTACTGCGGAGGCTACACTGCTATTTTTAGCACAATAACTCAATCAAAGATTGTGTGGTGGGTTTACCAGAACAAGGAATTACACTGTCTAGATGTAGTATAGATATTCCCCCTAAGACAGATAATGAAACACTAATGAGGCTGTGGTTTGTATGAAGGTCTATTCTGCTGTCCTCTATCCTAGCAGATTCAAATTAAAATTTGCACTATTAGATAAGATGCAGCTGAGAAACAGACAATGACACAAACAAACCCCAAACACAGACCACGGGCTGTTTCCTGATCTCAGTTACACCAGGGTAAATTGCATCAGCTTCATGTGGATTTATGCAAGTGCAACTGAGAGCGGAATCCAACACCATATAAAGAAATGAAAGTTAGATAAAAATGAAAACTCATTAAAAGAGAAATAAGAGAGTCATTTTTATCCAGAAGGGAGAATGTGCCTGGAGAAAAATGAAAAACTGGATAAAAAAAGGAAGATATAGGTAGACAGAATGAGACAAAAATACACAGAGAGAGAGAGAAACAGAGAGAGACAGAGAGAGAAATTGTTTCTTTCTCCAAATTTTATGAACAATAGAATACAGATATGTTTAAAGAGAAGTAGCAGATAATTGCCGTTAAAGAAAAGGTATCAGAGCCAATAGGTCTGAAATCTTTTCTTTGCTTTTCCCCCACATACTTCTTGATATATTGATGGGCCACACCCCAGTCAGGCCACAGTTGGCCCCTATACAAGGCTATGAGCCAGGAGCCCAGGCAGTCTCTCTCTGCCTTCAGAGGGAGATGGGCCTGGCTGCTGGAAACTAGAGAGAAGGTACCTGAGTGAAGCAGGGCTGGGGAAAGGCTGAGGAGCTCCAGCCTGGAAAGCCCCAGGCTGCAGCCTAGCTATAGGCCAAAGGTACTGTGGGTTGCAGAGGGCAGCCCAGGGGTAGGACAAAGCAGCAGGTCCAAACCCTCCTTGCCAGGGATGAGTTGGCTGAGACTGCAGTCTGCCCCAGAGTGTGGGGCTAGACAATGACTGGCAGTAGCCATACACTGAGGCAAGGTGGGGATAGAAGGTGGGGGTTCCCTGGGGAGGGGGAAACCCAGTTATAGGTTAAAGAGGCACCGGGGTCCTGGGAAGGACTCGGGCCAGTAGCAAACAGGTGGATCACCGGCCTGCAGAGGGCGCTCCGGGCTGGAACAGAGCTAATTCCCCAGAGCAACCAGCAGGAGGTGCCGTGGGCGTGAGTCAACCTGTTACACTCCCTTAAGCTCTCTTCAACTTTAAATACTTTTAGGCTGGGATTTTGAAATATCTTTATCATATCAGTGTCACATCAACAAATCTAGAAGACAGAAAAAAAAATCAATAGACTAGAAATGAAAGATATTTAGAGTTCTACCACTAGTATGACTCCCCTGCAGCTGAGAGGTGTAATTCCCAGCTTGGGTAGACATACATGCATTAGCTTTGATCAAGCTAGCAAGATAAAATAAGCAGTGAGAACACAGCAGCACATGCAGCCGTTTGGGATGGCCACCTGTGTACATACCTAGGATCTCAGATGGGCTTAGGCTCTGGCACCTAGTCTTTACTGCGGAGGCTACACTGCTATTTTTAGCACAATAACTCAATCAAAGATTGTGTGTGGTGGGTTTACCAGAACAAGGAATTACACTGTCTAGATGTAGTATAGATATTCCCCCTAAGACAGATAATGAAACACTAATGAGGCTGTGGTTTGTATGAAGGTCTATTCTGCTGTCCTCTATCCTAGCAGATTCAAATTAAAATTTGCACTATTAGATAAGATGCAGCTGAGAAACAGACAATGACACAAACAAACCCCAAACACAGACCACGGGCTGTTTCCTGATCTCAGTTACACCAGGGTAAATTGCATCAGCTTCATGTGGATTTATGCAAGTGCAACTGAGAGCGGAATCCAACACCATATAAAGAAATGAAAGTTAGATAAAAATGAAAACTCATTAAAAGAGAAATAAGAGAGTCATTTTTATCCAGAAGGGAGAATGTGCCTGGAGAAAAATGAAAAACTGGATAAAAAAAGGAAGATATAGGTAGACAGAATGAGACAAAAATACACAGAGAGAGAGAAACAGAGAGAGACAGAGAGAGAGAAATTGTTTCTTTCTCCAAATTTTATGAACAATAGAATACAGATATGTTTAAAGAGAAGTAGCAGATAATTGCCGTTAAAGAAAAGGTATCAGAGCCAATAGGTCTGAAATCTTTTCTTTGCTTTTCCCCCACATACTTCTTGATATATTTTGCCATCTGATCTCTTCACCCACTGACTTATGAGGCACCCACATGAACTATGTCTACACCAGGAGTGCCAATGGTACATTGATACTAGTGCAACATAAATGTATGACAGAGAAATGGAAATCCAGCAAAACACACACACACACACAGAGAAGAAAGACAATTTTTACGAGCACTAAAACTCACATGATAAAAATAAAATGTACACACAAGGAGTCAATAAACTAGATACATTCATGGAGGATAGGTCCATCAATGGCTATTAGCCAGGATGGGCAGGGACAGGGTCCCTAGCCTCTGTTTGCCAGAAGCTGGGAATGGATGACAGGGAATGGGTGACTTGATAATTACATGTTCTGTTCATTACCTCTGAAGCACCTGGCATTTGGCCACTGTTGGAAGATGGACCTTTGCTCTGACCTAGTATGGCTGTTCTGATGTTTTTACATTCTAAATCTGAGAGCCATTCATTGCTCTTTCCTGAGCATTTTTTGCTACAACACTTCTACTTTTATTTACATTCCCCCAGGATTGAAGAAGCAATCATATTCTTTCTGACACACTAGATGCCTGAGCAGGTATTTTTCTTTTCTAAATCAGATTATTTCATTTTAACTGTGCAGCTTTACATTTCACACTGACAGTTTATTGCCAGCTGCGCCCTAACCATCACCCTTCCTTCAGATTTTCTGAGATAAGATTATAGTCTTCGCACTACATTTTCTAATCTCTTCTACTCTTGATAATCTTCAATTATCTCAGTAATTACTGGATTTTACAGTGCTCCTTGGTGTATTTTGTTGTTATTCCCTTTCATAGAAATTAATGTCTCTCCTGGTTGGTAATTTCTCGTTCTTATGAGGTGATGTAATCTCTCTCGATAGTTCTGCTAGTGGGAATTTGCAAGGATTGCATAGAGGAAAGATAAAGTGTTCCCTCTAAGCTGTGTGGCTGTGAAACCGCGCAGGAGTGAATCAAGTGCCATGCACTGATTAGCAGAGCCTCCCAGGGTGGCATGTGTTCAGGTACCCTTCCCCCCACTGCTCTGCAGCCTCAGTGCTCCTGCTCTTTGCCTATTAGCCCCTTGCAAGTGGCTCCCAGGACCCTGCTGCTTCCTGTGCAGAGCAGGGAGGGCAGGGGGGACTTTGATATCAGGATGTCCCTCTCCTCCACTCCCCCCTGCCCATGTACTCCATCTCCACAGAGCAGGAGAGCAGGGACAGGGGTCAGGAGCAGAGAGCTTCTGGTAGCTGCTTCAGTCTCAGCTTTCTGGTGGGAGTGCCTTAAAAAGACAAAGCATGGTCTCTCAGAGGCTTCCCCAGCAGCCAGCACACTCACACTCTGTCTCTGTGTCTCTCGCTAGCTCACTCACACACACACTGTCTCTGTGTCCCTGACACACACAAACCCATACATTCTGTCTCTGACACACACACAGTCTCTCTCTCTTTCTCTCTCTCTCTCACACACACTGTCTGTGTCTCTCACACATACACAATGTGTCTCTCTCATACAGTCTGTTTCACACACACATACACACACTCTGACACACCCCTCCCCACAGTCTCTGTGTCTCTCACACACACACACAGTCTCTGTTTCTCTCTCTCACACACACACACACACACACACAGAGTCTCTTTCACACTTACCTCCAGAAACATATTTGTATTGTTGTTGTGTTATTGCAGTTTTTTGACTGGTCTATGCATTGCATAATTTTAATTCTCTCTTACATTTAAATTTAATTCTTTGAGTAGTTAGTATTAAAATGCCTAACCTGTCCTGGATGGAGTAATTATTCCTATGGTAATTTTTCAAATATATATATTGTACCTACTTTTTTGTTTTAGTTTTTACTGGTGGCACACATCACCTCTATATTGGTGCACATAAAAAAATTCACTGTGAACATGGATAGAAAAAAATTAAAGGGAACATTGATGTGAGGGAATATTCTGTGCATGTGGGATGGGAAAGGTGGAGGTGGATTGTCCTACTGTAAAATGCGAATAGAGTCTGCAACAGTTTATTCTGAGTGGTCAGGGGAGACAGGGATCCGAGCCCATATCAGACGTGAGGAAAATATCACTTGCCTTTTCCCTGTAAGGGGCCTGACACAAAACCTCTTGGACTCAATGACTGAGAGTCATTCCCTTAAAGAACTTTGGATCTCGCTCATGATTATAATACAAGATGCAAGATGTTGGAGCATGGTGGCCATAGTGAGATAAAGAATGATTTGGCCCCTAGTTTGTATCTACTAACAGGGTGACAACTTATACAGTAGGGGGCTGGTAGGTGATGGGAAGTTGACTCATGGGGACGTATTGATCTGATGACGTGAACAAACCAGTCCAACAGAGACCATTCTCTCTTTGTATTGGTTGCAATATAGTTATTGTAGCTTATTGTTGCTGAATTGTATAGTAAATTACTTCACTCACTGTGGTTCACTATAAAATATAGTCAAAAACTAAATAACCAGTAATTATATAGTACAGGAAAAAGGGGATGGATCACTTGCTGATTACCTCTTCCATTCATTCCCTCTGAAGCAGCTTGCATTGGCCACTGTCAAAAGACAGGCTAGTGGGCTAAATGGAGCTTTGGTCTGACGCAGTATGGCCATTCTCATGTTCTAAATCTGAGAGCTATTCACTGCTCTTTCTTAAGCTTGCTTTGCTATAACCCATTTTTGATGGCTTACCCCTGGGGTGCTACATGGAACTGTAGTTCCACTGAGCCCTCTGACCCACCAGTCTGGGTTCCCTCTGACACTGTGCTGCTGTGGCAATTTGCAGACCTACTCCTGGTCCTACACTTCCTCCAGCTTTTTCACAGGTAGGGACACACCCAGCTGCTTTTGTATGACCAGCCACTGCATGAACCAACAGTACAGAAGCCACAAAATCCCCAGCCTAGGACCCCACAGCTGTACCACCCTGGCCTGGTCAAAGCACTGACCAGTAGGAATTTGTTACCCGGTTTGCCCCTCTCCCTCAATATGAAGAGGAATATGCACACCTATGCTAAACGAGCTGAGATTTTTCCCAAGATATTTCCCTTAAAGGCACACTGGTTTATGTTAAACTATAAACCAGTTTAACTACAAAACACAGGTTTTAAGTGACTATAAGGGATAGGAAACAGATCAAAGCAGATTACCAGCAAATAAACAAAAACACAAATTAAGAATAACACAGTGGTTAGATTGACCATGAATGAGCAGTTGCTAACCCTGACTGATGATACCAGCGGACTTGCAGATTCTCAAGGCACAGGCTGCATTTGCTTTGCAGTCAAAATCCCTCTAGCCTTGTTCAAGCACTTCCCCCACTTCAGTGTTTGTTCCTTAGGTCTTTGCAGGAGTCCTCCTGTGTGATGAGTGAAGAACTGTTGATATCACTCCCTGCCTTTTATAGCCTTAACAAAGGGCGGGAACCTTTTGTTTCAAAACTTGGTGCCGAGACCAATGCGTGGAAAAGTACAGACATCCCAAGATGGAGTTCAGAGTCATGTCGTCTGGTCACCTGCCCTTGTAGAGTCATAGAAACATTTACTTACAGGCTCTCTGGAGTGCTCTCAGGAAGGCTTATCAGCTGGGGGATAAGCTTCTCCTAAGGCCTATTGTTTTCCCTAATGGCTCATTACCCTGAATAGGCCCTTCCCAACGAGGTGTGTAGACTGAAAGCATCTTGCCTAGTGGATATTATCAAGGTGTAACTACATTTGACATACAGATACATAGTCCATATTCATAACTTCAGATACAAAAATGACACATGCAAAGAAATAGGATAATCATATTAAGCAAATCACAACTTTTCCAATGACACCTTACATGACCCGTCTTGCACAAAATACACCATATTTATGCTCTAATCATAACCTAATAATCTCACTATGAAGGATATAGTGTGCAGTGTCACCCCATCAAACTTTATTTACTCCCCCCCACTTGGATTGAACATGCCGTTATACTGGTTCTGACATGGTGGATGCCTGAGTAGGCATTTCCTTTTTTCTAAACCAAATTATTCCATTTTTTCTGTGTTGATTTACCTTTCATACTGATGATCTATTGCACCCTAACCCTTTCTTCAGATTTCCTGAGATAAGTTTACAGTTTTTGCACTACTATCCACTTGTCTGCTATTGATAGTCTTACATTATCTCAATAACCTGAACTTTGTGTTCCTATCTGAATGTCAGGGTCCTATAGCGCTTCTTGGTGTATTTTGTTGATATTTCTTTTCACAGAAATTATAGTCTCTCCTGGGTGGTAATTTCTCCTTCATATGAGATGATGTAATCTCCCTTGATATTTCTGCTGGTGGGAATTTGAAATTATTGCACAGAGGAAAGTTAATATTTATTTTTAGAAAGGAAAAACAATGGTACAAGGAAGTCTTATTACTAAATTCAAAGGGGAAGCTATGGAAAACAACTGATTCCAAAGGGAAAATAACAGACAGCAGAACTGTTGACCCAAAAGACAAAGCAATAAAAAAAGGAATGTCATTTCAAAGACAATTAATGCAGAAGAACTTCTGATCTCAATGGAAATCTCTGTTCACCTGATGTATTTGATGAGTAGGTCTGCTAGAATAATAGCAAAAAAGGAACCAATGCCAATTCTATTTCATAGTAATAAGAAAATTAAATGCTCCCAAGTTAAAAAAGTCTTGGCTAAAGATCCCGGGTCAGTCTGATCTCTGGACCTGGAACTCCATATGCAGGCCTAGTAGACCCTAAAGCTGCCACATGAAAAAAAGTTCAAATCTCCCTGTTGACATGGCTGTGATTTTTTTTAAAAATCTAAGGGAGTTAGGCACCCAGCTGCATTTGAATATCAAAGGGAGTTTGGCAGCTAACCTTTCTATGCTCCTTTGAAAATCTCTACTTAGATGCTTGATGACATAATTATCTCCCATCCTTCTGGTCTTTGCTGAAATAGCGAGGGAGCCTCTCCCACAGTGTGAGGGAATATTCTGTGTATGTGGGATGGGAAAGGTTGAGGGGGATTGCTGTGTGGTAAAACGTGAATGTAATCTGCGAGTGTTTGTTTCGAGAGTGGGCAGGGAAGACAAAGATCTTAGCCCATATCAAATGTGTAAAAAATATCTGTTGCCTCTGCCCCATATGCGTCCTTACACAAAACTCCTTCTAGTCAATGACAGAGGACTTGTCTACACTGGCACTTTACCGCGCTGCTGTCATAAACATTTTGTTAAGGGTTAAGGTCTCTTTTACCTGTAAAGGGTTAACAAGCAGTACCTGGGGAATACCTGACCAGAGGACCAATCAGGGACAAGATAATTTCAAATCTCTGTAGAGGGAAGGTGTTTTTTTTCTGTGTTCTTTGTTTTGAGTTGAGTCTCTCTTGGGAGTTAAGGGAGTCCAGACATCTTAATCAAGTCCTCCCAGGTTTCTGCAGTACTTTTCATCTATTCAGTCTAGTGAGTATTAGAAAGGCATACTAGTATTATAAGTTTATTTCTACATTTGCAATTGTGTGTTTTGCTGAGGGAATCTCTTTATTTCTATTGCTGTTACTTTGCTTTTACTGAGACAGAAAGGGGGAGGGAGAATTCTCTCCAGGTTTATAGGTTAGACTCTGTGTATTGTTCCATCCTGGTATTACAGACATAGTGTACTTTCTTTTTGTTCTTTTAATAAATTCTTTTCTTTTCTTTGGACTTGGTTAATTCCTTCTCGTGTGGAAATTCAGGGGAAGGGGAGGGGGGAAGAGTGAGTTCCTCCTGGGTTTGATTCACAGAGTTGAATCGGTGTGTATCTCTCCGGAGTAGGCTAGGAGAGAGAGGGAGGGGGGAAGTGGGCTGCTTCCCTTTGTGTTGAGATTCAGGGAGATTGAATCTGTGTTCTCCAGGGAGAGTTTTGGGGGGAACAGGCAGTGTGTTATCCACTTTAAATGTAACTGGTGGCAGCAGGACCAGATCTATACTAGGATTAGTTTAGAGGAGCTCATGCAGGTCCCCATCTTGGAACCCAAAAGCTCCGAGTGGGGGAGAAAACCTATGACAGCTGCAATTTTATCGCTCGGGGTGTGAAAAAACATACCCCTGAGCACAGAAAGTTTCAGTGCTGTAACATGGCAGTGTAGACAGTGCAGCAGTGCTGGAAGCCAGGCTCCCAGTGCTGGTAGCTATTCCCCTCATGGCGGTGAGTTTTTTACAGCACTGAGATAGCTCTCTCCCAGTGCTAGTGCCGCGACTACATGGCCACCACGTTAAAGTGTTGTCATGGCAGCGCTGCTATGGCAGTGCTTTAACGTTGCCAGTGTAGACATGTCCTGAGAGTCTTTTTGTTAACTACAAAGACTTTGGCTCTTGCTCATCATTAGAAGATGCAAGATATTGGAGTGTAAATGATGTGGGATTCACCTCTGTGGCGCCTCCTGCTAGTCTCTGTCGGGAATTAGCTCACCCAGCTTCCGAAGCGCCCTCTGCAGGCCGGTGATCCGCCTCACCGCTGGCCCCCATGTCCCTCCCAGGACCCTGGTGCCCCTTGCTCTGGGGTGCTGCCCCTCTGGCAGTAACCCCTCAGTCTCAGGGTCTCCACACCCAGGAGAACCCCCCACCCCCTATCCCCACCTTGACTTAGTGTAAGGCTACTGTCAGTCACCAACTACCCCCCATTCCCTGGGGCAGACTGCAGTGTATGCCACTCATCACTAGCAAGGGGGGTTTGGGCCTGCTGCCTCTGTCTGGCCTCTGTCTCCTACAACCCCAGTACCTGTTTGGCCTTATACTAGGCCGCAGCTTGGGGGGTTTCCAGGCTGGAGCTTCCTTGGCCGTTCACCAGCCCTGCTCCACTCCCGGTACCTTGTCTCTAGCTCCCTGCAGCCAGGCCCATCTCCCTCTACAGCTAGAGAGAGACTGTTTGGGCTCCTGGCTCGCAGCCTCTTATAGGGGCTAGCTGGGCTCTGTTTGGGGTGTGGCCGCAGCTCTGCCTACTTCCCCCAATCAGCCCAGTGGCAGCTTTCTCCTGCCACAGCGCTTTCCTAGGGCCGTTTTAAGCCCCTCAGGGCAGGAGCGGGTGTCCACCCGCTACATGGAGCATAGGAGCCATAGTGAGATAAAGAATGGTTTGGCCCCTATTTTGTGTCTACTAACAGGGTGACAACTAATACAGTAGGGGGTGGGTGGTGATGGGAAGTTGACTCATGGGGAAGTATTGCTCTGATGACATCCACAAACCAGTCCAAGAGCTACCATTCTCTCTTTACTTATATTGCAACCAATACAGTGTTACTTAGTGTTGATGAATTGTATAGTAAATCGCTTCACCCACTTTGATTCATTATAAAATATATTCAAAAGACCAAATAACCAGTGCCAGTCAAGTTTATTGCTTTAAACCAGTAATAATATAGAACAGAAAAAAGGTTCTGTATGATACCGATCTCCGGGAAGTGATCTCATACAGTCATGTTATATTCACCTTACGCAGAAGGTGTGCTCCCAAAGTTATACTCATAAAGCCATTGTTTTATACCTGCTCCATTTACAAATAAAAGATGCTGCGTACATCATTTGAAACTAGTCAGCTTTATACCTTGTTTTTCTGGTAGCATGGTGTACCCCTTATCTCCTAGGTCTGAACAGATCCATTTCACGTACCAAAGAGCATGAAAGCACCTGCTAGGCCTGTAATAGGGCAGAACAAACATGAGTCTTTTCCTCTCAAAGTCATTCCAGTACTGGGCTATGAAAATCACTCCTTAGCTGTTGCTGTGGTAAAATTATCGTCTATCTTGATCTGGAAAACTGCCTAATCTACTTCAGACAAAGCTGATTTCAAATAATGCAAGGCATTATGGGATACTTAGCATAAGAGAATAGACGTATAGTTAAGGTGTAGGCCAATTTAGTCTATGTAATGGTTACACTATTTGTGTTTAATATTATTTATGCTTAATGTCCACTAACATATAGATGGTGTGGATAATACAGATTATTACTTAAATCATCTAAGTGCCAATTGGGGTTGTATTCATAAATCTCATAGGACCTGTTCTTTAATGATATAAGATTAGAACTGAGTGAAAAAATTTATTTTTTTGTTCATTTTTTGGGTTTTTTCTTCAGTGATTGAATTGGCTCTTTTGGAACTGTTGGTGTCACTAGGCATAACTCTAGGTAACTCGGGGGGGTGGAAGACCACGAGTGTCGATGAAGCCCCCCTGCTCTAGGCCTAAGTGAACCAAAGCTCCTCCATGATGTACTTTAACCAACCTAAAATGCCAGTAGCTACAAAACAAAATGTGTAACTGTGACGTTATGACTGTGATATAATATCTCATCAAAAGATGACAGGAACAGAAAAAGTTAATTAACTCATAGACTGACCTGACCCATGGGTGAACCTTAAGGACAGGTTAGGAAGATATGTAAATAACTAGAGCTTTGAAATGCAAGTCTGCAAGATGTTTGCTCAGGTCTTGTGATGGCAGCAAACAAGTCTTGTCTATTGCTATAGTTTTAATTCAAAGATCAAAAAAAAGGAATATTAACATTTATAATGATACTTGAGTAAAATAGTATTATTGTCTCTGTGTCTCTTTGAAGGTTGTGCTAACCTGTATCTGAACTGTTTAATGGGTAAATTACTCTGTGCTAATTGCCAGGATGTTTGGGAGAAGGAGTTGAGCCTATTGTTTTCTCAGGCCGAAAGGCTGCTGGAAATGTATAAGAAGCCTGGGACACGGTCCTTCTTCATCTCAGATCTGCTTTGGGTTTCAGAGGAAACCTTAAGCCAAGGATTTGAGATCCCCAGTCATTGACTGAGCCACCCTGAATATGGACATTGGACTATAACCTATGGACTATTTCTAAAAGGACTTTTGGCAACTACAAGCTCATCTCTGCTGTGTATCTGAACCTCAAGAATTGAATTCAAGTCTGTCTGTAGATTAATCTTTTAACCAACACTCTCTATCTTTTCTTTTTTAATAAATTTTAGCTTAGTTAATAAGAATTGGCTATAGCGTGTATTTTGGGTAAGATCTAAGTTATAATTGGACCTGGGTATGTGGCTGATCCTTTGGGATTGGAAGAACCTTTTCTTTTATATGATGAAGTAAGATTCTTAGGAATCATCATCATATCTGACAGGTGTGTCTGGACGGAGGCCTGAGGCTGGGCACTTTAAGGGAACTGCGTGGTTTGGACTTCTAAGTGACCAGTAAGGTACTGTAGAAGCTGTTTTGTGCTGGTTGGTAAATCTAAGTATTGGAATAACCACCAGCATTTGGGGTTTGTCTGCCCCGTTTGGTTTGCAGTTCACCCTGATTGAGTGACCTCAGCTGGCTCCCACGGGCAGCACCGTCACAGTAACAGTCAGCTAACAGCTCAAGGCAGTCTAAAGCGGTAGTGATAAGGGAAGCCTACATGCCTCTGTGAAGGACCAGATAACAGGTCTGGGAAAATTTGCTAACAAGCTACCCTTGCAGTGGCCAAGGTTGTTTACTGTAGCTGCTACAGGGGGAGGGAGGAAGTGCGGGGAAGAAAGGGGGAGGGAAACTAAGCTGAAGTGAACAACTTGGGTATAAGAAGGGAAAGCTGCTTGTATCTGCGCGCTTGATTTGAGACGTGCCAGTCTCCTTGCACCTCTTTGAGATCTCAAAAAAACTTTGTCTGCTGCTCCATCCTGGTGTGTTCATTGGCGCGAAGCACACCGGGCAACGAACCCGGCTGTTGCCCCCTCGGGCCCTCTGTGCCGACAACAGTTCTTGGCGTCCGTGGGTGGGCTCAAGGCTGAAATTTAGCCTTGCCCTGACCGCTCTTGGCGTCCGATGGATTTCGGCGACGACCGACGCCCAGCGTGCACCAGTGATATCTTTGGGGGCCTTGGCGGAGACGCGGTTTGATCGACTCCGGAGGGCACAACGGTGCAACGCGCTCGGATAGTGGAGAAGCAGTTGCAGGCGACGGTGTGGAACCAGTACCTTGGATAAGGTAGGAACAGTCCAGTGGTCTGGACTTTTGCCTGTTAGTCCTGGGGACACCCAATGTCACCCTAGGATATGGGGCAGGGACAGAGTACGGCAGGCAGGGCACGTTGTACACCCTTAGAATACATTCTAGCAAATTGGAAAGTGTTTGGATCAGATCTGATGACTAAGAGTAAACTAAAAAGGTTCTGTACAGTAAACTGGCCTCAATATCAGCTAGAGAGCCAGGAAAGGTGGCCACCGGAAGGATCACTTAATTATAACACGATCCTTCAATTACTCCTGTTTTGTCAGTGAACGGGTAAATGGAATGAACATCTGTATGCACAATTGTTTATGGCTTTACAAAATAGAGCAGATATTTTCAAAAGTGTAATTTGACTCCGACAGGTTTGGTAGTCCCCAGAACCCCCCCCCCCCACAGTTGTAATGGCAGATCCGGTGTCCCCTTCGGCTTTCACATTCCCACCATATCAGGACAGGGTGCCCCAGGTTCCTGAGATTGCCCCCGTTAATTACCGAGACCGTAATAGCCCATCAGGGAACAGAAGCCCGAAAGGCAACTACTATGCAAGTGTACACCCATGTGCCTTTTAACCCAGTGGTCCTTGCAGACTTTAAGGTACAGGCAGAGGAATTCTCCACGAACCCCAGCAAGTTTATTTCAGTCTTTGAGGGATGCCTGGCTAGCCACAAGCCTGATTGGGACGACTGTAATATCCTTATGAGGACCCTGTTGTCTGAGGGGGAGTGGAATCAGGTTATGTCCAAGGCAAAGGAGGAGGCACAGCGGAGACACGAAAGGGATCAGGACAACGTCCCTGTGGCCGCCAACATGGTCCCCCTAGCAGATCCTAGGTGGAATCCTAATGATCACAGGGACCAGACCCATCTCACCACCTACAAGGAGCTGCTTTTACACGGTCTCTGACATTCGTCTGTCCGACATAACAATTGGGCAAAGCTGTATGAGCTAATGCAGGAGCCAAAGGAAAGTCCGGTTGCTTTTCTGCAGCGCATTCGGGACGCCATCCGGCAAAATACTAACGCAGACCCTGATAAGGAAGCAACTGAGGCAATTATAAAGGATATTTTTACCAGACGTGCCGCCCCGATATTAAAAGGAAATTGAAGAAAAAGGAGGATTTGATGGGCATGTCCATGGCACAGATTTTGGAAACTGCAAATAGGGCTTATACCCTTAGAGAGGGAGAAAAGGAAAAAAGGCAAGTTAAAATGATGGTAGCGGCAGTACAGGCCGGCTCTAAGGAAAGGCCACGGGAAGGTGGAAGGGGCTGGGGAGTAAGAGGCCGTGGATGCGGGCGCCCTGGCCCGCAGGAAAGGCGCCTGGGTCGCAATCAGTGTGCTATATGCCAGCAGGAGGGACACTGGAAAAATGAATGCCCCGAAAGGGAGAGTGCTCCTATGATGGCGGCGGAGGATCACAAATAGGGGTGTCAGGGGAAACGGACCATCCTGCCCCCAGAACCCCGAGTAAAAATGCAGGTGGGAAATGCGGAAATAGACTTTTTAGTAGACTCTGGGGCGGCACGAACCGTCGTAAACCAACCCCTTCAGCTGCCCGTAGCGGAGTCCCTCACCGTGGTGGGTGCCACAGGGAAAGGAACCAAGTTTCCAGCGTATACCCCAGCGGAATGCGCTTTGGGAAACAGAACTCTATCTCACAAGCTGGTCTACCTCCCTGATTGTCCAATGCCTCTACTGGGACAGGACCTGCTTTGTCGCTTGGGTGCCACCCTGCATTTTACTCAAGATGAAATAACCCTTACCTTACCCCCTGAGAGTGCCTGGATAATGACCCTTGCAATTGAGCCCTCAGCCATGCAAGCCCCAGGGGGAGCGAGTGGGAGGACGGGGAATATCCTCTAGTATGGGCAGCAGGGGTCCCAGGAAAGGCAGCCCATCAAACCCCTGTTGATGTTCAGCTCTTGCCAGGAAAAGGCCCGGTGCGAATCCGGCAGTATCCGATCAAGAGGGAAGCCAGAGAGGGATTGCAAGAGACTACAGACCAGTTCCTAAAGTATGGTGTACTTCGAGAATGCCAGTCAGCTTGGAACACTCCCATCTTGCCCGTACGAAAGCCTGATGGCACGTATCGGCTGGTACAGGACCTGAGGGCGGTCAATGAATGGGTTAAGACTCTGCACCCCCTTGTCCCGAACCCATATACCTTGTTGGCCTCTATAGGGGGGCAGTATACTCATTTTTCGGTCCTAGATTTAAAAGACGCCTTCTTCACGATTCCGGTCGACACCCAATCTCAGGAGATTTTCTCCTTTGAGTGGGAGGACAAGAGAAGGGTTAAAAAGCAACTTTGCTGGACAGTGTTGGCCCAGGGATTTAAAAATTCCCCCACCCTTTTTGGCCAGGTCCTAGCCAGAGACTTGGAGGAGTGGGACAATGAGGACAAGGTCCTCCTCCTGCAATATGTAGATGACTTGTTAATTGCCGCTGTGGGTTTAATCCCTTGTCTGAAAGCCACTGTGAGCCTCCTAAACTTTGTTGGACTCCAAGGATATCGAGTAGCATGGAGTAAGGCTCAGATTGCCCTCCCAGAAGTACAGTACTTAGGGTTTCACATAAGGCAGGGGGAGCGTCAGCTTTCAAAGGAGAGGAAGGAAGCTATCTGCCAAGTTCCTATCGCAAGCAGTCGTAAACATCTCAGGGCGTTTCTGGGTAAGGCAAGCTTCTGCAGAATATGGATCCCAGAATTTGGACTGTGGGCTAAACCCTTGTACGAATGCGTTATGGGAATGGATCACGACCCCTTTCACGGGTCCTCAGAAGCCAACAAAGCATTTAAAGTGTTAAAAAGGTAGTTGATGGAAGCCCCAGCCCTGGGTTTGCCGGACCTCTCTAAGCCATTTCAACTGTATGTGCATGAAAGGGCAGGGTGTGTGCCCTTATTGGAAATGAATGTTGTACATATGTCCCAGAGAATGCGGAGGACATTAATAAGCACATTTTATCTGCTGAGCAGGCCTTCAAGCAGTGGAAGGCACAGGAAAGGGAGACCACTATTTTCGATTCCCTCTGGGGCTGGTTACCTAGCCTAGGGGAACTGGGGGGAGGCATTGTTCGCCTCCTACTCACAGGTATTGTGTTATGTTTTGTCACTCTCCTTTTCCTTGCCTGCTGTAAAGCGCTCCTACATAAGATGTGTACCTCTCGTTCCCCACAAATCCCATTGTACCCTCTCCTTGAGGACCCCAGCTCCTCATCGCTTAATCATATTTTGTCCTCAGAATATGAGAAAATGCAGCCAAAAGGTTGTTGAGTGTTCTCAAAGGAGGGAGTTGTTGGTGTCACTAGGCATAACTCTAGGTAACTCGGGGGGTAGGGGTGGAAGACCATGAGTGTCGATGAAGCCCCCCTGCTCTAGGCCTAAGTGAACCAAAGCTCCTCCATGATGAACTTTAACCAACCTAAAATGCCAGTAGCTGCAAAACAAAATGTGTAACAGTCAGCTAACAGCTCAAGGCAGTCTAAAGCGGTAGTGATAAGGGAAGCCTACATGCCTCTGTGAAGGACAAGATAACAGGTCTGGGAAAATTTGCTAACAAGCTACCCTTGCAGCGGCCAAGGTTGTTTACTGTAGCTGCTACAGGGGGAGGGAGGAAGTGCGGGGAAGAAAGGGGGAGGGAAACTAAGCTGAAGTGAACAACTTGGGTATAAGAAGGGAAAGCTGCTTGTAGCTGCGCGCTTGATTTGAGACGTGCCAGTCTCCTTGCACCGCTTTGAGATCTCAAATAAACTTTGTCTGCTTCTCCACCCTGGTGTGTCCATTGGCGCGAAACACACCGGGCAACGAACTCCGCTGTTGCCCCCTCGGGCCCTCTGTGTCGGCAACAGAACCAACACCTGGCATTCACCAGGCAGCTCTGTTGGGTCCTAATGTTATGCTTATACAAAGCACACAAAATCTTTTTATAGGGGAGAAGGCAACACTTCACATTTATTGAGAATACAGCAGTTAGCATATGCTTTTCAGTCACACACACACAGAAATACACAGTCCCCGCCAGCTGATGTTTATAGTTACCAGTCCAGAGTATAGATCAATCTAGTGGCCAGCCAGATTGGTCGCAGAGGGGAGCTGGGTTCTGTCTGTTGCGATCCAATGCTCCTGGAGTTGTGACAAGACAAACCCAAAGTCCCATGGCAAAGCACCCTGTTCTTATAATCCTTTTTCTCCGTTGAAGTCTATGGATTTTGCTGTGTCAATTTGTGACCGGTTAGTCCTTAATCGGTGTTATTTTCTGATGTTAACATTCCAAAGTGTCATTCTGTCCTTTTGATTTAATCAATTGTCTTGTCTTTAGGGGTGCCTGCCTCCTCCTCAGGGTCGTCAATCTGGCTTTCCTCAGTCATGGATGTGCATTGATGGTTCTCTGGCATCAATAAGTCTGTTCAATTTCTTCACTCCTCCTCCCCTGACCATCTGGCTCTGACAATGGCCTTCAAACCTTATCTTTTCCTCATGAATGCACTCCTCATTCACGCAAACAGTCTTTTACAGAGACCTTATACAAACAGCAGTGTTTCATGTTGAGCAAGAAAGGCAGTAGAAATTAAACCTCATTAAATCTTGTAATCAAAACAGTTCACACTGTGGCTCGGGCCTTCAGCATTCCTCTAATCTAATTAACATAGACACAATACATGATCCTGTCATTTACTCACTAAACCTTAAAACAATTAAAACAATGATTAGAGGGAAGTTTATAATACATATAGGAAACAAGAGCCCATCTTTTATAATACAATTTATCCTAAAACAAAGTATCAGAGGGGTAGCGGTGTTAGTCTGGTTCTGTAGAAGCAGCAGAGAATCCTGTGGCACCTTATAGACTAACAGACTGTTAGTCTATAAGGTGCCACAGAATTCTTTGCTGCTCCTAAAACAAAGGGTGACGATAATCAATCTGGTCTGTCCCTGCTTTAACATCAGTACAGACACTGGCAGTCTGTCAGATCCGTTGCTACCAGTTCCCCAGAGGGTCAGTCCTTTCTGCTATTCAAAAAGGGTGGCTGGCAGGATAAACTATGGTCTTTAATACAAATATAAAATCCTACCCCTACACTACTACTTTAGACATGTGTGTACTAAGTTTTCATGGATCTCAGCAGGCTGCAGCACGGTTTCTTCTTTCTAACCCTTCATGGAAATGGAATGACATGGCCCAGTTGCCGTAGGCCCCAGGACCAGTGCTGATGCCCCAGATGCCCTAGTATGTCAATCACACCCCATCCCAGAGATGGACACATGTAGGTGCTCTGAGGTTATGGTTCACTTCTCCAGGGGCAGGTGAAGCAAACAGATTCACAGGCTTTACCAAGATCTCTAAACACAAGATCACATCAGAAATACAGTGAGCTGGATAGGGCAAGAGAAAACCTCCCTCAGTTCCCTCAGCCATCTGGGATATTGTTAGAGCTTGGGCCATAGTCTGCCCAGGATTCCCATTCCTACAGCTCATGGCTCCTTCCCTGAATCATGGGATCTCTATCCCTGACCCCTGGAGTTAGTGTCTTTCTACTTTTTTTTTTCAAATAACTGGTGAGAGACTCTCTAACCGCCCATCCCCTTTGTCAGGTGACTCCTTCCAAAGTCAGACTGATCATGTGATCAAAGCCTTGCTCTACACTTAACCACACACCCAAGTAATATTGTTATGCCAACAAAACCTTTGGTAAGACATAGCTATGTGGACAGATGAGAACTTCTGTCTGCATCGTTCAGGAGGTGCTCTTCCTACACCAACAGAGAAACTCCTTCTGTCAGCATACGTTGTATGTAGACACGGGAGCTCACCCACGATGGCTATGGCATAGCTGTAGCACCATAATGTAGACACTTCCTTCATCGGCAGAAGGGGATTTTCCATCAGTGTAGTTAATCCACCTTCAAGAGAGGCAGTCGTAAGCTTAATGGAATAATTCTTCTGTTGATCTAGCTGCATCTACACTGGAGGGGAGGGGTTATGTTAATCTAACTATGGCACTCAGGGCATGACATTTTTAAGAGCCCTGAAATACATAGCTAAGTCAATCTAACGTCCAAGTGTAGACAGGCCTCTGTAGTGTAGACACAATCTATGCCCCCTACCAGATGATTCATTGTTAGACACCATCACACCTCTGGTGTTCAGACTTGCAATGTGGGTTTGCCCCAGGTGGCAGGGCTGTTGTGCCAGGGGGATTATGGCAGGGTGTCTCAGCAGCATGCATTCCCACTTACAGCTGTGACTGTTATTGCAGAGCCCTTTCCTCATTTGCCTCCACCAGGAACCATTCTGTCCTGTTTGTGATCAATTCATTCTGTGAATTGCCCACCAGCCAGGACACTTTCTTCCCACCCCTCAAAGGGCGAAACAAAGAGTCCAGAAAAATACAAAGAAACAAAGTATTTCGTCCTCCCTGGACCCAATCCTTCGCAAAATCTTCATTGGCCCTCCCACACTGTGGAAAATTACACTGGTCTACAATTTTTGAGAAGTCATCTGCTTCAGAGATAAAATGTGCTCTTTATTATGTATTTTGATGTGCTGAATTAAAATATGACAATTAAAACAACTGATTGGCTACTGTTTCTAAGATATTTAAGTTTTTACATTTGATGTCTATGTATATTGTGTAGATAGTAGAGTTTTAATCATAAATTGTAAACCTAGGTCTTTTCATGTGTTTATGGTTGCTTTACATGATAATATTTCACCTGTCCTGTTTATGTAACACTTTAAAAATCAGCAAAAGGGTTATATAAATAAAATGTATTATGAAACAAAAGGCAAAAAACTATTATGTACATAGTTTAGTCCTATTCAGTGTCTACTCGGCGCTTCTTGGCTTGTCTCTTGTATTCATTAAATGGAGCATCTCTTGTCACTATCCAGAATTAGTCTGCAAGCATTGATGGGCTCCATTTGCCCTGATAGCGTTTCTCCATTGTTGCAATGTCCTGGTGAAATCGCTCGCCGTGCTCGTCGCTCACTGCTCCGCAGTTCGGTGGAAAAAAATCTAGATGAGAGTGCAAAAAATGTATCTTTAGTGACATGTTTCAACCAAGGCTTTTGTATGCCTTGAGGAGGTTTTCCACCAACAACCTGTAGTTGTCTGCCTTGTTGTTTCCGAGAAAATTTATTGCCACTAACTGGAAGGCTTTCCATGCCGTCTTTTCCTTGCCACGCAGTGCATGGTCAAATGCATCATCTCGAAGAAGTTCACGAATCTGAGGACCAACAAAGACACCTTCCTTTATCTTAGCTTCACTTAACCTTGGAAATTTTCCACGGAGGTACTTGAAAGCTGCTTGTGTTTTGTCAATGGCCTTGACAAAGTTCTTCATCAGACCCAGCTTGATGTGTAAGGGTGGTAACAAAATCTTCCTTGATTCAACAAGTGGTGGATGCTGAACACTTTTCCTCCCAGGCTCCAATGACTATCGGAGTTGCCAATCTTTCTTGATGTAGTGGGAATCTCTTGCATGACTATCCCATTCGCAGAGAAAACAGCAGTACTTTGTGTATCCAGTCTGCAGACCAAGCAAGAGAGCACCAACCTTCAAATCGCCACAAAGCTGCCACTGATGTTGGTCCTAGTTTATGCACCTCAAAAGTTGTTTCATGTTGTCATAGGTTTCCTTCATATGGACTGCATGACCAACTGGAATTGATGGCAAAACATTGCCATTATGCAGTAAAACAGCTTTAAGACTTGTCTTCGATGAATCAATGAACAGTCTCCACTCATCTGGATTGTGAACGATGTTGAGGGCTGCCATCACACCATCGATGTTGTTGCAGGCTACAAGATCACCTTCCATGAAGAAGAATGGGACAAGATCCTTTTGACGGTCACGGAACATGGAAACCCTAACATCACCTGCCAGGAGATTCCACTGCTGTAGTCTGGAGCCCAACAGCTCTGCCTTACTCTTGGGTAGTAAGTAAATCCCTGACAAGGTCATTCAGTTCACCTTGTGTTATGAGGCGTGGTTCAGAGGAGGAGGATGGGAGAAAATGTGGGTCCTGTGACATTGATGGTTCTGGACCAGAAGTTTCATCCTCTTCCTCGTCTGACTCAAGTGAGAATGATTGTGGTGCATCAGGAACCGGCAGTCCTTCTCCGTGGGGTATTGGGCGTATAGCTGATGGAATGTTTGGATAATGCACAGTCCACTTTTTCTTCTTTGACACACCTTTCCCAACTGGAGGCACCATGCAGAAGTAACAATTGCTGGTATGATCTGTTGGCTCTCTCCAAATCATTGGCACTGCAAAAGGCATAGATTTCCTTTTCCTGTTCAAACACTGGTGAAGATTTGTTGCACAAGTGTTGCAGCATATATGTGGGGCCCACCTCTTGTCCTGATATCCAATTTTGCAGCCAAAATAAAGGTGATAGGCTTTCTTAACCATAGTGGTTATACTGCGCTTTTGTGATGCAAAAGTCACTTCACCACAAACATAGCAGAAGTTATCTGCACTGTTCACACAAGTACGAGGCATCTCTGCTCACTTTGGCTAAACAGAAATGTGTCCCTTTGCAAAATCAAACACTGACAAATAAGAGAGCACGACACTGTATGATTTATAGAGCTGATATAGGGCAATTTGTTCAGCAGAGTGATGTAAGCTTCGTTATGATTGCATCATCCATGACTTCTAGGAATAACATGATGCAATTCATATCATGTATGATGCAATACCAGCTTCACATTGCATCATTCATTGTTTTGCCTAAAAAGCAAGTACTGTCCAAACCCATTCATAGATTTATTCATAGATCCAGTCAAAGATGTATTTTAGTCATTTCTGGTTTAAATTGAGATCCCTTCCCCTTATAACTCACTTATCCTCCGCTATTCCCAAGTCAAGGGTCGTATATACTGACCCAATAGCATATCTTGAAAACTAGAGCCAATCAACAATTTTAAGCATCATTTTCGTTCTCAGTGACCCAGAATTAGTAAAGTTTGACTACATTTGTTTAAGAAACATTTTGGCTGTAGAGCAGTGTTATTTGCTGATCTACTACAGAGTGCTTCCTCACAGGTCTTTTTTTCTAGAGGTCCAGCTCCTACCAAGTTGCTGACCCTGAGGGCTATTTCCTAGAATCCTTCTCCCAGGCATCCTTCAGGAGTCTCTTCACCCATGCTGCCCTTCAACCTTCAGGGCCAATACCAGGGTACAAACTTTGTCTGTAGAATTTACTGCTCTCGGCCTCTCTGACAGAGCCCCCATTTCAGAAGAGAATGCAAAGCCCTAAACTCCCTCTCAGTCTCCTTACTTAGGAGAGACAATCAGGAATCCTAGACACTCATTCTCTTCCCTCTTACTCCCCGGAAGGGCTTCCTATATATTAGCCACCCCTCACTGGGCCGCATCTTTAATTAAGACTGCTAAACCCTTCTGGAACCACCAGGTGCATTAATTGCTCTCTCCAGCTCTCCTTAAGCTAGTGGAGAATTGATTCATCCCATCACAGCAAGTGCTCCATTGAATGCATGATCATCAAAGTTTAATGACCCTTTGTTGTGAGCCCTTTACTACCTCCAGTTTTGTATAAAAGAAATGTGTATTAAATGTATGAAAGATGAATGCTCAAAAGGTAGCAGAGTAACAGGAAGAGAAAGAGAGAGAGAAAGAAAGAAAGAAGTATGAAGTAAGGTTAGAAAGGGGTAACCCTGTTCTCAAGGACTAGGACTCAAATAAGAAACTATATCAGTTCATCTCTATTTTATTATATGCTAAAATTTATAATTTCACATTCTATGCCTGTTTCTCTAAACTACTAGTTTAAGAATAGTGTTTCTCTAAGCTACTAGTTTAAGAATAGATTTTCTTAGGGACTCATTGACCTCCTTGTTTCTCAGGCTGTAGATGACAGGGTTGATCATGGGAGTCAGGACTGTGTAGAAGACAGAGAATATTTTGTGTAGGACCTTGGGCACATTGGCTGTTGGAACTACATAGACAGTTAATACGGTCAAATACAAAACTGACAGCACAATGAGGTGAGAGGAGCAGGTGGAAAAGGCCTTTTGCCTCCCGATGCTGGAAGGGATTCTCAGGATGGTGGTTATGATACAAATGTAGGATGTCAGAGTCAGAAGAAAAGGCACAAATGTCCCTATTACAGAGATAATAAATGTCAACAGTTCCAGAGTCTGGGTGTCGACACAGGACAGCTTTATCACGGGTGAAAAATCGCAAAAGAAGTGGTCAATTTCTTTGGAATCACAGAACGTTAATTGGAAAACGAAAATATTTACTATGGTGGAGAGCAGAAAGCTACTTATCCAGGACCCTGCCACAAGCTGCCAACAAACCCTGCCATTCATCAGAGCAGCATAACGGAGTGGATTGCATATCGCTAAATACCGATCATAAGACATTGCCGTGAGCAGCAGATTTTCTGTATTTGTCAGGATACCAAAGGAATATAATTGCACAATGCAGCCCTTAACAGAAATGGTTCTGTCCCCAGTCAGGAGACTGGCCAGCAGCCGCGGCAGGATGGCGGAGGTGTAGCAGATCTCCAGGCAGGACAAGTGCCCCAGTAAAAAGTACATGGGGATGTGAAGGTGCTGTTTAGTCACAACTAGCACAACGAAGAGGATGTTTCCGGCGACAGTCACAATGTAGATCACTAGAAACAGCAGAAAGAGAAGGGGCTGCAGTTCAGGGTCATTCCCAAATCCTAAGAGGATGAATTCCATGATGGGCGTTTGGTTTCTTACTTCTGCTTTCTCCATAATACGTATCTAGAATCAGAAAACTATTAAATATTGATGGAGTACACACAGTCAGGCTGTGCTGTTGGTTATACTGGCAGAAACCTGGAGTAGGTAACCTCATACCACTTCATCTCTCCACTGAAAAAATGAAGTTGACAAAAAAACCAGAGGAAGACCCCTATCCTTAAGAGGTTGAGCTTCCAATATAGGTGAAACAAGAGCATGGAACCCTATTGAATTACAGAAATGTCCCATCTAACTCCCTTAAGCTCTCTTCAACTTTAAATACTTTTAGGCTGGGATTTTGAAATATATTTATCATATCAGTGTCACATCAACCAATCTAGAAGACATAACAAAAAATCAGTAGACTATAAATGAAAGATATTTAGAGTTCTACCACTAGTATGTTTCCCCTGCAGCTGAGAGGTGTAATTCCCAGCTTGGGTAGACGTACATGCACTAGCTTTGATCAAGCTAGTAAGTTAAAATAAGTAGTGAGAACACAGCAGCACATTCAGCCGTTTGGGATGGCCACCTGTGTACATACCTAGGATCTCAGATGGGATTAGGCTCTGGCACCTAGTCTGTGCTGCCGAGGCTACACTGCTATTTTTAGCATAATAACTCAATCAAAGATTGTGTGTGGTGGGTTTACCAGAACAAGGAATTACACTGTCTAGATGTAGTATAGATATTCCCCATAAGACAGATCAGTAAACACTAATGAGGCTGTGGTTTGTATGAAGGTCTAGCCTGCTGTCCTCTATCCTAGCAGATACAAATTAAAATTTGCACTATTAGATAAGATGCAGCTGAGAAACAGACAATGACACAAACAAACCCTAAACACAGACCACGGGCTGTTTCCTGATCTCAGTTACACCAGGGTAAATTGCATCAGCTTCATGTGGATTTATGCAAGTGCAACTGAGATCGAAATCCAACACCATATAAAGAAATGAAAGTTAGATAAAAATGAAAACCCATTAAAAGAGAAATAAGAGAGTCATTTTTATCCAGAAGGGAGAATGTGCCTGGAGAAAAATGAAAAACTGGATAAAAAAAGGAAGATATAGGTAGACAGAATGAGACAAAAATACACACAGAGAGAGAAACAGAGACAGAGAGAGAGAAATTGTTTCTTTCTCCAAATTTTATGAACAATAGAATACAGATATGGTTAAAGAAAAGTAGCAGATCCTTGCTGTTAAAGAAAAGATATCAGAGCCAATAGGTCTGAAATCTTTTCTTTGCTTTTCCCCTACATACTTCTTGATATATTCTGCCATCTGATCTCTTCACCCACTGACCTATGACGCACCCACATGAACTATGTCTACACCAGGAGTGGCAATGGTACATTGACACTAGTGCAACATAAATGTATGACAGAAAAATGGAAATCCAGCAAAACACAGAGAGAGAGAGAGAAGACAGACAATTTTTACGATCACTAAAACTCACATGATAAAAATAAAATGTACACACAAGGAGTCAATAAACTAGATATATTCATGGAGGATAGGTCCATCAATGGCTATAAGCCAGGATGGGCAGGGACGGGGTCCCTAGCCTCTGTTTGCCAGAAGCTGGGAATGGATGACAGGGAATGGATGATTACATGTTCTGTTCATTACCTCTGAAGCACCTGGCATTTGGCCACTGTTGGAAGATGGACCTTTGCTCTGACCTAGTATGGCCATTCTGATGTTTTTACATTCTAAATCTGAGAGCCATTTATTGCTCTTTCCTGAGCATTTTTTGCTCTAACACTTCTACTTTTATTTACATTCCCCGTGGATTGAACAAGCAATCATATTCTTTCTGACACACTAGATGCCTGAGCAGGTATTTTTCTTTTCTAAAACAGATTATTTCATTTTAACTGTGCTGCTTTACGTCTCACACTGACAGTCTATTGCCAGCTGCCCCCTAACCATAACCCTTCCTTCAGATTTTCTGAGATAAGATTATAGTCTTCACACTACATTTTCTAATCTCCTCTAGACTTGATAATCTTCAATTATCTCAGTAATTACTGGATCCTACAGTGCTCCTTGGTGAACGTTGTTGTTATTCCCTTTCATAGAAATTAATGGTTGGTAATTTCTCCCTCGATAGTTCTGCTAGTGGGAATTTGCAAGGATTGCATAGAGGAAAGATAAAGTGATCGCTCTAAGATGTGTGGCTGTACAACCGCGCAGGATGGAATCAAGTGCCATGCACTGATTAGCAGAGCCTCCCAGGGTGGCATGTGTTCAGGTACCCTTCCCCACACTGCTCTGCAGCCACAGTGCTCCTGCTCTTTGCCTTGGAGCCCCTTGCAAGCGGCTCCCGGGACCCTGCTGCTTCCTGTACAGAGCAGGGAGGGCAGGGGGACGTTGATGTCAGGATGTTCCTCTCCTCCACTCCCCCCTGCCGATGTACTCCATCTCCACAGAGGAGGAGAGCGGGGACAGGGGTCAGGAGCAGAGAGCTTCTGGTAGCTGCTTCAGTCTCAGCTTTCTGGTGGGAGTGCCTTAAAAAGACAAAGCATGGTCTCTCATAGGCTTCCCCAGCAGCCAGCACACTCACACTCTGTCTCTGTGTCTCTCGCTAGCTCACTCACACACGCTGTCTCTGTGTCCCTGACACACAGAAAACCATACATCCTGTCTCTGAGACACACACAGTATCTCTCTCTTTCTCTGTCTCAAACACACACTGTCTGTTTCTCACACATACACACTGTCTGTTTCACACACACATGCACACACATAAACACACACACACACTGTCTCTTATACACTTACCTCCCAAGACATATTTGTATTGTGGTGTTATCGCAGTTTTATGACTGGTCTACACATTTCATAATTTTCTTTCTCTCTTACACTTAAATTTAATTCTTTGAGTAGTTAGTATTAAAATGCCTAACCTGTCCTGGATGGAGTAATTATCCCTATGGTAACTTTTCAAAAATATATATTATATCTACTTTTTTTGTTTTAGTTTTTACTGGTGGCACACATCACCTCTATATTGGTGCACATAACAAAATTCACTCTGCACATGGATAGAAAAAATTAAAGGGAACATTGATGTGAGGGAATATTCTGTGCATGTGGGATGGGAAAGGTGGAGGTGGTTTGTTCTACTGTAAAATGCGAATATAGTCTGCAACAGTTTATTCTGAGTGGTCAGGGGAGACAGGGATCCGAGCCCATATCAGACGTGAGGAAAATATCTCTTGCCTTTTCCCTGTAAGGGGCCTGACACAAAACCTCTTGGACTCAATGACTGAGAGTCTTTCCCTTAACTACAAAGAACTTTGGATCTCGCTCATGATTATAATACAAGATGCAAGATGTTGGAGCATGTGAGCCATAGTGAGATAAAGAATGGTTTGGCTCCTATTTTGTGTCTACTAACAGGGTGACAACTTATACAGTAGGGGGCTGGTGGGTGATGGGAATTTGACTCATGGGGAAGTATTGATCAGATGACGTGAACAAACCAGTCCAAGAGCTACCATTCTCTCTTTGTATTGGTTGCCATATAGTTATTGTAGCTTAGTGTCGCTGAATTGTATAGTAATTTGCTTCACTCACTGTGGTTCACTATAAAATATAGTCAAAAGACTAAATAACCAGTAATTGTATGGTACAGGGAAAAGGGAATGGGCAACAGGGGATGGATCACTTGCTGATTACCTCTTCCATTCATTCCCTCTGAAGCACCTTGCATTGGCCACTGTCAAAAGACAGGCTAATGGGCTAAATGGAGCTTTGGTCTGACGCAGTATGGTCATTCTCATGTTCTAAATCTGAGAGCTATTCACTGCTTTTTCTTAAGCTTGCTTTGCTATAACCCATTTTTGATGGCTTACCTTTGGGGTGCTACATGGAACTGTAGTTCCACTGAGCCCTCTGACCCACCAGTCTGGGGTCCCTCTGACACTGTGCTGCTGTGGCAATTTGCAGACCTACTCATAGTCCTACACTTCCTCTAGCTTTTACACAGGTAGGGACACACTCAGCTGCATTTGTATGCAGGCTCTCTGACCAGCCACTGCATGAACCAACAGTACAGAAGCCACAAAATCCCCAGCCTAGGACCCACAGTTGTACCACCCTGGCCCGGTCAAAACACTCACCAGTAGGAATTTGTTACCCGAATTGCCCCTCTCCCTCAATATGAAGAGGAATATTATGCTAAACTTAAGCTAAGCGATCTGAGATTTTTCCCAAGATATTTCCCTTAAAGGCACACTGGTTTATGTTAAACTATAAACCAGTTTAACTACAAAACACAGGTTTTAAGTGACTATAAGGGATAGGAAACAGATCAAAGCAGATTACCAGCAAATAAACAAAAACACAAATTAAGAATAACACAGTGGTTAGATTGAGTATGAATGAGCAGTTGCTAACCCTGACTGATGATACCAGCGGTCTTGCAGATTCTCAAGGCACAGGCTGCATTTGCTTTGCAGTTAAGATTTCTCAGGTCTCCATATACAGGCTAAAATCCCTCTAGCCTGGTTCAAGCACTTCCCCCACTTCAGTGTTTGTTCCTTAGGCGATTCCAGGAGTCCTCTTGTGTGATGAGTGAAGAAGTGTCAATATCACTCCCTGTCTTTTATAGCCCTAGCATAGGGCGGGAACCTTTTGTTTCAAAACTTGGTGCCTGGATCAATGCGTGGAAAAGTACAGACATCCCAAGATGGAGTTCAGAGTCATGTGGTCTGGTCACCTGCCCTTGTAGAGTCATAGCAACAATTACTTACAGGCTCTCTGGAGTGCTCTCAGGAAGGCTTATCAGCTGGGGGATAAGCTTCTCCTAAGGCCTATTGTTTTCCCTAATGGCTCATTACCCTGAATAGGCCCTTCCCAACCAGGTATGTAGACTGAAAGCATCTTGCCTAGTGGAAAGTACCAAGGTGTAACTACATTTGACATACAGATACATAGTCCATATTCATAACTTCAGATACAAAAATGACACATGCATAGAAATAGGATAATCATATTAAACAAATCACAACTTTTCCAATGACACCTCACATGACCCGTCTTGCACAAAATACACCATAATTATGCTCTAATCATAACATAATAATCTCACTATGAAGGATATAGTGTGCAGTGTCACCCCATCAAACTTTATTTACTCCCCCCCCCCTTGGATTGAACATGCAGTTATACATGTTTCTGACATGGTGGATGCCTGAGTAGGTATTTCTTTTTTTCTAAACCACATTATTCCATTTTTTCTGTGTTGATTTACCTTTCATACTGATGATCTATTGCACCCTAACCTTTTCTTCAGATTTCCTGAGATAAGTTTACAGTTTTTGCACTATATTATCCACTCGTCTGCTATTGATAGTCTTACATTATCTCAGTAACCTGAATTTGGGTTCCTATCTGAATGTCAGTGTCCTACAGCGCTTCTTGGTGTATTTTGTTGATATTTCCTTTCACAGAAATTATGGTATCTCCTGGGCGGTAATTTCTCCTTCATATGAGATGATGTAATCTCCTTTGACATTTCTGCTAGCGGGAATTTGAAATTATTGCACAGAGGAAAGTTAATATTTATTTTTAGAAAGGAAAAACAATGTTACAAGGAAGTCTTATACTAAATTCAAGGGGGAAGCTATGGAAAACAACTGATTCCAAAGGGAAAATAACAGACAGCAGAACTGTTGACCCAAAAGACAAAGCAATAAAAAAAAGGGAATGTCATTTCAAAGAAAATTAATGCAGAAGAACTTCTGATCTCAATGGAAATCTCTGTTTACCTGATGTATTTGATGAGTAGGTCTGCTAGAATAATAGCAAAAAAGGAACCAATGTCAATTCTATTTCATAGTAATAAGAAAATTAAATGCTCCCAAGTTAAAAAATTCTTGGCTAAAGCTCCCAGGTCAGTCTGAGCTCTGGACCTGGATCTCCAAATGCAGACCTAGTAGACCCTAAAGCTGCCACATGAAAAAAAGTTCAAATCTCCTTGTTGACATGGCTGTGTTTTTTTTAGAAATCTAAGGTAGTTAGGCACCCAACTATATTTGAATATCAAAGGGAGTTTGGCAGCTAGCCTTTCTATGCTCCTTTGAAAATCTCTACTTAGATGCTTGATGACATAATTATCTCCCATCCTTCTGGTCTTTGCTGAAACAGCGAGGGGCCCCCTCTCCCACAGTGAGAGGGAATATTCTGTGTATGTGGGATGAGAAAGGTGGAGGTGGGTTGCTGTCTTGTAAAACGTGAATGTAATCTGCGAGTGTTTGTTTCGAGAGTGGGCAGGGAAGACAAAGTTCCTAGCCCATATCAAATGTGGAAAAAATATCTGTTGCCTCTGCCCCATATGCGTCCTTACACAAAACTCCTTCTAGTCAATGACAGAGGACTTGTCTACACTGGCACTTTACAGAGATGCATCTTTCTCGCTGGGGGTGTGAAAAAACATACCCCTGAGCACAGAAAGTTTCAGTGCTGTAACATGGCAGTGTAGACAGTGCACCAGTGATGGAAGCCAGGCTCCCAGTGCTGGTAGCTATTCCCCTCGTGGCGGTGAGTTTTTTACAGCACTGAGATAGCTCTCTCCCAGTGCTGGTGCCGCAACTACATGGCCACGTTAAAGTGTTGTTGTGGCAGCGCTGCCATGGCAGTGCTTTAACGTTGCCAGTGTAGACATATCCTGAGAGTCTTTTACTTAACTACAAAGACTTTGGCTCTTGTTCATCATTATAAGATGCAAGATATTGGAGTGTAAATGATGTGGGATTCACCTCTGCGGCGCCTCCTGCTAGTCTCTGTCGGGAATTAGCTCACCCAACTTCCGGAGAGCCCTCTGTAGGCCAGTGATCCGCCTTACCGCTGGCCCCCATTTTCCTCCTAGGACCCTGGTGCCTCTTTCTCTGGGGTGCTGCCTCTCTGGCAGTAACCCCTCAGTCTCAGGGTCTCCCCACCCAGGAGAACCCCCCACTCCTTATCCCCACCTTGACTCAGTGTAAGGCTACTGCCAGTTACCAACTACCCCCCATTCCCTGGGGCAGACTGCAGTGTATGCCACTCATCACTAGCAAGGGGGGTTTGGGCCTGCTGCCTCTGTCTAGCCTTGGGCTGTCTCCTACAACCCCAGTACCTCTTTGGCCTTATACTAGGCCGCAGCTTGGGGGGTTTCCAGGCTGGAGCTCCCTTGGCGGTTCCCCAGCCCTGCTCCACTCCCGGTACCTTGTCTCTAGCTCCCTGCAGCCAGGCCCATCTCCCTCTACAGCTAGAGAGAGACTGTTTGGGCTCCTGGCTCGCAGCCTCTTATAGGGGCTAGGTGGGCTCTGTTTGGGGTGTGGCCGCAGCTCTGCCTGCTTCCCCCAATCAGCCCAGTGGCAGCTTTCTCCTGCCACAACCCTTTCCTAGGGCCGTTTTAAGCCCCTCAGGGCAGGAGTGGGTGTCCACCCCCTACATGGAGCATAGGAGCCATAGTGAGATAAAGAATGGTTTGGCCCCTATTTTGTGTCTACTAACAGGGTGACAACTAATACAGTAGGGGGTGGGTGGTGATGGGAAGTTGACTCATGGGGAAGTATTGCTCTGATGACATCCACAAACCAGTCCAAGAGCTACCAGTCTCTCTTTACTTATATTGCAACCAATACAATGTTACTTAGTGTTGATGAATTGTATAGTAAATCGCTTCACCCACTTTGATTCATTATCAAATATATTCAAAAGACCAAATAACCAATGCCAGTCAAGTTTATTGCTTTAAACCAGTAATAATATAGAACAGAAAAAAGGTTCTGTATGATACCGATCTCCGGGAAGTGATCTCATACAGTCATGTTATATTCACCTTACGCAGAAGGTGTGCTCCCAAAGTTATACTCATAAAGCCATCGTTTTATACCTGCTCTGTTTACAAATAAAAGATGCTGCGTACATCATTTGAAACTAGTCAGCTTTATACCTTGTTTTTCTGGTAGCATGGTATACCCCTTATCTCCTAGGTCTGAACAGATCCATTTCACGTACCAAAGAGCACGAAAGCACCTGCTAGGCCTGTAATAGGGCAGAACAAACATGAGTCTTTTCCTCTCAAAGTCATTCCAGTACAGGGCTATGAAAATCACTGCCTAGTTGTTGCTGTGGTAAAATTATCATGTATCCTGATCTGGACAACTGCCTAATCTTCTTCAGACAATGCTGATTTCAGTTAATGGAAGGCATTATGGGATACTTAGCATAAGAGAATAGAGGTATAGTTAAGGTGTAGGCCAATTTAGGCTATGGAATGGCTACACTATTTGTGTTTAATATTATTTATGCTTAATGTCCACTAACATATAGATGGTGTGGATAATACAGATTATTACCTAAATCATCTAAGTGCCAATTGGGGTTGTATTCATAAATCTCATAGGACCTGTTCTTTAATGATATAAGATTAGAACTGAGTGAAAAAATTGATTTTTTTGGTTTGTTTTTTGGGGTTTTTTGTTCAGTGATTGAATCCAAAAATCCATGAAAAAATTTGGCTCTTTTGGAACCAACACTTGGCATTCACCAGGCAGCTGTGTTGGGTCCTAATGTTATGCTTATACAAAGCACACAAAATCTTTTTATAGGGGAGAAGGCAACACGTCGCATTTATTGAGAATACAGCAGTTAGCATATGCTTTTCAGTCACACACACACAGACATACACAGTCCCCGCCAGTTGATGTTTATAGTTACCAGTCCAGAGTCTGGATCAATCTAGTGGCCAGCCAGATTGGTCGCAGAGGAGAGCCGGGCTCTGTCTGTCGCGATCCAATGCTCCTGGAGTTGTGGCAAGACAAACCCAAAGTCCCATGGCAAAGCACCCTGTTCTTATAATCCTTTTTCTCTGTTGAAGTCTATGGATTTTGCTGTGTCAATATGTGACCGGTTAGTCCTTAATCGGTGTTATTTTCTGATGTTAACATTCCAAAGTGTCATTCTGTCCTTTTGATTTAATCAATTGTCTTGTCTTTAGGGGTGCCAGCCTCCTCCTCAGGGTCGTCAATCTGTCTTTCCTCAGTCATGGATGTGCATTGATGGTTCTCTGGCATGGATAAGTCTGTTCAATTTCTTCACTCCTCCTCCCCTGACCATCTGGCTCTGACAATGGCCTTCACACCTTATCTTTTCCTGATGCATGCACTCCTCAATCACACAAACAGTCTTTTACAGAGACCTTATACAAACAGCAGTGTTTCATGTTGAGCAAGAAAGGCAGTAGAAATTAAACCTCATTAAATCTTGTAATCAAAACAGTTCACACTGTGGCTCGGGCCTTCAGCATTCCTCTAATCTAATTAACATAGACAAAATACATGATCCTTTCTTTTACTCACTAAACCTGAAAAGAAAGAAATGATTAGAGGGAAGTTTATAATACATATAGGAAACAAGACTCCATCTTTTATAATACAACTTATCCTAAAACAAAGGGTGTCCATAATCAATCTGGTCTGTCCCTGCCTTAACATCAGTACAGACACTGGCAGTCTGTCAGATCCGTTGCTACCAGTTCCCCAGAGGGTTAGTCCTTTCTGCTATTCAAAAAGGGTGGCTGGCGGGATAAACTATGACCTTTAATACAAATATAAAATCCTACCCCTACACCACTACTGTAGACATGTGTGTATTAAGCTTTCATGGATCTCAGCAGGCTGCAGCACGGTTTCTTCTTTCTAACCCTTCATGGAAATGGAATGACATGGCCCAGTTGCCTTAGGCCCCAGGACCAGTGCTGATGCCCCAGATGTCCTAGTATGTCAATCACACCCCATCCCAGAGATGGACGCATGTAGGTGCTCTGAGGTTATGGTTCACTTCTCCAGGGGCAGGTGAAGCAAACAGATTCACAGGCTTTACCAAGATCTCTAAACACAAGATCACATCAGAAATACAGTGAGCTGGATAGGGCATGTGATCAAAGCCTTGCTCTACACTTAACCACACACCCAAGTAATATTGCTATGCCAACAAAACCTTTGGTAAGACATAGCTATGTGGACAGATGAGAGCTTCTGTCTGCATAACTAACATCGTTCAGGAGGTGCTCTTCCTACACCAGCAGACGCTGTATGTAGACACGGGAGCTTACCCACAATGGCTATGGCATAGCTGTAACACCATAATGTAGACACTTCCTTCATTGGCAGAAGGGGATTTTCCATCAGTGTAGTTAACCCACCTCCCAGAGAGGCAGTCGCAAGCTTAATGGAATAATTCTTCTGTTGATCTAGTTGCATCTACAATGGGCAGGGAGGGGTTATGTTAATCTAACTACGGCACTCAGGGCATGACATTTTTCACAGCCCTGAAATACATAGCTAAGTCAATCTAACTTCCAAGTGTAGACAGGCCTCTGTAGTGCAGACACAATCTATGCCCCCTACCAGATGATTCATTGTTAGACACCATCACATCTCTGGAGTTCAGACTTGCAGTGTGGGTTTGCCCCAGGTGGCAGGGCTGTTGTGCCAGGGGGATTATGGCAGGGTGTCTCACCCGCATTCATTCCCCCTTACAGCTGTGAATGTTATTGCAGAGCCCTTTCCTCATTTGCCTCCACCAGGCACCATTCGGGCCTGTTAGTGATCAATTCATTCTGTGAATTACCCACCAGCCAGGACACTTTCTTCCCACCCCTCAAAGGGTGAAACAAAGAGTCCAGCAAAATACAAAGAAACATAAATTCTTCCGTCCTCCCTGGACCCAATCCTTGGCAAAATCTTCATTGGCCCTCCCAGACTGTGGAAAATTATTTGCTAATTTACTACAGAGCGCTTCCTCACAGGTCTTTTTTCCAAGAGGTCCAGCTCCTCCCAAGTTGCTGACCCTCAGTGCTGTTTCCTAGAATCCTTCTTCCAGGCATCCTTCAGGAGTCTCTTCACCCATGCTGCCCTTCGACCTTCAGGGCCAATACCAGGGTACAAACTTCATCTGTAGAATTTACTGCTCCTGGCCTCTCTGACAGAGCCCCCGTTTCAGAAGAGAATGCAAAGCCCTAAACTCCCTCTCAGTCTCTTTACTTAGGAGAAACAATCAGGAATCCTAGACACTCATTCTCTTCCCTCTACTCCCCGGAAGGGCTTCCTATATATTAGCCACCCCTCACTGGGTCTCATCTTTAATTAAGCCTGCTATACCCTTCTGGAACCACCAGGTGCATTAATTGCTCTCCAGCTCTCCTTGAGCTAGTGTGGAATTTATTCATCCCATCACAGCAAGTGCTCCATTGAATGCATGATCATCAGAGTTTAATGACCCTTTGTTGTGAGCCCTTCACTACCTCCACTTGGAATGTTAGTCCAGGTGGAGGCAAAAAGACATCAGGAAGGCCAAGATCAGCCTTACAATCAAAGAGAAGTTTGCAGTCTGACAGACAAGCATGGAGAATCCCCAGTATCCATAAGCTTTCATAAGAGGTACATAGTAAGATTTCCCCTAAATGGTCACACATCTTTTGTCCTTTTCCCATTTTGCCATTGAAAAAAGGGAGAAAGGGGGCAAAATGGAAGGGGAGGAGGGGAAAAAGATATTTTTTTAAAAAAATTTAAATTTAATTTAAAAAAGTGAATTTAAAAAAAAATATTGTAAAATAAGTGCTTTTTAAATTAAATTATTTTTGTAAACAAAACTATTTTCTTTTTTAATAGGGGAGAATTCAACTTTGATGACCTTTGTGTAACTTAGGATATGTTAAAGATATTTAGGCCAGAACGTTAAAGGTCTTTAGGCACTTAGTGGAACTTTCAGTAGTCTCTAGGTGCCTCACTGCCATTGGTTGCAATGAGATCATAGAGTCTCTCAGTTTCATTTTATCCTAAATAAACAGCTCAGAGTGTCTGCATTCTCATGCAGAGCACAAATTTACTTTACCATTTTCATAGGCCCTCTTTTACCTCCCAGTGTCTCAGGTTGTAGATGCGGGGTGTCATAAACATACAGTTAAGGGTAGCATAAAATCCCTCTTTACCCTGCAAAGGGTTAATTCCTCTTTTACCTGTAAAGGGTTAAGAAGCTCAGATAACCTGGTTGGCACCTGACCAAAAGGACCAATAAGGGGAGAAGATATTTTCAGATCTGGAGCGGGGGAGGTTTTTGGTGGGTCTTTTCTTTTGGCTCTCTTCGAGTCAGCAAAGGAACCAGGGCAGGGTAAACACATCTCCCTAAGCCATATCTGGACTAAGCATCTAGTATTGCAGAAATAGTAAGTAATAGCAAAGAAATGCATTAGAGTATCTTTTATTTTAGCTTGTGAATTTTCCCTGTGCTAAGAGGGAGGTTTATCCCTAGTTTTGTAACTTTAAAGTTTTGCCTAGAGGGGAAATCCTCTGTGTTTGGAATCTTTTTGTAAAGTTGTCTTCCATCCTGATTTTACAGAGGTGATTCTTTTATCTTTTTTAAAAATAAACTTATTTTAAGAATCTGATTTTTTTCAGTGTCCTAAAGACCCAGGGGGGTTGATCTGTGCTCATTTTGTAACGAATTGGTCAGGATATTATTCTCAAGCATCCCCAGGAAATGAGGTGTAGGAGCTTGGGGGGATATTTTGGGGGAGGTAGAGCTCCACGTGGCCCTCCCTGAATGTTTGTTTAAATCACACGGTGGTGGCAGCGATCAAGGACAAGGTGGAACTTGCGCCTTGGAAAAGTTTTAATCCAAGCTGGTAAAATATGTGATTTCATGCGGCTCCCCACATCTGTACCGCAGAGTTCAGAGTGGGGAAGGGACCTTGACAAGGGGATTGAGCAGGGGAGTCATGACTATGTAGAAGATAGATAATACTTTGTTCTGGTCCCTCAGGGTATAATTTCTGGGTAAGACATACAAAGTCATCAGAGTCCCATAAAAGCTGTAACAACCATGAAGTGAAAGAAGTGGGTAGAAAAGGCATTTTACTCTCGTCTGGCAGATGAGATTCTCAGGACGGTGCCTATAATAGCAACATAGAATATAACATTTAACAGAAATGGGGGTGAGTGAATGGAAGCTGTAAGTTCCATCAAGCAGGAGTCAGTTCTGGAGAACTGAACACAGGAGTGAGATCACAGAAGAAATGGTTAATTTCATTGGGGCCACTGAAAGTAAATTGTGACACCAACAATACTATTATACTGATAGCCAGAAATGCACTTATGCAAGAGCTAGCTGCTAGCAGGAGACAGAACCTGCTATTCATAAGGTTTGCAAAGTGCAGGGGTTTACATATCACTAAATACCAATCATATGACATAGCTGCTGGGAGGAAACATTCTGTAGCTCCCAGACAATCAAAGAAATACCTTTGTACAATGCAGCCCCGAAAATAAATAGTTCTGTGCCCAGTCAGGAGACTGGGCAGCATCCTGGGCAGGATTGTGGAGCTGTAGCGGGTCTCCAAGCAGGATAAGTTCCCGAGTAAGAAGTACATGAGGGTGTGAAGTTGTTGATCACCCACAACTAGAGCAACAGTGAGGATGTTCCCAGACATCGTCACAAGGTAGCTAACTAAAAACAGTGGGAAGAGAAAGATCTACAGTTGAGGGAGATTTCAGAATCCAAGGAGGATGAATTTGATGGTGGTGGTTTGATTTCCCCGCTCCATGTTTTCTATTGCTTGTATCTAAGGCACAGAAAACTTGGCAAATGTAACTGAGGAAGATAAATTAAATTTTAACTAATATTTTCCATTTAATTCCAGAGGTATTGAGATTCCCCTCTCTCTGTTATCTAGTTGTCCAACAGCTCAGTTAAGTATCCTGAGCAGGAAAATGATTGATTTCCTTGGCATTTCAACTGTGTAGCCAACATTTTTTTTCTATATTTCTCTAGCCTTTTATTTAGCCCTCATCTATCTGAATGTCTGATTTCCCTATTATACAAAATCATTTTTATCCTGATAACCCACCTCCTCTTAGGAGTGTTAACACAAATATTCTGTTTATCCTCAGATCCAGCTGCTGCCATGAGAACTTTTTCCACCTCATCTGGTGTCCTATCGCCTGCTACTCAGTGGTATAGATAGGTACCAACTTCTGCTCCTGCTGCTGGGTGCTTGAGCACCCTCTGCCTGCGGCCTTGCCCTGACTCCAATCCTTTCCCCAAAGTCTCTGCCCCCTCCCTGCCCCTATTCTGACTCCTTCCCCAAATCCCCACCCCGGCCCCACTTCCTCCCTGAGTGCACCAAGCTCCTGCTTCTCCCTCCTTCCTAGAACGGCCAAAAAGCTGTTTGGCGGTGGCCAGGCGGAATGCACTGGGAGGTAGGTGGAGGAGCAGGGACACAGCATGCTCAGGGGAGGAGGCAGAGCTGGGTTGGGGGGAGGGGAGCTTGGCTGCCGGTGGGTGCAGAGCACCCACTAATTTTTCCCTGTGGATGTTCCAGCTCAGGACCACCTATGGAGTCAGGACCTATGGTGGTATATGGGCACCTTACTGCCTTCAACACTTTTTAAATAGATACATAGATTCCAAAGCCCCAAGGGAACACTGTGATCTAACAGTCTGCCCTGTATACCCCAGGCATAGGATTTCCCCAAAATAGTTCTTATAGCAGATTTTTAGAAAAACATCCAATTTCCATTTTAAAATTCTCAGTGATGGAGAATCCACCATGAAATTTGGTAAACTGTTCTAATGGGTAATTACACTTATAGTTGAAAACGTACACTTTATTTCAATCTTAATTTGACTAACTTCAATTTCCAGCCATTGGACGGTGTTAGTCCTTTGTCTGCTAGGTTGAAGAGCCCATTATTATATATTAAATATTTCTTCTCCGTGTAGATAGTTATAAACTGTAATCAAGTCACTCCTTCACCTTGTCTTTCTTGAGATGAATAGACTGAACTCCTTGAATCTGTCACTATAAGGCATGTTTTCTAATCTTTTAATCATTCTTCTGGCTCTTCTCTGAACCCTCTCCAATTTATCAATATTCTTCTTGAAATGTGGGCATCAAAACTGGACACAATATTCCGGCAGCGGTCACACCAGTACCAAATACAGAGGTAAAATAACCTCTCTACTACACTTGGCATTCCCTTGTTCATGCATCCCAGGATCACATTAGCTCCTGGGATGCATAAATAACCCCACCTTCCCTATTCAATACGCATTTCTCTCTGACAGTACCATTGGTCATCTTATGCCATAGATCATTGACACATCCCCAACAGTGGCCAGAGATAGATGCTTCCGATGAAGGAACATGAGACTCTGATTTACATCAAGATGGGTGAGTGGTTTCTGTCTCATTGATATTCTCAGTGTCACAGTTGAACTTCTGTGGTCTCAATGAAATCAATCATTTCTTTGGTGATCCAAGAGCTCAGGCTGCAGTTCAAACCCCAATGTCTAGACAAAGAGGAAACATCCCTGCAGCCCGAGTCAGCTGGCATGGGCCAGCCATGGGATTTCATTTGCAATTAAGACATATCCTAAGTGATTTAAGTGCATACTTTCAATGGACTTTAATTGGGACCTTACATTCCTAAATCACTCGGACACTTTGAAAAAACAATTATTGTTCACATTAGGAGTGTCAATATTTTTTCATCAATTTTTCTTTGAAAGAAAATAGCTTTTCAGTAAAATGAACATTTTTGTGGGGGTTTTCCTCAAGCATTTTAGATTTTTTTGGTCAGAAATAGACAACCTCCAAATAAAATAATAATAATAATAAAAAATTAGATACAAGAGATACAAACTAAATCGGTTTTCAGCAGCAAAGTGTTTGGTTTGCTTAAAGTAAAAGTGTTTGGTTTGCTTAAGGTAAAAAAGCCTGCAAAAGTTTTTATGTCCTTGTGAGTGAGTTTCTGAATGTACATGATGTGAATGTGGGTGTCTCAGTGTTTGTCAATGTCCATGTATTAGTGAATTTAGAATGTTGTGCATTTCTTAGTGAAGCATAATATGGGACTTTGTGTGTGTTGTGAGTGTTTGTTATTTTCTGTGTGTCTCTGGGTGCACACAGTTGTGTATTCAGGAGCGAATATTATTGTGTTTGTGAGTGTCCATTAACGATGGACACTCCTAGACAAATTAGAGGATTGGGCCAAAAGAAATATGATGAGGTTCAACAAGGACAAGTGCAGAGTCCTGCACTTAGGATGGAAGAATCCCATGCACTGCTACAGACTAGGGACCAAATGGCTGGGCAGCAGTTCTGCAGAAAAGGACCTAGGTGGACGAAAAGCTAAATATGAGTCAACAGTGTGCCCTTGTTGCCAAGAAGGCTAATGGCATTTTGGGCTGTATAAGTAGGGGCATTTCCAGCAGATCAAGGAATGTGATCATTCCCCTCTATTCAGCACTGGTGAGGCCTCATTTGGAGTACTGTGTCCAGTTTTGGGTCCCACACTACAAGAAGGATGTGGATAAATTGGAGACAGTCCAGCGGAGGGCAACAAAAATGATTAGGGGGCTGGAGCACATGACTTATGAGGATAGGCTGAGGGAACAGGGATTGTTTAGCCTGCAGAAGAGAAAAATGAGGGGGGATTTGATAGCTGCTTTCAACTACCTGAAAGGGGGTTCCAAAGAGGATGGATCTAGACTGTTCTCAGTGGTAGAAGATGACAGAACAAGGAGCAATGGTCTCAAGTTGCAGAGTGGGAGGTTTAGGTTGGACATTAGGAAAAACTTTTTCACTAGTAGGGTGGTGAAGAACTGGAATGGGTTATCTAGGGAGGTGGTGGAATCTCCTTCCTTAGAGGTTTTTAAGTTCAGGCTTGACAAAGCCCTGGCTGGGATGATTTAGTTGGGTTTGGTCCTGCTTTGAGCAGGGGGTTGGACTAGATGACCTCCTGAGGTCCCTTCCAACCCTGAGATTCTATGATTCCATGACAGGTTTCAGAGTAGCAGCCGTGTTAGTCTGTATCCGCAAAAAGAACAGGAGTACTTGTGGCACCTTAAAGACTAACAAATTTATTTTAGCATGAGCTTTCGTGAGCTATAGCTCACTTCTTCGGATGCATAGAATGGAACACACAGACAGGAGATATTTATACATACAGAGAACATGAAAAGGTGGAAGTATGCATAACAACAGGAAAAGTCTAATCAATTGAGATGAGCTCATCATTAGACTTTTCCTGTTGTTATGCATACTTCCACCTTTTCATGTTCTCTGTATGTATAAATATCTCCTGTCTGTGTGTTCCATTCTATGCATCGGAAGAAGTGAGCTATAGCTCACGAAAGCTCATGCTAAAATAAATTTGTTAGTCATTAAGGTGCCACATGTACTCCTGTTCTTTTTATGATTCTATGATGAGCCCAAGAACCACAAAGGGACTTCAGCACCCAAACCCCAGATTAGAGGAGCTTAAAGACAGTTGGGCTAGTCATACCATTAATCAGAAGGAGAAAATTTTAGCAACAGTTAATTCCTCCAAAGTTCTGCCCCCAGGGGAAATGAGTTGGTCCGTCACCTCTAGAAGTTACACTCTTGTAATTAATCCCAGTGGACAAAGAGCTATGAAAGTGCAGACTGATTAGGAACTTTGACTCTTTTTTGGTTCAAAGTCTCTGGCAAAAATTGGATTGGAAACTGTGTAATGAGCCAGATCTGCAGCTGATGTAAATCAGAGTAGCTCTAATGATATCAAAGGGCTAGACTCCTCCTTGGCATGAATAGTCCTAGCTACTCAATTGTATTGATTTACATCAGCTCATGACTTGGGCCATAACTTTTTGTGTTTGCCTCAGAGTAACTTAATGACCAACATCAAACTCCCAGGGCAGCCTGGATCCCTCTAGTGGCCACATCCCAAGAGTTGCTGATGTAAAGCTGGAAAAGAAAGCCTGCCCAACCCAGAGATAATCATATTGAGTTAATGAAGAAACCAACTATTCCAGGCCAGCTGGGGCTGTGGTGCCACTAGGCTCTTAGCTATTGTCGGTCACGTCTGTGCTACAAATATATTTTTTTACTGCAAACACAATTTTTGTTGTTGTTGTTGTTGTTTGTTTTTAGATTGCAAACACCATGGGACACCTCCGGATCTCAGCCCTTCTTGTTTTTAGCCTAGGATCCTTCTAAGGATGCTGCCATCATGTAAGATCCAGGGTAGATCGGTTCTCCCTTCTGTGAGGGTAGGCTCAGCTAGGGCTGGTTGTCAGGGTGCTTTGCTCCTGAAGTGAGACCAGAGCTGGTCTCACAGCCCTGGAGATGAGATTCAGTGTTTTAACCCCAGAGCAGGGACATCCTGGGCTGTGACTGTGTCTCAACCCTGAAGAAGCCAGGATTATCTCCAGTGCTGGGAGGGGCTTTCAGTCCCCCATCCCATTTAGTCCATCACCTGTCTGCCAAGTCTGGTCAAGGAGGGGAGCAAGCAGCACCCATCTGTGGACTGTTTGCTAGGAACTGCAGAGAAATTTAGCAACTCAGGAAATCTAGTGAAGAGACATGGAAATAGCTGTTGGATAATATAGTGAGGGATGCATGATAACTAGCTAAATAATCCTGCTGCTTGAGACCGGAAAGCATCGCAAGTTGGGACAAGTTACACAAAGTCCAGAACAGTAAGTTTGCTATTTCAATTAAATATATTTGGGTATTAATAAACTGGGCATGTTTAGTCTCAAAAAAGGAAGACTGCGGGGGAACCTGATCAAAATCTTCAAATATGTTAAAAGTTGTTATAAAGAGGACGGTGATCAATTGTTCTCCATATCCACTAAAGGTAGAACAGAAAGCAATGGGCTTCATCTTCCGCAAGCGAGATTCAGGTTAGGTAGTATGAAAATTTTTCTCTCTCTAAGAGTCGTTCAAACCAGGGCTTTGGAGCAGAGCCCAGAGATGGAGCACAGAGAAGCTCTGGAGCAATGGAGCTGCAAATTTTTGCCTGGAGCTGGAGTGGAGCTGGAGCACAGCTCCAAAGCCCTGGTTTGAACAGGCTGCCAAGGGAAGTTGGACAAACCTCTGTCAGGGATCGTCTAGATTTACTTGGTCCTGTCTTGAAGCTGGAGGGTGGACCAGGTGAACTCTCTATGATTTTACATAGGGGGATTTAAGAACATAAATGTGAATTACAATTTGAAGATTTTAATTAATTCTATTAATTAATTCAATATCAATGGCTGCTCAGATTTTTATTTCCTCCTTGGAAAATTTTGAACTTTACCAAAAAACCTAAACCCAGTTTTTTTTCTTTTTTCCAACAGCATTTGGGAAATCAAAAAATTTCAGCTGAAAATTGCAATTTTGAAGTTGAAAAACAAATTATTGTTTTTTTTTGAGATTTCAGTGTTCAAAACATAACTGACAAAAGCGACAGCCCCCAGAATATGTTTTAAACACATTAGCACTTTTGAAAGAGGAGTCAGGGCTATCAGCCAAAGCATGTCTATCTTGACCATTGTCAGTGGGACTAGACTCCAAACCTCCTAGTCAAGTGCTACACCTTTTGTCACATGCTGCTGCCAGCCAAAAAGGGGAAAAGAAAAAAAAACGCTGTAAACAGTTACGCAAAACATACCCATAGTAAGATGAAGGTCTAAGAGCACAACATAGACATAAACTCACAGAGGTAAAAGATCAACACAGCAGGAACTGAGCAATATCACTAGCCCATCACCACATAGAAATGGATGTGCAGCTGGGATTGGTGGCATAAATCAATGTGTAACCAGGCAACCAGCCGTCTACGTGGCCCTTGGGTGGTATCATCACAGATGAGCTACCACTTAGAAGGCTGGGTGTGTCTATCTTGTATTTCCAGGGAAAGGAGGAATCAGGCTGTTTTAAAATGTTAGGTTCATGCCCAAATTTTGAGCTGATCACAATAGGGGAAGCATCTTGGCTGGAATTGTTGGATTTGGGTTCTATTTTGCTCCAGTTCTTCATACTGCATTTTATCAGGCCACATCTTGGGCAAGATCCTCAGATAGTGTAAACTGACCTGACTCCCTTGATTTAAAGGTAGCTAATCCAAGTTATAAGCAACAAAGAGTCCTGTGGCACCTTATAGACTAACTGATGTATTAGAGCATGAGCTTTCATGGGTGAATACCCACTTCATCAGACACATGTAATGGACATTTCCAGAAGCAGGTATAAATATGCAGGCAAAAATCAGTCTGGAGATAACTAGGTTAGTTCAATCAGGGAGGATGAGGCCCTTTTCTAGCAGTTGAGGTGTGAACACCAAGGAAGGAGAAACTGCTTTTGTAGTTGACTAGCCATACACAGTCTTTGTTTAATCCTGAGCTGATGGTGTCAAATTTGCAGATGAACTGAAGCTCAGCGGTTTCTCTTTGAAGTCTGGTCCTGACATTTTATTTGCTCTAGTATGGCTACCTTTAAATCTGCCATTTTGTGTCCAGGGAGGTTGAAGTGTTCTCCTACAGGTTTTTGTATATTGCCATTCCTAATATCTGATTTGTGTCCATTTATCCTTTTCCATAGGGATTGTTGTGAAAGTAGAATGAATTATATTGTAAAAATAAGAATGGATTAAAGAAATGTTGTATGTACCTTTAAGCAGAAATAAGAAATGTTGAAATACAGGTGCCAGGAAAAGAAACATTAGGCATAAACAATGGTGCTAATGGTGAAACATTAACAGAAGATGGGTAATAGTTAGTAAGGAAATAAGATATGCATGCCTAGCCCAGGTAAACTTATCTGATTCTGCTTCCTTTGTTATCTTGTTAAGTTCTCACCCTTTTATCTGTATAAATAAGATAGTTTGTGTCTTGCATGGTGCTCACATTATCTGGGTGTTATTAGCAGAGCGCTGTGCTAATAAAACAGAGTGGTCTGACAAACTGAGAGTCCTGAGTCTAACTTTGACAATTTGGAGGTTCCACCGAGATGGCAACTGTCTTCACTGGGGCTGTGTGATTCCTGACCGTTTTTGTAGGACGACCGTGGCAGCCGGCACCTGGGCATTTGGCCCGAGCGGTCCTCCACCAGAACGGAAAGGCGCACGACCACAGTGAAGTCTACGCCATTGAACCTGTTGGTTCCCACTCTGTTCTGGTAGGGATCCCGGGATCTGACATCAGGAATCTGGTCAGGTAATTATTTCTGTGTTTTGTCCGGACTGAGGACTGTCCTGTCTCTATGTCTATCCGTCTTCCTGTGGAGTGTTTGAGTCTGGGTGCCATCTCCGTCCGGGGATAGGCCGACCAAGGGGTTCCTGTCCCCGTGGTCTGAGTGAGTGGAATCTGCACAATCGCAGCCGCACCGCACTTTGGGTAAAACCCTTGGTGTGAAAGAAAGGGCGATTGAGACAGTAGCCTGTGGGCTCCTTTTGAGTGTTGCACCGGGCATTGCTCTGATGAACGCGAATTTCTTTCTTGTGCGATTGGTGTGTGAAGTCCTCCTGTATGGGTAACCAGACGTCTAAGTCGGGACAGTTCCCTAAACGAACGCTGGCTCATGTATGTATTTAGGATGGGTCCAGACTCCTGTAAGAAGGGTCCGGACTCCTGTAAATTTCTGGAAAAATGGTCTAGGCTAACTCAGGGGGATCCCAAAACTCAGTGGCCAGTGTTAAAATCTTGGAACAAAGACCGAGTGGACGTCTTAAAGGACAAACTCGGCCAACCTAAAACTAAATTGGCTAAAGAAGAGGTTAATTGTTTCATTCAGTGGTGGGAAGAGGCAAATCGTAGCTGGACAAAATCAAAACTCGCCTCTCTCAAATATTCAAATAATAAGTTAAAAGCTTTATTAAAAGCCTCCTCTCCCACCACCAGACCGAGCGCTCCCCTTTACCCCGTTCTCAAAAACCCACCTTGGATCGATCCAACCCCCTTAATACTCCCATCTCATTGTAAAAAGGACAAAAAGCCCCTTGTTCTGTTCCCCTTTGTTGTCTGCCTCAAAAACTGATTCTTTAGTGTTCCACTACCAATTCAGCAAGGGCGGGGGAGCTCCTCAACTAGCCCCCACCCTTCCTGGTCCCTTTCCTTAAACATTTATTTCAAAATTGTGAAGTGACCACAATAGCACTCACAAACGGTTCATTGGAAAAAAGCAGGATCAGGCCCAGAAAAGCAGGCAAGCAACAGATAAATAAACTGAAAAACAGGTTGGAAGCCCTAAGGGCATAGTGTAAGGAGTAAGAAAAGCAGTAAGTGCAGGCATGAACCCCTGGAACAATACTTAAAAATGGTGAAATCTGAGGTGATAAAGATGTTATTTTGGGAGATAAACAAGTGATTTAAGGAAAAAGTGAAAAGTTAACTCTACAAAGGCTGGAGAGAATTAAGCAGTTAAACTTTGTGAAAATGTTTAAAAGGACCATGTTAAAGAGAGAGAATTCTTGGTTTCTTTGCAGCCATTCTGAAGGGAAAATGGGCCCTTTTCCCAAAGAATGCCTGTAAATAATCCAAATATATATAAAGCTATGTAAAAACAAAGCAGTGTAAAGGAATGTTAAGGAAATTGAGTATGTATCTATTTGTCTGTGGAAAATATGTAAAGTTCTAAGAATCTAAACCAGCACATCTGGTTTGTAAAACTCCTGTTTTGTAGGTATAAGATAAATTGGTTTTGTTTTTGTTTTTCATGCCACTAAAAATTCATTTGACTCTTAATTCAATGTTGTAAAACTGACAGACCTTTTTGCAAGACACAGGTAATTACTGTTGTTTGGCTTTGGGATTTAGCATTTAACCCTTAAGGGGTAACTTGATTCTTTATAAAATTTAAAATGTTTTTTTAAATAAAAACCAAGTCATGGCTGCAATAGGGCAGTCAAAATCAGGAGAATAGGGAGAGATTCTGGAGTCTTTTTGTTTGTTTGGTTGGTTTTTTTGGTAACAATAGTAGATAAGAGCTGTAGTGAAAGAATAAAAAAAAAATTTTAACAGTGCCCTGTGCAACAGCAGAGGTGAGGTGCACAAAACAAAAAGAAGCAATGTTAAAAACACTGAACCTTAAAATGGCTCTGTGTAATCAGACTGTCACTTTTGATAAGGGTACATGAAAACTCTGTAAAAAAAAACAAAAAAAAAGTTACATCGTATGTAAAAATTGATATGGCTAATGTTTAAAAAAAAAAGTTGTAGTATAGAAGGAATGTGCTTTTTCCCTAGGACATGTGCAGTGTATATTGTAAAAAGGGGTAAAAGAAATAAAAATGAAATATGCCATTGAATTAAAATCCTATTAGGGCTCCAAAAAGAGCAGCAATAGACTGTTTTCTTTTTCAGATCTGTGTGTGTTTTGTAAACAGGAGTTGAAAGTGGAAAGAAATCAAAACTCTGGTGGAAGTTGATTGTGTCCCTTTTAAGGCAGAGTCTCTGAGCTCTGCTGATGGCTTTGAATCCAAAAGCCAAGCCTGTGTTGATGCAAATTACCTAACTGATAAAGGAAGGTGAAAACTGCCAGCACAAAAGAAATTGCCTAAATAAAAGACATGGTATATAACAAGATCCCTTTAAGAGATTTGATGCTAAATGTTATTGTTAATATTAAACATTGAAATAAATTTAATGTTAGTAAGTACCCCTGTAACAACGTATAGTGTGTATGATTTTTGGAAAAATCCTTTAAGGTAATATGGTAATGATGCTTCTCAGCTATTACCTGTGAATAAACTTAAAGCTTAACACAGCAGGAAAAACATTACAAACTTGGTCTGCTATATAAGAAGAAAAAGTTGAGGTACACCACCTCATGAATTTAATAACTAAACATTGGAATAATTTCCCCATAACCCTTAAAAAGTAGAAGCCATTAAAACCTGGCCTGCCTATAAACACACACAGGAAAATATGGGGGTAATTCCTCTGTTTTGCCTGCAATCAGCAAGGGTATTTGTAAAAGAAAGGAATCTTTTAAGCGATAATCAATGCCACCCTGAAAGGGGTAGAAAATGTTATTTTTGTCTTTCAGAAAATCAGAAAAAGCTAATACCAGCTACAGAACAACCTATTACAAAAACAAATAAAAGTTAAAAAAAAAACATACTGCAATAGCTATGGAATGTACTAAAATGCAGATATTTAGAAGATAAGATGTTTTGGGTAATATCAGAGAATATTAAAGTTTTAATACATCTGTTAAAGCAAAGAAAAAGATAATTGTTTAATACCTATCAATATAACTGGATGCAGTATGTTTCCAGTACGGTAAGACAAAATTTGTTAAGTGAAGAAATTGTTGTCACCTTATAGACTAACAGACGTTTTGCAGCATGAGCTTTCGTGGGTGAATACCCACTTCTTCGGATGCAAGTAGTGGAAATTTCCAGGGGCAGCTTTATATATGCAAGAAAGAAGCAAGCTAGAGATAACGAGGTTAGTTCAATCAGGGAGGATGAGGCCCTGTTCTAGCAGTTGAGTGAAAACCAAGAGAGGAGAAACTGGTTCTGTAATTGGCAAGCCATTCACAGTCTTTGTTTAATCCTGAGCTGATGGTGTCAAATTTGCAGATGAACTGGAGCTCAGCAGTTTCTCTTTGAAGTCTGGTCCTGAAGTTTTTTTGCTGCAGGATGGCCACCTTAAGATCTGCTATTGTGTGGCCAGGGAGGTTGAAGTGCTCTCCTACAGGTTTTTGTATATTGCCATTCCTAATATCTGATTTGTGTCCATTTATCCTTTTCCTTAGAGACTGTCCAGTTTGGCCGATGTACATAACAGAGGGGCATTGCTGGCATATGATGGCATATATAACATTGGTAGATGTGCAGGTGAATGAACCGGTGATGGTGTGGCTGATCTGGTTAGGTCCTGTGATGGTGTTGCTGGTGTAGATATGTGGGCAGAGTTGGCATCGAGGTTTGTTGCATGGATTGGTTCCTGAGTTAGAGTTACTATGGTGCGGTGTGCAGTTACTGGTGAGAATATGCTTCAGGTTGGCAGGTTGTCTGTGGGCGAGGACTGGTCTGCCACCCAAGGCCTGTGAAAGTGTGGGATCATTGTCCAGGATGGGTTGTAGATCCCTGATGATGCGTGGAGGGGTTTTAGCTGGGAACTGTATGTGATGGCCAGTGGAGTCCTGTTGGTTTCTTTCTTGGGTTTGTCTTGCAGTAGGAGGCTTCTGGGTACACGTCTGGCTCTGTTGATCTGTTTCCTTATTTCCTCGTGCGGGTACTGTAATTTTGAGAATGCTTGGTGGAGATTTTGTAGGTGTTGGTCTCTGTCTGTGGGGTTAGAGCAGATGCGGTTGTACCTCAGTGCTTGGCTGTAGACAATTGATCTTGTGGTGTGCCCGGGATGGAAGCTGGAGGCATGAAGGTAGGCATAGCGGTCGGTAGGATTTTGGTATAGGGTGGTGTTAATGTGACCATCAATTATTTGCACCGTAGTGTCTAGGAAGTGGCCCTCCCGTGTAGATTGGTCCAGGCTGAGGTTGATGGTGGTGTGGAAGCTGTTGAAATCGTGGTGGAATTTTTCCAGAGACTCCTTCCCATGGGTCCAGATGATGAAGATGTCATCAATGTAGCGTAGGTAGAGAAGGGGCGTGAGTGGACGGGAGCTGAGGAAGCGTTGTTCCAGGTCAGCCATAAAAATATTGGCATATTGTGGGGCCATGCGGGTGCCCATAGCGGTGCCACTGATCTGGAGATATATATTGTCATCAAATTTGAAATAGTTGTGTGTGAGGATAAAGGCACAGAGCTCAGCAACCAGTTGTGCTGTGGCATCATCAGGGATACTGTTTCTGACAGCTTGTATTCCATCAGCGTGTGGGATGTTTGTGTAGAGAGCCTCTACATCCATGGTGGCCAGGATAGTGTTTTCTGGAAGGTCACCAATGCATTGTAGTTTCCTCAGGAAATCAGTGGTGTCACGGAGATAGCTGGGAGTGCTGGTGGCATAGGGTCTGAGTAGAGAGTCTACATATCCAGACAGTCCTTCAGTGAGAGTTCCAATGCCCGAGATGATGGGGCGTCCAGGATTTCCAGGTTTGTGTATTTTGGGCAGTAGATAGAATAGCCCTGGTCGGGGCTCTAAGGGTATGTTGATTTGTTCCGGTGTTGGTGTAGGGAGTGTCCTGAGTAGATGGTGCAGTTTCTTAGTGTATTCCTCAGTGGGATCTGAGGGAAGTGGCCTGTAGAATTTGGTGTTGGAGAGTTGTCTGGCGGCCTCCTTTTGTTAGTCAGACCTGTTCATGATGACAACAGCACCTCCTTTATCAGCCTCTTTGATTATAATGTCAGGATGGTTTCTGAGGCTGTGGATGGCATTGCGTTCTGCACGACTTAGGTTTTGAGGCAAGCGATGTTGTTTTTCCACAATTTCTGCCTGTGCACGTCGATGGAACCATTCAATGTATAGGTCCAGACTGTCATTTCGACCCTCAGGAGGAGTCCATGTGGAGTTCTTCTTTTTGTGCTGTTGGTGGGAGGGTAACTATGTATCAGTGCGCTGTTCAGTGTTGTCCTGAAAGTATTCTTTGAGTCGGAGACGGCGAAAGTAGGCTTCCAGATCGCCGCAGAACTGTATCATGTTTGTGGGGGTGGCAGGGCGGAAAGAGAGTCCCCGAGATAGGACAGACATTTCTTCTGGGCTGAGTGTGTGGTTGGATAGATTGACGATATTGCTGGGTGGGTTAGGGGTACCACGGTTGTGGCCCCATGTAGCAGGTAGGAGTTTAGACAGTTTACAGTCCATTTTCACAAATCAGATATTAGGAATGGCAATATACAAAAACCTGTAGGAGAGCACTTCAACCTCCCTGGCCTTTAAGCAGAAATAAGAAATGTTGAAATACAGGTGCCAGGAAAAGAAACATTAGGCATAAACAATGGTGCTAATGGTGAAACATTAACAGAAGATGGGTAATAGTTAGTAAGGAAATAAGATATGCATGCCTAGCCCAGGTAAACTTATCTGATTCTGCTTCCTTTGTTATCTTGTTAAGTTCTCACCCTTTTATCTGTATAAATAAGATAGTTTGTGTCTTGCATGGTGCTCACATTATCTGGGTGTTATTAGCAGAGCGCTGTGCTAATAAAACAGAGTGGTCTGACAAACTGAGAGTCCTGAGTCTAACTTTGACATTGTCCAGTTTGCCCGATGCACATAGCAGAGGGGCATTGCTGGCATATGATGGCGTATATTACATTGGTGGACATGCAGGTGAATCAACTGGTGTTGTTGCATCTGATCTGGTTAGGTTCTGTGATGGTGTTGCTGGTGTAGATATGTGGGCAGAGTTGGCATTGAGGTTTGTTGCATGGATTGGTTCCTGAGTTAGAGTTACTATGGTGCGGTGTGTGCTTGCTTACAGTTGGCGGGTTGTCTGTGGGCAAGGACTGGCCTGCTTCCCAATGTCTGTGAAAGTGAGGGATCATTATCCAGGATGGGTTGTAGATCACTGACGATGCATTGGAGAGGTTTTAGCTGAGGACTGTAAGTGATGGCCAATGGAGTTCTGTTGGTTTCTTTCTTGGGCTTGTCTTACAGCAGGAGACTTCTCTGTACACATCTTGCTCTGTTGATTTGTTTCCTTATTTCCCTGCGCCACGCCGATGCCAACTCTACCCACATATCTACACCAGCGACACCATCACAGAACCTAACCAGATCAGCTACAACATCACCGGCTCATTCACCTGCACGTCCACCAATGTTATACATACCATCATGTGCCAGCAATGCCCCTCTGCTATGACCATCGGCCAAACTGGACAGTCCCTACGTAAAAGGATAAATGGACATAAGTCAGATATTAGGAATGGCAATTTACAAAAACCAGTAGGAGAACATTTCAACCTCCCTGGACACAAAATAGCAAAATTAAAGATAGCCATCCTACCACAAAAAACTTCAGGACCAGACTTCAAAGAGAAACCCATGAAAACTTATGCTCCAATACATCTGTTAGACTATAAGATGCCACATTCTTTGTTGCTTTTTAGAGATCCAGACTAACATGGCTACCCCTCTGATATTTGAATCCAAGTTATGTTAGTGTGATAATGTACCTGACTAATGGTCTGGATGAGATTGGTGAGGAGCACTCACCACACCTAGTCAATTCACATGACGAGCGTTGTGCGACTCTCACATTCACATCATGAGATCTTAATGAGTGAGGAATCAGGGTAATTCCTTCTGTTGTTCTAATCATGAGCATTTTCTTTGTTCTTCCCTACACAGGACATGAGGACAGGCAGGACATGATGTACTGAGAAGGAAAATGTTCAACCGAACCACCGTGACCGAGTTCCTTCTCCTGGGCTTCTCTGAGAGTCGGGAGCTGCAGATTTTACAATTTGTGGTGTTTCTAGTGATTTACCTGGTAGCCCTGACAGGGAACCTCTTTGTTATCACCGCTGTAATCCTTGACCTCCATCTTCACACCCCCATGTACTTCTTACTGATAAATTTATCCATCCTGGACCTCGGCTTTATCTCTGTCACCATCCCCAAATCCATGGTCAACTGCGTCATGAACACCAGGTCAATTTCTTATTTTGGATGCTTTGCCCAAGTCTTTTTCTTCATATTATTCTCTTCAGCAGATGTTTTCTTACTCATCATCATGGCATATGACCGATACATCGCTATCTGCAAACCACTGCACTATGAGAGGGTGATGAACAGGAGAGCTTGTGTCCAAATGGCAGCCAGTGCCTGGATCTGTGGTCTTCTCAATTCTGCACTGCACACTGGAAGCACATTTTCCATAACCTTCTGTGGAGGCAACATGGTGGATCAGTTCTTCTGTGAAATCCCCCAGCTACTCAAGCTCGCCTGCTATGACTCAAACCGCAGTGAAGTGCGAGTTATTGTATTTATTATCTTTTTAGGCTTAAGCTGCTTTGTTTTAATAATTGTGTCATATGTCCAGATCTTCAACACAGTGCTGAGAATCCCCTCTGAGCAGGGCCGGCATAAAGCTCTGTCCACCTGCCTCCCTCACCTCATTGTGTTCTCCTTGTTTGTTTCCACTGGCACCTTTGCCTACCTGAAACCCACCTCAAGCACTCCAACAGGTGTGGATCTCCTGGCGGCTGTTCTCTATTCTGTGGTGCCTCCAGTGATGAATCCGATCATCTACAGCATGAGGAACAAGGATATCAAAGCTGCCCTATGGAAAATAATTGGATCAAGGTTGTTCTCCAAGAATAAAATGCCCATATTTCTCCCATGACCATAGTTTCATTGAGCATGTCTTCATAAATATAACCAACTGATGATACAATTGTTCCCATGTGAACATAGCATGCAATCTGTTTATGTGGTAGAAAAAATCCAGACTAGCTCCATTGAACTCAATGGAGTTACTGTAGGGTTTGACTGGTGTAAATAAATCTGTCTAATCAGTAGCCATAAGTAAGTCTTAAGCTTGTGTCTTTTTTATGTTCTGTATGTTCTGTTTGTTGGGTGTTTGGTTGATTAGTTCATAGATAGATCATAGATTATCAGGCTTGGAAGGGACCTCAGGAGATCATCTAGTCCAACCCCCGCTAGTTGCTTTGTTATAGATATTTGGGGTGGTCTGCTTTTGGGGAGTGTGGGATATGTTTGACTTGATGCCAGTGTCTTTTCATTGTCATCTATGGGGAAGCTCAATGTCATCAGTTCTGTGATGGGGTTTTCTGAGAGAGCTGACATTTTGCTTCCTGTAAAGCTGAAGAGGTCAGAAAGAGTCTCCACCACTGTCTGGATGGCTGAGTTCCCATTCAAATTATGATTGTAATGTTGCTGGGTTTTTATTCTTTTATTAATGGTGTGTTAGTCACTAGGAGTTGCTCTGTAATATTTTCTAATAAGTTATGCTTTGCTCCAGCTATGCTAGATAAATAATTGGAAATGGCTTAATGTACTACTGGTCACAGATCCTGGCAGAAGAACTGGCAGGTACCAAACACACACTCAGATCTGCTGGAAAATCAAAACTGTTTAAGCCTAAATTGATAGTATCTAGTTTGCATATCAATTCAAGTTCAGCAGTTTCTCGTTAGAGTCTGTTTTTGAAGATCTACAATCTATCCTGAAAGATGATCCCTCACTCTCACAGATCTTGGGAGACAGACCTGTCCTCACTTACAGACAGCCCCCCAAACTGAAGCAAATATGATATGCAAACTAGATATACTATCAATTTAGGCTTAAATAGAGACTGGGAATGGCTGAGCCATTACACACATTGAATCTGTTTCCCCCATGTTAAATATTTTGTCAAACTGTCTTAAATGGGCTATCTTGATTATCACTACAAAAGTTTTTTTTCTCCTGCTGACAACAGTTCATCTTAATTAATTAGCCTCTTAGAGTTGGTTGGGCAATTCCCACCTTTTCGTGTTCTCTGTATGTATATATATATATATCCTCACTATATGTTCCATTCCATGCATCTGATGAAGTGGGCTGTAGCCGAAGAAAGCTTATGCTCAAATACATTTGTTAGTCTCTAAGGTTCCACAAGTACTCCTGTTCTTTTTGCGGATACAGACTAACACGGCTGCTACTCTGAAACCTGTACTTTCACTTTGTGCTGGTCTGGGGAGCAAAGAGGAAGGGGGTGGGGCCCAGCCAGAGGGGTATCAGGATTCAGCCTGTCCAGGACCCTCTCTTGTCTGAGATCACTGCTGTACCAGAAGCCTGTGAAGCTGGCCCGTTTTACAGTCTCTGGATTGTCCCAGATGTCCTGGTTTTTAAAATGTAACTCACAGGTAGTAACCTTAGAAGGGCAGGGTGCAAGGAGGGGAAAGGAGCGTGGCACAGGCTGGGAGCTGCTGCATGGCAGTGCTGGCCTAGGGTACATTTTAACTGACCCCTTTTCCAGATTATTTTATTTCCCTGCTGGTCAAAGAATTCTTTCTCTGACGGTTTGCAGTCAGAGCTCAATCTGCTTTGTGTCTGCTGTCAAAAGGCGATTTTTGCCAAAGAGTTATGCAGAGGGCAGAGGTGAAAGAGGAAGTCAGCTCACAACATAAGGAGAGATTGTGATTAACCTGGTTAGCTGTTCCAGTTACACCCTCCAAAACAAGGCTGAGAAAGAAAGAAACAGCATCTGCTGCTGACTTGCACCTTTTAAATGCTGAGGTCTAAATTCTGCCAGGGAATCTGGCTGAGGCTGTTAAAAACTTTATTATTAATAATTCTGTTCTTTTCTGTGCTCTCATTACATTACACCAACATCATGCGAATCAGAAAAGTACACCTGCTTTTTGTGATACTGATGGCTGGGATCATTGTATACTTTGGGTAAGTGTTTCAGTAATTCTCAGGCCTGACCTCCAGTGGCATAAATCCATTTACACTAATCAATAAGCTAGACTTTCATTTTTCTTGGAGCTTGAATAGGCACAGGGAGAGACTAGATTCAGTAGAGCAGATTAAAAGTTTTTTTTTTCCAAATTATTTTTTTTTCATCCAAAATCTTTTCATGCAAAACCACTTATTCAAAATGGAAATTTTCCACAGAAAATATTGATTAAAATAAATAAATATTCCCTTTTCCAGGAAATGGAACAATGTAGACTTTTTTGGAGAGAGGTAGGGTTGTTCTTGTTTGGGGGTTCAGCTTACTACATCCTGTTAAGCCAGAGACTAAATCTTACAGTGACATTGTGGAAATCCTGGGGTCCCCTTTTTTCCCCAAAACCACTGGTAATTGCTGAAAGATATAAGTTCCACAAAAGAGACCAGAAAGAAGACAAAACAGTTGCACAATTTGTAGCAACTTTGAGAAAGCTTGCAGAACACCATCACAGGACCTAACCAATTCAGCCACACCATCACCGGTTCATTCACCTGCACGTCCACCAATGTAATATACGCCATCATATGCCAGCAATGCCCCTCTGCTATGTACATCGGCCAAACTGGACAGTCTCTACGGAAAAGGATAAATGGACACAAATCAGATATTAGGAATGGCAATATACAAAAACCTGTAGAACACTTCAACCTCCCTGGCCACACAATAGCAGATCTTAAGGTGGCCATCCTGCAGCAAAAAAACTTCAGGACCAGACTTCAAAGAAGAAACTGCTGAGCTTCAGTTCATCTGCAAATTTGACACCATCAGCTCAGGATTAAACAAAGACTGTGAATGGCTTGCCAACTACAGAACCAGTTTCTCCTCCCTTGGTTTTCACACCTCAATTGCTAGAACAGGGCCTCATCCTCCCTGATTGAACTAACCTCGTTATCTCTAGCTTGCTTCTTGCTTGCATATATATACCTGCCCCTGGAAATTTCCACTACTTGCATCCGATGAAGTGGGTATTCACCCACGAAAGCTCATGCTGTAAAACGTCTGTTATTCTATAAGGTGCCACAGGATTCTTTGCTGCTTTTGAAGAACACTGTGAATTTAAGGAGATGTTAAATGATGCCCTACGTAACAGGTTAGTTTGCTGCCTGCACAGTGAAGCTATATGGAAGCGCCTATTGACAGAGGCTCATCTTACCTTGCAGAAGGCCATTGATATTGCTGTCTCCATGGAACTGGCTACAAAGGAGGCACAATCCATGAGTGCATCCCCTAGGGTGCATAAGGTGTCACAAGAACCTACCCACAAAACTGTGGGGTGTCAGGAATGTTACTGCTGTGGTAAGCTGGGTCACCACGCATCAGAATGCTGGTGTAAGGACCAGGTGTGTTGACACTGTGGCAAAAAGGGACACATTGCATGTGCCTGTAAACAAAAGAAAAGGAGGCCTGTGGTCTGGCCAACCAAAAAGGGAAATCTGCATACCTTAGAGCAGACCCAGGATGACAAAGGAGATACCTCCTCACAAGAAGAAGAGCCACTCCACGTTTTGTCTTTGGCAGTGGGCTCACATGAATACTGGGTAACACTGTCCTGATCACATGGTAGCCCCAATGCTGATAGTGCTTCACTCCAACCAACTGTTGGTGTTTTATAGGACAGGCATCTGTAAAAGCTACGTAGAGATTGAGTAAAATCTAGAAGTCGCTGTTGTAGATTTTTAAGAATCAAGTCTGTGTACTTTTTCAGTTGTCTTAACAAACACTTCTTGTCTTTTTCACTTAAGGATTCAGTATAAATGCCTTCATTAGTCAACTTCTGGACTGAAGTCTTTGCTTCTTCCAGTACTTTTTCAGTGGATAGCTCTCTGATTGATGCAAATGTAGCTTCTATTGCTGGACAAAGATCTACTACAGTGGTAGCAGATGCCTGGATGGCATTGTTTAATGACCCAAGTGGTTTCAACAGTAGACTTACAAGAGAGAGAATGGCAAGGGTCTTCTCTGAATGTAGTAGCAAAACTAATCCACCAGCCTCACTACTTAGATCCATCCCATCTTGGTAGATACTTTCCAAAGCCAGTAATAATGGCTGGAGTAATTTTAAGACAACAGCCAAGGATCACTCATGAAAAAGCCAGGTTGGACTAATTTGAACTTCAGTCCCAGTGTATCTTCTATATTGTCCAAGATATTCAGTCTTTTTGGACTCTTGATGTAAAAAGAATATAATGAATACATTAAATATATAGCTTTTTAAATGTCTTTTGAAGATTCTGCAGCTCGTACTAGTGCTAGTTGGAGTAGATGGCCTCTGCAGTGCGCATAGGAGAGATTAGGGTTACACTTTTCTCTGAGCAAAGCTTGTACTCCACCATGTCTTCCAGAGAAGTTTGCAGCTCCATCAAATGCACAAGCAACCATCTGTTTGGGGTCCAATTGACAAGCATTTAACTCTTCTAAGATGTGGGTTGTCACCGATGCCGCCGATGTGTCTTCTATAATTTAAACATCTAGAAATGCATCTACTGGCCTACCCCTGACATCAACATAACATACACAATGACTTAATACTTGATGCCCATTTGCATCGATGCATTTATCAGCCATGTATGCACATTTTTTGAATGTGGTGAGAGAGTTCTTCACTTTTTCAACTGTTGAGTCTTTCACTGTTGCACCGCATGCCTCTAGCCAGTCAGTTGAGTTTCTTGCAGAAAGAGCATTTGCTGGTCTTGTTCGGAACCAGTGTTCAACTTCAGTATGAACAAGTGAGAAAATTGCACTTAACATTGGCCTCCAGTTTGTAGTGTGTGGTATCTCTTGTTTAAATAGAAAGTAGGATGCCACAGCGATGTTTGTTTGCATGAACTGTGTTGTGTCTCCAACATTCTTAGCCTCACTAAGTACTTCTGAAATTGGATTTGAAAGTGGGCTTATAAGGCTTTCTGCGTGTTGATGCACTCCAGATGCCTGGTGTTTTGCAGCCTTTTCACGTAGTTTGTCAGCATTGGCTTTGCTGATCGGTTTGACAAACCAAGCTCCTCCACTTTTACCAATTATAGCATTGGGAAGCTTTCCTTCTTCGTATGCTTTTTTGGAAGAGGTGCACCAGTAGCCATCTTTTGTAACTTCAATAAATGGGAATATTTTGACTGACAAACATTAGGAACTGCCTTTAGGTTTTGGAGACACTGTTTCTTCAGTAGGTAGCTGTATTTGTGCTTCAGGCTGGTCAGACGTAGATATACCACTTGAACCTTCAAATAACATGTTGATATATTCTTGGTTCTTGATGTGTTCTTCACCTTGGTTAGTTTCTGAGGCCTTTGAGTGGAAAAATTGTTGTATTGTTATTTTGTTTTTTTCATTTTCACTTTGACCTGTAACATATAAAAGAAATATGAATGAAGTAAATGTTTTGTTAGGATAATGCAAATTTAACATAAGGATAATGCAAGTTACACCAAAACACATAACAGGTCTAGATTTCTAAAAATATATATTTAAAAAAAATGTATTTAATTTAAATTGACTTTTGAAAAGTAAGCCATCATGGGATAAAAGGGAAGTCCTCCCATGCATCAGTAACTGGTTAAAAGATGGGAAACAAAGGGAAGGACTAAATTATCAATTATAAGAATGGAGAGAGATGAATAGTGGTATCCCTGAGGGGTCGGTATTGGGACCATTACTATTCAACATATTAGTAAATGATCTGGAAAAATGGGTAAACAGTGAGGTGGCAAAATTTGCAGATGATACAAAACTATTCAAGATAGTTAAGTCCCAGGCAGACTGCAAAGAGTTACAAAGGGATCTCACAAAACTGGGTGACAGGGCAACAAAATGGCAGATGAAATTCAATGTTGATAAATGCAAAGTAATGCACATTGGAAAACAATCTCAACTATACATACAAAATGATGGAGTCTGAATTAGCTGCTAACACTCAAGAAAGAGATCTTGGAGTCATTGTGGATAGTTCTCTGAAAACATCCACTCAATGTGCAGCGGCTGTCAAAAAAGCAAACAGAATGTTGGGAATCATTAAGAAAGGGATAGATAATAAGATAGAAAATATTATATTGCCTTTATATAAATCCATGGTACATGCACACCTTGAATACTGTGTGCAGATCTGGTCACCCCATCCCAAAAAAAGATATATTGGAATTGGAAAAGGTACAGAGATGGGCAACTAAAATGATTAGGGTTATGAAACAGGAAGAGAGATTAAAATGACTGGGAATTTTCAGCTTAGAAAACAGACGACTAGGGGGGATATGATAGCGGTCTATAAAATCTTGACGGGTGTGAAGAAAGTGAATAAAGAAATGTTATTTAATCCTTCACATAACACAAGAACTAGCAGTCACCCAATGAAATTAATAGGCAGCAGGTTTAAAAAAAAATGAAAAGAAGTACTTCTTCACACAACATAAAGTCAACCCGTGGAATTCTTTGCCAAGGGATGCTGTAAAGACCAAAACTATAATAGGATTTTAAAAAGAACTAGATACATTCCTGGAGAATAGGTCCATCAGTGGCTATTAGCCAGGATGGGGAGGGATGCAACACCATGCTCTGAGTGTCCCTAGCCTGTTTGCCAGAAGCTGGAAATGGGCAACAGGGGATGGATCACTTGATGATTACCTGTTCTGTTCATTCCCTCTGAAGCACCTGGCCTTGACTGGGCTATATGGACCATTGGTCTGACCCAGTATGCCCATTCTCATGTAAACATTAATTAAAATAATAAAAATGTTTAGTACAGAAACTCCCCAACATAATGACCTCTCAAGATAGCAACAATGTGAGGCAAGAACCTTGGCAAATAATGCATTTTAAAAATCTTGGCCTACTAGGAAACATATTTATAGACGTTTCCATTCCCAGTCACAAATCTAGAATTCTGGAGCAAAGTCACTGAAATATAGTCCAACAAAAAAATGTTTATTTAACTTTTCCCTCCACTGCACCCCACTCACTGGTGTTGTCCTTGGTCAGTGGAGACTCAGAGTTCAGAGGTGCTTACACGTGAGTTCACCTCCCAGGTTGGGGGCAAGAAGACACCTTGCTCATTCCTCCAGCTGCTCACTGTTCGCTCTGGCCACTGCTGTTTGTTGTGCCACCGTTCACTCCATCGCTCTGTTGCCAATGGCCCTGCACAGTCACCTTCTGCTGCCACCTGCCACTGTGACCTCTGTGAGTTGGTCTCTTGAGGTTCCACCCAGCTCTCAGTGATTTCAGCTGAGCTCTCAGTGAGGGAGCCTTGCTGCTAGGGCAGTCTGGGCTGTCTCTTCCACAGAAACACTCTCCCCACAGCAGGACTAAACACTTAGGCCTGGTCTACACTAGGAGTTTATGTCGAATTTAGCAGCATTAATTCGATTTAACCGTGCAACCGTCCACACCAGGAAGCTAATTAGTTCGACCTAGAGGGCTCTTTAGTTCGAATTCGGTACTCCACCTCGACGAGAGGAGCAGCGCTAAATTCGACATGGCTATGTCGTGTTAGCCTATGTGTGGACAGAAATCGACCTTAGCAGCTCCGGGAGCTATCCCACAGTGCATCACTGTGTTGACAGCAGTCCGAGCTCAGATGTTCTGATCAGCCATACAGGAAAAGCCCCGGGAAAATTTGAATTCCTTTTCCTGTCTGGCCATTTTGAATCTCAATTCCTGGTTGGACATCGGGGCGAGCTCAGCAGCACTGGCAGCGCTGCAGAGCTCTCCAGCAGAGGAGTCCATGCAATCTCAGAGTAGAAAGAGGGCCCCAGCATGGACTGACCGGGAAGTCTTGGATCTGATCGCTGTGTGGGGCGATGAGTCTGTGCTTTCGGAGCTGCGCTCCAAAAAACGGAATGCAAAGACCTACGAGAAGGTCTCCAAAGCCATGGCACTCAGAGGATACAGCCGGGATGCAACGTAGTGCCGCATGAAAATCAAGGACCTGAGACAAGGCTACCAAAAAATCAAAGGGCAAACGGATGCTCCGGAGCCCAGCCCCAGACATGCCGCTTCTACGAGGCACTGCATGCCATTCTCGGTGGGTCTGCCACCTCTGCCCCACCAGTGACCGTGGACTCTGAGGATGGGATAGTGTCGACGGGCAGTTTCTCGGCAATGTTCGCGGATGGGGAAGATGAGGAAGGGTTTGTGGAGGACGAGGCAGGCGACAGCGCTTACAATACTGCTTTCCCTGATAGCCAGGATCTCTTCATCACCCTCACAGAGATCCCCTACCAACCCTCCCTGGCCGTTAACCCGGACTCTGAATCAGGGGAAGGATCAGTCGGTAAGTGCTATAAACATGTAAACATTTATTTTTTAAAAAACAGGAATAAAAACTATATGAAAAGAAGGTCAATACATATAGGGATAGAACAGAAATCCTCTTGGGAGAGTTCCACGAAGCTCTCGTAGAGGTACTCGAAAAGCCTCCGCAGGAGGTTCCTGGGGAGAGGTGCCTTATTGGGTGCTCCGTGGAAGCACACTCTTCCGCGCCAGGCCATCCTGAGGTACAGTGGGAGCATTGCCTCAACGAGCATGGCAGCATAGGGCCCTGGTCTGTGCAGGGATTCACGCAGCATGCGCTCTCTGTCTCTCCTAGTGACCCGCCTCAGGGTGATCTTGCTCGGCGACTGCTTCATCTAATTAGGGGAATTACTGTAATGTTACTATTGTGAATGCTTGACTATTCCTTTGCATAACAATGACCGTCGTTTAACAGCCACGTGGTGGAGGCTGCAGAGGGAAAGCATACAGGGATCTTTCCCAGGGACAGCTGCGAGGGGCTGGAACAAGGTCAGACTTTATGCTTTCCAGATTGCCTGCAGCAGGAGGGCACTGCTATCCATTAACTGTTAAGCAGCCTAAAGTTTACGGCTTACCAGGCCTGGCTGCTACACGGATTCTGCTGTCCTGCCCCGCTTGTCTGATCTCCAGTGCAAGACCCCAGGCAATGAAAGCGAATGCCGAAAATTCGAACTTGTCCTGAGAGCACATCAGATAGGTGCCCTGTTTGGTCTTGTTCACAGAAACAGACTAGACTGTGTTCAGTGTTCGCAAACATGTATCTTTGCAAGGAAATCACTTCCTTTTTCCCATCACACAGCTGCGGCTCTTTCCTGAACTGCCCCGGCATCCCCCTCACAGAGGCTGGTGCAGATTAGGCGGCAAAAGAAAAAGATTCGGGACGAGATGTTCGCTGAACTGATGGCCTGCTCCAGAGCCGAGGCGGCCCAGCAGAGCCAGTGGAGGGAGACCCTCTCTCAGCAGCAGCGCTCACACAGCGAACGGGAGGACAGGTGGCGGTAGGAAGACCAGCAGGTGACTCAAACGCTGCTAGGCCTAATGAGGGAGCAAATGGACATGCTCCGGAGCCTTGTGGATGTTCTGCAGGACCACAGGCAGGAGCAGAGAGCCCCCTTGAATTGTATCTGCAACCGCCCTCCCCCGCCACAAAGTCCTGTCCCCCCCTCACCCAAAATCACAAGAAGGAGGGGTGCTAGGGGCCGTGAAAACTGTCACTCCACCCCAGCAGAGCTTCCCTTCCTGGCTCAACCAATCCAAAATCCCAGTTTCATCCCCCAACTGTGTAGTTGAGTATTAAAAATAATTTGCTGTTCATTACTGTTTCCGTCATGTTTCTTTGCAGAAGACTTTGTGTGAAGGGGCGGGAGGGGTTTGTTAATTGCATAGGACAGCCACCATTAACAGGGTACAGACATGGGGTCGGGTCAGGATCAACAGCAGGTCACACACAGAGTGCAGTCACTAGGCACCCGGGTCACTGTGGGAGGTGTCTGCTGCCCCAGGTCAGTCTGGGAGGTGTATGCTGCCCCAGGGTCCGAGCGCCTGGCATCCACAAATGGCAAGGCAGGCTGCCCTTACCATGCCCTTCCACCCTAGCCATGAACCTCTCCGATGCCCTGAGCCCCAGCCAGAGCCATCATCCCCCTACACCTACTCACCCTTCCCACACACCCCTCACCCCTTCCTGCAAACCCACCCCTTCCTGCACACCCTCCTGTAACCGTCCTCCCCCCAGAGACCGCTGGAGGAGCAGGAGCCTGTCAGTCCGCGAGTGTAGAAGCAGTTTGTACATCACTGCACACCGTACCCACCACAGTCTGCGTCCCTGTTTGAACCCTTTAACGCGAATTCGTTAGTAAAGAAAACTTTGTTAATTAAAAATGTTCCAATAACTTTATTTTTAAACGTCTGTTGGAAGGGGGGAAACCTGGTGAACGGGGTATGTAACCGCTGAAAAAAGTCAATAGTAACTGAAACAGGGGCAGGTTCAGCTTCTCTGTAAAGAGACAGTCATAGGTTACCCTGCTCTCTGAGGAACCTAGCTTTCAAAGCCTCCCGGATGCACAGCACTTCCCACTGGGCTCTTCTAATCGCACGGGTGTCTGGCTGAACATAATCAGCAGCCAGGCGATTTGCCTCAACCTCCCATCCCGCCATAAAGGTCTCCCCCTTGCCCTCACAGAGATTGTGGAGCACACAGCAAGCTGCAATAACAATGGGGATATTGGTTTCGCTGAGATCCGAGTGAGTGAGTAAGCTCCTCCATCTCCCCTTGAGACGTCCGAAAGCACACTCCACCACCATTCTGCCCTTGCTCAGCCGATAGTTGAAGAGCACCTTGTCACTGTCCAGGGCGCCTGTATAGGGCTTCATGAGGCAGGGCATTAGCGGGTAGGCTGGATCCCCGAGGATCACTGTAGGCATCTCCACATCCCCAACACTTATTTTGTGGTTCGGGAAGAAACTACCTTCCTGCAGGCATCTAAACAGACCAGAGTTCCTGAAAACACGCGCGTCATGAACCTTGCCCGGCCACCCGATGTAGATGTTGGTAAAACGTCCCCTATGGTCCACCAGTGCTTGCAGCACCATTGAAATTAGCCCTTTCAGTTAATATACTGGCTGGCCTGGTGGGCCGGTCCCAGGATAGGGATGTGAATCCCATCTATAGCCCCACTGCAGTTTGGGAATCCCATCGCGGCGAAGCCATCTATGACGACCAGGACGTTTCCCAGGGTCACTACCTTTGAGAGCAGTAGCTCGATTGCGTGGGCTACTTGCATCACAGCAACCCCCACGGTAGATTTGCCCACACCGAAGTGGTTCGCTACTGACCGGTAGCTGTCTGGCGTTGCAAGTTTCCAGAGGGCTATGGCCACTCGCTTCTGCACAGTCAGGGCTGCTCGCATGCGGGTGTCCTTGCGCTTCAGGGCAGGGGCCAGCAAGTCACACAGTTCAAGGAAAGTGCCCTTACGCATCCTGAAGTTTCGCAGCCACTGTGATTCATCCCAGACCTGCAGCACTATGCGGTCCCACCAGTCCGTGCTTGTTTCCCGGGCCCAGAATCGCCGTCCCATAGCATGAACGTGACCCATTGCCACCATGATCTCCACGGCGCGGGATCCCGTGCTTTGTGAGAGGTCTGTGCCACTCTGACACTTCATGTCCTCACCGCGCTGCCAGAGCCTCCTCGCCCGATTTCTCAGCAGCTGACTGTGGAAGAGGTGGACGATAAGGTGCGAGGAGTTGACAACGGCCATAAGTGCAGCGATGATCGCAGCGGGCTCCATGCTCGCAGTGCTGTGGCGTCCGCGCTGTCACTGACCAGAAAAGTGCGCTAACAGATTTCCCGCCGGCGCTTTCAGGGACGGAGGGCAGAAGTGACGGTTGAATGATGACAGTTACCCAAAACCACCCTCAACACATTTTTCCCCCAGCAGGCATTGGGGGCTCTACCCAGCATTCCAATGGGAAGCGGGGACTGCGGGAACTGTGGGATAGCTGCCCAGAATGCACCGCTTCCAATGTCGACGCTTGCCCCGTTAGTGTGGACTCACAAAGTCGAATTAGTGTCCTTAGTGTGGATACACAAATTCGAATTCATAAGGTCAAATCCACAAATTCGACCTAAGTTAAATCGAACTACTCTTGTAGTGTAGACATACCCTTAGACCTGATTATCAGTGATTTCAGCTGTAGTGGTCACTTAACAGAACAAAAGACTCTCTATGGAGCCTAATCAGCTCTGTCTTTAAACAGTGGAGAGGTACAGGTCCCCACCCTTTCTCTTGATGCCTTCAATCAGCACAGGCTAAGTACAGTTCTACTGCCCTTTACTCATACAATACATTCTTGATTCCTGAACTCTGGCTCCTCATGCGCACGGACTTCCTGCTGGCTCTCTTGGCTTTCATGGATTTCAGTTAGCAGTCAACATTGCCAACTAGCTGTCAGGTCTCCTTTCCCAGTGTAAAACTGTATCCTTCAACAAGTGCATCCTCCAGATGTTCTTTTCCCACCACAAAGTCATTTTTTCTTGTGGGGATTGTGTAAGATAAAATTCCTTCCCATCCCCAAATATGGTGATCAGTTAGATCATTCACCTCTATGTCTTAATTACTTTCTCTTTCAAAATGTGTTCCAAAACCTAACATACAATTGAGGTCAAACTAACAGGCTTGTAGTTTCTTGGATCACTTTTCCCCCCTTTCTTAAAAGTAGGAACTGTATTAGCAATTCTCCACTCATAGGGTATGACCCCTGAGTTTATAGATTCATTAAAAATCCTGGTTGAAGATATTTGTTCATCCAGTGTGGTCTGCAACCCTTCCCAGTTCATTAGTTTGTTTGTTTGTTAAAAAATTTCTTGGGAACTTTTTGGAAGTGTCATAACTATAAAGGGAAGGGAACAGCCCTCCTGTGTACAATACTATAAAATGCTTCCTGGCCAGAGACACCAAAATCCTTTTATCTGTAAAGGGTTAAGAAGCTCAGGTAATCTGGCTGACCCAAAGGACCAATAAGGGGACAAGATACTTTGAAATCTTGGTGGTGGGGGGGAGGCTTTTGTTTGTGTGCTCTTTGTTCTGGGGGTTGTTCGCTCTTGAGACTAAAGCCTGGTCTACACTAGGCGTTTAAACCGGTTTTAGGAGCGTAAAACCGATTTAACGCCACACCCGTCAACACTGAGAGGCCCTTTATATCGGTATAAAGGGCTCTTTAGACCGGTTTCTGTACTCCTCCCTAACGAGAGGAGTAGCTCTAATATCGGTATTACCATATCGGATTAGGGTTAGTGTGGCCGGAAATCGACGTTATTGGCCTCCGGGCGGTATCCCACAGTGCACCACTGACCGCTCTGGACAGCAATCTGAACTCGGATGCAGTGGCCAGGTAGACAGGAAAAGCCCCGCAAACTTTTGAATATTTCCTGTTTGCCTAGCGTGGAGCTCAGATCAGCACGTGTGGCAATGCAGTTAAAAATCAAAATAAAGAAAGAGCTCCCGCATGGACCATGCGGATGTGATCGCTGTAAGGGCAGGCAAATCTGTTCTATCAGCGCTCCGTTACAGAAGACGAAATTCAAAATCATTTTTAAAAAATCTCCAGACAGACGCCATAGCAGGGGCTCAGCGCACTGCTGCGTGACAAACGTAACGGAAAGCCCAAGAATCAAATGGACGCTCATGGACTGGAGGACTCAAGCTATCCCACAGTTCCTGCAGTCTCCGAAAAGTATTTGCATTCTTGGCTGAGCTCCGAATGCTTCTGGGCTCTTTGAATCTGATTACCCTGTAAAGTTATTTTCCATCCTGATTTTACAGAGATGATTTTTACCTTTCTTTCTTTAATTAAAAGCCTTCTTTTTAAGAACCTGATTGATTTTTCCTTGTTTTAAGATCCAAGGGGGTTGGATCTGGACTCACCAGGAATTGGTGGGGGAAAAGAGGGGGAATGGTTAATTTATCCTTGTTTTAAGATCCAAGCATTTGGATCGGTGTTTACCAGGAACTTGGTGGAGAAGTCTCTCAAGGCTACCCAGGGAAGGGTTATAGTACTTGGGAGGAAGATATTATGAGGGGGAGGTAGACAGACTTTCCCAAATGACTCATAAATAATTTGGGTGGTGGCAGCAAAACCAGATCTAAACTGGTAGTTAAGCTTAAAGGTTCTTATGCAGGTCCCCACATCTGTACCCTAGAGTTCAGAGTGGGGAAGGAACCTTGACAGGAGGTCGCTTCAAAAAGTCTAAAGACAAATAATAATAAATAAATAAACCAAACTAAAACCTGTATATATATTACAAAAAATCCAAAAAATGAATTAGAGGGAGTTCACTTGAGGATGGAAGGGACTTCCATGAATGTAATCAGTACAGTGACATCTGGTCTGATTCTGCAGAGAACCTGAGAATCATTCTGAGAGGGAGAAGCTGCCCCATGCATCTCAATGGGAGTGTTAATTCCCAGACGCTCTGGCCCCAGGATCTGCACCGATCCCACCCCAGCATGGGGCCCTGTGGGTGGCAGGCAGTGAAGAGCACAGCAACCCTAACACCCCACCCAATCAGGACACACCAGATATCAGGGCAGGTAACCCGGCAAGAACAGGGGCCCTTAGGGAAAGAGCCATGGCATGGGGGGTTAGCCAAAGAGCAGGGACACAGCCTCAGTGGGTCCATGGTTGTGGCAATTGCTCTATTCCAGCCCTGATATTCACAATGCTTTCTGGACTTTAAACAGCACTGTAGTTTCAGTGTCTCCCAACAGATGAATTATGGATTTTCCCCACTGATGATAAACTTCGAGTGGGACGTTTCTGTTTCAGGTTTTGCTGCCTGCTTCAAGATCACCCAAGCTTCCCGTTGGAGTTAGTGACATGGAGCAATCCAGAACTCGGCCATGTAAGTGTGACATTATCAGGTGTCCATTCCCATACACTACTAGGCTGTCTAACGGAAGATGGAAATGCCAATTACTTCATTCCATCAGAAATTCCTGCTAGAGGCAGGATGGAGGGAAAGGGCTCCTCTGCACATCAATCTGCAGCACTGGGGGCTCTAAGAGGTGTGAGGAGGCAATCGCCTCAATGGGATGGTCTCTGTTGAATGAGAACACCCCAGGTACAGCCTATGACAATAGCTCTGAGACATAGGAAATGCTCCCATCACCTCAGTTACTGTTATCAGCCCCCTGATGAGTGCAGGAGGTTTCCCTGTTCTCAGCTCTCCACACAAAGGAGCGGGGCTCTGTAAATTACGTATATGATAGATAAAAGCACAATGTGAGATTAGATAGATAGGCAGACAGATAGGAGTATACAATGTCCTAACACAACCTCATCTTATAATAATAATATATGTCTGTTTGATTATGAATTATGATAGATAGATAGATAGATAGATTAGATGTGATTTATTGTGACTCTTCTCCTGTTCATGGTTCTCTATGTCTGGATAATAATTCTCTTGCAGTATTCATTGTTAAAAATTATTCACCAGATCATTTCTATGAATGTTTCTTCTCCACAGCTCATTTATAACCTAGCTCTCTCTCTGCTCCTCAGATCTCTGAGCATTGGAGCACTTCCAGGCTCACCTCAGACTCTAGGCCTCTCTGAAAAGATCTCTGCTAGGTCTCTACTACCCACTGGATCAGGCTCTCTCATGTGATACATGGTCCACTGACTCAAGCACAAGCATATGAGAAAAAGCGATCAGCTGGGATCAGATGACGACCACAGGTGTGGGTAAACCCACCTTGTCTTACAGAGCCAGCCCACTCTGCAGCAGTGGCAGCTAGCCCCATGCGGATCTGAAATCATAGGTCCTTGGGAGTTAAGTGGAGCAGTTTGCTCACCAAAAGATGTACTTGCTAACCACAGTCTGCATTCATCTTCCCTCAAAACAGATTTCTTTTTGGTGGCTGTGTTACTAACAGGGATGGTTTTAATGAAAACACAATGAAGCAAGGATGTAAAAAAAAATATCCTAACTAAGGCCTGGTCTACACTAGGAGTTTAGGTCGAATTTAGCAGCGTTAATTCGACTTAACCGTGCACCCGTCCACACCAGGAAGCTAATTAGTTCGACCTAGAGGGCTCTTTAGTTCGAATTCTGTACTCCTCCCCGACGAGGGGAGTAGCGCCAAATTCGACATGGCTATGTCGAATTAGGCTAGGTGTGGACAGAAATCGACCTTAGTAGCTCCGGGAACTATCCCACAGTGAGCCACTCTGTTGATGCTCTGGACAGCAGTCCGAGCTTGGATGTTCTGACCAGCCACACAGGAAAAGCCCCGGGAAAATTTGAATTCCTTTTCCTGTCTGGCCAGTTTGAATCTCATTTCCTGTTTGGACATCGGGGCGAGCTCAGCAACACTGGCAATGATGCAGAGCTCTCCAGCAGAGGAGTCCATGCAATCTCAGAATAGAAAGAGGGCCCCAGTATGGACTGACTGGGAAGTCTTAGATCTGATCGGTGTGTGGGGCGAGGAGTCTGTGCTTTCGGAGCTGCGCTCCAAAAAACGGAATGCAAAGACCTACTAGAAGGTCTCCAAAGCCATGACAGACAGAGGATACAGCCGGGATGCAACGCAGTGCCGCATGAAAATCAAGGACCTGAGACAAGGCTACCAGAAGACCAAAGTGGCAAACGGACACTCTGGAGCCCAGCCCCAGACATGCCGCTTCTACGAGGCACTGCATGCCATTCTGGGTGGGTCTGTCACAACTGCCCCACCAGTGACCGTGGACTCCGATGATGGGATAGTGTCGACAGCCAGTTCCTCGGCGATGTTCACGGACGGGGAAGATGGGGAAGGAGATGAGGAGAAGGAGGCAGTTGACAGCGCTTATAATGCTGGTTTCCCCGACAGCCAGGATCTCTTCATCACCCTCACGGAGATCCCCTACCAACCCTCCCCAGCCGTTAACCCGGACCCTGAATCAGGGGAAGGATCAGTCGGTAAGTGCTTTAAACATGTAAACTTTTATTATTAATGGAACAGGAATCTGAACTATGTGAAAAGGAGGTCTATATATATGGGGATAGAACAGAAATCCTCCTGGGAGATCTCCATGAAGCTCTCCTGGAGGTAATCGAAAAGCCTCTGCAGGAGGTTCCTGGGGAGAGCTGCCTTATTGGGTGCTCCGTGGTAGCACACTTTTCTGCGCCAGGCTTTCATGAGGTATTCTGGGAGCATTGCCTCCACGAGCATGGCAGCATAGGCCCCTGGTTTGTGCTGGCTTTCACGCAGCATGCACTCTCTATCTCCTTCAGTGACCCTCCTCAGGGTGATCTCGCTTGGAGACTCCTGCATCTAATTAGGGGAATTACTGTAATGTTACACCTGGTCCAAAGTATTTTTAAAAAATCTCCAGACAGATGGTGTAGCAGAGACTCAGCACGCTGCTGCGTGACAAGCGTAACAGAAAGCCAAAGAATCAAATGGACGCTCATGGAGGGAGGGGGGACTGAGGACGCAAGCTATCCCACAGTTCCTGCAGTCTCCGAAAAGCATTTGCATTCTTGGCTGAACTCCCAATACCTGTATGGTCAAACACATTGTCCACAATGGTTCAGGGCATAGCTCGTCAATGTACCCCCACCCCCCACCCCCAGAAGGAAAAGGGAAAAAAATCGTCTCTTGACTCTTTTAAATGTCACCCAATGTATACTGAATGCTGCTGGTAGACGCGATGCTGCGGCACTGTACTGTAGCATCCTCCCCCCCCCCCGCCTCATGGATGGCTGACAGTACAATACGACTGATATCCGTCGTCCTCATCAGCCTTGTGGCAGATGGTGTAGTGCAGTAGGACTGCTATCCGTCCTCGTCATCAGCCCATAAGTAGACGGCCTGCTAACCGTCTTCATCATAGCAACAGGGGGCTGAGCTCCATCAGCCCCTGCCCTTCATGTGTAAAGAAAAGATTCTGTACTGCCTGGACTATCATAGCAGCAGGATGCTGGTCTCCTCTCCCCCACACTGCTTAATGTCCTGTCTGGACTATAATAGCAGCTGCAGGCTGCCTTCCCCTCATTTTATCTCACTAACAAGTCACTGTTTCTTATTCCTGCATTCCTTATTACTTCAGCACACAAATGTGGGGACACTGCAACGGTAGCCCAGGAACGCTGGGGGAGGAGGGAAGCAACAGGTGGGGTTGTTGCAGGAGCACCCCCTGTGAATGGCATGCAGCTCATCATTCCTGCATGATCTGACACGGAGTGGCTGTGCTCTCTAGTTCTCTGATACACTGGAACCCTAGTACACTTGCCTCATATTCTAGGCAGAACTGATTCTATTTTTAGATACCATAAAGGAGGGATTGACTCGGGGAGTCATTCCCAGTTTTGTCTTTTGCGCCCCTGGCTGATCTCACCCAGGGGCACCTATGACAGCAGCAGAAGGTATAGTGCAGTAGGACTGGTAACCGTCATCACATTGCCAATTTACAATGGCATGGTAGACGGTACAGAACGGCTGCTAACCATCTCTGCTGTCATGCAAAAGCAAATGAATGCTGCTGTGTAGCGCTGCTGAATCGCCTCTGTCTGCGGCATCTAGTACACATACGGTGACAGTGACAAAAGGCAAAACAGGCTCCATGGTTGCCACGCTATGGCGTCTGCCAGGGTAATCCAGGGAAAAAGGGCACGAAATGATTGTCTGCCGTTGCTTTCCCGGAGGAAGGAATGACTGACGACATTTACCCAGAACCACCCGTGACAATGATTTTTGCCCCCTCAGGCACTGGGATCTCAACCCAGAATTCCAAGGGTCGGGGGAGACTGCGATGGGGTGGAACAGGGGCAGAGTTTATGCTTTCCGGATTGCCTGCAGCAGGAGTGCGCACGAGATAGGTGCTGTGCATGGTCTTGTTCACAGACACAGACTAGACTGTGTTCATTGTTCGCAAAAGTGTATCTTTGCAAGGAATTCACTCCCTTTTTCCCATCACACAGCTTCGACTGTCTCCAGACCTGCCACAGCATCCCCCTCACAGAGGCTTGCGCAGATTAGGCGGCGAAAGAAAAAGACACGGGACGAGATGTTCGCTGAACTTATGGGCTGCTCCCGAGCCGAGGCGGCCCAGCAGAGCCAGTGGAGGGAGCTCCATGCTCGCAGTGCTGTGGCGTCCATGCTGTCACTGACCAGAAAAGTGCGTGAACAGATTGCCCGCAGGTGCTTTCAGGGAGGGAGGGCGGGAGTGACGGTTGAATGATGACAGTTACCCAAAACCACCCTCGATACATTTTTCCCCCCAGCAGGCATTGGGGTCTCTACCCAGCATTCCAATGGGCAGCGGGGACTGCGGAAACTGTGGGATAGCTTCCCACAGTGCACCGCTTCCAAAGTCGACGCTTGCCCCGTTACTGTGGACTCACACAGTCGAATTAGTGTATTTAGTGTGGATACACAAATTCAACTTAAGTTGAATCGATCTACTCTTGTAGTGTAGACATACCCTAAGAGTCAATGAAATTGACGTTTCAAATGAAATTGATCAGGGTTCCTTCATATTGCCAGCTGTCACTCCAGATCTTGGATCAGACATATAGAAACAGTGGCATCCTTAAGGTCAAGAACCTTACACCCTATAGACAGATTCTTCATTGCCATGATCAGCCAGCAGGGACCAAAATAACTGTTGTTAAAGTTTATCCCTTTGCCAAGGTTGCCCTTAGTAGAGTGTTATAGTCATACTGAAAGCCTCTTGTCAGCGCCAATTCCCATATACTTTGACTATGATATAAGCTGCAAATGGAGTGAGAAGGAATATATTTCACTTACCAAAAATCATGATAGATTTTTCAGTTGAATTTAATGTCTCTGAGACTGTGAAATGTACCCATTCAGTATCCTCTGCCAGCAGTGCCAGATGGGTCAGAGGGACTTGAACAGAACAGAGACATCCAGAGCATGAGGTTGCATCCCTGACCATCTTGGATAATAGCCATAATGGTCCTATCCTCCATGAACTTATCTAATTATTTTTGGAACTCAGTTATACTTTTGGCCTTCATCACATTCCCTGCAACAAGTTCTATGGATTGATTGTGCATTGTGTGAAGAAGTCCTTTGTTTGTTGTAAATCTGCTGCCTATGAATTTCATTGAATGATCCCTGATTTTTGTGTTATGTGCAGGGGTAAGTAAAACTTCTTGATTCACTTTCTTCTCATCATTCACAATTTTATAGATCTCTATCATATCCCCCCATAGTACGCTCTTTTCCAAGCTGAAAAGGCCCAGTCTTTTTTTAACTTCTCCTCATATGGAAGCTCTTTCATACCCCTAATCATTTTTTGTTTCCCATCTCTGTACCTTTTCCCATTATAAAATAGATTTTTTGATATGGGTGTGACACTGGCAGACCAGGTGCCAGCTCATGTCCAAGCCTCAGGTCAATTCACTTCTGTGTTAGTATAGATCAAAGTAATTGTTAAATCTATCAGAGTGTATTTGATGTTTAAGCTTCATGAAAACTAATGGGATGTTACATGCATTGTTTTCACTTATCTGAATCCTGTTATCATGTAGTAGAGTTGTGGAAAATTGCCCACATGGCTGATTTTGGATCAGACAGCCTGAGGCTCCTTTATTGATCACGCAAAAATGCATGCATGGAGGAGTCAGCCAAGGCAGCCGACGCTCTCCCGTCCCCCCGCCCCCGACAGATAAAATGAGAGAGCTTCTATAGGATAAAAACCACAAAAATTACATATACTTCCTTAAAGTTTTACATCCATACAAGGAATAAACCAAAGCAAGCCTTTTCTGTTTTTCCTTACTTTTGCCCTTTGCGGTTTCTTGCTCTGTCACCTGGCAGCTATTAATCATAAACTGTTACAAAAAGTTAATTCTACTTTTCTAATTTCTACAGTTAGTTCTGCTTTAGTAGTTTCTGTCTACCCTTCTCCTTTTACCCCCTTCCTCCTTCCTCCAGGCCACACACATACAGGTCACCTGACCATACATACAGTTCACTTGACCAAAATTTAAGCCTTAGGCCATTTTCCTCCACAGTAGCAAACATTTACACTGTGTCGACCCCTGTAACTAAATAACCTATCAAGCAAGAAAGAAGCCTTGTGGAATGCAAATTATGACCTTTAATAGAAAAGTGCTTATTTCCGCTGTGGTCATTGTGTGTAAAGATCGGAGATCAAAGACTCAAAATGCATTCCTCACTCTCTGTTATCAGAGGAAAAGCCCACACTTTCAGCTTCTTTTCTGTGAAAAGAAACTATAAGAATGGATTAAAGGAAAGATCCTTCATCTCTGACCTATTTGGATTCTAAGATGGCAGAATAACTGAACGAGAAGACAGAGATTATTCTGAGTAGCCCCAAGAACCTTTTTGGAAACTTGCAGATTACTAAATCTCTGCTACCATTTGGAATTACAAACTGTGACTCACCTGTGCCTATATTTTTACCTGTTTTAACCTCTCAATAATTCTCATTCTTCTTTCTTAGCTAGTAAACCTTTAGTTAGTTTACTATAGAGTTGGCTACCAGCATTGTCTTTGGTATGATCTCTAGAGAACTAACTGATCTGGGCTAAGTGACTGGTCTCTTGGGACTGGGAGCAACCTGAATATTTTGTGAGTTTTGGTTTAAGTGACCATTTATCACTAAGTCCAGTTTGTTTGGCTGGCAAGATAGACTGGGGGAGGGATAGCTCAGTGGTTTGCGCATTGGTCTGTTAAACCTAGGGTTGTGAACTCAACCCTTGAGGGGACCATTTGGGGATTTAATTGGGGATTGGTCCTGCATTGAGCAGGGGGTTGGACTAGATGATCTCCTGAAGTCCCTTCCAACCCTGATAGTCCAAGTCTATGACTGGAGCATCTAAAGAGACTATCTGTGACTCCATGGTAAGACCAGCATAATGATCAAGGTGTTCATATTTGTTAAAGGCTTGGTGAAATCTAATTACAGATCACACCACCAGTTTGGGGCCTCTGACCTGTTTTCTGACAGTCTGCCCAGTGGTAGGCACTCGCACTTGTGAGCCAATCCAGACATTGTGACAATGGGGAAACAAGAACTGCACATAGTATGCAAGGTAATGGGATATCACTGATTTGTATAGTGGGCACTATAATATATACTGTCTTATCCCTTTCCTAATCATTATTAACATTATTTTCAATTTTTTTTTTACTGTTGTTGCACATTGAGCAGATGTTTTCACCGAACTATCCACAGTGACTCCAAGTTCTCTTTCTTGACTGCCAGCCTAGCAACTGGCAGGCAAGCTGCCAGGCACAATACCTGTCCAGGTCCCAGGAAATGTGCTGGAAATTAAGCCTCACTGGCTTCACAGCACCCCACTTTTGGGGCAGACACTCCCCAACTCTCTTGATAGCCACCTCCTTGACTACCTGGGTAGCCATCAATTCGACTTCTTGGACTACCTGGACAGCTCAGTGAGCCAGTGGGAAATTTCCCCTTAGTTTTCCCGAAGAGGAATTTTTTTGATACTTTCCCTCCTGTGAACACTTTTTGTTCCTGGTCCCTGTTGACTTGGGATGCACATTTGTTTAAACAACCACAGAAGGAAAATTCTGTTTTCCAGGCAGCTCTAATCCCTGCCTTGTTCAGTGCAGAAGCTGGAAAGAATGTAGTCAATGGTGCATAGGCCTACCGGAAGAGAAGGGATGGTCTGGTGGTGTCAGACCAAGGAAAATTGGCTTCTAGTCCTGGTTCTGCTCCAGATTTCAGAATGTCTGCTGAGTCACTTCCATCAGAATTTTCCTGGGTGACCACTAACCATGTGTGCCTCGTTTCCTAGGTACCCCACGTGAAAAACAGAAGGGCTGAGTACTGATAACAACAGCAGAGGTCACTGGTAGTACCAGGGCACCCTAAGAAATGAAGCCCTAGGAGTCTCAGCTCAATTACTAAGGCAGCCAAAATTAATGGGTGCTTCTGCAAATTCCCCCCACCCCACCCTCCGAGCAGTGTGGTTATTTAAAAGTCACATTCTCAGAAGCAGAAGAGGCTGGAAAAGCTGTTTGCCACTCAGCGATAGCAAGGAACCATTTTGTGCCACATATGTCTCCTCAAGGCTGTTTGGATTTCCCTGTTCCTTAGGCTGTAGATAAAAGGATTCAACATGGCAGGCAAAACAGTGTAAAACAGAGACAGAAGTTTACCACTGTCTGGAAACTCACTGGACTTGGGTTGTAAATAAAGGATAATGCCAGAACCATAGAATAAAGCCACAACGATGAGGTGGGAGGAGCAGGTGGAGAAGATTTTCCTCTTGTCCTCAGCTGATGTCATCTTGATGATGGTGGCAATGATCCGGATGTAGGACAACAGGATCAGGGCAAAGGGCACCATTCCAAAGAAAGTGACCACCATGTAAGTCAAGGTTTCATTCATGGAGGTGTCAGCACAGGCCAGCAATAGCAGAGGGGCTGAGTCACAGAAGAAATGGTTGATCTTTTTGGAGCTACAGAAGGGTAAGGTGAACACCAAACTGGTCTGGACTGCCTGGGCCGGGATGCCAATAGTCCAGGAAGTGGCTGCCAGCAGGACACACACCTTCTTGTTCATAATCATGGGATAACACAGGGGGTTGCATATTGCCACGTAGCGGTCATATGCCATGGTGGCCAGAAAAGAAGATTCTGTGATCCCAAAACAGAGGAAGAAGAACATTTGCACGGCACAGCTAGTGAAGGAGATGCGCTTGTCCCCTGAGATGAGGCTCAGCAGCATTTTTGGGACAGTGACTGAGGTGTAACCAACCTCTAAGGCAGACAAATTAGAGAGGAAAAAGTACATGGAGGTATGAAGGGTGGAATCCAGCAATGTTACAAGGATAATGAGGAGGTTTCCCACCACAGTAACCAGATAAATGGCTAACACTGCAACAAAGAGTAAAATCCGCCTCTCTGGAGAGGTAGAAAATCCTAGGAGAAGGAACTCAGTCATCACTGTTTGATTCAAGCTCATTGTTTCTTCATAGGTTTTCAACTGGAAGACAAACAGAGACAAGCAAAACATAGTGTATCTCTAGCTCTTATGTCAATAAAGACTGGATGCCTTTCTGGAAGATAGGTGGGCTGATGGGAAACCTAGATTTCAAAGGGCTGTTGCTCTAGGGCACCCCAATGGGTCATGCTGCCCTAAAAACAGGGCTCCATTCCCTTCTACAGAAAATGTCAAAAATGGTGGTTTTCATTCAAATAAAACCTGCTTTTGAAATATTGAAATCTTTCATGAAACAGGCTCATTTTTCTCCGGCATAACTAGAGCTGGCCAAAGTATTTGTTTTAAATCACACTTGTTTCAAATGGGCATGAATGAAGAGGGGAAAAAAGGACCAAGTATCAGATTCTACCGCTCTTGTCAATGGTATCTTAGTCACTGATGAGTGCCACTGATTTCAAAAGAGAGATTCCATTACACTTTCGCTCAGGCTGGGATTTTCAACAGAACCTAAGAGGATTATGCTTCTAAATTTCAATGAGATTTGGGCACCTCATTCCGTTATACACTTGAAAATTCCAGTCTCATGCTGATTTAAATGAGACCATTCAAACATGGAAGCACCAACTCAACGTGTATAAGAATGCCAGCCTTTGCAATCAAGATTACTTGAGACAAAAAACTCATTGACTTGGATCATTATTTTCTGGAGTCTAATACTAGAAAAATCATAAATATTTCATACTAAATGTACGTACGCTCCATTTCTTAGGCCCTGATTTTATAATCAGATTCATGTGGATTTTCCTGTATGCCCATGTTGAGATCACTGAAGTCAATGTTTTCTCTCTTTCCCCTGCATTTTATCTGTCTTGTACAGTTAGAGTAAAAGTTCTCTGGGGCAGGGACTTTCTTTTATTCTATCTTTATACAGTATCTAGCACTACAGGGCCTGTTCTAGGTTGGTCCCTAGGTAGTAGCATAACAAATATGGTAATTGCTACTATCAATAATGTTACTCTGCACAGGCACAAGAGAGTGTCTGCATGAATCCTGTTGCAAAAGTAGGGTCATAGCTTCAGCTAGATGGTTTGATTGATAGAACACATTCAGAAAAAATGACCTATTAATAATGATTATCACAGTTCAGGGATAGCTGTAGTTGGCAGAACTCTCAACTTCTCCCTGAGTGCAACCCATTTTAGAGACAGGCCTCTTGCCTTCACCTCTCTGGTGTGGAATCCTACAATTCTCCCACTCTCAAATGAGGCTACAGCCTGCTGGGTATGAACTCTGTTTGCTCCACAGGCCCAGATGGATCTGGCTGCCCTGCAAGGCTTCCCTTTAGGATCTGGGACTAGTGGTGAACACAGTGAACACATAGCAGCCTTTTCAAAACAAAGTATTGTTTAATCTCAGCAGTAGGAATCAAAACATAACAAGAGCAGAAAGTTAGACAGTACAATGCTAGCATGCACCTGTTTTACTTAAAGCTTATCCAGACACCCATGCTTCTGAACCAGGGGTTCAGTCTGCTTCACCCTTCTTCCTGCTCTGAGCTCAGAGGCTCCGTTTTTCATCAACTGCAGAAGTTGTTTGATTCAGTTTTCCAACTTGAAACTCTTCCTCACTAACCCTGTACCAAGCTGGGAATTATGACTCAGTATGGTCAGAGGTAAATTTCAAAGGAATTGACACCTGAATTGGCCTAAGTATTGGTGAATGATGCCATATGAAACTTATACCTCCCTTCCTGTCTACCTGCTGTCCATTTGTGTTAGAGTTAAACTCTTTGTAACAATATAGCTACCAAGAAATACACAAGCAAACAAATAGATGAAGGAAGAATATTCATAAAATAATAGAGGCATCTTCCATATCCTGCACAATGATGATAACTTTATTTACCAATATAAACTTTGGCAATTATCAGGAAAAGGAACTCTTACTTTTACATATAAAAAGAAATGAAAAATACCTAGAAATACTGGTAGCTTTTATTGAAATGACAGCCATAGATTAACATTTAAAGTAATCAAACAGTTTGCCCACTTCTTTAGTTTAATTATTAGACATCAGAGGGGTAGCCAATACTTCTGTTAGTCTATAAGGTGCCACAGGACTCTTTGTCGCTTAATTATTAGATAGATAGATAGATTAGATAGAAATTGTTGTCATATATTAAGCTTTTTTTTCTTCTTTCATGGTCTTTCTCTTCTTTTATTATATTGATTATAAAGAACAAAGAAAAAAATAACATATTTTTAACCTGCTATATAATTTTACAGTAATTATCCAGAACACTTCAGCTTCATTATAGGGATAGTGCAATATTTCTGGCTATTGCTCTTGAACAGAATATTTAACCCTAGTTCCTAATATTGTATGTTTAGCTTCCCATACCTCCTACTCACCTTTCCCTTGTTATTGATGTTGATATATATCATGACCACAGCAGTCTCTGAAATCTCTGCTGGGGAGGAGACCTCTGTGGATTAGAGCTGGTTGAAAGTTTTTCAACATAACAGTTTTCCATCAGAAAATGACGACTAATAAAAAATATGAGACTGTAGCAATTTTGTCAAATTTTTGACTGAAAAGTATCAAAATGTTTAAATAATATAATATAATATAATATAATATAATATAAATGTTGACATGATAAAATCAGAATAAAGGGCTTCAAACTTAAAAAGGAAAAGCATTAACCTGATTGAAATATTTTGGTAAGGTTGTTTCAATATTTACCAAATGAGGGGATTTTTAGAATGTTAGTTTCATGGGGTATTTCAAAATTATGAGCTTTTCTTCCAGTTCAGGATGAATGAAGACAAAATGTCAGAATTTCTAATTTGACAGGCTCTGCTGTCAACTCTATACGGTCTACAAACAGACCCATTCTCCATTTCAAATTAAACAACAAGCCATTTGACCTATATGTAGCATTTTCTGTAAATGTATCTGGTATCAGATAAAAACATTCCCAAGGAAGAGTGGGTTACAAAACATATGTTTACTCAGTCTTCCCAGCTCCCTACTTGGCTATACACAATACAAGTAGTAATAGCTGTAGCACTGTAGCATATAGTGTCCTAATCAGCAATCAGTTCCCTGTTGTGCTGGGTGTTTCACACATATGTAGTAAAGTCACAGCACCTGCCCAGATAACTTACTGGCAGGATGCAACAAGTAGACCAAAAAAAAAAGTTTAGATATCAATGAGTAAAGAAAGGAAGAGGTCCCCATGTCCCTCACCCTTTTCTTTTGCAACCCCTCCAGATACTCCAGGTCTATCACCAGCTAACAAAAAAACATCTTCTCCCGGGCTGCAAGGCTGAAATTTTCAAAGCTGCCTGGAAGTTTGGGCACCCCTTTCCTGTTACATTTTCACTGGAAGTGGCACCCAAATCCATGAGCTGCATTCCCTGAACCAGTTTTGCACAAAACATCTCTCTCCTTCTTCATTTCAGTCTTCAGAACAACGCTTTATTTTAGAATCCCTCCAACAATACTTCAAAGAAAGAAAGAAAGAAAGAAAGAAACTAGGATGTCTGTGCTGCTAGCAAAGCGACACTCATTGCCCAGTCAAGTCCATTCCATCCATTGCCTGTTGTTATCTCCCCTAGCATCTTGACTTGCCAGGATCATCTGAGACAATAAAATCTGAAGAGCAAGGACCATGTTTTACTCCCATTGTAAAGCACTGTGCACCCCAAATAGCTCTCAATACTCAGCTTAAAGAACATAGTGAGCTAATATTGTTATCAGTTCTCTAATAAAATCAAGAAAGTCTCTCACCTGCCTTGAGAACAAAGGGCTGTTTCTTTGGTGACTCATCGGGCTGCTATAAGTATGAGCCAGTGAAAATGTCTAGGGATACTAGGCCCCATGGGTGATCTCACTGATCTCCACAAACAGCTTCAGCCTCCCCATGGCATTGTCTGCCTTGAACACCAGTGTGAACTGGTGGGGATCTGTGACGTTTAACATAACCATCTAATGTTTCAGCACTCAAGTGAATAACTCTTCTTCTAACAGTTAGTCTCAGAGTTCTCCTGGCCTCATCAGCAAGGATTATGCATTGCCCAAAATAATAAAGGTTTCAGGATTGGGTCCTTAAGGGAATGTCTATAACTTAGATAAGTGATAGCTTGGGTCTAGCTAGGGCACTAAAACTAGCAGTTTGGACCTTGCAGACCCTCAGAGGGTCAGCTGAGTTTGAGAGCCACAATGTTCACATTGCTAGTCTTAGTTTCTGTGTGGCTAGTGCAAGTCTGCCTGCCCAGGCTGGGAGGGGGGCTCAGGCCCAGCTACAGTGTAGACCTAACCCTAAGGATCTTCTTCAATCTACCAGGTCCTCCACTGAATTTTGCTTTGATCTCTGGGCCTCTGCTTCTGTGCTGTGCAGTGCTCCAGGGAGTAGTTCCTGGAAGCCATTCAGAATAGATGCAGATAGATATCCTTCCAACAGCACCAGACATAGCCATACACAGCTTGTCTGCAGAAAGAGAGGTTTTTTTTCTCCTGCTGATAATAGCTCATCTCAATTGATTGGACTCTTACAGTTGGTATGCATACTTCCACCTTTTCATGTTCTCTGTATGTATAAATATCTTCTGTGTGTGTGTACCATTCTATGCATCTGAAGAAATGAGCTGTCACCCACGAAAGCTTATGCTGAAATAAATTTGTAAGTCTCTAAGGTGCCACAAGTACTCCTGTTCTTTTTACAGGTCTCAATATATTTCCAGCAGGCCAGGCTCAGTGCGAGGTGAAAATGGTCTCTCCAAATACAGTGATATATAGATAGATAGATAGATAGATAGATAGATAGATTCTGAGGTTAGAGGACAGAAGAGTTGGGAGGATTCCACACATGCCAGCATGGTAAGTTTGCTGTTGCAATGAATTGTATGTGGGGTTTACAGAGATCCTCTTTAAGGAAAAAAATATGAATGGACAATGTTTATATCTTTCAGACTTTCTGTCTTATTTCAGTTTTGCCATGGAAAACTGAAGCAGTCTAAATCACAGTTTACATTAGGAAAGAGATGATAGAATGTTTGCAGGGACGGCTCCAGGCACCAGCGAAGGAAGCAGGCGCTTGGGGCGGCCAATGGAAAGGAGCAGCACATCCGGGTATTCGGCAGCAATTCGGCGGCGGGTCCCTCAGTCCCTCTCTTCCTCTTTGAGCTGCCACCAAAGTGCCACCGCAGAGGAAGAGCGGGAGCGAAGGACCCGCTGCCAAACTGCGGCCGAAGAATGAAGAGCGTTTGAGCTGCTACCGAAATGCCACTGATCGGCTTTATCTTTTTTTTTTTTCACTTCACTGCTTGGGGTGGCAAAAAAGCTGGAGCTGGCCCTGAATGTTTGTGCCTGTTTTCTCCCATGGGAAGTGGAGGAATTAATCAAAATGACTCACATTTTTTAAAATGGATTGAGAGGCCCAAATGAAAATTGTCTATATGCATTACATGCTGGTGTCTTGAGTCTGATAGTTCATGGGGAAAATTATGGGGCCTATGTAGAAATGACTGGGAAAGAATTAGGGGAAGAGGGAACAATTCCAATACATGAAAAACAAGGCACAGATAAAAACAAATGGAGAATCTCTCTCTCTCTCTTTCTCGCTCTGTATTTCTGTTTAACAGGGTCAAGTGAAAAACAAATGGAATCTATCTATCCATGTATTTATCTAATTATGTATTGTTACTTCTTTCTCTCTGTATGCTTGTTTTTAGTTTGTTCTTTCTATTAATTTATTTTTACTTCCATCCAGGGCTGCCCGGGGGTGGGGGGAGCAAGTGGGGCAATTTGCCCCAGGCCTCGGACCTCGCAGGGGCCCCCACAAGAATATAGTATTCCATGGTATTGCAATTTTTTTATGGAAGAGGCCCCCAAAATTGCTTTGCCACAGGCCCCCTGAATCCTCTGGCTGGCCCTGCTTCCATCTACCTTGCTAGCTATTTGCTGGTACTTCTATTTCTTTCTATTAGTCTGAAGCTTTATGTTCCTTTTGTTGGCATACATTGTCCCAGAGAGTCAAAGGTACTGACATACCCCTGTCAATGTACAACACTGAACAGTCAAATGTGGTCCAAGTCGTGACTACAGACACCACAGCCTGTTTAGTCCCATGGCACGTGCACTGGAAAATCCATGCCAACATTAGGAAATATATTGATTGGGATAAACAAGATATGAAGTGTATTGAAACCTGAATGGTTCTGTTAAACAGCCTTAATTAAAGCTCAGCCTAGCATCAGGGAGAGAGTACCAGTTAGAGCTTGTCTGTGTTGTGCAGTAGTCAATGGGAGAGGGGTATATATTCTACAATACAGTAGCTTGTCATACACCCAAATGTCCCTAGGGCACACTGATCATAGAGTATCAAGTTTGGAAGGGACCTCAGAAAGTTATGTAGTCTAACCCCCTGTTCAAAGCAGGGCCAATCCCCAGACAGATTTTTGCCCCAGACCCCTAAATGGCCCCCTTAAGAATTGAACTTACAACACTGCATTTAGCAGACTAATGCTCAAACCACTGAGCTAGCCCTCTCCCTAAGGTTCCTGTCAAACAACCCTGTGTTAATGTGAACTAGGGAACTTTTAGTGCAGGCCAACAGAATCCACAGGGACCAGTTAGTGCACAACACACTCAATAAATTTGTTAGTTTCTAAGGTGCCACAAGTACTCCTGTTCTTTTTGTGGATACAGACTAACACGGCTGCTACTCAGAAACACACTCAAGTGCACTAGAATTTACACCCTTTAGTGCGGACTAAGGCACCGTGTAGACAAACTCTTAGAGTCTCTTATTGTGTCAGGCAATTCACATTAGTGGGGAAGGAAGAGTTAATCCTGCTGCTGAATTTTGAGTGAGCCACTATGAATGGTGGCTACATTTCCTGCTGAGAAACATAAGAGCAGCCATACTGGATAAGACCAATTGTCCATCTAACCCAGTGTTCTGTCTTCTGACAGAGGACAGTGCCAGATGCTTCAGAGAGAATGAATAGAACAGGGCAATTTTTGAGTGTAACTAGCTTCCTCATTTTTGTGTAGTTCCACTTTTTGAAGTTAAATGCTACTGTCATGGGTTTCTTTGGTATTTCCCCTCCACCAACCCGAGAATATTAGATTTAATTATATTCTGGTTGCTATCACTGAGCAGTTCAGCTATAGTCACCTCTTGGTGACCTCCAAGAAGCAGTCATTAATGGTGTCTAGAAATTTTCTTTCTGCATCCTGTCCCGATCTGATATGTACCCAGTCAACATGGAAATAGTTTAAATCCTCCCAACAGCATCATCTCGTTCAAGCATTGACACCCTGCAGTTCTGCCCATCTTCCTGGCCTTGCCCATGGAACTGGAAGAATTTCATAGAATGCTACCATAGAGATCCTCAACTTCAATATCTTACCTAGCAGCCTAAGTTTGCCAGTCAGGACCTCTCTCATTCCTTTTTCTATATCACTGGTACCTACATGTACCAAGACCACCAGTGCCTCCCCAGCCCAGAACACAAGTCTTTCTAGATATCTCTAGAGATCCTCCCCCTCATCTTCTTAGGTTACACCCAGGCCTGGCCAGCTTTGGGTAGTGTGTGTGTGAGTATGAAAGTAGGTTTGGGCTTGGGGCTCTAATGCTTTCTTTCTTCCCCTGAGTGATGTGGGAGCATTCCCAGCACTCTCTGCTGTATTTTATTATTTTATTAATAAAGCTTTAAAATTTAAACCCTTTGTGTGTTACGTCATCCCCTCCCCAAACGATCCTGCAGCGTCAGCCTGACTACCTGACGCTCCAGGCAGACTGTAACAAAAATCTGTCACAGGAGCCCCTGGGAAACTAATATGAGGGGGCAAGGAGTGCAGAAGAGCTGGCTGAATTTTAAAGAAACCTTATTGAGGGCGCAGGAACAAACCATCCTGAAGTGCAGAAAGAATAGCAAATATGGCAGGCAACCAGCTTGACTTAACAGTGAAATCTTTGGTGAGTTTAAACTCAAAAAGGAAGCTTACCAGAATGGGAATCAGGACAGATGACTAGGGAGGAGTATAAAAATATTGCTCGAGCATGCAGGGGTGTAATCAGGAAGGCCAAGGCACAGTTGGAGTTGCAGCTAGCAAGGGATGTGAAGGGTAACAAGAAGGATTTCTACAGGTATGTTAGCAACAAGAAGGTCAGGGAAAGTGTGGAACCCCTATTGAATGGAGGAGGCAACATAGTGGCAGATGATGTGGAAAAAGCTGAAGTACTCAATGCTTTTTTTGCCTCAGTCTTCACAGACAAGGGCAGGTCCCAGACTGCTGCACTGGGGTATGGGGAGGAGGTGAGCAGCCTTCAGTGCTGAAAGAACAGATTAAGAACTATTTAGAAAAGCTGGACATGCACAGGTCCATGGGTCCAGATCTAATGAATCCGAGAGTGCTGAGGGACATGGCTGATGTGATTGCAGAGCCATTGGCCATTATCATTGAAAATTTGTGGCAATCGGGGGAGGTACCGGATGATTGGAAAAGGGCAAATATAGTGCCCATATTTTAAAAAGGGAAGAAAAGGAACCCGGGGAACTACAGACCGGTCAGTCTCACTTCAGTCCCCAGCAAAATCATGGAGCAGGTCCTCAAGAAATCCATTTTGAAGCACTTGGAGGAGAGGAAGGTGATCAGGAACAGTCAACATGGATTCACCAAGGGCAAGTCATGCCTGACCAACCTGATTGTCTTCTATGATGAGATAAATGGCTCTGTGGATATGGGGAAAGTGGTGGATTTGATCTACCTTGACTTTAGCAAAACTTTTGATATGGTCTCCCACAGAATTCTTGACAGCAAATTAAAGAAGTATGGACTGGATGAATGGACTATAAGGTGGATAGAAAGCTGGCTAGATTATTGGGCTCAATGGGTAGTGATCCACAGCTCGATGTCTAGTTGGCAGGGTTGGTTCTGTGGTCGGTTTTGTTCAACATCTTTATCAATGATCTGGATGATGGGATGAATTGCACCCTCAGCAAGTTCGCAGATGACACTAAGCTTGGGGGAGAGGTATATATGCTGGAGGGTAGGGATAGGGTCCAGAGTGACCTAGACAAATTAGAGGATTGGGCCAAAAGAAATCTGATGTGGTTCAACATGGACAAGTGCCGAGTCCTGCACTTAGGAAGGAAGAATCCCATGAACTTCTACAGGCTGGAGACCAACTGGCTAACCAGAAGTTCTGAAGAAAAGGACCTTGGGATTACAGTGGATGAGAAACTGGATATGACTCAGCAGTGTGCCATCGTTGCCAAGAAGGCCAACGACATATTGGGCTGTATTAGTAGGAGCACTGCCAGCAGATCGAGGGAAGTGATTATTCCCCTCTATTTGGTACTGATGAGGCCACACCTGGAGTACTGCATCCAGTTTTGCCCCCCACTTCAGAAGGGATGTGGACAAATTGGAGAGAGTCCAGCAGAGGGCAATAAAATCGATTAGGGGGCTGGAGCACATGACTTACGAGGAGAGGCTGAGGGAACTGGGGTTATTTAGTCTGCAGAAGAGAAGAGTGCTTTTCCAATGCCCTAGAAGAGTGAGGGGGGATAGCAGCCTTCAACTACCTGAAGGAGGGTTACAAAGAGGATGGAGCTTGGGGAGTGTAGTGGGGCAGTTGCCCCACCCCTGGGTAAACAGGGCTGTGGCCAGGTGAGCCAATTAGCTAGGCTGATTGGCCTAGCAGCCTCAGCTGTGGCCATGCCCCAATCAGGACCCAGCTGGCCCTTATTAGAGGGCAGTGGTCCAGAAGCAAACATCTCCCTCTAGCTGAGGAGGGGGAATGGGATTGCCTGCCTGGGAAGCCTAAGGGTACTGGAGTAAAGCAGGGCTGGGAAAAGGCCAGAGGATCTGGGGAGCTCTTGGCCGGTAATTCCCCAGGCTGCAAGGCCTTGTACAAGGCCCCTGGAGATACTGGGTTGCAGGGAAAAGCAGCAGGTCAAAACCTCCCTTGCCTATGATGACTGGCTTATACAGACTGCACTTGGCCCCAGTGAAAGGGGGCTAGATGGTGACTAGCAGTAGCCCATAGACTAAGGCAAGGTGGTGATAGAGGGTCGGGGTTCCCCTGGGGAGGGGAGACCCAGTGAGACTGCGGAGTACTTCAGGGGGCAGAACCCCAAGAGAAGGTAATACAAAAAGTTAATAATTGGAGATATACCAGTCTCCTAGAACCGGAAGGGACCTTGAAAGGTCATCAAGTCCAGCCCCTTGCTTTCACTAGCAGGACCAATTTTTGCCCCAGATCCCTTAGTGGCCTCCTTAAGGATTGAACTCACAACCCTGGGTTTAGCAGTCCAAGGCTCAAACCACTGAGCTATCCCTCAGGGGTCTGAGAGGGACACCAGGACCAGCAGCAAGGCGAGACACTGGCGTACAGAGGGTGCTCCGGAGGCTGGTGAGCTAATTCCTTGGATGACCAGCAGGAGGCGCTGCAGGGGTAAGTCGTCGCACCGTTACAGGGAGGTCTAGGTTGGATATTAGGAAACACTATTTCACTCGGAGGGTGGTGAAACACTGGAATGGGTTACCTAGGGAGGTGGTGGAATCTCCATCCTTACAGGTTTTTTAGGATTTTAGGATTTAGTTGGTATTTGTCCTGCTTTGAGCAGGGGATTGGACTAGATGACCTCCTGAGGTCTCTTCCAACCTTAATCTTCTATGAAAATATAATCCCAAATATACATACAAAATGTTGGGGTATAAATTAGCTGTTACCACTCAAGAAAGAGATCTCTGAATCTTTATGGATAAAAAAGATATATTAGAACTGAAAAAGGTACAGAGAAGGGCAACAGAAATTATTAAAGTTATGGAACAGCTTCTGTATCAGAAGAGATTTAAAAGACTGGGACTTTTTAGCTGGGAAAACAGACGACTAAGAGGGAATATGATAGAGGTCAATAAAATCTTGACTGGTGTGTAGAAAGTGAATAAGGCTGTGTTATTTACTCCTTCTCATAACACAAGAACTAGGGATCACCCAATGAAATTAACAGGCAGCAGGTTTAAAACAAAAAAAAAGGAAGTAGTTCTTCACACAATGCATAGTGAACCTGTGGAACTCGTTGCCAGGGGATGTTGTGAAGGCCAAAATTAGAATTGGATTCAAAAAAGAATTAGATAAGATCACGCAGGATAGGTCCATAAATGGCTATTAGCCAGGATGGGTAGGGAGGGTGTCCCTAGCCTCTGTTTGCCAGAAGCTGGGAATGGTCAACAAGGGATGGATCACTGATGCTAACCTGTTCTGTTCATTCCCTCTGGGGCATCTGGCATTGGCCACCGTTGGAAGACAGGATGCTGGGCTAGATGGACCTTTGGTCTGACCCAGTATGGCCATTCTTATGTTCTAACTCATGTCCAGCACAGCCAAAGCCCAGGAAGGCAACAGAACCAAAGGACTGGAGGAGTTTCAAAAGGGTCCTTCCCTCAGGACACAGGTTTGGGGGAACCAGTCTGACACACAGGGACCCCCTGGGGGTATCTGAACAAGCTCGGCCTGCTTAGGTGCTCACAATGGGATGGGATGGCTTTGGCTGGGATGCTTTGTTCCTGCTGTTAAAATAAATCAGAGTGGGATAAGGAGGCTGCATGTATGAGTCTTTGAATTCACTGGTCTTCCAAAGGGCAGAGCAGCAGGTACTAAACACAGTCCATATGGTTAAGCAGGATGAATACACAGTCTAAGCCCAGACCTAAAGAGCTCTGTGCTTGTCTCTTTCACCAGCTGAAGTTGGTCCAATGCAAGATGTTACCCCACCCACCTTGTCTCTCTCATTTTTTCATCAATATTTTCATCTTTGATGAACTCCCTTATTGCAACAAAAATACAGTTTGTCACAAAAAAACAGCTTACAAGGGAGAAAGTTTTGTTTTGTTGAATGGGCCTTAAATAGACAGGCTGAGATTTTTCAGAATTGCTTAAACCAATTCCCATTGGTTTAATTTAAATGACATTGATTTCACCAGTGGAAGATCTGACCCTATGAATTATTAACTGCCCTAAAACTTGATTAAGGGAGAAGTCAGGTTGTCCAGTGCTGCCTTTTGCCCTTACACAATGTAGAAAATGGTGAAACATAAACCCCTGGAATCTAGATTTACACCAGCTGAGGATCCAACCACAGCCAATTTTTCTAAGTGCTCTAAAATCCACCTGCTGAATCACATTGTCTTGGAAAATTCCTGTCTCTCTTTGTTGCCTGAGCTAGGGTAAGTGGTGCAAATTTGGAGTCACTTGGACCAGGGATTCCGGAAATAGAACTCCCCTAAATAGGGTCCCTGAGAATGGAACATTGCAGTTCGTTTTGGCTTGGCTCCTGTTTTGATTTCAGATTTGGCTTTCGCTCTCCTTCTTGCTCAAGGATGCAGGTTGTAAAAGGAACATTGATACACTCGGGACAGGCCTGAGGCAGTGTTTACAGAGTATAAACAATGATTCTCTTGGGAGATGGCTCTGCAATAACTTCTGAGCCCAGAGTCTCCCCTGATGGGCTTTGCCTGTCAGCTGGGCACAGAGCGGGGGCTGGGGATGTTGGTGGGTGAGGGGCAGGGAAGTGTGTGCTTTCCAAAGCTCTCTTCAGGGCAAGACAGCAGAAGAGCTCTGAAGAGAGACAGTGAGGCAGGCAGCCGGGGCAAGAGAAGACAATTTCTGCAACGAATTGGCTAAGGATTTCAAGCTTGAATCTCAAATCAATTTCCTTCCACGGAAACATACTTACCAGACTGGATCATCAATCCATCTAGCTCGGTACTCCCTGCTATGCTGGATCAAACCCCTGTGTGCATCTAGCCTGCTGTCTCCCCACCCCTTTCCCTTTGACCCCAGAACAGACCTATGTGACCATCCCAGCTAGCAACCCCCTGATATATGCACCAAAACAGACCTACAGTCCATATATTGCAGCCATTAATCGTGACCATGTCTTTGCTGGGAGAATTTGTCCATTGAGCCTAGTTTCACCTCTGCAGCCATGGAGGATCAGGACTGAGAGCTACGGAGATGGTGAGCTCAGGCCCAGGAGAGGAATGGGCAGCGGGTTAGGATTGAGGGGCAATGGGAGAGCTCCAGAGTGTGGGGAGTCCCCGGCATGGGAGAGCAGAGAATGTAGGTTGGGGTTGATAGGAAGCATCAGAGCAGTGAAGGGAAGCCCTGGGGTATGATAGCAGGCAGTGCCGGTCAGGATTGAGAGGCAGAGGCAGAACAGAAGGAGCCCAGAGCCAATAGTGCATCTTATTCCATCCTCAGGCTCCCTCACTAGAGCTTTTCCAATGCCCTAGAATCCTTAAGGAGCAGTGAAGGGAGCAAATGGCTGTTCTCCAACCTCCCCTTCCAGAGCTGGGATAGAACTCAGGTGTCCAGGTTCCCATCAGCCCCCCCTTACTCTAACCACTAGACCCCACTCCCCTTTGAATGCAATCTATATTATGGTAATTATAACAGAGAACAGCAGAGATGCCAGCTGTCCATCTTGGAGAGTATATTTTCCCTTTTGTTTTTATGTTGGCTTGTTCTCCAATAAATACCTAGTCAGGATCAATGTCTTTCACCACCCCGCACTGTGGCTACAGTTCCAATATTAAGTCACTGCTCAGCTGGCAATCCAGTTTGGGGAAAAATGACAAAAAACATTTGATGTGAGGTCTCCCTCTTAGTCTGAAGTCTGGGGGCTAGAGCACTGGGGGCTATGAATCAGGATTCCTCGGTTGTATCTCTGGGAGGGGAGTGGGGGCTAGTGGGTTAGAGTGGGGGAGGAAGGTCTGTGAGACAGACAGAGCAGGGACTTGTACCTGTGTCTCCTACACCCCAGGAAAGCACCCCGGCTCCCTGGCTATTCTGGTACCTCCTTGTCATCTGAAACTGCAGCCTGGACAGGAGAATCATTCTCAATCACTTTTTGTGTTGAAACTGTTCCATGGCCGGGAAACTGTGGTTTAGACAAAATAACTTTTTTTTTTATAGAAAAAAGTGTTGCCAACTTAATTTATTAATTTATTTATTTATTTGGTGGTGGTGGGGCGGGGGTTGACCTGCTATCACTAGGGACTTAAGGTCAGATATTGTAAAGAATTTAGGTTCCTCCTGAAATCTTCAAACACGTCTAGGTATCTAACTCCCTTTGCTGTCAGTGGCTGTTTTTGAAAATCCCAGTAGATGCCCAAATACCTTTTAAATCTGGCCCTTAAACATATTTGAAAATCTGCTCCTAAGTCACTCTGTAGCAGCACAAGTAACTCAACTTGAGTTTTCTATATACCCACCAGCTTCCTAACTGTTTGACTATATTGTATTAATACAGATGCAATAAATGGGCAAAATCTGTTAACAGAACCCAGCCACTGTCCAACATTAGACAGTGTTAAACAAAGTCCAGTGTTTGGTAAAGATACCTCAGACACCTTAGTGCTATAGCTGACACACCATTAAACATCCTTTTATTAAAGATACAGAAAAGGAGGAAAAACAGTTAAAGAAGCAAGGTGGATGAGATAGAACTCTGCATGGGCTGAAAGCGTGTCTCTCTCCTCAACAACAGTTGGTCCAGTAAAAGATATCACATCACCCCATTTGTCTTGCCAATATCCTGGGACCAACACGGCATACAGAAAACAGTTAAAGCATTTTAAATATAAAATATTAAATGTCTTTTATTGTAAGAACAGCCCTTGCTCCCTGGAAAGAGTTTCAGAAGAAACAAACCCCCTTGTTTGGCTGTCTCTTAGATGGCATCAAAGATGATAATAATTCTTGTTGGAGAAAAGAAAAACAATCAGTTGAAAAGGGCTGAAATTATTGTTGTTGCTGCTGTCTGATCTATTTTCATCTCAGGTGGTGGTTGGGATTCAGCGGGAGATGTTAGAGGTGGTGATGTCGCCTTGGTCCATATCTCGGGTCCGGTCTCGTCAGGGCATCGCCCTGAATCAGGATGACAAAGGTCTGGGGTCCCAGGAATTGGTCAGGGTGGCAGTCATGTTGGTGAACCTCATTCCAGTAGCCTTTGTCTGTTCTTCCAACAAATCCCTTTCTTGAAGGACCCCAAAAGGAGGTGATGGGGGGATAGCCCATACCCTCATTATTTTGTCCACCAATCAGGCCTAGTTTCCGACACTCCACTGATTTCCCACCCCACGCTTTTCTTGTTTAACAAGGATGATCTGAACACTGTCCTTGAATTCTACCAGGAGACATTTTTGTTTGGACTAACTCAGTCTCTGTCTCCTGTTCATACCTTTTCCCATCACCATTTGTTACAGAAGGTTATGATATCTTTTTAACTTTCATATACTTTTTACAGTTAAGTTCATAATAAGGCTAAATGTCTCAGCTCAACTATCACACTACTGCCTTTCCTCTGCTTGTAGGGGATGGACCTTGTCCAGCTGATGGTGAGGGAAAACAGCACCTCGGTGACCGAATTCATCCTCCTAGGTCTCGCCAGAAACCCAGAGGAGCAGCTCGTCCTCTTTGGAGTCTTCACAGTCATTTACCTGGTGGCCCTGATGGGCAATATGCTCATCTTACTGCTGGTCAGCCTGGACTCTCGGCTCCACACGCCCATGTACTTCTTTCTGGGCAACCTCTCTGTGGTGGACATTGGCTACATCAGCTCCACCGTGCCTAAGATGCTGGCCAATTACCTGTCACAGGACATGTCCATCTCATGGGCTGGTTGTCTCTCCCAGCTGTTCTTCTTCATCTCCTTTGGGGGTATCGAGTGCCTGATTCTAGGGGTCATGGCCTACGACCGCTATGTGGCCATCTGTCACCCGCTGCACTACTGCACATTCATGAGACGGCGGGTGTGTGCCCTGCTGGCTGCAGCTGCCTGGGCCATAGGCTTAGCCAACTCGGCTGTGCACTCATGCTTGGTGTCCATCCTGTCCTTCTGCCGGGTCAACATCCTCCGCCACTTCTTCTGTGATATCCCCCCACTCTTACAGCTCTCCTGCTCTGACACGCAGGTCAACCAGGCTGTCACCTTTGCCTTGGGTGGTGGCCTTGTCTCGGGCTCTTTGCTGGGGACCCTGGTGTCCTATGTGTACATCGCGCTGGCCATTCATAGGATCCGCACGAGGGAAGGGCGCCTCAAGGCCTTCTCCACCTGCGCCTCCCACCTGACCGTGGTCAGCCTCTACTTTGGCACCATCCTCTTCACCTACCTACGCCCCAACTCCACCTACTCGCAGGAGCAGGACCGGGCACTGCCTGTGCTCTATGGCATCATAATCCCCATGCTCAACCCCATCATCTACAGCCTGAGGAATAAGGATGTGAAAGGCTCGCTCCGAAAAGTTTTGGGCAGGAACTAGGCAGGTGAAGGGGAGGCGTTGTCTTCTAATGTATAGTGAACTAGCTTAGGAACCACCTGGGTTCTATATGCAGCTCTGGGATGGGAGTGATGTCTAGTGGGTAGAATGTGGGGGTGGGAGTCAGGACTCATGGGTTCCATACTCATTTGAATGAAAGGTTCTGTGTGTGTGTACACAGGGTTTGTTATTCCAGGTGCCAAAGATTTCTCTGTTTTTATCTGAACATTTTTTAGTTTTCGGCTGTATTATGTGTAACATTTGAGGAGCATAAAAGCTTGGTTTTTCTTTGCTGAAAAGCTTAAAACAATTCAGAAGTCAATTTTCAGTTTCTTAACATAACATCAGCAATTTCTGAGGAGTAATTTTCCCATTGGGGAAAGAAATTGGTAGAACAGAGCTTTGAAACACCTTGTTTCTTGTTCCTGCCTCAGTTGTTGGAATTTATAGGTGGGAAACATCAATCAACATGCTCCCCAAGGACCCCATGGTGATAAATCCATAGCTTGTGTGTCTCGTATACTGTTGTGCATCTGCTTTGCTAACTGTAGAAACCTGTAGCACTAGGTAAAAAAGGCCCATTATTTTCACAGGAAGAAAATAAATACATAAATAAAGTTTTTTGTTTCGTAAGAAAACTTCCCTCGAGAATCTTTTGGGTCTTTTTGTTCATTTGTTTGTTTTGGTTTTTGCAACAAAAAAACAAAACTCCAAAAATTCTTTTTCAAAAACATAAAAACATTTTTGTAGAAATGTTGAGTTATCAGTAAAATCATGCAGTGTTTGTATACATGTTCAGTGTTAAAAAGCATTTTGGGTAAAATGTTTCAGGTTTCTGTGAAAAAGTCCAGTTTTCAATAAAAATTTTTTTTTGAAAACCTTTTTGTTTTTTTTAAAAAGTATGTTTCTGAAAATGAATTGTTTAAATAGACTTTTTCTTTTTAAAAAATTGTCCGTTTCTTCATTTAGAATGAAAAACTGGAAACTGTCAACAAAAATGACAATTTCCTGCACACATTTCTAATTTGATCAAAAATCCATTTTTCCTTGGAACTATTAGGAAAGATAGATAATAAGACAGAAAATATCATAATTCCACCATATAAATCCATGTTATACCCACACGTTGAATTTTGCATGAATTTCTGAGCATCTCATCTAAAAAAAAGATTTATTAGAAATGGAAAAAGTACAGAAAAGAACAACAAAAAAGTTTACGGGAATAGAACAGCTTCCAAATGAGGAGAGATTAAAAAGTCTGAGATTTTTCAGCTTGGAAAAGTCACAACTAGGAATTGATATGATAGAGGTCTGGGTCAGACCAAAGGTCTGTCTAGCCCACTATCCTGTCTTCCAACAATGGACAAAGCCAGGTGCTTTGGAGGGAATGAACAGAACAGGCAACTATTGAGTAATCCATCCCCTGTCATCCAGTCCCAGCTTCTGGCAAACAGAGGCTAGGGCCACCAACTGTGCCCATCCTGGCTAATAGCCATTGATGGACCTGTCCTCCATGAATTTATCTAGTTCTTTTTTGAACCCTGTTATAGATTTGGCCTTTACAACATCCTCTGGCAAGGAGTTCCACAGTTTGGCTATGTGTTGTGTGAAGAAATATTTTCTTTAGTTTGTTTGAAATCTGTTGCCTATTAATTTCATTTGGTGACCCCTAGTTCTCCACGCCAGTCATGATTTTATAGACCTCAATCATATCCAACCTGAAAAGTCCCAGTCTTATTAATCTCTCCTCATACGACAGCCGTTCCATACCCCTAATCATTTTTTTGCCCTTTTCTGAACCTTTTTCAATTCCAATATATCTTTTTTGAAATGAGGTGACCACATCTGTATGCAGTATTGAAGATGTGGGCATACCCTGGATTTATATAGAGGCAGTATGATATTTTCTGTCTTATTTATCTATCCCTTGCTGAATGATTGCCCATATTCTGTTCGCTTTTTTGTCTGCCGCTGCACATTGAGTGGATGTTTTCAGACGTTGTGGGAAAACTGACCACACATTGAGTTTGGATCAGATCATCCTGAGGCTCCTTTATTGATACAAGTGCAGGGGGGTAACAGCTCTCAGTAGCTGCCCCCTGATTCAAGGAACACACAAGCATTTTAAAGCTTAAAACCACAGACAAATTACACACACTTCCATATTAATGGTGTCTTCGACAAGCATACAGATGTCATTTGCAGGGGAAAGTAGGTGTCCTGTTAAGGTAGTTTTTTTGTCCTATACCCTCCCAACAAATGCTGTCATAAACTGTGACAACTTTTCCTGGCTTCAGTTTACATACACACTGAAGCTGTGGGGCTCTAATGGCCAGACTGTTCATTGATTTCCTATTGAGATATCGGGCGTTATTTCAGGAGCACTGACTATAAATTGGTTAGGCCTACCAGGTGGTTTAATTTCCCAAATGTCTTGGTGAATTATCCAATTCCACATGCATCCTCCCCACAGACCCGGCAGGATTCGGGATTGGGATATCTCCAATCATTATTATTATTATTATTATTATTATCCCTCCGACCAGCCCGTATGCTTGGAAGGATCACTGCGAACATTTGCATTCCCACCCAGAAAATCTGCTTGATGTAAATAAGAACAGAACCTCTGTGTTTCCATACACATTTTTGTTTTAAGGATTTATACTGCCACTATCACCATGCTAGCTGAGCACCTTTCATGCAAAATCAATAGCTACAGATGAATCCCTAGTGAACATCATGTTGTGTCTGCCTCTCCTCTTACTTCAAGGTATAATTTTTACTTGGGGTATGAATGGTTTTGTTTCTTTGCTTGATTGTCTCTTCTTTTGTTTATGTTTTGTTTATTGGTTTGTTTGTTGATTTGCTTCTTTTTTTCTAAATTTGGTTTGTTTTTTTGAAAGGAGAGATATGATTAGATGTCTGGATGTTGGTTCTTTTTGGCCATATATTTGGGGAGTCTCTTTGAATCTCTTTGAAAGGTTTTTCCTTAGAGAGTTGCAATTTTGTTTCCCATAATTATGATGGGCAGAAAAGAGTTTCTGTAAGTGTCATAATGCCTGGGTTCCTGTTCTGATGATTATTTTAATGAAATTGGGATTTCAGTGTGATATTAATAATGTGTTAGGGCATCTAGAGCTGTGCATTGGCATATTTTAAAATATTTTTATCTAAATAAATAAATAAAGTGTCATTCTTGCTATGGTCGAAAGGGTTTTGTGAAGTAAAAAACATTGCCATGTTTCATAAAATAATCTGAGCCTGGAGTATGAGGCAAATGTTTTATTCCATTGGGATTTTTAGTGTGATGGACATGGAGTTGCGCTGTAATCATTTTATCTTTTCAGTGGGTTTTGTTTTGTTGTGGGCTATTTTGGTCCTTCTGTGGTAAATGAACGATTTATTGAGAGAAGGCTCTCTGGTTACCCAACTCAGCACTGGTCACAGCTCCTCAGGGACAAACTTCAGTCATCAAACCCAGTCATATCTTTGAGGGGGGGAGGCATGGATCAGTGTTCACGTCTCGCTCCCCATCCGTACCTGGCCTGGGACAGGGAAGTTAGTGACCCAACCAGTGAACCAAACTTATTGATGAAGGTTGGTTAGATGCCACCTGAGGCATGTTGCCCATACACTAAGAAGAAGAATAGCTTTCGGAAAATTACAGCCAGGTCACAGGGTTCTGTGGTAGGGACTCAGTTTCAGAGGGGATAATTGCATGATTCTACACGAAGAGTGGGACAGGCTCAAGGCCAAAACCTGAAAGGTGCACTCAGAGAGACCAGAGAAGGGGGTAGAAGTGCAGCTAGCTCTATACTATAACAGCTGGGATTTGGACATTCACATCAATGGGGTCTGGATTTGGCCAATGGCCTCTCAGCCGCACAAGGATTCCAGTGTGTCTGGATCCTAGAGGTTGGTTATTATTATTGTTATTATTAGAAGGACCTCAGAGTATTGACTGATCACAGGATGACTATGAGCCGCCAATGTGATATGGCCGTTAAAAAAGCTAATGCGGTTTTAGGATGCATCAGGCGAGGTATTTCCAGCAAACATAAGGAGGTGTTAGTACGGTTATATAAGGCTCTGGTGAGACCTCTTCTGGAATACTGTGTGCAGTTCTGGTCTCCCATGTTTAAGAAGGATGAATTCAAACTGGAACAGGTTCCGAGACGGGCTACTAGGATGATCCGAGGAATGGAAAACCTGTCTTATGAAAGGAGACTCAAAGAGCTTGGCTTGTTTAGCCTAACCAAAAGAAGGTTGAGAGGGGATATGATTGCTCTTTATAAATATATCAGAGGGATTAATATTAAGGAGGGAGAGGAATTATTTAAGCTTAGTACCAATGTGGACACAAGAACAAATGGGTATAAACTGGACACTAGGAAGTTTAGACTTGAAATTAGACGAAGGTTTCTAACCATTAGAGGAGTGAAGTTCTAGAACAGCCTTCCAAGGGGAGTAGTGGGGGCAAAAGACATATCAGGCTTTAAGTCTAAGCTTGATAAGTTTATGGAAGGGATGGTATGATAGGATAGCCTAATTTTGGCAATTAATTTCGGCAACTGATCTTTGATTATCAGCAGGTAAGTATGGCCAGTGGTCTGTGATGGGATGTTAGATGCGATGGGACCTGAGTTACTGCAGAGAATTCTTTCCTGGGAGCTGGCTGGTGAGTCTTGCCCACATACTCAGGGTTTAACTGATTACCATATTTGGGGTTGGGAAGGAATTTTCCTCCAGGGCAGATTGGCAGAGGACCTGGAGGTTTTTTGCCTTCCTCTGCAGCATTGGGCATGGGTCACCTGCTGGAGGATTCTCTGCACCTTGAGGTCTTCAAACCATAATTTGAAGACTTCAATAACGCAGACATAGGTTAGGGGTTTGTTATAGAAGCGTATGGGTAAGATTCTGTGGCCTGCATTGTGCAGGAGGTCAGACTAGATGATCATAATGGTCCCTTCTGACCTTAAAGTCTATGAGTCTATGAGAAGCCCATATTTGTGCATGGGAGTAAATTCTAAATATATGACAGAGAAAAGCACTGCTTTTTGACTAGTTATATTTTAACAGGCTTTGTTTCTCTTTCTTGGTTGGATACACTGATTAGTTATGAACAAGTTTCTTATAAATGAAGGGGCAGCTCCTCATCTGATCTAGATTATCATAGCTTCTGGTCCAAATACAGTGATTATTAATTTAAAACTCAACACCTTTGAATATTCTGAACTAAGGCACTGATCTGGACAACCACTTCAGCAAGTCCTTAAATTTAATAAAGGGAGTTGTCCCCTGAAAGGCTCTAAACATGATAAAGAGTTTGTTTGTTTGTTTGTTTGTTTGTTTGTTTGTTTGTTTGTTGGATTAGGGTGTATGAATGAGATTTTCATCTGGGCCAGTAGTAATTAGACATCCAACTGCTATCCATATTCAGAGGAATTCAGCAACTCCCCTTGGGCCCCTTTGAAAATCCCAGACCAGCTGCTTCAAGTTCACTGTTTCCATGAACATGAATGTCTTCTTTGCTGGAGTATTCAGGGAATCTAAACACAAAGGAGACATCCATTCAGCTGATAGAAATGTAATTAAAAAGTAAAATGACTATTCACAGAAATTTGTTTTTCCTGTATTCTTTCAGTTCTTCAATGGGCAGCAGGTAGGAGCTCACTCTGGCTTCTGGGAGATTTAAATAAAGGTGCAGATCACCAGTTTTGTATTTTGCAAATGTATGCTGTATATTTCATTAAACACCAATGTCCAGTCACCAATCAGGGCAAATTCCTGCCTACACAACAGTAACACTTCCAGAAATTAGGCCTCGTTAAAACCACCAAGGTACTGAGTCTCTTATCTCATCTAGTAATCTATACCTCAATACAACTATAATCTGCAGACGCCACTGAGCAAACAACTCACGGTTCATTGAGAGTGGAATGGTCTTCTCATGTGACACCCAAAGTCTGCTGACCTGCAAGATGTGTCCAGTGGCCTACCTGTTCTCCCAAGCTGTCCTCAAAGAGGTGGATTGAGGATATGAAATGACTAAGTTGATGGGGAAAAAACAGATATGGAACTTCTCTTGTTGGAGGAGGGTGAATGTTTTGATCAAGCAATGGTCCATGTTCTGATGATGAATGAAAAGAGGAGAGGCCTACAGTGAGGTTGTGCTCTTGTACACGAGGACTGGATTTGACTCTCCAAGGACTACAGCACCTGTACTACCACCGTTTGGTGGTGTGGGGGGGGGAGCTGTTCAGCTGTTCTCGCTGCCCTCATTCAACAATTAGGATTTGGGGACCTGAATGTTTCCCTTACTTTACACACCATGCTGATAGTGGAACAGAGAGCGAGATGAACATTGACAAGGGCCTCCATGGAGAGCATGCAGTGCCACTGCCCATGTCATAGCTTCTGATTAGATCACTAAGGCTAAGATTTTTCATAGATTTCAAAGCCATTTTGATCCTCTAGTTGGATCTCCTGTAGGACACAGGCCATAGAACTTCTCCAAATATTGCTAGAACAGATCTTTTAGCAAATATCTTGATTTATAAATCATCAGTGATGGAAAATCCTCCAGGACCTCTGGTAAATTGTTCTAATGGTTAATTACTCTCACCATTAAAGATGACCACATTATTTCCAATCTGTATTTGTGTAACTTCAACTTCCAGCCACTGGATCATGTTATACCTTTCTCTGCTTGATAGAAGAGTCCATAATTAAATATTTCTTCCCTATATATAGACTGTAATTAGCCTTAACCTTCTCTTTGTTAAGCTAAATACATTAAGCTCTTTGAGTATATCACTGTAAGGCAGGTTTTATAATCCTTTATTCAGTCTTGTGGGTCTTCTCTGAACCCTCTCCAAGTAAACAACCACCTTCTTCAATTGTGGGTGCCAGAAATGGACATGGTATTCCAGCAGCATGTCCAGCTTCCTAGGTAATTTCAAAGCTCCCAGGCAACTCAGGATCCCTGTTCCCATTAATTGAATTGACAACCAAATGTCCATAATCCCCTAAATGGTTTTGAAAATTTCAGCCAAAAACATTAGAGAAAGATGTCTGTTACAGCTATCCCCCTATTCCATTTTGTTTCTTACATCTGTCCCCCTACTCCATTTTGTTTTTGTTCTCATCCTGTGGCCCCCCCTCCCTGGCTGTTAAGTTGTTTACCAGGGCCATTGCCCTTCTCAAAGGGAGGGCCCCTTAAGTTGTTTACCAAGAGCCATTGCCCTTCTCAAAGGGATGGCCACTTGTGCTGCGTGCTAAGTGGGACCACTGCCCTGTTCAAAGGGTTAGTCCTGTTATCACCTTGTTAAACCTGGGCTTGGTGTAGGGTAGGCAATGTCCAGAGCTGCAAGACCTAAAGGCAAAATAGCTGAGCATATGAGTCATACCTGGGGGCTCAGAACTTGCCCAGACATGTTCTATGCCTACCTGCAGTCTTTTCCCTGCCTTCTCTCCTCCCTGTGAGAAGGGGAACCAATCAGAGTTACTGGCTGGAAGCTGCCAGGGTTTGCCTTTATAACCAGACATTTTCTGATCAAACCTCAGAAAGGTTCTTGCGTTGCTGCCTGGTCTGATCAGCCAGGGGTTCTGGGGGTCCTTTCCCCACTCTTGTTTTATTTTTGAGCGTACCCCCGTTTTAAACCCCCCCATGAAGAATGAATTGCTGCCTGAGAGATCTCCTGATTATCAAGACCGTACCGAGCCTTCTGATGTTCTTGCTGCTTCTGCCTTTGCTGCTGCCTTGGGGAATGGTAAGAATCCCTCTGTGAAACTTTCTATACTTTTATTTTATTATTTTAGCTGCTGGCTCTGTCTCCCCAGCACACAGACTCGAGCTAAACCTTGGTCTGTGTCTTAAAACCTCTCTTAAACTCTAAAAAAATAAGTTTGTGCCGCTGCTAAGCTCTGCTCCTGTGGGCTTTGCCTCGGGCTCACTGCTTTCAGCTGTATCCACTGCTGCAGCCACCATCCCTTGGCTTCCTTGGGGGCTGCCTTGGGAGCTGTATCCTGGGCACATACCACTCTGCCTCTGTAACTTCCCCATAGCATAAGGTGCACCATGGGTTTTGTTTATTTTGTTTAATAAGTCATAGTTTGTTAAGATTGTAAAGCTTGTAAGTCTCACCTGCCTTGCTATAGTTCGTTGTTTTGTTGCTCCGTATAGTTGCTTGTTATAGTTTTGCTTAGAATTGTGATATTTGTTGTTTTGCCTAGTCATTGGTTAAGATAGATTTAAAAAGCCATTGCCTGGTTGTATTCTGTACCTGTTTTGTTACTTTGTATAAGCTGCTTGTCATTTTATATAAGTTTGATTAAGTTAGAGGATAGATAAGGTTCTTGCTGCTCCAATCTCCCCCTCTGTGTATTTCTCCGTGTCTCCCGGTTGTAACCCCCTTGCTGCTTTTTCCCCTGCATCTGCATCACCCTCTGAACTTCCCAAACCCTTTGCTGCTTTTCCCCCCGCGTCTGCATCACCCTCTGAACTTCTCAAACCCCTTGCTGCTTTTTCCCCCGCGTCTGCATCACCCTCCAAACTTCCCAAAGCCCTTGCTGCTTCCCCCGCCCCCAACACTGCTCCGTTGTCCTTACCCTGCAGGGCTTCAGAGTCTCTCGCTGCTTGCAACTGCACCTCTCATCAGTTGCCACTAATCATTCACACACACACCCCCTCCTGTTTCTTGACCCAGCCTTTGGGTACACTCTTGCTATCACAGCCTCACAAATTAAGTTAGTAATTTTCTACATTGCATAATTTCACTTATCACCCATATTGTATTATTGCACTGTGATTCACATTTTACTTGTAATTATAACACCCCATTGGTTGCCTCCACCTTTCTGATATACTTTGTATTTGCATTGATACTATTGTGTTACATTGTGTATAAGGCCACTAACCACTTAATACATTCTATCTAAGATTGTTGACCATTCTATATAGAAGCTACCAGTTTATTTTGCATCTCCTTTTGGTATGTTTTACATTCCACACTGTATCTAGAGTTGTTCCTATATAAAGTTGAGTTGCTTATTAACTGTACTGTATCCCATTGTGCTAAACCCCACTTACTGTACTCCACTGTTAGAACTCCCTACACTGTTCAATAAGAACCCCCCCACCATCATTGTCTGTTGTAAACGCCCTATACACCCCATCCCATCGTATTTCATTGTTAAATTCCCACCACTTCTTTTTTCCTTTAATAAAGAAATTAATTGGCACCCCACCTGTGTGGTAATTGCTCCCCAAGATCCCATATACCTGCAGGCAGGGACAAAAGGTCCCCCCAGAAAACCTCCAAAACTATTGCTGAGCCCTCCCAGACATTAAGGATTTTCTAAACTGCAATCATGGTCAGCTAGGAGTTCTACAGAAGGCCCAGTCTGTTTAAAATGGGACAAATCCAGAGCCCAGTACCAACACCTCATGAGCTTTACAAAATGTCGGGCTGTTCCCAGCTCAGCTCTGATACTGCCTATTTCACCACTAGATCACGAAGTACGATCTGATTGCAGGTTGATACAGGACAAAAGATTATTCCATTTACCGGATTTTTGTGTTTCAGTAGTAGCTGGGCCCCTTTGAAAACAAGGCCTCTTTGAAAATGCCGGCTGAGCACTTTCTCCAGCCTCTGATTTTACAAATGTCCCCTCTCTTTATCATTGGACAAACAAGACCAACGGATAAAAACATCACAGAACTTTGGGGTGCTCATCATCCAGGCTTGCATCCATCTCTACCAGCACTGCGGTCATTCGCCTTCTAGGCCACTAGCAGTAGTGTTAACACAAGCATCAAAGCTCAGTTAGTACCTTCTAATGACTTTATGGTGACCTCTGTGCAATGGCCTGGGGATCTTTGTGCAGTTCCCACAGCACATGTGTCCCCATCACCCAAACAGCAACATTACTGGCAATACTTTGTTCCCTTGTGGTCTGTCCATGGACATGGAGAAGGAAATCCTCTGTCACTATGGCAAGGGGCCCTCTTGGGAAGCACGGAGGCACATGTCCAGGGAATGGTACATGGGGGAAGATTGCACAGCCATTGCATAGTACTTGGGCTTCTGTGTATTTCACTGAAAAATATCAGATTTCAGACTCTTGGGGTAATCATCTGGCCACTCAGAATTCAGATTAATATGAAACAAACCAAAAAATGGACTGTAGGGCAGTTCAGCCGGGGCCTCAGCCTGGGGTGAAGATCTGAGATAGCCACATGCAACCAGATCCTGTCAGGTAACTTCTGTTTACAGGGCAAGTGTGTCAGATGGGACTTCCCTTTTTTTAACTCAATGGGAACGCTTCCTTCCCCCCCGCCCACCCGTTTTATCCCCATTAAGCACCAAATCCTCATCTATGTGATAGGGATCTCCATGGAGGCTTACAGGAGGCACTGAATCATTCCCACCTCACCCAGTTTAGAGTTGTGGCTCCAGGCACCCGACATAGGTGAGCCAGCGGTGCTGTGTCAGCCCCAATGCCGTTCTGTTTCCTCGCGGCTTGAGGTCAGTGGAGCTATACTGTGCACATGTTAACTGCTGGTGAATGTGTGTGATGCACCCCCCTTTAACTGAGCTATGCAAGGCACATGTCTGAGGCAGCTGTTGGAGCGCAAGCTGTCACAGTGTATGCTCTTTAACTCTGGAGGCTCCTAGTCCAATCCCTGGTGTGTCAGCCAAAATGGCATTTATCACCCAAGCAGGATTTAAACTGCTGTTGTCTTCAGGTGCTCGGTTGATATACCTCTTCTCAGAAGAAGCATGTAAGGTCCTAATCAGGCCACATTACCTGTCCCCCCAATGTGTCCAGTCCACAGAGGATGAAAAAGTTGTATATGTTTTGGCTAGAATCTAGTGGCTCGTTAGCTCAAGAAGCCAGGAATGACTCAGACTCTGTGAAAGTCTCAGGTTCCATCTCTGTCAGTGGGAAAAAATGAGGGCTGAGTGACCAGAGTGCAGGTTGCAGGCAGGTGAACCTGCACACTAATCACAGATGTTAATTAGCTCCCCTTGAGAAAGCCAACAGGGATAATCAGACAGTTGGGCCAGGTTTCTGGGATAAGGAGCCCATTATCCCATCAGTCCAAGTCTGTTAAAAAGTCAGGAAGACAGTCCCAAAGAAGACGAGAGCAAGGGACCAGGGCCAGCTCAGCTCAGTTACACTGAACCCTCAAGGGAGGGAGACCTTGGTTCCCCTCAAGTCCTGGGAAGAGGGACAAAAAGGGCTGTGGGTGCTGTAAATATATTGTTGCAAGGGATGGTTGTGGAAATGGTGGCGGGAACTTTAAAATAACAGGGTACAGCGAAGGCACAACCAGTGGAGTCCATACAGTTTCTGCAGGGAAGAAGAGGAGAGAGAAGCCATGCCTCGTTACAAGCTGACACACACAGACCTACCAACAATACTGTTTTGAATGGAGAGATGCTGTGGTGACATGATCGACTGGTGTCCCCATACAACATAGGTTGGAGACAGTACAAATCTATGACTTTTGTCAGCAGATAATATAACAGCATTCGACAGCATGGCATCCATCCTCGCTGAACACCCATGGAGAAAAGTAGCTATAATCTTAAATAGAAAACCTAGAGTGTCAAGGATGTGCTCTCACACCAAAATCACAGAGATCCCACCCCAAACACTTCAATAAAATTATACACGGTGTAACCAAGAGCTGGTTAAAGCTACCTAGGAAATGGAGGGCAGACGGGGAAGAATAACTTGGGAGCAGACTGCGGTGGTGAAAACAAAGTCAATGGAACTACACTGTTTTTTCTCCCTCTGAGGATCCATATCTTGATATCTATGTATAACTAAGTTAAAATCATGTCTGTGCTAGGATTTTACTTAAGGCTGCAAAATGTAGGAGTTAAAACATTTTGATTAGTTATTCAGTGAAAATAAGTGTGACACATGAGAAACTTCAGGGACCAATTCCAAAGGGAACCTGAGGATTACCTTAGCCATTAACCTCAGCCATTATTCTGGTATCAATTGTACGCCTTTCACTGAGAGGAAGAAAGCCTCTTAATCTCTTAGCCAGGGTATATAAGGGCTTTGTGAATGAAGTCTACCATCAGTGATGTCCCTTCAGTGATTCGCTGGTTCTGGGTTATGCTCATTTCATATCCTTTAACAATCGATTTGTAAGACAGAGAATGCATTTATTTATATGAGTCCAAAAGCTACAGGTCAGGGTGAAAACTTCACATTAGCATCAATCCTCATATGGGGTCCAGGTGAGTCTGAGACTTTTTAACTGCTGAATGCTTTTCCTGTTTTAAAGACATTTTACTAATGAGCTACTGGTGTCTGGAACAGGTGTGTGGATTCTGTACCTGACTGTCATTGGCCTGTGTGTTTTAGTCACAGGCATTTGGTTTAGAACAGTATATATATTTCTTACATTGTAGCCTGCAGTTGGCTTCTCCTAGGTGATAAAGCAGGAAAACATTGGTATTGTTTCTTTTTAATATGTATAATTTTGTTTCCTGGTCAGTTTGGTATTATCTACCTGAATGCATGAAATCCAATGGAAGAAGGCTGTAATAGAGGGGACGGGGTGCTAAGGGAGGGTAAAAAAATGGCAAAGATAGAAAACGTCACCTCAAACTCAACTGCCAGGTTTATACCTATTTAGAGGGACCCACTCAGCCGCTACCCTGGGGAGAGGGCTGTTTGACCAAGGATGAGAAGAGAGACATCAAAAGGCACTGAAGTTCTAGAAAGTGTCCCTTTTGGTGGGGGGCAGAAGCATGGGAATGGTCAGCATGCTGGAGGCTGACAGATGAACAAACAGATTGACTGCGAGTCTGGAACTGCAGCGAGCAAGCCTGGTGCCCAGAAAGAACAGGAGACAGCCAGGCTGGGTTATGTCTAGCTAGGAGCCAAGGGGAATGCCAAGCATAGGGAAGACAATATGAAAAGAGGTCTCTGTTATTTTCAGATCTGCTTCTCTAGGCACTATGGACAATTTGGGCAAAATTCCACAAACCATGGTAGGATTATTGATATTGATGGAGTTACTCCTGATTTACATCATTTCACACAATACCTCAGCATAGCTATTAGAGGTGAACACCAGCAGTCATTCAGTGTGGGGAGGGATGGAGTAAAGGGTTGACTTTGACTAGCTACATGATGATCTACCTGTGACTTGTCTCTTTAAATGGCGATAGCTATCTCCAGTTATCTATCTCAGTGAAAAACACGTTCCTTTGTGCAGCAAAGACAAAGTGTGTGTGTGGGGTAGGTATTTAAAACGTGGATGCTGTAGCTCCGAGAAGTGACTGCAGGACAAGGGTTCTACTCAATTCAGGGAATCTCTGGGATCAGGGATTGTGACCATTAGTTAGGAAGTGTCCAAAGTGAAAGCTGCATCTTAGGAAGTGATGCATAATATGGAAAGCTCTGAGAACTACCCAGCTGAACTGTGTCACTATAAATGATTACCATCCGTGTTAAAATGCCTGATTCCCTTTGATAGCAATGCATGCAGGTCATCACATTCCCTGGTTTCTTATAGCTCAGATCATTCCTTTCAGGATGTCAATTAATTTAATTTAATTTTTTCCCCATTCTCTCAGCTCATCGCTTCATGTGTAACAGTCAATGGAAAGTCAAAACAATGTGACTGAGTTTATTCTTTTGGGACTTTCCAATGACCCATGGCTCAAGATTTTCCTCTTCCTGGTATTTTTAGTTATTTACTTATTTACCCTGGTGGGGAATATGGTGATCATGCTGGCAATAAGGACTGATCCTCAGCTTAATTCACCCATGTACTTCTTCCTCTTCTGCCTATCCTTCCTTGATATCTTCTACTCCACTGTAACCATCCCCAAGATGTTGGACAACTTACTATCAAAGCGGAAAACTATTTCAGTTTACGGCTGCTTTGCACAGATTTTCCTTATTATACTGTCAGGGTGTACTGAAGGTTTCATGCTTTCAGTGATGGCTTATGACCGACATGCTGCCATATGTGATCCACTGCACTATGTTAACATCATGAACAAGCGAGTCTGCCATCAGCTGGTGGCTGCTGCATGGACAGTGAGTTTTTTCTTTGCACTTGTCAACACTCTTTTTCTATTAAACGTAAATTTTTGTGGACCCAATGAAGTCAATCATTTCATCTGTGAGCTCCCTTCACTGCTAGCTCTGTCCTGCACCGTGACTTTCACCAATGAAATGGTACTTCTTACATCCGTTGTGATATTTGGATTGAGCTCCTTCATCCCCATTTTGGTCTCTTATATTCACATCATCTCCACCATCCTGAGGATACGCTCCGCAGAAGGCAGGAGTAAAGCCTTCTCCCCCTGCAGCTCCCACATAACCGTGGTGTGTTTATTGTACCTGACGGCTCTCTTACAGTATATGAAACCCAATGCAGCACCCTCTGTGATTCTAAATGAACTCTTCTCCATCCACTACAGCATCTTAACTCCCATGTTAAACCCCATTATTTACAGCCTTAAAAATAAAGAAGTGAAAATGGCTCTGTGGAAAATATACTCAAGTCGTGTTAGTAATGTTCGTTAGCTAGCTAATAAAGATGCACAGAAGAACTGAGTGTTTCGAAAGCCTAAGCTCATACAATGGACTGAGAATGTGTATTCATGTAAAAAGAACAGGAGTACTTGTGGCACCTTAGAGACTAACAAATTTATTTCAGCATAAGCTTTCATGGGCTACAGCTCACTTCTTCGGATGCATAGAATGGAACACACAGACAGAAGATATTTATACATACAGAGAACATGAAAAGGTGGAAGTACGCATACCAACTGTAAGAGTCCAATCAATTGAGATGAGCTGTCATCAGCAGGAGAAAAAAAAACACCTTTGAAGTGATAATCAAGATGACCCATAGAAGGCGTGAAGATTATCAATTATCATGTCAACGTTTTTTTTTTCTCCTGCTGATGACAGCTCATCTCAATTGATTGGACCCTTACAGTTGGTATGCATACTTCCACCTTTTCATGTTCTCTGTATGTATAAATATCTTCTGTCTGTGTGTTCCATTCTATGCATCCGAAGAAGTGAGCTGTCGCTCACGAAAACTTATGCTGAAATAAATTTGTTAGTCTCTAAGGCCTGGTCTACACTAGGACTTTAATTCAAATTTAGCAGCGTTAATTCGAATTAACCGTGCACCCATCCACACCAGGAAGCCATTTAATTCGACATAGAGGGCTCTTTAGTTCGAATTCTGTACTCCTCCCCGACGAGGGGAGTAGCGCTAAATTCGACATGGCTATGTCGAATTAGGCTAGGTGTGGATGCAAATCGAACTTAGTAGCTCTGGGAGCTATCCCACAGTGCACCACTCTGTTGACGCTCTGGACAGCAGTCTGAGCTTGGATGTTCTGACCAGCCACACAGGAAAAGTCCCGGGAAAAATTGAATTCCTTTTCCTGTCCGGACAGTTTGAATCTCATTTTGTGGTTGGACATCGGGGCAAGCTCAGCAGCACTGGCAGCAATGCAGAGCTCTCCAGCAGAGGAGTTCATGTAATCTCTGAATAGAAAGAGGGACCCAGCATAGACTGACCGGGAAGTCTTGGATCTGATCAGTGTGTGGGGCGAGGAGTCTGTGCTTTCGGAGCTGCGCTCCAAAAAACGGAATGCAAAGACCTACGAGAAGGTCTCCAAAGCCATGAGAGACAGAGGATACAGCCGGGATGCAACGCAGCGCTGCGTGAAAATCAAGGACCCCAGACAAGGCTACCAAAAAATCAAAGCGGCAAATGGACGCTACGGAGCCTGCCACCACTGCCCGACCAGTGACCGTGGACTCTGATGATGGGACAGTGTCGACGGCCAGTTCCTCGGCGATGTTCGCGGATGGGGAAGATGAGGAAGGGTTTGTGGAGGACGAGGCAGGTGACAGCCCTTACAACGCTGGTTTCCCCGACAGGCAGGATCACTTCATCACCCTCACGGAGATCCCCTACCAACCCTCCCCGGCCGTTAACCCGGACCCTGAATCAGGGGAAAGAGCAGTAAGTGCTTTAAACATGTAAACTTTTATTCTTAATATTACAGGAATCTGAAGTATGTGAAAAGGAGGTCTCTATATATATGGGGATAGAACAGAAATCATCCTGGGAGATCTCCACGAAGCTCTCCAGGAGGGAATCGAAAAGCCTCCACAGGAGGTTCCTGGGGAGAGCTGCCTTACTGGGTGCTCCGTGGTAGCACACCTTTCCGCCCCAGGCTTTCATGAGGTACTCAGGGAGCATTGCCTCCCCGAGCACGGCTGCATAGGCCCCTGGTTTGTGCTGGCTTTCACGCAGCATGCGCTCTCTATCTCCTTCAGTGACCGTCCTCAGGGTGATCTCGCTCGGAGACTCCTGCATCTAATTAGGGGAATTACTGTAATGTTACGCCTGGTCCAAAGTATTTTTAAAAAATCTCCAGACAGACGGCGTAGCAGAGACTCAGCACGCTGCTGCGTGATAAGCGTAACAGAAAGCCAAAGAATCAAATGGACGCTCATGGAGGGAGGGGGGACTGAGGACGCAAGGTATCCCACAGTTCGTGCTGTCTCCGAAAAGCATTTGCATTCTTGGCTGAGCTCCAAAGGCTTCTAGGGTCAAACACAGTGTCCGCGGTGGGTCAGGGCATAGCTCGGCAATGTACACACACACCCCACCCACCCCCAGAAGTGAAAGGGAAAACAATCCTCTGTTGACTCTTTTACATGTCACCCTATCTTTACTGAATGCTGCAGACAGATGTGATGCTGCAGCACTCAACACCAATATCTTTGCTCCCCCGCCCCGCCATGGGTGGCTGACGGTACAGTATGGCTGATATCCATCGTCATCATCAGACTATTGGCACATAGGGCAGTGCAAAAGGACTGGTAACCATGCCAACTAGCATCAGTGAGGTCGATCAAGGGCGCCTGCTCCTAATTTTTCCTGGTAGATGGTGCAGTATGGCTGGTAACCGTCCTCATCATAGCAACAGGGGGCTGAGCTCCATCAGCCCCCACCCTTCATGTGTAAAGAAAAGATTCAATTGCCCCTGGACTAGCAGAGGGATGCTGGGCTCCTCTCCTCCACACTCCTTAATGTCCTGTCTGGTCTATCATAGCATCTGGAGGCTGCCTTCCACTCATTTCTCACTAACAAGTCACTGTGTCTTATTCCTGCGTTCTTTATTACTTCATCACACAAGTGGGGGGACAATGCTATGGTAGCCCAGGAAGGCTGGGGGAAGAACGGAATGAACAGGTGGGGTTGTTGCAGGAGCATCCCCTGTGAATAGCATACAGCTCATAATTTATGCAGGATCTGACACAGAGCAGCTGTGCTCTCAGGTTCTATGATACAGTGGTTCTCTAGTACACTTGCCCATATTCTAGGCAGGACTGATTCTATTTTTAGATACCAAAAAGGATGGATTGACTCAGGGAGTCATTCCCAATTTTGGCTTTTGCGCCCTTGGCTGATCTCAGCCAGGGGCACTTATGACAGCAGCAAATGGTGCAGTGCAAAAGGACTGGTAACCATGATCATCTTATTACCAATTTATGGTATGGTAGATTGTACAGTATGGCTGGTAACCATCTCTGCTGTCATGCAAAAGCAAAAGCATGCTGCTGTGTAGCGCTGCTGGACCACCTCTGTCAGCGGCATCTAGTACACATATGGTGACAGGCACAAAAGGCAAAACAGGCTCCATGGTTGCCACGCTGTGGCGTCTGCCAGGGCAATCCAGGGAAAACGGGCTCGAAATGATTGTCTGCCCTTGCTTTCCCGGAGGAAGGGATGACTGACGACATTTACCCAGAACCACCCGGGAAAATGGTTTTTGCCCCATCAGGCACTGGGATCTCAACCCAGAATTCACAGAGACAGACTAGACTGTGTTCATTGTTCACAAAAACTGTATCTTTGCAAGGAATTCACTCCCTTTTTCCCATCACACAGCTGTGACTGTCTCCAGACCTGCCACAGCATCCCCCTCACAGAGGCTGGCAAAGATTAGGCGGCGAAAGAAAAAGACACGGGCCGAGATGATCACTGAAGTTATGGGGTGCTCCCGAGCCGAGGCGGACCAGCAGAGCCAGTGGAGGGAGACCCTTTCTCTGTACCAGCGCTCACACAGCGAACGGGAGGAGAGGTGGCGTGAGGAAGACAAGCAGGCGACTCAAACGCTGCTTGGACTAATGAGGGAGCAAACGGATACGCTCCGGCGCCTTGTGGATGTTCTGCAGGACCGTAGGCAGGAGGACAGAGCCCCCCTGCAGTGTATCTGCAACTGCCCTCCCCCGCCACAAAATCCCATACCTCCCGTCACCCAAAGTAACCAGAAGGAGTGGCGCCAGGGGCCGTGAAAACTGTCACTGCACCCCAGCAGAGTGCTCTCATACCCTAAGTTTTGAGAATTCCTTCCCTTCCTGACTCACCCAAGCCCCAATCCCAGTTTCATCCCCTGACTGTCTGGTTAATTATTAAAAATACTTTGCTGTTAATTACTGTTTCCATCATGCTTTTTTACACAACGCTGTGTTTGAAGGGGTGGGTGGGTGGGAGGGTGGGTGGGGAAGGGGGTAGGGTATTGCATAGGACAGTCACCTTTAGCAGGGTACAGAGACGGGGGCAGGATCAGCAGCAGGTCACACACACAGTGCAGTCAGTAGGCACCCTGGTCAGTATGGGATGTGGTTTGCAGGTTCTGTGTGGGTGTGGGGGTATGTGACTTTGTAGCGGGGGACGGGGGTTACAGATCTCATGCAACGGTCCCTGTCCTGGACCGCAGAGCCACGCAGCAGAGGAATCAGTATCTGTCCTCCCCCGCCACAAGGCCACATAGCCCCCTCACACAGAGTCCCAAAAAGGAGGGATGGCAGGCTCCGTTGAAACAACCAGTCCGGCACTGCAGAGCGCTCTGGGAGCAGGAGCCTGTCATTCCTCGAGTTTAGAGGCGGTCTTTACATCACCGCACACCCTACCCAGCACAGTCTGCGTCCCAGTTTCAACCCTTTAATGCAAAGTCATCAATAAAGAAACCTTTGTAAAGTTACAGTGGAAGATGTATTTTATTTTTAAACGTGTGTTGGAAGTGGGGGATGCGGGGTGGACGGGGTATGTAACTGCAGATGATAGTCAACAGTCACTTGGTAAGGAAACAGGGGCAGGTTCAGCTTCTCTGTAAAGAAACTGAACAGTCAGAGGTCATGCTGCTCGCTGCTCGCTGGTACTTGAAGAGTTCCTTGTCGCTGTGCAAGGCGCCTGCATAGGGCTTCACGAGCTAGGGCATTAGCGGGTAGGCTGGGTCCCCGAGGATCACTATAGGCATCTGCACATCCCCAAGAGTTATTTTGTGGTCCGGGAAGAAACTACCTTCCTGCAGGCGTCTAAACAGACCAGAGTTCCTGAGAACACGCGCGTCATGAACTTTGCCTGGCCACCCGACGTTGATGCTGGTAAAACGTCCCCCATGGTCCACCAGTGCTCGCAGCACCATTGAAAAGTAGCCCTATTTCTCAGCAGCTGACTGTGGAAGAGGTGGACGATAATGTGCGAGGAGTTGACAACGGCCATAACTGCAGCGGGCTCCGTGCTCGCAGTGCTGTGGCGTCCGCGCTGTCACTGAGCAGAAAAGTGCACGAACAGATTGCCCGCAGGCGCTTTCGGGGAGGGAGGGAGGGCGTGATTGACGGTTCAATGATGACAGTTACCCAAAACCACCCTCGACACATTTTTCCCCCCAGCATGCATTGGGGGGAAATCCCAGAATTCCAATGGGCAGCGGGGAGTGCGGGAACTGTGGGATAGCTTCCCACAGTGCACCGCTTCCAAAGTCGGCGCTTGCCCCGTTACTGTGGACTCACACAGTTGAATTAGTGTATTTAGTGTGAATACACAAATTTGACGTCATAAGGTCGATTCCACAAATTCGACTTAAGTTGATTCGAAATAGTCTTGTAGTGTAGACATACCCTAAGGTGCCACAAGTACTCCTGTCCTTTTTGGGTATACAGACTAACACGGCTGCTACTCTGAAACCTGTATTCATGTAGTTTCATTGAGAAGTACTTTATTTTTCTCTTTAATTATATCTGTGCAATTTCCTGCAATACTTTGGGAGATCGTATTGTAGTAAGTTGATGCATCATTGTGGGCAAGGCACTGTCTGTAATTCCATGTGGGAGGGTGACATCAGCTCTGCAGGAACTAAGAATGAGGTGGAGTGGTGATTAGGCAAATTCACTCATGGTGTAACACCTCCAGAGAGGTAACCCCACCTGGAAAGGCTCATGTATACTGGATCAAACTGGATTCTCCACCACCTAACAGACCAAGAAAGGACTTTTGGACAAATAGCCTAAGTTTTAATCGATTCAGGGCTTTTCTTCTGATCCAGCAAAGGGACAGAACCTTCAGTTTCCGGGGGTCCCAAATCCTTCCTAACATGGGGTGGGAGGACTTTGGCCTACCGAGGCCCCTTAAGATTGAAGGGTGACCGCTGGTAAACTAACATACATATAGGGAATTTAATTTTTGTATGTGTTTTCTCTGTAAGAATAAATGTTTGTGCTTAGAAAGGGATGTGCTGCCTTACAACTGCTGTCAATTATTTTCTTCATAAGCCTTTGGAGAGAAAGCAAAATACAAAGGCAGGCCGGCTTGCTGGGGATATCGCAGTGTAGGCAGGGAATAATGCAATCTGGAAAACCCCTTGTCAAATAGGATTGGGACCTCCTCCGCTGCCCAAGAGAGGTGACAGCTGGAAGCCTAGAGTGGGTGCCCTCAAGGGGCCATGGAGGGGGAACACAGGTGCATTTGCCCTGAACTGTATCAACAACCTTTGAGTTGGAAAGGACTCGGTAGTACCCAGCCTGCATATTAAGGCATGAGCTAGTGTCTCTAAAGAGAAATGTGGTGGTAGGAAAGTCTGTCAGACTTTCATCTTCACTCTCCTCAGTTTTTACACATGCACTTTATGGTGAATTGGTGAGAAAGGAGCTGAATACAAACTGACCCTGCCCCCTCCCTTGATATACCCCCAGATGTCCCCTGAGATCCCTTCTGCAGAACAGAATTTGCAAAAACCTGCTACGTTCCACCCCAACTTATGCAACTGATGTGGCCTTATGTGCACAAATGTACTTGGACTAATGTGATATTTTAATTGAAATGCTGGCTTCAAAGGGAATGCTTTGCAGGCAAAAGGAGGCAAAAGATGGAAATCTGACTCAACCTGCTCTAGCCACTGGACAGTCCTCACCCACTCTTTCCTCATAATGTAGAGTGAATTTGTATCTGGTGTTGTAAAGCAGGAAGGATGGTTGGAGCATTACAGAGCTAGCTAGATGCCAGGGAGACTTACAGGCCATTCACAGCTTTGCCATATGACTCCTATGTGATGTTCAGCAAATCACACAGGGGCAGATTTTCAAAGGTTTTTAGGTAACTGAAGTTGCAGATAGCCACCTGGTTTTCTAAAGCTTAATTTGAAAGCAATGAGATTTAAGCATCTAGGGCCTAGTGGGATTTTTTAAAGTACATAGGCACCTAAATACCTTTAAAGATCTGGTCACCAGGCACTTTTGAAAACCTTGCTAGTCACCTACCTGCACCGATAGGCCAAACACCTCTATACATTTTTACAAATCTGGCCCTTCGTCTCTTTCCGTGCATCAGGCTATAACAGTAACTGCCTATCTCACAAAAGCATGATGAGGACAAAGACACTGAAGACTGTGAAGTGCTCAGATAATACCATAAGGAAGGTTATGTAGGTATAGACCATAGACAGATAAGTGTGTATAGGATATTATGAGTATGTCAACACTGCATAGTTACCCTAGGCTCAGATTCAGGGTTAAGCCCAAGGTTCATTACCATCCACACACAAATCAGTTTGACTTCAGTCAGCAAGCCCTCAGGACTCAATCCTGCAGAGTCTGGAATGGGGGTGTATCTGCACCTGAGTCCGACTGCAATATGGGCCCAACCCCTATCACTTTGCAGCGTTGACGCAGCTCAAGCCACAGACCCAAATCAGAAGGTCTGCATAATGCAGTATGGATGCATTATCCTGGTTGTGAGACCCAGGTAAACCCAGGTTTACAATGCAATATGGATGCTTAAGTAGGGGCCTGGAAACATTAAATCTACAAGCCCAGATCCCAGAGACCTGGGTTTACAATGCAGTGTAGACATGCCTTAGGAGTCCAGATTTCCATTATTGTGTCAGAGAGAAAATATTTCCTAGGGACAAGAGTTGGGAACTGGGAGCTAATACCCTTCTGGACCAATTTTTTTAAATTACACCAGAAGCAGGAAGCCTGTTAAACAAGCAGTGAGACCACTGAAAACACAGTGCTAAAGTAGCACTCAAGGAGGATGAGGCCACTGCGGAGAAACCAAATTAATTCTTTGCATCGGTCTTCATGGATGAGGATGTCAGGGAGATTCCCCAACCTGAGCCATTCTTTTTAGGTGACAGATCTGAGGAACTGTCCCAGATGGAGGTGTCCTTAGAGGAGGTTTTGAAACAAATTGATAAACTAAACAGCAATAAGACACCAGGACCAGATGATACTCACCAAAGAGTTCAGAAGGCACTCAAATATGAAATTGCAGAACTACTAACTGTATTATGTAACCTATCATTTAAATCAGCTTCTGTACCAAATGATTGGAGTATAGGTAATGTGATGCCATTTTTTTAAAAAAGGAGGTCTGAGTTATTCTCAGCTCCATTACTGTCTTACTACATCATCTCATTACTAGAGTAGATCATAGAATATTAGGTTTAGAAAGGATCTCAGAAGATCATCTAGTCCAACCTCCTGCTCAAAGCAGGACCAATCCCCAGATTTTTACCCCAGTTCCCCAAATGGCCCCTTAAGATCTGAACTCCTAACCCTGGGTTTAGCAGGCTAATGCTCAAACCACTGAGCTATCCCTCTGCCCAGCTAAGGCAGTGTTGTTTACTACTTCTCATAACACAAGAACTAATGGTCACCAAATGAAATTAATAGGCAGCACGTGTAAATATTTCTTCACACAACACAATGTCAACCTGTGGAACACCTTTCCAGAGGATATTGTGAAGGCCAAGACCATAACAGGGGTCAAAAATTAACTTGATTAATTCATGGAGGATAATTCCATCAATGGCTATTAGCCAGGATGGACAGGAACGGTGTCCCTAGTCTCTGTTGCCAGAAGCTGAGAATGAACGACAGGGATGGATCACTTGATGATTACATCCTCTGTTCATTCCCTCTGGGGCACCTGGCACTGGATACTGGGCTAGAAGGATGTTTGAGGTGGCCCAGTAGGGCCGTTCTTATTTTCTTATGAAATATTTCTTCACACAACCCACAGTCAACCTGGGAAATTCTTTGCCAGAGAATGTTGTGAAGGCCAAGACTATAATAGCATTCAAAAAAGAATAGATAAGTTCATGGAGGATAGGTCCATTCATGGTTATTAGCTAGGATGGGAGGGATGGTGTCCCTAGTCTCTGCCAGAAGCTGGGAATGGGCGACGGGATGGATCACTCAATGATTACCTGTTCTGTTCATTCCCTCTGAAGCACATGGCATTGGCCAGTGTCAGAAGACAGGATACTGGGCTAGGTGGACTTCTGGTCTGACCCAGCATGGCTGTTTTTATGGATTAAAATTGCTATTTATTTATTATTTCTATTACAGGAATAACTAGAGACACCGAACAAGAGCGGGGGTCCCATTTTGGTAGGTACTTTTTAAGCACATAGACCATATTTTCAAAGGTGTTTAGATGCTCAAAGTAGCAGATAACTGCTTGGTGGGCTTTTCAAACATGTCTATATGGCTTGATTTTAATGGGAGGTAGACATCTAGGCACTTTTTATAAAAACACTAAGTACCTATCTATATCTTTAAGCACCTAAATATCTTTTAAAATCTGGGACTGGATGTGTTTCTAAGCATGATTATAGTTCAGCTGGATGTTATAGCCTGTGTTATGCAGGAGGTCAGACTAGATGATCAAGATTGTCCACTCTGGCCCAGAGAATTGATATGACTTGCAGCAGGTCAAACAGAAAGTCAATGTCAGAGCTAAAAATGGAACAAAGGAGTCCTGATTCCATGATCAGGTCTCAGTCCACTTAATCACTACTGATAGACCATGAGATCTCTTCCATGTTAATGTCCATCCCTCTGATTGTCCTTTTACCTGTTCAATTTCTTTGCCTGCCAAGAGAAGAGCAGAGAGTAGTGGTAGGAAAGGCCATTATCACTAATTGATACATTTGTTAATACCAGGTGATTTTCAAGGACTTTGAAAGAGGCATAGATAACCCAGGTCAGCATTTGACCCAAGCGTTACTCGGTGTCTTTCACCAGCTATGACAAGATTCTACAATGGATCGTGATTGGACAGAAATCTGAGCCTGTGCTCTGTTCCATAAAAATGTATGGTACTTCCACATGGGTGCAAAGGTTTGTATTAATAGATATCAAGACAATATCAGTGTCAAGAGCACATCACTAGAACTCCCTTATAGTGCCCATAACTCACTTTTGATACCCACTCACTGAGCTCTAATTATCATCTTCTGCAACAGAAAAGCAGACGGGGCAGAAATACATGCTTAATGTGTTTTCCAGCAAGGGATGGCTGTCTTGTGGTTAAGACATAGGTCTGAGAATCACAACTCTTCATTTTTCTTCCTAGATCAGCCACCTACTGCCTGTAGTCCAGAAACTTTGTCACAAATTAATTCATCCTTACGCAGAATGTGGGGTATGGAAAACTGTGTTTAAATTACAAGCATTTATTTTATTATTATTTGTTTGTTTGTTTTGTCTTTGCTGCTGCCTGATTGTGTACTTCCAGTTACAAATGCGGTGTGTGGTTGACTAGTCAGTTCGTAACTCTGGTGTTTGTAACTCTGAGGTTCTACTGTAATAACCTAATTACCAGAATACATAAATTACAACATAGCTCTTTCTAAGCAAATACATTTATTCTTAAGGGAAAAGCCTTAAAAAGAGAACATAAAGCAATACAAGACCCTACACGCATGCTAAAATGCTTAACAATAGAGCATCCTGGCCCCACCAACTGGTAGGTGTCAGTCCTTCAGAAACCACAACTGGGTTTTTCCCATGATTACCATCATTGTCTCATATTCAGAACCAGAGCAAGCATGTATAGTTCAGTTTCTATTTTACACAGCACTGTTTTTTGATGTCCAGTCTCTGGGACCAGATAATCGTCAGAGAAAGGTTTCCAAAGGCAGTTGTTTTGCATAACCAGAGATGAGGAATTTCCATTAATCATTTCATCGGCCTGAATTTCACAGACTGCTCTGAAACTCCATACACAAAAAGAGAATACAAGTCCTATTTGAACCTTTTTGGCAAAACATTTTCTGATGAAAAATATGTTATTCAACAAAAAAAAAATTTTTCAGCCAGAGTTTCATTATTTTCAGTTTTGCAACAACCACCAAAACCAAGAAACAAAACCAAAAATCAAAAAGACAAATAGCTATTGATTTTTTTAATTTTGCTTTCCTATACAAATTACTTTTTAAAAAAGAAATGTAGTTTTTGGTTTTGGGAAAGCAAAAAAATTTCACTGAAAATATTTTTTTTCCCTGAAAAATGTTTCATTTTTAAAAACAACTGACACATACTTGTTTTCTATCGAAAAAAAAACAGCAAAAGGAATCAGTGATATTCAGAAAAAAAGTCCAAGTATTACATGAAGTATTACTTGAATGTTCTTACCCCCTCCAATTGTAAACTAGTTAAGAAACATCATCTAGAGCTGATATCCTCACTAGGGCTGGTCAGGATTTTTTGCTATATGAAAAATCTTGAAATTATAAAACTTTTTTCAAATTAAAACAATTAAAATCTCAGTTTTTTAACAAGATTTCATTCTTACTTTCACTCACTAGCTAAATATGACCACCCTGATTGCATCTCTGACTCAGTAAATCAGTTCTGATTACCTCAGTTTCATGTTAACCTCATAACATTAAATCTAATTTGCTACATTCTTGTGAAAGCTAAACATTTCCTGGCAGCTTTTCTCAGGGCCTCCTTCACCTCTTTGTTTCTCAGGCTGTAGATGAGGGGGTTCACCAGTGGAGTCAGAACTGTGTACAAGACAGAGAACACTTTGTTCAGATCTCGCAGGGTGTCAGTTTTTGGCAGCATGTAGACAATCATTATGGCCCCATAGAAAATTGTAACTACGATGAGGTGAGAGGAACAGGTGGAAAAGGCCTTTTGCTTTCCGGTGGAGGAAGGGATTCTCAGGATGGTAGATATAATATAAACGTAGGTTGCTAGGGTTAATAGAAATGGGGGCAGGGTGGTTATAAATGTCAGCATGGAAGTGATAAGTTCCATCATGTGAGTGTCACTGCAGGATAGTTTTATTATTGGGGTGAAATCACAAAAGAAATGGTCAATTATACTGGGACCACAAAATGTTAATTGTGACATTAAAAATATGATGATGATGCTAACTAAGAATCCAGCCAGCCAAGATCCAGCTGCTAGTTGGCTACAAATTGCATTATTCATGATGGCTGCATAATTGAGTGGTTTACATATGGCTAAGTAACGATCATACGACATTGCAGATAAGAGATAACACTCAACAGTCACTAGGAAACCGAAGAAATAAAACTGTGCAATACAGCCACTGAAAGAAATGGTTCTGTCCCCAGTCAGGAAACTGGCCAGCATCCTGGGCAGGATGGTGGAGGTGTAGCAGGTCTCCAAGCAGGACAGGTTTCCCAAGAAGAGGTACATGGGGGTGTGAAGGTGCTGATCAGCTACAACCAGCACCAAAATGAGGATGTTCCCAGCGACAGTCACAATATAGATCACAAGAAACAGCAGGAAGAGAAAGATCTGCAGGTCAACGAGCTCCCCGAATCCCAAGAGGATGAACTCCGTGATAGATGTTTGATTTCCCTGTTCTATGTCTGCCATGGATTCTGTCTCAGGCAAAAACAAAAAAAGAATATATTACATCATTATAATCTGAAGGAGATTAACTCTATTGCTATATCATCAATTAACTCCAAAAATGTGCTAAACCTGCTTCACCCAATTTTTGTATTGTGTCATTAACTTAGTTGAGGAGACAAAGTTCCCTAACTGGAAAATTGTTCTGAATTCAATAAGAGGAAATTCAATAAAGATAAATGCAAAAAAAATGCAGAACTACAAAAAGAGGCATAAGTGGTTAGTTATCACTAGTACTCCTGAAATGGATCTTGGAGTTACAGTGGATCACAAATTGAATATGAGTCAACAATGTAAAAAATTCTAGTATCATTTTGGTTTGTATTAACAGGAGTCTTGTATCTATGACACAGAAGGTTATTGTCCTGCTCTACTCAGCACTGGTGATGCCTCAGCAGGAGCATTGTCTCCATCGCTAAGCACCACACTTTAGGAAAGATGCAGACAAATTGGAGAGAATCCAGAGGAGAGCAAAAAATGATAAAAGGTTTAGAAAGCCTGACCTAGGAGGAAAGGTTAAAATAGCTGCGCATGCTTGGTCTTGAGAAAAGCAGACTGAGGGGAACCAGCTAACAGTGTTCAAATATATTAAGGGCTGTTATAAAATAAGGTAAACACCTGTTCTGCATGGCCATTGAGGGTAAAACAAGGAGCAATGGTCTTACTCTGCAGCAAGGAGATTTAGGTTAGATATCAGAAAACTTTCTAACTCAAAGGGTAGTTTAGCCCTGGAGCAGGATTTAAGGACAGGCTGTGGAATCCCTACTATTTTAGTTTTTTAACAACAGGTTGGGTAAACACCTGTCAAGAATAACCTAGAAGGTCCTGCCTCAGCACAGGCGGCTGGATTTCATGCCTCTTTTCGCCCTATAGTTCTATGATTCCATGAATAACAGTATTTGAATCAGGTTTGGAATTAGAAAGTCAGTGCAATTTGTGCCCTAAAATAACTTTAGGTACTTTTGAAAATCTCACCCCTACCACATCTCTTAACCACCAGGGTTGTCTCATTGTTTCTTTGTACTTCCCTCTCAGTGTTGACTTGCAATCTATCAGTCTTACACTAAAGCCCCAACCCTGAAAACACTTACACACAGACATACTTTTACTACTGTGAACATTCCCATAGAGCAAGGACCAGCTTTTTGCTCTGCGTCTCTTACAGCTAATGTAAGATAAATTCAGCTAATAATATATAAAAATATCTACGCCACTTAGGTGCTTTTGAAAATTGTATCCCAACTTCTAATCAGAGGAAAAACACGGGGACTTGTCTTTTCAGATAGAAGGGTGCAGAATATAAATTCATAGTAAATAGATTGAAAACCAAAAGGGTACAGAAATAAAGAAGTAACTAAATGAAAGAAGAAGAACCTGAGGGATCATCTACACACAATATTTGTACCACACTGCTATTATTAAAACTGTACAACCACCCCTGCCCCACAGACACACCTCCCCGCTGCCGCAGTGCAGCTGCTATGTTACCAGTATGAAGGTGCTAGGTTATTACCAATCAGGGGCAATAAGCTATATCATCAGTATTAGACACCTTTATATCCATATATCAGTGTCCACACTAGGAGTGGTAGTGTTATGGCTATTTAAGTAGAAAATTACACCCCTAGCAGAAATACAGAAATACATGCAAAGTATTGTGACTAACAGAAATAATGAAGAGGTGTATTCTTTGTTCTTTCGTTACATGTGTCTTTCTGTACAGCCTCTAACATTGACCTCTACTCAGTGTCATACTATCAGTAAAGCAAACACATTCTTTCTAGCAGCGCAGAATAGGTATTTTTCCTTCTCTAAATCAGTATTTAATTTAAACTGGAAAGAGTGAATTAAGTTGTTTACCTATCAGACAGTAGCCAACTGGAATATTTCAGGTAACTTCTTCATTCAGAATATCAGGCACCAGGTTTTGTTTTCCTTTCCCTTCTACTTTATAAATGCAATTGGACTCAGCAAGGAGACCTGCAGAGTCCCTACTGAACAACCCACCTCTGCAATCCATCTTGGTTCACGTTTATTGTATGCTTTCACTGAAATTAGCATATCATCCTCCTCCTCCTTCCCACGAGAAGGTTCAAATGTCCTTCGGCATTTCTGATGATGGGACTTTGACATTACCTGAAAAAGTAAAGGTAATAATATGTCTACACTTTAATTTAGACATAAAAAAGTAATGAGTCAAACTTCCAATCTCAATGGGTATGCATTGGAATAAGGGGAAATTTCTGACTGGGGTATCAATTAAATGCAGTTAACTCATGCAATTAACTCAAAAAATTAAACACAATTAAAAAAAAATTTGTGATTAATCACAGTTTTAATGGCACTGTTAAACAAAAATACCAATTGAAATACAAAAGTCACATTGTTTTGTTTTTTAGTGCAGTTATATAACAAAAAAAATCTACATTGGGAAGTTGCACTTTCACAATAAAAAGTCGGCACTACAGTACTTGTCTAAGATGAATTGAAAAATAATATTTCTTTTGTTTATCTTTTTTACTGTGAAATATTTGTAATAACAATATAAAGTGAGCACTGTACACTTTGTATTCTGTGTCGTAATTGAAATCAATATATTTGAAAATGTAGAAAAACATCCACAAATATTTATAAGAAATTTCAGTTGGTGTTGTATTATTCCAAAGTCCAGTGAAGTCAATGAGTTTCTACCAATTGATTTCAACACAGGGCTGGCAAAATGTGGGCTTTGGACAGAAAATTGGGGGGGTTGAGTGGTTTTGAAATACAAGTAGGATAGGACAGGAGCAGCTGCAAGGGAAATGGGGTGGGGCCCACAGAGCCCCAACTTGGACTCATGGTCTCTGTGTTTTGAAGGTAGAAATGGGAGAGCACAAAAAGACCCTGGAATGAGGTCAGAGTGGAGGGCCCTGGAATAGGTGAGGGGAGATGAAGGGGCATACAGAACTCACATAGCTGAAGTCAAAGTATCTTAGTTCGACTTACCTGGCTGTCCTCATGGCGGTGAGTCGACTGTCACAGCTCCCTCCGTCGATGCTGCTTACTCCTCCTGCCGAAGTGGAGTATGGGTGTCGATTTGTGGACCGATTTATTGTGTCTAGACAAGATGTGATAAATTGATCCCTGATAGATCAATTACTACCCGGCGAGTAGTATAGACGTACCCAAAGGTTCCACCAGTTCCCAAGGTCCCTGCAATGGCATGGTATTGATTAATTGAGGTGTACTCAGTTGATCCCAGCAGGTGGCCCATGTCTCATGCTGTGGAGGAAGGTGAAAACCCTGAAGGTCTCTTCCCAATAAGAGCTGAGGGAAAATTACTTCTCCGTCCCATATCTGGTGATTCGTTAAGTCCCGAGAATGGGAGCAAGACCCACCAACCAGCCATCTAGACTGACTAGTTTCTGAACCAGCTCAGAGTTCTGTCCCACCCTGTTCTATGTCGCATCTCCAGCTCTGTTCAATCCCTGAAGCTTCAGAGGAAGGCAAACCCGCTTTCCCTTCCCCATTGCCAACATCTGGCCAATTGCACACTGTTGAAAAAAATCATCATAGAGTCTGAGCACCTTACAGTGTTTAATGTAACCTCTGCACAACACCCTTGAGAGGTAGGAAGTTAAAAGGCAGCTTGAGGATCACAACACTACTTCAGCTGTTCCTGGTTCTCTCCCCATAATCGGAAATGCACCAACTGGAAACCACTTATTCTCCCTCCTAGTCATATTCAGTGTGATTCTTCTACTGGAGCTGAGAATTTTGATGGGATGGAAATCTGACCTCTAACTAACTGACATTGCAAGTTAAGCAGGTTCTTTCTCCCCACTTACAGCTCTGGTTGAAGAGCCTGGCTCCTTAGCTTTCCTGCTGTAGAGATTTCTGCTTTCAGCCCTGGAGGTCCAAGGTTCAGTTCTTGTTGTTCACGAAGATGATGCCTGTCACACGTGCACCCCTTAGATTTATCCTAAACCCATGGAGTAGTACCTAGGCCTTGTGCTGCTCCAAAGCTCAGGGGAGAATTTTACGCATTGAGAGTCACTATGTCACACCCCAATGGCCCCATCCCTCAGGGAGCCCCCGGGAAGGCAGATCAGCATTGTATGTGGGTAACGCTGTTGCAAGCATCACAAAGCATTTTGGAGTGGGTCAAAGGTGTGTAAGTGAAGAGTGGAAGTTTCCTTTGCAGAGTACGAGAGGCCTGGGGGGGTCAGAGGGGGGAGAAAGAAGAGCAGAGAATGGGTTAACTCAACATGGCAGCTAGCGAGCTCAGTCCAAAGATAAGAAGCTGACTCCAGCCCAAGGCCAGCTGCTACCTGCCAAGACAGAAGGGGGGAAGTCCAACCCTGCCCTCTAACAAGCTGTGAAAAGAAAATAAGACTCAACATTGCTGAAATAACAGCAAGAACAGTGAGAGTAAATGAAATGGCAACAAGGCCAATAGAAGGGAAAACAAAGTCTACAAAACTGGGATGTTTTGGGAAACTGAGGCGGCTGCAGAAAGCCAATTTGGACTGGCACAAAAAGCACCAGGAGCAGAGGTTCCCTAAGTGGAACACCCACCAAGGAGCACAGAACTTAAAACCCTCCTAAGAGCTGAAGCACCTGGAAGAACACAGCGGATTCTGTTCTGGGCCCAGGACAGCACTCCCCATCCCCCCCCACTCTTCTTCTGACATTACACCTAGACTTGGCCAGTCTGGGTCGTGCGTGTTGTAAGTATAAAAGTGGCTTAGGACTTGGGGCTTTAACGCTTTCTTCCTTCCTTTAAGTGATGCAGAAGCATTTCCAGCACTCTCCGCTGTTATTTTATTATTTTATCAATAACACTTTAAAATTTAGACACCTGGGTGTGCCTCCTCCCCAAAAAATGCTGCGGCCCCAGCCTGATCAACTGTGGTCCCAGGAAGATTGGTAACAAAACTCTGTCACAGTTTTGGTGGAGAATTGCAAGGCACGGGGAACCCTGCAAAGCGCACCAACTGTTTTGTCCTTGGTATTTCATGTTTGCTTTGTCCGGCACTGTTGGTATTACATATTGAAGATTTTGTGATTAAAGGTGTGCCCACTCTCAGTTGTATTAGGTCTGAGAACCAAAAAGTGGTTTAGCATTCCTTTCTCCACCCCAATTGGAGGGGATATGGTGCAGGTGGGTTGTAGAAGTCCAGGTAATAGGAGGGGAAGACTCAGGGAGTCTCACTCCATCCATATAATCCTCAGTGCATACAACCTCAATCGTAGAATGACTGAGTAAAAGGGGAGAGCTTAGGGTTTCTCACTCAGCCCGAGTGGGCACTTAAAGAGGAGAGCTTTGGGCTTTTCGCTCAGCCCAGGGGGGCATTTGGTGTATAGACCCTGGGTGGCAATGGACCGAGTAATAGCGGGGGGAGGCTTAGTGTTTCTCCCTTTAGCCTAGGAAAGGTAAGCATTGTTAGCCCCAGTGCCCATTGGTAAAAGTTATGTAAAATCTCACATAATTAAAAAATCTTAAAATTTGTACTAACAGATTGTAACAACAGCATGTTCCAAAAGCAAAAGGGTGCAGCTGTGGACTCGGGAGTCCCACAGTCATGGGAAATGACATCAAATGTTGTCAAACAGCAAAAAAAGTTGGAAAAAAGGGAGGTGGTGCACTCGACAGCTGGGAAAAGTTAAGCAATTAAAAGCACAAATTACTAACCAGGCAGCAAACCAAGCCTATGCTCAAAACAAGTTCAAAGCCTTAAAACAGGAATTCCAGGTGGAAAAGGCGAAATGCACCCGCCTGGAAGCACTGGCTAAGCAAGTACCAGTCCGTCAAAAATGTAACCATCAGTGCCCAGCATATTCTGCAATGGCAGTGTGCTTGCCATAAAAAAAAAATGAAGCAGTTAAAATGCCAATTGGTCGTGTGTTTTGTCTAGGTGGCAAGACTCATGAAAAATAATTCGGGTAACCCTTGTAAGTAATATAGTTTAAAAAAAAAACCTAAAGGGGTGGGGGGGCTAGTTAAAAAGCCCATCCTGCTTGCTAAATTGGTGATAAAACAAAGCCTGTGCAGATTAAAAAAAAACGGTTCGGCAAAAAACCCACAAAATCTGTGTTGCCAAACACAGGTAACTAATGTTGTTTAATTTTAATATTTAGCATTTAACCCTTAAGGTAACTCAAAGCTGCGATCCCAAGCGGCGGTAGCCCCACCGCACAGCTTTCTTCTTTGGCAGCAATTCAGCGGCAGGTCAGTGGCGTTTAGAAATGTGCTGAGGAACCTGTCAGATAGACGGATGAGCAGGATGAAAACCAGGCTCAAAGGCTTGGATACACAAAGGGGTTGAGGTGCCTAATTCCCGATTTAAGAACCTGCATCCCGTTTTTAGGCACTACCAAAATCCACAAAATGACATCTGCCAGGTGCCTCACCCGATAGGTGCCTAAATTCACTCAGCGCCTATATTTTTGCACTTATCTTCCTGCCTTTGCGCATGTGCACTGCTGCTTTTATCTAGGCCTCAGGGCACCTATCTTCTCCCTCATAACCTTTAGCCCTGGGTTTCGGGCACTCACCTGGGATGTGGGAGAACCCCTGTTGCAGTTCCTGCTGTGCCTACTGGGGTAAAGAGATTGAAGAGGAATCAACCACTTCTCAGGTGAGTGCTCTAACCACTGGGCTATAAAGTCTTCTCACTCTTTTTATAGTCCAATTAATATGTAATTATTCAATTATTTAATTAAAGTGGAGCCACTCTGATAGGAGCGATTGAGGGAGACCCACATCTGAATATCCCATAGCCCAGGGGGGCTCCCGGCTATAAAGTTGCTCAGTGTCTCAACACCTTTGTACATCACTTTGTGGATCTGGGCCAATGTTCCTTAAGACAAATGGAGGGGAGAACGGCTGGTTGTGTAGGAAATATGAGACAAAGACTCAGGCTGGGGTTTTCAAAGGAGCTTAAGGGTCTTAGGCATCTAACACCTATTGCATTTCAGCTTGGACATCTAAATCCATGGCACTACTTGAAAAATCCCAGCAGAAATATAGAGCAACTTATGCATATATCTATTTGTATCTAATGTATTATATGCATTATAATATTTTAAATATTTTTAAAACTCTATTTCCAGTGAAAATAAAATAACCTTTCTCCTGATACCTTAGAAGGCATGTTTTACATGTGAGATCATGATTATATGAAAATGAGGAATATGGGGTTACAGTGCACTCACCCAAGGTATAGAATATCACACACACTCCAAGACAATTGTGGATTTGGAAATACTGGCCCTTACATTATCTCAAGAAAATCAGTTCTATGAAGTGTAAAAAAGAGCACACTTTAGAGGATCTAAAACCACGCGGAAGAGGATAGTGGTTTATGCAGACAGAAACACATGCATATTTGTGTGTATGCACACATCAATTAATGTAAAAATTCTTGCATAGTTCATCACAATATATTGTCCACATCTGGGGAAAGCTGTCTCACCTTGACCTGAATTACGCTGATGTTTTGTGGGAAGCCTAAGACTAACAATTTCTTTCTTATTGCAAATCCTGTGGGGAAGATTGTTGTTCCCAGTCCAGTTCAAAGTTTTTAATAAGTACAATCAAGTCCCAAAACTTTTTAATAAGGTCTCACTTCAGCCCATCACCATTAAGCTTTTATGTCTCCAAAGCGTTGTTTTTATTAATTCCTCATGCGACTGTCTTGTGTTTTCCCAAATGTAATTGCATTTAGTGAAATAATCTAATGAGCCTCTCGGGGGAAATATGTCACCTCATGATGAAGCACTAGTTTAACTTTCGGAGTGATGACAATGGGCCAGATTGCCAGCTGGATTACATTGACGTTAACTCCATTGGTGTGAGTGGGCCAGATCCCCAGCTGGTGTAAACCAATGAATCTGCAGTGGGGTTAGTGAACAACATTCTCCACTGATGTAAATTGATGTAGCTCTGCTTGATCCATGGGCCAGATCCCCAGCTGGTAGGCATAAGCTGTAGTTCCATTGGAGTCCATGGGCCAGATCTCCATCTGATGCAAACTGATGTAGCCCCATTAAACTAAACAGAGTTATGGGTTTACTAGAACTGAGAATCTAGCCCTATAGCTGCCCCTTTCTTATTTTCTGCAGCCATGTAGCGCTCTGGGTATGGTATAGCTACCCGCTTTTTCCCCCCTAGAGCTTCTGCTGATATCTGGGCAACATTATGCAATATAGCTGCTCCTTGCTCATATCAATCATGCAGAACAGTATGTATGCTAAGTTCTCATCAGTGACCCTATGCAGCCATGCAGCATGTAGACAGCATAGCTGCCATATCTCCTTCCTTCCCAGGCTGAGGCAGGAAGGTCTGGTGGATTAGGCAATAGAAAAATTAATTTGTTTACTAGCTTTGTCACCTATTTTCTGTGTGGCCTGCCAGGAAAGAAGTGGAAATGGATATGTCCAGTGTTCTCCATCCTTGGACTAGTGGGCTTGGGATCCTGGACAGCACCCCCTTGTGGTGAAATCCTATTTTTTTCATCTCATGACTATGGCCACAGTTTGAGGTGCAAGAGATATGAATCTCTATACATGTTTTTGCCTATATAAAACATGCCTAGTCATTCTCCAGAACCTGTCTGTCACCATCTGAACCCCACAGAGGTCCACTGCAAGTTGTGACTTTCTTTGAAAATGTGTTTTTAATGGCATCAAGCAAGATTTTTACACACAACCTCCATGAAAATGCAGCCTTTTGTGTAAACTAATTTTATTTTTGCATGAATTTCCTCTCAAGGTAGCATCTTCTGGCACAGAGAAACTTTGCAATGCAACCAGTCAAATTAAGAGGCCTTGTGTTTTATAGGGGTAGCAAATTGGTGAGAGGTCATGAGACAGGAATGGGGCCTCTTGCCCTCTCATTACCAAGGAACGGAATGCTGCTCTTTTACTCTCTCCCTTGTTTCTATTAGCTGGAATGAAGCTACAGGAGGCTCTCATTTGTGATGGCTGCTGAGAGGTGCATAGAAAGAGATACACTGAGGAAGCCAGAGGTGTTCTATGCTAATCTGAGCCCACCAAGCAACCTTCTCAGATATAACCTGAGAAACAAGGAAGTTGATGCTGTGAGTAAAGCTCTCAGTGAGTTTGTGACTTTGTCAAGAATTCAGATGCCCCTGACAAATTGTTTTAGGCTGAAAACAAATGAGGATGATCTCAGATAGTTCACTGAGTCATAACACTGTGGCATGCTGTGGAATCTTGGTTCCCTTAATGTCAGTGATAAATCTTGCCTTGATTTCAACAGGGGCTGGATTTTTGCCCTTTTCGGAACCTTTTCCAGTTGGAATATATATTTTTTTCAGATGGGGTGACTACCTCTGCACTCAGTATTCAAGATGGATTTATACAGAGGCAATATGATATTTTGTCTTATTATCTATTCCTTTCTTAATGCTTCCCAACATTGTGTTCACTTTTTTGACTGCCACTGCACATTGAGATAGAATTACTGTCTAATTTTCTATTCTTTTTCTGGATGTGGTTGGAAATTCAGGCAGAGAAACATCAGGGCAGAGAACACTGTTAAATTCTGGGATTTTCAAGACAAGGTGATTGATTGGGTAGGTGCAACATCAGGGATCCTGAAATTCAAAGGACAGTTTCTGTGCGGGCAGGGCCAGTGCAAGGATGTTTCGCGCCCTAGCGAAACATCCATCTTGTGCCCCCCTGCCCTTAAGCACCCCCCCCGTGGCAGCCCCCCTTCTGCCCTGAGGCGCCCCCCCCATGGCAGCTACCCCCCTGCGCCCTGAGGCACACCCCCACCCCAGCTCACCCCTGCTCCGCGCACAAGCACGAGCACCCCAAGCACGCCATCGCTACTTCATTTCTCCTGCCTCCCAGGCTTGTGGTGCCTAAGCTGATTGGCACCGCAAGCCTGGGAGGCGGGAGAAGTAAAGCAGTCATGGGGTGCTCAGGGAGGAGGCGGGGCAGGGGTGAGCTGGGACGGGGAGTTCCCCTGCGTGCTGCCCCCCCATCCTTACTTGCTGCTGGTGGCCCTCCTCGCACTCCCCTGCCCCAGCTCCCTCCACCTAAATGCCGGCGGCGACTGGGGCAGCCGAAGATCCGGCCGCTGCAGTCGCTGCCAAAGAAAATGGCGCCCCTCAAATCCCAGCACCCTAGGTGACCGCCTAGTTCGCTTAAATGGTTGCACCGGCCCTGTGTGCAAGCTTCCTGTCATATGTTAATATTTCTTTGGTACCCAACTCTTAATATTGAATAAAAATAATGAACACAATGGCTGCATTTAAACTGTGCACCTGTACAGTTTAATGTTATGCTTGCAAATGCATTGGGAAAGCAAATCATGATTGCAGTTCAAGTCATTAGTGTCCAACTGAACTTGGCCAGCTGGGAATGCAAGAGTGGAAGTTTTGGCCAGAAAAGAATTGATAATCAAATAATGTTCACATCACCAGCTAGATCTGTTCAAAATTGCTATGTATGTGCCATAGGAAAATATCAAATTAAATCTTCTTTTTAAAAATATATATTTTCAAGTTTTTTGATTAAACAAAAAATGCTTTTTTTTATTCCTTTCATTTTGAGGATTTCCCCTCTTCGTTCTTTTCCCTTTCAACTGGAAAGGAAGGGTGGAGGAGAAAAAGGGGGGGAAAAGGATTTATTTTTTATTTCTAAAATGAGAAAGAAAGAAAGAAAGAAAGAAAGAAAGAAAGAAAGAAAGAAAGAAAGAAAGAAAGAAAGAAAGAAATTTATTTCACAGACACAAAGTCATTTCATTTTGTTAGAAAGTTTTCATGGATTTTTTTTAGTGTTTTTACACTTTTCTCACTGGAGAAGGAGGGATGGAGAAAAATGCCCAAATTATTTTTTGTTCAGTTTTTGAAAATAAAACAAAAACAGTTTTAATTTAATGAAAAGAAATTACAATGCTCCAGAATACTTTAATTTTTTTACGATAAAAAATCAATTTTCACCAAAAGAAATGTTTGGAAAAAAAAAAGAACAATGACTACCTCTGTCAAAGTTGTGAGTGAACTTCAGCCCCCAAAAGCTGTGGTATCTGCAATTATGCCAGTTAGGCAGGGAAGATTCTACTTAGCCATGGTTACTTATGGAAAATTTCCACTGAAGACAATGAGACAACTGACGTGAGTAACGACTTCTCAGCAGAGTCAGTGTCTGCATATCCATGCACTCCATGGCCACTGAATTACACTTCAGCCATGCAGAGCAATGACCACCTCCGACAGGTAGCAGAAAGACAGTTCCTCTGGGTGTGGGAGGTTGTTTGCATCAGGACAGTTGTTTGTACTGTCGTCACAGAAAACACAGCATTAACTCCCCAGGCTCAGCCCCTTCAGAGGTGGAATCAAGGGAGAAGCAGGCTGCCATGGACAAGGATACAAATATGAGGTGAACTCTGGACTGTGTAAACAGAGGGGGAAGATCATGTTCTAAGACAGACTGTGGCAGCGGCTCATACATTCAGGTAAAGTCAGGTGTCTTTACAGAGAAAATCCAGTTTCTACAGAAAGAAGAGAGCCAAGAACCTCAGCTGAGGGTCCTGAGTCCGGGCTGCTGTAACTGAGAAATAAGATCTCACTCTTCAAGCTTCACCTGTTTTATGGTTACAGGTGAGCATCATCTTCCTGGCTGTGTTTCTATATCTCACCTTCCAGAGAGGAGCATGAATGTGTTTTGTGAATATTGACAGTTTTAGCCTCATCTGCCCACAGCAGTGACAGCTGGTGGTAATAGCACCATTTCACAATGGGGAAATTGAGATACGTCTTTGGAAAGGTCCTCAGCCAGGAATCTGGACCATTGTTCCAGTAGAGCTGTGGCTGATTCATACCAACTGGGTTCTGCCCACTGAATCCAACGGAGCTCTGGGTGATTCACTCTAGCTGGGAATCTGGTTGATTGACTCCGTATGCAGCTCTGGCCACTTCACACCAGCTGGGGGCTGTCTCATTCACTCCAGTGGAGCTACAGCCAGTTCACACTACCTGGAGATCTGGATCAGTGTGACTAATCCGAAGGCTGGAATAGGATAGACAGGTCCATAACAATGACATGTAAAACATAAGGAGGAAATTAGCAGGATAATACAGGGTGGACTGGCTCTTGAAGGGGAGATGGGTTCACCCCCCATCTGTGCCTTGTCATCTGAACCCAGCAGATGAATTAAGTTTGGGTAAAAAGACAATAGCTCAGGATGGGGCTTCCTAAGAGAGGGAACCAGTGTGTGGAGCTGTCAGAGACCTGGGCCTGACATCTAGGGAAAGAGGAGACGGCTGTACAGTGACTTCTGCAGGGGATCCAGAGGGGACCCAGAGTCAGAGAAGAGTGGGAAAAAAACTCTTCCTAGCAGCATTGAGGGGTAGAAGCAGCCACTTTAGAGGGAATCAGAGGACGAGGAGGGGCTCACTGGGAGATACTGACTATGAATGAAACTGTTATTTCAGGTCAATAGACAAGACCTCAGATGGGGAAGGTAATTCAAAGGCACCAATGGTGGCAGTTTGTTTGATGGAGGAAAGAGGGAAATGAAGGAAATGCCAGGGTCTGATATGAGAAGAGGTTCAACTTTCAAAGGAGGGAATTTGAAAGCAAGTGCTCTGAGGAAAAAGCAAACATCAAACTCACTAAGCTGGAATCAGGGAATTGCAAGACTTTGTGGATCCACTGAACTGTCAGGGAATAAAGATAAGGACTAAAGTTGGTCAGAAAGTTTCTGACACTCGGTTTCCTCAAAAATGTTGATTTGGCAGAAAAGGGTTTCATAGAATTATAGAAATGTAAGGTTGGAAGGGACCTTGAGGGGTCATCAAGTCCAATGCCCTGAAGTGAAGCAGAACCAAATAACCCTAACCCATCCCTGACAGAGGTTTGTCCAACATGTTCTTAAAAAACCTCCAGTGATGGGGATTTCCTGGAAGCCTATTCCCGAGTTTAACTACTCTTGTAGTTAGAAAGATTTTCCTAATAACTAATTTAAATCTCCCTTAATGCAGACGAAGCCCATTACTTCTTTCCTAACTTTCAGTGGACCTGGAGAATAATTTAACACCATTCTCTTTATAATCCTTAACATATGTGAAGACAGTTATCACGTCTTGCCTTAGTCTTCTTTTATCCAGATTAAGCATGCCCTATTTTTTTCACGTTGTCTCATAGGTCAGATTTCCTACACCCTTTATCATTTTTGTTACTCTCCTCTAGACTCTCCCGTTTATCCAAATTTTTTCCTCATATGTGGTGCCTAGATTTGGACCCAATATTCCCTCTGAGGCCTCACCGATGCTGAATGGAGTGGGACAATTACCTCCTGTGCCTTACATATCACACTTATGTGATCACACCCCAGAATATTAGCCATTTTTTGCAATGGCATCACACTGTTGACTCACATTCAATTTGTGATACATTATAACCCCCAGATCCTTTTCAGCTGTACTACCACCTAACCAGTTATTCCCCATTTTGCAGTTGTGCATTTAATTTTTCCTTCCTAAGTGAAGTGCTTTGAACTTATCTTTATTGAATTTCATCTTGTTAATCTCAGACCAATTTGTCAATTTGTTTAGATAATTTTCGATTCTTACTGTGTCCTCCAAAGTACTTGCAAGCCCTCCAGCTCAGTGTTATCCACATATTTTATAATCATGCTCTACACTCCGCTATCCTAATCATTAATGAAAATATTAAATAGGATGGACCCACGACAGAACCCTGTGGGACCCCATTAGGTATGCCCTTCCAATTTGACAGCGAACTACTGATAAGTACTCTTTGAGTATGGTCTTTCAATCAGTGGTGTACCCACCGTAAAGCAATTTCATCTAGATCACTACAACTATAACTGCCTGAAGCTGGGAGTGGACGACAAGGGACAGCTCACTCGGACCTGCCTTATTCTGTTGGTTCCCTCTGCAGCCTCTGATAATTATTTAATGGCAGTAGACTTTGAGATGCAGAAAACTAAAGCTGTATAAAAGACAAATTGTGTATAGTGCATGTCAAACAATTCAAAGTAAATAGCCTTAAATCAACACATCATACCAGTTTTTACTGTTCATTCAATAATCCATTTGTAACAAGACTAATTCAGATGTCTAAATCACTGGATTTTTTAAATCTGAACAGCCTAGGTCTTTTCAAACTCTCCTTATATGAAAGCTGTTCCTTTCCCCTAATCATTTTTTTTGGCCTTTCTCTGTACCTTCTCCAATTAAAATACATCTTTTTTTTTAATGGAGTAACCAGAACTATACACCAAATATATATTCAAGGACTGAATATACCATGAACTAATATAATGGCATTGTGATAATTTCTGCTTTATTGTTTATGCTTTTCCTAAAGGGTCCCAATATTCTATTCACTTTTTTGACTGCCACTGCACAGTGAGTGGATGTTTTCAGAGATCTATCCACAATGACTCCACAAGCTCTTTCTTGAGTGGTAACAGCTAATTTTGTATGTAGAATTTGGATTATTATTTACAATTTGAATTATATTAGACCTTCGCTATAATCATCTCTGCGATAGCAAATCTTGGGCTATAGTAAACATGGTCTCTGGATCACACCTCCAGCCCTGCTCACTGTGAGTGGCTGAGAGCTCCTTCGGACCCAGGGCTGCTGGGGGCGGGGCGGGGCAGAGTGCTCCTCCAGCCCTATGGCCAAAGGAGTGCTGTCATCTGAAGCCTCAGCCCTAGGGCCAGAAGAGGAGGCACACTCTGCCATAGCTGCTGCCCTGGGGCTGAAGGAGCTGCCCCCTCACTATAATGAACCCATAACTGTACCAAAAAAGTTGCTTGGATCCTTAGAGGTTCATTATAGTGAGGATGTACTGTCATTTTCACTTTTCAGTACTGAATTTTGTCTGCCATTTGTTGCCCAGCCATCCCAGTTTAGTCAGCTCCCTTTGTTACTCTTCTGACATCACAAAAACATAAGAACAGCTATACTAGGTCAGATCAAAGGACCATCTAGCTCAGTATCCTGTCTTCTGACTGTGGCCAATGCCAGGTGCCTCAGAGGGAATGAGCAGAACAAGTAATCATCAAGTGATCCAGCCCCCGTCACTCATTCCCAGCTTCTGGCAAACAGTGGCTAGGGACACCATCCATTCACAGCATCACTAATAGCCATTGATGGACCTATCCTCCATCAATTCATCTAATTCTTTTCTTGAACGCTGTTATAGTCTTGGCCTTCACAGCATCCTCTGGCAAAGAGTTCCACAGATTGCCTGTGCGTTGTGTGAAAAATATTTCCTTTTCTTTGTTTTAAACCCGCTGCCCATTAATTTCATTCAGTGACCCCTCCTTTTTGTTTTATGAGAAGTAAATTACGCTTCTGTATTTACTTTCGCCACACCGGTCATGATTTTATAGACCTCTACCATGTCCTCTTAGTCATCTCTTTCCCAAGCTTAAAAGTCCCAGTCTTATTAATCTCTTTTCATGTAGAAGTTGTTCCATACCCCTAATAATTTTTGTTGCCTTTTTCTGAACCTTTTCCAAGTCCAATATATCTTTTTTGAGATGTGAATGATCACATCTCCACTCAGTATTCAGGATGTGGGCATACCATAGATTTATATAGAGGCAATATGATATTTTCTGTCTTATTATCTTTTCCTTTCTAATGATTCTCAACATTCTGTTAACTTTTTTGAATGCCACTGCACACTGAGTGGATGTTTTCAGAGAACTATCCACAATAACTCCAAAATCTCTCTCTTGATTGGAAACAGCTAATTTAGACCCCAGCATTTTATATGTATATTTGGCATTATGTTTTACAATCTGCATTAATTTGCATTTAGCAACATTGAATTTCATCTGCCATTTTGTTGCACAGTCACCCAGTTTTGAGAGATCCCTTTGTAACACTTCATAGTCTTCTTTAGACGTAACTATCTTGAGTACGTTTGTATCATCTGCAAGTTTTGCCACCTTACTGCTTACCCCTTTTTCCAGATCATTTATGAATATGTTGAACAGCATTTGTCCCAATACAGACCCTTGGGCGACCCCACTGTTTACCACTCTCCATTCTGAGAACGAACCATTTATTCCTACTATTTGTTTCCTATATTTTAACTAGTTACTGAGCCATGAGAGAACCTTCACTCTTATCCCATGACAGCTTACGTTGCTTAAGAGCCTTTGGTGAGGGACCTTGTCAAAGGCTTTCTGAAAATCTAAGTACACTATATGCACCCGAACTTCCGTGTCCCCATGCTTGTTAAACCCCTGAAAGAATTCTAGTAGATTGGTGAGGCATGATTTCCCTTTACAAAAATCATGTTGACTCTTTCCCAACAAATCATGTTCATTTATATGTCTGATAATTCTGTTTTTTACTATAGTTTCAAACAGTTTGCCCATTACTGAAGTTAGGCTTACTGTAGTTGCTAGAATTGTTTCTGGAGACTTTTTAAAAATTGGTGTCCCATTAGCTATTCTCCAGTCATCTGATTTAAATCAGAAGCTGATTTAAATGATAGGTTACATACCACACACATACATACCTGTGTCTGTATCATCATACCTTCCTGCATACCCCTTCACCACAGGAAGGGCGAAGTCATTTTCCACATGCTCCTTTAACTGAAGGGACATCAGTGTTCAGTTCTAGGCCTGCGACACTTGCCCCTGAGATCTAACTTTAAACATAAAACTGGGGCTCATAACTAGGAGAGGTAAAGGAGTTTTTGCACATTTATGGATTTAAGTGGTGACACTTGATTAACTTTTAACTCTGTGTTCTTCTGATTTGATTGCACATTTGTTTTATGCTCCTAGTCTCAATCCATGGCAGTCACAGACTGGGGAAATCAAACGGACATAAAATTCATTCTCCTGGGATTAGGGGATCTCCCTGATCAGAACATTTTCCTCTTCCTGCTGTTTCTAGTGATCTACATCGCAACCATGGCTGGGAACACCCTCATCATTGTGCTAGTTGTGGTTGATAAGCAACTGCACACTCCCATGTACTTCTTCTTGGGGAACTTGTCTTCCTTGGAGACCTGCTACACCTCGACCATCCTGCCTAGGATGCTGGCCAATCTCCTGACTGGGGACAAAACCATCTTTTTCAATGGCTGCTTCACACAATTGTATTTTTTTGGTGCTCTGGCCTCTACAGAATGCTATCTCCTAGCAGCCATGTCCTATGATCGGTATTTAGCAATATGTAAACCTCTGCACTATTTAGCTCTTATGAATACCAGGTATTGCCTCCAGTTGGCTACTGGATCATGGTTAAGTGGGTTTTTGGCTACTGCCATCTTTGTATTATTCATGTCACAGCTAATATTCTGTGGCCCGAATGAAATTGACCATTTTTATTGTGATCCTGCTCCACTGATAAAACTAGGCTGTGGTGACAAATATCTGATGGTGCTGTTGGATTTTATAATGGCCTGTGTATTTACCCTGCCTCCATTTCTACTAACCTTGACATCCTATGTTTGTATCATCACCACCATCCTGAGAATGCCTTCCGCCACTGGGAGGCAGAAGGCCTTTTCCACCTGCTCCTCTCACCTCATAGTGGTGACAATTTTCTATGGGACTATATTGATTGCGTACACACTATTAATAGTTGACACACTGAGAGTCCTAAACAAAGTGCTCTCTCTTTGCTACACAGTCCTGACTCCCCTGATTAACCCCCTCATCTACAGCCTGAGAAACAGAGAGTTCAAGGAAGCCTTGAGCAAAGCAATCAGTAAATATGTGGCTTTCCTAAAAAAATAAAGCAAATCATAGACAATAATTAAGGTCCATATTTTTAAAGGTGTTTAGGTACCGAGTGGGAAATTGGTGTTAGGCCAAAAGATCATAGAACATCAGCATTGGAAGGGACCTTGAGAAGTCATCTAGTTCAACCACCTGTTCAAAGCAGGACCAATCCCAAGATACATTTTTACCCCAGTTCCCTAAATGACCCCTGAAGGATTGAACTCACAATCTTGAGTTTAGCAGGCCAATACTCAAACCACTGAGTTATCCCTCATGCTTTTTAAACTCCTCTTAGGCACCTAAAGTACCTTTGAAAACCTGCCCCTTAGCTCAAGGTTTTCAAAGCTACCTGGGTGATTTGGTCAAAAAGTCCCCATTGAAATTAAGTTGAAAACTGCCCTGGAAAATCTCAGCACTCATCTTAAAAGAGAAATGGAGATTTACTGAGTCAGAGAATTTGTGGGGCACAGGACATAGGACAATTTGGTTCTAGACAGTTCTGTCAATCACTTCTGTTCAGCACTGATACATACAATATGATGGTAACTTTTCTCTTTGTGGGTGCCTAAACATTGGTCCTGAAAATGGACGCTGTATAGCATAGAGTTGACATGTTGCATAAAGCACAAAATCCACTAAATATCAAAGCAAATCCCTGTATATCGCCCCTGTTTACATTGTTGTTCTATTGTTTGCAATAAGGTTTTGGATGTATTGGTCCCCAGATATTGTTTCTCTGTGTTAGATAATAAAGTCTCGTAATCAAATACAGAAAAATCTAATAAAAATATAAAAACATAGCTGCATAGACTTTAGTGTCAGAAGGAACAATTATGATCATCTAGTCTGACCTCCAGCACAATGCAGACCTCAGAATCTCACCCACCCACTCCTGTATCAAAGCTATATCTGAGCCACTGAAGTCCTCAAATCATGGTTTAAAGACTTCAAGGTGCAGAGAATCTTCCAGCAAGTGACCCGTGCCCAACGCTGCAGAGTAAGACGAAAACCCCCAAGGCCTAAGCCAATCTTCCCTGGAGGAAAATTCCTTCCCGACCCCAAATATGGTGATCAGCTAAACCCTGAGCACGTGGGCAAGACTCACCAGACAGAAATCCAGGAAAGAATTTTCTGTACTATCTCAGATCCCACCCCATCTAACCTCCCATCACAAGCCATTGGGCATATTTACCGCTAATAGTCAAACACGAATTAATTGCCAAAATTAGGCTATCGCATCATACCATCCCCTCCATAAACTTATCAAGCTTAGTCTTGAAGCCAGGTATGTTTTTTGGCCCCACTGCTCCCCTTGGAAGGCTGTTCCAGAACTTCACTCCTCTGATGGTTAGAAACCTTCATCTAATTTTAAGTCTAAACTTCCTGATGGCCAGTTTAAATCCATTTGTTCTTGTGTTCACATAGTACTGAGCTTAAATAATTTCTCTCCCTCCTTGATATTTATCCCTCTGATATATTTATAGCGAGCAATCGTATCTCCCCTCAACCTTCTTTTAGTTAGGCTAAACAAGCCAAGCTCCTTGATTCTCCTTTCATAAGACATGTTTTCCATTCCTCGGATCATCCTAGTAGCAGGGCCGCCCAGAGGGGGAGGGGCAAGTGGGGCAATTTGCCCCAGGCCCCGAGTCCCACAGGGGCCCCCACGAGAGTTTTTCAGGGTCCCTGAAGCGGGGTCCTTCACTCACTCCGGGGGCCCCGGAAAACTCTCACGGGGCCCGGGCCCCCAGAGCTTCTTCTGCTCCCGGTCTTCGGCGGCGGAGGGCCCTTCTGCCCTGACTCGCTGCCAAAGTGCAGCCGGGTCTTCAGTGGTAATTCAGTGGCGGGGGGGCCTTCCGTTCTGGGATCTGCCACCGAAGTGCCCCGAAGACCTGCCGCGGGGGCCCCCTGCTGCAGAATTACCGCCGAAGACCCAGCTGCACTTCGGCAGCGGGTCCCACTTTGGCAGCAATTCAGTGCCGGGGGGCCCCGCAGCGGGTCTTCGGGGCACTTTGGCGGCGGGTCCTGGAGCAGAAGGACCCCCCACCAACAAATTACCACCAAAGCGGGGGGCCCCGGAATCCTCTGGGCGGCCCTGCCTAGTAGCCTTACTCTGTACTTGCTCCAGTTTGAATTCATCCTTCCCTAAACATGAGAGACCAGAACTGCACACAATATTCCAGATGAGGTCTCATCAGTGCCTTGTATAATGGTACTAACACCTTCTTATCTTTACTGGAAGTACCTCGCCTGATACAGCCCAAGTCCACATTAGCTTTTTTCACGGCCATATCACATTGGTAGCTCATAGTCATCCTGTGATCAACCAGTAGACTCATAGACTCAGGCCTGGTCTACACTACGTGTTTAAACCGGTTTTAGGAGCGTAAAACCAATTTAACGCCACACCCATCCACAGTAAGAGGCCCTTTATATCGATATAAAGGGCTCTTTAAATTGATTTCTGTACTCCTCCCTAACGAGAGGAGTAGCGCTAGTATCAGAATTACCATATCGGATTAGGGTTAGTGTGGCCACAGATCGATGGTATTGGCCTCCGGGTGGTATCCCACAGTGCACCACTGACCACTCTGTACAGCAATCTGATCTCGGATGCAGTGGCCAGGTAGACAGGAAAAGCCCCGCGAACTTTTGAATATTTCCTGTTTGCCCAGCGTGGAGCTCCGATCAGCACGGGTGGCGATGCAGTCAAAAATCAAAATAAAAAAAGAGCTCCAGCATGGACCATGCGGATGTGATCGCTGTAAGGGCAGGCAAATCTGTTCTATCAGAGCTCCATTACAGAAGACGAAATTCAAAATCATTTTTAAAAAATCTCCAGACAGACGCCTTAGCAGGGACTCAGCGCACTGCTGCGTGACAAGCGTAACGGAAATCCAAAGAATCAAATGGACGCTCATGGAGGGAGGGAACGGGGACTGAGGACTCAAGCAATCCCACAGTTCCTGCAGTCTCCGAAAAGCATTTGCATTCTTGGCTGAGCTCCAAATACTTCTAGGGTCAAACACAGTGCCCGCTGTGGTTCAGGGCATAGCTCGGCAATTTACCCCCCTCCCATCCACGTCTAGAAGTGAAAGGGAAAACAATCCTCTCTTGACTATTTTACATGTCACCCTATCTTTACTGAATGCTGCAGATAGATGCGATGCTGCAGCAGTCAACACCAACATCCTCGCTCCCCACCCCTCCGCCATGGGTGGCTGATGGTGCAATATGGCTGATATCCACCATCATCATCAGCCTTTTGGCACATGGTGCAGTGCAAAAGGACTGGTAACCGTTCTCGTCAGCCCATGAGTACTCCTGGCTGGCCTCCAGTGAGGTCGGCCGGGGGCACCTGGGTCAAAAACTCCTGATCATTCCTGGTAGATGGTGCAGTATGGCTGGTAACTGTCTTCATCATAGCAACAGGAGGCTGAGCTCCATCAGCCCCCACCCTTCATGTGTAAAGAAAAGATTCAGTTGTCCCTGGACTAGCAGCGGGATGCTGGGCTTCTCTCCGCCACACTGCTTAATGTCCTGTCTGGACTATCATAGCAGCTGGAGGCTGCCTTCCCCTCATATCTCACTAACAAGTCACTGTTTCTTATTCCTGCATTCTTTATTACTTCATCACACAACTGGGGGGACACTGCAATGATAGCCCAGGAAGGCTGGGGGAGAACGGAATCAACAGGTGGGGTTGTTGCAGGAGCACCCCCTGTGAATAGCATACAGCTCATAATTTCTGCGGGATCTGACACAGAGCAGCTGTGCTCTCTGGTTCTATGATACACTGGTTCTCTAGTACACTTTCCCCATATTCTAGGCAGGACTGATTCTATTTTTAGATACTAAAAAGAAGGGATTGACTCAGGGAGTCATTCCCAATTTTGGCTTTTGCGCCCCCGGCTGATCTCAGCCAGGGGCACTTATGACAGCAGCAGAAGGTGCAGTGCAAAAGGACTGGTAACCATCATCATCTTATTACCAATTTATGGCATGGTAGATGGTACAGTATGGCTGATAACCATCTCTGCTGTCATGCAAAAGCAAATGCATGCTGCTGTGTAGCACTGCTGAATCGCCTCTGTCAGCGGCATCTAGTACCCATACGGTGACAGTCACAAAAGGCAAAACAGGCTCCATGATTGCCATGCTTTGGTGTCTGACAGGGCAATCCAGGGAAAAAAGGTGCGAAATGCTTGTCTGCCGTTGCTTTCCCAGAGGAAGGAGTGACTGACGACATTTACCCAGAACCACCAGCGACAATGATTTTTGCCCCATCAGGCACTGGGATCTCAACCCGGAAATTCCAAGGGGTGGGGGAGGCTGCGGGAACTATGGGATAGCTACAGAATAGCTACCCACAGTGCAACGCTCCAGAAATCGACGCTAGCCTCGGACCGTGGACGCACACCACCGATTTAATGTGTTTAGTGTGGCCGCGCTCACTCGAATTTATACAATCTGTTTTGCTAAACTGGTTTATGTAAATTCGGAATAATCCCGTAGTGTAGACGTACCCTCATAGACTCATAGACTTTAAAGTCAGAAGGGACTATTATGATCATCTAGTCTGACCTCCTGCACAATGCAGGCCACAGAATCTCACCCACCCACTCCTGTAACAACCCCCTAACCTATGTCTGAGTTATAGTTATTGAAGTCCTCAAATTGCGGTTTGAAGACCTCAATCTGCAGAGAATCCTCCAGCAAGTGAACCATACCCAATGCTGCAGAGGAAGGCGAAAAACCTCCAGGGCCTCTGCCAATCTGCCCTGGAGGAAAATTCCTTCCCGACCCCAAATATGGCAATCAGTTAAACCCTGAGCAATCATATCCCCCCTCAACCTTCTTTTGGTTAGGCTAAACAATCCAAGCTCTTTGAGTCTCCTTTCATAAGATAGGTTTTCCATTCCTCAGATCATCCTAGGAGCCCTTCTCTGTACCTATTCCAGTTTGAATTCATCCTTCTGAGGTTCTTCTCCACCTCTGTTTCTTCCAACTGATGTGTCCCCATCTTATAACAATACTTCTTGTTATTAATCTCTAAATGCATGACCTTGCACTTTTCACTATTAAATTTCATCCTATTACTATTACTCCAGTTTACAAGGTCATCCAGATCTTCCTGTATGATATCCCGGTCCTTCTCTGTATTGGCGATACCTCCCAGCTTTGTGTCATCTGCAAAATTTATTAGCATATTCCCACTTTTTGTGCAAAAATCAGTAATAAAAAGATTAATAAGATTAGTCCCAAAATTTATCCCTGAGGAACTCCACTAGTAACCTCCTTCCAGCCAGACAGTTCACCTTTCAGTATGACCCATTGTAGTCTCCCCTTTAAAAAGTTCTTTATCCACCTTTCAATTTTCATAATGCTCCCCATCTTTTCCAATTTAGCTAATAATTCCCCATGTGTAACTGTATCAAATGCCTTACTGAAATTGAGGTAAATTAGATCCACTGCGTTTCCTTTGGCTAAAAAATCTGCTACTGTCTCAAAGAAGATCAGGTTGGTTTGGCACGATCTACCTTTTGTAAAACCATGTTGTATTTTGTCCCAATTACCATTGACCTCAATGTCCTTATCTACTTTCTCCTTCAAAAAAATTTCCAAGACCTTACACACTACAGATGTCAAACTAACAGGCCTGTAGTTGCCCGGATCCCCTTTCCCCCCCTTTTTAAAGATAGGAACTATGTTAGCAATTCTCCAGTCATACGGTACAACTCCTGAGTCTACAGATTCATTAAAAATTCTTGCTAATGGGCTTGCAATTTCATGTGCCAGTTCCTTTAATATTCTTGGACGAAGATTATCTGGGCTGCCCAATTTAGTCCCATTAATCTGTTTGAGTTTGGCTTCTACCTCAGATGTGGTAATATCTTCCTCCCATTTGTCATCCTAAACTCCTCATTAGCCTCATTAAAGACTGATGCAAAGTATTTGTTTAGATATTGGGCCGTGCCTAGATTATCCTTAACCTCCACTCCATCCTCAGTGTTTAGCGGTCCCACTTCTGCTTTCTTTGTTCTCTTCTTATTTATATGGCTATAGAACCTTTTATTGTTGGTTTTAATTATCTTCTCAAGGTCGAGCTCTACATGGCTTTTGGCCTTTCTCACTTTGTCCCTACATGTTCTGACCTCAGTAAGGTAGCTTTCCTTGCTGATCACTCCCATCTTCTACCCCTTGTAGACTTTCTGCGTTTTCTTAATCAACTTTCTACCGCAAGTTCTTCAGCCCAATCTACTTCCCTAACTAATTTCCATAATTTTTTAAAGTTACCCTTTTGAAACCAAGAACCCTAGTCACAGATCGATTTTTGGTTATCCTTCCATTTAGTTTAGAATAAGGCATGATATTATCATAAGGTTTGTTGTACAAATTACATCCTATGCTGCTAAAGACACAATGGAGAAGCCAGCTGGAGCTCAAGTCTGTGTCGTCCAACTGAGGAGAAGGATCAGGGTGGGAGGTAGGCTTACTTTTTTCCCATTATGGTGGTTTAACTAGGAGTCAATTGCAATAGAGACAACGTTTCCATGTTTATTCCATGTTTATTTCTATGAAACAAAAAAGACATTTTAAATCAAAATTAATATTTGGGCCAAAAATGACTCTAGGTTCAACATAATCTGCCACACCTGAAGTAATGCTATTTGCATGCCCATTATGTAGGCACTGCAAACTAACTACTGTTCACTACAATCCCATGAGCCAGATGCAAACTGATAGGCCCTAGCAGTGACCTCTGGACACATCAACAGGAAGATCTTTATGGCTGTTATCTGGACCAAGCCCTGCTGTGATTGTTACCTAACTTGGTAACTTTACTCTCTGTGAGGCGGTATCAGGAAATAAACCAAGGGAGATGCAGCAGCTCTGTCTGCTATATGGCTGGCATAAATCATATAAAATCAAATACTGTACTTAAAGACTTCTCTTTATTAGTCTAAAGCAGTCTCACCAGAATGCCTTTATTCAAAGTCTCTGCTTTATTTAGTCTCAAGCTTGTACAAACACAGTAGATTATACAGCATATCCAAACAATAGTAACCCATGATTTGCAGGGGTCTCAAGTTCTCAAACAACAAGATTCCAGAGACCAGCTATCCTCCTGTGACTGGGGACTCCAAGGAATGTCCACAAGATCAAATCCAAATTCCTCAGTCCTGTCTGCCCCATTTATGCTATTAACTGCTACAATTACTCCAGATGTGGCCTCACTAATGCCGAATAGTGGGGAATAATCATTTCCCCGATCTGCTGGCAATGATCCTACTAATGCAGCCCAATATGCTGTTAGCCTTCTTGGCAACAAGGGCACACCTGACTCATATCCAGCTTCTCATCCACTGTAATCACCAGGTCCTTTTCTGCAGAACTGCTGCTTAGCCAGTTGGTCCCCAGACTTTAGCGGTGCATGGGATTCTTCCATCCTAAGAGCAGGACTCTGCACTTGTCCTTCTTGAACCCATCAGCTTTCTGAGGTCAGACTAGATGATCATAATGGTCCCTTCTGACCCTTCTGACCTTAAAGTCTATGATTCTTTTGTCCCAATCCTCCAATATGTCTAGATCACTCTGGAGCATATCTCTACTCTCCAGCATAACTACCTCGCCCCCCAGCTTAGTGTCATCTGTGAACTTGCTGAGGGTGCAATCCATCCCATCATCCAGATCATTAATAAAGATGTTGAAAAAAACCCACCCCAGGACCAGTCCCTGGGGCACTCTGCATGATACTGGCTGCCAACTATACATCGAGTCATTGATCACTACTTGTTGAGTCTGACAATCTAGCCAGATTTCTATCCACCTTATAGTTCATTCATCCAATCCACACTTTTTTAACTTGCTGGCAAGATCACTGTTTGAGACCATATCAAAACCTGTGCTAAAGTCAAGATTTATCACATCCACCGGTTTCCACACATCCACAGAACCTTATCTCATCATAGAAGGGAATCAGGGAAGTCTTACTGTCCATCATACCTGACTCATTTGGACAACACATATGGGGGCATATTGTCTCATTGAAGGGGACAGGACTGCTCTCATAAGAAAGGATTATTGATCTGCTTTGGGATAGTAGGATCAGGACCTTGCTAGGTACATCAGAACCTTTCAGTAATGCAATTAAGTTATCCCACAGCGAGGAAAGAACTCCTTTGAGCTAAGCAGGCTGATTTCATCAGGACAGGTGTTTCTGCCAATTCTGTGTTGTGAAAACAGCAGGAACTCCCCAGAGTCAGCCAATGGAAAACCCACTCAGAAGTGGCATCAGGGGACACACAGCCTTCTCTAGCAAAGAATACAAATATGGAAGAGAAGGAAGGAATTGGTTCATACTGCATCAAGCAGATATTAGGAAAAGTTTTCTAACTCTACGGATAGTTAAGCACTGGAACTGGTTAGCAAGAAACGGTGTGGAATCCTCATCTTTGCAGGTTTTTAAGAGCAGGTTAGACAAACCCCTCTCACAGATGACCTCTTGTGCTACATTTCTATGATTCTATGAGGAGGCAACCACACCCTATCAACAGAGGAATGAGGACATGGTCCAAACAAGAGAGAAGAACCTAAATCCTGGTCACCAAAACCAGAGAGATCCAAGCTAAACTGGAGGCTGAATCTCATGCGGTTGAAGGTGAGTGTTGTCCCTTGTACTGCTGCTGCCACACGCTCAGACAGAACCTGTCCATCAAAGGCCTGTGCAGTCAGTTGATTCAGTCTTGCCTTCCCCCTGATATGTCCATCAGTGATAATATCACCATGTAACCAATAGGGAGACTGTGGCAGAGAGAGGGCAAAAGTCATGCTATTTCTCACCATCATTGGCGGAACCTAGAACAGAATGATAGAATCTAGAGACAAGAAAGGACAACTCTGTCTCCTCCAATCCATCTCTTTGCTAGGACTGGCCCCAAGAGTACATTTATTAGTGTCTGCTCCACTTTACTTTTAAATAGCCCAATAAGAGGATCAGGGCTTTCCAGACTGGACCAGTCCCAGATCTGTTTAGTCCAGTCTCCTCTCTCTGACAGTTTCATCCCCAGAGGCTGCAGAGAAATGTATAAGAACTCTGCAGCAATACTTGTGGAATGATCTGCCTCCCCCGTCCCCCCAGTCAGGTTTCATCCTGATCTTTAATAGTCAGAGATGGACGTAAACCCTTAACTCCAAGGTGTAAGATCCCTTCCAGAACTGTTGTTAAACTCCAGAGAGAATAATAGACTCTTCCTCATGGCAGATTAAGCTCTTATTTCTTATCATACTTTCAGTGAACATGTAGAAAAATTAATTACCATCCTCTTTATAATAACCCTTCACACATTTGAAGACTTTTATCAGCTATCCTGTCAACCTTTTTGCAAGAAAAGAAAACAGTCCTATTTTTCATATAAAAGTTAAGCTCCTTTTTTAAACATATTAAGTTCTTGTCCCCAAAATTTATTGTGGCAATGAGTTCCACTGTCTAATTATTGGCTTCCAAGCAAGGCAGTTTCACAGCCTGAAGCTTCTCACTGTCAGGATATATTACCTAATGTTAACCCTACATTTTCCCTTTCTTTATTTTTTCCCTTTATTCTATCTTTGTTTTGTTAATCGTGACAACTAGTTTCTATTTACATATTTCCAATAGTCATTAGAATTGGTTGAAAAATGGAAATTCAATTTAATGAAAAATGTTTACATTTGTAATTTTGTTTCCATTTATCAAGAAGCAGTTTACATTTTTTCAAACTTTTGCTTACTTAAAAAAATGAATATATTGCATTAACATTTTTTGCCTTTTGCTTCTCTCTTTTTTGTTCCTGTTTACTACTGGGTGAAGTAAAATGAACAGTGACATTTCTCCCCGATCTTCCTCTGAGCTTATTCTTTTTTTCTTTTTGCTATACAATATATTTAAAAAGAAATCCTCATTTTTATTTTTTTATTTTTGGAAAAATTACCGCATGGCAAGGGGACAGACTTTCATTTTTCCTTTTACCTCTCGGTAACTTTTTCAAAGTTGTGAAAGTTCAGAATGGGAAATGTGGGCGGGGGATAAAAAGGAATTGTGGACAAAAATAAAATTCCTTGGAGATGATAGATGGCATATTTTCTGAATCATGTTAGTTTAGATCTCTTGTAAATGTACAGATTTACTAGCGTAGATGTCAATAGAATTTTCTATTATTCAATTATCAGAATGTCACTGTGCAGTTTGAATCAACAATATCCCTTGGTAGAGAAATCTAAAAGTTGTGATGGAATGATCACAAAGCAGCATAAAAAACGATCCACGGGATACAGTACAAATGAAATCAAATTACTACCTAAAAAGGCGTAGGGCACAACCACATTCACGGAGCCTTGGTTTCTGTTGGGGACAAGGGAAACTTCTGAAGTTTAAACCAAGCCAATTCTCAGCCAGCAAAACTGTGGGGTGTTTTATCAGCCCAAACGAGGCTTGTTGAATTCAGGGAATCCAGTGCCTACAACTTCATTTGCCACGCTCCACCTGGTGAACTCGTTTACTTAATGCAAACCACTAGTGTCAGTTCTTTGGAGCAGAATATAGTAAGCAAGGCTTAATGTGTTGTCAATCAGATACATTAGGGTCTTTACACAAATCTGAGCTTGCTTCAGCAGCTCGTTTGTGTGTCAATTTTTCCCACTCAGTCTCCAATACTGTTAACCTCCATTGTAAATGTGTGACAGTTTACCCCATAAGGCTTTATGAGGTGGGGGTGCTTATAGATGTATGTATGATATAACTGGAATAGAGTTTTGCTACATATGCCATGTAACATATCTATGTAAAGGTTATGATCTACTGGTTATGTTCATCCTAGTTGCATGCAGGCACCATTTGTGTGTTCAAAGTTATGAACATTGGCTGTATAATTGCTTGATTTCTAAGTAGCCTTACTTAGAACATTTGGTCACTTCTTGGGAAAGGAATGTGTTCAATCAAGAAGGATTTAACAGATAAAAGAGCTTGGAAGACTCCAATCCACATAAGAAGTCTACCTGAGGACATTCAAGGTAGCATATGGGTGTGACTGCTGCCTGCAAGTCCTGAGTCATGCATGGGCATGTGACTTGCCCATGTGATTCCAAATCTCCATTTTGTGACTGGATTCTACACAGGGTGAGGAGGGGGTCTCCACCCACAAGAGAGAGTCTATTTAACCCCCTGGGACACCCCTCCATTTTGTCTTCAGCTGGCTAAAGAAGGAGCCTCTCCACCCCCATAGGATACTTAAGTGAAACTAGAACAAAGGACAATAACTACAAGGGGTGTGAGCGATTGCTGGACCCAGGCTAAAAGGAGATTAGCCTGTAAAAGGGAGCATTCTGGAACTGGAGAGGATCCTATCTGTATTTAGTTTGATTAGACATAGATTTGCGCATTTTATTTTATTTTGCTTGGTAACTTACTTTGTTCTGTCTGTTACTACTTGGAATCACTTAGATCCTACTTTCTGTATTTAATAAAATAACTTTTTACTTTTTAATTAACTCAGAGTATGTATTAATACCTGGGGGAGCAAACAACTGTGCATATCTCTCTATCAGTGTTATAGAGGGCGAACAATTTATGAGTTTATCTTGCATAAGCTTTATGCAGGGTAAAATGGATTTATTTGGGTTTAGACCATACTGGGAGTTGGGCATCTGGGTGCTAAAGACAAGCACACTTCTGTGAGCTGTTTTCAGGTAAACCTGCAGCTTTGGGGCAGGTAATTCAGACTCTGGGTCTTTGTTGAAGTAGACAAGAGTGTCTGGCTCAGCAAGACAGGGTGCTGAAGTCCTGAGCTGGCAGGGAAAACAAGGATAGAAGTAGTCTTGGCACATTGGTTGGCAGCTTCCAGGGGGTTTCTGTGATCCAACCCGTCACAAAGTGTGTATGCTGAGCTCAGTATTTGGGTTGGTGGCCTGAAGGACAGGGAGCTTTTGAACATTAATGCATTTAAATTGCTAATGTGATGTTGATGTTTAATAAATGTTCTCGTTCTATTGCAGGGTTTGGTTCATTTCCCCATGGCAAACACGGAACAGGGAAATCAAACCTCCTTCACAGAGTTCATCCTCCTGGGATTTGGGTCTATCCCCAAACTGCAGACTCTTCCCTTCCTGCTGCTCCTTGGGATTTACATTGTGACCATGGCTGGGAACATCCTCATAATTGCTCTAGTTGTGGCTGATCAACACCTTCACACCCCCATGTACTTCTTCCTGGGGAATTTGTCCTGCCTGGAGACCTGCTACAGCTCCACCATCCTGCCCAGAGTTCTGGCCAGTCTCCTGACTGGGGACAAAACCATTTCCATTGGTGGCTGCATCACACAATGTTACTTTGTTGGTTTCTTTGCAGCCACTGAGAGTTATCTCCTAGCAGCGATGTCTTATGACCGATATCTAGCAATATGTAAACCACTGAATTATGCAGCCCTTATGAATGGCAGTTTCTGCCTCCAGCTAGCAGCTGGGTCTTGGGTAAGTGGGTTATTGGCTAGTTCCATAGTAACAGGTATGTTATTACAATTAACTTTCTGCGGTCCCAATGAAATTGATCATTTTTTCTGTGAAGTTACACAAATAATAAATCACTGCTGCAGTGATATCTACCAGTTGCAACTTGTACTTACCATTATGTCTGCTTTATTCACATTGCCCCCATTTGCTTTAACTGTGATGTCCTATGTTTGTATCATCTCCACTATCCTGCGAATCCCTTCCACCACTGGAAGGCAAAAAGCCTTTTCCACCTGCTCCTCTCACCTCATTGTGGTGACAATTTTCTATGGGACCCTGATCATTGTGTATCTGCTACCAAAAAACAATACACTCAGAGACCTCAACAAAGTGTTCTCTGTCTGCTACACAATTCTGACTCCTCTGGCCAATCCCTTCATATACAGCCTGAGAAATACAGAGGTGAAAGAGGCACAGAGAAAATGTTTCAGTGAATGTGTAGATTTTAGAGGACTTCAGAATTGCTACTGTAGTTTTTGCAAGACAAAACAATAATGAGTGCAGCTGATTTACAGTTTAATCCTTAGATCTTGTGTAGCCCATTATTTCATGCTAGGTCTTTGGAACTGTGAGCTTATAACATATGAGGGTGTGCAAAGATTTATCTGTAAGATCAATCGGAATGAGGATCTTTGTGTTTGGAATAAAACTGTGCTGTATTTTCCTTGCTGAAGGTGGGTAGATACTATTTTAGTGAATTCCATAGACTAAAAAAAGTCTGCATGTAAAATAGTGACTTAAAGCTGGATCTACAAAGGGACTTAGACATTGCAATGCCTCACTTCTAGCGCCATTCTAGCCAGTGGAACCCACATCCAGACTTGGGCAGTCAGGGGGAACATCTACATTGAAATAAAAGACCCAAGGCAAGGCCGTGGCGGGCCCAAGTTATCTGACTTGAGCTTGGGGGGATTTAGGCCACAGGGGTAAAAATAGCAGGGGAGACATTTGGGCTGGAGCCCAGGCTCTGAAACCCTGCAGTGGGGGTGCATCTCAGAGCCCAGGCTGCAGCCCAAGCCCATACCTCTACACGGCTATATTGAGCCCCTTAGCCCGAGCCCTGCTGGCACCAGTCTATTGCCCCAGGCTCTGAGACTCGGTGTTGTCAAGGCTAAATCCCCACGCTGCCTCTGAGTGCAGAAAGTCAGCGCCCGCAAGGATTCTAAAAATGAACACTGGCCACTCTGGGCTTGTATTAAACTCCCAAGGTTACAAGTTTTCTCTGATCTTGGCTTGGTAAATGCTGCCACCACCCAAATGCAAAAAAAAAACAACCAAAAAAACCCCGAACCTTTGAACCCAGGAAGGAGCACTTGGGAATCCCTCCCTATGGGGTACCCTCAAGCCCTTTCACCACCCCTCCAGGGAAGAGCTGATAAAGAAAACAAAGGAAATTAGCTGTAGCTACCAGCTAATCAGACAACATGCACAAATCTCTTAGAACACCAAAAATCCAATCCTGTTCTTAAAAAAGGTAAATTTTATTAAAAACAAAAAGAGAAAAGATACATCCGGAACTTAGCCTTTTTACTAGATCTTAAATAAAAAAAAGCAATTACAAAAATTAAGCACCCCAAATAGCTTTCTTAGGGGTTCAGCTAAAAGATTACAAGGAAACAAAAGCATGAGGGGTTAGCACAGAGGAGATGCAAAAGCCAAAATAAAATATAAACCTGATAGAGTCTAACTCAACACTGCCAATCCAAATTATTTCTTCTAAGTTTGGAAAATACTTTTTTATACCTGGTTCAGACCTTACACAGTATTTCTGCTTATAGCATTTCTATTCAGTGCCCGTGCAGCCCAGCGAACAATAGACAAAGAGAAAGTTACTTTCCCAATTTTAAAAAGTTCTGCCTTCCCACTGGCTTTTTTGGTCAGGGGCACACTTCCTTTTCTTTAACTCTAATAATATTTACATGAAGAACTAAATGGTAGTTTTTACATTTCAAGGACTACAATGACTTAGAATGCAGGAGTACTTGTGGCACCTTAGAGACTAACAAATTTATTTGAGCATAAGATTTTGTGGGCTACAGCCCACTTCATCAGATGCATAGACTGGAACATATAGTAAGACTATATATATACAGACAGAACATGAAAAGGTGGGTGTAGCCATACCACCTCTAAGAGGCTAATTAATTAAGATGAGTTAACCATCATAGGACCTAATCACATCAGCCACACCATCAGCGGCTTGTTCACCTGCACATCTACCAACGTGATATATGCTTACGGGTACATTAACACATGTGTGCCTGTGACAGTGGACATGACTCGGTGAATGGCGGGACTTTCTATTTCCCCCTAAACTGGACAAAAACATTCCTTTAGAGGCTCCTTTTTATACCTCAAGGTGGGTGGTGGGTGGTGGTGGATACTCTCTCCTCAGGGGGACTGAGTCATCTATCTTGCCAGGAGCTAGGATTCATGATGTGACGGAGAGACTGCCAAGACTCAACAAGCCCTCGGATTGCTACCCCTTCCTGCCATGTGGGCACCAATGATAATGCCAAGAGTGACCTTGAGCAGATCACTGCAGACTACATGACTCTAGGAAGAAGGATAAAGGAGCTTGAGGTGCAAGTGGTGTTCTCGTCCATCCTCCCTTTGCAGGGAAAAGGCCTGGATAGAGACCATAGAAATGTGGAAGTCAATGAATGGCTACGCAGATGGTGTCAAAGAGAAGGTTTTGGATTTTTCGACCATGGGATGGTATTCTAAGAAGGAGGAGTGCTAGGCAGAGATGGGCTCCACCTAATGAAGAAAGAGAAGAGCATCTTCGCAAGCAGACTGGCTAACCTAGTGAGGAGAGCTTTAAACTACGTTCACTAGGGGAAGGAGACCAAAGCCCTGAGGTAAGTGGGGAAATGGGATTCTGGGAGGAAGCACGAGCAGGAGGGTGCAAGAGGGGAGGACTCTTGTCTCAGACTGAGAAAGCGGGACAATCAGCGAGTTATCTTAAGTGCCTATACACAAATGCAAGAAGCCTGGGAAACAAGCAGGGAGAACTGGAAGTCCTGGCTCAGTCAAGGAACTATGATGTGGTTGGAATAACAGAGACTTGATGGGATAACTCACATGACTGGAGTACTGTCATGGATGGATATAAACTGTTCAGGGAGGATAGGCAGGGCAGAAAAGGTGGGGGAGTTGCATTGTATGTAAGAGAGCAGTATGACTGCTCAGAGCTCCGGTATGAAACTGCAGAAAAACCTGAGAGTCTCTGGATTAAGTTTAGAAGTGTGAGCAACAAGAGTGATGTCATGGTGGAAGTCTGCTATAGACCACCAGGCCAGGGGGATGAGGTGGACGAGGCTTTCTTCCGGCAACTAGCAGAAGTTACTAGATCGCAGGCCCTGGTTCTCATGAAAGACTTTAATCACCCTGATATCTGCTAGGAGAGCAATACAGAGGTGCACGGACAATCGAGGAAGTTTTTGGAAAGTGTAGGGGACAATTTCCTGGTGCAAGTGCTGGAGGAACCAACTAGGGGCAGAGCTCTTCTTGACCTGCTGCTCACAAACTGGGAAGAATTAGTAGGGGGAGCAAAAGTGGATGGGAAACTGGGAGGCAGTGACCATGAGATGGTCGAGTTCAGGATCCTGACACAAGGAAGAAAGAAGAGTAGCAGAATATGGACCCTGGGCATCAGAAAAGCAGACTTTGATTCCCTCAAGGAACTGATGGCCACGATCTCCTGGAAGAATAACATGAGGGGGAAAGGAATCCAGGAGAGCTTGCTGTATTTTAAAGAATCCTTATTGAGGTTGCAGGAACAAACCATCCCGATGTATAGAAAGAATAGTAAATCCAGCAGGCGACCAGCTTAACAGTGAAATCCTTGCTGATCTTAAATGCAAAAAAGAAGCTTACAAGAAGTGGAAGATTGGACAAATGACCAGGGAGGAGTATAAAAATATTGCTCAGGCATGCAGGAGTGAAATCAGGAAGGTCAAATCACACTTGGAGTTGCAGCTAGCAAGAGATGTTAAGAGTAACAATTAGGGTTTCTTCAGGTATGTTAGCAACAAGAAGAAAGTCAAGGGGAGTGTGGACCCCTTACTGAATGAGGGAGGCAACCTAGTGAGAGAGCATGTGGAAAAAGCTAATGTACTCAATGCTTTTTTTTTTGCCTCTGTCTTCACAAACAAGGTCAGCACCCAGACTACTGCACTGGGCAGCACAGTATGGGGAGAAGGTGACCAGCCCTTTGTGGAGAAAGAAGTGGTTTGGGACTATTTAGAAAAACTGGATGAGCACAAGCACTGCATCCAAGGGTGCTAAAGGAGTTGGCCGATGTGATTGCAGAGCCATTGACCATTATCTTTGAAAACTCATGGTGATTGGGGGAGGTCCCGAATGACTGGAAAAAGGCTAATGTAGTGCCCATCTTTAAACAAGGGAAGAAGGAGGATCCGAGGAACTACAGGCCAGTCAGCCTCATCTCAGTCCCTGGAAAAATCATGGAGCAGGTCCTCAAGGAATCAATTCTGAAGCACTTAGAGGAGAGGAAAGTGATCAGGAAGAGTCAGCATGGATTCACCAAGGGCAAGTCATGCCTGATTAACCTAATTGCCTTCTATGAGGAGATAACTGGGTCTGTGGGTGAGGGGAAATCAGTGGATGTGATATATCTTGACTTTAGCAAAGTTTTTGATACAGTCTCCCACAGTATTCTTGCCAGCAAGTTAAAGAAATCTGGGCTGGATGAATGGACAGTAAGGTGGATAGAAAGCTAGCTAGATCATCGGGCTCAATGGGTAATGATCAATGGCTCCATGTCTAGTTGGCGTCCAGTTTCAAGCGGAGTGCCCCAAGGGTTGGTCTTGGGGCCGGTTTTCTTCAATATCTTCATTAATGATCTGGAGGATGGCGTGGACTGCACTCTCAGCAAGTTTGCAGATGACACTAAACTGGCAGGAGTGGTAGATATGCTGGAGGGTAGGGATAGGATACAGAGGGACCTAGACAAATTAGAGGATTGGGCCAAAAGAAACCTGATGAGGTTCAACAAGGACAAGTGCAGAGTCCTGCACTTAGGTTGGAAGAATCCCATTCACTGTTACAGACAAGGGACCGAATGGCTAGGAAGCAGTTCTGCAGAAAAGGACCTAGGGATTACAGTGGATGAGAAGCTGGATATGAGTCAACAGTGTGCCCTTGTTGCCAAGAAGGCTAACGGTATTTTGGGCTTTATAAGTAGGGACATTGCCAGCAGATCGATGGATGTGATCATTCCCCTCTATTCGACATTGGTGAGGCCTCATCTGGAGTACTGTGTCCAGTTTCGAGCCCCACATTAGAAGAAGGATGTGAAAAAATTGGAAAGAGTCCGGTGGAGGGCAACAAAAATGATTAGGGGGCTGGAGCACATGACTTATGAGGAGAGGCTGAGGGAATTGGGATTGTTTAGTCTGCAGAAGAGAAGAATGAGGGGGGATTTGATCTGCTTTCAACTACCTGAAAGGAGTTTCCAGAGAGGATGGATGTACACTTTCTCAGTGGTAGGAGATGACTGAACAAGGAGTAATGGTCTCAAGTTGCAGTGGAGGAGGTTTAGGTTGTATATTAGGGAAAAAATTCACTAGGAGGGTGGTGAAGCACTGGAATGGGTTACCTAGGGAGGTGGTGGAACCTCCTTTCTTGTAGGTTTTTAAGGTCAGACTTGACAAAGCCCTGGCTGCTATGATTTAGTTGGGGATTGGTCCTGCTTTGAGCTGGGGGTTGGACTAGATGACCTCCTGAGGTCCCTTATAACCCTGATATTTTATGATTCTATGAACAGCAATGGCAGTAGGCACCTAACCCCCTTGGGATCCTTTGAAAATCCCAGCCTAATAATAATAATTAGAAGAAGAAATCCTCAAGGGATTTGAATAAGGATCTGTTATCTCTGTGGTGACTGCCCTGACCAGTGTTGAGGTCTCTCTCGGAGCATCCCATTGAGGCAGGTCCATTTTGTATTAAATAAATAATTCAATGTGCATCGGGCTACAAAAAGAATGAGACCCACTCTACAGTCCACTGCTTAGGGGACTCACCTGAGGGGCTCTACCCTGGCTGCCTAGTAATGTCAGTGTGGAATTTCAGGTGCTGTGCTTGACCTATTCAGCATTGAAAGAGCCATCCTCTGTTGTCCAGTCCCAGCACCTGACAGACAGAGGTTTAGAGACACCTGGAGCATGGGGTTGTATCCCTGCCCATCTGGGCTAAGAGCCATTGATGGCCCTATCCTCCATGAATGTTGTGATGGGATCCCCTGTGTGCAACCTGGGGACTGCTGTGCCTCCTTAACTCCCTAATCTGGTTTGTGTCTCACAATGCCTTCCTGGTAACAAGCAGCAAAACACTACAGATGCTTCTAACACTCCATACTGCCGCACGAGGAACCCCACACCCAGCTAGATTATATGAATGCTCTCAGAGTCACTCAGGAATCATACACAGAAAGGCACCAGCCAAATCCCCCCAGCTCCCAGCCTTGTACCACAGGAATATACTGTCTTGCACAGCTCAAGACCCTTCCTTGAGCAATACAAGTTTATAAATTGGTTCACCACTTCATCAATGGAAAGTAGGCATACATAAGAGTTTGTGACCTGAGCAGATTTACCACTTCAGGAAAACTCGCTGGTAAACAATAAAACAAGTTTTCTGATTACAAAAGATAGAGCTGAGTGATTATAAGTGATAGGTAAAAAGTCAGAGTGGTTACTGAAAGAATATATAATATGAGCACACAGTCTAAATTCTCAACCCTATTAGACTGGGCAACATCTATATTAAGCAGTTTTTCTCATCCCACTGGATACTGCAGGTTGGTCACTGTCTTTCATATGCAGGCTTTTCCCTCCTAGCCTCGGGACCTGTCTCTTCAGCTCCAGCATTCTCGTTGCCTTCAGCATAGGTGGGGGAAAAGAGAAAGGATGAAGTGTGGGACCACTGTGTTCTGTTTTATATCCTTAGTCCATGTGCTTAGAGAACATAAGTCCAGACATGTCTGGTGGGCATTGCTGAGTCATCAGGCAAGATTGAGCAATTCCCCTGGTCTGGCCTTGTCCAGGTGAGTCATTAAATTGTAATGCCCTTGATGGACAATGGCTGTTGATGGTTGTTGGACACCCGCCTGGGTGTTGGTTAGCTCTCTTATTCTTTTCTCTGGGGATCTAATATCTGGGCGGGTTTCCCAACTCACAACATATTATAATGACAATTGTGATAGTCCCAGGCCAGTTGGGAACAGCAGAGTAGTAGAAGGGAGATATACTGGCCACTGGAGAAGCAGTTTTCTGTTCCCTGAGTGACCAGAGCAGGGGCTGCTCCAGGCTAATGAGAACACCTGACTCCAATTAATCTGCTAAGAGTCAGGTGAGGCAGTTAAGCACCTCACTTTGAGGCCCCTCTGATGCTATAAAAGGGCTTGCTCCAGTCAGGCCAGATGGAGCCACAGGAGAGGTAGTGCGTGCGAGGAACTCGGAGCAAGAGGCATGCAAGACGCTGAGACAGGGCTGCCCAGAGGGGGGAGCAAGAGGGGCAATTTGCCCCAGGCCCCGGGCCCCACAGGGGCCCCCACGAGAGTTTTTCGGAGCCCCTGGAGTGGGGTCCTTCATTCACTCCGGGGGGCCCGGAAAACTCTTGCGGGGCCGGGCCCAGGAGCTTCTTCCACTCCCGGTCTTCGCCAGCGGGGGGTCCTTCCGCTCTGGGGCGGAAGGACCCCCCGCCGCCGAATTACCGCCGAAGCGGGAACCGCCGCTGAAGTTCAGCTCGGTCTTTGGCGGTAATTCGGCGGCGGGGGGCCCTTCCGTTCCACGACCCGCCGCCGAAGTGCCCCGAAGACCCATGGTGGGGGCCTCCCGCCGCCGAATTACTGCCGAAGACCGGGCTGCACTTCGGCGGCGGGTCCCGCTTCGGCGGTAATTCGGAGATGGGGGGGCCCCCGCTGCGGGTCTTCGGGGCACTTCGGTGGCAGGTCCCGGAACGGAAGGGCCCCCCGCCACCGAAGACCCCAGGCCCCCGGAATCCTCTGGGCGGCCCTGCGCTGAGAATGAGTAGGCATACTGGAGGACTGAGGAGTACAAGCATTATCAGGAGGAAGGTCTGGTGGTGAGGACAAAGAAGGTGTTGGGAGGAGGCCATGGGGAAGTAGCCCAGGGAGTTGTAGCTGTCACACAACTGTACCAGGAGGCACTCTAGACAGCTGCGGTCCACTTTTCCTGGGCTGGAACCTGGAGTAGAGGGTGGGCCCAGGTTCCACCCAAACCTCCCAACTCCTGATCAAACATAGGAGAAATTGACCTGGACTGTGGCTTCTACCAGAGGGGAAGGTCTCTGGGCTGCTTCCCGACCCACAGGGTGAATCTGTGAGGCGAGCAAATCCGCCAATAAGCTCAGGACCCACCACGGTAGAGGAGGAACTTTGTCACACAACCATAAAACATAGTGTCATAACTTCATATGCACTAATGGTATACATATGTAGATAGAACAATGGATTTCAGTAGATGATAGCCTTTCCCACTATACCTTTCATGGCATGTGTGACAGGTTGGATCACAGAAACTCCCTTGGGAATTGCCAAGTGATGTGCCAAGACTACTTCTGCCCCCGGCTTTCCCTGCGAGCTCGGGACACCAGCATCCCTTCTTGCTGAGCCAGACACACCCGTCTGCTCCAACACAGATCCAGGGTCTGAATTACTTGCCCCAAACAGCTCCAGGCTTAACTGAAAGCAGCTTACAGAAGTGTTCTTGTCTTTAACACTCAGATGCCCAATTCCCAATGGGGTCTAAAACCCAAATCAGCTCATAAATTGTTCGCCCTCTATAACACAGATAGAGAGGTATGCACAGCTGTTTCCCCCACCCCAGGTATTAATACATATTCCAGGTTAATTAATAAGTAAAAAATGATCTTATCAAATACAGAAAGTAGGATTCAAGTGGTTCCAAGTAGTAACAGACAGAACAAAGTGAATTACCAAGCAAAATAAAATAAAAAACGCATGTCTAACCTAATACAGTAAGAAAACTGATTACAGGTAAATCTCACCCCCAGAGATGTTCCAATAAGCTTCTTTCACAGACTGGACTCCTTCCTAGTCTGGGTCCAGCAATCATGCACACTCCCATAGTTACTGTCTTTTGTTCCAGTTTCTTTCAGGCATCCTTTGCGGGTGGAGAGGCCATCTCCTGAGTCAGCTGATGACAAAATGGAGGGGTTTCCAGGGCCTTTTATATTCAATCTCTTGTGGGCAGAAACCCATTTGTTCTCTGTGCAAAATCATAGCAACATGATGGAGTTTGTAGCCACCTGGGCAAACCACATGTCCATGAATGATTCAGCCTTTTGCAGGCAGACACCATTGTTTATATGTTAGTTTGAACATTCCCAGGAAAGCTCAGATGTGGACTGGCATCTCTCAAAGTCCATTTTCAGTTGTTTCTTGACTGGACACCTACGGAGCATAGTCCTTTCTCAAGAAGCTGACCAAAAGCTTCACTGAGGCTATTTAGAATCAAACTCATTGACATACAAGTACATAGCCAATATTCATAACTTTGAATACAAAAATGATACATACAGACAGACAGCATAATCATAACCAGCAAACAACAACCATTCCATAGACACCCCACTTGACCTCCTCTCTACAAGAGCTAGTTCAACCATAGGACCCTGGTTGCAACAATGATCTATATGGTCACAGTTCATGTCAATAATGTCACACCCAGTAATTAGGGGAAAGTACAGCACCCATGTTGCGGGGTTCTGGTCCCAGCTCTTGGAGAGGAGTGTGGTCTACTGGGATAGAGAAGTGTGAAAGCACTCAGAATACTGGGGATCTTTTATTCTGTTATTTTATTGTGAGTGATTGGTCATGACTAGAACAGCCAACTGGGATTTGGGACTCCTCCTAGGTTGTGTTCCCAACTCTATAGCTGGGTCATTGTGTAACCATGAGTGAGCCCTTTCACCTCTGAGGTAGATGCTACTTCCATGTACAACAATGTAAATGCACAGTAATTCCACTGCTTTCAATGAAAATACTTCACATTTACATGTACTTGACAGCCGACTCTAGCTTTAGAGAAGTTGGGGTTATTGCCTTTAGTGGGTGTTTAACTGTAAGCTGCTTTGTTTTTATAATTGTGTCATATGTTCAATTCTTCAAAAATTGTACTAATAATCCCTTCAGAGAAAAGATGCCATAAAGCCTTCTTCACCTGCATCCCTCACCTCACTGTGACCTCTTTGTTTGTTTTCACTTGCCTTTTTGCCTACCTGAAACCCATATGCAAGGACTTGGAAAAAAATTTGAAGGAGAAAGTTGTTAAGGACATTGAGGTCAATGGTAATTGGGACAAAATACAACATGGCTTTACAAAAGGTAGATCGTGCCAAATCAACCCGATCTCTTTCTTTGAGAAGGTAACAGATTTTTTAGACAAAGGAAACGTAGTAGATCTAATTTGCCTCAATTTCAGTAAGGCATTTGATACAATTCCACATGGGGAATTGTTAGCTAATTGCAAAAGATGGGGATCAATATGAAAATTGAAAGGTGGATAAGGAACTGGTTAAAGGGGAAACTACAATGTGTCATACTGAAAGGTGAACTCTTAGGCTGGAAGGAGATTACTAGTGGAGTTCCCCAGGGATAAGTTTTGGGACCAATCTTATTTAATCTTTTTGTTACTGACCTTGGCACAAAAAGTGAGAATGTGCTAATAAATTTTGCAGATGACACAAAGCTGGGAGGTATTGCCAATACAGAGAAAGACCGGGATATCATACAGGAAGATCTGCATGACCTTGTAAACTGGAATAATAGTAATAGGATGAAATTTAATAGTGAAAAGTGGATCTCAATGTCCTTAACTACTTTCTCCTTCAAAAATTTTTCAAAGACCTTGCACACTACAGATGTCAAACTAACAGGCCTGTAGTAGCCAGGATCCCCTTTTTCCCCCTTTCTTAAATATAGGAACTATGTTAGCAATTCTCCAGTAATACGGTACAACTCCTGAGTTTACAGATTCATTAAAATTCTTGCTAATGGGCTTGCAATTTCATGTACCAATTCCTTTAATATTCTTGGATGAAGATTACCTGGGCCCCCCGATTTAGTCCCATTTAGTCACTATCTCAGGGGAGGCTCTAGTAGCTTTCTTTCCCAATGTGATTTTTGCCCAGACAGATTCTGTCTTATCCATTCCATCACTTCTTATTTCTTTACAGTTAACCTCATCATTGATATACAATGCTATACCACCCCCTTTGCCTTTATTACTGTCTTTCCTAAACAGCACATAGCCTTCAATACCTGTACTCCAGTCATGACTACTATTCCACCATGTTTCTGTTATCCCTATAATATCTGGTTTCACTTCCTGCACCAGTAGCTCTAGTTCCTCCATTTTGTTTCCTAGGCTCCTCGCATTAGTGTACAAACATCTTAATTTTTGCCGTTTGGCTTCGCGGACATTCTTTACCCGATTAGGCACAGACATTCCACCACCAGTATCACTTATTAGACTGGTATCTACACTACCCTTCCTCCTTATGTCCATTCTCATATCCACGGCTGTATCCTTTGTTACTTTGTTTTCTTCCCTCTCAATGTTAAATTCCAGCGTGGAGATCACCTGGACATCTCCCAACCATCTCCCCCAAATTCCTAGCTTAAAGCTCTCTTAATCAGTTGGGCGACCCTCCATCCTAGAAGCCTATTTCCCTCCTTACTCAGGTGAAGTCCATCCCGAGAGAATAGTCCTCTGTCCATGAATGCTTCCCAGTGGCCGTACATCCCAAAGCCCTCCTTATAGCACCACTGCCTGAGCCATCTGTTGATCGCCATAATCTTGTCACACCTTTGTTGCTCTTCTCTAGGAACAGGCAGAATCCCACTGAAGATCACCTGAGCCTCGATTTCCTTAAGTATCTTCCCCAGTCTGGCATAGTCTCCCTTGATACATTTTAGCGAGAATCTAGCTGTATCATTTGTTCCCACATGAAGGACAAAGCGGATTCTTTCCTGCTCCCGTTAGGATCCTTTTCAGCCTCAGGTCCACATCCCGTATCTTAGCACCCGGCAGACAGCACACCCTTCTGTTCTCCGGATCAGCTCTAGTTACAGGCCTGCCTATTTTTCTCAGTAAGGAGTTCTCAATCACAGAGACCTGCCTTTTCCTGGTGATGGTGTGATTCTCCGGTCTATCCCCTGTTCCCTCTGTCTGCAAGTCCTCTAGATTTCTATTGTTCCTCCTGGGGTCCATGTTTGATGTTCTTATCTCCATTGACTCTTCCCCTCTTCCTATAGTACTAGCTGCTCTTCTCTTCTTACTTGCCCTCTCACCTTCAGCGACCACCTGCTGTGCCCCTTCTTCATTTTCCAACTCCGCAAACCTGTTCCTGAGCTCTATTTCTCCTTCACTAGCTTGTCTTTTCCTCTGCCTGGTTCTCTTAGTCACATGCTTTCACCATCAACTTTCCTCACCCAGCAGACTCCCCTCAGATTTCTTTGGTCCTGCTTCCATCTGCAAGTCTGAGCTTTTCCCTTCAGCCTCCTTATGTCTTTGCTCCATCATCCGCTTGAACCCCCTTCTAAACTCAACCAGAGTTTCCACCTGCATCTCCAGTCCTCGGATCTTTTCTTCCATCAGGTCTATCAGGTGGCACTTCATGCAAACAAAACTCTTATCAGGTACTCCCTCCAGGATCATGTACATGCCGCAGCTTCCACATCCAGTCATCTTCATTGTGTCTTCCACTGCTGCTTATGTATCGGTCATTGCCTTCCCACCTAAAACCTGTTAGTCCAGGAACCACAAACCAAACCAGCACCACCCACAGCAAAACAAACCCCCAATGTGCACCAAAACACCAGCAGAACACCACCAACTCCCTTCACTAGCCTGTCTATTCCTCTGCCTCGCTCTCTTAGTCTCCCCTGCAAACTCCCCTGTTTACAGCTCTGTTTGCTGGCTCCTGTGCCACTGCAGCTGTCTATGCCGTTCCCTGACTCGCTGGCTACCTTTATAGGACCCCTAAGCAGAGACGCCCCGCCCCCTAATCAGGGCTCAGCTTCTCTCCCAGCACACTGCCCCTACCAGCCTCCACACATATAACTACAAAATACAATACACAAAATACAAAAACCTTCTCCTCCAACACAACTCCCACTGAAACTCCCTTGTTTACAGCTCTGTTTGCTGGCTCCTGTGCCGCTGCAGCGGTCTATGTTCAGATCTGGTTTGTAATAGAAATTATCATTGAAAAATTACGTCTTTAATTTCCTCTGTGAGAACAGGATTCTGCTCATAAGTCTCCTGATGGCCTTTTTCATCTCTGCATTTCTCAGGGTGTAGATCATTGGGTTCAGCATTTGGGGAATGACAGTGAAAAAGACGGAGGCCACCTTGTCCACGGTGAACTTCTTGAATGGTCGAGCATAGATGAAGATGCTGGGTATGAATAGTACACACACTACAATAATCTGGGTTCCACAGGTAGAGAGAGCCTTACGCTTTGCATCTGTAACGTGTGTCTTGATCTTGACTAAGATGATGGTGTATGAAATTAACAGACTGATAAATAGGATTATGAGCAGTACTCCACCATTGAAGACCATCTGTAGTTCGACTACATGGGTGTCAGCACAGGCCAGTTTGATGACCTGTGGGACATCACAGTAGAAATTGTCCAGGATGTTTGGCCCACAGAACGGAAACTGGAGGAGCAGTCCCATCTGAACAGCAGAGTGAACCAATCCACCCACCCATGCCAGTACAACGAGCCCCACGCACATGTCTCGGTTCATAATAATCAAGTATCTCAGTGGTTTATAGATGGCCACGTACCGATCGATAGCCATCCCCACAAGAAAAAATGCCATTGCACCCCCAATGAAGTGGAAAAAGAACATCTGGAGGATGCACTCATTGAAGGAGATGGTTTTACGCTGAGACAGGAGACCGGACAGCAAGTTGGGAGCATTAACCGATGAGTCGCTGACATCCATAAAAGCCAAGTTGGCCAGCAGGAAGTACATGGGTTTGTGGAGCCGGTGGTCGGTGATCACTGTGATGATGATAGTGAAGTTCCCCACCCAGGTGGTCATGTAAACTATGAAGAAGACCATAAAGAGAAAATACTTCAACTGATGATTCTGAGTGAGGCCCAAGAAAATAAATTCAGTCACTGTGGTGGTGAGGTTCTGCTGATCCATTTAATCTCCTTAAAATATACCTGCAAATTTGAACTGAGAGAATAAAAATTATGACATTTTTCTAGCCCACTTCCCCTTTAATATATTGATATGAAATCTATTTTCAGTCCAAAATAGGAAACACCCTTTGCTTGGAACTTTTCTTTTTTATCTCAATTAACAGTGTGCCACTGTATTCCACTTCAGGAAAACCCTGATTGAGCAAACCCGAGTCATCCCTCCCATGTCTTGGAAGGGAAGTGGAGTAGTCTGCTCATGAAAAGAGCCCCCTGCTCACCACAGTGTCCTGTATAACTGTGGAAGTGAAATTTTTAAAGTGAGAGAAAGTTTGAAAAAAAACCCACCTTTTTCCACAATTCATCATATGAACATAAAGAAACAAATCCAAATAAAATGAGAGACACAAGGTGAGTGAGGTAATACCTTTTATTGCACCAACTTCAGTTAGTAACAGAGAAGCTTTCGAAGCTTCTCTCTTTCACTAACAAAAGTTGGTCCAATAAAAGATATTACCTCACCTTATTCTGATATCCTGGGATAAGCACAGCTACAACAAGACAGACTAAAGGAAAAGTTTTGTATTAATTTTTCTCCTGGAAAATCACAAATTTTCATCAAAGAAGCCATTTTCACATCAAATATTTCAATTAAAAATAACTCTTTTCTGATAGCAACATTTCTTGTAACAGAATAAAGTTTTGTTTCAAAATAAAAAAAAATCAGTTTGGTTGAAATTTTCTGATGATTTTTTTTTAAACAGGTAAAAAAAAACAGATTTACCCAAACCCCAATCTGTAGACATTTATTGGCAAAGACAGTGGGGTGATGGGATCCACTTCTGTCTTGCCTTGGACAATATCTGTGACCAAATGTAACTCACACCCCCACTCCATCTAAAACAGTGGTAGGCAACCTGTGGCCCGTCAGGGTAACTTGCTGGCAGGCCGCCAGACAATTTGTTTACATTTGCATGGCTGCCCGCAGCTCCCAGTGGCTGTGGTTCACCATTCCTGGCCAATGGGAGCTGCAGGCGGCTGTGCAAATGTAAACAAACAGTCTGCCAGCAGGTTACTCTGAAGGGCCGCATGTGGCCCGCAGGCCTCAGGTTGCCCACCACTGGTCTAAAATGTTCAAGAGATAGGAAGATAGGTGTCCAGTTCACACAGAACTTCACTTGGAATTTGATGCCTTGAGCCCCCCTGGATCCTTTGAATATCTCAGCCTTGTTGCCTCTATTTTATGTGACAAGTTTCCCTACTTTGCAAGAGTGTGGTATGGTTAAATGCTTTAAGGATCATGAAGTACTCAGGTACCATGGTGACCGGGCATTGCCCACCACTGCAGCATTGATGCCACCTCAGACATTCCATAGTCTCCTGGACAGTTCAAGGCACAGAAGTATTAGTGGGATGTCTGTGAGGATTGTCCTCATGACCTTGTAATCTAAAAGCCCTGGTCATGCTAAAGAAACAGAGCCCTTAGTTTAAAAGTCCTGTGGCAGACCCTTAAAAGCCTACACTGGGTTCAGCCAATAGAAGGGAGCAAAGACCCACATTATGTTACCTTTGATCTGAGGACTAGATTCACAACACCACTTTGGCTTTTAGACACTTAAAAAAACCCAGATATTCACAGAGCATGAGTTCGGTGCCAGGCTCCCTATCGAATAGGGAGAGGTAGGTGCCTAAGAATGAGATTCACTAAAGCTAACAGGCTGAAGAGCTCCCTGCCTCCATTTGTGACAGGAGATACAAAGGAGAGAGGTGCATTCTAAACTCTACCCTTCTCACAAATCTTGGTGCTTACGTCTGGGCTACAGGGATCCACAGCCAGGACCCCTCTCCTGGAGTTAGGTGTCTATGCCAAATTTTGGCACAATATGGCAGAGAAGGAGAAGACACCCCAGCCACATTATAACATTTAGCCCAGTGTTTTCACATGAGCTGTGGGAAATCCCTGTTCAAATCCCTTCTCCCCCTCAGACAGGAATTGAACCTGTCATCTCCACTGGCTGAATTTGGAATGGGCCCCAATCCAGCAGAGGAGCTCTCAGCTCAGCTGACAGACCAGGCCCTGCCAGGAGGATAGCCATTCCTCCATCCACCTTCCCCTGATTTGTGGGTCACACTCGGGGTGGATGCCTAGGGGAAGGTAGCAGCGCTTGTGCCCAGAGCCATAAATTTAGGCACCGAGGGAACTTTCACAACAGAAATCTAGATGCTGAGTAAGTTCAGGAGTCCATAGGGCCAGGTGGCAGCTAAATGCGGGGTTGTGAATGCCGGTGGTACCAAAACGTTGGACTTGGACACCAAAAGTAGCAGTGAGGCTCCTACAGTCCTTTGTGAATCCAACCCTTAGTGGGAATCTTTGGTGTTTTGGGGGCTCCTAGGCTAGGATTCTTAAAGGAGTATGTCTTCACTACCCCCTGGATCGGCGGGTAGCGATCGATCCAGCAGGGATCGATTTATCGCATCTTGTCTAGATGTGATAAATCGACCCCAAGTGCTCTCCCGTCGACTTCTGTACTCCACCGCCACGAGAAGCGCATACAGAATCGACGGGGGAGCTGCAGCAGTTGACTCACCGCAGTGAAGATACCACAGTAAGTCAATCTAAGTATGTCGAAGTTGCGTAACTTAGATCGATTCCCCCCACCCCAGTGTAACCAGCCACGTGAATAACGTGGCTGAAGTCGACGTACTTATATCGACTTACCATGGTGTTTTCACCACGGTGAGTCAACTGCTGCAGCTCCCCCGTCAACTCCGCCTGCACCTCTTGTGGCGCTGGAGTTGACAGGAGAGGGTTCGGGGGTCGATCGCTGCCCACCGATCTGGCGGGTAGTGTAGACATACTCCAACTCCATCATCAGTTCTGACATGGGTCTCCTTTGATGACTCCAGTCTAAAGCTGCTGGAAAGCTGCAGAACATGGGCTATACAAAGAAAAAGCAAATAATGAAATCCTTTCTGGAAATCTCACCATAGTTTTATCCATTAATGTGCGTCCTTCCCTGGACTCTTTCTGTGGTTTGTTTTCCTGCTCTAAGCTGCTCTGGAGGTTTGAGCATCTCAGAGCTCCTGCTGCGGAAGAGCCTGGGGTAACAGACAGTGATGAACTGCCAAAATCTTAAGAACTGGTTCCCTACCAGTTCTTCAGTGGCGGGTCCTTCACTCGCTCCAGGTCTTCGGCGGCATGTCGATGGCAGGTCCTTCAGTGCTGCCGAAGACCCGGTAGGGAACCACCTGGTGAGTACAAGCCCCATGTGCCTCCCAAAAAAGCCTGTCCCCCGCATCTGACCTCCACCCACATCCTGCCCCCGACTGTCCCCCTCAGAACCCACAACCCATCAAGCCCCCCCCACTCCTTGTCTCCTGACCACCCCCTCCCGAGACCCTGCACCCTAACTGCCACCCAGGACACCACCCCCTACCCAGGGCTGGCTCCAGCCTTTTTGGCCCTCCAAGTGGCAAAAAACAAAAAAAAAAAGCCGCAATCGGTGGCATTTCAGTGACAGCTCTACCGCTGCTGCTTCCTTTTCTGGCAGCAATTCGGTGGCAGGTCCTTCTCTCCGAGAGGGACTGAGGGACCCGCCACCGAATTGCCACTGAAGAGCCAGACATGCCATCCCTTTCCATTGGCCGCCCCAAGCACCTGCTTGCTGCACTGGTGCCTGGAGCCGGCCCTGCCCCTACCCAACTCACCCCGCTCCCTGTCCCCTGACTGCCCTGACCCCATCCACCACCACCCCGACAGACCCCTGGAAATCCCATGCCTACCCATCCTGCCCTGTTCCCCATCCCTTGATCACCCTCCAGAACCGCCGCCCCCTCCAACAGCTCCTGTCCCTTATCCAACCCCTCCTCCCAGCCTCGGCCTGGCCCCTTTACCATGCTGCTCAGGGCAGCGTGTATGGATGCCATGCGGCCCCCTGGAGCTCATTCCCTTACCATGCCGCTGAAAGTGGCAGGAGCTGCCGAGCTGCCCAGGAGTGGTCCAGAGCGCTGGCGCCGGCGGCGTGGCATGCTGAGGCTCTGTGAGAGGGTGGAAGGCAGGGGAGAGGCCAGGGGAGCCTCCACAGTCAGGAGCTCAGGCGGGCCGGACAGGAGGGTCCCATGGGCTGGAGTTTGCCCACCCCTTTAACAACTGGTTCTAAACTGGCTTCTAAATTTAACAACCGGTTTGCGTGAACCGGTGTGAACTGGCTCCAGCTCACCACTGGTAACAGAGCTAGTCACAGGAAGGCCTCAGATGGTCATAGCAAGAATGGGTCTATTATAATCCAAACTCATTTTATCTCCTCTGAGGGCCCCAGCCAATAGCTGTCAAACCCTTTCGAACAGGAAACAGGACAAGTGCCCAGTGTGATCTCTCCAACCAGACCTCTCCTTCCTTCCCACCAGGGGCTCTGAGCATCATGCCATGCAATTGCTATTTCTACTATCACACGGCATAGTTTGGGAATCAAAAGTCAATACCTCACACAACCTGCTGTGTGCATGGTCTCAGAGCCAGCTGCCTCCAAACAAGCAAGAAAGTCCTGAGGAAGTCACATCTCAGAGGTGATCACTGCTGTGTTGACAGGCAGGTGAAGTGGACCCAGTTCCAAAAATGAGTCAGCCCCAGAAATCTTCCTCTTATATAATATCTGACCCATGAACTAAGGCTGGCTCTAGGTTCAAACACTCCCTGAAATCTCCCTCAGCTTTGCTGGACAGGATCAAGAGAGATGTCTCTTTTGAGATTGCAGGAGTCTGCCACAAAGGGAATCATTAATAAATTCCTGGAGTGGTTCAGTTTGGTTTGTTTTAGCCACCCAAACCCAACCAGCTCTGTAATTCCCCTGCCAGGCCAGGTGGACAAGAGGGGGATATTGGGGATACATGGAGAGAAATGGACATTTGAGTGGCCTGTGAAGCAGAGGGAATCTCAGTGAGTTTTATTCCTCACACTGAGAGAGAAATGTGATAAAGTAGTTAGAGCAGGAGGAAAGGAGTCAATTCTACTGGGTTCCAGGAGGGCAGTAAAACAAACTCCTTGGGGAAGGGACTGTCTTTTTGTTCTGTGTTTAGACAGCACCTTGGACAATGGGGTTTTGGTCCAGGACTGGGGATCATAGTCACTAAAGCACCAACACAACAAAAACAACAATAATAAAAATGATTGGCTATTATAGGGAAAATATTCAAACCTATCAGATGCCTTTGAAAGTCCCACCCCCTGTGAACTAAGTACAGTTTCTGGGCTTTTTGCACAACTTTCTGAAATGTGTCTATAAAATGCTATTTTTGGGACTCCTTGTACATTACATGAGTTTACAAAATAAAATTTATTTCTCTATCTATGTGTTCTTGTGAGCTCAGCCTGACATCTGAAAGTGAAGCTGTGACTCATCTTCTGTCTCATCATAGCAGCATCAAACGTTCTGCAGAGAACACCAAGCGTTAAGTAACCCCTGTGTAGACCAATCCCCTTCACACTCTGCCCACACACTCTGCAGTTGAATACCATTCCTTTATAAAAAATTCAAATTCCTGTTTACTTCATTAATTATATATTGGTACAATAGCTTTGAAATTCATTGACAATGTTTTTAAGATATTACTGCCCGAAAAAGTGTAGCTGGCCTCTCACTTTTGTTCAGGAATTCTTAAGGGGTATGAATAGTTACAATTAACTTTTGGATCTGAAAAGCCAATTCTGATATACCTGGAGTCTACACTCCAGTATATCAGGATTGGATTTTCAGATCCAAAAGTGCATTGTAACTATTCATTGTCAATCTGTTTGGGAAGAAGTGCTCATTTTTACCTAAATATTTCTCAGTGTAGAGATCCCTTTTAACTGCTTATACTTTGAAAATACACATCTTGTTGGGAAATTAAAAAGGAATCACAATATTGTTAGAAAATGTACATTTTTAATTTTTTTTTCAAAAAGACCTGTTTTTCTGTTTTTTGGGGAAAATTTCAAAAGTGTTTCTTTTTTATTTAAATTTTCTTTCTTTCCTTCTTTCCTTCCAATGGAGAAAAAAGGAGTAAATATGGGAAAATCAAAATATTTTATTCTAGTTTTTATTTTTTTCTTGAAAATAATAATTCAAAAATGTATTAAACCGCTTTCATTTAATGAGCTTTTAGATTATCAATGAAAAGGATAAGCTGAAAATCAATCAAAAATGTTTCCCATCTATATCTTTAATTGCAATTTTGTATCAGGATTAACAGAAAAGGCAAAGCAAAGAAAACTTCAGTTTAACCTGTGAGGTTAGGGATAAAAATAGAAATATCATGAAGAGAAAACTAAAACCAATTCTTTTTTAAAGCAAGTTCTGAGTATTATTAACCCATTCTCATGAGAAGTTACATGATACATTTACATATGTGGAGTATATGTTGTCAAGTTGTCTGGAGTGGCTCATGTATATGAACACCAACCTCAGGGCACACAATTACAAACCAGAGCACAAACCCAAACTGGTTGTGTGTTCTATATTTAGATTTCACCAACCAAGGATCAAGTTTGAACTCTTCAAGCAGTATAACAGCCTTAGCTTGGAGTCACAGACTTGGGTACTCCAATCTATCTTGCCACCCAGACAAGCCTGCCTTTGTGATAGAGAGTCCTTTACCCCCAAAATCACACCAATATTCAGGTTATTCCCAGCCCCAAAGGAACAGTCAGCTACCCCAGATCCATTGCACCTTAGACCTCACACCAAAGACACCACTTCTAGCCAATCCTATAATAAAATAACTAGAGATGAATTAACTATGATAAAGAAATCAGAGAGTTATTTACAAGGTTAAAGCAGGTAACCATACACACACAAAGGAATTACAGAGTTTGGTTTCAAAAGGTGATAGAAACTGTTGTGATATGCAAGCTTTCTATGTCCACTCCAGGTAAACCAAGCTAAACAGCTTGAGGGTCCCTTGCTTAGAAATATTTCCCTCTCCAAATTCCAAACAGCATTGTGATGTAGTTACTTCTGGGCAGGCATTTTTTTTCCCCTTCCCCAAGAGTTCAAGCTGATGGAACACTTGTTGTTGCCTCTTTTCTCTTCCTGAGTGTGGGGACAGGGGAGTGAGGGTCAATCAACAAAGTCTTTGTCCTTTGATGTTTCACAATGGCTCATTTGGTTTCAGTGAGCCTTCCTGTGTCCAGCATGTTACCTTAATAAATGATTCTTTACTGAATTACACTGTTACAATGGTTTACAATGCAAACACTCAAAATAACTTTATACCATGGGCTCCAGATGTAATGTCAGAACCATGCAGCCTCCTACAAACACATCATATGTCTAAACATTAAACACATTCTTATCAACTTAACATCTGTTTTAACAATGCTAATGCACAGGTGATTGAGAACTGGTTAAAAGACAGGGAACAAAGGGTAGGAATTAAGGGTAAATTCTCAGAATGGTGAGGGGTAACTAGTGCTGTTCCCCAAGGGTCAGTCCTAGGACCAATCCTATTCAATTTATTCATAAATGATCTGGAGAAAGGGGTAAACAGTGAGGTGGCAAAGTTTGCAGAGGATACTAAACTACTCAAGATAGTTAAGACCAAAGCAGATTGTGAAGAACTTCAAAAAGATCTCACAAAACTAAGTGATTGGGCAACAAAATGGCAAATGAAATTTAATGTGGATAAATGTAAAGTAATGCACATTGGAAAAAATAACCCCAACTATACATACAACATGATGGGGGCTAATTTAGCTACAATGAGTCAGGAAAAAGATCTTGGAGTCATCGTGGATAGTTCTCTGAAGATGTCCACGCAGTGTGCAGAGGTGGTCAAAAAAAGCAAACAGGATGTTAGGAATCATTAAAAAGGGGATAGAGAATAAGACTGAGAATATATTATTGCCCTTATATAAATCCATGGTACGCCCACATCTTGAATACTGTGTACAGATGTGGTCTCACCTCAAAAAAGATATTCTAGCACTAGAAAAGGTTCAGAAAAGGGCAACTAAAATGTTTAGGGGTTTGGAGAGGGTCCCATATGAGGAAAGATTAAAGAGGCTAGGTCTCTTCAGCTTGGAAAAGAGGAGACTAAGGGGGGATATGATAGAGGTATATAAAATCATGAGTGATGTTGAGAAAGTGGATAAAGAAAAGTTATTTACTTATTCCCATAATACAAGAACTAGGGGTCACCAAATGAAATTAATAGGCAGCAGGTTTAAAACAAATAAAAGGAAGTTCTTCTTCACACAGCACACAGTCAACTTGTGGAACTCCTTACCTGAGGAGGTTGTGAAGGCTAGGACTATAACAGTGTTTAAAAGAGAACTGGATAAATTCATGGTGATGAAGTCCATAAATGGCTATTAGCCAGGATGGGTAAAGAATGGTGTCCCTAGCCTCTGTTCGTCAGAGGATGGAGATGGATGGCAGGAGAGAGATCACTAGATCATTGCCTGTTCTGTTCACTCCCTCTGGCTCACCTGGCATTGGCCACTGTCGGTAGACAGATACTGGGCTAAACGGACCTTTGGTCTGACCCAGTATGGCCGTTCTTATGTTCTTATGATGTAATACTTCATACTTTCCGGCACCAACCAACCTCTAACTGTAGAGATCAAAACGATTTCCTCATGGAAAGCAGATTATCCCACATCTGCCTTCCACAAGGTTCTTGCACCTTCCTCTGAAGCATCTGATACTGGCCACTGTTGGAGACAGAATACTGGGCTAGATGGACCAGGGGAGTGATTCAGTGTCGCAACTCCAAGCTATGTATGTTCTGATGTTCTTTGATTTACAAAATATTCTTGACTCTTTTGTCCAGCTGATTTTTTTTAAATGAAAGCAGCGTAAATATTTGCATCAGATCTTCAGACGGAGTAAAATGAATTCAATGGAGCTAGGCTGGTTTATACTAACTGGAGATCTGGCCCATTGACTCCAGTGGGGCTATGGACAGTTTACACCAGCTCGGAACTTGATCCTTTGTGTTATGCTGAAAACAAAAACCTGGTATCTCTTGTACACAAGTGCAATTGCACTGATTTCAGTAGCTTTACTCCTGATTCATGTCTGTGTAAATGAGTAGAATCAGCCTTTTGATTTCCATTTAGCTGTAGGTTCAAGAAATTAAACATATCTTAAAAATTTGGATGGGGAGGGAAATATTCCAGGCTCATTTACATCAGTATAAATCCAGAGTAACACCATTAAAACCAGTGCAGCCACCACAGCAGATTTGCACTGGAAGAAACTAGGTAGAACGTAAAGAATGTGGCACTCCTCATCTGGTTCTGATTTAATGCTGGTTGGTAAATTATTATTATTTTTTTCCATGAAAATTATTGATGAAAATGAATTTATTTTCATTTCTGTAAAAAAAAAAAAATCGGGTCATCAAATAGCTAAAACCCCAAACTAGTCTATAAAAACAGATATTTTTTCATAACAAAAATCTGTTATCCAAAATGGATTTTTCCCGTAGAAAACTTTCAAGCAGATCTAAACTCAACCAATGGCAAAGGTATTACACTAGTCAACACACTGATTACCAAGGAAACTTATGCTTCTAGGTTTCCAAGTCGATGTGGAAAATGGAACATAAGCAAGCAAGCCATTTAGGTTTTTGAAATTTGAAAATTTTATCAAGGATGAGTGTTTGACTCATTGCATAACTGTTTCTCAGCCTTATTCTCATTACCAATTTTAAGCTGCTTAGGAAAATGAAAAAGAAATCTTTCATAAAAATACACCAGTATCACAGCTGGTATAAATTGCCATAACTGGCAACGGATCTATGTCAATTTGCACCACTTGAGAATCCTTCTCATAAAACACATCCTGTTCACATCTAACTTTAAGGAAATGGTTCTGGTCTCACACCAAAGGTGTTACTCTTCATTTGCACTTGGTTAATGTTTGTAAAACATGGTGTGTGGACTGAAATGATACAAAGATGCTTAAACCTACCTCAGTCTGCAAGAAATGCTTGTCCAATGAGTGTGAGATGTCAAATAAGGGATCGATAGCACTAAAGCACTGATGATTTTCAAAGCAGAGTGAACCAAATATAGTCTCTGTGGCCTTAGAGACATGTGAGTTGGGGATTTTCAACGTTAAGATGGTCATGCACACTTAAGTTGGAAAATTCACATCAGTGTTATAATTAATAACTCCATTGGGTTACAGCAGCTTTACTAGTATGTTTAGCTGAGATCAGAATCTAACTGCATTTACTACTGTTTGATTTGATTCACTTTGGTTGGGGTTTTCAAAGGCAGGAGAGTTAAACCCTCAAGTCTAGTAAAACTGTCTATGTGTTGCCCTCAGCACCACAGTATCTGAGTACCTCACAATTGTTAAATTTTTGGAGTTAGGTGTTCATCTGCAATAAAAAGCAACAGGATTAGGGCATCAGACTTCCTTAGGCTCCTTTGAAATAATATACTTCCTTATGGTCTGATGTAATATATTTAGTCTTCTCTAAAGTGTTTGACTTGGTACCACATGACATTTTGATTAAAAAAACTAGAGCAACATAAAATGAACATGGCAAAACATTAAATGGATTAAATATTGGCTAAATGATAGGTCAGTATGTAGCTAGAAATGGCAATCGTTATCAAGTGAATGTGCTTTCACTGGGGAGCAGGGATCGGTTCTTTGCCCTACACTATTTAACATTTTTATCACTGACCTGGAAGAGAACATAAAATCATCACTGATAAAGTTTGCAAATGATACAAAAACTGGAGGAGTGGTAAATAATGAAGAGGACAGATCACTGATACAGAGCAGTCTGTAAACTGGGTGCAAGCAAACAATGTTCCATTGCACTAGCACATTGAACAGAAGCTATTAAAGATAGACATTTTAAAATCAGAAGGTCCAGATAACTTGCAAGCAAGAGCCTTAAAAGAACTAGCTGAGGAGCTCATTGGACCGTAATATTTATTTTCAATAATATTTCAATAATATTTCATTTTCATTGGAGCACTGGGGAAGTTCTCAAAGACTGGAAGACATCTAATGTGCCATTTTAAAAAAAGAAGAAATGGGATGACTGGGGAAATTATAGTCCTCTCAGCCTAAAATCAATCCTGGGCAAGAGAATGGAGTAACTGATTCAAGACTTGATTAATAAAGAACTAAAGGAGGGTAATATAATTAATGCAAATCAACATGGGATTGCAGAAAATAGATCCTATCAATCCAACTTGCAATCTTTTTTGATGAGATTACAAGTTTGGTTGTTAAACTTAATAGTGAAGATGTAGCAGACTTCTGTAAGATGTATGATTGGCAGCACATGACATTTTGATTAAGAAACTAGAATATAAATATAACATGGCACACATTAAATGGATTAAATATTGGCTAACTGTCAGGTCTGTGATAGTGATAGGTCTGTGATAACTGCAAATGGGGAATTGTCATTGAGTGTGTTCATGAGTGGCATGTTTGTAGAAATTTTGGTGGTGCCCAGAACCCACCCCCGCCCAAACTCTGTCCCCCACCTGCCCAAGGCTCTGGGTGGGAGTTTGGGTGAGGGAGGAGGTCTGGGGTGCAGACCCTAGGCTGGGGCAGGGGATTGGGGTGCAGGATGCAGGCTCTGGGAGGGAGTTTGGGGATGGGAGGGGTGCAGAGGGTTGGGGTGCAGGGGTGAAGGTTGTGGGGTGTGGGGTGTGGCTGCAGATGAGGGGTTCAGAGTGTGGGAGGGGCTCAGGGCAAGAGTAGGGTTGTAGGGGGTGAGGGCTCTGGGGCTGGCAATGAGGGGTTTGGGGTGTGGGAGGGGCTCAGGGCAAGAGTAGGAGTGTGGGGGATGAGGGCTCTGGCTGGGACTGAGGATAAGGTGTTTGGGGGGCTGGAGAGGCTATGGGCTCAGGCAGAGGGTCAGGGTGCGGCGGGATGAGGGCTCTGGCTGGGACTGGGGATAAGGTGTTTAGGGTGCTGGAGGGGCTCAGGGTTCAGGCAGAGGGTCAGGGTGCAGCGGGATGAGGGCTCTGGCTGGGACTGGGAAGAAGGTGTTTGGGGTGCTGGAGAGGCTCAGGGCTCAGGCAGAGAGTCAGGGTGTGGCAGGATGAGGGCTGTGGCTGGGACTGGGGATAAGGTGTTTGGGGTGCTGGAGGGGCTTGGGGCTCAGGCAGAGGGTCAGGGTGCAGCGGGATGAGGGATCTGGCTGGGACTGGGGATAAGGTGTTTGTGGGGCTGGAGGGGCTCAGGACTAGGGTAGAGGGTTGAGGGTGCAGTGCGGGGGGGAGCTGGGGGGGCAGGTCTGGGGATGAGTTTGGGATGCAGGCAGGCTGCTCTGGGACAGGGACCAGAGAGGACTCCCCCCAGCCCTTTCCCTGCAGGCAGCAGCAAGCTCTGGGGGAGTAGCCCCCTTTCCTGCCCCCCATCAGCACACTGTCACTGTAGCCTCACTGGGGGTGAGGGATGGGGCTGCCACCTTGCATGGGGCAGGAGTGGTGACTGTGGGCAGAGGGGGGCCCCCCTGTGCTGCTTGAGGGTCCTGCCAGAAAAGGGAAGAGTTTGAGGGGGCAGGGCACGCTCAGAGTCAGTCTGTCCTGGCCGTGGAGTTGGGGGGCACTAGGACCCTGCAGCAGCAGTTGCTGGGAGGCAACATGGAGCTGCTCAGGGAAGAGATAGTCAGTGATTCTCTGCTCCCAGGCCCGGGAAAGATGAGCGGGGGGCAGGGCCCGGGGGCAGCAAGTCGGGGCTGCGGAACACTCGGGGGAGGCATGGGGGGGCCGCCGGTGGAGGGGGCACCCGGCTCCACATATTGCTGGAGCTGGGACCCTGGTTCTGAATATTGCTGGTCCCCGCGCACCACGTGAGTATGCAACTCGCTGCCTATGAGTGTGTATGTTTCTAGTGGGGTCCTGCAGAGATCTATTATGGGCCCTACTGTATTTAACATTTCCATCAATGACCTGGAATAAAACATTAAATCATCACTGTAAAATTTGCAGATGACACTAAAATTGGGGAGTGGTAAATAATGAAGGAGTCAGGTCACAGATTCAGTACAATCTAGATCACTTGGTAAACTGGGTGCAAGCAAACAATATGTGTTTTAATACGTAAATGTAAATGTATACATATGAGAACACAAATGTAGCCCATACATATAGAATGGGGGACTCTATCCTGAAAAGCAATGACTGAACAAAATTTGTGGATTGTAGTGTCTAAATATCTGTATATGAGCTCTCAATGTAATGCAGTGGCCTGGGATGTATACACAGGGGAATCTTGAGTTGGAGATGAGACTTATTATCCCTCTGTATTCGACACTGGTGTAATCACTGCTGGAATACTGTGCGCAATTCTAGTGCCCACAGTTCAAGAAGGATATAGATACATTGGAGAAAGTTCAGAGAAAGGCAATCTGAATGATTAAAGGATTAGAAAACATGCGTTTTAGTGATAAATTCAAAGAACTGTATCTTCTTAGCTTTACAAAGAGACAATTAAGAATGATTTGATTACAGGCTATGAGTGCCTACATAGGGAACAAATATTTAATATTGGGCCCTTTAGACTAACAGAGGAAGATCTAACACGATCCAATGGCTGGAAGCTGTAGCTAGACAAACTCAGATTGGAAATAAGGCATACACGTTTAACAGAGTAATTAACCATTGGGAAAATTTACCAAGGGTCATGGTGGATTCTATATCACTGACAATTTTTAAATCAAGATTGGATGTTTTTTTCTAAAATATATTCTCTTAGAATTATTTGGGGGAAGTTCTATGACCTTTGTTATAACGGCGGTCAGACTGAATGATCACAGTCGTCCCTTCTGGCCTTGGAATCTGTGGATCTATGAAAATCCCAGCCATTATTGATACAACACTTCTGTGAAGTAAGGCAATATTATGGGTAAGGTTCTTTGGCCTAGGTTAGACTATCATAATGTTCCAGTCTGGCCTTTAAATCCGTTGCCCCCATTTGTAAACTATCCTTGTCATAAACATACAGCTAAGGGTAGCATAAAATCCCTCCTTTACCTGTAAAGGGTTAAGAAGCTCAGATAACCTGATTGGCACCTGACCAAAAGGACCAATAAGGGGAGAAGATACTTTCAAATCTGTGGGGGAAGGTTTTTTCTTTGTGTTCTCTCCGGAGACAAAGAGAAAGACCAAGCAAGTAATCTAACTCCTATTGAATAATACAGCTAAACTTAAAGATATAGTAGGTAATAGCAGGGAAGTGCATTAGAGTATCTTTTGTTTTAGCTTGTGAATTTTCCCTGTGCTAAGAGGGAGGGTTAGCCCTGTTTTTGTACCTTTAAAGTTTTGCCTAGAGGGAATCCTCTGTGTTTTGAATCTGACTACCTTGTAAAATTACCTTCCATCCTGACTTTACAGAGGTGATTCTTTTATTTTTTTCTTTATAATAAAGTTTTGTTTTTAAATAATCTGATTGGGTTTTTAGTGTCCAAAAAACCCAAGGGTCTGGTCTGTGCTCACCTTGGTTACCTATTTGGTTGGTGTATTATTGTCAAGCATCCCCAGGAAAGGGGGTGAAGGGACTTGGGGGGATGTTTTGGGAAAACAGGAACTCCAAGTGGTTCTTTTCCTAAATCTTTGTATAACTCACTTGGTGGTGGCAGCATAACGTCCAAGGACAAGGAAGGATTTGTGCCTTGGGGAATTTTTTAACCTAAGCTGGTAGAAATAAGCTTAGGGGGTCTTTCATGCAGGTCCCCACATCTGTACCCCAGAGTTCAGAATGGGGAGGGAACCCTGACAATCCTGATGCAGAAAGTTGATTGGGACCAGATTTTCAAATATAATGAGGAACCCAGTGGGATTTTTAAAAGCATCAAGGCACCTAATACCCATTGAAATCAATGTATGTTAGTTGCCCAGCTGTATTTGAAAATCTCACAAGGTACCTAAAAGCAGCAAAGAGTTCCGTGGCACCTTATAGACTAACAAACATATTGGAGCATGAGCTTTCGTGGGTGAATACCCATTAGGTACCTAAATACTTTAAAAATCTGGCCTTAAGTGACTTCCTAAATGTAACACAGGAAAATCTGTGACTGAGGCAGACATCTATGTCCCAAACGTTAGTAGTATCCACCGGACCACCCTTGCTGTCCCAACAGTAATGGAATTTGGGTGCATAACTCCCTGAGGCTCCCCTGAAACCCTTCAGAAAGAAGATAGTAACTGTTATTTATGCAGAGCAGTGAGTCAATAGGGCCAATTTCATCAGAGTTCAGCAGGCTTTGGATCTACTCTTCTCATACAGGCCCATGGGTTGAGAATGGAACAGGGGAGAAAGTACTGAGTAGAGCTGGTAAAAAAACGTTTTTGATGGAACAGTTTTCCTTGAGAAATACGGTTTCATCAAATCAAAACATTTAATCATACTGTGTTAATTTATATGATTTTTTTTTGACTGGAAAGGGTCAAAAGGAATTATTTTGATGTTCTCATTTCTTTTTGATAATGCCAGACTATATTGTTTTGATAAGGTAAGATTGTGGAGATTGTGTGGACTTTCAGCAAGAGTTGGGTACCCAGCTCCACTAGGCCCCTTTTAAAATCACAGCCAAGAACCGTTACAAAAAAATGTTAGGCCTTCTTTATGCATCATTAATAAAATGACCTTCTCTTAACCATTTTCAGATCACATTTAAGGCAATAACTGAAACAGTGAGGAAAAATAAAGAATTTGAGACAAAGAAAGACATTGTTGGACAGTCTGACATGTAAATTTCACTCCTACCTTTTCCTCCCTTAAAATTTCATTCAAACAAAAAGGAATTTAGCAAAAGCTACATTTTGATGGAATACCACATTTTAGTGATAGATCTGCTCAAGGCATCTTTCACCTCCTGGTTCCTAAAGCTGTAGACAATGGGGTTGAGCATAGGAGTCACCACTATGTAGAGCAGTGAGAACGCCTTGTTGAAATCCAGAGACTGGTTTCCGGATGGGACCACATACATGATGATCAGCGCTCCATAGAAAGTTGAGACAACAATGAGGTGAGAGGAGCAGGTGGAAAAGGCTTTTTTCCTCCCAGTGGTGGATGGGAGTCTCAGGATGGTCAGGATGATATAGACGTAGGACATGATGGTCAGGACAAACGGCATCACTAATACGGTGGAAGAGGAGATTAGAGCTGCCATCTCTATCAGGCTGGTGTCAGTACATGGAAGCTTCAACACAGCTGTTAAATCACAGAAAAAGTGGTTGATCTCATGAGGACCACAGAAAGGCAACAGGGATGCCATAATTACTGTGAAGGAAGGAGCCACAAAGCCTAATGCCCAAGAAGCGAAGGCCAGCAGAAAGGAAAACCTGGGGCTCATATTACTTGCATAATGCAGTGGATCACATATTGCCAAGTACCGGTCATAGGACATTCCTGTCATGAGGAAACACTCAGTAGCTCCCAGAAAGCTAAAAACAAACAACTGAAGGAAACAGCCTGAGAGAGAAATGGTCTTGTCACCTGTTGCAAGACTCACCAGGAGCCTGGGGATGATATTGGAGATGTAGCCAGTTTCCAGGAAAGATAAATTGCTGAGGAAGAAATACATGGGCGTGTGCAGGTGACGGTCAGTCCACACAGTAAGAATGAGGAGAAGGTTCCCAGCAACGGTTGCTAGGTAGATGATGAAGAATACCACAAAGAGGGTTATCTGCAGCTCTGGAAAAGTTTCAAAACCTACAAGTAGGAACTCTGTGATTTGCGTGTGGTTTCTCTTTTCTAGTACAGCCATTGGTTATCTAAAGGGAAATAAAAAATAAAATAGGGTTGATCTAAGGTCACAGAATTTAAGGCAAAAAGAGACCAATTTGATCACCTAATCTGCCCTTTAGCATAACACAGGATAGAGAACTTCACCTAGTGATTCTTGCATCACACCCATATCTTGTGGTTGAACTATAGCACATCTCTTAGAGAGAGATTCCAATTTTTATTTGGAGACTTCAAACTTGATGCTTTTTTTGAGGGGTGGGGGTGAATTTACAAGCTCAGTTGATAAAGGTAACTGTGTTGACATAATAAAGTTCTATAAGGTATTTCACTTAGTACTGCATGGCATTCTGATTAATGAACAATGTCATATATATCTAGAAATAAAAGAGGAGGTCACATACAGGATTGAGGACTGAACAGTTACTCTGGAAAGTGCTTGGGTGCTATGGTGGATAGCCAACTGAATTTGTGATTGTAGTGTGATGGTGTGGCTAAGACAGTTATGTCAATCTCTGGATGTTTTAAAAAAAGGGAATATTAAGTAGGAATAGAGAGGTAGCATTATAAAGATATCAAGAAGTGAGACAGTGACTGGGATACTGTTTCAAAAACAAAAAAGGATGTTAAAAAATTGGAAAATGTTGAAAAAAAGAGCAGCGAGAATGATCAGAGGTTTGAAAAATCTGCCTTACAGAGAGGGACTCAAGAAGCTCAGTCGATTTAGCTTCCACAAGAGAATGTTCAAAAGTGACTGGATCACAGTCTGTATGTATCTAAACAGGGAGAAAATTTCCAGCGGTAGAAAGCTGTTTGATCTAGCAGAAAAAGGCATAACAGAATTCCATGGCTGGAAGCCGAAGCTAGACAAATTCCGATTTGAAATAAAGCACACTTTTTTTTTAAAGTGAGAGCAATTATCATTGGAACAATTTACTAAGGGATGTGGTGGGTTTTTGCCTTTAAATTGAGATTGGATGTTTCTTTCTAATGTTCAAATTCGATGAGAAGTTATGTGCTTGATGCAGGAATCACTGTTTAAAATTCTCTGGCCTGTATTATACAGGAGGTCTGTCATAAACATACAGCTAAGGGTAGAATAAAATTTCTCCGTTACCTCTAAGGGATTAAGAAGCTCAAATAACCTGGTTGGCACCTGACCAAAAGGACCAATAAGGGAAGAAAATACTTTCAAATCTATGTGGGGAGCTTTTGTTTGTGCTCTCTTTGTTTGTTCCCTCCCGGAGAGAGAGAGACCAGGGCAGAAAACAAACATTTACTAAAACCCTACCTAAAATAAGCTTACGAAAATTGTAAGTAATAGCAAGAAAATGCATTAGATTATCTTTTGCTTTAGTTTGTGACTTTTCCCTATGCTAAGAGGGAGGTTTATTCCTGTTTTTTGTAACTTTCAAGTTAAGCCTATAGGGGACTCCTCTGTGATTTAAATCTTATACCCTGTAAAATTACCTTCCAACCTGATTTTACAGAGGTGCTTCTTTTCCTTTTTCTTTATAATAAAGTTCTTTTTTTAAGAACCTGATTGGTTTTTAGTGTCCTAAAAACCCAAGGGGCTGGTCTGTGCTGACTTGGTTAACCTATTGGTTGGTATATTATTCTCAAGCCTCCACAGGAAAGGTGGTGAAGGGGCTTGGGGGTATTTTGGGGAAATAGGAACTCTAAGTGGTCCTTTTCCTAAATCTTTGTCTAACTCACTTGGTGGTGGTAGCAATACCATCCAAGGACAAGGAAAGAATTTGTGCCTTGGGGAATTTTTTAACCTAAGCTGGTAGAAAGAAGCTCGGGGGGTCTTTCATGTGGGTCCCCTTGTCTGTACCCCAGAGTTCAGAGTCTGGAGAAAACCCTAACAAGTTCAGACTAAATAATCAGAATTGTCCCTTCTGGCATTAAAATCTATCTACACAAATCCATCCTATAACTTAGTAGAATCATAGAATCATAGAATATTAGGGTTGGAAGGGACCTCAGGAGGTCATTTTGTCCAATCCCCTGCTCAAAGCAGGACCAATTCCCAACTAAATCATCCTCCCAGCCAGGGCTTTGTCAAGCCTGACCTTAAAAACCTCTAAGGAAGGAGATTCCACCACCTCCCTAGGTAACCCATTCCAGCGATTCACCATCCTCCTAGTGAAAAAGATTTTCCTAATGTTCAATCTAAACCTCCCCCTCTGCAACTTGAGACCATTACTCCTTGTTCTGTCATCTTCTACCACTGAGAACAGTCTAGATCCATCCTCCTTGGAACCCCCTTTCAGGTAGTTGAAAGCAGCTATCAAATCCCCCCTCATTCTTCTCTTCTGCAGGCTAAACAATCTCAGTTCCCTCAGCCTCTCCTCATAAGTCATGTGCTCCAGCCCCCTAATCATTTTTGTTGCCCTCCACTGGACACTCTCCAATTTATCCACATCCTTCTTGTAGTGTGGGGTCCAAAACTGGACACAGTACTCCAAATGAGGCCTCACCAGTGCTGAATAGAGGGGAATGATCACATCCCTCGATCTGCTGGAAATGCCCCTACTTATACAACCCAAAATGCCATTAGCCTTCTTGGCAACAAGGGCACACTGTTGACTCATATTCAGCTTTTCGTTCACCGTAACCCCTAGGTCTTTTTCTGCAGAACTGCTGCCCAGCCATTCGGTCCCTAGTCTGTAGCAGTGCATGGGATTCTTCCGTCCTAAGTGCAGGACTCTGCACTTGTCCTTGTTGAACCTCATCAAGTTCCTTTTGGCCCAATCCTCTAATTTGTCTAGGTCCTTCTGTAGCCTATCCCTACCCTCCAGCGTATCAACCACTCCTCCCAGTTTAGTGTCATCTCCAAATTTGCTAAGGGTGCAGTCCACACCATCCTCCAGATCGTTAATGAAGATATTGAACAAAACCAGCCCCAGAACTGACCCTTGGGGCACTCCACTTGATACCGGCTGCCAACTAGACATGGAACCATTGATCACTACCCATTGAGCCCGACCATCTAGCCAGTTTTCTGTCCACCTTACCGTCCATTCATCCAGCCCAGACTTCTTTAACTTGCTGGCAAGAATACTGTGGGAGACTGTATCAAAGGCTTTGCTAAAGTCCAGAAATAGCACATCCACTGTTTTCCCCTCATCCACAGAGCCGGTTATCTCATCATAGAAAGCAATTAGGTTAATCAGGCATGACTTGCCCTTGGTGAATCCATGCTGACTGTTCCTGATCACTTTCCCCTCCTTTAAGTGGTTCAGAATAGATTCCTTGAGGACCTGTTCCATGATTTTTCCAGGGACTGAGGTGAGACTGACTGGCCTGTAGTTCCCTGGATCTTCCTTCTTCCCTTTTTTAAAGATGGGCACTACATTAGCTTTTTTCCAGTCATCTGGGACCTCCCCCGATCGCCATGATTTTTCAAAGATAATGGCCAATGGCTCTGCAATCTCATTGGCCAACTCCTTTAGCACCCTCGGATGCAGTGCATCCGGCCCCATGGACTTGTGCTCATCCAGCTTTTCTAAATAGTCCCAAACTACTTCTTTCTCCACAGAGAGCTGGTCACCTCCTCCCCATACCGTGCTGCAGAGTGCAGCTGTCTGGGAGCTGACCTTGTCTGTGAAGACAGAGGCAAAAAAAGCATTGAGTACACCAGCTTTCTCCACAGCCTCTGTCACTAGGTTCCTCCCTCATTCAGCAAGGGGCCCACACTTTCCTTGACTTCCTTCTTGTTGCTAACATACCTGAAGAAACCCTTCTTGTTACTCCTAACATCTCTGGCTAGCTGCAACTCCAAGTGTGATTTGGCCTTCCTAATTTCACTCCTGCATGCCTGAGCAATACTTTTATACTCCTCCCTGGTTATTTGTCCAATCTTCCACTTCTTGTAAGCTGTTTTTTTGTGTTTAAGATGAGCAAGGATTTCACTGTTAAGTCAAGCTGGTTGCCTGCCATATTTACTTTTCTTCCTACACATCGGGATGGTTTGTTCCTGAAACCTCAATAAGGATTCTTTAAAATACATCCAGCTTTCCTCGACTCCTTTCCCCGTCATGTTATTCTCCCAGGAGACCTTGCCCATCAGTTCCCTGAGGGAGTCGAAGTCTGCTTTTCTGAAGTCCAGGGTCTCTGTTCTACTGCTCTCCTTTCTTCCTTGTGTCAGGATCCTGAACTCGACCATCTCATGGTCACTGCCTCCCAGGTTCCCATCCACTATTGCTTCCTCTACTATTTCTTCCCTGTTTGTGAGCAGCAGGTCAAGAAGAGCTTTTCCCCTAGTTGGTTCCTCCAGCACTTGCACCAGGAAATTGTCCCCTACACTTTCCAAAAACTTCCTGGATCATCTGTGCACTGCTGTATTGCTCTCCCAGCAGATATTGGGGTGATTAAAGTCACCCATGAGAACCAGGGCCTGTGATCTAGCAACTTCTGTTAGTTGCTGGAAGAAAGCCTCATCCACCTCATCCCTCCGGTCTGGTGGTCTGTAGCAGACTCCCACCACGACATTACCCTTGTTGTTCATACTTCTAAATTTAATCCAGAGACTCTCAGGTTTTTCTGCAGTTTCATACTGGAGCTCTGAGCAGTCATACTGCTCTCTTACATACAACGCAACTCCCCCACCTTTTCTACCCTGCCTATCCTTCCTGAACAATTTATAGCCATCCATGACAGTACTCCAATCATGTGAGTCATCCCACCAAGTCTCTGTTATTCCAATTACATCATAATTCCTTGACTGTGCCAGGACTTCTAGTTCTCCCTGCTTGTTCCCCAGGCTTCTTGCATTTGTGTATATTGTCCCCTACACTTTCCAAAAACTTCCTGACTTGTCTGTGCACCACTGTATTGCTCTCCCAGCAGATATCAGGGTGATTAACATCTCCCATGAGAACCAGGGCCTGCGATCTATTAACGTCTGCTAGTTGCCGGAAGAAAGCCTCGTCCACCTCATCCCCCTGGTCTGGTGGTCTATAGCAGACTCCCACTATGACATCACCCTAGTAAGTTATTCAAATGCTTCATTACCCTCTGAGTTTAGAAAAATCACCTGAATTCCAATTTAAATTAGTTTAGTTTTGCCTTTGTAGTTATTGGATACAAACAAAATTAATATACAAGCTGCACACACACAAACACACACACCTGGAGAAGAGAACCTGGAACCTTAGTTCTTCATCTAAGAAAACAAAAACCAATGAGATTCTTCCGAGTTGGGTTTGCCATTCATGGGTTTCCTTATTTAATGCTCCACCTGTTCTAAAGAATTATTTTTATGATAATTCTACCCTCACCCACAGGCTAGATGCAGCCTATATAGGAAATAAGTGTGAGATGAACATATTCAGAACATATATTCATATGGCACTCTTTGAGAAGCAAAGAAGGCTGTTTCCCCTGTGATGGATGTGGAAGGGAGCTCTCCAAAAATTATTGATCCTGTATCCCAAAATGTGATTTATGAGCTGTACATATTAGTCTATGAAGGGGATTAGACAGTCACAAGATCGGTGATTGCATGCCATGAGCCTGAATGGGTCTAACTATGCAAACGACATAGCAATCAAAGCAAATTGGTATTGTCCTAGATGGCTGGCTGGATGCCCCCACCAATTGGGAAGAAAGAATACAGACGCAGAAGGAAGATTTCACACCTGGGCCCTGTAACAAACACAAAACTGTGCAATATGTAATCTAGTCCCAACATACACAGGGAGGGCGGGAGCTTTAAAAAGCTCAGTTTTCCCTGCAAGAGTGGAGAAAGACTGGGTCCTAGGAGCTGCTTGGCTTTCTGAAAGCATATCACTTTGTTTACATCTTATCCTTTAACTAAAAAAGCAAGGGGTAAATTTAGTTAAGACTAAATATGTGCATAGGCAGTTTGTTAGTTTAAACTCCTTTTCCCCCAGTGTTTTATTCCAACCACTAAATAACAACACTTTTCTTTAAGAATGTTGGCTGTCTCCATCTCAAAATGAGATACAACAGAAACAGAGGAAGTTCAGATTCGGATGGGGGGAAAAAAGGATTGAATGGATAAAAAATATTTGCTGAGAAGATAGAAATAAAAGGGACTTTTAAGTAGGGCTAGCAATGAAGATATTTTCTACCCTATAAATAATTTTGATGAAAATGAAAATGAAAATAAAACTAAAATATTATTTCAATGCTTGGATTTTTCATTAAAAAATAATCCCCCAATTTTGGCGGGAGGGAAAGGTTGGTTGTCAAAACCAAACAAACCTACCACTTTTTGGATTTTCTTTTTTTGGGTGAGAACACTTTTTTTTTATTGAAGCAATTTACTCTGGTGAAATTTGTGTCTCCTCAAAAAGCTATTTCCCATCAAAATATATTTTGAAAAGAAAAAATAGAGTATCAATTTAGACTAAACAAAAAATAAAACATCAACAAAGAAAAAAAATTACCTGTTGTGGATACTGATAATTCATCCATTCTGTATTGAGCAGTAATCAGACATATTCCATTGGCAATAACTCTCTCTCATAAAGCACACAGCATCTATCCATCCATTATGTACTCAACCATGTTCAAGACAAACACCATTATATCAGACAGAATGATGTAAATCCTCAGAATGGTCCATTGCCAACATTCATTCAGGAAAGAATCTTTGGCTTTGAGGTCCAGTGGCTTTTCATTGTTTATTTCAGATCACTAAGACCCAAGAGATTCTACTTCTCTCTCTCTCTCCTCCCACTTCCCACTCCCTCCTGTTCCATGGATTTTACAAATATTGTGGCATGTGCTACCAAAGGGATCTATTAATATGTTTCTGTAGCTGTTGCCATAGGCAATTTTACCCATTTCACTGTGACCTCTGAAGAGACAATCTGGTTATTTATTTCAGACGGTAAATGAGATCCCTTCTGATCAAGCTGCCTTTGTCTTTCTTTGAAACTTTGAAACAGGTTCACCCAGAAACTGGGCTATTTTTAAAGTTTATGGCCAAATTGTTTAGAGGTATCTGAAGTCTGCCTTTAGTAGTATTAAGTTAGTGACATGATCTATCATTTTAAAAAATCCAATAAGATGAGTGACAACCTGTAGGCATGGTATTCTGGGAAACCATTGGGCTGGAAATCCGTTCCAAAGCAATAAAATTTATTATTGACTCAGTCCTGGCAGTGCTGGTCTCCCTCACCCCATCTATCTAGTTCTCTGGGAGATGAGACCTCACATGGTATGGCCTTATAAGGTAACTAGTTCTCTTCATACACACTCTGGCTTACTCTGTTGGGGTAACAAGCGCAACAGCCACATGCACAGCCCTCACCAACATCACTGTCTGGTCCTATGCAGTTCAAATGCCTGATGCTGCTAATCCATTTGTTTATGAAGATGTACCAAGTCTTGTAGTCATCCCTCAGAACACAACCAACTCTCAGTGAGATCATAGCAAGAAATCACTGCTTTGCACCTATCAATTCCATGCTAAGATATTGCTCATTCTTCAGTCAAGTTTCCTTTGAAATCAATATTTTAAATAGTTGTTGGGCACATGCATCTTTTGTAGGGACCAAATCCTGATATTCTTTCTCAGGCTTTACTCAGGAAATGCTCCTAGTGATGCCAGTTGAAATTTCCTCTGAGTAAGAAGTGAGTACAAGCTGAATGAGAATGGCAAATTAATTCCAAGGAATCTTGCCTGAATGATTATTCAGGCAGAAGTTCAAGTTTTGACCCAAGCCAATTTAAAAAAAAATGCTTCGTACTTTGTCAACATGTCTTGAGTATTATAAGGGGCCTGGAAGTTTCTTTCCAGTAACCTTATGGAGCCTACACAGGTCAACACTAATGTCATGAGCATGACAAGAACAGGGTGCATGAACCTGAAATGTTTGCACAGCTGCAAGAGGAGCCACGGGATATAGAAAGAAACAATTCAACATTGTTGGTAGCATTCATGGAGCAGTTGGTTTTGCCAGCCATATTTATAGATTTTGCTCAAGTTTCTTCTTCTTAAAAACATGTAAAGGAATTTGGGGGGGGAAAGTAGTCAGTTTGAAAATCTCAGCAATTACATTCTAATTCCAAGTCCTTATGCAGATTGATTCCTTGTTTAGTGATACAGACTCCTACAGACGTTTACTTGGCAATACGGAGGGCCTCATTCAGATTTTCCTCTCTTCTTACTCAGGCAAAGCTCTTGGTTGTGATTTTCTGCATAGCACCAAGATTTTCATAAGTGAATGATGATGTTGATTGCTTCATTTTTGGAGTGTCCAACTTGATATGTGAGCATGGCACCTGATCTTCAGAAAGTCCCAATCCCCTGGAAATCAAGACCCTTGAAGGAGTCTCAAGTTGGTTGCGAAAAAATGACCCCTAGACAATTACGAGTTTGAGACCTGGTCTACACTACAAACATAGGTCAACAGCACCTGCCTTAAGTTGACCTAATAATGAATGCATCTACACTACCGGGTCCCGTCTGCAAACCTTAGTTGCCTGTAATGTCAACTTCTGTATTCCATCTCTGAGAACGGCATAGCACTTAATTCAATATTGACGGGCTGAATGAGAGGTAGTGTAGATGCAACTGTGACAATGCACCCCATATTCTTCACAGTGATATTATCATATGATTATGTTATGCAAGATAAGTCATGTGAGATATCATTGGAAAGGTTATGAATTACTGAATATGATTATTCTATTTGTATGTATGTATCATTTTTGTATCTAAAATTAGAAATATGACTATGTATTTGTATTACAAATGTGATTACACCTGGGGAATGCCCACTAGGCAAAAGACTGTCAGTCTAGATGGCCAGCTGGGAAGGGCCCATTCATGTTAATGAACCATTAGGGAGACCAACAGGCCTTAGAAGAAGCTTATTCTCCACCTGGGCATCTTCCTGAGGATGCTACAAACAGCCTCCGAGCAATGGCTGCTGTGGCACTACAGGGATATATAACCAGGTCACCTGGTACTGGACTCCATCTTGAAATACAAGAGGTTTACCACTGACTGGCGTGGGAACCAAGTTTAGAGACAAAGAGTTCCTGCTATATGCAAAAGCTGTTTAAGGAAGGGGAGTGACATCAACATGGTTCTTCACTGACTCCCTGCCCCAAAGCGACTCTTGGAAAGACTTGAAGAATGAGGACTGAACTGGGGAGAAATGCTGGACCCAGGCTAAAGGGATTTTTAGCCTGTGAAAGTAACACCTGGTGTTTTTAAACTGTAAGCAAGTGCAACTGGCCCTTTAATAATCTCTGTAACCTGCTTGAATCATCATTTAGGGTGAGAATGTGCTACTCATATCCAGTGTCTTTAGTATATTAAGCTTAGTTTGCGTGTTTTGCTTGTTTTCTGGGTAATCTGCTTTGACCTGTTTGCTATACCTTATAATCACTTTAAATCTATCTTTTGTAGTTAATAAACTTATTTTTGCTTTGTCTAAAACCAGCATGTGGGAGTCATAACTTGGGGCAGAAAGCTATTGCATATTCCTCTCCACATTGAGGGAGGGGATGATTTTCATGAGCTTATGCTGCACAGTTCTCTGTGCAGTGCAAGACCCAGAGGGGTGTGTGTATTGAGCAGCTAGGCAGTTCCTTATCTGTAGCCTCCCAATGCAAAACTCAGCACTGTATGTACTGCAGCTGGGTGTGCCCCTACCTGTATGTGTGCTGGAGCCTGGGAGAGGGCTTGGCAGGATGGTCACAGCAGTACAGTGTAAAAGGAGCCCAAGCAGTAATACAGCAGTTCCAGGTGGCACCCCAGGACAAACCCCTCATAGCAACATTGCGTAATTCAATTTCATTGACCTCCAGTAGGTGTCCCACAATGCTCTGCTGCGGCTGCTTTGAGACTGTTTTAAATTCCATTGCATGTCAGCCAGGTACACAGGAAACATTCCGTCCCCCACTAAAGCCCCAGGAACTTTTGAATTCCCCTTCCCTGTTTGATCAGTGTGGAGAGCTCACCAGCACAGCTGATCATGGACAGTTAATGCCTCGAACATGGCCCAGCTGGAGTACACAGGAGATGGTGGATCTGATTGCTGTGTGCGGAGCAGAGTTTGTCCAAGCACAGCTCCGATCCAGCAGAAGAAACAGTGACATCTATGGAAAGATTGTTCAGTACATGCAGGACAAAGAGTACACCAAGGATACACATCAGTGCTGCATGAAAATCAAAGAACTTTGGCAGGCATACCAGAAGATCTGGGAGGCAAACAGTCATTCTGGTTCTGCACCACAGACATGTTGCTTTTACAACGAGCTGCATGTGATTGTCAGCAACGACCTCACCACTGTCCTCTAACACAGCACGGATACCTTTCAGGAGTTTGAGTCCCAGGACACATCAGGCAACAATAATGAGGACATTGTGGACAAGGAAGAGGAAGAGGAGGAGAATAGGAGACAGGCAAGCAGTGGATCCATTCTTCCCTAGAGCCAGGGGCTGTTTTTAACCCTTAAGCCCAGCCGGTCACAAAAGAGCATGGAGGCCGTGCGCGATGTCAGGGAAGGCACCTCTGGTGAGTATACATTTCTTAGCTTACTGTAGGGTGTGACAAAGTTCCTCCTCTATCTTAGTGGGTCCTGCGCTTATTGGCAATTTTGTTTGCCTCGGAGATTCACCATGTGGGTCAGGGAACAGCCCGGAGACCTTCCCCTCTGGTAGAACCCCCAGTCTAGATCAATTCCTCCTGTGTCTAATCAGGAGTTGGGAGGTTTGGGGGGGGGGAACCCGGGCCTGCCCTCTACTCTGGGTTCCAGCCCAGGGCCCTCTGTATTGCAGCTGTCTATAGTGCCTCCTGGTACAGCTGCGCGACAGCTACAACTCCCTGGGCTACTTCCCCATGGTCTCCTCCCAATACCTTCTTTATCCTCTTCACAGGACCTTTCTCCTGCTGTCTGATAATGCTTGTACTCCTCAATCCTCCAGCAATACGCCTTCCCACTCCTAGTGCCTCTTGCTCCCAGCTCCTCACTTGCACACTACAAACTGAAGTGAGGTCCTTTTTAAACTCAGGTGCCCTGATTAGCCAGCCTGTCCTAATTGATTCTAGCAATTTCTTCTCAATTGGCTCCAGGAGTCCTAATTAGCCTGCCTATCTTAATTGGTTCCAGTAAGTTCCTGCTTGTTCTGGAACTACCCCTGTTACCTTACCCAGGGAAAAGGGATCTACTTAATCTGGGACTAGTAGATCTCTTCTTTCTAACACTCCTGCTGCCCTCTGGCCTGGAGGGTGGTGGAAAGCAGGGGGATGCTCCTGCTGCTGCTGGGCCCTGGGCCCTTGTTGTTACTGCTCCAGCTGTTCCCTTGGCTGGGCCAGACACCACCACCCACCTCCTTCTCTGCTAACCAGTTTCTGGCTGGCTGCTGACCCCCCCCCCTTCAGTTGCTGCTGTTGCTCCAGCTACAGCCCCTTGGGAGGGGGGGCTACTAGCCTGCTCCCCAGAGGAGGGGAGTGAGGGACCCCAGCCCAAGCTATTGCTGCTGTGGACATTACCACCATCTGAGCGGGGTTCCTCCTGCCTGGCCACCAGGCCACCACCTGGAGCTGCTGTGTTTGCTGCTGGGGAGTTGCTGGAGGCCTGAGGAGGAGAAGAAGAGGACCACCTGCTGCTGGGGTAGCACACAGAGATTCTGAAGACCACCATGGAGGGGGCACTTAAGACGAGTAATTTTCAAACTGTGATCTTGTGGTGGGGGTCTGGACTGTGTTTGTGGGGACACAGGGGGTGTGGCATGGAGCCTGCCCCCTGGTCCATCTGTGTCCCCCTTGCCCCCCCCCACTGCTGCCCTTAGCCTGGGGGAGGGGGTCCTTTAGCAGTAGGCGGACTCCGCCTGCCCACTTCCTGGTTCCCAATAGGAGCACTCTCCGGCAGCCATCTGGCCTGACCCTGTCACAAGGGGTAACATTCTTTTTTATTTTATGCTTACTCTGAACAAAAGAGGAGGGGATGTGGGTATCTGCTTCCCAATGGCTGCTCCAGCTATGCAGAGGGCACATAGGGATGGTCTGTGAATCCTCCATTGAGATCTCTAAGAAACTTTCATTGAGGTACTCTCCAATCCTTTGCAGAAGGTTTCTGGGGAGGGCTGCCTTATTTCTTCCACCCCGGTAGGACATTTTCCAATGCCACTACAGTATTAGCTCTGCTGGCATCATTACGGTATGCAGCATAGCAGCATAAAGACCAGGTTGATACCAGATTCTTGGAGCATCTGCTCCCTTGCTGCCTCTGTTATCCTCAGGATAACAACATAGGGTGGCCTAGGGGAAACAGGGAGTTTTCATTATAAGTGCTCATGCTGCAAACAATACAGCATGTGCTCCATCCATCCACCTTGAATTCCTGATCCCTCCATGGTTTTCCTAATGTGCCGTTCCTTTAGTTGGCCTGGATCGGTGATTACTTTGAACAGTGTTAAGGGATGGGTGGAGGGCTTCCTGTGTCTTCCCCCTCCACAGAGCCAGAATGCTAATGGATTGGTGAGGCCTGAATTTCCCTTACAAATCCATCTTGATTCTTCCCCAACAAATAGTGTTCATCTATGTGTTTGATTATTCTCTTCTTTACCATAGTTTCAACTAATTTGCCTGGTACTGAAGTTAGGCTTTCCAGCCTGTAATCAGCAGGATCACCTCTGGAGCCTCTTTAAAATATTGGTATCACATTAACTATCCTACAGTCATCTGATGCCCAAAGCATTTAGGCACTCAAACCACATGGAACTGATAGTTAGGCACCTAATTGCCCTAAGGGGTAAGATTTTCCAAGGCCCAAACACTCATCTCTGCAAACTCAAGGAGTCATTTACATCTTTGATTCTATTATCACTGACTGTAAAACTGGTGCAAGTCCATTGGTATATCTGGATCTGCTCTGGACACACCAATATATTTGACAGCCATTGACTGCAATGGAGTCATTCTGGCTTTACAATGCCTCCAGTGGAGTTGCTTCTGATACACAGTTCAGTGGGTGAGGCCTTTTCAACTTTCAAACTGTGATTCTAAACCAATTTCTATAAACCATAGCAAATGTGCATGTGTAAACATTCCTATTTTGGGTTAAATGGCTTATTTATAGTTTTTATTTTATTTAGTTTGAGTGAATTAGGAACAGGTTTCAGCAGATGGCCCTGTAGTGGTTAACAGAAAATGTATGAATACACCAGATTGGAAACTTATATGTAAGCGAGAGTGGGAACATTGATACTGTCCAATAATAGTATAATTTGAACCCCGTCACTCTCTTTCAATGATGTTTATTTCTGTTTCAAAGGGATACTTGGTGATTCATAAAATTTAGTAAGCAGGAAAGTTGGCAGCAAACAGCATTGATATTAAACATACTAGTACAGAGAATTGAAGCCCCCAGCCAAAGCCTGTCTCTCTTATCCCTGCGAAGGACATAGAGGATGTCAATGAGATTAGAACTGACTTCAGCTCTGTGTCATTAGCTCTTTATTTATTCTTTTGTCCCTATATCTGTCTGTGTTACACCTCATTGCTCAAAAGTTTAAAACTGGGGATGTGTTTAGTAGCTTGCTGAACTGGGGCTTACATTTATTGTTTCAAATCAACTTTAGATACCACTTTTCTAAATAAAATACAGACAAAAACGCTGACCATAGGCAATACCATTTTATATATCATTTTAACAGATAATATTGATTATTATTAAGCATTTTATTTAAATTTTTATCAATTTAAATGTTCACATTTGTGGGAAATTATGGAGGGGGTCAGACAATAATTATTTAATGTCAGTACATATTGAGATTCAAAAAATTAAAGCTATATACCATTAAAGCCCAATTTCTCAGCATATTAAAATATACAAAGTAAATAGCCTTAAATCAAACTTTAATAAGCTATCAGGCAGCGTTTTTCTTATTTTGCTTATCTGTAAATTTTGATTATTAGTGATGGAAATATTTTTGTTGGTTTGTGCGTGTACAGTGAAATTGACCTTTGCCAACATTTTGTGATAAAAATCGAATCCTTCCGAGCCTATTTATAGGGATAGCAACAGAAATGGCATTGCATCAACAAGACAATAACAAGTAGCTATTAGTATTGTTTTCCTAAAACATTAAAGCAGAGATCTGCACTGTGCACAGTTCTCATTCAAACCATGTGCATGAAACCTTGCCATCCTATAGGCTATATTCTCCATTCTATTATACCAGGCAACACTGAAAAACTGGTGAGTTTTTAATTCAGTCCCTACTCAGGGAAAATTCACAGTGGGACAAATTTTGAGTTTTGATTGATTAAATACTTATAAGGAACTCAACAGTTGGCTCCTAAGCAGGCTTGTGCAGCAACATATGACTATCCATACATACATCACCTGTAGATATTCCAAAGCCAATTGTCTTCTCTCATGTACCTTGGAGAAAGGCAAAATTGTTACCCAGAAATGTGGACTTGGAACCAATACACAGAGTGAATGTTTATCTTCTTGGCAACATGCATCTGACTCCAAAGCATATCAAAGGCAGTAAGAAAAATAAGACACAAAACTGCTTTAGCACCACCCTGGGAGAAGGCAGACCTTGTGCAGACTTTTCAGAGCTTTCTTACCAAAGAGAGGTAATAAGAATATTTGGTCTGTTCTAAGGGAACTATAAATAAATACCCCCATGTAGGGGAGATGACAGTAGCCCTGCAAATTACTCAGATGTCAGGATGATGAGTATGGTTAGAATAGAGAAGTATCAAGAGAGTGGGGCAACAGATTATGTATGGGAATAGAAGGATAAATCCTCTTTTGTGGATTCGATTCCGAGATGAATCGCATTCCCCATTCACCATATAGGGAACTACATCAGGCTTCCTGGCCCTCAGTGATTTTTCTAGGGGCCTAGAAGTTAGGTATGGTTATATTAAGCATCACAATGCCTAAGTCCCTTCGTGAATCTAGTCTACTCTGCAAAGAAAAACGCATTGCACTGGGGCCACGTGTACACTACAAAATTAAGTCAACCTAACTTACGTCAACAGACAGTTGTCACAGTAATTACATCACTTTTGCGTGTCTACACTTTGCTCCTGGTTTTGGCAGTGCACATCCTTGCCAGAAATGTTGAATTGATTGTAGTGTCAGTATGGGCCATTGTGGGAAGGCTTCTGACGGCCAGTAACAGTCGACATAAGCAAGATGGTGTCTATGCTGACTCTACGTCAACCTAACTACATTGACCTTGACTCTATGCCCCTTGTGGAGGTGGAGTTATTAATTTAGCATAGTAGGGCACTTACATTGGCAAGAGTGAAATTTAAGTGTAGACACTTCCATAGTTAGGTCAACATATGCTGCCTTGCATCAACCTAATTCTGTACTGTAGGCCTGACCCGAGTGTCAGAGACAGGGTCAATTGACTCAGGTGAGTCATTTTTTAGACCCACAGATCAGGCTGTGGGTCTAAAAATAGCAACATCGATTTTTAGCCTCCTAACCCAAGCCCCATGAGCCCAAGTCAATTGACCCACGCTCTGAGACTCAGTGCCACAGGTTATTTCTTTGCAGTGTAGACGTACCCTAAATGCTTTTTGTGCTTTTGAAATTCTCAGTTTAGACCAAGTTATCTGTATCAGAATGGGAAATGCTTTCCCCATATCCTTTCAGCACAATGGATTCCCCGCGCTGCATATAAAGCTAATGGTCTATAGAACACTCAGTTCTTTGTACAAAAAATTAGCAGCAGATATGATGCAATTGGTTGAAACCTGCTCCCATAGGTGTGTTCCTGTGCTGTAGCTCATCACTGGAACTGCCTGAATTGTTATCTTCCCCCAATGAATATTCAAAGACATCTATTTAAGGGTTTTTCACCCAGCTGTCATTAACGGGACCTGAATGTATACTCCACATGCAAGAGCTGCCTTCAGGAAGCCAGTGAGATGCTGACCCTCTTGGAAACTTGGAAGGTAGGTGACAAATATCTCCAATACAAGACTAAACATAGCTCTAAGTGAACCGGAGCCCCCGTGTGTGTTTCAAAGCACTTCATGGAGATTCCTTGGCCAGATACATTAATGGTATTATGGGAAAGGGTTATTAGCTGAAAAGCTGAAATACTGGGCATTTTCACCAGGTATATTTATCGCTGTTTCTTTGTCCATATCTATCTATCTATCTATCTATCTATCATAAAGCTTCCTCTTGCTATATATAAATATATGAACAATGGAAAAATATCTATGAAGTGGTGAATAGGCAAATGAGTGAATGGAGAGGTAGAGGTAGTGTTAAGAATGGAGGGGTGGGTAGATAGAATGTTTTGCTTCTATGTTCATGTGACAATATATGTAACATTCCAGTTCTCCTTCTGAAAATCCTTTCCTTAATTATATGAAGCTATAAGGCCAATATGCTTAATGGAGTAAAAAAAAAAATATTGCATTTCTGTTACCAAAAATAGTCATCAGTAATAGTAATTACTAATCAATCCATGTGAATTAACAATTTTGTAGATTAGTCTAATTTGTTCAATATGTCATTTTAAAGTATGTGATCGATCGATCAAGCTATCTACCTCCAATGTAAGGTCAGCGTAACTGACAGAATAATCATCCCCTTGCATTGCTTTCTTGCCATTAATGTGACAAGCAAATGCCTTTTTCTTACATGTATACAACTAGGTGATTTTCACTCCCACACTATAAAAGTAGATGGAGTAGATTTTTTCAAATACACTAGATTTTCTTTGTCACTTTAAGCAAACTAATACAGCAAACTTGTGCCCATCTGTATTGTTTGTGTCATAAACGTTGAATACAAATATGATATAAGGCATGACAATGCCATTTTGGTTGATATTGCATTTCAAGGATCCTATCCTTGACCACTTTGTTGCCATGGTGAGCAAAGAACTCACTGATTTCAGTTGTTGTAGGGTTGAGATACTACTGAGGTCATGGACTATAATGGGAGCTGCTAATTTGCAGAATCTCTCTGGGTCCAGTCGTTGGAAGAATGCTTTCTGCCTTCATCAGATATAATGCTCAGGCACACTGAGGTGAGGTCAGCCTCTTTTTTCCATTTTAGAATTTCAAATTGTGACTAATTTCAACATTGAAAAAAAATCAAATTTGGGAGAAAATGGAAATTAAAAGATTAAAAATATGCATGCATCTCCCCCACCACCATATTTCTAGGAGTGGTTTGGGCATCCTCAGCAGCTGAAGTGTCCATGACTGCACTCTGTGCCACACAGCTGCTGTTGTGATAACCACTTGAGAGTAAGGCCGGTTTCCCCTCAGCTTAATGAAGACAGGACATTCCTCTTGAGCAGGCCCGGGGGGGCAGGGAGCTGGCCGCCCCAAGCCGCGGCAGCCGCGGCCGCCTGGGCAGCCTGGGCAGTCCCAGCGGGCCCTGGGGCGGGCGGGTGTCGGGGAAAGGCGGCTGCGCAGGCCCAGCGGCGGGCGCGCGCCCGGCGCCGGGCGGCCCGCCCGTCTTGCGGCGGCGGCCCGGCGGTTCCCCACCCCTCGGGCCCCCCCCCGGCCCGGCCCCTCCCCTGCCGCCCGGCGGCGGGGGGCGCCCCCCCGCCTCCGCCCTTCCCCCCCCCCCCCCCGGGCCCCGGCCCCCTTCCCCCCCCGCCCCCCCCGCCCGGCCCGGCCCCCCCCCTTCCCCCCCCCCCCGGGCCCGGGCGGCGCCCCCCGGGCCGGGCCCCCCCCCGGCCCCCGCCCCGGGCCCGCCCCGGGCCCCCCCCCCCCCCCCCCCGGCCGGCCCGCGGCCCCCCCGGCGCCCCCCCCCGGCGCCCCCGCCGCCCCCCGGGCCGGCTCCCCCGGCCCCCCGGCCCCGGCCCCGCCCCCCCCGGCTCCGCCGGGGCCCCGGCCCCCCTCCGGCCCGGCCCGCCCCCCCCGGCCCCGGGCCGGCTCCCCCCCCGGCCGGGCCCGGCGGCCGGCCCGGCCCGGCCGGCCCCCCGGCCCGCCGGGCCCGCCCCCGGGCCGGCCGCCCCGGGGGCCCGCCCCCCCCCCCCCGCCCCCCCCGGCGGGCCCCCCCGGGCCTCCCCCCCCCCCGGCGGGCGGCCCGGCGGCGGCGGGCGCCGGCGGCCCCCCGGCCCCCCCGGCCCCCCCCCCCCCGCCCCCCGGCCCCGGCCCCCCCCGGCCCCCCCCCCGGCCGGCCCCCCCCCCCCCCCCCCCCCCCCCCCACCCCCACCCCGGCGCCCCTTCCTTCCCCCCCGGCCCCCCCGGGCCCCCCCCCCCGGCGGCTCCCTCCCCCCTTCTCCCCGCGTCTGGAGAGAGGGGGGGGAGCCGCCCAGAGGGGCGGGGGCGGGAGGGGCGGGGGGGGCCGGAGAGCCGAGCAGCTGCCGCCCCTCCCCCCGCCCCCCCCGGGGGGGCGGGGGGCGGGGCTCGGCTCGGCGGGGGGACTCGGATGCACCGAGAGGGAGAGAAGGAGGGGGGGCGGGAGCCTCAGCTTTTCTCTTGGGGGGGGGGCAGGGGGGCAATTGCCCCCCCCCCCCCCCCCTGCCGGGCCCGCCCCTGCAGGCATGCGGAGGTCCACAGGGGGGGGCCATCCCCCCCTCCCCAGGATGCCGCCCCAAGCGGGTGCTTGGCCCGCTGGTGCCTAGAGCCGGCCCTGCTCTTGAGATGCCCTTGACTTTGGAAGTCACAACCCACACTTGGGACTCAGTCCTGAACTCAATGAGGCTATTCATGTACTTAAAAGCTTGAATGTTCTTTGGTGGTCAGGTTCTGGATTTTCAGCCCTATGCAGGATTGAGCACTTGGTCTGATCTTTAGAGCCCATGGCAAACCCAGTCCATTTCCCCAAGATATCAGAGTGAGTGATGATGGAAGTGAATGGGGGGAGTTTGCTGTCGGGATTGTATATGTGGAGCAATGTCAATTCTTTATTCCTCTGCATCATTAGTTTAAATGAGGTTGGTGATGACAAGCTCTAGAGTAAATTGATATTTCCATGGGTTTTATTTTTAACATATATCAAAAGTGCCTAGAACACTGAAGAGCTCTTCTTTGAGTTATCATCGGAGCACCTAATTACTTAGTCAAAGTGTAGGTGAATGAACCTAGACCTTTCTTTGGGTTTCACCTCTTCCACAACATGTGACAGGAAAAAAAGTGTGAATTTTTCTCCTTCTCTTCCTCTTCCTCCTCCTTCTTTTTCTTCCACATATAGAGCTGTGTTGCTATGATTGTAATCTGTAAATTATTTGGTGGCCCATGCAGCTGCTTGATACAGTGTATTACTGTTCTAAAACATGAAAATTAAATCAATAACTAATAAATCATTCAGCTAATAAGCTTGATATCCATGTGATAAAGAATTCAGTAGGAATTCAAAAATCTCTTCGAAATGGGGATGCACAATGATAATACCCATATTTACAAGAGATAGATATAGAGTGGCAATAAGGACATACCCAGTGTCTCACCATTCACTTCATTTGTGATATTTGTGATTGGATAGAGCCCATAAATCCCCATGCCTCTAGCAGGGCTGGCTCTACTGTTTTCACCACCCCAAGCAGCGCACCAAATTGCCACCATGGATGGCGGGGGCAGTCCGTGTGCCGTTAGGGCAGCAAGCACGTTTCCGTGGCGGCGGCAATTTGGCGGCAGCTCCTGTCTTCAGCCGGAAGACAGAAGCTGCGCAGCCATGGACAGCTGAACATAGAAGCTGCCGCCGAATTGCCACCGCTGCGGAAACATGCGTGCCACCCTAATGGCACATGGACTGCCCCTGCCGTCCATGGCAGCAATTCCGTGCACTGCTTGGGGGCAAAAACACACGGATTGCACCCCTTGCAGATTGCTGCCCCAAGCACCTGCTTGGAATGCTGGTGCCTGGAGCTGGCCCTGGCCTCCGGGCATAATATAAATTCTAACTCGTGGGCGAGTTAGGAAGAAACTTCTCCTTTGAGCAGAATATTTTGTAATCTTCCACTCTGGAGTTTATTACACTTTCATCTGAAGTGTTCAGTCCCAGCCACTGTTGAAGGCTGGATGCAGAGTTAGATGGACCTTGGGTCTGAGCTAATCATGCCCCATGATCACACCACTGATATCTCATTGTTTGTTATCTCCACAGGCAGAGAATCCAGTGCACATGGCAGATAAAAACCAAACCACCGAGTTTGTCTTTGTGACAATTTCCAACCAACCCAGGCTGCAGGGCTTCCTCTTTGTGGTAATTTCAATCATGTACATCACATCTCTGATGGGGAATATCCTCATAGGCATAATAGTTAGGCTCAGTCCTGCCCTTCACAGCCCCATGTACTACTTCATCTCCAATCTGTCTTTGGTTGACCTCTGTTACACCTCAGTCACCATCCCCAAGATGCTGGTGAACCTGCTTTCAGAGGACAGAACCATCTCATTCACTGGCTGTGCTGCCCAGCTGTATTTTCTTATGGCCCTGGGGCCAACTGAATGCTTCCTCCTTGCTGCCATGGCTTACGACCGCTTCACAGCCATCTGCCATCCCTTGCGCTATGTCATTGTAATGAACAATCGATGGTGTGTCCAGCTGGTGACTGGCTCATGGGTCAGTGGTTTGCTGCTGTCATTGGTGCAGACCTCACTGATAGTCACCCTGCCCTTCTGTGGGGACAACCGGCTCAACCATTTTTTCTGTGATGTGACTCCCCTCTTGAGCCTGGCCTGCGGAGACACGTCCATGAACGAAATCGCTGTATCTGCAGCCTGTGTCTTAATAGTACTCATCCCTTCTACGCTGATCCTTGTGTCCTACAGTAAAATCGTCTCTACTGTCCTGAAGATCACATCAGCCCAGCAGAGACACAAAGCTTTCTCCACCTGCTCCTCCCACCTCATAGTGATCACTCTATTCTATGGCTCCGCCAGCGCCATGTATCTGCGACCCAAATCCAGCTATGCCCCCGAAAGGGATAAATATCTGGCTCTGTTTTACTCTGTGGTGACCCCAACATTGAACCCCATCATCTACAGCCTGAGAAGCAAAGATATCCATAAAGCCCTGAGGAGAATGATACTTCAAAATTCTTTAACCCCAAACTGCAAGCAACCAACCACTGCTTAGCTGAGGCCTGATGCTGATCTCAGTTATTTGGGTTGAACACTGCTTTGACTTCAGTGGAGTTACACCTAAATTCCTATGAACACATTTGCACTAGGAAGTTTTACCAGTAGGGTTTTTATCAAGGCTGGCTCTAGATTTTTGGCTGCCCCCCCACCTCAGCCCTGGGCTCCCCACCATAACTGCACCCTCCTGCCACCCCAGCCCTGGGTCACTGGTAACTCGCTCCCAGGGCGGGTCATTCAGCAGGCATTTTGGATGTGCACAGAACACAAACAGGATTGGTTCCCATATGGTTACAGAACTGCAGTAAAGTGGAACTATTTTCAGCTTGTGTGATTGAAGGATATCTGGATTCATATTATTAGACTGCCCTACATATATGAGGAAAAGTTGAGGTGCCTTTATTATTCTTTTGTTCCACTCTTTGTTTCTATAGGGAATTTGCCAATGCAATATTGCTGTCTTCCTTTTAAACAAATAAAACTTAAAAAAAAAGAAGCAATGGCTGTTGAAAATAGCAATTCCAGTCCTAATAACCACTGGGAAGCATTTCTTGCTCAATTTTATCCTACTTTTTCTACAGCAAGTTACAGTGGATCAGTATATATGGGATGAATGAAGTAACAGCTGTCCAAATTGAGCTTGAGCATGCCTGAATTTTGAGGGTGTTCAAATCTGTAAGGCAAGTGCTAGATTCCCTTTCTGAATATTAGCTAAATCTGGAAAGGAAAAGTCAATTTCTGCTTCCATGGCTCAGAAGTGGAAATCCTCCTACGTGCCTGGTACTGTACGAAAAGCTGCCCAGGTCCTCTAGTAGAGCCTCCCCTCCCTTACTTTTCATTTCAACTTCTAGTGGGATCCACATACCTCCCTTGCTAGGCTTCAGATAGAGAGGGGCACTGTCCATTTAGTCCCCCCAGTTCCTTCTTTGGGGGCTGCCAGGTGAGGTCACACCAGTATCCCTAATCCAGTCTGGGGGTGTCTTCTGAAGGGGATACCTTGGCCAAAACCTTCTACTCCTTGGGAATACTTGTTCCCTTTTCTAGGGTTACCTACCATATGCCCGTATTTTCACAGACATGTTCGGGCTTTTGGGTTTCAAATAGCCGTCTGGGAGGAATTTGTAAAACTCTCAAAAGGTCAGGGATTTCCCTCCCAATGCAGAGTGTGGCGTGGCTGACAGGGTGGCTGTCATAAACAGATAGTAAGGGTTAAGGTCTCTTTTACCTGTAAAGGGTTAACAAGCTCAGTAACCTGAGGAACACCTGACCAGAGGACCAATCAAGGGACAAGATAATTTCAAATCTCTGTGCAGGGAAGGCTTTGTCTGTGTCCTTTGTTTGGATTGCCGTTCTCTCTTTGGGTTTAAGAGATGCCAGACATATTCTTCAAGTTCTCCAAGGTTTCCTGAAGTATTTTCTTCTGTTCAGTATAGTGAGTATTAGAAGGCGGTTTAGTCTTATAATTGATTTCTACATTTGCAATTGTGTGTTTGCTGAAGAAATATCTTTATTTCTGTTTGCTGTTACTTTGATTATTCTGAGAAAGGGGGGGGGGGAAGCCTCTCCAGGTTTATAAGTTAAACCCTGTATTTTTTCATCCTGGTAATACAGAGATAGTGTAATTTTTTCTTGCTTTAATAAAATCTTTTCTTTTTAGAACTTGCTTGATTTCTTCCCTTGTTTGGATTTTCAGGGGAAGGGGAGGGGGAAAAGTGAATCCCTCTTTGTTTGATTCAAGGGGTTTGAATCAAGGTATCTCTCCCAAGGACAAGGGGAGGGGGAAGAAGGTGGAGGGAATGGATTATTTCCCTTTGTGTTAAGATCCAAGGAAGTTGGGATCTGTGTTCCCCAGGGAAAGTTTGAGGGAACAGGAAGTGTACTAGACACTGGAATTTCTAGTTGGTGGCAGCTTTACCAGATCTAAACTAGGATTTTAGTTTAGAAGAGCCTATGTAGGTCCCCATCTTGTGAATGCTAAAGTTCAAAGTGGGGAATAAACCTATGACAGTGGCCCAGTCAGATTGAGCCACTCGCATCAGGGCCTCCAGCAACCAGAGCACACCCCACCCCCCGCAGCACTCTGGGGGCATGGGGCTGCCTGCTCCGCGGGGAAGCGCAGCGATGCATCTGGCTCTGCGGGGAACCACACAAAATGGTCTGAGTGGCATGGTAAGGGGGCCAGGGGGTTGGAGAAGGGGCATGGGATCCCGGGGGGCAGTCAAAGGACATGGAGCAGGGGGTCATATGAGTCGGAGGTTCAGGGGGTGGCCTGTCAGGGGGAGTGTGGGAGAGGGGTGGGGCAGTCAAGGGACAGGGAGCAGGGGGGTTGGATGGGTTGAGGGTTCTGGGGGGGGCTGTCAGAGGCAGGGGTGTGGAGAGGGGGTGGGGCAGTCAGAGGACAGGGAGTGGGGGGTTGGATGGGGCGGAAATTCAGGGGGCAGTCTGCGGCGGGGAGCAGTGGGGGTTACATGGGTCAGGGGTTATTGGGGGGCAGTCAGGGGACAGGCAGCGGTTGGATAGGCATGGGAGCCCAGGTGTCTGTCAGGGGGCAGGGGTGTGGATAGGAGTCAGGGCAGTCAGGGGACAGATAGGGGTGAGGTCCTAGGGGGTCAGTTAGGGTCGGGAGGGTCTCAGGAGGGAGCAGTTGGGGACAAGGAGATGGGAGGCTTGGATGGGGGTGGGGTCCCCAGGGGCAGTTAGGGGCAGGAGTCCCAGGAAGGGGCGATCAGGGGACAAGGAGCAGGCGGGGTTGGATGGGTTGGGGGTTCTGTGGGGGGTAGTCAGGGTATGGGATGTGAGAGGGAGTGGATAGGGGGTGGGGCTACCCTCCCGTGGAATGTCCTCTGTTTTGAATGTTACAATATGGTATCCCTACTGTTCCCAGTGCCACCCCATTCTAGCAGTGAGCTCTCCATTCACAGCAAGCTGCAGCCCTCACTCCCTCCCCCTCCCTTTCCTGTTGATAGCTGCCAAGGGAATGCTGGGAAATGTAGTTCTTTCTCTGCTCCAGGGCTGGCTCTATAGGCAGGGAGATAACCAAGGAACTACAGCTCTCAGGTCCCACTGTTCGTTCTCTGCTCCCATGCTGGATCCCTGCTGCCCCTGAAAATGTGCTGCCCCAAGCACCTGCTTGCTTTGCTGATGCCTAGAACCAGCCCTGGTTTTTATGAGCATACAGCTGTTGACAGTGTAATGTCACTATAACACGTGCACACTTGGCTGCCTCTGTTGGTGCTGCCTCTCCACTCTGAGAGGTTGCACTGGCAAAAGACACACTGCATAGCTGTGGGTTGGCATCCCAGGGTGTCCTACGACACCATCCAGCACACTGCCTTGTGGGATATTTTGGAAGTGCATTGTAGGCTGTCAGTGCTCTCCCCAGGGAATTGTGGGAGGCTGGGGTTAAGTTCCCACAATTCCCTCTGCTCCATCTCATAATCATTTTTTTTCAGTTTTTTTAAAAAAAATACCCACAGTTCATCATGCTGTTTTCTATCTCCACCACACTACAGGCAGAAGCACAGATGCCAAACAGCTCCCCAGAGCTCTCTTATCTGTTTTGCAGATAGGGTGCCTGATTCTTTCGTACTGGGGAACTTCAGCAGCTACTACAGCAGCAAAAATAAGGAATGAAAGGGGGAGGAGAAATGAATGATGGGGGCAGAGAATGCAAAATCTCCAGGTGGCATTCACATGGGCTTCTGGGCCTGTTTAATCGGCAGTGATTGGTGGGATCGGGATGGCATCAAGATGCAAAGCTGTAGTGGCCAGCAGTGGCTGCAGAAGTTTTGGATGTGGAAGGCCACATTCCTGTAGTTGTGTGTCCAGCCTGCCACAGCTCTGCAGAGCTCAGACACTAAAATAAGCGCTGTTTAACAGCAGAGAAATGGGTGCTGAGAATGCTCTGGAAGCTTGCAACCTTGGATTGCTATTAGTCAGGGGGCCACTAGTTTGGATGCTGGCAAGTCTACAGCAGGGGCTGTCATCTTCCAGGTGTTCAAGGCTCTTAAGCATGTTCTGCTGCACAGGATTGTGCCACTGGGAAATAGGCAAGAAACAATAGGCACGTTCAATGATAGGAGCTCCCTGAATTGTGTGGGGAATAGATGGGCTTCATAGTCCAGTCCCCATCCCCGCTCCCATATACACACACACATGGCTTCTCAATACATGACCAGAAAGAAATACTTTTCCACAGCTATGCAAGATTTTTTTCAACAGACAAATTTGGGTTTTCAATTCAATTCCATTTGCCATTAATGTTTTCAGTTTTTCCTCAGACATCCCAAAATTCCAAATTTGAAAATGTGTAGCTGAAACCAGAATATTTTTTGTTTTCAACAGATTTTTATTTGTTTACTTGTAAGTGTTTCGCTGAAAAACAATAATTTTTCTGGCATTTTTCAGCCAATTGTTTCAAGGGAGTTTGAGAGGGAGATCCCCTGCTGAAGAAGGAGCAAGCACTAATTCTTGGGTTGAATGGGTGAGCTTGTTTGCCTATTTGTTTTTTCTTTTAGCTTGCTTAAAATTTACAGTGTGGTCTGTTGGGGAGTTGTAGGTGTTTGTGGACTGTTTGTGAGTGAGGGGCAGTGGCTGAGCAGGCCTTAGGGAAAATGGCACCCTTGGAGAACTTGTATTTTGGTGTTGCTGGCCCCTGCTGCCTCCCGAGGCTCCCCCCACCATCATCCCTGGCCCTCTCTGCCTCTCCGGGATCTCCCCCCAATCATCCCTTCTCCCTGCTGCCTCCCGACATGCCTTGTTCCTAGTGAATCTACAGAGGATTAAATTTGCTTCTTTGCAGCTGGCCAACTCAACAGTTCAATCAGTGTTAAATCCTCAAAATAACACTTATGTTAGATTTAATCATCAAAAGGAGACAAAAGTGGTGCATAGGCCTTGTGAGGTTTCTCTGGATACAGGTGAAATTCACCAACAGCTTTGCCATTCGTTTCAATGAGTAAAGCAGCAGGAAAGGACTCGTAGAAAATGTTCAGACTTCAACATTTCAATGACATTTCAAAATTAAGGGGAGAAAAATTCAGATTTTTTTGGTATTTTATTTTATTCATTTTTTTAAACCCAACTCTGAACATAGTCTATGGGCTTGTCTCCACTTAAAATGCTACAGTGGCAGAGCTGTGCTGCTGTAGCTGTACCACTTCAGAGTAACCACTACACTGCTGGGAAGTATTCTCCCATCCTCCTAGGTAATCCAACTCCCCGAGTGAAGGCAACTACATCAACTGAAGAATTCTTCCATTGATCTTGTGCTGTCTACGTGGGGACTGAGGCTGGTTTAATAATGCTGCTCCACAGAGTGGATTTTTTACATCCCTGACCAATGTAGTTAAACCAACCTCATTCAACCTAATGGACCCACATTGCTGTAGATGCTGTACAAAAACAGAATAAAAAACCAGTCCCTGTCTCAAATTGTTTACAGTCTAATCTGCCCCCTCTTCCTATTCACGATGAAGCATTTCTATTACTGTTGTGTATTTGCTTGTCATGGTTTTTGTTCCTATGGCAACTGAGTTAGATTATTAGGGGATAGCCCGGCCAGCTTCGGCCGGTTGAGTGAGCTCTGTGTCTGTAAATAAAATGGTAGTTTTGTTAGCTTTCTGCTGTCTGGCCTCAAGTGATTTCTTCCTAAACCGGCTCCCCCAAGGATATAACAAATGGCAACGATGGATGGGATTCCGGTGCTGCTCCAGTAACAGAAGGAAGTAGAAGTCAAGGTAAAGAACAAACAAACAAAAATACTGCTTGTTTGTACTGACTGTAAAAGTAAAACTAAAAATCATGGCTACTCTGACCAGGCCACTGGAACCTTTTGATGGGAATATAGAGCAGTGGCATGTGTATATTGAGCGTTTTCAGCTTTTTTTTATTGCAAATAACATTACAGAAGCGAAGAAGGTGCCAATATTCTTAAGTGTTGTAGGTGCTAAAACCTACTTCCTGCTACGCAGCTTACTACACCCTGTTAAGCCTGAGACGAAATCTTACAGTGACATTGTGGAAATCCTGGGGTCCCATTTTTCCCCCAAACCACTGGTAATTGCTGAAAGATATAGGTTCCACAAAAGAGACCAAAAGGAAGATGAAACAGTTGTACAATTTGTAGCAATTTTTAAAAAGCTAGCAGAACACTGTGAATTTAAAGAGATGTTAAATGATGCCCTGTGTGACAGGTTAGTGTGTGGCCTCTACAGTGAAGCTATACGGAAGCGCCTACTGACAAAGGCTCAGCTTACATTACAGAAGTCTGTTGATATTGCTGTCTCCATGGAACTGGCTACAAGGGAGGCACAATACATCGGTGCATCCCCTAGGGTGCAAAAAGTGTCACAAGAACCGACCCACAAAACTGTGCAGAGTCAAGAATGTTACCTCTGTGGTAAGCCGGGACACCAGACATCAGAATGCTGGTGTAAGGACCTGGTGTGTCGACACTGTGGCAAAAAGGGACACATTGAGTGTGCCTGTAAACAAAAGAAAAAGAGGCCTGTGGTGTGGCTGACAAAAAGAGGAACCCTGCATACCCTAGTGCAGACCCAGGATGATCAAGGTGACAACTCATCGCAAGAGGAAGTGCCACTGCATGTTTTGTCTTTGGCAGTGGGCTCACATGAATACTAGGTAACCCCGTTTTTGGATGGCAAACCTATACGCATGGAACTGGACACCGGTGCAGCTGTCTCGCTGGTCTCCGAGACTGCGCGTAAAGAAAAGCTACAGCATCTTCCGCTTAAGGCAACAAAAACTGTTCTGAAGACATATACGGGAGAAGCTGTGCCCATGTTGGGCACTATTGATGTTAAGGTGGAGCTCAATGGACAGGCTGCTAAATTGCCACTGTTTGTGGTGAGAGGTATCTACCCCAGCCTTAATGGGTAGGTCATGACTTGGGAAGATTCAACTGAACTGGGCAGAAGTGCACCGGATGACTAAAGAAGAAACCAGTCTAACCCCTATACTAAGGAAACATGCTGCTGTTTTTGGAGATGATTTGGGAAATATGAAGGGAATCACTGTGACATTGAACATTAAATCTGACAGTCCACCAAAATATCTGAAAGCCCGAACTGTGACAAATGCCATCAGGCCAAAAGTCGAAGCAGACCTGGAGCGCCTGGTCACCAATGGAGTCCTAATACCAGTTACCCATAGCTCATGGGCCACTCCTATCATTCCAATAGTGAAGAAAGATGGCTCTCTCCGGATTTGCAGTGATTTTAAAATCACTGTCAACCCAGTGTTGTGTGAAGAAAAATACCCGCTTCCCCACATCGATGACCTCTTCGCAGGCCTGGCTGGGGGACAAAAGTTCAGTAAGATTGATCTGAGTCAAGCATATTTACAGATGCATGTTGATGAAAAGTGCCAAGAGCTGTTGACTATTGTGACTCATAAGGGGCTTTATCGATACTGTCGCCTACCCTTCGGAATAATGTCTGCTCCCGCCCTGTTCCAGAGGGCTATGGACCAGATCTTGTGTGGCTTGTCAGGAGTTCAGTGCTATCTGGATGATATCCTGGTCACTGGAAGAAATGAAGAGGATCACTTAAAGAATTTAGAGGCTACGCTACAAAGACTGGAAGACTATGGCCTACGAGTTCGCAAAGACAAGTGTGAATTCTTCAAGCCCTCTGTTGAATATTTGGGACACATCATTGATTCTGCAGGTCTTCATAAGGCCCCTGCAAAAGTTAAAGCTATTGTGGAGGTTCCCCCACCTCGAAATGTAAGCCAGCTGCGCTCGTTTCTAGGACTACTGAACTATTATGGAAAGTTCATCTCACAGTTAGCCACACTGCTAAAACCACTTCATGAGCTCCTTGGGCAGAACAAGGCCTGGAAGTGGACTGAAGCCTGTGATGTTGCATTTAACAAAGCTAAGGATGCATTGCTAAATTCTGAAGTTCTAACGCACTTTGATCCATCCTTACCCCTACAATTGGCCTGCGATGCCTCCCCTTATGGAGTGGGAGCAGTCATGTCACACATTATGCCTTCGGGAGAAGAAAGACCTATTGCTTTTGCTTCACGCACTCTAAGCAAAGCAGAAACTAACTACGCCCAAATCGAACGTGAGCCATTAGGAATTGTTTTTGGAATTCGGAAGTTTCATCAGTACCTGTTTGGGCAAAAGTTTATTCTTCTCACAGACCATCGACCTCTGATGTCAATTTTTGGACCATACACAGGCATTTCCCCATTAGCTGCTAGTCGTACGCAACGTTGGGCATTGTTACTTTCAGAACCCACATATGAAATCAAATATTGGAAATCCACACTGCACGGCAATGCAGATGGCCTCTCAAGGTTGCCTTTCCTGGTCAAACATCAAGATAGTGCCCAAAAGGAAATCTTCTACTTTGAACAGGTAGAGAATACACCCATCACTGCTACTCAGATAAAGAAGGCAACTCGCGTTGACCCAGTATTGTCCCAAGTTATGAACCTGGGGATGCATGGAAAAACTCGAGAAACCTCTCTGGTCTCATCCAACCTTGTTACCTACATGTCCAGGAGGACGGAGTTATTGGTCCAATCTGGTTGTTTGTTGTGGGGGAGACGTGTCATTATTCCACCACCACTGAGATCACAGATGTTAGAACAGCTCCATTCCGGTCACTGTGGAATAGTGCGCATGAAGGAAATTGCACAAAGCTATTTTTGGTGGCCTGGATTGGACAGTGCTATTGTAGAGAAGGCAAAAGCTTGTATGTCATGTCAGGGTGTGAGGAATGCACCCCAGTGGGCACCCCTACACCCATGGGACTAGCCTGAAAACCCGTGGCAACATATTGACATTGACTTCGCTGGCCCCCTTGAAGGAAGAATGTTCTTCGTGGCAGTAGATGCCCATTCTAAATGGCCAGAAGTCTCTATAATGCAGTCCACTATTGCAGAGAGTACTATCCAAAAACTACGAGGACTCTTTAGTAGTTTTGGTCTGCCAGAACAACTTGTGAGCACAGTTCATCTCTCAGGAGTTTCAAAATTTTATGAAGGCAAATGGGATACACCACATCACGTCAGCAGCATATCATCCATCCACCAATGGATTAGCTGAAAGATTTGTGCAGACAATGAAACACGCTTTGAAATCAGCAAGGGGACAACACTCCATTCAAAAGCGTCTGGATACCTTCTTACTTTCCTACAGAAACACAACTCATGCTACGACCCAGGCATCCCCGGCCTTTCTAATGATGGGACGACAGCTGCGCACTTGCTTTGATCTGCTGAAACCTTCTGAACCCTGACAAAATGTGCAACATCAGCAGCAATATCAAGTCATCAGATGGGCACCCAGAGCAAAAGACCGAACCTTTAGCCCGGGACAACCAGTTTTGGCTCGGAATTATACTTCCAGAGCCTTCTCTTCTGCCTCGCCATTGACTGAATGAAAACCTCTGAACGTGGCCCAATGGGGAGATTTAACTAAGTGAAATCAATGGGATATGGTCATTCAGGGATTTGGATCCATTCAGCCTCTTATAAGATTGGGCTGAGAGCTGGCCTGACCCAGTCTACACTTGATCACTCTTAGGGGAGTCCTTTTCTCTGCACTCCCTCTTTAGAGCTTTCCTCACCTCTTTTGTGGATTCCATTCCGAGATGCATCACATTCCCCATTCACCATACAGGGACCTTGTCATAGGTTTATTTCCCACTTTGAACTTTAGCGTCCAAAAGATGGGGACCTGCATAGATCCTTCTAAGCTTAAATCCTAGGTTAGATCTGGTACTTGCTGCCACCAGCCAGGTTTCAGTGTCTGGCACACTCTCTGTTCCCCCAAAACTTTCCCTGGGATCATAGATCCAAACTCCTTGGATATTAACACAAAGGGAAATAAACCATTCCCCCACCTTCTTCCCCCTCCCCTAGTCATTGGGAGAAATTACCTTGAATCTAAACAAAGAGGGAGTAATCTCCCCCACACACACCTGTCCCTGGTGAGTCAAACTAATCCCCTGAGGTTTCAAACAAGGGAAAAAATCAAACAGGTTCTTAAAAAGAAAAGCTATTAATTAAAGAAAAAAAGAAAAGGTAAAATTTAGCTCTGTAAAATCCGGATGGGAGTTTACAGGGTATACAGCTTATAAAAACCAGAGAGCTAGCATCAGTACAAATACAGCAACCAAAAATAAAATATTTCTCCAGCAAAACACACATTTGCAAATACAGAAATCAATCAAAAAAACTAATCCGCCTTTCTAATACTCACTATACTGAATAGAAGAGAATACTTCAGGAAGCTTGGAGAACCTGGATATACGTCTGGCCCCTCTTAGATCCAAAGAGAGAACAGCCCCCAAAACAAAGAACACAAAGACTTCCCTCCACAGAGATTTGAAATTGTCTTGTCCCTTGATTGGTCCTCTGGTCAAGTGTCCCTCAGGTTTACTGAGCTTGTTAACCCTTTACAGGTAAAAGAGACCTTAACCCTTAACTATCTGTTTATGACAGACCTACATCAGGCTTTTTGGCCCTCAATGATTTTTCTAGGGGCCTAGAAGTTAGGTATGGTGACACTGAGCATCACAATGCCTAAGTCCCTTCGTGAATCTAGTCTACTCTGCAAAGAAAAACACATCACACTGGGGCCACGTGTACACTACAAAATTAAGTCGACCTAACTTACGTCAACAAACAGTTGTCACAGTAATTACAGCACTTTTGCGTGTCTACACTTTGCTACTGGTTTTGGCAGTGCACATCCTTGTCAGAAGTGTTGCATTGATTGTAGTGTCAGTATGGGCTATTGTGGGAAGGCTTCTGACAACCAGTAACAGTCGACATAAGCAAGATGGTGTCTATGCTGACTCTACGTCGACCTAACTACATTGACCTTGACTCTATGCCCCTTGCGGAGGTGGAGTTATTAACTTAGCGTAGTAGGGCACTTACATTGGCAGGACTGAAATGTAAGTGTAGACACTTCCATAGTTAGGTCAACATATGCTACCTTGCATCAACCTAATTCTGTACTGTAGACCTGACCTGAGTGTCAGAGCTGTGGGTCTAAAAATAGCAACATAGATTTTTAGCCTCCTAACCCAAGCCCCGTGAGCCCAGGTCAATTGACCCGGGCTCTGAGACTCAGTGCCACAGGTTATTTCTTTGCAGTGTAGACGTACCCTAAGTGCTTTTTGTGATTTGAAATTCTCAGTTTAGACCAAGTTATCTGTATCAGAATGGGAAATGCTTTCCCCATATCCCTTCAGCACAATGGATTCCCCGCGCTACGTATAAAGCTAATGGTCTATATAACACTCAGTTCTTTGTACAAAAAATTAGCAGCAGATATGATGCAATTGGTTGAAACCTGCTCCCCTAGGTGTGTTCCTGTGCTATAGCTCATCACTGGAACTGCCTGAATTGTCATTTTCCCCCAATGAATATTCAAAGACATCTATTTAAGGGTTTTTCACCCAGCTGTCATTAACGGGACCTGAATGTATACTCCACATGCAAGAGCTGCCTTCAGGAAGCCAGTGAGATGCTGACCCTCTTGGAAACTTGGAAGGTAGGTGACAAATATCTCCAATACAAGACTAGACATAGCTCTAAGTGAACCGGAGTCCCCATCTGTGTTTCAAAGCACTTCATGGAGATTGCTTGGCCAAATACATTAATGGTATTATGGGAATGGGTTACTAGCTGAAAAGCTGAAATACTGGGCATTTCCACCAGGTATATTTATCGCTGTTTCTTTGTCCATATCTCTCTCTCTCTCTCTCTCTCTCTCTCTCTATCTGTCATATCTCTTGCTATATATAAATATATGAACAATGGAAAAAATCTATGAAGCAGTGAATAGACAAATGAGTGAATGGAGAGGTAGAGGCAGTGTTAAGAGTGGAGAGGTGGGTAGATAGAATGTTTTGCTTCTATGTTCATGTGACAAAATATGTAACATTCCAGTTCTCCTAAAAATCCTTTCCTTAATAATATGAAGCTATAAGGCCAATATACTTAATGGGGTAAAAAATATTGCATTTCTGTTACCAAAAATAGTCATCAGTAATAGTAATTACTAATCAATCCATGTGAATTAACAATTTTGTAGATTAGTCTAATTTGTTCAATATGTCATCTTAAAGTATGCGATCGATCGATCAATCGAGCTATCTACTTCCAATGTAAGGTCAGTGTAACTGACAGAATAATCATCCCCTTGCATTGCTTTCTTGCCATTAATGTGACAAGCAAATGCCTTTTTGTTGCATGTATACAACTAGGTGATTTTCACCCCCACACTATAAAAGTAGATGGAGTAGATTTTTTCAAATACACTAGATTTTCTTTGTCACTTTAAGCAAACTAATAGAGCAATCTTGTGCCCATCTGTATTGTTTGTGTCATAAACGTTGAATACAAATATGATATAAGGCATGGCAATGCCATTTTGGTTGATATTGCATTTGAAGGATCCTATCCTTGACCACTTTGTTGCCATGGTGAGCAAAGAACACACTGATTTCAGTTGTTGTAGGGTTGAGATACTACTGAGGTCATGGACTATAATGGGAGCTGCTAATTTGCAGAACCTCTCTGGGTCCAGTCGTTGGAAGAATGCTTTCTGCCTTCATCAGATATAATGCTCAGGCACACTGAGGTGAAGTCAGCCTCTTTTTTCCATTTTAGAATTTCAAATTGTGACTAATTTCAACTTAAAAAAAAATCAAATTTGGGAGAAAATGGAAATTAAAAGGTTAAAAATATGCATGCATCTCCCCCCCACATATTTCTAGGAGTGGTTTGGGTATCCACAGCAGCTGAAGTGTCCACGACTGCACTCTGTGCCACACTGCTGCTGTTGTGATAACCACTGAGAGTAAGGCTGGTTTCCCCTCAGCTTAATGAAGACAGGACAGTCCTCTTGAGATGCCCTTAACTTTGGAAGTCACAACCCACACTTGGGACTCAGTCCTGAACTCAATGAGGCTATTCATGTACTTAAAAGCTTGAATGTTCTTTGGTGGTCAGGGCCTGGACTTTCAGCCCTATGCAGGATTGAGCACTTGGTCTGATCTTTAGAGCCCATGGCAACCCAGTCTGTTTCCCCAAGATAGCGGAGTGAGTGATGATGGAAATGAACGGGGGGAGTTTGCCATCGTTATTGTATATGTGGAGCAATGTCAATTCTTTATTCCTCTGCATCATTAGTTTAAATGAGGTGGGTGAGGACAAGCTCTAGGGTTCATTGATATTTCCATGTGTTTTATTTTTAACATATATCAAAAGTGGCTAGAACACTGAAGAGCTATTCTTTGAGGTATCATCTGAGCATCTAATTACTTAGTCAAAGTGTAGGTGAATGAACCTAGACCTTTCTTTGGGTTTCACTTCTTCTACAACATGTGACAGGAAAAAAGTGTGAATTCTTCTCCTTCTCTTCCTCTTCCTCCTCCTTCTTTTTCTTCCACATATAGAGCTGTGTTGCTATGATTGTAATCTGTCAATTATTTGGTGGCCCATGCAGCTGCTTGACACAGTGTATTACTGTTCTAAAACATGAAAATTAAATCAATAACTAATAAATCATTCAGCTAATGAGCTTGTTATCCATGTGATAAAAATTCAGTAGGAATTCAAAAATCTCTTCGAAATGGGGATGCACAATGAGAATACCCATATTTACAAGAGATAGATATAGAGTGGCAATAAGGACATACCCAATGTCTAGCCATTCACTTCATTTGTGATATTTGTGATTGGATGGAGCCCATAAATCCCCATGCCTTCGGGCATAATATACATTCTAACTCGTAGGCGAGTTAGGAAGAAACTTCCCCTTTGAGCAGAATATTTTGTATTCTTCCACTCTGGAGTTTATTACACTTTCATCTGAAGTGTTTAGTCCCAGCCACTGTTGAAGGCTGGACGCAGAGTTAGATGGAGCTTGGGTCTGATCTAATCAGGCCCTATGATCACACCACTGATATCTCATTGTTTGTTATCTCTACAGGCAGAGATTCCAGTGCATATGGCAGATAAAAACCAAACTACTGAGTTTGTCTTTGTGACAATTTCCAACCAACCCAGGCTGCAGGGCTTCCTCTTTGTGGTGATTTCAATCATGTACATCACATCTCTGACGGGGAATATCCTCATAGGAATAATAATTAGGCTCAGTCCTGCCCTTCACAGCCCCATGTACTACTTCATCTCCAATCTATCTTTGGTTGATCTCTGTTACACCTCGGTCACCATACCCAAGATGCTGGTGAACCTGCTTTCAGAGGACAGAACCATCTCATTCACTGGCTGTGCTGCCCAGCTGTATTTTCTTATTGCCCTGGGGCCAACTGAATGCTTCCTCCTTGCCGCCATGGCTTACGACCGCTTCACAGCCATCTGCCATCCCTTGCGCTATGTCGTTGTAATGAACAATCGACGGTGTGTCCAGCTGGTGACTGGCTCATGGGTCAGTGGTTTGCTGCTGTCCTTGGTGCAGACCTCACTGATAGTCACCCTGCCCTTCTGTGGGGACAACCAGCTCAACCATTTCTTCTGTGACGTGACTCCCCTCTTGAGCCTGGCCTGCGGAGACACGTCCATGAATGAAATCGCTGTATCTGCAGCCGGTGTCTTAATTCTGCTCATCCCTTCTATGCTGATCCTTGTGTCCTACAGTAAAATCGTCTCTACCGTCCTGAAGATCACATCAGCCCAGCAGAGACACAAAGCTTTCTCCACCTGCTCCTCCCACCTCATAGTGATCACTCTATTCTATGGCTCCGCCAGCGCCATGTATCTGCGACCCAAATCCAGCTATGCCCCCGAAAGGGATAAATATCTGGCTCTGTTTTACTCTGTGGTGACCCCGACATTGAACCCCATCATCTACAGCCTGAGAAGCAAAGATATCCATAAAGCCCTGAGGAGAATGATACTTCAAAATTCTATAACCCTAAACTGCAAGCAACCAACCACTGCTTAGCTGAGGACTGATGCTGATCTCAGTTATTTGGGTTGAACACTGCTGTGACTTCATTGACTTCAGTGGAGTTACACCTAAATTCCTATGAACACATTTGCACTAGGATGTTTTACCAGTAGGGTTTTTATCAGGGCCAGCTCTAGATTTTTGGCTGGCCCCTACCCCAGCCCTGGGCTCTCCTCCACCTACACCCCCTGCTACTCCAGCTCTGGGCTCTCCCCCAACCCAACTGCACCCTCCTTCCACCCCAGCCCTGGGTCACTGGTAAATTGCTCCCAGGGGTGGGTCATTCAGCAGACATTTTGGATGTGCACAGAACACAGACAGGATTTGTTCCCGTATGGTTACAGAGCTGCAGTAAAGTGGAACAATTTTCAGCTTGTGTGATTGAGGATATCTGGATGCATATTATTAGACTGTCCTACATACATGAGGAAAAGTTGAGGTGCCTTTATTATTCTTTTGTTCCACTCTTTGTTTCTATAGGGAATTTGCCAATGCAATATCGCTGTCTTCCTTTTAAACAAATAAAACTTAAAAAAAAGAAAGAAAAAAGAAGCAATGGCTGTTGAAAATAGCAATTCCATTCCTAATAATCACTGGGAATCATTTCTTGCTCAATTTTATCCTACTTTTTCTATAGCAAGTTACAGTGGATCAGTATATATTGGAGACATGAAGTAACAGCTGCCCAAATTGAGCTTGAGCACTTCTGAATTTTGAGGGTGTTCAAATCTGGAAGGCGGGTGCTAGATTCCCTTTCTGAATATTAGATAAATCTCAAAAGGAAAAATCAATTTCTGCTTCCATGCCTTAGAAGTGGAAATCCTCCTTCGTGTCTGGTACTGCACGAAAAGCTAGTAGAGCCTCCCCTCTCTTACTTTTCTTTTTAAATTCTAATGGGATCCACATACCTCCCATGCTAGGCTTCAGATAGAGAGGGGCACTCTCCATTTAGTCCCCCCAATTTGTTCTTTGGGGGCTGCCAGGTGAGGTCACACCAGTATCCCTAATCCAGTCTGGGGATGTCTTCTGAAGGCGATACCTGGGCCAAAGCCTTCTACTCCTTGGGAATTCTTGTTCTCTGTTCTAGGGTTACCTACCATATGCCCATATTTTCACGGACATGTTCGGGTTTGGGGGTTTTAAATAGCCATCTGTAAAACTCTCAAAAGGTCAGGGATTTCCCTCCCGATGCAGAGCACGGTGTGGCTGACAGGGTGGCCCAGCCAGATTGAGCCACTCGCATCAGGGCCTCCAGCAGCCAGAGCACACCCCACCCCCTGCAGCCTCAGCGCAACATGCCGGCAGCACTCTGGGGGGACGGATCTGCCTGCTCCACGGGGAAGCGCAGCAACGCATCTGGCTCTGCGGGGAACCACACACGCTGGTCTGAGCGGCTTGGTAAGGGGGCCAGGGGGTTGGAGAAGTGGCATGGGATCCCGAGGGGCAGTCAAAGGACACGGAGCAGGGGGGTCATATGGGTCGGAGGTTCAGGGGGTGGCCTGTCAGGGGATGTAGAGGGATTGGGGCAGTCAAGGGACAGGGAGCAGGGTGGTTGGATGGGTTGAGGGTTCTGTGGGGGGGCTGTCAGTGGCAGGGGTGTGGAGGAGGGTGGGGCAGTCAGAGGACAGGGTGTGGGGGGGTTGGATGGGGTGGATGTTCGGGGGGCAGTCTGGGGCAGGGAGCAGAGGCGGTTACATGGGTCAGGGGTTCTTGGGGGGCAGTCAGGGTGTCAAGGACTCGAACCCCAACCGCGAAGTTCGTTGTCTGACCACAGAGAGACAGGCAACACCAGCAAGGTCCGATTAAAAGCTTTTTATTGACAAGTGCACGCATCAATAGAGAGCAGCTCGGCTCCAGAGAGAACCAGACCCCCCTTTACAGCTTAGTATTAGCCTATATAGACAGTTTTATTACGTCATAGATCATTCACTTGAGCAACCCACCCCCCTTTGTCTAGCAACTAGAAATTAGACACCTTTTAATATATACGCATGCCTAGTCTCTACAATATTGAATTGTTAATATTTTAACAAGCGCCAAAAGTTAGGAATGTAAGGGAGTTAAACACACCGAAAGCTAAACCGGGGAGTTAGAGTCAGAACTGTGGGATAGTGTTTCTTATCAGTTCTTCAAACACTGTTTCCCACATAACACAGCTGGTACCAGCCCCTCACTTATCTCACTCTTTCCCAGGGCTTTGTGAGACAATGATGCTTCTCAGTATTTTTCCACTCTGGGATTACCCAGAAACCTCTGTTAGCCTGACTTCAGTCAGGTTGGCATAACTGGTTTTGTGCTACATCTTTATTCAGGCCTAACAGGGGACAGGCAGATGTTGGATAGGCATGGGAGCCCAGATGTCTGTCAGGAGGCAGGGGTGTGGATAGGAGTCAGGGCAGCCAGGGGACAGGTAGGGGAGTGAGGTCCCAGGGGGTCAGTTAGGGTCAGGGGGATCTCAGGAGGGAGCAGTTGGGGACAAGGAGATGGGAGGCTTGGATGGGGGTGGGGTCCTGAGGGGCAGTTAGGGGCAGGGGTCCCGGGAAGGGGTGATCAGGGGACAAGGAGCAGGCGGGGTTGGATGGGTTGGGGGTTCTGTGGGGGGTAGTCAGGTATGGGATGTGAGAGGGAGTGGATAGGGGGCGGGGCTACCCCCAATGGAATGTCTTCTGTTTTGAATGGTACAATATGGTATCCCTACTGTTCATAGTGCCACCCCATTCTAGCAGTGAGCTCTCCATTCACAGCAAGCTGCAGCACCTCACTCCCTCCCCCTCCCTTTCCTGTTGATAGCTGCCAAGGGAACACTGGGAAATGTAGTTCTTTCTCTGCTCCAGGGCTGTCTCTATAGGCAGGGAGATAACCAAGGAACTACAGCTCTCAGGGCCCACTGTTCATTCTCAGCTCCCATGCTGGATCCCTGCTGCCTCTGAAAATGTGCCGCCCTAAGCACCTGCTTGCTTTGCTGGTGCCTAGAACCAGCCCTGGTTTTTATGAGCATACAGCTGTTGAAATCTGAACATTTTCAATGAGCCCTTTCCTGCTGCTTTACTTTCAGCCCTTAGTGCCCTCATTGAAACGAATGGCAAAGCTGCTGGTGAAATTCTGATCCAAAGGTACTTGCCAGTAGCACTTGGTGAGATCCATAGTAGTGAGATGAGCCCCCTGGGCCCATCTTGTCTAGGAGCTCATCTGGTCTAGGCATGTGGTAGGCACTGAACTTGGTGATGGCATTAAGCCTCCAATAATCCACACAAAACTGAATTGACCCATCCTTCTTGGGTCACCAACACCACGTGAGAGTCCCAAGGTCTGTAGGATGGTTGGGTCACCCCTGAAGCCAGCATGTCCTTGACCTCTCTCTCGAGATCTTGGACTTTTTTTTCCCAGTGACCCAGAATAGAGAGCATCTTACAGGTGGGTGAGCTCCTGTTTCCACCTGGTGGACAGGCAGGTTAGGGAGCCAAGGCCGGTTGGAGAATAGCTGCTGGTAGGAACCCAGCACCCTCGGATCTTTGCCCTCTGGGCAGGGGCGAGCAAGTCAGAGAGGGGAATTGATTCCAGTGAAGAGCCAACCCCTGTCTCAGGGAATAGGTCCACCAGGGGATCAGCTCTCTGCTCCTCCCATTGGCCACACATGGCCAGTACCAAATTCTCCTTGTCAAAGTACGGATTCATCATGTTGACATGGTACACCCGGTGGCTGTGAGCCTGGTTAGACAGTTCCACTATATAGTTCATTCAGCTGCTTGATGAACTTAAAGGGCCCATCCCAGGCAGCTTGTAGTTGGTTCTTTCTCATAGGAATAAGAACCATCACCTGTCAGTTGTCATAGGAGCGGGCCCATGCTGAGTGGTTGTACTAGACCTTCTGCTTCCCTTGAGCCCTGGCTAGATTCTCCTTGGCCAAGCCCATGAGCCTTTGCACCATGGCTGTATATTACAACACAAATCAATAAGCAGCACTCAATCCAGCCCTTAGGTGTCACTGAGTTCACAGGTATGTGTGACATTCTGCACGCCAAAGCAGCCCATATTTACCATGGCGATGTAATTATGATATGTTTTGTACAAAGTATGCCTTGCTCAAATCCAAATCAGGAACCTTGGCACCATTCTAAGAAAAGATCATCTTCTGGCTTCTGTTTCTCTACAAGTTTCACTGACACATTCTTGTTCCTTGTACACAGTGCACAAGCACTGTGTTTAGACACTAAGAAACCCTGTTAGCTCCTCACCCCTCCAGTGGCTATGAGAGCAGAGCCTGGGACATTAAACTCACAATTAGGGTTGATCAACGGTTATGCTCCATTTTGTAGCTGAGCATTTGATTTTTCCTTCCTAAGTGTAGTATCAGCGGGATAGCTGTGTTAGTCTGTATACACAAAAACAATGAGGAGTCCAGTGGTACCTTAAAGACAAATTTATTTGGGCATAAGGTTTTGTGGGTAAAAAACCACTTCTTCAGATGCATGGAGTGAAAATTAGAGACACAAACGTAAATATACTGGCACATGAAGAGAAGGGAGTTACCTTACAAGTGGAGAACCAGTGATGACAAGGCCAATCTTGTGAATTTTCCCTATGCTAAGAGGGAGGTTTATTCCTATTTTTTGTAACTTTAAAGTTTTGCCTAGAGGGGAATCCTCTGTGTTTTGACTTTGATTGCCCTGTAAAATTACCTTCCATCCTGATTTTACAGAGGTGCTTCTTTTACTTTTTCTTTATCATAATCTTTTTGCTTTTAAGAACCTGATTGGTTTTTAGTGTCCTAATAACCCAAGGGGCTGGTCTGTGCTCACCTTGTTAACTTATTGGGTTGGTATATTATTCTCAAGCCTCCCCTGGAAAGGGGATGAAGGGGTTTGGGGGGGGTATTTTGGGGAACAGGAACACAAAGTGGTTCTTTTCCTTTAATCGTTGTCTAACTCACTTGGTGGTGGCAGTGATACCATCCAAGGACAAGAAAGAATTTGTGCCTTGGGGAAGTTTTTCACCTAAGCTGGTAGGAATAAGCCTAGGGCGTCTTTCATGTGGGTCCCCATATCTGTACCTAAAGTTCAGAGTGAGGAGAGAACCCTAGCACCTCCTGTTATTTAATCTTTTACAGCTAACTCTCCAAGGTCACTATCCACTTACTCTCTTCCACTCTCATGGTAATAATAATAGGAGATATGCCTATCTCCTAGAACTGGAAGGGACATCAAGTCCAGCCCCCTATCTGCACTAGCAGGATCAAGTACTGATTTTTGCCCCAGGTCCTAAGTGGCCCCCTTAAGGATTGAACTCATAATCCTAGGTTTAGCATACCAATGTGCAAACCACTGAGCTAGCCTACCATGAAGGATCATGGTTTCAGTCCATCCAGTACAGTATCCGCTCCCCCTGATGCACTGGATCAAACCATTGACCTATCTAATAATGATACTTAGCTCCTATGAGTTTAATCAGCAGATATTCAAGCACTTTACCAAGAATATCATTATCAACATTTTACAAATTGGAAAACTGAGGCACAAGGAATGGAAGTGACTTGACCTAGGTCATATAGGAGGTCAATGGCAGAGCCAGTATTTAACAGCCAGGTGTCCTGAGATCCATTCCAATGACATAACCATTAGACCAATGTAGTCTGGGGCCCCATATTTCTGCCACATCAGAATAGCTGTTTGCAGCGGTGTTGTAGCCATGTCAGTCCCAGGATATTAAAGAGGTGGGTGAGGCAACAAGGTGGGTGAGGCAACATCTTTTATTGGACCAACTTCCGTTGGTGAAAGAGACAAACTTTTGAGCTATACAGCCCTGATGAACAAGTCTTTCATCAACAGAAGCTGGTCCAATAAAGATATTACCTCACCCACCTTTCCTCTCTAACATCAGAATAAAGCAATTGTTCATCTATGATTTCCCTATGTCCTACATAGAGCTGTCTAGAACTTGGAAGGTACATTCTGCAGGAAATTCTGGCATTTCAAATTTTATTATCATTCCAAATCAGAATGTAAGAATGGTCGCACTGGGTCATACCAATGGTCCATCTAGTCCAGTATCCTGTCTCTGACAGTCGCAGTATCAGGCGCATCAGAGGGAATGAACAGAACAGGGTAATTTTGAGTGATCCACCCTGTCATCCAGTCCCAAGTTCTGGCAGTTGGCAGTTTAGGGATATGCAGAGCATAGGGTTGCATCCCTGATGCTTTTGGCTATGCTCCATGAATTTATCTAATTATTTGTACAAGAACATAAACAAAAAAAAATAGAAAATCCCAACAAATTATTTTTTCAAAAATATTTCATTTTGCATCAACTGAAATAATCAGTTTTGATAAAATCAGAATATTTCATCCTGATTTAGACATTTTATTTCATGCGTATTCTAATTTATAATATATGTAATATAATATTCAAGCAAAAATCATTTTGAAGTGACAAATTGGAATATTCCAATTTTGACCTTATCAAAATTCTGCATTTTAATTTTTTTTCAACAACATTTCACTGAAATTGACACACTCCCATGGAAAATTTAGATTTAAATGAAATGCCATTTTTGCAACTGGAAAAAAAAAATTGGTCGGGTCGAGTCCAGTACCTCTGTTCTCTGTACTAACAGACCAATTTTCCATCAAGTCTGGAACAACCAGTTTCAGATTATTCAGATCTGGCAAGGCCTAAATGCTCATATATAACAATACTACATTTTGCAGGGCTGACTCATGGAGGGATACTGGCCTGAGATCTGCTTATCTCATCAACTTGTACAAAAATATTCCATTTACATTTTTCCCCAATCTCTGCACAAGTGCACAATAGTCTCTCCAGCCTGGCTTTTAGCTGGCTCTTGTTAGCAATTGGGGACTTTAAACTATGCAGCTGAAAATCATGATTTCCTCTGCTGTGCAGAGCTTTGGTAGATCATGGATCACAGAGCACTACTACAGACAGAATAGAAACAACTGGGATGGGACTGTAGTTCAGAATTCAGGGGCACCGGCAGAACTGAGTGTGGGGAGCCAAAGACTGGAATAACAATGAGTGCTGGGGATCAGGAGTGAGGGACATATTCAGACCTGTGTAGTATAGACACAGGTTAGAATACACGGAGCTTCACATCAGGATTAAGGTGCATGTGCAGAGCAGTGGAGGAGCAATGACTCCAGGGCTCATTTAGCAGGTAACAGTACAGCATTCTTTGGGGAGGCCTCTGCAGGTGAAGTGGACGCAGTTAGGTCAGCAATGAGTTGCATCCACAGAGCTCTGGCGGGAGGGGGCAGGGAGCCAAAGCCCGGGGTTGGTGCGAGGGCTGAAGGTTGGGATTGAGAGTCACCAGCAGAGATGTGTGGAGTGGAGGCCCGGGGCAGGATAAGAGGGGGATATGTGCAGTGGCCCACTACGCCTGCTGTGATGAGAGGCAGAGGCAAACCAACACAACGGAGATAACCCTAAATTTTTAATTTAAAAAATGGAAAACTAAGAAACGTGTCAGGAATAATAACAGAATAGAAATAATATAAAGTAGCATCCATTGCTTACCCAGGAAAATAATAAACTGTAAATTACCATCACAATAAAAGACATTTTTCAACAACCTAGCTCTTCTCCCTGGTTGCAAACTTCACCCCAGCTGTTCCTCCTTTGCCTTGCGACGATCCTTTGCTTCAACACTGCAGTGACCTCACCTCTTTCCAACAGGACCACACACAGGTGACAGCTCCTCACACACACCTGTTCCCCAGCACCCAAACCATATCCCTTCATCAGGGTCCCAATGGGCAACATCACCGGTCATACACTTGGTGCCCCTTTCAGCCGGGGTCCTTGCACACAGCCCTCCACGGACCTACGTCTCCCAGCTCCTCAGCAAATCCCCTTTTTGCCAAGGGCTGTCCCTTTTCATTTCCTTCTTCTCCACCCGCCTTCCCACTACTTCCTCTCCCATGCCCCTTCCCCAGCTGGGTCAGCCCTCTCACAGCCTGGCTCTCTCTCTAGCACAGCACTCTACACTGCTGCAGCACAGCTGCAGGCCCTAACAGAATCCCTGCTGCAGGTGTTGGTGCCAGGGCCAGGGTCACTGCACATGAATCTAGAATGACTATGGGACACCAGCAGAACTAGGGAGCCTGGAATAGCCTGCAGGCCTGAGGATGGGGATTGAGGGGAATTGGCAGAACTGAGCATATGCAGTGAGGAGGATGGCTCATGGCAGAGATAGCAGGGGGGCTATAGGTTGAGACTGAGTCGCATTGACAGGACAGTGAGTGGGGGAGCCCAGGGCTGGAACAGCAGTGGGTCTGTGGGTAGAGATTCAGGGGCATTGGCAGAGCTGAGTGGGTGGGTGGGAGGAGCCCAAAGCTGTGGGTCAGGATTGAGGGGCACTGGCAGAGCTGTCAGAGTGGGGAGCCCAGGACTGGGGGTTGTGTGTCAGGAACTGGGGGAAATCACCAAAGCTGCAAGTAGGCAAAATACTTGTAAAACACAGGCCAGCTATTTCTCTTATTGTGTTTCTTTCCTCCCTTTCCAGTTTGCCAAGAGGAGCTGTGACCGTCTGAAGGACACACACTCTACGGAGGAAGAAGAACTATTGTAGGGGAGCATGAGATGGGCAGTGAACAAGATGCGGTGAAAGCAAAGGAAAACAGCTAACTCACAGGAAAGTTGGCTGCTTGTGCTGGGACCTGGGAGACAGTGGAACGCTTTGGCCAAAGCAGCTGATCTTTCCATCAGTTTGATGGGAAAGGGAACTGGATACCAAACAGTGATAGAATCAATTTCACCAGTAGGTTGCTGGATCAAATCTATCCAGAGTTTAAGGCCAGAAGGGACCATTATAATAACCTAATCTGACCTCCTGCATAACAGAGACCAGAGAATTTTCCCTAGTTATTCCTCCATCAGTCCCAATACCTGTTGATTGCGGGAAAGCATATCCTTTAGAAGGAGACACCTGATCTGGATTTAAAGTCTTCACTTGACAGAAAATCTACCATATCCCTCAGTGAATCCAGCAGGCATTTAAGGTTGGCACTGACTGAAAGTTGTCCCTATATGATAAGGATTTTCTGACCATTATATGGGTCCCGGTGTATTCCCCATTTCGGTGGGTGTCCTCATCTGAAAAATGCAACCTCCTGCTCATGTGCTCAGCAGAGAGGCCAGTAACAGAATGGGCCATGAGTTGTATCTACCCTGTGCTTGCAAATAATCTTGCTTTACAGAAAATTTCATTGCAGCCTGGGGTTGCCATGAGGATGGTAATAATATAATTTTGCCTTTACACAACTCTTTTAATATCTACAAAGGTGGCTGTACTAGAAAGAGCCTGAGACATTAGGCCTGGTATAAGAGACACATTATGAGGCCTGAGGCTTGAACTAAAGTAGTGGTCAAGCCTTGCTAATATAAAGCAAACTTAGCAAAAGTCAGGCTGTTAGCAGAAGTCAGGCTCTGCCTGCATGCAGGCTCACAGAACCTGGCAAGAGCAGGGCTGGTATTGCAAAAATACACACATTCCTGAGAAGTGCTAGACACAGGACACTCACACAAACACATTCTAGAAGAATGGTAACAGAACACCCTGATACTAAGTATGGTACAAACACACTTCCTGAAGATAGGAAAATGTTAACCTTTCTTAGAGATAAGGTCAGGATAACAGTGTGATGGATAGAGATGTTTTGCTCAAACCAACATGTACAAGGTAAATGGTGGTAACACATTGGGGACAATGTGTAACTTCTTATAATACCTATTTCATAGAAATGGAAGGGACCTTGAAAGGTCATCAAGTCCAGCCTTCACTAGGCAGGAACAACTACTGATTTTACCCCAAATCCCTAAGTGGGCCCAACAAGGTTTGAGTTCATAACTATGGGTTTAGCAAGCCAATGCTCAAACCACTGAGCTATCCCACCCTTCTTTGTCTCAGAGTGGGGGACCCGCCATTCACTAAGCTGAATCAATTGCAACAGGCATACACATGCTATTGTAACTGTAGACACTGATTGGGGGAGCTAGGACTATGCTTGGTTGACAATAAACCTGGCAGGGGGTGCCTTCACTACTAAACCAAGTATTGTGGTCTTTGTGGGCTGTGCGAATAAAGTCTGCTGTGTCAGTTAGCTGTGTAGAGACAGTTAACTCTCCCCTATTAACTGAGAGACAGAAACTCAGTGCCAAAACTGAATAAAACCCAGACATAAAATAAAATAAAAAGTCTAAATAAAAAATATTTTGATTGACCCAAACTGATTTTTTCCCCAAAAGTTCCGTTTCATGAGAAATTCAAAATTTGACATTTTGTTCTGGTTTGGAATGATTTTTTTTTCAATGTCAGAATTCCCTGTGAAACAGAAATTCCGGTTCCCAACCAGCTCTGTTATTTAGGCACCTAAAGAGAGATGCCTACTGGGATTTTCAAACATTCCAAAGGCGTTGAGGCATTTAGCTCCCATGGAAATCAAAGAACCGCCAGCCCGAGGGCAGTCCCATGTAGGAAACTCAGAGTCTGGGACAGAAGGAAGAAGGTGTTTGGTAAACCAATTGATATTTGTGTGGGACTCCAGAGATGCTGGGACAGAACAGTGGTACCTTCGCATTGCTTTCTGCCAAAGAGAGCCATTGGCAATGGCTACCATCCACTGGTCAGGGTAAGGGTAAGGTGACTTGTATACAGTTTGTAATTAAACAAACAACACGAAGAAACTACCCTGGGAGCGTGTCACTCATTTCCGCTCCACAGGGATAATTGACCTGCCATGTCTCAAAATCTGCAGCCTTGCCCCAAAGAGGCAAGAGAAACAGATGCCTTGTCTTTGTCTGTATAGATATGCTGGCAGTGCTCCCTAATGTAGATAAAGCACATGCCAACAGGAGGAGTTTTTCTGCCAGCATTAGCTACACTGACAGAAGCAGCCTTCTGCCAGCATAGCTGTGCCTACCCTGGAGTGTTTGCCGGCATAGCTATGTTGGTAAGGGGTTGTGGTTTTTACCACACCCTTGACTCACATAGCTATGCCAGCCCAACTACGTAATTTAAACCTGGCCAAAATCTGGTAACAGGAGAGAGTGAAATCTAGAAGGACTAAGTACGAGGACAGAAGAGAGAACAAAATAAACATGAGACTAACTGTATTAGTTACCCATTTATTTTTTACTACTGAGTGACATTTCCTAAGAAAATTGTAGCAGTGCTGAACTTGCCCCTGTGGCACCTCCTGCTGGTCGTCTCAGGAATTAGCCCTCCAAGCCTTGGAGCGCCCTCTGCAGGCTGGTATCCCACTGCTGCTTGGCCCCCATGTCCCTCCCAGACCCCGATGCCCCTTTATCCGGGGAGCTGCCCCCTGGCTGTACACCCTTCAGTCTCAGGGTCTCCCCTCACCAGGGAACCCCCACCCACACCTCGCCTCAGTTGTAGGCTACTGCCAGTCACCAGCTAGCCCCTGTGCCATGGGGCAGACTGCAGTATAAGCAACTCATGACAGGCAAGGTTGGGTCTGGACCTGCTGCCTCTCTCTCCAACTCTCTGTGGGGCCTTGGACAAGGCCCTGCACCCTGGGGAGTTGCCAGCCTGGAGCTCCCCAGCCCCTCTGGCATTTCCCCACCCCTGCCTCACTCTAGGCACCCTAAGCTTCCCAGCAGCCAGGCTCCTCTCTCTCTGAAGGCAGAGAGAGACTGTATAGCTCCTGGCTCCCAACCTCTTATATAGGGCCAGCTGGTCCCTTATTAAGCCAGCTACAGCTGTGGCTGCTTCCCAATCAGCCCAGCCTTCAGAGCTACAGCCCTCTCCAGGGCTGCTTTTACCACTGCAGCCCTCTGTCAGGGCTGATTTCAAGCCCTTCAGGGCAGGAGCGGGTGACCACCCCACTACAGAAATATTGCAACTGCACATATGCATCACACATGAATTCAAAAGAGTCAACACATTTTTTGTAAAGGGAAACCATGGTTCACCAATCTACTAAAATTATTTGGGGTGGGGGAGCGTCAGCAAGCATGTGGACAAGGGTGATCCTGTGGGTATAGTGTACTTAGATTTTTGGAAAGCCTTTTGACAGGCTCCCTTACCAAAAGCTGTGAAGCAAAGTTAGCTGTCATGAGATAGGAGCAAAGGTCCTATCATGGATTGGTAACTGGTTTAAAGGTAGGAAACAAAGGGTAAGAAGAAATGGTCAGTTATCAGAATGGAGAGAGGTAAATAGTGGTGTCTCCCAGGGGTCTCTGCTTGGACCAGTGCTGTTCAACATATTCATAAATGATCTAGAAAAAGCGGTGAACAGCGAAGTGCTAAAATTTGCAGAAGATATAAAACTACTCAAGATAGTTAAGTTCAAAGCAGGCTGTGAAGAGTTACAAAGGGCTCTCACAAAACTGGGTGTTTGGGCAACAAAATGGCAGATGAAATTCAGTGTTGATAAATGCAAAGTAATGAACATTGAAAAACATAATCCAAATTATACATATAAAATGATGGGGTCTAATTTAGCTGTTACAACTCAAGAAAAAAGATCTTGGTGTCATCGTGGATAGTTCTCTGAAAACATCCACTCAATGCGCAGCAGCAGTCAAAAAAGCTAACAGAATGCTGGGCATCATAAGGAAAGGGATAGATAATAAGAAAGAAAATACATATTGCCTCTATATAAATCCCTCGTATACCCACATCTTGAATACTGCGGGCAGAGGTGGCTGCCCCATCTCAAAAAACATATATTGGAATTGGAAAAGGTTCAGAAAAGGGCAACAAAAGGTATTGGGCTACAGAATGGCTTCAATATGAAGAGAGATTAATAAGGCTGGGACTTTTCAGCTTGGAAAAGAGATGACTAAAGGGGGATATGATAGAAGTATATAAAATCATGACTGGTGTGGAGAAAGTAAATAAGGAAGTGTATTTTATTCCTCATAACACAAGAGCTAGGGGTCACCAAATGAAATTAATAGGCAGCGGGTTTAAAAAACGAAAGGATGTATTTCTTCACACAACACACAGTCAACCTGTGGAACTTCTTGCCAGAGGATGTAGTGAAGGACAAGACTATAACAGGGTTCAAAAAGAACTAGATAAGTTCACGGAGGATAGGTCTATCAATGGCTATTCACCAGGATGGGCAGAGATGCAAACCATGCTCTGGGGTGTTACTAGCCTCTGTTTTCCAGAAGCTGGGATTAGGTGAAAGGGGATGGATCACTTGATGATTACCTGTTCTGTTCATTCCCTTTGAAGCACCTGGCATTGGTCACATCGGACGACAGGATACTGGGCTAGATGGACCTTTGGGCTGACCCAGTATAGCTGTTCTTATTTTCTTAAATGTATAACTTAATGTTGTACACAGCAAAACTAAAACTACTAAAAAAACTTTAATTTGTATAAACACCCATACTCCCCTCCCTCTGAAATGGGTTGGGCTTGTTTTGTTCTTGTTTTGAATGGCAAGGTCACTTTTTTTTCTCGTGAGACTCGGCAACACTTTGCTATAGCTGCCTCTTTCCAATTTGTGACTCGTGTCACCTGGTGGCCATTATTGAGTGTAAGAGCTACAACAAGTGTTACTATCCACAGATCATTACATAGCATAGAAGTCCTTTTCTCTTCAGTGCTCTTTCCTCACCACTCATACACCACTATACAGCTTCACCTCCCTATCTACTTCCCTCCGTTGGTCATTTGGGACCAACTACGTAATTTCCTCCTTTCTTGTCCTTCCACTTTGGCTGCACCTTTCTCATTCCTCTACTCTGTCTCCACTTTTCTTGGTTCCCAGTTAAAAAACTCAATAAGGGGACCATGGAATAAGGAGCCCATGGACCACTGGTTACCTAGGGAGGTTGGTGAATCTCCTTCCTTAGAGGTTTTTAAGGTCAGGCTTGACAAAGCCCTGGCTGGGATGATTTAGTTGGGGATTGGTCGTGCTTTGAGCAGGGGGTTGGATTAGATGACTTCCTGAGGTCCCTTCCAACCCTGATGTTCTATGATTCATGGTTATGGCCACCACCTACATTGGTCCATGTACCGAGCTGGACAACACCGACTGCTGAGATTTTCACTGAGAGTTTTCAACTTAATTTTTATGGGGACTGATTGCTTCAATCATCCAAGCAGCATTGAAAACCTCAGGTTAAATTATTATCTCGGAGTCTCGGCATGGTTTTCTTGAAAACCACATTTACTGACTGCTTTGCGCAAGTCTTCCTTGACCTCTCTGTTTCTCAGGCTGTAGATGAGAGGGTTAACCAGGGGAGTCAGGACTGTGAAGCAAAGAGAGAGCACTTTGTTCAGGTCTCTCAGTGTATTACGTTTCGGTAGCATGTAGACAATCATTGGGGTTCCATAGAAAATTGTCACCACTATGAGGTGAGATGCGCAGGTGGAAAAGGCCTTTTGCCTTTTGGTGGTGGAAGGAATTCTCAGGATGCTGGCAACAATACACACGTAGGATGTCAAGGTTAGTAGGAATGGTGGCAGGGTGAATACAGAAATTAAAATGAAATTGAACAATAACATCAGGCGTGTGTCACTGCAGGACAGTTCCATCAGTGGAATGGGATCACAATAGAAATGGTTGATTTGATTTGGCCCACAGAATATTAGCTGTGATATGAATAGGACAAAGATGGTAATCGCCAAAAAACCATTGAACCATGACCCAGCAGCCAATTGTAGGCAAAACTTGGTATTCATAAGAACTGAATAGTGCAGGGGTTTACATATAGCTAAATACCGATCATAAGACATAGCTGCTAGGAGATAGCATTCAGTAGCTGCCAAGGAACCAGAGAAATACATTTGTGTGAAACAGCCACTGACTGAGATGGTTCTGTCCCCAGTCAAGAGACTGGCCAGCAACCTGGGCAGAAAGGTGGAAGTGTAGCAGGTCTCCAAGCAGGACAAGTGCCCCAGGAAGAAGTACATGGGGGTGTGAAGGTGCTGATCAGCCACAATGAGCACCACGATGAGGGCGTTCCCAACTACAGTTGCGATGTAGGTTACTAGGAACATCAGGAAGAGAAGATTTTGCAGGTCAGAGAGATCCCCAAAACCCAGGAGGATGAATTCTGTGACAACTGTTTGATTTCTCCAATGTGAGCCTGCCATTGGTTGAGTCCAGGAACAATAACACTACAATTGAATCAGAAGAACTCAGAGTTAAGAGTTAATCAGTTTTCATGAGTTAATTCCATAAATATTCATAAACTCTCCTGTCACTGGCTGAAATTTAAAAGCTAAATGTAGATGTCAGAGCTAAGTGCCAGGAGTCTGAGTTTGAGAACAGATCATTGGTAAGGCTCTGTGTTTGTCACGGAAGTCATGGACGCCTGCTGATGTGCCTGGCCTGGGCAGCTCAGGTTTCACCCCCTCACAAGAGATCAATTTATGCCATAAATTATGATGTGGAATAAATTATCCCTTCGTTCATGTGCTGGTGACAGTGACGTGTTTCCCGATATTCACTATGTAGCAGTGATAAAATACAGCTCTTTGGAGGGTAGCTCTTAGGAATGGGCAGAACCAGACTGATATGAAGCCCTAACTGGAAAATAACTCTCCACCCTCCATACTGACTGTGGTATGACAATACAGGAACAAGAAAGACCCTGGGGTGGGAAGGAAGATGCTATCCCTGAACTCAAAGTCTAGAAACCATCTGCCATGTGTAAACAGGAATAGGAAGACTCTGTCACCACTTGACACCTCATTGGGACACACACTGAGCCAGACCCTCAGTTGTTGTTACTCAAGGTAGCTCCTTTTGTGGCAGTGGGACAGATCCCCAGCTGAGGACCTGACACAAGACATGGATCTCAAGCTCCATCTCTGCTAAATGGTGTTATGAATGCTGATGGCCATGGCTGTGGGAAGTGACTGAGGCTAAAACTGTTAATATTCACCTGAGGAAGAGTTCTGTTTAGTTTGAAAGCTTCTCTCCTTCACCAACAGAAGCTAGTCCAATAAAAGATATCCCCTTACATACCTTGTCCCTGAAATATTCACAAACTATATCCATGCCTCTCTCTGGAAGGTGGTATAGAAATGCAGTCAGGAAGATAATACTCACCTGTAACCACAGGACAGACCAAGTTTGAAGTGATGAGCTCTTATTTCTCAGAGTTTGGATGCCAGATTCCTCAGCTGAGGTTCTTGTCTCTCCATTTTCTGGAGAAACTGGATTTTTCTCCACGAAAAAACCTACAGTTGCATGAAGGAATGAGCCGGTGCATTTGCTCTACCTGTGGAAAATTAGCTTTGATTTACAACGTGTAAATGCTGTCCCATATTTGTATTTGGTCTTCATGCTTTTTAATATGGTCCCAGTTCAACCTTTCTCCCACTTGGTTCACTTGGTGTCTTCAAAGGTTTGTAGCTAATGATGCCCAGTGGGACTTCTACAGCATGATTTGTATATTTGTATGTTTTTTAAAGTCTAATGATCCTATGTGGAAAACAGTTTACATCATGATGAAACACAGGTAACATTTTTGGGAGATGCCGGTCACACCTATGTCTCTGAATCTCTGCCGGGAGTAAACAATGCTTTTCCACACCTAGGTAAGTATGCTCCACAAAGGGAAACTGAGGTACACACAAAATTCATAAAAAACATTACAAAAAATTCCCACTTTGTCACATCTCTTCCTCCTTGGAGATGGAACTGAGCGGGGTCAGTTCAGCCAGTGACCTCGGGAAGTTCTGCTACCTGTTTCGGGGACAAAGCATCTGTTATAATATTTTCTCTCCCATTAACATGAATCACTTCCATATCATCATCCTGGAGGATCAGTCTTCATCTCAGAAGCTTGGCTTTAGCCCCTTTCGTTTAATGCAGCCGACTTGGAGAGTGGTCAGTAGACACTGCAAAGTGTCTCCCAAATACATATGGCTGCAGCTATTTAAGAGCCCACCCCATGGCCAGGCATTCCTTCTCTACAGCAGCATGTTTCTTCTCCTGGGAGAGCAGTTTCTCACTTAGATATACAATTGGGTTTCTGTCCCCCTCAGCACTGGTTTGCATCAGCACCACACCGAGCCTGTGTCTGAGGCCTCTGTGAGCAACAGGAAGGGTTTACCAGAACTGGGCAATGACTTAGAGCCTCCTTCAGTTCAGAGAGGTCCAGACCACCCTGTCCATCTTACCCTTTTTACATAGTGCAGTGATGGGAGCTGCCAAGGAGCTAAAGGTGGGTACAAACCTCTGGTAGCCCAATAAAGGCCTGGGGCTGTTTCTTGGTTTGGGGAGTGGGCTAATCTCTTACCGCCTTCACCTTGGCAGGCTCTGGCCTTATTCAGTCGCTCCCCACCATGTGATCCAGGTGGACACCTCTACCATCCCCACCTTACACTTTCCAATCTTTAAACTCAGTCCTGCCTCCTCAAGGAGACCCAGCACCCGCTTCATTTGGGATAAGAGTTCCTCTCAGGTCTGGTGAAAGATACAGCTATCATAAATGTATGCCAGGGCAAAGTCCACTATTCCCCTCAGTAACTGACCCAGCAGGGGCAGGGGTAGCTCAGTGGTTTGAGCATTGGCCTGCTTAAACCCAAGGTTATGAGCTCAATACCTTCAGAGGGCCATTTAGGGATCTGGGGCAAAAATCTGTATTGGGATTGGTTTCCCCCCTTGAGCAGGGGGTTGGACTAGATGACCTCCTGAGGTCCCTTCTAACCCTGATATTCTATGTGATAGGTGCCCCCTTGAGGCCAAAAGGCAGGTCCAGGAACCCAAAGAGCTCTAGAGGGTGATGAAGGCAGACTTCTTTTTGGATCCAAACACGCTTGCAAGTAGCCTTTGATGAGATACTAGTGGTGAGGAATCGGATAGCCATCAGACACCATGATGGCCTTAGGCTTCCTGTAGTCCCTACAGACTCTGATTGATCCATCTCTCTTGCACCCCAGCACCATGGTAGATGCCCATGGGCTGGTGGACATCTGGATCACCCCTAAAGCCTGCATTTCTTTGACCTCTCTCTCTCCAGGTCCTGGGCTGTTTTCTCAGTGACTCTGAATGGGGAACACCTTATGGGAGGGTGGGATACAGGTAGGTTAGTGAGCCCAGGCCAGTTGGAAAATAGCTGCTGGTAGGACTGCAGCACCTCTCTGATCTCTGCCTGCCAGGCAAGGGTTAGCTGGTCAGAAAGGGGAAATGATTCCAGCAGGAGGCCAGCTACTGTCTCAGGGAAGAAGTCCACGAAGGGATCATCCCCCTGCTCCTCCCATTGCCCACACACAGCCAGCACCAACTTCTCCCTTTCCAAGTATGGCTGTATCATGTTAACATGCTACACTCAGTGGCAGGGATCCCCGTTTGACAACTGCACCACATAGTTCACCTCATTCAGCTGCTTGATGACAAAGGGTCCAAGCCAGGCAGCCTGGAGCTTATAGGGATGAGAGCCATCATCTGGTGCCTGTTGCCCTAGGAGTGGGCATGTGCTATGCAGTCATACCAGACCTGTTTCTTATGGGCTCTGGCTAGGTTCTTCCTGGCCAAACCCAAGTGCTTGGTGAGCCTTTCCCAAAAAGACAGGACATATTCAACCACTTATCCCCCATTGGGAGAGGCCTTTTCCTTCCATTTGTCCCTCAAGTCCCAGGGTCCCCTCACTCTTCTCTGTTCTATAAGTGAACAGAAGATGGAGTAAATGCTTGTCCCAGTCCTGTAGATGCTGATGAATAAAAGTCCTCAGCATCATCTTCTAGAGTCCCATTAAATTTTCCCAGAAGCCCCACTGGACTGAGGGAGATATACAGAAGTCCCAGTGTGCAGGACCCCACATTTATCCCACAAGCACTAAAGCAGGGATGGCATGAAATTTCACCCCGGTCTGTACGGATCTCCTTGGGGAGCCACACAGCGCTGAAAATGGTCAACAGCACATCTGTCACTGAGTCTGCCTTGATGGAGGACAGAGCGATATCTACCACCACCAGAATGCATTCCTTCCCTGACCAGGTTACCTTGCTGAGGGGCTTCATTATATCCATAGCTACCTGCTGAGAAGGTGCATCTATGAAGGGCAGTGGTCTCAGGGCTGTTGTACACTGGGACAACAGTTTGGAATCGAGTTTCCCTTTGAAATGTGCATCCTGGGGCCTTTCCCCACTTTCTCATCAGTGGGTCCTCTTGCTCCTCTGCTTCTCCATCTCCAGTTCATGCTTTCACTGCTTCTCCCAGTCCTCTGGCTCCTTTGCTCTCAGATACAACTCCAACCACTTCAAATCTACCAATGGGGAGCCAGGTCATGAAGACCTCCTGGTGCATAGAGAATGAGGTATCATGGATGCCCTGCTTCTGCTCGGGCTACTGCCTCTGCTGCTCCCAGAGTCTCCCGAAACCCTGCTTGGGCCTGAAGCCTGCTACTTGGCCTGGTCATCCTTCTCAATCCATGCAATCAGCTGCACCTTGTGGAGCTTCCCTACACTTAACCCTCTCGTTCTGCACAGGTTTGTAATGTTCTTCTTAAAGAGATGGCTATACGTCATTTCCTCACAGTTTCCTTCAACTGCTCTTGTTTTATTGCTGCCACTCACTTACCACAAGATTCTTCTGGTGCGTTCAGTAGCCAACCATCTACTGTGTGCATTCACCAAGCATCCTCTGCTACCACCTGTCACGGATCTTAGAATAGAATCATAGAATCATAGAATATTAGGGTCGGAAGAGACCTCAGGAGGTCATCTAGTCCAAAGCCCTGCTCAAAGGAGGACCAACACCAACTAAATAATCCCAGCTAGGGCTTTGTGAAGCCGGGCCTTAAAAACCTCTAAGGATGGAGATTCCACCACCTCCCTAGAGAACCCATTCTAGTGCTTCCTAATGAAATAGTGTATCCTAATATCCAACCTAGACCTCCTCCACTGCAACTTGAGACCATTGCTTCTTGTTCTGTCATCTGCCACCACTGAGAACAGCCTAGCTCCATCCTGTTTGGAACCCCTCCTTCAGGTAGTTGAAGGCTGCTATCAAATCCCCATTCATTCTTCTCTTCTGCAGACTAAATAATCCCAGTTCCGTCAACCTCTCCTCATAAATCATGTGCCCCAGTCCCCTAATCATTTTCGTTAACCGCCACAGGACTCTCTCCAATTTGTCCACATCCCTTCTGTAGTGGGGGGACCAAAACTGGACACAACACTCCAGGTATGGCCTCACCAATGCTAAATAGAGGGGACTAAACACTTCCCTTGATCTGCTGGCAATGGTCCTACTAATACAGCCCAATATGCTGTTAGCCTTCCTGGCAACAAGAGCACACTGTTGACTCATATCCAGCTTTTCGTCCACCGTAACCCCTAGGTCCTTTTCTGCAGAACTGCTGCCCAGCCATTCGGTCCCCAGCCTGTAGCGGTGCATGGATTCTTCCTTCCTAAGTGCAGGACTCTGCACTTGTCCTTGTTGAACCTCATTGGATTTCTTTTGGCCCAATCCTCCAATTTGCCTAGGTCACTCTGGACCCTATCCCTACCCTATCCCTACCCTCCAGCGTATCTACCTCTCCACCCAGATTAGTGTCATCTATGAATTTGCTGAGGGTGCAATTCATCCCATCATCCAGATCATTAATGAAGATGTTGAACAAAACTGGCCCCCGGACCGACTCCTGGAGCACTCTGCTTGATACTGGCTGCCAACTAGACATCGAGCTGTTCATCATTACCTGTTGAGTCTGGCAATCTAGCCAGGTTTCTATCCATCTTATAGTCCATTCATCCAATCCAAACTTCTTTAACTTTCTGGCAAGAATATGGTGGGAGACGTATCAAAAGTTTTGCTAAAGTCAAGATATCTCACATCCACTGCTTTCCCCATATCCACAGAGGGAGTTATCTCATCAAAGAAGGCAATCAGGTTGGTCAGGCATGACTTGCTCTTGGTGAATCCATGTTGACTGTTCCCGATCACTTTACCCTCCTAGAAGTGCTTTAGAATTGATTCCTTCAGGACCTGCTCCATGATTTTGCCAGGAACTGAAGTGAGGCTGACCAGTCTGTAGTTCCCGGGGTTCTCTTTCTTCCCTTTTTAAAATATGGGCACTATATTTACCTTTTTCCACTCGTCTGTGACCTCCCGTGATTGCCACAAATTTTCAAAGATAATGGCCAATGGCTCTGCAATCACATCAGCCAACTCCCTGAGCACCCTTGGATGCATTTAATCTGGACCCATGGACTTGTGCATGTCCAGCTTTTCTAAATAGTCCTTAACCTGTTCTTTCACCACTAAGGGCTGCTCACCTCCTCCCCATAATGTGTTGCCCAGTGCAGCAGTCTGGGAGTTGATCTTGTCTGTGAAGACTGAGGCAAAAAAAGCATTGAATACTTCACCTTTTTCCACATCATGTGTCACTAGGTTGCCTCCCCCCTTCAGTAAGAGTTCCACACTTTCCCTGACCTTCTTCTTGTTTCTAACATACATATAGAAACCCTTCTTGTTACCCTTCACATCCCTTGCTAGCTGCAACTCCAGTTGGGTATTGGCCTTCCTGATTACACCCCTGCATATTTGAGCAATATTTTTATACTCCTCCCTAGTCATCTGTCCAAATTTACACTTTTTGTAAGCTTCCTTTTTGAGTTTAAGCTCACCAAAGATTTCACTGTTAAGCCAAGCTGCTCCCCTGCCATATTTGCTATTCTTTCTGCACTTTGGGATGTTTTGTTCCTGTGCCCTCAATAAGGCTTCTTTAAAATACAACCTGCTCTCTTGTACTCCTTTCCTCCTCATACTAGCCTCCCAGGGGATCCTGTCCATCAGTTCCCTAAGAGAGTCAAAGCCTGCTTTTCTGAAGTCCAGGATCTGTATTTTGCTACTCTCCTTTCTTCCTTTTGTCAGGATCCTGAACTCTGTGCATTGCTGTACTGCTCTCCCAGCAGATGTCAGGGTGATTGAAGTCCCCCATTAGAACCAGGGCCCGTGATCTGGAAACTTCAGTTAGTTGTCCAATGAAAGCCTTGTCTACCTCATCCTTCTGATCCGGTGGTCTATAGCACACACCCACCATGACATCACCCTTGTTGCTCTCACCTCTTTTCTTAACCCAAAGACTCTCATCAGGCTTTTCTCCAGTTTCATACTGGAGCTCCGAGCAATCATATCTCTCTCTTACATACAATGCAACTCCTCCACCTTTCCTCCTGTACCTGTCCTTCCTGAACAGTTTATATCCATCCATGACAGTGGAACAGTGGAATCGAGTCATTTGAACTGCCCCACCAAGTTTCTGTTATTCCAATCACATCATAGTTCCTTCATTGTGCCAGGACATCCAATTCTTCCTGCTTGTTTCCCAGGCTTCTTGCATTCCTGTACATTCACCTGAGATAACTAGCCAATTGCCCTACTTTCTCAGTATGAATCAGGAGGCTTCCCATCATGTACCCTCATCCCTGTGTTTCCTCCCGGTATCCCATTTCCCCACTTATCTCTGGGCTTAGGTCACCGTCTCTGTTGAACCTAGTTTAAAGCCCACCTTGCTAGGTTAGCAAACCTGCCTGTGAAGATGCTCTTCCATCTCTTTGTTAGGTGGATTCCATCTCTTCCTAGCAATCCTTCGCAGAACAACATCTCATGGTTGAATAATCCAAAGCCCTCTCTCTGACACCACCTGCGTATCCACTCTTTAACCTCCACAATTTGATGGTCCCTACCCGGGCCTTTTCCTTCAACAGGGAGGATGGACGAGAACATGACTTGCACCTCAAATTCCTTTATCCTTCTTCCCAGAGCCACGTAGTCTGCAGTCATCCGCTCAAGGTCATTCTTGGCAGTATCACTGGTGCCCACGTGGAGAAGTAGGAGGGGGTAGTGGTCCAAGGTCTTGATCAGTCTCAGCAGACACTCCATTACATCCTGGATTCTAGCTCCAGGCAAGCAGAACACTTCTTGAGTCTCCTGGTCTGGTTGGCAGATGGATGACTCCGTCCTTAGGATCCACATGTCTGGTGGTCATGAATGGCTCTGGAACAGCCCCTGGGAGGGCCCTTTCAGTATGACAGTCCCCTTAGGGTCACACAGTCATTAGGGTAGGACTTTTGGATTCATGACCTCTTGAGACCCAACTTCAGAGCATTCAGCATTCCTGCTTCTCCCCGTGAGCTCCCCTCAGCCATTCCACTTGAATTGGACACCTGGGGAAGACTTTCACACCCAAAGGGAGCAATTCACCCCATCTTCCTGATTCTGGAGTGACTCTCAGCCAGCACTGTTAAAACAGGAGGGTTTATTAGATGTCTAGAACACAGTGTAGAATATCTCTAATTACCATGGAAAACAAAAAGTTACAGCATAGTCCATCTGGGTGAGTCCCAGAGCCCAGAGCCCTCTGACCCCTCTATATTCCCAGTCCAGAAGCTTCTCCCCTGCCACCAGGAAGCCACACTTAACAGCCTCAACTGGCACCTCCCCAGTGCTTTGTTGTCAACATTGCCTAGTGTGACTTATGGTTTCCTTATAAAAGGGGAGGAAATCCCATCAGGGAAAATATTTCATTTAATAATGAAACACTAGATGATGGCCTGTTATAATGTACTGTCCCTTTAGTTGGAAATTTACCCTCTTTTGCACAAATAAATTCTGTATGATATTTGTCAGAAATGTGGTGATTTTCTCATTATTAGAGCTATTCAGGAACCAAAATTTTCATTTCATGGGGAATTCCATGAGTTCAAATTTTTCTTTTAATTCCATTTCTGACTTTTCAAAAATATATATTGTGACAGACCCAGGCCAGTGGGGTACAGGAGACTGGAAGAGAGCACTGGTCACTGGATGAGTAGTTTTCTATTCCCTGAGTGACCAGAGCAGGGGCTGCACTAGAGTAATCAGGAACCTGCTAGAACCAATTCAGGCAGACAAGCTGATTAGAACACCTGCAGCCAATCAAGGCAGGCTAATCAGGGCACCTGGGTTTAAAAAGGAGCTCACTCCAGTCAGGGAGGGGGGGGAGCCAGAGGAGAGGAAGTGTGAGTGAGGAGCTGGGAGCAAGAGGCACAAGGAGCTGAGAGTGAGAGGGTGCTGCTGCTGGAGGACTAAGGAGTACAAGCATTATCAGACACCAGGAGGAAGATCCTGTGGTGAGGATAAAGAAGGTGTTTGGAGGAGGCCATGGGAAAGTATCCCAGGGAGTTGTAGCTGTCATGCAGCTGTTACAGGAGGTACTATAGACAGCTGCGATCCACAGGGCCCTGGGCTGGAACCCGGAGTAGAGGGGGGGCCTGGGTTCCCCCTAAACTTCCCAACTCCTGGTCAGACACAGGAGAAGTTGACCCAGACTGTGGGGAAGATCACTGAGGTGAGCAAATCTGCCAATAAGCGCAGGACCCACCAAGGTAGAGGAGTAACTTTGTAACAATATATTTTGAATTTTACTTTGAGATTATTTTATTTCATTTGTATTACTTTTTATGTTAATGTTCTATTCTATCCTACTATTGTATTTGTATATTTCATTTTGTAATATTTTATAAAATAATACACAGTAATTATTTTTTTCCTAAACAAAATTTTGTAGAAATTTCCTATAGAAAATTTTGATCCTGACAATTTGATATTTTCTGATGGAAAAATATTCCATTATAAAATTATTAATCATCTCTATATTTTCTTTGTTTTCTTTAGTCAAAAATATTAATTCTCTCTCTCCTCTTTTTTGTGGATATCTTGTCTAGTCTGCCATTACATTCTGGCTGCCTGCCAGCCATTACTAATCCTGCATCTGATCATGCATAGAGTTATGCATAGTTAATTTTACACCTTGGGATAATTGTGTTGATGCATAGCCTTCTTTCACTGAGGTCGAAGATGAAATTCTCACTGACTGAAAGGATTGCAGCCTTTGATTTCAATGGGATTTGGACAGCTAACAACTTTAGCCTTCTTCAATACTTATAGCCAATATCCCAAACCCTAGAACTGAGAGCATCATCATCAGCAAATATCAGTGCTGTGTTACTCACATTATCTTGCTAGCCCTCTCAGTACCCCACTGAAGAGGGTGCTGCCATTTAGAGTAGAATGTTCAACAGTGTCTTAGCTAAAGCTAAAGTCAATGTATCTTGGGTTCCTAAATCCCTTTTGAAATTCACTCCAGTGTTTTTCAAAATGTTACCCTTAGTTCAAGGTGCCCTGGTCAGGCATTATGGAAAAGAACAAATGGAGATGTACACATTTAGGTTGGGATTTTCAAAGGGGTGGGGACAATATATACAATAAACACCCTGCTCCCACTGAATTGCTAGCCACCTGGGATTATAAAGTGCAAATGGTTTCTTCACATATCCCCGAAAAGTTTCAGGGCTCTTCAGTTCCATGGCAATTATACAAATTAGAGAATCTTGTACCAAAACTATAGGTCCCTTGTTGGCATATTGGAATGTATGATAAGCCTCAGAACACTACTGATTTGTCTCCTCTACAGAATTGGTTATATATTCCCACCAGCCAGTTCATGGCCCTATTTGGATACAGTGAATAGGATCATTTCATTTGTGTGTACTATGGAATTCTGCAATTTGATTAAAAAACTTGGCTTTCTCAGCATGAAGTTTTTGACATACTACTACTCTTCCCCCAAAGGAAAGGTTTGTTCCAGCCTTTACAGAAGAATACAAATATCCACTTATTTCTGAATGCAAAACAAACTAGATGATTGTTATTCACATCTGTGTGAATAATTTTGTGCTGCCAACACTTTGTTTTCATAATGCCTAATTCTGAATACTTGTGGCACACATAATTGGTTTTTTTTAAATGTTTTTTGTTTTTGTTTTCTTCTTTAATTAATCCCTTACAAAATATTGCAGGCAGGGATGAAATCCCATCGCTTAACCCTTTGAAGGATATAATTGATTATAATACGGAGATAGACCTGAATCTGCTCACACTGTGGCTTAAATTTTTAATTCCAAGTTTGACGCTTAATCACTTACACAATATTTTTTTTTACTGAAATCACAGGTTTTGTATTTATTCCTGTCCATTTGTCATTCCCTATCATCAGCTGCCATCTAATGATCATAAGAACGAATACATAAAACACTGACCAAATTAACCTTGGCTTCTCCATAGTGCCCATAATATACCATAGCCACCCCTTTCCCAGCCTTTGTCCTCTGCTATCCTGAGTATCCATTATACAATAAAGTGCTCCTTTCCCATCCCTCACCCTCTGCTACCCCTCAATGCAGAGTTCAGCAACTGCTGCTCAAGCACATCTGGTTGCCCAAAGCACATTGATACTGTGGTTTCCTCACTTGTATTTTTAGCAAGCTAACTAGAGTAGAGCTACTGTAGTGATGTTTACTGTCCATTCAATGGTCTCCTCACTCCTCCCCCTACCCGCTGCAGTGTATAAGTGCCTAGCTGTAGATTATTCACTCAGGCCTCTTTCTATCACTTAGCCCAGGGGTCCCCAACGTGGTGCCCGCAGGCGCCATGGCGCCCGTGGGGGCATCTAAATGCGCCCACGTCCTGGCTGGCAATGGCGCATCCGCCTCTCAATGATGCCGCTTGCCGCCGACAAGTGACGTCATCAAGAGGTGTCACTGCCGAAATGCCGCTGAAATTCGGTGGCATTTCGGTGGTGCTCCACCGCTGCCACAGTCTTTCGTCTGGCACCCGCCAGACAAAAAGGTTGGGGACCACTGACTTAGCTGCTTTTGCTTTGCTAATCAGTGTAGATTATCAGCATTATATTTTAATGCAAAAGCCAGTTTCCTTGGCTTACTGGAGTACTTTTCAAAGCCATGAATGCACTGAAATATTTTCACAGGGACTCACATATGCGAGGTCCCCACACAGATTTTGCACCGGTATAACTATTCTGGTTAGTGGTGTAAGTCTGTTATGGAAATCATTCTACCAGTACAACCTCTAGTATGGACACAGTTTACCAATGTTGTGGTCCCTTATGGTGGTATAGCTTATTCCCCTTCCCTAGTCCAACCCCCTGCTCAAAGCAGGACCAATCCCCAACAAAATCAATCAGAGTAGATGAGTTACCCCTTCAGGGCACTCCCTGGAGGCATTCAGGCAGGCCCGAATGTAGATCCTCAACTCAGATGCCCTTCTTTGTTCCCTAAATAAACTCCACACAGGTTTGTCCAGTCTCATAACAACAGTCGTCATTTAGGTTTAGTTTATTTTCATTTATTAACTTAAATTTCAAAACTAAACACAGACATCTTCCCTCTGGCTTCCTACATCCCAAACTACCCCCATCTCCTGTGAGTCTTGCACACATCTCCCAGCTCTTTCTAGATAGAGCAGCTCCCCCAGTCTCAGGGTTTTCCCTCATTCACTCTCTAAAGTTTCTCTTCAGACTCCCGAGCTTGCCTCTTCCTACATCCCCATTCTGCTCTTTTATTGGAAATTGCCTGATTCCCCTGAGATGGGGACTCTTCTCTAACCTGGGCTGGCTTGGCTCCTGGCTCTCCAGTCCAAAGGTGTGTGGCCCTATCACAGCTAAGTTCCCCGTAAATAGAATGTCATATCCCAGAACAGCTACTGAGGCGCCATTGCCATGCCTGGTAACATGCCCTGTGCCTCATACCCTATGAGAAATGGGGAATGTCTTTTCTGATTCATTATATATCCTTCTGTGGGAAGGGGCAGTCTCCCACCAGCCCAGTAGTACCCACCTGTGAAATCTGATATGGGTCCTAAAAACAATGAGTAACAGGTTTTTAGAGGGCTCTCTGTTTCCACTTTCTCCAGGGCTGTAACTCTGTAAGACTATGACATGAAACCCTATAATATAATGGAAACAGGACCCTGGACTTCAGCAGGCTTCGGTTCAGGCCCTATCCCAGCCTATGTTATATTTATTTTATTTTAACCTAAGGCAATTGGTCAGTTAGCATTTTTCAACCACAAATTTCCTGCAAGCTTTCCTCAGTGCTTCCTTTACCTCTTTGTTTCTCAGGCTATAGATGAGGGGATTGACCAGGGGAGTCAGGACAGTGTAGATGACAGAGATCACTTTGTTGAACTCACTCAGGATGCTGGTCGTTGGGAACATATAGACAATTAGTAGAGTTCCATAATAAATTATCACCACAATGAGATGGGAGGAGCAGGTGGAAAAGGCCTTTTGCCTCCCAGTGGAGGATGGGATTCTTAGAATGGTCACAATGATACAAATGTAGGACATCAAGGTAAGCAGGAATGGGACCAGGGAGAAAATCAAGCAGAGTGTGAAAGCCAACATTTCCATCAGCTGAGGGTTATTACAGGAGAGCTTTATCAGGGGGATAAGATCGCAAAAGAAATGGTCAATACGATTCGGGCCACAGAAAGTTAACTGGGATATTGACAGTGTTGTTATGCTATTACCTATGAAGCCACCTATCCAAGAGCCACCTGCAAGCTGGAGCCAGGCCTTGCCGCTCATATGGGTTGTGTAGTGCATTGGATTGCATATTGCTACATAGCGATCATAAGACATCACGGATAAGAGAAGGCATTCTGTGGCAACCAGAGAACCAAAGAAATATAATTGTGTGAGACACCCATTGAAGGAAATTGTCCTGTCCTCAGTGAGGAGACTGGCCAGCATCCTGGGCAGGATGGTGGAGGTGTAGCATGTCTCCAAGCAGGACAAGTTTCCCAGGAAGAAGTACATGGGAGTGTGGAGGTGCTGATCATACACAACTAGTGCAATGATGAGGATGTTCCCGGCCATGGTTGCCATATACAGCACTAGAAACAGCAGGAAGAGAAGAATTTGCAGATCACGATGAGTCCAGAATCCCAGAAGGATGAATTCTGTGATGGACGTTTCATTTCCCTGTTTTGGATTTGCCATGGGGTGTGACTACAGGAAATAAATTAATGCTGCAACATAAATGAACAACATCCACCCAATAAATATCAGCGTTGTTTTCCTTGTCTCTCTCTGATGGCTATTGGAACAATAGCTGAGTGGAGAATGGAAGCCAGGGGAGAGGAAATGACATCTCTCTTGACCCCTGGAATAGATTTCATATCTGAGCAGACTGCAGGTTAAAATAAAATGTTAATCTCTCTCGAAACCCGTGTAGTGCCTTGACAGATGGCACAGATGGTGAAGAGGCTCAGACACAACAGTACAGACACACAGACAGATTAGATAGATACTGGTTCAAATAGTCACATACATCACTTCCTGGTGTCTAAAAGCATAACAAAGTAGGTTGCAGTTACACTGCTGAAATGGGTCAGGATTTTATATTTTAGGGGAAGCCACAATAAAGAAATAAACCAAGCAAACAGGGCTGGGAATTGCAATGGGTGGGCAGCCAACTCCAAGTCAACTGCAAGAAAAATTGTCAGCCTTTGAAAATTGTATCCCGTCAGAGTTCCCTCCCCATTATTAACTCTGGGGTACAGATATGGGGACCCGCATGAAAGACTCCCTAAACTTATTCCTACCAGCTTAGATTAAAAACTTTCCCAAGGCACAAATTCTTCCTTGTCCTTGGATGTACTGCTGCCACCACCAAGTGAGTTAGACAAAGATTCAGGAAAAGGACCACTTGGAGTTCCTGTTTCCTCAATATCTCCCCCAAGCCCCTCACCCCCTTTCCTGGGGAGTCTTGAGAATAATATACCAACCAAATAGGTTAACAAGGTGAGCACAGACCAGCCCCTTGGGTTTTTAGGACACTAAAAACCAATCAGGTTCTTAAAAGCACAACTTTATTATAAAGAAAAAAATAAAAGAAGCACCTCTGTAAAATCAGGGTAATAAAATTTAAAGCACAGAGGATTCCCCTCTAGGCAAAACTTCAAAGTTACAAAAACAGGAATAAACCTCTCTCTTAGCATAGGGAAAATTCACAAGCTAAAACAAAAGATAATCTAACACATTTCCTCGCTATTACTTACAAATTTTGTAATATTGGATGCTTATTTCAGGTACGGTTTTAGGATATGGCTTTTCCTGCCCTGGTCCCTCTCTGTCCGAGAGACCAACAAAGAGGACCCAAACAAAACCTCCCCCCACAGATTTCAAAAGATCTTCTTCCCTTCATGGTCCTTTTGGTCAGGTGCCAACCAGGTTATTTGAGCTTCTTAACTCCTAACAGGCAAAGGAGGGATTTTACGCTACTCTTAGGGACCTAGACAAATTAGAGGATTGGGCCAAAAGAAATCTGATGAGGTTCAACAGGGACAAGTGCAGAGTCCTGCACTTAGGATGGAAGAATCCCATTCACTCTTACAGAATAGGGACCGAATGGCTAGGAAGCAGTTCTGCAGAAAAGGAACTAGGGGTTACTGTGGAAAAGAAGCTGGATATGAGTGAACAGTGTGCCCTTGTTGCCAAGAAGGCTAACAGCATTTGGGGCTGTATAAGTAAGGGCATTGCCAGCAGATAGAGGGACGTGATCATTCCCCTCTATTCGACATTGGTGAGGCCTCATCTAAAGTATTGTGTCCAGTTTTGGGCCCCACACTACAAGAAGGATGTGGAAAAATTGGAAAGAGTCCAGCGGAGGGCAACAAAAATTATTAGGGGGTTGGAGCACATGACTTATGAGGAGAGGCTGAGGGAACTGGGATTGTTTAGTCTGCAGAAGAGAAGACTGAGGGGGGATTTGATAGCTGCTTTCAACTACCTGAAAAGGGTTTCCAAAGAGGATGGATATAGACTGTTCTCAGTGGTAGAAGATGACAGAACAAGGAGTAATGGTCTCAAGTTGCAGAGGGGAAGGTTTAGGTTGGACATTAGGAAAAACTTTTTCACTAGTAGGGTGGTGAAGAACTGGAATGGGTTACCTAGGGAGGTGGTGGAATCTCCTTAGAGGTTTTTAAGGTCAGGCTTGACAAAGCCCTGGCTGGGATGATTTAGTTGGGTTTGGTCCTGCTTTGAGCAGGGGGTTGGACTAGGTGACCTCCTGAGGTCCCTTTCAACCCTGAGATTCTATGATTCTATACCCTTAGCTGCATGTTTATGACATATCCTAAACAAAGAAGAATGTCTGTCCTTCCCTATGGTAATATTCCATTGTCCTGTACTAGGATACTTGGCATATAAAGACCCAGCAGGACGTCCACCTTATGCAAAAAGGAATAAAATCTGAAATACCCTGTGGTTAGCCCCCAGGGGTGAAAATGTTATTATTGGTCCTACAGCTACCCAATCTTTACTTAAAAAAACAAAACACCAGCTAGAAACCACCAGTTTAGCTAAAAATGTACCCTCTTTTGCATGAATGATTTCTATTGGAAATTTGTAACAAACATTTCTTCTTATTACAGCAGTGGAGAACCCAAATTTCCATTTCATGGGCAATTTCATGATATCAAATGTTGCATTTAATTCCAATTTTGACTTAAAAATGTAGTGATTATTAATTTTATTTATAGATTTATATTTTGTATTGCTAAAATGTTATCTTTGATTGCATTTTACTTGCATATTTTAAAAGTATTTAAATTAAATTTATTTTTATTTTATTTAATTTTATAAACCAAAATACAACAACTTTGTTTCCTAAAGAAAATGTTGCAGAAATAAATATGTTGCCATGGAGTGTATTGATCTTGACCAATTGGTATTTTCTCACAGAAAAATATTCCATCAGTTTTTATCATCGCTACATTTTGTTCTTTTTGCTTTATGTTTGGTTAAACATATGAATTTTGTCTCTCTTTTTGTTTGCAACTGTCTTATCTGCCAGTATTGTCTCTCTTGCATTACTAATTCGTAGAGAGACAGGATGGGTGAGGTACTATCGTTTATTGGATGAATTTACTATTCCTTATTAACTGCTAAGTAAGGACCTGATTCTGCACAGAGTTAATTTTACACCCCAGGAATAATTCTCTTCATTTTGAGCCATCTCTCCATACCCCATCTTTAATTTTAGTTAAAGATAAAATTTCCACTGACTTCAAGACTTAGATCCTTTGATTTTAATGGAATTTGGCACACTAATCCCATTAGCCTTCTATGAAATTTATAGCTTGGCTTGGCATGATTTGATTTCAATCAATAGATGTCGGTAAATATTGATCTCAGCTGACATCAACAACAAAAAATATCAATAACAGTTGGTATTAGTGCAGCCTCCCCCTGCCCCCATATCTTGTGCCTGCGGGAATGCTTTCAGCAGCCCTGTGACCGTGCAAAGAACCCTCTGCACCCAGCCATCACTGCAGTGAGTGAGTGGGGCAGTGACAGCTAGGGTGACCAGATAGCAAGTGTGAATAATCAGGACAGGGGGTGGGCTGACAGTGGAGCTGCGGAGGGCTTCTTGCACGTCCATGAGGCTGCTGACACCCATCCCTGCAGGTGCAAGGTGCAGGGACGGCTGGCCAGATCTAAGACCTCCAGTCTGGGCTGCGAAAGGGAAGAAGGGTGCCTGGATATGGTCTGGTCCAACCCACTACTGAATGGCTTCTGCCCACCGATGGAGCCATTTAATTATGCAGTCACTACCCCTATGACCAGGGGGTTTGTCATCCTCCTCCTCCTCAGCCCTGGCCATGGAAGGTTGATGGCCTGGGGCAGAGATGCCTTCCCTGCACCTTTGACCCCAGGGCCTTGGACCTCTTGCCCATGCAGGGAGCCACCAGTAAGCCACTGGTCACTGCTGGGAGCCCCTGGCAGCCCTGCTGTCAGAGCTTCCCTAACCCTAATCCTAACCCTACCCCTGTCCCCCATTGAATTTCCTGCAACCGTAATAATTAAAACAGCTACAAATCAGGAAAAAAATCAATAATAGTCAGCAAAATTGCATTAAAAAAGCCTAAATTCTGTGACGCCTACTCATAGTCAATGTCTCCTCCCTGAGCACTGAGCACAGCAGCAAATATCAGCTCTGTTTTACCCATACCATCTTGTTAACACTCTCCATGCCCCAGCAAGGTTGCTGGCAGTGGAATGATGGTTGCTTCAGGGTTTGAAGAGCTTGCCTTGGACTTGAGAGATGTTAGTTCAATTCCCTCCTTTGTAACAAAATCGGTGTGTGACTTTTAGACCAGATTTTCAAAGCTCTGTAGGTACCTAAAAATGTGGATTGGTGCCAGATTGGGTGCAGTACCTAATGCCCATTGATTTCAACTCCCCCTAAGGGTGTCTGCATCCCTCTATACATCTGTCCCTCTGTGTGCCAGGTCCCCATCTAGGGTGGTGGGAGGCTAGATACATTCAAGACAGTGAGGTGCCCAGATACCATGGTGACAGGTCTTGCCTTTTTCAAAATGCAGTCGTTTTGCATTGAGTGGGGATTTTGAGAGAGATCATTGCAAAATTCCCCTTGGATTCCCCGTGGATTAGTTACCTAACAAGGTTTCATTGCTTCAAAAACCTTGAGCTTCAAGAAGAAGGGCCGAAAAGGTTGATTTACCTCTAAGGTGGGTCAGTCAGCAGCTGGAGTCTGCTGACATCTCTTCACTCAGCATTTCAGGAGTCAGGATCCAGGTTATTCAGTACAGCTTCTCTCCCCACCGCATTCACGTGCTTCCGTGTTCCCTGTAAATAGACCATCATATCCCAGAACAGCTACCGAGGTTCCTTTGCCACATATAGTAATGCACACTGTTCCTCAGACCCTTCGCCGAATGGGGAAGGTCTTTTCTGATTCGTTATATATCCTCCTGTGGGAAGGTGCAGTCTCCCGAGGCACATCTGCTGTGGGGAATGTAACAGTCAAGGAAAAATTGGTATTTGGTTTGTTTTTAGAAAATGTCAGTAGAGTCAAACCTCTAATCTCAAAGGGAAAGTCCTAGAGAGGGAAGAAATTTCTAATCCTAAAATTAATCTCTCTTTTTATTGGGTGAATGCTATGGTGACTGTCAAGAAATAATGCACTAATTCTACATTTTACATCAGAGATTTTCAAATCTGCCTATGTGATTTATACACTGATTTCTCATTTATGTCCCTGAGGCAGCTTTGAAAAATCTCAGCATACTTAGCTGAGCTTGCACTTTCTCTAAACAAACCTCCTGTTGCCCTTGATAGCAGGAAACACAAGTACCCAGTCCCCATCCAATAAACTTACTCAATAAGTTCAGGTAATATTTAAAAAAAATTCTAAAGCATTTAGGAGCCTAACTCCCATTTTAAAAAGTGCCTTAAGTTACTAAAGGCTTAGCAGCCTAAACCTCATTGAAAGTCAACAGGTTTTAGGCTCCTAAAACACCTTTGAAGTTCACTTAAGTTTTTTTGAAAATGTTGTCTGATAATTACTCAGATAAAATGCAAGGACAACAAGGTGCTTTACACATTTAGGCTGGGATTGTCAAACGAGGGGCGGGGGGTAATGTACACAATAAACACTCAACTCCCATGACACTGCTATGAGAGTTTGGCACCTAACTCTCTTAGGCTGCTTGTTTTGTTTTGTTTTCTTTTTTTGTTGTTATTTAATTAATCTCTGGCAAACATACTAGCTAGGGATGAAATCCCATTGCCAAATTCTTTATAGGATACATGTCTAAACTGAAAGTTGGCTATAATACAAGGGATAGACCTGAATCATCACACACCAGGGCTTACATTTTTATATCCAAATGTATTGACTCTTAATCACCTAAGCAATATTTTAAACTGAAATCTCAGGATTAACAATTCTTATTGTCTATTTGCCATTCCATATGATCAGCTGCCACCTAGAGATCATTAGAAAGGATACATAAAACATTGGCCACATTAACCTCTGCTTCCCCCTAGTGACCATTATACAGCACAGCCGCCCCTTTCTCAATCTTTGCTATCCCTAGTATCAATGCAACAGTAGAGCTGCTCCTTTCCCATCCCTCACCCTCTGCTGCCCAGAGACACTCTTTGCTCACAGGACATTCTTGCTTGTCCAGCTGGCACTGAAGCCAGTAGCATGGTTTCCTCATTTATATTTTTTGCGAGCTAGCTAGCGTATGGCTACAGTGGCTATGTTTATAGGAATTACCATTAACACCCCTGGCTGAAGTGTCGATACATCCCAAGGATCTAAGCTGTGAATTATTCACTCTGGCCTCTCTGTCAGTTGGCTGCTTTTAATTTGGTAAATCACAATAGATTATCACATTCCATATTAATGCAAAAACAAACTAGGGAAATATAGGCTAGATCAGGGGACCACAACTTTTCAGAAGTGGTGAGCCGAGTCTTCATTTATTCACTCTGATTTAAGGTTTCGTGTGCCAGTAATACATTTTAACATTTTTAGAAGGTCTCTTTCTAAAAGTCTATAATATATAACGAAACTATTGTTGTATGTAAAGTAAATAAGGTTTTTAAAATGTTTAAGAAGCTTCATTTAAAATTAAATTAAAACGCAGAGCCCCCCGAACCAGTGGCCAGGACCCGGGCAGCGTGAGTGTCGGTGAAAATCAGCTCGCCTGCTGCCTTTGGCACGCGTGCCATAGGTTGTCTAACCCTGGGCTAGATGGAGGTTATATAACTAGTTGAAAAACGTTTCTCAAAGAGTAATCATCAAATCGTACTTAAGCTGGAAGGGAATATTGAGTGGGGTCCTGAAGGGATTGGTCTTGGGTCCGGCTCTGTTCAGTATCTTCATCGATGATTTAGATAATGGCATAGAGAGTACATTTATAGCGTTTGCGGGTGATACCAAGCTGGGAGAGGTTGCAAGTCCTTTGGAGGACAGGATTAAAATTCAAAATGATCTGGGCAAATTGGAGAAATGGTCTGAAGTAAAGAGGATGAAATTCAATATGTAGAAACACAAAGTATTCTACTGAGGAAGGAACAATCAATTGTACAAATACAAAAAGAGAAATGACTGCCTAGGAAGGAGTACTGTGGAAAGGAATCTGAGGGGTTATAGTGGATCACTAGGTAAGTATGAGTCAACAGTGTAATGCCATCAGAAAAAATTAGGGCTGTCAAGCGATTAAAAAAATTAATCATGATTAATCATGTGATTAACCACACTGTTAAACAATATAGAATACCATTTATATAAATATTTTTGGATGTTTTCCACATTTTCAAATATATTGATTTTAATTACAACACAGAATACAAAGTGTGTAGTGCTCACATAATATTTTATTACAAATATTTGCAGTGTAAAAAGAAACAGTATTTCAATTCACTTAATACAAGTAATGTAATGCAATCTCTTTATCATGAAAGTTGAATTTACAAATGTAGAATTATGTACCACAAAGAACTGCATTCAAAATTAAACAATGTAAAACTTTAGCGCCTACAAGTCCATTCAGTCCTACTTCATGTTCAGCCAATCAAGTTTGTTTACATTTTCAGGAGATAATGCTGCCTGCTTCTTATTTACAATAGCACCTGAAAGAGAGAACAGGTGCTCATATGGCACTGTTTAAACTGGTGTTGCAAGATATTTACGTGCCAGATGCGCTAAAGATTCAAATGTCCCTTCATGCTTCAACCACCATTCCAGAGGGCATGAGTCCATGCTGATGATGAGTTCTGCTCAATGATGATCCAAAGCAGTGCAAACTGACACATTTCCATTTTCATCATCTGCGTCAGATGCCTCCAGCAGAAGGTTGATTTTCTTTTTTGGTGGTTTGGTTTCCGTAGTTTCTCTTAAAAGTGTTGCTCTTTTAAGACTTCTGAAAGTATGCGTCACACCCCATCCCTCTCAGATTTTGGAAGGCACTTCAGAGTCTTAAACCTTGGGTCGAGTGCTGTAGCTATCCTTAGAAATCTCACATTGGTACCTTTTTTATGTTTTGTCAAATCTGCAGTGAAAGTGTTCTTAAAAAGAATAACATGCTGAGTGATCATCTGAGACTGCTATAACATGAAATATATGGCAGAATGCAGGTAAAACAGACCAGGAGACGTACAATTCTCCCCCAAGGAGTTCAGTCACAAATTTAATTAACACTTTTTTTTTTTAACATGCATCATCAGCATGGAAGCATGTCCTCTGGAATGGTGACCGAAGCATGAAGGGGCATATGAATGTTTAGCAGCATTTTCTCCTCAAAAACGTAAACAAACTTGTTTGTCTTAGCAACTGGCAGAAGAAGAAGTAGGACTGAATGGACTTGTAGGATCTAAAGTTTTACATGTTTTATTTTTGAATGCAGTTATGTAACAAAAAAATCTACATTTGTAAAGTTGCACTTTCACAACAAAGAGATTGCACTACAGCAGTGGTTCTCAAACTTGGGCCGCTGCTTGTTCAGGGAAAGCACCTGGTGGGCCGGACCGGTTTGCTTACCTGCTGTGGTCCGCAGGTTCAGCCGATCATGGTTCCCACTGGCTGCGGTTTGCGGCTCCAGGCTAATGGGGGCTGCGGAAAGCGGCTCAAGCCGAGGGATGTGCTGTCTGCCGCTTCCTGCAGCTCCCATTGGCCAGCGGGAACCGCGATTGGCCGAACCTGCAGATGCGGCAGATAAACAAACTAGCCCAGCTTTCCCTGAACAAGCGGCGGCCCAAGTTTGAGAACCACTGCACTCCAGTACATGCATGAGGTGAATTGAAAAATACAATTTCTTTTGTTTATCATTTTTACAATGCAAATATTTGTAATGCGAATAACATAAAGTGAGCACTGTACACTTTGTATTCTGTATTGTAATTGAAATCCATATATTTGAAAATGTAGAAAACATCCAAAATATTTAATAAATGCCAATTAGTATTCTATTGTTTAACAGTGCAATCCTAGTTCTGGTGGATGGTTGACAAACACAGGTCTCCTGGCCTAAAGGTGGGGAGGCTGTCACCCCAGGGTGGAGAGGGCAAGGGGGTAGGGAAACCCGGGCCCACCCACGGGGCCCAGGTCCACGGGGTCCCAGCCCATGGCCCTAAGAGTGGCAGAGTAGTCCATCACTGAGTCAGCGGGGATCCTCCTGCAATACGCTGACCTGGTATCAGGTTAATACTCAACCAGACAGTAGTCTAGTTCTCTGGGCTACTTCCTGCATCCCTGGGGTTTGGTACCACCATACTTTGATTGTCCTCTGTCTCCTCAGGTAGCTCTGGACAGACCTCAGGTGGCAGCCCCAGCAGCTCCTCAGTGTCTCAGTCAGCTGGTGGTCCAGAGAGAACTGGCCAGTCCTCAGTTTGGCAGGGGTTCTCTGCATATTCCAGCAGCAGGCAGGATGCCTCTGTCTCCCTTGGATGCTCCAGCCCAACTAAGCTGCAGGTCCTGCCTTTTATATTTCTGCTTCCAGCTACCGTTGGGGCGGGCATTACTTTTATGATTCTGCACACCAGAGGGCATGTCTGTCAATCTCTGAGGGAGGCCACGCCTCCTTGCTATAGTACAATATGGAACAAAGGGTGAGGGTGGATTCAGAAGAGGATCATAACAAGTGCCTAGGGACACTATTCTGAACACTTACAATGTTTTCCACAGCTGGGGGAGACTGAAGCTGATATCACACTATTGAGGGTAATGGAGGATGTAAGGATGCAACTCCTGCATGCATATGGCTTCAGACTGGGTCGTATGCTGATCGCCTTTGGGCTACTTTCGTTCCTGCTGAAGTAATTGCCTATTGGCATGGCAGGGGTTCCTATGTGTGTGTGTGTGTGTAGTGGGGCGGTGCCCCAGTTCCTGAGAAAAAAGGCTGAGCCAGGCCAGAGAGGCTGCGCGGACCAGCAGCCAATCAACAAAGGCCTGAGGAGAGCCAAACAGGGCAGGGGAGGAGACAGCCAATCAGGACCACACTGGGTCCTATATAAAGGCTGCCTAGAAGAGGAGAAGGCAGTTACTCCCTGACTAGTGAGGGAGGAGGACTGGCTCCTGAGCTAAGGAGTAGCATCTTGGACAGACCAGTGCTGGGCAGGCTTGGGGGAGCAGAGTGGAGCTCCGGCCCAGTTACCTGCCAGGCTGCGGCCCCTGCTAAGAAGAGTCGAGAAGATGCATAGGGCCAAAGGGGAAGTGGCCCAGGGAAACTAGACAGACTAGAGGGGAGAGAAGGAGGACAGAGGGAGGCTGCCGCTAGAGGGTCCCTGGGTCAGGACCCAGAGTAGCGGGTGGGCCTGGGTCCTCCCTTCCCCCTTTGCAGTGCACCTGGCCACCGAGGAGTGGGGCCGAGACAGACAGCAACTTGCCTCTGAGACAAGGGGCTAGACTCTAGGGTTGTGGTTGGCCACCAAGCAGGGCCGGCTCTAGAGTTTTTGCCGCCCCAAGCAGCGCACTGAATTGCCGCCCTGGGCTGGGGGGGGGGGCAGTCCCTGCGCCCTTAGGGCGGCAGGCGTGTCTAAAGGGCTGTGGGCTCCCCGCTGCGCGGAGCCCAGAGCCTTTTAACTCCCAGCCGCGTCTGGGAATCAGAGGGCTCCGGGCTGCCCGCCGCGGCGGGGAGCCCAGAGCCTTTTAACTCCCAGCCGCGGCTAGGATTTGCTGGGGCGGGGGCGGCGCTCTGGCGGTTGCGGGTTGGCAGCTCCGGTGGACCTCCCGCAGGCAGGGCCGCCCAGAGGATTCCGGGGGCCCGGGGTCTTTGGCGGCGGGGGGCCCCTTCCGTTCCGGGACCCGCCGCCAAAGTGCCCCGAAGATCCGCAGGGGGGGGTCCCCGCCGCGGGTCTTCGGGGCACTTAGGCGGCGGGTCCCGGAACAGAAGGGGCCCCCCGCTGCCGAAGACCGGGCTGCGCTTCGGCGGCGGCGGGTCCCTCTTTTCCCCACCCCGGCCCCGGCCGGTCCCCCTTCCCACCCCGGCCCGGCGGGTCTCGCTTCCCTTCCCCCCCCGCCTGGACCGACCCCGGCGGGTCTCGCTTCCCTTCCCCCGGCCCGGCCCCGGCGGGTCTCGCTTCCCTTCCCCCGGCCCGGCCCCGGCGGGTCTCGCTTCCCTTCCCCCGGCCCGGCCCCGGCGGGTCTCGCTTCCCTTCCCCCGGCCCGGCCCCGGCGGGTCCCGCTTCCCTTCCCCCGGCCCGGCGGGTCTCGCTTCCTTCCCCGGCCCGGACCGACCCCGGCGGCTCCACTTCCCTTCCCCCCACGGCCCGGCCCGGCCCGGCCCCGGCGGCTCCCTTCCCTTCCCCGGTCCGGTCCGACCCGCCCCGGCCCCGGCCCCGGCCGCTTCCCACCCAGGCCCCGGCCCGGCCCGGCCCGGCCCCGGCGGCTCCCGCTCCCCCCCCCCTTACCGGAGCGCGTCTCTGGAGGGGCCTGAGCTTCGTCCCGCTCAGAGCCGCGTGGGGGGGGGGCGGGGCTGTGAGCTCCACGCCGAGCGGAGGCAGCTGCCCCGCCCCCTCCCCACGCCGCTCTGAGCGGGGCGGGGCTCAGGGGCTCGGCAGGAGACTCGGCGCTCGATGCACCGAGGCTCCAAGAGAGGGGCGGAGGCGGGAGCCTCCGCTTTTCTCTTGGGGGCCCCTGCGGGGCCCGGGGCAAATTGCCCCCTTTGCCCCCCCCCCTCTGGGCGGCCCTGCCCGCAGGCATGCCTGGGGGAGGTCCACCGGGGCCATCTGCCGCCCTCCCCAGGATGCCGCCCCAAGCGGGTGCTTGGCCCGCTGGTGCCTAGAGCCGGCCCTGCCACCAAGGCAGGTGCAGACAGAGGCACTGCTGTTAACACCCCCCTGGAAGGGGGTAAGACTGGAGTAGCAGGCACTGCCAGAGGGCAGTGTCCTGAAGTGAACGAAGACTGTCCTGAAGGGGGCACTGCCGAGCGAAGAGCAGTCCCAGGGCAGCAGGGTACCAAGGCAGCAGAGCAGATGATGGGCAAGACACCATGCGTCGAGGGCAGTCCGCAGCAGTAGAGAGCTAATTCGCAGAGCGAGCAGCAGGAGGCGCCAGTGGTGATGAATCAAACCCCGACAGAGGGGAGAAGAAATAAAGCAGATCTTCCAAAGAACCTTCGGCAGAGAATTGCAGAGTACCTTCAGGAAAATTTCCTAGAGCTCACAATGGAGGATTCCCGGGAGATCCTTGGGTGTATTGGCAAACTTTTTTGCAGGGCCCCCAGTGAGTAGCAGCACAGGGGAAAGAGATGCAGATGCAAACAATACCTAGTGTTCTTAATTTCTATCCCTTCTTCCACTTGCATCATGTAACTAAATAAAGGACACATCTACCTCATGTCACTGTGCAATATCAAACCAAAATGAGCATTTACCAGAGCTTCCCTCTCCTGCTTCAGGTACATCAGAGCCAGAGTATTGGGACTGGCTAGACCCCTCTGTAGTTTAGAAAGAGGTCCTGGCTTGCCAGGCCTCCAGACAACCCTGTCACCTGTCCCACATCGTCCTCCAACTTGAGTACCTCATCCTCCACTTCATCCTTGGCATTGACTCCACCAGCTGCTGCCTCCAGTCCCTCACAAGGTATCCATAGGGCTCTTGGTGGTAGGGGTGGGGTCACTGCCAAGGATGATGTGTAGATCCTTGTAGAAGTGGCATGTATTTGGCACTGCTCCAGAGTGATGGCTGACTTCCCTTGCCTTCCGGTACACCTGACTCAGCTCCTGGATCTCAGCACGGCACTATTGCATGTCCCTTTTATCCGTGCCATGAGCGATCTGCTTGTAGGTATCAAAGTTTCTATGTCTGGATCAGAGCTGCAACTGCACAGCCTCCTTTCCCCACAGACCCAACACATCTGGGGAACTCCATGCCAGAGTGCATTTGCTGCGATAAACCAGCATAGTCAGCTGAGAAGATGCTACGTGAGTTGTCCACATCAAGCAAACAGGAAGTGGAATATCAAAAAATCCTGGGCCTTTAAACAGTGCATACATGTGGCACATACCTGTGTAAATGCAGGGCAGCGGAGTTGAAACTGCTGATCAGAGCAGTCATGATGGCATTGTGGGACACATCCCAAAGGCCACGTAAGGTGACATGAACAAGTGTAGTGTCTACACCAGCATTTCTCAAATGCGGCCACTGTAGCCGCATGCGGCAACCAGGGGCTCTTCTTGAGGCCACAGCCTCCTGGACAGTGATGGGTGGTGGGGGGAGCAAAGCAGTGGTACCTCTCCTGGGGCTGGCAGCAGGGTTTGGGCCCTGTCCCTTTCTGTAGCCACGAACTCCAGATGAGCAGGCAGCTGATGTGAGTTCCCCACCTTCCCAGGGGCAGCAGGGCTTAGGCTTCTGGCTTCCACCCTGTGGTGGCAGGTTCTGGCTGTGGGGCTCCATCCCCTGGCTGCAGAGCTTCAAGCTCAGGCTGCAGGCTAACCAACCCCCCATTGTCTCTGGATCCCACCACTTCCTTCAACCCTCTGTCACCTCTTGGTCCCTAGCTTATTTCCCTAGCTCCCTACCAATTTCTCTATCCAGGGCTTAATTTGTTGCCGTGTTTGTGCCAGAGCTGAGTAAGACTGCTGTGAAAAGTGACATTTGTATATTTGTTAATATCACTTTTCACAGCTTTCCTGCTAGATAGTAAGTTTGCTGTTTAAAGTGATATTAACAAGCGCCGCAAGGATGCGAAGTACGTAACTTTAATTTGATCTAAGATACGACGATTTCAGCTATGCTATTCTCGTAGCTGAAGCTGCGTATCTTAGATCAATCTCCTCCGCACCCCCAGTGTAGACCAGGCCTAAAAAAAGGAATAAAAAAAGCAAAAGAAACAACAAAAAACACAAGCTCATGCAAAGCACCTTATTTTGTTTCTATTCTGTCCAGTAAAGACTAGAGACAATTGTACATTATTTTTACTCTTGAGTCAGCAAAACACACTACTTAAATACATTACTATGATTTGGACATGTACATGTGTATATTTGTTTTTCCTAAAGCATTATAGGAAAGATTGCCACAGCGGCCACCAGCAAGAGTTTGTGGCCGCACTCTAAGGCCACCAACATTTTTCTTGTGAGAACCCCTGATCTACACTGACTCTGTGTTGCTCTAACTTTGTTGTAAAATGACCTATGCCTCTAGTCGAGGTGGTTTTATTTTGTTGGCACAATGGCATGTTGCCTTGCCACAGGTGGAGATAGGCTGGTATAGGTAAAGTGATGCAACTTCCACATATAGGCAAAACTCGACAGACTTTAATCCTCACACTGTTTATGAAGGGGATAGATAAGGGGAAGCATGACAACAAAAAGAAAGAAAGAGAAGACTACGTTTAGTTCTTTTATTGCACAAGACTATGTTTAGTTCTTTTATTGTATCTGTTACCAAAATGCTTTTGATAACAGATACACAGTTATTAGGGTCACCTAGAAAATGGTAAAACATGAGAAGGAACTGGTGGAAAACATCCCCTGGGAGTGGAAGAAATTCTCAAGATAGCGGTTTAGCTATAAATGTACAGGCTGGATTTTCCCATAAGAGGCTGATGTTAGGCACCCAAATCCCATGGTTGGTGAATGGTAGTTCAGCATCTAACATTCTTAGGTCCCATTGTCAATAATAACTGGACATGGTGGAGCAGATAGTGAAGTGGACTGGGACTTTGGATAATTGGTTTCTATTCCTGCTGAGTGACTCTGGGCAGATAACATCACCTCTTCCTGCCTTTGTTTCCCCAGCTATAACATGAGGACAAGGATGTGGACTTAGAGCTGCGTTCATAAAGGGTTTACTTTGGGCATCTGGATCCCAGAATCTGCCTCCCCATCTAGGATTCACAAAGCTCCTGCTCAGCTGCCGGCAAACCCTGTAGGCACCTAAGTGTTTGCAGTAAAGGGGCCATAGGTGCCTCTAGACATGCCCTTGGCAGCCCCACACCAGGTATCCAGACACTGAAGCCCCAGAGCGATAAACCTAGGGAAGGTGGCCGTTCCCCTGCCTGACTCACCTGTAGGGCCCCATCTGGCAGGGGAGGCGCCCAGAAGCTTTTGAAAATCCCCCTGGGCACACAAGTATCTTGAAAAACTGGCCCTTAGTCATTGTTGAAAATGGGAAAATAAGAGGCCTGTGCTGGTGTCCCATGTTCTGTGGCAAAAGTCAGGGAGTTTTCTTTTGCTTTTCTGTTCCTTTTGAATGATGCCTGGGAATGAAATACACTATAAGGCACAAAAGTGAATTATATAATTATCTAACATTGGAGTTCCATGGTGACATTTCAACTCTATATTTTTATAACGTATGTATATTGTGTGTAGGTATATGTGTGTGTGTGCGTACGTGTGTATATATAGCAGTCTCTCACCCTACAATAAATGGATGCTTAGTGTTCCAGATGAGTCCATTTTGCTTGTACCCGCTCACTGAGCACAGTCTTCCCTCATTGTCTGAATTTAGAGCAGCCACAAATTCATATCTCCCACCATCCCAGTAGTACTCACCTGTGGCATCTCACATAGGTCCTAAAAAGACTGGGGTAACAAATTTAAGAGATCTAACAGTCTCCACTTTCTCCCATGCCTGTGACTCTGTAAGAGCATGACATGAAGCCCAATGAATCTAACGGAAACATGACCTGGGACAACAGCAGGCTTTGGTTCAGGCTCTATCACAGCCCATGTAATATCTATTTTATTTTAACCTAAGGAACTGATGAGTTAGCATTGTCCAAATACAAATTTCCTGCAAGCTTTCCTCAGGGCTTCCTTCACCTCTTTGTTTCTCAGACTGTAAATGAGGGGATTTACCAGGGGAGTCAGGACAGCATAGACAACAGAGAGAACTTTCTTGAAGTCTCTGAGGATGTCAGTGGTTGGGAACATGTAGACTATTAGCAACGATCCATAATAAATGGTCACCACAATGAGGTGGGAGGAGCAGGTGGAAAAGGCCTTTTGCCTCCCGGTGGTGGACGGGATTCTCAGGATGGTGGCGATGATGCAGATGTAGGACATCAAGGTAAGCAGGAATGGGACCAATAAGAAAATCAAGCTGAGTGTGAAAATCAACATTTCCATCATCTGAGGATCATTACAAGAGAGATTTATCAGGGGGATAAGATCACAAAAGAAATGATCAATACCATTGGGACCACAGAAGGTTAACTGTGATATTGACAATGTTATTACGCCACCACATAGGAAGCCACCTGTCCAAGAGACACTTGCAAGCTGGAGGTGTAACCTACCACTCATACGGGCTGAATAGTGCATTGGATTGCATATCGCTACATACCGATCATAAGACATCACCGACAAGAGAAGGCATTCTGTAGCAACCAGAGAACAAAAGAAATAATATTGTGTGAGACACCCAGTAAATGAAATAGTTGTGTCCTCAGTGAGGAGAGTGGCCAGCATGCTGGGCAGGGTGGCGGAGGTGTAGCAGGTCTCCAAGCAGGACATGTTCCCCAGGAAGAAGTACATGGGGGTGTGAAAGTGCTGATCAGCCACAACTAACACAATGATGAGGATGTTCCCAGCCACAGTTGCAGTGTAGATCAAGAGAAAGAGCAGGAAAAACAGGATTCGCAGTTCAGGAAGAGTCCCGAATCCCAGGAGGATGAATTCTGTGACAGTATGATTTCCCTCTTCTGGGTTTGTCATGGGGTATGTCTATGAGAAAGAAATTCACTGTGTGATATAAATGAAGCACATTCACTCAATAAAATGTCAGCATTGTTTGTATTGTCTCCCCAGCTGTCTACCGGAACACTAGCTGAGTGGAAAGTGGAGGCGAAATGGGGAAAAAACCATCTCTCTTGACCATGGGAACAGTTTTAATATATGAGCAGATAGCATGTTCAACAACACGTTAGTTTCTCTGGAAACATGTATAGTAACTTCACAGATCACACCAAGTACTGATATATTATGGTGATGGGGCTCAGATTGAACAGTAGAGAAACACTGATAGATATTGGCTTAAATAGTCACTCCTTTCACTTTCTGGTGTATCAGAGCAGAGCAATGTCCTTTTCTAAGTTGCAGTTCCACTGCTGAAATTGGTTAAGATTTTTTTTATTTCAGAGGAAAACACAACAGAGAAACAAATCAAGCCAATAGGGCTGGGAATTGCAGTGGGTGGGCACCCAACTCCATGTGCATTGCCATGAAAATGGGCAACCGAACTCTATCACAGGAATTTGATTTTTTTTTATTCCAAACAGCTACATCCCTGTCCTTCCCTGGACAATATTTCATTGTCTTGCAGTACGACACTGTACACAGAGACCCAATCTTCATTAAACAATAAACAAAACCAAAAAACTCCAGCTAGAAACCACCATGCTAGCCAGAAATGTATTATCTAGTGCAGAAAAAATCTGTATTAAATTCAAAATTAGTGAAAAATGTGCTATTTTCCTATTATGAGTTTGTGAAACTCATATTTCCATTAATCAGTAATTGCAGATTTTTGAAATGTTGGTTTTCATTCCAGTTTTGAGCCTATTAGCAAAAGTCAGGCTGTGAGCAAACATCACAGAATTTGTCAAGAACACGCCTGACATTGCAGAAACACATTCCTAAGAAGTACTAGGCACCGAGTACTGATGCAAACACATTCCAGAAGAGTGGTTCCAGAACATCCCAATATCGGGGATGGTATAAAAACGTTCCCCAAGGATAACAGGAACACACTGACTCTTCCTAAAAGATAAGCTCAGGATGACAGTGTGATGAATAGAGCCGTTTTGATCGAACAAACATGTACAAGGAGATGGCTGAGAACTAGTCATGTCAGGCAGTAACTATGTCAGAGGTGCAGTACGTAATTTGTTTGTATCAGGGTATAAAGAGATATCTCTGAGGGAGTGTCTTTGTCCAGCCAAGGGGAGGAATTGAAAGTCCTGCCATTCACTGAGCTGTGTCCATTGTCACGGGCATATATGTTTTCGTATCCTCGTAGAGTCTGCCACATGTTATTACAGTGCTTCATCGACGATAAACCTGGCTGAGTGCCTTCATAGCGTAACGGACCTTGTGATCATTGGGTGCTTCACTCGAGATCTGCTGTGCCGGCTGTCGGCACAGAGCTGGGGCAGCACACAAGGAGAACACACACATGGAGCCGAATATCTAACAAGTCCTAGCGGTGAGCTGACAGGTCTTTCATTTTTCCAAATTCAGTCATTTTGCATTGGGTTGGGAGTTTGCGAGAGATTAGTGCCAAATTCCCCTTGGAGTGCCATAGGATTAGTTACCGAACAAACTTTTTAAATTTTATATTACTTTTATGTTCTTTTATATTTTATTGTATTTTATTTGAATTGAATTATTTATATGTATTTAAATATATTTTCTATGAATTTATTTTTCTATTATTTTATTTCCCTTTATATTATTTTATATACAATAACCTTTTTCCTACGCAAAATTTTGTAGAAATTTATCTTTTCCCATAGAACATTTTTATTTTAATGAACTGACATTTTGATGGGAAAAATGTTGCATCTGAATATTTACCCCTAGATTTTCTCCTTTTCTTCTTTTCCAGTGGTTAAAAATATTTACTCCTCTTTCTCACTTTCTCTCTCTGTTTGTGGCTGTCTAGTCTGCCATTACTACTCCTTATTAACTGCTAAATAGGGAACTGATCATGCAAAGACCTATGTGCAGAATTAATTTTACACCCCAGGAATAATTCTGTTCAGTCTGTGCTTCCCTCACTGAAGTCTAAAATAAAATACCCTCTGATTTGAAAGATGGGACCCTTTGATTTCAGTGGGATTTGGACAGCTAACGCCTTGAACCTTCTTTTAAGCTTATAGCTCAGCTGACAGGAATCTATTTCAATCAATAAATGTCGGTAAATTTTGATATCAGCTGACAGACTGAAATCATCAACAGAAAATATCACTATCATTTGGCATTAGTGCAGCCTCCTCCCTTTGTCTTGCTCCTGTAAGGATGGTGTCATGGGACCATTGACTGGCCGGGAGTCCTAGAATCATAGAATCATAGAATCTCAGGGTTGGAAGGGACCTCAGGAGGTCATCTAGTCCAACCCCCTGCTCAAAGCAGGACCAAATCCAACTAAAACATCCCAGCCAGGGCTTTGTCAAGCCTGACCTTAAAGACCTCTAAGAAAGGAGATTCCACCACCTCCCTAGGAAACGCATTCCAGTTCCTCACCACCCTACTAGTGAAAAAGTTTTTCCTAATGTCCAACCTAAACCTCCCCCTCTGCAACTTGAGACCATTACTCCTTGTTCTGTCATCTTCTACCACTGAGAACAGTCTAGATCCATCCTCCTTGGAACCCCCTTTCAGGTAGTTGAAAGCAGCTATCAAATCCCCCCTCATTCTTCTCTTCTGCAGACTAAACAATCCCAGTTCCCTCAGCCTCTCCTCATAAGTCATGTGCTCCAGCCCCCAAATCATTTTTGTTGCCCTCCGCTGGACACTCTCCAATTTATCCACATCCTTCTTGTAGTTGAACCTCATCATATTTCCTTTGGCCCAATCCTCTAATTTGTCTAGGTCCCTCTGTATCCTATCCCTACCCTCCAGCGTGTCAACCACTCCCAGTTTAGTGTCATCTGCAAACTTGCTGAGGGTGCAGTCCACTGCATCCTCCAGATCGTTAATGAAGATATTGAACAAAACCGGCCCCAGCACCGACCCTTGGGGCACTCCACTTGATACCGGCTGCCACTAGACATGGAACCATTTATCACTACCCGTTGAGCCCAACCATCTAGCCAGTTTTCTATCCACCTTACTGTCCATTCATCCAGCCCATACTTGTTTAACTTGCTGGCAAGAATACTGTGGGAAACTGTATCAAAAGCTTTGCTAAAGTCCAGAAATAGCACATCCACTGCTTTCCCCTCATCCACAGAGCCGGTTATCTCATCATAGAAGGCAATTAGGTTAGTCAGGCATGACTTGCCCTTGCTGAATCCATGCGCACTGTTCCTGATCACTTTCCCCTCCTTTAAGTGGTTCAAAATTGATTCCTTGAGGACCTGCTCCATGATTTTTCCAGGGACTGAGGTGAGACTGACTGGCCTGTAGTTCCCTGCACCCAGCTGTCATGGGAGTGACACCCTCACTGGCCATGGTTCTCTGCTGCAGTGGGCCAGAGCATCCACCTTCCCTGCACCTTTCACCCCGGTGTCTTGGACTCCTCGGCTGGCAGGGAGCCACCAGTGTCCCTGTTAGGAGCCCACCTGCCGTCCCATAGCCCTAACCCTGATGACCCAAACCCTACCCCTGCTGAATTTCCTGAAACTGTAAAAGTTAATATAGTGGGGAAAAAAATAAAATCTTAGAGATAAAAATCCCCCGAATATTAATCCTTGAAAAGGCAAAACCTATTTATAGCCAATGTCTGCACCCAGAGCACTGAGCAGAGCAACAAACATCATCTCACATCATCTCACTATGGCTCCCAGAGCCCCAAGGTGGGAACTGCCAGCAGGGGCTCAATCCTGTAAGTAGTCAGGACAAAAGCATAAAGTGGATGAAGTCTTACTCAGTGTTTTAAGAGCTCACCTTAGATGTTGGTTCAATTCCCTGCTTTGTCACAAACCTCTTGTGTGAGCTGCCAGCCAGATTTTCAAAGTGTATTGAAAATGCAGGTTGGTGCAGTACTAATGCCCACTGATTTCAAATCCCACTGGGGTGACTGTGTATTTAGGTGCCAAAATACTTGTATAAATCTGTCCCTCTGTGTGCCAGTGCCCCATCTGTAAAGGAGGGATAACAACACCTCACAGAGAGGTGGGAGGATAGATACATTCAAGACAGTGGGGTAATCAGATACCATGGTGATAGGGGCCAAATAAGGAGCTAGAATAGCACTGAGCTGACAGGTCTTTCATTTTTCCAAATTCAGTTGTTTTGCATTGGGTTGGGAGTTTGAGAGAGATTAGTGCCAAATTCCCCTTGGATTCCCATAGCATTAGTTACCTAACAAATTTACATTGCTTCCAAAACCTTGAGCTTCAAGGAACAAAGTGGGGAGCGGGAAGAAGGTTGATTTACCTCTAAGGTGGGTCTATGAGAACCCACAGTCTCTGCTGTCTCCTCCTCACTAAGGATTTCAGGGACCAGAATCCAGATTATTCAGTCCACTTTCTCTCCCCACCGCATTCATGTGCTTCCATGTTCCCATTCAATAGAACGTCATAAGCCAGAACGTACCGAGTCTCCGTCTTCATGTCTGGTAACATGCCCTGTCTCATAGCCTCCGTCAAATCAGGACAGTCTTTTCTGATTCATTATATATCCTTCTGTGGGAAGGTGCCATCTCCTGAGGCATGTCTGCATGGCAAATATAATGAGCAAGGAATTGTTAGTGTTTGATTTATTTTTAGACAATATTGGTAGAGTCAAACTTCTAGTCTCAAAGGGAAACTCATGGAAAGAGAAAAACATTTCATCCTAAAACAAATCTCAGTTGACTGGCTGCATGCTATTGTGATTGTGAAGAAATAACTCACCAATTATAGTAAAGTTTGCGGCTGAAATTTTTGGCCTGGTCTACACTACGGGTTAGGTCGAAGTTAGCTGTGTTAGGTTGACTTTAAAATGAATTCGTCTACACAACCAACCCCATTCCATCGACCTAAAAGGCTCTTAAAATTGACTTCTGTACTCCTCCCCAGTGAGGGGAGTAGTGCTAAAATTGATCTTGCTGGGTTGAATTATGGGTAGTGCAGATGCAAATCGACAATATTGACCTCCGGGAGCTATCCCAGAGTGCTCCAATGTGACCGCTCTGGACAGCACTTTGAACTCTGATGCACTACCCAGGTACACAGGAAAAGCCCAGGGAACTTTTGAATTTCTTTTCCTGTTTGGTTGGCGTGGCAAACTCAGCAGCACGGGTGACCATGTAGTCCCCCCCAGAATCACAAACGAGCTCCAGCATGGACCAAAAGGGAGATACTGGATCTGATTGCTGTATGGGGGAGAAGCATCTATACAAGCCGAAATCCAATCAAAAAGAGCATGTTTGACAGAAGCTACCACTGGGACACACAGCAGTGCCGCGTGAAAGTTAAGATGTTCAGGCAAGCCTACCAAAAGACAAAGGAGGAAAACGCTCAGAGCCCCATACATGCTGCTTCTATGATCCACTGCGTCATAACTATAAAGGGAAGGGTAACAACCCTCCTGATACAATACTATAAAATCCTTCCTGGCCAGAGGCACCAAAATCCTTTTACCTGTAAAGGGTTAAGAAGCTCAGGTAACCTGGCTGACACCTGATCCAAAGGACCAATAAAGGGACAAGATACTTTCAAATCTTGGGGACGGGGATGTTTTTGTTTGGGTTCTTTGTTTTGGTGGTGTTCGCTCTTGGGACTAAGAAGGACTGGACATCAATCCATGTTCTACATATCTTTCTGAATCAGTCTCTCATATTTCAAACTTGTAAGTAACGGCCAACCAAGTCATATTAGTTTATCTTTGTTTTCTCAACTTGTGAATTTTACCTTTGCTAGAGAGAGGTTTATTCCAGGTTTATTGTAACTTTGAAACTAAGGCTAGAGGGGTTCCTCTGGGCTCTTTGAATCTGATTACCCTGTAAAGTTATTTTCCATCCTGATTTTACAGAGATAATTTTTAATAAAATCCTTCTTTTAAGAACCTGACTGATTTTTCCATTGTCCAAAGACCCAGGGGTTTGGATCTTTGATTGCTTTGTAACCAATTGGTTAGGATATTATTCTCAATACTCCCCAATAAAGGGGGTGTAAGGGCTTGGGGGTTATTTTGGGGGAAGAGGAACTCCAAGTGGTCCTTTCCCTATTTCTTGTTAAATCACTTGGTGGTGACAGCGTACCAGGTTTTAACCTAAGCTGGTAGAAATAAGCTTGGGAGTTTTCATGCGGTCCCCACATCTATACCCTAGAGTTCAGAGTGAGGAAGGAACCCTGACAAGCTGCATGGCATTCTAGGAGGGGACCCTACCACTACTACACCACTGTCCATGGACATCTGCAAGGGGAGAGGTTTCTGGGGAGGACTGCCTTATTTCGTCCACCACGGTAGGACACTTACCACGTCTCGCCAGTAGCAAGTAGACTAGAATCATTGCAGCACAAAGCATGGCAGAAAATGGTCCTGGTTTTAGTCACATTCAAACAACATTGGGTCTATATCTTTCTGTTTTAGCCTCAGGAGAGTGATATCATTCGTGGTCACCTGGTTGAAATAGGGGAATTTTTGTAAGGGAACAGTAAAAGGACCCCGTTCATGCTGGGCTGTTTATGCTTGGCTGAAAGGGATCATCCCAGAGAATAGCCATGCGGCGAGGCGAGGTGTGTGCTGCACATCCACCCAAAAACAACAGGAACTCCATTTAAATGACAAATCCAACCCATTGCTTGCTATGGGAAAGGAGGGTGCTGCAGTTTGAAACCATTCCCACATGTTATGAAGGCCTAAGAAGCCAACCCCGCGTACCAAAAGGCTTACCATGGCTGCCTGGAAACTGAATTCTGTTGCCCAGCTGTTTGTGATGTGTCATCCTACTGGCAGGCGCTCAATATAAAAGGTAAAATGCGACATTGTACCTAAAGCATACGTGCTGTCTGCTGTTAATTGCTTGATTCACTGGGAAAGAGTCTCCCTTTTGTTCTCAGAAATGTATCATCTTAAATTTTACTTTCCCTTTTTATCTCCCCCCAGGTGCAGATGTTTCTATGCTCTCCCTATCATCTCCGTCCTTGAGGTTATCACAGAATAGAAGACGAAAAAAACGCACTCGCGATGATGTGTTTTCCAAGCTCATGCAGTCCTCCCTCCAGTTATCTCATTGTTTTTAATTAATAGAGAAAGAATGCATGGTTTCAAACCAATAGTTACTTTATTTCAAAGAGGGGAGGGTGGTTGGCTTACAGGGAATTAAAATCAACAAAGGGGGGGATGTTTGCATCAAGGAGAAACACACACACACACAACTGTCACACCATAGCCCGGCCAGTCATGAAACTGGTTTTCAAAGCCTCTCTGATATGCAGTGTGCCTAGCTGTGCTCTTCTAATCGCCTTGGTGTCTGGCTGCTCAAAATCAGAAACCAGACGATTTGCTTCAACCTCTCACCCTGCCATAAACATACCCCACTTACTCCCACAGATATTATGGAGCACACAGAAAGCAGCAATAACAATTGGAATATTGGTTGTGCTGAGGTCTAACCTAGTCAGCAAACAGAACCAGCAAGCTTTTAGACATCCAAAGGCACATTCTACCACCATTCTGCACTTGCTCAGCCTATAGTTGAACTGCTCCTTACTACTTTCCAGGCTGCCTATGTACGGCTTCATGAGCCATGGGAGCAAGGGGTAGGCTGGGTCTCGAGGGATAACTATTGGCATTTCAACATCCCCAACGGTAATTTTCTGGTCAGGGAAGTAAGTCCTTTCTTGCAGCTGCTCAAACAGCCTGGAGTTGCTAAAGATGCTAGAGTCATGCACCTTTCCTGGCCATCCCACGTTGATGTCTTGTGATCCACCAGTGCTTGCAACATCATTGAGAAGTACCCCTTGTGGTTTACATACTGGTTGGCAAGGCAGTCCGGTGCCAAGATAGGGATATGCATTCCGTCTATCATCCCACCACAGTTAGGGAACCCTATTGCAGCAAAGCCATCCACTATGACCTGCAAATTTCCCAGTGTCACTACCCTTGATAGCAGTAGCTCAGTGATTGCATTGGCTACTTGGATCACAGAAGCCCCCACAGTAGATTTGCCCACTCCAAATTGATTCCCGACTGACCGGTAGCAGTTAGGCATTGCAAGCTTCCACAGGGCTATCACCACTCGCTTCTCAACTGTCAGGGCAGCGCTCATCTTGGTATTCCTGCTCTTCAGGGTGAGGGAAAGCAACTCACAAAGTTCCATGAAAGTGGCCTTACGCATGCAAAAGTTTTGCAGCTACTGTGAATCATCCCATACCTGCAACACTATGCGGTCCCACCAGTCAGTGCTTGTGTGCTGGGCCCAGAATCAGCATTCCACTGTATCAACCAGCCCCACTGCTGCCATCATATCCCAAATGCCACAGCCCGGGCTTTCAGGAATGTCTGTATCCATATCCTCATCACAATCATCTCTTAGGCCTGGTCTACACTAGGACTTTAATTCGAATTTAGCAGCGTTAATTCGAATTAACCGCGCACCCGTCCACACCAGGAAGCCATTTAATTCGACTTAGAGGGCTCTTTAGTTCGAATTCGGTACTCCACCCCAACGAGGGGAGTAGCGCTAAATTCGACATGGCTATGTCGAATTAGGCTAGGTGTGGATGTAAATCGAACTTAGTAGCTCCGGGAGCTATCCCACAGTGCACCACTTTGTTGACGCTCTGGACAGCAGTCCGAGCTCAGATGTTCTGATCAGCCATACAGGAAAAGCCCCGGGAAAATTTGAAGTCCTTTTCCTGTCTGGCCAGTTCGAATCTCATTTCCTGTGTGGACCTCATGGCGAGCTCAGCAGCACTGGCAACGATGCAGAGCTCTCCAGCAGAGGAGTCCAGGGAATCTCAGAGTAGAAAGAGGGCCCCAGCATGGACTGACTGGGAAGTCTTGGATCTGATCACTGTGTGGGGCGATGAGTCTGTGCTTTCAGAGCTGCGCTCCAAAAAACGGAATGCAAAGACCTACGAGAAGGTCTCCAAAGCCATGGCACTCAGAGGATACAGCCGGGATGCAACGCAGTGCCGCGTGAAAATCAAGGACCTGAGACAAGGCTACCAAAAAATCAAAGCGGCAAACGGACGCTCCGGAGCCCAGCCCCAGACATGCCGCTTCTACGAGGCACTGCATGCCATTTTTGGTGGGTCTGCCACCACTGCCCCACCAGTGACCATGGACTCTGAGGATGGGATAGTGTCGACAGGCAGTTTCTCGGCGATGTTCGCCGATGGGGAAGATGAGGAAGGGTTTGTGCAGCGGTGAGCTGAGTGGGCTCCATGTTTGCCATGGTACGGTGTCTGCACTGGTAACCCAGGAAAAAAGGTGTGAAATAATTATCTGTCATTGCATTCACGGAGGGAGGGAGGGAGGGACAACTGACCACATGTTCCCAAAACTACCCACGACAATGTTTTTGCCCCATCAGGCACTGGGAGTTTAACCCAGAATTCCAATGGGCAGTGAGGATTGCAGGAACTGTGGGGTAGCTACTCACAGTGCACCGCTCCGTACGTTGATGCTAGCCGTGGTATTGAGGATGCACTCCACGACTTAATGCGCTTAGTGGGGACATACACAATCGACTGTATAAAATCGATTTCTAAAAATCAACTTCTATAAAATAGACCTAATTTTGTAGTTTGATTTAGACACCACGTTCCATTTCAGTGCCCTTAAGCAGCTTTGAAAGTGTCAAGATAGTTAGCTGACCTTGCACTCAGAGCTGGCACTAGGCAATTGCTTAGGTCCCTGAGCATGTCAATGGAACTTGCTTATTTTAGTATTGTAGGAGGAGCGGTGGTGAAATATTCCTACTTATGGACCTTAGCGGGTGAGCACCAGCTCTGCTTTCACTGTCTCTAAGCCAGGGGTAAGCAACCTGTGGCACACGTGCCAAAGGCGGCACACAAGCTGATTTTCAGTGGCACTCACGCTGCCCGGGTCCTGGTCATTGGTCTGGCGGGGCTCTGCATTTTAGTTTAATTTTAAATTAAGCTTCTTAAACATTTGAAAAACCTTATTTAATTTACTTACAATAGTTTAGTTATATATTATAGATGTATAGAAAGATCTTCTAAACAACATTAAAATGTATGATTGGCACACAAAACCTTAAATCAGAGTGAATAAATGAAGACTCGGCACACCACTTCTGAAAGGTTGCCGACCCCTGCTCTAAACAAACCTTCTGTTGCCCTAAGTAGCAACCACACGTTTCCAGTCTCCCTCCAATAACCTTGGCTGTTTTGAACCAGTGGGAGAACACTTCAACCTCTCTAACCACTCAGTGGCAGACTTGAAGGTGGCAATTTTGAAACAAAAAAACTTCAAAAACAGACTCCAAAGAGAAACTGCTGAACTCGAATTAATATGCAAATGAGATACAATTAACACTGGCCTAAACAGAGACTGGGAATGGTTGGGTCATTACACTAATTGAATCTATTTCCCTATGTTAAGTTCTCCTCACACCTTATATGGGCCATCTTACTTATCACTTCAGAAAGTTTTTTTTCCCTCCTGCTGATGATAGCTCATCTCAGTTGATTAGACTTTTCCTGTTGTTATGCATACTTCCACCTTTTCATGTTCTCTGTATGTATAAATATCCCGTCTGTGTGTTCCATTCTATGCATCTGAAGAAGTGAGCTATAGCTCACGAAAGCTCATGCTAAATAAATTTGTTAGTCTTTAAGGTGCCACAAGTACTCCTGTTCTTTTTTCTGAAAGTTAACAGGTCTTTGGCTCCTAAGTCACTTTTGATATTTGCTCAAGTATTATTGAAAATGTTACCCCAATTGTTGCTCAGATAAAATGAAGGAACGACAAGGTGTTTTACACATTCCGGTTGGAGTTTTCAAATGTGGGGGAATATACACAACAAACACCCAACTCCCACCTAATTGCGATGAGATTTTGGCATTTAGCCCCCTTAATCTTCTTGGAAAAGCCCAGAGCCTGCAAGCATTGAAGGCCAGTGACCTCAAACTATAAAAGCGCAAAAGGTTTCTTTCCAAATGCCTGAAACGTTTCAGAGTCATGTGGATATTCAGTGCCACAGCAGTTATACAAATTAGATAACCTTGTACCAGAACTATATGCCTCTAATTGGTCTATTGGAGTATTTGATCACCAACAGAATAGTACTGATGCCATCCCGTTTAAGACAGTGTTATACACTGACACTAGCCAGTTCATGTTCTATATGGGTAGAATGACTAGAATCATTTCATTTGTGTACATTGCAATGTATTCTACAACTTGATTCGAAAAAACTGCTTCTTCAGCATGAAGTTTGACATACTGTCACATATTCCCCTGAAGGAAATGTTTGTTGCTACCTTTACAGAAGAGTACCAATATCCTTTTATTACTGAATTCAAAACAAACTATTGTAATGAACGGCTGGCAATTACATTATGTATATCACTGTAGGTGGATTACTTGTGCATGCATAGGAAGTAGAATGTTAACTTCAAAGCAAGGGTCATTTCGTGTTCAACAATGGACAGTCACAGCTCAATCGGCCGCTGGTACTCATCAAAATGCACATGGGAGGAGACACATCTCAGCTTGTTTGCTGTGGTTAACATTTATAATATTGGTTTAGCAGAGTAATCGTTCCTCTCTGAACTGGTTGGATTCTGACATGGAACCCTAAACAATTGAACAGAAGATACCAAAGCCATTTTGGGAAACCATGAGGAACTTATGGAAAACTAGCATCATTTGGATTCCAGACTCAAAATCATCTGTAATATATTTTATCTGCTTTAACCTCTCAATAACTCAATTTCTTTTTCTTAGCTAATCCATATTAGCAAAAGAAATTGGCTGTCATCATTGTCTTTGGTGAGAACTGGAGCATACTTTATCTGGGATAAGTGACTGGCCCGTTGTAGCTGGAAGTAACCTAACATGATGATTTTATGTTTTAATAGCCTTTTACCACTAAGTCCAGTTTGTCTGGGTGTTAATATACGCTGGAGTGTCTAAGGGGACCGGTTGTGGCTCTGTGGTAAACTATCATAGTGATCTAGGAACACACATTGGTTGCTGCTTTGATTAAATTGAATTATAGAACATACCAATTTGTTGCCCAGCTTGTGCCAGAGCTGAGTACGACTGCTGTGAAAAGTGATATTTGTATATTTGTTAATATCACTTTTCACTGCTTCCGGGCTAGATAGTAAGTTTGCTGTTTAAAGTGATATTAACAAGCGCCGCGAGGATGCAAAGTAAGTAACTTTAATTTGATCTAAGATACGACGACTTCAGCTATGCTACTCTCGTAGCTGAAATTGTGTATCTTAGATCAATCTCCTCCCCACCCCCAGTGTAGACCAGGCCTAAAAAAAGGAATAAAAAAAGCAAAAGAAACAACAAAAAACACAAGCTCATGCAAAGCACCTTATTTTGTTTCTATTCTGTCCAGTAAAGACTAGAGACAATTGAGCATTATTTTTACTCTTGAGTCAGCAAAACACCCTACTTAAATACATTACTATGATTTGGACATGTACATGTGTATATTTGTTTTTCCTAAAGCATTATAGGAAAGATTGCCACAGCGGCCACCAGCAAGAGTTTGTGGCCGCACTCTAAGGCCACCAACATTTTTCTTGTGAGAACCCCTGATCTACACTGACTCTGTGTTGCTCTAACTTTGTTGTAAAATGACCTATGCCTCTAGTCGAGGTGGTTTTATTTTGTTGGCACAATGGCATGTTGCCTTGCCACAGGTGGAGATAGGCTGGTATAGGTAAAGTGATGCAATTTCCACATATAGGCAAACCTCGACAGACTTGAATCCTCACACTGTTTATGAAGGGGATAGATAAGGGGAAGCATGACAACAAAAAGAAAGAAAGAGAAGACTACATTTAGATCTTTTATTTCACAATGCTTTTGGTAACAGATACACAGTTATTAGGGTCTCCTAGAAAATGGTAAAACATGAGAAGGAACTGGTGGAAAAGATCCCCTGGGAGTGGAAGAAATTCTCAGGATAGCGGTTTAGCTATAAATGTACAGGCTGGATTTTCCCATAAGAGGCTGATGTTAGGCACCCAAATCCCATGGTTGGTGAATGGTAGCTCAGCATCTAACACCCTTAGGTCCCATTGTCAATAATAACTGGACATGGTGGAGCAGATAGTGAACTGGACTGGGACTTTGGATAATTGGTTTCTATTCCTGCAGAGTGACTCTGGGCAGGTAACATCACCTCTTCCTGCCTTTGTTTCCCCAGCTATAACATGAGGACAAGGATGTGGACTTAGAGCTGGATTCATAAAGTGTTTACTTTGGGCATCTGGATCCCAGAATCTGCCTCCCCATCTAGGATTCACAAAGCTCCTGCTCAGCTGCCGGCAAACCCTGTAGGCTCCTAAGTGTTTGCAGTAAAGGGGCCATAGGTGCCTCTAGACATGCCCTTGGCAGCCCCACACCAGGTATCCAGAGACTGAAGCCCCAGAGCGATAAACAAACCTAGGGAAGGTGGCCGTTCCCCTGCCTGACTCACCTGTAGGGCCCCATCTGGCAGGGGAGGTGCCCAGAAGCTTTTGAAAATCCCCCTGGGCACCTAAGTATCTTGAAAAACTGGCCCTTAGTCATTGCTGGAAATGGGAAAATAAGAGGCCTGTGCTGGTGTCCTGTGTTCTGTGGCAAAAGTCAGGGAGTTTTCTTGTGCTTTTCTGTTCCTTTTGAATGATGCCTGGGAATGAAATACACTATAAAGGCACAAAAGTTAATTATATAATTACCTAACATTGGAGTTCCACGGTGACATTTCAACTCTATATTTTTATAAGGTAGGTACATTGTGTGTAGGTATACGTGTGTGTGTGCGTACGTGTGTGTGTGTATATAGCAGTCTCTCACCCTACAATGAATGGATGCTTAGTGTTCCAGATGAGTCCATTTTGCTTGTACCCTCTCACTGAGCATAGTCTTCCCTCATTGTCTGACTTTAGAGCGGCCACAAGTTCATATCTCCCACCATCCCAGTAGTACTCACCTGTGGCATCTCACATAGGTCCTAAAAAGACTGGGGTCACAGATTTAAGAGATCTAACAGTCTCCACTTTCTCCCATGCCTGTGACTCTGTAAGAGCATGACATGAAGCCCAATGAATCTAACGGAAACATGACCTGGGACTACAGCAGGCTTTGGTTCAGGCTCTATCACAGCCCATGTAATATCTATTTTATTTTAACCTAAGGAACTGATGAGTTAGCATTGTCCAAATACAAATTTCCTGCAAGCTTTCCTCAGGGCTTCCTTCACCTCTTTGTTTCGCAGACTGTAAATGAGGGGATTTACCAGGGGAGTCAGGACAGCATAGACAACAGAGAGAACTTTCTTGAAGTCCCTGAGGATGTCAGTGGTTGGGAACATGTAGACTATTAGCAACGATCCAAAATAAATGGTCACCACAATGAGGTGGGAGGAGCAGGTGGAAAAGGCCTTTTGCCTCCCGGTGGTGGACGGGATTCTGAGGATGGTGGCGATGATGCAGATGTAGGACATCAAGGTAAGCAGGAATGGGACCAATAAGAAAATCAAGCTGAGTGTGAAAATCAACATTTCCATCATCTGAGGATCATTACAAGAGAGATTTATCAGGGGGATAAGATCACAAAAGAAATGATCAATACCATTGGGACCACAGAAGGTTAACTGTGATATTGACAATGTTATTACGCCACCACATAGGAAGCCACCTGTCCAAGAGCCACCTGCAAGCTGGAGGTGTAACCTACCACTCATACGGGCTGTATAGTGCATTGGATTGCATATCGCTACATACCGATCATAAGACATCACCGACAAGAGAAGGCATTCTGTGGCAACCAGAGAACAAAAGAAATAATATTGTGTGAGACACCCAGTAAATGAAATAGTTGTGTCCTCAGTGAGGAGAGTGGCCAGCATGCTGGGCAGGGTGGCGGAGGTGTAGCAGGTCTCCAAGCAGGACATGTTTCCCAGGAAGAAGTACATGGGGGTGTGAAAGTGCTGATCAGCCACAACTAACACAATGATGAGGATGTTCTCAGCCACAGTTGCAGTGTAGATCAAGAGAAAGAGCAGGAAAAACAGGATTCGCAGTTCAGGAAGAGTCCCGAATCCCAGGAGGATGAATTCTGTGACAGTATGATTTCCCTCTTCTGGGTTTGTCATGGGGTATGTCTATGAGAAAGAAATTCACTGTGTGATATAAATGAAGCACATTCACTCAATAAAATGTCAGCATTGTTTGTATTGTCTCCCCAGCTGTCTACCGGAACACTAGCTGAGTGGAAAGTGGAGGCGAAATGGGGAAAAAACCATCTCTCTTGACCATGGGAACAGTTTTAATATATGAGCAGATAGCATGTTCAACAACGCGTTAGTTTCTCATGGAAACTTCACAGATCACAGCAAGTACTGATATACTATGGGGATGGAGCTCAGATTGAACAGTAGAGAAACACTGATAGATATTGGCTTAAATAGTCACTCCTTTCACTTTCTGGTGTATCAGAGCAGAGCAATGTCCTTTTCTAAGTTGTAGTTCCACTGCTGAAATTGGTTAAGATTTTTTTATTTCAGAGGAAAACACAACAGAGAAACAAATCAAGCCAATAGGGCTGGGAATTGCAGTGGGTGGGCACCCAACTCCATGTGCATTGCCATGAAAATGGGCAACCGAACTCTATCACAGGAATTTGAATTTTTTTTATTCCAAACAGCTACATCCCTGTCGTTCCCTAGGACAATATTTCATTGTCTCACAGTAGGACACTGTACACAGAGACCCAATCTTCATTAAACAATAAACAAAACCAAAAAACTCCAGCTAGAAACCACCATGCTAGCCAGAAATGTATTATCTAGTGCAGAAAAAATCTGTATTAAATTCAAAATTAGTGAAAAATGTGCTATTTTCATATTATGAGTTTGTGAAACTCATATTTCCATTAATCAGTAATTGCAGATTTTTCAAATGTTGGTTTTCATTCCAGTTTTGAGGCCAGGACTGATATAAAGCCATTAGTAAAAGTCAGGCTGTGAGCAAACATCACAGAAGTTGGCAAGAACAGGCCTGACATTGCAGAAACACCTTCCTAAGAAGTACTAGGCACCGAGTACTGATGCAAACACATTCCAGAAGAGTGGTTCCAGAACATCCCAATATCGGTGATGGTATAAAAACGTTCCCCAAGGATAACAGGAACACACTGACTCCTCCTAAAAGATAAGGTCAGGATGACAGTGTGATGAATAGAGCCCTTTTGATCGAACAAACATGTACAAGGAGATGGCTGCGAACTAGCCATGTTAGGTAGTAACTATGTCAGAGGTGCAGTACGTAATTTGTTTGCATCAGGGTATAAAGAGATATCTCTGAGGGAGTGTCTTTGTCCAGCCCAGGGGAGGAATTGAAAGTCCTGCCATTCACTGAGCTGTGTCCATTGTCACGGGCATATATGTTTTCGTATCCTCGTAGAGTCTGCCACGTGTTATTACCGTGCTTCATCGACGATAAACCTGGCTGAGTGCCTTCATAGCGTAACGGACCTTGCGATCATTGGGTGCTTCACTCGAGATCTGCTGTGCCGGCTGTCAGCACAGAGCTGGGGCAGCACACAAGGAGAACACACACATGCAGCCGAATATCTAACAACAAGTCCTAGCGGTGAGCTGACAGGTCTTTCGTTTTTCCAAATTCAGTCATTTTGCATTGGGTTGGGAGTTTGCGAGAGATTAGTGCCATATTCCCCTTGGAGTGCCATAGGATTAGTTACCGAACAAACTTTTTAAATTTTATATTACTTTTATGTTCTTTTATATTTTATTGTATTTTATTTGAATTTTATTATTTATATGTATTTAAATATATTTTCTATGAATTTATTTTTCTATTATTTTATTTCCCTTTATATTATTTTATATACAATAACCTTTTTCCTACGCAAAATTTTGTAGAAATTTATATTTTCCCACAGAACATTTTTATCTTAATGAACTGACATTTTGATGGGAAAAATGTTGCATCTGAATTTTTTTTCACCCCTAGATTTTCTCCTTTTCTTCTTTTTCAGTGGTTAAAAATATTTACTCCTCTTTCTCACTCTCTCTCTCTGTTTGTGGCTGTCTAGTCTGCCATTACTACTCCTTATTAACTGCTAAATAGGGACCTGATCATGCACAGAGCTATGTGCAGAATTAATTTTACACCCCAGGAATAATTCTGTTCAGTCTGTGCTTCCCTCACTGAAGTCTAAAATAAAATACCCTCTGATTTGAAAGATGGGACCCTTTGATTTCAGTGGGATTTGGACAGCTAACGCCTTGAACCTTCTTTGAAGCTTATAGCTCAACTGACAGGAATCTATTTCAATCAATAAATGTTGGTAAATTTTGATATCAGCTGACAGACTGAAATCATCAACAGAAAATATCACTATCATTTGGCATTAGTGCAGCCTCCTCCCTTTGTCTTGCTCCTGTAAGGATGGTGTCACGGGCCCATTGACTGGCCGGGAGTCCTAGAATCATAGAATCATAGAATCTCAGGGTTGGAAGGGACCTCAGGAGGTCATCTAGTCCAAACCCCTGCTCAAAGCAGGACCAAATCCAACTAAAACATCCCAGCCAGGGCTTTGTCAAGCCTGACCTTAAAGACCTCTAAGAAAGGAGATTCCACCACCTCCCTAGGAAACGCATTCCAGTTCCTCACCACCCTACTAGTGAAAAAGTTTTTCCTAATGTCCAACCTAAACCTCCCCCTCTGCAACTTGAGACCATTACTCCTTGTTCTGTCATCTGCTACCACTGAGAACAGTCTAGATCCATCCTCCTTGGAACCCCCTTTCAGGTAGTTGAAAGCAGCTATCAAATCCCCCCTCATTCTTCTCTTCTGCAGACTAAACAATCCCAGTTCCTCAGCCTCTCCTCATAAGTCATGTGCTCCAGCCCCCAAATCATTTTTGTTGCCCTCCGCTGGACTCTCTCCAATTTATCCACATCCTTCTTGTAGTTGAACCTCATCATATTTCCTTTGGCCCAATCCTCTAATTTGTCTAGGTCCCTCTGTATCCTATCCCTACCCTCCAGCGTGTCAACCACTCCTCCCAGTTTAGTGTCATCTGCAAACTTGCTGAGGGTGCAGTCCACTCCATCCTCCAGATCGTTAATGAAGTTATTGAACAAAACCGGCCCCAGCACCGACCCTTGGGTCACTCCACTTGATACCGGCTGCCACTAGACATGGAACCATTTATCACTACCCGTTGAGCCCGACCATCTAGCTAGTTTTCTATCCACCTTACCGTCCATTCATCCAGCCCATACTTCTTTAGCTTGCTGGCAAGAATACTGTGGGAGACTGTATCAAAAGCTTTGCTAAAGTCCAGAAATAGCACATCCACTGCTTTCCCCTCATCCACAGAGCCGGTTATCTCATCATAGAAGGCAATTAGGTTAGTCAGGCATGACTTGCCCTTGGTGAATCCATGCTGACTGTTCCTGATCACTTTCCCCTCCTTTAAGTGGTTCAAAATTGATTCCTTGAGGACCTGCTCCATGATTTTTCCAGGGACTGATGTGAGACTGACTGGCCTGTAGTTCCCTGCACCCAGCTGTCATGGGAGTGACACCCTCACTGGCCATGTTTCTCTGCTCCAGTGGGCCAGAGCATCCACCTTCCCTGAACCTTTCACCCCGGTGTCTTGGACTCCTCGGCTGGCAGGGAGCCACCAGTGTCCCTGCTAGGAGCCCCCTGCCGTCCCATTGATCTAACCCTGACAACCAAAACCCTACCCCTGCTGAATTTCCTGAAATTGTAAAAGTTAATATAGTGGGGAAAAAATAAAATCTTAGAGATAAAAATCCCCCCAATATTAATCCTCGAAAAGGCAAAAAGAAAAATCAAATTCTGCCAAACCTATTTATAGCCAATGTCTGCACCCAGAGCACTGAGCAGAGCAACAAACATCATCTCACATCATCTCACTATGGCTCCCAGAGCCCCAAGGTGGGAACTGCCAGCAGGGTCTCAATCCTGTAAGTAGACAGGACAAAAGCATAAAGTGGATGAAGTCTTACTCAGTGTTTTAAGAGCTCACCTTAGATTTTGGAGATGTTGGTTCAATTCCCTGCTTTGTCACAAACCTCTTGTGTGAGCTGCCAGCCAGATTTTCAAAGTGTATTGAAAATGCAGGTTGGTGCAGTACTAATGCCCACTGATTTCAAATCCCACTGGGGTGACTGTGTATTTAGGTGCCAAAATACTTGTATAAATCTGTCCCTCTGTGTGCCAGTGCCCCATCTGTAAAGCAGGGATAACAACACCTCCCAGAGAGGTGGGAGGATAGATACATTCAAGACAGTGGGGTAATCAGATACCATGGAGATAGGGGCCAAATAAGGAGTTAGAATAGCACTGAGCTGACATGTCTTTCATTTTTCCAAATTCAGTCGTTTTGCATTGGGTTGGGAGTTTGAGAGAGATTAGTGCCAAATTCCCCTTGGATTCCCATAGCATTAGTTACCTAACAAATTTACATTGCTTCCAAAACCTTGAGTTTCAAGGAACAAAGTGGGGAGCGGGAAGAAGGTTGATTTACCTCTAAGGTGGGTCTATGAGAACCCAGAGTCTCTGCTGTCTCCTCCTCACTAACGATTTCAGGGACCAGAATCCAGATCATTCAGTCCACTTTCTCTCCCCACCGCATTCATGTGCTTCCATGTTCCCATTCAATAGAACGTCGTAAGCCAGAACGTACCAAGTCTCCGTCCTCATGTCTGGTAACATGCCCCGTCTCATAGCCTCCGTCAAATCAGGACAGTCTTTTCTGATTCATTATATATCCTTCTGTGGGAAGGTGCCATCTCCTGAGGCATGTCTGCATGGCAAATATAATGAGCAAGCAATTGTTAGTGTTTGATTTATTTTTAGACAATATTGGTAGAGTCAAACTTCTAGTCTCAAAGGGAAAGTCATGGAAAGAGAAAAACATTTCATCCTAAAACAAATCTCTGTTGACTGGGTGAATGCTATTGTGGTTGTGAAGAAATAACTCACCAATTCTAGTAAAGTTTGTAGCTGAAATTTTTGGCCTGGTCTACACTACGGGTTAGGTCGAAGTTAGCTGTGTTAGGTTGACTTTAAAATGAATTCATCTACACAACCAACCCCATTCCATCGACCTAAAGGGCTCTTAAAATTGACTTCTGTACTCCTCCCCAGTGAGGGGAGAAGTGCTAAAATTGATCTTGCTGGGTTGAATTATGGGTAGTGCAGATGCAAATCAACAATATTGACCTCCGGGAACTATCCCAGAGTGCTCCAATGTGACCACTCTGGACAGCACTTTGAACTCTGATGCACTACCCAGGTACACAGGAAAAGCCCAGGGAACTTTTGAATTTCTTTTCCTGTTTGTTTGGCGTGGCAAACTCAGCAGCACGGGTGACCATGTAGTCCCCCCCAGAATCACAAACGAGCTCCAGCATGGACCAAAAGGGAGATACTGGATCTGATTGCTGTATGGGGGAGAAGCATCTATACAAGCCGAAATCCAATCAAAAAGAGCATGTTTGACAGAGGCTATCACTGGGACACACAGCAGTGCCACGTGAAAGTAAAGATGTTCAGGCAAGCCTACCAAAAGACAAAGGAGGAAAACGCTCAGAGCCCCATACATGCTGCTTCTATGATCCTCTGCATCATAACTATAAAGGGAAGGATAACAACCCTCCTGTATACAATACTATAAAATCCCTCCTGGCCAGAGGCACCAAAATCCTTTTACCTGTAAAGGGTTAAGAAGCTCAGGTAACTTGGCTGACACCTGACCCAAAGGACCAATAAAGGGACAAGATACTTTCAAATCTTGGAGACGGGGATGTTTTTGTTTGGGTTCTTTGTTTTGGTGGTGTTCGCTCTTGGGACTAAGAGGGACTGGACATCAATCCATGTTCTACACATCTTTCTGAATCAGTCTCTCATATTTCAAACTTGTAAGTAACGGCCAACCAAGTCATATTAGTTTATCTTTGTTTTCTCAACTTGTGAATTTTACCTTTGCTAGAGAGAGTTTTATTCCAGGTTTATTGTAACTTTGAAACTAAGGCTAGAGGGGTTCCTCTGGGCTCTTTGAATCTGATTACCCTGTAAAGTTATTTTCCATCCTGATTTTACAGAGATAATTTTTAATAAAATCCTTCTTTTAAGAACCTGACTGATTTTTCCATTGTCCAAAGACCCAGGGGTTTGGATCTTTGATTGCTTTGTAACCCATTGGTTAGGATATTATTCTCAATACTCCCCAGGAAAGGGGGTGTAAGGGCTTGGGGAGATATTTTGGGGGAAGAGGAACTCCAAGTGGTCCTTTCCCTATTTATTGTTAAATCACTTGGTGGTGGCAGCGTACCAGGTTTTAACCTAAGCTGGTAGAAATAAGCTTGGGAGTTTTCATGTGGGTCCCCACATCTATACCCTAGAGTTCAGAGTGAGGAAGGAACCCTGACAAGCTGCATGGCATTCTAGGAGGGGACCCTACCACTACTACACCACTGTCCGTGGACATCTGCAAGGGGAGAGGTTTCTGGGGAGGACTGCCTTATTTCGTCCACCACAGTAGGACACTTACCACGTCAAGCCAGTAGTAAGTAGACTAGAATCATTGCAGCACAAAGCATGGCAGCAAATGGTCCTGGTTTTAGTCACATTCAAACAACATTGGGTCTATATCTTTCTGTTTTAGCATCAGGAGAGTGATATCATTCGTGGTCACCTGGTTGAAATAGGGGAATTTTTGTAAGGGAACAGTAAAAGGACCCCGTTCATGCTGGGCTGTTTGTACTTGGCTGAAAGGGATCATCCCAGAGAATAGCCATGCGGCGAGGGGAGGTGTGTGCTGCACATCCACCCGAAAACAACAGGAACTCCATTTAAATGACAAACCCAACCCATTGCTTGCTATGGGAAAGGAGGGTGCTGCAGTTTGAAACCATTCCCACATGTTATGAAGGCCTAAGAAGCCAACCCCGTGTACCAAAAGGCTTACCATGGCTGCCTGGAAACCGAATTCTGTTGCCCAGCTATTTGTGATGTGTCATCCTACTGGCAGGCGCTCAATATAAAAGGCAAAATGCGACATTGTACCTAAAGCACATGTGCTGTCTGCTGTGAATTGCTTGATTCACTGGGAAAGAGTCTCCCTTTTGTTCTCAGAAATGTATCATCTTAAATTTTACTTTCCCTTTTTATCTCCCCCCAGGTGCAAATGTTTCTATGCTCTCCCTATCATCTCCGTCCTTGAGGTTATCACAGAATAGAAGACGAAAAAAACGCACTCGCGATGATGTGTTTTCCAAGCTCATGCAGTCCTCCCTCCAGTTATCTCATTGTTTTTAATTAATAGAGATAGAATGCATGGTTTCAAACCAATAGTTACTTTATTTCAAAGAGGGGAGGGTGGTTGGCTTACAGGGAATTAAAATCAACAAAGGGGGGGAGGTTTGCATCAAGGAGAAACACACACACACAACTGTCACACCGTAGCCCGGGCAGTCATGAAACTGGTTTTCAAAGCCTCTGTGATATGCAGTGTGCCTAGCTGTGCTCTTCTAATCGCCTTGGTGTCTGGCTGCTCAAAATCAGAAACCAGACGATTTGCTTCAACCTCTCACCCTGCCATAAACATACCCCCCCTTACTCTCACAGATATTATGGAGCACACATCAAGCAGCAATAACAATTGGAATATTGGTTGTGCTGAGGTCTAACCTAGTCAGCAAACAGCACCAGCAAGCTTTTAGACATCCAAAGGCACATTCTACCACCATTCTGCAGTTGCTCAGCCTATAGTTGAACTGCTCCTTACTACTTTCCATGGCTCCCTTCGTGAGCCATGGGAGCAAGGGGTAGGCTGGGTCTCGAGGGATAACTATTGGCATTTCAACATCCCCAACGATAATTTTCTGGTCAGGGAAGTAAGTCCCTTCTTGCAGCTGCTCAAACAGCCTGGAGTTGCTAAAGATGCTAGAGTTATGCAACTTTCCGGCCCATCCCACGTTGATGTCGGTGAAACATCCCTTGTGATCCACCAGTGCTTGCAACATCATTGAGAAGTACCCCTTGTGGTTTACATATTGGTTGGCAAGGCAGTCCGGTGCCAAGATAGGGATATGCGTTCCGTCTATCGCCCCACCACAGTTAGGGAACCCTATTGCAGCAAAGCCATCCACTATGACCTGCAAATTTCCCAGTGTCACTACCCTTGATAGCAGCAGCTCAGTGATTGCATTGGCTACTTGGATCACAGAAGCCCCCACAGTAGATTTTCCCACTCCAAATTTATTCCCGACTGACCGGTAGCAGTTAGGCATTGCAAGCTTCCACAGGGCTATCACCACTCGCTTCTCAACTGTCAGGGCAGCGCTCATCTTGGTATTCCTGCTCTTCAGGGTGAGGGAAAGCGACTCACAAAGTTCCACGAAAGTGGCCTTACACATGCAAAAGTTTTGCAGCTACTGTGAATCATCCCATACCTGCAACACTATGCGGTCCCACCAGTCTGTGCTTGTGTGCTGGGCCCAGAATCAGCATTCCACTGTATCAACCAGCCCCACTGCTGCCATCATATCCCAAATGCCACAGCCCGGGCTTTCAGGAATGTCTGTATCCATATCCTCATCACAATCATCTCTTAGGCCTGGTCTACACTACGACTTTAATTCGAATTTAGCAGCGTTAATTCGAATTAACCGTGCACCTGTCCACACCAGGAAGCCATTTAATTCGAGCTAGAGGGCTCTTTAGTTCGAATTCGGTACTCCACCCCGATGAGGGGAGTAGCGCTAAAATCGACATGGCTATGTCGAATTAGGCTAGGTGTGGATGCAAATCGAACTTAGTAGCTCCGAGAGCTATCCCACAGTGTACCACTGTGTTGACACTCTGGAGAGCAGTCCGAGCTCAGATGTTCTGATCAGCCATACAGGAAAAGCCCCGGGAAAATTTGAATTCCTTTTCCTGTCTGGCCAGTTTGAATCTCATTTCCTGTGTGGACGTCGTGGCGAGCTCAGCAGCACTGGCAATGATGTAGAGCTCTCCTGCAGAGGAGTCCAGGGAATCTCAGAGTAGAAAGAGGGCCCCAGCATGGACTGACCGGGAAGTCTTGGATCTGATCGCTGTGTGGGGCGATGAGTCTGTGCTTTCGGAGCTGCGCTCCAAAAAACGGAATGCAAAGACCTACGAGAAGGTCTCCAAAGCCATGGCACTCAGAGGATACAGCCAGGATGCAACGCAGTGCCGCGTGAAAATCAAGGACCTGAGACAAGGCTACCAAAAAATCAAAGCGGCAAACGGACGCTCCGGAGCCCAGCCCCAGACATGCCGCTTCTACGAGGCACTGCATGCCATTCTCGGTGGGTCTGCCACCACTGCCCCACCAGTGACCGTGGACTCTGAGGATGGGATAGTGTCGACGGGCAGTTTCTTGGCGATGTTTGCCGATGGGGAAAAAGAGGAAGGGTTTGTGGAGGACAAGGCAGGCGACAGCGCTTTCCCCGACAGACAGGATCTCTTCATCACCCTCACAGAGATCCCCTACGAACCCTCCCCGGCCGTTAACCCGGACTCCGAATCAGGGGAAGGATCAGTCGGTAAGTTCTATAAACATGTAAACATTTATTTTTTAAAAAACAGGAATAAAAACTATATGAAAAGAAGGTCAATACATATAGGGATTGAACAGAAATCCTCTTGGGACAGTTCCACGAAGCTCTTGTAGAGGTACTCGAAAAGCCTCTGCAGGAGGTTCCTGGGGAGAGGTGCCTTATTGGGTGCTCCGTGGAAGCACACTCTTCCACGCCAGGCCATCCTCATGTACAGTGGGAGCATCGCCTCGACCAGCATGGCAGCATAGGGCCCTGGTCTGTGCAGGGATTCACGCAGCATGCGCTCTCTGTCTCTCTTAGTGACCCGCCTCAGGGTGATCTCGCTCGGCGACTGCTGCATCTAATTAGGGGAATTACTGTAATGTTACTATTGTGAATGCTTGACTTTTCCTTTGCATAACAATGACCGTCTTTTAACAGCCACGTGTTGGAGGCTGCAGAGGAAAAGCATACAGGGATCTTTCCCGGGGACAGCTGCGAGGGGCTGGAACAGGGTCAGACTTTATGCTTTCCAGATTGCCTGCAGCAGGAGGGCACTGCTATCCATTAACTGTTAAGCAGCCTAAAGTTTACGGCTTACCAGGCCTGGCTGCTACACGAATTCTGCTGTCCTGCCCCGCTTGTCCGATCTCCAGTGCAAGACCCCAGGCAATGAAAGTGAAAGCCGAAAATTCAAACTTGTCCTGAGAGCACATGAGATAGGTGCCCTGTATGGTCTTGTTCACAGAAACTGAGTAGACTGTGTTCAGTGTTCGCAAACATGTATCTTTGCAAGGAAATCACTTCCTTTTTCCCATCACACAACTGCTGCTCTTTCCCGAACTGCCCTGGCATCCCCCTCACAGAGGCTGGCGCACATTAGGCGGCGAAAGAAAAAGACTCGAGACGAGATGTTCGCTGAACTAATGGCCTGCTCCAGAGCCGAGGCGGCCCAGCAGAGCCAGTGGAGGGAGACCCTCTCTCAGCAGCAGCGCTCACACAGCGAACGGGAGGACAGGTGGCGGCAGGAAGACCAGCAGGCGACTCAAACGCTGCTTGGCCTAATGAGGGAGCAAACGGACACGCTCCAGCGCCTTGTGGATGTTTTGCAGGACCACAGGCAGGAGCAGAGAGCCCCCCTGAACCGCCCTCCCCCGCCACAAAGTCCTGTCCCCCCCTCACCTAAAATCACAAGAAGGAGGGGCGCTAGGGGCCGTGAAAACTGTCACTCCACCCCAGCAGAGCGCTCATGTACCAAACAGCTCTCATTTCCTAAAGTATGAGAATTCCTTCCTTTCCTGGCTCACCCGATCCAAAATCCCAGTTTCATCCCCCAACTGTGTAGTTGAGTATTAAAAATAGTTTGCTGTTCATTGCTGTTTCCGTTATGTTTCTTTGCAGAAGACTTTGTGTGAAGGGGAGATAGGGGTTTGTTAATTGCATAGGACAGCCACCATTACCAGGGTACAGACATGGGGGCAGGATCAACAGCAGGTCACACACAGAGTGCAGTCAGTAGGCACCCAGGTCACTGTGGGAGGTGTCTGCTGCCCCAGGTCAGTCTGGGAGGTGTATGCTGCCCCAGGGTCCGAGCGCCTGGCATCCACAAATGGCAAGGCAGGCTGCCCGTACCATGCCCTTCCACCCTAGCCATGAACCTCTCCGACGCCCTGAGCCCCAGCCAGAGCCATCATCCCCCTACACCTACTCACCCTTCCCACACATCCCTCACCCCTTCCTGCAAACCCACCCCTTCCTGCACACCCTCCTGTAACCGTCTTCCCCCCAGAGACCACTGTAGGAGCAGGAGCCTGTCAGTCCTCGATTGTAGAAGCGGTCTGTACATCACTGCACACCCTACCCACCACAGTCTGCGTCCCTGTTTCAACCCTTTAACATGAATTCGTTAGTAAAGAAAACTTTGTGAATTAAAAATGTTCCAATAAATTTATTTTTAAACGTCTGTTGGAAGGGGGGAAACCTGGGGAACCACTGAAAAAAGTCAATAGTAACTGAAACAGGGGCAGGTTCAGTTTCTCTGTAAAGAGACTGGACAGTCATAGGTTACCCTTCTCTCTGAGGAACCTAGCTTTCAAAGCCTCCCGGATGCACAGCGCTTCCTGCTGGGCTCTTCTAATCGCACGGGTGTCTGGCTGAGCGTAATCAGAAGCCAGGCAATTTGCCTCAACCTCCCATCCCGCCATAAAGGTCTCCCCCTTGCTCTCACAGAGATTGTGGAGCACACAGCAAGCTGCAATAACAATGGGGATATTGGTTTTGCTGAGATCCGAGCGAGTCAGTAAGATCCTCCATCTCCCCTTGAGACGTCTGAAAGCACACTCCACCACCATTCTGCACTTGCTCAGCCGGTAGTTGAAGAGCTCCTTGTCACTGTCCAGGGCGCCTGTATAGGGCTTCATGAGCCATGGCATTAGCGGGTAGGCTGCGTCCCCGAGGATCACTGTAGGCATCTCCACATCCCCAACAGTTATTTTGTGGTCCGGGAAGAAACTACCTTCCTGCAGGCATCTAAACAGACCAGAGTTCCTGAACACACGCGCATCATGAACCTTGCCCGGCCACCCGACGTAGATGTTGGTAAAACGTCCCCTATGGTCCACCAGTGCTTGCAGCACCATTGAAAAGTAGCCCTTTCGGTTAATATACTGGCTGGCCTGGTGGGCCGGTCCCAGGATAGGGATGTGAGTGCCATCTATAGCCCCACCGCAGTTTGGGAATCCCATCGCGGCGAAGCCATCTATGACGACCTGGACGTTTCCCAGGGTCACTACCTTTGAGAGCAGTAGGTCAACGATTGCGTGGGCTACTTGCATCACAGCAACCCCCACGGTAGATTTGCCCATGCCAAAGTGGTTCGCTACTGACCGGTTACATACCCCGTTCCCCAGGTTTCCCCCCTTCCAACGGACGTTTAAAAATAAATTTATTGGAACATTTTTAATTCACAAAGTTTTCTTTACTAATGAATTCATGGCAAGTTTCCAGAGGGCTATGGCCACTCGCTTCTGCACAGTCAGGGCTGCTCACATCCGGGTGTCCTGGCGCTTCAGGGCAGGGGCCAGCAAGTCACACAGTTCAAGGAAAGTGCCCTTACGCATCCTGAAGTTTCGCAGCCACTGTGATTCATCCCAGACCTGCAGCACTATGCGGTCCCACCAGTCCGTGCTTGTTTCCCGGGACAAGACTCGCCGTCCCATAGCATGAACGTGACCCATTGCCACCATGATCTCCGCGGCGCGGGATCCCGTGCTTTGTGAGAGGTCTGTGCCACTCTCACATTTCATGTCCTCACCGTGCTGCCGGAGCCTCCTCGCCCGATTTCTCAGCAGCTGACTGTGGAAGAGATGGACGATAAGGTGCGAGGAGTTGACAACGGCCATAAGTGCAGCGATGATCGCAGCGGGCTCCATGCTCGCAGTGCTGTGGCGTCCGCGCTGTCACTGACCAGAAAAGTGCGGTAACAGATTTCCCGCCGGCGCTTTCAGGGAGAGAGGGCGGGAGTGACGGTTGAATGACGACAGTTACCCAAAACCACCCTCGACACATTTTTCCCCCAGCAGGCATTGGGGGCTCTACCCAGCATTCCAATGGGAAGCGGGGACTGCGGGAACTGTGGGATAGCTGCCCAGAATGCACCGCTTCCAATGTCGATGCTTGCCCCGTTAGTGTGGACTCACAAAGTCGAATTAGTGTCCTTAGTGTGGATACACAAATTCGAATTCATAAGGTCGAATCCACAAATTCGACCTAAGTTAAATCGAACTACTCTTGTAGTGTAGACATACCCTTAGTCTGGTTCTGCACATACTCCAGGATAATGCTTGAGGTGTTTATAATGCTCACAACAGCAGCGGTGAGCTGAGTGGGCTCCATGTTTGCCATGGTACGGTTTCTGCATTGGTAACCCAGGAAAAAAGGTGTGAAATAATTATCTGTCATTGCATTCACGGAGGGAGGGAGGGAGGGACAACTGACCACATGTTCCCAAAACTACCCGTGACAATGTTTTTGTCCCATCAGGCACTGGGAGTTTAACCCAGAATTCCAATGGGCAGTGAGGATTGCAGGAACTGTGGGGTAGCTATTCACAGTGCACCGCTCCGTACGTTGATGCTAGCCGTGGTATTGAGGATGCACTCCACGACTTAATGCGCTTAGTGGGGACATACACAATCGACTGTATAAAATCGATTTCTAAAAATCAACTTCTATAAAATAGACCTAATTTTGTAGTTTGATTTAGACACCAAATTCCATTTCAGTGCCCTTAAGCAGCTTTGAAAGTGTCAACATAGTTAGCTGAGCTTGCACTCAGAGCTGGCACTAGGCAATTGCTTAGGTCCCCGAGCATGTCAATGGAACTTGCTTATTTTAGTATTGTAGGAGAAGCGGTGGTGAAATATTCCTACTTATGGACCTTAGCGGGTGAGCACCAGCTCTGCTTTCACTGTCTCTAAGCCAGGGGTAAGCAACCTGTGGCACACGTGCCAAAGGCAGCACACAAGCTGATTTTCAGTGGCACTCACGCTGCCCGGGTCCTGGTCATTGGTCTGGCGGGGCTCTGCATTTTAGTTTAATTTTAAATTAAGCTTCTTAAACATTTGAAAAACCTTATTTAATTTACTTACAATAGTTTAGTTATATATTATAGATTTATAGAAAGATCTTCTAAACAACATTAAAATGTATGATTGGCACACAAAACCTTAAATCAGAGTGAATAAATGAAGACTCGGCACACCACTTCTGAAAGGTTGCCGACCCCTGCTCTAAACAAACCTTCTGTTGCCCTAAGTAACAACCAAACATGTTTCCAGTCTCCCTCCAATAACCTTGGCTGTTTTGAACCAGTGGGAGAACACTTCAACCTCTCTAATCACTCAGTGACAGACTTGAAGGCGGCAATTTTGAAACAAAAAAACTTCAAAAACAGACTCCAAAGAGAAACTGCTGAACTCGAATTAATATGCAAATGAGATACAATTAACACTGGCCTAAACAGAGACTGGGAATGGTTGGGTCATTACTCTAATTGAATCTATTTCCCTATGTTAAGTTCTCCTCACACCTTATATGGGCCATCTTACTTATCACTTCAAAAAGTTTTTTTTCCCTCCTGCTGATGATAGCTCATCTCAGTTGATTAGACTTTTCCTGTTGTTATGCATACTTCCACCTTTTCATGTTCTCTGTATGTATAAATATCCCCTGTCTGTGTGTTCCATTCTATGCATCCGAAGAAGTGAGCTATAGCTCACGAAAGCTCATGCTAAATAAATTTGTTAGTCTTTAAGGTGCCACAAGTACTGGTGTTCTTTTTTCTGAAAGTTAACAGGTCTTTGGCTCCTAAGTCACTTTTGATATTTGCTCAAGTATTATTGAAAATGTTACCCCAATTGTTGCTCAGATAAAATGCAGGAACGACAAGGTGTTTTACACATTCCGGTTGGAGTTTTCAAATGTGGGGGAATATACACAACAAACACCCAACTCCCACCTAATTGTGATGAGATTTTGGCATTTAGCCCCCTTAATCTTCTTGGAAAAGCCCAGAGCCTGCAAGCATTGAAGGCCAGTGACCTCAAACTATAAAAGCGCAAAAAGTTTCTTTCCAAATGCCTGAAACGTTTCAGAGTCATGTGGATATTCAGTGCCACAGCAGTTATACAAATTAGATAACCTTGTACCAGAACTGTATGCCTCTAATTGGTCTATTGGAGTATTTAATCACCAACAGAATAGTACTGATACCATCCCGTTGAAGACAGTGTTATACACTGACACTAGCCAGTTCATGTTCTATATGGGTAGAGTGACTAGAATCATTTCATTTGTGTACATTGCAATGTATTCTACAACTTGATTCGAAAAAACTGCTTCTTCAGCATGAAGTTTGACATACTGTCACATATTCCCCTGAAGGAAATGTTTGTTGCTACCTTTACAGAAGAGTACCAATATCCTTTTATTACTGAATTCAAAACAAACTATTGTAATGAACGGCTGGCAATTACATTATGTATATCACTGTAGGTGGATTACTTGTGCATGCATAGGAAGTAGAATGTTAACTTCAAAGCAAGGGTCATTTCGTGTTCAACAATGGACAGTCACAGCTCAATCGGCCGCTGGTACTCATCAAAATGCACATGGGAGGAGACAAATCTCAGCTTGTTTGCTGTGGTTAACATTTATAATATTGGTTTAGCAGAGTAATCATTCCTCTCTGAACTGGTTGGATTCTGACATGGAACCCTAAACAATTGAACAGAAGATACCAAAGCCATTTTGGGAAACCATGAGGAACTTATGGAAAACTAGCATCATTTGGATTCCAGACTCAAAATCATCTGTAATATATTTTATCTGCTTTAACCTCTCAATAACTCAATTTCTTTTTCTTAGCTAATCCATATTAGCAAAAGAAATTGGCTGTCATCATTGTCTTTGGTGAGAACTGGAGCATACTTTATCTGGGATAAGTGACTGGCCCGTTGTAGCTGGAAGTAACCTAACATGATGATTTTATGTTTTAATAGCCTTTTACCACTAAGTCCAGTTTGTCTGGGTGTTAATATACGCTGGAGTGTCTAAGGGGACCGGTTGTGGCTCTGTGGTAAACTATCATAGTGATCTAGGAACACACATTGGTTGCTGCTTTGATTAAATTGAATTATAGAACATACCAATTTGTTGCCCAGCTTGTGCCAGAGCTGAGTAAGACTGCTGTGAAAAGTGATATTTGTATATTTGTTAATATCACTTTTCACTGCTTCCTGGCTAGATAATAAGTTTGCTGTTTAAAGTGATATTAACAAGCGCCGCGAGGATGCGAAGTAAGTAACTTTAATTTGATCTAAGATACGACGACTTCAGCTACGCCACTCTCGTAGCTGAAGTTGTGTATCTTAGATCAATCTCCTCCCCACCCCCAGTGTAGACCAGGCCTAAAAAAAGGAATCAAAAAAGCAAAAGAAACAACAAAAAACACAAGCTCATGCAAAGCACCTTATTTTGTTTCTATTCTGTCCAGTAAAGACTAGAAACAATTGTGCATTATTTTTACTCTTGAGTCAGCAAAACACCCTACTTAAATACATTACTATGATTTGGACATGTACATGTGTATATTTGTTTTTCCTAAAGCATTATAGGAAAGATTGCCACAGCGGCCACCAGCAAGAGTTTGTGGCCGCACTCTAAGGCCACCAACATTTTTCTTGTGAGAACCCCTGATCTACTCTGACTCTGTGTTGCTCTAACTTTGTTGTAAAATTACCTATGCCTCTCATCGAGGTGGTTTTATTTTGTTGGCACAATGGCATGTTGCCTTGCCACAGGTGGAGATGGGCTGGTATAGGTAAAGTGATGCAACTTCCACATATAGGCAAACCTCGACAGACTTGAATCCTCACACTGTTTATGAAGGGGATAGATAAGGGGAAGCATGACAACAAAAAGAAAGAAAGAGAAGACTACGTTTAGTTCTTTTATTTCACAATGCTTTTGGTAACAGATACACAGTTATTAGGGTCTCCTAGAAAATGGTAAAACATGAGAAGGAACTGGTGGAAAACATCCCCTGGGAGTGGAAGAAATTCTCAGGATAGCGGTTTAGCTATAAATGTACAGGCTGGATTTTCCCATAAGAGGCTGATGTTAGGCACCCAAATCCCATGGTTGGTGAATGGTAGCTCAGCATCTAACACCCTTAGGTCCCATTGACAATAATAACTGGACATGGTGGAGCAGATAGTGAACTGGACTGGGACTTTGGATAATTGGTTTCTATTCCTGCTGAGTGACTCTGGGCAGATAACATCACCTCTTCCTGCCTTTGTTTCCCCAGCTATAACATGAGGACAAGGATGTGGACTTAGAGCTGGATTCATAAAGGGTTTACTTTGGGCATCTGGATCCCAGACTCTGCCTCCCCATCTAGGATTCACAAAGCTCCTGCTCAGCTGCCGGCAAACCCTGTAGGCTCCTAAGTGTTTGCAGTAAAGGGGCCATAGGGGCCTCTAGACATGCCCTTGTCAGCCCCACACCAGGTATCCAGACACGGAAGCCCCAGAGCGATAAACAAACCTAGGGAAGGTGGCCGTTCCCCTGCCTGACTCACCTGTAGGGCCCCATCTGGCAGGGGAGGTGCCCAGAAGCTTTTGAAAATCCCCCTGGGCACACAAGTATCTTGAAAAACTGGCCCTTAGTCATTGCTGAAAATGGGAAAATAAGAGGCCTGTGCTGGTGTCCCATGTTCTGTGGCAAAAGTCAGGGAGTTTTCTTTCTCTTTTCTGTTCCTTTTGAATGATGCCTGAGAATGAAATACACTATAAGGCACAAAAGTTAATTATATAATTACCTAACATTGGAGTTCCACGGTGACATTTCAACTCTATATTTTTATAATGTAGGTATATTGTGTGTAGGTATACGTGTGTGTGTGCGTACGTGTGTGTGTGTATATAGCAGTCTTTCACCCTACAATAAATGGATGCTTAGTGTTCCAGATGAGTCCATTTTGCTTGTACCCTCTCACTGAGCACAGTCTTCCCTCATTGTCTGAATTTAGAGCAGCCACAAATTCATATCTCCCACCATCCCAGTAGTACTCACCTGTGGCATCTCAGATAGGTCCTAAAAAGACTGGGGTCACAGATTTAAGAGATCTAACAGTCTCCACTTTCTCCCATGCCTGTGACTCTGTAAGAGCATGACATGAAGCCCAATGAATCTAACGGAAACATGACCTAGGACTACAGCAGGCTTTGGTTCAGGCTCTATCACAGCCCATGTAATATCTATTTTATTTTAACCTAAGGAACTGATGAGTTAGCATTGTCCAAATACAAATTTCCTGCAAGCTTTCCTCAGGGCTTCCTTCACCTCTTTGTTTCTCAGACTGTAAATGAGGGGATTTACCAGGGGAGTCAGGACAGCATAGACAACAGAGAGAACTTTCTTGAAGTCTCTGAGGATGTCAGTGGTTGGGAACATGTAGACTATTAGCAATGTTCCATAATAAATGGTCACCACAATGAGGTGGGAGGAGCAGGTGGAAAAGGCCTTTTGCCTCCCGGTGGTGGACGGGATTCTCAGGATGGTGGCAATGATGCAGATGTAGGACATCAAGGTAAGCAGGAATGGGACCAATGAGAAAATCAAGCTGAGTGTGAAAATCAACATTTCCATCATCTGAGGGTCATTACAAGAGAGATTTATCAGGGGGATAAGATCACAAAAGAAATGATCAATACCATTGGGACCACAGAAGGTTAACTGTGATATTGACAATGTTATTACGCCACCACATAGGAAGCCACCTGTCCAAGAGCCACTTGCAAGCTGGAGGTGTAACCTACCACTCATACGGGCTGTATAGTGCATTGGATTGCATATCGCTACATACCGATCATAAGACATCACCGACAAGAGAAGGCATTCTGTAGCAACCAAAGAACAAAAGAAATAATATTGTGTGAGACACCCAGTAAATGAAATAGTTGTGTCCTCAGTGAGGAGAGTGGCCAGCATGCTGGGCAGGGTGGCGGAGGTGTAGCAGGTCTCCAAGCAGGACATGTTCCCCAGGAAGAAGTACATGGGGGTGTGAAAGTGCTGATCAGTCACAACTAACACAATGATGAGGATGTTCCCAGCCACAGTTGCAGTGTAGATCAAGAGAAAGAGCAGGAAAAACAGGATTCGCAGTTCAGGAAGAGTCCCGAATCCCAGGAGGATGAATTCTGTGACAGTATGATTTCCCTCTTCTGAGTTTGTCATGGGGTATGTCTATGAGAAAGAAATTCACTGTGTGATATAAATGAAGCACATTCACTCAATAAAATGTCAGCATTGTTTGTATTGTCTCCCCAGCTGTCTACCGGAACACTAGCTGAGTGGAGAGTGGAGGCGAAATGGGGAAAAAACCATCTCTCTTGACCATGGGAACAGTTTTAATATATGAGCAGATAGCATGTTCAACAACACGTTAGTTTCTCTGGAAACATGTATAGTAACTTCACAGATCACACCAAGTACTGATATATTATGGTGATGGGGCTCAGATTGAACAGTAGAGAAACACTGATAGATATTGGCTTAAATAGTCACTCCTTTCACTTTCTGGTGTATCAGAGCAGAGCAATGTCCTTTTCTAAGTTGCAGTTCCACTGCTGAAATTGGTTAAGATTTTTTTTTATTTCAGAGGAAAACACAACAGAGAAACAAATCAAGCCAATAGGGCTGGGAATTGCAGGGGCTGGGCAGCCAACTCCATGTGCATTGCCATGAAAATGGGCAACCGAACTCTATCACAGGAATTTGAATTTTTTTAATTCCAAACAGCTACATTCCTGTCCTTCCCTAGGACAATATTTCATTGTCTCACAGTAGGACACTGTACACAGAGACCCAATCTTCATTAAACAATAAACAAAACCAAAAAACTCCAGCTAGAAACCACCATGCTAGCCAGAAATGTATCATCTAGTGCAGAAAAAATCTGTATAAAATTCAAAATTAGTGAAAAATGTGCTATTTTCATATTATGAGTTTTGTGGAACTCATATTTCCATTAATCAGTAATTGCAGATTTTTCAAATGTTGGTTTTCATTCCAGTTTTGAGGCCAGGACTGATATAAAGCCATTAGTAAAAGTCAGGCTGTGAGCAAACATCACAGAATTTGGCAAGAACAGGCCTGACATTGCAGAAATACATTCCTAAGAAGTACTAAGCACCGAGTACTGATGCAAACACATTCCAGAAGAGTGGTACCAGAACATCCCAATATCAGGGATGGTATAAAAACATTCCCCAAGGATAACAGGAACACACTGACTTCTCCTAAAAGATAAGGTCAGGATGACAGTGTGATGAATAGAGCCCTTTTGATCAAACAAACATGTACAAGGAGATGGCTGCAAACTAGCCATGTCAGGCAGTAACTATGTCAGAGGTGCAGTACGTAATTTGTTTGTATCAGGGTATAAAGAGATATCTCTGAGGGAGTGTCTTTGTCCAGCCAAGGGGAGGAATTGAAAGTCTTGTCATTCACTGAGCTGTGTCCATTGTCACGGACATACATGTTTTTGTATCCTTGTAGAGTCTGCCACATGTTATTACAGTGCTTCATCGACGATAAACCTGGCTGAGTGCCTTCATAGCGTAACGGACCTTGTGATCATTGGGTGCTTCACTCGAGGTCTGCTGTGCCGGCTGTCTGCACAGAGCTGGGGCAGCACACAAGGAGAACACACACATGCAGCTGAATATCTAACAAGAAGTCCTAGCGGTGAGCTGATAGGTCTTTCATTTTTCCAAATTCAGTCATTTTGCATTGGGTTGGGAGTTTGCGAGAGATTAGTGCCAAATTACCCTTGGAGTGCCATAGGATTAGTTACCTAACAAACTTTTTAAATTTTATATTACTTTTATGTTCTTTTATATTTTATTGTATTTTATTTGAATTGTATTATTTATATGTATTTAAATATATTTTCTATTAATTTATTTTTCTATTATTTTATTTCCCTTTATATTATTTTATATACAATAACCTTTTTCCTACGCAAAATTTTGTAGAAATTTATATTTTCCCACAGAACATTTTTATCTTAATGAACTGACATTTTGATGGGGAAAATGTTGCATCTGAATTTTTTTTTCACCCCTAGATTTTCTCCTTTTCTTCTTTTCCAGTGGTTAAAAATATTTACTCCTCTCTCTCACTCTCTCTCTCTGTTTGTGGCTGTCTAGTCTGCCATTACTACTCCTTATTAACTGCTAAATAGGGACCTGATCATGCACAGAGCTATGTGCAGAATTAATTTTACACCCCAGGAATAATTCTATTCAGTCTGTGCTTCCCTCACTGAAGTCTAAAATAAAATATCCTCTGATTTGAAAGATGGGACCCTTTGATTTCAGTGGGATTTGGACAGCTAACGCCTTGAACCTTCCTTGAAGCTTATAGGTCAGTTTGACAGGAATCTATTTCAATCAATAAATGTCGGTACATTTTGATATCAGCTGACAGACTGAAATCATCAACAGAAAATATCACTATCATTTGGTGTTAGAGCAGCCTCCTCCCTTTGTCTTGCTCCTGTAAGGATGGTGTCACGGGCCCATTGACTGACCGGCAGTCCTCTGCACCCAGCTGTCATGGGAGTGATACCCTCACTGGCCATGGTTCTCTGCTCCAGTGGATCAGAGTATCCACCTTTCCTGCACCTTTCACCCCGGTGTCTTGGACTCCTCGGCTGGCAGGGAGCCACCAGTGTCCCTGCTAGGAGCCCCCTGCAGTCCCATAGATCTAACCCTGACAACCAAAACCCTACCCCTGCTGAATTTCCTGAAACTGTAAAAGTTAATATAGTGGGGAAAAAAAAATCTTAGAGATAAAAATCCCCCCAATATTAATCCTCGAAAGGGCAAAAAGAAAAATCAAATTCTGCCAAGCCTATTTATAGCCAATGTCTGCACCCAGAGCACAGCAGCAAACATCATCTCACATCATCTCACTATGGCTCCCAGAGCCCCAAGGTGGGAACTGCCAGCAGGGGCCCAATCCTGTAAGCAGTCAGGACAAAAGCATAAAGTGGATGAAGTCTTACTCAGTGTTTTAAGAGCGCACCTTAGATTTTGGAGATATTGGTTCAATTCCCTGCTTTGTCACAAACCTCTTGTGTGAGCTGCCAGCCAGATTTTCAAAGTGTATTGAAAATGCAGGTTGGTGCAGTACTAATGCCCACTGATTTCAAATCCTACTGGGGTGACTGTGTATTTAGGTGCCAAAATACTTGTATAAATCTGTCCCTCTGTGTGCCAGTGCCCCATCTGTAAAGCAGGGATAACAACACCTCGCAGAGTGGTGGGAGGATAGATACATTCAAGACAGTGGGGTAATCAGATACCATGGTGATAGGGGCCAAATAAGGAGCTAGAATAGCACTGAGCTGACAGGTCTTTCATTTTTCCAAATTCAGTTGTTTTGCATTGGGTTGGGAGTTTGAGAGAGATTAGTGCCAAATTCCCCTTGGATTCCCATAGCATTAGTTACCTAACAAATTTACATTGCTTCCAAAACCTTGAACTTCAAGGAACAAGGAGCGGGGGAGAAGGTTGATTTACCTTTAAGGTGGGTCTATGAGAACCCAGAGTCTCTGCTGTCTCCTCCTCACTAAGGATTTCAGGGACCAGAATCCAGATTATTCAGTTCACCTTCTCTCCCCACCGCATTCATGTGCTTCAGTGTTCCCATTCAATAGAACGTCATAAGCCACACGTACCGAGTCTCCGTCCTCATGTCTGGTAACATGCCCTGTCTCATAGCCTCCGTCAAATCAGGACAGTCTTTTCTGATTCATTATATATCCTTCTGTGGGAAGGTGTCATCTCCCGAGGCATGTCTGCATGGCAAACATAATGAGCAAGGAATTGTTAGTGTTTGATTTATTTTTAGACAATATTGGTAGAGTCAAACTTCTAGTCTCAAAGGGAAAGTCATGGAAAGAGAAAAACATTTCATCCTAAAACAAATCTCTGTTGACTGGGTGAATGCTATTGTGATTGTGAAGAAATAACTCACCAACTCTAGTAAAGTTTGCGGCTGAAATTTTTGGCCTGGTCTACACTACGGGTTAGGTCGACGTTAGCTGTGTTAGGTTGATTTTAAAATGAATTCGTCTACACAACCAACCCCATTCCATCGACCTAAAGGGCTCTTAAAATTGACTTCTGTACTCTTCCCTAGTGAGGGGAGTAGTGCTAAAATTGATCTTGCTGGGTTGAATTATGGGTAGTGCAGATGCAAATCGACAATATTGACCTCCGGGAACTATCCCAGAGTGCTCCAATGTGACCGCTCTGGACAGCACTTTGAACTCTGATGCACTAGCCAGGTACACAGGAAAAGCCCAGGGAACTTTTGAATTTCTTTTCCTGTTTGGTTGGCGTGGCAAACTCAGCAGCACGGGTGACCATGTAGTCCCCCCCAGAATCACAAACGAGCTCCAGCATGGACCAAAAGGGAGATACTGGATCTGATTGCTGTATGGGGGAGAAGCATCTATACAAGCGGAAATCCAATCAAAAAGAGCATGTTTGACAGAGGCTACCACTGGGACACACAGCAGTGCCGTGTGAAAGTTAAGATGCTCAGGCAAGCCTACCAAAAGACAAAGGAGGAAAATGTTCAGAGCCCCATACATGCTGCTTCTATGATCAGCTGTGTCATAACTATAAAGGGAAGGGTAACAACCCTCCTGAATACAATACTATAAAATCCCTCCTGGCCAGAGGCACCAAAATCCTTTTACCTGTAAAGGGTTAAGAAGCTCAGGTAACCTGGCTGACACCTGACCCAAAGGACCAATAAAGGGACAAGATACTTTCAAATCTTGGGGACGGGGATGTTTTTGTTTGGGTTCTTTGTTTTGGTGGTGTTCGCTCTTGGGACTAAGAGGGACTGGACATCAATCCATGTTCTACATATCTTTCTGAATCAGTCTCTCATATTTCAAACTTGTAAGTAACGGCCAACCAAGTCATATTAGTTTATCTTTGTTTTCTCAACTTGTGAATTTTACCTTTGCTAGAGAGAGGTTTATTCCAGGTTTATTGTAACTTTGAAACTAAGGCTAGAGGGGTTCCTCTGGGCTCTTTGAATCTGATTACCCTGTAAAGTTATTTTCCATCCTGATTTTACAGAGATAATTTTTAATAAAATCCTTCTTTTAAGAACCTGACTGATTTTTCCATTGTCCAAAGACCCAGGGGTTTGGATCTTTGATTGCTTTGTAACCAATTGGTTAGGATATTATTCTCAATACTACCCAGGAAAGGGGGTGTAAGGGCTTGGGGGTTATTTTGGGGGAAGAGGAACTCCAAGTGGTCCTTTCCCTATTTCTTGTTAAATCACTTGGTGGTGGCAGCGTACCAGGTTTTAACATAAGCTGGTAGAAATAAGCTTGGGAGTTTTCATGCGGGTCCCCACATCTATACCCTAGAGTTCAGAGTGAGGAAGGAAGACTGACAAGCTGCATGGCATTCTAGGAGGGGACCCTACCACTACTACACCACTGTCCGTGGACATCTGCAAGGGGAGAGTCTCATGCAACAGGGAGGAGGATTTTGTGGATGAGGAAGAGAAGGAGGAGGAGAATGCGCAGCAGGCAAGCGGTCAATCTGTTCTCCCTGGCAGCCAGGACCTTTTCATCACCCTGGAACAAATACCCTCTGAAGGCAGGATCCCCAACCCTGAAGCCGGAGAAGGCAGCTCTGGTGAGTGCACATTTGTAACTACAGTACAGGGTTTAAAAGCAATAGTGTTTAATGTTTGATTTGTCCTGAAAAATTGAGATGTATTTGCGGCCAGTACAGCTACTGGAAAAGTCTGTTCACATGTCTGGGGATGGAGTGGGAATCCTCCAGGGATATCTACATGAAGCTCTCCTGGAGGTACTCTGAAAACCTTTGCAGAAGGTTTCTGGGGAAGGCTGCCTTATTTCGTCCTCAGCAAATGGTCCTGGGTTTTAGTCGCATTCAAAAAACATTGGGTCTATATCTTTTTGTGTTAGCCTCAGGAGAATGATATCATTCGTGGTCACCTGGTTGAACTAGGGGAATTTTTGTAAGGGAACAGTAAAAGGACCCCGTTCATGCTGGGCTGTTTGCGTTTGGCTGAAAGGGATCATTCCAGAGAATAGCCATGCGGCGAGGGGAGGTGTGTGCTGCACATCCACCCAAAAATAACAGCCCCTCCTTTTAAATGGCAAACCCAACCCATTGCTTGCTATGGGAAAGGAGGGTGCTGCAGTTTGAAACCATTCCCACATGTTATGAAGGCCTAAGAAGCCAACCCCGTGTACCAAAAGGCTTACCATGGCTGCCTGGAAACCGAATTCTGTTGCCCAGCTGTTTGTGATGTGTCATCCTACTGGCAGGCGCTCAATATAAAAGGCAAAATGCGACATTGTACCTAAAGCACATGTGCTGTCTGCTGTGAATTGCTTGATTCGCTGGGAAAGAGTCTCCCTTTTGTTCTCAGAAGTGTATCATCTTAAATTTTTCTCTCCCTTTTTATCTTTCTCCAGGTGCAAATGTTTCTATGTTCTCCCTATCATCTCCATCCTTGAGGTTATCACAGAATATTGGGCAAAAAAAACCAACGCACTCGCGCTGATGTGTTTTCCAAGTTCATGCAGTCCTCCCTCCAGTTATCTCATTTTTTTAATTAATAGAGAAAGAATGCATGGTTTCAAACCAATAGTTACTTTATTTCAAAGAAGGGAGGGTGGTTGGCTTACAGGGAATTAAAATCAACAAAGGGGGTGGGTTTGCATCAAGGAGAAACACACACAACTGTCACACCGTAGCCTGGCCAGTCATGAAACTGGTTTTCAAAGCCTCTGTGATATGCAGTGTGCCTAGCTGTGCTCTTCTAATCGCCTTGGTGTCTGGCTGCTGAAAATCAGAAACCAGACGATTTGCTTCAACCTCTCACCCTGCCATAAACATACCCCACTTACTCTCACAGATATTACGGAGCACACAGAAAGCAGCAATAACAATTGGAATATTGGTTGTGCTGAGGTCTAACCTAGTCAGCAAACAGCACCAGCAAGCTTTTAGACATCCAAAGGCACATTCTACCACCATTCTGCAATTGCTCAGGCTATAGTTGAACTGCTCCTTACTACTTTCCAGGCTGCCTATGTACGGCTTCATGAGCCATGGGAGCAAGGGGTAGGCTGGGTCTCGAGGGATAACTATTGGCATTTCAACATCCCCAACGGTAGTTTTCTGGTCAGGGAAGTAAGTCCCTTCTTGCAGCTGCTCAAACAGCCTGGAGTTGCTAAAGATGCTAGAGTCATGCACCTTTCCTGGCCATCCCACGTTGATGTCGGTGAAACATCCCTTGTGATCCACCAGTGCTTGCAACATCATTGAGAAGTACCCCTTGTGGTTTACATACTGGTTGGCAAGGCAGTCCGGTGCCAAGATAGGGATATGCGTTCCGTCTATCGCCCCACCACAGTTAGGGAATCCCATTGCAGCAAAGCCATCCACTATGACCTGCGCATTTCCCAGTGTCACTACCCTTGATAGCAGCAGCTCAGTGATTGTGTGGGCTACTTGGATCACATAAGCCCCCACAGTAGATTTGCGCACTCCAAATTGATTCCCAACTGACCGGTAGCAGTTAGGCATTGTAAGCTTCCACCGGGCTATCACCACTCGCTTCTCAACTGTCAGGGCAGCTCTCATCTTGGTATTCCTGCTCTTCAGGGTGAGGGAAAGCAACTCACAAAGTTCCAGGAAAGTGGCCTTATGCATGCGAAAGTTTTGCAGCTACTGTGAATCATCCCATACCTGCAACACTATGCAGTCCCACAACTCTGTGCTTGTGTGCTGGGCCCAGAATCAGCATTCCACTGTATCAACGAGCCCACTGCTGCCATGATATCCCAAATGCCACAGCCCGTGCTTTCAGGAATGTCTGTGTCCATGTCCTCATCACAATCATCTCTTAGTCCAGTTCTGCACATACTCCAGGATAATGCTTGAGGTGTTTATAATGCTCACAACAGCAGCAGTGAGCTGAGCAGGCTCCATGCTTGCTATGGTATGGTGTCTGCATTGGTAACCCAGGAAAAAAGGTGTGGAATAATTATCTGTCATTGCTTTCACGGAGGGAGGGAGGGGCAACTGACCACATGTTCCCAAAACTACCCACGACAATGTTTTTGTCCCATCAGGCACTGGGAGTTTAACCCAGAATTCCAGTGGGCAGTGAGGATTGTGGGAATTGTGGGGTAGCTACCCACAGTGCACCGCTCCGTACGTTGATGCTAGCCGTGGTATTGAGGATGCACTCCGCGACTTAATGCGTTTAGTGGGGACATACACAATCGACTGTATAAAATCGATTTCTAAAAATCAACTTCTATAAAATAGACTTAATTTCGTAGTTTGATTTGGACACCACGTTCCATTTCAGTGCCCTTACGCAGCTTTGAAAGTGTCAACATAGTTAGCTGAGCTTGCACTCAGAGCTGGCACTAGGCAATTGCTTAGGTCCCCGAGCATGTCAATGGAACTTGCTTATTTTAGTATTGTGGGAGGAGCGGTGGTGAAATATTCCTATTTATGGACCTTAGCGGGTGAGCACCAGCTCTGCTTTCACTGTCTCTAAGCCAGGGGTAAGCAGCCTATGGCACATGTGCCGAAGGCAGCACACGAGCTGATTTTCAGTGGCACTCACGCTACCCGGGTCCTGGCCATTGGTCTGGGGGGGCTCTGCATTTTAGTTTAATTTTAAATGAAGCTTCTTAAAGATTTGAAAAACCTTATTTAATTTACTTACAATAGTTTAATTATATATTATAGATTTATAGAAAGATCTTCTAAAAATGTTAAAATGTATGATTGGCACACAAAACCTTAAATTAGAGTGAATAAATGAAGACTCGGCACACCACTTCTGAAAGTTCGCTGACCCCTGCTCTAGACAAGCCTTCTGTTGCCCTAAGTAACAACCAAACATTGGTGGAGCCAGGCCCATGTTCCAGACTATTGGTGGAGCACGGGCACCACGGGCCCATATAACTCGCTGTCTATGCATATTGTAAGGTACCCTTCACGGTGAAGTGGCCCATTAGCACTTCTGCAGTAATAGAACAAAAAAGAGGGGTTAGAGGGTTACAGAATATTGTAATAAGCCATAAATCCAGTGTCTCTGGTCAGTCCATGATATTTTGTGTCTAGCAAAGTGTCACGGTGTCCAGGATGGCTCAAAACTGAGAGTACAAAGCTTAGGTCAGACTGTCAGAAAACAGGGCAGTCACACCCACACTGGTAGTATGTTCTATAATTCAATTTAATCGAAGCAGCAACCAATGTGTGTTCCTAGATCACTATGATAGTTTACCACAGAGCCACAACCGGTCCCCTTAGACACTCCAGCATATATTAACACCCAGACAAATTGGACTTAGTGGTAAAAGGTTATTAAAACAAAAAATCATCACGTTAGGTTACTTCCCGCTACAACAGGCCAGTCGCTTACCCCAAATAAAGTATGCTCCAGATCTCACCAAAGACAATGATGACAGCCAATTTCTTCTGCTAATATGGATTAGCTAAGAAAAATAAATTTTGAGTTATTGAGAGGTTAGAGCAGATAACATATATTACAGATGATTTTGAGTCTGGAATCCAAATGATGCAGACATGTCATGCCTGCTAGTTTTCCATAAGTTCCTCATGGTTTCCCAAAATGGCTTTGGGATCGTCTGTTCAATTGTTTAGGGTTCCCTGTCAGAATCCAACCAGTTCAGAGAGGAATGATTACTCTGCTAAACCAATAATATAAATGTTACCCACAGCAAACAAGCTGAGATATGTCTCCTCCCACGTGCATTTTGATGAGTACCGGCGGCCGATTGAGCTGTGACTGTCCATTGTTGAACACGAATTGACCCTTGCTTTGAAGTTAACATTCTACTTCCTATGCATGCACAAGTAATCTATTTACAGTGATATACATAATGTAATTGCCAGCCGTTCATTACAATGGTTTGTTTTGAATTCAGTAATAAAAGGATATTGGTACTCTTCTGTAAAGGTTGCAACAAACATTTCCTTCAGGGAAATATGTGACAGTATGTCAAACTTCATGCTGAAGAAGCAGTTTTTTCAAATCAAAAACTGTTGCTGTTCATCTAACATGTTGAAACCTGTATAAGAGCCTAAATTCAATTTTCAGAAGTGTTCTAGTTACTTAGCAGCATAAGTCTCTCTGAAAGTTAACAGGTCTTTGGCTCCTACATCACTTTTGATATTTGCTCAAGTATTATTGAAAATGTTACCCCAATTGTTGCTCGGGTAAAATGCAGGAACAACAAGGTGCTTTCCACATTTCGGTTGGAATTTTCAAATGTGGGGGGAATATACACAACAAACACCCAACTCTCACCTAATTGCGATGAGATTTTGGCATTTAGCCCCCTTAATCTTCTTGGAAAAGGTCCAGCTGAGGACCTTTAACAAAACATGTATCTCAATTTCCCCCTTGTTAAAAGGCGCTATTAACATGGACTAGCTCTGCTGTGGGAAGGTCAGGATAAAACTGCTCATATTCACAGAGATAACAAGGGTGAGGCAATACCTTTTACCAGACCAGCTTCTGTTGGTGAGAGAGACAAGCTTTCGAGGTGAGCTGTGTGTAGCTCATAAGCTTGTCTCTTTCACCAATAAAAGTTGGTCTGTGAAAAGATATTACCTCACATGCCTTGTCTCTTCAATGTCCTAGGACCCACAGAGCTACAATCAAGCTGCATACAGTATTCACAAAGCACATTCCACCCTGTTTGGAAGGTGGTATAGAAACGCAGTCAGGAAGAGGATGCTCACCTGTAACCACAGGACGGCTCAAGCTTCAAGTGATGAGCTTTTATTTCTCAGGGTTGTTGGCCAAGACTCAGTTTCCACCACTGAGGTTCTTGGGTCTCATCTGACCTGTCTCAGCAAAGTCCCATACATCTACCTGAATGGATGAGCAGCTGCTGTGATCTGTCGTAGAGCACGCTCCTCCCCCTCCATTCACAAAGTGCAGAGTCCTCATAGTTGTATCCTTCTCCATGGAAGGCTGCATCTCACTTGATTCCATCTCTGAAGGGGCTGAGCCTGGGGAGTTAGCGCTGTGTTTTCTGTGCAGACAGTACAAGCAACTGTCCTGATGGAACCAACCTCCCACGCCCAGAGACATCTCTTTTCTGCTACCTGCTGTATGAGATCATTGTTCTGCATAGCTTAAATGTAATGCAGTGTCCATGGAGTGCATGGCCCAGCAGAGACTAACTCTACTCAGTAATCTTTACTCATGTCAGTTGTCCCATTGCATTCAGTGGAAGAATGGAATGAGTAAGAATGACTGTGTGTCAAGCCTCCTTGATGGGGTGCTGAAACCATGCAGTTTAACAAATACACAGGAGACGGCATGGAAACCAAATTTAATCCATGCACTGAAAATGAAAACTTTGGATGAAAGAATCTCTCTCAGTCTCACCCACAGTAGAAATTACTAATGTTTATTTAACAATATTCTCAGCCTTCTGCTGAGTGGTAGCCAAACTCAGGGTCTTGCAGATTGGTTTTCCATTGGAGTAAATTTAGTGATGTGGAGTCTGGGTAATTTCTTAGTGGAACTTGTTTGTGTACATTATATACACCAGTCCTGGAACAGAGGTGGCCACAGATAACATGTAGGGACTCTCCTCTTTTAGGGATCTCAGCCCATATGCCAGGAGCAGGACTAGTGTGCAAGGAAACTTCCACTACACAATTCTTTCAGCCCAGGACACTAAGGGTGAAAGCGCGGTCATCACCAGCAAGTGGGAGCTGGGCAAGGCAGAGGACTCCTCTGGTTGACCCCCTCTGATGAGTATCGTGCTTGTCTCTAATGCTTTTGAATCATGAACTAACTGTTCACATATTTTCGATGCAACAGCACTCTGGGATGTATCCTAATAACTATTGCAATAGTTTCTCTATAGTTAAGGGTTAATGTCTCTTTTACCTGTAAAGGGTTAAGACGCTCAGTAAACTTGGCTGACACCTGACCAGAGGACCAATAAGGGAACAAGATACTTTCAAATCTTGGTGGAGGGAAGTCTTTTGTTTGTGCTCTTTGTTTGGGGGGTTCTTCGCTCTTGGGACTAAGAGGGACCAGACATCAATCCAGGCTCTCCAAATCTTTCTGCATCAGTCTCTCATGTTTCAAACTTGTAAGTAATAGCCAGGCAAGGCATGTTAGTCTTATTTTTGTTTTCTCAACTTGTAAATGTTCCTTTTTGCTGAGAGGATTTTACCTCTGTTTGCTGTAACTTTGACCCTAAGGCTAGAAGGGATTCCTCTGGGCTATATGAATCTGATTACCCTGTAAAGTATTTTCCATCCTGATTTTGCAGAGATACTTTTTACCTTTCTTTCTTTAATTAAAAGTTTTCTTTTTAAGAACCTGATTGATTTTTTCCTTGTGTTAAGATCCAAGGGGATTGGATCTGGACTCACCAGGAATTGGTGGGGAAAGGGAGGGGGGATGGTTAAATTCTCCTTGTGTTAAGATCTAAGGGGTTGGATCGGTGTTCACCAGGAACCTGGTGAAAGAGCCTCTCAAGGCTGCCCAGGGAGGGGAAGGTTTTGAGGGGACAGAAAGTGATCCAGACACTGAAATTTCTGGATGGTGGCAGTGTTACCAGATCTAAGCTAGTAATTAAGCTTAGAAGTGTCCATGCAGGTCCCCACATCTGTACCCTAAAGTTCAGAGTTGGGGAGGAACCTTGACAGGGCTGTATCCTAATAACTATTGCAATAGTTTCTCTATAGTTCCAGTGTCATTCATGGGATGTGCCCTGTGGGTTTTCTGCCCATCCTGTGTATTGGATTCTCATTCTGAGAGATTCCAGCCTCTCGCAAAGGAACACAAAATAAATCATTTGAAACAGGAAAGGAAATGTCCAGCACTCTCAGTCCTGAGGATACTGGGGTTATGCACAGGGTCCACTTTCTGGGAAAACACTGTTTTAAAGTGAACTTCTTAACTTTTCTTATCTCTTTGCTTTGGCCAATGTTCATCCCAAGTGTCACAAAGAAGTTCTCAAATCTGTACCTGCAAGAGTGCCAGAGAGATTGTAGGGGTAACAGTTGGAAAGGGTTTTCCATAAATGTGTCCTTTTATATTCAGCTCTTTCTGATCCCTTCCCTGGCCACAGAATGTACTCTGGACATCTGGAGGCCTCCTGATTAGTCTCCCCTATCCCTGATCTCACTGACTGAAGAGATATGGAGTGGGAGAATGTATTCATACTCACGTCCGAAATGGAAATAGCATGGGTGGTGAAAAGCAGCACTAAGTACAGAGTCACTGCACAGGGGTTATTCTAGGGTAACTATCCTGTGGGCACGTCATGGTTATTACAAAGCATCACAGTTTGGACCATCAGGGACTGGATATTTACATGGGTATCAGTCATATTCAGAGTGATCCTAATTAATGACAACCACAATTCCAGAAAGGATATTAAACCTCCTGCATTAGGGCTTGAGTCAATCTCTAAATAGAAGAGATCAAGTTGATAGGTGTATGGTAGGTTTGCCCACTTTCTAATCCCAGAAAACCAAATAACCCTGCCCCAAGGCCCTGCCCCTGCCCGCTCCTTCTCTGAGACCCCACCCCCACTCACTCTATTCCCCCTCCCTCTGTCGCTCACTCTCCCCCACTCTCACTCACTTTCAACGGGCTGGAGCAGGGCGCTCAGGTCTCTGGGTGCGGGTTCTGGGTGAGGCCAGAAATGAGGGATTTAGGGTAAGGGAGAGGGCTCTGGGCTGGAGCAGGAGTTTGGTGGCGGGGTGGGGGGAAGTGTGAGGACTCTGGCTAGGGGGGTATGGACTCTGCAGTGGGGCCAGAGATGAGGGCTTTGGGGTGAAGGAAGGAGCTCTGGTCTGGGTCAGGGGGTTGGGTGCGAGGGTTGACGTGTTGGGGTGTCTGCGGGCTCTGGCGGGAGTTTGAAAGGGGACTCAGTGCTGGGGCAGGGGGTTGGGGTGTGGGAGATGATTCAGGGTGTGGGGTCCCAGTGGTGCTTACTGAAGCTTCCGGGAAACGACTGCCGGGTCCCTGCAGCCCCTAGCTGCATGGGTGGTCAGGGAGGTGCCATGTGCCACCCGCATGCTGGCAGATGGACCTGTGGGGGGCAGCCATTGGTCATGGTTCCCAGCCAACCAGAGCTGCAGAGCTGGCCCTCGGGGCAGGGACAGCGCGTGTAGCCACCCTGGCCATGCATGTGTCTACGGGCTGCAGGAACCTGATGGCTGCTTCTGGGAGCCACACGGAGCTAGGGCAGAGAGGCAACTTGCCTTAGCCCTGGGCCCCTGCTGTGCTGCCTATTGGACTTTTAAGGGCCTGGTCGGTGGTACTGACTGGAACTGATAAGGTCCCTTTTTGACCGGGCTCTGTCTGAAAAACAGGTGCCTGGCAATCCTACTCTATGGCGGGTAGGTTATCCACATATGCATTATGTTGGGTTCTTCCACCTTCCTCTTACACATCTAGGTCTGGCCACTGTCAGACAGGATACTAGATGTCTGATCCAGTCTGGCAATTCCCATGTTACTATGAAAACTGAATAGACAAATCTGGGGTCATTCTGCTCAAAGCACAGACCAGTATCTGAGTTCTGGAATACTTGAAATAGATATTGGCAGAAGAGGGCATATTTGACCAGATCTAGCTCAATCCACTTGAAGGCAGCCCCTCCACCCCCTTAAATTATGATTATATTTTCTATAGATCCATTCCATTTCTGGATCACACAATTCTCAATATACCTGCTTTCCAGATGCTGATATAGAAGCATGATGGGAGAGGAGTGTGACAGGTTGGATCACAGAAACCCCCTGGGAGCTGCCACCTGATGTGCCAAGACTACTACTACCCTTGCCTTCCCTGCCAGCTCAAGACTCCAGCACCCTGTCTTGCTGAGCCAGACACACCCATCTACTCCAACACAGACCCAGGGTCTGAATTATTTGCCCCAAAGCTGCAGGTTTATCCGAAAGCAGCTAACAGAAGTGCCCCTGCCTTTAATACTCAGAGGTCCAACTCCCAATGCGGTTTAAACCCAAATAAATCCGGTTTACGGATTTATACAGCTTTATACAGGGTAAACTCATAAATTGTTTGCCCTCTATAACACTGATACAGAGATATGCATAATTGTTTGCTTCCCCAGGTATTAATACATATTCTGAGTTAGTACGTAAAAAGTGATTTGATTAAATACAGAAAGTAGGATTTAAGAGGTTCCAAGTAGTAACAGACAGAACAAAGTACGTCACCAAGCAAAATAAAATAAAATGTGCAAATCTATGTCTAATCAAACTGAATACAGATAAGATCCTCACCAGTTCCAGAATGCTCCCTTTTACAGACTAATCTCCTTTTAGATTGGGTCCAGCAATCCCTCACCAATCTTTTGTTCCAGTTTCTTTCAAATATCCTGCGGGGTGGAGAGGCTCTCTCTTTAGCCAGCTGAAGACAAATTGGAGGGGTTTCCCACGGGTTTAAATAGACTCTCTCTTGTGGGTGGAGCCCCCCTTCTCACTCCTATGCAAAGACCAGCTCCAACATGGAGATTAGGAGTCACCTGGGCAAGTCACATGTCCATGCATGACTCTCAGTTTTTACAGGTAGCATCCATTGTTTACATGCTACATTGAATGTCCTCAAGTAGACTTCTTATGTGGATTGGAGCATTCCAAGATCCATTGTCCTTTAAGTGTTTCTTGATTAGGTACTTAACTTCAACATTCCTTTCTCCAGGAACTGACCAAATGATCTATTAAGGTTATTTAGAAATCAAGCCAGTACACAGGCAACATTCATAACACTGAATACAAAAAATGATATATGCATGCAAATCGGATTAATACAGTCAGTAGATCATAACCTTTGAGATATGTTACATGGCATATGTAGCATAAAACACATTCTAAGCATATTTCCATAAAGCCTTATGGGAGGTACTGTCACAATGAGGATCACTTTTTTTTTTTTTACACTAAGGGTCCCACTTCAACCTATCTTCCAGCTTGTGTCTCCCAAGCTTTGTTGTGAACATTTCACAATGTGACTTAATGATTCCTTATAAAAGGGGGAAAAAATCCCATGAGGGAAATATTTCACATGATGAAACACTAGGTGATGGCTGTGATGGGAAAGCCCTCCAGCCTGCACTTTCACACGCATGTAGGTGCATAACCAGCTTCAGTTACAAGCAGGCTCTGCTCTCCCAGCCCTCAGGCACACACCTCCAACTCCCAACTCACTGGTATAGATAAAGCAAAAACAAGGTTATTAACTCTAAAAGACAGATTTTAACTGATTAGAAGTGATAGCAACCAGATCAGAGCAGATTACCTAGCACAGGGGGTCAGCAACCTATGGCATGCATGCCAAAGACGGCATGCAAGCCGATTTTTAATAGCATGCTGGGGCCTGCCGGGACTCCAGTGTGCCATTAAAAGATTCACACAGCTGCAGAGCACCCTCTGTAGGCCAATGATCTGCCTGTCCTCTGGCCCCCATGTCCCTCCCTGGACCCAGTGCCCTTTACCCTGGGGCAGACTGCAGTATCAGCCTACTCATCACTGGCAAGGAGGGTTTGGGAGCTTGGCCTACCCCAGGGCTACTCTCTGCAACCCCCAGTACCTTTTAGCTCAATGCTAGGCCACAGCCTGGGTCTTTCCAGGCTGGAGCTCCTCAGCCTTTCCCCTGCCCTGCTTCACTCAGGTACCTTATCTCTAGCTCCCTGCAGCCAGGCTCTTCTTCCTCTACAAGCAGAGAGAGACTTCTGAGCTCCTGGCTCTCAGCCTCTTTATACAGGCCAGCTGTGGCCTGATTGGGGTGTGCCCCAGCTGCAGCCACTTCCCAATCAGCCCATCTTAGTAGCTCCCAGCCACAACTTTCCCCCAGGGCTGTTTTAAGCCCTTCAGGGCAGGAGCAGGGTAAACTCCCTGCTATAGTCTCTCATGTAGCCCTTCTCCCCCCTTCCATGAGCAATCTTTGCACAGATGTCAGCATTTCTTCTGCTGGACCGGAACTCTGTCAGCACATAGTCTGGTGTGCATTTGGGGTGTGTAGTCTCCATGATCAGCTGGCTCCCAATGTTGATCAAACAGGAAATGGGAAATCAAACGTTCCCAGGGCTTTAGTAGGGGAGGCTCTGTTTCCTGTGTACCTGAATCATAGAATATCAGGTTTGAAAGGAACCTCAGGAGGCCATCTAGTCCAACCCCCTGCTCAAAGCAGGACCAATCCACAGACAGATTTTTGCCCCAGATCTCTAAATGGCCCCCTCAAGGATTGAGCTCACAACCCTGGATTTAGCAGGCCAATGCTCACACCACTGAGCTAACCCTCCCCCCTAGTGCAGCACTGTTGAGAAAGATCTCCAGAGCGGTCACAGATGAGCATTGTGGGACATGACCTGGAGACCAATTAAGTTGAATTACAAAACACTGCATCTGCAACAGGTCGACTTAAAGTGGCTTCCTTCAACCTAACTCTGTAGTGTAGACCAGGCCTGGGGGAGGCCAGCTATGTCAACATAACGAACAGCAGCATCTACCCTAGCACTTTGTCAACAAAGCCTTTGTGCAAAAAGCCCTATGTCTCTTGTCAAGGTGGTTTTATGTTGTTGACAAAACTCTGCCATATGAACAAGATTTTCAATAATCCTCATCATAGTGCCATCAGCGGGTACTGCCTGACTAAAAGCCTGCCTTAGCGCCCCCCCTCCCACTGCACCGCTGACCAGGAGCCACCTCAGGTAAGCCCATGCCCCAACCACATGCCCCAATCCCCTGCCCCAGCCCTGAGGCCCCTCGAACCCAAAGCCCCTTCCTGCACCCCAAACCTCTCAACCCGGTCCCACCCCAGAGCCTGCACCCCATAGTCCTGACCCCCCACACACCCCAACCCTCTGCCCCAGCCCAGAACCCCCTCCCACACCCTGAACCCCTCATTCCCGGCCCGCACCCCTGCACTTGAACCCCCAGCTCCAGCCCTGAGCCCCTGCCACACCACAAACCCCTCATCCCCAGCTCCGTTGGGTCGTGGGCATCAACAATTTTCTTCAACTGGGTCACCAGAAAAAAAGTTTGAAAACCACTGCTTTAAGAGGGCTGGGTTTTTGGTTCCTGGGTAACCAATAAGAAATTGTAGAAGCTATTTTGTAGCTGGCTTCATAATCTAAGTACTAAAATAACCACCACTCTGGGGGATTGTCTGCCCCATTCTTTGCAGTTTTCCATAAGTGAGCATTCTCACCATGTCCCCCCACCCCCAGGACTCTGGTCATCCTCCCACACCCACTGCTTGCCACATACCTCGTCACACCACCACCCCCATGAGCCACCCCGCCTGCTTATCACCAGATCCCTCCTCTACCCCCTCCCCCACGAGACCCCCTGTCTGCTACTTGCCACATCCCTCCTCACCCTCCTGTCGCCACAGGGGAAAGTTGTGGAAGAGAGGAGGAACGTGGAAAAAGTGAGCAGAAGGGGCCTCTGGGTGGAAGGGGGTGGAGGAGAGGTGGGATGCGGAGAGTGTGAGCCGTTGGGGGCTTTTGTGGGAGGGGGGAGGAGAGGAGGGACACAGGGAATGGTGGGTAGTGGGGGCCTCATGGGGGAGAGGAAGAGGAGAGCAGGGAAGCAGCAAGCAGTGGCGGGAGGTCGAGCAGGGGAGGGGGCAGAGCTTGGGGAGGACTGGGGGTGTGGCCTGGGGTGGAATGGTGGTGGAGTGTGGGTGGGGCCACAGGCAGAAGAGACTAGCCTCCCCCTGGGGAAGCTTCACCCACCTCCCATGGGTAGGAGGGCGAGAGGAGGCTGAGAGGACAGTATTTTTCCCTATGGAACATGGTAGAGAATAGAAGCCAGGTTTTCTAACACCAGGCCTGTTCTCTGGCCACTGGGTCACACACTGATTCTTGTAGGCATGGCAGCAGAAATCCTGCCGTGTGAGCTGAATGAGGAAAGGATAGCATGGATTAGTTCATAGCGGGTGTTTTATGGGTAAAGCATGGTTGATGGAAAGGGCAGGGAGAGTTCTAGGCATAGTGAACGAATGGGCACTGACTATTGGCAGCACTGGTGAAGAGCAGGCCGTGGGAGCATGGACATGTGAGCAGGGAAAAGAGTGGATATTTAAGGAGACACAGAGTTCTAAACAGCCTTGGAGGTGAGTAGTCATTTCTGTTTTAAACAAAAAGTATCAACAGAATAAACAAGCGTGAAATCCCAATATTTCCCAACAGTCTCTGTAATATGAGGAGAGGATAGAAGTAGGGTTGGCAGAATTAATATTTTTATATATATGTCATTTTGACAATGTTTATTCTTAAGAATATTCTCTCTTTTTATCTTATTAAATTCACAGTTGTGGGAAGTTGGGGGGTGGTCAGACAATGAGGAGGTCAGACTATCATTATTTAATGATTGGAGACACTAGGAGAGAAAAAGTTAAAGTTTTATAACCATTAAAACATAACATTGTCAAAATGATGTGACAAAATATACAAAGCAAATTGTCTTAAACCAAATCTAATAAGTTCTCAGGCAGCACTTTTCTTATTATGACTACCTGTAAATTTTGACTATTATTGATGGAGATATTTTTTCATCAGTTTGCGTGTGTATGGGGAAATAAATGTTTACTAACATTTAGTAATAAAAAGATAATCCTTCCAAGCCTAAATATATCCAAACAAGTGAAGACAAGGTTCAGAAATAAGAAAAGACCAATATTAACCTATAGCTTCCACTAGAGGGTGACAAAGTGTAATAGATTATAAAAACAGTTTCCTACCTCGCAGAACACCCACAGGAGGGTTGGAACAAACAAAGGAATAGTGTGACATACTGTCTAATGGCCTATAAAGGGTAGCACATGATTACTGATCAGATGTAGGCACATATGCTGTAAAATGCCCTATACAGAGCATTCATATAACCTCGTATGCCACCTTCAGGTCATAAAATACCACAGTCACCCTTTCTTTCCCCCTGACTCCATTACATACCATAATTAATCTTGGCACAATTAGATTATATATATATATATATATATATATAATGTTGACAGATAATATCAATGTTCACTTTAAGCATCTGGGGAGGGGGGTCATCTATTTAAATGTTTACAGTTGCGGGAAATAATGGAGGGGCCAGACAACAAGGAGAGAGGGCATCAGACAACAATTATTTAATGCCAATAGATATTGAGATTCAAAAAGTTAAAGGTTTATAAGCATTAAGCCGCTGTTTGAATATCCTCAGATCAAGCTCGAATAAGGTCTCAAGCAGCATTTTTCTTACTGTGCCTATCTTCACATTTCTGTTGTTATCTATCAATAGAAGAAAATTTGTATCTGTACGGTGAAAGCAAGATAAAAACTGAATCTTTCCAGGCCTACATGTAACTACCCCTTTCTCATGCTGGGAAAACTACTGCCTCCGTGGCCCTACTAGGTATAACCCCTGTTCAAATACTTACTCTCCATCTAGTGGGGGCAGGAGGACTGGGTCTCCTTCATCCCAGGTGAGGATTCTAACCACTGAGCTAAAAGTTACAAGGTGGGGGCCACCTGCTCCAGCCAGATTTGGAAAGGGGGTTGATCTGGTAGGTGAGCTCTGAGCTTGCGTACCAGACCGAGTTCCCCACATAGGCACCGACTGGGGCTCAAGCACCCACTGAAAAAAATAGGGGATGCTCAGCACCTGCTGGGCTGGATTAATCTTTTGTGGACCCCGGCGCCCAGAACATGGCCCCACCCTCCACTCCGCCCTGAGGCTCCACCCCCACTCAGCTTGTTCACCCCAGAGGCCCCACCTGCACTCCACCTCAAGGCCCCACACCGTTCTGCCTCTTCCCTCCAAGGCCACTCTTACTGCTCGCACAAGGGAAGGAGTGGGCAGAGAGAAGTGCCCACTGGCAAAAAGAAAAGTCAGGATTTCTGGTCCTGCAGGCAAATAAGGCAAAGGGATACCTATCTTGCCCTGCTTTGTGGATCACACCGGGGGTTAGGCATCCAGACGTCTGGAATGAGGCACCAATACATGTGCACAGAGGCAGAAGGACAGGTGAGCCGGGAACTTTTGCAGTGAAAATTTAGGAGCTGGGTGAGTTTAGGTGCCTGGAGAGTTCGGCAACACAAATGGAGGTTTTGTGAATCTCAGTGGTGCCTGATTCTGGGAGTTGGGCACCTAAAGGGGCAGCTAGGTGCCTAACTCCTTTTGTGACTCTGGCCCTGTTTTACCTAATAGAACAGTTTGAAGTGAAGAGAGAATAACTATCACAGTTTATTTTGCAGTTAAAAACACATAAATATTCTCATTCTTCCAAAAAGCTTGGGTAATTATCCTTTGGGTAATTATGGGGAAAACAGACACACACACCTGTTGGTTTCAAAGATTCATTGACTTTAAGGCTAGAAGGGTTCATTGTGACCATTGAGTTGGACTCTTTTCATAACACAGGACAAAAAACTTCACCCACTGAGCCTCCCTCAAGCCCATAACGCCCTTGTGAACAGTTCTGTCAGAAAGACAGCCTGTTTTGAATGGATGGGATATCACTTGTCTCAGCACATTCCCACTCATGACGAGTGAAAGAGAGAAAGACATACAGTGAGGAAGAGATTTCCTTGAGGCTAGACATTCTCCTCTCCCCATTTCTTTCCCATTGAGATTAAAACTTTGACTCTCTTAACAGTGTCGAAACTTTTTAAAAGCTTGTCTCTCTCACCAGTGGAATATTGTCCAATAAAATATATCACCTCCCCCACATTGTCTCTCTAAACGTTCCCTTGACATTAATTGAAAATTCCCATCTGCAGAAATGTCCAGGAGATTTCACCTTCCTGCATGAAGAATAAATAATGAGCCCACAGAGGCTGTTGCTTCTACACAAGGCACAATGTACAGAACCAAGAAGGGCACCAGAATCAGGGCATCCTGACTGGCAACTGACGGTCCCTTTAGTGAAGGAAATCAAGTATATGAAGAGACGGTGTTAGAAGATTGACTGGAGAACCTGTATCCTCCTCTTCAAATGCTGAGCGAAGGGGTCACATCACATGATTCCAGCTAAAAATAAACCCATCATAGAGGTAAATCTATCTTCATTACACTTTTCACTGACATCAGAATTGCAGGCGGACAAGACCTGACAGCTGATCTTCCATCCTTCCTGCTCAGTGATAGATTTTACCCTTCAGGGTGGCTTCTGCCTCACTGGTGTATTGAGAAATTTAGTGATAGATAGATAGACAGACAGACAGACCGACCGACTGACTGACTTGTGGAAGCCATAACAAACAAGCAAAAAACCATCACACAATACATGTAATGATCATTTCAAATATTTCACCTTTCTAAGGTATGAAAATGAATAACCCTTACTGTGATAAGATTTAGATAGATATTAGCTATTTCACTGAATTTGTCTGTCTAAATACCTATTATTAGAAGTATGGTCTATGAAACAGAAAGGTCTGCATGTCAGCTATGTAGTGCATAGTTAGTTAATAGAGAAGGGGCCAGTAGATGGTGTTAAGAATATGCAGCATTGTCAAGACCAGGACAACGTTGTTATTGTGCATTGCAAATGGCTTCCACTTTGCAACTGTTTCCATGAAACATGTAACACTTACATAACCTGGCTCATTACAGCATCTGAGTCCCTAGCCTGATTTGTTATACCATGAATCTGGTTTCCATGTAGAATGATATTTTTTTAAATCTGTTATTAGAGATCAAAAGTCTCTTACGGAATTGAGGTTTCTGCCAACTAACCCTTTGGGTTGCATTCCCCACCCAACCATTTATCTAGTAACCACCAAGTGGAGAATTTTAAAAAAGAAGGCTTGTATAACATGAACGTCTGACTCTGCTGTCACAGCCACAAGGCTAGCTACCATTCATGTTCTGGTTTGTCTGAGTACACATCCTCAAGTCAGAGGTGTTGTGCAGTTACCTTTCTTAGCTTGAAATTTTGCAATTTTCTCATGCTGTTACCAGGTCCTAGGCTTCAGTACACCATGTACCCACTGTGTTTACTCCACTGGTCTGACAGTTTTCTGCACCTTTGGGACAAAATGTTTAGAGAAAAAGGATTTTAAGCCAACAAACAGCCTGCATGCATGTCAGTCATGTCACAGTCAGCATGGTTTCATGGAAGGTAGGTCTTGTAAAACAAATCTGTCACCTTTCTCGAAAGGATTGCAGGTCTGATCGATAAAGGCAGCTGTGCTGATATTATTTATTTGGATTTCGCCAAGACATTTGACCTAGTACCACATGGTATTTTGATTAAAGAGCTAGCATTGTGGGGAGGGATAGCTCAGTGGTTTGAGCGTTAGCCTACTAAACCCAGGCTTGTGAGCTCAATCCTTGAGAAGGCTACTTAGAAATCTAGGGCAAAAATTGGTCCTGCTAGTGAAAGCAGGGGGCTGGACTCAATGACCTTTCAAGGTCCCTTCCAGTTCTAGGAGATGGGTATATCTCCAATTATTACTTTTATTACCATTATATGGAACCAACAGGACACACATTAGATGGATTAAAAACTGATTCACTGACAGATCTAAGAAAGTAGTTGTTACTGGGGAGGTATCAATGAACAGAGCTTTTTCTAATGGGTCCCCCAAGGAATGGTTCTTGGTCCAATGGTATTCAATATTTGTATCCACCCAATTGATGGTGATATAAAATCTTGTCTGGGAGGCTTGCAAAAGACACAAAGATCACTGGGGTAATAAGTGGTCAGGACACTGCTTTGCCTGGTTAAAAAAATCACAATCCAACAATAGGGTGTTCTAATACAGCCAAATGCCAGGTCATACATCTGGGAAGCAAGAATGCAGGCTATACCTTTGGGATGGGAGACAATCTTGGAAAGCAGTGAATCGGAGAAGGACTCATTACCATTGTAGATAAATCACCTCAACATGAGCTCTCATGGTGGCAAAAAGGGCTAACGTGACCCTGGGGTATATAAACAGGGGAATGTCAAGTAGAAGTAGGGAAGGGATCTTGCCTCTGTACTAAGACTGGCTGGGACCATGGGGTTTTTCTGCCTTCCTCTGCATAGGCTGGGCTGGGCATATCTCATCTAAAAAATTCCCTGCAGTTGCAGGGGCCTCAGGCATTGGTGGCAGCTTGGTCTCCCCTTTTCTCTGCCTGTGGCACACAATGGTTTAGTCTCCTGAAGACTGCAATGCTTTGGATTCAGTGAGAGGTAGCTGGGTAGAATGTGGTGGCCTGTGATATACAAGAGATCAGACTAGATGACCTGATGGTCACGTCTGGCCTTAAACTCTATGAAATTGTCTCTCTCACTTCAAGCCATACCTTGCCATGATGGCAACCTAGTCTGGCCTAGCTTCTTCAGATACCCCCAGCAGGTTCCCGTGTCTCACTCTTGTTTCCCCAAGCAACTACTGCTTCTTTCTTGAGTGTCCCTTGAAATCTTGCCAGATGTGTGTCATTGTTGTTGTTTCTGTGCTTGGCCTGTCCTGGATTGTTTTTAAGGGTATGTTTTTAAGGGTATGTTTACAATGCAAGCACTACAGCAGCATCGCTGTAGTATAGGCACTTGCTAATGCTACTAAAGGGGATTTTCCATTGCTGTAGTCAATTCACCCCCTCAAGAGGGAGTAGCTACTTGATGCAGGAATTCTTCCATTGCCCTAGCGGCATCTACAATGGGAGTTAGGCTGACTTAACTGCATTGCACGGGGCATCTAAGTTTTAGGAGTAGACCAGGACTAGACAAACCAGTTCTGTAGCCTCAGCAGGAGATGGAGCTACAATCCTAGCCAATGGTTCCAGCCTTGTCCCTTAATTGCTCTTGCGTCAGTTGATAGGAGGCTATCTGGAGTCATCTCTTCCTTCCTGCCTGTATTCCAGACAAAGTCCTATCGAGTTGAACCAATTTATTCATACACAGTCCATTGCACGGAGCATCCTAGCCTGGGTCAACAGACTCAGGCTAGCGGGACTTGAGCTACCACGCTAAAAATATCTGTTTTGATAGTGATTTCCAGTTGTGGTTCTGGTTCTGGAGCCCACCACACTCCCTAGGCTTCAGAACCCATGTCAGAATGTTTACCCAGCTATTTTTAGTGCAGAAGCTTGGGTCCAGCAGGCCCAAGTCTGTTGACTCAAGCTGGGTAGCTCACAACCGTGGGCTGTGTAGACATACCCACAGAAAACATCTCAGTCACCAGGTCAACATACAGTATCCATCAATTCTTACAAGGCAGCTCCAACTCCATTACAAACGTATTAAATTTTACAGCTGGGCAAAAAAATGTTGGTGGAGCATTTATCCATTGAAAAATGCAGTTTTGTCAAAATCAAAAGGTTTTACAAGAAGGTGTCAATTTTGTCAACATTTTCTAAGGAAGAAAAGTCAAAGCATTTCATTTTAATTTTATCACGGGGCGGCCAAACTTACTGACCCTTTGAGTCACATATAATAATCTTTAGAAGTTCGAGAACCAGGGGCATGCCTGTCAGGGTTCTGGGCTTCTGCCCTGTGGTGTGCACCTGCCGGGGCTTCGGCCAGGGGCGTCTCTAGCATTTTTGCTGTCCCAAGCATGGCAGGCAGGCTGCCTTCGATGGCTTGCCTGCGGGAGGTCCACCTGTCCCGCAGCTTCGGCGTACCCGCCGCCAAATTGCCACCGAATCTGCGGGACCGGCGGACCTCCCGCAGGCAAATGGCCCTCACAGGGCACTGGTGCCTGGAGCCACCACTGGCGCCTGGAGCCACCACTGGCTTCGGCCCCACTCCTTCTGAAGCCTAAGCCCAGCAGGGGTTCCCTGAGCCCCAGTGCCCACTGTGGGGCTAAACCCCAGAGACCACCCCGCCACAAGGCAGAAGCTCCCCCTTCCCCCTGTCTGGTAGGTGGAGAATTGAGGGGTGGGGGAATCTGCGAGCTGCACTTTACCTGTAAAAGTCACATGCGACTCACGGTTTGACCATGCCTGCTCTATCATTTCAATTCATTTTGTTTTGAGTTTTATATTATATTAAAACAGTCATGTTAATATTATATTGTATTTATATAATATATTTAATATTTTAATATAATAGGAGAGTCTAAAAAAATAAAACCACATTATCAAAAGGCAACAGTGTTACCTTATCTCAGTGAAATATTTGGACATTATCAAAATGAAATGAATCAATATTATCAAAATATAACATTTTGATGTTTCCAAATCCAAAACTTTAAGAATCTTTGTTCCATGAGAAATTTAATATTTAATTCCAATTTGGAAAAATAATTGTTTTGAAATTTCAGAATTTCCCGTAGAATGGAAATTCCAGTCTCTAACTGGCCCCATTAAAATTTAAATATATATATTGTCCATGTTATTCTCCAGATACAACTCATGGCAAATGCAGACTTGGGAAATCAAACATCCATCGCAGAATTCATCCTCCTGGGATTTGGGAACCTCCAGGAACTGCACTTTCTTCTCTTCCTGCTGTTTCTAGTGATCTACATTGTGACCATGGTGGGGAACATCCTCATTGTTGTGTTAGTTGTGGCTGATCAGCACCTTCACACGCCCATGTACTTGTTCCTGGGGAACTTGTCCTGCTTGGAGACCTGCTACACCTCCACCATCCTTCCCAGGGTGCTGGCCAGTCTCCTGACTGGAGACAGAACCATTTCTGTTAGTGGTTGCATCACACAATTTTATTTCTTTGGTTCTCTGGCAGCTACAGAAAGTTATCTCCTTGCCATAATGTCTTATGACCGGTATTTAGCAATTTGTAACCCTCTGCATTATGCAGCCCTTATGAACAGCAAATGTTGCCTTCAGCTAATTGCTGGCTCTTGGATAAGTGCTTTCTTGGCCAATTGCTTAGTGATATTTTTGGCGTCACAATTAACTTTTTGCAAGTCTAGTGAAATTCCCCATTTCTTTTGTGACTTCTCCCCAATTGTAAAACTCTCCTGCAGTGACACTACCCTCATTGAACTTGTAACTTTCATCATGGCCTTTATATTCACAGTGACACCATTTCTGTTAACCATGACATCCTATGTTTGCATCATCACCACCATCCTGAGAATCCCATCCACCAGAGGGAGACAAAAGGCATTTTCCACCTGCTCCTCTCACCTTATTGTGGTGACCATTTTCTATGGAACCATAATCATTGTCTACATGCTCCCAGACACCAATACACTGCGAGACCTGAACAAAGTGTTCTCTGTCTTCTACACAGTCTTGACTCCTCTGGTCAACCCGCTCATCTACAGCCTGAGAAACAAAGAAGTACACAAAGCCCTGAGGAGAAAGACTGCCAATAAATGGAGAGCTTTTTGCAAGAGCTAAGATAATCTGATCCCATTCCATTAGGTTCAACTGAAATAGGGGTAAATTGACATGCTTGAATGAGTGAGAGCAGCACATTCAGGGTAGCCTGAGGCTGGCAATTGGAATTCCACTAGAGAGAGTGATGGCACATTGAGGTTACCAACAGCTACAGAGGAAGAGTCCAGTGGCTGAGGTGCTACCCTGTATTCTGTTCTTTGCTTTCCTCAAAGCCCTTTGTGACCATGAATTTAGTCTCTCTGAGCCAGATTTTTTTAAAGGATTTAGGTGCATAAAGATGCAGCAGGGTGCCTATGGCTAGAGAAGTGTGCCTCTGTTTAAAAATAAGAGGAACCTACGCACTTTGGGAGGCCATTAGAAGTTTATGTTTAAAAGTTAAGAAACAGACAGTCTATATGTAATCAGCCATCAATACTAACAATAATAAATGATACCTTTCTTCTATAAATAAACTGGGCACCACAAGTTTCAATGGTAATGATAATAATTACACTTAGGGATAGATTTTTTAAGGAATTTAGGCACCTAGTAGGATTTTTAAAAACACCTAATACCCATTAAAATGGATGAGGTTTAAAGTTGAAGCTAGACAAATTCAGCCTGAAAACAACGAGTGCATTTTTAACAGTGAGCTCATCAGATAGAATGTGATGGGAGCCAGATCAGAATGTTAGGTCAGGCCACTTGCACTCCATTCTAGGACTGATAGGCAGTCTGTGGTATAGATTAGGGGTGCCGGTTATTAAAATGTTTCTGTTATTGTGATGGGTGTGAGCCCTTGAAAACACTCACTGAGACCTCCGGGCAGAGAAGTGACCGCTAGGAAGCATTGATTTTTATCAGTAAAGGTCAATAAATGTTGATTTCACTGCACACAAACAATCCAACAAAAATATTTCCATCCATAAAAATTGAAATTTACAGACAGACAAAGAAAGAAAAATGCTTCTTGAGAATTTATTACAGTTAAATTTAAAGCTATTTACTTTATATATTTTGACATGTGATATTGACCATTTGTGTTTTAATGTTTTTAAAGCATTAAACTTGTTGAATCTGACCATCGGCTGTGATTAAATAATTATTGTCTGACCCCCATAGTCTTAACCCTGCATACTTCCCCCACCGTGAAAATTTAAATAGCTAAAAATAAAAAAAAACATGAATATTACCCATTGAAATATATGAACAATTAAAATAAAATTGTATCAAGCCCACCTATTCTTTGCATTTTTGTACAGATGGGTTTGTTGCATAAAATTAGAATTTAAAAATAAAATTAGCACAAGAGTCAACTGAGAATGGAGCCCCTTTGTGCCAGGCATTGTACAAACATAGGGGGATAAAAATCTCTGCACAAAAAGCTTGCAATCTAAGTAGACTATGGGTAATGAAGTGGCTAGTGTACTAGTCTACAATGCCAGATAACAGGGCTTGTATCTGTGCTCTGCTAGAGACTCCCGTGCCATCGTGCATAAGTCACTGAAGGGCCATGTTTTTAAGGCACCTAGTGGGATGTTCAAAAGCATCCAGGTGCCTAAAGCTCAATGGATGTTTTAAAAAAATCCGTTTGTGTTCCTAAATCACTGTAAAAATCTGGTCCTAGGACTCTAAAAAATATGTCAGTTCTACTCTTCCCCTCAAAGTGAGCAGCTGATAGCTCAGAGTCCCTCATTTTCATTTTATCCCCAAATAAATTGCCTCTGAGCATCTGAATTCATTCCTATCCTTCCCCTTAGCCTCTCTGTGCCTCACTTTCCTTACTCTGAAGCAATGGTGGTGCTCTGTGTCATGGGGTGTGGTGTGGATGAACACATTAAAGAGTGTGAAATAGATAAGAGTCAGATAAATAATTAGGCTGTGGGGAAATGGCAGAACAAGCAGTGGCTGGTGGGGGGTGGGAGGGTTGCAAGTGTCATGTTAGGTCCATGTTTAAACACTTCCCCATTGTTAAATAGTTAACTAGCCACTGGACCAGGGATTCCCAGGTGAATGCTGGAAGCACCAGGCTAGTGTGTCTCTCTGTCCCAGTGACTGCTCAAGTGCTCTCTCTTCATGCACTGCAAAGAGACCTTACACTGGCCGGAGAAAGCCCTGGAGAATTATTCCAGGAATCTCCAGCCAGGGCAATGCCAATAGTGGCAGCCTTCTCCACTTGCCATCACCATCTTTCAATTAGTTGCCCAGCTTCTCAGACTGAACCCACCATGTCAGTGCAAGTGTATGCGGGCTGTAATATGAGGCTACTCCTTCCCGTCACCATCTAGTTCAGTTGTTGATATCCCTCTCTAGCGGCTTATCCACGGGGATATATCACTTTTATGGTGTTTATCAGTAAAGGGGAGTACCCAAGGTCTCTACTGAAAAATCATAACTCATCAATACGCAAACATTGTGAGATGTACATCTTGGAATGTTTAGGGAATAATGGAACTATATTAAAAAAAATTGCCCTTATGGTCTTGTAGTAAGAGTTAGTCAGCAGGGAATCCTATCTCCTGGTGATGGCCCATCTAAGTAGGAGGGACAGGTCACCCCTACCTGGCTAGCCTATTATGTAATGTATTGCTGGATTGTTTACCTTTGCACCAACCCAGAACAGTCAGTGGAAAGTCATCAAAGAAATTCTGAACATCAAAACCCTGTGGAAGTGAAAAGGAAGATACGAGAGCATGGGGATGGCACTGTCTGGGAATAAAGGCAAAAGACCGATTACGTATATATCACAGGAGAAAGACACTCTGTACCCTTTCACTGAGGAGGTACCTTGCTGAGCAAGAGTGCTTTATGAAAGACTGCATGTTAGCTCCTTGGGGCCGGCAAGTGCTACAACTGTCTGTACTTTTGGGTGAGAATCTACTTTAGCTAGAAAAGGTGACCCTTAGTAATCGTATGTCCTAGTTTGTTTTTCATGATTTTGTTTTGTATGTAGACATTTGTTTCTGTCACTCACGCTTGTTTATGTGAATTTCTGTTCTTTCTTAAATAAACATTCTTTTGTTTTACTGTAACTGAACTCAAGTGTTTTGTGATACAGGAGCAGCTAATGTGGGCTAATGTGAAACTGGAGTACACGGGTCTTTAGGAATCCAGCAATCAGGGTGGACACCAGAAGGGGGCACTTTCCAAGGACTCAGAGGGCTGAGGTGCAGTGACTGTCAGTCTTCCAGGCTGATGGAGCCCAGAGGAGAGTGGCTGAACGGCGGACCAGCCAGTCATGTCAGGGAGCTGTCACTCAGCAGGCATAGGCAAGACTCTTGTGCTGGAGGCAAGGGGTATCAAGGAGATTCATAGACCTGGGCACCCTGAGAAGAATCACAGTTGTAATAGTGTTGTTACATTTTAAAGGTGCAGGGGTGCAGGCTCAGCATTGGGGGCCAGGAAGTTGCAGATAAACCTGTCCATTGCCGTGACGAGGCAGGGAGGCAGTGTGTGTATTAAGGGAGTGAGGTGGGGCAGCGTGTACTGAGGACAGAGTTAAGGTGGGGTGAGCCTTTACCTTACCAGAAGTTTGAGTTTTGCTGAACTCGATGATATGGAGGGGCACAAGTTTTCCCATAGACTACATGGTTGCACTGTGATTCCTGAGTGTTTCTGCTCCCATAAATTTGTTGTGGGGTAATGGTTTTCAGACTATTTTCATTTGCAGACCACTAAAATAATTCAACTGCCAGTGCAGCCCCCTTTGGAAATCTTTGACATAGTGCATGGATCCCCTGAGGTCCACTGACCACAGGTTGAAAACCATGGTTACAGTGCAATGGTGATAATTGCTGTGCTTTGCAATGTCTGCATTACACAGTTGCTACCTGGGCTGGTGAGAGAAACCTCATCCATGGTCTATGACCTAAAACCTTGACAGCTTTATCACATCGTTGTTACAGTAACTTTAACGACATGATCAATGACTGGTGTGTATCTCTCCCTCTCCATCCTCTCCCACACATGTATCCCCCCTAACATTTCCAGCCCTCTCCCATTAAACCATTAGTTGCACTGTAGAAGCCATTAACATGCCAGGAACTAATCATAGAATATCAGGATTGGAAGGGACCTCAGGAGGTCATCTAGTCCAACTAAATCCCCAACTAAATCATCCCAACCAGGGCTTTGTCAAGCCTGATCTTAAAATCCTCTAAGGAAGGAGATTCCACCACCTCCCTAGTAACCCATTCCAGTGCTTCACCACCCACCTAGTGAAAAAGTTTGTTCCTAATATCCAACTCTAGCAATGCGGGACTGACCCCTGCGGTGCCTCCTGCTGGTTTCTTCTGGGAATCAGCTCATCCAGCCTCTGGAGAGCCCTCTGCAGGCCGGTGTCCCGCTGCTGTTGGGCCCCCATGTCCCTCCCGGACCTGGTGCCCCATTATCTGGGGTGCTGCCCCCTGGCAGTAACCCCTTTATCTCAGGGTCTCTCACCCAGGGGGATCCCCCACCCACTACCTCCACCTTCCCTCAGTGTAAGGCTACTGCCAGTCACCAACTAGCCCCCATTCCCTGGGTCAGACTGCAGTGTCTGCCACTCATCACTGGCAAGGGGGGGTTGGGCCTGCTGCCTCTGTCCAGCCTTGGGCTGTCTCCTACAACCCTAGTACCTGTTGGGCCTTATACTAGGCTGCAGCCTGGGGCTCCTCAGCTCCCTTGGCCTTCCCCAAGCCCTGCTCCACTCCAGGTACCTTATTTCACTCCCCAGCAGCCAGGCCCGTCTCCCTCCACACATAGAGGAGACTGTGTGCCTTTACTCCTGGCTCAAGCCTTTACAGAGCCAGCTGGGCCCTGATTGGGGCATGGCCCCCAGCTGAGGCTGTTTCCCCCAATCAGCCTCGCTGCTTTTCTCCTCCCACAGCCTTCTTCCAGGGCTGTTTTAAACCCTTCAGGACAGGAGCAGATAGCCACCCTGATACACCTACCCCTCCTCAATATCCCCACTCCTGGGGTGAGGGGGGTCCTCTGGCCTGTGCGGCCCGGAGATGTCCCGCCAGCCACACCCGCTTCTCCTCACAGTCCTTTGGTTGTAAGGCCAGGTCTTCCTTCTCCTTGTGGGATTTTGGAACTCTGCCTCCGCCGTCCAACGGGCCTGCTCCTTTTCCTTCAGGGTCTGGGTCCCCACTGCTCCCTTTCCTACTACTGCCTGTGTCCCAGCCTCCTGCCAGCCCCACTCAGTCTGGGTATCCTCCTAGGTGACTAACCCCATGCCAGTCTGGTTTCCCGCCTCCTACAGGGATCCCTCCATCCCGGTTGCTGCCTCTGTCAGTTTTGGCCCTTCTGGCTGCGCAGGCACTTCCTCTGACCACTCCTCAGTTCCCCTGAGGGAACAATGCCTTTTTATATGCCCGGGTGACTGCCAGCCTCACAGAAAAAAAAGGATCTGTTAGACTCTCATAGTGAGTCACCCCCATTCATGTAGTTGAGGTAATAAGATGCAAGCCAGTGTAAACCTCCATCTAGGTAGGAAATGGTGGGCTCTTTCTCATGTATATATATCATATGATTAATGATGTTTTAATGTATCTTAAAGTGTCATGAATTTGGATTGTAATCTCGTTTGTTAAGTAATTTTGTATGAAGCTTTTAGCATACTTGTGTGTGCTACAAAATAGTAATGATACTCTGAACAAAATGATTATGGAAGTCCTTTCAAATCATTGTATTTGCTATCCATATATATATACTGTGAATAAACATAACAGAATGTTTAAGGAATTAATCCCTTGGATTTTAAAGGGACCTATGGAAGTTAGAATTCCAAGTGGTTTTCAATAGCAGTTAGGCACCTAATTCCCTTTCGATCCTCTGAAAATAAGAGCCATAAAGAATCATGAAGTTCTGAGTGTCTTCTCGAAGAGAATGTCATTGTTATTAATGAGCATGCTCGAGTGTTAAATTAGCATGATTATTTTTGGAGGTATTAATTAGTTGGTTTGCCATGCTAAACACTGAAATTTCCATACCTACTCTGCATATATCCATAGAATCATGGAAGATTAGAGTTGGAGGAAACTTCAGGAGGTCGTTTAGTCTAACCTCCTGCTCAAAACAGGACCAACACCAACTAAATCATCCCAGCCAGGGCTTTGTCAAAACGGGCCTTAAAAACCTCTAAGGATGAAGATTCCACCACCTCCCTAGGTAACCCATTCCAATGCTTCACCACTTCCCTAGTGATATAGTTTTTCCTAATATCCACTCCTACCCCATCCAAGGATATAATATAACAAACAGATTAATGATGGAGAGGTCAAACTCCACCCAAAGTCATCAATGTCTCACCTATTGGCTTCACACGTAACTCCCAGTTTGTAGGACTGGAGATGTAGCCTGGTTTTGACATGTGTCCACTAGGAAATGGACCAAGGCTATCAAATTGTTATCATATTTTCCCAATATTTAGACAGTAGCTAATGCACCTGGATTCATATCAATACCTAGGGATGAAAAGCCCAGCTGACTATTCCAAGCCCTTTGACCTAGCCTGTTTCCAACAATTGGGAAATTTGGGAGTTAAATGGCCATTGTATAAACAGAACATAAGAACTCCTTGATGGATTCTAAACTTTGTCTTCATTGAATGCCCCACTGGTAATGCAGGATTTATAATTAGTCCCTTTGGGCATTAATTCAAAACAACATTTATTACATTGTGTCCTCCGAAATATTGCCACCCATTCCTTCTGTGGCCACATTTGGTATGCCAAAAGGTGTCAATAGCTTCCATCAATTGGTTCTTTGATCTCTTGATAGTTACCGACCTGACTGAAACTGCTGGGTCTATTAGCTAGATCCCAGGGGATCTGTGTGTCCTCCAGTGCCCTCTTCTCATTTCTGGTTTTCAGCAAAATCAGTAGGATTCTTCCCATGAATTCTGAGAATGTTCCCTGACATTTTGGAATTAATCAGATGTGGCCTTTAAAAATGATTGTGTTATAGACAGATGGACAAACAGAGAAATGCCACAAAGTTGAATGTACGGCCTTCCAAGTTTGGCCAGTTAGAGCTGTTGGGGGAATTTTATGTCAAAATCAGAATTTTCTGTGGGAAAATGTTGATTTTGTTGACTTTTGTATTATAATCTGCTGGGACCTGAATCAAAACATTTCATTTTGGGTCAGGTCAGCTCAGCACTAATTTGCATCTCTGTGAGTTGCTCTGGTACTTCGTAGAAGTTGTAGTTTGGTTGCCTCATTCTTCCATTTTCCCCTAAGGGCTAGGCAACCTATGGCACGGGTTGATTTTCAGTGGCACTCATACTGCCCAGGTGCTGGCCACCAGTCCAGGGGGCTCTGCATTTTAATTTAATTTTAAATGAACCTTCTTAAGCATTTAAAAAACCTTATTTACTTTACATACAACAATTCTGTTGTTATATATTAAAGACTTATAGAAAGAGACCTTCTAAAAAGGATAAAATGTATTACTGGCACGCAAAACCTTAAATTAGAGTGAATAAATGACAATTTGGCACAGCACTTCTGAAAGGTTGCCGACCCCTGGTTTAGATTTTTGCTTTTCTTTTTTTTTCTTTCACTTCTCTATTCCTCCTTTTTCCCCTTCCCCCTTATTTTGGTGGCTAAATGGAAGAAAAGGTTGGATATAGGGGAAATGGAGAGGGAAAAAACAAAACCATGAAATGTTCAACAATGCCAACATGTTTCAAATACATGAAAAATGTTCTTTTTCGAAAGTTGCAGAATGACACGTATTTCAAAAATTCATCCACAATTCTTTACCATTTTCCAAACAGCTCGAGCTTTAAGACTTATAATTGCTGTCTAATTTTCTCTTCTTTTTCTTGGTGGTGGTTGGAAATTTAGACAATGACACATAATGGTAGAGAACGCTGATAAATTCTGAGCATAGGTACAATATTAGGGATCCTTAAATTCAAAGGAGAGTTTCTGTGATTTCTTCCTGTCATGTGTTAATATTTCTCTGTTACCAAACTCTTAATATTAAATAAAAATGATGAACACAATGGGCTACATTTCCATAAACTGTGCATCTTCACATTTTAATGTTGTGCTTCTAAATGCATTTGGAAAATAACTCACAACTTGAGTTCAAGTCATTAGTGTCCAGATGAACTTGGCTAGCTGGGAATGCCTGGATGGGAGTTTTGCCCCAAAATAATTGACAGTCAAGGAATGCTGAAATGCCTACGTATAGATCTGCTCATAATTACTATGTTATTGCTATACAAAAAATCAAATGTTTCTAGTTTTGATAGCATATGAGCAGTGCACAGACGTTGAAGAACTCTTGTATTGTTGTCAGTTCTGTGAGGCAGTTTCTTTTTGCGGCAAGCAAAAACAGTTCACCTTCTGCTTTCATGTCAGTAAATAGAGTCAAATATTGGGGCAGAGCTGCTTCTTCAGAACCAGTCACTGGTGCATGAGTGGAGAGCCCCACAAGATGGATGTTGTTTGTGACCACCTCTGCTCCAGGACTGCTGTATTGGGGTCAATAAAGAAGAAACTATCCACACTCCAAAACACGGTTTTCTCCTTGTGAACAAGCTCCACCTTCCACTCCCAGAAACCCAGACTGGTCGTCCCTCTTTGTGGATGAAGCAGCACACACAGTCCAGCAGAGTATCTGCCTTGAGTGTCTTTCTTGCTTTTGATGCTCTGGGTAAATCACAACTTAACAGCAGTTATATGGAGCCCTCTTCCTGCTCCCTCGCGCAGCCTTTTATGCTGCAAGTGATCCCTTAGAATCACAGAATTGGAAGGGACCTCAAGAGGTCATCTAGTCCAGACCCCTGCAGTCAAGTATTAACTAGACCATCCCTGACAGGTATGTGTCCAACCTGCTCTTAAAAATCCCCAATGATGGAGATTCCACAACGTCCCTAGGCTGCAATTTAAGCCCATTGCTTCTTGTCCTATCCTCAGAGGTTAAGAAGAACATTTTTTCTCCCTCCTCTTTGTAGCAACCCCTTATTTACTTGAAAACTGTTATCATGTCCCCTCTCAGTCTTATCTTCTCCAGACTAAACAAACCCATTTTTTTCAATCTTCCCTCATAGGTCATGTTTGTAGACCATTAATCATTTTTGTTGCTCTTCTCTGGACTTTCTCCAGTTTGTCCACATCTTTCCTGAAATGTGGTCCCCAGAACTGGACACAATACTCCAGTTGAGGGCTATCAGTGAGGAGTAGAGTGGAAGAATTACTTCTTGTGTCTTGCTTACAATACTCCTGCTAATACATTCCAGAATAATGTTTGATTTTTTTTGCAACAGTGTTACACTGTTGACTCATATTTAGCTTGTGATCCACTATGACCCCCAGATCCATTTCTGCAGTACTCCTTCCTAGGCAGTCATTTCCCATTTTGTATGCATGCAACTGATTGTTCCTTTCTAAGTGGAGTACTTTGCATTTGTCCGTATTGAATTTCATCGTATTTATTTCAGACCATTTCTCCAGTTTGTCCAGATCATTCTGAATTTTAATCTTATCCTCCAAAGCACTCGCAACCCCTCCCAGCTTGGTATCATCTGCAAACTTTATAAGTATCAGAGGGGTAGCCGTGTTAGTCTGGTTCTGTAGAAGCAGCAAAGAATCCTGTGGCACCTTATAGACTAACAGACGTTTTGCAGCATGAGCTTTCGTGAGTGAATACCCACTTCTTCGGATGCAACTGTATAAGTGGACTCTCTAGGCCATTATCTAAATCATCGATGAAGATATTGAACAGAACTGGACCCAGAACCAATTCCTGCGGGACCCCACTCTTTATGCTCTTCCAGCATTACTGTGTATCACTGATAACTACTCTCTGGGAACGATTTTCCAAACAGTTATGCACCCACCTTATAGTAGCTCCATCTAGGTTGTATTTCCCTATTTGTTTATGAGCAGGTCATGCGAGACAGTATCAAAAGCCTTACTGAAGTCAAGATATACCACATCTACCACTTCCCCCCAGTCCACAAGGCTTGTTTCCCTGTCAGAGAAAGCTATCAAATTGGTTTGACATAATTTGTTCTTGACAAATCCATGCTAACTGTTATTTATCACCTCATTTTCTTCTAGGTGTTTGCAAATTGACTGCTTAATTATTTGCTCCATTATCTTTCCAGGTACAGAAGTTAAGCTGACTTGTCTGTAATTCCCCAGGTCGTCCTTATTTCCCTTTTTATAGATGGGCACTATATTTGCCCTTTTCCAGTCTTCTGGAATGTCTCCCATCTTCCATGACTTTTCAGAGATAATTGCCAATGGCTCAGATATCTCCTCAGTCAGCTCCTTGAGTATTCTAGGATGCATTTAATCAGGTCCTGGTGATTTGAAGACATCTAACTTGTCTAAGTAATTTTTGACCTGTTCTTTCCCTATTTTAGACTCTGATCCTACCTTATTTTCACTAGCATTCACTATGTTAGGCGTCCAATCATCACCAACCTTTTCACCATCAAAACCAAAACAAAGAAGTCATTAAGCACCTCTGCCATTTCCACATTTTCTGTTACTGTCTTTCCCACCTCATTGAGTAATGGGCCTCTTCTGTCCTTGGTCTTCCTCTTGATTCTAATGTATTTGTAGAATGTTTTCTTGTTTCCTTTTATGACCCTAGCTAGTTTGATCTCATTTTGTGCCTTGGCTTTTCTATTTTTGTCCAGACATACTTGTGTTATTTGTTTATATTCTTTCTTTGTAATTTGTCTTTCTACTCTTCCAAACCCAAACTACCTAAGCCCTTCCTACTCTAATTACTCCCAGTACCTAAGTGATCAGGGTGCTGGCTTCCAAAGGGCTCAACTTGAAGCTACTAACAACACCCTGTCACACTCCTCCAATGGGGAACCAACCTTCAACACCCTGAATTCTGCTACTGTTCACCAGAGGCGAGAGACTATTGTTAAATAAATGAATAAAGATTAACAATCACATCAAAGTTCTTTGGAATGAATATTTCCATTGGGTTTGTGTGTCTGTGTGTGTGAGAGAGATTTCTTCTCACTCAAAGCTTTCATTTGCAAACCATGTATTAAATCAGGGGTAGTCAATAAACAGACCACAGGTCAAATCTGGACCACCAGCCACTTTTGAATGGACCCAGAAATCTTTTTATTTACTTGTGGCAGTGAGTTGTTGTTGGTGGGTCTTTTTTATTATTATTTTCCTCTGGAGTCTGGACCTTGACTATACCTTCAGAAAGAAAGGTAGACCTTGACACACAAATAATTGACCACCCCTGGTTTAAATGTACATTCAATCTCTTTTGTTTTTGCTAAACTGCATGTCTGAACTGATGTGTCTGACTCATCTTAGCCATTGTTACTTCATGGTCCAGGTGTTACATTTCAGTGATCTCACACAGCAGGGAGCTGGAAGGCGATTCCTCTGGGTATGGGAGGTTGGTTGCATCAGGACAGTTGTTTGCACTCTCTGTACAGAAAACACATTGCTAACTCCCCAGGCTCAGTCCCTTCAGTGGCTGACTCAAGGGACACACAGCCTGCCAAGGAGAAGGATACAAATGACAGGAGACCTCTGCATTTAGCAAATTGAGGGGGAAGAGCATGTTCTAATGCAGATCACAGCAGCGGCTCATCCATTCAGATGGATGCAGGTCTCTCTACTGAGAAGATCCAGATTCTGCAGAGGGATGAGAGACAAGCACCTCAGCTCAAGAACCCAAGTCCTGGTGACAAAACCCTGAGAAATAAGAGCTCATCGCTTCAAGCTTGGGCTGTCCTGTGATTACAGGTGAGCTCCCTCTGCCTGGCGGCATTTCTATCCTACCTTCCAAGCAGGGGCATGGCTGTGCTTTGTGGATATTTTCAGTTTTAGCCTGACCTTCCCACAGCAGAGCCAGTTGGTGTGGATAGCACCATTTTACAATGGGGAAATTAAGATATGTCTTGTGAAAGGTCCTCAGCTGGGGATCTGGCCCATTGACTCTGGAATCAATTGAGTCTGGAATAGGAAAACAAGAATCCAAAATAAGTGATGCTGATAGAAAGGGCCATAACAAGGGCATGGGAAATGTCACAAGGAAGTTAGCAGGGTAGCAGTTTCTCACAAAACTGGGTGACTGGGCAACAAAATGGCAGATGAAATACAATGTTAATAAATGCAAAGTAATGCCCATCGGAAAACATAATCCCAACTATACATATAAAACAAAAGGGTCTAAATTAGCTGTTACTACTCAAGAAAGTGATCTTGGAATCATTGTGGACAGTTCTCTGAAAATATCCACTCAATGTGCAGTGGTAGTCAAAAAAATGAACAGGATGATGGGAATCATAAAGAAAGGGATAGAAAATAAAACAGAAAATATCATATTGCCTATATATGCCCACATCTTGAATACTTCATGCAGATATGGTCACCCCATCTAAATTCATGGAGGATAGATCCATAAATGGATGGGCAGGAATGACACCCCATGGCTCTGTTTGCTAGAGGATGGGGAGAGATTACTTGATAATTACCTATAGAATATCAGGGTTGGAAGGGACCTCAGGAGAACATCTATTTCAGCCCCCTGCTCAAAGGAGGACCAATCCCAAACTATTATTTTTTTGGCCTGGATCCCTAAATGGCCCTCCCTCAAGGATTGAATTTATAACCCTAGATTTAGCAGGCCAGTGCTCAAATGGCTGAGCTATCCCTTCCCCTCGGTCTGTTCATTCCCTCTGAGGCACCTGGCATTGGCCATTGTTGTAAGACAGGCTACTGGGGTAGATGGACCTTTGGTTTTACCCAGTATGGCCATTCTTATGTTGCTATAATTTAAATCAGACTCTGTATCAGATGACTGGTGAATAGATAATGTAATGCCTATTTTTTAAAAAAAGATTTCAGAGGCGATCCTAGCAATTAATAGGCTTAGTACCAGGCAAATTGTTTGCAACTATAGTAAAGGGAATTATCAGACACATTGGTGAACACGATATATTGCGAAAGAGTCAATATGACTTTTGTAAAGGGAAATCATGCCTTACCAATCTATCAAATTCTTTGAGTGTGTCAATAAGCCAGTGCATATAGTGTACTTGGACTCTCAGAAAGCCTTTTACAAGGTCCCTCAGCAAAGGCTCTTAAACAAAGTAAGCATTCATGGTATGAGGGAAGATCCTCCATGGATCAGTAACTGGTTAAAAGGTAGGCAAGAAAAGAGAGAAATAAATGGCCTGTTTTTACAGTGGAGAGAGGTAAATTAGCTGTTACCACTCAAGAAAGATCTTGGAGTCATCGTGGATAGTTCTCTGATAATATCGACTCAATGTGCTGTGGCAATCAAACCTTTAACAGAATGCAAAAGAAAACATAAGGAAAGGGAAGATTAAAGACAAAAAATATCATAATACCACTACATAAATCTGTCGAATATGTGCAGCTGAATACTCCATGCGGTTCTGGTCACCCCATCTCAAAAAGATATATTAGAATTGGAAAAAGTACAGAGAAGGGCAACAAAAATTATTAAGGGTATGAAACAACTTGTGTACGAGAAGAAATTAAAAAACACTGGGACTGTTCAGGTCAGAAAAAAGATGATTTGGGGGGGTATGATAGAGGTCTATAAAAACATTTATGGTGCAGAGAAAGTGAATAGGGAAGTGTTATTTTCTCCTTCACATAACATACAAACTAGAGGTGACCCAATGAAATGAATAGGCAGCAGGTTTAAAATAAACATAAGAAAATACTTCTTCACACAACACACAGACAACCTGAGGGTTTTGTTGCCAGGGGATTTTGTGAAGGCGAAAATACAACTTGTTTAAAAGAAGAATTAGATAAGCTCATGAATGATATGTCCATCAGTGGCTATTAGCCAAGATGGTCAGGGATGCAACCCCATGCTTCAGGTGTTCCTAAATCTCCAGTTGCCAGATGACAGAGAATGGATCACTCAAAATAGCCCTGTTCTGTTCATTCTGTCTGAAGCATCAGGCACTGGATATTGTTGGAAGACCAGGTACTGGGCTAGCTGGACCCCAAGTCTGACACAGTATAGCCGTCTTGTGTATTTATGAGCAGATTATGAAATAGACTAAAATTTAGCCAAACTAAATGAAAAAAAGTAATTTAATTTTATGTGTTTGTCATGGTACTAAACAGGATGTGGCCTTTGTGTACCCAACTGTGAAACTTGTTTAACACTCTTTAGTGTTGGACAGGAGTGGGTTATGTTAATGCCTTTCGCCCATTTATTCCAATCCAACAGGTCTGAGGAGAATAACTCTACAGTGAGGATTGCAAATCATCCTGGGTTTGCCCCTTCCAAAATCTACCCCCAAATAAGATGCATTTGAATAGTGCTACATAGTTAATATTGACAAGTACCATCTGAAACGGAAAAGGGCTTTTCAACTCCTCCAGCCAGATATCTGCAATCAGTCATCATCATCAGGATTAGGTTGTTGTGTGACATGATCTAAGAAGCCTTTACTCCACTTCATGATTCATAAACTGCTGTCTTGTGTGACGGTGAAAATAAATATTCAATAAGTAGACAAATAGTGAGAATAATTACCATTAATTTTAATAGATGATATGTTGCTAAGCACAATATTTTGGATTGGAATGCTTAATTCAAAAGTTTAGTTGATGTATTTATCAATATTTACTCCTCCAAGACCTGACATTCTGGCCATTGCCAGATGTGCAATGTTGAAGTTCAACACCATTGTTCTGCTCCAATTAGGCACTAGATGGGATATGAGAGTAGAGGAACAATGTGTCTGATCTGTCATGTCAATATTGGGTTACCGGAGAAGTGTGCAGTTGTTATCATTTTTATTGATCTGAGATTGGCATGGGGAGGTATGAAGAGATACCAGGGTTCAATTCTAGGACTAAGACACTTGCCCAAGGTCTAACTTTAGTCATAAAATTAGAGCTGGTAACCAGTTGAGGAGTTTTTTATACTTTTATAGAATTAAATGGTGACATTTCATTAACTTTTAACTCTATGTCATTCTGATTCAAATGCACAGTTTGTTTCGTGTTCCTAGTCTCAAACCATGGCAGACATGGACTGGGGAAACCAAACGGCCATCACAGAATTCCTCCTCCTAGGATTTGGGGATCTCCATGATCTGCAAATTCTTCTCTTCCTGCTGTTCCTAGTGATCTACATCACAACTCTGACTGGGAACATCCTCATCATAGTGCTCATTGTGGCTGATCAGCATCTGCACACCCCCATGTACTTCTTCCTGGGGAACTTGTCATTCTTGGAGACCTGCTACAGCTCCACCATTCTGCCCAGGATGCTGGCCAGTCTCCTGACTGGGGACAGAACCATTTCTGTCAGTGGCTGCATCACACAACTGTATTTCTTTTGTGCTCTGGCATCTACAGAGTGCTATCTGCTAGCTGTGATGTCTTATGATCGGTATTTAGCAATATGTAAACCCCTTCATTATTCATCTCTTATGAATACCAGAGTTTGCCTTCAGTTGGCTGCTGGGTCATGGGTAAATGGTTGTTTGGCTATTACCATCTTCACATTATTCATGATGCAGTTCATATTCTGTGGCCCGAACAAAATTGACCATTTCTATTGTGATTCCATCCCATTGATAAAACTCTCCTGTGGGGACACATGAGTTATCATATTGTTGGATTTCATCCTAGCCTGTATATTCACCCTACCTCCATTTCTACTAACCTTGACATCCTACATTTATATCATCACCACAGTCCTGCGAATCCCTTCCACTACTGGGAGGCAAAAGGCCTTTTCCACCTGCTCCTCCCACCTCATTGTGGTGACAATTTTCTATGGAACACTAATGACTGTCTACCTGCTTCCAAAACTTGATACACTGAGATTCCTAAAGAAAGTTCTCTCGCTTTGTTACACAGTTCTGACTCCCCTGGTAAACCCCCTCATCTATAGCCTGAGAAACAGAGAGGTCAAAGAAGCTTTGCACAAAGTGGTCAGTAAATATGTGACTTTCACAAGGAACATAGAGAATCCTATTTAATAACAAAGCTCCAGATTTTTAAAGGTGTTTATGCCCCAAGACACTTTTGAAACTCCCACAAGGCACCAAAATACCTTTGTACATCTGACCTTTACACTGAGGTTTGTTAGGGGGCTTATTCCTTTACCCTTTCACTTCCCTGGTCCTTCTCGCATGAACAGAGAACAACAATACCCAAAGTCCAAAGGTGCAAACAATTTGATGTTTATTGGGGTGAACTTTTAGCAAGCATGATTCCAATTTCCTTCCTTAGTGTTCCCCTTCCCAGCTCTGATACCACAGAGCCTTGCCTGTGTCCCTGCTGCCATTCCCTGTTCCCATTCCCCAGCCTTAGCGAAACATGATTCCAGTTCCACCACCCCCATTCCCTGTTCCCATTCCCCCTGTGATGTTATGAGTGTAACATAATATCTCATTGAAAGGTGAAAGGGCCAGAAAGAGTTAATTAACTCACAGGCTGACCTAACCCATGGACCAACTTTAGAGATTTGTTAGGAAAATATGTAAATGAATAGAGCTTTGAAATTCAAGTCTGCATTGTTAGAGTTAGAAGGGTAGATGTTTTCTCAGGTCTTGTGATGTAAGCAAATAAGTCTTGTCTATCACTATAGCTTTGATTCAAAGATCAAAAAAGGAATATTAACATTTAGGAAGATACTTGAGTAAAATAGTATTATTGTCTATTATCAGAGGGGTAGCCGTGTTAGTCTGGATCTGTAAAAGCAGCAAAGAATCCTGTGGCACCTTATAGACTAACAGACGTTTTGCAGAATGAGCTTTTGTGGGTGAATACCCACTTCGTTGGATGCCACATTGTCTATGTGTCTCTTTGAAGGTTGTGGTAACCTGTATCTGAACTATTTAATGGATAAATTACTCAGTGCTAATTGCCAGGATGTTTGGAAGAAGGAGTTAAGCCTATTGTTTTCTCAGGCCGAAAGGCTGCTGGAAATGTATAAGAACCCTGGGAAATGATCCTACTTCGTCTCAGATCTGCTTTGGGTTTCAAGAGGGGGAAACCTTAAGCCATAAGGATTGAGATCCCCAGTCACTGACTGGAGCCACCCTGAATATGGGCATTGAACTATAACCTATGGACTATTTCTAAAAGGACTTTTGGCAACTACAAGCTCACCTTTGCTATGTATCTGAACCTCAAGAATTGAATTCAAGTCTGTATGTATATTGATCTTTTAACCAACTCTCTCTCTCTTTTCTTTTTAAATAAATTTTAGCTGAGGTAATAATAATTGGCCATAAGCATGTATTTTGGGTAAGATCTACTTATAATTGGACCTGGGTATGTGGCTGATCCTTTGGGAGTGGAAGAACCCTTTCTTTTATATGATGAAGTAAGATTTTCAGTAATCATCATCATATCTGACAGGTGTGTCTGGACGGAGGCCTGAGGCTGGGTACTTAAAGGGAACTGCGTGGTTTGGACTTCTGAGTAACCAGTGAGGTACTATAGAAGCTGTTTTGTGCTGGCTTGGTAATTCTAAGTATTGGAATAACCACCAGCTTTTGGGGTTTGTCTGCCCTGTTTTGTTTGCAGTTCACCCTAATTGAGTGACTTCAGCTGGCTCCCACGGGCAGCACCGTCACCCCCACCCCCCATTTATTTCCTGATTGACTGCAGACTATATAGTAAAACTTGAGTTTTGCTTAGCTATACCTTAACCAATCATTTTACTAATCAATTCTAACATATTGTAACATGGTTATTTAACCAATTATATTCCACCACCTTAATTGGTTTACACCCAACAAAATTAATTATACAGCAGACAGAAACAATTACAGAACCAGAGAGAGATTATACATACAAACAAAAGTGGAGACTACAGTGATAGAACAATACAGAAATGAGGATTTCACATCCCAGCTATTGATAAGTGAGTTCTTGCCAGACAGGATGCTATCAAACTAAGTTTCCTTTTACATCTTCTAGGCTCTTCCCTTTCTCTGGAGGTGATAGGAATATGAGGACAGGATTGTATTCCTAACAGCCCAATAGCACCTTATTTCAATGTGACTAGTTTGGAATGTGAGGATGTGACCATACACTTCCCAGTTTATGGTTGCCTCTGCTGCTTACCAGAAAGCTTTAGCCTAAGAACCAGGCCTCAGACTGTCACAGTGAAAGAAGGCCCTTACACATACAGAGAGTGATTTTGATTCTTTCTTTTATACCTCTAGAACTAGCTAAGTAATAAGAATACACCTAAATTCTTAAAGTATAGGCCTTTGCAGACAGGCCTGAATATCTATATCCTAACAAGGTTTTCAAAGCTACAAGGGTGATCTGGGCAAAAAGTCCCAACTTAAATTAAGTTCAAAACTCCCATTGAAAATCTCATTGCTCATGTTAGAAAATAGAGATAATCTGCATGGATTTACTGAGATGGAGTTTCTATGGTTGCTCACTGTGTCCACAAAAAATAGATACGTGAGGCTGTGAACAGGTCTGTTAACCTCTCATGTTCAGCATTGATACAGGCATTGGGATATTGTCTTTTCTCTTTGGGATTAGCTAAACATTAACTCTGCATCAGAAGGGTGTACAGTGCCTTTTTGTGTATATTTTATTTAAGGCACAATCTCCACTAAATATGGAAGTAAATCCCTAGGTATATTCCCTGTTGTGCATTGTTTCTCTATGGTTTGCAGTGTTGTTGTAGCTGTATTGGTCCAGTATATTCTTTCTCTGGGTTAGATCATAAAATCTTGTAATCAAGTCTGTGGTTCCATGAGAAAAGCCATTTCATGTAAAAATAAATATTTTTTGGGGGGGGGGAACAAAAAAACCCCAATTATCTTTTGGTGCAAAATATGTGGGGACATAACTATAGGAAACCTGCCACCTCTGAAGTTATGCTATTGTCTTCCCTGACACATGGGCCTGGCAAATTCATTACTCTTATTAAACACACACATAAGCCAAATGCAAAGAGCTTGGCATTACCTGCAACCTATGGACAAAGCACCAGGAAAATATTTATCGCTCTCATCTGAGCTCAGTCCCTGCTGGGAGGAGCTGGAAGAAGGAAACTGCAGATAGCTCATTGGGGCCTTGGAGGCAGGAAGATTGTGCAAAGACAAAGAAGCAGAGTCAGAGCCTAAGTCAATGAGGACATTTCTGACCCAGCTGGGCATTTGCCAGGGCACTAGGGGATGCACACACATAGAGCTGAGTCAGTTCCTGTGGTCCGGGCCTCTCCAACAGTCCCTAAGAAGGGACTCAGCACGTGGCACTGCAGGGCAACGGACACTCAGCTGCTGCCAAGTACATGAAACAGTTCCAAGGTCAGGAGATGCTACAATGAGTGTCCCCAAAACTGACTGCAACAAACGCAAGGCCCGAGAGGGCTAGTTCTCAGGGCATGGTGCTACCAGTCTCAGGTGCTATAGTCAGCTCTACTGCTCCATGCAGGTCACCTGGCAACATACTGAGACCCCTTAGAAGCTTTGGGACATGACAAGGAATTATTTACAAATATATGGCTATGGTGGGAGTCACCAGGTGGCGCTGTTACACATTGTCTTGAAAGTTTGTGATGTTGTTGGCATGTGAGAAGTACTCAGCCTTTAAAGAAATGCTGCATTGATGTTAGTTTTGTGATACAGTTTCTTTTTGCGGGAAGCAAAAACAGTTACCTTCTGCTTTCATGTCTCTAAATAGAGTCAAATATTTCAGCAGAGCTGCTTCTTTGGAACCAAGCACTGGCACATGGGGTGAGATCCCGACCAGAGGAATGTTGTTTGTGACCACCTCTGCTCCAGGACTGCTGTATGTAGTGTCAATAAACAAGTTACACTAAGACATTACCCACACAGCACCACACTATTTTCTCTTTGGGCATGAGCTCCACCTTCCACTCCCAGAAACCCAGGCTGGTTCGCCCACTTTGTAAATGAAGCAGCACACACAGTCCAGCAGGGTATCTGCCCTGAGTGTCTTTCTTGTTATTTATGCTCCAGGTACATCACAACATAACAGCATTTATGTGGAGCCTCCCCCTTCCTACTTCCTGCCTCAGCCTTTTAGCTCCTAACAACACCTTGTTACCCTTCTCCAGTGGGAACCAATCTTCAAGGCCCTAAATTCTGCTACTGTTCACCAGAAGCGAGAGACTATTGTTAAATAAATGAATAAAGATTAAAAATCACATCAAAGTTTCTTGGATAAATATTTCCATTGTGTTTGTGTGTCTGTGTGAGAGAGATTTCCTTTCCTTCAAAGCATCCACTATGCAAACTATGGATTAAATTTACATTCCGTCTTCTTCATTTTGGTAAACTGAATGTCTTGACCACCCAATACAGCGTGCCTGACTCATCTTAGCCATTGTTCCTCGTGGAGTTGTTCCAGTGAAGGCAATGGGACAACTGACACGAGCAAAGATTACTCAGCAGAATCACAGTCTGTGTGACCAATCACTCGGTGGTGCTGAGTTACATTTCAGCCATGCAGAGCGGTGATCTCATACAGGAGGGAGAAGGAAAGCGATCCCTCTGGGTGTAGAAGGTTGGTTGCATCAGGACAGTTGTTTGTACTGTCTGCACAGAAAACACAACGCTAATTCCCCCAGCTCAGCCCCTTCAGAGATGGACTCAAGGGAAACGCAGACTGCCATGGAGAAAGACACAAATACAAGGAGACCTCTGCACTTTGTACATGGGAGGCACAGCATGTTCTAACAGACACTGAAGCACCTGCTCGTCCATTCAGGTGGATGCAGGTCTCTCCACTGAGACGATCCATACTCTTCAGAAGGATGGGAGATGAGAACCTCAGCTGAGGAATCTGAGTCCTGGCTGCCCAACCCTTGAGAAATATGAGCTCATCACTTCAAGCTTGGGGTGTCCTGTGGTTGCAGGTGAGCTCCATCTGCCAGAAGGCATTTCTATCCCACCTTCCAAGCAGGGGCATGAATGTGCTTTGTGAATATTCATAGTTTTAGCCTCACCTCCCCACAGCAGTGCCTGTCGGAGTTAATAGCACCATTTCAGAACAGGGAAATTGAGATGCATGCCTGGTGCAAGGTCCTCAGCTAGGGATCTGGCCCATTGACTCCATTGGAGCGATGGATGATTTACACCAGTGGGAGAGCTGGCCTGGCCCCATTGATTCCAAAGGAGCTATTGGTTATTTACACCAGCGGGCAATCTGGGTCAGTGTGACTAGGCTGAAGCCTGGAACAGGAGAATGGGAATCCAAATTAAGCAAAGCAGATAGAAAAGAACAGAACAAGGGCATGTAGAATGTAAGGAGGAAATTAGCAGTGTAGCACATGGTGTGCTGGCCTGTTAAGGGAAGATGGGCTCGGCACAACCTGTGCCTTCTCATCTGAACAGAGTTGATGAATTTGGGTTTGGGTGACATGATGGCAGCTCAGGGCTGGGACTTCCTAAAAGAAGAGACCAGCTGAGCTCCCCTGCTCAGAGAGGTCTGAGGAGCTGTCAGAGAGCTGGGCCTGATAGCCAGGCAAAGAGCAGAGACCTGAAAGGAGACTTCTGTAGGGCATGCAGAGGGGACCCAGTGTCAGAAAGGGGTTGGGGAAGAAACTCTCCATAGCAGCGGTAAGGGACAGGAGCAAACCCTAGAAGGATTCAGGAGGGGTTTGCTGGGAGATTCTGTCTCTGAGTTAAACTGCTATTTCATGTCACAGACAAGATCTCAGAAGGGAGAGTAATTCAAATGCACCAGCTGTGGCAGATTGTTTGACTTGGGACAAGGAGAAATGAAGGCACTGTCTGATATGAGATGAGGTCAGACTGTCAGAAAGGGCCAGAGGGAACTTGAAGTATAAGTGCTCTAGGTAAAATGCAAGCAACAAACAATTCAGTATGTCTGAGTCAGGGAACTGGAAGAGGCTCTGTGAATCTTCTGAACCATCAGGGAATAAAGAGAAGGATGAGAGTTAGTGGGAAAGTTTCCAGTGACCCTCAGTTTAATTGGAAAGTGTCAATTTGGCAGAATGAAATATGTAGTAGAATCATAGAAATATACGGCTGGAAGGGGAACTGAGAGGAAACCTAGCCCAGCCCCCTGTGCTGAGGAAGGACAAAGGAAACTTAAGGAAATCCCCAACAGGTGTTCATCCAACCTGTTCTTTAAAACCTGAGATGATGGGGATTCCCTAACCTTCCTTAAAAGCCTATTCCAGAACTTAACTCCCCTTAAAGTTATTTGCAGTGTTGTGGTAGCTGTGTTGGTCCCAGGATATGAAAGACACAAAGTGAGTACTTTCTTTTATTGGACCAATATCTGTTGGTGGAAGAGACAAGCTGTCAAGCTCCACAAAGCTCTCCTTCAATACAGCTGCCCGTGCCCCACACATGCTTTGACAATGTCTGTTCAACCCCCATTTGTGCTAGGTCTCCCAAAGAGTTAAGGCAGCCAACTTGACCTCAACCCCTGAACAAGCCCTACTTCTAAGCTGCCAATATACATTGTTGGGCTTTTTTCATGGAAAAAATAAGGATCTGTTCGAGAACTGTCACTGGCTAGAGCAGAGGTCAGCACCTTTCAGAAGTGCTGTGCCGAGTCTTCATTTATTCACTCTAATTTAAGGTTTTGCGTGCCAGTAATACATGTTAACATTTTTAGAAGGTCTTTTTCTATAAGTCTATAATATATAATTAAACTATTGTTGTATGTAAAGTAAATAGGTTTTTAAAATGTTTAATAAGCTTCATTTAAAATTAAATTAAAATGCAGAGCCCCCTGGACTGGTGGCCAGGACCCGGGCAGTGTGAGTGCCACTGGAAATCAGCTCGCATGCCGCCTTCAGCATGCGTGCCATAGGTTGCCTACACCTCGGCTAGATGTTTGTGACTTGAACAGGAGCATACAAATGCATAGATGAAATCTTCTCCCTGCCCGTAAACTAGCTGACACACCTGAAGAAGAGCTCTATGGCGCTCAAAAGATTCTTTCTTTCCCCAACATAGGTTGGGCCAATAAAAGATAATGCCTCACCCACCTGGTTTCTCTCATACCCTTATAGTTAGAAAGCTTTTCCTAATTAGATCATAAGTAACAGTCAGCATGGATTTGTGGAGAAAAAGTCATTCAAATCAACCTAAGATCCTTTTTTGACTTGTATATAAGGAGGAAGCAGTAGATGTGATCTAGCTCAACTTTAGTAAGGGTTTGGATACTGTCTCGTATGACCTTTTCATAAGCAAATTAGGGAAATATGGCCTAAGTGAACCTATTATAGGGTGGCTGCACAACTGGTTGGAAACCATACTCAGAGAGTAGTTATCAATGGTTCACATTCAAGCTGGAAGGGCATATCGAGTGGTGTCCTACAGGGATTGGTCCTGGGTCTGCTTCTATTCAGTATCTTCATAAATGATTTGGATATGGGCACAGAGAGTACACTTGTAAAGTTCAAAATGATCTTGACAAACTGGAGAAATGGTTCAATAAGCACAAAGGCAAAGAATTACACTTCAGAAGGAATATTCACCCCATAATTTTGAATTCTAATCCTGTCCTCCAAAGTTCTGGCAACACCTCCCACCTTGTTGTCATCCACAAATTGTATATGCATACTATACATTGTACTATACATGTCATTAATCAAAATGTTGAATAGTACCAGAGGCAGGACTGAACCCTGTGGGACTCCGCTAAATACACCCTTCCAGTTTGAAAGGGAACCATTGATAACTACTCTCTGAGTATGGTTTCCAACCAGTTGTTGTAGTAATTCCGTTCAGACAACATTTTCCTAGTTTGCTTATGATACTATCAAAAAAACCTTAATAAAACCAGCAAATATCATGTCTATAGCTTCCCCCTGTCCACTAGGCCAGAAACCTTGTTTTAACAAGGACATTGGTTTTGTTCGGCATGATTTGTTCTTGACAAATCTATGTCAGCTCTTCCTTATAATCCCATCGTCCTCTAGGTGCTTACAGAATGATGGTTTAATAATTTGTTCCCATATATTTCTGGGTATTGACCTTTGGCTTATTGGTCTATAATTCCCCAGGTCCTCTTTCTTCTCCTTTTCAGATATTGGCAGTATCTTTGCCCTTGTCCACTCCTCAGGGACCTCACCTGTTATCCATGAGTTCCTAAAGATAATTGCTTAGCTGTTCAGCTAAGTTAGCTCATTAAGTGCTCTAGAATGAATTTTATCAGGCCCTGCCAGCTTGAATACATCTAATTTATCCAAATATTCTTTAACCCTCTCTTTCCCCGTTCTGGCTTGTGTTCTTCCACCTTGTTGTTTATATTAACATATATTCAATTTTTTTGTATTAAACTTCCATCAATCATTATCTCCCCTCCCAGCTCCAGGGCCTGGAGATGCAGAGCCCCAGGGTTCTCTGTCTCCCCCAATCCCAGCTTGAAGGATAGGCAGTGCCTTTCTGGCTCCTGGAGTTGGAAGGAGCTGGGGGAGCCAGTGATCGAAGTCTCTGCCTCTCTAGCAGCCAGGCTGGAAGGCTACTCTCACTTTCACTGATATTGACTATAGTTGGGCTTGACACAATTCGATTTTTCTTTCTCTTTTAATTTTGACAAATAACCTTGAAGTTTATTTTAAAGCATTTTTACCAGTTTAAATATTCACCTCAGTATGAAATTATAGGTTTCATGTATTTTTTCTGATTGCTATCAAAATACATTTTCACAGTTGTGAGATATTATGGGGAGGAGAAGATAATTATTTTATAAAAGAAGACATTGAGATTCAAAAAGTTAATGCTTTATAACTGTTAAACCACAAATTGTCAACATCACATGTCAAAAATATACAAAGTGAATCGCCTTAAATAAACAGATCACACCTGTATTTAGTGTTCATTCGTTAGTCCAGTTATAACAAGCCTGATTCAAAAGTCTAAATCAGTGGATTCTAACTCTAACAATTTCTCAGGCAGCATTTTTCTTTGTTTGCCTATCTGTATATTTCAATTATAATTGATGGAAATATTTTTGTCCATTTGTGTGTGTAGTGACATCCACATTACCCATAAAAATCTAATCCTGCCAAACCTAACAATAGCCAACATTAAGGGCCACTGGAAAGCTCAAAAATTCCTTTTAATCTCTCCTGAAATAAAATTTTTATTTTACCTTCCTTTATGGGAAAATGTTCAGGATTTTGACAGTTTAATCAGGTTTGGGATAAAACATTTTGCTGAAAATCTCAACATTTTCCCTTAAAGGAATCCTATCCTTTTCAGCTATCTGTAGTAAGACATTGCAGAGAGGGTCAGGGTGACATTGCCAAAGTCACCTCAGAGATCAGGCTACCCAATTCCCCTAGACTGCTCTGAAATTCTCTTAATTGTATTGACCACAAAGTATGTTGGGAAGTTACTGATGTCCAATCTCTCTTTACGGGTAACAAAGACAACGTGCTTTCTTAGGCTGAAACATCAAAGGAGTAGGTTCTTGAACCAACTTGAATTTTCATTTTTATGTGCCATGCAGCAGAAGGCCTGCCGTGGGTAGGGAACAGTAGGATTCTTCAATGGGGCTCTTTAGTTCTCAAAGAATAGAGGACCAATCCTATGCATTAGAGAGGGGTGAACTTAAATTGCAGAGAAGCATATGCCATATATTTACACTGTGAGTTCATAGGCAGCATCTTTCTCCTTCAGTCCCTTTCTCATTCCTGTATTAACATTATGGACTGTTGAATGAATTCCGATGGAATCTATGATCCAAAGGTGTTAGTACAACAATTGATTATAAATACAGTAGAACCTGAGTGTTATGAACACCAGAGTTCTAAACTGATCAGTCAACCACAGACCTCATTTTTTCAGGGTATGTCTACACTACCAGATTAGTTCGATTTAACTTAATTCGAATTTGTGGAATCGACCTTACAAAGTCGAATTTGTGTGTCCACACTAAGGACACTAATTCGACTTTGTGAGTCCACACTAATGGGGCAAGCGTCGACATTGGAAGCAGTGCACGGTGGGAAGCTATCCCACAGTTCCCGCAGTCCCCACTGCCCATTTGAATTCTGGGATTTCCCCACAATGCATGCTGGGGGGAAAATGTGTCAAGGGTGGTCTTGGGTAACTGTCATCATTCAACGTGCTTTTGGACATCTCAAGGGGAGATGGAGGAGCTTACTGACTCGCTCGGATCTCAGCGAAACCAATATCCCCGTTGTTATTGCAGCTTGCTGTGTGCTCCACAATCTCTGTGAGAGCAAGGGGGAGACCTTTATGGCGGGATGGGAGGTTGCGGCAAATTGCCTGGCTGCTGATTACGCTCAGCCAGACAGCCCTGCAATTAGAAGAGCCCAGAGGGAAGCGCTGTGCATCCGGGATGCTTTGAAAGCTAGGTTCCTCAGGGAGCGGGGTAACCTGTGACTGTTCAGTTTCTTTACAGAGAAACTGAACCTGCCCCTGCTTCAGTTACTGTTGACTTTCTTCTGCGGTTACATACCCCGTTCACCACGTTTCCCCCCTTCCAACACACGTTTAAAAATAAAGTTAATGGAACATTGTTAATTAACAACGTTTTCTTTATTAATGAATTTGCGTTAAAGGGTTGGAACAGGGACGCAGACTGTGGTGGGTAGGGTGTGCAGTGATGTTAACACCGCTTCTACACTCGAGGAATGATAGGCTCCTGCTCCTAGAGCAGTCTGCAGTGCCGGACTAGTTGTTTCAACGGAGCCTGCCATCCCTCCTTTTCGGGACTCTGTGTGCGGGGGCTACGTGACCTTGTGGTCGGGGAGGACAGTTACAGATTCCCCTGCTGCGTGGCTCTGTGGTCTGGGACAAGGACCGCTGAATAAGTTCTGTAACCGCCCTCCCATGCCACAAAGTCACGTACCCCCCACCCACACAGAACATGGAAAATACCCCCCAGACCGATCAGGGTGCCTACTGACTGCACTGTGTGTGTGACCTGCTGTTGATCCTGCCCCCGTGTCTGTACCCTGGTAAAGGTGACTGTCCTATGCAATTAACAACCTCCTTTCCCCCCACCCCCTTCACAGACAGTCTTCTGTAGAAAAACTTGATGGACATAGTAATTAACAGCAAACTACTTTTAATAATCAACTACACAGTTAGGGGATGAAACTGGGATTGGGGCTTCGGTGAGCCAGGAAGGGAAGGACTTATCAACATTTAGGGAATGAGCGCCTTCTTGTATTTGTGCACTCTGCAGGGGTGCAGTGACAGTTTTCACGGCCCCTGTTGCCCCTCCTTCTTGTTACTTCGGGTGAGGGGGGGTTGGAACTTTGTGGCGGGGGAGGGCGGTTGCAGATACAGTGCAGGGGGGCTCTGTCCTCCTGCCTGCGGTCCTGCAGAACATCCACAAGGTGCCAGAGCATGTCAAATTTTCCCTGGGCATTTCCTGTGTGGCTGGTCAGAACATCCAAGCTCGGACTGCTGTCCAGAGCGTCAACAGAGTGGTGCACTGTGGGATAGCTCCTGGAGCTACTAAGGTCGATTTCCGTCCACACATAGCCTAATTCGACATAGCCATGTTGAATTTAGCGCTACTCCCCTTGTCGGGGAGGAGTACAGAATTAGAACTAAAGAGCCCTCTAGGTCGAACTAATTAGCTTCCTGGTGTGGACGGGTGCACGGTTAAGTCAAATTAACGCTGCTAAATTCGACATAAACGCCTAGTGTAGACCAGGCCTCAATCTTCCCTCATAGGTCATGTTTTCTAGACCTTGAATCATTTTTATCGCTCTTCTTTGGATTCTCACAAATTTGTCCACATCTTTCCTGAAATGTGGCACCCAGAACTGGACACAGTACTGCAGTTGAGGCGTAATCAGCGCAGAGTGGAAGAATTACTTCTTGTTCTTGCTTACAACACTCCTGCTAATACAGCCCAGAATGATGTTCGCTTTTTTTTGCAACAATGTTACACTGTTGACTTATATTTAGCTTGTGGCCCACTATGACCCCCAGATCCCTTTCTGCACTACTCCTTCCTAGGCAGTCATTTCCCATTTTGTATGTGTGCAACAGATTGTTCCTTCCTAAATGGAGTACTTGGCTATTAGCCAAGATGGTCAGGGATGCAACCCCATGCTCTAGGTATTCCTACACCTGTGACCACCAGAAGCTGGTCCTGGACGAAAGGGGATGGACCACTCAAAATTCCCCTGTTCTGTTCATTCCCTCTGAAGCATCTGGCACTGGCTACTGTTGGAAGACAGGGTACTGGGCTAAATGGACCAATAGTCTTACCCAGTTTGGCCTCCTTATGTTCTTATGAATAGGTGGCTCATGCAATTGATAAATCAAAATTTAGTCAAGCTAAAGGGGAAAAAAAGTACTTTACTTAATTATTTGTTTGTCATGATACTAAGCAGGCTGAGGTCTTTGTGTACCCAAACCTGAAACTTGTTTAACACCATTTAATGTTGGACAGCAGTGGGTCATGTTAATACCATTGGACTATTTATTCCAGTGCAATAGGCCTGAGGAGAGTCACTCTGTAGTGAGGATTCCGAATCATCCTGGGTTTGCCCCTTCTAAAATCTACCCCCAAATGAGATGCATTTGAATACTGCTACATAGGTAATACTGACAAGTATCATCTGAAACAGAAAAGGAAGGACTCCAGATATCTGCAGTCATCATCATCGTCATGATTAGGTTTCTGTGTGACATGATCTAAGGAAGCATTTACTCCACTTCAGAATTTATGGTATAAACTGCTCTCTTGTGTGACAGTGAAAATATATACTCCTTTGCTTACAGAACACTAAAATATTCAATAAATAGGCATATGGTGAGAATAATTAACATTAATTTTCATAGATACGTCCCTAAACACTTTACTCTGTATTGAAATGCATAATGCAAAATTTTAGTTGAAGTATTTGCTGATATTTACTCCTCCAAGACTTGACTTTCTGCTCATTGTCAACTGTGCAATGTTCCAGTTCAACATCATTGTTCTGCACCAATAAGACAACAGATAGGACATGAGAATAGAGGAGCAATTTATATGATCTGTCATGTCAATATTGGGTTACCAGAGAAGTGGGCTGATGTTATTGTTATTGATCTGAAGTGGCCTGGGGAGGTCTGAAGGGATAGCAGAGTTCAGTTCTAGGACTAAGACACTTGCCCAAGGCCACACTTTAGACCAGTGGTTCCCAAACTGGGGTTTGCGAACCCCTGGGGATTCGCACAAAGTTACAGGGGGGTTGCCAGAAAAATTTCCTTAATAGCGGCCAGAGGACCCCGGGCATGGGAGGCAGCAGGTGTGACCCAGTTGCACAGCAGAAAGCCCTGTGGAGTGTTGAGTGGGCAGCCGAGCCCCATGCAGCGCAGGGCCGGGCAGTTGGGGCCGGCAGCCTGAGACCCCGACCCCAGTGTGGGGCCAGCAGCCTGAGCCCCATCACGGGCAGGGAGGCACCTGGGACCCCAGGCACGCAGTTGGCATCTCGGATCCCTTGGCAGATGGGAAGTTGGGTGGCATGATGGTCAGAGTGAGCAGGGGCCACACTGTACATGGTCCAGGCTAATTTGTCCCTTGCGGGGCACCCTCCTAGGGATGGCCCTGGTGGTGGAAGAAAAGGTGTTTGCGTGCCAAACCAGCCGGAACCAGGTAGTAGTCAATGTAGCAGTGTTCAGGTAGCTCAGCAATTCGATACTAAGTCATTTTCTCTGGAGTGCTGTTTTGCGTCAGTGAGAGGTGAGCGAATGTTAGCATCACAGGGAGGAGATTTAAACTTAAATCCCTGGAAATATTCATTTTTAGGAGGGGGTTCACGAGATTTCACATTTTAGGGAAAGGGGTTCATGGGTTGTTAAAGTTTGGAAACTACTGCTTTAGACCTAATGTTAGGGCTGGTAACCAAGGGAGGGTGAGGAATTTTTAAACTTTTATGCAATTAAATAGTGAGACCTGATTAACTTTTAGCTCTATGTTCTTCTAATTCGAATGCACAGTCTGTTTAATTGTTCCTAGTCTCAACACATGGAAGACACGGACTGGGGAAACCAAACGACTGTCACGGAATTCATTCTCCTGGGCTTCGGGGATCACCCTGACCTGCAGATTCTTCTCTTCCTGCTGTTCTTAGTGATCTACATCACAACTGTGGCTGGAAATGCCCTCATTGTGGTGCTCGTTGTAGCTGATCAGCACCTGCAAACCCCCATGTACTTCTTTCTGGGGAATTTGTCCTGCTTAGAGACCTGCTATACCTCCACTATTCTGCCCAGGATGCTGGCCAGTCTCCTGACTGGGGAAAAAACCATCTCAGTGAATGGCTGCCTCACACAACTGTATTTCTTTGGTGCTCTGGCATCTACAGAATGCTATCTGCTAGCTGTGATGTCTTATGATCGGTATTTAGCAATATGTAAACCCCTGCATTATTCATCTCTTATGAATATCAGGTTTTGTCTCCAGTTGGCTGCTGGGTCATGGTTTAATGGGTGTTTAGCTATTACCATCTTCATATTATGTGTGTCACAGTTCATATTCTGTGGTCCAAATGAAATTGACCATTTCTATTGTGATCCCATCCCACTGATAAAACTCTCCTGTGGGGACACTCGCCTGATCATATTGGTGGATTTCATTCTAGCCTGTGTATTCACCTTGCCTCCATTTCTACTAACCCTGATGTCCTATGTGTGTATCATAGCCACCATCCTGAGAATCCCGTCCACCACAGGGAGGCAAAAGGCCTTTTCCACCTGCTCCTCCCACCTCATTGTGGTGACAATTTTCTATGGGACACTAATGATCGTCTACATGCTACCGAAAGTTGATACACTAAGAGTCCTAAATAAAGTGCTCTCGCTTTGCTACACAGTCCTGACTCCCCTGGTGAACCCCCTCATCTACAGCTTGAGAAACAGAGAGGTCAGGGAAGCCTTGCGCAAAGCACTCATTAAATACATAACTTTCACAAAGAACATAGAGAATCCTAGATAATAACTAAGCTTCAGATTCTTAAAGGTGTTTAGCCCCCAAGTGAGATTTTGAAATCAGTGGAAGCACCAATATGCTTTTGAAACTCCCATGAGGCACCTAAAATACCTTTGAAAATCTGGGCCTTAGCCTGAGGTTTTCAAAGCTACTGGGGTGATTTGGACAAAAAGTCCCCATTGGAATTAAGTTGAAGATTCCCATCGAAAATCTCATTGCCCGTGTTAAAAAATAGAGATAATCTGCATGGAGTTACTGAGATAGTCTCTATGGTTCCTCACTGTGTTCATGTAACACAATAAAAGGGAAAGTGAGGCTGTGGACAGCTCTGTCAACCTCTCATGTTCAGCACTGATACATACAGTGGGTTAGTGTCTTTTCTCTTTGGGATTCGTTAAACATTCACCCTGCATGAGAAGGGTGGATGGCGTCAGATTCTGCATGGAAGTGACATGTTATGTAAAGCACAATCTCCACTAAATATCAAAGCAAATCCCTGTGTACGTCCCCTGTTGTACATTGTTTCTCTATAGTTTGCAGTGTTCTTGTAGCTGTATTAGTCCCAGGAGATTGTTTCTCTGTGTTAGATCATAAAACTTTGTAATCCAATTCAGAAAACCTAATACAATCAGTGTGGAGACAAAATATTCACATGGTTTGTGTTTCCATGAAAGAAGCCATTTTATGTCAAAATATAACCTCAACCCTCAGAGCCCAGGTCAATGGGGACAGTCCTAACCCACCTGGGGGTTGCCAGGGCACTAGGAGATGCGCACACATAGAGCCAATTCTGTTCCTGGGGCTGGGCCTGTCCAACAGTCACTGAGAAGGCACTCAGCATGTGGCACAGCAGGGCAGTAGCTGCTCTGCTGCTGTCAAGTACATGAAGCAGTTCCAAGGCAGGGAGCTGCTACAATGAGTATCCCTGAAACTGACTGCAACAAGCATGAGGCCAGGGCGGGCTCGTTCTCAGGTCATGGCCACTATCAGTCCCAGGTGCCACAGACAGCTCTGCAGCTCCATACAGACATCCCTGCAACCTATAGCTCTCTGAGACCCACACAATGGGGCAACATATTGCTCTCTAAGACCCCCTTGAAGCTTTGGGACACAAGGAAATATTTACAAATATATGATTGCGGTGGGCATCACTAGTGTAACAATGTTGGTTCTGGCGGGACCCAACTGAGAGTGCCAGTTCAGGGCTGTAGCGGCCTGCAGAGGGCGCTTCAAGGCTGGAAGAAGAGCTAATTCCCAGAACGCCATCAGGAGGCACCGCGGGGGTGAGTCCCACATCCCTACAAGGACAAATTGCTCAGAGCAGGGCAGTTACAGCCCAAGGCTGGGGTTCCTTTGCACACCAAGGCAAACCAAACCAGCCAAACAGAGAAGACTTTGGTTTTGCCCCACTGGCTAACCACAAGTCACACAAGCAATTCCCTTAGAAACTCTAGTTTCCCAGTATCACCACCAGTGCTACTCGTTATGGGGACAAATAGTTATGAAAACCAATACCCCAGTAAAAGAAAAAAGGTTCTCTTGATCCCAAAGGACCAAGCCCCAGACCCAGGTCAATATACAAATCAGATCTTACCCACAAATCATGCTGTTGCCAATCCTTTAGAATCTAAAGGTTTATTCATAAAAGGAAAAAGATATAGATGAGAGCTAGAGCTGGTTAAATGGAATCAAAGTTCTTGGTTCAGGCTTGTAGCAGTGATGGAATAAACTGCAGGTTCAAATCAATTCTCTGGAGTACAACCACAGCTGGGATGGGTCATCAGTCCTTTGTGTAGAGCTTCCATTTGTAGCAAGGTAGAAGCAGGATTGAAGACAAGATGGAGGAGTTGCAGCAGCTTCTTATATTCTCTTGCCATGTGGTCTTTCTTTCCTTGTTCCAAAGACAAGCTGTCCATCACATGGCATGGAAAAACCTCAGAGTTCTGTCCCTAGACATGTCCTGGCATGCCCTGCTGAGTCACAAGGTTTATCTGCCTTCTCTCAATGGGTCAATTGTGTAGCTGATGGTCCTTAATGGGCGATCAAGCAGGCTAGGCAGAGCTGACACCAACTTGTCTGGGGTGTCACCCAGAAACATAGCATAAGTTTAAAATGCAGACAATATAAAGCCAATATTCATAACTTCAACTACAAAAATGATACAAACATATAGACAGCATAATCATAACCAGCAAACCATAACCTCTCCATAGACCCCTTACACAGTGGTTGCAATAGCCATCTATACAGTTACAGATTCTGTCAATAAAGTCAGAACTAGGTGGCACTGTAAAACATTGTCTTAAAAGTTTGTGTTTTTCTTGGCATGTGTGCAGCGTGCAGCTTTAAAGAAATGCTGCATTGGTGTTAGTTTTGTGATGCAGTTTCTTTCTGTGCCAAGCAAAAAGAGGTTGCTTTCTGCCTTCATGTCTTTAAATAGAGTCAAATATTGGGGCAGAGCTGCTGATGCATGGGTGGGGGTCCCCACAAGAGGGATGTTGTTTGCAATCATCTCTGCTCCAGGACACTGCTTTATGTAGTGTCAATAAATAAGTTACACTAAGTAATTAGCCATTTCTTGTTGTGAACGGGCTCCAACTTGCACTCCCAGAAACCCAGGCTGGTCAGCCCCCTTTGTGAAAGAAGCAACACACACAGTCCAGCAGGATATCTGCTCCAAGTGTCTTTCTTGCTATTTATAATCCAGGCACAGCCCAACATAGAAGCAGTTATGTGGAGCCCCCTTCCTGCTTCCTGGCTCAGCCTTTTATGATGCAAATGATCCCTTCTACCCTTCCAAACCCAGCTATCTAAGTCCTTCCTACTCTAACTATGCCCAGTACCTAAGTGACCAGGGTGCTGGCTTCCAAAGGGCTCAGTTTGTAGCTACTAACAACACCCTGTTACACTCCTCCAATGGGCAACCAACTTTCCAGGCCCTGAATTCTGCTACCCTTCAGAAGAGGCAAGACACTATTATTCAATAAATGAATAAAGATTAACAATCCCATCAAAATTCTTTGGGATGAATTTTTCCATTGGGTTTATGTGTGTGAGACAGATTTTCTCTCATTTGAAGCTTTCATTTGCAAACTAGAGATTAGATTTACATTGTCTCCTTTGTTTTTGCTAAACTGCATGGCTTGAGTGCCTGATCCAGCGTGCCTGACTCAGCTTAGCCATTGGTATTCATGGATTTGTTCCACTGAAGGCAATAGGACAACTGACATGAGAAAAAATTACTCAGCAGAATCATGGTCTGTGTGACCAATCACTTGATGGTGCTGAGTTACATTTCAGCCAGGCAGGGCAATGATCTCATACAGCAGGGAGCAGAAAGGCGATGCCTCTGGGTGTGGGAAAAGGAAACTGCAGATGGCTCATAGGGTCCTTGGAGGTGGGAACGTTGGGCAAAGACAATGAAGCAGACTCAGAGCCCAGGTCAATGGAGACAGTCCTGACCCACCTGGGGGTTGCCAGGGCTCTCTTTACATTCATCCTACTGATGAATTCAATTTACTTTTTTATGTGTTCATTACATTTTTTTTTTTTTTTTTTTTTTAGATCTTACAGGTCACGGTCACTATTTTATTGAATAAATATTGTGGCAAAGTTCCTCCTCTCCTCTAGTAGGTCCTGCGCTTATTGGCGGATTTCTTCCCCTTAGTGGTTTTCCCCTTGGATGAAACCCATAGTCTGGATCAACTACTCCTATGTCTGTTTAGGAGTAGCGGGGCTAGCGGGGAACCCGGGCCCGCCCTCTACTCCGGGTTCCAGCCCAGGGCCCTGTGAATTGCAGCAGTCTCTATAGTGCTATGTGTAACCGCTGCTTGACCGCTACAGCTCCCTGGGCTACTTCCCCATAGCCTCCTTCAAACACCTTCTTTATCCTCACCACTGGATCCTCCTGGTGTCTGATGCTGCTTGATTGTATGGTGTTTTCCTCAATCCTCCAGTAGTACCCCCTCTCAGTTCTTAGTTCCTTGTGTCTCTTGCTCCCAGCTCCTCATGCACACTTCTTTCCTCTGGCTCCTCCTCCCTAGACTGGAGTGAGCTCCCCTTTTTATACCAGGTGCCTTGATTAGCCTGTCCTGATTGGCTGCAGGTGCTACAATCAATGTAGCTCTCACCGGTGCCTTCTAGAAAGTTCTTAATTGGCCCCAGGTGCCTTGATTAGCCTGTTCTGATTGGCTGCAGGTGCTCCAAGCAATGTAGCTCTCACCGGTGCCTTCTAGAAAGTTCTTAATTGGCCCCAGGTGCCTTGATTAGCCTGGAGCAACTGCCATTTTGGTTCCCATGGTACTAGGGATTTGCTTAGCCTGGAGCTAACATACCTGCTCCTCAGTACTTTCCTGTAGCCATCCGGCCTTGCTCCATCACAATATGAATGGAAAATCAAACCACAGTGACCGAATTTATTCTCCTGGGACTTTCCAGTGATCCACAGATGCAGATTTTTCTTCTTCCTGGTGCTTTTAGTGATTTACCAAATGACCTGAGAGTGAGGAACATGATAATTATGCTGGTGATAAGAGCTGATTCTCACCTTTGCATCTTCATGTACTTCTTCCTTTTCCATTTATCCTTTGCCAAAATCTGCTGTTCCTCAGCCATTGTCCTAAAATGTTGATACATTTCTTGGCAAAGCACAATAACATTTCTGTCAATGGCTGTATTGCCCAGATGTTCTTCATTTTCTTGTCAGCTAGTAATGACATTTTCATTCTCTCAGCCATGGCTTCTGATCACTGTGCTGCTAACTGTGATTCATAGAATATCAGGCTTGGAAGGGACTTAGGAGGTCATCTAGTCCAACCCCCTGCTCAAATCAGGACCAATCCCCAACTATATTTTTGACCCAGATCCCTAAATGTCCCCCTCAAGGATTAAACTCACAACCTTGGGTTTAAGCAGGCCAATGCTCAAACCACTGAGCTATCCCTCCCCCATTATGTGGAGACCACTACCCCACCCCTGTCCATGGACACCTGCAAGGGGGTGTCTCATGCCACAGGGATGAGGATTTGGGGGACAAGGAAGATGATGATGATAGTGCACAGCAGGCAAGTGGAGAAACTATTTTCCCCGACAGCCAGGAACTGTTTACCACCCTCCCAACCTGGGCTCCCAGACCATGAAGCTGGAGAAGGAACCTCTGGTGAGTGTACCTTTGTAAATATAATACATAGTTTAAAAGCAAGCGTGTTTAATTATTACTTTGCCGTGAAGACTTGGGATGCATTCGCGGCCAGTACAGCTACTGGAAAAGTCTGTTAACATGTCTGGGGATGGAGGGGAAATCCTCCAGGGACATCTCCATGAAGCTCTCCTGGAGGTACTCCCAAAGACTTTGCAAAAGGTTTCTGGGGAGGGCAGCCTTATTCCATCCTCCGTGGTAGGATACTGTACCATGCCAGGACAGTAGCAAGTAGTCTGGAATCATTGCATAACAAAGCATGACAACGTATAGCAATATGTATGGTTTGCTGGCAATATAAGAGGCAAAATGTGACCTTGTACTGAAAGCACATGTGCTATGTAATGTTAACAGCTTGGTTCCCTGTGAAAGAGTCTACACATTGTTCTCTAAAAGGTGTCTTTTTAAATACTACTCTCCCCTTTTTTCCTCCCGCAGCTGCAAATGTTTCAATGCTCCCCCATCATCTCCATCCCAGAGGGTAGCGCAGATAAGAAGGTGAAAAAAATGCACACACGATGAAATGTCCTCTGAGCTCATGCAGTCCTCCCGCACTGAAAGAGCTCAGCAGAATGTGTGGAGGCAAACAATGGCAGAATACAGGAAAGCAGAAAATGAACGTGATAACAGGGGGCATGAGTGAGATGAGAGGTGGTGGGAGCAAGATGAGAGAAGGCGGCATGGAATGCTTAGGCTACTGGAGGATCAAACTGATATGCTCCAGTGTCTGGTTGAGGTGCAGGAAAGGCAGCAGGAGCACAGACCACTGCTGCAGTCCCTGTGTAACCAACCGCCCTCCTCCCCAAGTTTCATAGCCTCCTCCCCCAGACTCCCAAGAATGCGGGGGAGGGAGGAAGGGGGGGTTCTAGGCACCCAACCACTCCACCCCAGAGGACTGCCTAAGCAACAGAAGGCTGGCATTCAATAAGTTTTGAAGTGCAATGTGGCCTTGTCCTTCCCTCCTCCCCTCATCCACCACCCCATCCAGTGCTTCCCTCCTTCCCCACCCTTACTTGGCAGTTATCCCCCTATTTGTGTGATGAATTAATAAAGAATGCATGATTTTGAAACAACAATTACTTTATTGCCTCTGCAAGTGGTGATCAAAGGGGGGAGAGCGGTTGGCTTACAGGGAAGTAGAGTGAACCAAGGGGACGGGTTTTCATCAGGAAGAAACAAACAGAACTGTCACACCATAGCCTGGCCAGTCATGAAACTGGTTTTCAAAGCTTCTCTGATGCACAGTGCACCTTGCTGTGTTCTTCTAATCGCCCTGGTATCTATCTGCATGTAATCAGTGGCCAGGCGATTTGCCTCAACCTCCCACCCCACCATAAACATCTCCCCCTTACTCTCACAGATATTGTGGACCACACAACAAGCAGCAATAACAATGGGAATATTGGTTTTGCTGAGGTCTAAGCAAGTCAGTAAACTGCGCCAGCGAGCTTTTAAACATCCAAATGCACATTCTACCAACATTCTGCACTTGCTCAGCCCATAGTTCAACAGCGCCTTACTACAGTCCAGGGTGCCCGTGTATGGCTTCATGAGCCATGGCATTAAGAGGTAGACTGGGTCCTCAAGGATAACTATAGGCATTTCAACATCCCCAACTGTTATTTTCTGGTCTGGGGAGTAAGTCCTTTTCTGCAGCCGTTTAAACAGACCAGAGTTCCTGAAGATGTGAGCGTCATGTACCTTTCACGACCATCCCACGCTGATGTCAGTGAAACGTCCCTTGTGATCCACCAGTGCTTGCAGTACCACTGAAAAGTACCCCTTGCAGTTTATGTACTGGCTGCCAAGGCTGTCCGGTCCCAAGATAGGGATATGCGTTCTGTCCATCACACCACCACAGTTAGGGAATCCCATTGCAGCAAAGCCATCCACTAAGACCTGCACATTTCCCTGAGTCACTACCCTTGATAGCAGCAGCTCAGTGATCGCGTTGGCTACTTGAATCACAGCAGCCCCCACAGTAGATTTGCCCACTCCAAATTGATTCCTGACTGACCAGTAGCTGCCTGGCATTGCAAGCTTCCAGAGGGTTATCACCACTCACTTGTGAATTGTGAGGGCTGCTCTCATCTTCGTATTCTTGCACTTCAGGGCAGGGGAAAGCAAGTCACAAAGTTCCATGAAAGTGCCCTTACCCATGCGAAAGTTTCGCAGCCACTGGGAATCATTCCAGACCTGCAACACTATGTGGTCCCAGCAGTCTGTGCTTGTTTCCTGGGCCCAGAATTGGCGGTCGACGGCATGAGCCTGCCCCATTGCCACCAGGATGTCCAAGTTGCCAGGGCCCGTGTTTTCAGAGAAGTCTGTGTCCATGTCCTCATCACTCTCGATACCGCGCTGCCGTCGCCTCCTCGCTACTTTTGCAGGTTCTGGTTCTGCACATACTGCAGGATAATGCACAAGGTGTTTACAATGCTCATAACTGCTGGGGTGATCTGAGTGGGCTCCATGCTTGCCGTGGTATGGCATCTGCAGGAGAGCAGAGTTGCGGCAGAAGTGGTGGCTGATGATGGATGCCATGAGAATAGATATTTATAGAGAATGATGAGAAGACCTATCAGGTGGATTCATGAGAGCAGGAGAGCAGAGTTGCTGCGGAAGCGGTGGAGGATGATGGTTAGCACCGCGTACATTTCCTGAAGAAGAACATACGTCCCCAGGAGCCCATGACAGACAACATGGGGAAATTCTCTATTGAGACAATAGCAGCAGAGTAGAGTTGCAGCGGAAGTGGTGTATGATGACGGTTAGCAGTCCTACTGCACCGTCTGCTGCCAGCAGCACCCAGGATACAATACTGTGGCAGCGGTGAGTGGGCCTTACGCTTGCTGCGGTCTGGCGTCTGCACGGAAAAAAGGTGTGAAACGATTATCTGCCTGTGACAGGTTCTCTGTTAGGCCCCTCTTCCAGAGCCCGCTGGCTGTCCCAATAAAGTGCAGAGAGGCTTTCAGTTATGCAGCACCCGTGGCTTTATTTACACATACACAGTTCTCCCACCACCAGTGTTGAGCTATATACAAGGCTTACAGGGTTAGTTCCCTCTTTTCCTGCAGTCATCCCACAGCTAGGAGTCTGACTTTTCCCTGGCTGGCTTTTCTTCTGGCTCCCAGCCCTTATAACTGCTGGCAGGTGGAGCCAACCCCCAGGCCAGGCATCAGGTCTATTTCACCAGCCCTGATCTATTTCCCTTGATTGGAGCTGGCTGAGCAGGGGTAATTAGGTGCTTTTGCACCAGCACCCTGCTACCCTGCTGTTGCTTTCATGGCAGGAGATGCGACTGACGACATGTACTCAAAACCACCCTCAACAATGTTTTTGCCCCATCAGGCACTGGGAGCTTAACCCAGAATTCCAGTGGGCAGCGGAGACTGCAGGAACTGTGGGATAGCTACCCACAGTGCACCACTGTGTAAGTTGATGCTAGCCCACGGTAGTGAGGATGAACTTCGCTGACTTAATGCGCTTAGTGTGGACATATGCAATCAACTGTATAAAATCGATTTATAAAAATTGACTTCTATAATATCAAACTAATTTTGTAGTGTAGACATACCTGAGGGTTTGACCCTAGAAGGATGATGATTCTGTGTGTGCTGTGTGCGAAGTTCTCCATGGAAATGACTTCACCTCATATTTATTTTATTTCATGAGATGGCAACATTAAGAAATGAAGGCCTTGTAGTAAGAGGAGGCCCTAAGATATAAACCTTGGTATCAGAGGCCTGGTATGAGGCCTGAGGCCTGAACTAAAGTAATGGTCAAGACTTTGCTAACATAAAGCAAAGTTAAGCTGTAAGCCAGAGGCAGGCCCTGCTCACAGAAGCTGGCAAGGAAAGGGCTGATGCTGCAAGAAGATCAGTACCTTTTAGGTACGTAACATTCACATACTTGCACATTCCACACAGATAACAAGGAACAGGCTGGCCCATCCCAATGACAGGGGCAAAAGGGTAATATGATGGATAGAGTTGTTTTGATCGAACCAACATGTACAAGGTGAGAGGCGGCACCTTAATACGTAGAGGGGTTGTACCGTGCTATGTAGAAAGGTTGCACCTCCATACGTCAGGTGTGATGTGTAACGTGTTTGTATCTGTGTATAAGAATGCATCCTTGGGGCGGTGTCTTTGTCCGGCTGAGGGGGCAGTGGAAATTCCCGCCACTGACTGAGCCGGGTCCATTGCCAAGAGGCACTTTCTCGTAGTATGCCCTGAATTAGGCTAAGAAACCTACAGGGAACTGCCATTGTGTCCGAGATCGCAATAAACCTAGTCGACGTGACTTTGCATCTTACTGGACTCTGTGGTTATTGGGGGTTCTCGTCAGGTCTGCTGTGTCAGCTATCTGCGCAGAGCTGGGGCAGCACACAGAGGGAACTCACGCACGCAGCCGAGTGATACCAACAAGGAGAAAGCAGACCACCACACCGGTACCGCTCTGACAACAGGCCTGTATGGACGGAGCCTGTATGGAAGGAAATATCAATCTGTGGACCTAGGCTTCCAGTCTTATCTCTGCCAGTACAAATAGAGAAAAGTGAAAGCAACAAAGAATCCTGTGGCACCTTATAGACTAACAGACGTTTTGCAGCATGAGCTTTCGTGGGTGAATACCCACTTCTTCGGATGCAAGCCCGACTTGCATCCGAAGAAGTGGGTATTCACCCACGAAAGCTCATGCTGCAAAACGTCTGTTAGTCTATAAGGTGCCACAGGATTCTTTGTTGCTTTTACAGATCCAGACTAACACGGCTACCCCTCTGATACTAGAAAAGTGAAAGGGATCATTGAGCTTTTAGACTCTGGTGAATGGGTCTGATTGCCCTCTGTGACGGTGCACTCCATATGATGTTATGAAAATATGCTAATGAGTGTGACTATAATGTAACTGGAATATGCTTCATGGAAAAGGTCTCTTGTAAGGTATCATTACAAAGCTTATAATCTACTGAGTGTGTTCATCCTATTTGTATGAATGTATCATTCTTGTATCTGAAACTAGGAATATAAAATATAACTCCTGAGGTCCTATTGCAGTTATGCAAAGTGTGGGCCATTAATGGTGGTTTAGAATCCTAATCGCTCCCTTTGACTAGGATACTTGACTGTAGATGGCTCTGTTTACTTCCTGTGAGTCAGGCCCAGAAGAATGAAGGCTTGGGGGGGTCTCACAGGACATGTGACCATGTCACCTGGCACTGGAATCCATCTTACACCTGGTGCTTTTCCATTTAGAAGGAGGGTTGGGGACCCAGAGAGACAAAAGATTCCCGCCTTGTGCAAAGCTATATGAGGGGGTGGAACAGAACAAAAGGGGTTCCAATCATGAGAAATCCCCTAGTTACCACCTGAGCTGGAGCTAACAAGGACTGTACCAAGGAAAGGATCGGACCCAGACTAGGAAAGCATCTAATCTGTGAAAGAAGCTTATTGGAACATCTCTGAGGGTGAGATTTACCTGCATTTAGTTTCCTACTGTATTAGGCTTAGACTTTCATGTTTTTGTTTTATTTTGCTTGGTAATTTACTTTTTTCTGTTTGGTATTACTTCGAACAACTTAAATCCTACGTTTTATACTTAATAAATTCACTTTTGCTTATTACTGAACCCAGAGTCAGTGACTAATACCTGGGGAGCAACACATATCTCTGTATCAGTGTTATAGAGGGTGGACAATTTATGACTTTACCTTGTATAAGCTTTATACAGAGTAAAATGGATTTATTTGGGGTTTGGATCCCATTGGGAGCTGGGTGTCTGGGTGCTAGAGACAGGCGCACTTCTTAAGCAGTTTTCAGTTAAGTCTGCAGCTTTGGGGGACATGGTTCAGACCCTGGGTCTGTGTTGGAGCAGACTGTTGTGTCTGGCTCAACAAGGCAGGGTTATGAAGTCCCAAGCTGGCAGGGAAAACAGGCTCAGAGGTAGTCTCAGCACATCAGGTGGCAGTTCCAAGAGGGGTTTCTGTGACCCAACCCATCACACCCTCCCACTCCCTCACCCCAGTGTCAATCAGGAGTAAATCCGCCAGAGCCAGGGAGGCTGCTCCCCCCTCACTCATCCCAGCATAAGTCAGTGGAGTTCTGCTGCAGTACATCAGGGCTAAGTGGGAGGACTCAGGCCCCCACCACATCTTTAAGGTGCCTACTTGAATCCCTCTTACCCTAGCTGCTCAGTGTCTCCCTCCCTCTACCTCACACAGCCCAGGCCCCAAACAAACACCTACAGACCCATATTCCCTCTTTCCCTCTCATAACCCCACAGACCCTCTCAGATTCTGGTGTCTGAGATCCCCCTCCCAGAGCCCAAAGCCAATTTCCCACTCAGAGTTCCTTACTCAGCTTTCTCAGAAATCCCTGCTTAACCCCTCCTTAACTCACCAGACACCTCCTCTGCTCAGCCCCACTCCACTGACATGGCTCCAGCTCCAGGGACAGCACCCCACCACTGCTGCCTTTTTCCCCTGCCCCAAGCACCAGCCATTCTCTTCTCCTTATCCCCACTGGCAAGCACTGGACACCACTTCATTTTGATCCCACTTTCCTCCTTCCTCTGCCTGACCCAGCCCCTCTGTTCTGAACAGTGGATCCAAGGCGACTACTGCGGAAAACCACCCAGCACACAGCTAATCTGGGGAACTCACTACCTCAGGACATCAACGAGACAAAAAGCTCAGCAGGATGAGCCATTGGCATGTATCATGAGAGCCACTGTGGTTACATTATATCAGATAATGAATTAAACCACCACGGTGCAGGTCTCCAGCAAGCCATTAACTCACAGGTAATCTCCCTGACATGGAGGCCAGTGCAGAATTGTTCACTGGGGGGACCCTGCCCTTCCCCCTACAGAAGCTGGGGCTGGTCCCTCCAGGAGTCACTGCTCTGAGCAGGGCTGTTCCCAGGAGCCTGGGGAAAGAGGCACATTTAGTCCCATAAATCTCTGCCAACTCTCAGGGCTGGGTTCAGACACTCTAGGGCCATGCATGGGGCTCTGCCCCCTTGACCCTGTGCCCCACGTACAGTGGCAGTGGTGGTGGAGGGGCCTGCAAAGAGAGCCTGGGACAGTGACATGGGAGCATGTGACTCTCTCCCACTCCTTGAGAGTAGCTAGGTGCCCATGGACAGGCAGGGGGCAGTAGTGGTCCCCCCAGTCCTCACCTCCCCAGCCAGGGTATATCTGCTTGGGTGATGGGGTGGGGATGGCTGAGGAACCCTTCCTCTCCTCCTGAACACAGAGCCCCCTTCTGGGGGTTGGGGGAGGGTCCTGAGAGCAGTGGGGCTGGGAGTTAAGCCCATGGAGAGATGCCTGGAGAACTGGAGAAGTTCCCCTCTCCCAGAACCATTGTCTCAGGCTCTCTGAGGGATAGCTCAGTGGCTTGAGCATTAGCCTGCTAAACCCAAGGTTCTGAGTTCAATCCTTGAGGGGGCCATTTAGGGATCAGGGGCAAAAATCTGTCTGGGGATTGGCCCTGCTTTGAGCAGGGGGTTGGACTAGATGACCTCCTGAGGTCCCTTTCAAACCTGATAGTCTATGATTCTCTGCAGACTCAGGCAGATTATGCTGTAGTGACTAAACTCAGGGCAGCTCCCCCCCCCCCCACACACACACATGAGCTGTTGCTTCAGGCTGTGGGTGGTGCAACGTCAGGCTCTGACCTGACCCCTGTCATACCCCAGACACTGGATTCTGGCAAATGCTATGTTCCGGTAGAAAACAGGCAATTTCTGTTTGAAGAAAATGTGATGAGTATTTCACTCAGATCTATGAAAATTTAGTAACAGCTCAAACACAACTGAATCATGGATAAGCCCATATTACACTATACATTATTCTTCTGGTGTTACATCTTGTCCCCCAGGTTACAGGTGGGCACAGAGAGTTGAGATAATTTAGTTGTCTAGCTGGGGTTACATCACAAGATCTCTAGGTGATTTGACTTCCCCTCTCTAGCTCCTGCTGCCTGGCTGCACTTGTAATAATTTTCAGCCCCCAAGACACACATGCCTACTCCCTTAGGCTCCTTTGCAAATCCCAGCCTTCATATTTATGAAACTCGAGAAAAGTCCAGGCCTTGGAAGTTAACAAGATAGAGCCAGGGCCAGGATTACAAAGGGATTTGGGCACCTAAAGAACTTGCTAGTTGCCTAGTGGGATTGGCAGTAGCACCTAAGCAAGCCTAACTCCCATTGAATGTCCTTGCGGCTTAGCTTATCTGGCTGACTTGGAGCTTAGATAAATCCCATTAGATGCCTGTCTCCATCTTTAGGTGCCCAAATCCCTTGGTAATCCTGGCCAACAGATACATAGAAGCTGGGCTGGAGCTGGGAAACCCTGTGGGGGTGGTAGAATCCTAGGGCCTGTGCTAGGCAAGGGGCAGATGACAGAGGATCAGAATGGCCCCTTTTGGCTTTAAATTTGATGAATCAAAGAACTTTTGCCTCTGGGCCTCTGCTTCTGAGCTGTGCAGGGCCCTAGGGAGTAAGTCCCGCAAGCCCTTAGGAAACAGACACGGATAAATCGCCTTCCTGCAGCATCACTACTTTAATGCCAGTGACACTCAAAGCCAGCTCCAAACAGCTCAGCTGCAGAGAGCAGTTAGTCTGAGTCTACTTCTGTCATTTCAGTCTCACAGTGAGAGCTGAGAGGACTCATATATGTGTGTCTTTGGCTTATAGATAAATAGCTACCAAAGAATCCTGGAGCTGGACGACCAAATGCATCACCTGTTGGGAAAAAATCCACAAAGGCCAGTACAGTAAGTTTCCTTTTTCAATTAAATATGTTTGGGGATTAACATACAAGGGAGATTTAAGAACATGAATCAGAATTGCTACCAGCACTCACTAAAGATTTCACTATTAAATTACAACTAGAGATAGAAAAAAATTCCTCATGTGACAAATTTCAACTTTTCATTAAAACCCCAAGACCCATTTTTTCAGCTTTAGGTAACTGAAAACTCTGAGATGAAAAGTGTAAAATTTAAGATGAAAACCAAACAAGGTTACTTTTTTGAGTATTCAGCTTTCCAACAAAACATCATGGATTTTCAGGGAAAACAGACACATTGTTAAAAAATGCTCTTTTGCTAAAAACCGAATTTTACAAACAAACAAAAAACAAACAAACAAACAAAATTCAACTGAAAATTTCCAACCAGACTTTAAACAAGGGTGGGAATCCTTGCTATTGTCTAATAATACCATAACTGACAACTATTGCATCTGTTTGGATTTCAGTTTCAAAGGAAAATAAAACTGGATAAATAGCAAAGCTGCTACTCACAAAATATGATTTTTATGCACTAGGACCTTTGAACCCAAGTTTGGAGTTGAACTCAGCAGCCAAACCCATCTATCCTGACATGAAAGATAGATGGACATGGAGAAGGTCAATAGGACTAGAACCCAGTTCTCTTTGTCTAGCACCATATCTCAGGTCCAACACTGCTGCCAGCTAAGCACAAATACTGTAACTAGGTGCACAGAACATACACTTAATAAGAAAGCCCATCCCCCAAAGAGCTCATCGTCCTAGCAGAAAAGGCAGAAAAAGGGAGGAGGGGAAAGAGAGGCATAAAGAGGAGAAGTGACTGGTCCAAGGTCACACAGCAGGTCAGTGGCAGAGCCAAGAACATGTCATGACAGCCACTGACCCTCACAGCACAGGCATAAAATCGCAAAGGAAGCAACACAACACAGCAGTAACTGAGAGATGCTACATCACACAGCTATGTAAGCGTAGCTGGCATTGGGTGCCATTAAACAGCATGTGAATAGGCAGCTGTGACGGGTTGGATCACAGAAACCCCCTTGGGAACTGCCAAATGATGTGCCAAGACTACTTCTGCCCCTGCTTTCCACTCCAGCACCCTGTCTTGTTGAGCCAGACACGCCCGTCTGCTCCAACACAGACCCAGGGTCTGAACCAAGTGCCCAAAAGCTGCAGACTTAACTGAAAGCAGCTTATAGAAGTGTTCCTGTCTTTAACACTCAGATGCTCAACTCCCAATGGGGTCCAAACCCAAAATAAATCTGTTTTACCCTGTATAAAGCTTATACAGGGTAAACTCATATTGTTCGCCCTCTATAACACTGATAGAGAGATATGCACAGCTGTTTGCCCTCCCACAGGTTTAAAAGATTTGTGCTGATTGAAACTCGTGTGATAACGCACTGGACTAGCGGTCTCATTGTCATCAGTGAGGAACACTCACCTCTCCTGCTCAATGGAAGTGACAAGCGCTCTGCTCCTGTGACAGTCACATCAGGAGTTCCTTTGCACAGGGGAATTGGGACCATTCCCTCTGTCACTCTGATCCTGCCCATTCCCCTTCTCCTTCCCTCCACAGGCATCACACAACGTGCTGAGGAAGAAAATGTCCAATCAAACCACCGTGACCGAGTTCTTTCTTCTGGGATTTTCTGACATTCAGGAGCTGCAGATTTTACACTTTGTGGTGTTTCTAGTGATTTACTTGGCAGCCCTGATCGGGAATCTTCTCATCATCACATCCGTAGCCCTCGACCACCATCTTCACACCCCCATGTACTTCTTCTTGGTGAATCTGTCCATCCTAGACCTTGGCTCCATCTCTGTCACCATCCCCAAATCCATGGCCAATTCCCTCATGAACACCAAGTCAATTTCTTATCCTGGATGTGTCACCCAAGTCTTTTTCTTCCTCTTTTTCATAGGAGCAGATTTTTCCCTTCTCACAGTCATGGCGTATGATCGATACATTGCCATCTGTCAGCCATTGCAATATGAGAGAGTGATGAACAGGGGAGCTTGTGTGCAGGTGGCAGCCAGTGCCTGGATTAGTGGCATTCTCAATTCTGCACTGCACACTGGAAACATGTTTGTAATATCCTTCTGCAGAGGCAACATGGTTGATCAGTTCTTCTGTGAAATCCCCCAGTTACTCAAGCTCGCCTGCTCTGACGCCTACTTCATTGAAACTAGGCTTCTTGTCTTTAGTGCATGCCTATATTTGAGCTACTTTGTTTTAATAATTGTGTCATATGTTCAGATCTTCAAAACAGTTCTGAGAATCCCCTCTGAGCAGGGAAGGTTTAAAGTCTTCTCTACCTGCCTTCCTCACCTCATTGTGGTCTCCTTGTTTATTTGCACTGGCACATTTGCCTACCTGAAACCCACCTCCAGGTCAACGTCGGGTCTGGATCTCGTGATAGCTGTTCTCTATTCTGTGGTGCCTCCAGTAATGAATCCAATCATCTATAGCATGAGAAATAAAGAGATCAAAGCTGCCGTGAGGACAGGGTGGAGATTATTCACTGAGAACAGAAGGTCCATCTTTCTCCTTTGACTGTCATTTCATTGTGTTTCTGTATAAATGGAATCAATAGGTGATATTAGTGTCTCCCTGAGAACATGGGAGGGATAGCTCAGTATTGGCCTGCTAAACCAAGGGTTATGAGCTCAATCCTTGAGGGGGCCATTTAGGGATCTGGGGGGAAAATAGTTGGGGATTGGTCCTGCTTTGAGTAGGGGGCTGGGCTAGATGACCTCCTGAGGTCCCTTCCAAGCCTGAATTCTATGCTTTGCAATCTCTTTGCATGTAAAGGGGTATTTACATTGGCAAAAATGCAGACAAACTCAAGTCAGTGGAGTTACTGTAGATTTACATGAGTATCAATCTAGCTATGTATCTATCTTGGATTTTTTCTACTGCCACTCATCCCCGTGTTGTCTGAGCATCTTCCACATAAAATCAGTAACCAGATCAAAGTCCCTAATGGACTTCATGTGCTGTCTGGGTCTTCTCCATCTGGAGGTATGAACTCTGCTTGGAGCATGATGGCTGTTGTTTTTTTGTTTGTTTGTGTAACTCAGTGGGATATGACTGTGTAAAATCATAAACTGTATTAGTGGGATGATTGGCATGCTGACAGCACAAGTCTACTGTTTCTCAATGGCCGTGTATTGGGCTGCATTCCAGAAAACTGTCCTGCCTGGGAAAGGCATTTGACACCCCAATGAAGGATCACCACTGACAGATGTCAAGACTAGACTTTAGGGTCATTGATGTTTATTGTCTCTCAATGAATACCCTCCTCCTTCCCAGGGAAAAATGATTGGATGGAAGATGCAATGTCACAGTTTGAATCCATGCCATGGGGACAGGGGCCTGTTAAACAGGGTGGTTCTGCTCCGTGCAGGGAGGAGCCAATCATGGACACACATAAGAAGGACAGGAAGGAGCAACCCAAAGCAAAACTCTGATGAACCTCTGACTTACAGATGGGGTGAGAACAGTCCAAGTAAGGGGGCACCTCAGGACTCTGTTGTTTTTGCATTGTATCTAACTCTCCTAAAGTGACTGTGGTTAAGAAATCCTTTTGCTCAGCCAGTGTTCCTTGTTTTCCTGCCACATTGTCCCTGAAGGGGTTCAACTGGAAACTCATAGTGACCCCAGACTAGACAGAGCTCTGGGGCAGAGTGTGTGAGTTACTGAGGGGCTTGTCGGAACACAAACACCTGTTTTGAGGTCAAGAGCAGATGGACAGGGGCCTCTCCTGGCCAAAGAAAGGGTATCAGACAAGAAGGCTCCACTTGGGAGTGTGTCCTAGAGTCCCAGAGCTTGCGAGAATGACTAGACTCTACCCTGACCCAGCTGACTTAGAAGCAAATGGAACTCAGTGATTCAGTCCACTCACAACAGACTGGTAACTGTACAGTCAGGTCCTGGGCCAGGTTGTAACAGTTAGCCTGTCTGGATTTGTTTTGTTATATTTTATTAGTTGGCGGAGGGTGGGGGGTGGTTGGCCAGGGAGCCATCATTGCAAATTTCCTGGTAGAAAAACTTTTTTTTTTTTTCAAAATTGATTTTTTTAGAGTGGTTTGGGACAGTGCATTTAAGGGCTGAACTTCCCAGACAGACAACTCTGAGGGGCATTGAGAAGCTCTTGTTGCTATGTCCAGCCAGCTGGAACTGGACACTGTAGCACTCACTTTAAGCACTGAAAACCACCATTTTCTCATGGAAAATATTGATTTTGTGAATGGGCATTTTTTTAGAATATAGAACTTAGGTGTATTTTTATCACTTAGCTAGTTATAGAGGTATAAAACAAAGAATCAAAATCACAGTCCACCTGTGTATGGGCCTTCTCTCACCAGGATAGGCTGAGGCCTTGTTCTTAGGCTAAGGTCTTCGGCTAAGCACTAGGGGCAGTCATAAGCAGGGAAGCGTATGGTCACATTCCAAACCAGTCACACTGAAATAAGGTGGTATTGGGCTGCTAGGAAGATGATCCTGTCCTGACAGTGCACATCACCACCAGATAAAGAAACAGACCTTAAGATGGTTAAAGAAAACTTAGTTTGATAGCATCCTGTCTGGCAAGAACTCACTTATCAGTATTGTATTGTTTTATCTTTATGGCCCCCACTATTCTATTGTTAATCTGTCTGATTCTCTAATTGTTTCTGTCTGCTGCACAATGAATTTTGCTAGGTGTAAGTTAATTAGGGTAGTGGGATATAATTGGTTAGAGAATTCTGTTACAATATGTTAGGGTTGGTTAGTTACATTTCAGTAAAATTATTGGTTAAGGTATAGCTAAGAATATTACTATATAAATGGTTCAAACAGGAAGTGGAAAGGAAATTGGAATCATGCTTGCTAAGGGGAGGTGGAAAAGGAACAGGGACGTAGGCAAGGCTCTGCGGCATCAGAGCTGGACAGGAACAGTGGGAAACAGGCTCTGTTTGCATATAGAGATAAGCCCAACTGCTATGAAGGGCTTCTGAATATGTTTGCTTGGAAACTAACCCCAATAAACTTTGCATTGTTTGCACTTCGGACTTCTGGTTTTTTGGTGCTTGCTGTCTGCGTGACAAGAACCAGGGAAGAGGGTGAAAGGAAAGCCCTCTAACATGTTTTACAATGGAAAATTGTTCCAGGGGAAAATTTCCTACCACCTCTACCCCATTGGGGGGAGGACTAGCTCAGTGGTTTGAGCATTGGCCTGCTAAACCCAGGGTTCTAAGCTCAATCCTTGAGGGGGCCATTTAGGGAACTGGGGTAAAACTCTGTCTGGGGAGTGGTACTGCTTTGAGCAGGGGGTTGGACTAGGTGACCTCCTGAGGTCCCTTCCAACCCCCATATTACATGATTACATGCTCCTGGAACACACAGGGAGCTAGTCTATTGACATCAATGGGAACACGACTGGCACTTTGCTGGGATATAGCATCTAGGCTTACTCAGGCTGAGAGAAGAAAAATTCCCCTTAGCAGGAAAGTGTCCACCTGAAAGACAAGCAGAGATAGGCCCAAGCCCAGACTCTAATCCACTATGGGATTCCAAGTTCAAAGGAGGAGCTTTGGCTCTTAGGTGCTGGATCTGACCTCTCTCTACAAACCTCTCCACTAACTGGATGGGCAGACAAGGTCTCCATTGCTGGTTGACCCACAGGTTCCAAAACTTTGACTAGCTGCTGGGTCAAAATGGCCAGCAGTATAGATGGGGGAGTGTACACAGGGCCTGGTCTCAGAGTGGGAGAGCCATGAGATGCCACCTGGGGCAGACAGGTTAAGAGGCCGAACACCTGAGGTGGGTGATTTCAGAAGGGAGATGAGCAACTAGCCCCACACCCGTGACACCAAGCAGTTCTGCCCTTGACACACCAGTGACAGTGGCAGCTCTCAGGAAATGACAGCAGACTCAGAAAAGGACCCTGGGAAACAACTTCAGTCCATAAGGATGAGAAATGGCCTTAAGCTCCTTGGCTTCAAAATGAGGAGACTGGGGCCTGCATGATTGCTCCAGGCAGTGATCAGCTAGGAAGTGTGTGGGAAGGAAAGGCCCTTCTCTATGTACTGGGTTGAAGAGGAGAGCAGTTTTAAGCCTCAGATTACCTCTCAGTACTGCTTATCTTCACTGAGACCCATCTGCACTTTGCCAAGCAGTGGAGATCTCCACCCACAGAGAGTCTCAAACCCACATTCTCAGCATTCTGTCAGGGTTCAAGTGTTTTACTGGTAAAGATGTCAGATGAGTCAGGCTCAGTCACTTTATTAACCAAAAATAAATCAGCCCAGTAAAGAAACAGTTACTATTTTATGCAGCATGGGGAAGAGGTTTGCAGCTCACAACTCCACCTTACTCTGAAATCATGAGCTTCTTTCTGGTCATATTTATAGTAACCTTGTTTACAATAAAAAGGTTCTACACATTCCACGGTATTACCTAGGATTTATGCACTAGTTCTTACCAGTTTCTTATCTTGTTTTGAACAATTTCCCCCAAATCTGCAAATGTAGAGATGTCCTGCACTAGCTGTTGCTTGGTACAGAGGCCATGTTGGTGAAGCATCAACAGAATCATCTGTCTTATTCTGTATTTTTGGCATGTCTCTGAGCCTAACCCTGATATCACAACACTCCACATCATCCTTTGGTTGCACAACTTCACAAAGTACAAAACCTCCTAGGAAAAGCTTAACATGAACAAAGTTCTTAGTTACACAAAAACATATTTGATATTACCTATAATGTGGATATTGTGTATTAGTACTGTCTCACACACAAATATCTCAGACCTGACACACCTCTACATCTCCACCTATCAGTGCAAACTACTCACCACCATGCAATGTAACCACCCCATGATGTTACCACTATGTGCAAGTTTCTGAATTTTATGACCTTCCCCAAATACCTCCCCTGACTATTTGAAAATATAGACACGGTGGCCTAGATTCTCCATGTCCTTAGTCGAATTTGAGAGTGGAGATTTCACAAGGGATCCTTATGGAGTTTCCTCTGAATTATCCTACTGGGGGCAGGGGAATTGTCCTACGCACAGAGAAACCACCGCAACGGAGACCCCTGCACCCTCTACCAGCACTGTCCCCAGCATCTCCTGACTCGATCAGAGCAATGCTGATGTGGGTGGCAATTGGAGCCAATAGAGTTACTCTGGATTGACACCACTGTCAGTGAAATGTGAATCCAGCCAAAGATGTACCTCAGCTCTAAAGGCGTCCCACTGCAGCAATGGGAAAGGTTTAATGTCCGAAGAGAGAATTCTTACAAGCCAAATGCAGGTGAGACAATGCAAATCAGGGATCCCAGTTTGCCACTCAGCCCTGTTCAGAAAGTGGGGCAGAGCTGGGGTAGCTGGCAGGAGAATGTCACTCTCTGTTTATGTTTTCACATTTTGTATTTGGCAGCTGTCCTGGGATATGAGCTTTTTCCATCAGTGCCCCTGATTCTGATCCCTGCAGGGCTCCAGGCAACCTACCCAAAATGCCCTTAGGAGAAAATATGTCAATAAATTCCCTTAGGAAACCTTCAGTTCTTCAGCACCACAGAAGCTTGCTGTATAAGCAGCTAGATCAGTTCACAAACTATTTGCATACCCAACAATGCACTGCATACTGCAGCTCTGGCAGGGTGGAAAAAGCTTGTTTTAATCTAGCTGTGTGTAAGTGTGCGGACTCACCCCGAGGCACCTCCTGCTGGTCTTTCAGGGAATTATCTTGATTTCCAGCCTGGAGTGCCTTCTGCAGGCCAGTGATCTGCCTTACCGCTGGCCCCATGTCCCTCCCAGGACCCCGGTGCCCTTGTCTTGGGTGCTGCCCCCCTGGCAGTACCCCTCACAGCCTCAGGGTCTCCCCCTCCCAGGGAAACCCCCACCCCATCTCCACTTCACCTCAGTATTAGGCCACTGCCAGTCCCCATCAAACCCCCTGCTCACTGGAGCGGACTGCAGTGTAAGCCACTCATCATAGGCAAAGGGGTCTCAGACCTGCTGCCTCTGTCTACCCATGGGCTGCCCCCTGCAACCCAGTACCTAATGGGCCTTACCAGGCCTTCAGCCTGGGGCTTTCCTAGGCCGGAGCTCCCTGGTTCCCTAGGCCTTTCCCCAGCCCTGCTCCACTCTAGGTTCCCTTCATGGCACCTTGCAGCCAGGCCCTTCTCCCTCTACAGGCAGAGGGAACCTGTCTGGGCCTCTGGATCACAGCCTTTTATAGGGGCCAACTGTGGCCTGATTGGGGCATGGCCCAGCTGCAGCTGCCTCCACAATCAGCCCAGCTTTTAGAGCTGTAGCCCTCTCCAGGGCTGCATTTTAAAGCCCTCAGGGCAGGAGCGGGTAACCACCCTGCTACACTGTGGTATGTCCCCGTCAGGCTCCCTTCTTATGACCCTTTGACCACACTCCTGTCCCTGTTCTTTTATTAGTTGTCCCCCGCAATTAGTGGGTTTCTGAGGCCCTGTGGAAGCTCCCCTTAGGCTGGGGGGGATGTTCCGTTAGCATGGGGCGGGCTTCACCCGCCCCGTTTCCCGGAAACCTAATAGATACACTGTGGTATGAGCTTTATCCACAGCTCTTAATGGTCTCTGAGTGCCCTCTTTCAGAAGTCACTGATCCCACCATGTTCGCAGATAGTTTCAGCTCCCACTGACTGTCTCAGGAAAAAATGTCACAAGGGTAATTGGGATGTCCATGCATTTCAGCATCAGAGATTTTTACAGCACCATAAGGCTCAGAGGACATTTTAACTCAGGAGACACTAGCATACCCCTGCAGGTATGTTTACTAATGTGCAACTGACCAAGGGCTGGGTTCTGAGCTCGGTTGTACCAGTGTGAGCTCTGATTGTGTTTGCACAGATCTCTTTCCAGTATGAAGCATCCTGGAATGTGATCATGGTTGGTAGTTTGTCCCTTGCCCATAAGGGGCTTCACATTCTGATGTATTTCTGGTGGTTGAGGGAAAGGAGAGATGGTCAGGACATTTATTGTTTGTTTTATTTTGTTTACTTGTTTGTTTGTTTTTGTCATAGGTCTCACCCCCACTCTGAACTTTAGGGTACAGATGTGGGGACCTGCATGAACACCTCTAAGCTTAACTACCAGCTTAGATCTGGTCTCACTGCCACCATCCAGATTTGAGTTACCTGGAAAACTCTCTTCTCCCCAAAAACCTTCCCCTTCCTGGGTAGCCTTGAGAGACTCCTCCACCAAAGTCCCTGGTGAACACTGATCCAAATCCCTTGGATCTTAAAACAAGGAGAATTTAACCATCCCCCCTCCTTTCCCCCACCAATTCCTGGTAAGTCCAGATCCAATCCCCTTGGATCTTAAAACAAGGAAAAATCAGGTTCTTAAAAAGAAGGCTTTTAATTAAAGAAAAGAAAGGTAAAAGAAAAAAACCTCTGGGAGACAGCATACCAGCTGGTCTCACAGACAACAGATTTAAAACACAGGATGTTCTCCTGGGCAAAAGCCTTAATACACACAAGAATACCCAATTTGATAATTCCCCTAACTGCACAAAGACAAGTTACAAAAGAAAATAAACATAAACCTATTTATTCCTTTCTAAAATGTACTACTCTGATAAGAGGCTGGTTCCTTGATCTTTATCACTCCAGCTGAAACTGAAACTGACTAAACAAAGGAAACTTCCCTCTTTCCTTTTGAAACATCTTGTTCCCCCATTGGTTCCTCTGGTCAGGTGTCAGCTAGGCTAGGTGAACTTCTTAACCCTTTGCAGGTAAAAGAGGCATTAACCCTTAACTATCTGTTTATGACAGTGCCAGTATAGCCGTTCTAATGTTCTTATGTTATGTTCTTATCCCTTGGGCAGCTCTGAAAACCTCATTGTCTGATGTGCAACTGTCTGTTTGTCCTCTGTGTATGACAGTGTTTTGGAGCTAATAGCTGGTGTGAGATGTCCAGGGTATATCCACCCTGCAGCTGAAGGTGTAGTCTGCAGTGGGGTAGCCATAACCCCATAATCCATCTTGCATACCAAAATGTCCATTGAATGCACATGGTGCTCTTTTCAGCACAGGCTGCATAAGCCAGCCAACGCTCCTGAGTACGTTACTAGCCCCATAATGAATCCTATACCACCATATCAGCACTTTTAGTGTGGTAGCTAGATCAGAGCTGACTTGGGGATGCCTACCAGCACTGAAAATGACACCATTAATTGCAGCAAGAGAGGATGACTATAGGCAGTTAAATCTAAGCCATCTCCAGCATAAGGCTGTAACAAGATCATTGCTTAAGACAAAGCAGATCTCTCTCCAGGCTTCCTTTTCTGGACATCCATTCTGGGCACACTGCTCCCAGGGTGTGTGGAGTCCATAAATATCACCATTAACATCTGTTCTGGCACTAAGGGCTTGTCTCTATTTACAGCTAAATTGGCTCTGCTGCAATCAATGCAGCGGTGTCGATTTAGCGGGACTGGTGAAAACAAGCTAAGTCAATGGCAGAGCGCTCTCCTGTCAATGTCAGTACTCCACCTCCCAGAGAGGTGGAAGGTAAGTCAGTGAGAAAGTGTAGACACTGCTGTAAGTCAACCTACGTTACATCAGCTTCAGTAACTTACATAACTGAAGTAGCATAACTTAGGTTGACATACAGCTTTAGGGTAGACCAGCCCTAATGTACTAACTCTCCTTTCACTTACACTGATTTTCCACAAGCGAAACACCTTTGACTCAAATGGAGTTATTAGAGCTGATTGAACAATCCTATTTTATTTCCAGCAAATATCTGGAATAATTTTGTTGAAAAAAATAATATTTTGGACCATCCCCAAAAGTGAATATTTTTATTTCAAATTGCAAATTTCATTGTTTGATTCTGGGGGAAAAAATAGGGAAAAAAATCTTGCTTCACCCACACTTTCTTTCCCTTTTTTATTCTCCCAGTAGAAAAGAGAGTAAAAAAGGGGGAGGAAAATTGGAAAATCAATAACAAAATATTGAAAACCAAAAAGCAAACCCACATCTTATTCTGTTTTCAAAACCGAAACAAAATATTTTCTTTTGGCAGGGTTAAAACAAAGCAACTTTTTAAAAATGTAGTTTCATTTTTTTCCATTAAAATGCACAAATATACAACTTCTTGTGAAAAAAACCCAAAACTATAAAGCTAATATTTGATAGAAAAAAAAAGTTTGAGTAAAAAACTTTTGACCAGCTGTAGGAGTTACTCCAGGGCGAGAAAGAGGATAATCAGTCTCACTGACTTTAGTAGAGTTACTCCATATGTATCCCAGGAAGAGGGAGCGTAGAATAAAGTGCAGAATGTTTGATTTTCTGAAAAAAATATCTCTGCGTTTTGCAAATTCACCTATAGGAACTGGATTCCCAAATCCCTTTGGTAACTTTGAAAGTTTCAGCCTAAAACATTTCTGGACGCAATTTGTAAATAGAAATACTTAGTCCATTACACAAGCTTAGATTTTTCAGACATATACCACTAGTTCAATGTGTCTTTTTTTCTACACTTAACAATGTAAAGTTTCCTTGGGAAACTTGAATTTTGCAAATAGCTTCCACAGAGCAGTTTTCACATCTTTGTTTTTCAGGCTGTAGATGATGGGGTTTAACATGGGGGTTAAGATGCTGTACTGGATGGAAATTATTCTATCAAATATAGATGCTTCAGAAGTAGGTTTCATGTACCGGAAACAACCTGTGCCATAGTATAAAATAACCACAACTAGGTGGGAGCTGCAGGTGGAGAAGGCTTTATGCCTGCCCTCTGTAGTGCGTATCCTCAGGATGGCGGAGATGATGTGAATGTAGGAGACCAGAGTGAGAACAAAGGCGCTTGATCCAAAAATTATAATAGATGCAAGAAGCACCACTTTAGGGGTCAGCTTCTCAGAACAGGATAAGACCAAGAGTGGAGGGGGCTCGCAGCTGTAATGGTTTATTTCATTGGGACCACAGAAGTGTAAGCTTAATACAGACAGAGTGTTGGCCAGTGCGTACAAGAACCCAGCTATGCAAGAGCCACTGAGCAAGTGACAACAGACTTGCTTACTCATGGTTCCCACGTAATGCAGTGGGTTACATATGGCAGTGTATCGATCATAAGCCATCGCTGAGAGAATGAAAACTCCAGTGCCGCCTGAGAAAAGAAAAAAGAAGTTTTGTGCAAAGCAGCCCCTGGCAGATATTGTCTTTCTCTCTGCTAGGAAGTTCTGCAGCATCTTAGGGATGGTGACGGAGGAATAGCAGATGTCGACAAAGGATAAATGGAACAGAAAGAAGTACATAGGGGTGTGGAGTTGAGGATCGGCGCTTATCACCAGGATGATCATCATGTTCCCCAACAGTGTTGTAACATAAATAACCAAAAACACCAGGAAGAGAAAAATCTGGAGCTGTGGGTCACTGGAAAGTCCCAGGAAAATGAATTCTGTCACCATGGTTTGGTTTTCCATGTTCATGTATTCCTCCAAATTAAGAGCTGTAAAACATAAAATGAAGGATTAACATAATAAAAATGCATTAACAAAACAAGGACATAATTCTTAGTATCTCAATCCTACCACATTCTTGGGTGAGTCATTTTTTTGCAACACTGAGGCCTAGTACACACTAATGCTAGAAGTCAATATAAGTTAAGCTAATTAAGCTATGTAAATTACATAACTTAAATAGATGTAACTTATGTTAATATAACGTGGTGTATACACTGTGCTCTGTCGATGGGAGATGCTCACCCATTGACATAACTTCCACCTCTTATTGAGGTTGATTAATTAAGTTGATGGGAAAGCGCTCTCCTGTTGACTTATCACGTCTTCAGCAGGCCTGGTAAATCGATGCCGCTGCATTGATCGCAGTGGTGCGGTTTTAGTTGCATAGTGTAGACAAGGCCTGAGAATCAGTTTCTCCGTCTGTAATGTGGGGATAATTATATGGATCTCTGTTAGAAAAGGGCTTTGAGATCTGCTGATGAAGCTTTACTGATAAAGTTTGGAGATGACATAAACATTAGGGGAGAGGTAAATCTTGAAGAGGACAGGTCAGTGATACAGAGCAATCTAGATCACTTGGTAAACAAAAATATGTGTTTTTCAATATGTCTACATCTAGGAACAAAGAATGTAGGCTATATTTATAGGATGGGGGACTCTATCCTGGGAAGCAGGGGCTTTGAAAAAGATTTTGGGCTCAGAGTGGATAATTAGCTGAACATGAGCTCCAAGTGTAATGTTGTGGTCAAAGGGATAATGCAATCCTTGGATCTATAACCAGGAATTGGGTAGGAGCAGAGAGGTTATTTTACTTCTCTGTTTGGCATTGGAACGACTGCTGATGGAATACTGTGTCCAGTTCTGGTTCCCACAATCTAAGAGGGATGTGAATAAATTGGAGAGCTTTCAGAGAACAGCCACAAGAATGATTGAAGCATTAGAAAACATGCCACATAGTTTTCAGAGTGGTAGCTGTGTTAGTCTGTATCAGCAAAAAGAATGAGGAGTACTTGTAGCAACTTAGAGACTAACAAATTTATTTGAGCATAAGTTTTCATGGGTTAAAACCCACTTCATCGGATGCACGTAGTAGAAAATACAGTAGGAAGATATATATACACAGCGAACTTTAAAAAAATGGGTGTTGCCATACCAACTATAGTGAGAGTAATCAATTAAGGTGGGCTATGATCAGCAGGAGAAAAAAAGAACTTTTGTAGGGATAATCAGGATGGCCCATTTCCAACAGTGGACAAGAAGGTGTGAGTAACAGTAGGGGAAAAATTAGCATGGGGAAATAGTTTTTACTTTGTTTAATGACCCATCCACTCCCAATCTTTATTCAAACCTAATTCAATGGTGGCCAGTTTGCAGATTCTCTAGGTGCCCGAAAGCTAAGTGCTGCTAGGCTCAGCACCCCAATGTCTAAGTTCCTTGAGAATCTAGTCTAGATTCTCTCCTTTGTTACTAGTCTGTTCAGGGCACACGACAATATAGACCACAACATTAATTGGGCTTCCTGCTAGATACCTGCCTAATCATAGAATCATAGAATCTCAGGGTTGGAAGGGACCTCAGGAGGTCTTCTAGTCCAACCCCCTGCTCAAAGCAGGACCAAACCCAACTAAAGCATCCCAGCCAGGGCTTTGTCAAGCCTGACCTTAAAAACCTCCAAGGAAGGAGATTCCACCACCTCCCTAGGTAACCCATTCCAGTGCTTCACCACCCTACTAGTAAAAAAGTTTTTCCTAATGTCCAACCTAAACCTCCCCCTCTGCAACTTGAGACCATTACTCCTTGTTCTGTCATCTTCTACCACTGAGAACAGTCTAGATCCATCCTCTTTGGAACACCCTTTCAGGTAGTTGAAAGCAGCTATCAAATCCTCCCTCATTCTTCTCTTCTGCAGGCTAAACAATCTCAGTTCCCTCAGCCTCTCCTCATAAGTCATGTGTTCCAGCCCCCTAATCATTTTTGTGGCAACTCTGCTGGACTCTCTCCAATTTATCCACATCCCTCTTGTAGTGTGGGGCCCAAAACTGGACACAGTACTCCAAATGAGGCCTCACCAGTGCTGAATAGAGGGGAATGATCACATCCCTCGATCTGCTGGAAATGCCCCTACTTATACAACCCAAAATGCCATTAGCTTTCTTGGCAACAAGGGCACACTGTTGACTCATATTCAGCTTTTCGTCCACTGTAACCCCTAGGTCCCTTTCTGCAGAAAATCATCATCATCATCATCATCACCTGAACTGCAAGTGTAACAACAACAGACCCCGGTCATTGGTGGGTGGGATCAAACCTGGTATCTCTGGAGCTAAATGCATGAGCCTATACTGCATGAGCTAAAAGCCACATGGGCCTTAGCTAATAGCTGTAGCAGACTCATTAATCTCTAAGTGGTCTCTGTGCCACTACATGGGAAAGAACACCACACCTAAGAGGTGTGTGGGTTATACAAGCAAGTGTGTCAACATCCCACACCAAAATGTCTCCTCCTTCTACTCTGTTACCCTTGGAAACATAAGAACATAAGAACAGCCATACTGGGTCAGATCAAAAGTCCATCTAGCCCAGAATCCTGTCTTCCGACAGTGGCCAATGCCAGGTGCCCCAGAGCAAATGAACACAACACGTAATCATCAAATGATCCATCTCCTATTGCCCATTCCCAGCTTCTGGCAAACAGAGGCTAGGGACCCCATCCCTGCCCATCCTAGCTAATAGCCATTGATGGACTTATCCTCCATGAACTTATCTAGTTCTTTTCTGAACCCTGAGAACTATCTGACTTGGCTCCACAGCAGTAGGATTGTTGGGTGTTTTAAGAAGCAAGGAAAAAGTGGGAGAGGTTGGAAAAATTATACAGTAATTCAGAGTTTAGAGATCAATGGGCAGAATGTATTCAAGACCTTTGAGGTGCTTTGAGTAAATTTGGCCCAATGACTTTGGCTCAGTTTCAAATGTGGTCACAAATTTTGGATCCTTCATTATCTTGCAGACAAACACTGAAGGCTTGATTCTGAGTAGTAATGAGCACCCAAGGGTGCAATTGACTTTAACTAGAATCATGGATGTTCATAGATCTTGTAATTAATGCCTTGGATTGTCTCAAATTGCTGCCCTCAAAATTAGATCAATTAAGAAATAAAGAAATGAAGCAGTTTGTGATCAGTGGGCATTCCAGAATAATTTATAGTCTTTATTCTTTACCTGTTGATCAAATGTTTGCCCATGCTAGTCTGTTTTGTTTGTTCTTTGTAATTAACAGTTAAATAAGTGTCCTGGTTTCAGCTGATAATAAACTTGCATTTCCCTCCCAAAGTACATGCAGATAAAACAGGAATAATAAAAGAGTTGAACTCACCATGAATCAGCTGCCTAATAAGAAAAACACTTGGTAAAACTGACCGATCTAATTCTATCCAAAACATCAATCTCAGTCCAGTTGAGAAGACAGAATGAGACATCGGAATGAGACTTTTTTTTTGCACGCTTGGGTCTGTCATGAAATAGCAAATCATGTTAATTACAAGAGGAGGGAGGGAATTGAGATCAATGCAATAAAATGTCCCAAAGAAAGAGGGATTAATGGAAAGTGTCCGGGGCAGAGAAAACAGAACCAAAGGCTAACCCTCATTCATTGACCATGTTGTTTGTGAATGGTAAGAGGTAAAAGATAAGGTATAAGAGAATTACTGGATTTTAAATGACTTTTATATAATATACAACTGCTATTAATAATAACAATAATCTAATAAATAAGTGAGGTGCTAGCTAGGTGAAGGTGGTTGATGGTTAGTGCATTGGCTTCAGACTTGGGAGAGCAGCGTTTGAGTCTTTGCTCACCCATAGACTGCCTATATGATCTTTGGCATGTCAGCATAAGCCAGATTTTTCAAGGTATTCCAGCACCTAAAGATTCAGTCACATGCCTAGAGGGTTTGTAAATGTGTCTACCTGTCTAACTCCCATTGACTCCAGTAAGAATTAAGTATATGGGTACTTCTGAAAATCTCACTGGTGCTATTTCCATCATTAGGCATCTCAATATCTTTAAAAATCTGTAATAAAGAGGGATAACAGCATTTCCCTACCTCACAGAGGTTTATGTGGACATTAACAACTGTGAGATGCTGAGATACTGTGGTCCTATAAGTACTGAAAATAGATAGCACTGTCCATCCATAGACCTCAAAGCCCTTTACATTGGGGATAAGTGTCATTTACATTTACAGTGGGGATAAGTGGGGATAAGTGTCATTACATTGGGTCATTTACATTGGGGATAAATGTCATTTAAAAGTGTCATTAAAAAGGGCAAGAATGAAGAAAAAATACTTTCCTGTGTTCCATGGCAGGACTGGGAATAAAGCCAAGGCCTCCTGAATGCCATTGGTCATTATTTCATTTTCTTTAAAAGATTAAAAGGAAATAAACCAACTTTCAACTGAATGAAGCTCACCGAGAATCCAGACACTGAACACAGACAATATGAGGTTTCAGTGCCATCCAGAAACTCGCAGACATGCTCACGCATACATCTAATTCCTCTGTGGAACATCACTCAAAAACTCACCCTTTGCCAAAAAATTATTACAAAGGGAGGAGATCTGTAGAGCCTTGAACAATCACTGAAAAATTAAGACCCCCACTCCAGCAGGCTGAGAGATTAACATTTTATACCCTAAGTACGTATGAAAAAAAACGTCTTTCCCCTAAGATCTAATCCCTGATGTTTCTCCTGCTTAATAACAGTCCCCTTATCCTGAGCCAGTAATTAATCACATTTTACCTCCCATCACATTGACCGAACTAATTAGAAACTACAGACTATACCATTTGGCTTAAGCTAGTTGTGAATCAAGCAAGCAACAGATCTTTTCAGTTTGGGTTCAGGAGCCAAAATATTGCCATTTCTCCCCACCTACGGTCTGGTATAGAAATTAGTAATTCATAATTTCTTTGGTGGACAGTCTGGACTTTTGGGTCATGTGCACTGGAACAAATTTATGGCCAAGGGATTCAGCTTAAACAAATTCCACCACACCATTTAAGCCATGTGGTATCCTTCTGAGAAACTATTCTCAGTGGGTGGCTGGGTTGGAGCTCTGATCTTCTTTCTGATGACTCCAAAAAGCCATGGCCACATTGTCATAGGCATATGGCAGGGTAGTGGCTGCTGGAAAGGAAATGTGAACCAGTGCCCCAGAATCACAACATAACTGGAGCAGAGGGCTAAAAGAAAGAAATGTCCTGTAGTAAGAGCTAGGGAGTGTGATTAAAGATTTCTGGTTTCTTTTCCTGGCTCAGGGAGGAAATAGTTATTGTGAATTATATGAATGGAGACTGTCAGATCATAGAGTGAGTGTAGTCTACTGGTAAGAGCTGGAGACAACAAAGCAAGAATCCTACATTCAACATTTAGGGCTTGGATCAAGTGATGTGTAGATGTTAAACCACTTGTTTCAGGCTCTCTGCATACTCAGGCAGGTATCACTGTATCAGTTATGTTTGGGTCATGCTTTCAAGGTTTTCAACTCAACCATAAAACTTGCTTTTTAAAATGCAAGCTCAGATTCTGGTGATCACTTGGTTAGAGGGCTTTCCCTTCACCCCCTCCCCTTGTTCTTGTCACACAGAAGACCAGAAGTCCGAAGTGCAGGCAATGTGATGTTTATTGGGGTTAGTTTCAAGCAAGCAGGTCCATAGCTCTACACTCCGGCAGAGTCTGTTTCCCAGTGTTCCATTCCCAGCTCTGACACTGCAGAGCACTTACCCCGTGTCCACCTTCCCAGCTCTGATGCCACAGAGCCTTGCCTGTGTCCCCATTCCCCTATTTCCCATTCCCTATTCTCATTTCCCATTCCTCATTTCCCCGTCCTCCTTCTTAGCAGGCCCAAATATACCTGCAATGCACATCTACAGTCCCACCCCTTTTGTACCCGATCGGAGGGGTAAGGAGAGAGGTTTTGCTGCAGTCAGAGACAGGCATTTCTTTCATCTTTTAGTGGTTTTATACTTTTGCCCCTCCCGATGGGTTGCTTGACTTTGCCTTGAAATAGGGGTTGAGACAATCTTAAAGTGTGCTCTTGAATAACACTTTAACTGCTCTGACCTGTTCCCGTTGAACTAACAAATCCATCTGACTAGGCAGAGGCAACATACACAGTCTTTGTCCTTTGTTTAAACATATTGATATAACATATAAGAGTATCAAAAAGTCAAACCCAAAATTCTATCCCAGGCTAACAAACAGATCTATACACTAACACACATGATTTCAGGAGCCTTGCACCTTAACCTAGCCTGGCACACAATGAAGTCAGCAGAAGTGGCAGAGTCAGGGCTTCTGATACCCACTGTTGTTGCCAATACACAAAATCACAACTGCTCACTTTTTGGCTTCAGAAAGGTTACACTCAATGTGATGCTGGTAGACCAGGTGCCAGCTCATGCCAAAGTCCCAGGCCACACTGAATGCTTACAAATGCATAGCTGAAAGGTGGGCCAATTCACTAGTACAGATTAAAGTGATTTTTGAATGTATAAGAGTGTCTTTGGTGTTTAAACTTCATGAAAACTTATGGGATATTGGATACATTGTTTTCACTTATCTGTATCCTGTTATAATGTAGTTGCAAATGTTTGCATTGTGTATACCCCTGTAACTAAATGACCCACCAACCAAGAAAGAAGTTTTATGGAATGCAAGTGAAACGCTTTAACAGAAAAGTGCTAATTTCAAAGAACGTGGTTATTGTGTGTGATTATCACAGGTCAAAGACTCAAAATGAATTCCTCACTCTCTGTCATCAAAGGATGAGCCCATGTGGGTAGTGACACAGTAGCTTCTTTTCTGAGAAGAAGCTGTAAGTAAAGGTTCAGAGAAAGATTCTTCATCTCTGGACTCTTCAGATTACTACAGGGTGAAACAACTGAACGAGAAGATGAAGATCCCCAGAGATATTCTGGGTAGCCCTGAAAGACTTTTGGGAAACTGGAAGATTACATCTCTGCTACCATTTGGAATAATAAACTATGACTCACCTGTAAATATATTTTACATGCTTTAACCGCTCAATAAGGCTCATTCCTTTTCCTTAGCTAATAAACCTTTAGTTAGTTTATTATGGAATTGGCTACCAGCGTTGTCTTTGGTGTAAGGTCTAGGATACTACTTGATCCGGGGTAAGTGACTGGTCTCTTGGGACTGGAAGTAACCTAGAATATTTGTGATTTTTGCTGTAAGTGACCATTTTATTACAAATTCCAGTTTGTTTGGGTGGCAAGATAGACTGGAGAGTCTCAGGAAACTGTCTGTGACTCCATGGTTAGAATGATATAGTGATCCAGGAGATCACACGTGTTACTGGTTTGGTGGAATCTAGTTATAGAACACATCACCATTTTGGGGTGTCTGCCCTGTTTTCTAACAGCATGCCTTGAGACAGGCACTCATGGTCATGAGCCACTCCAGGCAGCATGACACCCAACATTTAAATATATTATTAATAATAATAAGTGGATTTATCTTCTTCCAAACTGGGTTGAATTTCAGCTCTCAGTGAGATCTATAAAACAAGATACATCTGAAGAAAATCAAAAGCCAATTCCCTTGAAATGTCTGAGCAAGGGCTACACGCTATGTCGTGCATGAGTGAGCAAGGAATGAGAACGCACACAGCAATTCTAAGCCCCTTCCGCCTTTAGTTCTGCACCAGAATTGAGCAGAATTGTGTTTAGGAAAATATTCCCTGCTCCCTCTTAGTGTTCCTGCAGGTGCTGTTTTAGAGGGTTCAGATGTAACCTACTGGCTTTACCTGTCCCTCTGATCCATACAGGATGTGAGTGTGTTACAGGCACTAGCTACATCAAATGCCTCTTTACCTCACGTTGTGGTGGCTGGTGCTTTCAGCTCTGGATGACCCCAGTTAACTCCCAGGAGATTGCCAACATGGCAGTGGTTGCAGATGGAAGAGCACAGTGTGGTGAGGTGACAGCCCTTGTGTGCCAGCCTATGGATCAGAGTTAGTCCTCCACCATATGACTCTGGAGGAGCTGTGCTTGGCTTATCTAGAGCTCCAGTAAGGTTCCAATTCCACCCTTTCTAATGCACAGGACATAAACCTGTATAAGGAAGAAAGGTCCGTGTGCCAAGGGTTTTCACTAGAGGGAATATATATGCATGCCCTGTGCATTGGAAGTGGGTGGAGAAAACTCTCATTTCAGGAGAGGCCTAAGAGCTGAAGTAGCTTTCAGCTGAAGTGTCTGCTTTCATTGGTCCCAAAGAACTGTATACAAAACCAATGGACCATGCACCATTCATCAGCTGGCTGCTGATCTGCTCCCTCATGATCTGCATATAACATAATGAGTCACATATGCACTTTATCAGTATGATGCCATGGCTCAGAGGAGGAAAATTTTGCTACCCCCTAAGAGAGTGCAAAAGAAAATGTGAGTAATGCAACCACAAAAGTGAATTGTCTTCTGTTCCACCAGGAAGTTCTCCAGCCTCTAAGGCAGCATGCCTGAGGAATAGCAGATATCAATGAAGGATAAATGGGACATGAAAAAGTACGTGTGGGGGGAGATGAGAGTCAGCCCTTATCACCAGCATGATCACCATATTTTCAAATATAGTTATTATGTAAATGATTAAAAACACTAGGAAGAGGAAATTCTGGAAAAATATCAAATATAATAACAATGTATTACATGCATAGGGAGTCAGAGGGTGATCTGTGTTAGAATTGTGGCTTTTTGGCCAGTTCATGAATTCTTCTTAAAGTACTTTAAAAATTCCCATTCACATTTGCCCTTCTTTTTTCCCTCTTCCAATCAGTTTCATTCATAATTTTCCTCATCCTTGGGAAATTAGCCTTTTTTAAATATCCAGTATATATATACATTACAGATTGAGACTGTCCTCCATTTGCTCATATTGAGTGCAACCAAGTCATGATCACTGGTTTCTAGGCATTCACCAACTTCCAGTCCAGTGACTAATTCATCTTTCTCCATCATGATGAAGTCCAGTGTATAGTAACACCATGTGGGATGAAATAACCTGTATTATAATCTGTAATTGTTAGAAACTCTAATGCAATTTTCTTACATCTGCATATCTCTTCCAAAATGAAGTTCTCCATAATACAAATGTAATGTTCACATATTACAAACTGATGGTGAAGGAGTTAGCTCATCATGATCTTGGAAGGATATTGGTGTCATCTAGTTAGTGATCTATAATAGACCCACCAATGTCTATGCAAGCCTAGACATAATCTGTTGACTACAGGAGTTGGAGTTTAGCATAGGTCTTTACTGACTGCTATTTAAACCAGCCCAGACTGTCTCTTTCCTATACCAGAAGAAGCCCACAATATCGTGAATCTGTTGGCTTTGGGGTTTTTTGAGTGTGGTGGTACATTGCTTGGCTAGAAAATATATTGGTTTCAGTTTTGAGGCGTAAGGGCTTCTTATGCTGCTGTTCACTGTTAGAGGTCCAAGGCTAGAGAAGGGAATCTTTTCCTGTTCTATTTATACTTAAATTTAAATACATTTAAATGATTAACTCAAATTACATCAATTCGAAGTAAATCAATTAAAATTAAAAGTAATTAAATTGCTTTAACATAACTTAAAAAAAGTCTGAGAGGGAAATGGCAAAAAAAAAGTGCCATCTATGTTACATTGGAGTGAAAGTTGAGAATAATCATCAGGAAGTTAAGAATAAAATAAAATCATGAAATGCAGTGGTTATCTCAAAAACAAATGTTACAAGAGCCTTCAATTTACAATTAAATTCAAAAGAAATTCTAACATTTGAAGCAATGGAAATTCACATTTGAGACTCAATGGGCTGAAATGCTAAAGTAGCTCTCACTGTAGTAATACTAGTATCAGAGGGGTAGCCGTGTTAGTCTGGATCTGTAAAAGCAGCAAAGAATCCTGTGGCACCTTATAGACTAACAGACGTTTTGCAGCATGAGCTTTCGTGGATGAATACCCACGGGATTCTTTGCTGCTTTTGTAGTAATACTATTATTTAACTTGATTGCAACCACATTTCTCCAACTGGAGCCACATAAATTTTCAGGCATTTTCATTACATATAAAGCTCACAGAATCTGTTATTTCTTTATTAAGACCATTTGAGCCAAAGCAAAGAGAACACAAGTGCTGCCTTTCTCAAAGGAACCATTTTGAACTACAGTAAAAGCTGTTTTATCCGTCATGCTGGGGGAATGGCGGATGCCGGTAACTTAAAAATGGCAGTTAACTAAGAGGGAGTTTGGGAGTGGGGCTGGGGTGCTGGATCTGGGGGGTGCTCACCTCAAGCAGGTCCCTGCAAGCGGCAACCTGTCCCAGCTACTCCTAGGTGGAGGCACAGCAGGCAGCTCGGCATGCTGCCTCCACCTGCAGGTGCCACCTTTGCGGCTCCTACCTAGAAACAGCCAAGACAGGTCGCCACTTGAGGGAGTCACTCAAGGGGAGTGACCCCTGGATCCAGCACCCCACACCCCAGCCTGCTGCCCGAGTCCCCTCTTGCACCCAAACTCCCTCCCAGAGCCTACACCCTGCATCCCCTCCCACACCCCAACCACCTGCCGATCCCTCGCCAATCGGATTATAAACTGGAATTTCAATAAAGATCAGAAATTCCAGTTTATAGAGCTTTTTCGTTGGTGAAGTGCAGATAAAACAGCTTTGACCATAACTTTAACTCTAAAATTAATTAAGAAATATCCTTGTACATAATTTAAAATGTATACAGAGAAAGTGCTTTATTTTTAGAGAGGGTGCACTGCATTATTTGTGTACAATGAAGAAGTCTGAGGAAGATTTTTGAAAGGCACAAATGGGAGTTAAGGGTAAGATATTTAATGTATTTAGGTTCCCAGTGGGATTTGTACCAGCACTGAAGCACCTAACACCTGTTGATTTCAATGGATGTTAAGTGCCTAGATGCTTTTCAAAACCCCATTAAGGGCTAGATTCACAAAGGGACTTAGGCATTCTCATGCTGTGCATTGCAGCACCTAACTTATAGGCAGCTAGAAAGTCAACGAGATTCACCTGGCCTGAGTTAGGAAGGTAGGCTCCCCACACAATGACAGGGAACAAGATGGGACCCCAGAATAGGATTCATAGAAACCAGCAAGCCAAGTGGGAAGCCACCTAAGCTAGGCAATGGGAGATGCTAAGGCGAAGGACGTGTCCTAAGCCCTGCCCCTATTAAGGAGTTTGGCATATAAATCCCAGCTGGAGGAGAAGTCAGTCTCTGTTTGGGATTCTCAGGCCTTGCTTAGAGTCATGTGCCTAAGCAGCTGGGGCCTGGGGAAGGTCAACCTGCCTGGTAAATTTTGACCCAGCAGTTAGGGTACTCACTCAGGATGTAGAAGTTCCCTGGTTCAAGTCCCCTCCTCTGCTTGACAGGGAGAAGGGATTTGAACAGGATCTTCTGCATCTCAACTAAGTGCCCTACCTAACCACTGGGCTGTGTGGCTTTCTCAATCTCTCCTCTTGAAGCTGTTCCACTTTCAATCAGGATTTAAAGAGTCAGAGACATATTTTCAAAAGAGCACAGCTCATATTTCAGCCCCCGACTAAAGGGCATGTTTTCATAATTTCTCAGTACCCCAAAGTTCCCAGAGTGAGACTTATGGCCAAATATTCCACTGAGCTCAACAGCCAAGTTGCACCCAGCATTTCACATGGCCACTTATTTTATTATCCAAATGGGAGAAAAGCTCTTTTGAACATATTGCCTTATTAGCCTGGGAAGTAAAAAGCTGGTTTTGTAGTTAAGGAGCTTGATAGGAATTCATAGAATCATAGAGTCATAACCTCCTAATCATTTTCTTTGAATTAAATTCCCAGATCTGTGAAAAAGTGGGCAAATCTGTTCTCTCTGTGCTAAAGTTCTGCAACTGAAAAACTGCAATGTATTGGTGTTTGTGGAACCTTAGCATTCCTGATAATTCATTCCTTAGTTATCTCACAATATCTTCTTCAAAAGTTAGACTTTTTCAACTGAGGTTTCCTCAAGAAGGTCAAGAGAGAAACAATCCAGCCCATATAATGATCTCGGTACCACAATTAGAAAAGTTCATGGTATGGCTCATGAAAGCTTTAACGTTTCTAACAGAGGCATCCCTTTGGGTATCAGCAGAGAAAGCCAATAATATCCACACTGAGAGAATTGCTACTTGGTGTGGGAAGGAACTGTGATCCACTCCTAAGGGCTTGTCTCCTACCCAGGTAAGTCAATCTAAATTACGTTACTGCTGGACTACTGCTTACGTTGACTTACCCCAGTGTCTCCACTGTGCTGCATCAATGGGAGGCATTCTCCAGTCGACTTCCCTTACTCTTCTCAGAGAGCTGGAGTACCGGGGTCAACCAGAGTGCACTGTGACATCGATTTAACAGGTCTTCACTAGACTCGCTAAATGGACCCCTGATGCATCGATTGCAGCAGCGTTGATCTCTCCCTAGTGAAGACAAGCCCTAAGATAAATTCTTATTAAGTTATTTACAGTGAACTATTGAAATCCAGGGATTTAAAACATTAATTTATTTTATTTTAAACATCTACAACACAGAATTACATTTTAAAATTCTGGAACACTAAGTTGAAGGGTACTTCACACCCAATATCAATGAGGTTTGTGATTCATGCAGTCACTGATATTCCACAACATTACAAAGCCACCCAGAGAAAGTTCTTCCTTAGACCCTACATAACCCTGTGGTCACCATGGATTTCCTCAGTGCATCCTTCACCATGTCATTCTGTAGGGTGGGGTCAGGATGCAGAAGAAAAGTGATACCATCGTGTCCATGTTGGAGGACGCCAACACTGGCAGCCAAGCCTACCTAGAGGGGGCTAAGCCACAGAATATATCAGTGACTGAGGGGTGGAACTGAAGGTGGACAGAGCTTTCTGGAGCCCACTTTCCAAAGGTGTCTTCTGTGCCATCCGTATGATGCAGTGTTAGGAACCAGTGCTGAGGAGTAAGGAGCTACCAGCTAGGACCCACATCAGGGTGTGGCTCATGAACTTGATGAGATACGTGACTGAGCAGGAGAGATTTGCCAGGGAAACAAAGTCCAGAATAAGGAGTAGATATCAGTGGCCATGGACACTGCTGAGGTGAGGATGGATGAGCCCAGGAAGCCAGAGACCCAAGTGACTGCTGACAGCTTGAAGCATAAGGTGTTGCACATAACAGTGGAGTATTGCAAAGGGTAGCATATGGCCAAATAGCAATCATATGCCATTAGCACCAGGAGGACGTCTGGGCAATGCACCTACTGACAGAGATTGACCAGCAGAAGCCCACCCAGTATCTTGGGCACTGTCACTTGGGTGTATCAGATTTCCAGGAAGGAGAGGTTGTTGAGTAACACATACATAGGGCAGTGGCGGCTAGGACAAGTCTTGACAATGTCAATGATGGAAGTGTTGGTGACAATGGTCAGGAGGCAGATGATCAGGAACATCACAAAAGGCTCTGGGGATGTGGAAAAAACATGAGAATGAGCTCAGCCATAACCGTTCAGTCAGCGTCTTTCATGGCGCTCGCATCTGCTTTATCTGTGGGAGAAAAAAACTAGTTAATATGGGGATTGCTGAAGTAGAGCCAAAGCCTGAGAAGAGCTGAGAGAGAGAGAGAGAGTGAGTGAGAGAGAGAGAGAACTCTGAGGTTTCATTTTTTGAAGAATTTAAAAAAAATGAGGAAAGAAGACACTTTTCACAATGTTTTAATTTAATCAAAAATGAAATTTTCCAATTGAGCCTGAAGCTGTCACTTGAGGGATTGAGCTGGACTCAGCAACAGGCCTTTGCAGAAAGTTCTGAGTCAGAGAGACAACTCTCCTCAGTAAGGATGATTCATCTAAGGGCTCATCTACAGGGTGGGGTAGTGCGTCTACAGGGGTGTGGTTTTTAAAAGCACACTAATGTGCTGTGTGCTAATTGGTCTGTGTAGACCCAGCTGGTGTGCATTAAAAATTCCGTAGTGTGTTTTAATGCAGTCGTGTATTCTCAACCAGGGGGTACATCAGCTCATTTAGATATTTGTCTAGTTTTACAACAGGCTACAGAAAAAGCACTAACAAAGTCAGTACAAATGAAAATTTCATACAGACAGTGACTTGTTACTCTACCAGGATGGCCAAACTTACTGATCCTTCAGAAGTTTGAGAGCCAGGATTCACCTGCTGGGGCTCGGGGCTTCAACCCTGTGAAACGCACCTGACAGGGCTCAGGGCTTCAGCCCTGCTCCTGTTGAAGCCCCAAGCCCCACCAGGTGCACCCCACAGGGCTGAAGCTCTGAGATGACCCCCCTCCCTCACTGGACAGAAGCCCCTACCACTTCACACCGCTGCAAGGCAGAGGTCCCAAGCTCCCCCACCCCCAGTCTGGAGGGGGATGTGGGGGGAAGGCTCTGTGAGCTGCACGTTAACGGTAGAAGAGCTGTATGTGGCTCACAAGCCACAGTTTGGCCACCCCCATACTATACTCTGAAATTTAAGTACAATATTTATATTCCAATTGATTTATAATTATGTGATAAAAATGAGAAAGTACACAATTTTTCAGTAATAGCATGCTGAGCCACTTTTCAATTTTGACGTCTGATTTTGTAAGTAGTTAGTTTTTTAGTGGGGTGAAACTTGGGGGTACACAAGACAAATCAGACTCCTGAAAGGGGTACAGTAGTCTGGAAAGGTTCAGAGCCACTGGTGTAGACAAGCCTAAATCGGGTTTGCAGGTTCTAGCACCGATAGCAGGCCAGATTCTATGGCTCATTGAAGCAGCACCAAAACCAGAATTTCCATTCTGTGGCAAATTCTTACATTTTAACATTTGTTTTCATTCCAGATTGAAATGAAAAGTCAATATATTACAATTTCTCATGGAATGGAAATACAAAATATCTATTTAGAAATCTATGAAAAATATGTTCAGCTGATTATTCACCGCAACTGACAAATCTTTTTCAGAGTCACTGCTTCCCAGGATAGAGACCCCCATCCACTAAGTATGGTCAACATTATTTCTTCCCAGAGGTATCCATTTACATTTAGCCATATTCAACCACACATTGTTTGCTTTCACCTCCTTTACCAAGAGATCTAGATTGCTCTGAATCAGTGATCTGCCCTCTTCAATATTTACCACTCCCCTAATTTCTGTGTCATCTGCAAACTTTATTTGTGATGATCTGATGTTCTCTTTCAGGTGATTGATAAAGGTGTTACATCCCAAAGGCCCAAGAACCCATCCCTGCTGGACCCCGCTGGAATACACTCATTCAGGGATGACTCTCATTTACATTTAAATTTTAAGACCTATCAATTAGCCAGTTTTAATCAATCTAATGTATACCATATTAACATTATATAATTGTAGTTTTTAATCAAAATGTCATGCAGTACTAGGTCAAACACCTTAGAGAGGTCTAAGTATATTATGTCAAAGGATCCTGAGGAAGTATATTATTTCAAATAGCCTAAGGAAGTTTGGTGTCCAAATCTTCTTGCCTTTCATTGCAGATGAACACCGAACTCCAAAAAAATCTAGTAACAATTCTGAGGTGCTCAGATACTGTGGTGCTGAGGTGCTCAGATACTGTGATGATCAATGGCTCAATGTCTAGCTGGCAGCCGGTATCAAGAGGAGTGCCCCAAGGGTCGGTCCTGGGGCCCGTTTTGTTCAATATCTTTATTGATGATCTGGAGGATGGCATGGACTGCACCCTCAGCAAATTTGCAGATTACATTAAACTGGGAGGAGTAGTAGATATGATGGAGGGTAGGGATAGGATAAAGAGAGACCTAGACAAATTAGAGGATTGGGCCAAAAGAAATCTGATGAGGTTCAACAAGGACAAGTGCAGAGTCCTGCATTTAGGATGGAAGAATCCCATGCACTGCTACAAAGTAGGAACCAAGTGGCTAGGCAGCAGTTCTGCAGAAAATGACCTAGGGGTTACAGTGGACAAGAAGCTGGATATGAGTCAACAGTGTGCCCTTGTTGCCAAGAAGGCTAACAACATTTTGGGCTATATAAGTAGGAGCATTGCCAGCAGATTGAGGGACGTGATCATTCCCCTCTATTTGACATTGGTGAGGCCACACCTGGAATACTATGTCCAGTTTTGGGCCCCACATTACAAGAAGGATGTGGAAAAATTGGAAAGAGTCCAGTGGAGGGCAACAAAAATGATTAGGGAGCTGGAGCACATGACTTATGAGGAGAGGCTGAGGGAACTAGGGTTGTTTAGTCTGCAGAAGAGAAGAATGAGGGGGCATTTGATAGCTGCTTTCAACTCCTAAAAGAGGGTTCCAAAGAGGATGGATCTAGACTGTTCTCAGTGGTACCTGATGACAGAACAAGGAGTAATGGTCTCAAGTTGCATTGGGGGAGGTTTAGGTTGGATATTAGGAAAAACTTTTTCACTAGGAGGGTGTGAAGCACTGGAATGGGTTACCTAGGGAGGTGGTGGAAGCTCCTTCCTTAGAGGTTTTTAAGGTCAGGCTTGACAAAGCCCTGGCTGGGATGATTTAGTTGGGGATTTGTCCTTCTTTGAGCAGTGGGTTGGACTAGATGACCTCCTGAGGTCCCATCCAGCCTTGATATTCTATGAGTCTATACATTGAAAGTTTCATGGGAGTTGAAGGCTTAACTCTCTCCTTTGAAAACCACAGCCAAAGAATCAAATCAAACATTAGTAAATGCAATTAGATTCTGATCTCAGCTAAACATACTAGTAAAGCCCATAGAACTCAATGTGGTTATTAAATTATAACTGAGATGTGAATTTTCCGATTCAAGTTCGCATGAGCATCTTAACTTTGAAAATCCCCATGGCACATGCCTCCAAAGGCCACAGGAACTATATTTTGTTTGGAAAGCATCATTGAACACTGTTGAATGCTGATCTGACATCTCACGCTCACTGGGCAAGTGTTTCTTGCGGACAGGTATGTTTGAGCATCTTTGTGTCATTGCATTCAATGGGCCATATTCTAGTCACATTAATAGGGTATAAATCAAGAATAATTCCTTTGGTGTGAGACCAGAGTCATTTAGATGTGAAAGGGACATGTTTTATTCAAATGATTCTCAAAGGGAACAAACTGACATACATCCAGCTATGGCAATTTATGCCAGCTGAGATATTAGTGCAGTTTTATTAAATGTTTTCTTTCTCATTTCTCTAAGCAACTTAAAATTGGCAGCTGGAATAAAGATGAGAAATTGTTATGTAATGAGACAAATTCTGATCATGGATAACGTTTTCAAAAGCATCTAAATGACTTGGGTGCTTATGTCCAATTTTGAAAATTGACTGGAGGGGCTCAAAAGCAGGTTTTCTTGGAAATCGGTGTTTTGACACTAGTGTAATCCCTTTGCTATTGGTTGAGAATAGATCTGATTCAAAGTTTTCTGTTGAAAAAAATCTTTTTGGAGAAAATAGAATTTGTAATGAAAAAAATCTGTTTTTATAGAACATGCTGGGGTTTCAGTTATTTGATGACACCTTCTCCCCAAAAGGGAGGGTTTTTTGGGGGGTGCGTGTGTGGGAAATACAAATAAGAAAATAAATTCATTTTCATCAATAATTGTCATGGAAAAAATCAATCAGAACCAAGTCAAGAGAGTCAGATTCTTTAGGTCCTACATATGTCCTATTTTTTTCCAGTGCAGATCTGTTGTGGCTGCATTGACATTTATGGTGTTTTATAGTCTGAATTAATACTGATATAACTGAATCTGGAAGTTGTCCCTTCATATCCAGAATTTGAGCATATATTAAAGGTCTTGAACATAAACTAAATGGAAACCAAAAGTCTCATTTTCCTCTCATTTACATAGGTATGAATCAGGAGTAAATCTATTGAAATAAATGCAATTGCACTAGTGTAGAGGAGGTAGCAGGGTTTTCTTTTCTTTCAGAATAACACAAAGGGACAGATCCCCAGCTGGTATAAATTGTCCATAGATCCACTGGAGTCAATAAGCTAGATCCCTGGCTGAGCTCTATGGGATTCAGTTTATTTCAGTTGAGGATGTTATCCAGATATTTAATCTGCTTTCATTTAACAATACAGCTGGACAAAAGTGTGAAGAATATTCTGTAAACCAGAGAACATAGGAGGTAGCTAGGAGTTGCCACACTGTCTCAGACCTCTCGTCCATCTAACCCAGTATCCAGTCTCTGACAGTGACGAGTACCAGATGATGGAAAGGATGGTGCAAGAACCTTATGGAACAAATATATGGTATAATCTGCTCTCCATGAAGATCTCATCTTGATCTCTGACAGAAGCTGGTTCAAGCCTTCAGGTATGAGATGTTACATTTTTTCCAAAATCATATTTGTAGCATTAACTATTATAACTCTGGATATGTTAGTTATCCATGTAATCAGCCAACCCCTCTTTGAATTATCCCGCTTTGAACGTGTGAAGCAGAGGTAATTTCCACCTCTTGTGCCAACTTTCCAAGGGACCCTAATCCATTTGTGAACTGGCCACCCACTATTTGGCATCTATGTGTATCTGCCCCTGGAATTATCACCTGACAAATAGTATTAGCAGAAAAAAGTCTGTTGGGCGATTGGCGCCAGATCCTGTTTTCAGCTCCAAGGGTGGAAATTTAAGCCAAAGGACTTTACTCCAGATTTTCACCAGCATAACAAAACAGAATTAGACCTAGGTAGTTAAGGCCCTAATCCTGAAAACCCTTCTACATAACTGTAAGCATGCTGCTTAAGCAGAACTTCTTGCTATGCATGTTTTCAGAACAGAGGCTCTAGTATCTTGTCTGAATGTGTATCCGTCCCTTCCATCTTTTTAGAATGACAGGAGAGGGTCTAGGGAACATAGATCCATGGAATCAGATCTTGTGGGATTTATCCCTGGTTCTAGGAGTGGAGAGGGATCTAGTGTGGTAGAGACGGGGGCTGGAAGTCAGGTCTCCTGGGTTCTTTTCTTGACTGTGGTACTGACCCATTGTATGGAATTGTCCTGGTCATGTTACTTTTCTTAATTCACCTCAGTCTTCCTTCCTTGTAAAGCACTTTGAGATCTCAGATGCTGTGGTGATGGGGACTATATAAGAATCTAATATAGATAGATTTACAGAAGAAGAAATAGTAATTCTTAATGGTTTTTGTCCATTTGCCTCCTGAATTCTAAGTTACTGTATGCTGCAAAATTTCTGCATCTTTATTCTTTCTCTTTTTTTTTCCTTAGTGTTCACTGGTCATGTCTTTTTTGAGTGTATTGCTTAGCTGAACTTTTCCTGTTTTTGTTTTGTAAATGTGTGTATCCCATTTTGTAAGTTCTCCTCTCTTTCCTGGGAATTAGATGTCAAACCTTGTGTTTGTCTTTATTGGCATGAGGTACTTGGACCTTCATTTTTTTCTGTGTTTTGGTTGCTATCCTCACTGATGTTTTGTTTATTTGGTTTTTGGCATTTCGGGATGATTTTTGCTTGCTGACATACAGAAACTATGTTTCAAAAACATACAATATCAAACAGGAAATATAGTTATTTTCAAAAAACTGGAAAATTGCATTGTCCAAAAATTAATTAGTTTGAGAACAAAACTGAAGAGAAATTAATGTTTTTTTTTTAAAGAAATCATTGGAAAAGTTTAAAGACTAAACCAACTGAACAACCACCAAAATAACCCAGTTTGTACTGAAAACCAATGGAATTACAATGATTTCAGAATTTCAGATATTTTCAAAAATAGGGAGCATGTAGTACTTATAGACTGTAATCAACCCCTCCCCTTAACTGTCTTTTTTGTAAGATAAATAAATTTTGCTTCTGAAGTCTATCATTATTTATGTGTTCCTATCTTTTAGTCATTTTCATGGCTCTTCTCTCAACCCATTCTCATTTATCAACCCCCTTCTTGAATTGTGGGCACCAGAACAGGACATAGTGTTTCAGCATTGATCTCACCAGATCCAAGAAGAGAGGTAAAATAACCTCTCTAGTCCTACTTGAGATTTCCCTGTTTATGCATCTCAAGATAAAACTAGCTCTGTAGGCCACTGTGAAAGACTGGAAGCTTGTGTTCAGTTGATTATCTACCACAAATCTTTTTCATAGTTATTGCTTCCCAGGACAGAGCTGCCTCTCAGGTAAGTATGGCCTACTTTTATTGTTCCTAGATGTGCACATTTACATTTAGCCATATTAATACACATACTGTTTTCTTGAGCAGTTCACCAAGCAATCAAGTTTACCAAGCAATCCAGGTAGCAATCCAAATCCAAGCAATCCAGATAGCAATCCAAGCAATTCAAGCAATCCTCTTCTTTATTTATCACTCTTCCAATTTTTGTGTCATCTGCAAACTTTATCCGTGACTTTTTTTGTTTTCTTCCAAGTCATTGATAAAATGTTAAATAGTGTAGGGACAAGAACTGATCTCTGTCAGACTCCACTGGAAAAACACCAGCTCAATGATGATTCTCCATTTGCAGTTAGATTTTGAGACCTATCTCTTAGCCAGTTTTTAATTCATTTAATGTGTGCCTTCTCAGTTTTATATGCTTCCACTTTTTTAATCAAAATATCATGTGGTACGAAGTCAAATGCCTTGCATACATCTATGTATATTACATGCACTTTTACCTTTATCAATGAAATTTGTAATATCATCAAAACAATCAAATTAGTTTGACAGAATCTAATTTCTATAAATCCATGCTGATTTTAGTTAATTACATTACTCTCCTTTAGTTCTTTATTAATCAAGCCCCTTATCAGCTGCTGCATTATCTTACTTAGAATTGATGTCAGGCTGAGAAGCCTATAAATACCCAAGTAATTCCATTTGCCATTGTTTGAAAAAATTGCACATTGGTTAGCTTTCTTCTAGTCTTTTGATACTTTCCCAGTTCTCCAAGACTTATTGAAAATCAACATTAATTGCCAAGCAAGCTCCTTATCCAGCTCTTTAAAAACACTTGTATGCAAATTATTTGCATCTGCTGATTTTAAAATGTCTAACATTAGTTGATTCTGTTTAACATAATCCATTATATTTGTGGTGTGGAAAGAGTATTATCATCACAATGCGACACTATACCATATTTCTCCCAGATACAGAATAGAAATATATACTATATTGATAATTCTACCATTGCTATATAGTAATTGGACCTATGCCATTATCAAGATTCTTTTTGTTCCTAATTTATTTAAAAAATCTTTTCTTCTTTTTGTCCTTAACTGTGGGCTATAGATTTCTCCTTGTGTCCCTTTGCTTCCCTTATCAATTTGCGGCAATTCTTGACTTCTGATTTAGATTCATTACTGTCAACTTCCCCTTTCCTCCATTTGTTTTCTATTTACTTATTTATTTTTACAACTTCCCCTCTAATCCAGATTTTATATATATTCTGCACAACCTTCCTCCTTGATTGTGGCTTTTTGGGCATCTAATAGGGCATTTGTAAAATGATTCCCAATTATAATTCACATTTTTGTGATTAAAGTCTTCCTCCCGGCTGATTTGGCTCACAATTGTTTTCAGCTTTGCGAAACTGGCCCTATTAAGCACAGAGTATATATATATTAATGGTCTGGACTTCATTGTACTTACACATTTTAAATGTGATCAAGTCATGATCACATTACCTAGGCTAACACTAATCCTTAGTTCTGTGATCAGTTTCTCTTTATCTGGTAGGACAAGGTCTAATCTAGAATTACCCCCATTTTAGATGCAACAATTTTGAGTTAGGAAATTGTCCCCTATTTTATTTAGGAATTCCAAAGATATTTTAGTACTCTCTGCATGAGACCTCCATCACATTTTATTCAGGTTGATGTTCCCCACATGATTGTGCCATAGCATCACATTAGGAGCTCATGTTAACCCTTAGATCCTCCTCACATTCACCACTTTCCAGCACTCACATTCCCTAGATGGCTTTCAAAGTCTCCATCAAGATATTTGTATGAGTAGTAAAACCTCCATCAACACAAAAAAGGTGCAAAATCTTAACTCAATTTTAACTGAAATGGGAGTTTTGTGCCTTAATATTTTATATGCTTCCTTTCTTTTTGATTACTCCAAGTCCTTTTCCTTTGCAGGCAGCACCAAGTATGTGGAAGGAGATGGTCAATAGAACTACTGTGAGCGAGTTCCTTCTTCTGGGATTCTCTGACATCCGAGAGCAACAGATTTTATACTCCGTCGTGTTCCTACTCATTTATCTAGCAGCTGTGATAGGGAACCTTCTTATCATTGCAGTTGTAGCCCTCGATTGCCACCTTCGCACCCCCATGTATTTCTTCCTATTCAACCTATCCTTCCTAGACCTCTGCTACATCTCCGTCACCATCCCCAAGATGTTTGCCAACTCCCTAACCAACACCAGGTCCATTTCCTTCTTTGGATGCGTCACCCAAGTCTTTCTGGTTATTTCACTTGCAGCCACAGAATGTGCCTTTCTCTCCGTGATGGCATATGATCGCTATGCTGCCATCTGTTTTCCTCTGCATTACAGGATGATCATGAGCAGGGGCACCTGTGCCCAGATGGCAGCTGGTTCCTGGGTCAGTGGATTCCTGTATTCAATGCTTCACACAGGCAACACCTTTAGGTTGCCCTTCTGCCATTCCAATGTTGTTGACCAGTTCTTCTGTGATATCCCTCAGTTGCTCAAGCTATCCTGCTCTGACACATACCTCAACAAGGTTGTGGTGGTCCTCTTTGGGGTGTGCTTAGCACTGGGCTGTTTTGTGTTTATCATCGTGTCCTACATTCAGATATTTTCCACCGTGCTGAGGATCCCATCCATGCAGGGAAGGCGTAAAGCCTTCTCCACCTGCCTGCCACACCTTGTGGTCATTGGCTTATTCTTTGGCACTGGCAGCTTTGTGTATATGAGGCAAACCTCAATGTCTTCTTCCTTTTGGGACCTGTTGGCATCTGTGCTCTATGCTGTGCTGCCACCGTTATCAAATCCAATCATTTATAGCTTGAGGAATAAGGAGATAAGAGAGGCTCTGGGTAGGGTGATAGCCAGGAAATGTTTTTCCAAAGAGTGGAATGTCCATTTTTAGTTTGACTTGACTGGAATCTTGGGAAACCCTTATTCATGTGAGTGACACCATTGACTTTGGTGGAGTTTCTCCTGATTAACACATGTGTGAGTAGATGGACAATCTGCCCTGTGGTAGACTTAGAAAGGGATTTTCAAAGTCGTCAAAGGGAATTGGCCAACTATTGAAATTCCAACATTGATCCTAACTACTTCAGCTGTAGACTTGGATTCCAACTTCTGCTAAGCTTGGGTGGTGCATGGCTGTGGTGGGAGGGGTTGGTGTTTGGGACCAATCTCTTGCTGGCAAAAAATAAGCACATTTTAAAAGGCTGGTGAACCTTTGTGAGCTTTCTCTTGGGACCTTTGCCCTTGAGGGTATGTCCACACTGCAGCTAGGAGTGAGCCTTCCAGCCCACCTAGACAGACTTGAGCTAGCTGTGCTCAAGCTAGCCTGCTAAAGCAGCAGTGGAGACAGTGCAGCTCAAGCAGCAGCTAAGGCTCTCAAGCATTGTAATGCTCGGGTTGCCAGCCTGAGTCTCTGCAATGCACACACTCCTAGTTTTAGTGCGCTAGCTCAAGTGAAGCTAGTGTGAGTCTGTCTACAGAAGCTGGGAAGGTTACTCCCATCTGCAATGTAGACATGCTCAAGATACCCCAGCTATTAATGTGTGTGTCTCAGAAAGAAACCAGCATCTTTGTGGAAACAGTGTTCTGTTTTCCCAGCCCTACTCCCCTTTCTTTCTGACCCAATTTTGCCCTACTCCATCTGGTTTCCTTATGTTCCTTGTTAGGTGTCAAGGCTGGGAGTTCCAGATAGTGGAATGAGGGCAGAGGAAAAGAGAGTGATGGACCTTCTACACCCCAAACATTTACTGAGATTTTCAAAACTTCCCAAGTAGTAGAGCTGGTTGGAATTTATAGGTCAAAAATGGTCTGTTGACGAAAATGAATATTTTTGCAGAAGATTTCAATTTGAATCCAAATTTTCTGTTATTTATGAAAAACAAACAAACAAAAACACACACGAAAACTGAAAATAATAAATGAAGGACAAATCCACACCGTGTAGAGGTCAAGCATAGGAGTTTATTACACACAGTGCTGGTGGAGTGTCACCTTGCTTATTAGGCTCAGAGACACTGTCAGTTAATTGATTACAATAGAATACATAGATTTTCCATGGGCGGAGGAAAGTGATGGGGTAGGCAGTTCCACACCCTGGGATAGGTTTTGCAGCAAGACAAAATAGCACATTAGCCAATGGTTAACAGGTTACATAATGTCTCCACCCATAGTTTTAAGTTAGCAAGTTAACATTTAATTAATACTTTGATAAAAATGTTATCAAAAATGTTATTAGTATAAAACATATATGTTTAACTCTGATTTGGGGTCCATAGGAACGGAGCAACTCCTTTGATTGTCCAACAGGTACATTCCTAGGGGTTAAAGCAAAGAAACAGTGAGAGTATATGACAACACAGATTGTCTCCTTTATGTCTTAAGGCAGGCATTGGTCCCTGGGAAGGGAGGTGGAAGGATGCCATAGCTTATACTGATGTGCCAACTTTTCATAAACTCAAGGTTGGATCTGTGGGAAGAATGATTTCCTACAGAAGAAACACAATAGGAACAGGGACAAAATGATTTTTCAGTACTAATTTTAATATTTTAGTTAATGGTTTAATTTTTTGATTGATGTTTTCATTTTTCAATGATTACTTTTCATTTTTAAAGCATTTTTGTGTTTTAAAAATTATTATTTTTAACCAACATTTCAAAGATGTCAATGAAAAGAGATAAACGATAAGGCTGTCAAGCACTTTAAAAAAAATCATAATCGCGTATGTGTGTGTACTTAAAAATATAATAAATTGTAGTTTTAGATAAGAGCACACTTGCTTCTGATGATTGGTGATCTCCACCACAGATTTGAACCACAAATCTGCCAACAGTAGGTACAGACAATTCATGGTAGGCCAGCTGCCTGCTGGGAAAAAGTTCTTTCTTTTTCCTTCTTTCTCTCTCTCTTTTCAGCTCTGAGGGCGAGGTGCTTCCCCTTGAAGCGGGCCACCGCCTGATGGAGGATATGGCACCATTGGGGTCGGTTGGTGGCTTGCTCCTCCCAGCTTGTGATGACACTTGCTTCTATCAATCATTTATCAGATGGAATTGCCATGTTCCCATTGATTTATTCCTGACTGCCTGGAGTGAAACAATTAAGATACCACTGCTTTCAGTTCTAAAAACCCTGAGTAACAAATTTGGTGATCTGGTTGCCAGGAGTGGAGGAAAGAAAGGAGATGATTGATAAAATGTGTTTGTTTTTTTGGCATAGAGGAGGAGGACATGGAGCAGGGTTGCAAACTTGTAATTTTATGTGTTGTAGTCCCAAACTGATTTGTGGATATGGTCCACTACTGATTCAGGGCTCAAGCTAATAAGCCTGGTCCAGTCAGAAAATATGTCAGAAAGAAAAGGAACATTTGGAAAGTTAGAGATAGTGTTGGAAAACATGCTTGATTGATATTGTACAGAAGCATGGCAATGACTTTTGAAGTTTGGAGCCTTTATCAGACCTGGAGCATCCTTGCAGCTCTGTAAGCAATGGGAAACCTGGATTAGTGTGGGAATGTGGATGTCAAGTAACAGTTTTAGCTGAGTTGTCAAACAAGTCCCAGGATGAGACCCAGGCTGGTCACAGAGAACGTAAGAGACAGAGAGCTGTGCTCTCAGAAAGCAAAAGGGAATAGTGGCAGCAATCAGAGGCAGTCATAGCCTAGGAACCAACCACAACCAACAACAAAATTCTCCAACTGAAACTGTAGACTTTTCTCTATTCACGATCTATACAGTTTTGCTCCCAACCAACAATAGACTTCTCCCCTTTTAACTCTTAATAAGAATATTGTCCATCCATTGACCATAACATTCTCCCTCCTCCATCAACAAAATCTCTCTATAATTTTTCCTATCAACTCAGTCATTTCATACTCTCAATCCACCCCTCTGAGGATGGTTTGGGAGAATTGGTAGGCTATGGGACACATTCTGAATTTCAATAGACTCAGACTGTAGCATGGAAGACAATTCCACTATCAATGAAACACCACTTGTTTGCTCAGGTGCCTCATCAGATTATTCCAGTTACACTCGGGGGTGGGGGTCTGAATTACTAGTTGAGAGGAGAGATTCTGTACCATGATGGTTTCAATGAGGCCTAACATCTGGAGGTGTTACTGCTGTGTAGGAAGCAGTATGGACATTGGTATTTACTGAAATATACAGCATAACTTTACAACACTCAACTCTTGTGAGGCACATCTGTATTTATGTCTCCCAGAAGCTTGAGTGAGATCCTACCCACTGTCATTTGAGGTACCAAATGCAACAGTAAAAGAGACATTTGGTTGAATGACAATTTTACTTTTTAAATAAATATAATTGAGATGAGTTCAGGACCACTTTGTGGTTACAGTGCACGGATATTCCGCCAGTGCAGACATGAATGTGCAAGGAAACAGTGAAGTTGAAGCAATTGAGATGGGATTTTCAAAGTGGCCCAAAGGAGTTGGTTGCTGACCTCACACTGAAAATCATGTTTAATTACCATAGGCCCTGCTGAAAAGCTCATTCATGCCCTAGAAAACACTTAACCATGTATTCAACTTTACGCCTTCAATGGGCCTACTCATATGTTTAAAGTTAAGCACTTGCTTAAGTATCAGAGGGGTAGCCGTGTTAGTCTGGATCTGTAAAAGCAACAAAGAATCCTGTGGCACCTTATAGACTAACAGACGTTCTGCAGCATGAGCTTTCGTGGGTGAATACCCACTTCTTCAGACTTGCATCTGAAGAAGTGGGTATTCACCCACGAAAGCTCATGCTGCAGAACGTCTGTTAGTCTATAAGGTGCCACAGGATTCTTTGTTGCATTTGCTTAAGTGTTTTTCTGGATCTGTGCCTTAGTTCAAAACATTGAAAGGAGATAAGTTTTAGAGTCATAATCATGGAGTTTTTGGATAGGAATCTATGACCATTTAGACCAACTGACAATCTCCCATTCAGTTTTAAAAGGTCTGATTATAATTCTTCCGTGTATCCACCCAGGAAAGAGAAATTGAGCATGTTAAAATGTAACCAGTCAAAACAGCTCAAATGTCACACATTTAAAATCAGGATCTGCTTGTAAATGAGCTATCGAGCAAGCAATATTCAAATACATTATTTGGTGACTAATGCTGAATGAATATTTTAAGAAAATAATGATCTAGACAATGACAGTCATAAAAGAAAAAAGAAGAACAATAATTTTCATGGATTATCTATTTATCTAACCATGCTCCTGTCTCTAGCACTGTCTATTGCAGAGGTCCCCAAATTATGGGGCGAGGAACCTTTGTTGGGTCATAGCGGGGCACATGTCAACCTACAGGGGGGCAGGAATGGAGCACTAGCCAGACCCACTCCACTCCCAGTTCTGCTTTGGCCCCACCCCAGCTGTGGCCCCTTCTCCTGGACCCATGTCCATCCCACCCCCAGCCTCAGCCCCCGACCATGGCCTAGCCACAGCTCTGCATTTGGCCCTGGCCCTGATCTGGCTCCCAGCCTCAGCCCCTGGCCACAGCTCTGTTCCAGGTCCTGCTCCTGGCCCCAGACTTGCCCCACTCTGTGACCCCAGCCTTAATCCCCTGGCCCATTTCCTCATCAACCCCTCCCCCAGGAGAGGCAGCCCTGCTCCTGGCCCCAGCTTCTGGAGAGAGGGGTAAGAGGCGGGTGCGCCCCTGAAAACTTTGGGGACCACTGGACTATTGAATATGTAGTGTAAACAACTGTATATTCAAATAATAATGCCAAACTGAACAGGGAACTTCCACCTCTAAGCAGAGTGTCCAAACCACTGGCTGCTGGGTACTCTGATGTTGGTCCCTCAGTCTCTTCTGTTGAAGCTGTTCCATTGTGGGCAAACAATTAAAGAGACATTGGAGTATGGCCATGGGTTTCCCACTCTCTAGAAGAGGGCTCTAAAAACCAGACAACAGAGTCCTTCGATCTGTCACTCTCTGTCTACTCCAATGATTGTTTTTAAATATTTATCAACAGTAGAACAGCTTCAACAAGAGAGACTGACCATAGCGATAAATAAATAAATAAACAGTAGCCAAATCCTGTAATTCAAGGCACCTTTAGACATATTTGGATCCTTGTGTGGATGAAAGGCTATTAGCCAAATCCATCTGTCTTTGAAGGGAATGGCTAAATCCCAGTGGTCGTGGTTACAGTGCTAGCTGAACCTCTGACCCTTCTCTGGTCTCTTTGACTTCACCCATAAGGTCTTGGCCTTGTGCCTGCCCATCTCCTAGGCCTGAGTCACATGATTCGTCCCCTCTTAAATTTGTCCCAGGCAACATCCCCCTGTGCACTAATTGTGATTTCCCAGCAGATCAGACTGCCTTGGTCCATGCAGCTCTTCTGTCAGGAGCTCTGACCTGCAGTACGTAGAGTGACCAGACACCCTGCTCCAAATAAAATCTGATTTATTTACCACAGTAAGAACAAAGCAGAACATCAGAGAAAAGATTACATAAAAACCCCACATTTGTCTCACCAAAAAGTTCAATGGGATAAAATATTGTTCTCATTATTCAGGTTCAGATTGTCTTTAGGAAACATGGCAAAACTTTTCTGCTCAAACAAATGTTTCCCTCATATCAAGAATGATATTCATTTATATAAAAATAGTAAAAAGATGTTTATCCAAGGATCTAGGTGCCTGAAAATATCACTAACACAGTAAAATCTTGAAAACCTTTAAAATAATAATTTCTACAGAATCTCAGCCATCCACACTCCTAGAGAATCTCTTTTCCACCTTCCATAATTGTTAGAAGTAAAGCTTCACCTTTGACAGAGAACCTAATTAAAGAGGTGATCACATTGACACCTCCAATAGATGACAATAAGATACCACCATCTAATCAAACACACCTGACCCTCTCAAATTCCTCCCCGCCCCCAAATCTACAACAAATCAACTAGTTAATGAAAAAAACAACAGCAAAGAGAAAGAAAATCAAACAAACAAATAAAGCCTTTCAGACCCCAAGTAGATGTTTTATCCCAAAATAGGAGAAGAGAGAAAGTCCATGAATTCCAATGTGGACTTACTTCTGGCTACTGATTTTGTGGGTAATATGCTTAGATAGTGTGGTGATGATGGCCATGTAGATCCTTACATTAGAAAGATAGATTGTGATTTTATTTCTGCTGGGGTAAACACATGAAACAAAGAAATAAATCAACTAACCAACCAGTACAAAAAAACATGAAACAGAGACAATCCAGCAAACAAAACCTTTCAGATTTCAATCAAAAATTTTACCCCTAAAAAGAAGAGAGACAGCCTCCATGAAGTCCATCAGGGGCTTAACTATGGCTTCATATTTTATATTCAAAGTGCTTGGATAGTGTGGTGACTGTGGCAGTACAAATCCCTAAGATAGATAGATTCTGATATTTTTTCATTCTTGTGGAATTCAATTGACTTCAGTCGAGTAAGTGTGGATTTTTACTACTGCATAAACAGACTGCACGCGATGGCAACAGTGTTGTCAACAGTTGATTATATTTATAAAGAAATGTAGGATAAAACCACAGTCAAGGGAGACAGATAGTACTCTTATTATTGGTGAATAACCTCCACCCAGTCAGCTTCCTAATTGCATCTTTGATCTTCTTATTCCTCATGCTATAGATAATCGGATTCATCACTGGAGGCACCATGGAATAGAGAACAGCCACCAAGATATCCAACCCTGTTTTTGAGCTGGAGGTGGGCTTCAGATAGGCAAAGGAGGAAAAGGAAAGAAACATGGAAATGACAATGAGGTGGGGAAGGCAGGTGGAGAAAGCTTTATGCCGGCCCTGCTCAGAGGGGATTCTCAGCACTGTTTTGAAGATCTGAACATACGACGCAATTACGAAAACAAAGCAACCTAGGGCTACACGTGCACCAAATGCAATAACCCCAAATTCATTGAGGTATGAGTCAGAGCAGATGAGCTTGAGTAACTGAGGGATTTCACAAAAGAACTGGTCCACCACGTTGTCTCCACAAAAATTTAATGCGAATGTGTTCCCAGTGTGTAGTGTGGAGTAGAGAAGACCACTCATCCAGGCACTTGCAGCCATTTGGACACAAGCTCTCCTGTTCATCACTCTCTCATAGTGCAGGGGTTGGCAGATGGCAATGTATCGGTCGTACGCCATGATGGTCAGTAAGGCAAGATCTGATGAAAGAAGGAACATGAAGAGAAAGACTTGGACAATGCATCCAGAATAGGAAATCAATCTGGTGTTGCTTAGGGAATTAGCCATGGATTTGGGGACAGTGACAGAGATGGAGCCGAGGTCTAGGATGGACAAATTCATCAGGAAGAAGTACATGGGAGTATGAAGGTGGTGGTCAAGGGCTACAACCATGATGATGAGAAGATTACCAACCAGGGCTGCCAGGTAAACCACTAGAAATAGAACAAAGTGCAAAATCTGCAACTCCCAGATGTCAGAGAATCCCAGAAGAAGGAACTCAGTTACAGTGGTTCGGTTAGACATTTTCTTTCTCAGTACATTGGGTGATGGCTGTGGAGGGAAGGAGAAGGGCATTAGGGCAGGATTAGAGTGTCAGAAGATTGACCCTGACTTCCCTTTTTATAATATCTCATAATGTGACTGTCAAAGGAGCACAGAATTTGTCACTTCCATTCACTGTGGATGGTGAGTGCCCCTCACCACAGAGATTCAGAGCACTAATCAGGGGGTTGTCACATGAGTGTAAAGTGGCATAGCTCCCTTAAAGTCAATGGGGTTGCTTCAGGTTACACCATTAGAGGTTCCTGTTGAGGGTGCAGGCTCTGGGGTAGGGCTGGGGATGTGAGGTTTGGGGTGGAGGAGGCTGCTGCAGGCTGGAACTGAGGGATTTGGAGAGTGGGAGGGGGATTAGGGCTGGGGCACAGAGTTGGGGCATGGGGAGAGGCTCAGGAGTGCAGACTCTAAGCAGCACTTACCTCAAGTGGCTCCCGGAAACAGTGGCATGTCCCTTCCTCAGTTCCTATGCAGAGGCACGGCCAGGCATCTCTGAACACTGCCCCATCCCAGGCACCGCCCCTGCAGCTCCCATTGGAGCACTGGGGGTGGGCATTGGAGTGTGTAGGAGTGTGCCATGGCTTCCAGGCACCGCGTGGTGTGGCCCCTCACCCAGCACCCCAGCCGGAGTACCAGAGCAGGGCCAAGCCATGTGGTGTGACCCCTGACCCAGTGCCCTGCCTGGAGTGCTGGAGCGGCCCCCGTCTGGAGTACCAGAGTGGGGCTGCGCTGCATGGTGCAGCCCCAGAGTCAGTTCCCCAGCCATAGTGCCAGAGTGGAGCAAGTCCCAGACCCCGCTCCCTAGCAGGAGCTTGCCTTTGTCTTAAGGGATGGATGGTCTGTGTTTTATTATGTGCATGTTCTGTGTATTCCTTTACTATATTTGTGCTTAGCTGGCAGCAATGTTGTACAATCAATACAGTGCTAGACCAGGAGGTGTTCTGATGTCTTTGACCTAGAATATGTGCCTTCACACCCTACAACGGGTTTGTGCTCTGGTGGCTAATCCAAGCCCCTACCATTTCTACCCCTGATTATTCCATTTGTAGCATCCTAGCTTGAGCACAGCTAGTGCTTATCTGTCTACCTAAACTGGGAAGTATGCTCGCAGTTGCAGTACAGATGTGCCTATACTAAGCAGTGGTTCTGCAGAAAAGGACCTGGAGATTACAGCGGATGAGAAACTGGATATGAGTCAGCAGTGTGCCCTTGTTGCCAAGAAGGCTAACGGCATATTGGGCTGCATTAGTAGGAGCATTGCCAGCAGATCAAGGAAAGTGATTATTCCCCTCTATTTGGCACTAGTGAGGCCACATCTGAAGAATTGCATCCGGTTTTGGGCCCCCCACTACAGAAAAGATGTGGACAAATTGGAAAGAATCCAGTGGAGGGTAACAAAAATGAGCAGGTGGCTGGGGCACATGACTTACGAGGAAAGGCTGAGAGAACTGGGCTTGTTTAGTCTGCAGAAAAGAAGATTGAGGGGGGATTTGATAGCAGCCTTCAACTACCTGAAGGAGGGTTCCAAAGAGACTGGAGCTCAGCTGTTTTCAATGGTGGCACATGGCAGAACAAGAAGCAATGGTCTCAAGTTGCAGTGGTGGAGGTCTAGTTTGGATATCAGGAAACACTATTTCACTAGGAGGGTGATAAATCACTGGAATGGGTTCCCTAGGGAGGTGGTGGAACCTCCATCATTAGAGGTTTTCAAGACCCAGCTTGACAAAGACTTTGCTGGGATGATTTAGTTGGTGTTGGTCCTGCTGTAAGCAGGGGATTGGACTAGATGACTTCCTGAGGTCTCTTCCAACCCTGATCTATGATTAAAGGCCTTTGCCAGGGTGAAGAAGGAAAACTGAGAACCCCTTTCTGGAGAATAGATTCACTCTGAAAATTTTCAGTTTACAGCCATTTTTGCTTTAAAATGTTTGTTTCTCAGCAGCCAAAACACAAAAATTTGGGATTTTGGGGACTTCTATTAAAAGTCTGCATTTTTTGTGATAAAAAAATTCTGACAAGCTCTAGATATTTGATTAAATTGATAGCAAAAGTCTTAAAGAGTTCCAAAAATACTCCATATGTATCTATTTAAATTTGAGCTGTCTAATATCCTAACTCATTTAATTGAAAGCGCAAACTTACTGTGTTGATCTCTGTGGAATTTTTCCCAGCTTGTGATGAATTTGATCCTCCAGTGCTAGCAATCACTGGCCATTATCTATCAGTCTATCATGCCCCCATCACTGCATTATCCACCAGCTCTTTCACAGTCCCTTTCCTGGATTTCCTGAGTTGCTGGGTCTCTCTGCAGTTCCTAGCAGACAGGGATCCACTCCATAGATAGGTGCTCCCTGCTCCCCTCCTCGGGCAGGCTTGGTTGAGAGGCGAAGGACTAAATGGGATGAGGGACTGACACCCCTCCAAACCCTAGAGCTGATCCTGGCTTGTGCAGGCTTCCAACAGTGTCACAGACCAGGATGTCCTTGCTCGGAGGCTAAATAACAAAACCTGCTCTCCAGGGCAGGGATCTCAGCTCTGATCTCACCTCAGGAGCAAACCCACTGGTCACCATGCCCTATCTGACCATATCTCCACAGGGGGGAACAGCACCTGCCATGGATCTCACACAACAGCAGCATCCTTGCAAGGACCCTTGGCTAAAAAGAAGTCAGGGCTGATGCACAGAGGGTTTCCCAAGGCGTTTTCAGAATAAAATATATATTTAAAGCACAAATATGTGACCTACAATAGCTCAAAGCCCAGTGGCATCAGAGCCCCAGCTGGCCTGGAGCAGCCTGTTCCTTAATTAACTCCACATGATTACCTCTGGGGAACAGGGAAGTTTTTCTCCTGCATTGCTTCATCAGCTCTTGAGATGCAGCCACTAGAGGAACCCACAGCTCAGGCTGCCCTGGCTGTTTGAAGTTGGTCACTAAGAAGCTGCCAGAGACAAGCACTTAAAACTGAGGGCCAAGTCCGGAGCTGATGTAAATTGCTATAGTTCCATTGACTATCAGGGTCGCTAGGCTTTTTTATGCGAACTGGGCAGCTGGACCTTTGATTTCAAAGGAGCTACAGCTGATGTACACAAGCTTGGGGTCTGAACCTTTGATTTCAATGGAGTTACCTTGATTTACACCAGCTGGGTATCTGACCACATTGACTCTAATGGAGCTATAACAACTCATAAAACTGGGGAGCTGGCCCATTGACTTCCATGGAGCTACGGTCAATTTACACCAGCTGTGTGAACTCCTCAAGCTCTGTAATAGTCTTTACCAAGGAGTCACATACGGTCCCCTTGGGCGTTCCAGTTTATCTTGCCACACAGGCAAATGGACTATATGATATGAGGTCACTGTACACCTAAAATCACAACAATAGTCAGGTTACTCCCAGTCAGTTGTACTCAGATCTCAAACCAAAGACAGTGCCTGTAGCCAATCCTGTACAATTTATTAACTAAGGAAATAAATGAGTTATTTACAAGGTTAAAACAAGAAACACACACACACACAAATAAATTAGTTTTAGGTTTTAAAGGGTCATATAAACTTCTATAATAGGCAGCTCTATATATCCTTTATGGCTGACCCGTGCCAAGCACTATGGGGATCTCTTGCTAATGTTTAGGAATCTTTTCTGCTCAGAGTCCACTTAGCATAAAGATCCCAGTTTCTTCTTGTTAGGGATTTTTATCCCCTTCACCCCAGAATCCAGGCTGAAGGGATGAGTTCATGCACAGGCCTCTCCTTCCTGGAGAGAGAGAGGAATGTAACCAAAAAAGTCTCTGTCCTTTGGTGCTGCACAATGACTCATTTGCCTTCAGTGGACCATCTTATGTGCACAATGAACACTTTACCTTAGCTAATTATTTTTTTTCTGTTTGGGTTGTTACACAATTACAAAATTATAAATTGTTGCACAATTATAATGCAATCACTTTATACCACGGGATACAGGATTAATATATGCAGCATCCTACCAGCATTCTGTAAAGTTTAAACACTAAACACATTCCTATAACAATAATCTCTCTTTTAACTATACTAACCCACAGGCAAGCCAGACTGGTTTCCAGCTCTGGATTTGTCAGCTTTCAGTGAGGCCCCGGGACTGTGGCATGATCTGGCACCTAGTCTTCCAGTGTCATAGTAGCATTACAACAGACAGAGATAGAGCTGACATGCTTTTCATTCCCCTCTTGGGTTAGGCATGGGAGCCATGCAGAGCTTGTTTGTTTATGTACATAGGAATGTCCTTTGTATCCTCCTGAGAGATCTTAATGAAACTTTTATGGAGATTCTCTGCAATCCTCTCCTGAAGATTTTTTGGAACAGGCCTTATCTCTTTCCCCTTGGTAGGATGTTTTCTTATGCAACTCCACAGTGAGTTCAGTTGGTATCATTGTAGTAAACAGGCTAGCCGCATATGGCCCTGGGTGGCTTTGGCTCATTAGCAGCAGCTGTGTTCTCTCTTCCTTTGTAACCATCAGGTATGAGATATCAGCTAAAATTAACACCCACCATGGAAAATAGTGCCAGTGCTCCGTGCCATCGTCCTTGTACTCATACCCATGGAAATAGGAGCTGGAATTGTTTCATGCAACCAATATTCCTTTCCCCTGCTTCACCCCCAGTGGGCCTTACTCACCTGGACTGGGGATAGAGAGCAGTGCTGTGCAGAGGTGCTCCAAAGCTGGCTAGCCAGTAAGCATGTCTTATAAAAAGTTTTGATGGGAATAAGGAAAGAGAGTTTTCCCTTTCCACTGTGACTGTAAATCCAGTGGCATATCTGTGTTTTTATCAGAAGTTGCTGCTTTTGTGGTCTTGAGATGGGCCTCCTCCATACACACAGAATATCTGACCCTGAGGAGGAGGAGAAAGAAGAGGACTAAGGGGGACATAATCATCAAGATCTTGTAAACCAGTGCTGCATCAGAGAGTGAGCAAAGGGTCTGGAGGGCTGACATGGCAGACAGCATGGAGAAGGAAAAAGTGGACAGGAGAAAGGCCCAGAACTATTAGCAGGATGTGAAGAGGAAGATGCCAAAGGACTTAAAGGGTCTTCTCAGGCAGAAAACCCCAAATCTACAAGACCCTGGTTGAACTACAGGTTCAAAATCCTAGACTCCCCAGGCTTTGCAGTCCTTGGAGAACTCCAGGGTTGCTGCTCCCTATGTGCTCTCTCCCCCAAAAGCATTCCACACAGCATCTGTCAGGGATCCTTCCCCACTATGAACTCTGGGGTACAGATGTGGGGACCCGCATGAAAGACCCTCTAAGCTTATGTTTACCAGCTTAGGTTAAAAACTTTCCCAAGGCACAAATTCCACCTTGTCTTGAACAGTATGCTGCCACCACCAAGTGATTTAGACAAAGAATCAGGGAAAGAATCACTTGTAGTCCTATTCCCCCAAAATATTCCCGAAGCCCTGCACCCTCTTTCCTGGGGAAGGCTTGGGAATAACATCCTCACCAACTGGTACAGGTGAACACAGACCCAAACCCTTGTATCTTAAGATCAATGAAAAATCAATTGGGTTCTTAAAAGAAAAATTTTAATTAAAGAAAAGGTAAAAGAATCACCTCTGTAAAATCAGGATGGCAAGTACTTTACACAATAACAAAAGATTTAAAAACATAGAGAATTTCCCCTCTAGGCAAAACTTTAAAGTTACAAAAACAGGGATAAACCTCTCTCTTAGCACAGGGAAAATTCACAAGCTAAAACAAAAGATAACCTAACACATTTATTTGCTATTACTTACTATTTCTGCAATATTAGATGCTTAGCTTAGATATGGCTTAGGTAGATGTATTTTCCCTGCCCTGGTTCCTTGTTGACTCTGGGAGACACAGACAAAAAACCTTCCTCCACAGTTTTGAAAATATCTTCTCTCCTTATTGCTCCTTTTGGTCAGGTGCCACCCAGGTTACCTGAGCTTCTTAACCCTTTACAGGTAAAAGAGGAATTAACCCTTTACAGTGTAAAGAGGGATTTTATGTTACCTTTAGCTGTATGTTTATGACATGCCCTCCAAATCATAGACGGTGCTGGACAGTCTGCTCCACACTGGCTGTGATTTCTTCCTGGAGCTCTAGGAGAAAACAGAATTAATAAGACACCTGCAATTCTAGATATACTACTGATTATGTAAAAACTAACAATATTTTCCACATTTCAAGGATGATTTAAACCAGTTGATTCTGGGAAATTTTCATGAGAGAGTGCATCAGCCACTTTGTTAGAAGCTCGTGAAATGTGTTGTATTTCAAAATCAAAATCTTGGAGAGATAAACTCCACCGAAGAAGTTTTTTGTTATTGTCCTTGAAGGTATGAAGCCACTTCAGCGCAGCATGGTCAGTTTGCAGGTGGAAATGCCGTCCCCAAACATATGGGCACAGCTTCTCCAGCACATATACAATGGCATAACATTCCTTTTCACTGATTGACCAGTGGCTTTCCCTCTGAGAGAGTTTTTTTGCTGAGAAACACGACAGGATGGAATTCTTGATCTGGTCCCTCCTGCATTAAAACTGTTCCCACACCATGCCTGGGCGCATCTGTGGTTACTAGAAATGGTTTGTCAAAGTCTGGGGCCCTTAACACAGGGTCAGACATGAGTGTCGCCTTAAGCTGGTTAAAGGCCTTCTGACACTCATCAGTCCACTGAACTGCATTTGGCTGTTTCTTTTTGGTTAGATCTGTCAGTGGGTGGCGATTTGGTTGTAGTGTGGTACAAATCACCTGTAATATCCGGCCAAGTCTAAGAAGGATTGGACCTGTTTCTTTGACTTTAGGACCAGCCATTTTTGAATAGCATCCACTTTGGCCTTTAGGGGGTTGATAGCTCCTTCACCCACCTGGTATCCAAGGTAAGTCACTCTGTTTAGGCATATTTGACACTTTTTTGCCTTAACAGTTAGTCCTGCCTCCCTTATGCACTCGAAGACTTTTTGCAGATGTTCCAGGTGTTCTGTCCATGAATCAGAAAAGATGGCCACATCTTCAAGATAGGCTATGGCAGATTCTTCCAATCCCAGTAGGAGACCATCTACAAGTTTTTGGAAGGTGGCGGGTGCATTTTGCAGCCCGAAAGAGAGCACATTAAATTCATACAGCCCGACATGGGTGATGAAGGCTGACCTTTCCTTGGTGGATTTATCTAGCAGTACCAGCCAGTACCCCTTGGTTAAGTCTAAGGTAGAGATGAACTGGGCACATCCCAGTTTCTCCAATAGCTCATCTGTGTGTGGCATTGGATAGTTGTCTGGGTGAGTTACAACATTTAGCTTATGGTAGTCAGGGGCGGCTCTAGACACCAGCGCGCCAAGCAGGCGCTTGGGGCGGCTGTTTCCCGGGGGGGCGGCATTTGGCTCCGGTGGAGCTCCCGCCGGCATGCCTGCGGCAGGTCAACCGGAGCCCGGGACGAGCGGACCTGCCACAGGCATGACTGCGGCGGGTCCCGTCTTCCCGCGGCTCCGGTTGAGCTCCCGCAGGCATGACTGCGGCAGGTCCGCTCGTCCGGGCTCCGGTGACCTGCCGCAGGCATGCCGGCAGGAGCTCAACCGGAGCCGCGGGAAGAGGGGACCCGCCGCGGGACCGGGGAAGGGCGGCGCAGCACTCCGCGCTGCTTGGGGCAGCGTCATTTCTAGAGCCGCCCCTGATGGTAGTCCATGTAAAAGCGTATTTCCCCATCTGGTTTGGGAACTAGAACCACTGGAGATGCCCATGCACTGTCAGAGGGGTGGATTACACCCATCTGTAGCATATCCTTGATTTCCCATTCTACAGCAGTTTGAGCATGAGGAGACACCCGGTAGGGATGGACTCTAATTGGGTGAGCTACAGGGGTGAGCTGGAGCCGGTTCGCACCGGTTCGCGCGACCCCGTTGTTAAATTTAGAAGCGGTTTTAGAACCGCTTGTTAACTAGCTTCCCTGCGAGGGAAGCTTTGATGGGCTCTGCCTGGGAAGCCTGTAATTCCTCCTCCCGGCCGCCGGGGGGCGCTGCGCTGTGCTGCGAGAGCCATGTGAGCTGCCTCCTGGCCCGGTTGCTGCTTCTGCTCTTTGGACCTCTGGCCCTGGGACTCCTGCTGCTGCTGCCTGGTGGGTCCCCGGCTGCGTCCTGCTGCTCCCAGCCCCGCCCCCCGTGTGAGTATCTGCGCCCCTCCCCCGCCTTCCCTGCCCCCAGCCACCCCCAGCCAGCCCCTGCCTGCAGCCACCCCCTGCTCACAGCCACCCGCAGCCCGCCCGTCTGCATCACCTGCCCACAGCCAGCCCGTGTCACTCCCTGCCTCCAGCTAGCCCTGCCCCACGCCCCTATCTGCAGCCAGCCCCACATCCACTGGTGCCCTGCAGTTCCCAGGGCCGTAACCCTGCACACCTGCTTCAATGGGGGCAGGAGCAGCTGGGACCCACACATGTGCACACCCTAGAGTGACCAGACAGCAAGTGTGAAAAATCAGGACGGGGGTGAGGGGTAATAGGAGCCTATATAAGAAAAAGACCCAAAAATTGAGACTATCCCTGATCACCACCCACACATGTGAAACGGAGCTCATTTCTAGTTCAGCCCCATCTTTTTAAAAAAGAACTTTAGGTAGGGTTAAAATACATCTGTATTTTCCTGGACATGTCAGGCTTTTCGGTTCTTAATAACCTCCTGGGAAAATATGGACGTATGGTAACCCTATTGGTACAAAAAATACATGCTGTCGCACATCCCTTAAATCAGAACTTTTTATAGGGAGCCCGTTGTTAAGATTTTGGCAGCTCATCACTGAGCATTACCTGTGTCAATGGAGTGGTATGCCCATTCGGTCTGTCCTGGGGAGGCTGAGAACATCAGCGCGAAGCTAGTGCACAGGTCCTTGATTTGCTGTCACTGCATACGCCCAAGGGTCATGCAGAGGTTCACCTCTTTCACGCCACTGTCACTTTTTCCTTTGTAGTAGACACCTTTAGGCCACTCAGTGTCATCTCCTTCCTGGGCTGTAAACTGAGAAACCTTTAATTCTCTGGAATAAAAGGGCTTTAGAGAATTAACATGGTACACTTTAGGCTTTAGGTTTGAGATGGGGGATGCTATGAGATAGTTAACAGCTCCCAGGCGCTCTTGGACCGTGAATGGCCCTTCCCAAGATGCTTCCATCTTACAGGCCTGGAGCGCCCTCAAGACCATAACCTGGTCCCCTACTTTGAAGGAACGCTATCTGGCATGTTTATCATACCAAGATTTTTGCTCTTCTTGAGCCTCTTTTAGGTTTTCTCCAGCAACGGCTAAAGAGTCTCAGAGGGTGTTTTGTAGGTTTTTTACAAAGTCCAGAATGTTAGTTCCTAGAGAAGGTGTAGAACCCTCCCATTGCTTCTTCACCAACTGTAATGGCCCCTTAACCTCACGGCCATATACAAGTTCACATGGTGAAAACCCTAAACTGGAAAGAGCAACTGCTGCAACACTAGGTCCCAATCACTGGAGTGCTCATTTATGAATTTACGTATCATGGCCCCCAAAGTTCCATTAAACTTTTCCACCGGGTCATTTGTTTGATGGTGATAAGGGGTGGCAACCAAGTGGGTCACCCCACGATCTTCCCACAGGCTTTTCATGGTCTCTGCCAGGAAATTAGTTCATGAATCTGTAAGGATGTCAGAGGGCCAACCTACCCTGGCAAAAATGTCTGTTAGTGCTTGGCACACACTTTTAGCCCTGGTGTTTCTTAGCGCTACTGCTTCCAGCCAATGGGTAGCAAACTCCATGAAAGTCAGTATGTACTGCTTTCCTCTGTGTGTCTTCTTTGGGAAAGGACCCAGAATATCCACAGTTACTCACTGAAATGGGACCTCACATATGGGGAATGGCTGGAGAGGGGCTTTGACCTGGTCTTGGGGCTTTCCCACTCATTGGCACACCTCACAAGACTGGACATAAGTAGAAACATCCTTGCTCATTCCCTCCCAGTGGAATGACCTCCCCAAACAGTCTTTGGTCCTGTTCACCCCAGCATGGCCACTAGGATGATCGCGGGCTAAGCTCAAGAGCTTTACCCGGTACTTAGTTGGAACTACCAAATGTCTCTGAGGATGCCAGTCTTCCTGGTGTCCACCAGAAAGAGTTTCCTTGTATAAAAGTCCTTGTTCTACAACAAACCAGGATTGGTTAGAAGAGCTGAGAGGCGGTGGGTTGCTCCGTGCCGCCGTCCAAGCTCCCTGGAGGCTGTCATCTGCTTCCTGCTCAGCCTGGAACTGTTCCCTTGATGCTGGAGACATCAGTGCCTCACTGGATTGTGGACCTGAGGTTGGTCCCTCTGGAAGCGATGCAGGTGATGGGGCTGTTTCCGTTGATGGTGAACCGCTCTCCGCTGCTGCACTATGTGGTATTTCAGGCTCTGGCTGAGCCTCTTGTGTAGGGTTATCTGCTGCTGCTGCCAGTGCAGGATCGGTGGTGCCCTCTGGTGTTGAAATTGTAGATGGGTTTGCAAGCACTGGACTCAGTACTGGCAATGGTTCTGGTGCTGGTTGCTTCGACAGTTCCGGTTCTGGGACTGGCTTTTGCTTAGTCTCTGGGACTGGATCCACTACTGCAGTTGATGGCAGGGAATCCAGTTCCACCACCTCTGTCTGGGTCTCTGGTAACACAGACGGGGCCATGGTGTAAAGCTCAGGAACAGGGATAGGTGTGAAGGCTTGCTTAGCCTGGCTGCCGGTGACCATTCCCACCCCCTTGGCTAGCTTCAAATTTTGACCAAATCTTCCCCCAGCAGCACGGGAATGGGTTAATCATCATAGGCTGCAAAAGTCCACATTCCTGACCAGCCCTTGTACTGGACAGGCAACTCAGCTATAGGCAAGTTTAAAGATTTTGACATGAATGGTTGAATCATCACTTGGGCCTCTGGGTTGATGAATTTGGGGTCTACAAAGGATTGGTGGATAGCTGACACCTGTGCTCCAGTGTCCCTCCATGCTGTAACCTTCTTCCCGCCCAGACTCACAGTTTTCCTTCGCTCTGAGGGTACCTGGGAGGCATCTGGGCCTGAGGACTTTGGGTGTGACTCTGGTGTAATGAACTGCAGTCTGTTGGGGTTCTTGGCCTTCTCATGCCCCAGCTCATTACATTTAAAACATCACCCAGCTGACTGCTCACTGGGGCGAGGTGGGTTGCTGGAGACTGCTGTGCTGGGACGATGCTTTCTAAGCATCTAAAAAAGAGGAAAAAAAACCTTACTGGCTTTTGGTTTAAAATAATCCCACCACTGCCACCAAGTCAGGGTTCCTTCCTCACTATGAACTTTAGGATACAGATGTGGGGACCCGCATGAAAGACCCCCTAAGCTTATTTACCAGCTTAGGTGAACAGTAAGCTGCCACCTCAAGCAGATGTTCCAAATCTTAGGCGAGAGCCACTTGGAACTCTGCCTTCCCCCAACTATTTCCCAAGTCCCTAACCCCTCCTTTCCTGGTCAGATTTGAGACTAATTCCTCCCCCCTACCAAGTCCTTACACCCCTTTTCCTGGATAGGCTTGAGAGTATACCCTCACCAATTAGTCCTGGTGAACATAGATCCAAAACCCTTGGATCTTAAAACAATGAAAAATCAATCAGGTTCTTAAAAGAATTTTATTAAAAGAAAAGGTGAAGTTCATCTCTGTAAAATCAGGATGGAAATAACTTTACAGGGTAATCAGATTTAAAGAGCCCAGAGGAACCACCTCTAGCCTTAGGTTCAAAGTTACAGCAAAACAGGGATAAACCTCCCTCTAGAAAAGGAACATTTACAAGTTGAGAAAATAAAGATAAAACTAACACGCCTTGCCTGGCTGTTACTTACAGGTTTGAAATATGAGAGACTTGTGCAGAAATATTTGGAGAACATGGATTGATGTCCGGTCCCTCTTAGTCCCAAGAGCGAACGCACACCCAAAAACAAAGAGCACAAACAAAAGCCTTCTCCCCCACCCCCAAGATTTGAAAGTATCTTGTCCCTTTATTAGTCCTTTGGGTCAGCTGTCAGCCAGGTTACCTGAGCTTCTTAACCCTTTAAGGTAAAAGGATTTTGGTGTCCATGGCCAGGAGGGATTTTATTGTATTATACACAGGAGGGTTATTACCCGTCCCTTTATAGTTATGACATGGCCATTTTCTGATAAAACTTTATTGCAGTCCTGACACATGCTTGTGATCCCCATGTTGACTCTGAGAATCTCTGCCTACATGCATCCACTACAAATCCACATTCTTCCCAGCTCTGAATCTCAAGGTCCCATGTGGCCTTTGTGAATCTTGGGAACTCTGCAGAATAAGGGCTGCAGGCAGATAAATGGAGACAGTGGTTATAGAGGGATATTTTGTGAGCAGCACATTACTATTCCTTCACTCCAGGATTAAAGATACCCGCTGTTGGGATTTCTCTGGTCTGCTGAAGACACAGAATTTAGAAAACTAAGGAAATTCCTAACGAACATGTCTCTGTTAATGCAGAGTTATTTTTTATTTCATATCAGTAATTTAAGGAGGAAATAATTATAAGTGCATCATAAATATTATCCTTATTATTGCTATTTTCCCTGCAGGTATACTGTAAAAATACTGAATGGACCAGCAGAACCTTACCACCACCATGACTGAATTTGTTCCACTGGGCCTCACTCAGAATCATGAGCTACAGTATTTTCTTTTCATGGTCTTCTTCACTGTCTAGATCACCATCTGGCTGTGAAACTTCACCGTCATCATGACTGTGATTATTGATCACCATCTCCACACCCCCATGTACTTCCTGCTGGGCAATTTGGCTTTCCTAGACATCAGTGAGTCATCGGTAAATGCTCCCAAATTGCTGTTGAATCTCCTCTCCCAACGCAAAACTATCTTCTTCAATGAGTGCATCCTACAGATGTTCTTCTTCCACTTCATTGCTAGTGCTATGGTCTTTTTTCTTGTGGGGACGGTGATTGATCAGTATGTGGCCATCTATAAACCACTAAGATACTTGACAATCGTGAACCCTGGCATGTGTATGGATCTAGTGACACTGGGGTGGTTGGGTGGATTGGCTCACTCTGCTCAGATGGCAATAATTTGTGATGGTTTATTAAAATTTGAACCCCTCTACTCATGCTCTGAATATAAAGCATTGTTCAGTATTGATATTGGTTAAAGCCCAGAGGCAAAAATAAACTTATTCTTAGGGTAATGAGGTTAACGCATCTTGGTAATGAGTTTAACATAGTAAGTGATACAAACCTTGGACTACAAAATCTTAAATGAGGTATCTATCTAGCTAACTGCCCCTCTGTTGCTAACTATCCTTCCCTCCACATTCTTTCTTTCTTTTCACATCTATCTATCTATCTATCTATCTCATCATTATATGATGGGTGAATATGGGTTTTCCAGAGTGCTGCTTTGAGGTACAGAGTGCCACAAAGTACCCAAAGGAGTTACTGGAACTGACAATAGCCATGTACATTGGAGTTATCGAGGAACCCCCAGAGATGGAGGTATATTTAGAAGGGGTAGTAGGAAGTGGCCCAGGGTCACCAGATATTAGTCCGGTTGTATTGCCAGAGTCTAGGTCAGCATGTTTCAGTGGGATCCCTGCTGATCCAGTGGCAGAACCCTCCTGGGCTGGGACCTGGTGGAGTAGGGTAGGCCCCGGTCCTGCTACCGCTTGTAGCCAATCCTTGTATCCTCAAGTGAAGGATGACTTAGGGGTTCACTCCTCCTCCCTTTATAGCCCAGCCAACCTTTGAAATGTGTTCTATAGCTGGCATTATGCAAATGCTCAGGCTACATTATCGCAAGATCCATTTGGGCCTTATAATCTATGAATCTACAATCTATGTTCTTTACTATAGTTTCAAACAATTTGCCTGGGACTGAAGTTAGGTTTACTGGCCTATAATTACAAGGATCTCCACTGGAGCCTTTTAAATAATTGGTGTCACATTAACTATCCTCCACTCATCTGGCACAGAAGCTGGTTTTAGTGATAGTTTACATCCCACAGTCAGTAGTTAAGTTTTGCAAAGCACCTAGGCACCTAACACCTACTGAAATTGATGGATCCTTTTGAAAATCCTACCAGGCACTGAATGCTTGTAAAAATCTGACCTTCCATATAGATGTAGCAGTATTGGTTATGAAGTTATTTATTCAAATGTAGTCACTTCCCTTGAATTAGGTATTACAATGTAGTGGATTTACTCAGTCACTGCAATGACTATGTGAACTTTAAATGTAAATTCACAGGAATAAGCTATATCAGTTTAAATATCTTCATATGGGTATAAATGTGTACACATGAAAGACTAGCGTAATTTAACTGAATAGCTACAAAATCACACTCCTAATTAAAGAATTCAATCCGTAATGAAGGTAGCTAGCAATCTGAACAATTTCCCAAGGATTGTGGGGGGCAATTTTAAAATCAAGATTGGATATTTTTTCCCTAAAATATATTTTAGTCCAAACAGAAATGAATACAAGGAAATTTTATGTCCCTGTGTTATACTAGAGGCCAGACTAGATGATCACAATGGTCTCTTCTGGCCTTAGAATCTATGTATACTGAATGCACAAATTGTGTGTAGACTAGGCCTAATTGTCAAGGGTTTTTTCCTTTCATAGAGATGATAGATGGTTGAAAACTGAGGCAAACTTTTTTTGTGAAAAATGCTGATAATTGTAAGTCATTTTCGTATTCAGAAATTTGTGTTGTGAGTCATTTCTTCCTATTTTCGATCTTTCATGGGATTATTATTGCTATTGGGGTGAAGAGCTGTGATTTTCAAAGGAATTTACAGAAATTAGGTGACCAACTCCCATTGACTTTCACTGGACATGAGGCACCTATCGATCCCCCTCAGGCTTACTTGAAAATTCCAGTCTAAGGACTGGTTCATGCAGTCCCATATTCATATAAACAATTATTACTCCCCAGGGGCAAATTCTTCAACCTTTATTCCAGAGAACTACTTGCATCTGTAAGTGCTACTCAGGGAGAGTAAGGGTTGCAGAATAGGACACAAGGTTGCTTTCATTAAGTGTGTTCATTTTAGGAAGGTACCCAGGGTCTATATGGAAACAAGTTGAAAAACACACTGAATGCTTGAGATCCCAATATTTCTGTCTCAGAAATTATTGTAATTCAAACAAAATCGTGCCAAAAATCTTGCTGACAGGGTGTTTGTTGTCTTCCAGTCTGAAGTTCTGACCCTAATGAGGCACCCAGGGAGGAAGACCCAGAGGTTCTGGGAACCAAGCAGAAATACTAATCTATGGAGCTATGCTCATTGTTTAGAGGTCGGTGAGGAGGAAACGTGGACATTTGGCAGAGGTAAATGTGACTTTTCAGGCTAGTGCTAGAACTATAATGGTCACAGTCCTGGCACCTGAGTTGGGAGGAGTGGATTTTTACCACCCAGCTCCCTCAGTTATGTTTAAAGGAGACTAACTCCCCAAGTGCTTGGGCTGTGTGCCAGTCAGTTGTGCAGATCTATTGATACAATAGTCTGTGTTGTTGCTATTAATGTTTTGCACTAGAGTGTGAGTTGAATGAAGCTGTGGTATATATTGCTTCAAAGTATCTGTTGCAGATGGAAGTGAAAGCCATATGGAGAGTTGGGGGTGAGCTATTGACAGTGTATAGACAATTAAAAGTTGGCAAGAAATGCAGAAGATTTTTTCCTGCACTTCTAACTCCCATGCTTTATGGTTTTGGTGAGTGAGGTGTGTCCTGACACAACCTGAAATGTCATTACACCTGTGTTTTGTTTGTATTTATTCTTATTAGAGCTTATTTAGGTGCCTAAAAATCTGGCCTTGGGTGCTTTTGAAATTTCCACTAGGCACCTATTTGTACCTTTACATGCCTAAATACCTTTTAAAATCTGGCATGTAGGCTCCCAACTCAGTTCATTGGGATATGAGGACTCCGTACTTTAAAAATTCTAGTCTTACTACATGAGGAGTCTAACTGAAGTCAGTTGGGTTACTCAGAGTCAGGTACTTCACACTGTAAGAGTGCCCATTGTAAGCCGGATTTGAAAGAATGTTATGATTGCTCCTAATCTTGAAAGTGAGAGAAGAAACATAATAAAGCCCATATGATGAGTCTCCTGATACTGAAAAAGTTGATAGATGGAACATCGGCATTGATGTAGGCTGGGATTTTCAGAGAAGCCTGAAGGATTTAGATACCCAACTCCCACTGATTTTCAGCAGAAAAGAAAAATCCCACCTCTAGTTTTTAACTTTTAAAAAGTTGTTATGATTATTATTTCTGTGTGTCATTTTAGTGAGGAAGAGCCCCAGTTATGGATCAGAATCCCCTGCAAATGTTACGTTGGCAATGCAAAATTGTTGTTATAGGACTGTTTGATAGTGCTACTGATTATTAAGGTTACTCGACACTTCCCTTTGTAAGACCTTGTTTTCAGTTCCTTTATAACATGGCAAAATGCTAATTATTTGGGCTGAAATATTCCAGGTTCCATCCACACTGAGCATGCTCCGGTGTGTGACTGAGAGGGACTGTCCCTGCAATTGCAGCTCTGGGCTGCTGTGGGCTATGCCAGGTCCAGAGTCTGTTTACTTGAACTGAGAGAAAGGGTCCGTCTCTCCTGTGCTCTTAATCACCTGGCTGGCAGCATAGAGGAAGATGCTGCCTGATTCAAATGCAGTGGAGAGAAGAGCCAGACTTTGGTGGGGGCAGAGGACTGAAAGGTGGTGGGGTGGGGAGAGGGAAACTGGGTAATGAAGTGGAGACTTGGACAGGCTTGGCAAGAAGATTGGGACTGGGAGTTGGGGGCAGACTGGGACTTGTTGGCAAAGATACTAGTACTGGGGGCCAGAGAAGGAAGCGGGGATGGGGATTGGGTGCCAGTTGTCAAGGGGGAGACTGAGCTCAGATGAGGAACTTCAGGGGATACTGGGACTTGTGGAGCAAGAAGACTGGGACTGATAACCAGTGGGATGAGGGGAAGGAGATGAGGGAGGATGGGAGACAAATCTGATGAGGATCGTGGGTGAAGGGGAAGAATTGACACTGGCTGTGCAAAGTGGTCAGGAGAAATATCTGTTGGAAGGAGACATGGAGATTGGATGAGGAGCCTGGTTAGGTAGATTGGACTGGGAACCAGCAGGGAAGGGGAATGTAGTGTTGGTGGGGGGATGGGAGCCAGGGTAGGAGAGAGAAACAAATCAGGTAAAAATCCCGGGGAAGGGGACTGGCTGGGCAAGGAGACTGGGACTGGGAATGGTAGGAGAGACTGGGACTAGGACTGGGAATCTGGAGGTGTCAGACTAGGATTGCTGGGCATGGAGACTGGGATGAGAAGTCGGAAGATTGGAGATCGAGATTAAGGTGAGGAGGCTGGGAATGGGACAAGTAGCCGAGGGGGCAGATGAGAGAAACGTGACATAAGGACAGTCTGGAGGGGATGGGGCAGGAGAGCTCAGGCTTTAGGGGAATGAGCAGAAAAATCCGCACCCTGTAGATCACTCTCCCCTCCAGTACCTGGAACCCAAGGTTCCTGGGTCTTATAATTCCTCTGCTATCAGCAAATAGCTTTGAAACTCACTGGGAAATGGTCCCACCTCTCCATAGTACTGGTCCTCATAGATGATGACAACTCTGTTTCCAGTACCTTAATGACCAGCTAGTCAATATTTTGTTTTATCCATATTGCTCAGTGTGGGGTCCCTGGCCTCATTGACAGCACACTAGTCAAACCTCGCTCTGAAGAAATAATGTATTAATTTCTTCATAGGCTTTTCTCCTGTACTGTCTGAGTGCTTCACAAACATTCATGAATTTGTTTTCATAGCACCTGAGACCAGGGAGATGTTGTGTTAAGTTAGATGGAATATAGGAGCCACATGTGTTAACATAACACAGCCACTGTCCAACATTAAACAACGTTTGGGGTTGGTCTAAAGTGACTTCAACCTGCTAGTGCCATGGCAAACACAATATTAAACATCCTTTTGACCCTGAATTGAAGATGGGGGTGGGCGGGCATTTAAAGCATTTTAATTTTAGAGTATTAGGTAAGGTTTCCTTTTAAAAACATTCCTTATTCCCTTCCCTTTAGCTGGAGAGTCTTTAAAAGGAGGGGGAACATTGTATGACAATCTTTAGATGATAATAACTATCCTTTAGAGGGGAAAGGAGAAGATGTTACTTGAGGTGGGCTGGAGCTGTTGTTGTTAAAGTCAGATCCCATCTCCTGGAACACAAACCAAGACAAACACACAAAACAGGGGAGGGGAAAGAACAGCAAAGATAGAAAATGCAGCTTCTATCTCTGGAGTTGACTCTCGCGTGCAACCTCACTGCTGGAAAAAACACAGGCACAGCACATGGTCTTGTCAGCCACTCCAAAATCTGACAAGCTTGTGCCAGCATAGGGCTGTTTAGGACATCGCTTTTAGTTGCCTTTCTGCTCACAGGCTTACAGCAGTGTTGGAGAACATGTAGTCTTGGGCAGCTAAGCCAGACTCTTACTAAATAGAAGGCAAAAGGAGAGAGATCAGGAAAAAAAACATAAGGTGGGAAAGGAAAAGGACACACAGGGGTGAGGGGAGAAGAGAGAGAGACAAACTCTAGGTGGTAATTGGGATTCAGCCAGTTGTGGTAGAAATGGTGATGCCATCTGGTTCCCTCTCTCTTGCCTGGTCTCATCAGGGCATTACTCAGGGTCAGGATGATGCAGACCCAGTTCCCAGGAGATGGTGGGAGTGACAGCCATGATGGTGAAGCTCACTCCAATAGCCAATGTTTCTCTCCAGAGTCTCTTTCTTAAGGGCCCCAAAGGGGAGTGATGAGTGGAATAGCCCATCCCCTCCTTATTTTGTCCACCAATTTGGCCTAATTTCCGACACTCTAGTTTTGGTTCCTTGATTTTCATTCTCAAAATGTCCTTGTTTACGAGACAGGATTTCAACACAGCTCACAAATTACGTCAGCAGGTCTCTTCGTTTGGACTAATTCAGTCTTTCAGTCTCTTTTTTGCACTTTTTCCTATCCACATATGTTGCAAGATGTTATTGTGATATCTTATGAAGTTTTGCTCGTTTTTTTACCACTGAACTCACAATTAGGGTACACGTGGCGACCCATTTATTTTAACAGGTATTATATTCTCTATTTTACAGATGGGGAACCGAGGCACAGAGAGATTCAGGTCAAAATTTTGGCTGCCCAATCCGAGATGCGTAGCACCTGATTTTTCAAACTGCTGAGCCCAGGACCCATTGACTTCAGCTGCAGCTGTGATTGCTCAGCATTTCTTAGCATTAGATCTCAGGGTCTCAGGTAAGGCTCCCAGAACATGAGGAACACACAGTTAGTGATCACCTGTGAAATGTCTGTTTTAAGTGACTTTCAGGGGTAGAATGTAGTTCGCAAGGGCAACATTCAACTGCTGTACCTGCCTTAGGCCATCCTTTCTCTTGCTGCAGTTCCCTGCCTCAATTTCTAAACACCTTCCACCTTCTGCATTAAATGGATCCTACAGACTAGAGCTCCCCTCACTACACAGCCATGATTCATTCCCCAGAGCACCGTTCCACCTCTGGACCGAATGAGGTGGGTGTCTGGTGTAAAAAATAATATGTGATCATTTAATTAAAAACTGCCTCATAATGGATATATACAAGGGGACTGAATTAAGATTGTGTGGGCATCTTTAATTCCATTGTTTCTTAACTTTTGAGTACCTGACTTGTAGTCTTAATAACATTCTTTTAACGTAGTTTTTAGTGAGCAATTTAAAGTGTGTAACTCTACACAGGTGAAATTCACACTATGCAGGGGGCCAGTACAAATAGCAGGAGCCAAAATTATGTTGGACTTAAGCTCTAGGTTGAACCCCAGTCTACGGGAATCATTAAGCCAGTTTTGCAGCCTTGCAATTGCACCTATTTCACAGGAAGACATTGATGTTTTCCATCAGCTGAAAGATTTTAAGGCCAGAAGAGACCATTTAGTTTGACCTCCTGGGTAGCACACAGCAGAGAAACCCATCCAGTGACTCCCACATCTGTTTAAGCTAGAGCAGATATTTTAGAAGGACAACCAGTCTGACTGCTAAGAAGTCAGTGAAGTTCAATGGAAATTACCCAGCAGGACCGGTCCTATGACTGTATTTATAGCTTATTGTTAATGCTGGTATTTGGATGGGGTGCTTGTGTTGGAGTTGATGAGAAGCAATCTGATAAATCTGTTGACTCAGTGTCTTGAGTAATTACTGTGGCATGGGCAGAGATATGCTCCAAGTCAGCTAAAAGTTATTGGGCAAGAGGTCATATTAGATGCTCATATTGCTCTCTTCTGGCTTTAAGATATATGAATCTGTGGATCAAGGGCAACATTCCACCACACAGACTCATGTTGAATAGCACCCAGACATAGGCATCTTTACGCACTCATGCAAGGAGTGGGTAAAATCACCTTCACTCATAGGGAGTATCATGGATTTCAATGGGACAGGGTATCCATGTGGGTTACGAGATTATCATAATTTTGCACTATCAAAGTCCACTCTCACAAATCATTATTACATGAGAAATGTAATACATTTTTACTTTACTGCAAAAGGGTCAGCATTTCTCAAGATTTGTTCCGTATATATTTAACTAGCTTTCCAAAGTTTCTGCCCACTGTTAACAAAACCAATGGGAGTCTTGTGCTGGACTTCAATGAGAATGAACCCAAACACACCTCTAGCCTGCTGCAATCTATCTAGCACCTTCAGTTCTTCTTTAATCTTTTATCTCATCACTTTTACAAAGGAAATGTCAGCGGCGGAGCCAGGGAGAGATGCGAACCACACTGAAGTGACAGAATTTATCCTGCTGGGGTTTGGAAGAGGTCCAGGGCTCCAGGTGGTCCCTTTTATGATGTTCCTGGTGATTTACACAATAACTGTGATAGGGAACACCATCCTGGTCCTCATCATTACAGCCGACTCTCGCCTTCACACCCCCATGTACTTCCTCCTCATGAACCTGTCACTCTTAGACCTCTGCTACTCCTCCGTTATTGCCCCCAGAGCCATGGTGAGCTTCCTAACAGACACCAAAACCATTTCCTACAGGGGATGTGCCACCCAATTATTCTTCTTCTCTCTTTTTGTCACTACTGAGGCATTCATCCTGTCGGCCATGGCATATGATCGATACACCGCCATCTGCAACCCACTCCTGTATCCCACCACCATGTCCAAGCCAGTCTGCATTCAGCTGGTGGTGGGGTCCTATCTCTGTGCCAGTGTGAACGCCATGGTGCAAACCAGCTTCACCTTTACTCTGCGCTTCTGTGGCTCTAATGAGATTGATCACTTCTTCTGTGATGTTCCACCCCTGCTAACCCTCTCATGCACCGACACATACATCAATCAAATGGTGCTGTTTCCTTTATGTGGCCTCATCATAATGAGCACTGCCCTGATCATTCTTGTCTCTTATATCTATATAATTTCTGCTGTCCTCCAGACTCGCTGTGCCACGGGCAGGCACAAGACCTTCTCCACTTGCACCTCCCACATAGTGGTTGTGAGTTTATTATACGGGACTGTTTCCTTCATGTATGCCCAGCCGAATTCATTATCCTCCCCAGATCAGGGTAAAATGGTGTCTGTATTTTACACCCTAGTCATCCCCATGTTGAATCCCTTCATCTACAGCCTAAGGAACAACGATGTTAAAGAAGCTTTGAGAAGAACTATAGGCTGTATAATGGTTTTGAAATGAACCTTTTCTATGAACATTGAGCTAAATAATCCCTTGGTATATTGGAAGGATTTATTGTTCAACATCTAATCTAATCTATCTATCATCAAACACTGTCCTATGCCACTAGAAAAAAATGTAATAAATAAATCCTCCATGTTTTTATGTTATATTTTACATTTCCCTTAGAAATGCACTAGTCTAGAAATCTGTATCCAAACACCCTTGAATCTTGGGGAGAAATAGTTTTGTGTGTGCGTGTGTGTGCGCTCGCATACTTTATTAGCCATTGGTTATTTTCAGTCAAGCCAGAATTTCCACCAGGAGTGGCTTATAAAGATAATTGGCCCTATCTGTGTCATCTTACCCCCTTCCAGGATCATGTGGTGTGAACACCCAATCACAAAATGAATAAAAATTAGAAAAAAAGAAATTGAGAAAGGGGAGAGTTGCCCATTCCCAGCTTCTGGCAAAAAAAGGCTAGGGATACCAATCCTGCCCATCCTGGCTAATAACCATTGATGGACCTATCCTCTATAAATTTATCTAGTTCTTTTTTGAACCCTCTTCTAGTCTTGGCCTTCACAACATCGTCTGGTGAAGAGTTAAACAGGTTGACTATGCTTTGTGTGAAGAAATACTTCCTTTTGTTTCTTTTAAACTTGTAACCTATTGATTTCACATGGTGACCCCTTGTTCTTGAGTTAGGAGGACTAAATAACATTTCCTTATTTATTTTCTCCACACAAGTCATGATTTTATAGACCTCTACCATCTCACCCTTTAGTAGTCTTTTTTCCAAGCTGAAAAGACCCAGACTTATTAATCTCTCTTCATAGGGAAACTGTTCCATACCCCTAATATTTTTTGTTTTCCTTTTCTGAACCTTTTTTTTCAATTCCAATATATCTTTTTTTGAGATGGGGCGAGCCCAACTGCAAGATGTGGGCATATCGTGGATTTATATACAGGCAATGTGATATTTTCTGTCTTATTATCTAGCACTTAATCTTGTTAGTGTTTTTGACTGCCGCTGCACATTGAATGGATGGTTTCAGAGAACTATCCACAATGACTCCAAGATCTCTTGCATGAGTAGTAACAGCAAATTTAGACCCCTATCATTGTATATGTATAGTTGGGATTATGTTTTACAATGTGCACTACTTTGCATTTCCCAACATTGACTTTCATCTGCCATTTTCATGCCCAGTCACCCAGTTACCTTTGTAACTCTTTGCAGTCTGCTTTGAACTGAACTATCTTGAGTAGATTTGTATCATCTGCAAATTTTGCCACCCCACTGGTTACCCCTTTTTCTAGATCATTTATGAATATGTTCAGTAGTACTGGTCCCAGTAGAGACCCCTGAGGGATACTACTATCTACCTCTCTCCATTCTGAAAACTGACCATTTATTCCTACCCTTTGTTTCATATCTTTAACCAATGATTGATCTATGAGAAGACCTTCCCTCCTAATCCATGACATCTTACTTTGCTTGAGAGCCTTTGATGAGGGACCTTGTCAAAGGCTTTGTGAAAATCTAAGTGCACTATATCCACTGGATACCCCTTGTGCACATGCTTGTTGACCCCCTCAAAGAATTCTAGTAAACTGGTGAGGCATGATTTCCCTTAACAAAAATCATAGTGACTCTTCCCCAACAAATTATGTTCAACTAGGTGTCTGACAAGTCTGTTGAAACAAACTCTTGTTCAATTTTTCAGTGAAGCAAACAAGTAAAAAAAATCTTTTTGGATTGAACAAAACATTTGCTTTGAGAAAAAAATGAAGGTTTTTTTTTAACCTTTTGTTTAAAAATAATATAGCGAGCAACATTCTAAACAAAAAAATGGATTTTTGTGAACTGAAACATTTCTTTTAAAAATATTAAGACTGTTTCAGCTTTTTTATGATTTAATTATTTAATTTATGTATGTATGCATGTATTTATTTATTTTGGACTGAAACTTTTTGGTGAATTTGACCAACATTCATGAAATATTTTGACCAAGCAGAATCTACATTTTTTTAGCTGAAAAATGTTTGCCCATCTCTACTCATGAGTTTGTTCTCTCACTCCTTTCATTTCCTGCTACACATCATTTCTTTCTCCAGTTCACTGTTATGCAACTTTTAAATCAAGATCGTATGCTCTTATAAAAGGTGATCTCTGGTATTTATTTTGGGGAAGTTTTATGGCCTGTGTTTTACAGCCTAGATAATCACAGCTGTCCATTCTGGTCTTGGAATCTATGAGTCTATAAACCAGAGATGGGTTTGAACTGAAAACTGTGGATAAAGTTTGTGAATATCCCCAAAGGGAGTTTGGCACCCATCTGCCACTGAGCAACAAAGGGAATTGGGCCCCTGTTTCTTTTAGGCTACGAAAATCCCCGTAACAGAGCACAAAGCCCTGCAATTTGAACTGAAAGCATCAGAATAAGATTTTCAGAAGTGTTTGCTGTCAACCTAAATCTTTCACCATTGAAGTCAAAGGTAAAATGCCCATTAACTGCAACACTGATTATTCCCGAAAATCCTACCTTAACCCCTTTGGACAATAGCAGGGAGTTTAGCAAATGAGGTCGGCCAGTAGAGGGAGATACGATAACACACTTCTGTTTGCCAGAAGCTGTGAATGGGCAACAGGGGATGGACATCTCTCCCTATTCCCAATTTATTTTTTCTAATTTTTTATTCATTTTGTGATTGGGTGTTCTCACCACATGATCCTAGAAGGGGATAAGATGGCATAGATAGGGCCAGTTAACCTTATAAGCCATAACCGGTAGGGATTCTGGCTTGACTGAAAATGACCAATGGCTGATGAAGCCCAGCTGGTGGAGAAATTGGCTAAGGAATAAAACCAGGAAGTGTGCAGCAGAAAGGGACTGCAGTGTGGAAGCCACCAGTCACTCTCAGGGTTGGAGATGGAAAAGGAGGAAAGCCAAGTAGAGTGAGAAGCCCTGGGATCCTGGCCCGATGGAAGGGTTTACCCAGAAGGGTGGAGAAGAAAGCCTGTTGGAGGCAGAGTAGGAAGCAGCACAAGGAAAGAGCAGTGAGGTTTGAGATTGTGCAGAGCTTGGCTGCTGACTATAGGCTGGAACTTGGAGTAGAGGGCTGGCCCAGGTTTCCCTACTATCCACTGGGCACAGGATTGTGGGAGATGCCAACTGGACAGCTGGTCCAGAGGGATTTTGTTATCCTGGAAGGAGGCGGGGGACTATACAGTGATCCAGTTGGAAGGCTGAGTAGCGAAGGAGGAGAGCAAGAGAGAGAAAGAGAGAGAGAGAGGCCTCAGAATGATCAAATGATAGAAGGCAGTGCCAACTGGACCAGAGCTCATTTCCCAGACTCAGAGACAAGGAGTTGTCCCTGTTACACCACCATTGAACAGGAAAATCAGTTATTTGCACAGCAGTACTCATTGGTAAAGAAGGTAAAGTACGAATGTAGATTATTACCCTCTTAATGAAAACCTTCTGTGCTCACTGAAGCCAACAACTGTTGCACCTGAAAAAGAATAGATATGAGAACAATTGAACTGGAGATCACCCAGAGACTGTAACTGGCATCATGATGCTTATACTGGAGATTATCTGTTTGGAATCCTAGAACAATAAAAGGCAGTTGCACCTAGGATGATGAGGCTGAATAGCAATTGAGCTGAGTGTGTGCCTTTCCATCTATTTATATTAAAAGTAACACCATGAAGCCTCAACTGTGATCAGAGCTCTATTGTGCTAGGTGTCTTACAAGACACAGGGTAAGTCCTGGCCTATACACAGCTTTTGTATCTATTTTAGTTAGGAGTGTAAATGTCTTGTTGTTGAAATAGTTATACAAATACAACCCATACTATGGACACAGTTATACCAGTAAAAACGTGCCTTATATTATATAATTTATTTTCCTTCCAGTACAGGAAGAAGTAATACCTGTCTATTTCATTTTTATGATGCTATAAGTGCATCCACATGAGAGGGGTTGTACATGCATGATGTAGAAGAGGAACTAGAGAAGAGAAAGGACTTGACTAAGGTCAGAAAACATGCTAGTGTCAGTGCCAGGAATAGACCTGGAGTCTCTTGAATGACAATTTTGCATCCTCTTGGAAAGAGTCTGTTGCCTGTCAAACGTCAGACTGGATGCTCTGGAGACAGTCCACTGTGAGTCCTAAGACAAGTGTGGGCTTGGTTTTCCCTATACAACCCAGTTGTGCATAGGTAGTGGTTGGAGACAGATCCAGTAAGTCACAGAATACTTTGGGATATACTTATGTCCCATCACACTGGAGTTGTGCCCAGCTTTTCATTTAAGTGTAATGGATTATAGAGGCTCTTTTGCCTTGTAACGAAGGATGGTTGGAAATTTTCCATGGAAATTGTTTTTCTTTGGAAATTAAGCTTTTTACTAAACTTATTTTTTTACCAAAAGTTTCTGCTTTCTGGTTAGGAGGAAGGAGGGAATCAAGTTTTTCTTAAGAACTATGCATGTTTTAACTTTTGTCTGAATAAAGTAAAATAATAATTAAAACACCACAATTTTAGTCTAAAAATATTAATTAAAAAATGATTTTTGGCAAAAGTTTTGGTGTTAGTTTTTCAAAGAAAAGTCAATTTTTTTCATGGAAAAACAACCATTTTCAAGTGTGTCCTACCTGTAACTCTTGCTGCCAATGGCATGCTCAAATGGTGCAACCATGGGTATCATTACACACATATGCAGAGAGTGGGCAAAATGTGTTTATTAAGGCTGGGATTTTCAAAAAGGCCTGAAGGAGTTAGACTTCCAGTTCCCTTTAAAAGACATTGGGAGTTAAGCACCAATTTCACTTATGACTTTTTTTAAAATACCAGTTTAAAATATTATGATCTCTCCTATGGCCTGAGTTATTTAGGAAGTCCAAAACTAAAAAGCTTTGGGCTGAAAAATTTTCTGCCAAAAATGATTTTTTGGCCAAATTTCAAAGTTTAAAAAAAAGGCAGCCCCCAGACCCTTGGCCAATTTCTTCACCCAGAACCAGGCCATTTCGTATGCAGGATGAGTGACCCAGTTGCTGTTGTTATCCCTCTTCATCACCACTGAAGAGTTCCTCTTGGTTGCCATGGTATATGACCGCATCATTGCTATCTGTTACGCACCCCTCTACCCCATTTTTTGAGGTAGAGGAGTGGGTAACAGATGGCAATGAAGCGGTCCCATTTTGGGCCCCACACTACAAGGAGGATGTGGAAAGATTGGAAAGAGTCCAGCAGTTGGAAACAAAAATGATTAGGGGGCTGGAGAACATGACTTATGAGGAGAAGCTGAGGGAACTGGGATTATTTATTATGCTACAGAGAAGAATGAGGGGGGATTTGATAGCTGCTTTCAACTAACTGAAAGGAGGTTCCAAAGAGGATGGATCTAGACTGTTCTGGGGTAGCAGATGACAGAACAAGGAGTAATTGTCTCAAGTTGCAGTGAGGGAGGTTTAGGTTGGATATTAGAAAAAAACTTTTTCACTATGCTGTAATGGGTTACCTAGGGAGGTGGTGGAATCTCCATCCTTAGAGGTTTTTAAGGTCAGACTTGACAAAGCCCTGTCTTGGATGATTTAGTTGGGGATTGGTCCTGCTTTGAGCAGGGGGTTGGACTAGACGACCTCCCGAGGTTCCTTCCAACCCTGATATTCTATGATGCACCACAGCCATATGACTTGTATGATGTACCACCTCCCTTCATCAAGACCTTACCTGTATGGTAATGAAACTGGAATTCTTAAAGGAGGCTGCTGGAGTTAGGTACCTGATTCCCTTGGAAATTCAATGGGAGATGGCACCTAATCTATAGGAAATCTCCTCAAATTTCAGCGATTTCTGAGTTCTCAGTGAGAATTGAGAGCATTTAAGGGCAATTCCCAACATCCTGTAGGATTGACCCCTATGCAATCATAGTATTTTCATTCACTGATATCGGGATTCTCAAAGAAGCCTAAAGGAGTTGGGCACCTGACCGTCACTGAAATTCATTAGGACCCCAGCTCAGCAAATGAAAGATCATCTCATCAATCCAAGGATGATTCAGTGGAAGAAGAGATTCAATTCAAAGCAAAACAATCTCTCTTCCAAGAATATGGCACCATTGGTACTATTGCTGTTTTACACCAGCTAGGGACTGGGCCCCATTGACTACATCAGTTTAGATCAGCTGGGGTTCTGGCTCATGAGCTTTATAGTGTAACAAACTAGAAAAGCAGGCCAACACAGAGTGTAGTTTTGAGAAATTTTGAATGCATTTTTGAGCTGTAACCCTAATCTTTAACTCTGAAGAAACCATCAAACTATGAGGTGAACTATTTTCTACCCACTTCGCCATATTAGCAGATCAGGATCTAATTAGGAATAAGTGAATTGAGGATCCAGCTAGCAGATAAGGTGTCCACTTTTAGTCACCAGTGTATAGAAAGGATGTAGAGAAATGGGAAAGAATCCAGAGGTGAGAGAGAAAGATGATCAGAGGGATGGAATGCAAGCCGTATGATCAAAGGCTGAAGGAACTGGGTATGTTTAGTTTGAAAAAGAGGAGATTAAAGGGGGCACAATAGCAGTCTTGAAATATTTGAAAGACTGCCATAAAACAGATGGAGAAAAGTTGTTCTCTTTTGCCATAGAATGCCGGACAAGAAGCATTGGGTTCAAACTACAGCAAAGCAGATTGAGATTAAACTTCCTAACTGTAAGAACAGCAGGACCTGCCTAGGGAGGTTGTGGAAGTTCCTTTACTGGAGGTTTTCAAAAGGAAGCTGCATAGGCCTCTGTCTTGGATGCTTTTGATATAACAAATCCTGCATTTTGGCAGGGGATTAGATTAGATGACTCTTGCAGTCCCTTCTAACCATATGGTTCTATGATTCTATGATCATGGTGGGGAAGCTTTGTTAGGTTCGTTCAAGAATATCTAGGCACCACTTGCTAAGTTATTTTATTTGAACATGCCAGGTCCATACTGAAATCCAAACAGTGGTGTTACTCTTCCCAGCTCCCTCCACAACCTAAATTCCACTGTAGCAAGGAGGTGTGACCTCCCTTGGAGATCAACAGGGAGGGACGTCCTCACACATCCTGGTAGGCGGAACTAAGAAGTCCCTGCCTCCATGCTGGAAGCAGAGGGGCAGGACAGGAACAGGAAGTAGAAAAGGTAGACCCTGAAGCTCAGTTGGTCTGGAGCATCCAAGGGAGACAGATCCTTCTCCCCTGCTGCCAGAGTGGGATGTCGAGGACTGTTGCTGCCCCGAGGATTTGCCTGAGCTTCCAGAGCGTCCTGCCACTCCAAACACCAAGGAGCTACTGGGACTTCCACTGACATTGTATCCCTGGGAGACAGAGGATGACCCCTGGATCCAGACACACACCAAGGGTGGGAGAGGAAGTAGCCTAGGGACAGCCAACTCTAGTCCGGTTGCCTTGCTGCCTGAAGACAGGTCAGCATGTTGCAGCTGGGTTTCCCACTGACCCAGTTGTGGAATACTCCATCACTGTTAGGGCCCTGGGCTGGGACCCAGTGGAGTAGGCTGGGCCCTGGTTACCCTGCCCCTGCCACCCCAGCCCTGCGGTGGCAGCCTCCCCACTGTAGGCCGGGAGGCCTGTGTAGTCTATTGTCTGCCAGAGTTAGGATGCTAGAGACCCTGTGCTGCTCTGCCCTGCCTGAGGGCTGGAGCCTTAGACTGCTTGGTGCCTTGCCCTGCCTAAGGGCCTGGACCCCTAGACTGTGTGTTGCTGCACCTTGCCTGAGGCCTGAGACCTAGACTGTTTGGAGCTCTGCCTTCCATGAGGACCGGAGCTCCCATAGACCGTTTGTGCCCCACTGCTTGAAAGTCTGGGTTCAAAGATTACTTACTGCTCTGCCTGAGGGCCAGAGCCCTAGACTGTTTGGGGCCTCCCCTTGCCTGAGGGCTTGAGCTCCAGAGCCTGATTACTGCCCAGCCCCGCTCAGAGGGACTGGACACCAGAGACAACTGAATTCTCTCTTTTCCAGACTGCCTTCTTAGGAACTAGACAGCGAGGAGGCACGGCCTCCTTCCGAGATAGACAGGGAGGGATGTCCACAAACTCCTACATCCACCCATTCACAATTCAAATTAAAATGTCACTCACAACAGACTATCCATATTCTTCCTTGCTTCATTTCAACAGCAGGGAAATAGTTAATGGATTCTTTGGCATGTACACAACCACCATTAGGTTTCAGGATCGACATCTTACTTCTAGGCTTGGTCAAAAATTGGGTTTGTGACAAAACAAAGACTTTCCTCCAAAATCTGCTTTCTACAATATGTCTGTTTTTTCATGTGAAAACTGAAAATTGACACCCCAAAAACTTTATTTTTTATTTTTTGACCAAAGCAAGTCAGATTTTGGGTTTTCTCTTTTTTGACAAAATGTCATTTTTTCAGTTGAGAGGAAAAAAGAAAACAAAAACAATCTCTCACCACCTTTTCTGAGCCACTCTGCTTTCTGCAGTGAATGGGAGCAGCTCGTGCCTACCCCACAGTCATTGTGTTAGGCTCTCTGCAGACTCCGGAACACATTATATTGTTTCACTCAAATCCTGGCCCCATAAACATTAAAGGGATATTAACCACTGGGACAATTTACAGAGGGCTGTGGCAATTTTTAAATCCAGGTGGGATATTTTTCTTAAAGATCTACTGTAGTTCAAAAAGGAATTAATTCAGGAAAGGGCTCTGGCCGGTGTTATACATGCGGCCTGACTAGATGATCACACTGTCCCTTTCTGGCTCTATATTTTATGAAAGATTTTCAAAAGAGCCTAAGGGATTTAGGCACTCAAATTCTATTGACTCTTTCATCTATTGACCTTTTTTTTAAAAAAAATCCCCCTTAAAATATATAAAATCTTAAATTCTGGTGCACAAGTTGTAATGGCAACAATCCAAGGAAACCTTGTCTAAGATAACCCTGAACTATCTGCTTCATCCAGCAACTCATCATTTAATAGCATGGGGCAAATTTTCACATCTTTGCTCCGTACTGGGAAGACTGGTTTCTCTAGGGTTTTGGTGCCCGACCTCAACCTCATGCACAGGGCTGTCCTATTTTGCCTAGTTATTTTGTTGCCACGAAAATAGAAAAAAATAAATAAACTGCTTGTTGGACTTGCTGAACCCTTTACATGCCTGTTCTCCCTCAGCCAGCAAAGAAACGAATGAAAGAAAAAAAAAACTCCCTGGCTTTCCAGGCTGCCAAAAGGAAAAGTGTCCTTTTAAAATCCTGGGGTCTGTGCTTCTGGTTCAAAATGATCCCACAGCTCTGGCACCATGTCAAGGCTGATTCACCACTTGAGTGCAGAGGGTGGAGGCACACAAGGATTCTAAAAATTAATACTGGCCACTTGTATTAAACTCCCAAGGTTACAGGTTTTCTCTGACCTTTTCCATTTGGCTCAATCTGCCACAATCACAGTGATGTTTGCTGCTGAGTATTCCTGCCCAGCAAGTCTCAGCTGCTAGTTCAGTTGTGGGACTGTCCCAGGGGCTTTACCCAGTGTTTGTGTACATAGAAAATGATGTGAATGACCCAGCTAGGCTCAAAGAGCAGAGGATGCACAGGAGGATGGCGATTTCACACTTAATTCAATTACAGGCTCTGGCCAGGGATGCAGGACCAAAGTAAGAGGATGATTAGACCTGAAATGACAAGCATTGGGAGTCTCAGTCATTGCAGTTACAGTCACTTCAAAGACGCTCCCAGCTTTGCCTCTGGGATGCCCAGCTGGCAAGAACCCTAATCTGCTAATCTAATGAGACACTTTAGGATATGCACAACTACAGTGCTTCCTTGCCATGACTTCCTACCTTAATTAGCAGGGAGACAATTACTAACCAGGCTCTCTAACAAGTCCCTGCAGACCCAGGAAGCTGACTGGGCCAGGAAAAGCCTTCCCATCGTTAAACATCTGGAAAAAAGTTGGTTTCTGATTTTATTCTTTCACAGTTTAGTTCCCTGCTAACAAAAGACTGCAGAGAAATGAATTTCTGTTAGTGTGCTACTATAATGCACTGGGTGAAACAAGGAGAAAAATCACAATACAAATAGGGAATAAACTGGTCACATATTACAACAATAGGCTATGTTTGTAGTCTTATTGTTGCCCCGTTTGTGGATATTGATGATGATCAGAAATTGGCCTACACTCACACTCCTATTGTATTATAACAATAATAATAAGGAGAGGGTGTAATAAAGGCCTATGCAACACTTCAAACATAGGTAGTCCACTAAGGAACGACTTCCATGGTGTATTGGAATTGTGCTGTCTCTTTAGACAAGGACTTGAATTTTCAAAAGGGCACTCTGCTCCTATTGAGATTCATTTTGGGTTGAGTGTCAACTGAAAATCCCAGCCTGGGCGAATTTCACCCAGAGAGATATCAAATACATACAAATGAATCAGTAGAGGAAAAAAACAATTTTCTTCTAAATAACTTTCTTCTAATCTGAGGTGTGGGTCTGGCAACTACAATTTTTTACATTTTGACTCAGAATGATTAGAATTGTATCATAAATGTCATTTCACCATATGCATACAAACTGATGAAAAAATATTTCCGTTGATAATATTCAAAATTTACAGATAGGCCAAGTAAGAAAAATGCTGTTTAAGAACTTATTAGAGTTTGCTTTAAGGATATTTGCTTTGTATATCTTGACATATGATGTGACAATTTGTGTTTTAATAGTTATAAAGTGTGAATTTTGAATGTCAGCATATACTGTCATTAAATAATTATAGTCTAATCTCCTGTCAGGGTCCCCCCCACACACACTCTGAACTCTGGGGTACAGATGTGGGGACCTGCATGAAAGACCCCCTAAGCTTATACACTATTCTACCAGATTAGAATCATAGAATCAAGAGATCAGAAGGGAATCAGACCATCCTGAATATGACCATGCCCCCCCGATACACCCACTCCCCTGCCCTGCCACCACCTGAGACTGCTCCCCATGCCCTGAGGATGCTTGCCCAAACCTGAAAAACCTCTGAAAAAAATTCCCATTCCCATTGCCTTCCAACCTCGGAAGATTCCCGCAACCTAGCCCCTCTACAGCTCTGAAAGCTGAAACCTCAAACCAGGCACCAAATTGACCTATTGACTACTCATGATATACCTACATATATCCCCAGCTAGTTATATATCCTCCATATCCTTATTATACTTAATTTCCAAATCTTTACTCCTTCATCCTCCAAGTCATCCCTACTGTCCTGCCAGTCTCCTCCTCCCCCTGTTTGTTCCTAATTTTCCCCCTGAATTTCCTGACTGTTTTTCTAATTTGAAGCCTTCTGTCTGAATTTCTGACAGCTGAATTCTATCACTGACCTGAAATTTATCTTCTCCTATCTGTAATTATATTTATATTATATATATAAATCTCTTATTATTCTTATATTTAATAAAGAAATTCTTCATCTCTCTCTATCTTCCTTTTCTCCTTTCCTCCTCCTTTCTTCCTTTTTCTCCTTCCTCCATTCATTTCCTTCTCTTCTCTGTTCTCATTCTTCTTTTCCTTCTTCCTTCTTCTTTGTACCAGAGACCTCAAACTCCAAAAAATGAAACACACACAATAATGAATATACATTAACACACACCTCCTATTAATACTCCTACTAACACCCCCCCTAATAACCAAATACCCCTACTTACCTACCTACACCATTTCATTCATTGCCTTCTCATTTATCATCATGCCACATCCCCTCATCAACTTCCTCCTTCTCCTCCTTCTCTCTCTCTCCTCCTCTACTCCCAACTCTTCCTCCCCTCTCTTCCTTATACCTAAACTCATAACCTTTCCCCTCATCCTAACCTTACACTTCCACACTAAATACTTTCATGTTTAATCTCATCTAAATCTCCCCTCCTCATCTAAATCTCCTGGAGAATATCCATCTCACCCCTCTCAATGAATCCCCAAACCCCCCAACGGTGTCATCTCTTGGTCTTTTATCAGCCACTCCTAAATCCACCAAATCGGATAAAAATAAAGCAAAAAAATAAAACCCCAACCCCCCCGAGCCTTGACAGTTAACCTCCCCCCCCCCCCTCCCCCCTCCCCCCCCCCCACCTCCTTCTCCACCTTCTCCTTTTTCCCTTTCTCCCCTCCCTTTTTCATTTCAAAATTTTTTTTTTCATTTAACACCATCCTTCTCATGTAATAAATCCAGATAATATAGATCCAAAAGATCCATCTCAAAAAAATCATGTCCTCTCTCAAAAAAATCTGTTCAAAAAAGATTGGTAGAGATCTCAAATTTAAATGGAATGATCTTCGTAAATCCATGCCATAATCCATCCCCGCTGCCATCTACCTCTTTCTACTTTTTCCCTCTTTTTTGCTTTTTTTTTGAACTTTTTTACTACCACATATAGACTAACAGGCCTCTTTTTTTTCCCCTTCTTCTTTTATTTTTGACTTAATTCAGCTAGTTCTCAGTCAGTCTAAAATCAGTCATTCTACAAAATTGGGATTTATATTTATTATTAATTATAATATACTAGGCTAGCAATATCTAATATATTTTAATATTATTCGCCCGGATTTTATTTTCCCATTTGTTCAAGTGTTTTGTTCTAGTTATATTAGATACTACCCCCCCCCCATATCTTCATCCCCCCATTCCCCTTCATCACCTTTCCTCCTTCATCATTTAGCCTCATTAAAGACATATAAAAAATATTCATTCAGATATTGCCATATTCATTGATATATCCTCCCATCCATCCTATTAATCTAATCCATTTCCCTTTTTCTTTTCTGGTTTTCTTCTTTTTTTTTTTTCTTTTAAAATATATGGCTAAATTTTAATATGCTGCGCTAGGGTCCATCTCCACCTCCCGCTTTGCCTTTTCTCCTTTCCCTCTCTCACAGCCCTTTCTCCCTCTGACCTCCCTAAGGCTCTCGTCCCACTCCTTCCTCCTCCCACCGCTTTCTGCTTTCTGCTTTTCCTCTTACCTCTGCTTGCTCATCCAGCTAAATCTAAAACGGCTCGGTCTAAGCCTTCTTCTTCTCATGCCCCCTTACATGCCTACATGCCTCTGAACAACTTCAACTTGAAGTAACCCCCCTGCCCATAGATCCCCCCCCCCCCCCTATATATCTAGTTCCCTAACTAACTAACTATCCTATTTATTAAAATTAATTTAAAATAAATCATACACACACCATCATGAGTCTCAGATTATATATATATTCTCCCATTATTTTTGGAAACCACTCATGATCATGATCACTCCTGAGTCAACATTGTCCAACACAACAAACACAACACCACTTCTCAACAAAAATCAAATCTAAAATGGCATCCCCGCATTCAGCAACCACTTGATTTGATGATGAATTCATTATCTATCTAACTAGGAAAAGCTGATTATTATTATATTATTCATTATTATTTTTTTCTAATCTATTCCAATCTATATCATCCCCATGAATTGATCTATTAGTGTTCCTCTTTTAAAACATTTAAAGAGCTCTCTTCTCTCTCCATCTCTATCCTAGATCCTCTCTCCTGGCGGTCAATCACAATCACTATCCTGCTCCTTTTCTTTCTATTTTTCTGTGACCATTGCCCAAACAGACTCTGTATTGTATTTTTATATTCATTATTGCCATTTTACATTACATTTTACATTATTATTTTATGCTACCCTACCCCTTTACCACCTTTACCCTTTCCTTTCTTAAACTCACATACCCTTCCATACATGTACTCCATCATGACACTCTACACCATGTTTCTTTTATTCTGTTTTCGATATTTTCGTTCAATTCCCGGACCAGGAGCTCCCCATTCCTCCTCCCATTCCTAAGCTTTATTGGTGAAACTAGATTATAGATAGATCCCCCCCCTCCTCTTCCCCCTCCCCCCCCCCCTCTGGCTATATATGTTGTTCTGTTACTCTCAATGTGAAAATGAAAAAAAAGCGAGAGAGACAGGACCTCCTCCCTCCCTCCCCCCAGTCCCTCTAGTTTAGCTTTTTTAATCAGATGAGCAGCTCCCTCCTCCTCTCTTCCTCTTCCTTCCTCCCTACTTAGGTGAGCCCCCAGAAGAACAGTTGTCTGTCCCCAAAAAAGCCCAGTGCCCATACATCCAAAGCCCTCCCTTGTAACCACCACCTCCTCCAAAACTTAATCATCACGATCCTCTCACCCCTTTGGCGCCCTTCCCTAGGAACAGGTAGAATCCCACTGAAGATCACCTGAGATTAGGTTTAAAACTTCCCCAAGGCACAAATTCCTTTCCTTGTCCTTGGACGGTATGGTGCCACCACGAAGTGATTTACACAAAAATTCAGAGGAGGGTCACTTGGAATCCCTATCCCCACAAAATATCCCCTGAAGGCCCTTCACCCCCATGATGAAGTGGGAATGTTCTTGATGTGTTCTTTGAATGCTGAGTGGGGAGTATTAACCTGGGAAGGTTGCAGGGGGAGTTTGCTGGGACTGCCTGCATTGAGGAAGGGAGGATACCTGAACATGTAACATGAGAACCCAGGACGGGGGTTGGAGGCCAGGTAACACCTCTGCCTGGGAAACTGGACAACGGTCACAAAGGCTGGGAGAGAAGCCAGGGGGAAGGCCAGAAAGGAGATGGCTGAATGGAGTTTCAGTTTGGAGCTGGCTGGGAAATAAAGAGGGGCACCCCGACCAACAGGGCTGTGGCCTCCCTGGGACCTCCAGATGGACCTAACTAAAGGGGGTCCTGTTGTCTGTATCGGCAAGACCTGTTTTGGACTGTCTAAATAAACCGTCTGTTTTACTGGCTGGCTGAGAGTCATGGTGAATTGCAGGAAGCCAGGGGTGCAGGGCCTTGTCTCCCCCACACTCTGTGACAACTGGTGGTAGAGGTGGGATCTACTGCACCCCATGGACGGCACTTCCTGCAGTAAGTGACTGAGGAGCAGTAAAACAAAGGGGGATTGACGGGTACCAGGCATGCTGAAGAGTCAGTGAGGGATGGTTTCAGGGGACAATTAAACCCCGGAAGTGTGTAACCAGCAAGAAGGACTTTTGCACTACCAGGGTCCCCCGGGGGATTGCAGCGAGCAGTCCCAGGGGTGGAGGAGTCTGCCGTTCAACACTGGGAGAGAGGTGGTGACCTCGAGAAGGGCTGGCACACTAGGGGTCTCCCTGGAAACTGTGGGGAGCGGTGAGCACTCAGACCTGTGAGTGGCCAGCAGGAAGATGTATTCCAAGTGCCTTAAGAGTGACCTGGTCGAGCTGTGCAAGCACAGGGGGCTGCGCAGTGGGACGCTCACCAAAGAACAGCTGATTCCCCAGCTGGAGGAGGGAGATCACTCAAATGAACTGATCCCTGTCTCTGAGGGAAGCAGCCTGGCAGACGCAGTGCAGGCACCTTGTCTCCCAGCAGGGAGTGGTCAGTCGGCTGCTGAGGGCCTCTCGAGACTTCTCCTGTGTATGCCTAGGGGAAGGGCGGGGAGGAGCCCAGAAAATACCGAGGGCACCGTGACACACCCGGCCAGCAGGGGATCCTCCCAGTGATGCTCGGCATCCGTGGAGCGGAAGCGGCTGAAATGGGAGAGAGAGAGAAAAATGAGAGAGCTGGAGGATTGTGAAAAACAGAGACAGCATGAACTGGAGGAGAAAGAGAGACAGAGGCAGCATGAACTGGAGCTGGAGAGGCTGAGGAGCAGCGGGCACCTGGCTGTGGTGAGTGAGGGAGGACCCAGGACTGCATGGAGCTTTGATAAGGGCATCTTGGCCCAGAGTAAGGAGGGAGAGGACATTGATGACTTCCTGGATGCCTTTGAGATGGCCTTTGAGCTGCACCAGGTTGATCCTACGGACAGGCTCCGGGTTCTCACCCCCTTACTGGACCCCAAAGCCGTGGCATTGTACCGCCAACTGGAAGGGATGGAGAAAGGGGACTACAAACTATTCAAAAAGGCCCTGCTACATGAGTTTGGGCTGACTCCTGAGATGTACCAGGAAAGGTTCTGGAGCCAGTGTAAAACCCCTGAGGTCTCATATCTGCAACTAGCCGTCCACATGGAGGGATACGCCAATAAGTGGGCAGACAGGACCCAGACGAAGGAGGACCTGGTTAATCTGATTGTACTAGAGCAACTGTATGAGCGGTGCCCATCTGACCTGAGGCTGTGGTTGAGGGACAAAAAGCCAGAGAACCCGCAACATGCAGGGTGGCTGGCCGATGAGTTTGTGAAGAGCTGGTCAGAGGGTGGCAGGAAGGAGTCCCAAAGGAACAGACCCCCATGATGCAGGAAGAGAGTGACCATTGAAAAATAGTTTCAATTAAAATTTCCCACCAGCTCTACTACCAACCCCTGTGATTCCAGGAGAATATGGGGAAAAATGGTCACTGTTCCTCTCGGAGACTGCAATTCTGCTTGGGCTGAAAAAGGAGCAAGGAACAGTCCTTACTACAGCTGAGTGTGAAACAGTTTTCCTGTGTGGTGAGAATTTGTGAGATTTAAAACAAACAAATAAAACCCATGCTGAATCAGGATGAAAGGTCAAAGTTTTCACAAACTGGGGAAAAAATGAATCAGGTTGGTCAAAATATTAAATCATGATAATTTCAAAAACATTCATTTCAATTTTGATCTTTGGTATTTTTTACTATACATTTCTAAACAAAAAAGTCATTTTGAATGAAAAAAAGACTTTTTTGTTTCATTTCATAAATATCCAAATTTCCTATTTTGACAATTTCAGAACTTGTTTTTCATATACATTGAGAAAAGAAATTCATCAAAGTGAACCCCTTACCCACAAATGATTCTGGTTTCAGTGAACCAGCATTTTTTTATGTTAAAATGTCAATAAATTGCTGACCATCTATAGTCCTTATCAGGGGCGGCTCTAGACCCCAGCGCGCCAAGCAGGCGCTTGGCGGGGGTTTGGGGGGCGGTTTGGGGGCGTTGGCTCCGGTTGGCATGGCCGCGCGGCCCGCGACGGGGTCGGGAGCGGGACTGCAGGCGGACCATGACGCAGCGGTGCCCGCGGTCCCGGTCTTCTTGAGCGCTCCGCGCGGCCCCGCGCGCAGCCATCCGCGTCCGGTCCGCGCTGGCGGCTGACCTGCGGCTGGCTGCGGGGGGAGCTCAACGAGCCGCGGGGGAGGGGGACCCGCGACCCGGGCGGGAAGCGGCGCAGCGCGCGCGCGCGCGCTGGGGGCAGCCTACTTTCTAGAGCCGCCCCTGGTCCTTATGTCCACAAGTACCCTGGCCCTGACTACATACCTACATTAAAGAAGGCACAACCTAGCACTGAGATAAGTGATCTAAGGCAGAATTAACATTGGGAAATTTGTATTTTTCTGTAACTATATCCCACGTCAATGGACCAGATTCTGCTCTCATTAAAGGGTGAGTTAATCTGGATCAATATCACTGAAGCTCATGGAGTTATTCTAGATTAACACCAGTATGAATAGGTTTGGCAGAATTTGATTTGTATTTTTTAAATAATGTTGATGAAAAATTTCAGTGTTTATTTTAAGCACTTTTTTCAATTCTGATTGATTTAAAATTTCACAGTTGTGGGAAATTGGGGGGTGTCAGACAATAGAAGGGGTCAGAAAATAATTACTTAATAACTTTATAACTTTGTAACTGTTAAAACACAAATTGTCAACTTCACATGTCAAACTAAACAAAGAAAATATCCGTAATCAAACTCTAATACGTTCTCAGGTGAAATTTTTCTTACTCTTTCTATCTGTACATTTAATCTATTATAGATGGAAATATTTTTGTCACTTTGTGTGAATACTGTGCAATTAATATTTACGGCATTTACTGATAAAATATCTAATGCTTCCAAACCTAAATACACCTGAGACCAGGATCCTGTTAGGTAACCAGAATGTGCTTGGCAGTTTCATGCTAGAATTGACCTATTATGTACTGTAAATGAAGTGAAAATGGTTAGCATTAGTTTCAATATCCATCCAATCCAGTTTTGGTTTCATAGACTTGAAGGACAGAAGAGAACAATTGTAATCATGTAGTCAGACATTCTGTAGAACCAAGGTCATAGAATTTTCCTGAAAGAACTCATGTTTTAATTAGAGCAAGTCTCTTAGAAAAACAATCCAGTCTTATTTAAAAATTGACAGTGATGGTGAATCTACCACAGACCCGCATAAATTGATCCAATAATTAATTACCCACAGTGTTAGAAATTTACATCTTATTTCCAATCTCAATTTGTCTAGCCTCAACTTCTAGCCGTTGAATCTTGATATGCCTTTGCCGGCCAAATAGAAGAACCCTCTATTATGAAATATTTATTCCCAGGGTAGGTACTTATAGACAGTGATCAAATCATAACAACATAAGAACGGCCATTCTGGGTTACACCAAAGGTCCGACAGTGGCCAATGCCAGGTGCCCCAGAGGGAATGAACAGAACAGGTCATCATCAAGTGATCCATTCCCTGTCACCCATTCCCAACTTCTGGCAAACAGAGGCTAGGGACACCATCCCTGTTCAATCACCCTTTAACCTTCTCTTTCATAAGCTAAATAGATTGAACTTCTTGAATCTATCAGTATAAGGCATGTTTTCTAATCCTTTAATCACTCTCCTGGCTGTTCTCCATATCCTCTCCAATTTGACAACAGAAGAAGTATCACAGTACTGCCGCAACAATTGGACCAGTGCCAAATATAGAGATAAATGTACCTCTTTATGTCATTTCAGGATTTCCCTGTTTATGCTTCCAAGGATTGAATCTCCTGCTTCTATCTAATGTGTTGCCATAGCATCATAGCTGATAGCTCACGTTCAGTTGTTTATCCACCATGGCCCTCAAGTGTTTTTCAGAGTCATGTCTTCCCAGAATAGAGACCCCCATCCTGTAGGTATGGATTACATTGTTTATTCTTAGATGTGTAACTTTATACGTAACTGTATTAAAACACCTATTGTTTGCTAGTGCCCAGCTTGCCAAGTGATCTAGATCACTCTGTATGAATCACCTGTCCTCTGCATTATTTGTCACTCCCTCAATTTTTTGTGACATCTGCAAACTTTATCAAGTATTAGTTTAGGTTTCCCTCCAGATCACTGATAAAAATGTTGAAAAGCATAGTGCCAAGAACTGCTCCAAAGCACTGCATATAACTGGACACATAAAATACCTAATATAGATGTAAATCAAATTATGTATTTTCAGTATTTACATCCTTGGGTTGACTTTTCCTTGTGCTCTCTACAGCCTTCTCCACACCACACATGATTTCCATCCCCAAGAACCAATACCTGCAGGACTCCAAATAAGCACCAAATAAGGTAGTAAATGCTGCACTCTAGAAGCTCAATGAGAGGTGCAGATGCCCCAAATTCAGGATCTGGCTGTCTTTTGTGTGTTGCCTGAACTGGTAGGTGTTTTCTGAGAATGCCTGATTGGGCCCCGTAGTGAGCTAGGTGGGAGTGGGGAAACTAACTGGTGAATCCCATTGGGGGTTAGGTGTGTGCTAAGGTGACAAGCAGCACAGCAGATTCAGGACATAGCCAGTTTTGTGCATGCCCAATAACTTAGGCACCTTGAGGACTTTACCAGTGTAAATGTAGGCACCTGTAGAATTGGATGGCAGCTGAGCAGGAGTTTTCAAGGCCTCAGTGGTGCCTAAATGTTGACTTTGGCATCAAAAGTGGCAGTTAGGCACCTAAGTCCCTTTATGGATATAGCCCTGGGTGTCTAAATCCCTTAGCCTCCTTTGAAAATCCCAGCCACAGGCTTCAGGAGAATGAGAGGCATGATGTGGGGGTAAATGGATGGTGGAGTAGGGGTTTCCCCCTGAGTTTTGTGTCCCCGCATTGGATATATCTGAAGCAAAGGCTGATGCCACTCTTCATTTGATTGCATTCTGAGTTCATATCAGATATATACAGTTCATCAAAACTGCTGCAAGTGCAAGCTATTTCATTACACAAGAATATATAGAAAGGATACCAGCTGTGGAAGATAAGGTGATGCAGCATAGCTGGGGAAGTCTGAGGCCATGTCTACACTATGGGGACTATGGTGGCCTAGCTCTGGTGCCATACCAATGTTGGCATAACCCCAGAATGTAGACACAGCCTACAATGGTGAGAGGGAGTTTTCCATTGGTGTAGGAGCAGTTGTAGCTAGGTCAAGAGAGTCTTCTGCAGTTGGTCTAGCTGCATCTACAGCAGGGGATAGGTGGGGATTGGTACATTGCTCAGGGGGGTAGATGATTTTTCACCTCCTTAAGTGACATAGCTATGTTCACCTAAATTTTAACTATAGTCCAGGCCTGAGTTTTGACTTACAATAAGGATACATACTATTATGTTGGACAGTGCTAATGGCTGCCATTAAGTGAGTGTTTGAGCCACCACAGACCTGGTGGACACCAATGGCTGTGTTAATCACCCAATGGCTCAAGGCCCTGGGCTGCTTGGGGAGGTCTGAGCAGATCTGAGCCATGGGGTCTAAGGAATTCCCTGATTGCAGATGAGTTTGGTTTGATTTTTGCAAGCTTAGCATGTGTTAGGGGGGAGAGGCAGCTATGATCCTCACCCTAGGAGAATCAGAGAGACAGAGCAGCTTGGGCACAAAGTTTGGTGGAGGGGCAGACCTAGGAATTTCTGAACCAGGTACTTGCTTTCTGCTGTTTGTCTCCACAGGATGCTGTGCATGCTTTGTAAATAAACAGGACTGCACCAAAGAAACATTTGAATTGAAGCTTCAATTCCACCCCCTAATGGAAACAAGCCAACAAAGCCATGAATACTGGTTAACCTCTTGAGCCAAAGGGGCAACAACATAGGATGATCCAAAGCCCATTAAAGACTTTCATTCATTTTAATAATTTTTGGGTCAGGCCCATTGTTTAGCGCTTAGTCTAATACAGACAATGTGGGGGTTTTTTGGTTTCTCTTCATTCACATGTTCTGTCCATCCGTATTTCTACAGGTTTTTGCAACACTTGTTCTTGGGGCGTAGTACCTTATGATGCAAGTGGTCTGATTTCAATGAGACTATACGTGGAATAATCCCTGATCCTGCCAGCTGATCCTGCATTGACAGAGAACAGTTTGTAGGACTGGGCACAAGGACTTGGAAAGGAACCTTCAAGGATTTAGTGCAACAGTGCCTAACTCCCTTAGGGTCATTTAAAACTCCTGGCCTAAGATGTTCAAACTAAGTAAGAGTTACAGACATCAGCTAGCTCAGGTGTATTCTTGTCAGCAAGTTAAAAAAGTATGGATTGGATGAATAGACAATAAGATGGATAGAAAGATGGCTAGATTGTCGGGCTCAATGGTAGCGATCAATGGCTCGATGTCTAGCTGGCAGCTAGTATCAAGTGGAGTGCTACAGGGGTCGGTCTTGGGGCCAGTTTTGTTCAACATCTTTATCAATTATCTGGATGATGGGATGGATTGCATGCTCAGCAAGATTGCAGATGACACTAAGCTGAGGAGAGAAGCAGATATGCTGGAAGGTAGGGATAGGGTCCAGAGTGACATAGACAAATTGGAGGATTGGGCCAAAATAAATCTGATGAGGTTCAACAAGGACAAGTGCAGAGTCCTGCACTTCGGACAGAAGAATCCCATGCACGATTATAAGATGGGGACTGACTGGTTAAGCAGCAGTTCTATAGAAAAGAACTTGGGGATTACAGTGAACGAGAAGTTGGATATGAGTCAGCAGTGTGCCCTTGTTGCCAAGAAGGACATCAGCATATTGGGCTGCATTAGTAGGAACATTGCCAGTGGATTGTGGCATTATTCGGTACTGGTGAGGCCACACCTGGAGTATTGTGTCCAGATTTGGTCTCCCTGCTACAGAAGGGATGTGGACAAATTGGAGAGAGTCCAGCGGAGGACAACAAAAATGATCAGGGGGCTGGAGCACATGACTTACGAGGAGAGGTTGAGGGAACTGGGCTTGTTTAGTCTGCAGAGAGATGAGTGAGGGGGGGATTTGATAGCAGCCTTCAACTACCTGAAGGGGGGTTCCAAAGAAGATGGAGCTCGGCTGTTCTTAGTGGTGGCAGATGAAAGAACAAGAAGCAATGTTCTCAAGTTTCAGGGGGAGGTCTAGGTTGGATAGTAGGAAAAACTATTTCTCTAGGAGGGTGGTGAAACACTGGAATGTGTTACCTAAGGAGGAATGTGTTACCTAAGGAGGTGGTGGAATCTCCATCCTTAGAAGTTTTAAGGCCTGGCTAGAGAACTCCCTGGCTGGGATGATTTAGTTGGTATTGGTCCTGCTTTGAGCAGGGGATTGGATGACCTCCTGAGGTCATTAGGATGATTAGATGACCTCCTAAGGTCTCTTCTGACTTTAATATTCTATGATTCTATGATTCTAAATACAGATATTGGCTGCAGTGACAAGAATGATGATCAAGTGACAAAATTTGTATCATCTCGTCACTTTGGGATATTTTCCAGAGATTGGAACCATTAATGGAAAACACAAGAAACACAGACCACAGGGTTCTGTGGTTATATCACAAATGGAATAGGTTTCTGGCAGTGTCAAAAGGCATCAGAATATCCTTTCCAGAAATACATGAGAAAGAAAGGGGGAAAACATTATAGTATGACTTAATATTTGACTCTTTTGCCAGGGACAGTTAGTCATTTTTTTGCTGGTTGGATTTCCTGCAGGTAAAGTAGATTTTCACATAGTGGATGAACAGTCAGAACCAGAGACCATTGTAAATCCCCATTTATAACTGTCATTTTTCAGACTGGGTGGTTTCAGTTTTTTGAAAAATTCCTGAAAAAATAAAGGTTTTGAGGTTTTCCACAGGAGGGTGCGTGGATGGAATCACCCACCATTTCTGCTAAACAGATCCCTGCAATGCTTAAATTGTGCTAGGGCTTTCCAGGGCTGAGCCCAGCACCTCTAGGCTTGGCCATTCATAGCCCTGACACCTCTGGGATTACTGTCTCAGTTACGAATGTAAAAAAATTGTTTGATCACCTCTTTCATTACAAATTAAGTATTGGATCCCCACTTTTGTTTAATTTGAGAAATAGAGACATTTCCCTAGGACTGGAAAAAATAACGGGGAATCTAATAATTACAAACTAGAACGTTTTTGTGGTATATTACAAATAACTAGGCATGGAAGGACTTGATTTTGATCTGTAAATATACACAAAGATTGATTTCACCATACACACACAAACAGACAACAAATATTTACATTGATAAAAATTGAAATTTACTGATAGGAAAGTAAGAAAATGCTTCCTGACAAATTAGGGTTTTATTTAAGGATTTTACTTTGTATATTTTCACATGTGATGTTGACAATTTGTGTTTAAATAGTTCTACAGCTTAAACTCTTTGATTCTCAATATATAATGTAATTTTAAAAATGTCTGATTCCCGCATACAACTGTGAAAATATAAATAGATACCAAAAAAGTTTAAAATACGTATTTTTGTGGAATGTATAAATGTAAATAATATAAATTAGGAAAAAAAGTCTTAAAATAATCACAGATTATTATTAAAAATGGACTTTTGCCAACCCTAAAAATAACTAATAAGGGTTCAGACAATTTTGGAATAATTATTTAAAACAAAACACAAGAGGAAAAAAGAACAAAGGATGTCATTATGCCATAATACCCATTGAAGTCAATGTGAACTCTTCCCTCCATTTTGGTCAGCATTGAATGTATTTGTCAAATCTTGTTTGGATACCCCAAAACTCAACAGAGGCTTAACGTCAATAAATCTATAAAGATAGAAAATGGGATTTTCACAGCAGTTTAGGAAATTTAGTTACCCTAGGTTGCAGAGCAGTTTTTAAACTAAGAGATGGGGAAAAGCTGACTGCTGCAGAGGAGCACGTGGATCAGACAAAGATTTATCTTAGAGGAGAGTCTACTGATAGCGATACTCTAATTTTATTCAGGAGGAGAGGATGGAAGAGGATAAAGAAGGGGCGAGATCAGATAAAAAACATTCACATACAAAAGAGTCTGACACATCAGAAAAAGCCAGACAAATAAACAGTGACTAGTTTTTAAAGTGTTTGTACATAAATGATAGAAGTCTAAATAATAAGATGGGTGAACTAGAGTGCCTTGTAATAAAGGAGAATATTGATATCATAGGCATCACAGAAACCTGGTCAAGTGAGGACAATCAATGGGACACAATCATTTTGGGGTACAAAATATAGTGGAAGGACAGAACAGGTCATGCGGGGGCGGGGGAGTGGCACTATATGTGAAAGAAAATATAGATCAAATGAAGTAAAAATCTTAAGTGAATCCGCATGTTCCATAGAATATCTATGGATAGTAATTTCATGCTCTAATAAGAATATAACAGTAGGGATCTATTATCGACCACCTGACCAGGACAGTGATAGTGACGATGAAATGCCAAGGGAGTTTAGAGGGGCTATCAAAATAAAGAAATACTGGGGGATTTCAATTATCCTCATATTGACTGGAAACATGTCACCTCATGATGAAATGCAGAGACAAAATTTCTCGATACTTTAAATGACTGCTTCTTGGATCAGCTGGTACAGGAACCCACAAGGGGAGAGGCAATTCTTGATTTAGTCATGAGTGGAGCACACGATCTGCTCCAAGAGGTAACTATAACAGGACCGCTTGGAAATAGTGACCATAATATAATAACTTTTAACATTCCTGTGGTGGGAAGAACACCTCAACAGCCCAACACTGTGGCATTTAACTTCAGAAAGGGGAACTATGCAAAACTTAGGGGGTTAGTTAAACAGAAGTTAAAAGGTACAGTGAGTAAAGTGAAATCCTTGCAAGTTGCATGGGTCCTTTTTAAAGACAACATAATAGAGACCCAACTTCAATGTATACCCCAAATTAAGAAACACAGTAAAGGAACTAAAAAAGAGCCACCGTGGCTTAACAACCATGTAAAAGAAGCAGTGAGAGATAAAAAGACTTCCTTTAAAAAGTGGAAGTCAAATCCTAGTGAGGCAAATAGAAAGGAGCATAAACACTGCCAAAGAGGAGTTTGAAGAATGGCTAGCCAAAAACTCCAAAGAGCTTGGCTTGTTTAGCCTAACCAAAAGAAGGTTGAGGGGGGATATGATTGCTCTTTATAAATATATCAGAGGGATTAATATTAGGGAGGGAGATCTCACAAAACTAAGTGATTGGGCAACAAAATGGCAAATGAAATTTAATGTGGATAAATGTAAAGTAATGCACATTGGGAAAAATAACCCCAACTATAAATACAATATGATGGGAGCTAATTTATCTATAACTAATCAGGAAAGAGATCTTGGAGTCATCGTGGATAGTTCTCTGAAGACATCCACACAGTGTGCAGTGGCAGTCAAAAAAGGAAACAGGATGTTAGGAATAATTAAAAAGGGGATAGAGAATAAGATAGAGAATATCTTATTGCCCTTATATAAATCCGTGGTACACCCACATCTTGAATACTGTGTACAGATGTGGTCTCTTCATCTCAAAAAGATATACTGACATTAGAAAAGGTTCAGAGAAGGCAAGTAAAATGATTAGGGGGTTGGAACGGGTCCCATATGAGAAGAGATTAAAGAGGCTAGAACTTTTCAGCTTGGAAAAGAGGAGACTAAGGGGTGTATGGTAGAGGTATATAAAATCATGAGTGATGTGGAGAAAGTGAATAAGGTGAACAATTATTTAGTTGTTCCCATAATGCAAGAACTAGGGGCCACCACATGCAATTAAGGGGCAGCAGGTTTAAAACTAGTAAAAGGAAGTTCTTCACACAGCACACAAGTCAACTTGTGGAACTCCTTGCCTGAGGAGGTTGTGAAGGCTAGGACTATAGCAGGGTTTAAAAGAGAACTGGATAAATTCATGGAAGTTAAATCCATTAATGGCTATTAGCCAGGATGGGTAAGGAATGGTGTCCCTAGCCTCTGTTTGTCAGAGGGTGGTGATGGACAGCAGGAGAGAGATCACTTGATCATTACCTGTTAGGTTCACTCCCTCTTCGGGCCCTGGTATTGGCCACTGTTGGTAGACAGGATAATGGGCTGGATGGACCTTTGGTCTGACCTAGTATGGCTATTCTTATGTTCTAGCACCCACTGACTTTCAATGGGAGTTTGATGTATAATTGTCAAATCCCACCTGTAAAAATGTCACTCATTCACACCATGGCTACCCACTCTTCCTTCTTCTTATTGCAATAGGATGACCACTGCTGCCAGTGACAGAGAAACAGAAATAACATTGGGAATAAAAAATAAAGAAGTTATGACAATTTACACTAGCTGAGGATCTGGCCTTATTGACACGAATACATTTAAATAAATGCAACTGAATGGCATATAGAACTCTAAAAAATCCTCAGTATCTTCATGCTATAATGCAGAATGCCTTGGCTGACAGGAACCTGGGCCACCTAGATGGTTCATTTGTGACCAGTTAATAGATTTATTGCCATTTCAATCACCCTTTCTGAACACCCTACCTTTCTGGACAGCTCTTCTCAGGGCCTCCTTGACATCTTTGTTTCTCAGGCTGTAGATGAGGGGATTGATCAGGGGTGTCAAGACAGTGTAAAGGATAGAAAAAATTTTGTTCAGGGCTTTCAGTGAACTGGTGTTGGGTAATATATAGACAATCATTAGGGTGCCATAGAAAACTGTAACCACAATAAGGTGGGAAGAGCAGGTGGAAAAGGCCTTTTGCCTCCCGGTGGCAGAAGGGATTCTCAGGATGGTGGAGATGATATAAACATAAGATGTCAGGGTCAAAATAAATGGGGAAACAATGTCTATGGAGGAGAATATGAGGGTCACCAGGGTAACCAGACTGGTGTCACTGCAGGAGAGTTTAATCATGGGGGTGAAATCACAAAAGAAATGATCAATTTCATTGGGGCCGCAGAAGACTAATCGTGATACCAGACATATTAATATGGTAAGAACTATGAATGAACTTAGCCATGATCCAACTGCTAGCTGCATACAAAACCTACCATTCATAAGGGATGCATAGTGCAATGGTTTACATATCGCTAAGTATCGATCATAAGACATCAAAGCTAGCAGGTAACACTCAACAGTCACCAGGACACCAAACCAATAAAACTGCACAATGCAGCCCGTCACAGAAATGGTCTTGTCTCCAGTCAGGAAATTGGCCAGCATCCTGGGCAGTATAGTGGAGGTGTAGCAGATTTCCACGCAGGACAAATTCCCCAGAAAGAAGTACATGGGGGTGTGAAGGTGCTGATCAGACATAACTATCGCAACAATGAGTATATTTGCAGTCATGGTGACTATGTAAATCACTAGAAACAGCAAGAAGAAAAGAATTTGCAGTCCAGGGAGATTCCCAAATCCCAGCAGGATGAATTCTGTGATAGATGTTTGATTTTCCCCTTCTGCTTTCTCCATTCTCCATGTGATGCAACTAGTGATTGAGAAAAACTAATGATCATTTAAGGAATTTGCTGTACAATTAAACTCAGTGCACTTCCCTCCATTTGATACCATATCAATTCAAAGTGCAGGATTATATTCTCTCTCAAATGAGCATCTGCTTCATACCCAGATGTTTCATAGGGTACTGGGATGGAGAAACCCAACAGCCCACCCAAAGAGCAGGACCACAGTTAATATATTCCTCTTCTTCACCTGCCCTCACATTTATTCATGCATTGATTCACAGACTTAAAGGCCACCAGATGATTAAATCATCTCATCTGATGTCCTCTACAACACATGCCAAAGAATTTCCAGAATTATCCCTGCATTGATCTTAATAAATTGTGTCTGGCTAAAACATGTTTTCCAGAAATACACTCAGGGCCAGATTTTCAACATCTTTAGGTGAGTAATGAGATTTTCAAAAGGACCCAGGCAACACAAGTGCATTTATTTAAATGGCTCTTAGGCAACTAAATGCTTTTAAAATTCCATGAAGTGACTAAATACCTTTAAAAATCCATCTTGCTCTTGGCTATACAAGAAGGCTGTGATAGAGTGCCGAATAGAAACCAAGTCTCCCAAATGACAGGCTAGTGCCCTAAGCATAGGACTATCCTTCCACTTGAAATACAAGATGGAGCATTAAATGGTCAGAGAAAGTTTGTCCCACTGGTACCACTGCTTCCTTATCTGTAAGAATTTCCAGTCTCCATTCAGCGCACTTCCAACATACAGCTCTGTCCCGTGTGGTGCTCAGAGCCTTCCAAGAAATGCTAAGGGTCCCTCAACTTCCTCTGAAATTGAGGAAGAAGATACTGAGTGGGAGACCTGTAGTATCTCATAAGATTGGGTTGGGAAACTGAATAGGAAACTGTTCCCAGAAAAGTCTGGATAAGCCGATGAAAACCCGCTGGAAAATTGTAGTGAAATGTCCTTGATAAAGTAATGAGATGTCCAGGAGAGGGAGATGGACAGAGAGCAGGAGAGTGAGGGACATACAGATGAAGGGATATGGAAGGTGATTGATGGATAGATGGAGGGGTGTTTATGGGAATAGAAAGAGGTTTAAGGAGATAGGTAGATAGATGTGTAATGTGATCAGCAGAGATATAAAGGGATGTATAAGGGGACAGATAGAGAGACAAGTGTGCAAGGTAAAGATGGAAGAGTAGATAGAAAGACAGCCGGAGAGATTGTGTAAGAAGCTCCATTGAGGAATAGATGGAGTTTTATGAATTAGATACATCTCCATTGTGTTTCATCAGTTTCCCTAGCAATAAATCATGGTATGATTCTAAAGCCCTTACTCAGGCAAAGCTCCCACTAAGTGAGGACACTATCTAACAAGCATGTCTTTCCAAGTAAGGTCTGAGTCTGAGTCAGAGTTTGAAGATTTGGCCCCAAACTAGTCACACTCACCTTTAATCCTCAGCATGAAGCAGTGACCTCTCCATCAATGGTGACTGGGTCTGGTCTCGCAGTCAGTCTTGTCCCCTCAGTTTCCTGGGGAGACACCTACATGTTGCTGTTGGTATGGGCCTCTCTCCTGCCGCCAAGCTTGATTGTTTGCACGACACACACCCTTATTTGACTCCTGCTCTGGATTCTCACAATATTTATTGGAGAAAGCAGCCTCCCCTGCTTAACTCTGCTGCTGAGATCTCCCTTGGGCCTGCTACTGGTGATCATTAGAATTACCTTCATAGGGGAATTAACAATAAGTTGTTTGTCAAAATAGTGCAATACCAAAGCCAATGGCATTGACATTGGGTGGAGACATCCCCCAGGGGTGAATTTATCAAAAGGGGGACACTATATCCTAGCAAAGAAGATAGGTAAAGTAAAGGTAGGAGCTAGTGAGGAACAGTGAAATTTAATAGAGTCCCATTTAAATATAACACATGAAGGCAAGCAACTGCATATTGACAAAATGTGGAAGTGCCTCTTCATACAGGCTAGAAGTCTACTAAAAGGTTGAAATAGAATACCTGGCATTAAATGAGGATATTGATATAATAGGCATCATGTTGTTGGTGGTAAGTTAGTGGAATGAGGATAATCAATGGGACACAGTAATAACAAGGTGTAAAATATACCTCTACCCTGATATAACACTGTCCTCGGGAGCCAACAAATCTTACCGTGTTATAGGTGAAACTGCGTTATATCGAACTTCCTTTGATCTGCCGGAGTGCGCAGCCCTGCCCCCTGGAGCCCTGCTTTACCACATTATTTCCGAATTCATGTCATATCAGATTGAATTATATCATGGTAGAGGTGTATGTAGGAATGGCAGAGTAGGTTGCACTGGGATGGGGAGTGGCATTATATCTTTAAAAAACATAGAGTCAAATAAGGTGAAAATTTTGAATGAATCAAACTGTACCATAGAATCTCTATGGATAGAAATTCTGTGCTTCAAAAATAAGTAAAGCAGTGGGAATACACTACTGACCATCAGACCAGGATGGTGACTGTGATTGTGAAATGTAAAGAGAGGGTAGAGAGGCTACAAAATAAGAAAAGTACAAACGCCTGCATAGGGATTATTTAAAAACACCACAATAGAGGCCCAGTCTAAATATATATACCAAATCAGAAAAGACAATGATAGGACCAAAAAAATCCCACCATGGCTAAAAGGCAGAGTAATGGAGGCTGTTAGAGATAAAAAGGCATCCTATAAAATTTGGAAATCTAATCCTAGTAAGACTAGTAGGAAGCTGTACAAATTCTAGCAAGCTGAATCTAAAAGTATTGTAAGTCGAGCCATAACAGAATTTGAGAAGTAACTTGTTTAAGTAGACCAGAAGCAGGAAGCTTGCCAAATAGGCAGTGGGACCACTACATGACCAAGGTATTAAAGGAGCACTCAAGGAAGACGAGACCATTGGAGAGAAGCTAAATGAATTATTTACATCCATCTTCATTGCAGAGAATGTGGGGGAGATACTCAAATAAGAGCTATTCTTTTTGGGTAACAAATTTGAAGTAAGACCCCACACTGATGTGTCAATGGAAGAGGTTTGAGAACTAATTAATAAATTAAACAGTAATAAGTCACCAAGACCAGATGGTATTCATCCAAGAGTTCTGAAGGACCTCAGATATGGAACTGCAGATCTACTAACTGGGGTTCATAACCTATCACTGAAACCATCCTCTGTACAATATGACTGGAAGGTAGGTAACGTAACACCATTTTTAAAAAAAAAGGGATCCAGCATTCTGGCATTCTGGTGACATGGCCTGTCCATCTCATCTGTGATTTCATTAACAGAGTACGGATGCTTGGAATGCCTGCCCGTATGAGAACCTCGGTAATGAGGGTTCCAAAGAGGATGGAGCTAGGCTGTTTTCAGTGGTGGCAGATGACAGAACAAGTTGCAGTGGGGGAGGTCTCGACTGGATATTAGAAAACTATTTCACTAGGAGGCTGGTGAAGCACTGGAATGGGTTACCTAGGGAGGGGGTGGAATCTCCATCCTGAGAGGTTGGAGACCCAGCTTAACAAAGCCCTGACTGGGATGATTTAGTTGGGTTTGTTCCTGATTTGAGCAGGGGTTGGACTAGATGACCTTCTGAGGTCTCTTCCAAACCTAATCTTCTATGATTCTATGATCTGGAATCTTGACTTGCCATCTTATCCTCATCAGTTTCCTCAAACAGCCCATGTGAAAGTGATTTAGCTTCACAGCATGGTGCCTGTACACCGTCCGGGTTTTGCATGCATATGTCAAAGTTGGCAACACAATGGCTTTGTAGACCTTTAGTTTTGTTTCTTGACTAATGCCTCTGCACTCCCACACATTTGCACGTAGCCTACAAAAGGCCACACTTGCTTTGGCAATTCCGGCTTTGGTTTCATCTTGAATGTGAACCACATGTGACAGTGTACTGCTGAGGTAGGTGAACTTGTCCACTGACTGGAAGGTTTGGCCATTCACTGTGACAGTACATTCTATGTCAGGCTTTCCTGGTGCAGGCTGCTACATCACTTCTGCCTTTTTGATGTTGATTGTGAGACCAAAATTATCACAAGCTGAAGAGAAATAGTCCATACTCAGCTGCATGTCAGTCTGAGATTTGGAATTCAGAGGACAGTCATCAGCAAACTGAAGATCATGAATAGACACTTCCTGTACCTTCATCTTTGCCTGTAGTTTCCTTAGATTGAAGAGCTTGCCATCAGTCCAGTATCAGATGCCAACCCGGTGTCACAGTCACAAAAGGCATCTGTAAGCATGGCAGAAAACATCATACTGAAGGCAGTTGGGGACAACATACAGCCCAGCTTGATTCCATTGGTGACTGGGAATGCTTCAGATGACTCACCATCAACCATAACATGAGTGAACATGCCATCATGGAATTAGCAATCCATTGAGTTGAATTTCTCCAGGCAACTGAATTTTGTCATGGTCTTCCAAAGGCCTTCCCAACTGACTGTATCAAAAAGTTTTGTCAGGTCAATGAAAGTCATATACAGGTTGGAGTTCTGTTCCTGGCATTTCTCCTGAAGTTGACAAGCTGCAGACACCATGTCTGTGGTCCCACGTCCTTTCCTGAAGCTACACTGACTCTCAGGCAGGAGCCCTTGTTCAATATGTTTCACAAGACAATTCAGCAGAATTTTAGATAGAATTTTGCTAGCTATTGACAACAGGAGATGCTCTGAAAGTTGTTGCAGGATTGTATGTTACCTTTCCGCTTGTACAAGTGGACAATGGATACATCCTTGCACTCTTGGGGTATAGATCCCTGAGTCCACATTGACTGGAAAAAATCAGTCAGTTTCAGAGCCATGTGCAAGCCTCCGGCCTTATAGACTTCTGCTGGAATAGCATCTGATCCAGGTGCTTTGCCATTTGAGGGCAAGTCAATCTCTTTTTCAGTTTCAGTCAGCATTGGGGGATCAGCAAGATATATGGTGATATCAATCGGGGCATTCGACCAATTGCCTCCTTGTTAATATATGATTGTTGATTGAGGATGTTGTTTAAGTGTTCTGCCCACCTTTGTAGTATCTTTTCTTTGTCAGTGAACAATATGGTGCCATTGACACTCAGTATTGGCGATGTTCCTGATGACCATGGCCCATAGATTGTCTTCAGAGCATCACAGAAGTTCTTCATATCATTCCTTTCTGCATAGGACTGAATCTCATCTGCCTTGTTGCTCAGCCATGACTTTTGCATCTCTCTAAGTGTGCGTTGGACCATCCACTTGATGTTGAAAGCTACTTTCTTAGATGTTGAAGTACTGTCTCATAAACAGGCCTTATGGAGCTGATGTTTCTCATTCAATAGTCTCCCTATGTCAGTATTGTTTTCATTGTTACTCCATCCTTAGAGGTTTTTAAGGCCTGGATTGACAAAGCCTTGGCTGGGATGATTTAGTTGGTGCTGGTACTGCCATGAGCAGGGGGTTGGACTAGATGACCTCCTGAGGTCTCTTCCAACCCTAATATTCTATGATTATATGATTCCTGGTGAGTAGTACCTTATTATCTACGGAGTCGGATTTCAGTGGAATAAAACTCCAGATCCTGTAAGCTATCTATCATACTGACCCTGTGTTGGTGGGAAGCAGTTTGCAGGATTGGGGGTCTACCACTATGGGTTTGTCTACATTTGAAACACTACAGTGGCACAGCTCCAGCTGCACTGCTATAGCGCTTCAGCGTAGCCGCTCCTTACAGTAACAAGATGGATTATCCCATCTGTGTAAATAATCCACCTCTCTGAGATGCAGTAACTAGGTCAATAGAAGAATTCTTCCACTGACTTCTACACTGGGGATTAAGTTGGTTTAACTATGTTGCTCAGAGGTATGGGTTTTTCATGTTGCTAAGCAGTATAGCTGGGTTGAACTAACTTTTTTATGTAGATCAGACCTATGATTAGAAAGGAACCTTCAAGGAATTAGATGTACCAAAGCCTAACTCCCTTAAGTTCCTTTTATACCCATAACATAAGATATTTATTCAATATAAGGAAGAGTTGCAGATAGTAGCTGGCTTATGTTGGTGAAATACAGATACTGGCTACCATCACAAGAATTATGCATGCTTCTTCAGGAGCTGCAGGAGGGGACTTTCTTTCCAGACCACAAGTTCACAGTGGAAATGCCCATAGTAATCCTAGGAGACCCAGTGTACCCCTTACAGCCCTGGCTCATGAAACCTTACACAGGGTACCTGGAGATCAGCAAGGAGCGTTTTGACAACAGGCTGAGCAGGTGCTGCATGGTAGTTGAATGTGCCTTTGGCCATTTAAAAGCTCGCTGGAGGTGTTTAAATGGCAGGCTAGATCTTAGTGTGTGAATCTAAGGGTGAAATGTTTGCTTAGGTATAGAACACTGAGGCAGAGCATTTGGCTGCGCAGTTTGAACAGCCAGATGCTAGGGTTCTGGGCTCCTCTGAACATCAGAGAGGCTTTGAGGAACCACTTTGACAATGAGGGGCAGTAACACATGTCTGCTTTGGAGTTGCTTCCCTGTTGCAACCATGTACAATTTTGGGGCCCAAGATCCATGCAGCACAATGCTTTAGAAGCCTGTTCCTGAGAGTGAATTGCTTGCTATAGGCTTTTATAGACCACAGAATAAAAACACTGTACCATTAAATACCTTAGCCTTTTTATTTATTGATAAAAAGGGTAAAACCTCACAACTGCGTGTAGGTCCAGCTATCATTGTGCAAGCTGTGAGAAGGGATGGAATGATGGGGAAACTCAGGAGTGCTGTGGAGTGAAAAGGAATGCGTGGGCATAGAGGGAGGTGGGGTTGGCAAAGAATTGTGTATCTGCAGCAGAGGCGCTCGAGCTGCTCAGTCTGCAGCTGTATCAAGCACTTGAGCATCTCTGTCTGGCCTCCATAACATTTATCATCCGCTCTGTTGCTTGCCTAGCAAAAGCAGCATTCTCTTTTCTGTCCTGCGTTTTGGCTTCCCAGCACTTTTTCCATGCCCTGCTCTGTCTCTCATCGCACTGCAGCACCTCATGGAATATCTACCCTTTGCTTCACCTAGGATTTTTTCTTATCTGTTGCAGCCGGTTGGCAGGGGTCCATGGTGTGTTCCTCAAGGTCTGTGTTGAACAGAAAAGAGATTGTTACATTCCAGCAAACAACTGAAACATTTTAATAAGAAGAGCATTTTGCTAGTAGAAATCACTGAGATTCTAGGCAGGCGCACAGCCCCGTGAGCACCCCAAATCATGAGTTCCGGGAGTGGGAGGAAGGCGGTTGTGTATAAGGACAAAAAGGTCTCGGCTTACAGGGAAGCTTTTCAGGGAACTCATTCTAAAATTATCCCACAATTTTTGACAGGCAGCCAACCTGCTGGCTGACATCTCGCTGATGAGGGTGACTAGGGAAACCAGGGTTCAGCTTTTGAATGCTTGCAGCTTTCACCCAAGTCTATATGCAGCTCAGCTATGTGGTGCTTTGGTCCCAGTTCCAGTGATCACTAAATGGCATGGTACAGTTTCCTACAATGGGGGACTTAAAAAGACTGCAATACCTTGGAATCTGTGGCAGAGGATTAACAAGTAGCTCTCTGAAACTTTTCAGAGCCTCCCTTCGGAGGATTCCCTGCAAGTCTCAATGTCCATCAACACCCTGCTTGGCCATGCAGATTAGCTATATAGGGCAAGGTCCAGCTCACAGAAAACACTACCTGTGTCCCACTTTTTGATTCCCTAAACAAGGCACAGCAACTTACCCGGAAGTCTCATCTGCTTCCTGCTCCCCGTTGAACACTTCTGGAGTCAAGAAAAGTTCCTGGCTGCCTGCCCCCCGGGCGACCTCATTGGGAGAACCACACCCTCTTCTAGCTCGACTTCTTCATCCACAAAGCCCAGTTACCCCTCTCCCTCAGCAGCCAGAAGTAGTACAGGTAAATTGGCGTGCGAGTGGGGGGTCACCACAGGATAGCATTCAGCTTTCTATAGAAGCAGCAGGTCTAAGGTCTAACCCCGGGGGTGATGTTCGCTCCCGTTTTTTTTGCCCTGCGCCTGCCTCAGCTCCTTTATCTTCGCTCTGACCTGCTGCGTGTCCTGATCATAGCCCTTTTCACAAAAGCCTCAAGAAATTTGCCCATATGTGTCCCAATTCCTATGGGTCACTCGCAGCTCTGACTGAACAGACTTCCTCTCCCCATATACTGATCAGATCCAACAACTCAGCCGTGGTCCAAGCAGGAGCATGTTTGGGATGATAGCCAGACGTGCTCACCTAGGAAGCTCCTCTGGGAAGCCAGCAAATGAGATTTAAATGAGATTTAAAAGTTCCCTAACTAAATCATCCCAGCCAGGGCTTTGTCAAGCCTGACCTTAAAAAACTCTATGGAAGGAGATTCCACCACCTCCCTAGGTAACACATTCCAGTTCCTCACCACCCTACTAGTGAAAAAGTTTTTCCTAATATCCAACCTAAACCTCCCACACTGCAACTTGAGACTGTTACTCTGTGTTCTGTCATCTGGTACCACTGAGAACAGTCTAGATCCATCCTCTTTGGAACCCCCTTTCAGGTAGTTGAAAGCAACTATCAAATCCCCCCTCATTCTTCTCTTCTGCAGACTAAACAATGCCGATTTCCTCAGCCTCTCCTCATAAGTCATGTGCTCCAGCCCCCTAATCATTTTTGTTGCCCTCCACTGGACTCTCCAATTTTTCCACATCCTTCTTGTAGTGTGGGGCACAAAACTGGACACATGTACCTGTTATGTAATGTAGCTCATGTGCCTGTTATGTAACGTCAGTTTGTTGCCAGGACACTTATCTGATTGATTTATGTACCTGTGGTCAGAACTTCCACTTAAACTCTATTTTCAGCTCCCCAAAGACTTGGGTTTTTTTGTTGAGTTGTTTATCTGTGCAAAGTTTATCCATTCAAATTTCATAGATCTCAAGTCTCATGCTAAGTTACTGAAGCTAATGTCTTACAGGATACAGTCCTATAGGTTTTTCTTGCATTACTGCTGAATGTAATGCAAAGCAGAATATAATGCAAAGCAGTAAATATAATAAAAGGCAAGCTAGCCCACTTGGCTTACAGTAACAGTGAATATAACAAAGGCAAATTCTATAGCCAACTGGGCTATAGAAAAGAAAGAAAGAAAGAAAGAAAGAAAGAAAGAAAGAAAGAAAGAAAGAAGATTGGATGTTTTTCTAAAAGATCTGCTCTAGGAATTATTTTGAGGAACTTCTATGGCTTGTGTTGTACTGGAGGTCAGATTAGATTATCACAATGGTCTCTTCGTGTCTTGAAATCTATGATAGATAGATAGATAGATAGATAGATAGATAGATAGATAGATAGATAGATAGATAGATTTCCTTTAACATAAAGTTCAGTGCATGAAGACTGAAAGTTTATGATCAGAGAAAATAATTGAGCCCATCTCTAGTTAAAATATTTTTAAAAAGAGATAAAAAGTCATCTTCAGAGCTTTCTTGTGGCTGCTAATACTGCACTAAGAAGCTTCTTCAGAGCGTCATGAACTTCCTTGTTCTTCAGACTATATACAATGGGGTTTAGCATTGGTGTCACCACTGTGTAAAGCAAAGAGATGACCTTGTTGAGCACCAGAGGGTGATCTGAGGAAGGTACCACATACATTGCAATCAGAGTCCCATAGAATGTGCTAACAATGATAAGGTGAGAGGAGCAGGTGGAAAATGCCTTTTGTCTCCCACTGTTGGAAGGGATCCTCAGGATGGCCCTGAGAATGCAAATGTAGGATGTCAGGATTAAGAGGAATGGGATCAGGGATACAGCTGAAGAGAAGAAGAAAACCATGATCTCAACCAAGTAAGTATCAGAGCAGGAAAGTTTTATCACGGATGTAATATCACAAAAAAAATGGTCAATCTCATTGGGGCCACTGAAATTTAAATTAGAAAGCAAACATATGGTTATTGATGTTCCTATGAAGCCACCTGCCCAGGATCCAGCTGATAACTGAGTGCAAACCTTGCCGTCCATGAGTGTCATGTAATGCAGCGGCTTGCATATAGCTAAATATCGATCATATGACATGACAGTGAGAAGGAGACATTCAGCAACAGCCAGGGCACCAAAGACATAAAACTGCATCATGCAGCCTGTGAACGATATAATGTTATCCTTGGTTACCATGCCAAACAGAAACCTGGGGACAAGATTTGTGGCATACCAGATTTCCAAGAAGGATAAATTTCCTAAAAAGAAGTACATAGGGGTGCGGAGACTGTGATCAGTCAACACCGTAATTAAAATAAGGAGGTTTCCAATTATTGTCACAAGATAAGTAGCTAAAAAGACCCAAAAGAGGATAATCTGGAGTTTTTCAGAGCTTGAGAATCCCACAAGTATGAATTCGGTGATGACTGTTTGATTTTCTTTACACTTCTTCACCAGATGAACTTTCCCTAGAGAAAATAAAATGATAGTATAATTACTTGTATTTAGGCTTGGCAGAATTCCATTGTTATTATTGTATGATTCTGACAGATAATATTTATTTTAAAATGATTTTTTAAATTTTTATCAATTTAAATTTTCACAGTTGTTAGAATTTTTTTGGGGGGGGGCGCATCAGACAATAATTATGTAATGACAACTGATGGTGAGAGTCAAAAAGTTAAAGCTTTATAACCATTAAAACACTGAGTGTCAATATCATATGTCAAAATATACAAAGTAAACAGCATTAAATCAAACTCTCAATAATTTTCAAGGCACATTTTTCTTACTTTGCCTATCTGTACATTGATATTATTATCAATGGAAACATTTTTTTCATTGGTTTGTGTTTATACTGGGAAATCAAAATGTACTGATATTTACTGATAAAAAGTCTTATCTTTCCAAGCCTACACATATTGCAGTAGTACCTGTTGTACCTAACCATTATCAGAGCCCCATTATGTTAGCTTCTGGAGAAAGACATTGTAATAATATATAGTCTTTTGTCTGGCAAAAAAAAAATTCCCTGAAACCTAACCCCACCTTATTTACATTAATTCTTATGGGGAAATTGGAGTGGCTTAACATCGTTTTGCTTAAAGTAGCATTTTTCAGGAACATAACTACAACATTAAGCAAGGAGTTACTGTATAGAGAGAGTCCATTTCAAACCCTTAGGAACAAAAGAAACTTCTAAATGTTGAGATTTTTCACAAGATTAGATTTACACTTTTTATATACTTCCACTTGCAATGGGCAAAACTCCTTATCTGAGTTACTTGTAATTACATTGGAATACCCATTTTCTTTGCTTACTCATTTTTAGCACTACCAGCTCTGCTTTGAAACTCGGACATTAACACCCATGTAAAGTAACTGCAAAGGGTGAAGGAGTAATTGAATGGAAGGTACAGCTAGGTTGCTTTCTACGCTTATGTTGTAAAAGTTGAAAATCTGCACAAATTGCAAGACAGCAATGCAAAAAATAGTCATAAAGGAATTGATCCTCAGGAGGACTTAACTTTGAATCTCTCCCTCTAAAAGCACACACACAGCTCAACTTAAATGACTATATCTGCCTGTTGGAAGTAGCAGTAGATTCATATCAGCCACTAGAATAGATACAGCCCAGTAGTGTGTTAATGTGGGCTGAAGAAAGTAACTGATGTCCAGGTATGGAATTTGTGTTGGGGTGCATCATTGAACTTGGGGAGGTAGGTTCATGTTTAGGTGTAGAGGGGCTTCAATGTAGCTATGCCAAGGATTGGTGCCAAATGTTTCTGCACCCTTTCTACATGTGATCACTTATCTACAGTTTTTATATAGCAACAACCTCCATAATATATAGGCAGTGAGATTAGGAGAACTTCCAATGGCACACAGAGTCAGTAAAACATGAAACTAAGATCACCATTGAAGCAAAGGTACCCACATTGTGGATATGAGAAGAAGGCATTGCACTGACAGCTCAGATCCCATTGAAATCCCTTTGAAAATACCAGCATTCAAGAGGAGTAGGATCAGGACAACATTTTCAAAGTTCACTAAAGGATTTAGACATAATTCCCATTATAATTCATGAAAGCTCTATGTCTAAACACCTTATTTGGGTTTAAAAATCTCAGTGGTGCATAGCTGGGTACCTTAGCCCCCTCCTAAGAAAATAAATGAGAATATAATTGACATCACCTGAGGATATTTGGGCAGAATTTCCATGTTATCTAGGTGCCTAGTGGGATTTTCAAAAACATCTTGGTGCCTAACACCCATTGAAATCAATGAATTTTGATGCCTAGGTGCATTTGAAAAACACAATATGTGTATAAATTCCTTTAAAAATCCGATCTCTTGCATTTGATGTGATTACTTTTCACAGACCGGGGTTTGACTGGACTATAATTCTGCTCTAAACACCCAAATCCTATCACAATAGTGCGTATGTTTACCTTTCATTCTCTTTAGTAATATTCTCTCCTTCTTCATGGACATTCATTGGCTACCTTAGGGCTTCTGCTGTCCTTTTTTTCTTATGTACTCCCATCCATGACTTGATGACTTGCCAAACATCTTCTTGAAAGAATGTGCTGGGAGTGGTCTCCTATTACATACCTTTAACAGGGTCATATATCTCCTCTTGTGCCAAACCCATTGGGGTTAATTACAATGATTATATTTTTGAGTGTTTTTTATAGATTAACAAATTAAGATTCTAATTTCAAAGGGAATATTTGTCATTTGGTTCACTGGCACTACCCGGCAAAGCCTCAGCTTTCCTCGCAAAGATTTATGTTTTCTCAAAAAAATGAGAACCCCAAACAGATGGGTTTTTTTTTACCATAGGATTATTTTTATTCATTTGTTTTCCATGTGTGTTGAGGCCCAAAATTTGTGCTTTCAGCATTTTCCCTCATTTTTCTTTAGTTGTCATCTGCACATTTCTTGGCTTTCAAGTTTGCTTTTGTTGGACACAAATTTGAATTTTTTCACTAGAGGTGTTGACTAAAATGAAAATATTTTTTATTAATATTTTTCAGCAGAAAAATAAAACATTCTCCAACAAGTTCAACTCATGATACTTTGTGTGCATATTCCAGTCCCAGCACACAGTGGGTCTGATGCTGACTCTACAAAGCCAATGGACTTACAATTAATAAGAGTACAAACTCTTCCTCTCTTAGGTGGTATAATCTTCAGAATAAGAGATTGTGTCTTCTTAAGTGTTTACACATCACCAAGAACAAGGGACTTGGTGTTGATTGTCCTCTCTGGATGTTTCTGTTATATCAATCAATCAAATACCTCCACAAGACCAAAATCAGGTCTTGTGACTGCATCATTATTTGCGAGCAGCAGCTGATGTCCATGTTAGGGGTCTGAGAGGACAGTTGCTGAAATTACTCAACTCTCATGGATTTACATATTATGAAGAAACAGAAGAAAAAAGGGAAATATTGTCTTCAATAAGGAATAAGGGTAAAAAGCACCTCCACAGATCACAGTTCTAGAAAAGAATGTATGATGTCTACACTGCAATAAAACACCCGTGGCATTCTTGTGTCAGGTGATTTGGGATTGTGGGGCTCAGGCTTCCGGACTATAAAACTGCAGTGTAGACTTGGGGGCTCAAGCTGAATCCCAGGCTCTGGGAAACCAGCACCCTCACAGAGTCCCAGAGCCTGAGCCTGTACATCTACCCTGCAATTATATAGCCGGAAACCTGAGAACCAGAGATTCAAATCAGCTGGCATAGGCCACCCAGAAGTGTTTATTGCAATGTAGACATACCCATAGTTAGATATCTACAGGTATTCACTCAGGACCAGATTTTAAAAAGCATTAAGGCACCTAATGGGATTTTCAAAACCATCTAATCACCTCAAACCTAATGAAATCATTGGACTGGGACTCAGAGGCCTGGATTTAGTTCTTGGCTCAATCTCACACTCTCCACTTGACCTTGCTCCTAACTGAAGAAGGCACTTGGATTGGGATTTTCAGAAGGTCTTAATGGAGTTAGGAACCCATTATATTCCAGTGAGAGTTGGGTGCCTTTGAAAATCTCACCTATAATAAAATTCTTAACTTTAGACACCTGAGTGGTCCTTTGAACTTCAGTGGGACTATTCATGCACTTATACACATGCTTTGCTGAACTGGGATCTTCATCTCTCCGGGTCAGATTTTAAAGTTATTGAGGCACCTAAAGGAGCAGAGAGGCACCTACTGACAGATTTACACAGACTAATGGGATTTTTATAAGACCATATAAATGGCCATACTGGGTCAGACAAATGGTCCATCTAGCCTAGTATCCTACCTTCTCATAGTGGCTGCTGCCAGATGCTTCAGAGGGGGTGAACAGAACAGGACAATTATCAAGTGATCCATCCCATCATCCAGTCCCAGCATCTGGCAGTCAGATGTTTAAGGACACCCAGAGCACAGGGTTGCATCCCTGACCATCTTGACTAATAGCCATTGATGGACCTATACTCCAGGAATTTATCTAATTAGTTTTTAATGTAGTTATACTTTTGGCTTTCACAACATCCCCTGGCAATGACTTCCACAGGTTGACTGTGTGCTTTGGGAAGAAGCACTTCTGGGCCAAGTTCCGGGCCAAGCCTCCAGAATGAGAGAAAAGGGCAAACCTGCCTCTGCCCAGACTGTGCAGGAAATCACCCCACCCTCCTGGAACTGCCCTCTGGGGATGCAGCTGGAATTGTATCTCATTGAGAGTTCCAGAGCCTGGTCCCTTTGCTGTCACACCATGAAGGTGAATAGAAAAAAGTGCCATTAAAGTTCAGTTTCATCTGATTTGTAATCACAGACATGATGATGCATTGGATGAAGCGGGTTTTAGCCCACAAAAGCTTATGCCCAAATAAATGTGTTAGTCTCTAACGTGCCACAAGGACTCCTCGTTGTTTTTTCCATACTCTAACAATACCTGCTTGAAGTGAAAAATTAACTCAACCCTCGCTATGGAGTCATGACCAGCACCTCCATCATGTATCAGTAGCATGTGGGCAGAAAATATTACAGGGCTTTGTAATTAACTGAACATTAAGTTTTGCAAACCCAGGAAATTCTGAGTAATGGTTACATTTAAACCAAAACCAAATCTGCTATGGGAGGTAATGCACAGTTAGGGCATGCAACTGCCTTAACTATACATTAAATGATTTAATGTGTCTTTTAAAAAACAGTTTATTCTAATCAGGGCCAACCTAAAATGTTTGACTTTTTGCTTTGAAACATTTTTGTCCTGAAATTTATGTTTGTTTGTTTGGGGGGGGTGTGAAACACCAATTCCCGCTTTTCCTTGCTAACTTAATTATTATTACTTGTTTTAAATTATGCAAAAATGCAGATAACTAAGCCAGTCAGACAGCTGGAAATGACGAAACAGATACAAGAACATATTGCAGGTCCTTCACACTTCTCTGACAGTGAAAAATGGCCATGTATTAATTATTGTGCTAGGTGCTGTACAAACAGAGAACAAGACAGTCCCTGCTCCACACATTTTACAGTCTAAGTAATCTCAGTTTCAATGGGCAGTCTGCTCTGGCTGCTTTACACCACTCAGTCACAGCCCAAAGCAACCAGGGATTACCAGGGAATCTGGCCCTAAAATTGAAAATAAATTAAATAATTTGTTTCTGGAGGCCCTGGTTGCAGGTCTGTACTTAAGGCTCAGATCCATTTTGCATTTAAAGTAGAGATTCAGTGTCTGGGTTATTCTAAGACAACATAACCTGTACTCACCTTGAGACTATTACCAGTTACAATCAACACTAGGGTGCAGTAAAGGGATGCAGTAAAGACTGGTAGTGCACACCAGTAAATTACATTAGAAGGAGCAACAAAAAACCCCAAAAACAAACCAAAAAAACCCCCAAGAGCCAGCAGCGGAGGGAAAAACAAAATAAATAAATAAAAAAACCCAAGAGCCACTGGAGCAGAAGAAAAATTGGTGGGGGCTGAGCACCCACTGGCAGCTCCATGCCCCGCCCACCTGCACCAGCTCGCCTTCGCTTTGCCTCCACCTCCCCTGAGCTGGCTGCCACGTCCTGTTTCTCCCCCCTACCTCCAGCGCTTGCGCCGCCATACAGCTGATGAGCACAAACCTGGGAGGGAGGGGTGAGGCGGAGGAATGTGTTGATCTTGGGCAAGAGGCGAGGCCGGGGCATGGATTTGAGGAGGGATCCAATAGGGGAGGAAGGGACAGAGTCGGGGTGGGGCCGAGGTGGAGTTGGGGCGGGGGGCACAAGACCCCTCCGCCTGTGCACCGGGACAATTGGTGTCCTGACCAAACATCGGTCAACAAAGCAGGACAAACAAGTAAATATTGGGACAGTCCCGATAAAATCGGGACATCTGGTCACCCTAGTTACACGCTGGAAAAAGCCCTGAAGCCCCCCACTCAGGCTGGTGCCGAGAGGGGGTCACAGCCTGCAGGCCCCCAGCCTGGCTCTCTCTCTCCTTCCCCTCTTCACCTAGTACCTTGTGTGCCCCGCTGCAGCTGGGCTGAATCTCGCCCCAGGGGACCAAGCCAAGGGACACCCCGTCTCTCTCTCACTCCCCCAGGGGTCTCTCCCAGAGTCAGGGTCACCGTCCACTGATCGAAGAGGTGCCTGGAGGTTGTGGGGAGTCTCGCTTGCTCAAGTGGAGATGACTCCGTCCAAGGTAGACTTGTGCCTGCAGACATTCCCTGCTCCGGCCTCACCCTCCACAGGGGGTTGATAGTCCCGCCATTTAGTATCAGGGCAGGACACAAGGGTGAGGAAGTGAAATATGTGGAGCACAAGTGCGTATAGTTGTTTCTTCAGGGTGGTTCAGAAGCAAACCAGCTGCAGGACATGCAAAGGGCTCGGATTGTGGAAGGGAGGGGTACTGGAGGGTTCGTGGGTCAGGGGCCCGATGAAAAGGTCTGGAGCCTGGGATGAGAGGTGGGCGGGGGAGCACCCTCTCACAGTACCCGCTCAAGGAAAACCTGAGAGGTGAGTGACAAGGCTGCCCCAACCTACAGGAGCACATGCTGGGGGATCAGGAGGGTGGAGAGCCCCATGCACCGACTGTGCGCTCGGGTTTCCACGCAGTCTCCCCTGTTGTAGTCTAGGAGGTCTCTGATTCTGCTGGTTTCTGCCAGGAGCAGCCTCCAGATAGCTGGGGCATGGTGGAGGTTATGCTGGAAATGTGGGACATGGTGAGAGATATTGGGGCTCTATTAGAGGTACTGTCTGGACCAGGAGTAGGCAACCTATGGCCACTGGTCTGGGGGGCTCTGCATTTTAATTTAATTTTGAATGAAGCTTCTTAAATATTTTAAAAACCTTATTTACTTTACATACAACAATAGTTTAGTTATATATTATAGACTTATAGAAAGAGACCTTCTAAAAATGTTAAAATGTATGACTGGCACGCAAAACCTTAAATTAGAGTGAATAAATGAAGACTCGGCACACCACTTCTGTAAGGTTGCCGACCCCTTGTCTGGACTATTAAGCTTAGGGTTTGTGGAACAGAGTCACCCCAGTAATTACACAAGATTGCAATTCTTTTTGAAGATCTGCTCTAGTTTAAATGATTTGAGAGGGGTTCCCTGCCCCGTGTTCTGCATGAGATTAGACTAGATTATCAAAATGGATGGCCCCCTCTCCTTAGAATCTATGAGTTGTTTAATTGAAAACCCAGAGCAGAACATGTCACTTAGAAACACCCACAAATCAATGACTATTTTTGCATTCCAATTACATTTTAGCATTTGGGGGCTGGCTGGGGAATCTGTAATAGACAGAGCCAGATTCACCCCAGGACAAAATCAGTAAATTAAATGGAGAGATATCATCAAATGGGAAGAAGTTCATAATTCTAGTGTCCCAGATTTGGATTTCCTAGCTAGCTGCTCCCTGGTGTTCAGGTCAGGCCTCAGCACAATGATGTAGCACTTGGGGATGAAAATGCAGCCCAGTAGCCCAGCGCTAGAGGCCAAGATAGAGAAGATCTCCACAGCCACCATGTATTTCCCCTTGGTGCTCAGGTAAGTGGGGATGAAGGAGACCCACATGCTGCAAAACACCAACATGCTGAAGGTGATGAACTTGGCCTCATTGAAAGTATCAGGCAGCTTCCTGGCTAGGAAAGCAACCGTGAAGCTGACAATGGCCAGGAAGCCCATGTAGCCAAGAACACAGTAGAAGGCGGTATTTGACCCCTCATTACATTTCACTAAGATGTGTCCAGCCTCTGATTTCATGTCCAGGTCTGGGAATGGGAGAGCAGTTCCCAGCCAGACAGCGCAGATCCCAACTTGGATAAGGGAACAGGAAACAACAATGGAGCTGGACAGTCTTCTCCCCAGCCACTTCCTCATGCTGGCTCCTGGCTTCGTGGTCTTGAAGGCCAGGACTACAGTGATGGTTTTTGCCAGCACAGAAGAAAGAGAGACAGAGAAGATGACACCAAAAGCCATTTGTCGGAGAAGGCAGGTCACCCGGCCAGGCTGGCCAATGAATACCAAGCTGCAGAGGAAGCAGAGCAGGAGGGAGAAGAGAAGAACATAGCTGAGCTCCCGGTTATTGGCCCTCACTATGGGAGTGTCCTGGTGCTTAATAAACATTCCTAGCACCAGCGCTGTGAGAAGAGAAAATAAAAGAGCAACAGAAGCCAAAACAAATCCCAAAGGTTCTTCATAGGAAAGGAAATCCGTAATCTTGGGGATGCATTTATCTTGGTCCTTGTTTGGATACTGATCTTCTGGGCACCTATTACAATGATCCACATCTGAAAGAAAGAAGATAATGTCTCCTTATCTCAAACATATCATAAGCCAGTTTAGCCAGTGTCCATTCAGATGAAATGAGCCATTCCCCATATATCAGGTGATCAAGAGGGAATGACATCAGAGACAGGGAAGGAAATTTAGGGGCTCAGATACTCCAGCGATAGATAGATAGATAGATAGATAGATAGATAGATAGATAGATAGATAGATAGATAGTAACTCCACTTAAATCAATGCAGTTATACTAGGGATACATTTCATCCAGTCAGCTCTTACAGCAAAGATTAAACACATTGAAGAAAATTATTTACATCTGATGTTACATTTATACATTCAAACTGCAGCATATATACATTCAAATTGCAATTATCTGATATCAGAAATTGAGTCTGTTTTGATTTATCAACACCGCAGGTTGCACCATGTTGTTTCTGTTTGTTGGCGAGATGAATGGAAGTCTTAGAATCACATTTGTGCTGTGAATATTGAGGACTGTCTATTCAAAATTCCCTTTTAGCAGATATTCTAAAATATTTATTTAAAATTTGCTGTTTCCATGATCCTTCCTCCAATAAATTCATATTTTGGGAAAGCAAATACTGAAGGCAAATGACCAGAGTCATAGCAACATTTTTACCAGGTAGAGCTAGTCATACATTTTCTATTAAAATCTTTTTGAATGGAAAATCTGATTTCCACAAAATGGAAACATCCCATGGGAAAATGTTAATTTTGTTTACATTTTCAATTTACCAGAAGTTTTCTGGTTCCCAGACTGGGCTACATTTCCCATGATGCAACGTGGACATGTGACTTCTATGGTGGCTGAGTTTGGTGCATCATGGGAAATATAGTCCAGCCAGGGAGCCTGGCTCCTGGGGTAGAATGGGGACATGAGTCATCTAAACTATAACTCCTATGTTGTGCCAAGAGGATGGAGAGATTGATATGGACTCAATGAAAAATGAAACATTTCATTTCACGTCATTTTGACTTTTTTTAATTAAATTTTTCATTTTTTTTATTTCAACTCTTTTTTCCCAATTTGGGATGAAAAAACATGTCTAAATACTGGTATTTTCCACAGGAGAGAAATCCAGATATTTTAATCAGCTCTATTTACATCTAATTTTGTACATAATTCCCCAAGACTTCCCCTTTTAAGGGGTGATAATTCTATGTTGACATCATACACACATAGAAGATAGATAAACATCTAAAATACTCTTTCAAGAAGGTTGCAATGTCACATGACTTTATTTCTTAAAATCCAGAACTTTAACACACAAGCACCCAAACCAGGCAGAGACAAAGCAGGCTGCTCCCTAAAGCAGATAGGAACAATTCCTGCCCCCTTGCTGAAGACCAGCTCCTAGGAGAATGACTCAGATCACACACTTCCTTACAAAGCCCTTTAGCCTGCTAGAGTAGGACCAGAACTGATTCCCACCCCCCCCCACACACACACCCAACTAACCCCCCCTCCCACACACTTATAAGGTGATAACTTGCAATTCCAACACAGTCCTCAAAACACCACCAATTCCTCTGGAGACACTTACCTGTCTGGTTTGAAATGGTCCCTTCTGGATATGGAGCACAGTTATAGCAGCAAAGTGGCTCCCCTTCCCGCACTGTCCTAAAGTATCCAGGATGACAGCTCTCAGTGCACACGGACCGTGGCACTGTCTGAACAGAAATAATAGGAGTGGGTTAACAACAGTAGGACATACAATTATTGTAGGGTTTTTGTATCACTGCCCAGCAGCTCTGAAAATTGACTGGTTTGGTGACATGATATAGTCATTGCACTGAGCACCCTTCATGTAAAGATCTCAGAGCACTTCACAGATGATGGGGGAAATCATTATCTCCAAGTTATACAGAGTGAAACTGAGGTCTAGGACAAAAAAGAGAGCTGGCCTGATTTTCACTCCTGGACCTTCCCCAGTTTTACCAGAATCAGATCCACTTCCTTCCAGAGATGGGAACATAGCCCAACCTTTCTAACTTCCCATCAGAACCTCTAGCTACTGGCACATATGACCTCTTGGAATTATTGCTTTTGGCAATGGCTAAGGGTTGCAGACTTCCATATGCCACTTGTATGAATAAGAGCATCTGATGTGGATGAGGAAGAAAATAAGGCCCAAAATTAGAGACCAAAGATTGGAAACAATAATTTAATGCAACCACGATGTTCCCAAATTAGTTTTTATGCTAGTGAATTTGGAATCACTATTGCAAGATTCTGAAAATCCTTGTGTATATGAGCATGATAAAGCCCTATTAATTTAAAAAAGAAGTGAAGAAATATATCTTTCCATTTTATCAGGCACCTTAATGCTATGGCTGAGATTTTCAAAGCCATACAAGGGATCTGGATACACAATTTTTATTAATTTCAGTGGGAGTTGAGTGGCCAAATTCCCTAGCCTACTATCCTATATTTTGAATAAAACTGGCTAGAAAATATATTTTTTCCCTCAGGGGATGATTTCACAGAAAATTTTGATGTATGTCAAAATTTTTAATGAAAATTTTCAACTTTTTGCAGACAAAACTCAAACCGGAAAACTAAACATTTTTGGAAAACTGAAAACTTAAAACTTAGCAGTTTTCCTCTGAACATTATTGGTGGTTTGGAAAGCAGATGCTATCCATGAACATTTTTGTTTTATTAAAACCCATTTTTTCTAATAAATAAATAAACAAATGAACAAATGAACAAACAAACTACTTCTTCCAGAAATATATTTACCACCCCTACTTCCGAATACCCTTCCACTCATTCTAAGGCCTGGTCCACACTACGGGGGGGGGGGGTGGTGTCGAACTAAGGTACGCAACTTCAGCTACGCGAATAGCGCAGCTGAAGTCGAACTACCTTAGTTCAACTGACTTACCCGTCCTGACGCCACGGGATCGAAGTCCGCGGCTCCAAGGTCAACTCCGCCACCGCCGTTCGCGGTGGTGGAGTTCCGGAGTTGACCGGAGTGCGTGGGGAGTTCGAACTATCGTGTCTTGATTAGACGCGATAGTTTGAACTCCGAGAAGTCGAACTCTCCGCGTCGATCCACGGGGCAAGTATAGACCTACCCTAAGTGTAATCAGAGAATTCTGACCTTATATAGAAGAAGGTAGCAAGTATCACATTATATTCTTGGCTCTTAAAATTTCTCCTGCACGGGGGTGGGGGCACATCTCTGTTACAGGAACTCAGTGCTACCCAATGGGATTCACCCTGCCAGGCAGGAGAGATCTCCAAGGTCCAGGACTGTAACACTTTCCAGTTACCCTGTGACACTGGAACCTGCAATGATTCCCCACCTGATTGAATCTGCTGTTCCAAACGATGGCCCTCTCATTAATGGTGAACTCTTGGCCTACAGGAGCCTGCGGGTCCATGTGGCCCACTTCCACTCTGACAAAGGAATCACTGGGGAAAACAATCCAGTTTAAAATGTCGTATCCAGCTGATGATTCACTGTTCTCATCAAAATACAGTTTGTCCCCAGCACTGTTGTTAAATCTGACATTTTTCAAAAAAGGGTGGAGCTAGATTGAAAGAGAAATTGGCAGGTGTTACAAAATGTGATAGATGGCTCCCAATGTGCTGAATCCATCAAAATGCAACTTACAAACTCCTGCCTTTGGGAGCGTGTGTCTTCCATTTTCTCTGGGACAGGGTGAATTTGAAAATTAAGCTATTTCTGAACTAACACATTGAAAATTGAGAGGTTCCACATTTTTCAAAAGGGATCACTGTGCCTTTTATGTTCTCCAGGGAAATAAGTAACACTTTGTTTTAAGAGTTCAAGTTTATTATGTGGATCTGGTCAGAAAAGGGGATTTTTTTTCCCATGGACAATTTTGATTTTTTGTTAAGAATCTCCAAGTTGTAGGTTTTTTTAGATGGAAATTGTCTAAAACTGAACATATTCAGTTGAAAAATTCCAAAAACTAATTTTTTCCCCCAGTTTTTGATTGACATTTTTAGTTTTGGAATTTTCAGTTTTCCACTACAATAAAGGAAATTTTAGGCAAAAGCATAGACTTTGCACAAAAATAAGTTAATGTAAAAAACCAATTTTCTGTTGAAAAAAAAAGTTGCAAATGAAAATTTTTGACCAGCTCCATTATTTTGTACTAAGGGCCAGATTTTTAGAAGTATTTAGTAGGGCTGTCAATTAATCACAGTTAACTCATGTGATTAACTAATTTTTTTAAATTGTGATTAAAAAAATAATCACGATTAATCACACTTATAACAATAGAATATCAACTGAAATTTATTAAATATTTTTGGATGTTTCTCTAAATTTTCAATATTGATTTTCATTTGCAACACAGAATACAAAGTGCACAGTGCTCCCTTCATATTATTATTTTATTACAAATATATGCACTGTAAAAATGACCAACAAAAGAAATAGTATTTTTCAATTCACCTCATACAAGTATTGAAGTGCAATCTCTTTATTGTTAAATTGTAACTTACAAAGGTAGATTTTTTTTTATTATATAACTGCACTCAAAAACAAAACAGTGTAAAACTTTAAAGCTTATAAGTCCACTCAGTCCTATTTCTTATTCTGCCAATTGTTAAGACAAACAGGTTTGTTTACAGGAGATACTGCTGCCTCCATCTTATTTACAATGTCACCTGAAAGTGAGAACAGGTGTTCACATTGCACTTTGTAGTTGGCATTGCAAGGTATTTACATTCTAGATATGCTAAACATTCACATGCCCCTTCCATGCTTTGGCCACAATTCCAGAGAACACGTGTCCATGCTTATGATGCTCATTAAAAAAATAATGTGTGAATTAAATTTGTGAGTGTACTCCTTGGGGGGAGAATTGTATGTCTCCTGCTCTGTTTTACCCATATTCTGCATATATTTCCTGTTATAGCAGTCTCAGATGATGACCCAGCACATGGTCATTTTAAGAACACTTTCACATCATATTTGACAAAATGCGAAGAATGTGAAATTTCTAAAAATAGCTACAGCACTTGACCCAAGGTTTAAGAATCTGAAGTGCCATCCAAAATTTGAGAGGGATGAGGTGTGGAGCATGCTTTTAGAAGTCTTAAAAGAGCAACACTCTGATGCGGAAACTACTGAACCCAAACCTCAAAAAAGAAAATCAACCTTCTGCTGGTGGCATCAGACTCATATGATGAAAATGAACATGCATCAGTGCGTACTGCTTTGGATGATTATCAAGCAGAACCCATCATTAGCATGGAAGCATGTCCTCTGGAATGGTGGTTGAAGCATGAATGAACAAACAAATCTTTAGCTCATCTGGAATGTAAATATCTTGCAACGCAAGCTACAACAGTGCCATGTGAACGCCTGTTCTCACTTTCAGGTGACATTGTACACAAGAAGCTGGCAGCATTATCTCCTGAAAATTGTAACCAATCTTCTTTGTCTAAGTGATTGGCTGACCGAGAAGTAGGACTGAGTGGACTTGTAGGCTCTAAAGTTTTACATTGTTTTACTTTTGAATGCAGGTTTTTTTACATAATTCTACATTTGTAAATTCAACTTTCATGATAAAGAGATTGCACTACAGTATTTGTATGAGGTGCATTGAAAAATACATTTTTTTGTTTTTACAGTGCAAATATTTATAATCAGAAATAAATATAAAGTGAGCACTGTACACTTTGTATTCTATGTTGTAATTAAAATTAATAGATTTAAAAATGTAATAAACATCCACAAATATTTTAAATAACTGGTATTCTATTGTTGTTTAACAGTGTGATTAATCGTGATTAATTTTTTTTAATGGTGTGATTAATTGAGATTAATTTTTAATTGCTTGACAGCCCTAGTATTTAGGCACCTAGTCAGATTTTCAAAAGCAACTAGATGCCTAAAATCCAGTGGCACATTGGTGCTGGTAAAAGGCACTTAGTTGCTTTTGAAAATCCCAGTATGCACATAAATACCTTTACAAATTTAGTCCTAAGTATTTACTTGAGAAGCGGTGCACAGAGAACTTTCAGAATGATATCTCAGGATTTGGGAAGCCTCCCAGCACATTCTTCAAATAAATAATCATAAATATTTGCTGAAATATATAAGTTATTTAGCCTCATTCAACTCCCACTTATAATAGTTTCTCCTCAGCCTACCTTCACTGGCTTCAGTAGAATTGCTCCTGATTTACACCAGTGTATGTGATCAATTTATTAATTATTATTATTATTATTTTTATATATTTGCGAAATATCCTACTGACAATTTTGACACTCCCTAAACAGAAAATTTAATAGGAACATTAATTTTGAAACTCTTACTGGTGCTTCTGTTAGAAGAGCTGTTACCTCCCATGGCTGGATAGTCTGAAGCTCCAGCAGATGTCCCTTCCCCATTGCTTCCTTTTTGGATTTGGATGAGTACAGGGCATGTAGAGCATGAGCCACAGTGTAGACACCATTGTAGATACTGTAGCTCTGGCTTGACATTTTCATTTCAAAATCAGAACCTGGCAGGCTTTCCAGTGCCTCCTTCCCTGAGCAATTTCTCCCACCCTTTATTGTCAAGCCAGCATAGGGAATTGAACAATTAAATACAGTGTGCCAAAATCGCTGAATAAAAATATCTCCTTGGGGTTGGTAAGGGTTGAGGGTCCGCAGGAAATCTCGGAATCCTGGCACATCCTCTGTATGTACTGCGAAGGACAAAGCACCGTGGAAGGGTTTTAAAGTCCACCTATTCAGAGCAATATACGAAGTGAAATCCCACTGAGCTGTCGTGATCCAAACCTTCCCTATCGGTGTCAGTGCTGTTTGATAGTTTGTATGTAAAAACAGTATCAAACCTAGTAGGGAGTCTGTGTCACCATAGACAACAATCACCTCAGCCTTTGTCTGGGAGATACTGGAATGTAGCTTAGATGTTTGCTCCCTAAATACATGGACCATGGAAGGAGAAGGGACGTGAGGGGCCCGTTCTGTGAAGGCAACACAGATGCTGTTCCTAATGAGCATTGGCTTCAAAGTCTGCACAAACTTTTCTCCATTATCATCATCCGAAGCGATTAGGCCAACCCAGGTCCATCGGAAATGCTGCATTAACTGAACCAGTCCCAGAGACTGAGGTACTTCATTTGGCAGCATCCGGTAGACAGAAGGGAACTGGAATTTATCAGTCAGGATGGCGTGAAATGAACCATAGCTGATCTAAAAGAGAAAATATGTTGATTTTTAGATTTCAGTGAAAACTAGAGTTGATTAGATAATGTTTTCTTCTTTATGTGGAAAATTTCTACACAGATGAAAAAGTTTTTTCTTGACTAACTCAAACCCCAAAATTTTCAGCAGGCAAAACCAGAATTTTTTAGCCAAAACCAAAATGATGATAACAAAAAATTCAGCCAAAAACCAAAATATTCTGTTTCCAGGTTTCTGTGTTCCCAATGAAAACTTGAAAATTTTCAGGGAAAGCAGACAATAGCTTTTTAAGATTTCATTTAACCCCAAAGGCAATTTTCTGTCTCAAAACTCAAGCCAACCAAGCAAACAAATAAACAAATGTTTCAACAGAAAATTTGCAGCTAGCCCTTCTGAATCTTCAAGTAATTTCCTGCAAATAAATTTAAAAAATCTGAATTTGCTTCATGTCTTCCTGTGCTTGTTCGTCATTGGCTTCTCATGAATATAGTGGAAAGGAGATCACTGGCTGGAATGTTCCCAGAAACAATAAATTGGGGCACATTCAGAAAAGGTGACTTTTTAAGTTGTAAATGTTAGTGCTTGCACCAGAAACATGTTTCTAAGAGTAACACTCGGGCAATCAGTGAACTTCTAGGTCCAGTCCAAAGTAACACATCTTGCATTTTAATACTGTAGTCCACAGAGTTAGCTTAAAAATATTTTTATGTAGCAGTACCACAAGATATACAGGCCTACATCCTGTAAGACATTAGCTTAAATAGCATAAAGCTTGAATTACCCAACAGTGACCCTCAGTTATTAGGGAACTGGGAATATTATATTTAAGATTTTTCTGTATACAATGATACTAGGTAACCACAAGAATACGAACTTGTACCAGCTTTTCAATATTTTAGGATAGGAACATCTGAAGCTGCATAACTATAAACTTGCCTTGGCAACGAATTGACGTATATGATAATAAGTTAATACACTAAGTTATAGGATAAGGATACCCCCCATTAATAGGGTGAAGAAATCAGTATTGGACAAAGGAGGACAGATGTTTATATGAACATGCATGGTAGTCACCAGACACTATAATAGGCTTGACCACCATTTAAACATTGAGATCTTGACCATTGGACTTGCTTGTCATGCCAGAGGCAGGATAGGACCCTTGTGGAATATTGCCTATCTTCCACCACTAGATATCCAGGAGAAGGGAGTAAGTATGCATAAGGTATGGTGTGGGACACCACCTTAATTCTCCACTGCAGCTACTTTCTCATGTGGGTGGAACATTTGTGGTTATACTAATTATGGTAACAAAACTATTTAAAGCTTTGCTTTGCCCTCAGTGTGAAGTAGGGTGACCAGAAGTCCTGATCTTATAGGGACAGTCCCAATATTTGGGGCTTTTTTTAATATGGGCTCCTATTACCACCTACCCTGTCCCGATTTTTCACACTTGCTATCTGATCACCCTAGTGTTAGTGTTGTCAATGTGTATATCGGGGTTCCCAACCAGACACTGAACTTAATTCTGTTGTGATTGACTCGGACTAGAACCTTTCAAACCTCAGAGATTTAATCAGTTACTAATTGGAAATTCTCAAAAGTCAATAGAATCCGTAACCAATCAATGAATCAGGCAACACTACTGAGTAACTATACACATTCCAATAACAACCTACAATCTGACCCACAAGATTCACTTAGGAATTTTTTTCAACATCAGGGCCAGTTTCACCCTTGGGTAGAGACGCGGCCACATGAGGAAAGTGGTAGCAATGGGACCTTAAGTGAAAATACATGAGTCCTGCAGCTGCCTTGAAAATAGAGTTCATAGAAGCTAAACAGCTAGTGGACATTATGGACATTATGGAGAATGCGGGATTGTTTGTAATAATTTCATGAACTATGTGCATGACTCAGTTTACCCACCCACATTATATTGCTGCCCACAGGGGTTAATTACTCCCCTGAATAAGGCATGGGGGGATGTGACATATGCCCTTCTGGTTGCAATCAGCACAGATGAATGAAGTATCCTTGAGAGAGAATAGAAGACCAAATGACTAGGCATTAACTTTAAATTACTGGAAAATAAAACTGGCTGAATATATGGACACATCACAGCTGGATCTGGAGACAAATGAACTGGCTGTGAATAGCCCGTTTTTTAAGTTTTACTGCTGCCCAAGGCAAGGGGACACAGGATAAGAGAGAGCCACATATTAAGATGGTATGCAACAAAGTATGGAAATTTGCGTCTGCCAACATAAACTCAAACACACTTGGCTTTCCCATGCTGACGTTGGGACTGTCATAAATATAAAGGGAAGTTTAACAGCCTTCCTGTATACTGTGCTATAAAATCCCTCCTGTCTGCAGGTCCAGCCAATCGCAGCTCCCACTGGCTGCGGATCACTGCTCTGGGCCAATGGGAGCTGCTGAAAGCAGCGCAGGCCAAGAGACTTACTGGCCGCCACTTCCAGCAGCTCCCATTGGCCTGCAGCTGTGAACCATGGCCAGTGGGAACCGCGATCGGCCGGACCTGTGGACGGGGCAGGTAAACACACCGGGCTGGCCCACCAGGCGCTTTCCCTACACAAGCAACGACCCCTGTTTGAGAAACCCTGCTGTGAAGGGTTAAGCTCAGCTAACCTGGCTGACACCTGACCAAAAAGACCAATAAGGGGACAAGATACTTTCAAATCTGGGTGGGGGAGGCTTTGTTTTTCTGTTCTGGTCTGTCTGTTCTGTGTGCTTGCCGAAGACATATCAAGGAAGCAAGCAATCCAACTCCATTAGAATTAGTAAGTACTAGCAAGGGAATGCATTAGCTTACTTTTATTTTGGCTTGTGATTTTCTCTGTGCTGAGAGGAAGGTGTTTTCCTGGTTTTCTTTTTGTAACTTTAAAGTTTTGCCCAGAGGGAAATCCTCTGTGTTTTGAAACTGATTGCCCTGTGAGATTATCTTCCATTCTAATTTTACAGAGGTGTTTCTTTTACTTTTTTTCTTTCTAATAAAGTTTTGGTTTTTTTTTAAGAATCTGATTGATTTTTTTAGCATCCTAAAAAACCCCAAGGTTGGTCTGTGCTCATCTTGTTTATTCTCAAGTGTCCCCAGGAAAGATGGTGTAGGGCTTGGGGTGATATTAGGGGGGAGTAGGAACTCCAAGTGATCCTTTCCCTGAGTTTTGTCTAATCACTTGGTGGCAGCGTTACCTAATCCAAAGTACAAGGGAGAATTTGTGCCTTGGGGAGTTTTTAACCTAAGCTGGTAGAAATAAGCTTAGGGGCAGGGGTGAGCTGGAGCCGGTTCGCGCGAACCCGTTGTTAAATTTAGAAGCGGTTTTAGAACCGCTTGTTAACTAGCTTCCCTGCGAGGGAAGCTTTGATGGGCTCTGCCTGGGAAGCCTGTAATTCCTCCTCCCGGCCGCCGGGGGGCGCTGCGCTGTGCTGCGAGAGCCATGAGAGCTGCCTCCTGGCCCTGTTGCTGCTCCTGCTCTTTGGACCTCTGGCCCTGGGACTCCTGCTGCTGCTGCCTGGTGAGTCCCCGGCTGCGTCCAGCTGCTCCCAGCCCCGCCCCCCGTGTGAGTATCTGCGCCCCTCCCCCGCCTTCCCTGCCCCCAGCCAGCCCCAGCCACCCCCTGCCCCCAGCCAGCCACAGCCACCCCTGCCCGCCCCTGCCCACAGCCACCCCCTGCCCACAGCCAGCCCCGGCCCCAGCCACCCACTGCCCCCCTGCCCACAGCCAGCCCTCTGCCCCCAGCCACCCCAGCCAGCCCCTGCCCACAGCCACCCAGCCTTCCCCAGCCACCCCTGCCCCCAGCCAGCCCCTGCCCCAGCCACCCCCTGCCCGCCCCTGCCCCCAGCCAGCCCCTGCCCGCAGCCGCCCTCTGCCCACAGCCGCCTCTGCCCCAGCCAGCCCCTGCCCGCAGCCAGCCCCTGCCCCACCCCTGCCCACAGCCACCCGCAGCCAGCCCCAGCCCGCAGCCGCCCTCTGCCCGCAGCCAGCCCTTGCCACAGCCAACCTCTGCCCGCAGCCCTTGCCACAGCCACCCCCTGCCTGCAGCCACCCCCTGCCCGCAGCCGCCCGCAGCCACCCCCTGCCCACAGCCACCCGCAGCCCGCCCATCTGCATCACCTGCCCACAGCCAGCCCGTGTCACTCCCTGCCTCCAGCTAGCCCTGCCCCACGCCCCTATCTGCAGCCAGCCCCACATCCACTGGTGCCCTGCAGTTCCCAGGGCAGTAACCCTGCACACCTGCTTCAATGGGGGGGGGGCAGGGAGCAGCTGGGACCCACACATGTGCACACCCTAGAGTGACCAGACAGCAAGTGTGAAAAATCGAGATGGGGGTGAGGGGTAATAGGAGCCTATATAAGAAAAAGACCCAAAAATTGAGACTGTCCCTGATCACCACCCACACATGTGAAACGGAGCTCATTTCTAGTTCAGCCCCATCTTTTTAAAAAAGAACTTTAGGTAGGGTTAAAATACATCTGTATTTTCCTGGACATGTCAGGGTTTTCAGTTCTTAATCACCTCCTGGGAAAATATGGACGTATGGTAACCCTATTGGTACAAAAAATACATGCTGTCGCACATCCCTTAAATCAGAACTTTTTATAGGGAACCCGTTGTTAAATCAGAACTTTTTATAGGGAACCCGTTGTTAAGATTTTGGCAGCTCATCACTGCTTAGGGGGTCTTTCATGCGGCTCCCCACGTCTGTACCCTAGAGTTCAGAATGGAGAGGGAACCCTGGCAGGGACTCTCAAAGGTTGTGTTCCAGTAGAATACTACATGCTGGGATTTTTTTATGAAAAGGATGATCTGGGTCAGATTCCATTGCTCCCTGAAGGGATAGATGTCTCTAACAGGAGTCTGAACTCATTTGGATTTGCTGGAGAGCCACGGAGAGAAACAGGGATGCTGGAGCCCAGAGGTCCAGACTTGGAGTTGAAGAACTGTCTGATTTGCCTTTGCGCAAAGCTACTCCTAGAACTTGTCAAATAATAGGGGGACTGCCAAATACTGTGTAGAATCTGAGGCATTAAACTCCTTGGAGATCCCTGACAGACATATTTTCCTATGCCCCATCTCTGTCCCTGATGCCATTCCTCTGAGGTCAGTAAAGTTACACCAATGGGGACTTTGGCCCCTGTCTGACTGAGCTGTGAAACCCATCCACACTCTACAGTCCTTACCTGTGGGATCTTGTAGATGCCTAAGATGGTTGCCATCTGGATGGAAGTTTCAGACCCGAGCCCCCCGATGACAGCTGACAACTTGTCCTGGGTGTCGCAGTTGTAATTTGGGATCATTCCATTCCTGGTGGAGAGCAGGGTAAAAGAGCTCTCGTAGGTCTTCCTGGCACTGAAAAAGCTCTCATAGATGCAGAATCCCAGTGTGATGTTGGGTAACAGCTCGGGATCCTGGTTGATCTTATTAATGGCAAACACTAAGGCCAGGACATGCTGGTAGTTCTTAGGCAGGAGCCTGCAATGAGATTTAAATGGTGTGTCAGTTGTGCACCCTCCAGCCACGGAGAAAGTTGCTGTTGGGTGGCAGGAAAGACAGAGAACTCTACACCCCACCTGTTGCTTAGGAATGAGAGCTATTTCCAGTATCAAGGCTGAGTCATCATTGTGGCTAGTGCACACAATGTTGCCAACTTCTGAGATGTTATCAGGAGCCCTGCAATATTTGGTGTTTTCCTTAAAGCCTCAGCTGCAGGAATCATGTGATTAAGGGACAATCTTTCTTTCTTTCTTTCTTCTTAGTAAAGGTTAGATTTTAAAGGTATTTAGTTACCTAGTGGAATTTTCAAAAGCATCCAGCTTCCACTGGGCGAGATAGGAGCTTAGATGCTTTTGAAAATTCCTGCGACACCTAAATACCTTTAAAAATGTGGCCCAAATTGTGTAGCCATCATGGTCACAGAGAAAAGCTTTAGAATATATCCTAAGTGTAAACAAAAGGCCAAGAAACCAGAAAACAAAGAAAACAACTCCCCAATTATAGCTAGTTTAATGATTTCTCAGCAAATCTCAGGATTTTGTGAGGGCTGACTCATGATACAAGTGATTTGGGTCTTCCCCCTGCTGGGGTTATTTGCACCCTGACACCCTCTGCCTAGGGAAAACCCACTCAGGACTGGATATGTATAAGATTTAGTCCTCCAGTGGCTTAGAAGGATTGGGAAGGGACCCTAACCAATCGGGAGACAGCAGGTAGCTTAGAAAGGCTGGCCTGCTTCATGCAGGGGTGGAGCTGGGACAGGAGAGGAGCTTCCCAGGCTAACCAAAGGGCAGCGCCAAGCTGTTGCTTTCTGGGTTTGCTTACAAATTTAAAGGCACACCCAGCTCAGTTTTGAATGTAACTATTAAAGGACTGACACTGATCGCACTGCCTGAGTCGTCTTGCTACATGCAGGCTGCCACAAAGTCTTTAGCAGGCTCACGGACATCTCCCAGATAGACCCATCCCTCCCCAGTCATATTGCAAAGGTATTTTCAGGAAGGCTTCATCACAGAGTTAGGTTTCAGAGCCCATCCAGAACTGCCTGACATTTCATAAACTCATCCAGGCTAAGGCCAGAAGGGTTCATTATGATTAGCCTCTCTGATCTCCTGCATAACACAGAAATTTGCCCAGTGATTCCCAAATCAAGCCCACTTCTTTGGGTTGAGATATAGCTCTGTCTTTTAGGAAGATGCAGCCAATCTTTATTTAAAGCTGGAAAATCAGCTGCAATGGTTAATTACCCTCACTGTGAAAAAATACGTTCCTTATCTCAAGCTTGAATTCATCTATCTTCAGCTTCCAGCCCCTGGATTCTGTTACACATTTCCCTGATGAATTAAAGAGCTGAATGTGATCAGAAATCTCTTATAATTACAGACACTGATTAAGTCACTTCTTAGCCTTCCCTTGCAGAAATTAAATAGATTGAGCTTTACGGGAGGCTTTCCAGACTTCAGATCCAACTTCTGGAATCCTGTCCAATTTTTCAACATCCGTTCAAAAACGTGAAGAGCTGAACTGGAAAATAATGGCCTCACTAATGCTGTATAAGAAGACTGCACACACTTCTATTTAGCATGCACATGCTTATGCATCCAAGGATTGCATTGACTCTCATAGCCACTGCATTGCAGTGGGAGTTCCTGTTGAGTTACCTATCCGCCAGGGCCTTTATTTCCCTATCTTAGTCACTGATTTCCAAAATAAAGCCTCTATCCTAAAAGTGTGACCTATATTTTTTTCTAGATCCATGACTTTGCATGTAGCTATTGTTCAAGTGAGCCCAGTTTACCATGAGACCCAGATCTCTCAGTAGGCCCAGCCCATCCTTTTATCACTATCTATCTGTCAATTGTTGTGTCATCTGCAAACTTTACCAGCAATGAATCTGTCACTTTCTTGTAGTTCACTGATAAAGGTATTCACGTGGTACCCCTCTAGAAATTCCCCCATTTGATGCTGATTCTCCATTTGCAATTATTTTTTGAAATCTGTCAGTCAGCCAGTTTTTAATCCATTTCATATGGACTACATTGATTTTGTAAAATGCATTCTTAAATCAGAATGTTGCATATATTATGCCAATTCTTAAATTCATCACTCTGCCAGACACCAAGAATCATGGACTCAGTAGAGACATTGGTTTTCTGTCTTATTACAGCAATATGTAACCCAATCTGTAATTCTTCTTTGTCCTACGATAGCAGAGGTATTAATTGCCATGTGCATTTTGAAGGCTTTTTTGCAACATGTGTTAACTCCTGATGCTTGACAGTCTGTTGCACCTTGTATTTAGCTGTGAGACTGATTACCTTTCTTTGATCTGAAGTTCTGTGGAGCTCAAAAGCTTACCTCTTTTATTAACAGAAGTTCGTCCAATAAAGGATAATACCTCACCTGCCTGGTCTCTTTTATGTCAACACAGTTACCTTTTCCAGCTAAATCTATAAGCTCATAAAAGTTATATCAAGTTTGTCTGACAAAACCTATTTTCCATAAAAACACACTGGTTTGCACCATTTATACTGCCATCATTTAGTCCTTTATTGGTAGCATCCCATATCAGAATTTCTATCATTTTGGCCAGCATCAGTCTCAGACTAAAAACCTGGGCTTCCCTCTTTTAAATATTGGTGCATTCATTTGGTTTTGTTTCCCCCATTCCTCTGGGACCTCCCCAGTAAAACAAGATTTGTTTAGTAAAATTCAAAACTCCTTGCCCAGTTCTTTTAAACTGACTGGATGCAAGTTACCCAATTCTGCAGACTTAAGAATATTGATATTCAATAGACTTTAAAGGGACCAGAGACAACCCGCTCTCAGTCACACCAGTTTTGATTTGTAATATGAACCCACTTATTGTGTAACACTCAGTGCATGGGATCTCACCCCTTTTGCCACATTGAACAATAAAGCAATACTTACATGAAGTACTTAATGTACTAAGGATGGGGAGGCTGCTGGAAGGACTCCAGGTCAAGCATTGAAATAACCTGAGAGAGGATCCCACCAACAATGTGGTCTCCCTGCCTATAATAGTCCGAGTGAGTCGAGAAGGGTTTCTTCATGAAGCACATGGCAATTTGGATCTTGCAGATGGCCCGAGGCAGAAACAGCAGCAGCAAGAGGCAAAAAACCATTGTGACACTTACAAAAATATCAGGCCAAGTTAAAGCTAAAAGCTGACTTCTCAGCACCCTCCCCTTACAATGCTAGCTGCAGCATGAGCCTTGTTAGAAGCAAACACACACTGTAAGCACCGTACTTAGCTAAATCTGGAGGTCCACAGATTCCAACCTAGGTTTTAAATCTAAGGGGAAACATTAAAGCATCAACATGAGGCTATGACAGTAACAGAGCCCTGCCTGACCCTAGCCCAGACCTGAACACTGCATGGCCCAGGGGTGTATTTATAAGGGTCTTCAGCGATGGGTGCAAGGCATTCCCAGCTCTTGCATTACACTCTGGAGTTTGTGTTATTGATTTTTCTCTGTGGTCTCTGGACTCCAACAGGCCTGGGCAAGGAGGGGAATCAATAATAGTAATTTGCTAATTACAGGGTGGATAATCACCTCCCCACAGGTCTGCGTCTCCCAGCACACAGTAGCTCAGCTGGAGAAAACATGCTGGTGAGACCTCAGTGACACTGCTCTCCAGCCCTCAGAGGGAGGACTGGTGAAACCAGGCTGACCCATAGTGAGGAAATACTGACAGAAGAGCCAGGAGCCGTTGACTCCTTGTGACAGGAGCCTTTTGTGTCTATTCAGAGAGGATCATTGCTCTGGTCACCTCGGGCTCCTCACATATCACTGTGCTGTACCTCAGAGCTTCCCAGCAGGGAGAGAGCCCACAGCCCCCTTTTCCAACAGCCCGGGCCTGGCCACTGGGCCTAACAGGGGGTTTCCATCAGCTTGTGGGGCCTGTGGCACAAGGACGGGCAGTTCTGATTCCACCAGTAGGACACATGCACTTAGCCGGTCTGTTACAAGAGAGACATTCGCAAGATATTTAGGTACCTAACAGAGTAGACATGTGCCCAGTGGGATTTTCAAAAGTGCCCAAGTGAAAGGAATGGGAGTTAGCCTCTAACCTGCTTCAATGGCTTTAAAAATCTCACTAAGCACCTAAATAGCTTTAAAGATCTGGCCTATCTGCATCTTTGGGCACCTCAACTCCTATGTAAAACTGGCCTACAGTTTATTTCTTAAGGAAACGGTTCTGAACATCCTGCTGATGGGTCCAAACTAGAAAGTAAAGCAGACCAGGAATCGAGATGAAACTGACACATCTGTTTCCAAAAAAAAAAAAAAAAAAGGTTTGAGCAAAGATGAAATGTTGAGGTTGTTTCCATTCTGCAGAGTTGAAAAATAGAAAAGAAAAAACTTTCTTTTTCACAAAATATTTTTGTAAAACAAATGCATGTTTTTTCCCCCTGGAAATTGTATATTTTTGATTCCTCAGTCCCTTTTTCCTCCTTATTTTCCCTTTTGCCACTGAGTGCCATAGAATGAATGATGTACTGACTATTCTCAAAGTCATTGGAACAAGGGGCATGGACTCTTGGTTGCTTATCACCAAGCTTTGTGTGCTAACCACCAGGCTACAAAGCCTCTCAGGCTCTCCCCACTCCTTGACTTTTTAAAATTATTTATCCAAAGTGGAACAGCTTCAACAGGAGAGACTGAAGAACCCTCTCACCCTGTACCACCAATCAACATATCCCATAGGGCAGTGGTGAGGGTACTCACTGGAGAAGTAGAAGGTCCCTGCACAAACCCTTTCTCCCGTTCAGAGGGAGGAGCTGCTTGAACTGGGTGATCTTCTACATCCCCGGTGAGCACCTTACCTGCTGGGCTAAAAGATACAAAGGTGCCCCTCCCCAACTTCTCTGTTGGTGTTTGGGTCCTGATCTGGGAGGAGAACTCTGAGCATGAAGACAGGAACACCTGTCTTCCCCAGAGCAATGGTGGGAATGTGTTCAGATGGAAACATAGGCATACAGGGAACAGTTACTGCAAAAATCTAGGTTTCAAACAAAGGTAGGCACCTACAGGGCTCAGCGACAGCAGAGTGGGCTTTCTGTGGATCCCAGTGGTGCCTGGCTCTGGGATTGAGGTGCCTAAGTCCCTTTGTGTATCAAATCTGTAATGCCTAGTGGGATTTTGAAAAGTATCTAGGTGACTAAAATCCATTTAAATCCATGAGTTTTAGGTGCCCTGGTGCTTTTGAAAATCCCACTAGGCACCTAAATACCTTTAAAAATCTGGCCCTAATCATTTCTGGAAATTCTATCCCCAACTCCCATTGAATTCAATGGCTGCTGGGCACTGTCTCCCTTAGCATCCCCTGAAAACCCAGCCTTATTTTTTATGCATTTAGGGCCTCATCCTGCTCAGAAAAATGCTGCTTATCAAGAGATCACAATTCTGTGCCAAATCTTCCCAAACCTCTATAAAAATACTACTCCCACAGCTGGCTGTGGGTTTTAACCATGTATAACAGCTCTGCACCTCTCAGGTACAATGGTTTCATAGAATCCAGGCCCAGAAGGGACCATTGTGATAATCTAGTTGGACTTTCTGTATAACACAGCCCTCAAAATACTTCCTAGAGCAGATCTTTCAGAAAAACATCCATTCTTCATTTAAAAATTGCTAGTGATGGAGAATCCAACATGACCCATGGTAAATTGTTCCACTGGTTAATTACCCTCACCATTAAAAAAATTACACCTTATTTCCAATCTGGAAACTTCCAGCCATTCAATCGTGTTAGACCTTTCCCTACTAGACTGAAGAGCCCATTATCAAATATTTGTTCCCCCTTGTAGTTATTTATACTATACTGTAATCAAGTCACCCCTTAACCTTCTCTTCCTTTGGTTCTTGAGACTGAGCTCCTTAAATCTATCACTATAGGGCAGGTTTTCTCGTCATTTAATTATTCTCGTGGCTCTTCTCTGATCAATTTATCAACCTCCTTCTTCAATTGTGGACTCCAGAAGTGGTCACCCCAGTAATAAGTACAATAATCTTTGTATTCCTACCTGAGATTCTCCTGTTTATGTACCCAAGGTTCCCATTAGGCCTTTGACCCACACTATCACACTGGGAGCTCATGCTCAGCTGATTATCCACCATCACCGCCAAATCTGTTCCAGAGTCACTGCTTCCCAGGATGGAGTTTCCTGCCTTGTCAATATGGCCTACATTCTTTGGTCCTACATTTACGTGTATCCCGCAGTAAAATGCATATTGTTTGCTTCTGACCAGTTTACCAAGAAATCCAGATCTCTCTGGATCAGTGATCTGTTCGCGTCATTATTTACCACTCCCCCAACTTTTGTGTTATCTAGTGCCTGGGGATCTGTAAGGACCAGTGGCACCCGGCAACAAGTACCCAACTCAAGTACTCATGCGGAAATAAGGAAACAGATCAACAGAGCCAGACGTATACCCAGAAGCCCCCTATTGCAAGACAAACCCAAGAAAGAAACCAACAGGACTCCACTGGCCACCACATACAGTCCCCAGCTAAAACCCCTCCAACACATCATCAGGGATCTACAACCCATCCTGGACAATGATCCCTCACTTTCACAGGCCTTGCGTGGCAGGCCAGTCCTCGCCCACAAACAACCTGCCAACCTGAAGCATATTCTCACCAGTAACCGCACACCGCACCATAGTAACTCTAACTCAGGAACCAATTCATGCAACAAACCTCAATGCCAACTCTGCCCACATATCTACACCAGCGACACCATCACAGGACCTAACCAGATCAGCCATACCATCACTGGTTCATTCATCTGCACGTCCACCAATGTAATATATGCCATCATATGCCAGCAATGCCCCTCTGCTATGTGCATTGGCCAAACTGGACAGTCTCTATGGAAAAGGATAAATGGACACAAATCAGATATTAGGAATTGCAATATACAAAAACCTGTAGGAGAACACTTCAATCTCCCTAGACACACAATAGCAGATCTAAAAGTAGCCATCCTGCAGCAAAAAAACTTCAGGACGAGACTTCAAAGAGAAACTGCTGAGCTTCAGTTCATCTGCAAATTTGACACCATCAGCTCAGGATTAAACAAAGACTGTGACTGGCTTGCCAACTACAAAACCAGCTTCTCCTCCCTTGGTTTTCACACCTCAATTGCTAGAAGAGGGCCTCATCCTCCCTGATTGCACTAACCTCGTTATCTCTAGCCTGCTTCTTGCTTGCATATATATACCTACCCCTGGAAATTTCCACTACATGCATCCGATGAAGTGGGTATTCACCCATGAAAGCTCATGCTCCAATACGTCTGTTAGTCAACAGTGCTAAAGATGTTGATTGTTTTATTCACATTCAATGACTTCTGTGCAGAAGGCTTGACATACAGAAAAGTGATGGAGCCGTACCAGGTAGTCATGACAGTGAGATGGGCTGAGCAAGTGGAAAAGGCCTTTTGCTGGCCTTGAGATGATGAGATTCTCAAGATGGTGTAAATGATGTAAATGTAGGAGACCAGGGTTATTGCACATGAGACAATAACAACAATTGAGATGATGAATGCTGCCAGTTCTACGAGGTGTGTGTCTGTGCAGGAGAGCACTATCCCATGAATCTATGTCATAAACAAAATGATTGATGATGTTAGGGCCACAGAAATACAATCTGGATATTAGGGATGCCACAACAGAGATATCCAGAAACCTAAACAGCCAAGAGGCAAGGGCCAGCTGAGCACAGAAGGTGCTGTTCATGAAGTAGCTGTAGCGCGATGGGTGGCATATGGCCACGACAGCTAGGAAAAAACATTCTGTAGAACCCATGGAGAGAAAAAAAATGTCAGGAGGCAAACTGTAAAAGAGATAGTTTGGCTTGTGCCCAGCATGACACCAATGGCCTTGAGGACACATGCTGTGGTGTACCAGATCTCCATGAAGGAGAAATTGCAGAGAAAGAAGTTCATCGAGTGTGTAACTGTTTGTGGGTCCACACTAAAGCTATGATGGACACATTCCCTAGGATCGTTAGGATGTACACCGCAGAAAAGAGCACAAGGGACATCTGGAATTATCAAGTGCCGGGAAAGCCCAGTAAGATGAACTCCTGCATGCTGGTTTGGTTTTCTGTTTTTTTTACTGGACTTGAAGTCCATCTGCCAAGACATAAGAGAACATTGGAGGCAAGCAGTTAAAATGCTGAACTCACTGTGAGATGCTACACAATCTTGAATGTTCAAGCGCATCATTGTAACATGTTATCCTATTGCAATGACTGTCAACGGCTTTTTCTAGATGAAGTGTCAGTGTGTGGCAAGCAAGGGTGTGAATCTACACCATAATATGTTCCAGCAGCAGGGATTTGCCTGAGCATTCTCCTGCAGCCTTCCCACTGATGGAGTCTTTCCACACTGCAGAGTAAGTCTCTGGCAGCAAATTTCTGTCAGAACATTTCTCCTCCACAGTGAAGTACTCTGGTAGTGGGGAAAGGCTCTGGCAGTTCTCCCAGGTAAAGCCTTTCCTCACTGCCTCTAGAATGTGTAATGGACTCTGCAGAACCAGGCTGGTCTCCTGGTGAAAGCACCATCCTGGCAGCCTGGAGATCAACATTCTAGTCCTGTCTTTGCCAAACCCTCACTACACAGGGGGAGCTTTGGTGTGTTACTTAAGCCTCATCCCCTCAGCCTCATTTTCCCCACCTGTCAAATAATGGCAAATGCCAAAAATTGGACCACTTCCAATTTTTGAGCACAGACAAAGAGCTGGACAGAGGAAGCCACAACCGTGGATTTTAGTGGTTCTACAAAACCAAGGACATATGCTTCATATACTTGACACCATCTCTAGGGACCCAGTCTATTCCCCATTTCAATATATTCTGATATTGAGCACTCCCGTGACAGAGGGATGCAAGCTGGCAAGTGTATAAGGGAGGTATTGTACCTTGGAGGGGTGTCTCTGAAACACTGGGTAAAATGTTGAAAGCTGTAGGGGCCAAATTCTTAAAGGTATTTAGGTTCCTAACCTCATTTAAATCAATAGAAGTCAGGTGTCTAACCTGCTGAAGGGCTTTTTTGAATCCCTCAGGACATCTACCTTCAACTGATCTCCAAAGAAGATTGCAGCTTTACTTAGAAGCTACAGTCTGTACTGCTTGTGGGAGAATTAAAAACTTACAGAAGGGCTAGTTCCTGAGGGACATTCTAGAGAATTTGCCTCATGTTCTTTTCTGTCTGTGAAGTTTGGCCAACTCACACATTTATGTATTTGGACTGCATTAAACTTCTGACAACTCCTGCATGCTCTAGCCTCATGCTGTACCTGCCTCCATGAGCTGTGGGCGTTCTCCTGAACAGAGTTGAATGAAAAATAGAAGTAGAAAAGGGTCTTGAAATGAAAAAAAATAGTTTTGCAATAAATTTAAAAAATGTGAAGTCATTTTCATTTTGAAGGATTAAAAATGGACCTTTATTTCAAAGTTTCTTTCACAATTTTCTAAAAATATGTTTCTCAAAACTTCTCTCTCTCTTTCTCTCTCTCTGTGGGTTGTGGGAGTGTTTGGAAAGGAGGTTGAGAGTGTGTGTGTTTTGCTGATCTCTCTGTGTTGCTTTCTATTGGGAAAATGGGATTTTTTTGTGTTTGTTTAGTTTTCGTATTATTGTGGGTTTAATGTCAGGATTTCTTTTGGTTTAGCCAGCCAAGTGGGACAGGGACCTCAATTTGCTGTGGATTCTGAGGATTTTACACATGGTCCCACTCGGCGTCATTTCCCCCCCGCTGTAAAATAATAGCAAATGCTAAAATCTGACACCCACCCCCTTGCTGGAGACAAAGAGCTGCACAGAGGAAGCCACAAAAGTGAATTTTATTGTTCATACCAAAAAAAAGGAATTATGCTTCATATATTTGATATGATCTACTGGCACATAATCTATTCATCATTTCCTTAGACACAGATACAGACCCGGTGTAAGCAAGGTCTGAATAAGCTTTTCCCTGACATCTAGTGACACGTTGGGGGAGAGAAGTCCATGTTTGCATAGACACACCTACTCTGCCTAGGTGCATAGCATGATGGACCTGTTTTGCCAAAATGATCACTTTTGGCTGGTGTTGGGTTACAAATTGCTTCTGTATTGCTTCTGTTCTGTATTGTTAGGAGGAACCCCCTAGATAATGAACCCGGCCCTTGTTGCTGTTGACTCCACTTGGCAGAAGGGTCACACCCATAACGGGAAGTAAGCTGCACCATCTCAAGCATATAAGGGAAGAACTGCACCTTAGAGCTGTGTATGTGAGATACAGGGTAAAATGTTTTTAAGGTATCTAAAGACCAGATTTTTATAGGTATTTGTGTGCCTAACTCCCGTGGAAATCAATAGGAGTTAGTCAAATAATCTGGTGGTGAACGAGGTTCCTTACTATTTGCCTACATACAGATCTATCTGTTCCTCCCCACTTTACTTATGAGAGAATGGCCACTTGGTAGGTGATTGTCCATCAGCTTTGATGATACCTGGCTAAAGGTGTTAGCTTTGTCCTTTGTCTTTGAGAAACAGATTTTCCACTGCCCAAATTTGTTTGGTAAACACGCTTCAGTCAAGACTTCAGCTTATGTTTGTAATTTTACATATAATGTTACTACACACATTTCTTCATGATATTATTGACGAGTTATTAGCTTTCAAATGACACCTCACAAGGCATATTTTGCAAAACGATTATTGTAATAGTGTGTAGGATGTTAATACAATGTTGCATTCCATCACACCATCATTTGCTGATGCAGAGTATTTTATTTGGAAGGGGGTCAAGGTCTCTTCGATATTTTGAACAATGTTGCTACTTTTCCATTACAGTCTTTGCGGCAGCTCTTGTTTGGGAATGAGCCTGTTCCTTGGAAGTAGCTGACCTTTGCTTTTCTTTAGCGAGCAGGGTTTGGCTTTTGATAGGAAAATTTGCCTGCCTCAGTTTTGAGATGTTACCTGTTTTAATGCTTGGAGATTTCTTAAGTTGAGGCTGCAGGACTCACAGCTGGACTTCCCAGGGCTCCTTGCTTATAAACCGGCAGTGAGGATTCCCAGTCTGTTTCTAGGAGTCTTCTCTCTTTCCTTATTGCAGCAGGTGTAACAAAACTGGTTTGTTGAATTGATTTTACTAATTGTACATGGGTCTCAGCAGCTATCTTGTCTGTCAAATTTGGTTTTCATTTGATTCACTGATTATCTTGGTTTTTATCATTGGTGCAATCTGTCCTCCCTGGGGGCAATATTGTCAGTCTGGACAGCTGCATCACTGAGTGAGCTATTCCTGAATGTGCCAGTGTTTCACTTTGCTGCATCTTGTTTTTCTTGTGGACTGGGATGTTGACAAGCCTGGCAGCTTTCTTGTCTTTAATGGATCTTCTGAATTTACTTCCCATATCTTAAGCTATAAGTAATTGTATATGCTTGTGGTAAAGATTCATCACTTTTGAATGCTTCTTGGGTTGGGCAACTGTTTTTGGATTTGTATTATTTGTGTTACTCTGTTTCTCAGAATGGATATTGCAATTTTTTTTGGGTGCATTAACAATTTCAGAGGCTATTGCCTGTAGCAAATAGCCGACGCTACTGTGGTGGGGCCTGCACTTTTTCTTGGTGTGGTGGGTCAGGATGCCACCCTTTGCCCCTATTCTTGGGCATTGTGGGCTTCACTAGTGCCCCAGTGGGAGACAGAGAGGAGTGGGGAAGGGACCCAGGTTTACTCTCCTACTCAGGATCCCAGCCCCTTCAGCTCCGCTTGGGCAGGGTTTCCCTTCCCCTCTGGCTAACAGCAATAATCCTCCAAACTCTAGTCAGCTCTCCTTCCCTCTCTCTGTCTGACTGAAGCAGGGTATTTTTATTAGGTCTTTGCCGCCAGGTGCTCCAATTCCGTGTAGTAACCTTTCCCTCGCAGCCCTGCGCAGAGGATTCAGGGGGCCTGGGGCAAAGCAACTTTGGGGGCCCCTTCCATAAAAAAAGGTTGCAATACTATATTCTCATGGGGGGCCCTGTGGGGCTCAGGGCCTGGGGCAAATTACCCCATTGTCCCCCCCCACCCCCACCCCCGGGCAGCCCTATTCCCTAGTCCATGGGAAATAAGGCCTTGATCTTCCTAGGGCTTATATACCTCCTATATACAACTCTTCTACTGCTCTCTGGCCTTGCTGTATCACATGCCATATCTCAAACACACTATTGCTCTCTCTCTCTCTCCCCCCATATATATAGAATCATAGAATCTCACGGTTGGAAGGGACCTCAGGAGGTCATCTAGTCCAACCCTCTGCTCAAAGCAGGACCAAACCCAACTAAATCATCCCAGCCAGGGCTTTGTCAAGCCTGACCTTAAAAACCTCCAAGGAAGGAGATTCCAAAACCTCCCTGGATAACCCATTCCAGTGCTTCACCACCCACTTAGTGAAAAAGGTTTTCCTAATATCCAACCTAAACCTCCCCCACTGCAACTTGAGACCATCACTCCTTGTTCTGTCATCTGGTATCACTGAGAACAGTCTAGATCCATCCTCTTTGGAACCCCCTTTCAGGTAGTTGAAAGCAGCTATCAAATCCCCCCTCATTCTTCTCTTCTGCAGACTAAACAATCCCAGTTCCCTCAGCCTCTCCTCATAAGTCATGTGCTCCAGCCCCCTAATCATTTGTCTTGCCCTCCACTGGACTCTTTCCAATTTTTCCACATCCTTGTTGTAGTGTGGGGCTCAAAACTGGACACAGTACTCCAAATGAGGCCTCACCAATGTCTAATAGAGGGGAATGATCACATCCCTCGATCTGCTGTCAATGTCCCTACTTATACAGACCAAAATGCAGTTAGCCTACTTGGCAACAATGGCACGCTGTCGACTCATATCCAGCTTCTCGTCCACTGTAACCCCTGTCCCTGCCTGCAGGTATATGGGATCTTGGGGAGCAATTACCACACGGGTCGGGTGCAAATTCATTTCTTTATTAAAGGAAAAAGGGAGTGGTGAGATTTTAACAATGAAATACAATGGGATGGGGTGTATAGGGGGTTTACAATAGACAATGATGGTGGGGGGGAGGTTTCTTATTGAACAATGTAGGGAGTTCTAACAGTGGGGTACAGTAAGTGGGGTTTAGCACAATGGGATACAGTACAGTTAATAAGCAACTCAACTTTATATAGGAACAGCTCTAGATACAGTGTGGAATGTAAAACATACCAAAAGGAAATGCAAAATAAAATAGCTTCTATATAGAATGGTCAACAATCTTAGATAGAATGTGTTAAGTGATTGGTGGCCTTATACACAATGTAACACAATAGTATTAATGCAAATACAAAGTATATCAGAAAGGTGGAAGTAAAATGTGAATCACAGTGCAATAATACAATATGGGTGATAAGTGAAATTATGCAGTGTAGACTTAATTTGTGAGGCTGTGATAGCAAGAGTGTACCCAAAGGCTGGGTCAAGAAACAGGAGGGGGGAATGATAGTGGCAACTGATGAGAGATGCAGCTGCAAGCAGTGAGAGACTCTGAAGCCCTGCGAGGTCAGGACAACAGAGCAGTGTGTGTGTGTGGGGGGGGAATTTGGGAAGTTCAGATGGTGATGCAGACATGGGGAAGAAAGCAGCAAGAACCTTATCTATCCTCTAACTTAATCAAACTTGTATAAAATGACAAGCAGCTTCTACAAAGTAACAAAACAGGTACAGAATACAATCAGGCAATGACTTTTTAAATCTATCTTAACCAATGACTAGGCAAAACAACAAATATCACAATTCTAAGCAAACTACAACAAGCAGCTATATGGAGCAACAAAACAACGAACTATAGCAAGGCATGTGAGACTTAGAAGCTTTATAATCTTAACAAACTATGACTTATTAAACTAAAGAAACAAAACCTATGGTGCACCTTATGCTATGGGGAAGTTACAGAGGGCAGAGTGGTATGTGCCCAGAATACAGCTCCCAAGGCAGCCCCCAAGGAAGCCAAGGGAGGTGGCTGCAGCAGTGGATACAGCTGAAAACAGTGGGTCCAAGGCAAAGCCCACAGGAGCAGAGCTTAACAGCAGCACCAACTTACTTTTAGTGGCAGAGTGCCACGGAGTTTAAGAGAGAGGTTTTAAAACAAAAACCAAGGTTTAGCTTGAGTCTGTGTGCTGGGGAGACAGAGCCAGCAGCTAAAATAATAAAACAAAAGTATAGAAAGTTACACAGAGGGATTCTTACCAGCCCCCAAGGCAGCAGCAGAGGCAGAAGCAGCAAGAACATCAGAAGGCTTGGTACAGTCTAGATAATCAGGAGATCTCTCAGGCAGCAATTCGTTCTTCATGGGGGGGTTCAAAAAACGGGGGACGCTCAAAAATAAAACGAGAGCGGAGAAAGGCTCCCCAGAACCCCCTGGCTGATCAGACCAGGCAGCAATGCAGGAACCTTTCTAAAGTCTGTTCAGAAAATGTCTGTTTATAAAGGCAAACATAGGCAGCTCCCCCTCTTACAGGGAGGAGAGAAGGCAGGGAGAAGACTGCAGGCAGCCACTGGCATGTCTGGGCAAGTACTGTGCAATAGGTGACTCAAAAGCACATGAGGTCTATGACTCATGCCCAGGATCTTAAACACACAATAGGTCTTACAGCTCTGGACATTGCCTACCCTACACCAAGCCCAGGTTTTAACAAGGTGATAACAGGACTAACCCTTTGAACAGGGCAGTGGTCCCACTTAGCACAAGTGGCCATCCCTTTGAGAAGGGCAATGGCTCTTGTTAAACAACTTAAGGGGCCCTCCCTTTGAGAAGGGCAGTGCCCCTGTTAGACAACTTAACATCCAGGGAGGGGCGGCCACCGGAGGAGAACAAGAACAAAATGGAGTAAGGGGACAGCTGTAAGAACAAAATGGAGCTGTAACAGACAACCCCTAGGTCCTTTTCTGCAGAACTGCTTCCTAGCCATTCGGTTCCTAGTCTGTAAGAGTGAATGGGATTCTTCCATCCTAAGTGCAGGACTCTGCACTTCTCCTTGTTGAACCTCATCAGGTTTCTTTTGGCCCAATCCTCTAATTTGTCTAGATCCCTCTGTATCCTATCCCTACCCTCCAGCGTATCTACCACTCCTCCCAGTTTAGTGTCATCTGCAAACTTGATGAAGGTGCAGTCCACGCCATCCTCCAGATCATTAATGAAGATATTGAACAAAACCAGCCCCAGGACCAACCATTGGGGCACTCTGCTTGATACCAGCTGCCAACTAAACATGGAGCCATTGATTACTATCCATTGAGCCTGATGATCTAGCCAGCTGTCTATACACCTTATACTCCATTCATCCAGACGATACTTCTTTAACTTGCTGGCAAGAATACTATGAGAAACTATATCAAAAGCTTTGCTAAAGTCAAGGAATAATACATCCAATGCTTTCCCCTCATCCACAGACCCAGTTATCTCTTCATAGAAGGCTATTAGGTTAGTCAGGCATGACTTGCCCTTGGTGAAGCCATGCTGATTCTTCCTGATCACTTTCCTCTCCTCTAAGTGCTTCAGAATTGATTCCTTGAGGACCTGCTCCATGATTTTTCCAGGGACTGAGGTGAGGCTGACTGGCCTGAAGTTCCCCAGATCCTCCTTCTTCCATTTTTTTAAAGATGGGCACTACATTAGCCTTTTTCAAATCATCCGGGACCTCCCCCGATCGCCACAAGTTTTCAAAAATAATACCCAATGGCTCTGCAATCACATCCGCCAACCCATTTAGCACCATTGGATGCAGCGCATCCGGCCCCATGGACTTGTGCTCATCCAGTTTTTCTAAATAGTCCTGACCCACTTCTTTCTCCACAGAGGGCTGGTCACCTTCTCCCCATACTGTGCTGCCCAGTGCAGCAGTCTGGGAGCTGACCTTGTTTGTGAAAACAGAGGCAAAAAAGCATTTGAGTACATTAGCTTTTTCCACATCCTCTGTCACTAGGTTGTGGCAGGGGAGGCGGGTCCAGAGGGAGGGACAGAGAGATGGGGGAAAGGGAATGGGGCTAAACTCTCCTCTCTCCTAAGCTGTATGCAGGGAAGCAGGGTAGCAGCATATAGGAGTGAACGTTAGAGGGTACAGGGGGGAAGGGAAGAGCAACCACCCCTCCCTGCTAGGCTGCAGGCAGGGGAGCAGGACGCCAGTGGTGAGGGGACAGAGGCAGGTAAGGTGCTGGTGGTGATGGTGGTGGTAATGGGGTCCTCACTTCTCCCTCCAGAGGAATGGAGGTGGGGATGGGGGGAAGGTTAGAAAGGCCCCACCTTCCCCACACAAGCAGCAGTCCTCCAGGGAGGGAAGGAAGGAGAGAGCTCCAGACAGCTGAGCCACGAGATCAGACTGACCAGTCGCTGTAGTGAGGCCAGTGGGCTCCCTCCCCACAGCAGTTCAAGGGATCATTACACTCCCCTTGTCAGGCGGAACCTAGATCACCCTGCCCCCTGTGCTGGAAGTCTAAAAGGCAGGCCCTGCAGCACAGCTGGGTTTGAACCTGCGGAGGAGAAGGACACTTCCCCTGTTGTGCAGCATCCCAGAGGGGAATCTATGCCTGGTGTTCCTGATCCTCAGACACCATCAAAGACTGGCCCAGAGGAGCCGGAAGAGGCCTGGAGGCCACAGGTATCAACCCCCTGGGAGGCAGGAAGTGCAGCGTGTTGCAGCTGGATCCCCACCGATGGAGGGGCAGCCGATCCTGCCCAGGTGGCTAACTCCTTACACTTCCCTGAGAAGCTCCTGCTCTGGAGAAGGATCCTCTCTTACCAGTCAACTGTAGACTGTTTCTTTGCTGGTTGTCTGAGCTCCACCCAGGCTCAAGCCAGCCCTGAGACTGTTGTGGCTGCCTGAGCCTCCTCAAGCCCAGGCCCCAGCTCAGTTATAGACTCTGCCTAAGGGTTGGCAGCAGGAGCCGCCCAAGTTGGTCCTGTTGGTGTTAGGGTTACACCAATGTAAATGAGATACTCACTCACTCTATCTATCATCAACCTTGCACATAAAATGAGTAGCCATAGCACTAGTGGGGTCTCTGGCTCTTCTTATTTTTAGGATAAAAACTCTGATCAAGGTATCAATGCATTTGTTCTTTGTGGATTTTTTTGTTTCTTTGTTTGTCCATTTTTTAATTTATATTTTTGGAGTTGTTTGATGCTTTTATTTGTTTCTTTGTTGCAGTTATGTTTGAGGCAGGGCCGGCTCTAGAGTTTTTGCCGCCCCAAGCAGCGCACTGAATTGCCGCCCTGGGCGGGGGGGGGGGCAGTCCCTGCGCCCTTAGGGCGGCAGGCGTGTCTAAAGGGCTGTGGGCTCCCCGCTGCGCGGAGCCCAGAGCCTTTTAAATCCCAGCCGCGGCCGGAATCAGAAGGCTCCGGGCTGCCCGCTGCGGCGGGGAGCCCAGAGCCTTTTAACTCCCAGCCGCGGCTAGGATTTGCTGGGGCGGGGGCGGCGCTCTGGCGGCTGCGGGTTGGCAGCTCCGGTGGACCTCCCGCAGGCAGGACCGCCCAGAGGATTCCGGGGGCCCGGAGTCTTTGGCGGCGGGGGGCCCCTTCCGTTCCGGGACCCGCCGCCAAAGTGCCCCGAAGATCCGCAGGGGGGGGGTCCCCGCCGCGGGTCTTCGGGGCACTTAGGCGGCGGGTCCCGGAACAGAAGGGGCCCCCCGCTGCCGAAGACCGGGCTGCGCTTCAGCGGCGGCGGGTCCTCTTTTCCCCACCCCGGCCGGTCCCCTTCCACCCGGCCCGGCGGGTCTCGCTTCCCTTCCCCCCCGCCTGGACCGACCCCGGCGGGTCTCGCTTCCCTCCCCGGCCCGGCCCGGCCCGTCTCGCTTCCCTTCCCCCCCCGCCTGGACCGACCCCGGCGGGTCTCGCTTCCCTTCCCCGCCTGGACCGGCCCGGCGGGTCTCGCTCCCTCCCCTGCCCGGCCCCGGCGGGTCTCGCTTCCCTTCCCCCCACGACCCGGCCCGGCCCCGGCGCGCGTCCCTTCCCCCGGCCCGGCCCGGCCCGGCCCGGCGGGTCTCGCTTCCCTACCCCGCCCAGCCCCGGAGGGTCCTGAGCTTCGTCCCGCGCTCAGAGCCGCGTGGGGAGGGCGGGGCTGTGAGCTCCACGCCGAGCGGAGGCAGCTGCCCTGCCCCTCCCCACGCCGCTCTGAGCGGGCGGCTCAGGGGCTCGGCAGGAGACTCAGCGCTCGATGCACCGAGGCTCCAAGAGAGGGGCGGAGGCGGAGCCTCCGCTTTTCTCTTGGGGCCCCTCAGGCCCAGGGCAAATTGCCCCTTTGCCCCCTTTGCGGCCCTGCCCGCAGGCATGCCTGCGGGAGGTCCACCGGGGCCATCTGCCGCCCTCCCCAGGATGCCGCCCCAAGCGGGTGCTTGGCCCGCTGGTGCCTAGAGCCGGCCCTGGTTTGAGGAGGGAAGGCCTGGAGAGATGGGGAGGGTTTGGTTAGTGTGACATTACTTAGAGCACCATCTAGACTGCTAAACAGCTGTATCTCCTCTGTTCTCCAACCTGGGGTGCCTCTTACACTGCTCTACTGTGAAGACATTGACTCCTGGTCAGTAAATACACAGTCTCCAGCATGTCATTTGCTCCCAGGTACATAGTATTGAGTGCTACTAGCTAGCCACTCATGAATTACACTGCAGCAGAACTCCCCCAGACTCTCAGTCCCAGGCCTTCCCCCAGAAATGTGTTTTTTATACTGCCCAACACACTACTGGATGACAGAAGTTCATCTAAAGTTCGTCATTTCATCAAAAGGAAATTATAGGCATAAGCCTTGTTGTTCCAAATGGTTTTTCCCATACACTTTAACCCAAACATATCAGTTGGATAAAACTAGAGAACAAGTTTATTGACCACAGTAAGAAAGGAAAGGTTTTAAGTGGCTACATGTAATGAAACATAAAAGTCAGAATTGGTTACAAAGGAAGGGAAAGACAAAATGTAAACTAATGGCTAACTTAACGAGCTAGCAGAATTCAAAGCAAAGGCATTTCTCTCGCCACATGCTGCAGTAAATTTCACAGCCTGGGTCTCTTTTCAGTCTAGAACATTCTCCCCTTCTTTCAGTGTCCTTCAGATATTCATTGATGTCATGAGCAGAGAGATGGGAGGAGGAATGGGGGCAAATGTTTTCCTCCCCGTCTTTATAATTCAAATTATTGTGCTAGAAACATCCTTGCTGAATCTTGATGGACATGAGGCTTGAATGGTCCCTGTGATGAAATGTAAATTTCCTGTTCAATCTTTCCTCTGTCCAAAAATGATTTTCACCAGCTGAGATACTGGCCCATTACACATTTTAAATCCATATTCTTTGTGTGTGAATTGAAACCAAAGATGAGAGAGAAGTTCCAAACCTGTCTGCATGTTCTTAGTCCTTAATTACAAGAGTGGAACTTTTAATGGTTAAGGAGCGCTTCTTTCCCTCTACAGATTGAAGTTTGGAGTTCAATGTTGCTAAGATTTTCTGTACCCAATCATCAGCTTCTATTAGCTTCTATCAGCTTCTATTAGGATGAATGGCCCGACATCTTTCTTTCTTTCTTTCTTTCTTAAGGCCAGATACTTAGTGAGCAACAATATCCCTACCTACTCTGAAGTCAACACAACTGTGTCGCTTTACACCAGCTTATGGTCTGGCCCTTAGTTTTTAGTGTTTGCCCCGGGGTACCTCCTAATGACCAACTTTGAACACCCATGGCAGCCTCAGTTGTCGGCTCCTCTGGTGGATGCATCCCAAGACCTCTGCCCCCCACCCCAAAAAAAATCTCTGCATCCCCTAGAGGTAATTACATGGGGTTAATGAAAGAACAGGCTCTTCCAGGCCAAATGAGGTTCTGGTGCCACTGGGCTCTGAGCTATTGTATGTCACATGTCTGTGCTAGAAATACCTAGGGACACCCTGTAAATACCTAGGGACACCCTTGAGCTGCAGCCCTGGCTTGTTTATATCTTTGCAGGGATGCTGTCATCATGTGAGATCCAGGGCAGGCCATGTTCCCCCTCTTTGGGGACAGGGTTAACTAGAACAGGTTGTCAGAGTGGTGTACTCCAGAGGTGAGATCAGAGCTGGCCTCACAGCCCCGGAGAGCAGATTCAGCTATGCACGTGTGGGAAATGATGAGATTGAGTCCATTCTCCTAAAATTAAATGTTCATTGTTCTCCTTTGAATCTGTGTTTCTTTATAAATATTATCAGCTGATGTCATTATTCACTCCATCAGAATATAGCATCTACTTATGAACACTGGGGTATTTACTGGCAAATATCTAGACAAACACCACTTCAGTCAATGTAGTTAACAGAGGCTTACATTAATTTAAAAAGATGAATCTCTCTCGCTCTCTCTCTCTCTCCCCCTCTCTCATAATTCACAATCAAACAGTAATCTGTCTGCCACAGTGAGAGTATGCGATAGAACAAGCAAAGGTCATATTTATCTTCCTATTCAATCATACACTCTACTTTTATTTACTGTAAGCATACTGTACACAGCCATGCACAAAGATAGTATTTGAGTAATTATTATTAATATCAACATCAGCAGCCTGCAAATTAGCTTTCCTCGAAAATTTGTGATGTTTTGTTGGAAAACTGAAAACTCAGAAATCGGCTATATTGGTTGAGGCCAACAGTCAATCTAGACCAGTATCCTGTCTTCCAACAGTGGCCAATGTCAGATGCTTCAGAGGGAATGAACAGAACAGGGCAATCATTGAGTGATACATCCCCTGTCATCCACTCCCTGCTTCTGGCAAACAGAAGTATACTGATACCTAGAACATGAGGTTGCATCCCAGACTGTCTTGCCTAATAGCCATTTATGGACCTATCTTCCATGAATTTTATCGAATCCTTTTATGAATCCCATTATAGTCTTGGTTTTCACAACATCCCCTGTCAATGAGTTCCACAGGTTGACTGTGTATTGTGTGAAAAAGTACCTGCTTCCTATTAATTTCATTGGGTGACCAGTGTTATTTTATGCGAAGGAATAAATAATATTTCTTTATTCAATTCTCCACACCTTTCATGATTTAACAGACCTCTATTACATCCCCTTTTAACCGCCTCTTTTCAAAACTTGAAAGTCCCAGTCTTTTTAATTTCTCCTCATATGAAAGCTGTTCCCTACTCTTAGTCATTTTTGTTGCCCTTCTCTGTTCCTTTTTCCAATTCTATGTAACCTTTCTGCCTCTTTGAGTTGGCAGCAACAAGGGCCGGGTTCAGTATCCAGGGGTTCCGTTTCAATAACGCAATGCAAAACCGGCTTGAGCCCCCACCCAGTGACCTGGGACAATTACATACCACCGCCCTGGGCAGCTCTAGGAGGCAATACTTCCCCTCTCACAAGCACGGAGTCTGAGTGTAGCAAAATCCTTTTAATAAAGGAGGGAAACAATGCGGCCTTATGTTGGGGAACCACCACAAACAGGAATCATAACACAAACCATGAGCAAAAGAGCCACCTCCAAGTAAGCTTGGCAATGTCCTTTTCCCCTCAGGGTCTTAAGTAGAATCACCCCAAAGTCCAACAACCCAAAAGTCTCTGTCCCTGGTCCGTGGTGCCTCAGAGTTCAAAAGTTTATCTGCAGAGTTTTACCCGCCAGCCTGGGTGGAATTGGGGGAGGGTACACGGGGTGTTAAGGGGCACCTTATGTGGGCCGAGTCCGACTGCCCTGCCTCTCCATGAAGTTCTGCTGCAGCCTTCACCATGAACGGCTCCACTCCTCCAGCTGTTCCCGCAAACTGCTCCGCTCTGCTCCACTTGCTGTTCCCTGGGCCAATCCAACTCTCCCATAAGCTGCTTCACTCTGCCAGCCGTCCCATGAATCACTCCAGCTGTACCTGCAAACTGCTCAGCTCCACTCTGCTGCACCCCACTCCAACCATTCTGCAAACTGCTCTGCCAGCCGCTTAGCAATATAGCTTCAGGCTCCTCTACTAGTTAACACAGCACTCAGTGATCTCATCTCAGTAATTTTAGCTCTTTTAGTGGTTTCAGCTCTTAGTGAGTTCAGCTTGTAGTAAGGGATGGGCCCAAAGTGAATTCAGCTCAGCAGCCTCTAGATGGACTCCTAATGGAATCAAAATTAGCTCTGCTATTCAACAGTGGGGAGGGGAAAGGAGAGAGGGAGGGGGAGAGAGAAAAGTGCAATTGGTGTGTAGGCCCTCAAAAGGAGCCCATACCATCAAGATCACATACCTGTCCCCAGCCTCTCTCAATTCACTGGGTTTTGGATCCGATGTCCCTTGTCTAGCAAGTGCTACTTAGTTGATGGTGAGACCCTCTGTCATAAAACAGTCTCATAGTCTTTCATTCACATAATCAGGGTAACAACACTTTATTCCTCCTACCCCAATAACCAAGAAATTGGGGATCCCATGGCTGTCCAAATGACCATTTTTGGTTGCCGTGGGCTCATGCTAGGCAGAGTGGATGTGCCTATGCAAACAAGATCAGCCCCCTAAATTAATTCATAATTCACCACCAGATTTTAGGGTAGAGCTCTTCCTGACTCTGCTTACATCTAAGATATCTTTTTTGAGATGGGGTGACTGCATCTGTACCAAGTATTCAAGATGTGAGCATATAATGATTTATACAGCAGCAATATGATATTTTCTGTCTTATTATCTATCTCTTTCTTAATGATTCCCAACATTCTGTTCGCTTTTTTGAATGCAGCTGCACGTTGAGAAGATGTTTTCAGAGAACTATACACAATGACTTGAGTCGCAACAGATAATTTAGACCCCATAATTTTATATGTATAGTTGGGATTATGCTTTCCAATGTGCATTACTTTACATTATCAATACTGAATTTCATCTGCCATTGAGTTGCCCAGTCACCCAATTTTGCGAGATCCCTTTGTCACTCATCACACTGTGCTTTGGATTTAATTCTCTTGAGTAGTTTTGTATCATCTGCCAATTTTTCCACCTAACTGTTAGTCCCCTGCCCCCTTTCTGAGAGAATAGGTAGACCACAGTTCACTTCCTGAATGTTAACAGACTTGGGCTGCAGCTTCATAAAACTATTCCACTCTCAATGAGCCATTACTGCTTTGCTACAGATTAGTTCCCCGGAAACAAAGGGCTAACCAACAGCTCAGCGACATGTCACAAAATCCAGTTGTCTGTCACCTAGGTAAGCAGCTGTACTTTGTCAGAAAGAAGGGTATAATTGAGAAATGTGCATATTGGCAATGGAAACAGCTGGGGTCCTGTGTAAACAGACTGGCTGTTGCATGAACCTCAACTGGAGATAATCCTCAAACTGCAGAAAATAGTATAAGAATAGATAACAAACAACATAGATCCCTTCGCCGTCATTCCTTTCTCTCTGCTCATGGCATCAAAAACTCCTCAAAAACACTGAACTGGGGGATGAGTCCTGGCTCGGAGACTTCCAGCCAGTAAAAGGCTGAAAAGAGCATGTGTTGTGAAAAAAACCCTTTGTTTTGAATGTATTTACCTTGCTAAATTAGATATTCATTTGCATTTTATCTTTTATTTTCTTTGTAACCAATTCTGACTTTTTTGCTTCATTATTTGTAATCACTTAAAATCACTAAAATCCCCAAACTTCTCAGAGCAGATGAGAGAGACTCGGGTAAGTTAGTTCTCCTGAGCTACTAATCAAAGGATCCAAAGCTTTAACTAATTAAAACTCTATCTTTTTTTTTTGGGGGGGGGTGAACTATATACTGAAATGAAAATGTATTCTTCTGTTAGAGGCCCACACCTTCCTCCAGACCAAAGCCCAGGTCCTAGACAGCACTTGTGCACATGCATAAGATGGGAAAACTCAAATGTGAAAGTTACACATGTGCTTAAGTGCTTTGCAGGATCAGGACCCGAGACACATGATCTCAGACACAGAGTCAGGCCTATGGTTTCTTAATGAGCACTTCTTTCCCAAAGTCTACTAGGGATTTCATTTTTGATACTGATGTTATGTGGGAGGCGCTCTGATACTATAGGGATAAGTGGCAGTATAAAGCCCTAAGACAGACAGAATCTGAGCTATCTCCAAAAGCAGCAGCATTGGATTTAGAATCTAGTTTGGCAGCAGGAAAACCCATGGAAAAATCTCTCTCTTGTTCCAAAGGAAGTCAGCCTCCTTTTGGGGGACAGTTTATTCCAGGAAAGCTCTCTGAATATCTTTGAAGCTGCCCAGTCTGTGTCTCACTACCTCCTCAGGGAAGGTCGGGGCAAAATATCATGTGACTATGGTTCAGAGGGGGCAGGTGAAAAAAGCCACCAGGTAAAAAAAGGTGACCTTAATAGAGGACTAGATGTTTGGGGAAAAGCAGATGTGGAAAATTGTAGTAGCATTATAGGAGTAACAAAAGGGAAATCCATGGGGGGTATCTGCTTAACATCTTAGATGTCTATACACAAATGGAAGGAGTAATAATAAAGAGGACTAAACAGTAAAATCTGGGAGTTGTAGTACATAAGTCATAATTGAGCTTAACTGGCATCACAGATACTTGATAGGCTAAATCTCAGGACTAGAATATTGGTATAGAGGGCTATAGCTTGGTCAGGAAGGACAGGCAGGAAAAAAAAAAGAGAGGACGTATTGCATTGTACACTTGTTCTGAGGTCCAGAAGGAGGTGAGAAGCAGACCAGTTGAAAGTCTCTGAGTAAAGATAAAAGAAGGAAAAAACAGGGGGGATGTCCTGGTAGGGGTCTATTACAGACCACCCAATCAGGAAGAGGAGGGAGATGAGGCATTTCTAGAACAAAAACCAGAAATATTCAAAACACAAATCCTGATGATAATAATGGGGGATTTTACCTACCTAGACAGCTGTTAAAAAAGAAATATGGCAAAAAACAAAATTATCCAGTAAATTCCTGGAATGTACTGGGGACAATGCTTTGTTTCAGAAAATGGAGGTAGTAACCTGAAGGACAACCATTTTAGACTTTATTTTGACCAACAGGGAGGAGCTGGTTCTGAATGTGAAGGTGGAAGGTGATTTGGGTGAAAGTGATTACGAATGATAGATTTCATGATTCTAAGGAAAGGAAGGAGTGAGAATGACAGAAGGAGGACTACAAAAAGCACACTTCAATATACTCAAAGAATTGGCAGGTAGCCACCCATAAGGAAAATATCTAAGGCATAAAGGAGTTCAGGAAAGCTGGCAGTTTCTCATGGAGACAATATTAAAGGCACAACTGCCAATACAAAGGAAAGATAGGAAGAATAGTAAGTTTTTAATGACCTGAAAATCAAAAAGAAATCCTACAAAATGTGAAACGGAAGAATTACTAAGGAGAAGTACAAAAGAATAGCATATATGTGTAAGGATAAAATCAGAAAGGGTAAGGCACAAAAACAGTTATACATAGCAAGGGACAAATGTAATTGGAATTATTTTTCCATATGGTTTACTGCAAAGAGTGTCATCACTCTGAATGCTTTAAAGGCAACATAACTTCCAAAATCAAGAGTTGGCTCTACATATGACACCACACTGTATCAAACACAATAAAAATTAAGTATAAATTTCAATTCATTGTAAAAGAATATAAAATCAATATTTGTAATACAGTTCAGTAAGGTTTCATCAGGCTTTTTGATCAACCAAATTAAAAAGCAGAGGGAAACCAACCAACCATACTCAAGGGTCACTGTGCATTCTCCAAGGCAGTTTCTTCTCTTTCTTTGTTTGGTGCTTTTATTTATATAAATTCAACCAGGAGCAGATTTTCAGGTAAAACCAATACTGGAAAGTGTGGTAAGCTGAGAGAGGGACCAAACCAAAATTCAAAGTGATGTTGAGAGAATGAGAAATTCTACACTGGAGCAAATATAGCCATCTATTGAACTGCTTACCTGTATGGGCCCAGATATTGAAATGTATTTAGGTTCCTAAAAGCTACTGATTTCAGTGCGAGTTAGGAGCCTAAATACCTTTGAGGATCTTGTCCATGTAATTACAGCACATACCTGGTCAGCAGCTGATTGTGTGGTATGCTACAGTCACATCGATGTCATAATAGTGCTTGCATAATCTGAACTGGCTATCCTGGCCATGACAGACTGAGAGGCCAGCTGCCTACCAGGACAGGAGCTCTTTGGAGAAAGGACTGGAGGAAGTGGTGAAAAAAGACTAAAACATGAATAATCTTGTGAGTGAACAGGAGGTAATTGAGAGAGGTAAGGGTCAGCATTGTATTTTCTAGATCCAGTCTATTCACACACACATTCAGAAAGCCTAGGCATACAGATAGATTAGTTGTAATGTTCTCCATTTGTATGACCAGAACCTCAGCTGCTGTAAACCAGTGTTGCTCTGTTGTCTTCCTTGTAGCTGTGTTGATTTACACCAGTTGAGGACTTGGCCTACAGCCTCTGGACCTGGAAACTTTCCTGAGAATCTGAGTTTCTATTGAATGTTATGGGGGAGGTCTGACTAAGCAAAACTCTTAAAGCATGTGCTTAACTTTAGGTCTCTTTGTTGGCTTAGAGTTAAGCATGTGATTAGGATGCTGAATCAGGGTGTAGGTGCCTTAATATGGATTTAGGTGCTTAAGTTTAGGCACCCAGTTTTGAAAATTTGGGCCATAAATTATTATTCTGTATGCTATCAAACCTCATCAATTGATAGTAAAGAGGGAAAGGAAGATTATTTTACATGGGGATCTACTTGAAAGGAACAAATTTTCTTCATTATGATTTCCTCCCAAACACACTGGGTCCTTCAGCACACAAACCTGGTCATCAGGAGGAAGGAAGAGAATTTACATGATTCCCAGGTCATCCTCTCCTCACAGTGTTTGGGCACCTGCAGAATCTTTACTGGATAGTGAATTAAAGAGGCCAGCACCAATTCTACTATCAGTGGTAACCAGCCAAATCCTTTTATTACATTTCAGGTGTTTATAATGAGGTTGTTTCCCTCCTGGCACACATGGATGACCAAGATAAGGACAGAATTGCCCTCAGGATTGCCTCTATAGCTAAGACCAAGCTGGCTAGTGTTGTGAGAGTTCTGCTGGAGAAATTGCAACAGGATAAGGTAAGGCAGTTTCATGAAATTAAATCTGCTTTCCATGTGTCCTCACCAAATTCTGCCTGACTTCCTGGGGGAATGCATGGGGGTAATTCAGTATAGAACTTGGCCTGGTGCACCAGCAGCATAATCTGTATTCACCCTTCTATCCTCCATGATGCAAAATGCTGTTATTACAGATCAGGCTGATATAATGCTCTATAAAAAGAGCATTGTCCGTTTTCACACAGTGGAGTACATGGGTTGTATTTAATAAAAGTACACTATAGGACCTGCAGTAATCTCTTCCAATAATACTTTGCCCTTCTTTAGCATCTTCATCCAAAAATCTCAAAGCACTTACCTAACACTAGTGAATTAAGACTCACAGCACCCTTGTGAGAATGGTAAGCATGATCCCCATTTACAGATGATTTGTGTCACAGGGAATTCAGTTACTTGCTCAACACCACTTAGCAAGTTAGTAAAAGAATGTGAATAAAACCCAAGTGAACTGACTCCCTGCTCTTATTCCTAACCAACACTCATGTCATCATAAGAAAGATTATTGAGATTATAGCACTGAAGGGACCTTATCTATATATTTTCCGGGGAGGGGGGGTGGATTCTGCAACAAAAAAATAAAAATGATGCGCACAGTATTTTAACATTTCTGCAAATATACAATATACTTGCACCAGTTCAAATTATTTATTTCAAAATCCCTGTCAGCAAGTATGTCTGTATCAATAGACAACAAAAAGGATTGAGGAAATATTTTTTGACAAATAGATTCCTTACTATGCATATTAATACAGAACTCTGAGTAACAATTCACTTCAACTCACTACAGAGCCATATTTCTTGCACTCCTCATGGCTTGGTGGAGTCAGGGGTAATGGAGGAGCTGAGGGAGAGGGAGGTGAATTACTGGGAAGGAGCCTGGGTGTGAACTTGGAGGGTTGCTGGGTATGGATGGGAAAGGTATGGAACAGTTTTTTTGGGAGGGGCGGGGAGGAATTGTTAGGGAGCTCTCCCCATGCAGACCCTGGCTGACTCCTAACCTCTCCCATTCAGTAAGGCATCTGCCCCTGCCTCCACGTGTTCCTGCACCCTCATGGGTCCTTGCACCCCTTGTCCACATGTGTTCCTCCACCCCCACTCAGATACCCACTCCCCCCATCCCAATGTGGCTCTATGCCCCACCCAACCATCCCCTGTCCCTGTGTAGCTCTGCACCTCCTCCCCCATCACTATGTGGTTCTGAACCTCCCTCCCCCCGTAACACTGGGTCTCCACTCCCATTCAGCCCCTGCCCCAGTCTGTCCTCCCCCACTAGCCCTTATGAGCAGAACCGAACTGCTTGTCTTGGCCTCCTAGTACTTTAATTATTTGAATTACTTGATTAATGATGAATCTCTTTTGGTTTTAAAGAATAAAATTATTGCCTAATCCAGAGCTACTTGTATTACATAGTGCTTATGTATTCATAAATTATCAGTGACAATTTTCAATTAAACAAATCCTCCTGACATTTATAAATGAATGGAAGGAGCTTCTCCCCAGTGGAGCTGTGTGTTCTGGTTGCAGTTTGCAGAAGCCTCCTTTTCAAGCAGCACCAATGGAATGCTTAGCCAATCGAGAGATCTGATTGGCTCTGAACATTCCAAAGGGCTTTATGACTTTGGCATGCAGGTCACCTAGATATAGAGACTCCCAGGAGACAGAGATGGAAAAGATCTATTGGATCATCCAGTCCATGTCCCTGTGAATGCAGAACCATTCCAAATGGCCATTTCCCACTGGTTTGGCCAACCTAATTTTAAAAGCCCCTAATGACTGAACTTCCGCTATTTTCCTAGGAAGACTATGTCATAACCTTATAGATCCATCTCACAGGTGAGGCATTTTTCCTGTTATTAAAGTCTAAATTGTATGTCTTTTTTTAGTTTAATCCCATTACTCCTACTTTTACCTAAATGCAGTGATGAGCTGCCAAAATATTAACAACCGGGTCCCTCCTCCTCACCTCATGAGGGAGTCGTGCCCTGGGGTCATGCCCCATCCAACCCCCATGTTCCTTGACACCCCCTGGGACCCTGACCCATCCCTGCCTCTGACTGCCCCTTGCAGCCCCATCCAATCTCTCCTCTTATTCTTGATGGCCCCCTGGGACCCCTGCCCCATCCAACTACCCCTTCTCTCTGTCCCTGACTGCCCCTGCCACCTCATCCAACCCCTGCTCCTTCCTGACTGCCCCCTGGGACCCTTGTCCCCATTCAATCCCCCTGTTCTCTGCCCTCTGACCACCCTGACCCCCCACAACACACCGAACACTGCCTGCTCCCTGCCCCCTTACCACACTGCCTGGGTCCGGGTCCGCTCTGCCGGGACCTCGACCAGTGCCGTAGGGCCCGACTCCCGGGCCGAGCCGCGGGGCCCGACTCCCCAGCCTGGGCCGGGCCGGCGCCGCTCGGCCGGCACTGGGGCCGGAGCCGCTGGCCCTGGCCTGGCCGGGCCGGGCCGCTGGGCCGCACCGGGCCGAGCCTCGGGGCCCGACTCCCGGGCCGGCGGGCCGCACCGGGCCGGCCGCGATCCCCGGCCGGCGAGCCGCCGGCACCGGGCCGGAGCCGCTGGGCCCGACCGGCCGGGCCGCTGGGCCGCCACCGGGCGAGCCACGGGCCCGACCGCCGGGCGGAGCCGCAGCCGGCACCGGGCCGAGCCACGGGCCCGACTCCCGGGCCGGGCCGGGGCCGCTTGGCCGGCACCGGGGCCGGAGCCGCGTGGCCCGACTCCCCAGGCCGGGGCCGCTCGGCTGGCGCCGGGGGGCCGCGGGGCTGGGGCCGCTCGGCTGGCGCCGGGGGGCTGCTCGCCCAGCGCCGGGCGGCCGGGGCTGGGGAGGCCGGGGCCGTGGGTCCTGACTCCCCGGGCCAGGCCAGAGCTGCGGGTCCCCAGCTGGGCCGGGTCCGAGCCGCTCAGCCGGGACCAGCCCCAGCTGGTGGTGCTTGGCTGGGGCGCTCGGCCAGGGCCAGGGGGAGCCGGACTGCGCCATGCACACACCATCCCCCCCGCACCCAGCTTACCTTCCTGCTGCATTTTTCAGGCTTCCCGCGAACGTTTGATTCGCGGGAAGCAGGGTAAGGGGAGGAGAAGGAGGGTGGAGCATTCAGGGGAGAGGGTGAGGTGAGTTGGGGCCGGGCCGGGTGGACAGCTGCCCTAGCCTTTGTTAAATTTAAAAGCTTTTTAGAACTGTTTGTCCTGGAACAACCGGTTCTAAAAAGGCTTCTAAGTTTTACAACCGGTTCTCGGGAACTGGTGCCAACCAGCTGGAGCTCATCACTGCCTAAAAAATTCCTCTTCCTCCTTGATGTTCACACGCTACATATAGCCAGGTCCCATAGGATTTGGGTCAGGTTGCAGTACTCTTTTCAGAAGTTAATTCTGCCACCCCCCTGCATTCTTTTTTGCTCTCCCATGAATTACTTCCAATTTGTTGATCTCTCTGGGAATGTGGTGCTAGAAAATGCAATAATCCAGATGCAGTCACACCTTAGATGAACAGAGAGGAACTGTCGTCTTCCTGCTTTGTGCCATGATCCCTGTGTGGAAAAGACCCAACATACATGGCTCTTTGTGGTAGCCGTCACCCCTTGCATATACACGTTGACTTGGTTTTTCACTGTCACCCCCAGGGCACTTGTTTGGATTGGAAGCTCTTTAGGGAAGGGGCTTATTTGTCAAATTACTGTGTGGTCATCACGAAAAACTTTTTTCCCAATTGTTTGTTCTCTTTTCTGGTTTGTCCCCAGCAAAACAGAGTAGCCATTTACTTTATCCTGGATAAGGTATTACAGCAGGACACTGGGGGCCTAGAGATAAGGCTAGTGAAAAAAATTATAAGCCTAGCCTCAGAGCAGATGAGAGAGACTCGGGTAAGTTAGTTCTCCTGAGCTACTAATCAAAGGATCCAAAGCTTTAACTAATTAAACCTCTATCTTTTTTTTGGGGGCGGGGGGGTAAACTATATACTGAAATGAAAATGTATTCTTCTGTTAGAGGCCCACACCTTCCTCCAGACCAAAGCCCAGGTCCTAGACAGTACTTGTGCACATGCATAAGATGGGAAAACTCACATGTGAAAGTTACACATGTGCTTAAGTGCTTTGCAGGATCAGGACCCGAGACACATGATCTCAGACACAGAGTCAGGCCTATGGTTTCTTAATGAGCACGTCTTTCCCAAAGTCTACTAGGGATTTCATTTTTGATACTGATGTTATGTGGGAGGCGCTCTGATACTATAGGGATAAGTGGCAGTATAAAGCCCTAAGGCAGACAGAATCTGAGCTATCTCCAAAAGCAGCAGCATTGGATTTAGAATCTAGTTTGGCAGCAGGAAAACCCATGGAAAAATCTCTCTCTTGTTCCAAAGGAAGTCAGCCTCATTTTGGGGGACAGTTTCTTCCAGGAAAGCTCTCTGAATATCTTTGAAGCTGCCCAGTCTGTGTCTCACTACCTCCTCAGGGAAGGGTGGGGCAACATATCATGTGACTATGGTGATCAGTCATCCACCCACAAGGAGCTAATAATGAATAGTCTAACTAAGCAGCTTGCAAGCAACTCAAAGGCTGAAAATTGTTTAGCCAAACGACTCAATGAATATTTATGACTAATGACTGTATCCGCAGAAAGTTGGGTGAGTTCATTCGGAACTTATGCACAGAAATAAGATCTTGACTCATATAAACAACTCTGGCTAGTGCAACCGGCTTCAGTTACTTCAGTCTTTCTCTTTTTTTTGTTTTGTTTGTTTTGTTTTTTTTGTAGGAAGCAACAAATGAAGTAAAAGTGGCAGCTAGCAACACGTTAGTGACTCTGGCAAGCTGCTATTTTGATCATGTCATGTATGAGCTGTACTGTCATCTGAAACCACCGAAGCTGCCTGAAGAGTTTATTTTACTTACGCTGGGCAACCTGTCATCAGCCTATGGTATGGTAACTTCCATCTTTTGTTTCAAAGTTATCGTCTTTCATTTAAGGACAGGAGATTAGCTGCAACATTTTTAGGTAGAGAGAGTAAACAGAGCTCTGCTTGAGTGTGTGCGTGCGTGTGTGGAGAGACAAAGGATTCACTGCTCTTGCTAGTTCTGGCTTCCAGATCATGAGCTGTCCAGACGGCAGTGGAAGCTCTAACTTCTGCCCCCAACTGAAGTTCCTTAAGGATGGGAATGAGTGGAAGATCAGGTCTAGTGGAGCTCTTCTCCACCCCACTTCCCATCCGGCCCCAGTGCTCTCTCCCCTTATGCTGGGAGTGAGTTGAGCATCGGACACAGCTGTGCACTGGTGCAGGATTCCTCTCTTCAGGGTGAATCCCCCACTGGCTTTCAATGGCTCCTTTAAAGCCAGTCTGCTCTGCTTATGCAGCGCAAAATGACCCAGGAGCCTATAGTATCCTGCCCCTCAGTGTTTCTAAGTGTGTTCTAAGAAGGCGGAGAGCAGCCGATTATCTGTCTTCCTTCTCTTCTGCCTTTCTCTGCAGCACGTAAGTGTATCCCTTTTGTGAGAGTGACCCTGAACACCATGGTCTCCATGCTGGAGTTCGTCAAGGACGGCAGGCTGAGACAAGCATTTTGCGGTGGTAAGTGCCAGCACTTACTGCAGGTGCCCCAAATGGATATTTAGGGGGTCTTGGTACAGATTGGAGTGACTGACCAAGTTTGCAAACATGCCCTGAACTGTGCTCCCTGCCCTGGATTGCACCAGGTGGTGCGTTCCTTGGCTCCCGCAGCACTCAGTGAAGTTGGGAGTGCTCCTCACTTTGCAGGAGGCACTGAGCATTTGTAAGTTCAAGCCCTTTATGACTCATGGATATAATTTAAAATAAACAGACACAAAGGCTGAAGCTGCCCATCTGCCAGCAGTCTCCTGGGGGAGGAGGTGAAGGGAACAGATTTCAATACTGTACATTTAAAAATCCCATTTCCCACTCCTTCACCCATTCTCTCCTCTTAGTTTCTTTATCATCATCTCCTTTCTCCCTCTTTCTCTGTCTTCTCTTCCTCTCCACTTCTCTCTTCCTTTGCTTTTCAGGTGATGCTCAGTAAGGGGTTAATCCTGTGCCTTTGAGGTAAATGGGAATTTTGCCATCGACTTCATAGACAACAGGATTGGGCCCTAATTCTTCTTAGCAAGGACACTAGATACACCTACCTTTAGGGCAAAGTGCTCCCCACTACCTTCAAATCCCAGTAAAGCCAATGGCAGTTAGGGGCACTGAACATCTTTCAGACAAACTGTAACTCGAGATAAAATCATCCAGTGTTAGAGTTAAATAAACAATAACTGCAGAGGACACGAGTCATTCAGAGGAGAGCTTGCTGAAATATTTTGATTTTTAATTATATTTTCCATAATTTTTTCCCCAAATTTGATGAAAAACAAATGTGAAAAATGTCAGTGACAAGTCTGATCAGGAAGTGTGCATCCAGTGTTTCTGAGTATCTAAAGAGGTGGCTGGATTTTTTTGATTTTTGAAAAATAGAAATGATTTTTAAACTCTGCAATTTTGAAAGAAAAAATCACCATCAGTAAAGATTTGTAATTTAATTTAAACTTTATTTTCAAGCAGCTCTAATTAAAAGGTAACAAGGAAGGGAGAAAAAATTGTCTTCAGATGCTGGTAATTGAAAAAAGATTGAGAGATCTGCAAATTAAAAAGCCTTTTGAGAAACAAGACACGGAATGGGGGGAAGAGAAATAGCTCAAAATTGATGTTGGATTTCAGCGTCTAGTCCTGAACAGAGCAGTAGCTGCCATGGATTGTAGTAAACTTTTGGCCTGGGTGTCTTCATGGATAAAGCAACTTCTCCTCATTACTAATGTGTCCTTTTCACATTGCCTGTCTTCTCTCCGTCCATGCAGTTCTGGAACAATGGTCAAGGGCAGTACGTCTCTTTTTGGCTAACTGGGAAAAGTGCTCATTCCCCAAAGTGGGCCAATTGCGACTCTGCAATCATTTTCTTCCCGTCTACACTCATGTGACCAGCAACTGGCTGACCTGTGAGGAGCCGGAGGTGAGAAATGCTGGTTCTCTAAACCTTTAGCAGAAATTGTAACGTTAAATTCTATGTGTCTGACACTCATTGTGATGATGGCATTTAGTAGTAGGTCCTTTTGGATGGAACAGAGTGTCATGTAAAACATCTAAAACCCAAACATTTATAATGTCACCACATCATGGAAATTCTGTCAGTACACAGTGTACATGGATTCTAGTTTTATGCACCTAATGTGCAGATAAACACGGGATAGTGGCTTAAATTAATTCCTCCATTCAGCCCCAGTGGAGTTCCAGCAGGGATGAGTTGGCCTAGAATGCATACTAATCTGGGGAATATTTTACCTGGTATAGTTGTGAGGTGCATTAGGATATAATCCTGAAACCAACCCTACGAGTCCCGGTTCTTTACCAGGAAATATTGAGATAGGCCCATTCCTACAGTGGAACAAGGGAAGTTGCAGGCATTGGAAGTAGAAAAGGTGTGTCCATTGGATGATACTGAATGAATTAGTAGGAACATAAATTCTGTGTCTCATCTATGCAGCTCAAGCAGGCTATCATCAAAGCCCTTGGTCCCATGATGAGCCTCCTGCTACACAAAGAGGAGTATCAAGATCAGATATTTGAACACCTCTCATGGCTCCTTGAGCAATATAATGAAAACACTGATGTTTTTCACGTCACCAAGGTGAGGTACCACTCCTTAAGGTAACTGTCTATGTGTGTGCATGTATGAACTGCACAAGGAATTTGCTGCCAGTGGGGTTTCCTGGTTGAGACAGTGACTTGTTAGAAAATAAATATCCACACGAGTTCTGGGTTTATACACATGGTGAGCCAGGCAAGAAGATTTGTAGGTAAATGCCTCTTATGAAAAGCATCCTCTGTTTCCTGGGGAGGATGATAAGGAGATAAAAAACAAAACACCTGCCCCCCTCCCCAACAGGAGCCTCCCTCATGATTTCCCAGTACATCTTGTCAACTCTGCGTCTCTCTTTTAGTTCATAAGCTCCTCAGAGCATGGTCTGCCATATGTTGTCTCTGGTCAGTACCAAGCCAATGGTCAATGGCTGAAAATTAATACTAAGGAGGCTTGAGGGTGATTGCTTTGGATTATGTAACTAGATGGATCTAAAAGCATTGCCTGTCTATTTCACCTCCTGTTCTATGCAGTGCTGTTGAAGCCATGTTGGTCCCAACAGCGCCAAGGTGGGTGAGATAATCTAATTAAAGATATTGTCTCACTCCCCTTCTCTCTCTATTTCATCTACCCTGAGTACCACATGAGCAAGAATTAAGGGGCCATATTCTGTCTTCAGTGCGGCTACACTGTTGTAAATGAACTCACGAGACAGCTATAACTTCTTGGTAGTGATATTTACTCACTATCTCTGTTGGTTGAAGCTTTCTGGTACAGTATGTGGTCACTTTGGGGTTGAAATACCCATGATTTGGAGGGAACCAACGCATCATGGACTTGTTTGATAGCATCAGAGCACTACAGAACTGCTTCAATATAGTAAAATCTGTAGATGGCATCAGAGACATTCTGGAAGCTTGAAGCAGCAAAGGAGAAAAGTGTTTAGATGCAGGAAGGAATTTGATTGTCACCTTTTTTATCAATAACCTGGCAGAGGACATAAAAACATCTCTGATAAAGTTGGGAGATGAGATAAAAATTGGGAAGTGGTAAAAAATGGAGAGGACAGATTCACAGAGATCTAGATCACTTGGTAAACTGGGTGCAAACAAAGGTGCATTTAAATATGGCTGAATGTAAATGTGAGCATCTAGGCACAAAGAATTTAGGCCATACATACATGATGGGGGATGCTGTCCTGGGAAGCAGTGACTCTGAAAAAGATTATTCATCATGATCACCACAATCAGCTGAACATGAGCTCATGCTGTGTCCAGAAAAGCTGAAAAGCATAAAAAGGGGAATCTCTAGGAGGAGTACAGTGGTTATTTTACCTCTAAATCTGGCACTTGTGTGACTACTGTTGGAATACGGTGTCCAGTTCTAGTGCCCACAACTCAAAAAGGGTGTTGATAAATTGGAGAGGAGATTGAGAGAAGAGCCACAGTGATTAAAGGATTAGAAAACATGCCTTACAGTGGTAGAATCAAGGAACTCAATCTATTTAGTTTAACAAACAGAAAGTAAAAGGGTGCGTGATTGGGTTTAGCTACCCAACATTGGTTCAACATGGGATAATCATACTTTATGGGTTAAGGAGGCCATGGCCCCTCATCTCTTCTGGGCATGCTTCAGCTGGAACCAGGATATTAAAGAGAGCCACTCAGCTCAGTCTGGGATGGCTGCCGAAGAGAGCAGAGGTGCATTCAGGAGCAGTGCCAGGGTTTTTGGCACCCTAGGCACAGGGCCGGCTCTACCCATTTTGCCGCCGGTCCTGCGGCTCCGGTGGACCTGCCGCAGGCGTGCCTGCGGATGCTCCACGAGAGCCGCTGGACCAGCGGACCCTCCACAGGCACATCTGCAGGAGGTCCACCGGAACCACCTGCCGCCCTCCAGGCAAAATGCCGCCCCCCCCAAATCCTGGCACCCTAGGCGACTGCCTAGCTCGCCTAAATGGAAGCGCCGGCACTGGGTGCATTGGAGGCTCCTGCAGAGAGACTGCCAGTGCTCCAGGATTCAGAGGTCAGCCAGACTGTGGCTGCAACCGACCCCCAGCCGCCCAATGCCAGAGATGGAGGAGAGACCACAGAATTCCTGAGTGGAAAGTATCCTAGGTAGACTAAGCATTGATCCAGTTGAGGCACTGGGCTTTGACTTGGCGTGTTTTGGAAGGATCCCCGCTGATTTGGTGGCAGATACCCCTGCGGCAAGACAGGGCCCTGGGCTGGGACCTGTGGAATACGTAGGACCCAGTGGAGAAGGGCTGGCCACTAGGCAACACTTCCCTGCTGCAAAAGGTGGTTCTAATGACTCTGGCCACTAGGCCGCATTGCTCTGCTGCCAAGGGTGGTTCCATTGACTTTGGCCACTAGGCCGCACTGCTATACCTAGAAGGGGAGCCCTACAGACTCAGGCTGTTTGGCCGTGGACCCTCACTGAAGGGCTGCTGCGCTGATCCCAACCATTAGGCTATGCTGCCGTAGGAGTCAGGACTGCTGCGGTGGCTAAGGAGACTAGGCCAGCTGGGCCGCCCGAGATCTACTTCATTTCCTCCACAACCTGGTACCACCTGATGGGGTGGACCTATCCTGTGACAGGTGACTTCATGACGGTCTATAATATCTTACATGAGGGACTCATGTTTTATAACGGGCTCTTCAGTCTAGCAGAGAAAGGGGTAACTTGATCCAGTGGCTAGAAACTGAAGCAAGACACATTCAGACTGGAAATGTGGTGTCCATTTTTAATGGTGAGATAATTAACCATTACAACCATTTACCAAGGGCCGAGGCAGATTCTCCCTCACTGACAGTTTTTAAATCGAGATTGGGATGTTTTTCTAAAAGCTCTGCTCTGGAAATTATTCTGGGCAAGGGCTGTGGCCTGTGTTATACCGGAGGTCAGACTAGATGATGGCAATAATCCGTTTCGGCCTTGGAATCCATGAATCCCCTGAATCTGCTTCAGTCACTACATATTGCTCTTGTGTGTGCCACCATCTGACTTTCACCCTCTGTTGCAGAGTCTGAGCCAGCTCTTGGAGGTCTCTGGTGAATATAAGATCCCTCTCCCTGACGGGAAGTTTCAAGCCATCTGCAGTGCTCTGCATAACCAGGTGAGGGGTGGTTTTGCTTGGATCCCTTGAGCTTAGGCACAGCAGATCTGAAGCATATTAACAATCCAAATCTATGAAATGATAGTGCAGAGCCTGGGGACTGCCTCATGCCTTACTGATTTCTGCAGGCTCAAGAGTAAGCAGGTAGAGGTCTCACTTTCTTGGCTAATATCCAGCTCAGTTTGTAAAGCAATTTTACCATAAGCTGATTATCAGGGGGAGTCAGAGTTGTACAGTAAACACTGTGGCTGTGTCTTGATTCGATGAGCTCTGCTGCTCAAAACACTTTAGCTTCTCTCATCTAATGTATTGGACATTGTGTTTGATTCTTCCTGTGCGTTCAGTACCATCCACCTGGGGTTCAGACCTCTAGTTGGACAAGTAGGAAGTGGAAGCTTAGAAATTAATTGAACATTTTCTTTTCAATTGCTTCTGATTAGTTTTTCTTTGACCATTTCCCTTCTTCCCACAGCTCTGTTCTCAAGCTAGGCCGCTCAGCATGGAAAATCACACAGAGCTGGTCCATTGTGTAGTTCAACTAGGTAAGGGGAAGAAACTCTGAGTTACACAGTAGTTTCCTTGTAACTTCCTTACCTTTGTAAGGTATGGTAGCAATAAGAGTTCTGTCATCAGCGAGGACGTGATTTCTTCCCTTGCAGCCCGTTCTTCTCCAGAGGATCTGATAGCCTTTCTGCACTCACAGCTGAAGATTAAGAATGAGGCTGTTTGTGTGACCTCTTTGAAGCTGCTCAGAGCTATTGTTGATGCTGACTGTAAGTAACACAGGAGCAACTGTGCCAGCTGCCCTCTTGGCCGACATGCTGAGGGTTGAGTTGGGGACGTCCAGGGCAGGGCCGGCTTTAGGAAGTGCGGGGCCTGATTTGTGGGGCTTGTACTCACCGGGCGTGCCCTGAGACTTCGGCTGCACTTCGGCGGCGGGTCCTTCACGTGCTGCTGAAGACCCGGAGCGAGTGAAGGACCCGCCGCTGAAGTGCCGCCGAAGACCCATAGCGCTGCCGGGTGAGTAAAAATTTAAAAGGTCACTAGGCGCGGGGTCCTGTTATGTGCAGGGCCCTGTCAGGCACGGGGCCCAATTCAGGAGAATCAGAGGAATCGGCCTAAAGCCAGCCCTGATCCAGAGCTAAAAGCATGAGCTACTATAGATTGAGCTAAAGAACCAAGGCTTTGTAGGCCCGGCAGGGCTGTAACAGACTCATCACCTCTGCAAATGGGGCACAGAATCTCTATAACACACAGTCACCAGTGGTCTGGATATCCACTAAGGGGCAAAATGCTGCCCTAAGTTACCCCCCTATGGCCACACAGAAATCAACAGGTTCAACTAAGTGCTGAATGTAGCCCAAGATATTTTTCAACTTCAGATACAGAAGTTGACTTGGGGCTAATGCACATTAATGATAATCAAAAATAAAATAATACCCCTGACTTGATAATCGTCTGTATTAGACACTGTAGACTAGATTCTGAGTTCTGTTAGACTGTGTTAAACACAGATTGACCTCAGTCTATCTAATTCTTTTATACTATTTCCATCATGGCAGCATGATGGCACTATTTATAGAACTGGAATTACTTTAGATTTACACTAGTGTAACTCAGACCAGAGTCTGGTCCTATGTTTTCTCCATTGATTCTGTGTATGAGAGAAGGTTGGTATTATTCTTAAATAGGGCCTTTTGAAATCCGGGATTCATTCCAATGTGGAAAGTGAGTGTGTGGATCAAAGAAGTACTGTACACCTCTCCTTATCTTTCAGTGCCCGAGACAAGACTGAAAAAGTGTCTGATTGTGAAGGCAGTGAAATCCACTTTCAGTGATCAGAATGCTACGGTAAGATTGTGTGGAGCAGTGAAATATTTCAATTTTTTTTCAATGATATGGGATGAATGGACATCTGGGTGGAGCTTTCATTCAGATCCAGAGGAGAGACTGCAGACTAGAGAAGGCATGTCATTATCCTGACTGTGTTAAATGGATCCATGTTTATAAGCCAAGGAGAACAAATCAAAAGCATAAGGACTCTCATATCCAATACCTATTTCAGGCAGAAGGGATAACAATAACTCGTGTGTGTCATCTCTACCCTTGCAGGTGAGGAAGACAGTTCTTCATTTCATCCAGAGGCTGCTCAGCTTACAAAGTGTGGAGAACTGTGCAGCTTGGGATATGGTAGCACATGTTTTCACGGAGTTCAGTGTGTCCACCAGCAAACTGGTAAGGAGACTTCTGAACACTTAAGACTCAGTCCTACCATTCTTGCATGCTGACTGCTCCCCTTGCCTACAGTGGGAGTTTTGACTTAAGGACAACTGGACTGAAGGATTAGAGCCAGAATCTGATCAGTTATATTGGTGTAAAGTCAAGGTAACTCCACTGACTTTAGTGGCGTTACTCTGGATTTATACTAGTGTAACAGATCAGACTCTCACACTGGGTATTTACATGTAACAGAGTCATCTAGGTTCCTCAACCCTCTGATGAGTCATTGAAAATTCTGAAAACACCATTTTCAGTGAAATGTTCTTGTACAAGGAAGCACATCTCTTTGTTTTCTATAGACTCTCCAGAGAACATAATAGTGTCCAATTCTGTGGCTGTTGAAGCAAACATAAACTATCAGCAAAATACCGAGGTTATGCAGGTTGCATCCCAGACTGTCAAGAGCCTGGAAAAGCTTGCTGCATATTTCCCTCACTACATGCTCTAATCTGCATGTACTAGTTTAAAAATGTCTTCAATCCGTGTTTCTATCCATGGACACAACCAGAGGCTCCAGAAACTTTGTGATCGATGATTGGATCCATGATCTGTATTAACATAAACAGGTCAACTTTACAGTAAGTTGTTGAAGATCTTAGCTCTGCCTGGCCCCTTTTCTTCAAAGTTGGAGCTTGTGGCAATACTCTCCAAGGGCCTTTTTTTCACACACACGCGCACACACACATCCATCTTAAGGAAGGCTGCTTTTTCTCCTTGGGCCAGTTTTGCTCTCCTTTACACTGAAATCAGTAGAGTCAATCAATATTTAGTCCGGTGTAAGTAAGAGCAGAATTAGGCCCGTTGATAGAATCACACTCACTACACCCAGAATGACCAAGCTGGTTGGGGCATCAGAACAAACAGAGTGGATCCCCCTGGTTCTGAATATTGATTTCCACTGGGCAGAGTCTGAATGTTTTTCCTCAGAGATAAAAAGATGAAACAGTTTTTCAAATTTAAAGAAAATTAACCCTGTTGGGGAAACTCTTGTGTTCAGAGAATCATTCCCTTCACTTTAGGGTTTTCCTAAGCCTGGGATCTGACCCACCAGTTAAGAGTTTCCATTATTCTCTTCCCTTCAGATGTTTGTGCACTTCCAGTGCAATATAAAAGCAGGCATAGGTCAATGTTCATGATGGCTTTGTAAGGGAAGGACACTGATTCTCTAGCCAGTGTCTTGCTACTAGCTAATAAGTTCTATAGAGCTGTCTCACAGCAGGGTACAACACTTCTCACCCAGGCTATTCCGGAAGAAAACACGATCCAAACCCTGTGCACTGACATCCTGCAATCTCTGGACACCTCGGTCACTGGAATGACCCAAGTAAGTGACCTGTTGCTACTGCTTCTTGAAATAGGGACGTTCTTCCTTATCTTCCTTGTACCTCCCCACAAGGAAGCTTTTTGCACAGTCAGCATAATGGAGGAACAGCATGTCAGATTCATGTCAGGGATGTGACCCTTTCATCACGGAGTAAGTGGTTCACATTAGAGAAAAGATAGAAAGCAACTGAACTGGAAGGAATCATGTTGCAGAGATCTTCTCTTCATTCTTTCCACTGTCTGAGTGCAACTGCCCCTTAGGTCCCCCAGGGGGCTAAGCTACAAGCTACATGAGAGGGAGGGATTCCGACAGCAGGATATTGGAGGTGGGGGGATGGAAATAGCTGCATACTGAACAGTCTCTCTCTTCTCTGCAGGTGTTATGGCCAAGGCTTCTCGAATATGTGGTGCCAGTTCAGTACACTGGTACTTTGAAGCCTCTCTGCAGATGCCTTAGGGAGCTGGCTGAGAAAAAGCAGCAGGAAGGAGAAGAAGCTGCTTGCCTTGACTACGGTGGACCAGGTTTATAACAGAAACTCTTTCATTTATGCTCTCCAGGCACACTACGCAATGAACAGGTTCAGTCTGCTCCAGTTCTCTCATCTGCAATGAGAAGGCTAAAATGAGGGATGGTCTTGTGATTACAACATGGCCATGGGATGGAGCTAGGAAATGTGGGTTCTGTTCCCAGCTTGCCACCAAAATTCTGATGTGACCTTGGGGAAATCACCTGACCTTTCTCTCTCAGCTTCCCCACTTGTGAAATGAAGGAGTAATTAATGGCAACCTCATAGAGGTGCTGTGAGATGGAATTCATTCATGGCTGTAAAGCATTTTGAGAAGCTCAGACTGAAAGCACTATGGAAATGCAAATTATGATCAGCTGCATTCAACATTGGTGGGCACGTTGGAAATGGCTAGGTGAATAACATCAGCAGGACTCTCTGAAAGTCTGGCAGAATTCATGATATTCTCTTTCTTTCCCTAGTGAAACTCCCTACACCCCAGGGGCTGCTGGCACGACTCCTGGTGAGTAGACCATGAGAATAGGTTTTCTGTGGAATGTGAAGTGGGACAGTTAACTATAAAAATGGGTTTTCTAGCTAGATGCTTGTAGACAGGCTGAGGAATGTGTATGATTTGGATCTCTCTGTCTCTGCCCTCTCCTGAGACGCACTGTTCTGCATCCTCGTACTAGCTAGAATGCTTTCTTCTTCAGGAAGGCACTGCAGTAGAATCAACAACTCTATTGTATGGTCTCCACAATGAGAGAGTCTGAACTATTCCCTCCTTCAGGACCACACTGGTATTGTGCTGACCAAACTTAGTCTGTTCTTTCTCTCTCGCTGACAGGTAGTAGCCTCGTCCCCTTATGCAGGCGAAGGACACGGATGTGCTGCCTTGCAGTTACTACAGGCCCTGCATCAAAATATCCATGTAGCAGTGGGTGAGATGTGGGGAGTAAAGATCCCATCTCTGCTGCAGTACATTGAAGGTAAAGTGCTAGTTAGGAGGAGTGCAGTCCATGGAGCATAGAAGGGAAGCCAGAAAATGCAGCTTCGTATCGATACGTGTTGTGCCATTCCTGTTGCAGTATGTGGGAACAGTGGGGAATTGAAATTGGGCTTCTAGGCCCTCACTTTTCCTTCATCTGGATAACTGTGAACCACTGGGCTAAATCTAGAGTTAAACCACTGAAGCCAATTCAATCCGGGCAGAATCAGGCCAGGAAGGTTTCAGCTGAATGGAAATTTTACAGCAGTTCCCCCCACACCTTTGCTAGGTTAATGTTTGGGAAGGTGTATTACACGTGAAGTTGGAGGTTAGTGAAATATTTTGGGGTTCCATATATAGTCTGATTTTGCAAACTGAATGTTTCTGAAAATTAAACCCCATGTTTACTTTCAAGGGTGATTCAATTAAAAACCCAGAGTTTTTCTTTCTGTAAGGAAACCTGAGCCATAAAAGCTAGGTTGGCCAAGTGGGTGCCCATGTAGACTCTAGGTATTGTGGGCCTAATAATGTCTTTCAGCAATTTTACAGTGGTATGAATCTATTGACCTCCTCAGTCAGTGTAGCTGCATCTACACTATGGGGTTATGCCAGCAGAACTCCAATGACGTGGTTGTGCCAGTGTAGTCTCTGTGGAGTATGACAGACCCTACGTGGAGCACAAACCCGATATGTTTCTGATGAAGGTCAGACCCCACAATGTTCAAGTGGGTTTGATAGTCAAAAAAAGATTTTAAAAATGAGCTGTATCTTCCCTAGTTGTTGCTGTACAGAGTCCCCAGTACTGCCTTGTGCCGACATTAAAGAAGGGTAGGTTAGAGCTGGACATTCAGAAACGGGGCCAGATTCTCAGCTGATGTAAATCAGTATAATTCCATTGACTTCAGTGAAGCTACACTGATTTACATCAAGTTAGGATCAAGTCTAGAATCTTTTATTATGCAGGAAAAGTTTGTTTTCCCATTAAACCCAGTCTTCTGATGTGCTGAACAGTTTTCTGAGATGCTAAGTACCCTCAGCTCCCATTAAAGTCAAAAGGAATTGGGAGTGCTCAGCATCTCACTCCTGGTGGGTTGACTGACCCTGAATAAAAATGCCAGCAGGGTACATAACATGATACTTTCTGTTGGTCCAACAAAGAACTTGGCATAGGTCCCATTTAGCCTTGAAAGCCCAGGCATGTTACAGCTTGGCAGAGCAGGGGTTTTCGAAGGACTGATTGCAAAGGAGATTCCTGGGACGACTTTTCTTGCTAACCTAGCTGACATTATTGTTTTGCCTCCTGCTTCATAGGAAACACAGAGAATTCCCTGGACCACGCGCGGTGGGAGCAGATGCTGCTTCAGGTACAAGATGGCTTTCAGCTGTATTGTCACAGCCCTCCCTCCCCCCTCCAAATGTATCAGCTGGGGAAAATATTAATGATAAACTATTCATTCTAAGCAGAGTTGGTCAAACCATTTCATTTGCAACTTTTGTTCAGTGAAAACTGGCCTTTTTTATTTTCATGGGACACTTTCAATTTTTTTTTTTTTACACAAAACAAAAAACAAAACAAAACCCAACCCAACTGGAAAAATGTTCAGTTTTTTTTTTAACTGAAGTTGATTTTTTTGGTTTTTTTTCATTTGCTTTCCTGTTTGTCTCCTTCCCCCTGCCTCCCCTCCCCCCGCCCCGGCTTTTTCAGTCACAAAGTGGAAGAGGGGAGGAAAGGCCTGGGGACGAGGGATAAAGGGAAGGAAAGGGGGAAAACAAAGAACTGAATAATGGTCATTTTTTATTTTGAAAAGCAAAATATTTTTGTTTCTTTCACTTTTCATGTGTGTGTTGAAAAATCAAGAAAACAAAAAACTCCCACTTGCTTTGTGAAATGGACTTACCATTGTTCAACCAGCGCTAGTTATAAATAACTCTGCGTTACCACTGGGAACAACACACAACATAACCAGAAAACCAGCATGCTCATGGTGCTAATGCACCACTGGGGGACATAGAAAGGATTCTTTTTTTCTCTTTGCCACTCAAAAGAAATTTGCTGTGAGAAACCCCAAAAGGAAAAGACAATGAATGCGTGGAACTATATCTGGAGGTCCAGAGGTATCTGGCCCCAGGTATCCTTCATCTATTGGACGAACTGACAGCTCCTTGTCTTATGAATGGAGGATGATCTTTGGTCTGGGTGTTTCATGCTGGGAGAGAGATTTGGGGGAGCTATCCTTTGTGAGACAGGGGAATATTTGGTTATCTAAGTTCAAGCTCTAGAAGTGTGTTAGGATTTTATTTTTACGTAACCATTTGTTTACATTAATTTTACTTGCTGCTTCTCAACTCTCTGATCTTTGTCAATTGAACTCTGCTTGTTTTCACTATAAATGTATCTAAGTGTGTGAAATGGAGCAGTGATGCTGAGGTGAAACTCGTAAGGTGGTGTGTAGCAAACCTATGAATTCTGTGAGTGTCCAGTGGAACAGGGGCTGGACATTGTGGGGCTGCAGAGAGGGCTCGGTGGTTGGACTGTACCGATTGCTTATCTGTAGAAGGATAGTGGAACCTGGATGGGGTGAGAAGGGCGTGCTTGTGTTTCCCGTGGCTGGCTGAGTCAGGAGCTGACACCTGGCAGGCACAGAGAAGGCTTTCTCATGCTAAGGGCAGGGGTAGTGAGGTACCTCACAACCCTGGGGACCCTCAGGAGGTGGCAGAATGGGTTCATAGCACTTCAGAGAAGGTGCCTGGTCCTTCGTAGTCCAGGGCCCTTTGCTCAAAGTTTACTAGACCCATCCTCCATCCACTATAAAATCACTCCTCAATGGTCAGATTTCTTGGCTCCATCTCATTCTCCAATTCACTGTTCATCTGGATTTGAGGACTGAGAGGAATCATCACACAAAGGTTAAAGAACAACAGCAGAGGAAATCTGGGTTGTCGATGTTTATAGTTCTCAATAGGGAAATAACCTTCCCATGACACCTGAATATTGGAAAGTTTACAAGAGAGAACAAGGAAGAAAAAAAACACCAAACAAATAAACAAACAAACCCCACAACAACCCCCAAATTCTTGCAATTAACCATCTGCTTTAACTCTCTTCTTTTACACTCAGTTCCTAAGAACATCTCTGGGGATGATAGACGACAGTGCCTGGAGCAGCCAGATAAGCCTTGAGTTGAACCAGCAGATGGCCAGCTATGCCAGCCCCTCCCTTGAGAAGGTTTGTTCTCTGTTAAGGCTTAGTTTCTAGTTAATTTTCCTTGAAATTCTGATTGGGGGCTGCATAAGGCTTCTCTCAAGGCTTCATTACTTTATATTTTATTCTGCATATAAAATTTGTTTTTACTTGTTCCCTGCTCTCTTGCCCCCCTGCCCATCCAATATTTGCTTGGACAGGCTGCTCGTCTGTGCTGCATTGTTGGTTCTCTGGCTGGGCTAGATGATGGGATGTTTCTGCAGTATGAGTGCTTGGACTTGGCTATCTTGTTCTTTCCTGAGTATTGCTGAGCTGGTTCTGTACTGACTGGCACGTTCTGTTACTGGTATCTCAATGCCGGTCTCTTTCTTTCAGAGTTTCCTGTATAAGGCGCTAGGAACATCCTTAGCAGTTTGCCAGGACCTGGTCCATATTAAATCCCAGCTTCATCAATTTTTGACAGCAACGGATTATATGGAAGCCCCTGAGAGACAGGTGAGGACCCTGTCCCTCTCCCCGCTTTACCAAGTAACCCCTGAATGCTCCCTGTGGGGCTCAGCTCTGAGCTGGCCTGGGACAGATGCTATTTTGCTTCATATCCTCTTCGTTGCTGTTTCACTCAGCCCCCGCTGCCCACGGATCTGATGCCTGACTGGCGCTTTACACTCCTTCAGCTGAAAGGAAGGGACTCGTGGGTTAGATCCTAACCAGTATTTTTCTTGGGTGACAGGGAGTCATTTCCATCCTCGCACTCTCTGCTGAGAGCCACTTGGACCTCACCCTGAACGCACTTCAGGAGTTTGGGGCTACAGTGAGCAAGGTGAAGATTTCTGGGTTCATCAGCCGCCTGAAGGTAAAGGAGCCAGGGGGTTCTCTCCAACTTCCTCTCCCTCTATAGCAGGGGCAGCAGCCCCAGGGTAGTATCTGCTCTGCTCAGCTTGCATTGTCCCCCAGTGTGTGCATTCTACGTGACGTCTGCAGTTAAGCAGAGAGGAGCACACTCTGGAGCTGGGGTTCTCTCAAATGATTTTTATCATCTGATGTCTCATGGCTTGAGCGCCCCTCCCATGCACAATGTGTGGGAACTACCTCAGTTGCTTGCATGGAAAAGCATTTAAGGTATTTTTAGCGTTTTTTTTAATCCCAGTTATTAGCTGGAAATGAAGAGGGGTTGCAAGCAACATGTGGCCAACCAACCTGCTTTAGGTAGACCACCAGTGGGCTACGGATGACAATTATGGAACCTGTGATTTAGAGCAGTGGTTCTCAACCTGTCCAGATTAGTGTACCCCTTTCAGGAGTCTGATTTGTCTTGTGTACCCCAAATTTCACCTCCCTTAAAAACTACTTGCTTACAAAATGAGGCATAAAACTATTAAAAAGTGTCATAGCACATTATTACTGAAAATTGCTTATTTTCTCATTTTTACCATATAATTATAAAATAAATCAACTGGAATATAAATATTGTACTTGCATTCTTTGTAGTCTGCTGTAAAACTAGGCAAATAGCTAGATGAGTTGATAAACCCCCTGGAAGACCTCTGCAGACCCTCAGGGGTACACAAGTAGCTCTGGTTGAAAACCACTGATCTAAAGGCTAGAGCAGGAGACTAGGCCTCTGGGCTTCCACTGCTGGCTCTGCCATTTACTCACTGTGCATCCTTAGGCAAGACATTTAGCGCCTGATCTTGTACCCACCAGTGTCAATGACTAAGCTCCCGTGTACTTCACTGCTGTAGGTTCAGCATTTTAGGCTCTCTGTGTCAGAGTTACCTAGTGGGAATGATGGAGATACTAATATCTCCACGCCTCACAGTTATTATATTGCTTAAATACTTCTTGCAAGTGGTTTGAGATCTTTGGCTGAAAAGAGCTTTGCAAGTGCAAGCTGCTATTGCTGCTGTGAGGAATTCCTCGGTCAGCAGCAGATCAGAATTCCAAAGCAAAAGGCATCAGAAGAACTTTCTGATTGTCTAGGACCACCACCATGGGAGAAGAGGCAAGACTCGCAGCACCCTGATGCTGACCTACAGCAGCGTGGCTGTCCATGCTCCAAAAGAACAGCTTCTCTCCCGAGTAGAGGCAGACATCACAAAGAACATCCTTCTCCATTACAGAGCCAGTTGTCAGGTAAGAGTTTTTGTGTGATAAGTGTCACATAACTCAAATTTAAACCTGTAATGGACGGAGTGTGAGCTGTCACATGTTGTATCATTTTTGTTGCTCTTCTTTGTATTTTCTCTAGGTTTTTCTATATTCTTCTGAAATTCTGTAGACCCCAGCTACACAGTAATTCAGATGCAGTGACACTCAGGCTATTCAGAATAACACTCTAACTCCCCTCATATGGATGTGTATCTAGCTCTATCTTTTGCTACCCAAGAGAGACTAGTGCTAGCCTGTATTTAGTTGATTTGCTCACTACTTCCCTTACCTCTTATCTGTCGTCTTGTTTGTCTGTGTGCTTTATTTCTGTTCCCCAGGTGCCTGACTGCTGGTCCTGACTCTCATCTCAGTGCCACCTCTTCACGTCACTTTGCCATTCAGTTCTGCCTTGTCTAACTGAGACTCTCACTTAGGCATTGCCAAAAACAGTTGAACCAAACTGAGACCTTCCAGTAGTTCACAAATGCAGATATTACGGAGGATGGCCCCTGATATTGACCTCTGGAAAACATCCCCTCTGGATACCTTTCCTGCCTTTTGGAAGATTTAACAATAGTGATTTCTCTCTGCTCCATAGTCACCAGCCAGGACATTTTGAGGTTGTGTGTTATGTGGGACTATCTACATTGCTAATAGCTGTTTTGCATTTCATTTTTCAGGTGCTGGGCATCACTGTTGCGAACAAGGTACATTCTAAATAATCTGCCCTCTGCTTTTGCGTTTTCTATACACAAGTTGCTTGTTTAAATTGCACAAAGCTTGGTTTCCTTGCTACATCAAGCAGGAGTCCTGGCTGCTCTGGTGTAAGTGGACCTGGATTTATTTGATGAACCTGGGTTTTCTCTTCTTCTGAGGTGGGTGCAGAGCCAGAGTCCTCTACCTTCTGGGGTCTGGGGACACCTCTCTCCTTCCCTGAGGCTAGATTTAATTCCTGATCTTTATCGTCTGGACTCTGGTTCTTTTCTCTCAGTTTCTCATCTACATACTCTTGTTTCTCCTTCTGGATTATGTAGGACATGAACCTAAAATTAACCCTCATCCACAATGTCATGGAGATTAGCTGTGCCATCTGGGAGACCAGAGACTCCCAGGAGTTCGAATTCTCATACAAACTGGAGCTCCTTGGCTACATGCTGGTGAGTGATTAGGAGCTTTGAGGACTGAAGTACAAGAGAGTTTGTTGTAATGTATTGAGACTGGTTTTCCAGGGAGATGATATTTTATCCATTGGCTGTGACTGTACTACTGCAGTCTCATGAGCAACCTGCATGGCACCCAGAATGCTGGGTCCACTCTGAGCTTGGCAGGGATGCTGACATATTGTGGGCTGTAACTGGAAGGAATGGCTTGTGTCTTGTGAGTTCTCTTTCTGTCCTCTGTATAGCCTGCAGATGGCCCTACGGTCCATTGCTGAGGCAGAGAGCCTGCTGGGCACGGCGTCTGTTTATTCCAGGTCTGGCATATGGCCCTGTTTCAGGGTGTGAGAGGAAGGCCTCTCTGCCTTTCAAATCCATTTCCCATTTTTGATGTCCCTCTTCATGCATTTCAGGACTTCATTCAACAGGAACCACTGGATTCCCTGGCATCTCCAGTTCGCTACAAGGCAATTCTTGCCATTGGACATCTGAGGTAGGCTATTTTCTGCCATATTTCCTGGCACTGTGATGCCTTCTTATTTGTTAATTCATGAGTGTCAGCTTGGGAGCAGTTTAATGCCTGCAGGGTTTGGCTCACCAGGACCTCCCCGGGGGGAGGGGGGGCAAGTGGGGCAATTTTCCCCAGGCCCCCACGAGAGTTTTTTTCAGGGCCCCTAGAGCGGGGTCCTTCACTCCGGGGGCCCTGGAAAACTCTCACGGGGCCCAGGCCCCCGGAGCTTCTTCTGCTCCGGGTCTTCGGCGGCAATTCGCCCTGACTCCTCTGGCCGTGGCCGTGTGGCTTCCATGCTGCTCACCAGCAGGACTTTAATTCTTAAGGATTTGAATGTGTCCATTTGGGGGTTTGTGCTTGAAAGACACAAGTTTGGAGGTTGGTGGGGCATGCAGTACAATGGAGCAGAGGTTCAGATGGGGAGGGAGGTGTCTGGCTAGCTGGCAGGGGGAAGAAAGCTTGTGGGTTTCTCTAAAAAGGAGAGTTGATGTTTTAGCTTTACTTCTAGATGAGCCAATACTTAAGAGAGGTGCAAAGTGAAGGGTTGTTCGCATTTGGGGTTCTAGATTGGGACAATCTCTAGTCATTGGACCCATTTCTTTCACTTGGAGGTGGTACTGAGTCTAATGCATGACTTTTCTCTCTATCTTTCTTCTGCCAGCAAACTCAAACCATCTCTGACCATGGAGGAAAACCGTGAACTCCTTGATCAGTGCTTCAAAAGTTTATTTCCCCTTCCTCCCTTGGAGAAGATGAAAGAGGAATGTGAGACAGCAAAGGATGCTCTGCATATACAAGTACGTGATGACAATTCTCCTCTGGCACCATCCACTGTATTTCTGCCCCGCAGGCACTGGGTGATGGCAGTCACACATGGCCTCCCTGGCAAGGTTATGGTTAGCTTTCCCCGGCCCCCACACACAAATGATCTGTACTGAGCCTAACTCCTTCTCTTCCGGTTTCAGTTAATCTACGTGAGGTCCTTTGAAGCCCTTTGCAAGCTAATGGAGACATTGCTGGAGGAAGCACCAACCGCAGACTGGTTCCAGGAAATGTTTGAAGTGAGTAGACCATTGAACCGTGGTGGAGATTGTTTCTTGTGTTACAGCAGGGAAGAGTCAGAGATTTAGGGGGTCAAGCTTCAGTTGTGGAGGAATTTTCCACAACGGAGTGAATTTTAGGGAGAGAGCACCAAATTCTTCCTGGGATAAGCGGGCATGTGCCCCATTGAAATCCATGGAAGCTGTGCCATTTTATGCCAGGGCTGGATTGGCACCAAGTTCTTATAGTGTTGTTGACACTACTTGGAGCGGCAAGAAAATCACCACTGCAGTAGCCAAATCCAAGAGAACCAGTTGAAACTGATCACTTCTTCTAAGAGGAATTCATGAATATTGAGTTAAGCCCTGTGTATGGAAACTCATTCAGAGCAGAGCAGACTTGCTGTTCCTCAGACATGAACAGAATATCGTGAAGAGCTGAGGGGTGGGGAGTTTGATGCATCTTCAGTATAAAAGTGAAGTTAGAAAAGGAGCTCGGCTGGGGGAACTTCTCTGCTCTTATTCAAATTAATAAAAATAAATGCTCCTCTCTGTCATTTTGCCACTCAATGTGGGAGAAGTTGCCCAGGAAACAGACCACAGCAGCAGACATCAAACAGCATGCAATGTGCTAGACAGCTCCCATCAGACAGTCTACAGCAGACATCACATACACGGGCCCAGATTCATCTCTCGTGTAACTCCTTTGGCTTCAATCGAGCTACAGTACACCAGAGGTGAATCTGGTCCCTGGGACTTGTCTAATGGAAGAGCCCCTTAGATATAGGTGTAATTCCTTTGCTACATGGAGGTCAGATGCTTTGGAGAGGGATTTTAGTGACAATTAAACCTGTTTAAGAGGAACTTTTGGGAGGGATTTTCTGGTACTAACTCTGTCCATTCCTCTGCTCTACCAACAGCTCCTAAAGACATGGTTCAGTTCAGGGAAGGAGTGGGAGAGAGAGGGCCTTGCAGGCCAGCACCCAGCTGCTGACTGTCTATCAAGAGACAGTTCATAGCACAGTGAGTATAGCCGTACTCTTCCTTGAGCTGACTTCCCTGCTTACATCAGAACTGACACTCAACGCAAATGCATGAAAAACTCTTCCAGGACAGCAGCTGGGATCTCAAGGTGATGAACATCCCTCTGCTTCCGTAAGAGAGAGGTTTACACAACAATGCTGTGACCACACTGTGGGCAGACTGCAAGAAGTAGAGGGAGACAACCCCCAAACTGATGGCTTATTCTATCATTAGATTCACCAAGTCAACAACAAAAGAGCTTCCACCCTAGTTAACAAGATGCCAAACATGGTCCTCTTTTGGTATTCCAGACCTTGGCTCCCATGTAAACATCCACGTCTTGGAAGAGGGGGGAGGGATAGCTCAGTGGTTTGAGCATTGGCCTGCTAAACCCCAGGTTGTGAGTTCAATCCTTGAGGGTGCCATTTAGGGAACTGGGGTAAAAATCTGTCTGGGGATTGGTCCTGCTTTGAGCCAGGGGTTGGACTAGATGACCTCCTGCGGTCCTTTCCAACCCTGATATTCTATGTCTAATATAGTGAGGGGTTACTGGAAACCTGATTCACCATATGTGGGGTTCACTGATCATAAAGGCCCAGATGCTTATCCCCAGGTCAATGTGAATCTCAGGTCTTCCCCAAATATCACGCTGTCAGCCAATCCTTAACTAAATCTAAGATTTATTGTTAAAAGAAAGAAGAGTTACAAATGGTTAAAAGATCAATATCCAGACAAGTGACTTTCCATGTTCATAGTTCAGGATCACAACAGTGATGGAATAAACTGCTGGTTTGTAAAAGTCTCTCTGGAATCATCCCAACAGATCAGAATCCAAAGGCAGCTTAGATGTAAAGTCTGTTAGTTTTTCCAGGCATTTTCCAGGTTCTTCCAAATGAACTCATCTCATTCTTTTTTGAACCCAGTTATACTTTTGGCCTTCACAACCTCTCTGTGGCAATGAGTTCCACAGGTTGACTGCATTGTGTGAAGAAATGCTTCCCTTTTTTTGTTTTAAACCTGCTGCCTATTAATTTCATTGGGTGACCCCTTGTTCCTGTGATATGTGAAGGACTAAATAACACTTCCTTATTGACTTTCTCTACACCAATCATGATTTGATAGATCTCTATCATAGTCCCTCTTAGTCGTCTCTTTTCCTAGCTGAAAAGTCCCTGTCTTTTTAATCTCTCCTTATATGAGAAGTTGTCCCATATGCCTAATAATTTTTGTTACTCTTCTCTGTATTTCTTCCAGTTCTAACATATCTTTTTTGAGGTGAGATGAGCAAAACTGCATGCAGTATTCAAGGTGTGGGGGTACTGTAGATTTCTATAGCGGCATAATGATATTTACTGCCCAGGGCTGGCTCTACAGTTTTTGCCGCAGCCGGCTGAATTGCCGCCCTGCAGGGGGGGGGCAATTCAGCCGGCTGCTTTAGCTGCGGCTGGGATTTAAAAGGCTCTGGGCTCCCCGCCGCGGAGGGCAGCCCAGAGTCTTTTAAATCCCCACCGCCAGCGGGGAGCCCAGAGCCCTCTGACTCCCCGCCACGGCTGGGATTTAAAAGGCTCTGGGCTCCCCGCCGCTGAGGGCAGCCCAGAGCCCTCTGATTCCCCACCGCGGCTGGGATTTAAAGGGCTCTTGGTTCCCCGCGGCTGCAGGCAGGGGCGGCTCTAGGATTTGCGCCCCTGGGGGGGGCGCTTTGGCGGTTGCCAGTTGGCGGCTCTGGTGGACCTCCCACAGGCATAACTGCGGGAGGTCCACCGGGGCTGTCTGCCGCCCCCTGGGGGATGCCGCCCCAAGCGCGCGCTTGGCCCGCTGGTGCCTGGAGCCGGCCCTGGCTACATGCCACCTCCCTCCCCTTCTGCTCAGGAAAACAAAAAATTTATCCTAATGCTGTTGGTTCACCAAACCAGGCCTACGGCTTTGGCCACAATTCAATGGCACACAGCCAGAAATGTAGCAAACAGGAAATGAAAGAATTCAGTCCAAGAAAACTCTGCTAAAATAAAATAACTACTTGGTGTGAATTCATTTCCTGAGCTCTAGTGAAGTGACATTAATGTATTCTCCAAGTTCATCTTTAAAAATCTTGCTTGCTAATGCTCAGGAAAATTTGGAGTCTGAAAAATAAATATTAGTCCAAGGTACTGATCAGAAATGGTTAGATCATTTGCATTTATTAATTTGTTGCTGCTGGATGGATTCAGGCTGCTAAGGGTTACATTTTCACAGTGCATCAGCTGAGAGAGTTGGTGCCATTTGGAAAATTTTGAGAAGGTGCCCTTTATCCAAAAGGTAACAGCAGATTTCCTAGTTGTTTTTTAACTTTATGCAGAACCTGGTGACTTTTCATTTAAGCTTATGATGGAACTAATAGAGCATCAAGCTTATCTTAGCAGTGTATTTGCTTTGATGGACCTTGTAGTTTGCACTAATGCATTTTATGCCAATGTTGGCAGTTGAACACAGTGACAGCAAAAGTTAGAGTTTTTGTTATAGCATTTGATGTTAGCTATAGGAACAGCCCAATCCTGGCACTAAAAGATTAAGAGATGATAGTACAATAACTTGTGAATTTTAAATGAGATCAAAACCAGTTGCTGTCACCATTTCTTCCTGGTGTGTTCTTGCATGGAGGTCTATCCAGTGTGGAAACCTCCCCTGGACATTCTCTTCATGTTGTTTTCATTTGTGCTGTGGTAACAGTGAATGAGAAGAAGCAGACATGGAAGAGTGGCACTGGTCAGAGGTCTAACCAAGCCGCACACCTACTTTCTCATTTATTGTTCTGGTTGGATCACTACCCATGCTGGGTTTGAACATACATAACAAGCACACACACAAAAAAAGGGGTGGCTGGACTGCCGAAGCAAAAACAAAAAAAACCCCAAAAAACCAGCAGCCGCAGGGAGCGTGTGGAGGGTGGTCAAGGCGGCTCGCAGGGGGATGAATGGTGGCACCCACCCCCTGTAGGCAGCCAGGCGCTGCAGCCCGCTCGCAGCCGGGCGAGACGGGCTCCCTCCTCCGGCCTTGGGGTGCCTCTCCTGGGGGCTGCAGGAGGTGCTGGCTCAGCCACTCCTTTAAAGGCGGCTCAGCCGGGCCGGGCTCAGAGCGGCATGGGAGGCGGAGGCGGGTGCAGGCAGCGGGGAGTGGCACGTCCTGGGGAGCCCGGCAGCATGGTGAGCGGTGGGGATCACTAGTTCCTGCCCCCCACCCCCACCCCCGGGCCCGTGCCCCGGCTGGGCTGGGACTGGCGGAGCGTGGGGAGCCAGCCGGGGGCTCCAGAGCTGCAGACCGGGCTGCCAAAACAAAAAAAAAAACCACGGCAAGGTGGCCGGAATGCCCCGCCCCAAGATTAGCCAGAATGCTGCCCCTTACAATGTGCCGCCCCAGGCATGTGCTTTCTCATCTGGTGCCTGGAGCCGGCCCTGTTACTGCCTTATTATCAATCCGCTTCCTAATGGTTCCTAACATGTTGTTAGCGTTTTTGACGGCATGTGAAGCAGATGCTTTCAGAGAACTGTACACAATGACTCTGAGGTCTCTTCTTTGAGTGATAACAGCTAATTTAGACCCCATCCATTTGTATGTACAATTGGGATTATATTTTCCAATGTGCGTTACCCAGTTCAGTACAGGAATCAGAGGCACAATGTTACATAAGAACATAAGAACATAAGAAAGGCCTTACCGGGTCAGACCAAAGGTCCATCTAGCCCAGTATCTGTCTACCGACAGTGGCCAATGCCAGGTGCCCCTGAGGGAGTGAATCTAACAGGCAATGATCAAGTGATCTCTCTCCTGCCATCCATCTCCATCCTCTGACGAACAGAGGCTAGGGACACCATTCTTATCCATCCTGGCTAATAGCCATTTATGGACTTAGCCACCATGAATTTATCCAGTCCCCTTTTAAACATTGTTATAGTCCTAGCCTTCACAACCTCCTCAGGTAAGGAGTTCCACAAGTTGACTGTGCGCTGCGTGAAGAAGAACTTCCTTTTATTTGTTTTAAACCTGCTGCCTATTAATTTCATTTGGTGACCCCTAGTTCTTGTATTATGGGAATAAGTAAATAACTTTTCCTTATCCACTTTCTCAACATCACTCATGATTTTATATACCTCTATCATGTCCCCCCTTAGTCTTCCCTTTTCCAAACTGAAGAGTCCTAGCCTCTTTAATCTTTCCTCATATGGGACCCTTTCTAAACCCCTAATCATTTTAGCTGCCCTCTTCTGAACCTTTTCTAGTGCTAGAATATCTTATTTGAGGTGAGGAGACCACATCTGTACACAGTATTCGAGATGTGGGCATACCATGGATTTGTATAAGGTCAATAATATATTCTCAGTCTTATTCTCTATCCCCTTTTTAATGATTCCTAACATCCTGTTTGCTTTTTTGACCGCCTCTGCACACTGCGTGGACATCTTCAGAGAACTATCCACGATAACTCCAAGATCTTTTTCCTGACTCATTGTAGCTAAATTAGCCCCCATCATGTTGTATGTATAGTTGGGGTTATTTTTTCCAATGTGCATTACTTTACATTTATCCACATTAAATTTCATTTGCCATTTGTTGCCCAATCACTTAGTTTTGTGAGATCTTTTTGAAGTTCTTCACAATCTGCTTTGGTCTTAACTATTTTGAGTAGTTTAGTATCATCTGCAAACTTTGCCACCTCACTGTTTACCCCTTTCTCCAGATCATTTATGAATAAATTGAATAGGATTGGTCCTAGGACTGACCCTTGGGGAACACCACTAGTTACCCCTCTCCATTCTGAGAATTTACCATTAACTCCTACCCTTTGTTCCCTGTCCTTTAACCAGTTCTCAATCCATGAAAGGACCTTTCCTTTTATCCCATGACAGCTTAATTTACGTAAGAGCCTTTGGTGAGGGACCTTGTCAAAGGCTTTCTGGAAATCTAAGTACACTATGTCCACCGGATCCCCCTTGTCCACATGTTTGTTGACCCCTTCAAAGAACTCTAATAGATTAGTAAGACACGATTTCCCTTTACAGAAACCATGTTGACTATTGCTCAAGAGTTTATGTTTTTCTATGTGTCTGACAATTTTATTCTTTACTATTGTTTCAACTAATTTGCCCGGTACCGACGTTAGACTTACCGGTCTGTAATTGCCGGGATCACCCCTAGAGCCCTTTTTAAATATTGGCGTTACATTAGCTAACTTCCAGTCATTGGGTACCGAAGCTGATTTAAAGGACAGGTTACAAACCTTAGTTAATAGTTCCGCAACTTCACATTTGAGTTCTTTCAGAACTCTTGGGTGAATGCCATCTGGTCCCGGTGACTTGTTAATGTTGAGTTTATCAATTAATTCCAAAACCTCCTCTAGTGACACTTCAATCTGTGACAGTTCCTCAGATTTGTCACCTACAAAAGCCAGCTCAGGTTTGGGAATCTCCCTAACATCCTCAGCCGTGAAGACTGAAGCAAAGAATCCATTTAGTTTCTCCGCAATGACTTTATCGTCTTTAAGCGCTCCTTTTGAATTTTGATCATCAAGGGGCCCCACTGGTTGTTTAGCAGGCTTCCTGCTTCTGATGTACTTAAAAAACATTTTGTTATTACCTTTGGAGTTTTTGGCTAGCTGTTCTTCAAACTCCTCTTTGGCTTTTCTTATTACACTCTTGCACTTAAGTTGGCAGTGTTTGTGCTCCTTTCTATTTGCCTCACTAGGATTTGACTTCCACTTTTAAAGGAAGTCTTTTATCTCTCACTGCTTCTTTTACATGGTTGTTAAGCCACGGTGGCTCTTTTTAGTTCTTTACTGTTTTTCTTAATTTGGGGTATACATTGAAGTTGGGCCTCTATTATGGTGTCTTTAAAGGGCCCACACAACTTGCAGGATTTCACTTTAGTCACTGTACCTTTTAACTTTTGTCTAACTAACCCCTCATTTTTGTATAGTTCCCTTTGGAAATTAAAGGCCACAGTGTTGGGCAGTTGAGATGTTCTTCCCACCACAGGGATGTTGAATGCTATTGTATTATGGTCACTATTTCCAAGCGGTCCTGCTATAGTTACCTCTTGGACCAGCTCCTGCGCTCCACTCAGGATTAAATCTAGAGTCGCCTCTCCTTGTGGGTTCCTGCACCAGCTGCTCCATGAAGCAGTCATTTAAAGTATCGAGAAATTTTATCTCTGCATTTCGTCCTGAAGTGAAATGTTCCCAGTCAATATGGGGATAATTGAAATCCCCACTATTATTGGGTTCTTAATTTTGATAGCCTCTCTAATTTCCCTTAGCATTTCATCATCACTATTACTGTCCTGGTCAGGTGGTCGATAATAGATCCCTAATGTTATATTTTTACTAGAGCATGAAATTTCTATCCATAGAGACTCTCTATGGACGTTACCAGACGTGCCTGCTACTTTGGGAGGCTCATTAATTAGGTTACTCTTCTGTGGGGAAGGGAGGGTGGGGCAGTTCTGTAATTTTATTAATGTGCTGCTTATGTCACTTGTGTGTTCTACTCCTTCCTTCTACAAGTCCCCTCCCAATGGAGCTCTCCTGCAGGACCTAGGTTCCCCAGGGCTAATAACTAGAACTAGACAAACATGCGCACACACTAGCAGAGCAAGTCAATCAGCACTCCCCAGCTGATCCCCCTCATATGTCCCTGTGTTCAGTGGGCTGGGTTAAGCAGCACTTTCAAGCTGGTACCCTCATGCGCCCCTGGTCTCAACAGGCTGGGTTCAGCAGCACTTTCCACTGCTCCCCGCACCCACTTATGTGCCCCAAGTTTAACACATTCCTATCACACTTTCACATTACAATTGTACGGGTAGTAACCCATTTGATGAGCAAACCCCACAGTATTTTGGGGCACTACAGGGATCTTTAGCTTAGGTACAAGAAGTGTTGCTGCAGAGTAAATGGGGGAAGCTAAAAACACAAAAATCTGAAATTGATAGAGAGAGAGAGAAGCAACCAGCTGACCCATAACAGTTATTGATTGAATCATAGTGATAACCACACCAGGAGGGCTAAACAAACATAGCAGCTACATTTTAAAGGTTAATCCCTGAGGTAGGAAAGAAAACAGAGAGAGAGAGATGGATCTCACCCACTCCATGAGGCTTGAACTGGTCGGGGTTCCCAGGTGATGGTGGTAGCTCAGGGTCCTGAGTGCTGGAGACAGGCAGAGCCCCCAGCACGATCAGTCAGGAGGTGGAATCCCAGTGGAACTGATGCAGAGTTTGGGTCTATACATCAGAACCCTTTCTTGGGCATAGGTAGGGGAGTTTGTAGAGAAAATACAGTGGTTGAAGGGAGAACACTAGATTTGTTTATGGGTAAACTGATGGCTCAAGGGTTTTCTTTAGGCTAGACAATAGGAGCTGATCATTCTTGGCTATGGGTGTTGTTTTCTTCCGGGGAGCTCACAAGGCAACTAGGCTGCTTCAGTATTTTGGGATATGAGTCAAAGATTTATTACTAGAATTGGTCTGATAATTGCTGAGCTGAGTGTGTGCAGGCGTAGGTTCATTAGCATCTGGAGCAGGGATTCCCATGATTCAATGCGTCCCTGCTTTCTGGTCCCAGAGTTCAGTGTGGTTCTATGTTCTTCATTCTTTATGCTAATCCCTATTCCATCTTTCATGCAGTTGAGGCATGCGGAGTTGTCTCTGTTCTTCATTCTGTATGCAAATGGAGATGTCTTAATCTTGTCACCCTTGTCAGGAGGCGTCTAGGTATGTCTCCCCAAACCCTTCATTGTTCTCTGCAAGCCTTTTCTCTGATCGGTTTTGGTTCAAACAGAGATGGGAATTGGGGGTGTCCTTCATGAGTCACACAAGCTAGATACTGTGCCCTGGTTCCCCAAAAACACAGAGCTGACTGGTATCAACAATAAAGATGGCAAGTGAAGTCTAGTACAGCTGGAGAACGTTCATTCTTCATTCTTTTTTAATTAGACTCAGGAAACTTTTCATCAGTTTGGATCTCTGATTGGAGCAATAGCACCATACAGCTGTGATTCACTGGCCACGTCTCGTCAGTGGGTGTTTGACTGTATCAGCTGCCTTCTCTGTATACAAGGTGAGGAGACCATTAGCAGGTATAAGTAATTCTTCCCCATTAGCAGGTATAAGTAATTCTTCACCTTCTTTCACTGTTGTAATGTCCATTTTTTGCCTCTCTAGTTCTTTCTGTCCTGTCTGTTGGCACTTAGATAACAGAGTGGTGGGCATCTTGTAAATAGCTCATTAGAAGAGACGATTATGATGTGTAAAGAGTGTGGCACACTTCTGGGAACTGTACAAATAATAAATGGTCTGCACCAGGTAGATAACTGCTCAGTTCCTTAGAGCTTCTCTACACAGGGACACTAAGGAGAGTTAATCCAAATGAACTAAAGGTGTAAATTTTAAAGTGTCATTAAACACGTGTGGATGCTCTGATTCTGAATGAAAATGGCCCTTCTTAATTTTAGTGAATTACATGAATTAAACTAACCTGAAAAAGGCCCCTTTAATTCTAAATAAGTGTGTCCCCAGAGGTGTTTAATGAAGTTTAACTAATGCAGTTTGAAAATGAATTTGGATTAGCTTTCTTGACTATCTCCATGTAGACAAGCCCTTGGTACTAAACATTTTCATTCTCTTTACCCTGCCACTGGCTGTATTGGAGGGGTTTCCTGAACTAATTATTTAAACAAAAAGTTCTTGCAGCAGCCCTCTGTCATGAGCATTCAAAGCTATTGGAGTAAGTGTAGGCCATTTTCCCATTTGTGAAAGAGTGGGACAGGTGTTGGCAATCTATGGCATGGGTACCGAAGGTGGCACGTGAGCTGATTTTCAGTGGCACTCACACTGCCCAGGTTCTGGCCACCAGTCCGGGGGGCTCCGCATTTTAATTTAATTTTAAATGAAGCTTCTGAAACATTTTAAAAGCCTTATTTACTTTACATATAACAATAGTTTAGTTATATATTATAGACTTATAGAAAGAGACCTTCTCAAAACATTAAATTGTCTTACTGGCATGCGAAACCTTAAATTCGAGTGAATAAATGAAGACTCGGCACAGCACTTCTGAAAGGTTGCTGACCCCTGGCGTAGGATATTCTTTTCACCTAATGGTTAGATGTAAAGGGATAGAACTTGGTTAATATTTAAGGCCATTTCCAATTAGGGTGACCAGACAGCCAATGTGAAACTCATGCAGGACTGGGGTGGGGGATAATATGAGCCTATATAAGAGAGAGACCCCAAAATCGGGACTGTCCCTATAAAATTGGGACATCTGGTCACCCTATTTCTAATTATTATTAATCAGTCCTAAAAAACAGTGTTGGTGATTCAGAAACAGAACAAGGGACTCCAGTCTTTGAGTGTACAACATAGAAATCCCAGCATTGTTTAGAAGTGACGGATGAGCCTGGGTTTCCTGCCGAAGGTTTTGTCAAGCCCCATCTCGTTTACAACGAGAGTTTGGTGGAGGGATTCACTTCTACATTGGAACCCCTCACATCTACCTCCATGAGTTGTACTTGAATGTGAGATTAGATGTAAATAGTGAGAGCAGAGAGGCTACTGAAACCAGACACCCCCAGAAAGCTGCTCCAAGCTGAATACGGTGCTTGTTCAATCCTGTATCAGTCACAATAACATACCGCTACTGTTAACTTTCAGACATTTAGGGTGTAATCCCGACTCCATTATAGTCAACAGGAGTTTTGCCGTTGACTTTGATGGGGCCAAGATTTTACACTATGCTGATAACAGCCTAGCACATGGATCCTCCTGTATGAATATCCATGCAGTAGAGGTTCAGTTTCATTAGTCGTTACAGTACTTTTTTTCCTTTTCTCCACTCCAGGCCAGCCCATGAACCTGGGGTCAGCGGAAGAGGAGCTGAGATGTCTCCATGAAGAACTAACAGCAGCTCCAGACCCCGAGGCTCTGTTTCAGGCATCTTCCAAAATGGCCAGGGTAACTGACTCAAAAAAGTTGTGCGGATGTTCTAGTGACCAGGCACCCTTCATTTTACATTTACGCTTTCATGATGCCTTCCGTACTTGGAGCGAGCTGTGGGCGAGGGGCATTCGTTGCTAGTAACCAGCAAGATGCTTTTCATAGATGTGTGCTATGAATGCCATGTAAAATCCAGATTCCACAGAATGTTGCACGCCCATGAAAATGCACACGCAGATGCGCACACATGTACCTATCCAGCTATCCATGAGAAAAAACTGTATTAGTGGAACATCAAGCTGAGAACCCATCCAGTCTTCATTCTGTCACCTTGTGGGTTTGCCTTAGCCTATATTTGTGTGCATGCCTCTCTTGACTTCATTGTATATATTGTAAAAAGATGCAGTGTATCTAAGAGAATACAAACTGGAAACTTACCTCCTGCATATCCAGTACAATGTTCTGCTAACTGTGCAACAGAAGCTTTGCCTCAAACCTGATCTCATTAGTGTAGAATACAAAAATGTAGTATATAGACTATGGAGAGAATTTTAATCCCAAATGGCTAGCTGGATATGAGGCTAATTAACAAGTTGTTAATTAATCAGAAGGGTAGCCATGTTAGTCTGGATCTGTAAAAGCAGCAAAGAGTCCTGTGGCACCTTATAGACTAACAGACGTATTGGAGCATGAGCTTTTGTGGGTGAATACCCACTTCGTCGGATGCAATTTGCTGATGCATAGATATTTTTCCATAGAGATATTAGGCCTCCATTTTTACAAGTGCTTTTCATTGCAGTCTCTCCTGTTTTTGATTTGTTCCCAGGTTGTTAGTGAGTACTTTCCCCCAGAACAGGCCACAGCCTTTATTGAGGCCACAGTGGAAAGTATGCTGTCTGCCAGCCCCACCTGTGCCACAGCAGCTGGACTGTGGATGAAGGTTATACTGAAGGAGTGTGGAGATGCCATGCTTGATAAGGTAAAATGGGAAACTGGAGAGGTTTTCTGCCTAAACACGAGGCTTTTAGATCTTTGCCCTCATGTGTAATGAACAAAAATCTTCCTGTTTCTCCCCCTCGGACATAGTCGATTCCATCTCTGTTCCCACCCTAAACTAGGCAATGGCAGAATCAATAGCAATAGACAGAGAGAATCCAAGGGAAAAGGAAGATGGTTGGTTATTTATTTGTCTGGCTTGTTGCCACAGTATTCAGCCAAGAAAGGCTTGAAAAAACACTCTGGGGAAAAGACAAGAAGACAGAATGACCGGCACTTGGAGGCATCCAGTTCTTAGGAGGCCTATGGCTAAGGGCTACCTGGATAAAAATAGCCCTGTAGTCATTCCCAGTGAGTCTGGAGCCTGGGCTCTGAGACCCACCCTCTTGCCAGGTTTCAGAGCCTGGGCTGCAGCCCGAGCAGGAACAGCTACACTTTTAGCCACATAGTGCAAGCCCCTCAGGCCCAGGTTGACCTGAGCTCTGAAACTCACTGCTGTGGGATTTTTTTGGTGTGTAGACGTACCCTTTAAGAATAGAAGGAGGGAGGGAGAAAACTATAGTGTCTTTGGGATCCACTATTTATATGCCTTATTCTGGAGCCCAGTGCGTTAGGGCTAGATGAAAGGAGCACTCCACAAATCTTCTATCAAGGCTGGTGAAAGGCCTCAGGACAGGGAACCCTTGCAGCAGAACTGCCACGTTTGCACAGTATTTCGAAGATGTGAAGGGCTAGGAATGAATGAGAGGTCGTCACCTGTTCATAGTCCCAGGCATTTGCACACTGTGTTTAAAGCACTTGCATATTTTGTGCTTGTGGTTGTTTATGAACTGTGCATCCTTCGAGGCAAATGGTTGCATTTGGCTGCTTAAATCACACCTGCAAAATCTGGGCAAGCAAAGCCTTCTTTTGTGCATGCCAGCTGGTTTAGTTAATGCATAGCTGGGCACCACCACATTAAATTACCTGGTATGTACAGGGAAACCCCACTCAGGGGTGGCTCCAGGCCCCAGCACGCAAAGCGCGTGCTTGGGGCGGCACGCCGCGGGGGGGTGCTCTGCCGGTCGCCTGCGGGAGGTCCACCGGAGCCACGGGTGCCACCGTGCTTGGGGTGGCGAAATGGCTAGAGCCGCCCCTGACCCTGCTATAATGCGCCCTGTAATAATGCGAATTCGGCTATAACACGATTGTAAGGTGGCTCCGGCCGCCCCAGGCCAAAAAAAAAAAGCAGCTGGAGCGCTGCGGAAGCGCAAAAGAGAGAGAGAAAAAAGAGAGAGAGAGGATTTGTGAAGGGAGAGGGGCTGGAGTGCCCCCAAAGGGAAAAAAAAAAGCAAAAAATGGAATGTGCCTTCCCCACTGCCTCTTCCCACCTGCCCCCGCTTACCCTTTTGCTGAGAAGAGCCACTCTCTCCCCAGCTGCTCCTCGCCCTTCCTCTGCCCGTTGCACGTCTCCCCTGCTCACCCCAAGTGTTTTCCTCTCTCCCTCCATGGCTGAGAGCCCCTGCTGCTGGAGCTCCACCCTTTCAGTTACTGCGGTGGGCAGTTCACAAATGAAAGTAGTTTTCTGCCCAAGAGAAATCGACCGGCTTGAAACTGACCAGCTTGAAATGGTAAACCCTGCTATACCGCGACCCAATTTTTTGGACCCTGATCATCGTGTTATAGCGGGGTTTCGCTATATGTGTGTGTGTCAGTGTTAATTTTTACAGCCAAGTGTGGGCAATTGTTGTGGGTTAAAGTTACACAGACATATTTGAACGTTTGTTTCTTGAGGAATTTCTAAAAAAGCAGCAAATGTCTAAAGAAAGGTTTTGATTCTGTAGAATGAATGGAGAGAAAGAAAAAGGGACATTTCATTCTGGTTTTGTTCCTTCCAGGTGCCAGCTATTGTGGATATAATATATAGCCACATGGCTACTATCCAGGAGGGCAGCTTGAGGCAATTCCTGCTGGAGGCAGTGTCTATTTTAGCTCACCATCACCTAGAGGCAGTGATCTCCAGCCTACTCAGCAACCATCTGCCAATGGACAGGTATATACCGCTACCTATTGCATTCATCTTGGTAAAACATGGGTCCCACAGCTTTGCTGGGAGATGTAGGGCTTTATTTAAGCAGCAGACATTTTGGGATAATTACTGATGGTTAATAGCCTGGGTCTTTCTCCAGGAAGGTCCAAGAGCATGGTAAGGTGGGGTGTGGAGAGAAATTAAGTGTCATTCTGTTTCCATTAATTCATAACTGCTTTGACATCCTAAAGACCTAACTTTACTGGTATAACTGGAGTGTATTGTTGGAAACATCTACTTCTCTAGCAGGGCTGGCTCAGGGCTTTGCTGCCCCAAGCAGCAAAAAGGGCGGGGAATAAAAAAACCCTGTGATCGTGATGTGCAGCTCTACTCCTTCGCTCCGAGAAGGAGTGAGGGACCAGCCGCCGAATTGCCACCGAAGACCCAGATGTGCTGCCCCTCACCATTGCCTGCCCCAAGCATCTGCTTGCTGGGCTGGTGCCTGGAACCGGCCTGGCACTCTAGACACCTGAATTGACCTCACTTTGGAAATTAGCAATTGCTGTTGATTTCCTGGTAGCATGACAGCTTCAAGTCCAATCCCTGGCTGATGACAAAGAATAGGGCCAATATTGTCATCAGACCGCTTGGTATCAGTCAGTGTGTGGCTGCTAGAACAGAGTTGCTGTCCTTGGGATTTAAAACTGGACTGGAAGCAGATCCATCATTTCATTTAAAGGTCCCCAACTGGGTTATCAGTTATCAGTGCTGGAATCTAAGACCATAAGAACGGCCATACTGGGTCAGACCAAAGGTCCATCTAGCCCAGTGTCCTGTCTTCCGACAGTGGCCAGTGCCACATGTCCTAGAGGGAATGAACAGAACAGGTAACTGTCAAATGATCCATCCCCTGTTGCCCAGTCCCAGCTTCTGGCAAACAGAGGGTAGGGACACCCTTTGTGAAGGGGAACTAGGATGGCCATGAATATTCGTTCTCATAATTGTATGTCCAGTTAGTAGAAATGTGGCTTTTCTTTCATCCACTTGCCTTCCAAACCCTGGATCTTTGGGAGCCACATGCTCAGGATTCCATATTTACTGGGAAGTGGGAAAACAGGAACTGAGATTGGCGCTCTGTGTCCTGTCCTTCGAAGTCTAGTATTAATGGTTAGGCTGCAGTAAGACTAGGTCACTTAACCTAGTTCTGTAACTGGAAACTCAATATTTAAACAGGAGGAGCGTTAAAGGAGGACAGTGCTCCTAACTTTCTCCTCATAGGCAAGGAGAAAAGTTGGTCTTTACTTAAATAGGACGCATTCAGTCTGAGCCACAAAAGTGTCCAGGGGTCACATGTAACTTCTGTTAAATTGCAGTGACACCAGTGAGCTGTGGAGATCTCTAGGGGAAGACCCCTTGCTTGCCATTCAGGTCCTACAGGTCCTAATAGAAAAAATAAAGACGTCAACAAGCCAAGAAGAAAGCATCACCTCAGAGACTGAAACTGACAGGCATTTGGCAGCTGCTGAACCTCTCTCAGTAAGTTAGATGACAGACACGCCTTTCAGGCTTTCCTCTGCCCTGTGACAATCCTGCTGCTGGAAAGCTAGAAGAGTGGTAGAATATTGCTGTGTGGGCACTTCTCCTCTGATGTACTGTTTCCCTGAGTCCAGCTCTGCTGTCTGTGGAACAAATACGCAGTTTTAGAGTACGTGGCTGATTTACTTAATAACATCTGGCAATTAGAAAGTCTTTGAACCAGGTTTCTCACAGTGCTTTGCAAATATTCCTTAGGACTCACAACATGCCTTGGTAGGTCATACACATTTTTACAGATGTGGGAAACTGAGCCATGAGTTAAGGGAGTTGCTTGCAGTCATTCAAGTTACCGGCAGAAGTGAAAATTCAGTACAGCTGATATCAGAAGGGGAGAAGAGGGTGTGATGGTGTTGGAGGAGATCTCATTTTTTACCATGCTCTCCTTTCAGGCAACATGTGCCATCTTTGAGGTGGTGTCAGCACAGCAGTCGAGCAAAGCTGTGCAGGAGCTGCTCCCAGAGTTGTTTCCTGTTCTCCTGCAGCAGGTCAGCCGAACCTCAGGACAAAAGATGCCTTTGCCAAGGATAAGAAGCCGGAGCCTATTCCAAAAAGACCAACAACATACTGAGGGCAACCCTTGCCGGTAATTAGAAGGAAGGGAGAGAAACAAAGAATTCCAATAGAGTTGTGTGACACTCCCCAGGAATTTCCAGGGTTATGAGGCACCTTACCATTGCCTGCCCTTAGAGTGAGGAAGTCTTGTCTGTGTCTGCTGTGGGTCAGTTCCCTAAAATAACCAGGCTCTGGCAATACAAGCACTGCCATCCAGGCCTCCTCAGACCCCAGTCTCTTTGTACAGGTTAGTGATAGGCACACACCAACCCCCGAGTCTTCTTACCATTCCGTATAGTGTCCAGACCTTTATCCACTGAACACCCACAGAATTACCGGGCGTGCTGTTCCCTATGGAACAGTACACACCAGTTTACTTCTTATACTTTAGACTCTGTACTTTATACTTTATTACTTATACTCTATAGTGTATGGTCAAAGAACAGAATTTCCAGTGACAGTGAGTAAGAATGCAAGCAAAAAATGGTTACATGTCAAATGAAATCATAACATGGTCCTAGAGACTAAACTTAACCAACAGGTTAACCTCCTGTCTAAAGATGTTTCTCACCGAACGTTCTCAACCAAGCCTGATAGTGACCCCGCTGTCTGTCTCGCTGTCCATCTACTTCCTCAGTGAAAGATGCCAGGGTGTCTTCTTTGTCCCCCAAATATACTAGAGCAAACCTTTGAGGTGTACCCCAAAATTGGGTCCCCACTCCCTGTCTCCTTCCTGTTACTTTTCTTTCTTTGAAGTTCTCACAGTCCTGAACTGAATGTGAACCCTACATGCTTAATTTACATGTAAACAAACAGATGGAGAAACATTTCTTGCCTTAAAGAAAACCATTTTTTCACCTTTCCTGGTGACTAGTCCCTAGACACAGATCATAAGAATGTAATTTTCAATGCATAGACATGGCTCTTTACACAGCATCTGTAGATGTGTTTCACAATGATATTGGGGACATGAGCTTTTATTTGAGACTCATATGGCAATCTTTTAGTGATCTTTTAGCCCCTTAAACCACTGACTCACTCTGGGAATGTCCGCCTCTGCAAATTCCTCTGTAACTTTAACTGCGGGGTCCAGATTAACTGGCTGGTGCCACGTAACCTATACTCAGGTATGCTCAGGGTGACTCTGAAGAAACTTCCAGAATCATGCAGTCCATGATCTCCCCCACAGTTTGAGTATGTGGCCTTACCAGTAAGTGGTCCAATCTTTCAATTTCTATGCAAATGCACAGAGGCCTAATCCTCAATCCATCTTTCAACTCTCCATTTCTGGCTGTACTTTTCTGTGGACAGGCCCCACCTCGTCCAGCATGGCTGCCTTAATCACGTCCTAATCTCTTGCCCGCTAATCACTAAGAGCCATATATGTGCTTCCCCGGTTAAATGGGGTGTCAGTCGAAAGGCCCACATTGTTCTGTCCTTGTGAGGTCTCACCGCTGCTCCTTTAAGAGTAACCAAAACCAGATCAGGGTTGTTCGCAGGTCCCATTTTACAGAGTCTGATCTCCTGTGCCTGGTTTCCATTTCCTGTCACAGGACTTGCCAGATTTTGGAGGAGTTGTTGCCAGACCTGGGCTTGTTCCTGTATAAATTCCTGAAGGCTCTTTTGCTGTTAAACCTACCAGGCAAGCAAAGGCTGTTTTTCTGCCTGGTGGGATTGTTAGAAGGTCTGTGGGGTCTTCTACACTAGCATTTCTCAACCGGGCTGGTTTTAGGGGGTCCGCCAAGCAGGGCTGGCAGTAGACTAGCTGGGGCTTAGGGCAGAAAGCTGAATCTCTGAGCCCAGCCAGGCTGGAGCCCTGAGGCCCAGCACCTGCACTAAAGCCCCAGCCCCTGCACCCTGTGGAGTTAAAATCTAGAGCCAGGAGCCCCAAACTCTGATGCCTGGCAGGGCAGAGGCCTGGGAGTGGGCCATGGAGTATTTATAGCTTGTTGAGGTGAGAGGAGGCTCAGAAACAGAAAGGTTGAGAACCCCTGTTCTAGACTTCTCCTTGCTGCTTCACCACCCATTTCAGTGTGTTCCCTCCATCACCCAGACTGCCAGACCTCTACCCCGGCTTCTCCAGCAGGCTCTCCATTTGCATAGATAACAGGGAAATCCCTGATGAGCCCCCAGCTGTGACAGAGAGGGGTGTTGCACCCCCACATCTTCTACAAACACAGACCACGTTGAGACTTTCTTGCTTGTAAACACCAACGTGAAGTCTATTTAATCCCCCTACCAATACATAGCACCTTTATCTTGTATCTCAACTTTCTAAACTCTTCTCCAAAATGGGGGGAAGGTGTTTCCACTCAGAGAGCTCACTTTGTCAGGCTCTCCCAGCTTTTTGTCTTTCTGTTTCTCTTTGGGTGACCAGACAGCAAGTGTGAAAAATCAGGACAGGGGGTGGGTGGTAATAGGCACCTGTATAAGAAAAAGCCCCAAATATCGGGATATCTGGTCACCCAAGTTTCTTTCTCTGTCTGTTCCTCAAAGGGCTCCTGCCCATGTCCTTTATACAGTTTCCTGTTAATGGAATGATTGGTTCCATGACTCACTAGCCCCAATCTGACCTCGTAATCAGCTACACCTCTGTCCAATTAGGCTTTCTGTAAGGAACTGAATTAGTACTAATAGTGACCAGAGTGCTGACTCAAGTGCATACCCTCAGCACTCTGTCACATCATATCTGGAGATACAACCCCAAAATATCCACTAGTGATCACCACATTCTATGCCCCCCAGTTTTTGGGTCCTGATCATGTATCTTTTTTATATCCTTGTACTCTGCTAGTATCCATACTCCTTGCAGAAAGTGAAAAATGACTGCAAAATTTTGTCCCTAGCAAAACTAGTTATATGAGATGTATGAGACAGAAACATACCTCCTGGCATCAAGTCCTTCCAGGGACACTGGTGTCCAGGATATTGCCAGTGGATGAACTGTCGATGAACAGCAGACCTGACAAGTAACCTGGGCTTCCTGACTCTGTTCAGGCTGCACCTTCCTACTGATTGCTGCAGTTCTGTGCCTCTCTTTCCCCAGGTTTTCTGTCCAAGCATTAGAATCTGTGCTTTCCAAAGCTGGGAATGAGAGACTGGTGAGAGTGCTCAGGACGCAGAAAACATGGATTCTGCTTGAAAACCCCCAGACTCACCATGAGGGAGTGTGTCTGCTGGTGAGGTAAGAGATCTAAGAGGCATGATTTTATCCTTGGGAATCAGTAGCAAATAGAGTGGCTGAGAGGGAGCCTACAGTTTATAGCTTTGTGGGGAGTGCCCTGGGTGGAAACACACAGCTCCCACCCATAGATATCAGAGCTGTCTGCTCAGAGCAGCTGAGTTTTTGAAGTGTGCAATCGACCCCATAAGCGGTTTTTTGCCTTCCAGTGGTCTGCTAAGATTTGGACTAATAACACTTGAGATCATCCAGAGCCTCCTCCCCTGGGTGAATTCCCCAATGGAAAACTTCCGAGTCACCGGCACAGCTTTCCTTGCCCAGGTAAGACACAGGGCTCCGAAGAGCAGTTTCACCATTAGACCACTGTCTGTTTGCCTTTCTTTTAAGGAGTTGTACAGTTCAGTTCATAGGAGTAACTGTCATTTTAGATAGTAGACTGGGTCCCCCTTTATATGGAAACCTGACAAGAAACTTCATTCTACCTTTCGGAGTCATTCTCTCGCTGATATTTGTATTGCTGTCATTGCCTATACTAGCTACACAACCACAGGTGCTGGCTGAGAGAGATACAGACAGAGTTTGAAGTACTGGACCTCTTCTGCCAAGTCCCAGTGCTGATACTAACCAACAGCTCCTGGTTTTGGTTTCACTCAGCAGATCTTCGGAATGAACCTAGTGTCCTAATACTATAAAACAAGCAACATACAAATGCATTCACATCTGTCTTAGGTTCTCATGACTATTGTATCTGAGTACCTCAAAACTCATTTATGTATGTGTGTATCCCCACAACACTCCTGGGAGGTAGGGAAGCACTATTATTCCTATTTTACAGGCAGGGAGCTGATGCACAGAAGGGCTAAGTGATTTGCCAAGGTCACCCAGGAAGTCTTTGAGGGAGCAGGAATTTGAACCTGGGTCTCCTAAGTCCTAGACAAGTGTGTTAACTGCTGGACCATCCTCCCTTTCTACAGCCCTCCTCTAACATCTGCATCATATTTCCACTTATGCTAAGTAACTATCTTAGGGGCTCATCTGGTTCTAAGGAAAACAATCGATCTGTGTCTGGGATGGGCTGTACCTGGGCTTTGAGGCTCCTTACAAGAGGCCCCATGGTCCTACTGCACCCTGCCCCAGGAAAAGAGCCACAAATCTGGGTCTGTCTAGAGAGGCCTCATGAGAGCAGCCAATCTGAGCCCATCAGGCTCAGCTAAAAGGAGCTGCAGGGCCTTAGCAGGTCAGTTCCTGCCAGGAATTGGAGGGGCAAGAAAGGGTGCTGCTCTCTGGCCACAGAAATTCCAGGGATTGCCAGAGTTTGATTCTGGCAGTATTTGCTTAAGTTGGGTTTGCAGGAAGAGAGTCCTTAAGAACTTGAACCTTGAGGTGAGGGTGAAGCTAAAACTGGCTGGTAGGAAAAAGCAACAATGAACTGAAATCAAGCAGTGCCTAACTACTGTTTACAGGGTCCATGGTTTGGAACTCAGAGTTATGGGCAGGCCTTGGATCCCCTACCACTTACAGTGGCATAAGCCCCAGGAAGGGGACAATGCTTACGGAGAGCTTGAACAAAGAGCAGAATTTCAAGGACCCAGAGTTGGGGCTGGAGACCCTAGCGAGGGCAATGGGACTGTTCTTGACTAGCCCAGAAGGGGTTCATTTGGACTTTGGGACTTAGCCAGAGGCCTGAGCCACAGAAGACTCACTGAGGTCAGCTGGCAGGGTGCACTGGGGTGAGAAAAGGACTGTGGTACCAGACCTGGCCACTAAGGGGCTCTCAAGAGGTGAGTGGATCCCTATTATAGTGCCCAAAAGGAAAGCTCCATGTTTTTAAGACATTTCTCATTTGTGTGGAATGATAAAGTTAGTGTGTTATGTGCCACGTATCAGAGGGGTAGCCATATTAGTCTGTATCCACAAGACTGTGGCTATAGGAGGACTCCTTGTTGTTTTTAGTGTATTCTATGCCGGCTCAAATTCTATTCCCAATCTTAAGGATCATATTGGTGCTAATGGACATGTTGATTTTATTTCAGCTAATGACTGATCCCATGCTCAGGGAGAAGAAGTTGCTTAAGAGTGTCTTGCGCATCTTGGAAGAAAGGTCACAGGATAGGAACAGTATTGTCCGTCAGATGGCTGTAAGAGGCCTGGGAAATATAGTCAATGGGGCGCCTGTGAAGGTATGAGAGAATACTGAATAGGATGCAACATAAGTAGAGAATCCAAGGGAAATAATTGCTCAGAGTTTACAGAGGCTGCACACAATGCACTAGGCCAAATTCTGCTCTCTCCCATACCCTAGTCACCTTTTGCAGTCAATACAGAGCAAGCTGGATCCTTTGGTAAACTGGGCATAAGCAAACAATGTGCACTTTAATGTAACCATATGTAAATGTATACATCTAGGAACAAAAAATGCAGGCCATACTTACAGGACGGGAGACTCTATCCCAGGAAACAATGATGCTGAGAAAAAACTTGAGCCATGGCAGATAATCAGTTGAACATAAGCTCCCAATGCGAAGTTGTGGCCAAAAGGACTGAAATGATCCTTGGAGGCATAAATAGAGGAATCTTGAAGAAGAATAAAGACGTTATTTTCCTCTGAATATGGCACTCATGTGAGTGTTGCTGGAATGCTGTGTCCAGATCAGATGTCCACAATTCAAGAAGGATGCTGATAAATTAGAGAGGATTCAGAGAAGAGTCACAAGAACTATCAAAGGATTGGAAAATATACCTTTAGTGATAGACTCAAGGAGCTCAATCTATTTAGCTTTACAAAGAGAAGGTTAAGGAGTGACTTGAGGACAGTCTATAACTACTCACATGGGGAACAAATTTTGATAATGGGTTCTTCACATTAGCAAACAATGGTATAACAAGATTCAATGGAGAAAAAGGAAGCTAGATTAATTCAGACTGGTAATAAGGCGTACATTTTTAATAGTAATTTTAATTAATCATTGGAACAATTTACCAAAAGTTGTGGTGGATTTTCGCTCACTAGCAATTTTAAAATCAAGATTGGATGTTTTTCTAGAAGATGTACTCTAGTTCAGAGACTATTTCGGAGAAGTTCTATGTTATGCAGGAGGTCAGACCAGATAATCACAATGAACCCTTTTGGCCTTGGAATCTAAGTAACTAGAAATCTAATAATAGGATTATGCACGTGTATTATGTTACTGAGTTTGGCTCATTGAAGCTAGCACCTGGTCTGAAATATAGCTATAGATCTCAGGAGGGAGAGAGGGTTGATGAAATTCCCACAGCTTCATAACTGCTAAAGAAAAGTTCTTAGAAGTGTGATCAGTGATAAGTTTTCTTTAATGTCGTATGTTTGTACAGGTGAAAAAATACAAGAAGTTTCTTCTGGACATACTGATCGGGGCCTTACATGATATTTTCAGTTCTGAAGTGATTGGTGAGAGCATGAAAGCACTGGCCAAAGTCCTGAAGGAGCTGAAAGAGAAGGACATTGGTTCTTCCTTCAAAGACCTCACCCAACAGATCCGGACCTACTTTGACGATGTATGTGAACAGAACTCTCCAACTCCAGTTCAACCGATCTTGATTAGACTCGATTTACGATGTGTGATGTGGACTCCCTGGGCATTGCTCATGTTAGAGTGCAGAGATTTTAGGCCCCAGGGAAGGGAGGTATTTTACGGAGGAGGAGAACATTAGGAGGACGGGGATGACATCCCTGCTCCCACAGTCTCACCCTTCTGTTCTTGATTGCCACTGGGAACCTCAAAGAAAGTCTGAATACTAGATTAGGTAGCTAGATAACCATGAAAAGGGGGTTACAGAGTGCAGTAGAAAGTGTTGGGCCTGCTCTATACCATTTTTATGTGAGAGGGTTGGAATGATCATTCTGTTTTGCAGAGAATTTTTGAGATTTCAAATTTTGGTTTTGTTCCTATTTGTGGGAACCCCTCCCCCAAACTTCAGAACTCCTTATGAAACAGAATTACTATTCTCAACCTAGCTCTGTTGGAAGCCTTGGCCTGGGGCAGTCTGCTCTCAGACTATCCTGGTGCTGGGAACCCAGGAAACTCTGGGAGCTAGAGGTGCCAGGGAGTTGCAAATTTGACAGCTAGGACCCCCAAGGTCATAGAATTGGAAGGGACCTTAGGAGGTCATCTAGTCCAACCCTCTGCTCAAAGCAGGACCAATCCTCAGCTTTTTATCCCAGTTCCCAAAATGGCCCCCCAGGGACTGAACTCACAACCCTGGGTTTAGCAGGCCAATGCTCAAACCACTGAGCTATCCTTCCCCCCAAAGCTGGGAGCCTGGAAGCCTATGATCCCAGTCAGCCTGATAGATTGGCTGCCAAGGAGCTGGATGGGTGTACTGGCAAGACACCAGGCAGGTTTCTAAGGACCCTGCCTGGCTTCTGGAGGAATTTCATCAAAATTGAACTGTCTCTAAAATATTTTCATGAATTAGAAAATTCGAACAAAAAATTGGTTAATTAAAGTTTATCTGACTAGCTGTAGTTGCAATCACTCTACTTTAGCGTAGAAGAGACGGCTGTGTGAGGTGCGTGATGGGATTGTCCCTTACTTACCAAGTTGTGGGGCTTTCTTGGCTGTAGGAGGACGATGCTCTTCGCTCAGTGGCCTTTGTCCTATTTGGCATCCTGGCTCAGTTGACAAAGAAAAAACGGAAGGCCTATTTCGCCGAGCAGGTTCGAAAGAGCTGGGTCACACTTCTGCTGCATCTGCAAGACCCAAGCCCCAAGGTTTCAATGGTAAGACCAACAGTGACTTATTTACTAAGCCAAAGGAATCTTCCTCCCAATGTCAGGGGAGCACTGCTATTCCTGCTTGTTGTGGAGGCCCAAATTCTCCCCTCAGTTCATTGCCCTCCTGCTGAGTCAGTTCCAGCCAGGTTGGTCCATGGCTGCCTCACCAGAATCCAGGATAGGTCATGGGTCTGACCCCGACAGGTCTCTGTTCCTGTCTGTCTCTGAACCCCAGACCCCTGCCTCCCCAGAACAGAGGAGAGACCACAGCTGTGCCTGGTGAAGCAGCTTTCATCGGTATACCTGTTCCCAAAAGACATTGATGCTACCTCCAGGTTTCAGTGGAAGCTCTCCTCTATTAGTCATTCCTGCATGTTTCTGCCAGTCACATCCAGATGAATCCCTTTTTGTCCTGGAATAGATGAGCAGTCACGCAGATGAGTTCCCTTTGATTGAACACAGCACTCGGTAGGGAACAATTCAATGGTGTGACACTCTTTTTCAGGAATGCAGAGCTACATTTCACCTCTGTTTCCCATTTTTGGGACTGAAGAGACTCCAACAAGCGATCAATAAGCACCTTGGTGGCAGAGCCGAGCTGAAGCCTGAAGAGCTCCAGGTGGACATTTGCAGACACCTTGTGAGTGAGCTGTTGAATTGTATGAGATTATTGGCTGGAGGGTGATGGGAAATGTAAATCTGCCCCAGATTCCCATTTTTCCCACTTCTACCCAGCCACCTGTTCTTTCTCTTATTTACCTGTGGTTCATAAAAGCATGTGCTGGCAGTCAAAGGGCACTTCTAGCCAGAGAGAGCTCATGTGTCCCTGATTTCCTCTAGGCCAAAGAAAATGCAGAACTGCTGGAAAACTTGTACAGCACCACCATCACGTACTTCAGTAGCAGCTGGGAATGGATCCGGGCAGTTGCCGCCAACTTAGCTGGTGAGAGATGATGCCCAGTGTCCCTTTTGATATTCCCATTGAGGGAGACAAAAAAAATCCCACTGTGCAGCACTGAGCTGCCATTAATCTCTCTGTGCCTCAGCTTCCCAGCCATAGATGGAGATGTTAATGTCCCTACCTCTCCAGGATGGTGGTCGGAGGAATTCATTAGTTGCTATAAAGTGCTTCGAGATTGTTGCAGGGGAAGCACGGTGCAGTCATTTCGTAGTAGTGGCTGGGACACTGTCACGTAGGGCATGGTTACACTTTGAGCTGGGGGTATAATTCCCAGCTTGATGAGACACACCCGCACTAGCCCTGTGTGCTAAAAATAGAGAGTAGCTGCGACGGCAGGAGGTTTAACCACCCCAAGTATGATCCCATCCAAACCCCAAAGTCTATTCTCACAGTGGCTGCTCCTCCCACGGCTTGTGCTGCCTTAGCTACACTCTAATGCTAGCGCTGTCAGAGCTAGTGTGGGCCTGTCCCATTGAACTGGGTGTGATACCCCTAGCTCAAAGTGCAGACCTACCCAGTGCTGTTCAGTGCTCCTCACTGGGAGGCAAGCAGCCCACCTCCCCATAGCACCTGCTGTTTCACCTTCCTGGCCACAGCACCTTGTCAAGGAAGCATTAGGTTCCTCCTCTTTGACCCAGTGCCCTCTTCTCCCTAGCACACCCATGTGAGACAGGCAGGCATTGTGGCTCACCTATCAGTCACCTTGTGAGATCCCTGCTTAGAACTCACGTATTCCTGGCCTCAGTCCTTTGCTCAGACCACTAGACCAAGACACTATCTTAGTATGTCTCCAATAACTGACTGCAGTGGCAAGAGGAGCACAGACTGTTTCAAGCAAATGGGTTTTATGTAAACATTCTTTTTTAAAATGTCTCTCTCATTCTCTTCAGTGTGGACTCTAAACCCCTCTAGCATCCTCTTGCCCACAGCTCACCCTTAGGCCCACAGTAGGAGACCCCAAAGACCTGTCTAGGGGCTGCTAATATCACTTTGCACTCAACAAGGGAAGGTTTTATTATTGTTGTTATTTATTTGACATTGTGTATTTAGGCATCATCCTGGAACACACAGACACTCAGCGTATGAAATGGCTGGACCTGGAACATCTGCTGATGTGTAAGTGATAAATACAGCTGAAGTCCTGCTCATTAATGAGTTATAAAGGAATTTAGCTGACAAGCAGCAGTAACCGATACCACTGGTGCAAAATGCATCAGCCACATATCAAAGGACAAATTCACTCTTGCCCAGTAGAAAGTCAGCATAATTTCTGAAGGAGGAAGCTGCAGAAGGTGTGATATGAGTCAGTGCATCTCCTGGTTGTCCTGGCAATGCCCCCTCCCCAGCCAGTGCTATCCACACTTTGGGCTTTATTGGCTTTCTGTGGACTCCCCGAGTGGGAAGTAGCCACTTTCTGCTACCTCAAATTTCCCACCAGCAATTTTGCTTCCAGTAGGTGCCCTGTATCATGCGCAAACCAGCTTGGACCTGGCCTGTGTTAAATTCCAGGTTGAGTTGAGCTCAGGCAGTGGCTCCTGAATAGAGCTGGAAAATAACTGAAAAGTGGAAGCTATTGAAACAATGGACCTTCTTCCATTTGCAGCAGAGTGGATGACTTTCTGGTAGAGTCAGGGTCTCCCCACAGTTGGGAGCATGGAAGGGACCCAATGGGGGACCCTAAAGCTTTGTTTGTATTGGAGAGCGGCTGTAGTGTGGTATTCAGAAGTAATACGTCTCCAGCTATTTCAGGCACAGGTGACTATATGAAAAGTGAGGCCTATTCATCTATCATGTATTTTCCACCCCAATAGAAGGACTGAGCCCAGTTTCACATTTTTCCATGTGATCATTCTGCTCAGGTACTTCTGCTTCAGGTACACGCTTAGCTGTGATTTGACAGTCTGTTCCCTAACGTGATGTCCTCTGTAATTTCAGCTCTCCGGGTCCTAGAGAAAGACCCAAGTCCCACTGTCCAGCTGGTGGCAACGGAGATCATAAGTGACATCTGTCCTGGCGGAGCGCTTGGCGAATGAAGCAGAACGGAGACAAACAGAACAAGGCGCTCCAGTGGTATAAGGGCCCTACCATCAATCAAATGTTAACCCCACCCCTTGACCCCGGCAGCAAGATGTGTCATGTGACCCCTCTAAGAACTCCTCCCACTTTCCTCTACCAATCAGGATGGGTTTCGCCCCAATAGGAATGCCCCGAGAGAAGACTTGACCAATCAGGGGGAGTTCTGGGGCAGGTGACCTGTCCTTTGTGTGACCCCTCTAAGAACTCCTCCCACCGCCATCTACCGATCAGGATGGGTTTCAGCCACTGGGGATCACTCCAAGAGGAGATTTGTCCAACTGGGGGGAATTCTGGGGTGGGGTGACCCATCCGGAAGTGCTTCATGTGACCCCTCTAGGAACTCCTCTCACCACCCTTTACCAATTGCGATGGGTTTCAGCTGCAGAGGACTGCCCCAAGAGGAGAGTTGACCAAAACAGGGTAGGTTCTCGGAAGGGGTGAACCTCCCAGAAGAGGGTCGTGTGACCCCTCTAAGAACTCCTTCCAATGCCCTCTGCCAATCAGAGTGCAGCACATCACCTCATAAGTCCCAGCGCTGGGCAGAGGAGGCCATCTCTTACCAAGAAGACGTGTTTTATGAATTGTGGAAAGGCTGAGAGGAGACATGGACTCCTTTACCACTCCCCTGAGAACTTCAGACTTTGTTTTAGCCCCGAGGACCTTTTGGGCTTGTATGGATAAAGCGCTATAGCAGTTACAGTTCCGAGGAGGGCCCTTTGACTCGACCATTGATAGATACCTCAGGACCCGACCCCGAACCCTTGTGAAGAACCTCGTTGAGTGTGACAACCCCCCCCCCAAAGTGGCAAGATGATCATGGCTTGGGGGAGTCACTGGTGGACAAAGTGAACGGGAAAGACGTTGCTCAGGTAAATGAATGATTAAGAAGCGATGGTCGATCATGGGGGTATAATGGGGTTAGGAATCAACTTGGCATTGCATAAATCTAAGAACAAGCAGGGGGTTGCTTACACTGATTTTTTGTCTGAAAATCTCTCAACAGCTCGACGATGCCTTTCAAGAGGCCTTTGAGAACTTACACATCAGTAGCCCTGTCATGCATCAGCTGATTTTGCTCCTGTCTGAGATGCAGATCTCAAGAGGAAAATCCGGAAAAGGACAAAATAGAAGAATGAACCAGCTCAGAGTCTTTCGTTGTAGGGGTCATGGCGTCCATTTTTACAGGTGGCTGTCAAAGGTTGTGTTAAACCAGGCAATTAATTAAACTTATTTAAATGTGTCCCTATGACTGTATCCCCTCCATACTTGCGTTAGTAAAAGACGGTACCAGGAACAGTCCTGTCTCCACAGCTCTGTTAATGAAAATATATTACATCCCCAGGGAGCTGGGAGCTTTGGTGGGAGAATCCTCTTTCTGAGTGGCCAAAAAGCACGGTAAAACTTTAAATAGAAGACAGGTAACAGCTTGGCTTTCAGATCAGATGCTTACACTTTACACAAACTGGCTCAAATACATTTTAAAAGAAACAAGACCATTGTTTCAGATGTGGACGCGCAATGGCAGGCAGATCTGGTAGATGTGCACCGGTTCTCCAAACACAACAGAGGCTTTAAGACGTGTTATCTGACTTTATAAAGAGTGACAACCGGAGCTTTCACAGAACTATACGTACCAGACCTGCTGATGTTAATCCTTCACATTCTCTGAAGATATGGAAAACAGTTTATAGAGATGGTTTTAAAATAAAGCCAGTTGTTGCCCCTTTTAGAAAAGGCGACCACGTGAGACTATCTAAAGTCAAAGGAGCCTTTGAAAAAGGTTATGAACAGACGTTTACTGATGAGCTATTTAGAGTGGATGAAGCCTTAACCAGGAGCCAGAGACCTATATACTGATTAAAAGATTACGAGGGTGAGACAGTTACTGGATCTTTTTACCCTGAAGAATTACAAAAAGTAAACCCCAAACGAGACAGGATTTACAGGATCGAAAAAGTTCTAGTGGATAAAGGAAAAGGGAGAAGAAAGCAGCTACTGGTGAAATGGTTTGAGGAGGCGATAAGTTTAACAGCTGGGTGGAAGCTTCTCAACTCTGTGACATTTAGACACGAACAAAAGAAACAAACAAAAAGATTCCTCCTGCAAAGACAGAGAGAGAAAAATGAGCGACAGCGGATTCTCCATTACGTTGCCCAGCAATGCCAGCTCTGCAGTTTTTCCTCAGAACACCAGCTTGAGCTTTACAATACGGCTAATTAAGCCCTAGGATGTCCGGAGAGCCTGGGAGGTGGGTTAGTGGAAATACAATAACCGCCCAGCCGGAACACTATCAACGAAGACACCCCTTTTGAAATCACCTTTGCAGGTATGGCATGGAGTTTATCCTACAACGAGGTTATTACTCGTCCATACCTGAATTATTGGATCATATGAACAGTACTTTGGCTCGTCATCCCACACCGCCTGAGGTGGTCATGAACTACGAAACTGGGGGTAGAAAAGTTAGTCTTAAATCTGCCGATGTTACTTGTATGTTTTCTATCAGCGGGGAGCTAGCTAACATTCTAGGTTTGGGCCCGAAGCACAGCGTCCAATAATTCCCCTTCTCAGCAGACATCACAGGGCTTTTAATTTCTTGCGTCTGTTCACAGATATTGTAGAACACGAGTTTGTGGGGACTTTTCTGTTCCCTGTTACGTTGTGTCCCTGTCCGAGGAAGGAACAACGAGTTTGCCACCATCCCCTATGATAAACCTCATTACGTTCCTGTCAGAAAACACCACATCGATACCATTACCATTGAAATAGACAGATTAGAACAGACACGTCTTGTATTGCTTTGGCAAGGTGATCATCAAGGGGCACCTGTGTCCCCGGAGAGAGCGAAGTTTCTAAAAAGCAAAACATTATGGCGATCCTAAAAAATTACAGCGACCCCACCATCTACAGGAACTATTACAAAGCCCAGGTGGGATATGCCCTTCCTGGATGTACGAGGCTGGCGTAGGTGGAATATTCCGTAACCGAGCCTCTGCAACCAGACTTCGAGGCAGAACACTGCGTGAGAGAATACATGAATCTGGTACAGACAGCTGGTAAACATGTAAAAGATCATTCTCTGTTAATCAACCGTGAGGAATTTGCACGGGGTTACACCTTGTTTGCCTTTGACCTGTCTCCCAACCAAGAATGCACCAATCACTGTTCCCTGTTTAAAACCGGGAACCTGAGAGCAGAAATACGTTTTGGGACGGCTTTAACCGTCACCGTCAATATGATCGTGTATGGGGTTTTTGACAACATCATAGTGATAAATCAGAGGAGAAATGTTCTGCTTGACTATATGTGAACATGGACACTGCAGCTCTCACGTGTCTCATCAATGATCCCTTACACAAAAAAGAATTCCCTTATGATTGGCTCCCTGGCAGCAAGCTGTCTCAGAGACCCTTAGGTTTGGTGGTCAACATGCATCCACATAACCAACCTGGTGAACGTTGGCTCACCTTGTATCTGGTGAGGTGTAACCATGGAGAGTTTTTTGACTCATACGCCCCCTGAATAGCGTGCTGTTTCCTAAAAGCATTATGAAATTTTTAAACAGAAATGCCACAGATAATGTGTTTCACAATAGACAATTACAAGACCCCCACTCTGTCGCCTGCAGCGATCACTGCGTGTTTTTCTTACATCATCGTAGCAAGGGTTTATCTTTTGACTGGATTTTAAAATTGTATTCTAACGACTTAGTGCAAAACGACCGGATGGTAATGACTTTTGTAAAAACTAAATTTAAATTCTTGGGCATATCTAGCCTTGCTTAAAACATGTTTCAACAAGCCCAGACGTGTATCTTGCAATGATTTTTATAGCCATGTTATCCAATACTCTCAGGCATAACAGACAATGTTTGTTTGGTATTATCCAACACATTTTCCCACAGTTGCTAGGCCCCGCAAGAATTGCAGAAAAGGGGTGTTTCCACCTCAGATCCATTTTTAAAGCCATAGGGCAGGGTTTTAAACCCTTCTCCTAGGACCTTCTTGGTGGAAACGACTTTCTGTGTTTTCTTAAGGGTTTTTGTCTTTATTTGCCACTGATTTTTGTTCCTTATGATAGAGGGCTGCTGAACCTCTATCTTTTTGGAGGTGTTTTCTCACAGGCCCGTGCAATAGTCCAGAACTAGATCTTTCAAACTGTCCAAGTTGATCTTTTCACAATTTGCTACGTTCAGGGTAATACTTTTTGACTTTCATGCAGGTCTTTCTTCCCGGCAGCTTTTACCCGTATGTTTTCGGTCCTGCCGACACAAATGTGTTGATCTGGCGGGATCTTGCCTAAATAATTCCACAGAGGAGGATTCCAGTCACCCTCCCTTTTCACAAATATCACCAAGTCAGTGTCATGGTACAGGCACTGCTTTTGCAACCTGTCTAGCAAGTTGTATAGTTCTATGCAGGCATAAGCAGTGGTGAAACAGGCTATGAAAACATTGGTATTTCCAGAGACAGAGTACTGGTCTTTTGGGTCCTTTCAAGACACTCATGCTGTTTCATCGTCGATAAACTTGCAGGATGAAACCTTATAGTTGAGGGAAAACAGGTACTGAAAGAGTTCGTCGGGGTCTCTCAACACTGCTGGTATTGGGTAGGTTTGTGGAGCAGATGATATTATTATTATTATTTATTATTAATCACATGAAACTGTCTTGTAAACTTAAAAATAAAATATTCATTAGGGTATTTTTCTATTTAAAAAGTCATAGCTTAAAACAAAATAATCCATTTCAGGCTGTATAACAAACAGGAGTTTTGAGTTTTTCTACCATTTTAAAACAACAAACCTACAAACTTTTTTTTAAATACACCTCATTTTGCAAAATAAAAACCAAACGGCTTTCAAAATCAACTTTTAAAATCCAGGTTAAAACACATTTTGCACACTAAAAAAACAACACCCTCTTAGTTTGAAACACACCGTTACCATCATTTTGGAGCCATATACTTAAAAAAAAATCCCACCTATGTTTTACAGAGAGAGAGAGAGAGAGAGAGAGTTTAAAACCCACACGCATTTAAAAGCCAATTTCAGAAAGTTACCTTCTACTACAGGATAAAGTGTTGCAGGCACATGCTTGTTCTGTCCCCCTCAATGTGTGTTTGGGCCTTTGGATTAAAGAACAAGCAAAAACTGTTAGTTAGTATTAGCCCCAAATCCCTATACAACCTGTGTAGTATCTGAAGTTATTAAGCAAAACTACAGTTAAAATGGTTTTTACATTGGCCTGGTGATGAAATGCAATTTAAAGTTACTAGTTCTGTGCTAAACAGATCACACTGCAATAAACACAGGCACCATTATTTACTAAGACAGCACAGCCAACGAGTGATATTATACAATATATATTTTCAGAGTTTAAAACAGGGAGCATACCTCCTCTTGGAGCCCAGCAGCCATTCAAGAGTTTCTGTTGGAAAAAAACAGTCTCCAAAATACCTGAGGTTTTCATACCATCCAAGCAAGCCCTTTGTTTCAAAAGGACTTCAAAATAGTAGCTAGCAGGTTGATTTGATCGCTACAGCTCTGAAATACTAGAGACTTAAGGACTTTAGGCCCCTTCCTAACATTCCCTTTTGTGAGCTGGGGTGTGGAAATTAAGCTGTCTGCACAACTGAGGTGCTTTCGGCTACATTTTTTCTTTTAGTTAAAATACATTTTTCTGTAGGGCCTTCTTACAGTATTAAACATAAATCCCCAATCCTTAATGTAACTGCTTCCCCCCCATCCCAAGTGGGGACATTTGCAGATATCAGTACATCTCTTTGGGGCTTGTTTTTTAAAATGTTTCTTTCATGCATAAAGTTTGGGGTGGGGGTTGAAATAAAATGGTTGTATCACAGCCATAATAAGCCCCCTAGAGCTTTTAAATGTTTGATTGTCTTTAGAGCAAATGCTTCTTCTAAAGCATGGTGAAGGTTTGTGACCCCTTGAAACATTTCAGTTTTGGTTTAGACCCTTGGGGGGGGGGGTTGTTTGTTTGTTGTAAATATATTAATTTAAACTTTTAATGGCTTTGAATTGACCCATAGCATCCAACCAACTCCCGGGTCATATTTAAATTGTCCAATAACACTCTGTCAGCTCCAGGGGTTATATTTAAACTGTCCAATAACATCTGCAAATTCCTGAGGTTTTATTTCATTTCATATTAATCAAAACTCACCCACCCACCTCCCTTACTATGGGTGCACACCAATCAAATTTATCCCTATGGCAACAACGATAAGTAGTCACAGTTACCTTCACTATTCAGTGGGGGTGTGGTTAAAACCATTCAGTTCAACAGGATGAGTCAACTCTATTGTACTCAAACACATGTCTGAACCATCCCTGTTTGTTTTACTGTTGTAAGCAGAGTCAGGGTGAGATCTACCCTGACATTTGGTGGTGAGTTGTGGAAAAGAATGTCAGGGGTTGATCTCGTTTGCACAGGCACACCCACCCCGCCTAGCATGAGCCCACAGTAGCCCAAATGGTCACTTTGGCTGCTGTGGAATCCCCAGTTTCTCTGTTATTGAGGCAGGAAGAATAAAGTGTTGTTATCCTGATTATGTGAATCAAGGACAGTGGAACTGTACTTGGCCTTTTATGAGGGAGGGACTCGCCATCAACTAATTAGCACTCGCTAGGCAAGGGACATGGGTTCCAAAACTCAGCAAATTGAGAGAGGCTGGGGACAGGTATTTGTACCTGGTGGGCCCCAGACACTAATTCCATCTCTTCTTCCTGTCTCCACTGTGAAATGTTAGTGCTAATTTTGATTCCATGAAGAGTCTGATTACAGACTGCAGAGCTGAATTCACTTTGGGCTAATGGTGAACCAGCACTGAGTCCTCCCTACTACTTAACAAAGTAAGTGGTGATTTTAGCTTGTAGTAGGGGAGCCTCAGTGCCCCACTGGCTGAGGGCTTGAGCCAGTTTTGCATTGTGTTATTGGAATGGAGTTCCTAGCAACTGAATGCAGCTCTTGTTGCTGCCAACTCTGATGGGCAGAATGGTTACACTGTAAACACATTTTTAGGATTTTTTCTCCTCCCACAACATACATTTCAGCTTTTTGCTGTAAATGGGTCTTTTTTACACAAAACCACAAAAGTTAGATTCTCACAAACCATTTTTTTTTAATTTAAAAGACATACAGCTTCTTGAAAACAAACCAAGAGGCTCCATTAAAACTTTTAGCTCACTTAAGGGCCAGAGACCTTCTAACAGAAATGCATATAGTCACAGAGCCCTTTTCAATAGATGTTTTTTAATTTACATATTTAAATTTACAAATTTACATATAAAGTTGAAGTCCAAATCACACAGTCATAGTGCCATTGGGCTGGGGCATCTATGACATAGCCCTCACAATCTTCAAAAAGCTTTTCCCTAAGACAGTTATTAAGAACAGCATAAACAGCAATGCATACGATAGTCCACATACATTTTTACACTCACAATGTGGCACTGGCTCAGCGAGTTCCATGCCAAACCTTCTCCTAAACTCCTTATAACCTTCATCCTCGAAGTCCTCTTCAACAATTTTTAGCGGCGTTCAGCAAAAACAAGGCAGGCCCGGTTCATCTTTGCTGCTTGATGCAACGTTGTCCAGGGCCTCCGGGTCCTCTAGAAAGGCATCATCGAGCTGTCTCAGACAAGAAACAAGTGTAAGTTCTCACTGCTTATTATTTAGTTTTACACAACCCCAGGTTCCTAACCTCATTACACCTCATCATCAACTGTCGCTTCTTAATCATTCATTTACCTGAGCGACGTCTTTTCCGTTCAGCTTGTCCGCCGGTAACTCCCCCAAGCAATGATCGCCTTCCTCCTCCAGGGTGGTGGACAACGAGAGGCCACCATGCTCACTGGTGTGTCTCATGAATGATTGGGCTTTGGGTTCAGGATCTGGCGTATCCATCAATGGCTGGGCCAAAGGAATCCCCTCGGCTGTTCCCTCAACTTCTTCAGAACTGTTGCTGCTGTAGCACTTTCTCCACACGAGTCCAAAGGTCCGCGGGCTAAAACAAAGTCTGAAGTTCTCAGGGGTGGTAAAGGAGTCCACGTTTCCTCTCAGCCTTTCCACAATTTCTGAAACATGTCTTCTTGGTAAGAGATCGCCTTCTCTGTCCAGCTCTGGAACTTGTGGGGTGATGGTGATGCACTCTGATTGGCAGAGGGCATTGGGAGGAGTTCTTAGAGGGGTCACACAACCCTCTTCTGGGTGGTCACCCCATCCCAGAACCTGCCCTGTTTTGGTCAAATCTCCTTTCGGGGCAGTCCTCTGCAGCCGAAACCCATCGCGACTGGTAGAGGGTGGTGGGACGAGTTCCTAGAGGGGGTCACACGAACCACTTCTGGATGGTCACCCAGCCCCAGAATTCCCCCCAATTGGTCTAATCTCCTCTCAGGGTGCTCTCTAGTGGCTGAAGCCCCTCCTGATTGGTAGAGGGCAGTGGGAGGAGTTCTTAGAGGGGTCACACAAACCCCGGAACTCCCCCTGGTTGGTTAAATCTTCTCTCGGGGCGTTCCTATCGGGGCAAAATCTATCCTGATTGGTATAGTGGAAGGAGTTCTTAGAGGGGTCACATGACACACCTTGCTTCCAGTCATGTGTCTGCCTTGACCCCAGAAGTAATACCCCATGGGGTGGGGCTTGATGACCGGCGGGCAGGGCTTATTGGGTCAAGGGGTGGGGTTAAGTTTTGATTGACAGTAGGGCCCTTATACTCCTCGCTGCTGCTACCCAAAATTGGAAGAAGACAGAGGCAACTATAATACTGGGCAGTAGTCGCTGTTGTCCTACTGCTCAGATGCTGTAAGTGAGAGAAGGATCAGGCCCTGTAAAGTAGCCTGGGTTGATTTTTATTACTCAAGCATTTTTATTACACATCAGGACATCTAGTCATTCTGATGGACATGCAGCCTCTGGACAAGCTCATTGATAAGCATGTAGATTATACTGCTTGCTCAGAGGTCATTATTATAGTAACAGTCAAGTACTGGCCCAGATCCTCAAATACACCTGAGCTCTAGACTCTGGGCTGTTCTAAATTACGCTGTCTTGTAACAGCCATTGCTGCACTGGAGATAGCTGTAGCACAACGCACACTGTGTGTGCCATCTTCTGTTCCCAGCTCACACCCCATATACTTGGGTGGGAAGCTAGAGTTAGTGACATACAGCCAGCTACACTGGCTGTACACTCTACATGCTGGTTCTCTGGGTGTTAGGATTTGCACATGCTGGGAATTCCTAGCTGCCTCTTAGGCAGCTTTATGGCTACTTTGCCCTGCTCCACTGCAACATAGGGCAGCAAAAGGGTGACTTTACAACTAACCCCACCCCTATTGATGCACCTACCCGTGGTTGTTAGGAGTCTGAGTTCAGGTATCTGGATTTGGAAAGCCCACTCACCTGGTATAAAGTTGTCTAATGGCAACCAAAGGCCAAATATGCCTTTAAACATCAGTCCCCTTGTTTTTCAAATATCTATTTGAAACACCACAAAGCTGATAGAGATTTAAGTGCCCTAATCAGCACCTCTGCAGGTGGCTATAATGGGTATTTAGGCTTCTACCTGCAGATTTTAGTGCTTAACTTTAGCCACCCAAGGCCTTTGTATTTGTCTTGCCCAAGCCTATGAGTTGCTGAGTGTTCTCAAACTCCCACTGATGTTATTGGGAGATAAGGATGCTCTGCCCTTCAGAGAAGGGTCTCAGCAGATATAACTCATCCTCCAAAGTTAGCTACTATGATCCTTCACCTCCTATCAAAAGGTCACTCAATGGTCAGGTTTCTAGTCTCCATCACCACCTCACTCTCCAGTTTGCTGTCCCCTTGGGTGCAGGGCTTGTGAGGATTCACCAGGCAGCAGTTTGCAGAGGAGGGCGAAAGGCAGAGGGAGTCTGGGATGTTATTGCTTATAGTTCTCAGTGGGGAGACAACGTTCCTGTAACAGTTGAATATTTGAAGGAAACCAGTAGAGAGCCCTGTTGAATTGACACATTCCACTAATTCAAAAGCGACTCTATTAAGTAATATGGGTTCCCCTAATCTTGTAGTGTTTCCTGTTTTGGTGATTGTTTTCTATACCGTATCCAGCAGCTTATTCCCAGTCCATGTTCTCCTATTGTTATTCCCTAGTATTCTGCACTCGGTTTATGTGTATTAAGGGGCACTGACAAATACTGATGACTCTTCACATTTCTTTTCAGGTGCTGGCCATGTATCTCACAAACAAGATCATATGTAAATAACCCAGCTCCAGATTTTGTATATATTGTGTACATATTTCCTACTAAACTGTTTGAAGTATCTGTTTCAATTGCTCAGAGGCCTGATTTCGTCTTTCAGAGAATTGGGGCTTCCTCAATGTCCTCTGTAACCATGATGTGGGGGCTTCCTCCCTTGCCCTTTCTCCGTGGAGCTGGACAAAGACCTCAGCTCAGCGCCTCTCTAGGGTCTCTAACCACTCTTCCGCAGTCCCCACAAAGCTAGATCTACTGTAGTTAGTGGCCTGGGGTCTGGTTCTTAATCATATTCTCATCTTTGTTTTTCTGGGAATTCAGTGTTGCTGATGAATTCTGGGTTATAAGTGGGATGGACAGTGTTCTGGCGAGTTATCCTCCCTCCTGTCTAGCCTATTTGTGGGTCAGAAGGCTATCTGTGAACTGCGTCTGTTTACTTACAGCCTTAGGCTCGGTGCCTGTAATAGTGTGTGAGGGAAGGCATCTCTGCTTTTCTAAGCCAAGTCCCTGTTTGTGAACTGCAAGACTTTAGCCGAGAGGAACCACTGGATTCCCTAGCTTCCCCCACTGCACTACAAGGGAACGACTGTCATTGGGTATCTCTGACAGGGTATGTCCTGCTGCGCTCACTGGTCTTGTGATGTCTCCATATCGGGGACCAGCTCATTTTGTTAATAATTCACATTGGACTAGAGCTGGGTGAAGGCTGATGGGGCAGTTCACTGAGGGGCTCACCAGTTAAACTCCACAGTTCAGAGAATCCTAGAAATGTAGGGCTGGGAGGGTCCTAGAAATATCATCCCATCCAGCACTATACTTAGACCGTCCCTGACAGCTCGTTGTCCAATGGGTTCTTAAAAACCTCCAGTAATGAGATTCCACAACCTCCCTTTGAAGCCTATTCCAGAACTTAACTATCTTTATAGTGAGAAAGTTTTTCCTAATATCTAACCTAAATCTCCCTTGCTGCAGATTAAGCTGATTCCTACTTCTCCTACATCCAGTGCACATGGAGAACAGTTGAGCGGGGTCCTTTTTATAACAGTTTGTAACATATTTGAACATGGTTTGAACATATTTGAGGGTTGGCTAAGATAAAGAGGCACGTGGAGGAGGGAAAGCAGGTTACAGGGGTATGTGTGCAGCTTTCGTGGGGTGCCCAGGCTCTGAGTCACCTTGTTACTCATCCGGCGAGAGGAAGATTTTCTCAGGGAGCTGATATCTAGTCAAGCATAACACCACCGGTCTGTTAGCCAGCCTACCAATCTCCACAGGGCTCTGCCAGCCCTTGCTCTGCCTTGCATGGTAACAGTAGTTGCACCGCGGCCACGAAGTCCCTCTGAAAGTGTCCCCCAGTAGCATCAGATTACTGTCACAGGACACTCACAGAAATTACCAGGGAACAGAATCTAAACAGCTTGATTGGTACAGCTCAGGATCAGATCTTTATAACCTCACAGCACTGAGACATATGTATAGTGGAATAATCCTAAATTCATTACCAAAGATTAAGATTTAAGAGGTAGTGAGTCAAGATCATGGAAACAGAACTGGTTACATATAAAATGAAAATCATAACATGCTTCTTAGAGTCTAAAATCAATTATTACGGCAGTTTTTCACCAAAAGCAATCTCCCAGCAGCATTAACCAACATGTCTGGGATCCAACTTTCCTGAGGAAGGAAAAGGGCTTTTTGCACACTGTTCCCAGATGTGCCCGTTACTTTGGGGGTAGGCTCATTTATCAGGGTTACTCTTCTGAGGGAGGGGCTTCTGTAATTCAATTAATGTGCTGTGAAAGTCACTTGTGTGTTCACATGGAGCTCTGCTCCTTCCTTCTGCAAGTCCCCTCCCAATGGAGCTCTCCTGCAGGACCTCGGTTCCCCAGGGCTGGGTTCCTCCAGCGCTAGAACTAGATGAACATGTGCACACACACACTAGCAGAGCAAGTCTGAGAGGACCAGGTCAATCAGCACTCTCCAGCTGATCCCCTCATGTGTTCCTGTACTCAATGGGCTGGGTTAAGGAGCACTTTCAAGCTGGTACCCTTATGTGCTCCTGGTCTCAATAGGCTGGATTGAGCATCACTTTCAGCTGCTCCCCCCACCCACCCATGTTCCCCAAGTTTAACACATCCCTATCACACATTCACATTACAATTGTACTGGTAGTAACGCACTTGATGAGCAAACCCCACAGTATATTTTGGGGCACTACGGGGATCTTTAGCTTAGGTACAAGAAGCATCGCTGCAGAGTAAATGGGGGAAGCTAAAACACAAAAGAGTAAAATTCAGAGAGAGAGAGAAAAGCAACCAGCTGAACCATAAAAGTCATTTATTGAATCATAGTGATAACCACACCAGGAGGGCTAAACAAACATAACAGTTACATTTTAAAGGTTAATACCTGAGGTAGGAAAGAAAACAGAGAGAGAGAGATGGATCTCACCCACTCCATGAGGCTTGAACTGGTCGGGGTTCCCAGGTGATGGTGGTAGCTCAGGATCCAGAGTGCTGGAGACAGGCAGAGCCCCCAGCACGATCAGTCAGGAGATAGAATCCTGGAAAAATCCTGATCCTGGAAAAGCAGAAACTGGATGGAGTCTTCCAAGAAGATGCCCCCGTAATCCGCGGAGAGATGGTTGTACGTGTTTCCTTTGACTTTTACACACCAGTCACTACCCACCTCAATCATCACAGCAACTTGTTGGTTCATAATTCAAAGGGACGTCTTACTGGGCTACATCCCAAAGTCTGTGCTCACGCAGCCTGATTTCCTCTTTCTCTCCCGGTGCAGTTACATGGGCAGCAGTAAATGGAGATTCAGGCCCAATGGACCAGAATGTATCTATATAGTCCTTAGTGGACTTCATGGAGTCTTTGGCACTTCTCCCTTTTTGGGGATAAACATTCTGCTGGGGGTAGATCATTTTTGGTTTTGTTGTTGTTCGAGGTTTAGGACTGAAAGGGGGGTCATTGTTGGAGTTAGGGGTGTCAGGGTTGGGATTAGGGGTGCCAGGTTTAGGCATGTCAGTGTTAGGGTTTATTAGGTAAAAGGGGGTGTCAGTGTCAGGATTTAGGGGTCTCAGTGTTAGGGTTTAGGGTAGAAGGGGTTGTCAGTGTCAAGGCTTGGGGGTTTCAGAGTCAGGGTTTAAGGTGTAGAAGGGGGTGTTGGTGTCAGGATTTAGGAGGCATCAGTGTTAGATTTTAGGGTCTCGGTGGAGTTTAGGATCTCAGTGTTAGGTTTAGGGATTGAAGGGGTGTCAGGGTTTAGCAGAGGTGCTGGAACTAGGGGTGCGTGGGGTGCTGCAACAACCCTGGCTTGAAGTGGTTTCCATTATATACAGGGTTACAGTTTGGTTCAATGGCTCTCAGCATCCCCACTATAAAATTGTTCCAGCACCCCTGGGGTTTAGGGATGTCAGTGTCTGGGCTTTAAGGGGTCTCTGTGTTAGGGATCTCAGTGTTAGGTTTAGGCAGAAGGGGGTGTCCATGTCTGGGTTTAGGAGGTGTCTATATCAGGGTTTATTAGATAGAAGCGGTGGGCTTAGTGCCATGACTGTTGTTCTCATGGTTGAAAGACATCTCCAAAGGGGATAGTTTTGCAGCATTTACTAAAGATGCTTAGGCTCTGGCCTGATCTCCCTGGGCATTGGTTCCCAGCCAGCTCCTCAACTGAGAATGCATTGTCCACACCTCTCATGAGCTTCGTCCTGGGCTTAGTGACTTGCATTGCCCCAGAGGAGTGCAGCTGTCTTGGTGCTTCACAGGCCAAAGTTTGGTTTTTGATGTCACTGGGGCTTGATCCATTAACTCATGGGAAGCTGCCTGGGAGCTAGTGGCAGGACCTGAGCACCGGCCTGATGAGCTAAATTCTCTCACACTGGTTTAATACAAAGCATCTCTATTGACTTGGATGGAGTTCCTCCACACTGATAAAGGAGTAACAGTAACTGAGATCAGAACCTGACCCAGCTATAGGTCTGGCCATGACTGAGAGTCCATTCTTGGGTAGCTTTCTAGGAAGCATGTGTTCTGCTATACTTTCCTATGCTGAGGTCCTGGGATTAATTCTTCCTTTCATGGTACTCGGGGACTTTCTTATCCCAAATCTGTCCTTTGCTCCCTTTAGGAGGGTACAAGGGTGCTGAGCCTGATGACTCTTTAACAGCTTTTGTGCTGATTGCATTGGAAGAGGCCAAGGACATCTGCAAGGATTAAGTCAACGTGAGTATCTCTGCACCGTAGAGTCACTTCTACGTTCATACCCAGGTTTTCCCATCTTTCCATCCCCTATGAACCACGCCCCATGGTGTTATGCTTATAAGAAGCACATGAGATCTTTTTCAGGGGAAAAGGCAATATGCCACATTTAGTGAAGATACAGCAATTAACATACGCATTCAATCTCACACCACACACACTGTCCCACCAGTCAATGTTATAGTTATCAGTCCAGAGTCCGGATCAATCTAGTGGCCAGCTAGGTTGATCACAGGTAAGTAGGAGCCAGGTTCTGTCGGTTGCAACATGATGCTCCGGGGAAGTCTTGGAAGAACGAACCCAAAGTTTCATGGCACCCCATTTATATAGTGATTTTCCTTCATTGGGACCAATGACTTCTTCTTTGAGTGCTTGCTGATATCAATTCCATTTAGGTGTGTGCATGCGCTGCATGCACGGTTGTCGGAAACTTTTCCCTAGCAGCTACCCGTCAGACCAGCTGGGGAGCCCCCTGGAGTGGCACCGGTATGGCACTCTATATACGACCCTGGCGGCCCGACCCCCCCTTCAGTTCCCTCTTACTGCCTGTGATGGTTGTTCAAACAGTGGTTTCTTTCTTGCAAGTGCTCCACTAATCCCTGGCTCTTCTGCTTATCTTTGTATATAGTTACCCATTGTTAGTTAATTGTTCTCTTCTAGTTGTTAATTGTAGTCTTTAGTGGTTGGGGGGGGGGTTTCCCCTTCAATGAGTGCCCCTTGGGGCTCCAGGGCATGCAGTCCCAGGCTTCAAACCCTATAGCTCCTGCGCCAAGCCTATGCCTACGGACAACTCCTGTCTCTGGTGTCTGGGAGAAGCCCATCCAGGCAGATAAGTGCAAGATCTGCAAGGCCTTCAAACCTCACACTAGAAAGGAGAGGGACACTCGTTTAAAACAACTCCTCATGGAGTCAGCCCTCTGTCTGCAGCAGGACCCGGCCCTGAGTGCTTCGGTGCGGAGCACCCCTCCAGCGGTGCCATCAGCAGCACTCTCAGGGGTTGGCGGTCTCCCAGGGCCAAGAAGCTGCCCGCTCAGCACCGCCTCCCACTCGCCAGTTGCCCACAAGAAGCAGGCCAAGGGCAAGCCTCCCCAATGGCCTGATTCAGAAACCGTCGCCTCGGCAGGGCATGCTGCAGAGCATGGGCCTAAGGCCAACAGAGGTTCTGCTGGACTCCTGGCCGTGCTTGTTACATAACTGGTCTCCTCAAAAAGCTGTTACCTGCTTCTCAAGGGGTTTCATCCACAAGGATTCAATTTGACTCCAGTATGAGGGATTCGTCTGAGCTTAAAACAGCTACTGGATATGGGAACCCATGGTCAAGAGCCATCATGATGTCATACTCGCTGCCACCTAGTGCTTTGTGCGAACCGGGCAGCTGCTTAGACAGAATTCTGTAACGATCCAGCCGGGCCGGTATCAACCTGCTCCTCAGGACTTATGTGGTCATGAGGTGGGGAGCTGCCTCTTGGTTAGCTACGGACTGAGCTTTCCAAGCATCAAAGTCTCAGCCCCCACTTAGATCCTCTGTTCAAGCTGCACAGTTTGAAACATGTTTAGACTGGAAACTCTTTGGGGCCAGGGCTGTGGTTTTGTTCTTTGTTCATACAGCTCCTAGCACAGGGTCTATGGTCTGTGACTGGGGGTTTTAGGTGCTACCACAATAAAAATAATCAAAGGGATCCCTGTGAAAAATTTGCCAAGTGAAAGGGGGCGAGAGGAGGGGGAATCAAATTATTTCAAGCTTCCAAGATCTGCCACTTTGTGCAACTTCTCGTTGCCACCTCACAAGCTTTGTGCTAGTGCTTCCAAAGTTACAACAGTAAATGCACTGATTCTCACAAGCATTTAGGTGCCTAATTCTCATTGATTTCAATAGTGTTAGGTGCCTAAGTACCTTTGGCAGTCTGGGACTAAGATTAAGCCTTCTCCCCTTGAAGTCAATAGCAGGACTCCCACTGACAGCAGACTATTGTATTTGGGAGAGGGCCTGAGCCCTGCCTGCCCCCTGTACAAGCCCTGCCTTCCCCCCGTGCAGGGCTGACATCGCCTGTCCCCCCTCCTTGCACATTCCTCAACACCCCACGATTTTTACAAAAAGTTGGGACAGCCAAGACAGGTCTGAAAAAAGGGACTGTCCTGGCCAAAAAGGGATGTGTGGTCACCTTAGGCACAGATAGGTACAGAAGACTCTCTCCTAAATATCCATCCATGCTTATCTAGCCACCCATTCATGCTTGTCCATCTAATTTAAGGTGTTTCTTGTGCACTCATGATCCTAGTAGCTGGTTACTTATAAAGCTCTATTGCAGACTATGTAAAAAGTCACACAGCAAGGCAGGGTAAGAATTCAGCCTTTTATATAGAGAGAAACAATAAGAAAAAAAAAGAGTGAAACCCCCAAAGAGGACAGGGCTAGCGGCGAGTGTCAGCAGCATTGGGACTCTGAGTGGAGCTGTCTCCACCTGAGGGTTATGCTCCATCTCAGCTCAAACTGTCCCCTTGGGGCTGCTGGGAAAGCTGGGTCCAAGTTTAGGTTGGGCAGCCAAACATGGTCATGGCTTCAGAGAACTCAAGGAATTCCTGGCAGAGGTTCTGGAAATCCGGCTTCTGGCATTCGTCCTCGTTGGGCCACTTCTCGATCCAGGTGTCCTTGCCAATGATGTAGGATAGCCTGGGACGGACAGGCAGGAGTGAGCAATGAGCCACAAAATGTGTTCAATTTGTTTGCTCAGTTCCTCAAGGGCAGCCGGGTTTGCCTAAGGGCATGGCCAGCGGGTATGGCAGGCCAGGGGAGGCTGATTCTCCTCAAACTGCCAGGCGTGGCCCTACTCATTCTCCATCCTGAACCCCGTCCTACTTCCCACCGCTTCCCCCGGCCACAGTCCAGGCAGGCTGCTCCTCTTCCCCAAGGGGGCTGGGGCTAGCACGGGCTGGCCTGCGGCTCGGGACTTGAAGTGGCTGGGTGCCCCCGGTGCTGGGGCCCCCCAGCTCTGGGGCTGGCGGTGCTTGAGGCACTGGGGCCACAGCATATGGTGCTCCTGGGCTGGTGGCACTGGGGCCGCGGCCTCTGGGGCTGGGGATGCTGGGGCTGCAGCGCCCAACGCTTCAGAGCTGGGGGTGCTCAGGTTAGCTGGCCGGAGGGGCCTGGGGCTGGGGCAGGGGGCTGGTAGCCACAGGGATCGGGTTGGATCTCCGGTGGGAGGAAAGGGCGGAGGAGGGGTGGTGTCGGGGTCTAGCCTTCCCAAACAGGCAGCTCCCACTCCGCCCATGCCTAAGGGCCACATCTGACTTGCAGAGAAACAGTGGGTTGCCTCCCCTCTCATAGATCCAGCCCATGGAGTACAGAGGGACTACAGATCCCAGCATGCAATGCTCCATATACAGCATGAGGATGGAACTTTCAGCCTCTGTGAGCTGCATCTTTGTTGGTGAAACTCATTTTTAGGTGCAGTTTTTACCCTAATTAATGACATTTCCACCCAGTTGAAACCTAAGTGATTTAGGAACAACTGTGGCTGGATGCAGGGACCATGAAATTGCACTGACAATGTGATCTGTTCTGGTGAAATAGTTGGGTAGCCCCCGTGAGGAATGGTGGTCCAGGGTTAGACTACGAGGCAAACCTGGATTCAATTCCCAGCAACTCCAGAAACTTCCTTTTAGTACTTTGGAGAGGTCACCTAAGGCCAGTCAGTGGGAGTTAGGAGCCTCAATACCATTGAGGACCTGGACCGTAGGCTGTCTGTGCCTCAGTTTCCCCATCTGTTAAATGAGGGTAATAATGCTGCCCTGCTTCCCATAGTGAGAATAAATACATTTGCTCTTGTGAGGCCCTCAGAAAGTACAGTAATGGGGGCCTGATGGGTACAGTAACTCCTCACTTAACCCTGTAGTTATGTTCCTGAAAAATGCGACTAAGTGAAACAATGTTAAGCAAATCCAATTTCCCCATAAGAATTAATATTAAGTTCCAGGGAAAAAAATTTTTGCCAGACAAAAGGTGTTATACACATTTTAAACAGGCAGTTTAATACAGGTACTGTACTAGAGTTGGGAGGCGCCCCTGCCGTACCCCACCCAGGCACAGCCCACTGGCACTGGAGAGGAGGCAGGCAAGGAGGCTGAAGGTGCTGTAGGTTAGGAGAACACCTTGTGCAGCAGCGGCAGCTTCCTCCACTCTGCAAGCACCAAGGGTGAGGAGGCTCAATTCTCAGCCCTCCCACTTACCCCCTTCCCAAACCCCACCCTTAACCTGCCTCTTCTCCCCCCGACCTCCTCCCCCTTTACTGCCCACTCTGCATCCTCGCTTCTCCTCCCTCCCTTCCCCCCTCCCTTCTAAATGCCACAAGCCACCTGATTGCCCCAGACAGGAGGGATGGGGAGCCTGCATGCTGAGTCCTCACTCCTTCCCCCTCCCTCCTGCCAGGGGGAATCAGCTAGCTTGTGGCGTTCAGGAGACAGGGAGGGAGGGGGAGCCTGCACTCCGAATCCTCGCTCCTCCCTCCTGCCCCCAAAACGCGGCAATTCAGCTGATTGCCAGAGGCTGGAGGCAGAGGAGGAGGGGGAAGGCGCTGATCTGCGAGGTCTGTGCTGTGGGGTGGGAGGGCGCAGGGAGGCAGCCAAACCATGTAAGAGTGGAGCATTGCACAACTTAAAAGGAGCAGGTTTCCTAACTGATCAGTAACATAACAACGTTAACCGGGACAACTTAAAGTGAGGAGTTACTGTTCCTAAAATAGATAGGGCAATTAGTTAAGGGCGTGTCTGCTTGAAACTGACTAACACAGGGTAACCACAGGAGGCTACTTACTCAGCTTCCCTGGGCCACAAGTCGGTGCTGCGTCCCCAGATCAAGTAGTCTTTGTTACGCTCCAGCCTCAGAGACTCCCTGCATTTTATGTGACTGATGAATTGGCGGGTTTTTCCTTGCGGATTTTCATCAGTCCCTGTGAAAAAAGATGTCACATATAAGAGCAGAGTGAGGACGAGATAATATGGGGTGGAGAGGGATGGAGATGAAAGGAACAGAGAAGAGGAGACTCCTAAGTGTTCTCTTGAGGTTTCAGTACAAATTCAGCCCCAGAGTGACTGCAACAATAACCAATCACTGAAGCTCCAGCAGTCACTAGAGACAGGAAGGACCGTCTTGTGGCTGTGGCACTGGGCTGGGCCTCAAGAGGTCAGGCCTCAGCTCCTGTTTCTGCCACAGACTCCTGGTGTGACCTTGCACGAGTCACTCGATCTCCTGGGACTCACCCCACCTGTGAAATGGGGCTAATAAATCCACCCAGTGTCGATTTAGATTGTAACCTCATCAAGGCAGGGGTTGTATCTGGATATGTCCAGTGCTTAGCACAAGGGGCCCCTAATCTCAGGTAATACAAATAATTAGAGCAGTCAAATCAGCTCCCAGCGAGTGAAGCTGCTTTGAGCTCAGTTAGATCCTGCTTCCTTTGCCTTTATATTGATTTATAAAAATCAGCATTGAGGAAGAGAGACTCCACGTCCCCTATAGCCACTTGGGCCAAAGGGCCACCAAGTCTGGGATCTTGACTCCCCCAGTGGCCAATACCAATTGCTTCAGAGGAAGGTTGAAAAAGCCCATAATGAGACTGGTCAGTTGTGCCAAGCTGACCACAGGGAAAGGTTCCCCCTGTTATTTTGTTTGCCTAGGAGGGTTGAGCAAATTCCTTCTTGTCCCTTGTGGCGACAGGTTAATGCCTTGGAGCATGAGACTAGATTAACCTTGGGGCTTTAGCACTGTCTCTGGCTAAGAGAAATAGCTCTTATGCCAGCCTTTATCCCAAAGGCCATTCAAAGAAATTGCACCCTGATTGTAGAAGGGGAGCTCTTACCTGCTTTAATGATTTCCAAAATTTTCATGGTGTAGTAGTCAGAACTACTGACTGCATATGTTAATTGTTGTATCTTCAATAAATGCGGCGTATTGCCCTTTCCCCTGAAAAAGATCACAGCACGGGCGGTTGTGAGGATAAGCATATTAAAGATTGGGAAGTGCTCAGATACTAGGAAATAGGGGCAGATAAATACTTAGGTTAGATTGAATCTTAAACCCTCATCTGATTTTGTTCATTTCTGGGAGCTTAAGGCCCCAAAATCTCATCAAGTTTCTGCCCCAGCAGATCCAGACCTTACCCCTGATTCAGCCTCAAAGGCAAACTTTACAATCCAAATCGAATTCCGAACCCTGTCTCTGTGCTCTCCTCATGGAAAAAGATGCAGCAGATCCAAATTACACATTTACCATAATCTACTCCAGGTTCACAGGCTTCCTCCATTCGCTTGTTCAGAGTGATGGGATCCTCTGTCTTCTGCTGCATGAAGCAGCTTTCTGTGGGGAAGGAAGATGGGGAGAGAATCACCAAGGGAGACCATAGTTTCAGCTCTGTTATTACTGACATACAGGTGCCCAGCTATTTGAATCCTGGGTGAGCTGCGCTAACCCACACAGTGACCACTGACAGGCCCACCTCCTCCGACAAGGGAATGGCCATGGAAAAAAAATAGGGAGTGCTCAGCACCCACCAGCCACAGCTACTCGGCGGGGCTGCCGATCAGCTGTTTGGCGGGTGGCAGGAGGCACTTGGCAGAGAGCAGCTGGCGGGGGCCTCTGGGGAGGGAGCAGAGCGGGGCCAGGAAGTGGCAGAGCGAGGGTGAGGTCTCAGGGGAAGGGGCGGAGTGGGGGTGGATCACTCACCAGGAAAAATAAAAGTCAGTGCCTGGGTTATGGGGCACAGTAAAAGATGAAACAAGGGATGGAGGGGTAGGTTGCAGGGTCTAAATGAGGTGATCCTGAGCAGACAGACTCAGACAGCTCTAAAGGAATCAGTAGATGTTGCCCAGAGGAACTCTGCCTGGGTGTATGAAATAACCAAGAACCATAAGTAGGCCTGGCAATCCCAGCTAACTTCCCTCTCTGCACTGATGGATCTCTGCCTGGGTCAGCGCCAGGAGGAGCCTGGTCACAGGACTTAGTGGAGCTGCAGATGGGGAATCAAAGGTGATGGGAAGGACAGATCCGGAGACTGAGCGCCTCTCTGTATGCCCGGCAGACAGCAGGGCTACAGCAAGTTCCCCACTGAACAACGGCCCCACCAATGGGTCTCCACCCTCTTCTAGAGGATCCCTTCCTAAGACTCAGCGGGGAGTGGAGCCTCCATGGATCATTCAAACTGACAGTGGGGGGCTGAGGGGTGCTAGCTGTGGGCATCCTGGAGTGAGATGACCCAGATATTTTAAAGAATACCTGACTTCATGTCACCACCCCCCACCCCCACACTGGATTCCAACCATTGAAACAGCTGGTATGTTTCCACTGAAGTTTCAGAACCAGGGAGGAGCATCCCTGTTGGAATGGCTGGAAACCCAGCAACTCCTGCATCCCAGACTGCCCTGCTTCCATGTGTGCAGCCCCACTTCATGGTGTGACGGGTTCAGTCACGGAGACCCCCTTGGGACTGTCACCTGATGTGCTGAAACTACCTTTGAGCCCATTTTATTTGCCACCTTGGGACTTTAGAACCCTGTCTTGTTGAGCAAGACAGGCAGCCTGCTGCAACACAGACCCAGAGTCTGAACCACACCCCCAAAGCTGCAGTTTAAGCTGAAAGGAGCTTAGCAAGTACTCCTGTCTCCAGCACCACTGTTTGCTCCCCCAGGTATTAATTACTTACTCTTGGTTAATTAATAAGCAAAAGTGTTCTTATTAAGCATAAAAAGTAGGACTGAAGTGGTTCCAAGTAATAACAGACAGAACAAAGTAAGTTACCAAGCAAAATAAAACAAAACATGCAAGTTTAAGCCTAATACATTAAGAAACTGAATACAGGTAAATCTCACTAAGCTTCTTTCATAGACTAGACTTCTTCCTAATCTGGGCCCCATCCTTTCCCCGGTACAATCCTTTTTAGTTCCAGCTCAGGTGGTAGCTAGGGGATTTCTCATGACTGGCAGCCCCCTTTGTTCTGTTCCACCCCTTTATATCTTTGGCACAAGGGAACCCTTTGCCTCTCTCTGGGTTCCCACCCCTCCTTCTCAATGGAGAAGCACCAGGTTTAAGATGGATTTCAGTATCATTTGACATGTTCACATGTCCTGTGAGACTTCATTACCCGCTGGCTGGCACACAGGTATACAGGAAGGCTTAAAAGTAAACAGAGCCATTTACAACCAATTGTCCTAGTCAATGGGAGCCATCAAGATTCTAAACTACCATTAATGGCCCACACTTTGCATAACTACAATAGGACCTCAGAGTTATATTTCATATTGCTAGTTTCAGATACAAGAATGATACATTCATACAAACAGGATGAACACACTCAGTAGATTATAAGCTTTGTAAGGATACCTTAGAAGAGACCTTTTGCATAAAAGCATATTCCAGTTACATTATATTCACATTCAAAGTATATTTTCATAAAACATATGGAGTGCAACATCACACATGGATCAGCTAGCTTCACGTAGCCCCCAAGGCCCTGATGGGCAGAGAGGAGGAACTGATGTCTGCAATACCCGGCCCCTCCTAGGCCACCCAGCTAGCTAGAGAAATTCTGCTTCTACGTCCTGCTGCCAGTTCTCCTGCAATTGGCAGGTGGGGTTGCCATTGGAGAAGAGAAGGAGAGACCACAGGTGAGGGTAGGTGGTCAGGGAGGGTGGAAACCATCTGCAAATGTGGGGGAGAGGGGATAGGAGAGGGAGTGAAGGAAGCTATTGAAACTCTGTGGGAGTGAGGGGCAGGATTCAGGTTGGGAAGGTGGGTCCTGGGGGTTCCTACAGCCTCCAAGGCCTGTTCTGCTCCCTGGCCCGATCCCAGGCCCTGCAGACCCTTCTGAGTCCTCTCTTGCCTCTGCTCCCCAGGCGTGCATCCCCCACATGTTTCCACTGAGGGTACCCTCACCCCAACAGGGCCGCCCAGAGGGGGGGGCAAAGGGGGCAATTTGCCCCGGGCCCTGGGTTCCGCAGGGGCCCCCAAGAGAACAGCGGAGGCTCCCGCCTCCTCCCCTCTCCGGGAGCCCTAGCGCACCAAGCGCCGAGTCTCCGCCGGGGCCCCTGAGCCCCGCCCCGCTCAGAGCCGCGTGGTGAGAGGGCGGGGCTGGGAGCTCCAACGGGGCCTGAGCCCCGCCCCGCTCAGAGCGGCGTGGGGAGGGGGCGGGGCAGCTGCCTCCGCTCGGCCCGGAGCTCACAGCCCCGCCCCCTCCCCACGCGGCTCTGAGCGGGACGGAGCTCAGGCCCTGCCGGAGACGCGCTCGGGTAAGAGGCCGAGGCCGAGGGTGGGGGGAGGGACCCGCCGCCGCCGCCGCCGAAGCGCAGCCCGGTCTTCGGCGGCGGGGGGCCCCTTCTGTTCCGGGACCCACCGGCGTGCCCGAAAGCACGCGGCAGGGACACCCCCCCCCCCCGCCACCGAATTACCGCCGAAGACCGGGCTGCGCTTCAGCGGCGGGTCCCGCTTCAGCGGTAATTCGGCAGCGGGGGGCTCCCGCCGCGGGTCTTCGGGGCACTTCGGCGGCGGGTCCCGGAACGGAAGGGCCCCCCGCCGCCGAAGACCCCGGGCCCCCGGAATCCTCTGGGCGGCCCTGCCGGTGCGCGCCATTGTGCCTGCAGGCACTGCGTTGGGGACCACTGGTCTAGGAGACCAACTTATAGTGGAATAATCAAAAACTGGGTGAGGCTGCTCTGTTATTATAATATCACTTGATTACTGATCCTCCAAATGTATTGGCAGCCCAGCCATATGTTTCTTGAAGCTCAGAACTTCCTAATGCCCTTTAAAAAGTTACACTCGTTATTTTCTAACTTTACTTAAAAAAACCATTGATCTTTGCTTTTAGAAACGTCCAGTTTTTAACTTTTTGCATGCCCTTTAAATGTCAAGCTGACAATCCACTTTCCGCATTACAGCTAGGCAGTAAATATTGATGGAATAATCACAATTGTTAATTATTCCTGAGTGAAAATAGTTTAAAGTTGTAAATAGTCTCTCAGGAGTTTATTTTCCCCCTTCTGTTCAGTTGCTCATATCACTGGGTGTTAGGAACTTTTGGAGAGGCAGATATATCCAGAAGAACTGGCTGTGGCACCATACCATTTCAAAAGGGGATTGTAGCAGGGTGGACCCTGCTCCTGCCCGAAGGGGTTTAAAAGTGGCCTAGCAGGGCTTGAGAGCTGCTGCTCCAAAAAGCTGGGCTGATTGAGGAAGTGGCTGCAGCTGGGGGCCATGCCCCAAACTGTGAAACAGTGCCTTATAAGAAGGCAGGGAAGCCAGAAGCCAGACAGTCTCTCTCTGGCTGTCGAGAGAGATGGGCCTGGCTGCTTAGGAGCTTGAGACTGGATACCTGAGTGCAGCAGGGCTAGGGAAGGCTGAGGAGCTGGGGAGCTCCAGCCTAGAAAGCCCCAGGCTGCGGCCTAGCAGTGGGCCAACAGGTACTGTGGGTTGCAGAGGGCAACCTAGGGGTAGGCCAAGGCAGCAGGTCCAAACCCAACTTTGCCTGTGATGAGTAGGCTGATACTGCAGTCTGCCCCAGAGTGTGGGGCTAGACAATGACTGGCAGTAGCCAAATACTGAGGCAAGGTAGGGATAGAGGGTGGGGGTTCTTCTTCGAGTGATTGCTCCAATGCATTCCAGTTAGGTGTGCGCGCCGCGCGTGCACGGCATCTCGGAACTTTTTTACCCTAGCAACCCCGGCGGGCCGGCTGGCGCCCCCTGGAGTGGCGCCGCTATGGCGCTAAATATATACCTCAGCCGGCCCGTCCGCTCCTCAGTTCCTTCTTACCGCCCGTGACGGCCAGTTGGAACTGTGGAGTGCTCTCTGTCCTCCACAACCCTAGCTCTCGCTACTTTTTCTTGTACATAGTTTGTTTAGTCTTAGTATAGTTAGTTCAGTATTTAGTTAGTTAGTAATTTAGGTAAGGATAAGGGGGGTAGTTCCTCCCTTTCCTTCCCCGGTGCGGGCTCATGCCCAAGGCACCGGGCTTTAAGCCCTGCGCAGCGTGCCAGAGGCCTATGTCGGTTGGTGACCCTCACGGCTCTTGCCTCCGTTGCCTGGGCAAAGGACACCGCACGGACAAGTGCGCTATCTGCTCAGCTTTCAAGCCGCGGACCCGTAAGGAGCGAGACATTCGCCTCAAACAGCTCCTTATGGAGGCGTCCCTCCAACCCCCGGCACCGCCCGCGCCGGCACCGAGGGCTTCATCGGTGCAGAGTGCACCCGCGGCACCGAGCCGTTCCAGCACCGCGGCCCCGGTACCTAAGCCGGCGGCCAAGAAGACCCGGCGCCGCTCGCTTTCACCTTCAAACAGTCAGCAGCTGGCAAAAGCAGTGGCAAAAGCCCGCACGGAGGACGCCGCGAAAGTGGCTGCGGCCGTGCGTAAAGCGGGCCCTGGGCCCTCGACTCCGGCACCGCAAGCGCCGTCGAGTCCGGCATTGCCGCGCTCCCCGGCACCGACCGTGGTGGAGCCAAGGCTGCCATCGACGCCGGAGACCTTCTCCTCCGCACGTGAGCTAATCCGGCTCATAGAGGCACCGAGCCTCCAGCCCCCAGCACCGCCAGTGCGGGCTTTTGCATCAGTGGGGAAACCGGCCAGAATGACATGGCCGCCCTCTCGGGACGAACGGCATGGAAGGCGCTCCCGGTCCCGGTCCCGGCGCAGGTCACCGTCCCGCCGTTCAGGATCTCGACGCCGCTCCTCATCCCGGCACCGAGCACCATCCCGACGCCGCTCCTCATCCCGGCACCGAGCACCATCCCGACGCCGCTCCTCATCCCGGTACCGTACTCAATCTCGGTACCGGTCGTACTCCCGGCACCGATCCAGGTCACCGTACCGACAGTACCGACGGAGATCTCCATCCCGGCACCGTTCACGACACCGCGACTCGCGAAGTCATTCCCGGCACCGCAGATCCCGGTCCCGGTCGAGCTCCCGGCGCCGGTCGAGCTCCCGGCGCCGCGGTGGCCAACGGTCACGATCGCCGTCCAGCCGGCGCTACTCATATCGACCCTCGGCTCCGTCGGCGGAGGGACTCCCGTCCTCAGCGGTTCAATCCCTCGGCGCCTCGGCACCGCCTTGGCCATCCCGCCCAGCATCGGTGGCCTCCGGTGCGGATGATACCGCCCACCAGTTGCCGACCCCGCAAGGACTCCATCATGAGCAGTGGGGCTACTGGGTCCCCTGGGCGCATCATGAGGCGCAGGGCACCCCTTTTCCTTTGCGGGATGGGACCACCGGGACCAGGGTCCCCGAGGCGACAGTTAGCCGGCCGCCTCCCTCTCCTCCGCACGAGCCCTCCGCTCCTCCGGACCGTCAATTAGCCACACCGCACGACAAAGCGGAGGCTCAACCACCAGCCCCGGTGCCAGAACCAATCGGGCAGGGCGTCTCTTCATCGTCCTCGCCGGACGAGGCGGTGGCAGGTGCTGCGGCCAACGAGCCCCCGCCCATTGACCTTCGGGCCTTCCAGGACCTGCTTCGCCGAGTGGCGGCGGCCATGGGTCTCCCCGTCGCGGAGGTCCAAGAGGATGAGGACCCGATCACCAATGTGGTGGGCGCGGACACTCCCGTCCGAGTGGCATTGCCCTTCGTGCGGACAATTCAAAAAAACGCCACTACGCTCTGGCAGACCCCCGCTTCCATTCAACCCACAGCACGCGGGGTCGAGCGTAAGTACTCAGCCCCCCCAACGGGCTATGAGTACCTCTACTCCCACCCGACCCCGGACTCCCTGGTCGTTCAATCCGTTAACGACCGTGAGAGACACGGCCAACCTGCCCCTGCGCCCAAATCCAAGGACGCCCGACGCATGGACCTGCTCGGCCGTAAGGTCTACTCCGCAGGGGGCTTACAAATGCGGATTGCGAACATTATGGTCCTGCTCGCCAGGTACGTCTTTGACATCTTGACGTCCCTGGCGAAGTTCACGGAGCTCCTGCCATCAACATCTCGCCAAGAGTTCTCGGCCTTGTTGGAGGAGGGAAAAAAGTCCTCCAGGTCCTCTATCACGGCCGCCCTCGACGCCGCGGACTCCGGGGCTCGGACCTTGGCATCCGGCGTGACGATGAGGCGCATCTCCTGGCTGCAATCCTCCCTGGCCGACGCCTTTCTCTACCCCTGGACGGATCGCCTCCTCTACGCCTTCCCTCCAGTTCCGCTCGTGCACCGAGTGCTCCTGAAGCTTCGGAGGGACAGAGCCCACGTCATTCTCATAGCGCCGGCCTGGCCGAGGCAGCACTGGTACACCCTGCTGCTCGAGCTCTCCGTTCGGGACCCCATTCCCCTTCCGTCGTGGCCGGACCTCATCACCCAGGACTTCGGCAGACTCCGCCATCCGAACCTGCAGTCCCTCCATCTTACAGCTTGGTACCTGAGTGGTTGACCCACGCAGAGAGGGGCTGTTCCGCGGCAGTTCAGCAAGTCCTCCTTGAAAGTCGAAAGCCTTCCACTCGCTCCACTTATCTCGCGAAGTGGAAGAGGTTCGCGCTTTGGTGCGATCAGCGATCTCTGAATCCATTCGTAGTTCCGGTGCCTACCATCCTCGACTACCTTTGGTACCTTAAGGAGCAAGGTCTTGCAGTCTCCTCATTGAAGGTTCACCTGGCAGCAGTGTCCGCCTTTCGTCCATCGCTGGAAGGTCGGTCCATCTTCTCCAACCAGATGGTTTCCCGCTTCCTTAAAGGCTTGGACCGCTTGTACCCGCCGGTGCGGCGTCCTGCCCCGACCTGGGATTTGAACCTCGTCCTGGCCAAACTGATGGGTCCCCCCTTCGAGCTCTTGGCCACGTGTTCGCTACTCTACCTCTCCTGGAAGACAGCTTTCCTCGTCGCCATCACATCCGCGAGACGAGTTTCTGAGCTTCGAGCACTAACGGTGGGCCCACCTTACACCGTCTTCCATGCAGACAAGGTACAGCTTCGGCCACATCCGGCCTTCCTCCCTAAGGTGGTATCGGCCTTCCACCTCAACCAGGAGATCTTCCTCCCGGTCTTCTTCCCGAAGCCGCATGCCTCGCCTCGGGAACAACAGCTTCACAACCTGGACGTCCGCAGGGCGCTTGCCTTTTACATCGAGCGGACGAAACCTTTCCGGCGTTCGACCCAGTTGTTTGTCGCCGTCGCCGACCGCATGAAGGGTGAGCCGGTCTCCTCCCAGACAATTTCGTCCTGGGTCACTGCATGTATTCGGACCTGTTACGAGCTTGCTCGCGTGCCGCCATGCCGCCTCACCGCTCACTCGACAAGGGCGCACGCCTCATCGGTTGCCTTCCTGGCCAACGTTCCGATCCAGGACATCTGTCGAGCGGCCACCTGGTCTTCAGTCCACACCTTCGCCTCCCACTACGCGTTGGTGCAGCAGTCTAGAGACGACGCAGCCTTCGGCTCTGCGGTATTACGTTCCGCCACGTCTCACTCCGACCCCACCGCCTAGGTAAGGCTTGGGAATCACCTAACTGGAATGCATTGGAGCAATCACTCGAAGAAGAAAAGACGGTTACTCACCTGTAGTAACTGTTGTTCTTCGAGATGTGTTGCTCCAATCCATTCCAGACCCGCCCTCCTTCCCCACTGTCGGAGTAGCCGGCAAGAAGGAACTGAGGAGCGGACGGGCCGGCTGAGGTATATATTTAGCGCCATAGCGGCGCCACTCCAGGGGGCGCCAGCCGGCCCGCCGGGGTTGCTAGGGTAAAAAAGTTCCGAGATGCCGTGCACGCGCGGCGCGCACACCTAACTGGAATGGATTGGAGCAACACATCTCGAAGAACAACAGTTACTACAGGTGAGTAACCGTCTTTTCCCTGAGACAGAAAGGGAGACCCCGAGAGAAAGGGGTACTGCTAGGGGGCAGCACCCCATGTAAAAGGGCACCGGGTCCAGGGAGGGACACGGGGGCCTGAAGACAGGTGGATCACCAGCCTGCAGAGGGTGCTCCAGGGCTGGACTGAGCTAAATTCGGAGAGCAACCAGTAGGAGGCGCCGCAGGTGTGAGTCGACCCGTTTACAGGGATGTAACATGTAGAAACACCAACGTGTCTGGCTTCTGAGTGTGGAAAGCCACTTAGTCACAGAAATCCCAAAAGTTCCTGTATGTTGTACTGAACTGGTCCAAACTTTTTTTTTCCCCTTGGTTTGCTTCTACAATGAATGGTAAATCTGTCATGTAAAACTGTCCCACTGAAGACAATGGCCAAATTCCCATGGACTACAAAGAAGTAGATTGGCCTTAAGCCTGGGAGTCTGTCACTGTATTGTACTATAAAACAAAGGATCAGAGTTTGGGTCCTAGGCTCCTGAGGAACAGAGGCTGGGAGCCTTGTGGAGACAGAGAGACAGACTACTTCACTGGTTTAACTTCATTGCCTTTACTCCTAACTTACAATGGTGTGAGATTAGGATAAAGCCTAGTATGTGTTCATTCCTTTATGAAGAGGGAATGCTTTTCACGTTGGCAATTTTTTCCCTTCCAGGTGGTAGCTGGAGAGATGTTGACAGGCTCCACTAGCAGCTGTATTTAGTCCTTCTGGCCAGAGGAGGTTATTGCAATACTGGAGTCCAAAAATGTGGGGCAGGATGAGTGAGGATTTAGAGGGGGCAGGGATGCAGAGAGCTGAAAAATAAAGGGAATCTCAAAGGAAACTCACCAAAACCACAAATGAAAATATCTTACAGAGTAAACTGTCGAAAGCAGCGTGCGGTGTTTCACTCAAACCTGTGATCTCAATATATGGAAGCTCTACTGCTAAAACTGCATGTACCATTTTGGGAATACTCCTCTAGGCACCCAAATATCCTTACATGTTGGCTTGCTCACTGATTTAACAGTGTGACAAGTCAGCTTGGTTGAAGCCAGGGGAAGAACAAACAAAAATAACTGGGGACTTACGGGGCTCATCCAAATGTTCTAGATAAATGCCTTGTTGCAGTCAGAGACCCATAAACAAAGGCAACAAGGGTGCTCCCAGCAAGCTGCTTCCAACTTCCCAATTGGTGTGGTTCCTACATCCAGCCAAATGCTGAGGATGAACACAAGCCAGCCCAATTTAGAGTCCTTTCCTGACAGGGCAGTTTGTTTTAGTGAGGCCTGGACATATCCCACCCCTGCAATCCCTGCACTGTTGTAAACATTCTGCTCAAGGAGAGTGTTTACTTTCTCCTTGACAACCACTAAATGGGACCTGTACAAACCATCACTACAATGATGCCCTGATTTCATAGTTCCAGGCAATCTACTGAAGAGGAGTTAGACACAGCAAGTCATTTCTGGCAAGCCCACGTACAACTCCTTTGACATGCAGTTTGTAAGGTAGAATTTTCAAGAAGGCCCAGCACTGAATGCACTGCTCCTAGTGAGGTCAATGGTGAAACTTCCATTCATTTAAAGTAAGGTAAATGCAGAACACTTTGGAGCCTCCACCCTCCATTTTCCTCTCTTAACGCCCCCTCGCCCGGGTGAATGTTTGCACTACACCTGACAGGCCTATGCAGGGTAATTTCCTAGGTGTGAAAAAAATACAGGTCCTGGGCTCTCTCATAGTATTTTGTTTGTATTTGAAGGGATCAAAGATCTATTTTATGGCTTTCCTACTGCTTTTAGATAATAGTCTTAAAACAAGACTAAACTTGACAGACAAGCTCTGCATCTTCTCAACAGCCCAGAGTAAAGATAAAGGGAACATTAATGTTATTCTAAATTATGAGAAGGAATCAGACTGCACAAGAGCTGTAATCCACAAGAATGAATTTTCATTCCACTTGTCCTCCACTTTCAACTCATCAGAAGTTGTGATACATGGTCCTACTTGTATTTTGGCTTTCAACTCCCTCGTATATCTTATGTGGTTGAAAATTGAATTCCTGATTTACACTGAAGATTAGGGAATGATAAATGCTATCACTTACCTGCAGTCACAATTTTAGAGGATTCTGGCATTATGAGCAAAACAGGCATTTCATGTGGGTGATTACTAGTGCTGACAAAGATAGGTAAGAGAGGGCCAAGTCTTGTTAATAAATAATAAAAACCCTCTCAAGTTCCACATTTAGTATCATGAATTTTTCATAACAGAAACAATCAGAAACAATCAAATTATAATGATTAATTTGCTTAAATAATACAAAGTCACTGGCTGTGTTGCAAACTTTTCAAGGAAGATGGGAGATGTTTCCAAAGTTAATTCACGTTTGCTCTTTGGATAGTTGGCAGCATAAGTCATTTAGTGACCACTGATACACAAAACTGTCACAGGGTCTACTCACCACAGCGGCACCTCCTGCTGGCCATCCTGTGGATTAGCTTTGCCAGTTGGTGCGCCCTCTTCAGGGGGTGCCTCTCCTGTTGTCCTCTCACCCTGCGGACCCGCCTCACTCCAGGAACTGCAGCATCCTCTTCATGATTCTCCCTTCCGGGTTACCTACAGTCCTTCTATAGTAGTGGTTCCCAAACTTTAACAACCTGTGAACCCCTTTCACTAAAAAGTCAAGTCTCACGAACCCTCCTACAAATGATTATTTCCAGGGATTTTCTCGTTTGCCTGAGTATAAATTATAAAAGCAGTGATCTTGGAAATATAAAATTTGTTTTTATGTCATGCTTATTACACACTATGTATTAAGTGTCCCTGGCCTCTGTTTGCCAGAAGCTGGGAATGAGTGAAAGGGGATGGATCACTTGATGATTACCTGTTGTGTTCATTCCCTCTGGGGCACCTGGCACTGGCCACTGTCGGAAGACAGGATACTGGGCTAGATGGACCTTTGGTCTGACCCAGTAGGGCCATTCTTATGTTCTTACATACCATTACAGTATTTTTATTACATTATGAAAATGGCAACACTCTTCCAAGATCTCACTTTTGTAGCTTGTATCACTTTGAATAAGCCTGTTATAAGACAAGGCTCCTATCTTTCATCAAGGAGTATCAGATGTGAAACAACATGAAGATATTTAAGAAGCCAACTCAAAGAGTTCCTCCTACACAAGCATTCAGGTCTTGAGCAGTCCAGACAAACGACGCACGTTACAACAAAGCTTAAACTTGTTTATCATAATAATTTAAAAAAACAATACTAGCTGCCTATTTAATTTTAAAAACCGCAAAAAATATCCACTTCCCTTTCTTATAAGGAGTCTTGAAGTTTAAATCTCCTCAGTGTGATAGATATACATGCTTTGATCCTCTTAGCTCTTGGAAGTCCAGGGGCTCCGGGCTGCTGGCCCTGTGCTGCCCAGGGTCCCTAGGGACAGCTCTGTCTGCCATTAGGGAATTTTTTCCTGAGAACCCCCTGTAACATTTTGTGAACCTCCAGGCAGGGGCAGCTCCAGCGATTTCGCTGCCCCAAGCACGGCGGCATGCCGCGGGGGGCACTCTGCCGGTCGCTGGTCCCGTGGCTCCAGTGGACCTCCCGCAGACGTGCCTGTGGAGGGTCCGCTGGTCCCGCAGCTCCGGTGGACCTCCCGCAGGCACGCCTGCGGATGCTCCACCCCAGTCGTGGGACCAGCGGACCCGCTGCAGGCATGCCTCCCAGGTCGCCCCATGCCGCCCCAAGCACGCGCTTGGCGTGCTGGGGCCTGGAGCCGCCTCTGCCCCCAGGGGTTCTTGAACCCCAGTTTGGGAACCACTGTTCTATAGAAATAGTCTCAGGCAGTCTTCTCCTGTGCTGCCCTGATGATGCCACTTGCCCAGTGGCCGGTAAGGGAACCTGGGCCTGCCCTGTACTCTGCGTTCCAATCCAGGGACCCTCAACTCAGCAGTTCTGGGCTCTAGCCTCTCAGCCCTCACTGCACCTTCTCTGGACTGCTTCCTACTCTGTCTTGTTCCCTCCTTCTCTGAGAGTATCAGCTCCAAACAGGGCCGGCTCTAGAGTTTTTGCCGCCCCAAGCAGCGCACTGAATTGCCGCCCTGGGCTGGGGGGGGGCAGTCCCTGCGCCCTTAGGGCGGCAGGCGTGTCTAAAGGGCTCTGGGCTCCCCGCTGCGCGGAGCCCAGAGCCTTTTAAATCCCAGCCGCGGCCGGAATCAGAAGGCTCCGGGCTGCCCGCCGCGGCGGGGAGCCCAGAGCCTTTTAAGTCCCAGCCGCGGCTAGGATTTGCTGGGGCGGGGGCGGCGCTCTGGCGGTTGCGGGTTGGCAGCTCCGGTGGACCTCCCGCAGGCAGGGCCGCCCAGAGGATTCCGGGGGCCCGGGGTCTTTGGCGGCGGGGGGCCCCTTCCGTTCCGGGACCCGCCGCCAAAGTGCCCCGAAGATCCGCAGGGGGGGGTCCCCGCCGCGGGTCTTCGGGGCACTTAGGCGCGGGCCCCGGAACAGAAGGGGCCCCCCGCTGCCGAAGACCGGCTGCGCTTCGGCGGCGGCGGGTCCCTCTTTTCCCCACCCCGGCCGGTCCCCTTCCCACCCCGGCCCGGCGGGTCTCGCTTCCTTCCCCGCCGCCCGGCCCGGCGGGTCTCGCTTCCTTCCCCGCCGGGACCGACCCCGGCGGGTCTCGCGTCCCTTCCCCCCCGGCCCGGACCGACCCCGGCGGGTCTCGCTTCCCTTCCCCCCCGGCCCGGACCGGCCCCGGCGGGTCTCGCTTCCTTCCCCGGCCCGGTCTCGCTTCCCTCCCCGCCGGGACCGACCCCGGCGGGTCTCGCTTCCCTACCCCACGGCCCGGACCGACCCCGGCGGGGCTCGCTTCCTTCCCCCGGCCCGGCCGGCCCGGCGGGTCTCGCTTCCTTCCCCCGGCCCGGCCCAGCCCCGGCGGGTCTCGCTTCCCTTCCCGGCCCGGCCCGGCCCGGCGGGTCTCGCTTCCTTCCCCGGCCCGGCCCGGCCCGGCCCCGGCGGGTCTCGCGTCGCTTCCCTTCCCCGGCCCGGCCCGGCCCGGCCCAGCCCAGCCCCGGCGGGTCCCACTTCCCTTCCCCCGGCCCGGCCCGGCCCCGGCGGCTCCCGCTCCCCCCCCCTTACCGGAGCGCGTCTCTGGAGGGGCCTGAGCTTCGTCCCGCTCAGAGCCGCGTGGGGAGGGGGCGGGGCTGTGAGCTCCACGCCGAGCGGGGGCAGCAGCCCGCCCTCCCCACGCCGCTCTGAGCGGGCGGGGCTCAGGGGCTCGGCAGGAGACTCAGCGCTCGATGCACCGAGGCTCCAGAGAGGGGCGGAGGCGGAGCCTCCGCTTTTCTCTTGGGGCCCCCGGGGCAAATTGCCCCCTTTGGGCGGCCCTGCCCGCAGGCATGCCTGGGGAGGTCCACGGGCCATCTGCCGCCCTCCCCAGGATGCCACCCCAAGCGGGTGCTTGGCCCGCTGGTGCCTAGAGCCGGCCCTGGCTCCAAACCAACTTCTTCCTCCCTCTTCCAAGGGAGTGACTGCCCTTTTCCCCAGCCACCCTGTCTGTTCTCAGCTCCTGGGGTTTATAGGCCCCATTTATTTCTATACAGCTGAGTCTGCTCACCATCAATTCCTGCTCCCTGGCTCTCCCTCCAGGTGCAGCCTGTGGAGTTAATTGGTCTACCTGGCCACTTTAACCCCTTCTAATCCTGTGTGGGGTGGACACCCCATCATAAGTACCCAAGGAGAAATGAAGGATTATTTTAGATATTATATAGTCCACTGCTCTATAGGTCTGATCCAGTTCGCGCTGAAGTCTATGGAAAGATGCCCTATGACTTCAATGTGCTTTAGATTAGGCCCTCTAAGAGTTGTCAGTGTCTCACTAATATTCCAAAACCAAAACACTTTGTTTTACACTTGTTTAGAGACAACAGTGTACTTACTTATCACATCGCTTACAAAACCGAAATACTAAAAGCAAAGAAATGGAATGGTTAGAGCATCATAAATCTTACCTTACTCACGTACTAAAAACCACAAACATATTATTGTGATCAAGATAAAGAAATGCACATTACATTACATCACATCACAACAACCTTAACTCTGTCCCTTGGATGGTAGAGGCTTTTTCTGTATAATTTCTGTTATCTTGATCCTGGTTATGTTGAAATATGTTTTTCTTTGTACTTGTGTTTGGAATTTCCCTGTGTAGGTGAGTGTGTGGGTCAGTGACTTTGTGTTTTGACATTGTTCATTTGCCTACATAAAGGAAAAAGAACATCATAGGCCAACATTTTCAAAATTGGCACCTAAAGTTAGGCCTCTTAAAGAGCTGGTAAGATTTTCAGAGTTAGGTGCTTAACGTGACTCAACTTCCATTAAATTTCATTGAGAGTTATAGGTATCCAGCACCCCTGAAATTCAAGTCTCTTATTTAGGTGTCTAAATATGGATTTGTGCATCTATCCTAGGCATGGCAATATGGATTTTTGGCCATTAAAAATTAAATAAATGGAATAGAAGAGTCTCCAGATTTTAAAGGATTTATAGGTGCTTGTCACGTTATTAATGTTTTTGCAAGTTATTGACAATCTAATAACTGTTTGGCTATGTCCTTCTGGAACGTCATTTTCCACATACCTAAAGAGATGGGTGTTTACACCACACATAACCTACAACACGTATTAGACAAAGGATCCTGTGCAGTCTTGCCTCATGCTGTGCATTCCTGAGAAGATATATTCATTCACTGTGCATCTACATGAGTTAGATATGTTTAATGCTCCTCCCATCATGGGGTGTTAGCAGGAATGGAACCTGGGGCCTTCAGCAGAAGCCTCCACAACTTGAGCCAAAGAACTGTTGATGTACCTGACTCTTACCCGATATGTGGGCCAGATACTGTGGTCTGTGTGCGCGACACAATACCTAAAGCTAAGGTATTACATATGCATGCCTATTACTCCAAACATTGGTAAACAGTGCGAGAAAGTTCTAACAAGTTCAATAACTGACAAGACAAATACCCATGCTCTCAAAGAGCCTTGCAAAGGTGGGTAAGCATTATAAACCCACTTTTACAGCTGGCCTAAATAAAGATGTTTGAAGCAATACATATGAGAGGCACTTGACTTCAGTGGAGTTGCACCAGTTTAAACCAGCAGACAGTTTAGCCCAATGAATGTAAGTTTCTCTAAGTAGCCTTTAGTGACAATGTGAGTGAGGCAATATCTTTTATTGGTTGGTGAGAGTGACGAGCTTTCAAGCTTACACAGATGACCTGAAGAAAGGCTCACCTACCCTATCTCTCTAATATCCTGGGACCAGCACAATGGAGACCAGAACCCTGCTCTCTGCAAAGCCATGAGCTCTGAGAATGCTTACTGCAACCCATACATAGAAAGGACTTGGCACTAGCCTAGGCCATTCAGATGGGCTAGAGAGGTTTGATTTAATGAAAAGGAGTGCACAGAAATCTGGAAGCAAGCAGTTTAAAACCCATTCAGTAAAAAACAGCATATTATCTTGGGAAAACAATGGCAAAAGTTTCTTAGATGCCTGTCGTGGAAACATGAGAGAGTGACATGCTCTTTAAAGGGCTAACCTGAAGAGTATGTGCTGTGTAAGAGCTTGTGAAGCAGCAGTCTTTGCACAGCCAGGGAAAGATAAGACCCATATTGCCAGACATAGAGCTGAAGGTGAAATGCCCGTTATATTTCCGAGCATTCTACTAATCAGCACAGAGTAACAGGTACTAGTACTGTTAAATGACTGTGTAGCTAATATTTCCTGGCACTCTACTAATGAGTACAGAGTAATAGGTACATGTACTTTTACATGACTACATAGCTAAACTGGGAATTAATGCCAGAACAATCATCTGTGTTTTCAATAATGATGTACTGAAAACTTGTGCACAAAAGATTTGAGGTTTTAGGAAAATGATCTGAGTAGAAACATATTCTGGACTTCTTTTAACAACATATTCAGATTTATCATCATTGGGTCATAAATGGTTAAAAGCACTTAACACCTAAACTGATCCAAGGTATATAAAATACCTAATATTCTAGAAAGGTTGGATTAAAATTATATTGAAGTGTTTTCTCCTGTAATGGCTTTAGTAAAATGCTAAGTCACATGTGGCTGCACAGGAGATGCCAGATTTATCAAGACCAGAGCAGTGCCATATGCCAAAAGCAGAGACTGTTGCAAAATCTTTAGGAGAACTGGTTAGCCAAGGTGTCCTGACATTTTTGGAACCTCAGAAGCACACAATGGACCAAACTCCTTTAGAGTTTGGTCCATTGTGGGCATACAGAAAGATGTCAGTGTCCACATTTTCAGAAACTATGAAGTAGATGTGGATTCATTTCCAGTGCTAAAAACAGCATCTTTTTCCACTGCTAGAAGGGGGCAGTATTAATGAAATTAGATTTCCCTTAAGCATACTAGTAGGTGAAGCACAATCAAGAGCCCTTAAATATCTGATAATCAATATTCTTATGAGGCTATTTCTATATGGCTTTTCCCTGGAGTGGCTAGCACATTGGCTATATTATGGCATATAAATGATCCAGTATGAAAGTGTTTAAGTGAAGTGATCAACCATTTGGATGGCATACTAATGAAGGTGACAATATGGAAATTTATTTGAGGAGTTTGGAATGCATATTAAAAGAACCCAAAAGGTTTGGATTACAGGGTTGTTTTTTTGTTTTGTTTTTTTTTAAAGGAGAAATGTGCCTTTTTTCTAGTCAGGAGACTTAAGATAAATGATGCAAGTAGAAGGATTAAAACCTCTTCCAGAAAAAGAGGTGGAGCAGTTTCCAAAATACCCAGTAACTATGCCTAGGCATGCCACAGTAGTCAGATCCCTGGTTAATTGGGTGACACTTTATATTAAGTTTCCTTTTGTAGATGGTTTATACAGGGCTAATAAATGATTAATAGATGTTGTAAGCATATTACAGACATGAGTGATATGTATTATAGATAGGTATAAGCACACCACTACAAGATGTAATAGGTAGTTATAAGCCATGATTGCAATCTATTGTCCAGCTAAACTCTAACTGATTAACCCTTTACTAAAAGATTATTTATTAACCCCTTATAAGCGATTTCTGAATTGAACCTTACTATAAAGAGGGGCCATTCATTTTATTTGGGAACTTTGCTATCTAACACGTCTACAGTAGTAAATAGAGAGACGATTGTTAATAAAGAATAGTAACTGGGTTCGGACTGAAGAAGGTAATAGGACATTTGAGCACACCAAGAATTTATTAATATGTACCAAGGTGTCAGTACATTTGAATCCCAGATTAGAACTTTTAGCATGTGGTATCCCACTTGTAGGTATAGATGCCATCATACCACATAAAATGCCTGTTGGGAACAAGACAAATTAATTAAAGATTCTGTAAGCAAAACCAAAACATTAAACAAACCTTTGTTTTGAAAAAGAATCTCTGGGTATTATTCTTGGAATCAGGAAATTCCAGGTACTTCTGCATAGGAGGAAATTTTCATTGACAGCAGGCCAGAAGCTGCTTCTTAAAATTCTTGGCCTGAAGAGGAGTATGCTAATCTTTGTAACCTAGCAGCTGCTGAGATAGGCTCTGATGGTAGGATCTTATCTCTGATAAGTATAATCTATCTGAAAACATGGAAGTGCTGATGTATTATCCCAGTTGCAATCAGAGGTGGCAAATCCTTTAAAGCCAAGTCCAATTTTTAGATTTTTTTTCGAAGAAGTTCCTATTTCTGCAAGAAGAATGCAGCAGCAACAAAGAGCCAGTTCTTATATTAAATTAATTAAAACTGCATATTTCAGAGGGTGATGTGAATGTTTTGTATGGTGAGCATACACAGTGTGGAAAGATGAACTCACAATAGAGTGACTCCATATTGTTGGGTTTCTGTGCGATGGCAATGAAATCCTTGCAAGTCTCATTGTTGGAAGAACTGCATGAAGGCCACACTAGAATAGTAAAAAAAGCTAAAGCTGTCACTGGAATTATTTTTTTAAAAGCCAAATTTGTATCAAGATATCGAGTTGGTGAGTATACAATGTGATGTGTCACAACAGGCCCATAACGTGCCTGTTCCTAGATCCTGATATCTTTGGAAATATGCTTTGAACCCATGACATAGAATTCATGTCAACTTTGTAAAGATCAGTAAACCAACAAGACTTAAGCCTGACTGGGTATTCTTTCCTAAAGAATACTCTTGGAGACTGCAGGGGAGGAGACAGGAGAAAATGGAATAAAAGTGTCATTTAAAAAGTAATTGGTTCAGGGACATATCTTCTGACTGTAAAAGTAATGTTAAGAGATAAATACATCAATAATTTACTGTGAAGTATAAAATGTTATTAGACTCCGAAGCTTAAAAATACTATCTCTGTGAATGAAATGTGAACAAATACTGTGCCTTTTCCGGATTCAGAGGATTTATTTCCCTTTATGGGCAAAGCAGAGGCTTGACAGTCTGTCGGTTTTGCCTATATCAAGACACTGTTAGAGACAGTGCTTCCTAACTGAGAGATTTGGATAGAAGTAGTGTGAAATCACCTGAAAAGTTTGAATTATAATGAGAAAAAATACACCAACTGCATTTTTGGGGATATATATGCTTTTCACTGTTTTATTTATCCAGTAACCGGGGGGTTAATTTTCTCAATGCATGCATGTACTTACATGAGCTTGTATGAGTTATATTGGTTAGAAATGGTGAGAGGTTTCAGTGGTAGCCGTGTTAGTCTGTATCAGCAAAAAAAACGAGGAGTCCTTGTGGCACCTTAGAGACTAACACATTTATTTGGGCATAAGCTTTCATGGGCTAGAACCCACTTCATCAGATGTATGAAGTGAAAAATACAGGAGCAGGTATAAATACATGAAAGGATGGGGGTTGCTTTACCAAGTCAGTCTAACGAGATAAATCAATTAACAGCAGGATACCAAGGGAGGAAAAGTAACTTTTGAAGTGGTAAGAGAGTGGCCCATTACAGACAGTTGACAAGAAGGTGAGAGTAACAGTAGGGAGAAATTAGAATTGGGGAAATTAAGTGTAGGTTTTGTAATGACCCAACCACTCCCAGTCTTTATTCAGGCCTAATCTGATGGTATCCAGTTTGCAAATTAATTCCAGTTCTGCAGCTTCATGTTGGAGTCTGTTTTTGAAGTTTTTTTGTTGAAGAGTTGCCACTTTGAGGTCTGTTATTGAGTGACAAGAGAGATTAAAGTGTTCTCCTACTGTTTTTTTAATGTTATGATTCCTGATGTCAGATTTGTGTCCATTTATGCTTTTGCGTAGAGACTGTTCGGTTTGGCCAATGTACATGGCAGAGGGGCATTGCTGGCACATGATGGCATATATCACATTGGTAGCTGTGCAGGTGAATGAGCCCTAGATGGTGTGGCTGATGTGATTAGGTCCTATGGTGGTGTCCCTTGAATAGATATGTGGACATAGTTGGCACCGGGGTTTGTAGTATTTGGTTCCTGGGTTGGTGTGTGTGGTGTGTGGTTGCTGGCGAGTATTTGCTTCAGATTGGGGGGCTGTCTGTAAGCAAGGACTGGCCTGTCGCCCAAGGTCGGTGAAAGTGAGGGATTGTCCTTCAGGATAGGTTGTAGATCCTGGATACCATCAGATTAGGCCTGAATAAAGACTGGGAATGGTTGGGTCATTATAAAACCTAAACTTAATTTCTCCAATTCTAATTTCTCCCTACTGTTACTCACACCTTCTTGTCAACTGTCTAAAATAGCACAAAAAAGATGTTTTCTGATGAGCTGTCTGGAAACTGGTGAGACTGTTGTTTTGGTTTCTATCACTCTTTGGAAGCCTTTTTCTTGATAACTTAAGCATTTGTTAAAGAGATCTAGTTGGGTCACTCATGATTCTTCTATGTAGAACACCAGCATCTCTTAACTGAAAGTACTTGATTCCCAATGGAGAAAGTTGCAAGGAAGATGGAGTTCAGTGGAAATGAGTCAACAATCTAACACATCACTTCGTAGACATTCGCTGCGACAAGAATGAATTCAAGTTGTATTATTTCTTGCTTCCATTATTGTATTTGCCACAATAATGAGGAATGAATCATTCCCTGCAACAAAGACTGCAGTGACAAATGTCAGTGACAAGTGTCAATGACACAGGAGTATTCCATTCCCAGGAGAGTAAGGTTGTAATTAAACCTGAATAAGACAGAACTTTCATTCATTCTATTCTCAAACTCATCACTGTAAATTAGTTTATAGTACAGCACATTTTATCCAGAAGTACCCTCAAAGCACTTCATAAATAACATACAGAAACATGTACTATACACTCATGTAACTGTGAGTGAAAATGCACAACTATCCTGCCTTATAATGGTAACTTCACATACTACTAATAGAAGAAGTAAGTCTGAAAGCAAAATGTAGGCTAAAGATTCCTCTTTTGGGGCCCACTGGATTTTTGCCTGTACATGGACTGCAGTACTGAGCCCGTAGGTCGAAGTGTGCACTAAAAAGTGTCTTTGCTTTTCTAACATCTTGCAGAGTACAACACCAGTCAGCTATTTTATAGATGATCTATCTGTGAACATGCAGCAAGGAAGATAGATCAAATGGTAATAAGTTGTTATGGTGATGTCAGGTCTAATTCCAGAAAATCACTACCGTTGTCTTCCTTGCAAGTTAATGAAAGTTGCCTCCAGGTTAGGGGAGTTCACCTAATCTGCTATTTTCTTTTCTACAGCCTTTACATCCATCATCTTTTCCTTCATTTTTGGCATGAACATGCCATCCATTATCTCTTTGGAGATGAAGGTAATGCACGGTAGGGGACAATCCTATATCAACAGGGAGATGGACTAGATAATATAATATTCACCCCACACCCCAGACACCTCTAATTTCATGACAGCAGCTCTTTCTCCAATCAGTTTCAATGTTACTTCATGAAGAAGCCAGTACTTTAGGGCAACAGGGCCGTTTAACCTCATATTGCAATCTATCATCTCCACAAAGCATCAGAACTTCGCTTGGATGAGAGCAAGCGACAATCCGAAATAAAACTTTCCTAGTGTCATTGTTCCATTTCACCCAGGACATCATACTTCTGGTTGTTTTATAATACATGTAACTATGTATTGAATCGTTCTATGGTTTGGTTACCTTCCAGTGACTGCTGTTGACAACACTTTTAGCCCATGGAAGAACAGGTAGTTTCCTCCTAATGCAGCACAGAAATCAGATGAAATAAATAATCAGATAGTTGCTTTTCCCTATTAAAATTAATAAAAAGCTGGAAAATTTAGATTTTTTTTCCAAAAGCTGTTTTTCCAAGTACCTTTTTATTTCTCTATTTTTATATTTCCTATGTGATTACACTTACTTGGCACTGCACTGATCTAACCTAATCTAGATAATGGGTCTTCCTATGGTTATTTTTAAAAAAACAAATGGTTGCAGTTTAGCAACAACAATGATAGTTATGTTTTCAAACACAATTCCATTTTCTCTGTAAAAATATTTGGATTAGCATTTGCAGTCTGTAGATTCTGACATTTAAATGAAACTGGTGCCAGCCTTCGGGTTCGCTGGTCTTTGATATTCACTAAGAACAACAGTAACCACTGGTTTGATATAAACAAAATTCAAATTTTCTTTTCTAAAACTACTTGTAAGTGCAGAGATGTTTTATTTGCAACTTAATTTTAAAATCTTGATTGCCAATAAAGTAATGGGGATAAGTAATTTGCAATGCATTTCCTGATACAGGAACTCATGTAGTTGTATTGGTAAAAAGGCTTGAATGCATAATCATGAAATACTTTTGTTATGAGTCCAGTGCCAACAGACAGAAGAAATGGTGATTTAAAATGTTTGCCTTTAGATTGCAAGCTTAGTCACTGACCATTCACCTTTGGAGTATGTTTGAAATCCAACCTTGAGCCAGGTGACTAAAATCATTCATTTCAAAGGTCCTAAACAAGCTGAATTTGTTAGTTTCAATCTACATTTTGGTGGACAATGGGCGGCAGCTGAGGTCTGTTCAGATGATATCTAAAAGGAAGCTATCTAGGAGACCACTGTGTTATCAAACATGATAAAACTGGGAGAAAGAAGGCAAGTGGAAGTAAAAGCAACAAAGAATCCTGTGGCACCTTATAGACTAACAGACGTTTTGCAGCATGAGCTTTCGTGGGTGAATACCCACTTCTTCGGATGCAAGAAGTGGGTATTCCAAAGAAGTGGGTATTCTTGCATCCGAAGAAGTGGGTATTCACCCACGAAAGCTCATGCTGCAAAACGTCTGTTAGTCTATAAGGTGCCACAGGATTCTTTGTTGCTTTTACAGATCCAGACTAACACGGCTACCCCTCTGATAAGTGGAAGTAAGAATCTTAATATATGGTTCAACTCTGAAAAGGGACTCAAATATGGAGCATTCTATGTTTATTGTGCCTCGGATTCTATAGATTTGCTCAGTTATCAACTACAGGGGTTGCTGAGATAGAAGTAACTGTGGGCATAATATGGCAGGGTGCATCTTGGTGAAGGCACCTGAGAATTTAGGAATCTAGTTTGACCTTGGGGTCCAAAATTATGTTTGCAGGGTTGTCAGGGGAAAAAAATCAAGGACTGAGCAAGTTTGATACAGAATCTTTGAGACATATACATGGAATCCTATTTTTATAATCACTTTTCAGAATTGAGCAGGGCTAGAAGGACTCATACCTTTGGGGGGGAAGGGTTATCCCCCAACTGACTAATGCAGAGTTTTTTCCTGGTGCTAACTGTGGTCACTGACAGGACATTGGACTAGATAGATCCCTGATCTGATCATGTATGACAGTTCCTCTGATTTGAAGGAGAGGGTCATGTCTTGTGTATTAAGTCAGGGAGGGCATTCCATGCATGTATTTAAGAAGAATGGGAGAATCTGTGTCACTTACTGTCCATATTCTTCAAAAGTGATATTGTTTCTGCAGAGTTCTATTCTTTTTTCAAAACTATTCTTTAAAACAATAACTCACATTAATGGGTCCTGTAAAGTGTATTTTCTTCCTCTGTTTGTTTCTTTGATATCAACAGAGATGAAAAAAAACATTTAGAGCAGTGGTTCCCAACGAGGGGCCAAGGGCCCCCTGAGGGGCCTTGAGCAGGGGCCAGAATTAGACTTGCTGGGGCCCAGGGCAGAAAGTCGAAGCCCAGGTCCCTGAGCCCCGCTACCTGGGGCTGAAGCTGAATCCTGAGCAATGTAACTTCGTGGAGGTCCCTGTGGCATAGGGCTCCAGGCAATTGCCCTGCTTGCTACCCCCTAATGCCACCCTGGCTTTTATATGCAGAAAACCAGTTATTGTGGCACAGGTGGGCTGAAGCGTTTTTATAGCATGTTGGGGGTGGGGGGAGGAGCTCAGAAAGAAAAAGGTTGAGAACCTCTGATTTAGACATAGTAGTCCAATGTGGTATTTATCATTATCACAGGGAAATCAGACATAGGATAGTCTAAAAAAAACTGTTTCACTACGTTCCTCTCAACTTTGCTCTTCAGAATTCTTCTGTGTCCCACTGGGTATTTTTCGCTTTCTTTTTTTCTATACAGTGCTGATCAATAAAATATACAAAGGCTCTTCTTCCCTAATGACATCGACCTCAGGGAGAAACAGACTAACATTTGAATCCTACTCAATTTTCCTGGGCTGACGGCAACATGGGGTAGCATGACAGTGCAATGATTTTAATTTCTTTACTTGTTTATCTCATGTAAATACAAAGCATGTTTGGAAAACAGTTATTATGGAAGAGTGACTTTTCCATAATGCAAAAGCAAAGGGATGGTTGGTATCCAAGGGTAGCAAATGTAAAAGATTAGGGTTTTGTTTTTTTTAAACCCTAGTCAACTATGTATAAGAAAACTCTGGAACTCAGCATGAAGGCCAAGAATCAAAGCCATCATATGACTGCATAAGCCATGAAAGAGTTAAAAGGGATACCAATCTTCACATTTAGGCTCATATGGAGGTCATCAGCTAGAATCAGGAAGAACTCTATTTGCCCTTCTGAAACAGACTATTTATTATCAAGGTAGGATTATTTATTGGGTGCAATTTTATGTTATGTCCCAAAGTAGAAACTACTGCACCTTAGAAAGCACCTATTGCATCTTCTAGCAATAGTATTCTGGGCGTCCTCAAGTACAAGTGAACAACGGTCCTGCTTGTTTAGCTGTCTTCTGTTCCTAGAGTAAGACTGGCTCTCAGGGGTGGTGGTGGAGGTAATGATGCCACATGGCCTTAGCATAGATGGTTGGCAGTTTGCCATCCATTTTCTATTTGAAACTGAATATTCATCTGCAATCAATAGGGTTAACTGTTCAGAATTCTTGTTGTAATATTTCCAGGGCCGCCCAGAGGATTCCGGGGGCCCGGGGTCTTCGGCGGCGGGGGGCCCTTCCGTTCCGGGACCCGCTGCCGAAGTGCCCCGAAGACCCGCGGCGGGAGCCCCCCGCCGCCGAATTACCGCCGAAGCGGGACCTGCCGCCAAAGCGCAGCCCGGTCTTCGGCGGTAATTCGGTGGCGGGGGGGGGTCCCTGCCGCGGGCCTTCGGGGCACTTCGGCGCTGGGTCCCGGAACAGAAGGGGCCCCCACCGCCGAAGACCGGGCTGCGCTTCGGCGGCGGCGGCGGGTCCCTCCCCCCACCGCCCCGGCCCCGGCCTCGGCCTCTTACCCGGGCGCGTCTCCGGCGGGGCCTGAGCTCCATCCCGCTCAGAGCCGCGTGGTGAGGGGGCGGGGCTGTGAGCTCCGGGCCGAGCGGAGGCAGCTGCCCCGCCCCCTCCCCATGCCGCTCTGAGCGGGGCGGGGCTCAGGCCCCGTTGGAGCTCCCAGCCCCGCCCTCTCACCACGCGGCTCTGAGCGGGGCGGGGCTCAGGGGCCCCGGCGGAGACTCGGCGCTTGGTGCGCTAGGGCTCCCGGAGAGGGGAGGAGGCGGGAGCCTCCGCTGTTCTCTTGGGGGCCCCTGCGGAACCCGGGGCCCGGGGCAAATTGCCCCCTTTGCCCCCCCCTCTGGGCGGCCCTGCGCACCGGGGCATCTATGTGTGCCTGTGTACTGGCTGGCGGACAAGCATCTGCCGAAATGCCGCCGAAAAGCGACATCATCAAGAGGCGTGGCCACCAAAATGCCACCAAAAAGCGGCATCACCAAGAGGCACCACCACCAAAATGCCGCTGATTTTCGGTGGCAATGCCTCTTGATAACACTACTTTGGCAGCATTTCGGCGGCGATGCCTCTTGACGTTGCCGTTTCTCGGCAGCATTTCGGCGGATGCTTGTCTGCTGGCCATGGTCCTCAGTGGCTCGTTGTCCAGCGCCTGCCACCTGGAAAAGGTTGAGGGCCACTGTCCTAGACTCTCTCGAGTCTAAGGTACTTTTCTGCAGCTCCAGACACAATAGAGCATTTATCCTGATGTATAACCCCTTTGAGACACTCCTGCTAGTATGACTGTTGGGATAGTTGAATACAAAAGTACATACATTTGGTTATTGTACATTAGTCAGTTGATCTTTGTTCAAAGCTCTCTAAGAGCCAGATTGCAGCAGGCTCTTTTCCCAATACAAGGGCCATTCTCCCCTTGCCAGGGCCGCCCAGAGGATTCAGGGGGCCTGGGGCAAAGCAATTTCGGGGGGGCCCTTCCATAAAAAAAAGTTGCAGTACTATAGAATACTATATTCTCATGGGGTCCCCTGTGGGGCCCCGGGCAAATTGCCCCACTTGCTCCTCACCCCCCCAAGCAGCCCTGCCCCTTGCTCACTCCTCGTGCTGTCATGGCACTGTGACTGCTCCCTGCTAGCACTCTTGTGACACAGCCATCTCTGATGAGGTGGGGAGGGCAGGAAGGTGACTGGCAGTCTGTTCAAGGGATTGCCACAGGCTTGATTGCCCCTGGGGTTCTACCCAGGCAAGTGTCACCCATGCCTATTTGGTATGATGCTGCTCTGTTCCACTCTAGGGGCACCCAGACAATCTCGAGATTGATGAGTCTGCTACAGCCGTGGCTAAGAGCCACGTGGCTTTTAGTTCGTGCATCAGCAGCTCATACACTGAGCTTCAGAGGTCCTAGGTTCAGTTCCTCTGATGACTGGCATCTGTCAGTGTTACACAAGCTGGCAGAGCCCAAGAAGTAGGTCCCTCAGCACAGAAAAACTGACGAGACAAGAGGTTGTAGCTGTGCAAGACAATCCACAAATGTGTTCTTCCAGAGGGCCTGGAGCCAGCCAGCACAAATCCTTGACAGTCTCCACTAGGGTGACCAGATGTCCCGATTTTATAGGGACAGTCCTGATTTTTGGGTCTTTTTCTTATATAGGCTCCTGTTACCTCCCACCCTCTGTCCCGATTTTTCACACTTGCTGTCTGGTCACCCTAGTCTCCACATGTGGGGCTGCTATGGCACCCAGACTGTACTTTCAAACTGCCCTCCTCTGGCTGGACCCCCTTAGAAGGACAGCAGTGGAGGTATCCTCCCTCAGGTGCAGCTGCTCCCATTTGATCAAGATGTTGCCAGCTGCATTCCATCCCTATTCCACACCAGCAGGGGTGAATCAAGCCTCAAGCATGCGCAGGCAGTGGGTGGGGTACAGTGGTCGAACTCTTGGTAGCTCTTACAATGCCTGACTGCGTTTTGTCTGGCTCCCAGCAGTGTTGTTAGTTCCTTTAAAGCTCATGCATTGATTTGAAATTTTAAAATATCTACATGACCTTTAATTTCACAGCATTATTTTTTCAAGCTATATTTTACTGTTATTTTAAGTGTCAATAGTGTGCTGGGTGCTATATTAAAAAAATAGTCCCCACCCCCAAGAGCCTACACTATCATTTCATGTTCATGTTACCATGTTCGTCAACATGCATGGACTGAATTAAAACATGTTCAGATTGAATTGAGAACTGCTGTCAACTGGAGATTGGCAGTTAACTTCCTTGACCTCACTATGGGGGGTCTGGTGATGCAAGCGCTGATACTAGCACCAGAAGAGGGTGGGGAAAGTTACAAGGCAGCATGTCTGAGGAATCAAAACCTATTTCTAAAGTTAAACTCTTTGCTAGGCAATAAAAGAGACATGGACAGGAAAGGGGACTAGAATATCATGTTAGGCATCCCACGATAGTTTTGTGGGAATCCTGAAGTCCTTCATTTCTAAGCACCACTGTTTCATCTCAACTTCCTCTTCCCCCCAAAATAGGACAGTAAATATTACTGTAGATGAATTCTCAGAGTTACTTGATCAATTTGGGATGCACCCCTTATAATTTCTCATAGTCTTGCTTGATAGTTACAGTAACCCTCTGTTATGTTCACTTTAAACCTCTTCTACAATGCATATTTAAACTCAAGAGCCCAAAAAGAATTGGCATACTACCAATGCATCAGGGCCGGTTCCAGGCACCAGCGAACAAAGCAGGTGCTTGGGGCGGCCAATGGGACGGGGCAGGGGTGGCACGTCCAGGTCTTTGGCAGCATTCAGTGGTGGGTCCCTTTGTCCCCCTCGGAGCAAAGGACCCGCCGCCCAATTGCCACCAAGGAATGAAGCAGTGAGGTTGAGCTACTGCCGAAGTGCCACTGATCACGGCTTTTTTTTCCCCCTTCGCTGCTTGGGGCGGCAAAAAAGCCTGAGCCAGCCCTGCAATGCATGATAGAATTACTAAGTTAGCACACCTATGTGTGTCTGCAAAGAGAAACATCAAATAAAAATCCACCTTGATGTGCCCTTGGATTGCAAAAGCATTCTAATGTAGCCTGTGTCATGATTTATAACAATGACTCATAATGTAGTGTTATATTTAATATGATGTAACTCTGATGCAAGATGTCATTCACAGAACTGCAATGTCAGAGAGAGAGGGAGAGAGAGAGCAATTTGATAATGTCCTTGCCTCTGACTCAGAATGAAAATCTTTCAGTCAAATCACCAAAATTTCTAGGCTCTTTCATACCTACTTTGCTATTTTAGCAATTATACTGGTAGAAATTTATTTTTTCCCCTGGGCCATAACTACCTCTCAGTAGTGGGAGTTACCTGCAATCATTTAAGTACCTCTGTATGTGGGAAGTCTAATTTGCTAACTGAGGATTCAATCCCCCAGTTGTTCCATGTATGGGATTCCCATGCAGTTAGTGGAAATTCTAAGAGCAGATCATTAGTAGGATCATGCCTACAGATTAATAGGAGCTTTATCTCCATTTTCTGACGCAGCTGTTATGAATTCTCCTACAATTCTCCCTATGCTGCTTGCTTCTCACTGTGGTAAATCAGCATTTCAGGACATACTAATTCATTGAAGCAAGGGACACCTGATGTGACGTGTCTCAGTTATGGGACAGAGCTACAGGAACCATCTTAGCAGAGACAAGACATGTCAGACAAATGAACTATGGCTTCTAACGTTGATTGGGACATTTTTCAGGGTGCATGCAAAAATCCCTTCCAGGACTGTAATTTGTAATTTCCATCTTGGGTAGATATCCATGCACTAATTTGGATTGAACTAGTGCACTAAAAATAGCAGTGTATCCTGGGCGGTGCCATGGGCTAGCTTGCAATTACTTAATTAGGAGGTCCTAGAGGGGATTTTACTCAGGTGGCTCACCTGTACCAATGCAGCTATACTGCTAGCATGTGTATGTCCACCCAAGCTGCGAATTATACCTCCAGCTGCAATGTAGATTGTGCCCTAAAAAGAGTTTCTGGGAATTCCAGTACTGCACTACAAGAGCAACTGTTGAAGAAATTGGGAGAACTTCTGCTTGCACAGGTCAGAAGGAAAAGCAGAAATACAAATGAAAACTGTTTATCCCTTCACTCAAGCAGATAAACCTTTGTACATACTGTAGATACATGAGACCAGTTGCTGACAACCATGGTCGGTACTGGGTCTATTTCCTAACATAGATGGGATTAGAGACCAGGAACACATTATACAGATTGATTCTACATAGAGGCACTCATTATATTACCCTGGGTCTGAATGTTACTGCTTTATGTGCATCAGAGTTCATTAGCTATTACACTAGTGAGACACTCTCAGGAGAAGGAGGCTGAGAAATTAAAATCAGAATAAACTAAAAAATGCATGGTAAAAATCAACAACTACACGTGAAGTACCTACCTACCTATACTTACTAAAGTTCTTCTCTCGTTACTCTTCTCACTTAATCAGTCTCAATCATGCTTGCTGAAACCCAGCTGATAATTCTCTTATCCTGTCTGCACTAGCAGTTAAACTGTTGTCAATAGGCTGTTCCGGAGAACCAATTGCTGACAACTATTGTCAGCAGTAGGTAAGTCTCCTAAAGTAGACCGGGTTATTCCTAGTATTTGGAATCTCTTGGAAGAAGAGCCCCCAAAATATACGGATCTCAGATATTCCTTGAGTGCTGCCTGTTGACACACAACATGCCAATCTTTTCTGTGTCCAAGTTCAGCATTTAAAATCAGCAATCTCTCCCACTTTGATGCAAGCCCTAAATTAGTGCTTGCTGTAGAATGGAACAGGTGATGAAAACATTGTGATCCCTCACAGATATATGAGAGCAAAGCCTGATTTCTGTACTAAACACAGTCATTAGCTCTTCGTTCTCTACTCGTTTGTGGACATGCAATAACACCCTCCCAAGCTTGTGTTGGTCTCCACCCCACTGGATCATTAAAGATTTCAAATAAGATATAGTTCGGCACTCTGAGGGTTTCAGTAACAGGCATATAAATATCTCCATATCAGATTAGATTCTGAGCCTGCTGGAGACATGGCAGTTTGCCAAACATAGCACACACCACAGCTCTTCCAGATAGTAACACAAACACAGTGAAACTTCCCAGGTTCCATTTTTTTAGGAGACACAAATTTGTGCATACAAATTAGACATACAGTCATCGAGATTGTGTGCACAAAGGCAGGAAGAACATTGTGTGCTGCACATCTCAGAGACACAACACAAAGCTCACCGCCTAGCGAGACAAGAGGCAAGGGCATGACTGCCATGATACACTGTGCCTCTGCCTTGGCTGGCTCCAGGACTGGACAGCATATTCCAGCAATGGTCACACCAGTCCCAAATTCAGAGGTAAAATAACCTCTCTACTCATATTCAAGATTCCCCTGTTCATGCACCCCAGATCTCACTAGCCATTGATCACACTGGGAGTTCATGTTTAGCTGATTATCTATCATGACCCCCAATTTTTTTTCAGTCACTGCTTCCCAGGATAGTGCCCCCCCATCCTATAAGTATGGTCTGTATTCCTTGTTTGCAATATGGAGTGGGGGTGCAGCTGGAATTGGGTGCCATAAATCAGTGTGTACCCAGGTAGCAGACAGCTGTGTGGTGTTGGGGTAAAATCAATATGGAAGGTCTACTCCCACAGAATGCTGGGTCAGTCCATGTCATATTTCCGGGGAAAGTGGGTATCAGGTGGCATTGGTGTTGTAGCATTTTAGTTTAATACTCAAGAGGTAAGCCTTCTATTTGTAGCAATAGGGATCCAACTTGGCCGGAATTGGATTTTGGATTTACTTTGTTCCATCCTTCATACTGCATTTATCAAGCCACACCATGGGCCTATTCCTCAGATTGGGTAAAGTGATGAAGCTCTGTTTACTTTAAAGGAGCTGATCCAATTTACACAACTGTGATAACACGATTGAGTGATTGTCAGAGGTGAGGAGCGCTAGCATCACCAAGTCATTGTAAGTGTTGAGTGCTGGGCACCTTTGACATTCATACAATGAGATATTAGGGAAAGGGGAATCAGGGCCATTCTCTCTGTCATTCTAATCCTGATCATAACCTTTCTCATTCCCTCCACAGGCATCACACAACGTACTGAGGAAGAAAATGTCCAATCAAACCGCTGTTTCTGAGTTCCTTCTCCTGGGATTCTCTGATGTTCGGGAGCTGCAGATTTTACACTTTGTGGTTTTCCTGGTGATTTACCTGGTGGCCCTGATAGGGAATCTTCTCATCATCGCAGCCATAGCCCTTGACCACCATCTTCACACCCCCATGTACTTCTTCCTGGTGAACCTGTCCATCCTAGACCTCAGCTCCATCTCTGTCACCATCCCCAAATCTATGGCCAATTCCCTCATGAACACCAGGTACATTTCTTATTCTGGATGCGTCACACAAGTCTTTCTCCTTATTGTCTTTATTTCAGCGGATTATGCATTATTGACTGTCATGGCATACGACCAACACATCGCCATCTGCCAACCACTGCACTATGAGAGAGTGATGAACAGGAGAGCTTGTATCCAAATGGCAGCCAGTGCCTGGATCAGTGGCATTCTTTACTCTGCCCTGCACACTGGGAGCACATTTGTGATATCTTTCTGTGGCGGCAATGTGGTGGATCAGTTCTTCTGTGAAATCCCCCAGCTCCTCAAGCTCGCCTGCTCTGACTCAGACCTCAGTGAAACTGGGGCTATTGTCTTCAGTGCATGCTTAGCCTTAAGCTGCTTTGTTTTCATAATTGTGTCATATATTCAGATCTTCAAAGCAGTGCTAAGAATCCCCTCTGAGCGGGGCCAGCGTAAAACCTTCGCCACCTGCCTTCCTCACCTTACTGTGGTCTCCTTGTCTATTTTCACTGGGACTGTTGCGTACCTGAAACCAACCTCCAGCTCAGCGTCATGGCTGGATCTCATAGTGGGTGTTTTCTATTCTGTGGTGCCTCCAATGATGAATCCCATCATCTACAGCATGAGAAACAGGGAGGTGAAAGGTTCATTGAGTAAACTGATAGGTTGGAGGTTATTCAGCAAGAATAAAATGTCCATATTTCTCCATTGATAGCAATTTCATTCTGACTTTCCTTATAAATATAATCAGCTGATGACATTATCGCCTCCATGTGAATATACTATGCAACATCTTTATGCAGAATTGGGTATTTGCACATGTAATAAACCTGACAAACATAACTCAAGAAAAATAAGACTGACTTCAGGTTTAAACCAATGTAAATGAGATCCAGAATCTATCTATCTGTCTATCTATCTGTCTATCTATCTAAGAACCGGCACATAAAATGAGTAGCAATAACAAAGTCTCTAGTGGAGTCTCGGGCTCTTCTTGTTTTTCAGGATAAATACTCTGATCACGGTATCGACACTTTTGTTCTTTTGTTTTTTTGTTTCTTTGTTTCTCTTTTTTTTAATTGATATTTTTGGAGTTGTTTGATGGTTTGATTTGTTTCTTTGTTCCAGGCGTGTTTGGAGGTGGGAAGGCCTGGAGAGATGGGGAGGGTTTGGTTAGTGTGACATTACTTAGGGCACCATCTGGACTGCTAAACAGCTGTATCTCCTCTGTTCTCCAACCTGGGGTGCCTCTTACACTGCTCTACTGTGAAAACAGCGACTCCTGGTCAGTAAATACACAGTCTCCAGCATGTCATTTGCTCCCAGGTACATAGTGTTGAGTGCTACTAGCTAGCCACTCATGAATTACACTGCAGCAGAACTCCTCCAGACTCTCAGTCCCAGGCCTTCCCCCAGAAATGGGTGTCTTATACTACCCAACACACTAGTGGATGATACAAGTTCATCTAAAGTTCCTCATGTCATCAAAGGGAAATTATAGGCATCAGCCTTGTTGTTCCAAATGATTTTTCCCATACCCTTTAACCCAAACATATCAGTTGGATAAAACCAGAGAATAAGTTAATTAACTACAGTAAGAAAGGAAAGGTTTTCAGTGGCTACATGTAATGAAACATAAAAGTCAGAATTGGTTACAAAGGAAGGGAAAGACAAAATGTAAACTAATGGCTAACTTAATGAGCTAGAAGAATTGAAAGCAAAGGCATTTCTCTCACCACATGCTGCAGTAAATTTCACACCCTGGGTTTCGTTTCAGTCCAGAACTTTCTCCCCTTCTTTCAGTGTACTTCAGATATTCATTGATGTCATGAGCAAAGAGATGGGAGGAGGAGTGGGGCAAGTGTTTTGCTCTCCCTCTTTATCATTCAAATTCTTGTGCTACAAACATCCTTGCTGAGTCATGGTGGACATGAGGCTTCAATGGTCCCCGTGATGAAATGTAAATTTCTTGTTCAATCTTTCCCCTGCCCAAAAATGATTTTCACTATCTACAAAACTGGCCCATTACACATATTAAATCCATATTCTTTGCGTGTGAATTGAAACCAAGGATGAGAGAGAAGTTCCTAACCTCTGTGCACATTCTTAGTTCATTGTTGCTAAGATTTTCTGTATCTGATCATCAGCTTCTATTAGGATGAATGGTCTGACATCTTTCTTTCTTTCTTTCTTTCTTTCTTTCTTTCTTTCTTTCTTTCTTTCTTTCTTTCTTTCAAAAGGCCACATACTTAGTGAGCAAAAATATCCATGAGTATATCCAATCATTGGGTCCCACCTGCTTCTAAGCAACTGGATCTGGATAGCGTCTAGGGATTGTTTCTAGGTCTGGGCCTCTAGGACACTGTGACACTCTGTACTTCAGGGGAACACCCTACACCCCCAGGTTCATCTTTATAAAATGATTGTGTGGTGTCCAATGCAAAGTTTGTCATGTTGGGAGTCTTTGGAGGGCTCATAGTGCACTGAGCATGGTTGTTGTACTGATGTTATAGTAATTGTTACAGTAATGTTGTAGTAAGGTTATAGGTTATAATTTCATGAGGCTGAAAATGTATCCTCATGGCTTAAAGCAAGCCCATGCAATAACTCTCCAAGAACAGAAATGCAGTTCACACCTCATCAGGTCAGGATGGGACGGGCACAGCCCAGCCTCACAGGAACAAGGGACACTGGCTTAGGCAGCAACGGGGAAATCTGTTCGACCCTCGAGGGAGTCACTCCCTTCCTTTGTGCAGTTTGGGACTGCGATGAGGTAATGCTCACCTGACTCTGAAGCGGGGGAGGGGGGGAGGAACAAAGCCAAGAGGAAAGAAAGGACATGGGAGAGACATTTTGCCATGCTCTCTCTCTTCCACCTACATCTAAAGACACCACCACCAAGAGATTGAAAAGCTGATCAAAGGGGTGAGCTTGACAGAAAAGTAACTAGCCAGCCTGTGGTGAGAAGCATCTTAGTTTTTAAGGACATTGAAAGCGTTAAGATCAGCTTAAAATACGTTTTGGTTTTATTTCATTTGACCAAACCTGACTTGTTATACTTTGACACATAATCACTTAAAATCGATCTTTATAGTTAATAAATATGTTTGTTTATTCTACCAGTAAAAGTGTGCTTGGTGTCAGAGGCTCCCCTTCAGATAACAAGCCTGAAACATTTCAATTTCTTTATTAAACTGATGAACTTATATAAGCTTGCAGCATCCAGTGGGCATAAGTGGACACTGCAAGACGGAGGTTCCCAGGATTTTGTCTGGGACCGGAGATATTGGCTAGTGTCATTTGCTTGCAAGTAGCTGGGAGCAGCTTACATGCCAGAGGCTGTGTGTGAACAGCCCAGGAGTGGGGGTTTTCTCAGCAGAGTAGGGTAAGGCTGACTCCCAGAGTCAAGGATTGGAGAGGCCTAGCAGATCACCGGTCCAGACAACACCAGAGGGGAAAGTCACAGACACCCACCCAAGCTCAGAGCTGTTGTCTGATGCCATTCTGTCACCATGAGGGGCCACCATCCAGCTGCCCTAGACTACAGAACCACAGAACGGAGTTCTTCTGACCCACCCCTCCCAGCAACTTACCCATGTTCCATCTGACTTCCACCTAGGCTGTAGGCACCCTGGACTTCTAGTTTACCTCTTCAAGGACAACATGGCAGGAAAGCAAAGACCACAGGCTCAGCAAAGGGATTTCTTAATCACAGAGCTCTTGAGATCTTTGAGACCTCTACAAGTCCTGAAATGGTCAGCCCCCTGCCTCCAATAGGGTCCCTGTCTCTGTGCCATCTGCTCACATCCTGTACTTTTCATATCCATCTTGCATCCCTTGTATTCCTCCTTGTGGATCCCCTGTGTAGAAAAAAAAATTGTTGCATGTGGTTGTAGCAGTAGTTGAAAGACAAAGTTGATGTCTCCAGATTGCAGTCTTGATGGCTCTGAGTGAAAGTCCGTCAGTGAGATCTGGAACACCTGTTCTGAGCAGGGCATCTCTTTTGAAAGTAGCACAATAGATTGCCCTTGGGCAAGTGCAGACTTGTGCAGTTGCTGTGGCAATATTTCCACTTGGGCTATGTCTACCTTGCAACTAGACACCCGTGGCAGACCCAGGCCAGCTGACTAAGGTTTGCAGACTTTGGTCTAAGGAGCTGTATAACTGCAGTATAGAAGTTCAGGTTCTGGATGCAGCCCAAGCTCTGGGACCCTCCCACCATTCTGGGTCCTAGACCCCAGGCTCCAGCCCAAACTTGAATGTCTACACCACAGTTAAACCACCCCTTAGCCCATGACCTGTGAGACAGAGTCAGCTGCCACGTGCCAGACGGGGTTGTGTAATTGCAGTGCAGACAGACCCACTTAGTACCACATAGAGTTCATGATCTGATACCATCCTATTGCACTCTATCACAGAAGACAAACCAATAAACCAAAGGCCATCCTTCCCCCAGAATTTTTACCCACAAAAAGGAGACGATCCAGAGACTTCTTGTAATAAATGGGCCTACAAATGTATCTTGATGGTAAGATCAATTGTGAAAGGATATGGGGAAATTCATAAAATATCACCATAATTTCTATTAACCAATATTAATGGGAAAAGGTGCAAGAAAACCAGAAAGAGAAACGGGATTAGTTTCTACGAAAAAGGCCACATTGACAGTATCCAAGAACTGTTAAAATTCTATTTGTTAAAAAGAGATGATGTGGCGAGAGAAGTTAATGAACCAAAATGGGAGTGTCAAATATTAGGTGTAATTGGTGGACACAATATGCAGGCAACGGGCTATTCCATCCATCATTCACTTTTTAAAAACAAAAAGAACAGAAGAAAATTCATCATCATGCCAGTCCCCCCACCATTTCCTAGTACCACAGATCATCTTTGTTCTAATGCTGAGGGACGTATTGACTAGCTCATGCCAGAGAGAGGAATTCAGATGACATTGCTATCCCTACCCGCTCTAGTTGAATTCCACGTAACGCCTGAGATAAAACGGGTTCACATGAATAACTTTTGTGGTATGTGTTTTTTAAATGAGTTTAACTAAATAAATAATACAAATATTGATGTCACAACAGCAGAATTGCACTACCTGAGTACGTTAGAGGGGCCTCTACAGATGGAGCTGTGGGTCCTCTGAACAGCAGCACAAATACAGCTCTCATGTGAATTGGCCTCTTATGGCAGGGCTGGATTTGTCTCACTGAGTGCTGCAGATTCTGTAGTCTCACCACCTGGTAGTGGGGGAACTGTTCGCTATACTTTCTGGCATTCTTCAGCACCTGGGATGCCGGTATCTGTGTGTGTCATGCTGCTGAGTTAGGATAGACACCATGCCACACGGATGGGTGGGCTAGAGAGACAGAGATCACTGCTGGCATGGAGAGAGAATGGAGTGTCACTGCAGGCCTCAAAATCTCTAAGCCCCAGAGTGATGGACGAAGAGGGGGAAGATTAAGAGTCCACCACCTAACTCGCTGGCAGCTCCCAATCCAGTGTGCAAGCTCATAAAATATAGCCAAATGTTTGGGAGAAAATAATATGGATTCAAAACTGTGTAAGAGTCCAGATCCCCAACTCGTGTAAATCGGCCATAGCTCAATTGAAATCAGAGGGCCAGATCCTTAGCTGGCGTAACTAGCCCTAGCTAGTCAATGGAACTGTGTGACGGAGTCAAGGTCTGATGTTCTGGACCTGCTCTGCATGAAGCCAGACAGGACTCTGGGTAGCGTAACTCCCCTCGGGGCACGCTGTCCAGGGCAAAAAAACCTCCATGGCTTAAGCCTTCCTGTTTGGCATTCGGCATCCCTGTTCACAGTGCACACTTCCCCTTGGTGGGGGAAGCCAGAGGGCCCTGCAGCCCAACTCCGCAGTCAGACGTGACTCTCAGCCAGCGTTATGAAGCAGAAGGGTTTACTGGTAGACAGGTACATAGTGTAGAACAGAGATTGGTTGCACAAAAGTCAGTGACTTTCAGCAAAGTCCGTCTTGGGGAGACCCTGGGCCAGAGGTCCTGGACTCCCACTCTTCTAGTCCTCCACCGCAGTCTACCCCAGATCCCCTTGCCTGCCCTCTGACACGCCCGTTGCTTCTCCTCCAATCATTGTCCTGCTTCCTGGGCAATGTGTGACCTGGTCACATCCCACTCCTGGTATTCAGGTTATGAAGGGCATTGGCCATCACCTACATGCAGACTGCTGAGCAGCCTCAGCTGCCCTGAGGGCCTAGGCAAAAGTCACATATCCAGTTCCCACCACCTTGGCATTGGTGCACCACACAGGGAAACTGAAGTACACACAGTATTAGTATAGAGCAGTAAGAATAACATGTGTTGTCAGAGTTGTACCGGTGTGGTGCTCTGCTTTCTCCTTGTTGATATCACTCGGCTGCGTGCGTGAGTTCCCTCTGTGTGATGCCCCAGCTCTGCAGATAGCTGACACAGCAGACCCGAAGAGAACCCCCAATAACCACAGAGTCTAGTAAGATACGAAGGCACGTCGGCCAGGTTTATTGTCGAAAAAAGCACAGTCTCCAGCTCCCTGGGAAACGTAGTCCAAGGTGCTGCTGCGATACAGCTAGCCAGTACATATGTACTCCCTGACAATGGACTCAGCTCAGTCAGTGGCGGGACTTTCCACTGCCCCCTCGGCTGGACAAAGACACCGCCCCAAGGATGCATTCTTATACACAGATACAAACAAGTTACACATCACACCTGACATATTGAGGTGCAACCTTTCTACGTAGCACGGTACAACCCCTCTACGTATTAAGGTGCCGCCTCTCACCTTGTACATGTTGGTTCGATCAAAACAACTCTATCCATCATATTACCCTTTTGCCCCTGTCATTGGGATGGGCCGGCCTGTTCCTTGTTATCTGTGTGGAATGTGCAAGTATGTGAATGTTACGTACCTAAAAGGTACTGATCTTCTTGCAGCATCAGCCCTTTCCTTGCCAGCTTCTGTGAGCAGGGCCTGCCTCTGGTTCACAGCTTAACTTTGCTTTATGTTAGCAAAGTCTTGACCATTACTTTAGTTCAGGCCTCAGGCCTCATACCGGGCCTCTGATACCAAGGTTTATATCTTAGGGCCTCCTCTTACTACAACATGCAACATAGCAAGTTGAATAAAACCCCACTTCATCACAAACTGTATCAATTTACACCTACTCAGGACATGGCCCTAAGTCAGGGATGGGCAAACCGGCCAGCCAGCCAGCTGTTTTAAACTAGCCCTCGAGCTCCCGCTGGGGAGTGGGGTCTGGGGCTTGCCCCGCTTCAGCTCTGCGGCACTCCAGCTGGGGAGCAGTGTTGGGGGCTGCTCCACACAACTCCTGAAAGCCACGGCATGGGCCCCCTCCAGTTCCTATGCGCTCCAATGGCACCCTCTATAACTCCAATGGGAGCAGTAGGTGAGGCGTCTGTGGACAGGGAAGCATGCAGAGCCGCCTGGCTGCGCCTCCGCATAGGAGCAGGAGTAGGAACATGCCGCTGTTTCCAGGAGCCACTTGAGGTAAGCACAGCCTGGAGCCTGCAGCCCTGAGCCTCTCCCCATGCCCCAACCCTCTGCCCCAGCCCTGATCCCCCTCCCTCCCTCCAAATCCCTTGGTCCTAGCCCAGAGCACCCTCCTACACCCCAAACTACTCATCCCCAGCCCTACGCCAGAGCCTGCACCCTCAGCCAGAGCCCTCACCCCCTCCTGTATTCCAAGCCCAATTTTGTGAGCATTCATGGCCTGCCATACAATTTCTATTCCCAGATGTGGCCCTTGGGCAAAAAAATTTCCCCACCCCTGGCCTAAGTGTTCAGTCTTTGCCTCTGGGTATTTCTTAGTGACCAAGATGAAGCAGCCATGGCAGCCTGAGCTGTGGGTTCCTTTGGTAGCTGCATCCCCAAGAGGAGGACAGTATTGAAGGAACAGGCTATTCCAGGCCAGCTGGGGTTCTGGTGCCACTAGGCTCTGAGCTATTGTACACCACATGTCTGTGCGACAAATATGTACTTCATTCTGCAAACACCTTGGGAAACACTCAGCCCTTGGGGTTTTTTTTAGTCAAGAGTCTTTCTAGGGATTCTGCCATCGTGTGAGATACAGGTTAGGTACTGTTCCCCTCTGTGGGGTTAGAAACAGGTAGGGCAGGGTGTCGTTGTGGTTTGCTCCTGAGCTGATATCAGGGTGGGGCTCACATCCCTGGAGACCAGATTCAGCTATTTAGCCCCAGAGCAGGGACATCCTGTGCTTTGGCCGTGTTTGAGTCCTACACCAGCCAGGAACAGCTCAAGAACTGGGGATGGGGGTTCAGTCCTTGATCCCAGTTAGTCCTTTGTCTCTCAGCCAAAGCTGCCCAAGGAGGGGAGCAGGGAGCACCCATCTGTGGAGTGGATCTCTGTCTCCTACGAACTACAGAGAGGCCCAGCAATTCAGGACATCTAGCAAAGGTACCTGGCAACGGCTGCTGGATAATTCAGTGATAGATAAGATAAATAGATAGATAGATAGATAATGACCAATGAATCCTAGCACTGGAGGATCAAATGCATCAGAAAGTGGGAAAAATTCTACAAAGACCAACACAGTACATTTTACTCTTTCAATTTAATATTTTACTCTATTACTATAGCATATCTATACAGAAGGCATATTTAATAACAGAAATATGAATTGTAATTGGAACTATTACAGACTTTTGCTCTCACTTTAATCAAACATCTACAGCCTGGCAGATTTTTTTTTCAACAGAAAATTTTGACTTTTTATAGAAGTTCCAAAAATCCCCAATTGTTGTGGGACTTTTTTGTTAACTGAGAAACAAATATTTTCAGCTAAAATGTGCTGAATACTGGACAATTTCATCTGACATCCCCTTCCCCCACATTGGGTTTGATATTAAGCAATTTTTCATAGAAAGGCTCAGCTGTCCTCTCTAGCTCTCCCTCTAAACTGAAGCACAGGAAAGGGACATGACTGGCTCAAGGTCACACTGCCAATCAGTGGCAGAGTCAAGAACAGAACCCAAGTCTCCGGACGGCCACTGACCCACACAACCCTGACATAAAATCACAGAGGGATACGATATAACACAGCAGTAACTGTGGTGTTTCTAGCCCATCAGTACACACATATGGAAATACAGAGGTGGGATCTGGTGCCATAACTCAATTTGTAACTGGGCAGCAGGCCGTCTATATGGTGATAAGGTGGAATCATCACATACAAGCTGCCCCTACAGATGCTGTGTGAGTCTATGTGCCATTTCCCTGGCAAGTGAGAATCAGTCTGTGCTGGCATTTGAGTTCTTTAGTTTCATGCCTAAGTTGTGAGCCTGTTGCTTGTAGGAAGAGAGAAACTACCTGTGCCAGAATTGTGGGATTTGTGATGTATGTTCTTCCAGCCTTGACAATGGATTGTTTCAAGTGACAGCTTGGCCAGATCCTCTGATGGTATAAAGTGAAGCAGTCCCATTGACCTGTAACAGCCAGTCCAGTTTGCACTAGTGTGATAATGCACATGACCAGCGCTCTGATTGTTGTCAGTGAGGAGCTCTACCTACTCCAGGATTTCTGAATTTGCCCGCTGCTGACGTTGATAGTAAAAATAATTACTCGAATGCTATCTTTGTGCCTGGCTGTGTACAGTATGCATACAGTAAATAAAAGTAGAGTGTATGATTGAATAGGAATATAAATATGACCATTCCTTGATCTATCACATATTCTCACTGTGGCAGACAGGTTTCTGTTTGATTGTGAATTATGAGAGAGAGAGAGAGGGAGAAAGATTTAACTTTTTACATTAATGTAAGCCTCTGTTAACTACATTGACTGAAGTGGTGTTTGTCTAGATATTTGCCAGTAAATACCCCAGTGTTCATAAGTAGATTGTGTGCTATATTCTCATGGAGCGAATAATGACATCAGTTGATCATATTTATAAAGAAACACAGATTCAAAGGAGAAAGATGAACATTTAATTTTAGGAGAATGGACTCAATCCCATCATTTCCCACATGTCCATAGCTGAATCTGCTCTCCCGGGCTATGAGGCCAGCTCTGATCTCACCTTTGGAGTACACCACTCTGACAACCTGTCCTAGTTAACCCTATCCCCAAAGAGGGGGAACATGGCCCGCCCTGGATCTTACACAATGGCAGCATACCTGCAAAATATAAACAAGCCAGGGCTGCAGCTCAAAGGGTGTCCCTAGGAATTTACAGGGTGTCCCTAGGTATTACTAGCACAGACATGTGACCTATGATAGCTCAGAGCCTGGTGGCACCAGAACCTCAGTTGGCCTGGAAGAGCCTGTTCTTTCATTAACCCTGTCATGAGTCTACCCTCACTTGAAACTGGGGGGTTTCAAAGTGAGGACCCGCATGCCTTCCCCCACCCCAAAATCCTAGGGTAGGTCTCCCCTTTGCTGCCACCACCTCGGTCAATTGGGACACCTGTCTCTCTTCAAAGACAATCCCTGGGGAACACAGATCAACTCACAGAGGAGGAACCTTCCCCCTCCCCTCTCTGCCCGGAGATAAGCTGTCTCACCACCGAGAGAGAGTGTCTTAGCCCCTTCCCCTATCCACAGTAGAAGGGATTTAATCAAATCTTTATAGAAAGAATTTATTAAAAGAAAACAAGAAAATACAGAATCTCTATGAGCCCAAGCCGGACACTCATAGGGTATAACCTTGCTAAGTTCTGGAGAGAATCCCCTCTCCTTCTCAGTACAACCAGTACAGGCAGAATTAAGAATAATCAATAACAAACACACAGAATTGCAAACATAGGATTATTAGATGGAGACACAAAGTATCTTTCTAATACTCACTATCTTGACTAGAAGAAATTAGTTCAGAAAGGTGAAAGCTGGTAGAGACTTGATTAAAACGTCTGGACTCTTGCAACCCCAAACGGCTAAGAACAATACACACACAAACAGAGGGAAAAAGTTCCCTCCTAGGAATTTCAAATTCTCTTCCCTGATTGGTCCTCAGGTCAGGTGCCCACCAGGTACTATGTTTTAACCTTTTACTAACTATTTATGACAAACCCCATGTAATTACATCTAGGGGGTGCAAAGATATTTTTGGGGGGAGTGCAAAGGTCTTGCGATGCATCCACCAGAGGAGCCGACAACTGAGGCTGCCATGGGTGTTCAAAGTTGGTCAGTAGGAGGTATCCTGAGGCAAACACTAAAAACTAAGGGCCAGACCATGAGCTGGTGTAAAGTGATACAGTTATGTTGACTTCAGAATAGGTAGGGATATTGTTGCTCACTAAGTATCTGGCCTTTTGATTTCAGTGGCACTATGGCTGATTTACGCCAGCTGGGGATCTGACCCATACTTCAAAGACAAATGACTGATGTATAGCCATTGGGAATACAGGCTATTGATTTCAGTGGTTCTCTGGCAGATTTACACCAGCTGGGCATCTGGTCTCTTACATAGTTTCAAATCCACTTTCTTTGCCTGTGAATTGAAATGGAAGAGGAGACAAAAGTTCCTAACCAGTCAGCACTTTCTTAGCTCTTTGTCCCATGGGATTCATTACAAGAGTGCAACTAATAATGGTTACAGAGAGAATCATTCCAACTAGGAACAGAACTTTGGATTTTCAACTTCCATTGGGACAAAAGAAAGAAAGAAAGAAAGAAAGAAAGAAAGAAAGAAAGAAAGAAAGAAAGAAAGAAAAGAAAATGTAGCAACACTGAACTCCAAACTTCAATCTGTAGAGGGAAAGAATCGCTCTTTAACCATTAAAAGTTCCACTCTTGTAATTAAGAATGAAGAATGTGCAGACAGGTTTGGAACTTCTCTCTCATCCTTGGTTTCAACTCACACACAAAGAATATGGATTTAAAATGTGTAATGAGCCAGTTTCTCAGCTGGTGAAAATTGGCCAGATCTCCATTGAAATCAAATAGCCGGAACCCCAGTTGGCGAAAGAGCCCTAGCTATTCTGAAATCAATTCACACTAGTTCAGTACCTGGCCCTTAGTTTTCAGTATTTGACTCTGGGTACCTCTTCAAACAGCCCCGGCACCCTGAGCTGTGGATTCCTCTGGTGAGCGCAGAGCTGGGCTCACAGCCCTGGAGACCAGACTCAGCCATTTAGCTCCAGAGCAGGGACACCCTTGTCTGTGCCAATGTCTGAAATCTGCACAGGATCAGCTGTAGAACTGGGAGGAGCTTCCAGTCCATGACCCTATTTAGTTCATCTCCTCTCAGCCAAGCCTGCCATGGGAGTGGAGCAGGGAGCGCCCATCTGTGGAGTGGATCCCTGTCTGCTCGGAACTGCGAGAGACTCAGCAATGCAGGAAATCCAGCAAGGGAACATGGAAACAGCTGCCGGATAATACAGTGATGAGGGCCTGGGAGAGAGAGAGCACTAAGGACCAAAGAATCCTGACTGTGGAGTACCAAATGCATGGGGAAATTTCTGCAAAGACCACCCCAGTAAGTCTGATATTTCAATTCAATATTTCAGGGTATAAATATAAGAGTAAATTGAACAATATAAATGTGAATTACAGTTGGAACTGTAAAGACATTTAGAATCAATTCAGTGACAGATCTAGAGCCAGTCAAGACTTATTTTCTTTTCAGAAGAAAAAAAATGACTTTTCATAGAAATTGTGAAAACTAAAATGTGTTTGGTTTCTGGCATGTGAGAACTAAACAATTTCAGCTAAAAATGCTGAAAATGGAATGTTTTCAGCTGAAATAACAACGCTAATGTTTTCAGTTTTTCAAAGAAAATAATATACCAAAAACCCAATTTCCTTTGAAATAATTCAAGTAGAAAATATCTGAGCACCGCTAGCTGGAAACTGTCATGGGGCACAATAATATTGTCCAATAATGCCACAATTTTGAACCCTGTGACTCTACTGCAACCATGTTTATTTTTGTTTCAAAGCGATAGTTGCAGGATGATGACATTGAGTAAGCAATAAAGCTGGTAACTCCCAGAATGCTTTAAACTTACCAGCACCTTTAAATTGATGCAAAGAGAGTTGAAGCCCCAGCCAAAGCCCATCTATTATAACCCTGCCCAGGAACATAGGGGAGTTCAGTGGGACTAGATCCCAGACCACCTGCTTGAACACCATCGCACACTGCTGCCAGTTAAACAAAAATGCTGTCACTAGGTGCAAAGAACATACACAGGTGAAAGATACAACACAGCAGTATCTGAGCAATCCTATGAGTCTGTCATTGCACAGAGATGGAAGTGCAACTGGGATTTGATGCCATAAATCAGTTTGTAACCGGCAATCAGGCCATTTTTATACAGGGATTGAGGAGGAATCATCACAGTTGAGCTGCCATTTAGGACAATAGGTGGATTCATGGTTGTATTTCCCTGGAAAGTGGGAATCAGGCTGTGATGGCATTTTAGTTTCATGCCCAAGTTTGAAGCCTGCTGTTTGTTGCAAGAGAGGGACCTTCTTGGCTAGGACAGTTTATCTTGGCTTGTACTTTATTAAATCCTTCATACTGAATTTTATCAAGTTGTTACCCCAGAATTTGACAATACTGTAGTTCATTATTTTCTGTGTTTACTTATTGCTAGTGAAAAATTACATATTATATAGCTAGAATAATTTTCGGCCCTTACAGGCAAGGCTAAATAGCCATATGTTCGCTGTTTTGCTATTAAAGTGGGAAGCTGGGGTAGGGGAGTTAGATTTTATAAAAATAAAAGGAATGTTTGGATAACTTTCTTTGTAGGGGCTTTTGATTTGTCAGTTTTATTGTTATAATTAAAAATGCTTTACTAATACAAATAATGAATAGTTATTGGCTAAGGCTAGGAAATTTGCTAGAAGCTATTATAAGTTTGATGCTTTGTTTAAAAAAATAGAAAAACTTAAGTTAAAAAGTGTGCTTTGGAGCAGTGCCAGGAAGCTTTCTGGAGGGGCAAGGATCTAACAGTTAAGTATTTCAGTGGCTAGAGAGAAGGCGTTCTCCCTCCCCCCCAGAAATCTGACAGCTGACCCCACAAAATCTTTGCTTAACTTGAAGTAAATATAAATGTTTTAAAATGCTCTAAACCTACTGCAACAACATATGTGTCTATGTGTGTGATTAGCATGTAATAGAAAAGTACTTTTAGGTAAAATCACTTTTGCTTATGCCAATTATTGATTAGATAAATGAGCTGTGCCCCGCCCCACATTAATTTATTCCTGAAACCACCTAAAAACCCAGTTAAGTGACTACTGCTTTGGGTTCTGAAAAGCCTGGGGAACAGATTTGGTGAGAAAGTCGCCAGGAGTGGTGGAGAGGAAGGGGAAGATTGGTACAAATGGTTAACTATGCTGTGCAAGAGAGGAGCATGCGGGCCAGGGTAGCAGTTTGGAATTTCCCCATATTGTGGTCTGGCAGTCAATTTATGGATATATTTTGTTACTGGGACTCAAGGCGCCAGGCTGGCAGCCTGGTTGAGGGATTATGTCAGAAGGAAAGGGAACACCCGGAAATGGTTTTGGGAAACAGCTTGACTAATCAAGTCTTAAGTCTTTACCAGTCTGGAAGCATTACTGCAGTTCTGTAAGCAAACAGTAGCAGTATGTATTAAAAAAAAAAAAAAATAAAAAAAAAAAAAAAAAAAGAAAAAAAAAAAAAAAAAAAAAAAAAAAAAAAAAAAAAAATAAAATTTAATAAAAAGTTACCCTAAGTCAGACACACCCCCCAGGCATCAGAATCAGGGCAAAGCAAGCAAGTAGTAGTGAAAGAGTAAAAGAAGAAGAGGAGCAGGCAGGAAGTGTCTGAATTAAGGCAGCAGTAGAACATGTAGAAACTGTGTTCTGTGTCAGATTGAAGAAGAATCATCATCAGTCCCAGGCAGATCTTGGGATGGTAAAGAGAGATATATATGCTCAGAGTCACGTCGGGAAATCAGAAGGAAATAGTAGCTATGATTCGAGCACACCTCCCATGGTGTAAACAGACGCAGTCCCATTGATTTTAAGTATCAGAGGGGTAGCCGTGTTAGTCTGGTTCTGTAGAAGCAGCAAAGAATCCTGTGGCACCTTATAGACTAACAGATGAGCTAATCTAATTTACATCAGTGTAGGGGGTGACCAGATGTCCTGATTTTAGGGTCTTTTTCTTATATAGGCTCCTACTATCCCCCACCCCGTCCTGATTTTTCACATTTGTTGCCTGGTCACACCAGTGTGATCACACACCGGAGAAGTGCACCGATTGTCGGAGGTGAGGAGCCCTCATGACTTCTAGTCAATGGAAGTGAAGAGTGCTGTGCTCCTTTGACATTCATGAGATACTAGTAAGAGGATTCTGACTCTAATTCTGACCATTGTCCTTGCCCTTCCCTCTACAGGCAGGACACAGTGTACTGAGAAGGAAAATGAGCAACCAAACTTCAATGACTGAGTTTCTTCTCTTGGGATTCTCTGGTGTTCGGGAGTGGCAGCTGTTACACTTTGTGATGTTTCTAGTTCTTTATCTGGCAGCCCTGATGGGGAATCTTCTCATCATCACAATCGTAGCCCTTGACCATCATCTTCACACCCCCATGTACTTCTTCCTCCTCAACTTATCCTTCATAGACCTCTGCTACATCTCTGTCCCCATTCCTAAATCCATGGTCAATTCACTAACCAACTCCAAGACAATTTCTTATTCTGGGTGCCTCACCCAAGTCTTTCTCTTTCTCTTATTTGCTGTAGCTGAGCTCAGCTTCCTCACTGTCATGGCATATGATCGATATGTCGCCATCTGCCAACCTCTTCATTATGAGACTATAATGAACAGAAGAGCTTGTGTCCAAATGGCAGCCAGTGCATGGCTCAGTAGTATTCTCAGCTCTGCACTACACACTGGGACCACATTTGAATTAACCTTCTGTGGAGGGAACGTGGTGGATCAGTTCTTCTGTGAAATCCCCCAGCTACTGAAGCTCACCTGCTCTGAGACATATCGCAAAGAATCTGGGGCAATTGTCTTTAGTGCTTGTTTAGCTTTAAGCTGCTTTGTTTTTATAATTGTATCGTATGTTCAGATCTTCACCACGGTGCTGAGAATCCCCTCTGAGCAGGGCCGGCGTAAAGCCTTCTCCACCTGCCTTCCTCACCTCTTCGTGGTTTCCTTGTTCCTCTGGACTCTTACTGTTGCCTACCTGAAGCCCACCTCCAGCTCAACAACAGGCCGGGATCTCATGGTGGCTGTTCTCTATTCCGTGGTGCCTCCAATGATGAATCCCATCATCTACAGCATGAGGAACAAGGAGATCCAAGCTGCCCTAAGGAGACTGATAGCAGGGAGATTATTCACCATGAATATAAAGTCCATAGTTCTCCCTTGACTGTGATATTATTCTGTTGACGGCCCATCAAAGACACTTAGCTCTCACAATGGGTCATAGAAGAAACTCATCCAATCCAGTAAGCCTTCCTGTGGACACCTCAGCAAGAATATGGGCAATAGATGCACCTGTGAGTCATCAAAGCCAGGGGTGATATGCTCTCTGGACTCCATCTTGAAACAGTACTCTCTACAAACAGAGGTTGTGAACTTTCATTGAGATAGTAAGATTTCTGCTGCATGACAGAGGATATAAAGACCCCTGAGCCATCTCCATTTTGTCTTCATTTTCTGCTTCATTCCAAGCAAGCTTGGAACAAGAACTGATGACCCCTGTGTTGTGTTGAGGAGAGAGCAGAGACATTAATAAAATAATTTTTTTAATCACTGCTGATCTGATTCTTTGAATGATGAAAGAAAAGACCAATGAATATATGATCTATTAATTATTAATAATCTTTTTTTCTTTTATATAAAAAAACATTTTTTTTTTTACACTAAAGGATTGCTATCAGCATGATTATTGGCTAAGATCTAAGTTATATATTGATCTGGCTTAGTGGCTGATCCCTTGGGACTGGAAGGACCCTATATCTGATTAAATTGGTTTTCAGTAATCACTCATCCTATACTGCAATGTCTGGATGGTGAGCCGAGGAATGGGATGCCTAAGGAGACTGCATTTTTGGCTTCTTGGTAACCAGTGTGGTGAGACAGAAGTTCACTTTTGTTACTGTCTTGGTATAAGCTAATGGTGGAATAGTCACCAGTTTGGTGATATCCCTAAAGACAGTCCTACCTGACTCTGTATAATGAGGACAAATATAGATCCCATTTCAGTTTTTGTTGTGTCAGGGGCGGAGTTGCTATGTATATTTCCTCTTATGTTATGCTTTGTTCCTGCTGTGGTAAATAAATCATTAAACTTTGTTTAGAGAAATGTTTTCTGGTCACTCAAATTAGTACTGGTCACAGCTCCAGGGGGAATAACAGCAGATACTTAATTCAATTGACCCTGCTGGGAAATCACAGTTGGTGTGCAAGATGCTATGCCCTAGGTTCCAATTTAAGTGTTGGTGAATAACATAGTTCCCCCTAAGAGAGGGTCAGGCCCAAGACCGTGACCCGATGGGTGCACTCAAAGAAAGCAGAGAAGGGGTCTGAGATGCATCTAGCCCTGTAATTATGACAAAGTGGAATTTAAGGATACTAAATGTGCCCTGGACCACAGAATTTGTCTATTAATAATTATTTGTTATTATTTATTTATTTATTTATTTATTTATTTATTTAATGTCTTTGATTATCATGGTTGTGCATATTTTTTTTTACATAGCCATTCATTGAAGCATCATATGATTAGATAGATAGATAGATAGATAGATAGATAGATAGATAGATAGATAGATAGATAGATAATCCTTGCAAATTATTGTGCTTCTTTTTCTGTTCTTGACTGTAAAACTCCAGATGATTATTTCCTTCAAACCATTTATTATTCATTATTCACCAAAGAATTTCTGCAAATATTTCATACTGAAACCAACAATATTCCTGAGATTCATTGGTGGTATTTTCATCCTCTGGACAGACAATATAAACTTCTTCATAGATTTCCACCACAACTTCAACAACCACCACCTATCCATCAAACTTTTTCTAGAATACTCCCATACCTCCCTCTCCAAGCAGGTTGAGGTTCACTTCCCTTTGGAGATGCGCTGACCTGCTGCATTTGGAGCACCACTGCCAAAAGGGTGTCTGGGCCATAGCCCTGCCTGAGCTCTGCCCCTAGACTCTGCTCCTGCTTGTCCTTTTCCCCCATGGCCCACCCACACTGCTCCTTTTCCCACCTCTGCTCTGCCTCTTGCCCCTGAGAACCTCCTCCCCACTGGCCACTTGGGATGAAGAGGCATGAACAGCAGGCATGGGTCACAGTGGAGAGGATGAAGAAATGCGAGCAGCAGGGTGGGGGGCTTGGGGAGGGTCGAAGGGGCACAAGTGGCAGGTGGGAGGCCCTTGAGGGAGGGGGTGAAGAGGTGGGAGCAGGCGCGGGGGCATTGCGGAAGGGAGTGAAGGGGTGCAACAGCGGGCAACAGGGCCTCATGGTGGGGGCAAACAACAATTGTTGCTGTGAGAATAACCACTGCTGGCCAGTTCACACAAAGCCTGCAACATGCAAAATCTGAACTATATGACTGTTCTGATGAGTCAATCATGAATTACCTTACAGGACGATGCCAGAAAACTCCCAGTCCCAGACTTGTTCCCAGAAATGTGTGTCTTGTACTGCCCGGAACCCGCATGAACTATGCAGGTCCATAAAAAGTCCGTTATTTCATCAATGGAAAATGATAAACACAAGCCATGTTATCTCAGTTGGAGGTTCTCAAACACGTCATTCCAAACACATGGGTTTAGATAAAACAATTCAACAAGTTCATTAATTAGATAAAGATGGATTTTATGTGATTACAAGTAATGAGGCAAAAAAGTCAGAATTGGTTACAAAGAAAATAAAATGCAAAGGAATACGTAATTTAGCAAGCTAGATGAATTCAAATCAAAGGTTTTTCTCAACAAATTCTCTTTGCAGCCTTTTTGTGGCTGGACGTCTCCAAGCCAGGACTCCTCCCCCAGTTCAGAGTTTTTTCAGGTGTTTTTGACGCAAGGAACACAGAGAAAGGAAGGACAGAGAGAGAGTCTGTATTGTTAGTTATCTATGCTTAGACTATTCCCTCCAGTTTGAGGATTATCTCCAGCTGGGGTTCAGGCAACAGCCAGTCTGTTTACACAGGACCCCAGCTGTTGCCATTGCCAATATGTAAATTTCTCACTAATACCCATCTTTCCGGCAAAGTATGGCTGCTTTCCTAGGTGAGAGCCAACTGGGTTTTGTGACACATGGCTGAGATATTGGTTAGTGCTTTGTTTCTGGGGAACTGATCTGAAACTGTTTTTCTAAACTTGGAACATGTAGAATCATAGAATATCAAGGTTGGAAGGGACCTCAGGAGGTCATCTAGTCCAACCCCCTGCTCAAAGCAGGACCAATTCCCAGGCAGATTTTTACCCCAGTTCATCTGCAAATTTGACACCATCAGCTCAGGATTGAACAGGTTTTCACAACCCTGGGTTTAGCAGGCCAATGCTCAAACCACTGAGCTATCCCTCCCCCCTAATACAGGAGAATATTATAATTTTACATATAAAGTTACCATACATATTTTAGTAGTACGATAATGGTCAGCAGGCTATGAGTTTTCAAATGGTACCTCACAAGGCATACTTTGTAGAAAATTTACATTTGTAAAAAGAGTGAAAATAAGAGTACAATCTGTCACAGTCGGTATTTCTGACACAAATTCTTTTTAGAGTTTGCAACATTCCCACAAACCAGAAATCCCACAGTTTGGCCAGTTCGACTTACAAGTTTTGTTTGGCCCAAAGCTATGCTATATTGCTAAGTAATTACTAACATTCATTCATCACCACTCAGAGCAACCTCTTGGCCACTTAAAGAGTAACATCTCAAGAAGTGAGGCCTCACCAGAAAACAACAAGGTACAGTGTCTTTCCACTGATATCTTAATTTAGACACCCGGACAACTGGAATCTGCTGAGGCACCCTGAGCAAAGCAGTGGTGGCTTATTGACTATCGAATAGTCTTATGAAGCTGCAGCCGAAGTCTGTTAACATTCAGGAAGTGAACTGTGGCCTATCTATTCTCTCAAAAAGGGGGTGGAGGGCTAACAGTGAGGTGGGAAAATTTCCAGACGATACAAAACTACTCAAGAGAGTTAAATCCAAAGCAACTATGATGAGTGACAAAGGATTCTCATAAAATTGGGTGACTGGGCAACACGATGGCAGATGAAATTCAATATTTAAAGTAGTGCACATTGGTAAACATAACCCCAACTGTACATATAAAATGATGGGGTCTAAAAATAGCTGTTGCCACTCAAGAAAGATCTTAGAGTCATTGTGACTAGTCCTCTGAAAACATCTTCTCAATGTGCAGATGCAGTCAAAAAAGGGAACAGAATGTTGGGAATCATTAAGAAAGGGATAGATAATAAGACAGAAAATATCATATTTCCTCTATATAAATCCATTGTATGCACACATCCTGAATACTGGGTGCAGAGGTCACCCCATCTCAAAAAAAATCTTTGAATTGGAAAAGGTACAGAGAAGGGCAACAAAAATAACTAAGAATATGTAACAGATTCCATATGATGAGAAATTAAAAAGACTGGACTTTTCAGTTCGGAAAAGAGATGATTAAGAGGGGATGTAATAGAGGTCTGTAAAATCATGAAAGGTGTGGAGAAGTGAATAAAAAATATTATTTACTCCTTCACATAACATAACATTGATCACCCAATGAAATTAATAGAGAGCAGGTTTTAAACAAATAAAAGGAAGTACTTCTTCACACAACACAGAGTCAAACTGTGGAACGCATTGCCAGGGGATGTTGTGAAGGCCAAGACTACAATGGGATTCATAAAAGAATTACATAAATTCATGGTAGATAGGACCATCAATGGCTGTTAGGCAAGATGTTTTGGGATGCAACCCCATGTTCTAGGTGTCTGTAGACTTCTGTTTGCCAGAAGCAGGGAGTGGATGACGGGGGATGGATCATTCAATGATTCCCCTGTTCTGTTCATTCCCTCTGAAGCATCTGGCATTGGCCACTGTTGGAAGACAGAGTACTGGTCTAGATTTACCATTGGCATCTACCAGAATGGCTGTTCTTCTGTTCTTCTTTGCTACACATGGGGTAGACTACAGGATCATCACATCCCTTTTTTGAATTCAAATCTATGAATCTGTGCAGTTTTCCCTCTGGGTCTCTGCTGCTGAGCTGTGCAGGGCTCCAGGGAGTAAAATACACATGGATAAATCACCTTCCCTCAGCATAGGTCCTTGAATGCCAGTGAGGGACAAAGTCAGCTGTGCACAGCTCATCTGCGGAGAGCAATGGATTGGAATCAAATACAGTCTCAGAGTGAGGGATGAAAGGACTTAGAAAGTTGTACCTTTGCTTGTAGATACTGTTATATAGTCAGACTGACAGATAATGACTACAGAATCCTGGCGTTGGACTGAATCCCTCACATATTAGAAAAATATCCTCAAATCCACAGTAAGTTTTCTCATTCAATTTAATTTGTCTGAAGGTTAACATCCAGGGGTAGTTTAAGAACAGTAATAAGAATTACACTCAGATGTTCTTTATATTTTCCTAGCAATTTATTCATCTGAGGCTGGGGAGAAAATAATTAATTAAAAGTATAAGATAAAAAATTCTCCTTACAAACAATTAAAGCTTTTCATCAACAAACCAAAATCCATTTTCCTTCAGTGTTTGGTATCTGAAAACTTTCATCTTAAAAGTGAAAATTTCAAGAAGAAAACCTAGCTAGGCTGTTTTCTGAGATTTCAGTTTTCCAAAAAAAGTCACAAATTTGCAAGGAAAGCTAATGCAGTCTTAAGGGAAAATATTGTTTTGATAAAATCCCATATTTTCCATTAAGACATGATCATTTCCAAGAAACCTTAAACTTTAAACAAGGGAAGGAAAAGTTAATGTTGTTTAATAATATGTAATTAAAAGCCCCATTCATTCTCTGGCAGTGGGGAGGGATAGCTCAGTGGTTTGAGCTTTGGCCTGCTAAACACAGGCTTGTTAGTTCGATCCTTGAGGGTGCCATTTAGGGAACTGGGGTAAAAATCTGTCTTGGGATTGGTCCTGCTTTGAGCAGGGCGTTGGACTAGATGACCTTCTGAGGTCCCTTCCAACCCTATGATTCTATGATCTCTGTTCATTTCTCTTTCAAAGGAAAGTACAGCAAAGTAACCAACATAGCTGATAGGTCACAGAATATGTGTCATACACACTAGCCTCTTTAAACATGGTCAGAGTTATACCAAGCAGCCAAAGTCTGTCTACCTGGACAGAACCCATGGCCACAGAGGGAGTCAACAGAACCAAAACACCAACCTCCTGGTTCAACAATGTGTCCGACGTACAACACTGCTGCCAGCTGAGCAGAGGTGCTGTAAATGGGTGCACTGACCAAACAGGTGCTAAGACACAGCCCATCCCCCAAAGAGTTTACAGTCAAGTAGAGAAGGCAGAGAAAGGGAGGGTAAACTGAAGCACAGAGAGGGGAAGTGACTGGTACCGTATCACACACCAGGTCAGTGCCAGAGCCAAGAAAACAAACAAACATGTCCTCTGACTGCCACTGAATCACATAGCACAGATCTAAAGTCACAGCAGGAAACAATACAATGTAAAAGTAACTGAGCAATGCTATTAGTCCATCATTACATAGATATTCAGAGATTCACAGAGTCCATGGCCAGAAGGGATTAGTGTGATCATCTAGTCTGTCTTCCTGTTTATTGGAGGGCAGCGAACTTCCCCAAAATAATCCCTAGAGCAGATCTGTTAGAGAAAGACCCAATCTTGGTTTGAAAAGTGCCAGTGATGGAGAATTCACCACAATCCCTGTAAATTGTTCCAATGGTTAATCACTCTCACTGTTAAAAAAATGTTTTATTTCCAGTCTGAATTTGTCTAGCTTCAAATACAGCTATTGGATCATGTTAGACCTTTCTCTGCTAGATTGAAGAGCTCATATTAAATATTTGTTCCCCCCCAGGTAGTTATGGACTGCCCACAAGTCACCCCTTAATCTTCCCTTTCTTAGGCTAAATAGACTGAGCTCTTTGAGGGTCTCCCTACAAATCATGTTTTATAATCATTCAATCTTTTTTGTGGCTTTTCTCTGAACCGCCTCCAATTTATCAACATCTTTCTTGAATTTTGAGCACCAGAACTGGACAGCATATTCCAGCAATGGTCACACCAGTCCCAAATACACAGGTAAAATAACCTCTCTACTCATATTCAAGATTCCCCTGTTTATGCACCCCAGATCTCACTAGCCATTGGTCACACTGGGAGTTCATGTTTAGCTGATTATCCATCATGATTCCCAAATATTTTTCAGTCACTGCTTCCCAGGATAGTGCCCCCCTCCTATAAGTATGGTCTGTATTCCTTGTTTGCAATATGGAGTGCGGGTGCAGCTGGGACTGGGTGCCATAAATCAGTGTGTACCCAGGTAGAAGACAGCTGTGTGGTGTTGTGGTAAAATCAATATGGAAGGTCTACTCCCACAGAACGCTGGGTCAGTCCATGCCATATTTCCGGGGAAAGTGGGAATCAGGTGGCGTTGGTGATGTAGTATTTTAAATAATACTCAAAAGGTGAGCCTTCTATTTGTAGCAATAGGGGATCCAACTTGGCCGGAATTGGATTTTGGATTTACTTTGTTCCATCCTTCATACTGCATTTATCAAGCCACACCATGGGCCTATTCCTCAGATGGGGTAAAGTGATGAAGCTCTGTTTACTTTAAAGGAGCTGATCCAATTTACACAACTGTGATAACACGATTGAGTGATTGTCAGAGGTGAGGAGCCCTAGCATCACCAAGTCATGGTAAGTGATGAGTGCTGGGCACCTTTGACATTCATACAATGAGATATTAGGGAAAGGGGAATCAGGGCTATTCTCTCTGTCATTCTAATCCTGACCATAACCTTTCTCATTCCCTCCACAGGCATCACACAACGTACTGAGGAAGAAAATGTCCAATCAAACCGCTGTTTCTGAGTTCCTTCTCCTGGGATTCTCTGATGTTCGGGAGCTGCAGATTTTATACTTTGTGGTGTTCCTGGTGATTTACCTGGTGGCCCTGATAGGGAATCTTCTCATCATCACAGCCATAGCCCTCGACCACCATCTTCACACCCCCATGTACTTCTTCCTGGTGAACCTGTCCATCCTAGACCTCAGCTCCATCTCTGTCACCATCCCCAAATCTATGGCCAATTCCCTCATGAACACCAGGTACATTTCTTATTCTGGATGCGTCACACAAGTCTTTCTCCTTATCGTCTTTATTTCAGCGGATTATGCATTATTGACTGTCATGGCATACGACCGACACATCGCCATCTGCCAACCCCTGCACTACGAGAGAGTGATGAACAGGAGAGCTTGTGTCCAAATGGCAGCCAGTGCCTGGATCAGTGGTATTCTTTACTCTGCCCTGCACACTGGGAGCACATTTGTGATATCTTTCTGTGGAGGGAACGTGGTGGATCAGTTCTTCTGTGAAATCCCCCAGCTCCTCAAGCTCGCCTGCTCTGACTCAGACCACAGTGAAACTGGGGCTATTGTCTTCAGTGCATGCTTAGCCTTAAGCTGCTTTGTTTTCATAATTGTGTCATATATTCAGATCTTCAAAGCAGTGCTAAGAATCCCCTCTGAGCAGGGCCGTCGTAAAGCCTTCTCCACCTGTATTCCTCACCTCACTGTGGTCTCCTTGTTTATTTTCACTGGTACTGTTGCCTACCTGAAACCCACCTCCAGCTCAGCGTCAGGTCTGGATCTCTTGGTGGGTGCTCTCTATTCCGTGGTGCCTCCAATGATGAATCCCATCATCTACAGCATGAGAAACAGGGAGGTGAAAGGTTCATTGAGTAAACTGATAGGTTGGAGGTTATTCAGCAAGAATAAAATGTCCATATTTCTCCACTGATAGCAATTTCATTCTGACTTTCCTTATAAATATAATCAGCTGATGACATTATCGCCTCCATGTGAATATACCATGCAACATCTTTATGCAGAATTGGGTATTCGCACATGTAATAAGCCAGACAAACATAACTCAAGAAAAATAAGACTGACTTCAGGTTTAAACCAATGTAAATGAGATCCAGAATCTATCTATCTATCTATCTATCTATCTATCTATCTATCTATCTATCTAAGAACCTGCACAAAAAATGAGTAGCAATAACAAAATCGCTAGTGGAGTCTCGGGCTCTTCTTGTTTTTCAGGATAAATACTCTGATCAAGGTATTGAAACTTCTGTTCTTTGTGAATTTTTTTGTTTCTTTTTTTCTCTTTTTTTTAGTTTATATTTTTGGAGTTGTTTGATGCTTTTATTTGTTTCTTTGTTCAAGGCGTGTTTGGAGGTGGGAAATCCTGCAGAGATGGGGAGGGTTTGGTTAGTGTGACATTACTTAGGGCAGCATCTGTACTGCTAAACAGCTGTATCTCCTCTGTTCTCCAACCTGGGGTTCCTCTTACACTGCTCTACTGTGAAAACATTGACTCCTGGTCAGTAAATAGACAGTCTCCAGCATTTCATTTGCTCCCAGGTACATAGTATTGAGTGCTACTAGCCAGCCACTCATGAATTACACTGCAGCAGAAATCCCCCAGACTCTCAGTCCCAGGCCTTCCCCCAGAAATGTGTTTCTTATACTACTCAACACAGTACTGGATGATACAAGTTCATCTAAAGTTCGTTATTTCATCAAAGGGAAATTATAGGCATCAGCCTTATTGTTCCAAATAGTTTTTCCCATACATTTTAATCCAAACATATCAGTTGCATAAAACCAGAGAATAAGTTAATTAACTACCGTAAGAAAGAAAAGGTTTTAAGTGGCTACACTGTGACACTCTGTACTTCAGGGGAACACCCTACACCCCCAGGTTCATCTTTATAAAATGATTGTGTGGTGTCCAATGCAAAGTTTGTCATGTTGCAGGGCCGGGCGCAGGAGGTTCTTCACTCCCGGTCTTCGCCGGCGGCGGGTCCTTCCGCTCTGGGGCGGAAGGACCCCCCGCTGGCAAATTACCGCCGAAGATGGAGCGGGACCCACCGCCGAGTTCAGCTCGGTCTTCGGCGGTAATTCAGCGGCGGGGGGCCCTTCCATTCCAGGACCCGCCGCCGAAGTGCCCCGAATACCCGCAGCGGGGGCCCCCCTCCACCGAATTACCGCCGAAGACGGGGCTGCACTTCGGCGGCGGGTCCCGCTTCGGCGGTAATTCGGCGGCAGGGGGGGGCCCCACCGCGGGTCTTCGGGGTACTTCGGCGGCGGGTCCCGGAACGGAAGGGCCCCCTGCTGCCGACGACCCCAGGCCCCCGGAATCCTCTGGGCGGCCCTGGGTGAGAAGCATCTTAGTTTTTAAGGACATTGAAAGCGTTAAGATCAGCTTAAAATACGTTTTGCTTTTATTTCATTTGACCAAACCTGACTTGTTATACTTTGACTCATAATCACTTAAAATCGATCTTTATAGTGTGATACAGAATGGCCAGAGGGCAGCAGGAGACTGTTAGCAGGGAGCCTTATTCCCTGCAAGGGGTGGAAGGTTTGCTATAGATTAACTAGAGCAACTGAAGCCAATTAGAGCACCTGAAGCCAATTAGAGTAACAGCAGTGAGTCACATGATATAAACCCCCTGCTTTAGGTCAGACTGTGTGGGTTGTTGGAGCAGGAAGGTTTGGCTGGAGCAGAGAACAGTCTGAAGGAATTGGAGCAGAGAACAGTTTGAAGAGAAGCAGAGGAAAGTTTGGAGGAGTGCTGTGGTGGACTAAGAAGTCCAAGACCCTATGTAAGGGGCACCTGGCTTGTGCAGAGGGAGGGCAGGAAGACCCCACAAGCTGAAGGGCAGGAGAGGGAAGTAGCCCAGGGGAAGGAACCACCAGTTCAAGTGGTTCACCACTATCCTCAGGGCCCCTGGGCTGGGACCTGGAGTAGAGGGCAGGCCCAGGTCCCTCCCTCTCCACTCCCCTCCTCAAAGACACTAGTGGGGCAACTAATATTCCAATTCAGGGGCAAGAAATGATGCCCTGAACCCCCCCTTAAGAAGAGAAAGCGCGTGTCATAGGTCTCACCCCCACCTGGAGCTGTTGGGTTCCAATGTGGGGACCTGCCTTGGTTTCCCTCTAAACTAAAATCCTAGTTTAGATCTAGTAAAAGCTGCCACCCCTCAATCAAGTACGTGGATTGAGACACAGTCCTTCCCCAAAATCCTAGGGGATTCCAAGAGCCCCAAATCCATGGAGTTCTTACACCCAGGAGAAATAAACCATTCCCCCCTGCTTCCTCCCCCCTCCCTTTTCCTAGGAGAGACACCGGGATTTAACTACAGAGGGATACCTCCCCCTCCCCTTTCCCTGAGAATCCACCCAAAGAAAGATCAACCAAGTCCTTAATAGAAAAGAATTTATTAAAGAATAAAAAAAGAAAAGTCACTGTCTCTGTAACCAAGATGGAACAATACAGGGTCTAAACTTATTAATCTCTGGAGAAAATTCCCCCTCCTTTCTTTCTCAGTAAAAGCAATCACAGTACAGACTTAAAGGAATTCTATAGCAAAACACAGAATTGCAAATACAGAAATAAAAGTATAAGAATACTAGTTCCTTGCTAATACTCACTAGTTTGAATAGAAGAATTTATTGTAGGAACCTGGGAGGACTTGATTAAGATGTCTGGACTCTCTTAATTCCCAAGAGAGACTCTCTAAGAAAACAAAGAACAGGGAAAAAAACTTCCCTCCACACGGATTTGAAAATAATCTTGTCCCTCATTGGTCCTCTGGTCAGGTGTCCACAGGTACTGCTTGTTAACCCTTTACAGGTAGACAAAAACCTTAACCCTTAACTAACTGTTTATGACAGCGCGAGACCCATCATAATAGTGCCAGCAATTTGCCACAATAGTTAATAAATATGTTTGTTTATTCTACCCGAAACAGTGTGTTTGGTGTCAGAGGCTCCCCTTCAGATAACAAGCCTGAAACATTTCAATTTCTTTATTAAACTGATGAACTTATATAAGCTTGCAGCATCCAGTGGGCATAAGTGGACACTGCAAGACGGAGGTTCCCAGGATTTTGTCTGGGACCAGAGATATTGGCTAGTGTCATTTGCTTTCAAGTAGTTGGGAGCAGCTTTCATGCCAGAAGCTGTGTGTGAACAGCCCAGGAGTGGGGGTTTTCTCAGCAGAGTAGGGTAAGGCTGACTCCCAGGGTCAAGGATTGGAGAGGCCTAGCAGATCAGCGGTCCAGACAACGCCAGAGGGGAAAGTCACAGACACCCACCCAAGCTCAGAGCTGTTGTCTGATGCCATTCTGTCACCATGAGGGGCCACCGTCCAGCTGCCCTAGACCACAGAACCACAGAACGGAGTTCTTCTGACCCACCCCTCCCAGCAACTTACCCATGTTCCATCTGACTTCCACCTAGGCTGTAGGCACCCGGGGCTTCTAGTTTACTTCTTCAAGGACAACATGGCAGGAAAGCAAAGACCACAGGCTCAGCAAAGGGATTTCTTAACCACAGAGATCTTGAGATCTTTGAAATCTCTATAAGTCCTGAAATGGTCAGCCCCCTGCCTCCAATAGGGTCCCCGTCTCTGTGTCATCTGCTCACATCCTGTACTTTTCATAACCATCTTGCATCCCTTGTATTCCTCCTTGTGGATCCCCTGTGTAGGAAAAATAAAATTGTTGCATATGGTTGTAGCAGTAGTTGAAAGACCAAGTTGATGTCTCCAGATTGCAGTCTTGATGGCTCTGAGTGAAAGTCCTTCAGTGAGGTCTGGAACACCTGTTCTGAGCAGGGCATCTCTTTTGAAAGTAGCACAATAGATTGCCCTTGGGCAAGTGCAGACTTGTGCAGTTGCTGTGGCAATATTTCCACTTGGGCTATGTCTACCTTGCAACTAGACACCCATGGCAGACCCAGGCCAGCTGACTCAGGTGTGCAGATTTTGGTCTAAGGAGCTGTATAACTGCAGTATAGAAGTTCAGGTTCTGGATGCAGCCCAAGCTCTGGGACCCTCCCACCATTCTGGGTCCTAGACCCCAGGCTCCAGCCCAAACTTGAATGTCTACACCACAGTTAAACCACCCCTTAGCCCATGACCTGTGAGACAGAGTCAGCTGGCATATGCCAGATGGGGTTGTGTAATTGCAGTGCAGACAGACCCACTTAGTACCACATAGAGTTCATGATCTGATACCATCCTATTGCACTCTATCACAGAAGACAAACCAATAAACCAAAGGCCATCCTTCCCCCAGAATTTTTACCCACAAAAAGGAGACGATCTAAAGACTTCTTGTAATAAATGGGTCTACAAATGTATCTTGATGGTAAGATCAGTTGTGAATGGGTATGGGGAAATTCATAAAATGTCACCATAATTTCTATTAACCAATATTAATGGGAAAAGGTGCAAGAAAACCAGAAAGAGAAACGGGATTAGTTTCTACGAAAAAGGCCACATTGACAGTATCCAAGAACTGTTAAAATTCTATTTGTTAAAAAGAGATGATGTGGAGAGAGAAGTTAATGAACCAAAATGGGAGTGTCAAATATTAGGTGTAATTGGTGGACACAATATGGAGGGGATGGTCTATTCAACCCATCATTCACTTTTTAAAAACAAAAAGAACAGAAGAAAGTTCATCATCATGCCGGTCCCCCAACCATTTCCTACTACCACAGATCATCTTTGTTCTAATGCTGACTAGCTCATGCCAGAGAGAGGAATTCAGATGGCATTGCTATCCCTACCGCTCTAGTTGAATTCCATGTACAGCCTGAGATGAAACGGGTTCACATGAATAACTTTGTGGTATGTGTTTTTTAAATCAGTTTAACTAAATAAATAATACAAATATTGCTGTCACAGCTGCATAATTTCACTACCTGAGTACGTTAGAGGGCCCTCTATAGTTGGAGCTGTGGTTCGTGTGAACAGCAGCACAAATACAGCTCTCATGTGAATTGGCCTCTTATGGCAGGGCTGCATTTGACTCACTGAGTGCTGCAGATTCTGTAGTCTTACCACCTGGTAGAGGGGGAACTGTTCGCTATTCTTTCAGGCATTCTTCAGCACCGGGGATGCCAGTATCTGTGTGTGTCATGCTGCTGAGTTAGGATAGACGCCATGCCACACGGATGGGTGGGCTAGAGAGACAGAGCTCACCGCTGGCATGGAGAGGGGATGGAGTGTCGCTGCAGGCCTCAAAATCTCTAAGCCCCAGAGTGATGGACGAAGAGGGGGAAGATTAAGAGTCCACCACCTAACTCGCTGGTAGCTCCCAATCCAGTGCGCAAGCTCACAAAAAAATAGCCAAACGTTTGGGGGAAAACAATATGGATTTAAAACTGTGTAAGAGTCCAGATCCCCTAACTCATGTAAATCGGCCATATCTCAATTGAAATCAGAGGACCAGGTCCTTAGCTGGCGTAACTAGCCCTAGCTAGTCAATGGAACTGTGTGACGGAGTCAAGGCCTGATGTTCTGGACCTGCTCTGCATGAAGCCAGACAGGACTCTGGGTAGCGTAACTCCCCTCAGGGCACGCTGTCCTGGGCAAAAAAACTCCGTGGCTTAAGCCTTCCTGTTTGGCATTCGGCATCCCTGTTCACACTGCTCACTTCCCCTTGGTGGGGGAAGCCAGAGAGCCCTGCAGCCCAACTCCGCAGTCAGACGTGACTCTCAGGTAGCATTATGAAGCAGAAGCGTTTACTGGTAGACAGGTACACAGTGCAGAACAGAGATTGGTAGCACAGAAGTCAGTGACTTTCAGCAAAATCCGACAGGTTATGAAGGGCATCAGCCATCGCCTACATGCAGACCGCTGAGCAGCCTGCCCTGCCCTGAGCGTCTAGGCAAAAGTCACACACCCAGTTCCCACCCCCTTGGCCTTGGTGCAATATGCAGTGAAACTGAGGGGCACACAGTATTAGTATAAAGCAGGAAGACTCACATGCAACATAGCAAGTTGAATAAAACCCCACTTCATCTCAAACTGTATCAATTTGCACCTACTCAGGGCCTGGCCCTAAGTCAGGGATGGGCAAACCGGCCAGCCAGCCAGCTGTTTTAAACCAGCCCTCGAGCTCCTGCTGGGGAGTGGGGTCTGGGGCTTGCCCCACTTCGGCTCCCTGGCACTCCAGCTGGGGAGCAGTGTTGGGGGCTACTCCATGCGGCTCCTGGAAGCCATGGCATGGGCCCCCTCCAGTTCTTATGTGCTCCAATGACCCTGATACAATGGCACCCTCCAGCACTCCAGTTGATCATATTTATAAAGAAACATAGATTCAAAGGAGAAAGATGAACATTTAATTTTAGAAGAATGGACTCAGTCCCATCATTTCCCACATGTCTATAGCTGTATCTGCTCTCCGAGGCTGTGAGGCGAGCTCTGATCTCACCTCTGGAGTGCACCACTCTGACAACCTGTCCTTGTTAACCCTATCCCCAAAAGAGGGGGAACACGGCTTGCCCTGGCTCTCACATGAGCATCCCTGCAAAAATATAAACAACCAGGGTTCCAGTTCAAAGGGTGTCCCTAAGAATTTACAGGGCGTCCCTAGGTATTTCTAGCACGGACATGTGACCTACAATAGCTCAGAGCTCAGTGGCACCAGAACCTCAGTTGGCTTGGAATAGCCTGTTCCTTCATTAACTCCATGTAATTACCTCTAGGGGATGCAAAGATTTGGGGGGGGGGCGGACGGGGCAAAGGTCTTGGGATGCCTCCACCAGAGGAACTGACAACTGAGGCTGCCATGGGTGTTGTGACAGACCCAGACCAGTGGGGTACAGGAGTATGGTCCTATTAGTATCCAGGAAGTGCTAAAGGACCTCACCCCAGCCTAAGGGGAGGATCAACTAAGTACGTGGGACAACCAATGAAAAAAACAGGATCGGGAGTGAGGTCATAGAGCTAAACGAAGGGAACCTGATGGGGACACCGAGCAGAGAACCCCAGACAACACCCACTGCTCCTCGAAGGTGTCAAGGGAGCCAGTGGACGCCGCCCGGAGGAACTCTGCCCGGATGCGTGAATGGACGGAGGTGCGAAAATAGGCCCCACAGTCGCAGGAAATCCCGTCGGCCAACCTCCTCTCCCTGGTTTTATAGATGGCCAGTTTGGCCAGGGCCAAGAGGAGGTTGATAAGGAGATCCCGCGACTTTATGGGGCCACGGATGGGGAGTGCATAGATAAACAGGTGAGGGGAAAAGTGCAACCAAAAACGCAATAGGAGATCCAAGAGGAGCCGGAACAGGGGCTGCAACCTGGCGCACTCTAAATAAACATGCGCCAGGATCTCCTTCACGCCGCAAAAGGGGCAGGTGTTGGGGACAGGGGTAAACTGCGCCAAGTACACACCCGTGCTCACGGCCCCGTGAAGAAGCCACCAACTGACATCCCCGGCTGGCCTTGGAACCAGGGCAGAATACAAGCTGGCCCACCGGGGCTCCTCACCCTCAAGAGGTGGAAGGAGGTCTCGCCATTTTGTATCAGGGCGGGACGTGAGGGTGAGGTAGTGAAGAGCATGGAGCACGAGTGTGTACAGAAGTTTTCTTGGCGCGGTCTGGAACAGAACCGACTGCAGATCGGGCAGCCGGCTCGCCGTGAAAGGGCAAGGGGGTTGATTGGGTCCACGGGGCAGGGGCCCGATAAAAAGGTCCACGAGGCCCAGGGTGGAGGGTGGGCGGGGTGTGCCCTCTCGCAGGACCCGGTCGAGGTAAACCCGAGCAGCGGGCAGTAAAGCGGCCTTCACCTCCTGAAGTACACTCCGGGGGGTACGAGGGCTTGAGAGCCCCATGCGCTGAGCGAGCATCAGGGGATCCAGCCTGTCTCCCCGGTCGTAGTCCAGGAGGTCTCCGACCCTGGTGACTCCTGCCAAGACCAGCCTCTGGCGCACCGCGGGGGACTCCGCCACCTGCACACGGAGCTGGGGGTTGTGTAGCAGGGGCTCCGCGAGGAGATCGACCCCCACGGTGGCCGCCACGGACCAGGTCGTTGAAAAGAGCTTCCAGGTTCGGAGGAGGTCTTGGTAGAAGACCGGCAGCCCAGAGAGGTCTCGCGGAAGACCTCTCCGATGGAGACAAAAGAGCTGCTGGTCGTATCGAAGCCTTGGGAAGCGGTGGAGGAAGGCGTGTGCCAGTGCTCTTCATGCCGGACTACCAGCACCATACAGGAGTCTCTGCAGGGTCTGGAGGCGGAAGCCGTGGACCTGAGTGCGCAGGCACTTCAGGCCCTGTCCCCCATCCCCCAGGGGCAGGTGAAGGACCCCTGCAGAGACCCAGTGCGTCCCTGGCCAAAAGAACTCCAGAACTGCCGTCCGGAGGTTGGCCAGGAAATCCGGGGCCGGGACCAGGGTGTTGAGCCGGTACCAGAGCATGGACAGGACTAGTTGATTCAGCACCAGCGCCCTCCCCCGGAGAAAGAGGCACCTGAGTAGTCCTGTCCATTTCCGGAGCCACGCCCTCACCCCGCCCTCTAAACCATGCCAGTTCTCCGGCGGAGACGGATGCGTGGCAGAAAGGTAAACGCCGAGATAGAGCAGCGGACCCATGCTCCACCGGATGGCCTGAAGCGCGGGTGGGAGGGAGCTCTCCTGCCACCCATCCCCGACCACCAGGCCAGAGCTCTTGACCCAGTTGACCCGGGCGGAGGAGGCCGCCGAATAAATGGCCTGGCAAGCCTCTACCCGCGCCAAGTCGCCCAGGTCCTGGACCACGAGGAGCACATCACCGGCGTACGCCGACAGGACCAGCCGCAGCTCCGGCTCCCAGAGCACCAACCCCGTCAGCCTCCGACGGAGGAGACAGAGGAAGGGCTCGATCGCCAGAGCGTACAGCTAACCCGAGAGGGGACACCCCTGCCGCACTCCTCGCCCGAAGCTGACCGGCTCAGTCAGGGCCCAGTTGAGCCTGACCAGACACTCCGCGGAAGCATACAGCACTTGGAGAAAACCCACAAACTGGGGTCCGAAGCCAAACACTTGCAGAGTGCCCAGGAGATACCCGTGGTCCACCCTGTCGAACGCCTTCTCCTGATCGAGGGACAAGAGGGCGAATGACAGACCATCCCTACACCCTAATTCCAGAAGGTCCCGGACCAGATACAGGTTATCAAAGATCGTGCGGCCCGGGACGGTGTAGGTCTGATCCGGGTGGACCACATCCGCCAGCACGGACCCTAGCTGCAGCGAGATGGCCTTCACAACGATTTTGTAGTCCGTGCTGAGGAGCGAGATGGGACGCCAATTCCGTAAATCGCGGAGGTCCCCCCTCTTCGGCAGTAAGGCGAGCACGGCTCGTCTGCATGAGAGAGGGAGGACCCCGCCCCGCAAAGACTCGGCCCAGACGGTGACTAGGTCTGGGCCGAGGACGTCCCAGAACACGCGGTAGAACTCCACGGTCAGCCCGTCCATGCCCGGAGATTTATTGGTGGGCATGAGACGGAGGGCGTCCGAGAACTCGACCAGAGTGAGAGGCAGCTCTAGCCGGTCCCGGTCACCCGTGCTGACCGTCGGGAGTCCATCCCAGAGCACTTTGCAAGCGTTAGGATTGGTCGGATCTGCAGAGAAAAGAGTTGCGTAGAAGGCCCTGGCCCTCCCACACATCTCCGCCGGATCCGTGAGGGGGGTGCCGTCCTCCGCCAGGAGGCAGGTGACGTGCTTTTTGGCCCCCCTCCTTTTCTCCAGGGCGTAGAAGAAGCAGGAGCCGCGATCCATCTCCCGAAGGAGGCGGATGCGGGATCGAACAAAGGCACCCCGGGCTCGATGATCCTCGAGGGCCCGGAGTTCCTCCCACTTCTCCTGGCACGCTCCGCAGAGGGATGGAACCTCAGGGCTGGCGGCCAGACACCTCTCCAGCTCCAAGACCTCCCATTCCAACTGCTCTATCGCCGCATCCCTCCGTCGGCTGGCGCCCCGGGTGTAGTCACGGCAGAAAAGCCGGGCGCGCACCTTCCCCAAGTCCCACCACCGCCGCGCCAAGGGAAAGGCGCGCCTCTGCCCTCGCCAGGCCAGCCAGAACTCCCGGAAGGACGCCACGAAGCCCGCGTCCTCCAGCAAACTATTATTAAAGTGCCAATAGGCTGGCCCCGGCCTCTCCGCGCAGAGAGAGGCTGTCACGGTGGCAAGGTGGTGATCCGAAAAGGGGGCCGGACGAACGCTGGAGGAGTGGGCTCGTGAAAGGTGGAAACATGACAGGTAAATGCAGTCCAGCCGGGAGTGGCGCGACCGATGGGCCTCCACCCGGACGAAGGTGAACGTCGAGACGTCGTCCGGGTGGTGGTCGCGCCAGACGTCCACCAGGAAGTGGCGTTCGACGATCTCCTGGAGGACGTCTGCGGTGGCCAGGCACTGCTCGGTCCCTGAGCGGTCCCATTCCTCGAGGGTGGTGTTAAAGTCCCCGCCCAGGACCAGGCACTCACGAGGATCCAGGGAGCCGAGGAAGGCAGACGCCTGCTGATAAAAACGCAACCTCTCTGGGCCTGATGTCGGGGCGTAGATGTTGACAAGATTAACCACAAGCCCCTCCATGCAGACCCGGAGGTGCAGCAGGCAGCCCGGCACAGCCTTGGCAACCCCCAGCACCTCGGGCCATAGGTCGGGGAGAACAGGGTCGCCACTCCGGCTGAGTGAACCGAGAGGTGGCTAAAGTAGACCCTGTCCCCCCACTCCAGCCACCAGCTAGCTTCAGCGGCCGGATCCGTATGGGTCTCCTGCAGGAAAAACACAGAGTACCTCCCATCCCGAAGGAAGGAGAGCACCTGGCTCCTGCGGAGACCCATCCTACAGCCCCGGGTTTTTAAAGTGGCAAAGATGATCGGCGCCATGAGGAGGCTGGGGGGGATCCTCACCGGCAGACATGCCCACGGCCTCCGTCGGGCCACGCAGCAATCTGTGACCAACCCCGTAGGTGAGTAGAGAGCTACAGAAGAGGCAAACCCACCGGTAGGCTGCGGCGGCCTGCTTCCCAGTCGTCTTACCCTCCCCCATGAGGGCCCTCGCGGCCCGGAGGATCAGATGGAAATCCCCCCACCGCTGGAGCGCAAGTTGGACCTTGTTACGGGAGCCACGGACGTCCTCAAGGAACTCCCGCAGCTCTTCCCTCAGCGCATGGGGGGGCGGGGTAACGGACCGATGACCATCCTCCAGTGGGGCCCCCGTCACAGCCCCTTGGCCCACTGAGGTGGGCAGGCAGGGGGCAGACCCTCGACGTGGCGTCCGATGGGCCGACTACACACAGCCTGCCCCGCTCCCCGGTTCAACAGGGGGTGGCGGAAGGAGAACAGCAGTCCCTGATGGGTCAGGGCAGGGAAAAACAACTAAGGCCGCTCCCTGGGGGGTTACCCCAGGGGCAGCAATGGCGTCATGGGAGGTGGAGGAGACAAGGACGGGGCCGGCATCAGGGATAGGGCACGAGTAGGGGTGGGATTGGGAAGAGAATCGGGGAGAGGGGCAGAAGCAGGATCCTGAGCCCCAGTAATCGGGTCGCAGGAAGGTGGCCCCTCTCGGTCAGGCTCAGGGATTGTGGGAGTGGGAAGGGGACCCTCAATGATGCCGGGCTCAGCCACCAGGGCAGGTGCGGCAGCCACAGCATCTGGAGATGGAAGGACAGCAATGGGGTCCCCATCCGGGAAGGAGGTCGGTTGCCCCACACCCAAGAGGGACACCCCCTGGGAGTCGGATCCGGGCAGTGGGGCACCGGCCGTCGCCCCAATGGGCTCAGCGGCCGTCAATGGGGTGCCACCCGCAGCCGGGCTGATGGAAGACCCCAGGGGACCCTCAGAGGCGGGAGCAGAAGCAGCAGCCAGGGGAAGGGAACCTGGGGACAGGGGGACCGAGGTGAGGTCGCTCAGGTCAAGGCCCGCTAGCAAAGGGTTGTCCTCCCCCTGTGTAACCGGGGTCAGACCCAGGGCCTCGATCTCTTCGTGGATGGAGGGGAGATCGCCGTCAGAGACCCTGGGGCCCTCCCCACCAACACCCAAAGCGACGCCCACCTCAGCGCTCATGGGGACTTAGGATGGCAAGGGGGCAGAGGGGTTCCCTCGGGGGCTTCCTCGGGAAGGGACCCCGGAGGAGGGGCAGTGTCACCATCCAGTGCTGCCACGGCGTCCCCAGCTGGCACCACAAAACGGGTGTCATCAGGGGGCAAGGCGGAAGGCTCGCCATCGGTGCCCCCCTTCCTGCTCTTCTGGGGGGTCTCCGAATCTGAAAGATGTAATGATGCCCGAGCCTTCCGCTTGCCCCGCTTCCCCTGCACTAAGGACCAGCCCTTCATGGCATCATCCGGGGGCTGGCTAACAGGGGTCAGGTCTGGGGGCAAGGGCAGCGGCTTAGGGACTCGGGGAGGCAACGGAGGGGCAACAGGAACGAGGGAGGAGTCCCCCTGGGGCGGGCCCTCTCCCACGCTCGGCGTCATCTCCGCCGCACCCTCCTCCACAGCGGTGGACTGAGAAGGAGGAGGGGCAGCTTCAGGTGCTGGGCAGCTAGGGGCACTGGCGGTGACGGGGCCGGCGCCATACCGGGGCTCGGGGGTCCCGGACGCTCCTCCGTGCCGGGCCAAGGGGCAGTCCCTCCGGACGTGCCCCATCGCCCGGCAGAGGTAGCACCGGGGCTCCCCCGTTGAATAATGCACCCGGTAGCGGGCTCCCTGGTAGGGGACCACAAAGGACCCCTCGAGCGCCTCTCCGTCACGTGCCGCCGGCGGCAGTTGAAGCTGCACTTGCCGGTGGAACGATAGGACGTGACGGAGGGCGGGGTCCTTGCAGCCCAACGGGAGAGGGCTGATGACAGAAATAGGGTGCCCCAGGGCAGAAAGGGCGGGCAGCAGGGCGGCATTGGGCAGGAAGGGAGGGACGGAGGTCAGGACCAAGCGGACCCCCAGGTCTTCCAAGGGCTCCAGGGGCACAAAAACACCCCCCACCGCCAGACCCATCTCTACCGCCTCCTGGGCAGCAGCCTCCGATGCCAGAAAGAAGACTACCCTCCCGTACATTTTGGAGGCCGCACGATGGCTGTGGGGCCCACCACCCTCGCCAACGCCCACACGTAGGTCTCCACGTGGGGCGAGGCGGGCACCAGGAGGCAACGGATGCCGTGCTTCCTGGTCAAGGTGGGGAAGGGGTCCCGGCCACTATAGATGGAAGCAGAAGCAGCGGTTGGAGGAGCAGCGGCAGGCGGGGGGGCCGCCGCCACCTGGGCATACACCCTGGGGGCCGGGGGAGGGACACCTGCGGAACTGGTAGAGGGAACAGCGGGGAGGGATGCCACAGCCGGTAACGGGGCCGCGGCCGCGGGGGTAGTCCCCGCCATGGAGGGCTTGGTCTTTTTAGCGGGGCCCTTACCCTTCTTCCCACCCCGACCTTTCCGACCGGCTGGGGGGGCGAAGGACGTGGCAGCAGTGGACGTCTCCCCGATACTCGCCGTTGCCGGTGCCCCAGCGGGGGCAGTGTCAGGTAAACCGGCAGCGGCGATCGAGGTAGAGGCTTGGGGATTGGACATGGGGGTTTCGGGAGGAGGGGCGGTGGGAGCATCGCGAGGGGTCTCCCCCGCCGCGTCCCCCGCCATAACGAGAGCGGGAAGGGGGACAAACAGCGAGGGGAGGGGAGGGAAAGGAGGCGACCACCCCTCCCCGCTAGGCTGCAGGCAGGGGAGGAGGGTGCCAGAAAGGGAAGGCTAAAGGGGCGTGGGGAGCAATCGAGGACCCGGGGGTGGGAGGGTAGCAGGTCACCGACCCAGAGGGAAATTCCGGCTCCTCTAGATGCACTAGGGAATCAGGGGGGCTAACAGCATAGGGGGGTGCAGTGAACAAGGGCAAACTCAAACGGGGGAAGGGCACAAGCGCATGGAAGGGGGCATGGGCGCACAAGGGGAGGGGCCAATGAGGGCTGGGGGATCACGGGGGGGGGAAAGTTGAGCTAGGAGCGGGGTAGAGGAACCACAGGGCTAGCTGCAGGGCTGGGGCAGGACAATCAGGGCCACAGAGGAAATGGGTGGGGAAGACAAATGTGGCAAAGGAGAGGGGGCCAGGCCAAGGGGGTGGGGGTGGGGGGTGCGCCCACGGGCACTTGTGCAAAAAGTCAATGCAGCTGGCTGCTGCTGCAGGCCCAAATGGTGGAGGTGGGCGTGGCAAGCCAGGTGAGCAGCTCAGTCCCAGAGGCAGGAGAATGAGGCAGATGGAAAAACACCAGCGGGGGTGGTGGAGGGGGCAACGACGGTGGTGGGGGCGAAGGGGGACACGGATGGACCAGGGGCAGGCTCCACGCCACACCCCCGGTGTCCCAACAGACACAGTCCAAACCCCACCACAAGAACACAGTCCAAAAAATACTCAGTCCTTTAGTGCCCCCTCCATGGTGGTCTTCAGAGTCTCTATGAGGTCCTCCAGCAGCAGGCGGTCCTCTCCTTCTCCTCCTCCTCCTCGGGGCTCCAGCAGCTCCCTAGTAACAGACACAGTAGCTCCAGCAGCTCCAGGTGGTGGTCTGGTGGCCAGGCAGGAGGGACCCCGCTCAGAAGATGGTGGTGGTGGAGCCCTCAGCAACAAGGGCTGGAGCTGGGGTCCCTCACTCCCCTCCTCTGGGGAGCAGGCCAGCAGCCCCCCCCCCATGGGTCTGTGGGTGGAGTAACAACAGCAACTGAGGTGGTGGGGGGGAAATCTACTAGCCAGCCAACAAGTAGATAGCAGAGAAAGGGGGGTGGGTGGTGGTGTCTAGCCCAGCCAGGGGAGCAGCCGGAGCAACAGCAACAGCAGCAGCGAGGGCCCAGCAGCAACAGCAGCAGCAGCCCTCTCCCTCCTACCCTCTACAGCAGAGAAGTCAAAGGGAGGTCCTCTGGCCACTGGAGAAAGAGTTTTCTGTTCCCTGAGTGACCAGAGCAGGGGCTGCACTAGAGTAATCAGGAACCTGCTAGAACCAATTAAGGCAGACAGACTGATTAGAACACCTGCAACCAATCAAGGCAGGCTAATCAAGGCACCTGGGTTTAAAAAGGAGCTCTCTCCAGTCAGGTGAGGGGGATCCAGAGGAGAGGAAGTGCGTGTGAGGAGCCGGGAGCAAGAGGCACAAGGAGCAGAGAGGGTGTGGGTGTGGGTGTGGGTGTGGGTGTGGGTGTGGGTGTGGGTGTGCTGCTGGAGGACTAAGGAGTACAAGCGTTATCAGACACCAGGAGGAAGGTCCTGTGTTGAGGATAAAGAAGGTGATTGGAGGAGGCCATGGGGAATTAGCCCAGGGAGGTGTAGCTGTCATGCAGCTGTTCCAGGAGGTGCTATAGACAGCTGCAATCCACAGGGCCCTGGGCTGGAACCCGGAGTAGAGGGCGGGTCCGGGTTCCCCCCAAACCTCCCAACTCCTGATCAGACACAGGAGAAGTTGACCCAGACTGTGGGGAAGATCACTGCGGTGAGCAAATCTGCCAATAAACGCAGTACCCACCAAGGTAAAGGAGGAACTTTGTCACAGTGTTCAAAGTTGGTCATTAGGAGGTACCCCGGGGCAAACACTAAAAACTAAGGGCCAGACCACGAGCTGGTGTAAAGTGACACAGTTCTGTTGATTTCAGAGTAGGTAGGGATATTTTTGCTCACTAACTATCGGGCCTTTTGATTTCAGTGGCACTATGGCTGATTTATGCCAGCTGGGGATCTGACCCATACTTCAATGTCAAACGGCTGATGTATAGCAGTTGGGAATACAAGCTATTGATTTCAGTGGTTCTATGGCAGATATACACCAGCTGGGGATCTGGTCTCTTACAAAGTTTCAAATCCACTTTCTTTGCCTGTGAATTGAAATGGAAGAGGAGACAAAAGTTCCTAACCAGTCAGCACTTTCTTAGCTCTTTGTCCCATGGGATTCATTACAAGAAAGAAAGAAAGGAAGAAAAAGAAAGAAAAATGTCAGGCCATTCATCCTAATAAAAGCTGATGATGGGATACAGAAAATCTTATCAACACTGAACTCCAAACTTAAAGTTCCACTCTTGTAATTAAGAACTAAGAACGTGCAGACAGGTTTGGAACTTCTCTCTCATCCTTGGTTTCAATTCACACACAAAGAATATGGATTTAAAATGTGTAATGGGCCAGTTTCTCAGCTGGTATAAATCGGTCGGAGCTCCATTGAAATCAAAGGGCCGGAACCCCAGTTGGTGAAAAGAGCCCTAGCTATTCTGAAATCTATGGAACTGTATCAATTTACAACAGCTTAGGAGCTGTCCCTTAGTTTTCAGTGTTTGACTCTGGGTACCTCTTCAAACAGCCCCGGCACCCTGAGCTGTGGATTCCTCTGGTGAGGTCAGAGCTGGGCTCACAGCCCTGGAGACCAGACTCAGCTATTTAGCTCCAGAGCAGGAACATCCTTGTCTGTGCCAATGTCTGAAATCTGCACAGGATCAGATCTAGAACTGGGAGGGGCTTCCAGTTCATGACCCTATTTAGTTCATCTCCTCTCAGCCAAGCCTGTCGCAGGAGGGGAGCAGGGAGCGCCCATCTGTGGAGTGAATCCCTATCTGCTCGGAACTGCCGAGAGACCCAGCAATGCAGGAAATCCAGCAAGGAAACATGGAAACAGCTGCTGGATAATACAGTGATGAGGGCCTGGGAGAGAGAGAGCACTAAGGACCAATGAATCCTGACTGTGGAGTACCAAATGCATGGGGAAATTTCTGCAAAGACCACCCCAGTAAGTCTGATATTTCAATTAAATATTTCAGGGTATTAATATAAGCGTACATTGAACAATATAAACACGAATTACAGTTGGAAAACTTAAAGACTTTTATAATCAATTCAGTGAAACATCTAGAGCCAGTCAAGACTTATTTTCTTTTCAGCAGAAAAAAATGACTTTTCATAGAAATTGTGAAAATTTCTGGCATGCGAGATTGTTTCTGGCATGTGAGAACTAAACAATTTCAGCTAAAAATGGCGGAACCCAGGTTTGCTGACAGCCACTGACCTGCACAGCACAGACATATAAAGAAGCAGGTGAAAGATACAACATGGCAGACAACAAGTCTCTCTTTGCACAGAGATGGAAGCACAGCTGGGATATGGTGCCATAAATCAATTTGTAACCGGGAATCAGGCCATTTTTATACAGAGATTGAGGAGGAATCATCACAGTTGACCTGCCATTTAGGACAATAGGTGATTTCATGGTTGTATTTCCCTGGAAAGTGGGAATCAGGCAATGTTGGCATTTTAGTTTCATGCCCAAGTTTGAAGCCTGCTGTTGGTTGCAAGAGAGGGACCTTCTTGGCTAGGACAGTTTATCTTGGCTTGTACTTTATTAAATCCTTCATGCTGAATTTTATCAAGTTGTTACCCAAGTATTTGACAAAACTGTAGTTCATTATTTTGTGTGTTTAGTTATTGCTAGTGAAAAAGTACATATTATATAGCTAGAATAATTTTTGGTCCTTACAAGCAAGGCTAAATAGCTGTATGTTCGCTGTTTTGCTATTAAAATGGGAAGTTGGTGTAGGGGAGTTAGGTTTTATAAAAATAGAAAAAATGTTTGGATAATTTTGATTGTAGGGGCTTTTGATTTGTCAGTTTTATTGTTATAATTAAAAATGCTTTACTAATACAAGTAATGAATGGTTATTGGCTGTAACTAGGAAAATTGCTAGAGGCTATTATGAGTTTGATGCTTTGTTTAAAAAAATAGAAAAACTTAAGTTAAAAAGTGCTTTGGAGCAGTCCCAGGAAGCTTTCTGGAGGGGCAAGGATCTAACAGTTAAGTTTTTCAGCGGGTAGAGAGAAGCCGTTCTCCCTCCCCCCCGGAAGTCTGGCTGCTGACCCCACAAAATCTTTGCTTAACTTTAAGTAAATATAAATGTTTTAAAATGCTCTAAACCTACCGCAACAGCATATGTGTGTATATGTGTGCTTAGCATGTAATAGAAAAGTACTTTTAGGTAAAATCACTTTTGCTTATGACAATTATTTATTAGACAAATGAGCTGTGCCTTGCCCCCCATTAATTTATTCCTGAAACCACCTAAAAACAGTTAAGTGACTACTGCTTTGGGTTCTGAAAAGCCTGGGAAACAGATTTGGTGAGACAGTTGCCAGGAGTGGTGGAGACGAAGGGGAAAATTGGTACAAATGGTTAACTATGCTGTGCAAGAGAGGAGCATGCGGGCCAGGGTAGCAGTTTGGAATTTCCCCATATTGTGGTCTGGGAGTCAATTTATGGATATATTTTGTTACTGGGACTCAAGGCGCCAGGCTGGCAGCCTGGTCAAGGGATTATGTCAGAAGGAAAGGGAAGACCCGGAAATGATTTTGGGAAACAGCTTGACTAATTCTAAACAGGAACATGGTCAAAGTCTTGGAGCTTTACCAGTCTGGAAGCATTACTGCAGTTCTGTAAGCAGACAGTAGCAATAGTATTACATTAAAAAAAATAAATCCATGAAAGACAAAAGGAAAGAACTAAAAAAGAATAGGATAAAAAATAAAATGAAAAGGATACTAATTAAAAAACAAACAGTTACCCTAAGTCAGACACCCGCCAGGCTCAGATCAGGGCAACGCAAAAGCAAGTGAGTAATAGTGAAAGAGTAAAAAAGAGGCTGGAGCAGGAAGTGTCTGAATTAAGCCAGCAGACGGTAGAACATGTAGAAACTGTTCAAGTGTCATTGAAGAATTCTCAGGATCAGTCCCAGGCAGATCTTGGGGGATGTAAGAGATATGTTATGCTCTCAGAGCCACGTTGGGAAATCAGAAGGAAATAGTAGCTGTGATTCGAGCACACCTCCCATGGTGTAAACAGACACAGTCCCATTGACTTTAAGGGAGCTAATCTAATTTACATCAGTGTAGGGTGACCAGATGTCCTGATTTTAGGGTCTTTTTTTATATAGGCTCCTATTATTCTCCACCCCGTCCTGATTTTTCACATTTGTTGACTGGTCACCTTACACCAGTGTGATCACACACCGGAGAAGTGCTCCGATTGTCAGAGGTGAGGAGCCCTCATGACTTCTAGTAAATGGAAGTGAAGAGTGATGTGCTCCTTTGACATTCATGAAATATTATTAAGAGGAGAATCAGAGTCATTCTATCTGTTACTCTAATTCTGACCATTGTCCTTGCCCTTCCCTCCACAGACAGGACAAAGTGTACTGAGAAGGAAAATGAGCAACCAAACTTCAGTGACTGAGTTTCTTCTCTTGGGATTCTCTGGTGTTCGGGAGCTGCAGCTGTTACACTTTGTGATGTTTCTAGTTCTTTATCTGGCAGCCCTGATGGGGAATATTCTCATCATCACAGTCGTAGCCCTTGCCCATCATCTTCATACCCCCATGTACTTTTTCCTCCTCAACTTATCCTTCATAGACCTTTGCTACATCTCTGTCCCCATTCCTAAATCCATGGTCAATTCACTAACCAACTCCAGGTCAATTTCATACTCTGGGTGCCTCACACAAGTCTTTCTCTTTCCATTGTTCGCTGTAGCTGAGCTCACCTTCCTCACTGTCATGGCATACGATCGATATGTCGCCATCTGCCAACCTCTTCATTATGAGACTGTAATGAACAGAAAAGCTTGTGTCCGAATGGCAGCCAGTGCATGGATCAGTAGTATTCTCAACTCTGCACTACACACTGGGACCACATTTACATTAAACTTCTGTGGAGGGAACGTGGTGGATCAGTTCTTCTGTGAAATCCCCCAGCTACTCAAGCTCACCTGCTCTGAGACATATCGCAGAGAATCTGGGGCAATTGTCTTTAGTGCTTGTTTATCTTTAAGCTGCTTTGTTTTTATAATTGTTTCATATGTTCAGATCTTCACCACGGTGCTGAGAATCCCCTCTGAGCAGGGCCGGCATAAAGCCTTCTCCACCTGCCTTCCTCACCTCTTTGTGGTTTCCTTGTTCCTCTGGACTCTTACTGTTGCTTACCTGAAGCCCACCTCCAGCTCAACAACGGGCCGGGATCTCATGGTGGCTGTTCTCTATTCTGTGGTGCCTCCAATGATGAATCCCATCATCTACAGCATGAGGAACAAGGAGATCCAAGCTGCCCTGAGGAGACTGATAGGACGGAGATTATTCACCATGAATATAAAGTCCATAGTTCTGCCTTGACTGTAATATTATTCTGTTGAGGGCCCATCAAGGACACTTAGCTCTCACAATGGAGTATAGAAGAAACTCATCCAACCAGTAAGCCTTCCTGAGGACACCTCAGCAAGAATATGGGCAATGGATGCACCTGTGAGTCATCAAAGCATGTAAGGACATGTGATATGCTCATGTGACCCTGGACTCCATCTTGAAACAGTAACTCTCTACAAACAGAGGTTGTGAACTTTCATTGAGATAGTAAGATTTCTTGTGCATGACAGAGGATATAAAAGACCCCTGAGCCATCTCCATTTTGTCTTCATTTTCTGCTTCATTTCTATGGACTGGATTTTTACCAAGCAAGCTTGGAACAAGAACTGATGACCCCCTAATGTGTTTGGGTGATTCCAGAGAGACATTTGCAAGCTAATAATTTGTTTAATCACTGCTATGATCTTGATCTTTGAATGCTGAAAGACCACTTGAATGTATATGATCTATTAACCATTAATAATTTTCTTTTTCTTCTTTTATTAATAAACATTTAGATTTTTAGTTACTAAAGGATTGGTATCAGTGTGATTAATGGCTAAGATCTAAGTTATATATTGACCTGGCTAAGTGGCTGATCCCTTAAGACTGGAAGGACCCTATATCTGATTAAATTGATTTTCAGTAATCATTCATCCTATACTCCGGTGTCTGGGTAGTGAACCATGGGCTGGGATGACTAAGAAGACTGCATTTTTGGCTTCTTGTTAACCAGTGTGGTGAGACAGAAGTTCACTTTTGTTACTGGCTTGGTATAATCTAATGGTAGAATAGCCACCAGTTTGCGGGAGTCTGCCCTATGTCTCAGCAGTTTGTCCTGAATTTGACTTTGTCAGCTGTGACCCGCTGAGGAATGGTGACATACCTGACTCTGTATAATGAGGACAAATACGGATCCCATTTCAGTTTTTCTTGTGTCAGGGGAGGAGTTGCTATGTAATATTTTCTCTTATGTTATGCTTTGTTCCTGCTGTGGTAAGTAAATTATTATACTTTGTTTAGAGAAAGCTTTTCTGGTCACTCAAATTAATACTGGTCACAGCTCCAGGGGGAATAACAGCAGGTACCAAATCCAATTCACCGTGCTGGGAAATCACATTGGTGCACAAGATGTTGTACCCCAGGATCCAATTTAAGAGTTGGTGAATAACATAGTTCCCCCTAAGAGAGAGTCTGGCGCAAGGCTGTGACCCGATGGGTGCACTCAAAGAAAGCAGAGAAGGGGTCAGAGGTGCAGCTAGCCCTGTAACTATGACAAAGTGGGATTTCACTTTTGACTTCAAAGGGATCCAGATTTGGCCAATGGTCTTTCATCCATACAGCTATCCAAATATTACTAAATGTGCCCCGGACCACAGAATGTGGCTATTATTAATTATTTGTTATTAATTATTTATTATTATTATTATTAATTTAATTAATTTGATTACCTCCATTGTGCATACTTTTTTACATAGCCATTCAGGGAAGCATCATATGATTAGATAGATAGATAGATAGATAGATAATCCTTGCAAATTATTGTGCTTCTTTTTCTGTTCTTGACTGTAAAACTCCAGATGATTATTTCCTTCAAACCATTTATTATTCATCATTATTCATCAAAGACTTTTTGCAAATATTTCGTGCTGAAACCAACAGTATTCCTGAGATTCATTGATGGTATTTTCAACCTCTGGACAGACAATAGAAACTTCTTCATAGATTTCCACCACAGCTTCAGCAACCATTCTCTAGAATATTCCCATACCAGCATCAACTTCCTGGAAACCACCATCAGCAATGGGATCCTACAGATAACTCTACACATTTAACTTCACAGATCCACTAAGCACTCCAGCACACCAAGAAGTCTGTTGTCTACAGCCAGGTACTCAGATGCCACAGAATTTTCTCCTAGGAGAAAGTCTGGAATACATACCTTAACACACTTAATGCCAGCTTCACCAAACATGGACACTCCAGCAGAGAAGTAGATTGCAGCATGGAACAGGCCACACAAGTACCCTGAGAAAACCTACTTCAATACTGGTCACTTTTTAAGAACAGGTTAGATGAACACCTGTCAGGGATTGTCTAAATAATACGTAGCCATCCCTTGGTGCAGAGGTCTTGGCTAGATAATATATTGAGGTCCCTTCCAGTCCTAAATTTCTATGATTCTATGTAAGGATCAGATTACCATCTCATTTAGATCCATGCCAATGCAGAGGAGCACTTTCACATAGGTGGTGAGTATAAAAGGCCAGGGCAGGCTAAGCCTCCCCAAACAGGTTGCAGTGCACTTCCCTTTGGAGGTGCGCTGACCTGCTGCATTTGGAGCATCGCTGCCGAAAGGGTATCTGGGCCATAGCCCTGCCTGAGCTCTGCCCTAGACCCCGCTGCTGCTTGTCCTTTTCCCCCATGGCCCACTCACACTGCTCCTTTTCCCACCTCTGCTCTGCCTCTTTCCCCTGAGGACCTCCTCCCCACTGGCCACCTGGGATGAAGAGGCATGAACAGCGGGCAGGGGTTCACAGTTGAGAGGGTGAAGAGATGCGAGCAGCAGGGTGGGGGACTTGGGGAGGGTCGAAGGGGCACAAGTGGCAGGTGGGAGGCCCTTGAGGGAGGGGGTGAAGAGGTGGGAGCAGGCGCGGGGGCATTGGGGAAGGGAGTGAAGGGGTGCAAGCAGCGGGCAAGGGGGCCTCAGGGTGGGGCAAACAACCACTGTTGCTGTGAGAATAACCACTGCCTGCCAGTTCACACAAAGCCTCTAACATGCAAATTCTCAATTATATGACTGTTCTGATGAGTCACTCATGAATTACCTTACAGGACGACGCCAGAGAATTCCCAGTCCCAGACTTGTTCCCAGAAATGTGTGTCTTGTACTGCCCGGAACCTGCATGAACTATGCAGGTCCATAAAAAGTCCATTATTTCATCAATGGAAAATGATAAACACAGACCATGTTATCTCAGTTGGAGGTTCCCAAACACTTTATTCCAAACACATGGGTTTAGATAAAACAATTCATCAAGTTTATTAATTACATAAAGATGGATTTTAAGTGATTACAAGTAAGGAAGCAAAAAAGTCAGAATTGGTTACAAAGAAAATAAAAGATAAAATGCAAATGAATACCTAATTTAGCAAGGTAAATAAATTCAAAACAAAGGTTTTTTTCTCAACACATGCTCTTTTCAGCCTTTTACTGGCTGGAAGTCTCCGAGCCAGGACTCCTGCCCCAGTTCAATGTTTTTTTCAGGTGTTTTTGATGCCATGAGTGCAGAGAAAGAAGGACAGAGAGGGGATCTGTATTGTTTGTTTTCTATGCTTATACTATTCCCTCCAATTTGAGGTTTGTCTCCAGCTGGGGTTCAGGCAACTGCCAGTCTATTTACACAGGACACCAGCTTTTTTCATTGCCAATATGTAAATTTCTCACTTATACCCATCTTTCTGGCAAAGTACGGCTGCTTACCTAGGTGAGAGCCAACTGGATTTTGTGACACATGGCTGAGCTGTTGGTTAGCCCTTTGTTTCTGGGGAACTGATCTGAAACTGTTTTTCTAAACTTGGAACATGTAATACAGTAGAATCTTATAATTTTACATATAAAGTTACCATACATATTTTAGTAGTACAAAATGTTCAGCAGGTTATGAGTTTTCAAATGATACCTCAGAAGGCATACTTTGTAGAAAATTTACATTTGTAAAAAGGGTGAAAATAAGAGTACAATCTATCACAGTCAGTATTTCTGAAACAAATTCTAGGAGGGAGGCTGGCTCATCTGATTAAAAGAGCTTTAAACTAGACATTGGGGGGAGATGGTTGGGAGAGGTCCAGGTACTCTCCACGCCAAATTTATACATTGAGAGTGAGAACAACAGGATAACAACAGATATAGCCAGAGGGGGAGGGTTAGGTATAAGGAAGAGGGAGCGGGACGGATACTAGACCGACAGGTCACACTGGTAGTACTGTGTCCCTACCAAGTTGGGTGAAAAGGGTGAGAGGAGCCAAACAGCAAAAATTAGGATGTTTGTTCACCAATGCGAGAAGCTTAGGTAACAAAATGGAGGAACTGGAGCTCCTGGTCCGAGAATTGAAACCGGATACCGTAGGAATAACCGAAACATGGTGGAATGGTAGCCATGACTGGAGTACAGGTATGGAAGGGTATGTGCTGTTTAGGAAAGACCGAAACAAAGGTAAAGGTGGGGGAGTAGCATTGTATGTCAATAATGAGGTGAAATGTAACGAAATAACTAGCAATGCAATGGATAATAGAGAGTCTGTTTGGGCAATGGTGACATTGGGGGAGAAAACTACTAGAGCGTCCCCTGGGATAGTGATTGTGGTGTGCTATAGACCGCCGGGACCTAGCCTGGATATGGATAGAGAGCTCTTTAATGTTTTTAAGGAGGTAAATACTAATAGGAACTGTATGATCATGGGGAGACTTTAACTTCCCGGATATAGATTGGGAAACAAATGCTAGTAATAATAATAGGGCTCAGCTTTTCCTAGACGTGATAGCTGATGAATTCCTTCATCAAGTAGTTGCTGAACCGACGAGGGGGGATGCCATTTTAGATCTGATTTTGCTGAGTAACGAGGACCTTGTTGAGGAAATAGTTGTAGGGGACAACCTTGGCTCGAGTGACCATGAGCTAATTCGTTTCAAAATAAATGGAAGGATAAATAAAATTGCATCTGAGACTAAGGTTTACGATTTCAAAAGGGCTAACTTTACTAAATTAAGGCGACTAGTTAGGGAAGTGGATTGGACTAACATATTTAGGGATCTAAAGGCGGAAGACGCCTGGAGTTACTTCAGGTTGAAGTTGCAGGAGCTGTCAGAGGCCTGTATCCCGAGAAAGGGAAAACGGTTCGTAGGTAGCAGTTTTAGACCAAGCTGGATGAGCAAGCGTCTCAGAGGCGTGATTAAGAAAAAACAGAAAGCGTACAAGGACTGGAAAATGGGAGGGATCAGCAAAGAAACCTACCTTATTGAGGTCAGGGTGTAGGGAAGCAGTGAGAAAGGCAAAGAGCTGGGTGGAGATGGACCTAGCGAAGGGGATTAAAACCAATAGCAAAAGGTTTTTTAGCCATATAAATAGGAAGAAAACCAAGAAGGAAGAAGTGGGACCGCTTAAAACTTTAAACGGAGTGGAGATTAGGGATAATCTTGGCATGGCACAATATCTAAACAAATATTTTGCCTCGGTCTTTAATGAGGCTAATGAAGGTCTAAGGAATAGTGGTAGAGGGACTGACGGGAATGAAGATATGGGGGTTGACATTATGGTATCTGAGGTAGAAGCCAAACTTGAACAGCTTAACGGAAGTAAATCAGGGGGCCTGGATAATCTTCATCCTAGAATATTAAGGGAATTGGCGAGTGAAATTGCAAGCCCGTTAGCGATGATTTTTAATAAATCTCTAAACTCGGGGGTTGTACCGTTTGACTGGAGATTAGCTAATATAGTTCCTATATTCAAGAAGGGGAAAAAAAGTGACCCAGGTAACTACAGGCCTGTTAGTTTAACATCTGTAGTATGCAAAGTCATGGAAAAATTTTTAAAGGAGAGAGTGGTTACGGACCTTGAGGCCGATGGCAACTGGGACAAATTACAGCATGGTTTTACGAAAGGTAGATCGTGCCAAACCAACCTGATCTCCTTCTTTGAGAAAGTAACAGATTTTTTAGACAAGGGAAATGCGGTGGATCTAATATATCTTGATTTCAGTAAGGCGTTTGATACGGTACCGCATGAGGAATTACTGGTTAAATTGGAAAAGATGGGGATCAAAATGAAAATCCAGAGGTGGATAAGGAGCTGGTTAAAGGGGAGACTGCAGAGGGTCGTATTGAAGGGTGATCTGTCGGGTTGGAGGGGGGTTACCAGTGGAGTTCCTCAAGGTTCGGTTTTGGGTCCGATTTTATTTAATCTATTTATCGCTGACCTCGGAACCAAAAGTAGGAGTGGGCTGATAAAGTTTGCGGATGACACCAAGTTGGGAGGTATTGCCAATTTGGAAAAGGATCGGGATATCCTCCAGGGAGATTTGGATGACCTTGTAAACTGGAGTATTAGTAACAGGATGAAATTCAATAATGAGAAGTGTACGGTTATGCATTTAGGGATGACTAACAAGAATTTTAGTTATAAGCTGGAGACGCACCAGTTGGAAGTAACGAGGAGGAGAAGGACCTAGGAGTTCTGGTTGATCGTAGGATGATTATGAGTAGGCAATGTGATGTGGCCGTTAAAAAAGCTAATGCGGTCTTGGGATGCATTAGACGAGGTATTTCTAGTAGAGATAAGGAGGTGCTAGTCCCGTTATATAAGGTGTTGGTGAGACCTCATTTGGAGTATTGTGTGCAGTTTTGGTCTCCCATGTTTAAGAAGGATGAATTCAAACTGGAACGGGTACAAAGAAGGGCCACTAGAATGGAAAGCCTGTCGTATGAAAGGAGACTTGAGGAGCTCGGTTTGTTTTCCTTAACCAAAAGAAGGATAAGAGGAGATATGATTGCACTCTTTAAATATATCAGAGGGATAAATACCAGGGAAGGAGAGGAATTATTTCAGCTCAGTGCTAATGTGGACACGAGGACAAACGGATATAAATTGTCAGTCAGGAAATTTAGGCTTGAAATTAGACGAAGGTTTCTAACCATCAGAGGAGTGCAATTCTGGAACAGCCTACCGAGGGAAACAGTGGGGGCGAAGGACCTCCATGACTTTAAGATTAAGCTGGATAAGTTTATGGAGGGGATGGTATGATAGGATAACAGGTTTAGTCAATAGGTCAATAACGTGCCACACTGGTAATTAGTACAAAGGGTCAATGTTGGGATATTGTTAGCCTTTTCCAGAGGGTCTGGCTGGAGAGTCTTGCCCACATGCTCGGGGTTCAGCTGATCGCCATATTTGGGGTCGGGAAGGAATTTTCCTCCAGGGTAGATTGGCAGTGGCCCTGGAGGTTTTTCGCCTTCCTCCGAAGCATGGGGCAGGGGTCGCTTGCTAGTGGATTATCTGCTACTTGAAGTCTTTAAATCATGATTTGGAGCATTCAACAGCAGAGTCAAGGGAGAGAATTAGTTCAGGAGTGGGTGGATCAGCTTATGTGGCCTGCATCTTGCAGGAGGTCAGAGTAGATGATCATAATGGTCCCTTCTGATCTTGAATTCTATGATTCTATGATTCCCACAAACCAGAAATCCCACAGTTTGGGCAGTTCGACTTACAAGTTTTGTTTGGCCCAAATGCTATGCTCTATTGCTAAGTAATTACTAACATTCATTCATCACCACTCAGAGCAACCTCTTGGCCATTTAACAGTAACATCTCAAGAAGTGAGGTTTCACCAGAAAACAACAAGGTACAGCATTTTTCTTCTGATATCTTAATTTAAACACCTGGACAACTGGAATCTGCTGAGGCACCCTGAGCAAAGCAGTGGTGGCTCATTGACAATAGAATAGTCTTATGAAGCTGCAGCCCAAGTCTGTTAACATTCAGGAAGTGAACTGTGGCCTACCTATTCTCTCAAAAAGGGGGTGGAGGGCTAACAGTGAGGTGGTAAAATTTGCAGACGATACAAAACTACTCAAGAGAGTTAAATCCAAAGCAGACTATGACGAGTGACAAAGGGATCTCGCAAAACTGGGTGACTGGGCAACACGATGGCAGATGAAATTCAATATTGATATATTTAAAGTAATGCACATTGGAAAACATAACCCCTACTGTACATATAAAATGATGGGGTCTAAAAATAGCTGTTGCCACTCAAGAAAGATCTTAGAGTCATTGTGACTAGTTCTCTGAAAACATCTTCTCAATGTGCAGCTGCAGTCAAAAAAGCTAAAGGAATGTTGGGAATCATTAAGAAAGGAATAGATAATAAGACAGAAAATATTATATTGCCTCTATGTAAATCCATTGTACGCCCAACAATTGGAATACTGGCTGCAGAGGTCACCCCATCTCAAAAAAGATATCTTAGAATTGGAAAAGCTACAGAGAAGGGCAACAAAAATGGTTAGGGATATGAAATGGCTTCCGTTCGAGGAGACATTAATAAGACTGGGACTTTTCAGTTTGGAAAAGAGATGATTAAGAGGGGATGTAATAGAGGTATGTAAAATCATGAAAGGTGTGAAGAAGTGAATAAAGAAATATTACCGGTATTTACTCCTTCACATAACATAACATTGGTCACCCAATGAAATTAATAGGCAGCAGGTACTTCTTCACATAACACAGAGTCAAACTGTGGAACTCATTGCCAGGGATGTTGTGAAGGCCAAGACTACAATGGGATTCATAAAAGAATTAGATTAATTCATGGAAGATAGGCCAATCAATGGCTGTTAGGCAAGATGGTTTGGGATGCAACCCCATGTTCTAGGTGTCAGTAGACTTCTGTTTGCCAGAAGCAGGGAGTGGATGACGGGGGATGGATCATTCAATGAGTCCCCTGTTCTGTTCATTCCTTCTGAAGCATCTGGCATTGGCCACTGTTGGAGTTTTTCCCTGTGGGTCTCTGCTGCTGAGCTGTGCATGGCTCCAGGGAGTAAAATACACATGGATAAATCACCTTCCCTCAGTATAGGTCCTTGAATGCCAGTGAGGGTCAAAGTCAGCTGTGCACAGCTCAACTGCTGAGAGCAACGGCTTGGAATCAAATACAGACTTAGAGTGGGGGATGAAAGGACTCTTAGAAAGTTGTGCCTTTGCTTGTAGTTACTACTAGAAGGTCAGACAAACAGATAGATAATGACTACAGAATCCTGATGTTGGACTGAATCCATCACATATTAGGAAAATATCCTCAAATCCACAGTAAGTTTTCTCATTCCATTTAATTTGTCTGAAGGTTAACATCCAGGGGTAGTTTACGAACAGTAATAAGAATTACACTCAGATGTCCTTTATATTTTCCTACCAATTTACTCATCTGAGGCTGGGGAGAAAATAATTAATTAAAAGAATAAAATAAAAAATTCTCCTTACAAACAATTAAAGCTTTTCATCAACAAACCAAAACTCATTTTCCTTCAGTGTTTGGCATCTGAAAACTTTCATCTTAAAAGTGAAAAATTGAAGAAGAAAACCTAGCGAGGCTGTTTTCTGAGATTTCAGTTTTCCAGCAAAACATCACAAATTTGAAAGGAAAGCTAATGCATTCTTAAATGAAAATATAGTTTGATAAAATCCCATATGAACATTTCTAAGAAACCTTAAACTTTAAACAAGGGAAGGAAAAGTTAATGTTGTTTAATAATATATAATTAAAACCCCATTCATTCTCTGGCAGTGGTGGGGAGGGATGACTCAGTGGTTTGAGCTTTGGCCTGCTAAACCCAGGGCTGTGAGTTCAATCCTTGGGGGGTCCATTTAGGGAACTGGGGTAAAATTCTGTCTGGGGATTGGTCCTGCTTTGAGCAGGGGGTTGGACTAGATGACCTTCTGAGATCCCTTCCAATTCCATGATCTCTTTTCATTTCTCTTTCAAAGGAAAGTACAGCAAAGTAACTGACATAGCTGATAGGTCACAGAATATGTGTCATACACACTAGCCCCTTTAAACATGGTCAGAGTTGTACCAATCAGCCAAAGCCTGTCTACCTGGACAGAACCCATGGCAATAGAGGGGGTCAACAGAACCAGAACACCAACCTCCTGGTTCAACAATGTTTCCAGGGTACAACACTGCTGCCAGCTGAGCAGAGGTGCTGTAAATGGGTGCACTGACCATACACATGCTAAGACACAGCCCATCCCCCAAAGAGCTTACAGTCAAGTAGAGAAGGCAGAGAAAGGAAGGGTAAACTGAAGCACAGAGAGGGGAAGTGACTGGTACCGTATCACACAGCAAGTCAGTGCCAGAGCCAAGAAAAAAAAAAGTCTCCTCTGACTGCCACTGAATCAAATAGCACAGATCTAAAGTCACAGCAGGAAACAATACAATATACAAGTAACTGAGCAATGCTACTAGTCCATCATTACATAGATATTCAGAGATTCACAGAGTCCATGGCCTGAAGGGATTAGTGTGATCATCTAGTCTGTCTTCCTGTTTATTGGAGGGCAGCGAACTTCCCCAAAATAATTCCTAGAGCAGATCTGTTGGAGAAAGACCCAGTGTTGGTTTGAAAAGTTCCAGTGATGGAGAATTCACCACAATCCCTGTAAATTGTTCCAATGGTTAATCACTCTCACTTTTAAAAAAATGTGTTTTTTTTCCAGTCTGAATTTGTCTAGCTTCAAATACAGCTATTGGATCATGTTAAACCTTTCTCTGCAAGATTGAAGAGCTCATATTACATATTGATCCACCCCAGGTAGTTTGAGACTGCCCTCAAGTCACCCCTTAATCTTCCCTTTCTTAGGCTAAATAGACTGAGCTCTTTGAGGGTCTCCCTACAAATCATGTTTTCTAATCATTGAATCTTTCTTGTGGCTTTTCTCTGAACCGTCTCCATTTATCAATATCTTTCTTGAATTTTGAGCACCAGAACTGGACACCATATTCCAGCAATGGTCACACCAGTCCCTAATACAGAGGTAAAATAACCTCTCTACTCATATTCAAGATTCCCCTGTTTATGCACCCCAGATCTCTTTAGCTATTGGTCATACTGGGAGTTCATGTTTAGCTGATTATCAATCATGACCCCCAAATTGTTTTCAGTCACTGCTTCCCAGGATAGTGCCCCCATCCTATAAGTATGGTCTGTATTTCTTGTTTGCAATATGGAGTGCGGGTGGAGCTGGTATTGGGTGCCATAAATCAGTGTGTACCCAGGTAGCAGACAGCTGTGTGGTGTTGGGGTAAAATCAATGTGGAAGGTCTACCCCCACAGAATGCTGGGTGAGTCCATGTCATATTTCCGGGGAAAGTGGGAATCAGGTGGCTTTCTATTTGTAGCAATAGGGGATCCAACTTGGCCGGAATTGTATTTTGGATTTAATTTGTTCCATCCTTCATACTGCATTTATCAAATCACACCATGGGCCTATTCCTCAGATGGGGTAAAGTGATGAAGCTCTGTTGACTTTAAAGAAGCTGATTGAATTCACACAACTGTGATAACACGATTGAGTGATTGTCAGAGGTGAGGAGCGCTAGCATCACCAAGTCAGTGTAAGTGATGACATTCATACAATGAGATATTAGGGAAAGGGGAATCAGGGCCATTCTCTCCGTCACTCTAAACCTGACCATAACCTTTCTCATTCCCTCCACAGGCATCAAACAATGTACTGAGGAAGAAAATGTCCAATCACACCACTGTGACTGAGTTCCTTCTCCTGGGATTCTCTGACGTTCGGGAGCTGCAGATTTTATACTTTGTGGTGTTCCTGGTGATTTACCTGGTGGCCCTGATAGGGAATCTTCTCATCATCACAGCCATAGCCCTCAACCACCATCTTCACACCCCCATGTACTTCTTCCTGGTGAACCTGTCCATCCTAGACATCAGCTCCATCTCTGTCACCATCCCCAAATCCATAGCCAATTCCCTCATGAACACCAGGTCAATTTCTTATTCTGGATGAGTCATACAAGTCTTTCTCTTTCTCATCTTTATTTCAGCGGATTATGCATTATTGACTGTCATGACATACGACCGACAAGTCACCCTCTGCCAACCACTGCACTATGAGAGAGTGATGAACAGGATGACGTGTGTCCAAATGGCAGCAGGTGTGTGGATCAGTGGTATTCTTTACTCTGCCCTGCTCACTGGGAGCACATTTGCGATATCTTTCTGTGGAGGGAACGTGGTGGATCAGTTCTTCTGTGAAATCCCCCAGCTTCTTAAGCTCGCCTGCTCTGACTCAGACCTCAGTGAAACTGGGGCTATTGTCTTCAGTGCATGCTTAGCCTTAAGCTGCTTTGTTTTCATAATTGTGTCATATATTCAGATCTTCAAAGCAGTGCTAAGAATCCCCTCTGAGCAGGGCCGTCGTAAAGCCTTCTCCACCTGTCTTCCTCACCTTACTGTGGTCTCCTTGTTTATTTTCACTGGTACTGTTGCCTACCTGAAACCCACCTCCAGCTCAGCATCAGGTCTGGATCTCTTGATGGGTGTTCTCTATTCTGTGGTGCCGCCAACGATGAATCCGATCATCTACAGCATGAGAAACAGGGAGGTGAAAGGTTCATTGAGTAAACTGATAGGTTGGAGGTTATTCAGCAAGAATAAAATGTCCATATTTCTCCATTGATAGGAATTTCATTCTGACTTTCCTTATAAATATAATCAGCTGATGACATTATCGCCTCCATGTGAACATACCATGCAACATCATGATGCAGAATTGGGTACTTGCATGTGTAAAAATCCAGACAAGCATCACTCAAGAAAAATAAGACTTACTTTATGTTTAAACCAATGTAAATGAGATCCAGAATCTATCTATCTATCTATCTATCTATCTATCTATCTATCTATCTATCTATCTATCTATCTATCTATCTATCTATCTAAGAACCTTGCACATAAAATGAGTAACAATAGTAAACTCAGTAGTGGGGTTTCGGACTCTTATTTTTTAGGATAAAAACTCTGATCAAGGTATGAACACATTTGTTCTTTGTGGATTTTTTGTGTCTGTTTTTTCTCTCTCTCTCTCTTTTTTTAATTTATATTTTTGGGGTTGTTTGATGCTTTTATTTGTTTCTTTGTTCCAGGCATGTTTGGAGGTGGGAAGGCCTGGAGAGATGGGGAAGGTTTGGTTAGTGTGACATTACTCAGGACACTATCTGGACTGCTAAACAGCTGTATCTCCTCTGTTCTCCAACCTGGGGTGTCTCTTGCACTGCTCTACTGTGAAAACATTGACTCCTGGGCAGTAAATATATAGTCTCCAGCATCTCATTTGCTCCCAGGTATATAGTATTGAGTGCTATTAGCTAGCCACTCATGAATTACACTGCAGCAGAACTCCCCCAGTAAATATATAGTCTCCAGCATCTCATTTGCTCCCAGGTATATAGTATTGGGTGCTATTAGCTAGCCACTCATGAATTACACTGCAGCAGAACTCCCCCAGACCTTCCCCCAGAAATGGGTGTCTTATACTACCCAACACACTAGTGGATGACACAAGTTCATCTAAAGTTCGTCATTTCATCAAAGGGAAATTATAGGCATCAGCCTTGTTGTTCCAAATGGTTTTTCCCATACACTTTAACCCAAACATATCAGTTGGATAAAACCAGAGAATAAGTTTATTAACTACAGTAAGAAAGGAAAGGTTTTAAGTGGCTACATGTAATGAAATATAAAAGTCAGAATTGGTTACAAAGGAAGGGAAAGACAAAATGTAAACTAATGGCTAACTTAACAAGCTACCAGAATTCAAAGCAAAGGCATTTCTCCCACCACATGCTGCAGTAAACTTCACACTCTGGGTCTCTTTTCAGTCCAGAACTTTTCCTCCTTATTTCTGTGTCCTTCAGATATTCATTGATGTCATGAGCAAAGAGATGGGAGGAGGAGTGGGGGCAAGTGTTTTGCTCCCCCTCTTTATAATTCAAATTCTTGTGCTAGAAACATCCTTGCTGAGTCATGGTGGACATGAGGCTTGAATGGCCCCTGTGATGAAATGTAAATTTCTTGTTCACACCTTCCCCCTGCCAAAAAATGGATGTCTAATCAGGTAATGGTCCATTAACACCAGCCTGGCTAGTCTTGCTGTCTTTCAAAAATTGGTATGTGGGTGCGCCCCCAAATTGTAATATATTTCCAGCAACATCATACAATGAAATGTTATAACTTTACGTTGTGTAGCTACTCATATTTTAACAAGACAAAAATATTGAGCAGATCATGCTGGAAGGTCATAAAGAGTGGGGTCCTGCAGGGATCAGTTCTGGATCCAGTTCTGTTCAATATCTTCATCAACGATTTAGATTATGGCCTAGCGAGTACACTTATAAAGTTTGCAGATTATACCAAGCTGGGAGGAGGTGCAAGTGGTTTGGTATGGTATGGGTGCCTTTTGAGGGCCTGTAACACCAATTGTGCTTCCTCCTCTCTCCACTGCTGAAGAGCAGAGCTAATTTTAATTCCATTAGGAGTCCATCTAGAGGCTGCTGAGCAGAATTCACTTTGGGCCAATGGTGCACCAGCACTGGGGCTCCCCTACTACAAGCTGAAATCACTGTGGAGGCCAAGAATTAATTAATAAAGGTTTGAAGGGATCTTAATGTATGTTAGCTAATTAGCAGAGGTTAAGATGTTACCCTGTATCTGGTGCAGAGTGAATTGTGTGAAAAGTCATTACGACCTTGTGAATTGCAGTCTTGTTTTCTGTTCTAGTATTGCAGACAAATAAGATAGCGTATAGGCTTATGTATAAACAAATGCAAATGTTTATCTTCAACGTCTCCAAGTATGCTAATCATTGTCTGCTAGAAAGGTATAAAGATTATTATGATTGTTTACTAATTGAGAGAGATCCGTCCAGGACAAGGGGCAACCCAGTTCCTGACACTCTCTCCCTCTTGTGTTCACTAGAGTATTATAATAAAGTATTTGTTTTTGCTGCACCTAAACATAAAAGTGAGAACTGAGTTTTTCTTCGACAATTTGGGGGCTCGTCCGGGATGGCAACGCCCACGGACACACAGACGGCTGCTACAGATCGTTCCCCTTCGAACCCCATGGCGCCACAATAGAGGTAAGAGACCTTTTGAAATCTCTATTGGGGTATCGGAGGAGGACTGTCTGTGGGGGACGTCTGTTTCTGCTGGGCTCACGCCATCTGAACTTATTGACTGTGCAGCAGGATCAAATGCAGAGTGGTATTGGGGAGAGGCCCCAATAAGGTTAGTTTATAGCAGTACTGGGAACTGCTGAGTTGCCCAACAGGTACATGCATAAGGTAATGCATGAGGTAATGCATAGGTAAATGCATTAGAATGCACCGGTGCTGAGGGGTTTTGTTTTACCGCCTCAAGAGGGGTTGTCATACCGCCTCATAGTATTGGTCCGGACCAGGTAACGATGCATCGTGGTTTAAAAAAAAAAAAAAAGATAAAAAGAGAAAATTTTAAAAAGAGATAAAAAGGTTAAAAAAGGGTTAAAAAAAAGAGGATAAGAGGCCTTGGTGTGTGTGTGTGTGTATACCTGTGTGAGTGTTTGTTGCTGGAAGACACCCAGATTGCCCTGTGAAGCGATTGCTAATGATCAGGAGTAGTCTAACGCAAGCCCAGTAACTAGTGGATCTTTAGGAGATCCGACCCACGGTGGGCTGACTCAGCTTGGCATAGTCCGGCGAGGAAGCTGCCTGGGTCTAGGAGTGTGTGAACCCATCTTCCCTCCCCTTTCCCTTCTGTGTGGGCTACTGACAATCTGATCGTCTCCCTGGAAGCAATTAGAGTATGCGGCTTTATCTCCCGGAAATGGAGTCTTTAGCCGACGCTCTTTGCTGAAAGGAGATGTACGAGGGTCGTAGTCTTTCTTGTGAGTCTCTCCTGTATGTGAGTACCCTGTAGGGAGAACTCCTTAGATTCTGGTCCGCGAGCGCGGACAGGGAACCCCTCTGAGTTTGTGTGATTGGAACATGGGGGAGGGACAGTCTAAACTTTCCACCTTACCCCCTACGGGTACCCCTGCATATTACATGTACGTACATTATGGTCCTCAAACCTGCAGGTATTTAAATGATTGGACTCTATACACGCGTGAAAATTCATTTAAACAATGCCCATTAGAAGGTACCTTTGAATTAGATAAACTTACATACCTCAGAGAAACCCTTAAATCACACGCCTCTGCTGCGCAGTGCGAGCAGTTTCTGTCTTGGTGGGAGGAAGCAACAAAGAGACTCCATGAGTCTCGGGTGCGGAGTCTGAAGGACTCCCAGGAGAAATTAAAAACTGAAGTTCAGGATTTAAAACTTAAATGTAAGACATCCAAATGTCTTCCTACCCCAGTGCAGTCCTCTGCTTCTCTTTATCCCCAGTTAGTTAAGCCTGACAGTGAGGAAGAGACTGCAGAAGACATAGTGGATTTTTTTAGCAGCATTCCACAGCCGCTGCCAGTTTCCCCCACGACCCCCCCTTCTTGGGGCTAGATTTGAACAGGTGAATTAGAGGTGAAAACAGCTGCTTCATCTCTAATCTCCTGAGCCATCCAGGGCAATCCTGCTGTGAGATGTCTGTAGCATGCACATGGAAATGGGGTGTGAACTGAGACCTCATGTCCCTTCAAATGGGCATTGGGCACAATCTATCCCAGTCTCTTCCACCTTGAGCGTATCACTGCAGACTATGTGGCTCTGGGAAGAAGAATAAAGGAGTTTGAGGTGCAAGTGGTGTTCTCGTCTATCCTCCCTGTGGCAGGAAAAGGCCAGGGTAGAGACCGTCGAATCGTGGAAATCAACGAATGACTACGCAGATGGTGTCGGAGAGAAGGGTTTGGATTATTTGACCATGGGATGGTCTTCCAAGAAGAAGGATTGCTAGGCAGAGACGGGCTCCACCTCACGAAGAGAGGGAAGAGCATCTTTGCAAGCAGGCTGGCTAACCTAGTGAGGAGGGCTTTACACTAGGTTCACCGGGGGAAGGAGACCAAAGCCCCGAGGTAAGTGGGGAAGTGGGATATTGGGAGAAAACACAAGTAGGTGAATGCAAGAGGGGAGGGCTCCTGCCCCATACTGGGACAGCAGGACAATCAGGGAGTTATCTTACATGCCTATACACAAATGCAAGAAGCCTGGGGAACAAGCAGGGAGAACTAGAAGTCCTGGCACAATCAAGGAATTATGATGTAATTGGAATAACAGAGACTTGGTGGGATAACTCACATGATTGGAGTACTGTCATGGCTGGATATAAACTGTTCAGGAAGGCTAGGTGGGGGGACAGATAGCTCAGTGGTTTGAACATTGGCCTACAATACTTGAGGAGGCCACTTAGGGATCTGGGGCAAAAACTGGTCCTGCTAGCAAAAGCAGGGGGCTGGACTAGATGACCTTTCAAGGTCCTTTCCAGTTCTAGGAGATTGGTATATCTCCAATTATTACCTTAGAAAAGGTGGGGGAGTTGCATTGTATGTAAGAGAGCAGTATGACTGCTCAGAGCTCCAGTATGAAACTGAAGAAAAACCTGAGTCTCTGGATTAAATTTAGAAGTATGAACAACAAGGGTAATGTCGCGGTGGGAGTCTGCTACAGACCACCAGACCAGGGGGATGAGTTGGACGAGGCTTTCTTCCAGCAACTAACAGAAGTTGCTAGATCACAGGCCCGGGTTCTCATGGGTGACTTTAATCACCCCAATATCTGCTGGGAGAGCAATACAGCAGTGCACAGACAATCCAGGAAGTTTCTGGAAAGTGTAGGGGACAATTTCCTGGTGCAAGTGCTGGAGGAACGAACTAGGGGGAAAGCTCTTCTTGACCTGCTGCTCACAAACAGGGAAGAAATAGTAGAGGAAGCAATAGTGGATGGGAACCTGGGAGGCAGTGACCATGAGATGGTCGAGTTCAGGATCCTGACACAAGGAAGAAAAGAGAGCAGTAGAACAGAGACCCTGGACTTCAGAAAAGCAGACCCTGACTCCCTCAGGGAACTGATGGGCAAGGTCCCCTGGGAAAATAACATGACGGGGAAAGGAGTCTAGGAAAGCTGGCTGTATTTTAAAGAATCCTTATTGAGGTTGCAGGAACAAACCATCCCGATGTGTAGGAAGAAAAGTAAATATGGCAGGCGACCAGCTTGGCTTAACAGCGAAATCCTTGCTCGTCTTAAACACAAAAAAACAGCTTACAAAAAGTGGAAGATTGGACAAATAACCAGGGAGGAGTATAAAAGTATTGTTTAGGCATGCAGGAGTGAAATTAGGAAGGCCAAATCACACTTGGAGTTGCAGCTAGCCGGAGATGTTAGGAGTAACAAGAAGGGTTTTTTCAGGTATGTTAGCAACAAGAAGAAAGTCAAGGAAAGTGTGGGCCCCTTGCTGAATGAGGGAGGGAACCTAGTGACAGAGGATGTGGAGAAAGTTAGTGTACTCAATGCTTTTTTTGCCTCTGTCTTCACAGACAAGGTCAGCTCCCAGACAGCTGCACTCCGCAGCACGGTATGGGGAGGAGGTGACCAGCACTCTGTGGAGAAAGAAGTAGTTCGGGACTATTTAGAAAAGCTGGATGAGTACAAGTCCATGGGGCCGGATACACTGCATCCGAGGGTGCTAAAGAGTTGGCCGATGAAATTGCAGAGCCATTGGCCATTATCTTTGAAAAATCATGGCGATCGGGGGAGGTCCCGGATGACTGGAAAAAAGCTAATGTAGTGCCCATCTTTAAAAAAGGGAAGAAGGAAGATCCAGGGAACTACAGGCCAGTCAGTCTCACCTCAGGCCCTGGAAAAATCATGGAACAGGTCCTCAAGGAATCTATTCTGAACCACTTAAGGGAGGGGAAAGTGATCAGGAACAGTCAGCATGGATTCACCAAGGGCAAATCATGCCTGACTAACCTAATTGCCTTCTATGATGAGATAACCAGCTCTGTGGATGAGGGGAAAGCAGTGGATGTGCTATTTCTGGACTTTAGCAAAGCTTTTGATACAGTCTCCCACAGTATTCTTGCCAGCAAGTTAAAGAAGTATGGGCTGGATGAATGGACGGTAAGGTGGATAGAAAACTGGCTAGATGGTCGGGCTCAACGGGTAGTGATCAATGGTTCCATGTCTAGTTGGCTGCCGGTATCAAGTGGAGTGCCCCAAAGGTCGGTGCTAGGGCCGGTTTTGTTCAATATCTTCATTAACGATCTGGACGATGGTGTGGACTGCACCCTTAGCAAGTTTGCAGATGACACTAAACTGGGAGGAGTGGTTGATTTGCTGGAGGGTAGGGATAGGATACAGAGGGACCTTGACAAATTATAGGACTGGGCCAAAAGAAATATGATGAGGTTCAACAAGGACAAGTACAGAGTCCTGCACTTAGGACGGAAGAATCCCATGCACTGCTACAGACTAGGGACCGAATGGCTGGGCAGCAGTTCTGCAGAAAAGGACCTAGGGGTTACGGTGGACAAAAAGCTGAATATGAGTCAACAGTGTGCCCTTGTTGCCAAGAAGGCTAATGGCATTTTGGGTTGTATAAGTAGGGGCATTACTAGCAGATCGAGGGATGTGATCATTCCCCTTTATTCAGCACTGGTGAGGCCTCATTTGGAGTACTGTGTCCAGTTTTGGGCCCCACACTACAAGAAGGATGTGGATACATTGGAGAGAGTCCAGCGGAGGGCAACAAAAATTATTAGGGGGCTGGAGTACATGACTTATGAGGAGAGGCTGAGGGAACTGGGATTGTTTAGCCTGCAGAAGAGAAGAATGAGGGGGGATTTGATAACTGCTTTCAACTACCTGAAAGGGGGTTCCAAAGAGGATGGTTCTAGACTGTTCTCAGTGGTAGATGATGACAGAACAAGGAGTAATGGTCTCAAGTTGCAGAGGGGGAGGTTTAGGTTGGACATTAGGAAAAACTTTTTCACTAGTAGGGTGGTGAAGAACTGGAATGGGTTACCTAGGGAGGTGGTGGAATCTCCTTCCTTACAGGTTTTTAAGGTCAGGCTTGACAAAGCCCTGGCTGGGATGATTTAGTTGGGTTTGGTCCTGCTTTGAGCAGGGGGTTGGACTAGATGACCCTCTGAGATTCTATGATTCTATGAACATTAAGCTTCTGCATGGTGTTCAAAGGTGTATCAAGAGCCCAGGGATTCAGGTGCTGAGAGCAACTAAAGCAATTAAAACAACAGGCCGAATGGGGAATTCCATAGAAAATTCCCATGAGGGCCACTGAGCTGTGGCTATCCCCAGTGGGTATTAGCAGTGGAGTGAATAGAAAACAGCTCAGCAGCATGGGCCAAATGTATCCTGGCTACAAATCCACTGAGTTCCATGGAGAGGGCCTGGGAATGGGCTTGGCCCTGTGAAGGGACTTGAAACTGACTCTGCAGTAAGTAGGCTCTAGGTGCTGCAGAATGTGGAACAATACAGTGGACTCTTGCTCCAGGCAGTGATCTGTGACATGGATTGTCAGAGTGGCCTAACGGAGTTAGGTGCCCAACTCTCATTGACTGGAATTAATTATTCCAGCCTTAAAACACAGGGTTTTTTTGTCTTGCCCACTTGTGTCCTAATTTTCTTTGCATCACCCTAACCCCAAGGCCATGTCTACACTACAGAATTATGTTGGCCTAACTTACTTCAGCATACAGCCACCACAGTTATTAAAACGCTTGTTTGCATGCATACTTGGCTCCTTGTGTCAGCGTTGTGCATCCTCACCGGGAGCACTTGTACAGATTGTATTGTCAGTGTGGAGCTGTCAGAGTTCCTTCCCCACTTTGAACTCTAGGGTACAGATGTGGGGAACCACATGAAAACTCCCAAGCTTATTTCTATCAGCTTAGGTTAAAACCTGGTATGCTGCCACTACCAAGTGATTTAACAAGAAACGGAAAGGACCACTTGGCCTTCCTCTTCCCCAAAAATATCCCCCCAAGCCCTTACACCCCCTTTCCTGGGGAGGCTTGAGAATAATTTCCTAACCAATTGGTTACAAAGTGATCAAAGATACAAACCCCTGGGTCTTGGGACAATGGACAAATCAGTCAGGTTCTTAAAAGAAGGATTTTATTTAAAAAAAAAAAAGGTAAAAATCATCGCTGTAAAATCAGGATGGAAAATAACTTTACAGAGTAATCAGAATCAAAGAGCCCAGAGGAACCCCCATCTAGCCTTAGGTTCAAAGTTACAACAAAACAGGGATAAACCTCCATCTAGCAAAGGGAACATTCACAAGTTGAGAAAACAAAGATAAACTAACATACCTTGCCTGGCTGCTACTTACAAGTTTGAAATATGAGGGACTTGTTCAGAAAGATTTGAAGAACATGGATTGATGTCCGGTCCATCTTAGTCCCAAGAGTGAACACACTCAAAACAAAGAGCACAAACAAAAGCCTCCCCCCCACTCCCAAGATTTGAAAGTATCTTGTCCACTTATTGGTCCGTTGGGTCAGGTGTCAGCCAGGTTACCTGAGCTTCTTAACCCTTTACAGGTAAAAGGATTTTGGTGCCTCTGGCCAGGAGGGATTTTATAGTATTGTATACAGGAGGGTTGTTACCCTTCCCTTTACAGTTATGACAGGGGCATTATGGGACAGCTCCTGAAAGTCAGTAACAGACAACATAAGCAACACAGTGTCTACATTAGCTAATTAATGTAACGCCAATATTTAAAAGGACTCTAGAGGTGATCCCAGCAATTACAGACCGGTAAATCTAAGGTCGGTACCGGACAAATTAGTCGAAACAATAGTAAAGAATAAAATAGTCTGACACATAGAAGAACATAAATTGTTGGGCAAAAGTCAACTTGGTTTCTCTAAAGGGAAATTGTGTCTTACTAATCTATTAGTGTTCTTTGAAGGGGTTAACAAACATGGTCAAGGGGGATCCAGCGGACATAGTGTACTTAGATTTCCAGAAAGCCTTTGATAAGGTCCCTCACCAAAGGCTCTTACGTAAATTAAGCTGTCATGGGATAAAAGGGAAGGTCCTTTCATGGACTGAGAACTGGTTAAAAGACAGGGAAAAAAGGGTAGGAATTAATGGTAAATTCTCAGAATGGAGAGGGGTAACTAGTGTTGCTCCCAAGGGTCAGTCCTAGGACCAATCCTATTCAACTTATTCATAAATGATCTGGAGAAAGGGGTAAACAGTGAGGTGGCAAAGTTTGCAGATGATACTAAACTGCTCAAGATAGTTAAGGCCAAAGCACACAAAAAGATCTCACAAAACTAAGTGATTGGGCAACAAAATGGAAAATGAAATTTAGTGTGGATAAATGTAAAGTAATGCACATTGGAAAAAATAACCCCAACTATATATAGAATATGATGGGGGCTAATTTAGCTACAACGAGTCAGGAAAAAGATCTTGGAGTCATTGTGGATAGTTCTCTGAAGATGTCCACACAGTGTGCAGAGGCAGTCAAAAAAGCAAACAGAATGTTAGGAATCATTAAAAAGGGGATAGAGAATAAGACGGAGAATATTCCATTGCCCTTATATAAATCCATGGTACACCCACATGTTGAATACTGCGTACAGATGTGGTCGCCTCATCTCAAAAAAGATAAACTGGCACTAGAAAAGGTTCAGAGAAGGGCAACTAAAATGATTAGGGGGTTGGAGAGGGTCCCATATGAGGAGATATTAAAGATGCTAGGATTTTTCAGCTTGGAAAAGAGGAGGTATATAAAATTATGAGTGATGTGGAGAAAGTAAATAAGGAAAAGTTATTTACTTATTCCCATAATACAAGAACTAGGGGACACCAAATGAAATTAATAGGCAGCAGATTTAAAACAAATAAAAGGAAGTTCTTCTTCACACAGTGCACAGATAACTTGCGGAACTCCTTACCTGAGGAGGTTGTGAAGGCTAGGACTATAACAGCGTTTAAAAGAGAACTGGATAAATTCATGGAGGTTAAGTCCATTAATGGCTATTAGGCAGGATGGGTAAGGAATGGTGTCTCTAGCCTCTGTTTGTCAGAGGGTGGAGATGGATGGTAGGAGAGAGATCATTTGATCATTACCTGTTGGGTTCACTCCCTCTGGTGCACCTGGCACTGGCCACTGTTGGTTAACAGGATACTGGGCTTGATGGACCTTTGATCTGACCCAGTACGGCCGTTCTTATGTTCTTATGTACACTGACACTGTGTCAGCCTAATTACATCAAGCATGAGTCTACTTGGGGAGATGATGTTACTAAATTGGTGTAGAAAGCCACTCATATTGGCGGGAGCAAAATTTAAGTGAAGACACTTCTACTGCTAGGTCTACACAAGGCAGTTTATGTCGAGCTAACCCTGTGGTGTGGACTAGGCCTTAGTGTTCAAATCATTATCCTAAAGATCTGAAGTCTTACATTTTTAATAGAACACATAGAATCTGAAGCTGGGCAATCTTCCCCCACTGACCATTCCCTGAAAATGGGCATTTACCCTACCCTAGTGGGACCCTTGCTGTAGATGACAGAAGATTCTCTTCTTCATGTCCCTGTGCCTCTCTATAGTAATGGGACACAAAGGTGGAGTTATATTGCCAGTAAGATTGATGTTTGTTTATTGGGAACACAGATCACCAGGGAACTGCACAGAGATCCCCAGTCCATTTCATACAGGCCACCTCAAATGCATCAGAAGATTCTAACTAAACATTGATGTACATACCGGGGGAATGGTCCCTATAAAAGCAGCAATGAATGCTAGCTTGGATGCTGAACACCCCAAAACTCGAGAATATTTGTTTCTGGTGGTTTTGTTTGGGCAATAATAAAGAAAAGGGCCTGTGACGGTACCTCCCATAAGGCTTTATGGAAAATATGCTTAGAATATGTTTTATGCTACATATGCCATGTAACATATCTCAAGGGTTATCATCTACTAATTGTATTAATTCTATTAGTATGCATGTATCATTTTTGTATTCAAAGTTATAAATGTTATGAATGTTGGCTGTGTACTGGCTTGATTTCTACATAACCTTAGTAGAGCATTTTGTCAGTTCCTGGAGAAAGGGATGTTGAAATTAAGTACCTAATCGAGAAACACTTAAAGGACAATGGATCTTGAAATGCTCCAATCCACATAAGAAGTTGACTTGAGGACCTTCAAGGTAGCATGTAAAGAATGGATGCTACCTGTAAAAACTGTGAGTCATGCATGGACATGTGACTTGCCCAAGGGAAAATTTGCCCCACCTGTCCAGCCTAGGTTATTATCAGCTTGCAGCTTTTATTGTATAAGGCCCAAAGGCCTATAGTCTAGACAACTGTTATATAAAAACCCAAGGTTTCCATTTTTGCTCTTAATATGTTTATCTGTACAGAGGGCATTTAGGGAAAATGAGGAACCGAAAGAAGGAAATAAGAAAGGAGTGTTCAGCTTGTTTTTAGATTGCTTTATGAATTTTAGCCTGCATAATGTAACCACAAAGAAAGGGTCTTAAGACTGGCAGACCACCAACAAAAACTGCCCAGAAACAATGAAAGGAAAAACCATATATGGAAAAAAACTGAAGTAGCTTGCTAATGTTACAATTGATACTCCCAAATAAGGGAATTTTAAGTAAATGCTAATTTGCGGTTTTAACCTTTATAAGCTTGGTAAAATTTGTAACAGGCAGAGGAGCTTAACCCTTGCAGGGGAATACGCTACCTTTCCTTGTATGCATGCTTGTATTACAATAAAAGTGCCTCCGGCTGTCTGATCCAAAATTCAAAGGTGTGGTCGATTTTTCCACAACACCCAGGTGACTCCTAAACTCCATCTTGGAGCTGGACTTTGCATAAGGGTGAGGAGGGGGTCTCCACCAAGAAGAGAAAGTCTATTTAAACCCCTGGGAGACCCCTCCATTTTGTCTTCAGCTGGCTAAAGAGAGAGCCTCCCCACCCCCCAGGATACTTGGAAGTAACTGGAACAAAGGGCAAGGGGTGTAAGTGATTGCTCGACCCAGGCTAAAATATTAGTCTGTAAAAGGGAGCATTCTGGAACTGATGAGGATCTTATCTTTATTCAGTTTGATTAGACATAGATTTGCGCATTTTACTTAATTTTGCTTTGTGACTTACTTTGTTCTGTGCATCTCTCTCTATCAGTGTTATAGAGGGCAAACAATTTAGGAGTTTACCCTGTATAAGCTTTATACAGTGTATAACAGATTTATATAGGACTAGACCCCATCGGGAGTTAGGCGTCTGAGTGTTAAAGACAGGAAAACTTCTGTTAGCTGCTTTCAGGTAAACCTGCAGCTTTGGGGCAAGTAATTCAGCCCCTAGGTCTTTGTTGGAGCAGACGGGCGTGTCTGGCTTTGGCAGGACAGGGTGCTGGTGCCACGAGTGGACAGGGAAGGCAGGGGTAGAGGTAGTCTTGGCAAATTGGGTGGCAGCTTCCAAGGGGGTTTCTGTGATCCAACCCATCACATCTATGATTTAGACCAATTGGATAGCTTTTTTTTAAAGGAAACTCATTGTATCCAATGAGGCAAAGAAACAGAGCATGTTATAATGAATTAATTTAAAAATGCTCAAAGCTCCCATGCAGTGCAAGTAAGAAGTTCTTGTAAAAGAGAAATTGAGTTAGAAATATTGAAAGAAATAACAACAAATAAAAAATAGTCACTGGAAAATCATGAGTTGGACATCAACAGTCATAGACCTAAAAATAGGCACGATAAATTGGCATTGATTTTTCATGATCTATCTATCTATCTATCTATCTATCTATCTAACTACATGATCTTATTTTATCTATTGTATATGTAGTACACACAACCATGCACAAATATGGTTTAATAAATATTAATTAATAATAATAACAGCAACCAGCTTTGGAGCTCTAGACACATTTGGATACTTGTGTGGATGAGAGATGAATGGCTACATACAAAGCTACACATTGAAGTGAATGGCTATTTCCCAATTGTTATGATTAAAAGGTTATCTCAACCTCTTCTCCCCGCTCTGGTCTCTTACTTCAAACCCTCTGGTCTAAGCTTTATGCCTATCCCTGTCTTAGGGTGGAATCATGTGACTCTCCATCTCTCAAACTGGGTCCCAACCGTGATTCCTCCAACTGTGTTTGCTACCTGCAGTTCTTCCCACAGGAGCTGTGACCAGTGGTAAGTTTAGTAACTAGACCATGCAAAGTGTAATTTATTTACCACAATAGGAACAAAGCATAACATAAGAGAAAATATGAGCACTTCCAGATGGATCACTGCAGTAGTTTGGTGGAATCAAAATTTAGCCTTATTATTCCAACTTACTTTGTCTTTAGGAAACATTTTAATACCTTTCTTTTCCAAATACCTCTCCACCATAGGCAGAACAATACAGTATTTATTTATTTTAATAAATTTAAATAAATAATAATAATACATACAGTTATATAAGGCTCTAGGTGCCCTAACACATCATACAAGACACAATAAAATCCCATCAGCATTAAAATAATCACTTGAACAGACACTCGCAGAAACTTTTCTTCAATTCTTCATCAATGGGGAAAGCAAAACTTCAAGTCACTCAGAAAACCCCCTCAAAGTGATTCTGACATTGACACCTTGAATAGATGACAAAATAAATGGATATCACCATTTAGTCAGACATACTCCAACCTCCCAAGCTCCTCCCTCACCCAAAAAAGCCACCTGAAACAAAGAAACAAGTCAACGAATGAATCAACAAAATCAAACAAAATGAAAATGAAACAAGCAAACACACAAGCCAAAACTCTCATATCCCAGGCTATAGGTGACAGTAGCCCTATAAATCCCTATGACAGATAGGTAGGTGCATATGTAGATAGATTCTGATCTTATGTACACTGGTGTAATCTTATACAAACTCATTTGACTTCAGTGAAGCTAGTCCAGATTTCATGATTTCATGAACAGATTGCACCCTATGCTCTCCAAGAAACAATTTTGTCATCAGTTGATTATACCTACAAAGAAACTCAGAATGAAATCACAGTCAAGTTGCACTGATGGACATTTTAACTCTTGGTGAATAACCTCCACACAATCAGTTTCTTCAATGCAGCTTTGATCTCCTTGTTCCTCATGCTGTAGATGATCGGATTCATCAGTGGAGGCACCAGGGAAAAGAGAACACCCACCACAAGGTCCAGACCTGATGCTGAGCTGGAGGTAGGTTTCAGGTAGGAAAAGATGCCAGTAAAAACCATCAAAGAGACCACAGTGAGGTGAGGCAGGCAGGTGGAGAAGGCTTTATGCCGGCCTTGCTCAGAAGGGATTCTCAGCACAGTTTTGAAGATGTGAACATAAGACACAATTATAAAAACAAAACAGTTCAACCCTAAAAACACACCTAAGGCAATACCACCAACTTCACTGAGGTACGAATCAGAGCAGGTGAGCTTGAGTAGTTGGGGGATTTCACAGAAGAACTGGTTGATGTCATCAGACTGGCAGAAGGGTAACCTGAAGGTGTTGCCAGTGTGCAGGGCAGAGTAGACAATACCAGTAATCCAGGCACTGGCTGCCATTTGGACACAAGCTCTCCTGTTCATCATTCTCTCATAGTGCAGTGGTTGGCAGATGGCAACATATCGGTCGTATGCCATGATGGTGAGTAAGGCAAGATCAGTTGCAGTGAAGAGGATAAAGAGAAAGACTTGGGTGACACATCCAGGATAAGAAATCACCCTGGTGTTCATGAGAGAATTGGCCATGGATTTGGGGATGGTAATGGAGATGGAGCCAAAGTCTAGTACGGACAGATTCACCAGGAAGAAGTACATGGGGGTTTGAAGATGGGGGTCGAGGGCTACGGCTGTGACGATGAGAAGATTCCCCATCAGGCCTGCGAGGTAAATCACCAGGAACACCACAAAGTGCAAAATCTGCAGCTCTCGAACATCAGAGAATCCCAGGAGAAGGAACTCGGTCAGGGTGGTTCGGTTGGACATTTTCTTTCTCAGTTCATTGTGTGATGGCTGTGGAGGGAAGGACAAAGACAGTGGGGGAATTACAGTAACAGAGGGAGTGGCCCTGATTTCACACAGCAATATGAAGTGAGTGTCAACAATGCACAGCATTCATCACTGCTATTTACTAGGAGTGGTGACTTATCACATGAATGTAAATTGGTGCAGCTCCCTTAAAGTCAGTTTGCACCATCTGAAGATCCAGCTCATGATGTAGTTTAATATAATGCTGTGTGAAGGGTGGAGCAAAGTACAATTTCTATGCAAGAATTCTAGCCAAGATGGATCCCCTATTGCTACAAACAGCAGGCTCTGGACATGGGCAACACTGCCTGATATCCTCTTTTTGTGGAAATACAAGATGGACTTGGCATTGTGTATGACAGCTCACCTGTAACGATTTCACTTCAACACCACGTAGATGGCCGGCTGCCTACAAACATATTGAATTATGACACCAAATCCTGACTGCATTTCCATCTCTGTGTTCCGATGGGCTAGCAGCATTGCTCCGCTACCTCTCTGCTGTGTCATTTGCCTCTGTCACTTTTTGGGTGTGCGGGTCAGTGGCCATCAGGAGATTTGGGTTCTGTTCTTGGCTCTGCCACTGACCTCCTCTGTGACCTTGGGCCAGTCACTTCCCCTCTCTGTGCCTCTGTTTCTCCTCCATCCATTTCTCTGCCTTGTCTTCTTGCACTGTGAGTTCTGTGGGGGATGAGCTGTGCCTTATTATATGTATGTTCACTGCCTCAATTTACAACATTAGTGTTTAGTGGGCAGCACTGTGAGATAGAGGATATGGTGCTAGAGCAGAATATCTCAGTTCTAATCCCATTGACATGCTCTATGTCCTTGGGCAGGGATAAGAGAGACAGGCTTTGGCTGGGGACTTCAATTCACTGTTCTCTATCTAAGGCGCTAGTATGTTTAATACCCATGACTTTGTCTGCCAGCTTTGCTGTTTACTCAGTTTTACCATTCAACAAGTGTCCCTTTGAAACAGAAATAAACACAGTTGCAATAGAGTGACTGGGTTCAAATTGTACAATTATTGGACTATGTCAGTGTTCCTACCCCCCTTGAAATCTACATGTTCAATCTGGTTAATTCAGACGATTTCAGTTTAAATTTTTTCAAAGGAAAACTGGATTTTAATGTGAGACATGCTCCAAGGTAGTCTCTGCTATTCTTGAAAAACAACCTATGTACTGGAAAAGTCAAAACATTTTTTTTAAATCAGTGACAATGTTTCTGTTTTATGCAGTACACCTGAAATTGTCTGGTTCTCAATGAACAAAAAGAAAAAAAGTTTTGGTTTTCACAATTTCTATGAAAAGTGAACTGCTGTTTCTTGTGGGGGAGGGGGAGCTTCGGCTGGGTGCTTTAGCTGTCAGTGCCTAAGTCTAAAGGTGCCTGCATGTGTAACGCATATTCCGTGGGTATCAACTTTGCTCTTTATACAATTTTACCATCCTGCAAGTAACAGTATGAAACAGCAATTAAACATGATTCCAATAGAGTGAATGGGTTTGTAATTGTGGTGTTATTTGAGAAAATTAATGTTATAATCCAGGCTTAATTATAGATTTCCAATCTAGGCTAAATTATCAATCTGTTTCCAATCTGTTTGTTTTCAATCTAAGTTTCCAATATTTTTTAATTATTCCAAAGGAAAACTGGATTTTCATTTGAAAACATTTTCCTGCAAAGTCTTTGCTATCCATAAAAAACAATATATGTATTGGCAAAATCAAAACTTATATTTTTTTCAAAAAAAATCAATGATTTTTTCCAGTTTTCTGCAGTTTTTAACAGCAATTGTCTGGTTCTCGATACACAAAAGTAAAAAAAGTTTTGGTTTCCACAATTTCTGTAAAAAATGAGCTCTAGATGTTTGTTAAATGATTGTAAAAGACTTACAGTTTCAATGTAATTCATAGTTATATTATTATATTTTCTCCAGTATATTAAAACTCAAATCTATTAACTGAAATAGCAAACTTACAGTGCTGGTCTTTGTGGAATGTTTCCCAGCCTGAGAAGCATTTGATAATCCACTGCCAGGATTCTCAGTCATTGTCTGTTTCTATATCGCTCAATAATGCCCCCACCACTGTGTTATCCAGCAGCTGTTTCCCTGTCCCGTCCCCATATTCCTTCAGAGGCTGGGTCTCTGCAGTTCGGGACAGACAGGGATCCACTCCACAGATGACCACTCCCTGCCCCCTCCTGGGTCAGGGTTGGTTGAGAGTTGAAGGACTCAATAGGATGGGGGATTGAAAACCCCTCCCAACTCTAGAGCTGATCCTGGGTTATGTGGGATTCAGATATGATCACAGCCAAGGATGTACCTGTCCTGGTGTTAAATAGCTGAATCTGGTCTCCAGAGATGTAAGCCTAGCTCTGATCTCACCTTGGGAAGAAACCACCCTGATAACCAAACCTAACCAAACCTAAGCTCCCAGAGAAGGAAATGGCCGACCCTGAATCTCATATGATGGCAGCATCCCTGGAAGCACTCTTGGCCAGGAACAAGGCAGGGCTGAATGACAAGTGGCATCCCAAGGAGACTGCAGTATAAAATATGTATTTGAAGCACAAATATGTGACCTACAATAGCTCAGAGTCCAGTGGCACCAGAGCCCCAGCTGGCCTGGAATAGCCTGTTCCTTCATTAACGCCACATAAACAGCTCTTGGAGAGTAGAGATGTTTTTCTCCTGCATTTCATCAGCAGCTCTTGGGATGCAGCCACCACAGGAAGCCACAGCTCAGGCTGCCCTGGCTGCTTGAAGTTGGTCACTAAGAAGCAGCCAGAGGCAAACACTAAAAGGTCCTAGCTAAGGCCTAAACTGTTATTAATTGACACTGTTCCATTGAGTTCTGAGTAGTTAGGGCTGTTTACGCCAAGTGGAGATGGGCATCTGAGTGTTAAAGGCAGGAACACTTCTGTGAGCTGCTTTCAGCTAAACCTGCAGCTTTGGGGCAAGTAATTCAGCCCCTGGGTCTGTGTTGGAGCAGACGGGTGTGTCTGGCTCAGCAAGACAGGGTGCTGGGGCCCTGAGCTGGCAGGGAAGTCAGGGGTAGAAGTAGTCTTGGCATATCAGGTGGCAGCTCCCCTGAGGGTTTCTGTGATCCAACTACAAAATTAAGTCAACTTAAGTTACATCAATGTACAGCCACCACAGTAATTAAATCACTTTTGCATGTCCACATTACACTCCTTATATCAATGGTGCACGTACTCACCAGGAGCAGTTACACCAATTTATCTGTCAGTGTGAGGCATTATGGGATGGCTTCTGAAAGACAGCAACACTAGATGTAAGCAAAGCAGTGTCTACACTGACACTGCATTGATCTAATTACATCGACCTAAACACTATGCCTCTCTTGGAGGTGGAATTATTAAGTCGGTGTAGTTCTCAAGTTACATCGGTGGGGACTACATTTGAGTGTAGATGCTTACAGAGTTAGGTCAATGTAAGCTGCCTTATGTTGACCTAACTCTGAAGACCAGGCCTGAGACTGTAGTGTAGACCAGGCCTGAGACTGTAGTGAAGAATAGGATTAGATGAGTCAAAATGTGCATGTCAGCTGTTTGTTGTTTTGAAATTGTTTTCTCCAATGCTTTGTTCTATTTGCTAAATAAACCTGCTTCTTTTAAAAAGGCTTTTGGTCACTGTATATCACCAGTCATGGCTCCTGAAGTGCAGGGTGACAGCTATTCAGTCAGATCTGCACAGTAATAAGTAGTTGGCATAGACCGGGTCCTGTACCCAGATCCGCTGGTCTAAAAGTGGGAGGAGTGTTAGACTCCAGCCCAAGACAGATGAGGATCCAACACCCAACACCTGGGGAGGTGCACATGGAGAGACCAGAAAGAGGATAGAGGTGCAAGCAACCTCATAACTCTGACTCCAAACTGAACTGTTTTTCCAACAAAAAATTAGGTTTGGGACTAAATGAAAATGTTGTGCAAACTGTGCTTTCATCAAAAACATTTAAATTTTGGTTGGAAAATAGAACACAAGAAAGCTTTTATGAAAGCTTTTGAACAACACTATTTTTCTTTTTCTACAATTTTTTTTGTATATTAAGTTTTCTGCCAAAAAATTGTGTTTATGACTGAGAAAAATAGGCCGACGTTCAGTTTTTTGTTTTTTTGATGCAAAGTTAAAATTTTCTGCAGAACAAACTCAGCATTTTCAGACCAGCATTAATTTCAAATCAATATTTTTTATCATTTTTGTTTCAGAATCAAATTGAGATTAATTATCTAATATTTTAATGTACCCAAAAATATGTAAGAGTAATGATGATTATCTTAGGATGGGGGAAAAAAGGCAATTTGGAAGATGCAGTGAATTTTTCTGCTAAAAGGGAAGTTTCAGAATAAAATGGACTTTTTTGTTATAAAAACATTGTGTGAAAAAAATCAGCTATTCCATTCTGTTCTACTCTTTCTACTGGTTCATTTAAATGTCATTTTGTTTTCAGAGATGGAGATTTTCAAAGATACAAATGGCAACTAGCCACCTAGAAGCATTTGACTTTTCCTGGGAGTCTGGTGCTTTACTACCATTTGTGCTTTTGAAAAATCTTTCCCAGAGTTGCTGTAGCTTTTTACTGAGCAATCATACACACTGTGCTCTGTCTCTCTCTCTCGTGTGAAGACATTACTTTCACTTTTTTCCCCATTTATTTGAAACTGAAAGCCATTTTGAACAGAAGGTGCCTGGCTTGCTCTTCGTGTATGATAAAAAGGAAAATGTTGCATATGTTTCTTACCACCATCCCAGCCACTGACCAACCTTCAGGGCAAACCCCATGACCTGAACTGGTCCCAGAGAATTGCATCACACTATGATCCAGATTTTCAAATGAATTGAGGTGCCTAAAGATGCAGATAGGCACCTATGGCTGGATTCACAAAGGGATTTAGGCTCCTAACTGTACTTTAGATCCTAAATACCAGATTTAGGCTCCACTGGCATTCACAAAACCTCCTTTCGGCTGCCTCCTCACCCCATAGGCATGTAAACTTACTCAGCACCTAAATTTTCACTGTAAAAGTTCCCTAGGTGCCTAAATTTCTGACTTTAAGCATGCAGACTCCTGTCTCGCTCTAGGTGTCTAGATGGCTTAGCTCCAGAGTGATCCACAAACCAGGGGAGATTGGTGGGGGTTACCCTCTCTGGTTCCCTGCTTTTGGCCCTGTGACCCTCACTCAGTCCTTGTTTTCCATTAGTTATCTCCTGAATTCAGTTGAGCCCGGAGTTCAGTAGCTCCACACTTTAGGCTGGGGGAGGGGCCTTCATCTCATGCCCACCCACCCTCTGGGAACTCAATAGGTGGATAGAGTTATCAGGTGACCACCAGCAGTGCCTGCTGCTCCTCCAGGGTTTCTCAAAGAAAATCACTTCCCCTAGAGTCAGCTTAGGCACCTGACTCTAGGAGAGTGTTTATGGTTGTGGGTGCCAAGCAGAAATAGGTGCCAACTTCCTGAAGAGGAGCGGAGCCTAGGACACCCTCCTTTCATCAGCATCTGGCTTAGTGGGGGAGCCACCCAGGTAACTGGGTTTTGTGGATCCCATTTTTAGGTGCCCATCTCTCTCCGTGCATTACACAGCACCCTGGACACCTAACTCAGGCTTTTCTATTGTCTAGGTGCCTAAAGATTAGACATCATAATGCTCAGCAGTGTGGTTCCTAATCTATCCCCTAGTGGGTGTGGTAAATGTGGGGAATTCCTATGTGGCTTCTGTACCAGTCCCCTTGGTGTCACTACCCCTTCGGGGAAAGAAATGATGTTCTCCCTGGGACATAGGAGAGCAGGCTGCATGTTGGAGAAATAGAATCACTAGACCTGTCTGGGCTGGAATCGATAAATATCAATAGAGAATCTGGAAAGACAATGGGAAGCCTTAATGGCTGAAAGTTGGATACTCTTCCCCTCGCAGGGAAGCAGAGCAAAAACCCTGAGTTGGGGAGTAAAGGGAGCAGGTGTCAGATGTCTGTGTTAAGAACTGAGCTCACTGAAACTTAGCTGCTCAGTGGGGATTGAGAGACAAAGGGGATGGGGAGAGATCGAGCCAAAATACACCCTCCAACAGTATGGCTCAGAGGAGCCCTGGCTCTGGCCAGTGTGAACTCTCTCTTAGCCTTTGCTTCATAATGCTAACCTAAGGGCTTTCAGATGCTGTAGGTCACATGAATGGTCACCTTATTCTGAAAGGGCTGCCTGTTGACACACAGATACTGAGAGCGTTGTGCTCTGAAGAAGCAGGGCAAGTCTGGCTTGGCTGCACTCACTCAGGGAGCCACACAGAGAGATGGGTATTTCTGATGCCTGCAGGCCCAGTTTTGGAGTGGTGGAGGCCAGAGGCTTTCCCCAGTGAGCCAGTGTGTGTTCTTAGGGTCCAGTACCCTAAAGGAGCACTCGCAGGAGACTGATTAAAGGTTGGGACATAGACCAGACCTTGTTCATCTGTGACAGTGAGATTTTTCATAGCACCTCAGCAGGGCAGGTGCCTACTTCTCATTTGTTATGTACCCAGCAGGATCTTGAAGCAGGTAAATACATTAAACATCTGGTCCTAAGTCATTTAGAGGTTTTTAAATTGTACCTAAATCTAATTGAAAGACAGTGGGAATTGGGTGCATAAACCCCTCAGACCTCTTAGGAAATCAGTCCCTACATTGACGTTAGTGGAGTTATGTCAATGGAGAAACAGTGTGAATGAGAGGACAATTAGGTCCAGTTTGTTGCAAAACCACCTTTACTTCCTTCCTCAATGTTCCTCACTGTTCTGGAGTGTGGAAGATAGATAGATAGATAGATAGATAGATAGATAGATAGATAGATAGATAGATAGATAGATAGATAGATAGATACACAATTGATGCAGGCACTTTACTATTTTTAAGGACTTTCCAACATTCCTGAAGGAACGAAAGACATGGAGAGCATCTTTATTGACATCTAAGCATCCCAATCCATGTTGTAATACAGTGGGTTGGGGGAACATAATCGCCTTAATTCCCTTCTCATATCCCATTGTTAGGGTACTAGCCATCTGCGCAGAGGTGAATCTGGCCTTCTGTGAGAAAGGTAGCTAGATTAAGCCAAAAGGGGCATAATTTTCACCTTTTAACTGCAACAGCTTAGTGTCTGATCCAGTGGGAACTGTTCCATTGAGTTCAAAGGGCTTTGGACCAAGCCCTGAGATATGGTGGCTCAGAGGAGAATATCCCCACAAGACCTAGTAGTCTGATTTAAATAACACTGCTGATCACACTCTATAAATAGTGTAATTAGTCCCTTTTGGGTTATCAAATGAGACAATATGTCTTTATATATTTCTGAGTTGGGACTGCTAATACACAATTCACTGTTTGAAGGTCAAAAACGGGGATGATGTATATTTTCATGCAACTCTTATTTACTTTAGAGGACAACATGCTCTGAGAAGAGGGAACCAGAGAAACAAGATTCTGATTGCTGGAAAGGTGAAAGCAAGGGTTACAATTACATATAAAGGCCACAGCCAAAAGGTAAAAGTGGCTTCAGTTGTTAATCAGGATAAATATAATCAGACTTTTCTGGCATTTGTGAAAAACAGGCAACTGAACCATAATACAAAATTACAGTAAAAGTTTTGGGCTTGATTCTTTCCAGTTTTGTATTCTGTGTTGTCATTTACACCTGTTCAGAGCAAATGCACCAGAAGTGTAAAGTGCCACCATGGGTGTAAATGGGTGGAGAATTCAGATTTGGTAGCATTTTACACTTATTTTGTATTAATTTCTGCATTTCTTCATGGGGATAACTACCATAATAGTCTATATAATATTTAATACTATTGTCTGTATTTGTTATTCAGTTTCTACTTCATCATACTTACTGTAGGTATGATAGATAGATAGATAGATAGATAGATAGATAGATAGATAGATAGATAGATAGATAGATAGATAGATCTTTTGGGTCTCTTCTTAAGCCCTATTGGAGTAGACAAACAATCCTACTAAACTTTGCCCGTATTTTCTGATGATATTGGATGTGCATATGGGGTATGTTGAGATTCTTTCTCTTTAATTTTTGTTATTTCTAGGGTTGGAGCTGGGGGTGTGGTCCAGATGAAGCATATTCTTGTCACCTGAACTTCCTTTAAGGGGATTGTAGTTGACGAGGTTCCATTGAATAATAACATTTATGTGAGATATGCTCTAATTCAAAATGAATTATTTCTATGATGTTCTCTGGCCGGTGTTAAACAAGAGGTCAGACTAGATAATCACAATGGTCTCTTCTGACCTTGAAATCTATGAATCACTTAATTTTCCTTTGTGTCCATTTCCTTTTCTTTAGATGGAGCTTATGGGTGTAACTGAAAAAGAGAATCAAACAGCCATCACAGAATTCATTCTTCTGGGGTTTGGAGACTTCCATGAAATGCAGCCCTTCCTCTTTGTGACATTTTTATTCATCTACACCATAACCATGTCCGGCAACATCGTAATTGTTCTGGTGATAGCAGCTGATCACAATCTACATACCCCCATGTACTTCTTCCTGGGTAACTTATCTTTCCTGGAGATCTGCTACACCACCACCATTGTCCCCAAGATGCTAAGAAGTTTCCTTACAGTGAGGGAAGTGATTTTATTCATCGGTTGTGTAGCCCAGTTGTACATTTTTGGATCTTTGGCAGTCACTGAGTGCCTCCTTTTATCAGTCATGTCCTACGATCGCTATTTAGCGATATGCCATCCCTTGTCTTATCCATCTGTTATGAACTTTAAGGTTTGCCTTCAGCTAGCAGCTGGTTGTTGGATAACTGGCTTCCTGACTCCTATAGCAATGATGGTCTTGACTTTTACGTTGCCTTTCTGTGCTTCCAAGGAGGTTGGCCATTTCTTTTGTGATTTCATGCCTCTGTTAAAACTTTCCTGTACTGACACCCATTTGGTTGAATTTCTGTCTTTCACAGTGTCTGCCTGTGTGGCCCTGGTCCCATTTCTACTAACCTTGACTTCCTACTATAGGATCATCTTGACCATCCGAAGGATCCCTTCCACCACTGGGAAGCAAAAAGCCTTCTCCACCTGCTCCTCACACCTCCTGGTTGTTTCGATTTTCTATGGCACCATTATTATTGTTTATGGAGCCCCTGTAGGTAACCAGTCACCAGCTTTAAACAAGGCCTTCTCCCTGCTCTATACAGTCATCTCTCCCATGTTCAACCCCCTCATCTACAGCCTGAGGAACAAGGAGGTCAAAGGTGCCCTGCAAAAGGTTGGAAGCAAAGTGTTTACTTTCCTGAAGAAGAGCGATATCCCGTAAGGTGACCCAGTGACTGAAATCAGAGAGCAGTTAGCATTTCAGGTGTTCTGGAGGTTCAGTGGAGAGGAAGTCAAGTAGCCCTGAAAAAGTCTGCAGAAATAAGGAATGCTTTCAGAAATTTGATGTCTCTCAGGGTATGTCTTCACTACCCACTGGATCGGCGGGTAGCAATCGAATTCTCGGAGTTTGATATATCGCGTCTCATCTAGACACGATATATTGAACTCCGAACGCGCTCCTGTCGACTCCGGAACTCCAGCACCGCGAACGGCGGTGGCGGAGTCGACGGGGGAGCCACGGACGTCGATCCCGTGCTGTGAGGACAGGTAAGTAACTCGAACTAAGGTAGTTCGACTTCAGCTACGCTATTCGCGTAGCTGAAGTTGCGTACCTTAGTTCGACCCCCACCCCCAGTGTAGACCAGGCCCAAAGCAAAATTAGCAATGGATGTTAGCAATCAAGTGTGAATTTCAAAAAAGAGTCAAAATGACCAGCTCATGAAAGAATAACCCATAGGCAAAAGAGATTGACCATCCAATTTATTTGGCAAAACAATAAAAGAAATCAACATAAATTCACAAATAACTCAGTGGAGGAAAACAAGAACTCTATTCACAGTAACCATTGGATTGGCTCTAATGAACAGCTGCGACATGTCTACATGTCTTTTTCAAGAGATCAGAAACTATCCTATGCATGTCTGAACATTTCCTTCTGTGAATACTACTAATATATTTTTTCTTTTTTGAGGCTTTTTATTACGGCAAAGCTGTAATAAAACTTTAACTTATTATATTATATGTTACTTATTCAGGGTCAGGTTAATATTCAAAGAATCTGTCTCAAGATTCTGGCTTGCTGGTTGGGGAACCTTTCTTCTCACAGAATCATAGAGCCGTAGGGTTAGAAGGGACCACAAGGGTCATCTAGTCTAACCCTGACTAGCCTCTCTTTGGTGCTTCTCTTGTGTATGTACTTGGTGTGAAAGCTTTTCAATTACAAGGACAATCCATTTTTGACAATATCCCAGTTCCATAGGAGGAGACATCATATTTTTCCAATATTGTGCAATATAGAGTATTACTGCTATCAATTAAATAAAAGAAATTAATGTGTTGTTCTGTTTAATATGTAAAGCCTTTACTGGAGTATTAAGTAAGAAGTCCAGGGGCTCTCTGGGAAGCTGGCATTTTGTCATAAAGTGAATCACTTTAATTACTTCCTACCAAAATTGGCTAATTCCTATACACAATCACAACAATATGTTTCCCTTTCCCTGCAACCTGTCCAACAGTGTGCCTTCCTAGTAGCAAAAATGTGGTGGATCATGACTGGAGTCTAATGCCATACGCACATTAATTCACAAGCATTTTCTTTATGAGCTACACAAATTGAAGATGTATATCTTCTTTCCTGTGTACAGATCCACTCATCCAGGTCAGTTTCCACTCAATCCAGCTCCAAATCCCTCTCCCATCATTTTATCTGGGTTGTTTTCTTATTAACACCCTTTTCAAACAAAACTGCATATATCTTACAAATTAAACATTTTGTTCCAGCTTGCTCCTGATTCAGCTCCTCAAATGTGGTTAAAAGGCTAAATAGACACGGATTACACAGTAAAATGTTTGACTTGTAAATGTTGAAAATACAGGATCTTTATGTTATTTACATTTTTACATAACTTTTGGGTTGATTTCAAATCAGGATTCAGGAACAGCTGTCCGAATTGAGTAATCTCAACTCTTACACACAATGACTGCATTAGATAACTTCTAGTTCTTTGATTCTGTGAATACTCACTTTGATATATTCTGGGGATAAATTCCTGATTATCAGTGAAAGCCGTTAAGGGAGGGCTTCAGCATCGGCAACAGAAATTTAAAACAAATTTGGAATTTTTCCAAAGCTGCTAAGGTAGTCTAGATGAATGGGTGATTTTAAATTTTTTTTGATGACCTAAATTTCTTTTTAACCCAACAATTACTATAAATAGCTATATTTCTGCACCAGCCTTGTTTGATTTTTACCCGGTATTTGAATGGTCTATTGTTAGGCCAGATGATCACATCTTTTAATTGCGATGCATAATAATAATAAGACAGATTAGGAAAGGTAATCCACCCCTCTTTGTAGGTTTATGCAGAACTTTAGAACTCTCCCTTTGTCTTTTATGTTTCCATATGAATTTTAATAGCACATCCTGCCATCTTTTTAATGTCATGTCAGGCATACCAACAGGGATGTACTGAAACAAAAATAATAATTTATGGGGGGGACAACATTCTTCATTACTGAAGCTTCCCTGCCTAGCCAAAAAAAATCATATTTGTTCAATTCCTCCAAATCATTTATTATTTTATTCCATAATGGAAGGTAATTTGCCTTACACTAATTTTTATGTTTCTTCTCAATGATTTATTCCTAAATTCTTTAAAGACACCTTTACCCATTTAAATGTATGTAGCTGACAATAGTTGGTTTTGACCCTTTCAGGAATATTCATTCCTAAATGTTCAGATTTCTCAGAGTTTATTTTGAAGCCTGATCTCTGACCAATTTCCAAAGTCATCTTTAACAAGGCTTCTGGATCATCCTGCAAATATAAAACATCAGCAGCATACAGAGCTATTTTGTGTTCTATATCAGAAGATGCTTTGGTATCTATTACCAAGGGGCTATTTCTCACATCTATTGCAAATGGCACTATTGCCAATGCAAACAATACAGGGGTAAGAGGCTATCTGGTCTTGTATCCATAACCAATTAAAAGGTGGGGACTGGTGACCATTAACCAAATCAAATGCTCCAGGTTGAATATACAGGACTAATATGCCCTTAGAAGACTGATTTCCAAAACCATATCTTACCAAAATATGTCCGAGATACTCCCACTCCAGACCGTCAAAGGCTTTCTTGGCAATTCTTCTTTTCTTTTACTCCTCTCCATGACTTTCCTGACATCTAGAAACTTTATCTGTGATGATTTTATGTTTTCTTCAGGTCATTGATAAAAATTTTAAATAGTGTAGGTCTAAGAAGTGATCGTTCTGGGGACTCCACAAGAAACACACCCACTAGATGACAATTCTCCATTTACAGGTACACTTTGATACCCTACCTATCAGCCAATTTTCAATCCATTTCTGTGCCAGGTTCATTTTATATTATTCTAACTTTTTATTCAAAATGTCTTGCTGTACCAAGTCAAACTCTTTAGAAAAGTCTAAGTATATTACATCGACAATATTACTTTTATTAACCAAACACTTTATACACACACAAAAAGATCAAGTTAGCTTGACTGTATCTATTTGCCATAAAGCCATGTAAATTAGCATTTGATTACATTACCCTCCTTTAAGTCTTTATTAATTGAGTCTCATTTCAATCACTTCATTATCTTGCCTGAGACTGGTCATGTTGATTGGCCTATAATTACCCGGGACAACCTGTTTACACATTTAAAATTTAGCACAACATTAGCTTTATTCTAATTTTCTAGCACTCACCCAGTCCTCTGAGACTTACTGAAAATAAATATTAAGAGTCCTAGAAGTACCTCAGCCAGCAATTTAATAACTCTTGATGCAAGTTATCAGGACCTGCTGATTAAAAATGTCTAACTTTAGTAGCTGCTGTTTAACATCCTCCTCAAATACTAGTGGAAGAGAAAGAGTTTTTTTATGGCCATATGAAAAGACTATATAATGTGTTTTCCCCAAACAGAGAACAGAAATATTTATTGAACACTTTTGCACTTTCTGCATTATTTGTTATAATTATAGCTTTTCTATCTAGAAAGAGACAATATCCTTCTGTTCCTTATAATTAACAAACAAACAAACAAATAAACAAACAAACAAACTAGTATTGTCCTAAACTCAATTGACCAAAGATTTCTCATTGTGTCCCTTATCTTCCCACATTAATTTTATACAATTCCTTACTTCTGATTTATACCCATTGCTATCAACTTCCCCTTTCTTTTGTTTGTTATATATTATTTTTACTTTTTTACTCTTTATAACTCCCTTCACTTCCCCTGTAAACCAGGTCAGTATTGAACTGGTATGGCCTTCTTCCTTGCAGTTCCATGACATCATTTAAGTTCCCACTACTGAAAAACAAGGTTTATACAGTAAACATAAGAAGGGAAGCTCGAGTGTGAAAGATGGAATTTAAAGCCGCTAAGAAAGTTAGAAACCTAACTTCTATTGAAATTCAGTAAGTTTGGGGCAATTAATTCACATGGGCTGCTTTGAAAATGGCAGCTTGATCTAGATCTAACAACCAATGAGAGTTGGGAACCTAATTCCTTTGGGCATAATTTAATTAACAATGGGAGCACACACAGAGATCCTGCTAAGTGACACTGAAACCTAACATCTTGGAATCTTCAGCATAAAACAAGTTGCCTCCTCCCACTTGAGCTCATTTGTGAGTGAATAGCCAGTTGTTATAGTAATTCAGGAAAGCTGTAAAACAAAGACACAGTGACGTACACTATAAGGAATTGTTACACTTGGGTTTGAGATATGATGCAGGTGTCCACCTTCAGTTGAGAGAGAAAAAGAGTGGACTGTCCTTTGAAAATCTATAACTTAATCCTTTTGCCTCATATTCAATTATATCAATGACCTTCAGACATTTTATTTAAATGTTTGGTCCTTTGGATTACAATTCTTCTAAATCCATGGTGTTTCAAAACCACTTAGCATCCTTCTTAATGCCTTTCCCATTGCTTCCTTCACCTCTTTGTTTCTTAGAGTGTAAATGAAAGGGTTTAGTAGCGGGGTTACAACAGTGTTAAAGATGTTGATTGTTTTGTTCAAATCCAATGAGTTCTGTGCAGAAGGCTTGACATACAGAAAAATGGTGGAGCCATACCAGATAGTCACAACGGTGAGGTGGGCAGAGCAAGTGGAAAAGGCCTTTTGCCGGCCTTGAGATGATGGGATTCTCAAGATGGTGGAGATGATGTGAATGTAGGAGACCAGGGTTATCACGCATGAGATCACAACAACAATGATTGAGACAATGAACGTTGCAAGCTCAACGAAGCGTGTGTCTGTGCAGGAGAGTGCTGTCAAAGCATCAATGTCACAAAGGAAATGATTGATGACTTTAGGGCCACAGAAGGACAATCTGGATATTAGAGTTGCCAGCACAGAGATAGCCAGGAACCCACACAGCCAAGAGAGGAGGGCCAGATGAACAGAGAAAGTTCTGTTCATGAGGGAGCTGTAGTGCAATGGGTGGCATATGGCCAGATAGCGGTCATAGGCCATGACGGCCAGGAGGAAACATTCTGTGGAGCCCATGGAGAGGAGAAAAAACAATTGCAGGAGGCAGACAGTGAATGAAATAGTTTGGCTTGTGCCCAGCATGATGCCAATGGCCTTGGGGACACATGCTGTGGTGTACCAGATCTCCAGGAAGGAGAGATTGCAGAGGAAGAAATACATGGGAGTGTGCAGGCATGGGTGGATCCTCACTAAGGCTATGATGGACATATTCCCAATGATGGTTAGGAAGTACATAACTGAAAACACCACAATAAGGAACATCTGAAAATACCAAGTGCCAGGAAAGCCCAGGAGGATGAACTCCTGCATGCTGGTTTGGTTTCTTATTTCTGTCCCAGCCATGATGTCCATCTGTAAAGACATGAGAAATCATAAGACATTTAAACATGTTGAACACATGTTTGGATGTGCTAAAGTGCAGACCCAGAAATCTAGGACTAAAACTAACAGAAGATAAGGGAAAATGGGTGCTACTGAACATCGTTCTTCCTTGTGCAACATTCCACCTCCACAATAGAGATGAGAGCTCCACTTAACAGTCCTCTAAGGCCCACGAGGATGCAGTGGGTGGCTGACAATATAGTATCTTTTCTGTCTTGATGATTTAGCCCCTCCACTCCTCTCCACTCACCCCTGAGAAAGCCTCAGGATTTGGTGCATTCTCTTCATGCCTCACCTTGACAACAATTTTGCTCTCTGCTCAGGACAGAGTAAGTATTTTTTTTCACAAGTCCCATTGAAATTTCTAGGATTTCTACCCCTAAGTCACGTACACTCTTCTGACTTTCAGTGGGTCTTACATCACTTAGGCCTAGAGCTTGTCTTATTTTTTTTTTTACAAAACTGTTTCCCATTGAAAAATTCCAATTTGTTAAAACTGAAATATTTACATAAGAACATAAGAATGGCCAGACTCAGTCAGACCAAAGATCCATGTAGCCCAGTATCCTGTCTTCCGATGGTGGCCAATGCCAGGTGCCCCGGGGGGATGAACAGAATAGGCAACCACCAAGTGATCCATCCTGTGCTGCCCACACCAGCCTCTCACAACCAGAAGCTAGGGACACCATCCCTGACCGTCTTGGCTAATAGTCATTGATGGGCCTATCCTCCATGAATTTATCTAGTTCTTTTTTTAACCCTGTTATAGCGTTGGCCTTCGCAACATTCTCTGGCAAGCATATCAAGGAAACATATCAGGTTTAGCTAAAAATTTCATCAGGATGGTTTCTCAGTTCCAGCATGGAATTTCTGATCAAAATGAAAACCTGAAAAAGAAATTAGCTCTCTAGCCGAGTGGTTAGGGCACTTGTTTGGGATATAGATGTTATATTGTCTGGATTGGCTCACTAACATGAGGGCCAAACTCAGGGCAGACTGTGATCAATGAGGGCACAAACCCCCAACTGGTTGTGTGTTCTATACTTAGATTTGTCCAACCAATTATCAAGCATTAGCATCTCGAGCATTATTACAGCCTTACCATGGAGTCACAGACAGTCCCCTTGCGCACTCCAGTCTTTCTTTCCACCCAGGTCAGCTTGTCTTACACCAAAAATCTCAATAATATTCAGGTAACTCCCAGTCCCAAAGGATCAGTCACTTACACAAGGTCAATTGCACCTTAGATCTCACACCAAAGACAATACTTGTAGCCAATCCTATAATAAACTAACTATATATGTATTAACTAGGAAAAAGAAATAAGAGAATTATTTAAAAGGTTAAGGCAGCTAAGCATACACTCCAAATGAGTTACAGTCCTAGGTTTCAAAAGGAGATAGAAGCTGCTGTAATATATCAGCTTTCTACGTCCTTTAGGGCAGTGGTTTTCAAGGCCGGTCTGTCGCTTATTCAGGGAAAGCCCCTAGCAGGCCGAGCCAGTTTGTTTACTGCTGTGTCCTAGATTCGGCTGATTGCGGCTCCCACTGGTCGCAGTTTGCTGCTCCAGGCCAATGGGAGCAGCGGAAAGGGTGGCCAGCACATGCCTTGGCCCGCGCCGCTTCCTGCAGCCCCCATTGGCCTGGAGCAGCGAACCGCGGCCAGTGGGAGCCGCAATCGTACAAACCTGCAGATGCAGCAGGTAAATAAACTGGCCCGGCCCGCCAGGGGCTTTCCCTGAACAAGCAGCGGGCCAGCTTTGAGAACCACTGCTTTAGGGCCAACCCAAGGTAAGCAGCTTGGGGATCCCTTACTTATGTTTAGAAATATCGTCCTCTCCAAATGCCATGCAACATGATCCAGTCCCTTCTGGTCAGGGATTTTTATTCCCTTACTCCAAAGCTCAAACAGTGAGGGAATGAGGCTTTGTGCACGTTCCCTCTTCCTGGGTGTGGGGAGAGCAATCAACAAAGTCTTTTCCCCACTGATGTTACACAGTGGTTCATCTGGTGTCTCCAGGCTTTCTTTTGTTGGGCAGGAAATGACACCTCTTGTAGTAAACTCATAGTTCACACTTGGTAATGCTGCTCTCCTGACTGTGGGGTTCACAGATTAATTGCAAACACTTTCATAGTTTCAAAGCAAAGGCTTAAATCCTTATAAGATGGGTGTCATAAACAGTTAGTTAAGGGTTAAGGTTTTTTTCTACCTGTAAAGGGTTAACAAGCAGTACCTGTGAACACCTGACCAGAGGACCAATCAGGGACAAGAGATTTTCAAATCCCTGTGGAGAGAAGTTTTTTTTCCTGTATCTTTTTTTTTTAGAGTCTCTCTCTTGGGAGTTAAGGGAGTCCAGACATCTTAATCAAGTCCTCCCAGGTTTCTGCAATAAATTCTTCTATTCAAGCTAGTGAGTATTAGCAAGGAACTAGTATTCTTATACTTTTATTTCTGTATTTGCAATTCTGTGTTTTGCTATAGAATTTCTTTAATTCTGTACTGTTATTGCTTTTACTGAGAAAGAAAGGAGGGGGGATTCTCTCCAGAGATTGATAAGTTTAGACCCTGTGTATTGTTCCATCTTGGTATTACAGAGACAGTTACTTTCTTTTTATTCTTTAATAACTTTTTTCTGTTAAGGACTTGGTTGATCTTTCCTTGGGTGAATTCTCAGGGAAAGGGGAGGAGGGAGGAGGACGTCATCCCTCTGTAGTTGGATCCCGGTATCTCTCCTAGGAAAAGGGAGGGGGGAGGAAGCAGGGGGGAATGGTTTATTTCTCCTGGGTGTAAGAACTCCATGGATTTGGGGCTCTTGGGATCCCCAAGGATTTTGGGGAAGGACTGTGTCCCAATACACGTACATTATTGGGTGGTGGCAGCTTTTACCAGATCTAAACTAGGATTTTAGTTTAGAGGAGTCCATGCAGGTCCCCATTTTGGAACCCAACAGCTCTAAGTGGGGGTGAAACCTATGACAATGGGATTCAGATATTATGGGTGAGATTGAAGCATGCAGCAACTCGCCAGCATTTCATAAAATCCAAACACTAAATACATTCTTATAAACTTAACATTTATTTGAACAATGCTAACACCCAGGTGAGCAGACTGGTTTCCAGCTGTGCTTTTGTCAGTGTTTAGTGAGGCCTAGGGGCCTAGGCAGAAGATAGCATCTGGTCCACCATTGACACAGTAGGGGACCAAGTTTGATTTTCATTTTTGTTATATATTTCAATGCAAATGAAGTGTGAAACTGTGACTTTTTCACAAAAGGGAATTCTTGTTTTCTGGCCAGCTCTGCTTAATCCTTTCTGAGACCTTCACCCCAAATTCTCAGCAATAAGGAACAACATTAGAAACTAGCAATTTTGTTTATTATTGATTATGTGTCTTCTGGTTGAATTTTATAGTCCCACCTATGGTTGTGACCTCATTGTGCTAGAAACTGCAACAACATAGCCTAGAAACCTTCCCTATTCCAAGCAGCTTACAATCCAGAAGACAAACAAGTAGAGACATGCAACAAAGAAACAGTTCCCCCGATGTACAGTGCAATGGCTCCCACTTTCCCTTTCACATAACAGCCCCCTTCTTCCACTCACTTCCCTTGGGCTCAGCTCCATTCAAACATTTCCAGTCTGGGCTAGACCAAATCAATAGTGTGGAAGCAAGGAAAGAATTAATAAGGATTTGAAGGGGATTTTAATGCATGTTAGTCAGTTAGCAAGAGTCAGGCCATACTGTGACCCTTATGACGTGAGATTTGTAGAAGCAAGATAATGTAAGACAGAGTGAACTGTGTGAAAGTATTACGACCTTGCAATGTGCAGTCTTGCTTTTTCTAGTAAGATAGCAGAAAAGCTTATGTATAAACAAAATGTATTTGTTGCTTTTTACTGTCTCCATGATTGTTAGAAATTGTCTGTAACAAAGGTATAAAGGCTTGATGTAATTGTTTACCAGTTGAGAGACCTGTCTGGGACTGGGGCGACCCTGTGTCCTATGGCACTCTCTCCCTCCATTGTAATTACTGGAGAAAATAATAAAGTATTTGATTTTGCTGCACCCAAACAAAAAGCGAGAACTAAGTTTTTCTTCGACAATAGTTAGGAATCATGTTCCAAGCCCTGTCCAATACCAAATGCTTAAGAAACAACTTATAACCCACCCCCCTATTGCATGTACTTTGCCACATTCTGCAAAGGCCATCTGTCCCTGAACTGAGAGAAACGTCAGTTTATGGCAGGAAGAAGAAATGGTTGATCATCATTGTAACTGGGTATTTTCAAAGGAGTTAAGGGAGTCAGGTACCCAGCTGTCGGGAACATTCAGTGGAGGTTGGACAATTAACTCCCTTAGGCTTCTTTGAGGATCCTGACTGCAATGTCCTTCCTCCAGTAGGTTAGTTTGAAATCATCCTCAGGCAGATAATAATACTTAGCACTTGTGTAGTTCTTTACAGCTGCAATGTGTAAAGAATGGCTATTCATCCCAGGGCTGCCCAGAGGATTCAGGGGTCCTGGAGCAGGGCCAGGTCTTTGGCGGCAATTCAGCGGCGGGTCCCTCTCGGAGGGAAGGACCCACCACCGTATTGCCGCCGAAGAATGAAGTGGTGGTGGTAGAGCAGCCTAAGTGCCCCCTCTGGTGCTTATACTCACTGGGCGGTGCTCCGAGGCTTCAGCAGCACTTCAGCGGTGGGTCCTTCACTCGCTCTGAGTCTTCCGCTGCACTGAAGGACCCGCCGCCGAAGACCCAGAGCAAGTGAAGGGCCTGCCGCGGAAGTGCCGCCGAAAACACGAAGCAGCTCGTGGGGCCCCTGCGGGGCCCGGGGCATGGGAAAAAGTGCCCCACTTGTACCCCCCTCTGGGCGGCCCTGATTCATCCACAAAACACACCGGCATGCTAGAGGCCTGACTGAAGGCACAATGAAGTGAATGGTTGACTAGGCAAGTATCATTGTTCCCATTGTACAGCAGAGGGAAGTAAGTCAGGGAGGTGAAGTGATTTGTCCAAATCAGAGAGAAACTGGGCATAGAATATATGAGTTCATATTCCCCTTCTGTGCCCTCTGCCCTGATCTCAGATATAGACATCCCGAAACCTCCAGCTGCCAGAAGCTGGGACTGGCCAACGGGATAGATCACTCGAAACTGTACTTTTCTGTTCATTCCCTCTGAAGCTTCTCACATGGGCTACAATCAGAAGACAAGATACTGGGATAGAGGCTCCATTAGTCTGACCTCCTTGGAAAAGTTGTTGCTAGCATATTAGACATTAGATATTTACATAAATATATTCCAGCTAGTACAGATACATCTCAATCTAGTAGAAGCTAAGATGGACTGATAAATCAATGAATAAGGATGTTGGGTCTAAGATATTAGGAACAAGGGGAGGTAACAAACAGATGCCATTTAATACATAAGGTGGTGTGTAGGTTATGTATGTTAGTTGTTTATCTTAGTCTATAAATGTCAAGATGCTTTGCCTTAATTTTTTGTGTGGCCTAGGAGATGACAGAAACTCCCAGTGCTGACTGATCCAATTCTTGCTACTAAACACTCATGTGCTAGTGTACTTGTAATAACAGAGTCAGGACATTCATACTGTCCCTAAGGGGCAATAAGCCTGGCTGAGTGCCTTTGTCACCGAACCATGTCTGTGGTCTTTCTTTATGAGTAACATCAAGCTCTGCTGAACGAGGAGGCTGCCTTATCTGCTGTTAATAATAACCAAGGACAGAAGCACTGGGCATCCTGGACAGTGCTATAAGGCAACGATGTTCCAGCCTTCAGCACTTAACCACATTGGGTAGTATTTTCGAGGTCTGCTAAACCAGTTCTCTGCGCAGAGCTGAAACAGCACCCCGAAAGAACACACACACACAAGCCAGCTAACAACATATATAGTCTTCTCTATTTGCCACAGCTAAATTATTGACCCAGTAAATTTCAAGAGGTTAATTCATTAGTGTTCCTGGTAACTGAATCATAGAAAATTAGGGTGGGAGGGGACCTCACAAAGTTCAGCTGGTCCAGCCCCCTGCACTGTTGGATGGAGAAGTAAACCAGCCCTGACAGTTGTTTGTCCAACATGTTTTTAAAAACCTCCAATGAAGGAGATTCCATAATTGCCCTTGGAAGCCTATTCCAGAGCTTAACTCCCCTTAGAGTTAGAAAGCTTTTCCTAATACCTAACCTAAAACTTCCTTGCTGCCACTTTCAGAGGACATGCCGCAAAATTGATCACCATCATCTTTATAGCAGCTCTTAACCTCTTTGAAGATTCTTAGGATGTTCCCCCTCAGTCTTCTTTTCTCAAACTTAAACATGCCCAGTTTTTTTTTTTAACCTTTCCTCATTGGTCAAGTTTTCTAAATCTTTTATCATTTGTGTTGCTCTCCTCTGGACTGTCTCCTATTTGTCCACATCTTTCCTAATGTGTGTCACCCAGAGCTGGACACAGTACTCCAGCTAAGGCCTCAAGTAGAGTGAGACAATGACCTGCTGTGTCTTGAATACCACATTCCTGTTTATATACCCCAGAATGACATTAGCCTTTTATGCCACTACATCACATTGTTGACTCATATTAAATTTGTGATCTACTATAACCCCCAGATCTTTTACAGCCATGCCACCACCTAGCCACTTAACTCAGATTTTGTAGGTGTGCATTCAATTTTTCCTTCCTAAGCAAAGTAATATGCACTTGTCTTTCTTGAATTTCATCCTGCTAAGTCTGGATCAATTCTCTAATTTGTCACGGTCATTTTGAATTTTAATCCTGCCCTACAAATTGCTTGCAACGCCGCCCAGCTTAATGTCATCTGCAAATTTTATAGGAATACTCTCCACTCCATTGTCCAAGTAATTAGTAAAATGATTGAATACTACTGGACCCAAGACTGACCTTTGCAGAGCCCCACTAGATACGTCTTCCCTGTTTGACAGAGAACGATTCATAACTACTATTTCATTACAGTCTTTCAACCAGTTGGGCACCCACCTAATAGTAATTTCATCTAGACCACATTTCTCTAATTTGCCTATGAGAATGTCATGAGGAGCTGTGTCAAAGCCTTACTTACATCAGGATATATGACATATACTGCTTCCCTCCATCCAGTAGGCCAAGAACCCTGTCATAGAAATGTTTTGATTTAAAAATTAACATTTTTAGTTTAACAAAAATATTTTTTATGAAACCCCTAAAAATGTACATGAAAAATTGTAATGAAAACTAAAATATTGTTATTTTTAGCAGCATATTTGATGAAAAAATCAGTTGGCTCTATTAATTATTCAGAGTACAATGAACACTATTTCCTTTTGTTCTTCCTAGACTTTATAGTATATTAAACAAGAGGGGTAAGCTGCATCCATTTTACCAGTATGGGTCAGCTGACTCCTCAATGAGGAAAAGTTTTGGAATGGCTGGAGGATTTCCAGCTAGCTCACATTAACAAGAAAGGCAAAGTTATTTCACAATACAGTTACTTTTAATTACAATTCCAGCTGTATCTGGCTAGCAGGTCTAACTTACCAGCTCTGTTGACGGAGCTTGTCAATAAAAACTCCCTTTGTTCCCAATCTTTTTCTCTCAAGAGGACACACAACAGTCATGGATCCTAAAAAATGGTTCACTGTATGGGGGTATATCTTGCTTTTCCCAACACTAGATATATATCCATTATAGGAAGATTTTTCACCTGATGCTCATTTCCATGAAGCATTCACCCATGAAAGCTTATGCTCCAATGCATCTGTTAGTCTTTAAGGTGCCACAGGACTCTTTGTTGCTATTTCCATGAAGGTTACTCTACACCACTGTAGCAATGTCCAGGGGGCTTAAATTGTGTGTGATGAGTCTAAATCACTTCCACTTTTTACACTGTTGGGAAAGTGTGAGCTATTGTTATTATAAATGGGAACCTGACACTCCAAAACCAAAAGACTCTGGTAAAGTCTAGACATCTGCATTGGTTAGAATCTCTTTCCATCACCACTCACCTGCTTTTAGCCCTACCTACCATATTAATGAACTGCAGCTCAAATTGGCTGCACGAGAGGGAATGTTTTGTACTCCTCCCTTACCTACCCATCACCCTGGGGATGTCTGATCAGAACAGAATTTCACAGAATTCCCTAGAAGGTAAAACACATTCTGCTACATCCGGCTCATCTCCTGGTTAAAGCACCAGTACTAATGGCTAAGAAACAGGCACACTTTTCCAAATGCTTCCCACACTTCGTGAACGTCAGTGTCTTACCTGAGCCCCTCCTTTAGCCTCATTTTCCCCATCTGTGAAATAACGAGAAATGCCATAATTTGATTCATCCCACCTGCTGGACACAAAGCGTTCTCAAAAACCCCACAACTATGAGTACGGAGCAAGGATTTCTGCTGCATATACTTGGGTGCAATCCACTAGCACCTGATTTCACCTGATAGTCACCATTTACAGATATACAACTACAGAGCACTCCTGTAACAGGGGAAAGTACCACTTCATAAATCTATAGATTCATAGATTTCAAAGCCAGAAGGGGCCATTGTGATCATCTAGTTTGACCTCCTGCATAACACGGGCCATACAATGTTCCCAAAATAATTCCTACAGCAGATCTTTTATTAAAAAAATAATCCAATCTTTTTTTAAAAGATTGATGGAGAACTGCCGCCCTTAGTGAATTCTTTCAATAATTAATGGAACTCATTGCAAAAATTAACACCTTATGTGACTGTCCAGTCTGAATTTGTCTCGCTTCAACCTCCAGCCATTGGATCATGTTAGAACTATCTCTCCCAAGTTGAAGAGTCCATTATAAATATTTGTACCCCATCTGGGAACTTAAAGACTTTGATCAAGTCACCCCTTAATCTTCTCTTTGTTAAACTAACTAGAGTGAGCTGTTTGAGTCTATCACAATAAGGCAGGTTTTCTAATCCTTTCATTTTTCTTGTGTCTCTTCTCTGAACCATTTCCAGTTTATCAGCATCCTTCTTGAGTTTCAAACAGCAGAACTGGACACAGTATCCCAGCAGTGGTTGCACCCGTGCCAAATACAGAGACAAAATAATCTCTCTACTCCTTCTTGAGATTCACCTGTTTATGCATTCAAGCATTGTTAGACCTTTACACCACAGCATCTCACTGGGAGCTTATGTTCTGCTGGTTATCCATCATGCCCCGCAAAACTTTTTCTGAGTCATAGCTTCTCAGGATAGAGACCCTATCCTGTAAGTATGGCCTGTTTTCTTTGTCCCGGTTGGTATACATTTAAATTTAACCACATTACATAAGAACATAAGAAAGGCCGTACCGGGTGAGACCAAAGGTCCATCTAGCCCAGTATCTGTCTACCGACAGTGGCCAATGCCAGGTGCCCCAGAGGGAGTGAATCTAACAGGCAATGATCAAGTGATCTCTCTCCTGCCATCCATCTCCATCCTCTGACGAACAGAGGCTAGGGACACCATTCTTACCCATTCTGGCTAATAGCCATTTATGGACTTAGCCACCATGAATTTATCCAGTCCCCTTTTAAACATTGTTATAGTCCTAGCCTTCACAACCTCCTCAGGTAAGGAGTTCCACAAGTTGACTGTGCGCTGTGTGAAGAAGAACTTCCTTTTATTTGTTTTAAACCTGCTGCCTATTAATTTCATTTGGTGACCCCTACTTCTTGTATTATGGGAAGAAGTAAATAACTTTTCCTTATCCACTTTCTCAACATCACTCATGATTTTATATACCTCTATCATGTCCCCCCTTAGTCTTCTATTTTCCAAGCTGAAGAGTCCTAGCCTCTTTAATCTTTCCTCGTATGGGACCCTCTCTAAACCCCTAATCATTTTAGTTGCCCTTTTCTGAACCTTTTCTAGTGCTACAATATCTTTTTTGAGTTGAGGAGACCACATCTGTACACAGTATTCGAGATGTGGGCGTACCATGGATTTATATAAGGGCAATAATATATTCTCAGTCTTATTCTCTATCCCCTTTTTAATGATTCCTAACATCCTGTTTGCTTTTTTGACCGCCTCTGCACACTGCACACATTAAAACACATATCATTGTTTGTTTACATCCAGTTTACCACACAATCCATATTTCCCTATATCAGGGACCTCGCCTCTTCATTATTTACCACTCGCCCAATTTTTGCATCATCTGCAACTGTGTGGTTATTTTATGCTTTAATCTAAATTGTTTATAAAAATGTTAAAAAGCACAATGTCAACAACCAATCCCAGCAGGACCATATCGGCAAGATACCTGCTAGATGATGATTCTCTATTAATTACTACATTTTGAGACCTATCAGTTAGTAAGCTATTAATCTTAATAGTTTAATAGTAAGCTATTAAAAGCTTAAACTTTTATGTATGCAGTGCTGTTGTAGCTGTTTCAGTCCCAGAATATTAGAGGGACAAGGTTAGTAAGATAACATCTATTGTTGGACCAATTTTTGTTGGTGGGAGAGGCAAAATTTTGAGCTTACACATATCAATTTTCTAAATTTTCTAAAATTTTCTAAAATTCCTAACTTCTTATAATCAGAGTATGCCCAGTGTGCTCAGCCAGGTGAAGGGCCAATAACCCACCATTGAAATCAGTCAATGGGCACTCATCAAGGATATGCAACGTAGTCTGAAGTTGACTGCCTCTACAGTGCAGGTCATTACAGAAACTCCATTTGAAGAACTTGGCCATACAATTGCCCTGTCATATTCAAAACCAGTTCAGGGAAGACCACATGTGTCTTGACTGGTCAAAACCCAAAGAGCAGATTGTTGGGTCAGTGACTAGAGAGTGATTAATGACTGTCTTCACTGACCACTCGTTACACCAAGCAGATTCTGTCATCATGTCCTGTCGTTGCATAAGTGACCAGAAAGGGCGTCTAAAATACATATGAACTGGTTGAAGAGGTCTGAGTACAGAAGCGAGTCGATGTTCTCATGGATCTTGGCCAGGAGCATGTTGGAGGACCCATCATGAAGAATATGGGGGCAGTGCTGTGTTACTGAGTATTGGCAATGGTATTTTGGCAATTAATTCCCACAGGCACCTTTGAAAATGCCACCATGAAACTAGATCTGACATCTGTTGTTATTGCTGTTGTGTGTATTTGCTTTTCTCCTGTGCTGTGCCAGGAGCTCTGGTGTTGGCTGCACCAGTGCAGCTTGCAGCTTTTTGACTCAGCAGACCTCGATGTTAATGATTAAAAAAAAGACCAACACTCAGTTTGGTGGCAAAGGCTCAGCTAGGTTTATTGTCAACAACAAACAGTACCACACACCAAGCTACAGTTTTACTAACACATGTTTGCCTGTGACAAGATATTCACTCAGTCAACATAATGTTGTCCTCTGAGCCAATTCTATTATCCCTCCTTTCACTCTTCCTTTCATACATTGACACAACCAATTTACGTATTACAGTAGGTTGTTACCAGCCTTGTACCTGGTAGTTCTAACAAAATATTCTCATCTATTACCCTGTCATCCTATCCTTCTCTTTACAAGGGGTCTGTGTGTTCCTCTACCACCTTGTCAGCAATGTATTTATATTACTTAAGAGTTCTGTGTGTTCCTGCAACATGTTCTCTGGTCAGAAATGTGTTTATTTGGTTGACTGATATTCCGACATGATCTACTCTGCTTAAGAACACAAGAACATTAGAATGGCCATACTGGGTCAGACCAATGACCCATCTAGTCCAGTATCCTATCTACTGACAATGGCTGATGCCAGGTGCTTCAGTGGGAATGTACAGAACAGGCAATTGAGTGATCCATCCTCTGTCATTCACTCCCAGTTTCTCCAGGGGGGAGGGATAGCTCAGTGGTTTGAGCATTGGCCTGCTAAACCCACAGCTGTAAGCTCAGGGGGGCATTTACAGATCTGGGGCAAAAAAGTAGTTGGTGGTCCTTCTTTAAGCAGGGGGTTGGACTGGATGGCCTCCTGATGTCCCTTCCAACCCTGATGTTCTATGGTTCTGGCAAACAGGGATAGGGACAATTAGAACATTGTGTTGCATCCCTGATCATCCTGGCTAATGGCTATTGATGGACCTATCCTCCATGAACATATCTATTTTTTTTAACCCAGTTATATTTTTGGACTTTACAACATCCCCTAGCAAGGAGTTCCACAGGTTGTCTGTAGACTGTGTGAAGAAGTACTTCCTTTTGTTTGTTTTAAACCTGCTGCTTATTAATATCATTGGGTAATCCCTAGTTCTTGTGTTATGTGCAAGAGTACATAACATTTTCTTATTCACTTTCTCCACACCAGTCAAGATTTTATAGACCAATAAACCACCATTGAAATCAATCAATGGGCACTCCCTTTAGTTTTTCTTTTCCACGTTGAAAAGTTCCAGTCTTTTAAACCTTTTCTCATATAGAAGCTGTTCCACAGCCTTAATAATTTTTGTTGCCTTTTTCTGTACCATTTCCAATTCTAATATATCTTTTTTGAGATGGGGCAATTGAAACTGCATACAGTATTCAATGTGTCGCCGCACCACGGATTCAGATAGTGGCATTATGACATTTTCTGTCTTATTATCTGTCCCTTTCCTAACGATTCTTAACATTCTTTTTTGACAGCCTCTGCACATTGAATGGATGTTTTCAGAGAACTATCCACAATCATTCCAAGATCTCTTTCTTGAGTGGAAGCAGCTAATTTAGATCTAACCAGTTTGTATGTACAGTTGGGATTATGTTTTCCAATGCACATTACTTTGCATTTTTCAATATTGAATTTTATCTGGCATTTTGTTGCCCAGTCCCCCAGTTTTGAAAGATTCCTTTGTAACTCTTTGCAGTCAGCTTTGGACTTAACTATCTTGAGAAACTTTGTATCATCTGCAAATTTTTCTACCTCACCTTTTACACCATTTTCCAGTTTATTTATGAATACATTGAATGGCACATGGCCCAATACAGATCCATGGGTGACCCTGCTATTAATGTCTCTCCATTCTGAAAAATGACCATTTATTCCTACTCTTTGTTTCCGGTCTTTTAACCAGTTACCGATCCATAAGAGAATCTTCCCTCTTATTCCATGACCATTTAGTTTGTTTAAGAGATTTTGGTGAGGGACCTTTTCAAAAGCTTTCTGAAAGTCCAAGTACACTGTGTCCACTAGATCACCCTTATCCACATGTTCGTTAACTCCCTCAAGCAGGTCTAATAGATTGATGAGGCATGAGCTGGGTTGGCTCTTCCCAAACAAATCCTGTTCATCCACCTGTCTGATAATTCTATTCTTTACTATAGTTTCAACCAAATTCCCTGGTACTGAAATTAGGCTTACCAGCCTGCAATTGCCAGAATTGACTCTGGATCCTTAAAAATTGGTGTCACATTAGCTATGTTCCAGTCGTATGATATAGAACCTTATTAAATGATAGGTTATGTACCACACTTAGTAGTTGGGCAATGTCCTATTTGGGATCCTTCAGAACTCTAGGTTGAATCCCATCTGATCCTGGAAACTTATTACTGCTCAATTTAGCAACTTGTTCCAACATCTGTATTGACACCATAATCAGGGAAAGTTGCTCAGATTTGCCACCTAAAAAGAATGGCTAAAGGTGTGGAAACCTCCCTCACATCCTCTGCAGTGAAGATTGATGAAAAAAATTCATTTAGCTTCTCTACAATGGCCTGACATTACTGGAGTGCTCCTTTAGCATCTCAATTGTGCAGTGGCCCCACCAACTATTTGACAGGATTCCTGTCTGATGTACTTAAAAAACATTTGGTGTTAGTCTTTGAAATTTTAGCTAGATGCTCTTCAAATTCTTTTTTGGTCTCCCAAATTATGCTTTTATAAATGACTTGCCAGAGTTGATTCTCTTTTTTTTTTTCCTCAGTAGGATTTCATTTCCTATTTTCCTATTTCTTCTTGCCTCCAGCCACTTCTTTGACTTTGTTGTTTAGCCATGGTTGCACTTTTGTGGTCCTCTTACTATGCTTTTTTTAATTTGGGTTACACATTTAATTTGAACCTCTATTATGGTGTTTTTAAAAAGTCTCCATAGAGCTTGTTGGCCTTTCACTTTTGTGACTGTGCTTTTTAATTTCTGTTTAATTAACTTCCTCATTTTTGTGTACTTTCCCTTTCTGAAATTAAATGCTACTGTGGTGGGTTGCTTTAGAGTCCTTCCCTCCCCCACCTCCCCACCACACACACATACAAATGTTAGCCTGCCTAGGGCTGCAGCAAGGCTTACATCATCCAATGGAAGTTGGAAACCTCCCTCCCTTGGCCCTCATGTAATTAACAATGGATCCATCCATACAGATCCTGCTGAGTGACATTGAAACCTAACATCTTGGATTCTTCAACACAAAAAAGTTTCCTCCACCCACTGGGGCTCATCTGTCAAGGTTGTTTTAGTAAATGAGGAAAGCTGTAAAACAAAGACAAAAAACATGCACTAAGGAAATGTTACATTAGGGTTTGGGGTAGGCTGCAGGTCTGATTACAATTGCAAAAGAAGAGGAGTTGGCTGTCCTTTGAAAAATCCATCACGTAATCCTTTTGCTTCCTATATCAATTACCTTCAGGACATTATAATTAAAGTCTTGGTCATTTTGATGAAATTTCTACTTTTCTAAAACCACTTAAGATTCCACTGACTGTCTTTCCGAAAGCTTCCTTTACCTCCTTGTTTCTCAGAGAGTAAATGAAAGGGTTCAATAGCGGAGTTATGATAATGTTAAAGATGTTGACAATTTTGTTCAAATACAATGAGTTCTGTGCAGACGGCATGAGAAAAAGAAAAATGGCAGAGCTGTACCAGATAGTTACGACGGTGAGATGGGCCGTGCAAGTGGAAAAGGCCTTTTGCCAGCCTTGGGCTGCAGGGATTCTCAAGATGGTGGAGATAATGAAAATGTAGGAGACCACGGTTATTGCACATGAGACCATGACAACAATGAATGAGTCGATGAATGTTGCCAGCTCAACAAGGCGCATGTCAGCACAGGAAAGGGCTATCCAGGAATCTATGTCACAAATAAAATGATTGATGACATTTGGGCCACAGAAAGGCAACCTGGATATTAGAGACATGAGCACAGAGATAGCCAGGAAACCACACAGCCAAGAGGCGAGGGCCAGCTGACCAGAGAAAGTTCTGTTCATGAGGGAGCTGTAGCGCAATGGGTGGCATATGGCCAGATAGCGGTCATAGGCCATGACGGCCAGGAGGAAACATTCTGTGGAGCCCATGGAGAGGAGAAAAAACAATTGCAGGAGGCAGACAGTGAAAGAGATGGTTTGGCTTGTGCCTAGCATGACGCCAATGGCCTTGGGGACACATGCTGTGGTGTACCAGATCTCTAGGAAGGAGAGATTGCAGAGGAAGAAGTACATGGGGGTGTGAAGCCGTGGGTGGGTCCTCACTAGGGCTATGATGGACACATTCCCTAGGATCGTTAGGATGTACATCACAGAAAACAGCACAGCAAGGGCCATCCGGAAATACCAAGTGCCGGGAAAGCCCAGTAAGATAAACTCGCGCACGCTGGTTTGATTTCTTATTTTTGTGCCAGCCATGACGTCCACCTGTGAAGACATGAGAGATCATAAGGCATTTAAACATGTTGAACACACATTTGGATGTGCAGTAGTGCAGGCCCCACAATCTGTTAATACAGCTAAGATAAGAGAAGGGAAAAGGGGTGCTACTCAACACCGTCCTGCCTTGTGCACTTTCCACAATGAAGATGAGATCTCAATTCATCATTCTTATAAGGCCCATGAGGATGCATGTTCATCCTATGGTATCTTTCATGTCTTAATGGTCTTGCCCATCAACCCCACTCAACTCACCCCTGAGAAAGTTTCAGGATTTGGCCCATTCTTTTCATCACTAACCTTGGAAAACAACTTTGCTCTGTACTCAGGACAGAGTTGGAGTTTTTGCACAAGTCGTATTGAAGGTTGACTGGATTTCTACTCCTAAATTCTTTACACTCTTCTGAACTTCAACCAGGCTTGTGTTACTTGTGCCTAGAGTGGTTAAAAAAAATCTAGAAAACTATCCTTTTTGAAAAATGCCATTTTGTTAAAACTGGAATAGTTCATGAAAACACACTAAGTTTGGCTGAAAATCTCACCAGGGTGGTGTCTCAGGTACAGAGTGAAATTTCTAATTAAAAAAAAATGAAAAAAAAAGCTTTCTATCCCATTATTTAGGGCACTTATTTGGGATGTAGGGGACCCAATTTGAGTCTCATTTTTGTTCCATATTGGAATAAAAACAGAGTGCAAAACTGTGCCATTTTTCACAAAATGGAATTCTTGTTTCCATTTTTCTTAATGTCTTTTGAAAACTCCAAATCAAATGCTCAGTAACAGGGAAAAAATTAGCAAATATCAGTTATGTTTATTATTTCTTGTTGTCTTCTGGTAGACTCTTAAGGTCCCACCTGTGGTTAGAGGCCCATTGTGCTAGGCACTGCATAAACATAGCATAGAAGCCACTCCTACTCCAAGCAGCTTGCAATCTAAAAGGCAAGAGACACAAACCAGTAGAAAGAAACAACAGAGATGCAGCTTCCAAGATTTACAGTTCAATGACTTCCTCATTTCTCTTTCACATAACAACCCTCGTCTTCTACTCAACGCCTCTGAAAATCATCTCCACTCAAACCTTACGGTCTGGGATAGACCAGAACAATAGTTAGGAATAATGTTCCAAATACCGTCCAAGGCCAAATGCTTAAGAAACCTATAATTCACCCCACTGTTGCATGCATATTTGTCACATTTTACAATGGCGATTGCTCCCGGAGCTGAGAGAGACGTCAGTTTATGGCATGAAGAATAAATGGTCAGTCATCCTTGCACCCTGGTATTTTCAGAGGGATCTAGGGGAGTCAGGTACCCAGCTCTCCATAACATTCAGTGGAAACTGCACCAGAAACTCCCTTAGGCTCATTGAACACCCCAGCTGCAATGTCCATCCTCTGTCTGTAGTGTTGTTTGAAATCCTCAAACAGATAATGATCCTTAGCACTTCTGTAGCTCTTTATAGCTGCATTGTGCAGAGAATGACCATTCATTCACACAACACACCGGCATGCTAGAGGCCTGATTGAAGGCACAGTGGAGCGAATAGTTGACTAGCCAAGTGTAATTGTTCCCATTGTAGAGCAGGGGCACCCAAGTCTCATAAGTCTCATAAGTCTCATTGATGTTAAGGTCAGAATGGACCATCATGACCATCTAGGCGGACCTCCTGCACATCACAGACCATAGAACGTCCCCCACCCACTCCTGTAATAGACCCCTAACCTCTGGCTGAGTTTCCACATTCCTCAAATCATGGTTTAAACACTTCAAGTTACAAAGAATGCACCATTTACACTAGTTTAAACTAGCAAGTGACCCATGCCCCAAGCTGCAGAAGAAGGTGAAAATCCCCCAGGGTCTCTGCCAATCTGACCCAGGAGAAAATTCCTTCCTGACCCCAAACATGGTGATTAGTTAGACCCTGAGCATGTGGGCAAGACCCATCAGCCAGACCCCGGGAAAGAATTCTCTGTAGTAACTCAGAGCACTCCTGTCATAAACATAGAGCTAAAGGTAACATAAAATCCCTCTTTACCCTGTAAAGAGTTAATTCCTCTTTTACCTGTAAAGGGTTAAGAAGCTCAAATTACCTGGGTGGCACCTGAACAAAAGAACCGATAAGGGAAAAAATACTTTCAAATCTGTGGGGGAAGGTTTCTTGTCTGTGTCTCCCAGAGTCAACAAGGATCCAGGGCAGGGAAAATACATCTCCCTAAGCCATATCTAAGATAAGCATTTAATATTGCAAAAATAGCAAAAAATTGGGTTAGATTATCTTTTGTTTTAGCTTGTGAATGTTCCCTCTGCTAAGAGGGAGGTTTATCCCTGTTTTTGTAACTTTAAAGATTTGCCTAGAGGGGAAATCCTCTGTGTTTTAAATCTTTTTGTTACCCTGTAAAGTTATCTTCCATCCTAATTTTACAGAGGTGATTCTTTTATCTTTTTTTAAATAAATGTCTTTTAAGATTGTTTTCAGTGTCCTAAGACCTGGTGGGGGGGTTGATCTGTGCTCATTTTGTAACCAATTAGTTAGGATATTATTCTCAAGCCTCCCCAGGAAAGGGGGTGTAGGGGCTTGGTGGGGATATTTTGGGGGAGGTAGGGCTCCAAGTGGCCGTCCCTAAATGTTTGTTTAAATCACTTGGTGGTGGCAGCGATACCAAAGGCAAGGAAGTAATTTGTCCCTTGGGAAAGTTTTTAACCTAAGCTGGTAAAAATAAGCTGAAAGGGTCTTTTGTGCAGGTCCCCACATCTGTACCCTAGAGTTCAGAGTGGGGAGGAAACCCTAACACCTCCCCATCTAGTTACCCATCTCCAGCCACTAGGGATATTTGCCACTAGCAGTTGCACATTGGCTACATGCCATTGTAGGCAGTCTCATCATACCATCTTCTCCATAAATTTAGCAGGTTCAGTCTTGAAGTCTGTAAGTTCCCCCAGACCCCGCTCTCCTTCGGAGGATGTTACAGAACTTCACTCCACTGATAGTTAGAAATCTTTGTCTAATTTCAAGACTAAACTTGTTGATGGCCAATTATACCCATTTGTTCTTGTGTTCACATTGGTGCTTAACTTAAACAACTCCTCTCCCTCCCTGGTTTTTATCCCCCTGATGTATTTATAGAAAACAACCATATCTGGCCTTAGTCTTCTTTCAGTTATAATAATAATTGGAGATATACCAATCTCCTAGAACTGGAAGGGACCTTAACAGGTCATTGAGTCCAGCCCCCTGCCTTCACTAGCAGGACCAATTTTGCCCCAGATCCCTAAGTGGCCCCCTCAATGATTGAACTCACAACCCTGGGCTAAGCTATCCCTCCCCCCTTGAGGAGGGAGGTTAGGCTAATACAGGTTAGGCTAACCAAGCCAAGCTCTTTGAGTCTGTTGTCACAAGGTAGGTTTTCCATTCCTCAGATCATCCTAGTGGCTCTTCTCTGCACCTGTTCCAGTTTGAATTTATCTTTCTTAAAAACGGGACACAGAATATTCCAGATGAGATAGAATCATAGAATATTAGGGTTGGAAGAGACATCAAGAGGTCATCTAGTCCAATCCCCTGCTCAAAGTAGGACCAACACCAACTAAATCATCCCAGCCAAGGGATAATCATCCCAGCCAACTATTATTCCAGTTTACAAGGTTATCCAGATCTTGTTGTATGATATTCTGGTCCTCCTCTGTATGGGCAATACCTTCCAACTTTATGTCCTCAGCACATTTTATTAGCATACTCCCACTTTTTGTGCCAAGGTCAGTATTAAAAATGTTAAATAAGATTGGAACTCCACTAGTAACCTCACTCTGGCCTGACAGTTCACCTTTCAGTATGACCTGTTGTAGTCTCCTCTTTAAGCAGTTCCTTATCCATTTTTCAATTCTTATAATAATCCCCATCTTCTCCCATTTAACTAAGAATTTCCTGTGTGGAACTGTATCAAATGCCTTACAGAAATACAGGTTGTGCAGCTCTACTGCATTTCTTTTGTCTAAAGTATCAGTTGCCTTCTCAAGGAAAGAGATGACTTTGGTCTGCCATAATTAAGCTTTTTTAAAACCATGTTGTATTTTGTCCCAATTACAATTAACCTCTATGTCCTTAACGACTTTCTCTTTCAAAATTTGCTCCAAGACCTTGCATACAATTAAGGTCAAACTAACAGACCTGTAGTTTCCCAGGTCATTTTTTCGTATTCTTAAAAATAGGAACTATATTAGCAATTTTTCACTCATAGGTTACATCCCCCAAGCTTACAGATTCATTAAAGATCCTTGTTATTGGGCTTGCAATTTTATGTGCCAATTCCTTTAATATTATTAGATGGAGATGATACCCTTCCTTCTGCCCCGATTTAGTCCATTAAGCTGTTTGAGTTTGACTTCAACTTCGGACATGGAAATTTTACCTCCATATTCTCATTCCCATTAGCCACCTTGCCACTACTCCTAAATTCTTCATTAGCCTTATTAAAAACTGAGGCAAAGTACTTTTTTAGGTGTAAGGCCATGCTTAGATCATCTTTGATCTTTACCCCATCCTCAATGCTTAGCAGTCCAACTTCTTTCCTTGTTTTCTTTTATTTATATGGCAATTTAACCTTTTACTATTGGTTTTAATTCCCTTTGCAAGGCCCCACTCTGCTTGGATATTGTCAGTTCTCACTTTATCCCTTTCTGACCTCCAAGAGGTAGCCTTCCTTACTGATCGATACCATCTTCCATTTCTTGTAGGCTTTCTGCTTTCTCGTAATCACCAGTTTGAGACTCTTGCTTATCCAGCTTGGTCTGCAACACTTCCCTATGAATTTTTTTTCCCTTCCAGGGGAGTCATGGAGGTGAAGTGATTTGTCCAAATCTGAGAGACAACTGGGCATAGAACACAAGAGTTCAGATTCCTACTTCTGTGCCCTGATCTCAGATATAGACATCGTGAAACCTCCAGCCGCCAGAAGCTGGCACTGGACAAATGGGGTTGATCACTCCACATGACTTTGTTCTGTTCATTCTCTCTGAAACATACGGCACTGGCCACTATCAGAAGACAGGATACTGGGCTACATGGACCATTGATCTGATCCAGTATTGCTGTTCATATTCATTTATAGAAGAAAAAATATATAAATTCTTCTCTATTTGCCTCATCTTAATTACTAAACCAGTAAATTCAGGAGATTAATTTATTAGCACGCCCTGGAATATTTCCATTTCAATTTAAACATTTTTGAGGATTAGAGACTTTAGCAAAAAATATTTTCACTTAAAAAATGGGATCTTCATAAACAGAAAACTTCAGTTTCTGGTTGAACCTATTTAAACAAACTTCCAGTGATGGGGATTCTACAACACCCTTTGGAAGCTTGTTCCAGAGCTTAACTACCCTTAGAGTTCAAAAGTTTATCCTAATATCTAACCTAAATCTCCTTTTCTGCAGATGAAGCCCATTATTTCCTGTCATAACTTCAGTGAACATGGCAAACAATTGATCCCTGTGCTCTTGATAATGACTCTAATATATTTGATGATTGGTATAAGATTTCCCCGCTCCTCCACCAAGACTTCTTTCTTCATGATTAAACACACCTTGTTTTTTAAAGCTTTCCTTATAGGTAAAGTTTCCTAAAACTTTCATCATTTTTGTTGCTTTCCTCTGGACTCCATCCAGTGTGTCCACATCTTTCCTAATGTGTGGCTCCCAGAAATGGACACAGTACTCCAGCTCAGGCGTCACCACTGCAAAGTTAAGTGGGACAATTACTTCTCCTGTCTTACTTGCCACACTCCTGTTTGTATCACAGAATCATAGAATATACCTCCAAATTATATTGCCCTTTTATGCAGCTGCATCACATTGCTGACTCATAATCAATAGAGGGTTCACTCTAACCCCCAGATACTTTTCAGCAGTATGACCACCTAGACAGTTATCCCCCATTTTGTAGTTATGCATTTGATTTTCCCTTCCTAAGTATAGTAAATTGCACTTGTCTTGCTTGAATTTCATCTTGATGATTGTTGACCAGTTCTCTAATTTTTCAGGGTTGTTTTGAATTCTAATCCTATCCTCCAAAGTGCTTGAAACCCTTCCTAGTTTGGCGTCATTGACAGTTTTATTAAGCACAGTCTCCATTTCATTATCCAAGTTATTAATGAAAATATTGCACAAGACTGGACCCAGGACTGAGCCCGGCAGGGCTCCACTAGGTACATCATCCCAGTGCAGCAGTAAACCATTTTTGTGTACACTTTTGTGTACCCACCTGATAGTAATTTCATCTAGACTACATTTCTCTAGTTTGTGTCAAAGCCTGTCTTACATCAAGATATATCACATCAACAGCTTCCCCCCCATCCACTAGACCAATAACCCTGTCAAACAAATTTTTTAATTTAAAACTGAATATTTTAAAACAAAAAAAATCATTTTTAAATGAAAAAATGCATTAAAATTTTAGATGAAAATTAAAATATCTTTATGGAGGATATGTCCATCAATGGCTATTAGCAAGGGATGGTGTCCATAGCCTCCATTTTCTGGAAGCTGGGAATAGATGACAGAGGATGATCACTTGATGATTACCTGTTCTGTTCATTCCTTCTGGGGTACCTGGCATTGGCCACTGTCGGAAGACATGATCCTGGGCTAGGTGGACCTTTGGTCTGACCCAGCATGGCTGTTTTTATCTTATGTACTTATGTTCTCTAAATATTAGATGCAAAAAACCCAACTAACTCTATTAGGTACACAATTTAAAATGAATTATATTTTCTAGACTACAAGCTATATTAAAAAATAAAGATGAGCTGTATCCATTCTTCCTATACAGGTCGTCTGACTCCTCAATCAACCAGAGTTTTAGAACGACAGTGGCAATTTCCATCTGGGGTCGCATTGCCCTGAAAGGTGAAGCTATTTCACAATACAGTTACTTTCTCTTACAATTCCAGGTGTGTCTGACCAGGGGATCTGTCTTACCAGCTGTGCTGATGGAGCCTGTCAATATAAACTCCCTTCATTCCCAAACTTTTTCTCTCCAGAAGACACACAGTAGCCTTGACTGCTGCTAAGTGGTGCATTATAGGATTGCGTAGCTTGCTTTCCCCAAATACGTATACATACACATTGCAGGAAGATTTCTTAGGCGATTCACATTTCTGTGACAGTAATTGTATGCCACTGTAGCAGTGTCAAGGGGATTTAAAGTCTTTGTGATCATTCTACATCACTTCACTTTTATGAACCCAGTACACTGCTAGAGTGGTGTGCAGGGTAGTCCGTATACATGAGAATCTGCCACTCCACAGCCAGACAACTCTCTCAAAGTCTGTAGATCTCTACATCGGTTAGAATCTCTTTCCATCACCATCCAACTGTCTTTACCCCCTACCTACCTTCCTCATGAAAGGCAGCTCCAAAGGATTGCATGAGGGGAACTGCTTTGTACTCCACCCTTATCTCCCCATCCCCCTGGGGACATATGAACTCAACAGAATGTCACAGACTTCCCTAGGGTGTTTAACACATTCTGCTAAGTCAGGCTGGTCTCCTGGTTAAAGCATAGGAAACCAGCACACTAGCCCTGTGTTTCCCAAATGCTTCTTGCACTGTGATCTTCAGTGTGTTACGCCAGCCCTCTCCCTCAGCCTCATTTTCCCCTTCTGTGAAATAATGATAAATACTATAATTTGACCCCTCCCAGTTGCTGGGCACTGATATAAAGCTCCCAAAAGAAGTCACATATGTGAGTTTTATGGGTCCTAGAATAGTAAGGATTTATGCTGCACATACTTGAGCGCAATCCACTGGCACCTGATCTAATCACCATTTACACATATACAACTACAGAGCACTCCTTTAACAGGGGAAAGCACCAGTACACAAATCCATAGATTCATGGATTCCAAGGCCAGAAGAGGCCATTGTGATCATCTAGTCTGGACTCTCCAAAATAATTCCCACTGCACTATTTTAGAAAATATCCAATCTTCTTTTAAAAATTCCCACCACACACCTTGGTAAATTGTTCCAATACTTAATTATACTCATTGGAAAAATTAACACCTTATGCCCAGTCTGAATTTGTCTAGCTTCAACTTCCAGCCACTGGATTGTGTTAGAACTTTCTCTGCCAGACTGAAGAGGCCATTATAAATATTTGTACCCCATCTAGCAATCTAGAGACTTTGATTAAGTCAGCCCTTAACTTGCTCTTTGTTAAACTAACTAGATTGAGCTCTTTGAGTCTATCACTTTAGGACGTGTTGTCTAATCCTTCAGTTGTTCTTGTGGTACTTCTCTGAACCATTTGCAGTTGATCAACATCTTTCTTGAGTTGCAAACACCAGAACTGGACACAGGATTCCAGCAATGTTTGCACCAGTTCCAAATATACAGACAAAATAACCTCTCTACTCCTTCTTGAGATTCCCCTGTTTATGCATCCAAGCATTGCATTAGACCTTTACGCCACAGCATCTGACTGGGAGCTCATGTTCTGCTGGTTATGTGCCATGGCCCCCAAACCTTTTTCTCAGTCATTGCTTCTCAGATTATAGTCCCCAATCCTGTGAATAAGGCCTGCATTCTTTCTTCTTGTGGATATACATTTACATTTAACCACATTAAAACATATATTATTATTTGCTTACATCCAGTTTACCACGCAATGCATATTTTCAGCCCCTCCTCTGGCCTTTGTCTCTTTCCTGGGCTAGGAGACCACCTGATCTCTTTGTTCTCCAACACCTTTAGTTGGCACCTTGCGGGGGAGGGGCCCAGGCCATGAGTTGATAGCTGCTTTGATAGCTGCTTTCAACTACTTGAAGGGGGTTCCAAAGAGGATGGATCTAGACTGTTCTCAGTGGTACCTGATAACAGAACAAGGGGTAATGGTCTCAAGTTGCAGTGGGGGAGGTTTAGGTTGGATTTTAGGAAAACCTTTTTCACTGGAGGGTGGTGAAGCACTGGAATGGGTTCCCTAGGGAGGTGGTGGAATCTCCTTCCTTAGAGGTTTTTAAGGTCAGGCTTGACAAAGCCCTGGCTGGGATGATATAGTTGGGAATTGATCCTGCTTTGAGCAGGGGGTTGGACTAGATACCTCCTGAGGTCCCTTCCAACCCTGATATTCTATGATTCTATGATTCTAAGGTAAACTGAGTTTCAGACTCCTGGTTTAAAGCTAAGGGATGGAATGCAACTGAACTCTTGACGGGCTAAGCCCTCTGGGGCAGTTACAAAACATTTGATTCAGCAGAGGACTTGAATGATACCGTAAGTGGCAGCATTGAAGATTTTATTTTAAATAAAATAATTAGTGAAATCAAACAGGCATTACAATACAGCCATACACTGCATTTATACTCCCATTCCTGGATGAAATGGTGCATATAAGTCCCTGGGTGAGAAAAATGGGTATAGACTCCTTCCTTACATAAGAACATAAGAAAGGCTGTACTGGGTCAGACCAAAGTCCATCTAGCCCAGTATCCTGTCTACTGACAGTGGCCAATGCCAGGTGCCCCAGAGGGAGTGAACCTAACACACAATGATCAAGTGATCTCTCTCCTGCCATCCATTTCCATAATCTGACAAACAGAGGCTAGGGACACCAATCCTTACCCATCTGGGCTAATAGCCATTTATGGACTTAATCACCATGAATTTATCCAGTTCTTTTTAAAACGCTGTTATAGTCCTAGCCTTCACAACCTCCTCAGGTAAGGAGTTCCACAAGTTGACTGTGCACTCAGTGAAGAAGAACTTCCTTTTATTTGTTTTAAACCTGCTGCCTATTAATTTCATTTGGTGACCCCTAGTTCTCGTATTATGGGAATAAGTAAATAACTTTTCCTTATCCACTTTCTCAACATCACTCATGATTTTATATACCTCTATCATAACCCCCCTTAGTCTCCTCTTTTCCAAGCTGAAGAGTCCCAGCCTCTTTAATCTTTCCTCATATGGGACCCTCTCCAAACCCATAATCATTTTAGTTGCCCTTTTCTGAATCTTTTCTATTGCCAGTATATCTTTTTTGAGATGAGGAGAGTACATCTGTATGCAGTATTCGAGATGTGGGTGTACCATGGATTTATATAAGGGAAATAATATATTCTCAGTCTTATTCTCTATCCCCTTTTTAATGATTCCTAACATCCTGTTTGCTTTTTTTGACCACCTCTGCACACTGCGTGGACATCTTCAGAGAACTATCCACGATGACTCCAGGATCTTTTTCCTGACTCGTTGTAGCTAAATTAGGCCCCATCATATTGTATGTATAGATTGGGTTATTTTTTCCAATGTGCATTACTTTACATTTATCCACATTAAATTTCATTTGCCATTTTGTTGCCCAATCACTTAGTTTTGTGAGATCTTTTTGAAGTTCTTCACAGTCTGCTTTGGTCTTAACTATCTTGAGCAGTTTAGTATCATCTGTAAACTTTGCCACCTCACTGTTTACCCCTTTCTCCAGATCATAAAGGAATAAATTGAATAGGATTGGTCTTAGGACTGACCCTTGGGGAACACCACTAGTTACCCCTCTCCATTCTGAGAATTGACCATTATTTCCTACCTTTTGTTCCCTACTTTTTGTTCCGTGTCTTTTAACCAGTTCTCAGTCCATGAAAGGACCTTCCCTTTTAGCCCATGACAGCTTAATTTATGTAAGAGCCTTTGGTGAGGGACCTTGTCAAAGGCTTTCTGGAAATCTAAGTACACTATGTCCACCGGATCCCCCTTGTCCACATGTTTGTTGACCCCTTCAAAGAAGTCTAATAGATTAGTAAGACACGATCTCCCTTTACAGAAACCGTGTTGACTATTGCTCAACAGTTTATGTTTTTCTATGTGTCTGACAATTTTATTCTTAACTATTGTTTCGACTAATTTGCCTGGTACTGATGTTAGATTTACTGGTCTGTAATTGCTGGGATCATCTCTAGAGCCCTTTTTAAATATTGATGTTATATTAGCTAACTTCCAGTCATTGGGTACAGAAGCTGATTTAAAGGACAGGTTACAAACCTTAGTTAATAGTTCCGCAACTTCACATCTGAGTTCTTTCAGAACTCTTGGGTGAATGCCATCTGGTCCCGGTGACTTGTTAATGTTGAGTTTATCAATTAATTCCAAAACCTCCTCTAGTGACACTTCAATCTGTGACAGTTCCTCAGATTGGTCACCTACAAAAGCCAGCTCAGGTTTGGGAATCTCCCTAACATCCTCATCCATGAAGACTGAAGCAAAGAATCCATTTAGTTTCTCCGCAATGACTTTATCGTCTTTAAGCGCTCCTTTTGTATCTCGATCATCAAGGGGCCCCACTGGTTGTTTAGCAGGCTTCCTGCTTCTGATGGACTTAAAAAATAATTTGTTATTACCTTTGGAGTTTTTGGCTAGCCTTCTTCAAACTCCTCTTTGGCTTTTATTATTACACTCTTGCACTTAATTTGGCAGTGTTTATGCTCCTTTCTATTTGCCTCACTAGGATTTGACTTCCACTTTTTAAAGGAAGTCTTTTTATCTCTCACTGCTTCTTTTACATGGTTGTTAAGCCACGGCGGCTCTTTTTTAGTTCTTTTACTGTGTTTCTTAATTTGGGGTATACATTGAAGTTGGGCCTGTACTATGGTGTCTTTAAAAAGCACCCATGCAGCTTGCAGGGATTTCACTTTAGTCACTGTACCTTTTAACTTCTGTTTAACTAATCCCCTCATTTTTGCATAGTTCCCCCTTTTGAAATTAAATGCCACAGTGTTGGGCTGTTGAGAGGTTCTTCCCACCACAGGGATGTTGAATGCTATTGTATTATGGTCACTATTTCCAAGCAGTCCTGCTATAGTTACCTCTTGGACCAGCTCCTGCGCTCCACTCAGGATTAAATCTAGAGTTGCCTCTCCCCTTGTGGGTTCCCATACCAGCTGCTCCATGAAGCAGTCATTTAAAGTATTGAGAAATTTTATCTCTGCATTTTGTCCTGAAGTGAAATGTTCCCAGTCAATATGGGAATAATTGAAATCCCCCACTATTATTGAGTTCTTAATTGTGATAGCCTCTCTAATTTCTTTAGCATTTCATCATCACTATTACTGTCCTGGTCAGGTGGTCGATAATAGATCCCTAATGTTATATTCTTATTAGAGCATGAAATTTCTATCCATAGAAATTCTGTGGAACATGTGGATTCGCTTAAGATTTTTACTTCATTTGGTTCTACATTTTCTCTCACATATAGTGCCAATCACCTCCCCTGCACAACCTGTTCTGTCCTTCCAATATATTTTGTACCCCGGAATGACTGTGTCCCATTGATTGCTCTCAGTCCACCAGGTTTCTGTGATGCCTATTATATCAATATCCTCCTTTATCACAAGGCACTCTAGTTCACCCATCTTATTATTTAGACTTCTAGCATTTGTGTACAAGCACTTTAAAAACTTGTCCCTGTTTATTTGTCTGCCCTTTTCTGAGGTGTCAGATTCTTTTTTATGTGACTGTTTATCATCTGATCTGGCCCTTACATTATCCTCTTCAGTCCTCTGCTCCTGACTAGAACCTGGAGATTCTCTATCATTAGACTCTCCCCGAAGAGAAGTCTGTGTCCGATCCACATGCTCCTCTGCAGCAGTCGGCTTTCCCCCATCTCCTAGTTTAAAAACTGCTCTACAACCTTTTTAATGTTTAGTGCCAGCAGTCTGGTTCCATTTTGGTTTAGGTGGAGCCCATCTCTCCTGTATAGGCTCCCCCCACCCAAAAGTTTCCCCAGTTCCTAATGAATGTAAACCCTCCTCTCTACACCATCGTCTCATCCATGCATTGAGACTCTGATGCTCGCCTGCCTACCTGGCCCTGCACGTGGAACTGGGAACATTTCTGAGAATGCCACCATAGAGGTCCTGGATTTCAGTCTCTTCCCTAGCAGCCTAAATTTGGCCTTCAGGACATCTCTCCTACCCTTCCCTATGTCATTGGTACCTACATGTACCACGACCATCAGCTCCTCCCCAGCACTACACATAAGTCTGTCTAGATGTCTCGAGAGATCCGCAACCTTCGCACCAGGCAGGCAAGTCACCATACGGTTCTCCTGGTCATCACAAACCCAGCTATCTATGTTTCTAATGATCCAGTCTCTAACACCTGCCTTTTCCTAGCAACTGGAGTTCCCTCCCCCAGAGCGGTAACCTCAGTGCAAGGGGCAACCCCAGCACCATCTGGAAGGAGGGTCCCAACTATGGGAAGGTTTCTCTCTGCTCCCATTGACTGCTCTGCTTCCCTGGGCCTTTCTTCCTCCTCAACAGCGCAGGGGCTGTCTGACCGGAGGTGGGACAATTCTACAGTGTCCCGGAAAGCCTCATCAGCATACCTCTCTGCGTCTCTTAGTTCCTCCAGTTCCGCCACTCTGGCCTCCAAAGTCCGTACGTGGTCTCTAAGGGCCAGGAGCTCCTTGCACCAAATGCACACATATGCCACCCGCCCACAGGGCACGTAATCATACATGCTACACTCAGTGCAATAAACTGGATAGCCCCGACTCTGCTGCTGGGCTTCTGCCTGCATTGTCTCCTAGTTAATGGAAGGGTTGTTTAAAGGAAGAGGTTTTGAATGTAATTTGGTTTATAGGTTTTAAGGCGAATCAAGGGACACAGATAGAGCTGGCACGAGACCCTGCTCCCTTCCCACTCCCTTTCCAAACTCCCTTGCGAAACTCCCTGTTAGCAGCCCCTGGTCGCAAAGCTCCCTGGTCGCTTGTGTGCTGCTTTATAAAGCCCTGGCCTGTGTGAATGTCCCGCCCACTGATTAAGGCTCAGCCAGTTACCAGAGGCTGCTAGTTTTCTGACCTTCCTTTGAAGCTCACAGCCTCCAACTGCCAGCCACAGCACACGGTCCTTCAAACAACCAAACAAACAGACTGACAAACACAAGCTCAGCACACAGCAAGTAACCCCCAAACACAAACACACACTACAGACAGTCACTTTCCCCAAGGATGCTGTATTTGCTCCTGCTTCACCTGGAGAACTCCCTTGCAAAACTCTATTAGCAGCCCCTGTTCACAAAGCCCTTGATGGTGGATAAGTGCACTTATCTAAACGTAGCCTACTACCCTTTTATAATCAACTATAATAATCTAATTAACCTTAAATCCACCTTTTTACCATATCTATTCTTCTGCTACTGTATCCAAACTTCCATACCCTCAAAACCAAGTATCTTGTACTTCTTTATTGGCTATTAATATCAAACTTTATTCTAATTGTAATTTGCATCAATGCAAATGCTGCAGTAACAATAGCCTAAAACATCCCCAAATCCCTTTACAACACCTGCTAAAACCATTTAAAACAAAAACTTGTTAACTACATGACCCAAGCTTCTGCCTTGACTCACTTCTATGAATTATGCTCACTCACGCCTGCTAGCAACTGAATTTTAGCTACTATGAAGCCTTAACTTTAGGCCCAATGGCCTGCTCTCTGCTGATGTTTCAACACATTCTAATCAGCATAAGCAAACATTATTCTCATCAGGCACAGACCATAATTTGGTCTGTGTTCGTACAGTGCCTAGCACAATGGCATCCTGGTCTATGACTAGGGCTCCTAGACAAACAGTAACACACCTACTACTAAAACTACTACAGTGGGATCAGAACATGTTCTTCTGACTGTGTCACAAGAATGACCATCCCTCAGGTGGGAATTGGAATCTTGCATCAACCTTTCAGGCTTTTGATTGGCTCTTGGATCCCAAAATTCCCTGGGATTGTGTTTTCCTTGAGTTAAACTAAAATCTGATGGCCGAGGTTTGGTGAGAAGTCAAATTAATGTATGTCCTCTGGTGAGTAGGCCTGAATGGCCTGTCACTCACACACTTTTAGATGGCTACATACACTGTGGTGTAGTGGAGCAAGCAGTAGCCTGGGCCTTAGAAATTCTGGGTTTTAGTCCCCATCTCTGCTACTAGCTTGTTGCATGACCTTGACCCCCTCAGTGTGTAAAAGGGGGATAATGCTAGTGTCTTCCTTTGTAAAGTGCTTTGAGATCTACTGGGGAAAAGTGCAAGCTACAAGTGATTATTATTACCCTTGCTTTATGGTGCTATCAGCATGACTCATCCCCCTCATCCCAAGGAAAGTCAGTCCTGATTTAGACCTTTGGAAGCGAGAGCAGAATCAGGTCCCTTTGATCTTAATTTTCCTCCTCTACATGTGGTTCTACTGAGGCACCAGCTGGTTCAATGACAGAGCTGAGCATAAATCCCACTTCAGCTGACTACCAGCTGTTCCTCCAACCTAAAGTTGGAATAGGCACCTTCAAATGTTCCTGTCCAGCACCCCTCTGGTGAGACCCAATCCCACCAACGTCCATGGAAAGTTACCCACTTCCTTGGAGATCAGTGGATGAAACCTGGGAGCTGGGATTTTCCAAGGTTATTGGGCACCTGAAGATACACAGCAGTCCCGAGTGGAATTTTCCAAAGCACTTCAGGAAGTTAAGTGTCTCTCTTCCATTAAAAATCAATAGGAGTTAGGAGTCAGATTTTTAAAGGAATTCCGTGCCTAACTCCCATTGCAATCAGTGGGAGTGATGCTCCTAAATGCCTATAAAAATCTAATTCTGGGATCCTAACCAGTTTAGTCAGTTTTGTAATCCCACTTGGCACCTATCTGCATCTATAGATGAATAAATAGCTTTGAAAATCTGGCCCTTACACTCCCTGCTCCACTGACTTTCAATCCTTTAAGCCTCTTGGGAAACCCTGGCCTTGGGAGGGAATAGATCACATCTCTCTATGTGAGACAGCGGCGTGTATATCTATCATTCTCTATAAAGATAGAAAGATAGTCATGTACCTTTCTTTGCTATTTTTCTCACTGTCTCTGATACTATGGGATAGTATTAAAATGGAAAAAAGTCAATGATGGTTATGAAGGAGATTAGAGAGATACAATGTCAGATATTAAACAGTCAGTATGAAAGTTTTAGAGGTCACTTAAATAGCTGAAAGCTAAGAAATAAAAATGATGACACAAGATGACAAAGCGCCAGGTTAAATTTTTAAAGCAAATTTTACTTAACATTTTCTACTGATGCCCAGGCAAATTTCCGTCTATGCAGAGCCCTTCCCTTCTATGGTGACACTGAACACACGATGTCAAGTAACACACAGGATGAAACAATGTTAATGTCAGCTTTTGCCTTTTGGCCCTGCTGCCCCGGCCAGAGCCCCGCAACCCCGCGGTCCTGCTCCCCTGGCCGAGAGCGGCAAGTCCCGTGGCCCCACTACCGCGGCCGGAGTTCCGCAACCCTGCAGCCCCGCAGCCCCACTCTCCCGGCCGGATGCCCGCGGACACGCAACGCCAGCAAGAGCCCCGCATCCCCGCGGTCGCGCTCCCCTGGCCTAGCGTGGCAACTCCCGCTGCCCCGCTACCCCGGCCAGAGCCCCGCAACCCCGCAGCCCCGCTCTCACGGCCGGATCTTCGCAACCCCGCGATCCAGCTCTCCCAGCCAGATCCCTGCAACCCCGTGGTCCCGCTCCCCAGGTAGAGCGCGGCAAGTTCCGCGGCCCTGCTACCCCGGCTAGAGCCCCTCAGCCCCGGAGCCCCGCTGTCCCGGCCAGAACCCCGCAACCCCACGATCCCGTTCCCCCGGCCGGAGCCCTGCAACCCCGCAGACCCGCTCTCCTGGCCGGATCCCCGCAACCGCACGATCCCGTTCCCCCAGCCGGAGCCCCGCAACCCCGCAGTCCCGCTACCCCGGCCAGAGCCCCGCAACCCCGTGGCCTCGCTCTCCCGGCCGGATCTTCGCAACCCCGTGGTCCCACTCCCCTGGCCGAGAGCAGCAAGTCCCATGGCCCCGCTACCGCGGCCAAAGCCCCGCAACCCGCAGCCCAGCTCTCCCGGCCGGAACCTCGCGGCCCTGCTACCCTGGCCAGAACCCCTCAACCCTGCGGTCCCGCTCTCCCGGCCGGAGCGCGACAAGTCCCGCGGCCCCGCTACCCCGGCGAGAGCCCTGCAACCCAGCGGCCCCGGTCCCCTGGCCCGAGAGTGGCAAGTCCGGCTGCCCCGCTCCCGCGGCCGGAGCCCCGCAACCCCGTGGCCCTGCAACCACCGCCGGAGAGCGGAAAACCGAAGTGCCTCCGGGAGAGTACATGCCCCACGAATCAGGCCCCGCACTGGCTAAAGCCGGCCCAGGGGATGTATACTCCATTCTTTGATCTTCATTAGGAATGTTAACTTGGATGGTGAACTCTGGAAATACAGAGACTCAGCTGACATGAAGATGGGTTTAGCTACATAGATAAATCTACATATTGAGATCTGATCCCAAGCCATCGTGTTATCATGCTGCTGGATGCAGCTACCTCACTAGCTCTATAAACAAACCAATATTGTACAGAGTGAAATCCAATCCCAACTTTGCCTAGTAAATGATAGCACCATTCTGCACCTTTGTCTAATGGCCCTGGTTTTGCAAAAGAAATGCACAGGTCTGATGGCCCAGAACCTTTGTATAGCCCTTTGACACCTGAAACTTGTACCATGTGTGCTGTAATGGGCCACTGGGAATGGGGATGGTGTGGTTCTAATGGCCAGGGAATGGGACTGGCACTCAGGTGGAACTAGAAGCTAGGTCTCCTATGACACTGGACATCTTGTTCACTGTAAGCCCCTTAGGACAAAAACTGTGTCTGTACAGTGCTTGTCACACTGTGGTCTCTAGGTGGTGCTATTGTAATAATAAAGCCACCAAGAAGGCTGGAGACTTGCCTTGATAGTTTCTTACTGCACTATAAATCAATCAATCTGAGTTTGGGGGCAATGACACAGGTACAGCAGAACTAAACCAGTAGTGCTCCATTGGCTGCTGCATTGCATGGACATTTAAATTGCATTGAGTTAGCTAGAGCTCTGGGACAGATCCTCAGCTGGTGTAGATCAACAAGCCAATAGACCTATGCTAATTGACACCACCCGAGGATCTGACCTCTTGCCTAAAAGACGTCTGACATCAGTACATAATTATATGTATTTTTATAGCTTAGTGACTCACCAATTTGCACAGCAGTAGAGGCGCCGGTGCTTTGGGAAGTGAGACTGATTTGTGAGATGCTATTGCTCATTTACTTATTAAGTTGCACTCAGGATAAAAATGCAGAGAACCACTAGGCTAACAGTGACAGAGCCACTCATCTGGATGCTTACATCGAGCTCCTCAGCTGGTGTACAGTTGCATAACTGCACTGACTTAACCTGTGTCAATTTATATCTCTTGAGGATTGGACTCCAATTATATGAACAGAGCTATGCAGATTTGCACCATGCTCAAAATCTGGCCCATAAACATCGGTGTAGCTAACCTGATTTACACCAGATGGGGACCTGAAACAGTGACGTCAGTGGAGTATTTCTGATTCACATCAGATGGAGATCTGGCTGTCTCTCTTTAGTGACACAGCAAACAGCTTTTCAGACCATAATACGTATATTTCAACTAAGTATATATATTTCAACCTCTGTTCGCCGCCCACTTCAAGAGTTTTACAACAGTGTCATAGGTTGGGGGTGATTAGCGAATTGCTTTTAACATCAGCTTGGTTTTACATCATGAAAAGGGAATGTGAAGTGACTGTCCAATGCTATAATTGGTATGAGGAGGAAAGAGTGAGCTGATAGAGTTACCCAACCACTCTGCACTAATTTATCACAAATGGAAATGACAACAGGAGGTGGGAGACCATGGAAAATCAGGGGATCTCTGCTTTTTGCAGTGATTACACAGAAGCAAAGGCTAAGGGATGCAAATAGTGTTACTATACTGTAATAAAACATGACTAGGATACAACAGAGAGTGGCGGTGGGGAAGGGGCTGCTATACATTATAATCAGAGGGGTAGCCGTGTTAGTCTGGATCTCTAAAAGCAGCAAAGAGTCCTGTGGCACCTTATAGACTAACAGCATTGAAGCATGAGCTCTCATGGGTGAATACCCACTTCGTCGGATGCACCAAATATATATACATGTACATTATAATGAGCACAAGGGGCTAGGATGAGCAGACAGCAAGTGTGAAATATTGGGGGGTAACAGATGCCTATATCAGAAAAGCCCCCCAAATTGGGACTGTCCCTATAAAATCGGGACATCTGTTTACCCTACAAGGGGCAGCAGAAGGTGAGGACCAGGGAACAGGGGACTATATTGTATAATAGAGTATACAGCAGTGGGTGGGGGTGGGGAAGAGGTGGCTATACTATATAATGAACACTAGGGGGCAGCAGCGGGTGGGAGTGGGGATGATGGGGACTAGGGGCAGCAGAGGGCGCGGAGCAGGGAACTGGGGACTATACTGCATAATGGGCACTAGGGGCAGCAGAGGGTGAGAGGTAGGCAAGTGTGGAAGTTTTTTTAGGTTTACAGCATATACCATTATGTGCCTTTGCTTTAGTTGGCATAATCAGGAGGACTCGGTTGGTGTGACAACCGTTACACTTTTGTAAACTAATCTGAATGGAGAATTAAATCATAAGACTACATATGCGAATTAATGTGAATGTGTGGGTGAGAAAATCAGCCTTTATATATCTTACTGAAAGGACAGGTGTGTATTGGATGGTTTATGTATCAGAGTGATTTTCTATGTACGTGTGCTTATGCCTTAGACAGAGAAATAGAGACAGTGTGTGTGTGTTGTGTTTGTGTGGCGGTGTTTGAGCATGTGCATTTCAGGGTTTGAATCTGTATGTATGTACCTCCATATGTGTGTCTGCAGTGTATGTGTTGTGTGGATCTGCAGTGTGCCCATGTGTGTGTGCGCACACACCTGTTTGTGTGTATATGCATAAATGAATGGATGCTTGGTTAATATGTGTGTGTGCGTGAATATATTGCCTGCTCTGTGTGTGTGAACTGTGATCTGCTGCGTAGCATGGACAACTAAAGCCAGGTCCTCAGCTGGTGGATATGAATGTAGCTCTAAAGGCCAACTGAGTTCCACCCGTTTTCGCCAGCTGAAGCTGTGTCCTGAAGTTCCACATTTCTCCCTGGTTTATCCCGTGGAGCATTGATGTCCAGGCAGAACTGTGCTCCACAGTACCACCACTGCAAATCGCTGATGTTAAGTGCACCATGGCCTGATATATCAGTGGGGCCATATGCATCCCTGGCAGCACTTGGATAGTGTCACTATCTATCTTACAGCTCTGTCCTGGCCTCTCTGTGAATTGCTTAGTGGTCCTGGTCTAATTCACAGCAGAAACAGGCTTCCTGGACTCCAGGATCTAAGAGGCAAACCTCGGATCTGAAGAATGCCAATAAACATGGTGAGTCCCAGGCCCCAGGACTGAATTTCACTGCCCGGATCAGTCGCTAGTTATGAGTTGACAGGAGGGGACATGGATCAGCATTCATGTTGCACTACCTGGCCTCAGGCTGGAGAAGCTAATGATCCAACCACTGGACCAAATTTGGTGAAGAATCTTGATCACATGCTCCCTAAGGTAGCATATGCTAAGAAGCAGAAGAACTTGACGGGAAGCCACATGAAAACTACAATACTGTGTATGATGCCAATTGGCCTATTTACTGGTAGGCTCAGAAGTCACATTAAGGGAAGACAGATGGGGCATGTGAACTAACTTCTGGGTTCTGGCCCATAGAAATGATCTCCTTTGAGTCACTTTTGAAACACATTGCCTGATGGGAGCGTGAGTGTGTGTATGTGTGAGTAAGTGAGCTTGTATTCCCACTGCTCTATCTAATTATCTATCTGTCCGTCTAACTATCTGTCTAATTATTCAGCTGTATAATCATTTGCCAATCCACCTAATTGTGTCTCTTGTTCTCCGTCTGTCCATCAAGATGTCTGTCCATTTTTCCTCCTTCTGCTTTTTGTCCACCCAATTATCTATCCATCTGTCTAACTGCCCATCTATACAGGGCAAGGTAATATTTTTCACTGGTCCAACTTCTGTTGGGGTAAAAGACAAGCTTTCGAGGTTACAGAGAGTTCTGCTTCAGTGGAGGGTGGCTAATGTGATGCCAATTTTTAAAAAGCAGCTCCAGAGTCAATCCTGGTAATTACAGGCTAGTAAGTCTAACTTCAACACCAGGAAAACTGGTTGAAACAGTAAAGAACAGAATTATCAGACACAGAGATGAACTTGATTTATTGAGAAAGAATCAACATGGCTTTTGTACATGGAAATTATGCCTCACCAATTTGTTAGAATTCTTTGAGGGGGTCAGCAAACATGTGGACAAGGGTGATCCTGTGGATATAGTGTGCTTGTATTTTCAGAAACCCTTTGACAAGTTCCCTCACCAAAGTCTCTTAAGCAAAGTAAGCTGTCATGGGATAAGAGGGAAGGTCCTCTCTGTAGTAGAAAGGGACCCTAAGATATATGCCCTTGTATCAGAGGCCTGGTATAAGGCCTGAGTTAAAGTAGTGGGCAAGCTTTTCTAATATAAAGCAAAGTTAGCAAAAATCAGGCTGAGAGCAAATGTCAGGCTCTGCCTGCCTGCAAGTTTACAGAATTTGTCAAGAACAGGGCTGATATTGCAGAAATACACATTCCTAAGAAATGATAATTACAGAGTACTTACGCAAACACATGTACAAGGTGATGAGTAATAAATAGCCACGCCCACGCCAGGGGGCAGTAACTAACTATGTCAGAGGGGCAGTACTAACTTGTCTGTATCGGGAATAAAAATGTACCTCAGAGGGATTATCATTGTCTGGCCTAGGGAGGAATGGAAAGTCCCGCCGTTCACTGAGCTGGTCCATTGGTATGGGTATACATGTGTTAGTGGTCCGGTAGAGTCTGCGGGATACTAGTACCGTGCTTCATTGACAATAAACCTGGCTGGGTGCCTTCATCCCTTAACGGATCTTGTGGTCACTGGGCAGTGTGCTCAAGGTCTCCTGTGCCAGCTGTCTGCACAGGTCTGGAGTGGCAAACAGTGGGAACACACACACACAGACAAACATCTATCAACATCTAACCACACTCTCAGAATTGGTAACTGGCTAAAAAACAGGAAACAAAGGGTAGGAATAAGTTGCCAGTTTTCACAATGGAGAGAGTTAAGTAGCAGGGTCTGTACTGGGACCAGTGCTGTTCAGCATATTCATAAACAATTTGGTAAAAAGAGTAAACAGTAAGATGGCAAAGTTTGCAAATGATACAAAATTATTCAAGTATCAGAGGGGTAGCCGTGTTAGTCTGGATGTGTAAAAGCAGCAAAGAATCTTGTGGCACCTTATAGACTAACAGACGTTTTGCAGCATGAGCTTTCGTGGGTGAATACCCACTTTGTCTGATGCAAGTAGTGGAAATTTCCAGGGGCAGGTATATATATGCAAGCAAGAAGCAAGCTAGAGATAATGAGGTTAGTTCACTCAGGGAGGATGAGGCCCTGTTCTAGCAGTTGAGGTGTGAAAAAGGGAGGAGAATCTGGTTCTGTAGTTGGCAAGCCATTCACTGTCTTTGTTTAATCCTGAGCTGATGGTGTCAAATTTGCATCTTAAGGTGGCCATCCTGCAGCAAAAAAATTTCAGGACCAGACTTCAAAGAGAAACTGCTGAGCTTCAGTTCATCTGCAAATTTGACACCATCAGCTCAGGATTAAACAAAGACTGTGAATGGCTTGCCAACTACAAAGGCACTTTCTCCTCCCTTGGTTTTCACACCTCAACTGCTAGAACAGGGCCTCATCCTCCGTGATTGAACTAACCTCGTTATCTCTAGCTTGCTTCTTGCTTGCATATATATACCTGCCCCTGGAAATTTCCACTACTTGCATCCGACGAAGTGGGTATTCACCCACGAAAGCTCATGCTGCAAAACGTCTGTTAGTCTATAAGGTGCCACAGGATTCTTTGTTGCTTTTACAAAATTATTTAAGAGAGTTAAGTCCAAAGCTGACTGCAAAGAGATACAAAGGGATCTCACTAAATTGGGTGACTGGACAACAAAAAGGCAGATGGAACTCAATGTTGATAAATGCAAAGTAATGTGCATTGGAAAACATAATCCCAACTATGCATTTAAAATGATGGGGTCTAATTAGTTGTTTCTACTCAAGAAAGAGATCTTGGAGTCATTGTGGACAGTTCTCTGAAAACATGAACTCAATGTGCAGCAGCAGTCAAAAAAGTGAACTGTACCTTTACAGTTCTAGTTGCCCCATCTCCAGAAAGATATATTAGAATTAGAAAAGATACAGAGAAGGTCAAAATAATTAGGGGTATGGAACAGCTTCAGTAGGAGGAGAGAGAAAAAATACTGGGACTATTCAGCTAGGAAAAGAGACTACTAAGAGGGCACATGATAGAGGTTTATAATATCATGAATGGTGTAGAGAAAGTGAAAAGGGAAGTCTTATTTTTCCCTTCACATAAAACAAGAACCAGGGGTCACCCAATGAAATTAATAGGCAGCAGGTTTACAATTAACAAAAGGAAGTATTTCTTCACACAACACACACTCAATCAGTGGTACTCATTGCCAGGGAATTTTGTGAAGGCCAAAAGTATAACTGGGTTAAAAAATATTAGAGCAGTGCATGGGGATAGGGCCATCAGTGGTTATTAGCCAAGATGGCCAGGGTTGCAAACCTATGCTCTGGATGTCCCTAAGCTTCTGACTTGCAGAAGCTGGGACTGGATGACAGATCATTCAATAATTACTATGTTCTGTTCAATCCCTCTGATCCCTCTGGCACCAGCCATTGTCAGAAGACAGGATGCTGGGCTAGATGGACCATTTGCCTGGCCCAGTATGGCCGTTCTTATGTTCTTACGTAGGCAGGGGTTGCTGTGTGGGTACATTTCACAGTCATGGACATTAAATTTAATTTAAAATATATCATGATTTTTGGTAGCTAAAGGACATTCCTTCTGACTCTGAGGGCAGCTAATGTCACAGGCAAAGCAGGTGGGAATTGGAGCTGGAAAGGGGCTTGCAGTGGGACTGTGACACTCTGCTAAAGGCAGCAATGGCAAGGGGGGATAGGCTGTAACAAGAGCTATCTCAGTCCCTGGTTGCTGACCAGACAAGTGGCAATGAACAAACTGTCCATAGGGTGTAAAGTGCTTGACCTTAAGGATGCAGCTGTTTCTATAGGTCTGATAGCAGATCTGCACTGACAGATCCCCAGCATGAAGGAATCCTGGGCAGTGTCATTTGAAACAAGTTAATTTCATTGACTTTTGTTTAGGATAAAAATAATAATTAAATAAAAAAATCCTTGCTTTGTTATGTGCTCATTAAAATCATCCCTGTTAGCAACACAGCTACTAAAATGAAATCTCCCCAACTAGCCATGCAGCACCTGTGGGTCTATATGGATTTGCAGGAGGACACTGAGGTCATTATAACTCCTCGTGTCTTAATCAGCTCTCTGAGAAATGTTATGCCCAGCTGAGACCTGGGCAAGGCCTGGAGATCTGACAAACCTCTCAAGGAATTAAGGGCCAGCAGCAGAAACAAAGTTACTCGTCATTTCAATGGGTCCCATGGAGGCCATTAGAATGGAAACACTGTTGGGAAATGCAGGTTGCCGCAGCAGTCCCCTTGGGGCTGATTAGAAAGGAAAGTCAGAGCCACTGATTAATATTAGACAAAGGAAGGGGAAGGCTTGTTCCTATGGCAAGGAGCCCCCTGATGTGTAAAGTGAAAGGGATCAAGCCAGTTTGACCAGCTCCTATGAAGGGTGATCCCTTCATTCATAAATTCCGCCAGAGCCTCACCTAGCTAGGGGATGTAGTGTGTGTATATGGGGGGTGGGGATGGATAGCAGTAAAACTGACATGTAAACAAACCAGAGATTCCCACTGGGTTAGCTGAGGCAGCAGGGCCCAGGTACAGTGAGTGAAAGGCAATTCCAGGTGTCTAGGCCTCAATGACAAAGATCAGCCAAAGTACCTAGATTGTGACAGGCTTTGCTGTTCTGCCCATGACACCCAGTGCTGCCAGTGCCCCTCAGTCCTAGCCCACAGCCCCTACCCGCAATGCTATTCCATCTCTGGGCTCACTCGCTCACACTCTCTCTTCCCCCCCCAGCTTTGTTAGTGCCCTTTAGTCTTGACCCACAGCCCCCTGCTATCCCGGTTCTGGACTCCCCCATCTCCACACACTGCAAGCTCTGCCAATGTTCACTAGTCCTGGCCCGCAGCCCCCTGCTGTTCTGTTTCTGGCATTGTTCCCTCTCTCATACACACAGCTCTGCTGATTCACCTTAAAGCCAACCCACAGACCCCTGATCCCTAACCCTAGCCCTAACTGTATCCCAGTCCTGGGCATCTCCTAGCCCTCACCTCTGCCAATGCCTGTTAATCCTAACCTGCAGCCACCTGTTAGTTCATCTCTGGGCTCTCACATACACAGCTCCGCTGATGCACTGCTATCCTGACACACAGCATTTGCTGTCCCAGCCCTGCCCCCACCTCCCACAGCTCTGACTTTGCCCCTCAGTCCTGACCCACAGCCCCCTGCTATCACAGCCCTGGTTTCCCTTCACAGCTCTGCGGATGTACCTCAGGCCTGCACTATAATACCCCTACTATACCTGTCTGAAAACTACTTCCCAGCTCCACCAATACACCATAATCGTGAGTTACAACCCCCTTGGTTCTGGCTGTCCTGCCCCAAACACACAACACTGACAATTCCCCTGACCGGTGCTTAATTTGTAATTTGAAAGCAATTAGCAATTAGGTGGTGGGGCTCAAACAATTTTTATACATTCATAAATGATGCAGCACATGCAGAGGTCCCAGGGCTATGAACAGCCAAGCCTAGAGGTGCGGGGGCACAGCCCTGGCAAGCCCTGGTACAAATTAAGCACAGGAGCTCAAACTTTGTAGCTTAACAAAAAGAGGGATAAGGGATGACTGACATGATCACCCATCTGTAAGTACCTACTTGGGGAAAAAATATTTAATAATGGGCTGTTCAGTCCGGCAGAGAATGGCATGACATGATCCAGTGGCTGGAAGTTGAAGCTGGACAAATTCTGACTGCAAATAAGGTTAAATTTTTTAGCAATTGGAGTAATTAACCACTCGAAGAATTTACCAAGGGTTGTGGTGTATTCTCCATCACTGAGATTTCTTAACTCAAGATTTGATATATATATATATTTTCCCTAAAAGATCTGCTCTAGGAATAATTTTGGGACATTTTCTGGCCTATGCTATGTAATAACTCAGACTAGAAGATCACAGTGGCCACTCAAGACATGGAATGTATTAATCCATTTATTAATCCATTTATTATGTATTATCCATTTATTATGGTTCTAATCAGTGATTAGAACCATAATTGCAGTCCTGTGCCTCTGACTCTATAGCAATGTATAAGTGAAGCATGGATTCTTTGTAAAGGAATTATAAAGAAAATGCATCCCTACTTATTCAAAATAACTCTGAAGGGAACCCCAAATTCTTGTAGCCCTCATTAGAGATGATATACTACCTTTTGCAATCAATGAACTATGACAACTGCTGTTGTCAGTTAGGTGCGTGTGTGCTCTCTCCATATGCTGTCCCAGCCCTGCACAGATAGTTGGTTCAGCAGACCTCGATAGTACTACCCAGAAAGAACAACCACCAGCACGGTTCGGTAACAAAGGCTCAAGACACAGTCCTAGAGCCCTGGCTCTGTGGATACAGGTACACTAACACATGAGTGCCCAGTGGCAAAAAGCAGCGCAGTCAGCAGCAGAACTTTTTGCTTTCCTCAAGGTCACACAAAGGATTAAAGTGAGGCACCCCAATATTTATAGACTGAGACAAACAACTTTCATACCATCTTATGTGTTTCATGACCTCCACTTGTATCATGCTCCAGGTGTCTCCAGCACAACATCCCTATTCATCACTTCTGTCAAATCCTCTTATCTGATGTTAGACCAAGATGTCTTTTGTACTGTGTTCTTACACTTATCCAGTATTTGTTGCTTCATAGGAGTGTCTGTGTTTTAGCAACACTAGCAATACTTTTGCCAAAGTCATAGAGTGAACTTGTTAATATCTATTTTAATACATGGCCTAACTTTGGTTCACAGCCTCTGGTTCAGGCCTCAGATCTTCCACAAGGCCCAAAGGTCAGGCTTTCTCTTTCTCCTACAACTACCAGGTGCAATCAATTAGCCAAATAGCCAGTATGACCCAGGGACAGTCATAGATTTGGGTTTCAAAAAAAAGTTGAAGAAAGGCAATGCCATTTTCTTCCAAAGCTCCATTTTGCTTAATTGAGACAAGAAGTTTCCATAAGTCTGATAACACGCTAATGTTGGATCATATCAATGGCCCCGATTCAAGAGTTTTTCTGCTTTTCTTCTAAGTTCAATTGATCCAGTGAAATCAACAAGATGACTCATATGCTCATAGTCAAGTATGCACTTGAGGGCTGGGCTGTACAGAGGTCTATGCGAGCTAAAAGACTTTTCCTTTGTAATTCCTACCCCTGAAAAATCTTTCTCTGATCTGAAACTCAACCTGGGTTTTCATTCCTACCTAGTATTATTCTAGAAATCAAATCTGGCTTTCATTAACTTCCCAACAACAGCGCTACCTTCAGATTTTGCATGCCATGACAACTGTGTAGCTCCATTCAGTCACCTGCAGTTAAACAGCAAAATCAGTGCAGCTCTGCTGGTTTACCCCTCGCCTTTGAAGGAGTTGTGCTGATTCATACAAATTGGAAACCTGGTCCATTGACTTTGATACAATGAATTTGATTTACACTAGCTCTGGAAATGTTTAATTGACTGTGATGAAGCTGTGCTGATTCATGGCAGCTTGAGATGTGTCTCACTGACTTCACAGGACAAATAGAGAAGTAAGATAAATAGTATTGGTGAAGACAATGGAGGCATTCTACCAGGGAGAGTCAGCTCAGATGATTCAATGTGGATAAAGGATCACTGATAGTAGAAGTCTGAGGGTGAAATCCAGGCCCCATTCAAACCAAGGTCAACATTCCTATTGACACCCATCAATGGGCCAGGAATTCATTCTGAGATTTTCTCCACTCACTGATTAATATAGAATCTCTCTCTATTGGTAGCACTATTTTCAGAAGGGAATACATTGCTGGAAATTATGTTTTCTCCTGGAAAATTCAGAAGAATGTACATTTGGACCTCAAGAGGATTTTTCTCAACTTAATGTAGAAGATTTTTTTTTATATTGATTCAGGTGACTCCCATTTACCTTCTCCTATGGGGCCTTGTTTGAGAGTTAGCTCTTGTCCACATTCACGAGGGATGAAAGATCTCCCTACAGAAGGTTACTAGATATAACAAACGGTAGTCTTCAAGAAGTCATAACTCACTTGGAGTCTGCATTTAAATTACAGTATGGTTGACTGTATTTGAGGATTGAAAGAGAGGTGAGAATATTCATTTTGCTTGCTTGCTTTTTCACAATAAATGCTTCTAAATCAGGGCTCGGCAACCTTTCAGAAGTGGTGTGCCGAGTCTTCATTTATTCACTCTAATTTAAAGTTTCGTGTGCCGGTAATACATTTTAACATTTTTAGAAGGTCTCTTTCTATAACTCTATAATATATAACTAAACTATTGTTGTATGTAAAGTAAATAAGGTTTTTAAAATGTTTAAGAAGCTTCATTTAAAATTAAATTAAAATGCAGAGTCCCCTGGACCAGTGGCCAGGACCCGGGCCGTGTGAGTGCCACTGAAAATCAGCTCGAGTGCAGCCTTCGGCACGCGTGCCATAGGTTGCCTACCCCTGTTCTAAATGAATCTTTCTGACTTTTTGTGGCTGGTATGTCAAAGTTCCTGATTGTGTGTGGCACCAATACCTAGTGAAATTTATTGAGAGTTGACTGATAATTCCTTTATACACTTTTGAAAATCAAGCTAAATTTAATTTCTGTAGTGTATTTAAAGTTTTTTAATTTGACTAAGTGTGCTTTGCAGTGATACACATTTCCACAACATTGTTTATGAATCTTGGACCATAGTCTGATCTTGTTCTGATCAATGTGAATCTGATGAAAATTCACATAAATCTGTGAAGTGCCTTTGAATTTTATTGTAGTTGAGAGTAAAGTCAATGGAGATCTAATGTGGTAACATTGATAAGAGAGGTTGAAGATTCACAACCTATTGTCTGCAATCAAATTTAAAATACGATGCAAAGAGTGGAAATTTTTTTTAAAAAAAGTCTCTGTTATGAAATACGAATAAACTTTTCAATATAACCTCATGATTAGTTAGATTTGTTGGCTGTAACTCTCTTCTCATTTTCATCATTTTTATAAGTCAATAACTCCATTGACTTCAGTGTAGATACTACTGATTTTCTGCAGCAGGAGTGAGAGGAAAATCTTGAGAAGCAGTAGTTTAGTAATAAGATTAGAGAAGTCTGAAGACAGTAAAGGGAGACTTAACTGTAATGCAGTAAGGAGTACTTGTCATATCATGTGAATGCTATTCCTAGGAATGATGCAACATGTATATATTGCCATATAGCTGATCTTCAAAAAGAATTTTTGAGGGCACAATTCCCCTCTCATTTACACAAGTTCTATACCAGTGTGACTCCTGTGAATGGAGATTCAGCCCCACTGACTGCAATGCAATTATGGCATCTAGGGCCAGTTAAAGGGAATGCAAGTTCTTCTAGTCTGCATCTTGATTCTACCTAAATATATCTACATATTACTTCCTATATATTATTATGTTATTTTTTCTGGTATATATACACTGAAGGTCTCCTATATTGCAATTGATCTATTTTGTGAAATTAGTTTAAAAACTGGAATCTTGGTTATTCATAAGATTACTGGCGTTTGATTAATTTTGAGATTATATTGCGAAATCCTCTCTCCAGAAGTTTATTTAAACAGTCCAAATGACTGAATGCACCTCTGTCTGAGAAAATCAAGAATGTTATTTTTCCCCTTCTCTACTCAAATGCAGGGAGAATGGAGATTCAGTAACTCAGATTATTGTGCTAACATATTTAACATAGCTCAGTATGTTAATGTGTTATATGAAATGTGTAGAATATCACAAGATCTCTCCCTCTCTCCATTTCACTGTTGGTCTGTCTAGATTCTTCAATTGCCAAAATGCTGTAGTTTCTGAAGAAATACCAGATAGAAACTTTAATCTTTGTTCCCACAGAAGGAGCTCTCAAACAATGGAACCCAATAATCATACCAGGGTGACCGAGTTCATCATGCAGGGGCTCTTTGACCATCCTCATCATCAGGGGCTGTTCCTTGGGCTATTCCTCTGCCTTTATACAGCTGTCATCATGGGGAATTCCCTGATCATTGTGGCTATTCTCCTACACCCACCTCTCCACACCCCCATGTACTTCTTCATTGCCAATTTGGCCACCCTCGACATTATGTGCAGTTCTTCAGTTCTGCCCAAGATGATGAAAAACCTGATGCAGGAAAAGGAAACCATCTCCTTTGATGGCTGCATGGCCCAGGTCTTTGCGTTCACTTTTTCAGGGGGAACAGAGCTTATGCTCCTCACTGTCATGTCATATGACAGATATGTAGCCATCTGCCACCCCTTGCGCTATGTCAACCTCATGACCAAGAGAATTTGCATCAGTTTAGCCATCGGGGTCTGGGCTGTGGGTGTTGTCAATTCAGTGGTGAACACATTGCGCATGCTGCGCTTGGATTTTTGCGGGCCCAACCTCATCCAGCATTTCTTCTGTGAGATCCCACCAGTGTTGGCACTGTCCTGCAGCTCCATCTACCTCAACCAAGTTATGATGTTCTTGGCAGACATCTTCCTGGCCATGGGAAATTTCCTGCTGACCACCGTGTCCTATAGCTTTATCATCATCACCATCCTGAAAATCCGGAGCTCCAAAGGAAAGCAGAAAGCCTTCTCCACCTGTTCTTCCCACTTGCTTGTGGTCACCTTGTTCTATTCCTCCATCATCTACACCTACATCCGGCCAACCTCCAGTTATTCACTGGATAAGGACAAGTTGGTGGCCATAATGTATACTTTAGTGACTCCCATCCTGAACCCTCTGATCTACAGTCTGCGCAATAGGAACATCAAAATGGCCTTCAGGAAAATCTTTCCTTTTGCCATGAAATAGTAATTTTTACAAGAGTGAATGTGATTCTCACATGTCTTGTCCCTTCTAGGACAGGTCCACAGACAGTGTAAACTGTTGCATAACTAACAGTGTATATATATATATACAGTGTGTGTGTATATATATATATATATATATATATATATATATACACTGTTAGTTATGCAACAGTTCATCAAGAAAGGGAATATATATATATATTCATGTGCTGTATATATATATACTGCTTACACTATTTTTCACTCCATGCATCTGAATAAGTGGGTTTTAGCCCATGAAAACTTAAGTCCAAATAAATGTGTTAGTCTTTAAGGTGCCACAAGGAGTCCTTGTTGTTTTTGCTGATACAGACTAATATGGCTACCCCCCTGAAACCTGTTGCATAACTATGGACTCCAATAGACATACACTTATACAATCATCTATTCACTTCAGTGGAATGAGAATGATTTACATCCGCTGGGAAAGAGTTGCATTGACTGCAGTGGGGCAATGCCTGATATACTCTAGATGGCCTTTGGGCCACATTAACATCAGCAGAGCTGTGTTGAATCACACTAGCTGGGCCACGGCTCATTGGTATGAGAATTTTCAAGTATTTAGGTATCGAGTGTGATTTTCATAAAACATAAAACTCAATGGTTTCATTGGGTGTTAGTTGCCCAGATGCTTCTGAAAATCTTATTAGGTGTTTAAATAGCTATACAAGTTTGCCCATTGTGTATAAAAATATGTTGCATGCAGTCTCATTGAGTCGGAATACTATATTTCATTCTAAATTAGTAATTATGATAAAAATACCATTTTTCTCTGTTTTCTAATTTATTTTAAGACATTAAAACCACAAACATTTCAAAAATATATCTGTTAAGATCTGGAGCTGTCATTGTCATGTGTCATGCGATTGGGTCAGAGATTATAATAGAACTATTTTTATTAAGGTACATTTTTACATAGCTGTAAAAATACACTTTCAGCATGAGAAATGTTGGGTTTTCAAAAGGTCTCTTTTGTTGATAAGGGAATTTCTCAATCCCAACTACATATAAATGTAACCGTTGTTCTCTGTTAGCAGAACTGAGTGTATTGTTCTCTGAAAACATCCACTCAATGTGCAGTGGCAGTCAAAAAAGTGAACAGAATATTGAGAATCATCAAGAAAGGGACAGATAATAAGACAGAAAATATCATATTGCCTCTGTATAAATGGTATTCCCACACCTTAAATACTGCATGCAGATGTGGTCTCCCCATCTCAAAAAAGATATATTCAAATTGGAAAAGGTTCAGAAAAGGGCAACAAAAATGATTAGGGGTATAGAATGGCTTCTGTATGAGGAGAGATTAATAAAACTGGGATAGGTCCATCAATGGCTATTAGCCAGGATGGGCAGGAATGTTGTCCCAAGCCTATGTTTGCCAGAAGCTGGGATTGGGTGACAGAGCATGGATCACTTGATGATTACCTGTCTGTTCATTCCCTTTGGGGCACCTGATATTGGCCACTGTCAGAGGACAGGATATTAGGTTTGATGGACCTATGATCTGACCCAGTATGGCTGTTCTTATATTCATATGTTCACAATACATCGTTTACTGAAGGCAGGGGTTTCATGTCCAGTTATTGCTGCTGACATATCTTAGAATCTCCATCATTTAATAACTTTTTGACCTTTTATTAAAGTGCATGAAAAAGAAACATCCAAAAAAATCTCTGGTATTTTTTAATAAATAAAGTATTAAGTAAAGATATCATGTCAACAATTACCATGATTCCTTTCCTTCTAGCTATATAGAGTGTTTTATATGGAAATTTTCCTTTTACGGGGGAGAGATGGTTATAGTCCAGGAAACATTGTTTTTGAGCAAGTTGATGTCAGTGGGAATACCCTGAATAGATAACATTGAATTGTAGATAAGCTGTAGACAAAAGCTATTGGTCCTTACATGATCCCTAGGATGTGTCATTGAAGTAGATTCAAGAAGTATATACATTAATAGCTGGCAAAAATGTATATAAACTTTGTAGTGTGTGGCATGAATAGGATTTGCGATATCTTCCTGTACCTAAACCCCTGCATCTGGTCTTGGCTACCATGGGCACAGAGCAATTACATGCATGATAAAGTAACTTGAGTGATGAGCTGGGGTGGAACTGAGTTTCTGGTTCCCAAATAACTGGATGAATTGTTCTTCCAGAACTGGATGAATTGTTCTGAGTTAAGTGAGTGGAAAAGGCATTGGAGGAAAACAACACAAAGCAGGGAAGGAAAATGAGAGTTGTGGGAGGAAGTGACAGCAGGAACCCACAGCTTGTATTCCCAGTGTTATTTGGGATGTAGGTGAACCAGTGGAGGGTGTGTGGGTGATGTCAGTTGATTCCCTCTGTCTGGCCAGTTTTGTCAGAACACCTTTCAGAATCAAGACACAGAAGATGTAACGATGTCATAGTGGATCTAGGATCTCAGCATTTGGTGTAGTGGGCAACCAGAATGGTAAAGCTCTCTCCTTCCAGTCCACCCATCACCCTCTGATCCCATGCAGTCACCCCTCAGATACTTGATATTCCAGAAGGTTTGGCATTCAATATTCACCCATCATTGAGGTGATTTTAGCTGTGAACATTTCCACCCATTTCTTGACTCTCTGGGCTTCTTTGCATGACAATCCTTGAAAATCTTACCATGCATGCCTCTGACCAACAGGACCTGTCTATGGAGCTATGCCAATTTACACCAACATGGATCTAATGCACTATTTTATGTCAATTTACCCTGGATCCTACCTAATGGACAATTTTAAAATCCTAATTGGATGATTTCTTCTAAAAGATCTTCTGCAATTCAAACAAAAGTTAATTCAGGGAAGGCCTCTGGCCTTGTAATGGTTCTTTCTAGCATTATAATGTGTGAACCTATGGATCTACCACTCTGCTAAATGGATCTATTGAGACTAATTCTCATTGACACTGACAGAAATATACACCACTCTAGCAGTGGAAAGGGGCTTTAAAATTGGAGTAAGTTATATTTAGGCCATGTCTACAGTACAGACCTATAAAAAATCCACAACCGTGAGCAACACAGTTATACGAAGATAACTGCCGATGTAGACAGCACTGTGTGGATGGGAGAGCTTCTCCCATCAACATAAGCCACCACCTCTTGGGGAGATGGATTACCTACATTGACAGGAGAAGGGTGAAGCTGCACCACTGTAGCACTGCACGTGAAGGGAAGCCGCGGCGGGCCCGGCGCGGCCTTCAGGGCTTCAGGGCCGGCCGTGGGTGGGCCGGGGTGCGGCGGGCGCAGACTGGGCCAGCCCCAGGCCAGCCGGGAGGCAAAGGAGAGCTCCACAACAGAGCCCTCCATGCCCCAGGGCCCCGCAGCCTTCCTGGGGCATGGGCAGGGACAGGGGGGGCATGCAGGAGCCTGCCCTGGGCAGCCTGCTGCCCTGCCCCTGCCACACTGCACTGCCACGGCAGCGCCTGCCAAAACCCTCCTGCCCTGCCCCCCTCCCCCCCCCCCCTACCCCCCTCCTGCCCTCACCCCCCCTCCTGCCCCCTCCTCCCCTGCCCTCCTGCCTGAGCCTCCTGTGACCTCCAAACCACCTGCCCCTGCTCCCTGCCCTGCCTGCCCCACCCCCCCCACCCCCAACCCCTGCCCTGAGCCCCATCCTGCACTCTGCTCCCCTCCCCCCCCCCCCCCCCCCCCCCTCCCCTCTGCACCCCCCTTCCCCCCTCTGCCTGTCCTCTCCCCCTCCTCCACATCCCGCACTCCACCCCCCCTGCCCCGGCCCTGCATACAATTTCCTCACCCAGATGTGGCCCTCGCCCCAAAAAGTTTGCCCACCCCTGCCTTAGACTCATGGTGACGTGCCTTTATATGACTGGATGGATATAAAATAACCTTAAGGTGTATTCACAAAGAGAGTTAGGCACCTAACTGACACTTTGGGTGCCTAAATCCCAGAATAAAGCGTCACTGGTAAGAAAGAAAGAAAGAAAGAAAGAAAGAAAGAAAGAAAGAACTCAGCTTCTGCTGAAAATTTATGGGCCCCAAACTCTCTCAGCACTTATGTTTTTGCAAAAAAAATCCCATAGGCACCTAGGGGCATGCAGATGGCTGTCCACTCAAAGCACACACCTCAGTCCTGATCCTATAGTCCCCTGGTTGTCACAGCCCTGCACTGTCCCCACCCCACAGCTCTGCCAGTGCCCCTCAGTCCTGACCCACAGCCCCTACCCACAATGCTATTCCATCTCTGGGCCTACATGCACACACACGTCAATCCTGATCCTATAGTCCCCTGGTTGTCACAGCCCTGCACTGTCCCCACCCCACAGCTCTGCCAGTGCCCCTCAATCCCGATCTGCAGCTTCCTGCTATCCCAGCCCTGGGCTCCTCCATGTCCCCATAAGCTCTGTTGATGCCCATTAATGCTGATTGCAGCCCCCGCCTTCTATCCCATTTCTGGGCTAGCACACACAACACACAGCTCTGCTGCTGCTGCACCTCAATCCCGACCCACAGACACCCTGCAGTCCCAGCCCTGCCCCCTGTCCCCCTCCCTCCAACTCTGCCAGTGCCTGGGAATAAATTGTGCGGTCAGTTGCTTGATCACACTTTGGTTCAGTACAAAATAGATTCAAGAGACCAACTCAGCACCACGCGAGGCTGATTGCTATAAACCAGTGGCGCTGCAATGGGGTAGGAGGGCCAGAGACCCCATCCCCTCCTTTTCCCCCCAAGGCCCCACCCACCGGCCAGGCCAGCAGCTGGTGGAGCCTGACCAGGGAGCCCAGGCAATTGTGGGAGCCGTGGGGATCCCCCGTCCAGCCCAGGATGGGGTGAGGCCGAAAACAGTCCCCCTGCCGGTGTCATCACCCCCCGGGCTCCCCGCCCATCCCGGGGAACGTGGAGGGTCTGTGACTCTGCGCGAGCTCCCCACAGCTGCCCACATGGCTCTGTCCCTGACTCAGCTCTCTCCGGCTGAGTAGGGGCCTCGGAGCCGTAACCCTGCCACGATAAGAGCTGCGAGGGCAGTGGTGGGGAGATGGTGCAGACCCTCCACCTGCCCTCAGTGGGGGGCCCAGAGGCCAGGGACATGGGCAGGGGGATGCTTTAGCCCCCCCCAAGTTGGGGGGGGGCAGAATCCCCGGCCCTGCTCTGGCTTCAGGCTTCGCCGGGTGTGGGGCCTTGCGGGGAAGAGGAGTAGTGGGAGTGGAGCTGGGGAGTCCTTGAATCCTCCCACTTTTGGGAAGTCTCCGACACCCTTGCTATAAACTAATAATCATATAGTACAGGACAAAGGTTCAATATGATACCAGTCTCTGGGAAGCCATCTTGTGCAGCGTTGTTACATTCACCTTCCGCAGAGGCTGTGTTCTCAAAGTTATACCCCTAAAACCATCTTCTTATACCCAAGCTGTTTGCAAGTACAAGGTACTATGTAGGCCATCTGAAGCTACATTTAACCAATCAGCTTTCTATCTTGTTCTTCTGGTACCGCAGTGTATCCCTGTCTCCTTGTTCTGACATCATGTATTTCAGGTACCAAAGGGCACGAAGGTTGTACTAGGCCTTTAACAACCATATGTCTTGTCCTCTTCCTTTGGGACATTTCAGGCATGTGCTTAAGCATTTCATTTTTCGCAACATAGGCTCATCCCAGATTCTGGAACAAGCTCAAATGCACAGTTCGTGGAGTATGTAGATAAGCTATTAAAGACAAACCCACAGTAACCATCTCCAGTTTGCGAGGGACCCCGTGGAGCCAGTCTCTAGGAAACAGATACATTCGTGGAGGTTAAGTCCATTAATGGCTATTAGCCAGGATGGGTAAGGAATGGTGTCCTTAGCCTCTGTTTGTCAGAGGATGGAGATGGATGGCAGGAGAGAGATCACTTGATCATTACCTGTTAGGTTGACTCCCTCTGGGGCACTTGGCATTGGCCACTGTTGGTAGACAGGATACTGGGCTGGATGGACCTTTGATCTGACCCAGTATGGCCATTCTTATGTTCTAAGGCTAAGCTAAATGAACCCAAAGTTATGAAGACAGATATGAGTCAAGGAAGTCAGCCGAGTATCAGAAACCTGGAAAAATCTTTGACTGGATGAGCTCAGATGTTTGGTCACAAACTGAGGTGGTTCAAAAGTTATGGATTTTTTTTAAGCAGAATTTTTTTTATTGATTCTTTAAACAAACACAGCAAGCAGCAAATATCTGGCCACACACTTCTGAAATCCCAAATCATGTTCACGTTTTGGCAGACTAAAATTTCAGCTTTTCAATTAAAAAAACACAACAAATTTTAAAGGAAAGCAGATGTTGTTCATGATTTTTTTCTGCTTTTTTAAAACCCCTAGTTTTCAATCCAAAAAAAGTTTTGATGGAAAATATTTGTCCAATCCTTTTAATGATCCTTAGTGCCTTTTAGCACTAGCTGATGCTGAGAAGCAGTGATACCTTGTAAAAGTGCCTAGACAAGAAGTTTTCTCAAAACTGGGTTTGTGTCAAGATGCGAAAGGTTTTTAAAAGTTTATTCTTCTCAGGGCTGCCCAGGGGTGGGGTGAGGGAGGGCAAGTGGGGCAATTTGCCTCGGTCCCCACAGAGGCCCCCACGAGAATATAGTATTCTATAGTATTGCAACTTTTTTTATGGATGGGGACCCCAAAATTGCTTTGCCCCAGACCCTCCGAATCCTCTGGGCGGCCCTGGTCCTGACCCACACCACTACTATTCCTTGCCCCAAACTACTTCCCCACTCCGCCAATACACCACAGTCATGAGTTACCACCCCCTCTGTCCTGGCTGTCTTGCCCCAAACACACAATGCTGATAGTTCCCCTGGATCCTGACCCTATGCTAGTCATATTCCCCCCATCACACACACAGGTCTCTCAATGCATCACTGGTGTGACCTGCAGCTCCCCCTGGTGTTCCAGTCCTGGGACTGCACACAGTCTTAGTAGGGTATGTCTACACTGCAATTAGACACCCGCGACTGTCCCGTGAAGCCAAGTCGGGCTTTGTGGAGCTGTTCAGTTCCAGTATAGATGTTCTGGTTTGGGCTGCAGCCCAAGCTCTGGGACCCTCTCACCACATAAGGTCCTGGAGCCTGGGCGTCAGCACTAGCTCGGACGTCTACACTCCAATTAAACTCCCCCACAGCCTTAGCCTCGTGAGCCCAAGTCAGCTGTCACAGGTCAGCTGTAGATTTTTAATTGCAGTGTAGATATACTCAGCGAGCCCTTGCTGGCCCAGGTCTGGCATCCTCAGAGCTCGGGTATTTCTGCTTAATTCTGATATGCCACATGACCTGCCAGCCCAGTATTGGGCCAAATCTGAGCTGTCTCAATGCATCAACAACAGCTTGCACCCCCTCAGCTCCCCCTCCCCCGACACATTAATGAGGTGTCATTCCTTCCATAAGGGGACAGCAAAAACACACCCACAAGGATTCCTTCCTTCCATAAGGGGAGGGCATGCATGCACGTGTGCACACGTATACACACAGGAAGTTTCACTCCTTCCAGAATGGGGTAGCAGGGATGTATGCACACATACATACACACAAAAGAAGCAGGTCTCATTCTCTTCAGAAGCGGGTAGCAACAACAAACACACACAGGCAGCCTTACTCTTTCCTGAAGGAGGAACACACATATACATACACAAACACATATACACACTGAACAGGGTTCCTTTTTTTTTCTCCTGGAAGCAGAAATCACACACAGACATGTGTTTTACACACACACACACACACACACAGAGAGACACACACAAAATTAATATGGCTAAATGTAAATGTGTACATCTAGGCACATAAACGTAGGTCATACTTACACAATGGGGGACAATATCCTAGGAATTAGTGACTCTGAGAAAGATTGGTGGAGAATCAGATGAACATGAGCTCTCAGGGTGATGCTGTGGCCGAAAAGGTCTAATGTGATCCTTGGATGCATATATGGGAATCCCAAGTAGGCACTGGTGCATCTGCTACTGGAATCCTGTGTTCAGTTCTGATGGACACAACTCAAGAAGGATGTTGATAAATTGGAGAGGGTTCAAAGAAGAGCTATGAGAATGAATTAAAGGATTAGAAAACATGTGATAGACTCCAGAAGTTAATCTATTTAGCTTAAGAAAGAGAAAGTTTAGTGGTGACTTGATCATAGTCTATAGGTATCTACATGGGGAACAAATATTTAATAGTGGGCTTTTCAATCTAGCAGAGAAAGGTCTAACATGATCATAAGAACATAAGAACATAAGAATGGCCGTACCGGGTCAGACCAAAGGTCCATCTAGCCCAGTATCTGTCTACCGACAGTGGCCAATGCCAAGTGCCCCTGAGGGAGTGAACCTAACAGGCAATGATCAAGTGCTCTCTCTCCTGCCATCCATCTCCATCCTCTGACGAACAGAGGCTAGGGACACCATTCTTACCCATCCTGGCTAATAGCCATTTATGGACTTAGCCACCATGAATTTATCCAGTCCCCTTTTAAACATTGTTATAGTCCTAGCCTTCACAACCTCCTCAGGTAAGGAGTTCCACAAGTTGACTGTGCGCTGCGTGAAGAAGAACTTCCTTTTATTTGTTTTAAACCTGCTGCCTATTAATTTCATTTGGTGACCCCTAGTTCTTGTATTATGGGAATAAGTAAATAACTTTTCCTTATCCACTTTCTCAGCATCACTCATGATTTTATATACCTCTATCATGTCCCCCCTTAGTCTTCTCTTTTCCAAACTGAAGAGTCCTAGCCTCTTTAATCTTTCCTCATATGGGACACTCTCTAAACCCCTAATCATTTTAGTTGCCCTTTTCTGAACCTTTTCTAGTGTTAGAATATATTTTTGAGGTTAGGTGACCACATCTGTACAATGACTGGAATTTAAAGCTAGACAAATTCAGACTGGAAATCAGGTGTACATAACTATGAGAGTAATTAATCATTGTAACAGTTTACCATGGGTTGTGGTGGATTCTCCATCACTGGCAATTTTTTCAGTCAAGATTGGATATTTTTCTAAAAGATCTTCTCTAGGAATTATTGGGGGTGGTTAGTGGGCATTGTCTCACCTGTGCTGCTATACACAAGGTCAGATTAGATGATCACAATGGTTCCTTCAAGCCGTGGAAGTGATGAAAACATGCACAACGATCAGGTCCCCTTCCCTCCAGCAGCGGAAAAAAGCAACACATACGCACTAACATGGAGACGGAGCAGACCTCACTCAGTCTAGCAGACGGACAAAGCTCACCCTCTTGTTCTCTCTTTTTCTCTCTCACATGCACACACACCATCAGGGCTCATGTCCTCCAGCCAGAGGTAGCCAGGACACACAAACTCATACAGAAACACACGCATTCATCACAAGACATTGCCTTCAACAAGGGACAGCAGAATAAGTTTATCATCAAACATTCAAGATTCAAGTGATAGTGAGTAAGAAGACTGGAAACAAATGTTTACATGTAAAAGAAAATCATAACACATTTTCTAGAGACTAATCTTAACTTAAAGGAGGAGGGGGGTTAATATGACTTTATTCTGTCATGTGCAAATTGGGGATACTCTTCATCAACCTCACTTTCGAGACAGCACTTTTCATCAATAGACCTCAAATGCCTGAAGAAACTAAGTAAATATCACTGTCCTCAAATTTAGATACAGGGAATGTGAGGTAGAGAGAGGGTAAAATGATTCATCCGCCAGTGGCAGAGCCGGGAGGGGATCCCCCAGACCCGGACTCCAGTAACGTGTTAGTAAAATATCATTGCAAAACTGAAAAGATGACAACAGATTAAAAAGACTCATACACAGCTGGGTGCCGTATACTAATGAAAAGTTTTCACCCTTTCTTATAGCTTTCGGACACATACAAATGAAAACACCCGTCTCATCAACCCACTGTGAAAAACATTCTTATGCACTGGGATGTAGGCTCTGGCTTAGTAGCTAGAGGAGGAGTCAGGTCTAGTGGACAGAGCAGGCATCCAGGTTGGGGAACCCCAAAGTTCATTGTACTCAGAGACAGTGTAACCGCCCATGCCTTGTTTTCCCCCTGTGATACTTCTTCCTTGCTGACTTCACATCTCTTTGATAACTTCATATGTAAACAGGCATCCATTGTGTAAGCTTACAATGCTTAATTTACATCCGTCAGCAAGAGATGTCAATACACATCTTTTACCTGACCAAAAACCTGTTTTCTTCACTTCTGCTGGTGAGTCAGACAGTGGTACAGACTCAAAGAACGTGTTTTCATGATATTTACATAACTCATTACATACTGTCTGTATGTACATTTCACAGTAATATTAATGACAAGTGTGATCCCAGCTTTTATATAAGGAATCACTTATGTTCTTTGGTGAATCGGAATATGCATAACAGAATAAGAACATTCCTATAATCTTCTTGTCAATTGGCAAAGAGTTTTTGGGTCATAACCTTATTGAATTAAGTTAGACTTTATTGAACTACATTTAATTTCTTTGGGGTCCATTGTATTACAAATGCAATTGTGTATGCATTTGTGACAGGTTGGATCACAGAAACCCCCTTGGGAACTGCCAACTGATGTGCCAAGACTACTTCTGCTCCTGCTTTCCTGCCCTGCCAGCCTGGGACTCCAGCACCCTGCCTGGTCTGAGCCAGACCCGCTAGCCTGCTGCAAACCCCAACCCAGCTGTAGGCTTGATGAAGCAGCTTACAGAAGTGTTCTTATCTTTAACATTCAGATGCCTTTCTCCCAGTGGGCTCTAAACCCAAATAAATACGTTTTACCCTGTATAAAGCTTATGCAGGGTAAACTCATAAATTGTTCGCCCTCTATAACACTGACAGAGAGATATGCACAGCTGTTTGCTCCCCCCCCCCAGGTATTAATATATACTGTGGGTTAATTACTAAGTAAAAAGTGATTTTATTAAATAGAGAAAGTAGGATTTAAGTGGTTCCAAGTAGTAACAGACAGAACTAACTGAATTACCAAGTAAAATAAAATAAAACACGCCAGTCTATGTCTAATCCAACTGAATACAAATAAAATTCTCACCAGTTCCAGTATGGTCCCTTTTACAGACTAATCTCCTTCTAGTCTGGGTCCAGCAATCACTCACACCCCTTGCAGTTACTGTCCTTTGTTCCAGTTTCTTTCAGGTATCTTTAGGGTGGAGGTGCTTTCTCTTTAGCCAGCTGAAGACCAAATGGAGGGGTCACCCATGGGCTTAAATAGACTTTCTTTTGTGGGTGAAGGCCCTGTCCTCTCTCCTATGCAAAGTCCAGGTCCAAAGTCAAGATGGAGTTTTGGAGTCACCTGGGCAGGTCACATGCCCATGCATGACTGAGTTCCTTACCTGCCAAGCCACATTCCTGGGAAAGCCCAGATGTGAACTGGTGTCTCTAAGTTCATTGTTGGCTTAAGTGTTTCTTGACTGGGCACTTACTGAGAATAGTCCTTTATCAGGAAGCTGACCAACTGCTTCACTACAGCCTACTTAGAATCAAACAAGTATGCAGCCAATATTCATAACTTTGAATACAAAAATGATACATGCATACAAATAGGATTTATAGATTCAATAGATCATAACCTTTGCAGAGATATGTTACATGGCATATGTAGCATAAAACAGATTCTATTTATGTTACATATATACATTCATAGACATATTTCCATAAATCCTTATGGGAGGTACCGTCACAGCATTATTGTAGGAGTGTATGAAACTTTTCTAGCAGACGTGACCAATGTGAAAACTGGGGAAATGTAACTTCAAAAGTCTGTTTGGGACAATGCTTGTGAAGTGGGTTCCCTAGGGGGTACTTGGGAGGCCTTTTGTAGTTAAGCCCTGCAAGAAAAACACAGTGTCTATGGAATACGTGCGCCTGGAAACTCCAAATCAAAGACCCCCAAACTCTATAAAGGATGGACTAAACTTTTTACATGTGTGCTACTTCTGAACTGAGGCTGTTGTGAATTTGTGACCATGTAAGAGACCCCCTTTGTGGGGTCAGAAGGACTAATCACCTGCTCGAGCCCATGCTGGAGTTGGGGTGATTCATAGTAAGCACAAGTGCAGATTCTTTTATTGTTTTCATGTTTTCTCTGTAATGCTTTTATCTACGAACAAATGCATTAGCATAGAAAGAGCTGTGCAATAATTTAACTGTGACAAGTACATGGCTATTAGTTTCTGAAGAGAAAGCAGGCTGGCCTGGTTAGGCAGTCTGTCTTGCTGGTGTAACCCTTCTGCCCCTCTGAGTTGGCAGCAACAAGGGCCGGGTTCAGTATCCAGGGGTTCCGTTTCAATTACACAATACAAAACCGGCTTGAGCCCCCACCCAGTGATCTGGGACAATTACATACCACCCCCCCCGGGCACCTCTAGGAGGCAACACTTCCCCTCTCGCAAGCACAGAGTCCGAGTGTAGCAAAATCCTTTTAATAAAGGAGGGAAACAATGCGGCCTTATGTTGGGGAAACACCACAAACAGGATTCATAACAGAAACCATGAGCAAAAATCCACCAAGTAAGTTTGGCAATATCCTTTTCCCCTCAGGTTCTTAAGTCCAATCACCCCAAAGTCCAACAACCCAAAAGTCTCTGTCCCTGGTCAGTGCCACCCCAGAGTTCAAAAGTTCATCTGCAGAGTTTTACCCCCCCCCAGCCTGGGTGGAAATGGGGGGGCACACAGGGTGTTAAGGGACACCTTACGTGGTCTGGGGCCAACTGCCCCGCCTCTCCGTGGAGCTCTACTGCAGCCTTTACCACAACTGGCTCCACTCCACCAGCTGCGCCGCTCCTCCAGCCGACCCGTGAGCCGCTTCAGCCGTCCCCGCAAACTGCTCCACTCCACTCACTCTTACATGGGCTGCTGCAACCGTCCTACAGACCACTTTGCTCCGCTCACTGTTCCACGGGCTGCTCCAACAGTGCTGCAAACTGCTCCACTCTGCCAGCCACTTAGCGATAGATCTTCAGTGCCCCCCCCACTAGTTAACACAGCACTCAGCTCTTTAAGTGATTTCAGCTCATAGTAGGGGAGCCCCAGTGCTGGTGCACCATTAACTCAAAGTGAATTCAGCTCAGCAGCGTCTAGATGGACTCCTAATAGAATCAAAATTAGCTCTGCTCTTCAACAGCAGAGAGAGGAGGAGGTGCAATTGATGTTCCAGGCCCTCAAAAGGTGCCCATACCATAAGACACACACCAGTCCCCAACCTCTCTCAATTCACTGGTTTTTGGAACCCATGTCCCTTGTCTAGCAAGTGCTACTTAGGTGATGGTGAGATCCTCTGGCATAAAACAGGTTCATAGTCCTTCATTCACATAATCAGGGTAACAACACTTTATTCCTCCTGCCCCAATAACAGAGAAATTGGGGATCCCACAGCTGTCCAACTGACCATTTCAGGCTGCCATGGGCGCGTGCTAGGCGGGGTGGGTGTGCTTATGCAAACAAGATCAGCCCCTGAAATTCTTTTCCACACTCACCATAATTCACCACCAGAAGTCAAGGTAGAGCTCAGCCTGACTCTGCTTACATCGGTGAAAATCACAGTATAGTCAAAGAACTATGCAGCCTGGGAAAAACCCTGGTCAGAAGGGAGATCACATATTTCCACTCAAGAGAAGTGATGGCTGGGGAGCTGGAAGCGTGGTGTGGGTGCCCTTGCTAGACTATAGAGGGGGGGAAACCTTTGCAGATGCTGTGAACTGTGCCAGTAGCCATTATGAAAAATGGCAGAACTTTGAGAGTGACCTAGATTAGCCTGATAATAATAACAACAACAACAACAATAATAATAATTCCAGTCAACAGCAGGAAAACCATTATAATATCACAGGAATATGCAGTTAGGGTGACCAGATAGCAAGTGTGAGAAATCGGGACAGGTGTAGGGTGTAATAGGTGCTTATACAAGACAAAGTCCTTGTGACACAGGGCCAGAAAGGGTTACACACTAAGAGGCTAACCGACCCAGATTCAACCTTTAGAGACATGTTAATAGATAATGATTGTGGGGTGTGTGTGTTTACATGTATCTTGTTAGAAGTTGGCAATGTAATCAAATGGGTCCTGTCTGTTGCTGTATTCTGTTAATTCAGAGATCAAAAAGAGATGTTAACATTTAGATGACTTGTAAATGTAGTAATATCATTGACTTTATTTCTCTTTGAAGTATGTACACAGTGCTTCACCTATTATTCACTTACTGTCAAGAGGCTGCCAGCGGACTATAAAAGGAACTCCTGAGCCCTGTTCCTGTATCTCAGATCTGTTTAATCTTCATCGGGGAAGATTGTCACCGGACTGAGGTTGCCAGCTCCAGTCTGGATCATCCTGATATTGGACATTGGACTATAACCCATGAAACGAATTCTGAAAGAACTTTTTGCAGCTCTGAAGCTCGCCATCTCTGCTATGAATCTGACTTAATAACTTAATTCATATCTGTATGTGTAATGATCTGTTAACCAATACTCTCTCTCTTTTCTTTTTTAATAAATCTTAGTTTAGTTAATAAGAATTGGCTGTTAACGTGTGTTTGGGTAAGATCGGAAATATTCATTGACCCGGGGAGTAATGCGTCTGATCTTTTGGGATTGGTAGAACTTTTTTACATGATGAACAAGATTTTCAGTAATCCTCATCATATTTGACTTGGCTCTCTGGGTGGGAGCCCAAGGCTGGATTGTTTCAAGGGAACTGTGGTTTTAGTTTCTGGGTAACCAGTAAGCTATTATAGAGAAGCTGTTTTGTTGCTGGCTTGGGGAATCTAAATACTAGAATAACCACCAATCTTGGGGTTTGTCTACCCCATTCTTTGCAGTTTGCCCTAATTGAGCAATCTCAGCATGGCCCCCCCCTGGGACCCTGGTCACAGTCCCTAATATCAGGACTGTCCCTATAAAATCAGGACATCTGGTCACCATACACACAGTTCAAAGAGGGAGCTGTCCAGGGCTAGATTAAGGCAATCTGAGGCCATAAACACACCATAACATGGATCCTCTGCCCTCCTAACCCCATCCCAAGCTGTAGCCCCATTCCTCAGTTAGAGTGACTCTCCTTTCTGACACAGTTGCCAACTTTCATGTGGTAAATAAGCACCCGACTTTCACAATAAGCCAAAAATCAAGCTAATCCCATTTCAAAACAAGGCCCAAACAAGCCAACAAGATTCCCAACACTCTAATTGACCAGATCCCCCCGGTGTGCAGTCTGGGACTGTGGTGGTCCCGCTGTGCACCCCAACTCTCTGCCCCCCTTGCCCCTGCTTGCCAAGAGCCGATGAAAAAAAAAAGAAGCAACAAGCTGCAACAAGCAACAAGCTACAAGCCAAAAACTAGCTAACAAGCAACTCACAAGCCAATTAAGCCAAAAAGAACCCCAATTTCTGTGTTTTATTGCGTGTTTGGCATGTCTGCTTTCTGATAGGCAGGGACGGGGGTGTGAGACATACTTTTTTCCTCAGGGTCTCTTCTCTCCTCTAGAGAGGCAGGAGTGACAGTAAGAAACCCCCAGTATTTATCCCAGCAGCTGAGGTGTTTCTGACCTAGGGAACTGGAGCAGGCCCAGTGCACTCTTCCCTCTTGCTCCATCCAAACTGGGGTGTGGTTGGCAGAGTCCGCCCAAATAGGGCTTGGAGTCAACTGCCACACTGAGATGCAAAGAGCTATCCTATCCTCTCAGATCTAGTCACTCGAGTTTTTTACACATTCAGGAAAGCATGAGTTATACACTGGGCAGTTGCCTCTCTCTAAGCAATTGTTTCAGGCTCTCTGCAGACTCAGGCAGATGTCACTGCATTGGTCACTCTGGGCTCATGGTTTCAACCTTTCTGTCATAAAATAAACCCTGACTTTTTTCTTTTTAATTGGGAGCTGAAATTCTGATGTAAATCTGTTGAGTCCATGAGCTGGGGCTTAGCATCGGTCTTTACTGACTGTGATTTAAGTCATTCCAAACTGTATCATTCTTATTCAAGAGGAAGCCCAAAACATCCTGAACCCAGTGGCCTTTACTGTTCTCAGGTGGGGGTAGTATATTGGTTGGCTAGAAGCTATTTTGATTTCAATTTTGAGATGTGTGGGCTCAATTTGCTGCTGTCTGGCTCCATTTGTATTACATGCATTTAAATTTCAATTCAATATTAGGGCCCCAAGGCTGGGTATAGGATTTTTGGAGACACTTAAATTTAAGTAAATTAATAAAGTTCTCAGACAAACAAAACAAAACAAAACTCTATGTTACTTTTGCGTGAAAGTTGACAGTATATAACAGGAAATGAAGAGTAAAAAAACCCAACAAATATATTGTAATGATCTCAAAACCAACACCCTGAATTTAGAACTGCTCCCATTCAAAATAAATTCTAACGTTTTAACTAATGGACATTCACATTTGAGACGGAACGACCTGAAATACAGCAGCAGCAAAACCCGTTAGGTGCCTGACTCTAGGAGAGGGCTGACAGTGGAGAATTTCGAGCAGAGATTGCTCTTTTGCAAATCTGAAAATCTTCTCTTTAATCTCTACTTTAAGGGCAATGTTTAACTTAACCTAAATGATGAAAACATAAATATCATCTCCATAATAAACACGGGTTATCATTTCAGAAAATGGATATTGGCAAAATGTTCTCTTCACTAGAACCTCAATAAAAAAGGACAACCCCCCGCCAGAAAAACTAACCCCAGAACAGCCAACCAACCAACAAACCAACCAACCAACCAAACAAACATTAACATTAACATTAACTCAGTAACTTCCATTTCCATAATGCATTCCTCGGAGCTGTTCTCGCTTCTTTGTTTTTCAGGCTATAGATGATGGGGTTCAACATAGGTGTTAAGATGCTGTACTGGATGGAGAAGAGTTTGTGCAGACATAACAGAGACCCTAAATTTGGATTCACGTACCGTAAAAAGCCTGATATGTAGAATAAGCTGACCATGATAAGGTGGGCGGTGCAGATGGAGAAAGGCTTTATGTCTGTCATCCATGGGGCATATCCTCAGTATAGTGGGGATGATGCGAATGTAGGAGACCAGGGTGAGAAAGAAAGATCTCATTCCAAATATTACAAAGGTTGTAAGAAGCACCATGCTTCTTATCATTTCAGGACAAGACCAATAGAGAAGGGAGCTGACAGCTGAAATGGCTGATTCAGAAGTTTAATGTTAGTATGGGAATAGTGTTTAACTGTGCATACAAGACACCCATTATCCATGCACTGACCACTAACTGACTTCAGAATTGTTTGTTCATAGTCCCCATGTAGTGCAATGGATCACATATGGCAGAATATTGATTGTAAGCCATTACTGAAAGGATGAAAACTTCAGTAAAACTAGACACAATAAAAAAGAACATGCAGATGATTTCCTTAATTACTTGCTCCATTATCTTCCCTGGCACAGAAGTTAAACTAACTGGTCTGTAGTTTCCTAGGTTGTTTTTATTTCCCTTTTTCTAGATGGGCACTGTATTTGCCCTTTTCCGGTCTTCTGGAATCTCTCCTGTCTCCCATGATTTTCCAAAGATAATAGCTAGGATAATTGCAAGGAAAAAAAGTTATAGTTAACAACCAGGGAGACTGTGATGGGTTGGATCACAGAAACCCCCTTGGGGCTGCCAATTTATGTGCAAGGCTACTTCTGCCCCTGCCTTCCTTGCCAGTTTGGGATACCAGAACCCTGCCTGGTTGTGCCAGACACATTTGCCAGCCACAAACACAGACCCAGGTCTGAACCCCATCCCACAAACTGCAGGCTTAACTGAAAGCAACTTAAGATGTGTTCCTGTCTCTAACACTCAGATGTCCAACTCTCAATGAGGTCCAAACCCCAAATAAATCTGTTTTATCCTGTATAAAGCTTATACAGGGTGAAGTCATAAATAATTCACCCTCTATAACACTGATAGAGAGATATGCACAGCTGTTTGCTCCCCGCCCCAGATATTAATAGATACTCTGGGTTAAATAATAAGTAAAAAATGATTTTATTAAATACAGAAAGTAGGATTTAGGTGGTTCCAAGTAGTAACAGACAGAACAAAGTGAGTTACTAAGTAAAATAAAATAGAACACACAAGTCTATGCCTAATACAGTAAGAAAACTGAATACAGACAAAACCTCAGCCTCAAAGGTGTTCTAGTAAGCTTCCTTTTACAGACTGGTCTCCTTCTAGTCTGAGTCCAGCAATCACTCCCCCACTGCACCCGTAGTTACTGTCCTTTGTCCCAGTTTCTTTCAGGTATTCATGGGGTTGGGCGTAGCTGAAGTCGCGTATCTTAGGTCGACTCCCCCACCCAATGTAGACCTAGCCATTATCACCTAGACTTGTATAAAACACGACACTGATCATTCATATGCTGGAGGAAAGTTTCAAACAATGTTATCTTTGTTCTCACTGATTGAAATTGATTGTATTATTTACGCCATGAATCAACTGGACGTGCAACCATGTGATTGGGCAAAGACTTCGGCCCTAAATCACCACCAACTGTTGGTCCCCATGAAGCAGACAGTGTAATTAATGGGAATTTCAAAATTAACTTCAAGGAGAACAAGATCATTTGAAAACCTCTTGTCTATTCATTGTATGTTTATTGGAAAGTCTTTGGTATAATCAGTACATAGATAGATAGATAGATAGATAGATAGATAGATAGATAGATAGATAGATAGATAGATAGATAGATAGATAGATAATCTCCTTTTGTTATAAATATGTTGACATCTATCTGGCAAAAATCTGTTCTCATTTTTGCCATTGTAAATCTGGAATACCCAATTAACATCAGTAGAATTACTTTGATTTTCAACCTTTTAAACTAGCAAAGTTTGGACCACCAGAAAAAAAGAAGCAACAATATTATTGGCACTGAGCAGCTGGCTGACTTGCCTGCAAAAGAAAGCCAAATATACTGATGTTCCTTTCTAATAAGAAAAACAAGAGCAAGAAAGAAAGAAATCCGGCCCATGCAGCATTCTTGGTTCCACAATTAGAAACTTTTGGAGTACGGCTCACAAAAACGTCAATGCTCCTAAGAGCAGCACTCCCCTGGGTATCATCAAAGAGCAATAATAACCACACACAGGAGATTGCTGTTCAGAGCAGGAAAAACCATTACCAACCCCTAAGATAAAATCTCATCAAATTAATTATGATGAACTATTGAAAACCAAGTATTTAAAACATTTTTCTTATTTTAACCAATTTCTATAATAAATGTATGTCTCTACCCTGATATAATGTGACCTGATATAACACGAATTTGGATATAATGCGGTAAAGCAGCGCTCCGGGGAGGTGGGACTGCGCACTCTGGTAGATCAAAGCAAGTTTGATATAACACGGTTTCACCTATAACACGGTAAGATTTTTTGGCTCCCAAGGACAGCATTATATCAAGGTACAGGTGTATTTAAATGTATGTAAAAATTCTAGCACCCTCCACTTCACTGACAAACAGGATTCTGGCAATAAAGTTGGTAGCAAGTTTATTTCGGTCACTCATCTGATTTCTGAAGAGTTCTATCGTGAGTAATTTTGCACACTTCCTTCTCCTATGACTCTTGGTTTCTTTTTATTTTTCTATATAAATATGAGACTATTTGACTTTAAGTAGTATTCAACTTCAGTAGAGAATTATACTTTCAGACTGATGGCAAACTATGATCCATAGTTACTTATATTACAAGGCTCTTATAATGATGCTATCATAGGAGATGTATTAGTTAGAGAACAGGATACAAAGATCACTTTTAGAAATGTTAGACAGACATAAATCCTACACCGTATGCATGTATACAGTAATATGGACTCACAGAAGTAATGTTAAATCAAACATAGAGCAGGTATCTCCATAGCATACTTCCGAAGGACATTTGAAATGTGTGATAGATAGATAGATAGATAGATAGGCCGACCGACCTGGTCAGGAAATATCTTATTTCCTAGTAAATTTTTTGATGGAAACAAGCAATTTTTTCTTTCCTCAAAATATTTCATCTTGAGTTAGAAAGAAAGAAAGAAAGAAAGAAAGAATCTGAGAACAGATTTTTGTTCCAGTTATGGGTTTTGCGGTTTTTGATGAAAACCTGAAACATTTAATAAAAATTTCCCACAGAAATTTCATTTCAAAAAAGCAATTTTTATGTAAAAATATTTTGAATGAAATATAATGACCATTTTAGATAAATAGATATTTTTGAATGCATGTACAACCTTGGTATGGGGCAGAAGTAATAAACCTGGAGACTAAAGACTTTTATTTGTCTCAAGATAAATATTGGCAGTAAATCAGAAGCCCATTCACCTCCTGCTCTGAATCTCTTCTACCGACACACAACCACACTCTTCCATGCCACTACATCACAGCCCAGATCTCAGGGTGACAAGACCATTCAGCCTATGCACTGTATCCTAATATTGATGGCACAATGGCTTATCAGTGACCATAGTGATGGTGATGTTTTGCTGTGTAAACACATAGCCAATGAAGACTCAGTACCAAATTCTCATCTTAGTTGTAACTCAGTAGAAGTTAATATATTTATTTGGATTTACACTAATGTAACTTAGATCAGAATCTGATTCTGAAATGCTTTAACCTAAACTCACTTTTTTGGGGTAGATTAATACTTATCAATTCACTTTACTTAGGTTACTGAATAGTATTACTAGATTCATTGTACCTATCAAATTCTCCTTTCATTTGTACCATTGTAATCCTTATCCAGGTAGACTGGTATAACTCAAAGCAGAACTTGTTCCCATGTCTTCCAGCACCTTCCAATTTGGCTAGGAGACCTGGAAGTTAAAAAATATCCAAGAAAAATTCTGGCCTCAGTTACACTGCTTTAAATCCATAGTATTGTTTATAATTGCAAGGGTCAATCATGAGACTCTCTACCTTACTCCACAACTACTACTGAAAATGAGGAAAATGAAGCGGATTTGAATGGGGAATTCAAGTGGAAAGGAGGGAGGTTTGATGTATTGGGTTATAAATTTCAGTGGAGGTTTAGGAATCAACATGAAAAAAAGAAAGGTACTATTAAAAGTCAAGATATTTAAAGGTATTTAGGCACCAAAATCTCATTGAAATCAGTTAGGTGCCTAAATAGCTTTACAAATCTGGTCCTAATTCCTGTTGGTAATCAAATAATGTTCAGATCAACAGATGACATGCAAACAGAGAGAGAGAGAGAGAGAGAGAGAGAGAGAAGCTCCTAATAATTCATTAATCCAAGATGTAACTGGTGTTTTTTGGGCCAGTTATGTTTATGCAGAAGATGAAGTGCCTCTTAATTTACAGATTTATCCGGCCAATCCCATGGAGAGAGAGAACCGGACAGTGGTCACTGAGTTCATCTTCCAGAGGTTCACCAGCCTGCCACAGTTCCAGATCCTGCTCTTTGTGCTGTTCCTAATAATTTACCTCCTCTCACTCATGGGCAATGTGCTTATCATCCTCGTCATCCTGGTGGACTCCCACCTCCACACTGCCATGTACTTCTTCCTCTGTAACCTCTCTTTGGTGGAGGTCTGGTACAGCACCGTCACAGTACCCAAGATGTTGGCCAGCTTCCTGGCGGAGCAGAGCACCATCTCTGCCTCCGGCTGCATTGCCCAGTATTACTTCTTCTTCTCCTTTGCTGCTACTGAGCTGTTCCTCCTGACAGTCATGGCTTACGACCGGTACTTGGCCATCTGCAACCCACTGCATTACTCCACCATCATGAGTCCTAGCACCTGCCAGTACTTAGCTATGTTATGCTGGCTCACGGGGTTTGTCTGTCCCACATTTGCATCTTTCATGCTTGCCAGGATTTCCTTCTGCACCCCCAACAGGATTAACCATTTCTTCTGTGATGCCAATCAGCTCTTTAGGCTCTCATGCAATGACACCTACTCCATACAGGCAGTAGGCTATGCCTTCAGCACTGTCGTCATCATGTCTGCTGTCCTCTTCACCATGGCCTCTTACTTCCAAATCATAGCCACCATACTGAGGATGTCGTCAGTTGCCGTCCGCAAGAAGACCTTTTCCACCTGTGCTGTGCACCTCTCTGTGGTCACCATCTATTTCAGGACCATCATTTTCATGTATGTCCGCCCTGCAGTGAAGTATGAGTCTAACATCAATAAAGTGGTGTCAGTTTTCTACTCGGTGATAACGCCATTGCTGAATCCGATCATATACACACTGAGGAATAAGGATGTGAAAACGGCCCTGAGAAAAACATTCTTGAGGAACAACGGTTAAGTTTCAGAGCACCTAACCTTGCTTCCTCACCCCTTCTCTCAATGTCCTGTGTCTCTCCATTCCACCATTTATTCCTATCATCCTATACATCTTCCCCTCCAAAATGACTCCTTCCACTGATGTGACAGAAATACATAAGACATTTTCAGTTGTAACCAGTGATTTTCAGTACCTCAATTTTGGGGTGTTCTTCTTGAAACACCTTTAAAAAGCCTGGTATTCAGAGGGTAGATGATAAGTTGGGCAACCCAAAAATGGAGGCAGCTGAAATCAATAAGAAAATGTAGCACATAGTATCGTATAGTGAAATGACAGCTCTGCTATAGTTAAGGTTGATACTCACTTCCTGTTTAACAGATGATGTTTCTAAGTGTTTTAATACCTACATGCTTACTGGGATTGTCCTGAATATTGCTGAGCCTCATAGGGTCCATGGTAGGGTTAGTGGTCAAAATATGAGGTTGTTAGACCAAGGGAATTTTTAGCTTGGAAAAGAGACAACCAAGGGAGGATATGATTGAGGTCTATAAAATCATGACGGGTATGGAGAAAGTAAATAAGGAAGTGTTATTTACTCCTTCTCATAATACAAGAACTAGGGGTCACCACATGAAATTAATAGGCAGCAGGTATAAAACAAACAAAAGGAAGTATTTCTTCATGCAATGCACAGTCAACCTGTGGAACTCTTTGTCAGAGGATGTTGTGAAGGGCAAGACTATAACAGGGTTCAGAAAAGAACTAGATAAATTCATGTAGGATAGGTCCATCAGTGATTATTAGCCAGGATGTGAAGGGATGGTATTGCTATCCTCTGTTCACCAGAAGATGGGAATGGGAGACCGGGGATGGATCACTTGATGATCGTCTGTTCTGTTCATTCCCTTTGAAACATCTTGCCTTGGCCACTGTCAGAAGACAGGATACTAGGTTAGATGGACCTTTGGTCTGATCCAGTGTCATAAACATACAGCTAAGAGTAGCATAAAATCCCTCCTTTACCTGTAAGGGATTAATCAGTTCCATTAACCTAGCTGGCACCTGACCAGAATGACCAATGGGGAAAGAAGATACTTTCAAATCGTGGGGGTTGTTTGTGCTTGTGGTGGGGTGAGTGCCCCACCCCCCTGTGAGAGTGGGCTAAGACAGGCCAGAGAGGCTGCACAAAGTGGAAGCCAATCAGGGAGGGCCTGTTAGAGAGCCAGTCAGGGCTGGTCAGAAGGCGGCCAATCAGGGCCGGGCTCAGCCCTAGATAAAGGCTGCCCAGGAGAGCAGCAGACAGTCTCTCCCAGACTTTCAGAGGGGAAGGTCTGTCTCCTGAGTGTGGAGACCAGCACCTGGGACAGCGCAGTACTGGGGAGACTCATCGGGGGAGCAGAAAGGAACTCCAGCCCGGTACCTGCCAGGCTGCAGGCCCTGATAGAAGGCCCCACAGGTGCAAAGGGGCCAAGGGGAAGAGGCCCAGGGAAGAGAGATGGACAAGGGAGTGAAGGAGGGCAGGGAGACTGCTGCCAGAGGGTCCATGGGCTGGACCTAGTGTAGGGGGCAGGCCTGGGTCTCCCCTTTCCCCTTGTATTACACCTGGCTGTTGGAAGTGGCCATAGGGGACTGCATCAGACCCCTAATGGAAAGGGTTAGACTTTGGGGTATGGTTGGCCACTGCGGCTGGGGTGAAGTGAAAGACCGCTGTTGCCCCCCACCCACCCCCAGAAGGGAGTGAGAATGGACTAGGAGGCACTGCTGGAGGGCAGTGTCCTGAAGGGGATGCCGTGAGCAGAAGGGAGAAATGCAGGTCCAAGCGTCAACAGAGGGTGAGAGATGGATGGGACACCACCAGGAGAGGGCGCTCCCCATGGACTGAACTAATTCCCAGACATGCCAGTAGGAGGTGCCAGCGGAGGTGAGTCCCAACCCCGTCACAATGCTCTTTCTTGTTCTCTCTGAGACAAAGAGAGAGACTAAGCAAGTAATCCAGTTTCTACTGAAATGATACATCTAAAATTACATACATTGTAAGTAATAGCAAGCGGCACATGAGCTGATTTTCAGTGGCACTCACACTGCCCGGGTCCTGGGCACTGGTCCGGGAGGCTCTGCATTTTCATTTAATTTTAAATGACACTTCTTAAACATTTTTAAAACCTTATTTACTTTACATACAACAATAGTTTAGTTATATATTATAGACTTATAGTCTATATTTGGTTGGTATATTATTCTCAAGCCTCCCCAGGAAAGGGGGTGAAGGGGTTTGCGGGGGATATTTTGGGGAAATGGGAACTCCAAGTGGTCCTTTTCCTGAATCTTTGTCTAACTCACTTGGTGGTGGCAGCAATCCCATCCAAGGGTAAGGAAGAGTTTGTGCCTTTGGGAATTTTTAACCTAAGCTGGTAGAAATAAGCATAGGGGGTCTTTCATGTGGGTCCCCACATCTGTACCCTAGAGTTCAGAGTGGGGAGGGAACCCTGACACCCAGTATGGCTGTTCTTATGTTTCTTATGAGATAAAAGCCCCTGAAAAGTCATGAGCTAGAATATTTTTTTCCTACACCTGGCAATCAAATCTTTGATACACTAATTTTGTATTTCCTGGTTTTCAAAGTTTTAAGTTTAGCCACTTTCCATATTCTGGAAGAGCAAGAGGCAACACTGAGAAACCTTAACTGTGTATTAATGAAGTTTTTGGCATTTAATAAATAAAAGCAGGGAAAAGGAGCTATGGGTAAATAAACAGAGCCACACCCTAGGCTGGTGTAAAATGGAGTCACTGTATTGCAGTCTATTGAGCTACACTGCTTTATACAAGCTGAAGATCTGGCCCATAATGTAACTAATAAATGTACAAAATAGCAACTGTCATGCAGGTTGTCCAATATCACTCTGATCCTTTGGCTTGTATGTGTGCATGTGAGGTGGCATGCTTTGTGATTAAGGGTATTACATTGGTGGACGTGCAGGTGAATGAACCAGTGATGGTGTGACTGATCTGGTTAGGTCCTGTGATGGTGTCACTGGTGTAGATATGTGGGCAGAGTAGGCAACAAATCCATGCAACAAACCTCGATGCCTACTCTGCCCAAATATCTACACCAGCGACACCATCACAGGACCTAACCAGATCAGCCACACCATCACCAGTTCATTCACCTGCACGTCCACCAATGTAATATATGCCATCATATGCCAGCAATGCCCCTCTGCTATGTACATCGGCCAAACTGGACAGTCCCTACGGAAAAGGATAAATGGACACAAATCAGATATTAGGAATGGCAATATACAAAAACCTGTAGGAGAACACTTCAATCTCCTTGGACACACAATAGCAGATTTACAGGTAGCTATCCTGCAGCAAAAAAACTTCAGGACCAGACTTCAGAAAGAAACTGCTGAGCTTCAGTTCATCTGCAAATTTTACACCATCAGCTCAGGATTAAACAAAGACTGTGAATGGCTTGCAAACTACAAAAGCAGTTTCTCCTCCCTTGGTGTTCACACCTCAGGTGCTAGAAGAGGGCCTCATCCTCCTTGATTGAACTAACCTCATTATTTCTAGCCTGCTTCTTGTCTGCAGGCTAGAGATACCTGCCAATGGAAATTTCCACTACATGCATCTGACGAAGTGGGTATTCACCCACAAAAGCTCATGCTCCAATATATCTGTTATTCTATAAGGTGCCACAGGACTCTTTGCTGCTTTTACAAATTTTTAAAGTACAGTATGGTGTACATTGTGTATTCATTTTTAGAGATGTTCAACATTTATTGATTTCAAAATTTCACTGAAAGTGTTCGGACTCCCCAGAAGTAATTAACTCTTGCTCTTAGAGTCAGAGGAATAAAGGATTTTATTTTCCAAGAGGAGAGGGATTTATTTTTCCAAGAGAAGAGAAGTATATAAATTTGATCAACATCCACATATAGCCCCCTCACCCTGCGGGAGCTGACTTTGCAGGGTAAAGTGTAGTTGATGGTGTTACATGTTGTATTTGTGAGACACAGAGAGAAAGAGAGAGAAGGAGACAGAGAGAAGGAAGGGAGGGAGATATTAACTAGATAGATAGATAGATAATGTGTATGGGGATAGAGAGAGAGAAAGATTTATCTTTCAAGGCTATATGGTGATAACAAAGTCACTACAACTAGTACTTTACTCCCAATTCCATTATATGTTATATACATTATTTATATATACATTATATATAGTTCCATTAACTTCAGTGGCATCACTAAGTAAAGCGCTTTTCAACTTCAGTAAGGGTGTCACAATCAATCTGTCTCTTTATCTATCTATGGCGGGGAGTATGCATTACAAGTCCTAAGGTCCATGATCTCTTTCTGGAAGCTAGGTGAGTTTGCTTTTATTTTACTCCTCTTTAGCCTGTTACATCTATAGAGGTATGCTCCTTTTCAAAAGAAACTCTTACCTGCGAACACTGAACCTTATCCTCAGAATCTATATCTCCCTGTGGAAATTAGCAGGTCAGCCCTCTTCAGGGACCAGCCAGGATTGCAAAGCCAATGTTGGCTAATATAACCCATCAGAGCCAGGGGAGGCAGCAGCCTGAAGATTCTTGCTCAAAAATCATTGGCTTTATTGGCAGAGGGCTTGTCATTCTGAGAGAGACCTCAGTCTCCTAGGAAGGTGGGTCTTGTGCTGAAGTTGACCTCGCTATGTATCGGAGTTCCATGGCTGTAAAATAACATTTTCTTTCTCTGTTTATTGGGGCAGGTACAGAGAAGCTATCTAGGGCAGGTCCTGTATGTCAGGCAATGCCTAAATGGATAGCAGCATGCAAAGTACAGTACACATGTAGTTACATGCCAGACTGAAAGACAGGCTGTGCCCATGTGTAATTGTGATGCTGCAAAGAAAGGCTCCAACATTGGGAAGGCAAGTGGGAAAGGTTCCTGCAGGGGAGAGCAATGGGGCCATTATCTCAGTTGGGGTCCCCTGGTGCTAATGGAATAATAAAAATAACAATAATATGAAGACTCATAAGATATCAGGAGGAGGAAGATGACAACTAAAGTCCAAAATATGCCTCTTGAAAATGAATGCACATTTGTATAACACAGGTCCTGATTTTCAGGAAGATTAAAGGCCAAAGACTAGAAGCCATACAAAAAATAGACAGGTTATTTTATATAATCACATAGCTATGGAAAGGTTATTATCCCAGAGGAGTAGAACATTACCGAAAGCTAGAACAAACTTCTATAGAACACTTTGGATCACGTAGTTTCACTGCCTGTCTATTTGATTCAGTTTGGTTAAGAAAATGTAGCCAGAACACAAAGCCTTGGTTGATTTTTCATCTCTTTGTAGGCAAGTTATCTTTCTGTTAACCAATTCACTCCGGCTTTCTAGCACCCATATTGAGGACACGGGGATAACTTCATAGAAGGGTGATAACAAGCCTAGAGAAATCATAAGGAGACTATCAACTCGTCTTGGTGAGTAGACTTTTTCCACACCAATTACTTTGGTAAATACATTGGGCTGATTCTTACGCTAGTGTAAACTGGTGCAGTTCCACTGAACTGAGAATCTGAATCACTGGGTTTGCCCTGTCTAGAAGCTTCTGCCACATGGCAGAATTTATACCTGTGCCTACTCCATACAAAGTGGATGGAAAATGAGAACATTCAGCTTTGGTTGCAATTTATACACAACACAGTTCATGTAGGTGTTGGTCACTACACAACATGCAAGACAGTATAGAAACAGGAAGAAGCTAGACAAAGACTAGTAATACCTAGATCACATCGAGAACTTGCCCCCAGCCAATCTCAAAGCACTTTACAAGAAGGCAGCTTCATGTGAACACAAGGGGTCAAATTTACCTCTGGTGAAGCCATGGGAATTTTATCATGGAAGTCAATCGAATAAGGATTTAGGCCTTCTTCCCCAAAAGTCTCTATTCTAGGGCAACTCAAAATGCATATTTAAAACAGTCAGCTTCCAAATTACCACCATCAAAACTAGTAATAGTAGTCAGAGATGGTCAAAAATTGCCCATAGTTTTTTAAGGGAAATTTAAAGAACGTAAGAACAACCATACTGGATCAGAGCAAAGGTCCATCTAGCCCAGTATCATGTCTTCCGACAGTGGCCAATGCCAGGTGACCCAGAGGGAATGAACAGAACAGGTAATCATCAAGTGATCCACCTCTGTTGACAATTCCCAGCTTCTGGCAAAAAACTGTATTAAAAAAATCTGTTGAGGATTTGAATGTTTGCTTTGTTTTCTGTTTTTCATTTGTTTGTTTTAATTTTTCATTATTATTATTTTTTTTTGGCTGAAAGCTAAAATCAAACTTTAGAAAACATTTCTATGGAAAACTGATTTTTGTTTGAAATTCTTTTGTTGTTCTTTTCTGTGTTTGAATGGATGAATAAAAAACATCTTTGGGCTTTTGAACAGGATTTTTTTGTTCATGTTTTGGAGGGTCAGATTTTCACTGTAAAAATGGGAAATTTTGAATAAAAATATTTTGTACACAAAAATACAATACATCATCACTCCAGATACATTGCCTGCTTATCAGAGATGCTGAGCACTTTGAGCTCCCATTGATATCCATGGGGATTTGTGGGTGCTTTATGTCTCCGAGCATCAGGTCAGTTACTGAGTTGCCTAAATGCAGATTTCAACTGTAGGCACCCAAGTTTAAAAGTGTTAGCCAATCATTTATAAGACATGTCAAATATTTGTGCCATTTCCTCGGTATGGCTCTAGAGACTATTCAAAAGGCAAAGGCTCTGTCCTGAAGAACTTATAGTCCAAATTAGGACAGTATGAGAACTGGTGTCCTCAGTTGGGAATGGAAGGGAAGACAATGGCTGTAATAAGAAGAACACGATTGCTTTTGTTAGTAACATTTGCATGCTGAGGATTTCATAATCAATCAGTTAAACAGAAAGAGCGCTCTGACAGGCATCCATAACCGGTCGCAGAACAACAGATTTTGGCCCTGGTGCGGTAAGTGGATCTGTACGAATGGACTCCTGTGCCTGTCCAGAACCCCATTTACCTCAGCGGGACTCCACACATGGGTGCAGGGGTCCATCCAGCAAATCCAGCTCAATGAAATGGGCTGTGAAGTGCTGCTCTATTCTGCCATTTGCTTATGTATCAATGACACCTACTTTTCAACCAATCCCATCCTTCAGCTCATGTCATCTCCACTCTCTTCAGCATCTGTTGAGGTTACTGACCGAAAACGAGATGGAGAGAGGGATGCTAAGGAAGTTTGAGAGAGATTCTCCTCTCTCTTGTGTGTCATCAACCAAAATGTCTATTGAGATTGATTTTTTATGTCAGTGGGGTTACACAGATTTGATTGATGGCAGAATATGTGTAGACAATGGGGTCAAATATGTGTCAGAATTTCAGACCAGGATGTTCAGCAATTTCTGAAAATCAAGCCCCTTTATGGTTTCTTAAGTCAACCAGCCAAATTTCAGAAAATCAAAATCACCCTCTACTTTGGCAAATCTTCACCAATAACATTACACTAGAAAGAGAGAACACATCCTGATGTACATATCCCATGTTTAATGTTCAGGGTTAGAAACTAGTGAAAAACATCTTTGATGTGCAAACCTATCACTTATGGGGCTCAATTCGCCACTGCCCATTCCACTCAAGTCATTGTAGTTGCGCTGGGGAAAAGCTAGAGTAAATGTGAATGGAAACCCAAACCAATGTGGATGAATTTATTCTTGTGGGACTTTCTAATTAACCGGAACATAAATTTTTCCTCTTCCTGGTGTTTTTAGTTATTTACCTAATCACTCTGGTAGGGACAGGGCCGGCTCTAGGCACCAGCGGGCCAAGCACCCGCTTGGGGCGGCATCCTGGGGAGGGCGGCAGATGGCCCCGGTGGACCTCCCGCAGGCATGCCTGCGGGCAGGGCCGCCCAAAGGGGGGGGCAAAGGGGGCAATTTGCCCCGGGCCCCGCAGGGGCCCCCAAGAGAAAAGCGGAGGCTCCCGCCTCCGCCCCTCTCTTGGAGCCTCGGTGCATCGAGCGCCGAGTCTCCTGCCGAGCCCCTGAGCCCCGCCCCGCTCAGAGCGGCGTGGGGAGGGGGCGGGGCAGCTGCCTCCGCTCGGCGTGGAGCTCACAGCCCCGCCCCCTCCCCACGCGGCTCTGAGCGGGACGAAGCTCAGGCCCCTCCAGAGACGCGCTCCGGTAAGGGCGGGGGAGCGGGAGCCGCCGGGGCCGGGGAAGTGGGACCCGCCGGGCCGGGCCGGGCCGGGGAAGGAAGCGAGACCTGCCGGGGCCGGGCCGGGCCGTGGGGAAGGAAGCGAGACCCGCCGGGGTCGGTCCAGGCCGGGGGGGGAAGGGAAGCGAGACCCGCCGGGGCCGGGCGGGGGGGGGGGGAAGGGAAGCGAGACCCGCCGGGCCGGGGTGGGAAGGGGGACCGGCCGGGGCCGGGGTGGGGAAAAGAGGGACCCGCCGCCGCCGAAGCGCAGCCCGGTCTTCGGCAGCGGGGGGCCCCTTCTGTTCCGGGACCCGCCGCCTAAGTGCCCCGAAGACCCGCGGCGGGGACCCCCCCCTGCGGATCTTCGGGGCACTTTGGCGGCGGGTCCCGGAACGGAAGGGGCCCCCCGCCGCCAAAGACCCCGGGCCCCCGGAATCCTCTGGGCGGCCCTGCCTGCGGGAGGTCCACCGGAGCTGCCAACCCGCAACCGCCAGAGCGCCGCCCCCGCCCCAGCAAATCCTAGCCGCGGCTGGGAGTTAAAAGGCTCTGGGCTCCGCGCAGCGGGGAGCCCAGAGCCCTTTAGACACGCCTGCCGCCCTAAGGGCGCAGGGACTGCCCCCCCCCCCCCAGCCCAGGGCGGCAATTCAGTGCGCTGCTTGGGGCGGCAAAAACTCTAGAGCCGGCCCTGGGTAGGGAACATGATAATTATGCTGGTGATAAGAGCTGATCCTCACCTCCAGACCACCATGTACTTCTTCCTGTCTCATTTGTCCTTTGTTGATATCTGTTATTCCTCAGCCATTGTCCCTAAGATGTTGGTGAATTTCCTAGCAAAGCACAAAACCATTTCTGTCAATGGTTGCCTTGCCCAGATGTTCTTCATCCTGCTCTCAGCTGGTACTGAACTTTTTGTGCTCTCAGCAATGGCTTATGACCGATACGCTGCCATATGTCACCCATTGCATTATGTGGGGACCATGAACAAACGAGTGAGCAGACAGTTGGTGGGTGGTTCCTGGATTATGGGGCTCTTGTATTCACTGGTCAACACTGTCCCTGTGTTAAAGTTACACTTCTGTGGGCCCAATGAAATCAGACATTTCAGCTGTGAGCTCCCTCCACTATTACAACTGTCTTGTACTGAGACCTTCACCAATAAAATAGCTCTTCTTTCTTCTGCTGTGATATTTGGTTTCAGCTCCTTCCTCTTCACCCTGGTCTCCTACATTCACATCATCTCCACTATACTCCGAATACACTCCACGGAGGGAAGACGTAAAGCTTTACTCTACATGCAGCTCCCACCTCATTGTGGTGGTTTTATTGTTTGTGACAGCTCTTTCCCAGTACATGAAACCCAGCTCAGTTGCTTCCCTGTTTCTAGATGAACTCTTCTCCATCCAGTACAGCATCTTGACCCCGATGTTGAACCCCATCATCTACAGCTTGATAAATAAAGATGTGAAAACTGCTCTGACAAGAACACTAGGGAAAATTCAAGTTTCTCATGCAATGTAACCATTTCTAGGTTTTATCTTTTTTCAATAAATTTATAATATCAATTGAAGAATTGTGGGGACTGCACTATCTAGATATTTTGAGTTCTTTCAACTGGTTGACACTGATACACAATTGGCAATCAATTTAGTCTAGATCAGGGATCAGCAACCTTTGGCACGCGGCCCATCAGGAAAATCTGCTGGCAGCCTGGGATGGTTTGTTTACCTGCAGCAGCCGCAGGTTCAGCCAATCACAGCTCCCACTGGCCACGGTTCACCTTTTGAGGCCAATGGGGGCTGTGGGAAGTGGCACGGGCCCAGGGATGTACTGGCCACCGCTTCCCTCAGCCCCCATTGGCCTGGAACAGCGAACTATGGCCAGTGGGAGCTGCGATCGGAAGAATCTGTGGCCGCTGCAGGTAAACAAACTATCCCAGCCCGCCAGTGGATGTCCCTGATCCAACTCTCAGAAAAGCTAATGAAATTATTTCCTTTGAGCTATGAATGGCCTGTTGTATGACAGGCTTGAGGCATAGTTTATGGAGATAGAGTTTAGTCTAGTAAGTAGAATCCGGAAGACCTAGGTTCTACTCCTGGGTTCTGGTTCTGCCACAGACCTGCTGACCAGTCACTTCCTCTCTCTGCATCTGTTTCCCCTCTCAATCTTTGTCTATCTAGATTGACAAAAGTGTGGGATAGAGATTGTCTTTTCCTATGTGTTTGTCCAACACAATAGGGTCCTGTTCTCAACTGGGGCTTCTAGACATGACTGTAATGCATGTAATTATGGACCATGTCCTATTATATATTTTTATAGTGCCCAGCACAATGGGAGCTGATTCTGTTGAAGAATTTTTGGCAATCTCATAGTGCAAGGAATAAGAGTTGAAGTAAGAGAGAGGAGAACCAGTCTCTTCATATACAGACTTCAGGGTTTTCAGGATTGGGCCCAAATGTTGGTCTCTTTTCTCAGTTACTTGGATTGGAGTCCAGCTTAGACTCTGATTTGTATCAATGAAAGTAAGCGTGAGTGCAGACAAAAATGTTGTTGTTTAAAATTTTGCCCCTAGATATTAATAAAGGAAGAATTGCTAAGGGAAGGACTCTGCAGTTCAGAAGATAATTGTTAGCCTGGACTGTTCAGTGGGGACTAAATGAGTTAGCCACCTTCAAGAATTCCAGCCTGTATGTCCCTTCAGGGCACCAATGGTAGCAGTGTTCTCTAGCAATTATCTTGGAGGCACATGCACCCAGATTCACAAAGGGACTTAGGTGCCAATATCCCAGTTTTAGGCACTACTGCAAGCCATGAAACCCCACATGGCTGCTGCCCCACTTTGTAGGTGCCTAAACTAACTCAGCACCTACATTTTTGCTGTGAAAGTCCCCTAGGTACTTTAGTTTCTGCTTCTGAGCATGTACACTGCTGCATCAAGCAGACACCTAGACTCAAATCTCATGCTTAAGCCCCAGCATGCTGCACACGCCTATCTGGCCTGTGGGTCCAAGTCTGGCAACACACCTAACTCCACACAAAATAGCTGGGGGGACAGGAAAGACATAACCATAACCTCCTTCATACCCTTTAGTCCAGTGATGAGGCAACTCACCCAAGATGTTGGCTATTCCAGTTGAATTCCCCATTTGGCCTGAGGAGAAGACATTTGAATAAGGGTTCCCTGCCTCTCGGCTGAGTGTTCTACCCACTGAGCTCTGGAATACCTGGATGTGGATATCTTTGAATTTCTCTTGTTAAAACTCTTCCACATTGGAGATATTATTAAATATGCATTGAGCCAGAGAGATGGTGGGAATGATCCTATGGTCCAGTGCTGTATAGCCAACATGAATGTCATTGCCCTGCTGATCTTAATCTACTCAGCAATCTTACCTATTGACACTGAACACTCATCTTTATGTTAGGAGTCCCAGATCCCATTTTATATTGTATATGGTAAAGAGTTTAGGCTAGGGTTTTCAGAGGAGCCTAAGGGAGTTAGGCACCCAACAGCCATTGAATTTCAATCAGAATTGAGCCTTTGGCTTCATTAGTTACTTTGGAAAACCACAGCCTAAATAATTAATGTAAATAACATGAAGCAAAGGTCAGAACTTTATTTAGGATCTTCCTCAATTAACTTTGTATATTCATAGATTTAAAGCCAGAAAGAACCATTATGATCATCTTCTCTTACCTGCAGCATAACAGGGACCCAGTCATTCCTGTCCCAAGCTTAATAACGTCTGCATGATAAAAGTGACCTCTTAACCTTCTCTTTAGTGAAATAAATAGATTAGGTTCCTTTAGTCTCTTGTTATAAGACTAATTTTCCAGACCTCAGTTCATTCTGGTAGCTCTTTTCTGAAGCTGGTTGACACCCAAGGAAGTTCTGTCCCTTATTGTACACAAACATATGTGGCATTAAGTGTTGGTGAATTAGTGACACAAATTGTTAGGCAGAGTAAACTTCAGGGATCAAATCCTAAAGGTAACAGAATGCTACACCATCCATTCTCCTGGTATAAGTGAGTCCTCTTTGATTAAAATAAAAGAAGGCTCTTATTCATCTCGATATTGATTCGGTCTCTCTGTCACATCTACATCCATTCATATATCTTTGTATTGACCAGGATTTGCCTATTCAGAGTTAGGCTAATTTGATGTGCTTTTTTTAGGGATAGAAGGTCTTGTCACCTGCATGTGTACAAAAACTGCACGTCAGTTTGAAATCCTCACATGATCTGCACTCGGCAAAAAGACCTCAGGTGAGTTTAGTTTCTTTAACATCTGTGTAATCTATTGCTTCTGTTTTTTTGTTTGTTTGTTTGTTTTTTTAAGAGATGTGAGTGTTCCTGCCTTGTGTTTTCTCTGTCATTCATGCCTGTGCAAGGTGAGGGCAAATTGTGTGAGAGGTTATTCCATTCGGATCCAGCAGCATTATACACCCACTCTGCACTCATGCTCTGCTGATAGTGGGCACCACAGGCTCCGAATACCTAGCTTCATACACAGGTCTCACTCACTTCTGCTAGATTCACCAGTGCTCAGCTACTCTGAAAATCAGACTCACAGAACACCAAGCTGGGCACCATGCACTTGTGAATAGTTATAAATCTGGGCCAATGCCATTGGGTTAATAGATCCCTAGTGGACCTCCCTGCACTGGGAATACATTTTGTCCATGCATATCTAAATCTCTGCTTATTGTGTGGTTTCCCAGACTTCCTGCACTCAACTTGCCACTTTTAGGTGCATATATCTCATCTCAGGGATGAATGGCAGCTGTGGTCATAAGAGGCATCCATGCTGGTTCCCCCTCAGTCTAAAAGAGAGATGGGGTTTTGGTTGGGTGTTCGCTGCGAGAACTCTAAGACGTTAGAACTTTGGACCAAAAGACCACAAATTTTGAGACCTTCCAGGCATGTTCATGAAGACTCTGGTTTGGCATGTGATGAAGATATGGAGAGGCAGAAAGGTTGCTGGCTGGCTGACTTCCTGTTGAAAGGATCATTTCATGCTGCTAAGGTTTTACTGTAGAATTAATGATCCCTTAGGGTGACTGTTGGGTGCCTACATGCTTTTGAAAATCCCACTAGGCTCCTAAATGTGTTGAAAAATGTGGTCCTTAGGCCCTTGGATAGGTGTTGTTCTTGTGTAAATCTGAATCAATCAATTACTCAATAGCTCTGATCAACCCTAGGATCCCATTATCTAGCCCTCCCTGGGAAATTATTTTATACTGCCAGGCAAAGAGCTCTGTCGGCTCCCCTATTTCAATAGGATTTGGAGCCATTTGCAGCATCTAGTACCTTGTAAGAAAGGCTGGAGGTCAAGCCAACTAGAATCTTAGCTTTCCCTTACATGAGAGGTCACCTACACCCAACGATGACACTATCTTGGCAGCTGATTGGAGCTACTGCTCCCCTGAAGGTTTCTGCCTGGAGTCACACATGCAGAGAGCTGGCAAAAAGGAAGCCAAGCAGTGGAACGTGAGCTAAGATAAAGATATTTGATAGTGCTATTTCCTTGCTTTGGCACAGATCAGTTAATTATCAAGAGAAATGATCTGGTGTCATGGATGGGATTATCAAAGGGTGCTAAAGGCTTTAGGAGCACAACTTCCTTTGACCTTCAGTGGGAGTTGGGCACCTATCTCCCTTCTGCTTTGTAAGGAATCCCAGACTCCTTGCCCACTTCCCCAAATTCCTTCCTTTTTAGACATGCATCAGTTTCAGCCAGGGGCCCCAAAGCACTTGGAGCTCTAGCCAATAGCAGACTAATAGGGATTCAAGGCTCTTCCACTGAGGATTCTGCATTCTGATCTGCCGGCAGAAATATATTAGAATTAAAAAATAAGTTGTAGTTTCTCAGCTTTGGAGAAAAGCCACAAGGTATTATGAAGAAATAGATTTCTAGGCAGCCAGAATAGATCAGACCAATAATCTATCATCTCCTCTCTGTGATATAGGCCAATAATCATGCCTCAGATGAAGGTGGGAGAAAATTTGAATTGTGTAATTATGAAAGAACTTGCACACTGGGAAAATTTAATGCTAATCTCCATCAGTCAGAGGTTTATATATACTCTGAAGAACAAAGGTTTCTGTATCTTCCAGTCTAGGTTCACTTATGATGTGAAGTATTTATTGGGCTTTTTTATATTTTTATTTTTTTAATTCTTATTGGCCCCTTATTCATATAGTTGTCCAGTACCTTTCTGAATCTCTCTAGGCTCATTGATATCTTGTTGCAAGGAGTTCCAATGGTGAATCTGAATCACTGATATTAATTTTAACTCTCTCTGGCCCAATGACTATTTAAGTATTTATCCACAGTGGAATAGTTAGTAGGTCAGAGATATAGAGAGTGAGAATGACTCTGTAGGGCCATAGTTAGGGCATACATCTGTGTGCCTCTGTTCTAATTATTTATCCAGAGTGCAACAGCATCAAGAGGAGAGACTGGGGAAGGCCCACATCAGAATATTCCATAACCCACTGGTTAGAGAATTTTCCTGAAAGAAGGGAGACTTGTTGGAATTGTTTCTCCCCCTATGCCTGAGGAGGGACATGAACTAGCTCTTCCACATTCCAGATCAATGTTTTGACCACTGGGCTAAAAGTTATAGGAAGGCTCGGAAGATTTAGATTTCTATGGGTAAATTTCAGTAAACATTGATTTCACCGTAGACACAAACTGATGAACCAGTATTTCCATCAATGGCAATTAAAATGTACAAATAGGCAAAGCAAGAAAAATGCTGCTTGAGAACTTAATAGAGTTTCATTTGAGGATATTTACTATGTATATGTTGACATGTGATGTTGACCATTTGTGTTTTAACTATTCTAAAGATTTAACTCAGGGGCTCTCAAACTGGGGGTCAGGACCCCTCCAGGGGTCGTGAGGTTATTATGTGGGGAGTCATGAGCTGTTAGCCTCCACCCCAAACCCTGTGTTGTCTCCAGCATTTATAATGGTGTTAAATATATTAAAAAGTGTGTTTAATTTATAAGGGGGGAGTCACACTCAGAGGTTTGCTGTGTGAAAGGGGTCACCAGTACAAAAGTTTGAGAATCACTGCTTTAACTTTTTGAATCTCAATATCTACTGTCATTAAATAATTATTGTCTGAGTCCACCATTTTCTGATGTCCCCATAATTCTCTTGGCAAATTTAAACAAAAATTAAAAATTCTGAGAAATGCTTAAAAATAAACATTGATATTATCCGTCAAAAATATAAAAAATAGAAATTCCATGCTGCCAAGCCGAGCTATAAGGTGAGTAGGCCACATGCCCCACCCCTCACATCCGGCTTTTGAATGGGACCCAATCCCATAAGCAGCCACTGAGCACCCTACAAAATCATCTCCCACATGCCCAGCTTTCTATGAGTTTTCCATGAGAAAATGCTGACGTTGAGGACAGTTATCAATTTTCTGTTATATTTCATATTGATGCTTCTGAATCAAAATTTAGGGGTTTTGATATTTCAACTTTCATATCAATTCAGGGTGAAAACAAATATTGGAATATTGGAATATGCCATGAGATGAAATCTCCATTTTCCAGCCAGCTCTATATTCACTACAGTGCTTGTGTTGAGGAAAGTACTCACAAATGTCAATATAAGCAGCAAAGAGTCCTGTGGCACCTTATAGACTAACAGGTGTATTGGAGCTTGAGCTTTCGTGTCAATATAGGTTCTCTAAAGCAGCTCTTAAGAGAGGCAGAAGAATTCCCACCTCTTCACCAGGTCTCCCTATTTAGAGAACACCATTCCCTTTTGTTTTAAATTGTTCTGTGTAGTTCTCGCTGCATAGTGTGCCACTAGAGTTTGCTTCAGTTGTTTAATTTTCTGTCTTTGATTCCCATTGAATGTATGTATGTGTGTGCACATGTGTGCGTCTGCTGCCCCCATTGGAGGGGATGGGCCCTTTCCTCTGTGTGTGTGTGTGTGTGTGTGTGTGTGTGTGTACGTGTGCTGAATTTCCAGGAGAATGGTTTTGTGGCTATGGCACAGTTTCAGGTATCAGGAGACCTCAGTTCCCACTGCTGTTGATTGGACATTTCATGTAGAGCAACAAGGATGATGCAACGGCCTGTAGCTGTTGCCTAACAACATTTCCCTACAGAGTTAGTGCTGTAGTTTGTGTTTTTGAAAAAAACACGAGATAATCACTTCTGCTCTTCTGGGGCTGTTTCGCAGTGAGAGATTCCATTTGTTTGTATTTAAGATTCACTTCTACCATATCTGTGCTTGCTTCATCCCAAACGCTTACGGTCACATATCACTGGCGTATTTCATATCGTCAGAGAGTCACAGAGTTTAAGGACAAAAGGGACCTCTAGATTATCTCATCTGACCTCTTCTGTCTCACATTGTGTTGGGTTTCATCACACAGGCCCACAGAGCACTTTAGCCAGGCATCAAATTGAACGAAAAATAAAAATGTACCTGGTGGTCCCTGTACCAGACCACTGAAATGGAGGCACCTCTGGGATGCAGAATGTATAATGCCACACAACAGTATTAAACAGATGATTAAAGCAGGAAGGAACAAACACCTTATGCAAAATAGAAACTCTGTGAGTGCATGTATGTGTGTGTGACTTGTAGCCCATGAGGTGAGCATATAGCCATGCAATGATGATAGTTATATAGTATGTAAAGGATAAAGGAGTGAGGAACAGATAAGAGAAACACAAAAGATCTATAGGTCTAGACTTCTAAAAATTACTTAGACAGACAAGATGGGTGAGGTAATATCCATTATTGTTGGTAAGAGAAACAGAAATTGGTCCAGGAAAAGATATTACCTCACCCACTTTGTCTCTCTAGTATCCTGGGACCCAGACAGCTACATCAGCCTTGCATACAAGAATAGCTTAAGCAGGAGCGGTTGCTCAATGAGTTGGCATAAGGAAATAAACTGTAGACTCATAGACTTTAAGGTCAGAAGGGACCATTATGATCGTCTAGTCTGACCTCCTGCACAATGCAGGCCGCAGAATTCCACCTACCCACTCCTGTAATAAACCCCTAATCTATGTCTGAGTTTTTGAAATCCTCAAATTATGGTTTAAAGACTTCAAGGTGCAGAGAATCTTCCAGCAAGTGACCCGTGCCCCATGCTGCAGAGGAAAGCAAAAAAACCCAGGGCCTCTGTCAATCTGCCCTGGAGGAAAATTCTTTCCTGACCCCAAATATGGTGATCAGCTAAACCCTGAGCATGTGGGCAAGGCTCACCAGCCAGCACCCAGGAAAGAATTCTCTGTAGTAACTCAGATCCCATCTAACATCCCATCACAGACCGTTGGACATATTTACATGCTAATAATCAAAGATGAATTAATTGCCAAAATTAGGCTATCCCATCATACCATCCCCTCCATACACTTACCAAGCTTAGTCTTGAAGCCAGGTATGTCTTTTGCCCCCACTGCTCCCCTTGGAAGGCTGTTCCAGAACTTCACTCCTCTAATGGTTAGAAACCTTCATCTAATTTCAAGTCTAAACTTCCTGATGGCCAGCTTATATCTATTTGTTCTTGTGTCCGCATTGGTACTAAGCTTAAATAATTCCTCTCCCTCCCTAGTATTTATCCCTCTGATATATTTATAGAGAGCAATCATGTCTCCCCTCAGCCTTCTTTTGGTTAGGCTAAACAAGCCAAGCTCTTTGAGTCTCCCTTCATAAGACAGTTTTAAGTCACAAAACATCACCAGGCTCTGTTTATAGTTTTGTCATAATGATGAGTGTTGCAAACAGCAGATAGGTAACCACAAGGGAATGGGAAGCCCTGCTCAATGTGTGTGTGTGTGTGTGTGTGTGTGTGTGTGTGTGTGTGTGTGTGTGTGTGTGTGTGTGTGTGTGTGTGTGTGTGTGTGTGTGTGTGTGTGTGTGTGTGTCTGCCACCCCCTGCTGGAGGAAATGACCCATGCTCAATTTGTGTGTGCACATGCCCCTGCTGTCTCCTCCTCTTGTGAACAGCCCCAGGGACTTGTTGATGACAACAGGTGGTCAGGAAAGATCCTTAATTTACAGATCATCCAAAAGATATAACTTCCACCAGAAACAGTGCCCCTTTCACTGGGATGGGTCCTTGTGGGTCATCACCAACTCCAAGGGGAGAGCGCCCCCTGCTGATCCACCCTACTCCCTCCCTGCAGCATAGGGCCCCCGAGCACCATTCTGGGGCACTGTGGTAAGCAGCCATTCTTATGGCAGCGGGTCCACTGCTGAGCATCTCACCCAACTCCTTGCAGCACAGGGCCACGTGGTGCCTGGCTCAGGCTCAGGAGATCAGCATAGACCAAGAGAAAACAGTGCCCCCTGAAGTGAGACCCCACTGAGCAATTTGCATTGTGTCATCCCTTGGATCTATGCTGGAGCACTGCGGTTAGTACTGACCCACAGAGGAGAATGTCTCTTAATGAGTCCTCTACCCTATTCTTCTCAGCACAGTGACCCCTATTGGTGAACTGGGACATTAGGATCAATCAACCTGAGAAAATCCTACAGAGTCTGTCCCTGCAGCTCAGGGCCCCCTAGTACCACACTGGGCACTGCTAGAAGCACTGAATAAGGGGGAAGAGTGTCTCAAATGGAGCATCCCACCCCACTCGCAGTACCACAGTCCCCACTATGGCCATGCTGGTGTAATGGGGTCAGCACTGTCTAAGAAATGAGAGTGCTCCCAGCTGATCCCATCACCCCACTCCCTGAAGCACACTACTGCCTAGCACTGCTCAGCTTCCACAGAGAGTTTTTTCTAATGTTCCTGGGAGCTAGTCCTGATCTGGTCCCACTGCAAACTTACTGGAGTAAAAGGGAATAGTCCCGCTGACTTCAATGGGCTTTGGATCTGGTCGTCTAGGCGGGAAATGAGCCCTATGGTTGGGGCAGCGGAGTCTAAGACTGAGGACTCCTGGGTTCTGTTTTCAGCTCCGGGAGGGGAGTGGGGTCTAATAGTTAGAGCAGTTGGGACTGCGATTCTGAGCTCCTGGGTTCTAATTGTGGCTCTGAGACAGGAATGGGGCTCACAATCTGAACATCAGGGAACTGGCATCATGAGCCTTGGGTGTTGTTCCTGACTCTGTGTTGTTTTTTAACAAGTAATTCGTCCTCATCATGTCTCTTGACAAAAAGTGTCACATGCTTTACCACACTTAGTAAATCCCATTACAATTTTCATCTAGCAAACACACATAATAATGATGATGATGATGATACCACCACTTCTGAAATGATTGCCCTAGTGTATTTTGTTTTGTTGCAGGTTGATACAGAATTGTTCTTCCTCTGAGAAATATTATAAGAAATTTCCTTCAGGGAGTAGGTCCCAGAAGACAGTGAGTGAAATAACAACACCTCAGTTTCCTTCAACACATTTTGCGCTTGTAGCTAGGCAATAGAACTACTCTTCATAAACAAGGTAGGCTATAGATGAATAACTTAAGCCCCCAACCATCCTCCCTCTGAAGTTCATGGACATTGTGCCCCAGTCTGCAACAGGAGCAAGATCATGTCACTGGTTTCTTTATCTGAATTTTCCATACATGGGCAGAGAATCTTAATGTTTGTCTGAGCAAATGGTTTTTTTTGTCTATATTCATATCTATCTATCTAGATATTAATATATCAGTTGATCTACTGGTGTCTAAATCTGTCATTCTGAACAGAACTAATTAACAATCATGGGTCAGGTCATAAGCTTGACTTCAGTGGTGTTTTCCTAGAATATCAGGGTTGGAAGGGACCTCAGGAGATCATCTAGTGCAAACCCCTGCTCAAAGCAGGACTAATCCCCAGGCAGATTTTTGCCCCAGATCCCTAAACTGCCCCCTCAAGGATTGAATTCATAACCCTGGGTTTAGCAGGCCGATGCTCAAACCACTGAGCTATTTCCCCCTAGCTGAAATTCTGGTCTCATAATTCCATAGTGCCCACCAGAATGATTGATAAGCACTAGACATACTCATCATCAGACCATGGCTCTATTTATTATTTTTGTTGCTGTTGTTGTTGTGTTGGTGGTGGTGTTTCCTGCTTCTCCCTCCTCTTGTCCTTATTGCCCTCTGTTCCTCAGTCCTTATCATCATCCATTGAATCAAAGTGGAAATGTTGTTTCTTGAGATGGGTCTTTTATTTGGAGCTGAATACAGTTGGCTGGGAGAGCTCAGTCTGATCTCTTTTAATAAGAGAGTCCACTCCTAGGGTCCGACCATGATGCATGCGCCACACCTGGTGTCCAAGAGTTAAGTGGTCGCCTGTTTTAGCTGAATTTACCTCTACCCTCTCTCTACATAATGAGAGCCTTGCGCAGTTCCAAAAAAAAATTTAAATCTGCATCTGATACATGATCCACAAAAAGTGTCTGCATATATCCACATGCATGGATGCGGATATCTGCCGATATCTGCGGATTTGCAGGGCTCTACTTACCGTGGCCATGCTGAGGCTCTGAGACACTCCTCTGCCTGAGCCTGGTCGGGTAGAGGTGTGCAGGAGTCGCGGACCATCCACCTGCACTCGGCCAGGCAGGGATCCTGTGGGGCGGGAACACGGCTGGGGCTGCTCTCAACCCCCCACCCCATGGGCAGGTGGAGGGTCTGCTGCAGTCCGTGGATGGATTCCATGATAGCCTTGCTGGAGAAGGAGGGGAGGGTGCTCTGTGCAACTGCCTGGAGGCTACTCGGGCCCCCCACACGGGGCAGGTGGAGCGACCGCTGCAGCTATGCACAGTTGCCAGCCTGGCTCTTACCATGGCCAGGCTATGGCTCTGAGCCACCCCTCCCACCTCCCTCTGGAGCCAGAGAGCCGCACCGGCAGCTGCAGGGAGCCTGGGTCCCTCCACCGGCCCTAGGCAGGGTCTGGGTGGGCAGGGGCAGGGACATGGGCCAAAGGCTGCCTGGTGCCCCCGCCCAGGGCAGGTGAAGGAACCCAGGCTCCCCACAGATGCCATCACGGCTCTCTGGCTCTGGCAGGGCGGCCTGCTCAGCCCCTCAGCCCAGCCATGGTAAGAGCAGGGTGGGCAGCTGTGGGGATCCACAGTAGAGCATCCACCTGCCCTGGATGAGGGGCCAGAGCAGCCTCTGGCCCATGTCCCTGCCCCCCAGGACCTCTGCCCAGTGCAGGTAGAGGGAACTCATTGCGGCTCCTCACAGCTGCCCGCCCTGCTCTTACTGTCAGAACCCTGCACGCGTACAAAATGTGTATCTGCATCTGCACTGTCATCTGCAAATATAGTCCACGGATATCCGTGGACATAAAGTGGATACCTGTGGATTTGTAAAGCTCTGCACATAATGTATGTTTCCTTTGTTGATTTTATACAGACCTTATTCCTAATGGTGAGTAAATTTCTCCATTTATTTAGAGCCCATCCAAATGTCAGCCAACAAATAAAGAAATAAATCCAAATCCCTTCTGAAAATATGGTTTCATCAATTCTGATGTTTTCCATGAGAAAATGTTGATGTTGATGGCAGTTTTCAATTTTCCATTCAATTTCATATAGACTCTTCTGAATCGAAATTAGGGGTTTCGCAATTTCAACTTTTCATATAAATTCAGGGTGAAAACAAATACTGGAATATTGGAATTTCACATTTTCCAGCCAGCTCTGCATTTAGTAGTGCAGTGGTCATGCTGAGGAAAGTACTCACAAATGTCAATACAGTTTCCCCAGAGTAGCTCTTAAGAGAGCCAGAAGAATTCCCACCTCTTCCCCAGATCTCGATATTTAGCGAAGAACATTCCCTTTTGTTTTAATTTTTTATGTGTAATGCACTCTGCATAGAGCGCCACTACAGTGTGCTTTAGTTGTTGGATTTAATTTTCTCTATTTCATTGAATGTGTGTGAGTGTTTGAGTGTGTTCAATTTCCAGGAGAATGGTTCTGTGGTTATGGCAGAGTTTCAGGTATCAGGAATGCTGACTCGCTGTGTAAACCCAGTCTCTTCACCCCTATCATTCCCCTGATCATTCCCAGTTTCCCCCTTAGTAGCTCACTATGCTTTGATGTGTTGCTTTGAGAGCCACATATTGAAGGTGCTAAGGGTATGAAAAATGTGATATTTGTCATTGCTCATTTTTATTTCAATTCTGTCATTTCACTTATTAGGAAGTTCCTTGTCAACAATAACCTTGAAATAAAACATCTGTGGAAAACATCTCTTCTAACATTGTAGGATCTTCCTTCTTGTAAAATTCTTTATAGCAAGGTGACAAGACAAAGATCTTCAACTGGCGTAAATCAATATAGAACTTTTTATACCCATGGAGCTGTTAAGATATACACCAGCAAAGGAACTAGCCCTAGCTCTTCTGTATGTTGAGAGAAACAAAATGCATTTCAAATGTGGTGATGATAAAGGCAGGAGTGATTTTAATTGTTCTCTAATATTTAGGGAAGAATAACATTTTTAGTACCCAAAAGGCCAAAATCCCTCATTGTTTTCACTATTTATTGTGCTTCTCATTCTTCAAAAGGCTTCAAACAAATTGGGTTCTGCAGCATGAGTTTATCCATGTGAGTAGTCCTCACTTTTGTGAGTTGTAACTGCAGTGGGAATATTTGCATTCGTATAAGAATTCCTGTGATTAAGATCCAAATGAGATCAGAATTTGCCCTCATTTGAGAAATCTTATTTGATAAATGTGGCTAAAGAATAACATTCGCAGAGGGGAAAGAAAGAAAGAAAGAAAGAAAGAAAGAAAGAAAGAAACATTGATCGCTTTTTGAATTTTTATGTAGACTGAAAAAAAATTGTTCGAAGAGGAAAAATAGAACCTCAGATTCAGTTTCTTTCTTTGTCACCCCTATAGATGATCTATTCTGAGAATAACCCGGGAGAGAACCGGACCATCTCTGATGTATTCATCCTGGTGGGGTTTTCAAACCTTAAGAAGCTACAAATCATTCTCTTTCTGGGGCTTCTGGTCACCTACCTGGTCGCCCTGATAGGGAATCTCCTTGTTATCCTCCTTATAAAGCTAAACCCCTCACTCCACACCCCCATGTATTTCTTTCTGGTGAACTTGTCAATCTTGGAAATCTGCTACACCAGCAGTGTGGTCCCTCAGCTGCTGATTCATCTCTTGGTGGACCAAAAGACCATCACCATTGCAGGCTGCGCTGCCCAGATGTATGTCATCACCATCATGGGCCTGACAGAATGCTGCCTCCTCGCAGTCATGGCATATGACTGTTACGTGGCCATATGTCACCCCCTGCACTACAGAACTATCATGAGTGGCCGGGCATGTGCACAGCTCGCGGGTGCTTCATGGATCATAGGCATCTCAGTGGAAGTAGCTCAGACCACGTGGATATTCAGCCTGCCCTTCTGTGGCTCCAACCGCATCCACCATTTCTTCTGCGACATCCCACCGGTGTTGAAGATGGCATGTACGGACACATCCAAAAACGAGATTATGGTCTTGACTGTGTCAGTTCTGTTCATCGTGGGCCCTTTTTTATTGATAATCCTGTCCTTTATCTGCATTATTTCCACAATCCTCATGCTGCCATCGGTGGAGGGAAGGAATAAAGCCTTTTCCACCTGTTCCTCCCATGTCATGGTGGTGACTTTATTCTATGGAATGGCTCTTATCACTTACCTGGGGCTCAAGTCTATCTCCACCTCAGAGAGTGATCAAATGATTTCCCTCATGAACACAATTGTGGGACCAGTGTTGAACCCCATAATATACACTCTGAGAAACAAAGATGTGAAAGGAGCCTTTAAAAAAACAGTACAGAAGAGCCTCTTTTCACACAATCTGAGAAAACAGAGAATCAAAGATGGAGTTAATTAAAACAGGGGAATGAGGGAAATTCATAAACAATTTGTTGAATTACTCCCGATGACCCTCACTTTTTTAATTGGAATTTTGTCATTTGAAAAACTTTGACCTGTTGTAAACCTGTTGGGAAAAAGGGAATAGAAACTTTTCTTACCAAAAATAACTGAAATTTTAAATATTTAAATTTTAATGAAAATTTGATAGAACCTTTTCACCAGATTTAAACTTCAAATGAGAAAATGTAGTCCAAGTAGTGTCTTGATTTTATATCTTCAAGATTTGAAATGTTAAAGCAAAAAATAAGCTCACAATGAGAAACATTTCATGAACCGTTGAACTTGGTTTGTGCAAATTTAACAATTTTCATCAAAATTTTAATACTTGAAAAATTCCAACTTGCTCTACAGAAAAGTCCATTTAGGCTTCTCCTTTTTCTGCTCTGTCAGTCCAGTGCAGCATTTTAGGTTTTGAGTTGGGTTGGATTAGGTTTTTTTGGCCTGTCTCTTGATTGCATTTCCCCAGTGCTCCCTCTGGTCTAATTTTAAATAACATCCCTCAACACTTTTGAATGGCTTCCTATGTATGACTCTCATGGATCTTTCAATGCCTAACATGATCAGGTCAAACAACAACTCGAGGAGCTGGCTCTTGACTTCTATGGCATTTTGCACAGGTTCAGAGCCTATGCTAGCAGATCATGGTGCATACCATAGATTCACTGATTAAAAGGCCATAGGGGACCATTTTCATCATCTAGTTTGTCATCCTGCTTAACACAGGGCAGAGAATTTCAGCCTGGTGATTCCTGAGTCAGAGAAGCACTGTACATATTTTATATTACATATGTAAAATAATAGCTGTGATATAAACTCATGTAATTATAAGTGGTTTGATCAATGTATAACAATATTACACCAAATGCCTGTGTATATGGTACATCTTTGTGTAACTATATGATAAAATACATTTGTATATTCTTATGCATTTTTAAGATGCACTGGCAGTATGTCTTGGCTTTTATTATTTCTCTTTGATATAATTTGCTGATTTGTTTAAAATGATATTGTTAAGAAGATAAGTAATGTGTCATGTTGAAGATGTAAGTGAGAGTTACATACATGTATTGATAAACAAAAAATTCCCTTTCTCTGAGAAACCTAGAAACAGAGTGGCCTAGGGCAACATGTCCCAGAAACTACAAATTCAGCAGGAAAATTGTAGGAATTAGGTTATTAACACTTGTGCATGCATAATATATAGGGTATGTAAAAGTCAATGGATAATGTGCTGGATAAAGATTGGGGGCAATTGAGAATGGCAACATGTATGAGAACACATATGAAAATGAGCCCAACCCTGGAGAAAAGCTGGACTAGAAACTGACCATTGAGACTGAAGGACCAGACCAGGAGATCCAGGGAGGTGATGACCATCATGGAAGAAGGAAGGACTTGTTAATGGGATGTGGTAACTTGGGCCCATTTACCTATTGTGTCTGGTCTGTTATTACTTCTCAGGCAGAACATTATGTCCAGACACTATAGGTGACACTAATTCTGTCTGAAATTGTATTCAATAAAGCAAAATTGATTAAACCTAAATTGTGCGAATATGTGACTGTTTCCCCCTATACTTCCAACGACCAATTACACAATTTGATAGAACAGAATATATCCCACATAAAAGTCCTCCTCTCGGCTTCATACATTAATTTAGCAAAGATAGGTGTGATGTTGCACTCATTTTTATGGAAATATGCTAATGAGTGTAAATATGACATAACTGGAATGTGCTTTGGGCTAAATATGCCATGTAACATATCTTTGCAAAGAGTATGATCTACTGAATATATTCATCCTATTTGTAGGCATATATAATTTTTATATCTGAAGTTATGAGCGTTGGCTCTATGCTTGTCTTTTTAAATATTTTCTGTAGCAAACACACAAGGAAGGTTTGGCCAACATATTGTGAAGGGGCTGTTCAAGTAACTGGGAGTATTTAACTAACAGTGGACTTTGGGAGACGCCAGTCCACATCTGAGCTTTCCTGAGAATGTTCAAACTAACTTGTAAACAATGGCATTGGCCTGCAAAAAGCTGAATCATTCGTGGACATGTGATCTGCCCAGGTGGCTACAAACTCCATCTTGTTGCTGTGATTTTGCCCAGAAGAACAAAGGGTTTTCCACCCACAAGAGAGAGAATATAAAAGCCCCTGGAAGCCTCTCCATTTTTGTCTTCAGCTGGCTCAAGAGAGGGCCTCTCCACCCCAAACAGATGCCTGAAAGAAACTGGAACAAAGGACTGTAACTACAGGGGTGTGAGTGATTGCTGGACCCAGGCCATAAACTACAAGGTTGGTCTGAAAAGGATTCTACCTGAGATAACATCTAGGGTGAGAAGTTAGTATTTGTAATGAGATCCTTAGTGCATATTTTGATTTATTTTACATAGGAACTTACCTTGCTCTATCTGTTATTACTTGGAACCACTTAAATCCTACCCTTTATACTTAAAAAAATCACTTTTATTTATTAATTAACCCAGAGTAAGTGACTAATACCTGGGGGAGCAAACTGCTGTGCATATCTCTCTATCAGTGATAACGGGGATGGACAATTACAGAGTGAAACAGATTTGTTTGGGGTTTGGACTCCATTGGGAGCTGTATGTCTGGGTGCTGGAGACAGGAGCACTTACTAAGCTGTTTTCAATGAAGTCTGCAGTTTTGGGGGCGTGTTTCATACCCTGGCTCTGTGTTGCAGCAGGCTTGCGTGTCTAGCTCAAAAAGGGAGGCTATGGATGCCCAAACTGGCTGAGAAAATGGGCTCAGAGGTAGTCTCAACACACCAGGTGACAGCCCCAAGGGGGTCTCTCTGACCGAACCTGTCACAGTGGCATAGTCGAACAGGATCTGTGCACAGCTGATTGCTTTGCGACACTGGTAGTGATTTTAAGTGAGTTTTAAGTGTGGTGGCCAGAGAACAAACAAAGTGATTATTGGTTTGTTATTTTCTGTTTACTTTGGTTTAATTTATCTTGTGTAACTGCCAGGTATTTATTTCATCAGTTATATACTAACCCAGGGATCGGCAACCTTTGGCAGGCGGTCCACCAGGGAAAGCCCCTGGAGGGCTGAGCCGGTTCGTTTACCTGCCACATGAGCAGGTTCAGCCGATCGTAGCTCCCACTGGCTTCAGTTTGCTGTTCCAGGCCAATGGGGGCTGCAGGAAGTGGCATGGGCCAAGGGATGTGCTGGCCGCCCTTCCTGCAGCCCCCATTGGCCTGGAGCGGCGAACCACGGCCAGTTTGAGCTGCAATTGGACAAACCTGTGGACACGGCAGGTAAACTGGCCCGTCCTGTCAGGGTGCTTACCCTGGTGGGCCGTGTTCCAAAGGTTGCCAATCCCTGGGTTAGTATATTACCAATTATATGAATACCTGGCAGTTACATAAGCTGAATTAGCGTATGTTTTCCCCAGTGATCTGTTCACTCATGCTAACCTGAACCCCACACTACCAAGCAATAGTATAACTCAGCATTTAGCACAGGCAGATAGGAAATTTGTCAACGTCAAAATGATTGACATTTAGCAATAAACCTGGCTGTCAAGAAATTGACTGTACAATTTATCAACAATAGACAACAGAGTGACTTAGTTAACAAGGGCCACTTGCAAAGGTAAAAATTAAAAGTGGGGGCTATTCTGTAGAATGGGCACTAGGGGCAGCAGAGGGTGGGGGTGGGGAAGGGTTGGCTATACTATATAATGGGCACTAGGGGCAGCAGAGGGCGAGGAGCAGGGAACTGGGGACTATACAGTATAATGGGCACCAGGGGGCAGCAGAGGGCAGGGAAGGGGCGGCTATACTGTATAATGGACACTGGGGGCAGCAGAGGGTGAGGGTGGGGAAGGAGCGGCTGTACTGTATAATGGGCATTAGAGGGCAGCAGAGGGTGGGGGTGGGGAAGGGCGGCTATACTGTATAATGAACACTAGAGGCAGCAGAGGGTGGGGTTGGGAGAGGAGCGGCTGTACTTTATAATAGGGACAAGGGGTAGCAGAGGATGAGGGTTGGGGAGGGTAAGGGAGTGGTCAGAAATTATGTCAAAGACTTCTATTTTTCAGTTCCTGCAATTTTAGACTCTCTTGTTTGCACAGAGCAGTGTATTCCCCTGTTGTCAAAGCCAATCCCCAGCCTCAGAGCAGATAAGATTAATTAATACCCAGGGATTTCATTACTCCAATGGTGTATTTATTCATTAGAGCTAATGCCAAATTTCCCTGTATTTTGCTGAACTTTTAACCCTATACTTGTGAATGTGTCCAGGGTAGGAGACATGCCTGGACCTGCCATAGTCCTTGATCATTTTCCACTCATCACTGCTCAGAATGGGTTTGATTTGCACAGGGGCTGAGGTCTCATTCATTTCAGTGGGAGATACAGGTCTCAAATGTTGCTGTAAATTACACCCAAAGCTTTGATCAGTGTCTGGAGAATAAGGACACAAATAAATCACCTGCGGGAACAGAATCTTTTCCTTCTAGGCGGTTGAATGGCATTTCATGTAGAGCAACAAGGATGATGCAACGGCCTGTAGCTGTCACCTAACAGCATTTCCCTACAGAGTTAGTGCTGTAGATCGTGTTTTTGAAAAAACTTCTGCTCTTCTGGGGCTGTTTGGCAGCGAGAGATTCCATTTTTTTGTCTTTAAGATTCACTTCTACCATATCCGTGCTTGCTTCATCCCAAACGCTTACGGTCCCATATCACTGGTGTATTTCATATTGTCAGAGAGTTACAGAGTTTAAGGACAAAAGGGATCTCTAGATTATTTTGCCTGACATCCCCATCTCACAGTGTCTTGGGTGTCATCACACGGGCCCACAGAACATTTTAGCCAGTCATCAAACTGAACATAAAAGAGAAATGTACTTGGTGGTCCCTGTATCGAACCACTGAAATAGAGGCACATCTGGGATGCAGAATGTATAATATCATGCAACACTGTTCAACAGATGATTAAGGCAGGAAGGAAAGAACCCCTTATGAAAAATAGAAACTCTGTGTGTGTGCCCATGCAGTGAGTATATAGCCATGCAGTAACAATAGTTATATTTTAAGTAAAGGATAAAGGGGTGAGGAACTGATAGGAGAGACGCAAGAGACCTACAGGCCTATACTTATAAAAGTAGTTTATTAAGACATAGTTGGTGAGGTAATATCTTTTATTGATGGTGAGAGAAACAGAAGTTGTTCCAGGAAAAGGTATGTATGTGTCACCTGCTTTGTGTCTCTAGTATCCTGGGACCCAGACAGCTACATCAGCACTGCATACAAGAATAGCTTAAGCAGTTAGGGTATGTAGAAGGCTTGCTAGCCTGAACAGGAGGAGTTGCTCAATGAGTTGGCATAAGGAAGTAAAGTAACAGTGACCTTAAGTCAAAAAACATCCCAAGGCTCTGTTTATTGTTTTGTCTTAATCATGACTGTTGCAAACAGCGGGTAGGTATTCATAGGTGCTAGTTTCTTACAGGTTGGGATATTTTTAATAAGGGACATCAGCAGATGTCTGACTACAAGAATGCCATGGTAATTAATTAAGGTATAATCTAATAAACTTGAGGTTAAAGGATTAATAACCCGTGGGAGAAGGCCATCTCGATATTACTATGGTGATGAACTATAAATAAGAAAAAGTGGTGGGAACCCCTGCTGATTATGCATTAGGCATAGTTGAACCAGTATAGCACATTATACAATTGTATTCTAGTCTGTGTGGCTTGAGAGATGCCAGTGTGATGATGATGGTGAGGGGTAAGAGAAGGAAGACGATAACTAACTCTTTGGGTTGTTTTGCAATGGGTAGTGTAAGTATAGGGATGCTCAGCTCCTTTTGTATTATGGCTACCTGCCGTGCTGGGATGGAGTGTTTGTGAATTTCCTAACTGTGTTAATAAATCCATCTTCCGTATAGTGTAATCTCCTAAGTGTGAGTATTGCAACCATGCACATGGGGGTTCTCAACTGAATAATGATTCTGATAATACTGGGCCTAATCTTGGGACAAGAACCTACCAAATTTCAGAATGGTAATTGGGAGGAGTAAACCAGTAATATGATGAAGATACATTAAATAGATCAGGCAACAGATTGTTGTGCACAGATGGAGAGAATGAGACCTGCTCTTTGTGTGTGTGTGTGTGTGTGAGTGAGTGAGTGAGAGAGAGAGAGAGAGAGAGAGAGAGAGAGAGAGAGAGAGAGACTGTCACCACCTGCTGGAGGAAATGAGCCATACTCAGTGTGTGTGTATGTGCCACTGCTGCCCCCTCCACTTGTGAACAGCCCCATGAACTCATTCATGGCCATGGTGGTCAGGAAAGATCTTTCATTTACAGCTCATCCAAAAGATATAATATCCACCAGAAACAGCGCCCCCTTGCACTGTGATGAGTTGCTGAGGGTCAGCACCAACTCCAAGGGGAGAGTGCCTCCTGCTGATCCACCCTATCCACTCTCTGTAGCAGATGTCCCCCAAGCACCATGCTGGGTCACTGTAGTAAGCAGCCATTCTGATGAGAGACAGTCCACTGCTGAGACCCTCACCCTGCTTCTTGCGGCACAGGACCACGTGGTGCCCCGCTGAGGCACAGGGGGTCAGCATGGACCAAGAGACAACAGAGCCCCCCCTAGGTGAGACCACAGCTAGCTCTTTTCAGCATGTCATCTCTCGGAGCTGCTCTGAAGCATGGGGGTTACACTGATCCACAGAGGAGAATGTCCCTTAATGAGTCCCCCACCCTATTCCCTGCATTACAGTGCCCCCTACTGGGAGATCAATCAACCTGAAAACATCCGACAGAGCCCTCCAGTCCCATCCCTATAGATCAGCGCCCACTAGTGCTACACTGGGGCATTGGTACCAGCACTGACTAAAGGGGAAGTGTGCCTCAAACTGAGAATCCCACCTCACTCCCAGTAGCACAGCCTCCTACTTCCATGCTGGAGTAATGGGGTCAACACTGTCTTAGAATTGAGAGTGCTCCCAGCTGAGCCCATCACCCCACTCCCTGAAGCACACTACTGCCAGCACCTCTCAGCTTCCACACAGAGTTTATTCTAATGCTCCTGGGAACTAGCCCTGATTCTGGTCCCACTGCAAACTTACCGGAATAAAAGGGAATAGTCCTGCTGACTTTGATGGGCTTTGGATCTGGTCCTCTAGGAGGGAAATGGGCCCGATGGTTAGCACAGTGGAATCTGAGAGTGAGGACTCCTGGGTTCTGTTCCCAGCTCCGGGAGGGGAGTGGGGTCCAATAGTTAGAGCAGTTGGGACTGGGAGTCAGTGCTTCTGGGTTCTAATCGTGGCTCTGAGACAAGAATGGGGCACACAGTCTGAACATCAGGGACCCGGAGTCATGAGCCCTGAGCATTGTTCCTGAGTCAACCTTGACTCTGTGTTGTGTTGCTTTGGACAAATCATTCCTTCTTCTAGACAAAATTGTATCACACAATTTACCACAGTTAGTAAAGCCCATTATGATTTTCATCTAGAAAACAAACATGATGATGATGATGATTATGATGATACAACTTTCTATGAAATGATTTCCCTAGTGAATTTTATTTTGTTGCACTTTGAGGCAGTATTGTTCTTCCTCTGAAGAATATTGCAAGAAATTTCCTTCAGGGAGTAGGTCCCAGAAGCCAGTGAATGAAATAAAAACATCTCTGTTTCCTTCAACACATATAGTGCCTGCAGCTAGTTGAGGGAACTATTCCGCTTAAACAAGGTAGGCTATAAATGAATGACTTAAGCCCCTAACCATTCTCCCACTGAAGTCCATGATCTTGTGCCCCAGTCTGCAATGGGAGCAGGATCAAGTCATTGGTTTCTTCATTTGAATTTTCCATACATTGGCAGAGAATCTTAGTGTGTATGTGAGCACCTGGTTTGTGTCTGTGTTCTTATCTATCTATCTATCTATCTATCTATCTATCTATCTATCTATCTATCTATGGATGTGTGTGATGCTATACCCCATATTCTTCCTAGAAATAATTTAATAATATGGTTATAACATATCTAAGATGTATATTATGCAAGATAGGTCTTGTGAGAGATCATTTCAAAGCTTATGATCTGCTGAATATGATTATCCTATTTGTATACATGTATCCCTTTTTGAATTTTCATGTAGACAGAAAAAAAATATGTTCAAAGACGAAGAATAGATCCCCTGATGCTGGAAACTGGTATACCACCATTGCTGGTATAAACTGATGTAGCTCCTTTAGAGTAAATGTATCAGACCTCCGTCTGTTGTAAATCAGCTGTAGTTCCACTGGGGCCAATGTGGTCGGATTTCCAGCTGATCTATATTAGCATAGCTTGATTGACATCAATGTGGTTCCACCAGCTAATGCCTGGTGATGACTGGGCCCAGTTACATATTTCTATACAGAATTGCAGCATGTTTTAGTTTGAACCGTCCCAACTGAAAGGAAAGCAGTATGAATTGTTTGATTCGCATCCACATGTTTGGCATTTCTCAGATTCAGTCTCTTTGCCACCACTACAGATGATCTATTCTGTGAGTGACCCTGGAGAGAACCAGACCATCGCTGATATATTCATCTTGGTGGGGTTTTCATACCTTAACAAGCTGCAAATCGTTCTGTTTCTGGTGCTTCTGGTCACCTACCTGGTTGCCTTGATGGGGAACCTCCTTGTTATCCTCCTTATAAAGCTAAACCCCTCACTCCACACCCCCATGTATTTCTTCCTGGTGAACTTGTCATTCTTGGAAATCTGCTACACCAGCAGTGTGGTCCCTCAGCTGCTGATTCATCTCCTGGCGGAGCAAAAGACCATCACCATTGCGGGCTGTGCTGCCCAGATGTACGTCATCACCATCATGGGCCTGACAGAGTGCTGCCTCCTAGTAGTCATGGCGTACGACCGCTATGTGGCCATATGTCACCCCCTGCACTACAGAACTATCATGAGTGGCCGGGCATGTGCACAGCTCGCAAGTGCTTCATGGATCATCAGCATCTCAGTGGAAGTAGCTCAGACCACGTGGATCTTCAGCCTGCCCTTCTGTGGCTCCAACCGCATCCACCACTTTTTCTGTGACATCCCACCAGTGTTGAAGATGGCATGTACAGACACATCTAAAAACAAGATTATGGTCTTGACTGTGTCAGTTTTGTTCATCATGGGCCCTTTTTTGTTGATAACCGTGTCCTACATCTGCATTATCTCCACCATCCTCAAGCTTTCATCAGCAGAGGGAAGGCGTAAAGCCTTCTCCACCTGCTCCTCCCACCTCATGGTGGTGACTTTGTTCTATGGAACGGCCCTTTTCACCTACCTGAGGCCCAAGTCTATCTCCACCCCAGAGAGTGATCAAATGATTTCCCTCGTGATCACAGTTGTGGCACCTGTGCTGAACCCCATAATATACACGCTGAGGAACAAAGAGGTGAAGGGAGCCTTTAGAAAAACAGTTCAGAAGAGCATTTTTTTGCACAATTGCAGAAAACAGAGAATGAAAAATAGAGTTAGTTAAAACAGGAATTGAGGGAAATTCATAAATGTTCTGTTGAATTACTCCCAATGACCTTCACTTTTTTAATTGAATTGTTGCCATTTGAAAAACTTGTAAACCTATCAGGAGAATGGGAAGAGAAACATTTATTACCAACTCCTCCTCCCCAAATTTTAAATATCTTCAAAATTTTGAATGTCAAATTTTAAAAAAGGCTTAAAATGAAAACCCTTTCATAAAATGTTCACCTTGGTTTTTGCAAATTTAACAATTTTCACCAAAATTTTAATGATGGAAAAATTTCAACCAGCTCTACCGAGAACTCCATTTAGGATTCTCCTTTTCCTGCTCTGTCAGTCCATTGCAGCATTTTAGGTTTTAGATTGGGTTGGGCTGGGTTTTTTTGACTGTCTAATGGATTTCCCCAGTGCTCCCTGTTGCCTAATTTTAAATAATATTTCTCAGCACTTATGAACAGTTTCCTATGTAAGACTCTGATGGATCTTTCAAAGCCTAACCTGATCAGGTCACACAACAACTCTGGAAGCTGGCTTTTGACTTCCATGGCATTTTGCATAGGTTCAGAAGTCTAGGCTAACAGATCATTGTGTATATCATAGATTCATTGATTAAAAGGTCATAAGGGATCATTTTGATCATCTAGTCTGACATTCTGCTTAACACAGGGCAGAGAGTTTCACCTGATGATTCCTGAGTCAAAGAAGCACTGTACATAGTTTATATTACATATGTAAAATAATAGCTGTGTGATAAACTCATAAACTACAAATGGTTATATCAATGTATAACAATATTGCACCAAATGCCTGTGTATATGGTACAAAAATGATAAAAAATCCTTTCTATATTTTATGATGAGAGATACTATTCTCTTTGATTCTCTACCTATATCATTGCAGCTTTATAATAAACACCAAATTAAAAACCTCTATACCTTGTTCAGCATTTCCATGACTACATGCCTTCTTTCACTAAACATCCCTATAATGCATTCATTCGAAGCTTAAAATACATTGAGACTCTGAGATGCACTGGCTGGCAGTATGTGATGTTTTGTTGGATCTCTTTGATATAATTTGCTGATTTGTTTAAATTATATTGTTGGCAAGATAAGTAACCTGTCATGTTGGAAGATGTATGTAAGAAGTAAGTACATGTAATGATAAACAAAAGAAAAATCCCTTTCTCTGGGAAACTTAGAAGAAGAGTGGCCCAGGGCAACATGACCCAGAAACTACAAATTCAGCAAGAAAATTGTAGACATTAGATGATTAATAATTGTGCCTAAGTAATGCGCAGGTCACGTAAAATTAAATTGATAATGTATTGACTAAAGAATGGAGGGAAATTAAGCCATAGAAAATGTGCAAATATATGAAAATACATGTAAAATATGTAAAATACATATGCACATATACAAAATACATAAAATACATATGTAAAATACATATAAAATAAGAAAATACATATAAAATACATATAAAATGGGCTGGAAAACAGGAGATCCAGGCAGGTGAGGAGGACTGACATCATGGAGGAAGGAAGGACTTTTCAATGCCCCAGAATGTATTAACTTGGACCCATTCACCTACTCTGTCTTGTCTGTTATTACTTGTGAGGCAGAAATGTATGTCCAAACACTATAAGTAAGTTTAATTCTGTCTTAAATTGTATTAAATAAAGGCAAAACTGATTAGGCCTAAATTGGATGGACATGTGATGCGGTTTCCCACTCTACACTCCCAACAACGTACACAATTTGATAAAAAAGGTAAATCCCACATAAATGCTCTCATCTCTGCTTTGTAAATTAATTTAGCAAAGGTGTGACCCTCATACAATAATTATTGGAGCAACAAGCCATGGCCTGTCAACGAACACATATGTGTAAAGTTATTATACACCCCATTATGTGAATACCTGTCAGTTCTACAAGCTGAATTAGTGTATGTTCTTCCCAGTGTTCTGTGCACTCATGCTAACCTACACCCCACACTACCAAGCAACAGTATAACTTAGTATTTAACATAAGCAGATAAGAAACTTGTAAAAGTCAAGATACATTAATTCAATAGCTTAGTACAAATTATGGGGAACCTTCATGGACCAGGACGTGGAATGCTGTGTCCAAAAGCAAGATATGGAATGTCACGGTTCAGAACAAGAAGTTAAGGAATGAAGTTAAGAGATGAACAGACAGGCTGGATTTCTGTGACATAAGACATAAGAATGGCCATACTGGGTCCGACCAAAGGTCCCTAGCCTCTGTTTGTCAGAGGATGGAGATGGATGGCAGGAAAGAGATCACTTGATCATTGCCTGTTAGGTTCACTCCCTCTGGGGTATCTGGCATTGGCCACTGTCGGTAGACAGGATACTGGGCTAGATGGACCTTTGGTCTGACCTGGTACGGTTGTTCTTATGTTCTTATGTAATGATCGTTGATCTCTCTCCTGCCATCTATCTCCACCCTCTGACAAACAGAGGCTAGGGACACCATTCCTTACCCATCTGGGCTAATAGCCATTAAAGGATTTAGCCTCCATGAATGTATCCAGTTCTCTTTTAAACCCTGTTTAAAGTCCTAGCCTTCACAACCTACTCAGGCAAGGAGTTCCACAGACTGACTGTGCGCTGTGTGAAGAACTTCCTTTTATTTGTTTTAAACCTACTGCCTATTAATTTCATTTAGTGACCCCCTAGTTCTTGTATTATAGGAATAAGTAAATAACTTTTCCTTATTCACTTTCTCCACACCACTTATGATTTTATATACCTCTATCATATCCCCCCTTAGTCTCCTCTTTTCCAAGCTGAAAAGTCTTAGCCTCTTTAATCTTTCCTCATATGGGACCCTCTCCAAACCCCTAATGATTTTAGTTGCCCTTCTCTGAACCTTTTCTAGTGCCAGTATATCTTTTTTGAGATGAGGGGGCCACATCTGTACACAGTATTCAAGATGTGGGCATACCATGGGTTTATATAAGGGCAATAAGATATTGTCCGTCTTATTCTCTATCCCTTTTTTAATGATTCCCAACATCCTGTTTCCTTTTTTGACTGCCTCTGCACACTGCGTGGACATCTTCAGAGAACTATCCATGATGACTCCAAGATCTTTCTCCTGATTAGTTGCAGCTAAATTAGCCCCCATCATATTGTATGTATACTTGGGGTTGTTTTTTTCCAATGTGCATTACTTTACATTTATCCACATTAAATTTCATTTGCCATTTTGTTGCCCAATCACTTAGTTTTGTGAGATCTTTCTGAAGTTCTTCACAATCTGCTTTGGTCTTAACTACCTTGAGCAGTTTAGTTTGCCACCTCACTGTTTACCTCTTTCTCCAGATCATTTATGAATAAATTGAATAGGATTGGTCCTAGGACTGACCCTTGCTGAACACCACTAGTTACCCCTCTCCATTCTGAAAATTTACCATTTATTCCTACCCTTTGTTCCCTGTCTTTTAACCAGTTCTCAATCCATGAAAGATTTTTGTAACTAGAGTTATTCCTAGTTGAAATGTATAAATTTGGGAACCCAGCTTCTGTGCAAGGTGAATTTAACAATGATGCACGAGACAGCTTCCTGGAGACTGGTATCATATTGAATCTTTTCACAGTACTATGATTGGCTTTTAGCAATAAACCCTACTGTCAAGCAATTGACTGTACAATTTATCAGTACAGTCAGAGTGCAGCCAATGATGGATGACAGGAAACTAGCTGTTATACTGTATCACAGCAGTGAGAAAGGAGTGACTTAGTTAACAAGGGCCACTTGCAGAGGTAACAAATTTAAAGTGGGGGCTATACTGTATAATGGACACTAGGGGCAGCAGAAGGTGGGGATGGGGAAGTGGTGGCTACACTGTATAATGGGCACTAGGGGCAGCAGATGGTGGGGGTGTTAGACCCGCAGCAGGAGTCACCCTATGAGATAGGGGAGCAGACAGATACCGGACACAGAGTTGGTTTATAATCCACAAATATTCTTTATTGCTTACAAAATAAACTACTCAGTCCACATTCATAACCCAACCAAGCATACTACGCCAGAGTCTAAAGATCAGAATTGAAGTCCCGATGGTCAGTCGATGTTCAGTCTGATCACAAGGCGCTGGGAGCCAGCATTACCACATCTTAATCTAAAAAGAGCTCTGGATTCACAAACGACTCCAAATTGTGAGTGTATCGAATATCTTTTATAATCCACCCCATCACATCATCAGTTGTCTGGGCAATTTCAAAAGACAGTTCTGGTCAAATTGCCAAAACCGAAGATGTTTAGAAATAGTTCCAGGCCTGAGATGTTCCTCTTTCCCCAGTTCTTGTTTACAACTGCAGCAGATACATTGCAACAGGTACATTATCATGGCAATGCCCCCAATGTTATTCCTTATCTGGCATTTCTCCATCTTTCTCATAACAAAGTGTTTTTTTTTTAAATGCAAACACCTCTTGACCACAGAAAACCTCAAATTCTTGCTTTGGTTGTCAACATGCAGGGCTGGTGCAACCATTTAGGCGACCTAGGCGGTCGCCTAGGGCACTAGGATTGGGGGGGGTGGCATTTTCTTCGGCAGCGACCGCGGTGCCCGGCTCTTCGGCCGCCCCGGTCACCGCTGGCATTTAGGTAGAGGGAGCTGGGGCAGAGGAGCACAGGGAGGGCCACCTGCAGCAAGTAGGGGGGGCGGCATGTAGGGGAACTCCGTGCCCCAGCTCATCCCTGCCCAGCCTCCTCCCCGAGCACGCCGTGGCTGCTTCACTTCTCCTGCCTCCCAGGCTTGTGGCACCTAAGCTGATTGGCTCCACAAGCCTAGGAGGATGGAGAAGTGAAGCAGTAATGGCATGCTCGGGGTAGAGGCGGAGCAGCGGTGAGCTGGGGTGGGGGGGTGCCTCGGGGCAGAGGGTGGGGAGCTGCTGCAGGGGGGCACCTCAGGGTGGAGGGGGAGAGCTGCCGCGGGGGTGGGGGCTTAGGGACAGGGGAGGGCGCGAGGTGGAAGTTTCGCCTAGGGCGCGAAACATCCCTGCACCGGCCCTGTCAACATGCAACACACATCCAGCACACTTCATCCACACTAGGCATATAACATATTACATGGATATCTATCTATCTATCTCCCAACAGTAGTGGGGAAGGTAATAATAGGAGATATACCAATCTCCTAGAACTGGAAGGGACCTTGAAAGGTCATTGAGTCCAGCCCCCTGCCTTCACTAGCAGGACCAACTTTTGCCCCAGATCCCTAAGTGGCCCCCTCAAGGATTGAACTCACAACCCTGGGCTTAGCAGGCCAATGCTCAAACCATATAGGGGTGGCTATACTGTATCATGGGCAATAGGGGCAGCAGAGGGTGAGGGGTGGTGGTGGGGTGGCTATACTGTAAAAGGGGCAGTAGGGGCAGCAGAGAGACATGGCGGAAAAGGGATGGCTATACTGTGTACCAGGGGCAGCAGAGGGTGAGGGTTGAGGAAGAGTCAAGCGATGGTCCATAATGATGTCAAAGACTTTGCTTTTTCAGCTCCTGCAGCTTTATACTCTCATATTCTCACAGAACAGTGTATTTCTCTGTTGTCAGAGCCAATCCCCAGCATCAGAGCAGTGAGGAAGATTAATTAATAGCAAGGAAATTCATTACTCCAACAGTGTAGCTATTTGCTTCTGCAACATTTCCCTGTGTGTTTTGCTGAGCTGTTCCCCTTCTACTTGTGGGTGTGGCCAGGGCAGGAGACATTCCTGGACCTGGCATGGTCCTTGATCATTTTCCATTCATCACAGTTCAGAGTTGGCTTGATTTGCAAAGGGGCTGAGGTCTCATTGATTGCAGTGGGAGATGTAGGAGGCAGATGTTGCTGTGAATTAGCCCCACTGGTTTGACAAGTGTCTGGAGAATAAGGACACAAATAATTCACCTTCGGGAGCAGAACCTTTTCCATCTAGGCCTCTGAACGGACATTTCATGTAGAGCAACAAGGATGATGCAACTGCCTGTGGCTGTTGCCTAATAACATTTCTGTACGGAGTTGGCACTGTAGTTTGTGTCTTTGAAAAAACAGCAGATAATTGCTTCTACTCTTCTGGGGCTTTTTGGCAGCTAGAGATTCCTTTTGTTTATTTTTAAGATAAACTTCCATCATATCTGTGCTTGCTTCATCCCAAACACTTCCAGTCACACATCACTGATGTATTTCATATTGTCAGAGAGTCACAGCATTTAAGGACAAAAGGGACCTCCAGATTATCTTGTCTGACCACCTCTGTCTCACGTTGTCTTGGGTGTCATCACATAGGCCCACAGAGCACTTTAGCCAAGCATCAAAGTGAACATAAAAGAGAAATGTACCTGGTGGTCCCTGTAACTGAGCACTGAAATTGGGGCACCTCTGGGATGCAGAATGTGTAATGTCACGCAACACTGAAAAACAGATGATTAAGGCAGGAAAGAAAGAACACCTCATGTAATATAAGCAGCAAAGAGTCCTGTGGCACCTTATAGACTAACAGACGTTTTGGAGCATGAGCTTTCATGGGTGAATACCCACTTTGTGGGATGCATGTAAAGGAAATTTCCAGGGGCAGGTATATATATGCAAGCAAGAAGCAGGCTAGAGATAATGAGGTTAGTTCAATCAGGGAGGATGAGGCCCTGTTCTAGCAGCTGAGGTGTGAAAACCAAGGGAGGAGAAACTGGTTTTGTAGTTGGCAAGCCATTCACAGTCTTTGTTTAATCCTGAGCTGATGGTGTCAAATATGCAGATGAACTGGAGCTCAGCAGTTTCTCTTTGAAGTCTGGTCCTGAAGTTTTTTTGCTGCAGGATGGCCCCCTTAAGATCTGCTATTGTGTGGCCAGGGAGGTTGAAGTGTTCTCCTACAGGTTTTTGTATATTGCCATTCCTAATATCTGATTTGTGTCCATTTATCCTTTTCTGTAGAGACTGTCCAGGACTCTTTGCTGCTTTTACAGATCCAGACTAACACGGCTACCCCTCTGATACTTGACATCATGTAATATAGAAAATGTGTGTGTATGTGGGTCTGCATGTGAAAGAGAGAGAGAAAGAGAGACTGAAAGCTCATGCAATGACTATACAGCCATTCAATAATGATAGTTGTATAGTAAGTAAACGATGAAGGGTTGAGGAAATGATAGCAGAAACAAAAGAGACCTATAGGTTTAGACTTATAAAAATTACTTAGAAAGACAAGATAGCTGAGGTAATATCTTTTATTGTTGGTGAGAGAGACAGAAGTTGGTCCAACAAAAGATATTATCTCACCCACTTTGTGTCTCTAGTATCCTGGGACCCAGATGGCTATAACAGCACTGTATACAAAAATAGCTTAAGCAATTAGCATAAGTAGAAGGCTTTATAGCCTGAACAGAAGGAGTTGCTCAATGAGTTAGCATAAGTAAGTAAACTAACAATGAACATAAGTTTACTGTTTTGTCATAATAACAAGTGTTGCAAAGAGCACATAGGTAACAACAAGGGAATGAGACCTGCTCTGTGTGTGTGTGTGTGTGTGTGTGTGTGTGTGTGACTCTCACCCTCTGCTGGAGGGAATGAGCCATGCTCAGAGTGTGGGTGCATGCACCACAGTTGCCCCCCCCTCTTGTGACGCCCATGGAGTCATTCATGATCACTGGTGGTACAGAAAGATCTTTCATTTACAGCTCATCTGAAAGATATAACTTTCACCAGAACCAATGCCCCCTTCCACGGTGAGGGGTCGCTGCAGACCAGCACAAACACCAAAGGAGAGTGCCATCTGTTCATAGAATCATAGAATCTCAGGGTTGGAAGGGACCTCAGGAGGTCATCTAGTCCAACCCCCTGCTCAAACCAGGACCAAACCCAACTAAATCATCCCAGCCAGGGCTTTGTCAAGCCTGACCTTAAAAACCTCTAAGGAAGGAGATTCCACCACCTCCCTAGGTAACATATTCCAGTTCTTCACCACCCTACTAGTGAAAAAGTTTTTCCTAATGTCCAACCTAAACCTCCCCCTCTGCAACTTGAGACCATTACTCCTTGTTCTGTCATCTTCTACCCTACCTACCTCCTGCAGCACAGGGCCCCCGAGTGCAATTCTGGGGCACTGTGGTAAGCAGCCATTCTCATAGGAGCAGGTCCACTGCTGAATCTCTCACCAAACTCCTTGCAGCACAGGGCCAAGTGGTGCCCGGCTGAGGCACAGGGGGTCAGCATGGACCAAGAGACAACAGTGCCCCCCAAGTGAGACCCCACCCAGCTCCTTGCAGCATGCCATTGTCATCCCTTGGAGCTGTGCTGGAGCACTGGGGTAAGTACTGCTGACCCACAGAGGAGAACATCCATCCTGTTTCTGTCAATACAGCGCCCCCTACTGCTGAGTTTCAACATTGGGATAAAACAAGAACATCCCACAGAGGCCTCCAGACCCATCCCTGTATTTTAGCACACCCCAGTGCTACACTGGGGTATTGCTAGCAACACTGTCTAGGGCAAGATTGCCCCAAACTGAGCACCCCACCTCACTCCCAGTAGCACAGCCTCTAGCCCCCAATGGCCATCCTGGAGTAAGGGGCTCAGAACTATCTAAGAAATGAAAGTGCTCCCAGCTGAGCCCATCACCCCACTCCCTGAAGCACACTACCCCGTAGCACCTCTCAGCTTCTGCACAGAGTTTATTCTAATGTTCCTGGGAGATTGTCCTGATTCTGGTCCTGCTGCAAACTTACTGGTGTCAATGGGAATAGTCCCACTGACTTCTATGGGCTTTGGATCTGGCTCTATAGGAGGGAAATGGGCCCTTTCATTAGGGCAGTAGAGTGAGGACTCCTGGGTTCTGGAAGGGGAGTGGGGTGTAATGTTTAGAATAGTGGGAATTGGGAATCAGATCTCCTGCGTTCTAATCATGGGTCTGAGACAGGAGTGGGGCACACAGTCTGAATATCAGGGAACTGGAGTCATGAGCCTTGGGTGTTGTTACTGACTCTGCCTCTGACTCTTTTTGTTGTGTTGCCTTGGACAAATCATTCCTCTTTCCAGACAAAATAGTATCACACAATTTACACCACTTAGTAAATCTCATTATGATTTTCATCTAGAAAACACATGATGATGATGATTGATGATGATGATGATGATACCACCTCCTCTGAAATAATGGCCCTGGTTAATTTTATTTTGTTGCAGGTTGATGCAGAATTGTTCTTCCTCTGAGGAATATTACAAGAAATTTCCTTCAGGGACTAGGTCCAAGAAGCCAGTGAATGAAATAAAAACACCTCTGTTTCCTTCAACGCATTTTGCACTTGTAGCTAGGAGATAGAACTACTCTTCTTAAACAAGGCAGGATATAAATGAATGACTTAAGGCCCCAACCATTCTCCCACTGAAGTCCATGGGTGTTGTGCCCCAGTCTGCAATGGGAGCAAGATCATGTCATTGGTTTCTTCATTTGAATTTTCCATACATGGGCAGAGAATTTTAATGTGTGTCTGAGCACATGGGTTGGGTCTGTGTTCATATCTATCTATCTATCTATCTATCTATCTAGTCAAATCCATTTGGCAGTCTACTTGTTAATATAGCAATTGATCTATTCGTCTCTGAATCTATCATTCTGAATTCAACTAGTTTAATAATCATGGGTCAGGTCATGAGTTTGACTTCAGTGCTAATTAGTACCAGGTAAAGTTCTGGTCCCATTATTCCATAGTGCCCACCAAAGTGATAAATAAGCACCAAACATGCTCATCATCTTGCCATGATTATATTTATTATTTTTGTTGTTGTTGTGTTATTGTTGGTGTTTCTCGCTTCTCTCTCCTCTCGTCCTTACTCTCCTCTGTTTTTCAACTGTCATCATCATCCACTGAGTCTGAGTGGAAATGTTGTTTCTTGAAGTAGTTCTTGTATTTGGTTCTGAATACAGTTGGCTGGGAGGACTTAGTCTGATCTCTTCTAATAAGAAAGTCCACTCCCAGAATCCAACCATGGCACATGCTCTGCACCTGCTGCCCAAGAGTTAAATGGCGATCTCTTTTAGCTGAATTTTTCTCAAACCTTCCTTCACATAATGTATGCTTCTTTCATTGCTTTCATGTCCTCCTGTATACTAATGGAGTGTCCAGATGCCTTGAAGAGCTCAGAAAATATTAGTCAACTGCCAGTGACAAGCATCTTTATAGACCTTATTCCTAATGGTGAGCAGAGGCGGCTCTAGCAATTGCGCCGCCCCAAGCAGGGCGGCATACCGCGGGGGGCGCTCTGGCGGTCGCCAGTCCCGCGGCTCTGGGGGACCTCCTGCAGATGTGCCTGCGGAGGGTCTAGAGCCAGCCCTGATGGTGAGTAAATTTCTGCATTTATTTAGAGCCACTCCAAATGTCAGCCATTAAATAAAGAAATAAATCCAAATTCCTTCTGAAAAAATAGTGTAATCAATATTGATGTTTTCCATGAGAAAACATCAGTATTGATGACAGTTTTCAATTTTCCATTCGATTTCATGTGGACTCTTTGAATCGAAATTAAGGTTTTCACTATTTCAACTTTTTGTATAGATTCAGGATGAAAATATATAATGGAATATTGGAATTTCCCATGAGATGGAAATTCCATTTTCCAGCCAGCTCTACATGTACTACAATGGTCGTACTGAGGAAAATATTCACAAACATCAATAGAGGTTCCCCAAAGTAGGTCTTAAGAAAGGCTGAAGAATTCCCACCTCTTCTCCAAGGCTCCCTATTTAGAGAAAAACATTCTCTTTTGTTTTAAATTGTGCATGCTGCATAGTGTGCACTACAGTGTGCTTTGGTTGTTGGATTTAATTTCCTCTATTTCATTGAATGTGTGTGAGTGTTTGAGTGTGTTCAATTTCCAGGAGAATGGTTCTGTGGTTATGGCAGAGTTTCAGGTATCAGGAATGCTGACTCGCTGTGTAAACCCACTCTCTTCACCCCTATCATTCCCCCAATGGTTCCCAGTTTCCCCCTTAGTAGCTCACTATTCTTTGACACGTTGCTTTGAGAGCAACATATTGAAGGTGCTAAGGGTATGCAAAATATAATATTTGTTATTGCTCATTTTTATTTCAACTCTGTCATTTCAGCGTCATGCCTTTATTAGGAAGCTCCCTGTCAACAAACAACCTAGAAGTAAAACATCTGTGGAAATTGTCTCTTTGTATATTGTAGGATCTTCTTTCTTGTAAAAATCTTTATAGCAAGGTGATTAGACAAAGATCCTCCACTGGTGTAAAGCAGTATAGAACTTTTTTATACCCATGAATCTGTTAAGATTTACACCAGCAAAGGAACTGGCCCTTGCTCTTATTTTGTACGTTGAGAGAAACCAATGCATTTCAGATGCTGTGATGATAAAGGCAGGAATTATTTATACTGTTCTCTAATATTTAGGGAAGAATAACATTTAATAGTACACAAAAGGCCAAAATCCCCCATTATTTTCAGCATTTATCATGATTCTCATTCTTCAAAGGGCTTCAATGATATTGGGCTCAGCAGCCCCAGTTTACTCATGTGAGTAGTCCTCACTTATGTGAATTGTAACTGCAGTTGGAATATTTGCATTCATATAAGAATTCCTGTGTTTAAGATCTGAATGAGATCAGAATTTGCTCTCATTTGAGAAATCTTATTTGATAAATGTGGCTGTAGAAAGAAAGAAAGAAAGAAAGAAAGAAAGAAAGAAAGAAAAGCATTGATCCCCTTTTGAATTTTCATGTAGACAGAAAATAAATGTTTTTGAAGAGCAAGAACAGAACCCCTGATGCTGTAAACTGGTATGCCTCCATTGCTGGTATAAACTGATGTATCAGAGTAAATGTATCAGACCCCCGTCTGTTGTAAATCAGCTGTAGTTCCACTGGTGCCAATGTGGTCGGATTTCCAGCTGATCTATATTAGCATAGCTTGATTGACATCAATGTGGTTCCACCAGCTCATGCCTGGTGATGATTGGGCCCAGTTACATATTTCTATACAGAAATGCAGCATGTTTTAGTTTGAACCGTCCCAACTGAAAGGAAAGCAGTATGAATTGTTTGATTTGCATCCACATGTTTGGCATTTCTCAGATTCAGTCTCTTTGCCACCACTACAGATGACCTATTCTGTGAGTGACCCTGGAGAGAGCCAGACCATTGCTGATGTATTCATCCTGGTGGGGCTTTCGTACCTTAACAAGCTGCAAATCGTTCTGTTTCTGGTGTTTCTGGTCACCTACCTGGTTGCCCTGATGGGGAACCTCCTCGTTATCCTCCTTATAAAGCTAAACCCCTCACTTCACACCCCCATGTATTTCTTTCTGGTGAACTTGTCATACTTGGAAATCTGCTACACCAGCACTGTGGTCCCTCAGCCGCTGATTCACCTCCTGGCAGAGCAAAAGCCCATCACGATTGCGGGCTGTGCTGCCCAGATGTACGTCATCACCATCATGGGCCTGACAGAATGCTGCCTCCTAGCAGTCATGGTGTACAACCGCTATGTGGCCATATGTCACCCCCTGCACTACAGAACTATCATGAGTGGCCGGGCATGTGCACAGCTCGCGAGTGCTTCATGGATCATCAGCATCTCAGTGGAAGTAGCTCAGACCACGTGGATCTTCAGCCTGCCCTTCTGTGGCTCCAACCGCATCCACCACTTCTTCTGCGACATCCCACCAGTGTTGAAGATGGCATGTACGGACACATCCAAAAACGAGATTATGGTCTTGACTGTGTCAGTTTTGTTCATCATGGGCACTTTCCTGATGATAATCCTGTCTTACATCTACATTATCTCCACCATCCTTAAGCTGCCATCAGCAGAGGGACGGTGTAAAGCCTTCTCCACCTGCTCCTCCCACCTCATGGTGGTGACTTTGTTCTATGGAATGGCCCTTTTCACCTACTTGAGGCCCAAGTCCATCTCCACCCAGAGAGTGATCAAATGATTTCCCTCATGTACACAGTTGTGACCCCAGTGTTGAACCCCATTATATACACGCTGAGGAACAAAGAGGTGAAGGGAGCCTTTAGAAAAACAATAGAAAAGAGTATCTTTTCACACAACTGGAGAAATCAGAGAATGAAAGGTAGAGTTAGTTAAAATAGGGGGAATGAGGGAAATTCATAAATATTTTGTTGAATTTCTTCCGATGACATTCACTTTTTTAATTGGAATTTTGAGATTTGAAAAAAATTTGACCTGTTCTAAATCTGTTTGGAAAATGGGAAGATAAACATTTTTAAAAATGAAATAAATAAATAAATAAATAAACTTTTGTCAAACTTTTGATAGTCAGAACGTTTTGACCAGATGTAAAGATAATTGAAAAATCAAATGAGAATCTTTAGTCAAAGTAGTATCCTGATTTTACATCTTCAATATTTGAAATGTCAAAGCAAAAAAAAAAACTTAACTTAAGAAACATTTCATTAATGTTCACCTTAGTTTGCTGAAATTTAACAATTTTCACCAAGATTTTAATATCTGAAAAATTCCAACCAGCTCTACAAAAAAGTCCATTTAGGCATCCCCTTTTCCTGCTCTGGCTGCCCAGTGCAGCATTTTAGGTTTTGGATTGGGTTGGGGTTCCCTCTGGCCTAATTTTAAATAACATTCCTCAGCACATATGCAGGCTTCCTATATAAGACACGGATAGATTTTTCAATGCGTAACCTGATCAGGTCACACAACAACTCTGGGAGATGGCTCTTGACCTCCATGGCATTTTTTACTAGCAGATCAGACTGTAAGATTATGGTCTATATCATAGAGTCATCCATTTTAAGGTAATAAGAGACCATTTTGATCATCTAGTGTGATATCAGCAATTGCCAGGGAAGTCCAACATTGCCAGTTTAGCCTGGAGCTGGAGCACACTCTGTGGGGATGGATAGGAGCTCTAAGCCCAGAACTCTAAGAAGCATCTATTGAGCATGTGGAAACCGAGATTCTTCCAAATGCTCATAATTTAGCCAAGTCTGGGTTCTGTTTCATGGAACCAGCAAAAGGTGCATCCCTGACACCAGGGTGACCCCCCTCTCATATTTCATTTCCTGCTTCAATGCCTACCAGATCTAGAGTGTCCAAAAGAGAATTCTTCCCCTTTGTTAACACAGGGGAACCGATGTATTTTCCCATAATCTCTTTCACTGAAATGACTGAACCTTTTTTTTTTTTTGCAGAACTCTTAAGAAAATTTCCTACTGAGGCAGACACCCAACATGAAAAAATTTCAGCCCAAATGGTTAAAGTTTTAGGAAGTTATAAGGAATTAAAAACAGGGTCTTGTAATGCAAAGTATTGAGTAACCTTATTTATAGGGTTTTCTCCCATTGGCACTTATAATATATCTTGTCTGGAGTCTATCTAGATTCATATATTCTAAGGCCATAAAGAACCACAGTGATTATCTAGTCTGACCTCCAGTATAACATAGGCCATAGAACTTCCCCAAAATAATTTCTAGAGCATAACTTTTAGAAAAAAAAATCCAGAATCCAGGTATCCACCACATACCTGAGTAATTTTTTTCCAATGGTTAATTAAAAATGTACAATTTATTTCCAGTATGAATCTGTCTAGCTTCAACTTCCAGCTATTTGGTAGACATGCCCCAAAGATCTTCAGTAATATCATCTTCCCCATGTCTTCCATATTTATTTTTTTAATTTTCTGTTTAATTGAGCTATAGATCATAAACTGCTCAGAGAACTATTTCATTCTGTTGAGTTTGCTATAAATTTCCATGTATGGTTATGCCACAATAATGTAAAAGAAAGAAAGAAAGAAAGAAAGAAAGAAAGATATGTTGTTTGTAATTGACAATAAAATTATTCAAGTATTTCTGTCTATAAGGAAAGAATTTTTATCATCCAAAGGCAGTTGAAATGTTCTGTAAATAAAAAGTAACTTGATCAAGTACAATTATTTATTGTTTGTCTCTTCAGGATCAAAACAAAATATTTGGTGGTCTAGAAAACAAATTAGCAACATAAGCAAGCAGCATAGCATTTAAGGCCAGAGAGGACCATAAAATCATCTAGTCTGACTTCCAATATATCGCTGGCCACTACTACGACCCAGTGCCCTCAAACCCATCCAACAACTTAAATTAAACCAAATTATTTTTCCTTTCCTTTGAACTTGAAGGGAGAGAGCCTGAGGTTCTAAGAAACTTGTTCAAGTAATATATGGTTTTAGGGGTCAAATTGAATATTTTCAAAGCCAGCAAAGGGATTTGAACAATCAAATGGAAACTCAGTGCCCCGGTTGCACCTTGTAGGATTTTCAAAGCATCTAACCAGATCTAGCACCAGATTTTGAAATGCATTCAAATATACAGAAAGGTTTTTAGTGATGTGGGATTTAGTCACCTGAATGATTATGAAAAATCCCATTAATTGCCTATCTGCATTTTAAGTGCCTAAGGGCCCTAATTTTTAAAGGTATGTAGGTGCCTAATGATCACATAGGTGCCTAGAGGGATTTTCAACAGTGCTTAGCACCTAGCTCTCATTTAATTGAAATAATGTGGTGTCTAACCTCCTTAGGAACCTTTGTAAATCCCATTAGGTGCATATCCGGCATCTGTAGGCACCTAAATACTTTTGAAAAACTGACCTTCAGGGTTTGACCCAGTACTCACTAAAGTCAATAGAAAGACACCTGTTGAGTATTGGATTTGTCTCTTAAGTGATGCATTATGGTGGCCATCTGCATTTGGGGGAGTTTTGGCTCAAGGGAGCACAATGGTAAGAGCTCAGCTATGCTGCCATAATCTATTGTGTAGACGCTACACAAGAGATACCACAGCAATGGAAGGGGTTCATCTGTCGCTGTCGTAACTCCACCTCTCAAAGTAATGGTAGCTAGGCTGATGGAAGTATGTTCCCACCTTCTCTAGCCACCAGGTTCGCCGTTCTGCGTTCTCTCCTTCCTCTACTGGGGAAGTGAGGGACTACAGGGGAGTCTTTTCCACTCTTTTGGGTCAATTCCAGAGTTTGCTGTGTGGCGTTCCTTCATCCTCCACCTACAGAAACTACATTGTGTGGGGGGGGGAGGGGGGAGTGGATGGTGCCACAGATCCACCCCTTTTTTTCATGTTCTCTATCTATCTATCTATCTATCTATCTATCTATCTATCTATCTATCTATCTATCTACTGTATTTTTCACTGCATGCATCCATAGAAGAAAGCTTATGCTCAAATAAATTTGTGAGTCTCTAAGGTGCCACAAGTACTCCTCATTCTTTTTGATGATGAATGGGGTTGTTTTAATCGAACCAACATGTACAAAGCGAGAGGCGGCGCCTTGCTACGTAGAGGGGTTGTACTTCAATACATCAGGTGAGGTGTGACTAGTTTGTACCTGTGTATAAGAATGCACCCATGAGGGGTTGTCTTTGTCTGGGCTAGGGGGGCACTGGTAAATCCCAACACTGTCTGAGCCAGTCCATTGTCAGGGAGCACATATGTACTAGCAGAACTGTAGACATCTGATGCGGGGAGCTAGAGACTGTGTTTCATTTGGCAACGAACCTGGCCGGGTCCTTCATATCTTAGCAGAGACGGTGGTCCTTGGGGTTTCTCTCAGGGTCTGGTGTGCCAGCGACCTGCAGAGCTGGGGAAGCACACAGGGGGAACCCATGTGTGCAGCCGACTGATATCAACATTGGATGGAGCAGAGCACCACACTGGTGATACTTGACAACATAAATCAGTGTAGCTTCCTTGAAACTCATAGTAAAGTTGGTGTTAATTAGCACAGCTCCATTGGAGTCAATGAGCCAGTTCCCAAGTAAGTATAAATCAGTGTAGCTCCATTATACTCCATAGGGCCAGATACCCCACTGGAGTAAATTTGTGCAGCTCTGTTGACATTAATGGAACAGTTCTACCACTGCTGTAAATTGGAATCACTCTGCTGATGATAAAGAATCAGATTCTCAGCTGCTATAGATCAATGAGCTAATGTAAATTAGCATAGCTAAACTGTGATCAATGAGACTGATCAATTGGCCAGGTCCTCGGCGGGGCTAAAAAAGTACGGTTCAGTGAAGGTCTTCTATCTGGTGAGCACAGATGTTATTCCTGGCTGGAATATCATCAGCAACATCACAAACAAAGTTCTCACCAGGGACATCTGTGCCAAAGCCCTGAAGTCAACAGGCATGCACAGGAGTAACTGAGAGCACATCATGAAATAATGATACTTCACAGGGTGTGACAGGACAGGGCTTCATAGGGGTTACTAAGAACACGGTGTTAAAGGTACAGGGCTGCACACAGTCCTTTCAGTGTAGACGGTAGAGTATGATGGGGAAGTGGATGCCCAGGGTTAGTATGTGTTAGGAGTATGTTCTGTGTCTTTAAGAGCAGAGCACTGGACTGGGGCTAGCATTCTAGTGTCACCTTTGCCAGACACACAACTCGGAGCTCTGGGCTCTTCTTTAGCTTTTGGAACATGTTTTAGTTCTAATAATGCCTTACACTGTAGACTCCAGAATGTTTCTCCTCCTTATGTATTCACAACACATGGTACCAGAGTGAGGTAGAAGAGAGGACAGAGAAAAGAGGACTGTGGTGAAGGAATAAAGGAGTCATCATGGAAGTGGAGCATCTAAAAGCCCCCAAATAGTTGAAACTCCCAGGTAATGCAGCAGACTCCCGGAAGAGTTTCAAACAGAGAATCTATCTATCTATCTATCTATCTATCTATCTAGAAATATATCATTATGACAAAATGAGATTGTTAGGACAAGTAATAGGCCTATCTGTCTGCCCCACCTCGCAAGGTCCTGGAGCCCAGGCTCCTGCCTGAGCCCAGACATCTATACTACAATTAAACCACTTGTTAGCCTGAGCCCAGTGAGCTCAGATCAGCTGGCGTGGGCCAGGGGCAGATTTTTAATTGCAGTGCAGACACACTATAAGAGGTAACCAGAGTCAAAGACTGAAAACTAAGGGGCAGATCCTGAGCTTGTGTAAACTGACACAGTTCAACTGATTCCAGAGTAGCTAGGGCTACTTATGCCAACTCAGGATCTGGTTCTTCGATTTCAGTGGAACTACAATGATTTCAATGACTTCCATGGAGCTGTGGCTGATTTACACCCGCTTGGGATCCATAAACACAGTTTCAGATCCATAAACTTTGCCTGTCATTCTGAACCAAAGATAAGTCAAAAGTTCTTAACCCATCTGCCCTTCCATGGCTCTTTGTCCCATGGGATTAATTACAAGAGCGGAACTGTTAATGGCTATGCAGTGATTCAGTCCCACTGGGTCAGAACGTTGGAGGAATTCAGTGTTGCAGAGATTTTTCGTATCTGATTTTCAACTTCTACTGGGATGAATGGCCCTTTCTTTCTTTCTTTCTTTCTTTCTTTCTCAGCAATTACTATTTTTCCCTTTACTCAGATAACACTAAAACAAGACACCATCAGGCTGCAGGTGCAATGGTTCATGACATTTTAAAAACATTTAATTCATATGGGTTGTAGTTATCTCAGAGAGATTGAACATCTATAAAGGACCAAAAGCAGGTGTTAACCAGTGTAGCTCCATTGGAGTCAATGGGTCCATACCTCCAGCTGGTATAAAACATCCATAGCTCCACTGGATTAAATGAGTCAGTTCTCCCGCTTTTGTAAATTGTTACACTGAAATCAATGGGGCCAGATTCCCAGCTGCTGTAAACCAGACATAACCCCATATAGTCAATTATGCCATTTCCAAAGATGGGATGAAGTAGTTTAGTGCTATGGAGTTATGGTAATTTACATGAGCTAAATATCCTTCCTGTAATGCCTAATGTTGTCTATCTTTTCATCTGCGATTCTTATTTCTTAACACCACTAGCCCATATTAAAACTCATGGAAGATTCCAAGATCATGGTTAATAGACAGAAATCGGAGAGATGTGTACCCAGTCATTAACAAAATGCTGTAGTGGGGCAGCAGTTTAGTTACATTCTTATGAAATATGATGTTCCTGTGAACAGTGCAGGGTAAGTTAGCAACCCAAATTCGGGGTCAGTTGAGCGAGAGGTTCTGGATATATAAGTCCTAAGAAAATGGCCTTATTTTATTTTATTTATTTATTTTTTCACAGACCTGGGGATCAAACTGTTGATGTGATGAAGGTCAAAATGGTCTCTGTCTGCCAACTTTGAACCTGGGATAGCGCATGGCACCTACTAAATCTTTGGGGAACCCAAACTGAGAATAGTATTTAAGAAGTTGTTCTCTTTTACAGTGTGTACACACCAATACAGAAACACAGATAGATGGTTTCCATGAGCCCCATTTATTATGTTTTAAACCTCAACTCTTTTAAGTGCTCTAAAAATTCAAATGGTTACTTGGTTTGATCTGAAATTCAGTGTGTCTCATTGGGACACAAGGTCCTGTTAATGTTCCAGATTTGGGTCATGTAACCATGGGGTTGACAAGTTACACCCCACCCAAAATGGTTTTGTTCTGCTGCCTCGTACTGTTAAACTGAGGTTACTAATGACTGGAAGAATCACAGACCTCACTGAGATTGCTGGCTGTGAATTTGTGAGTTCTGGCTGGCCGTTTCATTTTGGGGGCTGTAATCACATTCTTTGGATGTAAAAAAATAGACATGCAATTCTTTCCTGGAAGGGGAGAGGTAATTGGAGGGCAGAGGAGTGGGGGAACTGGAAGCAAGAGGTTTGGACTACAGTGAGGGGTGGGGCTTATGGGGAGGGCGACAAATGGAGATGGAAGATGGGAGAGAGGTTGGGGGGTCTGGTGAGGGAGACATGGGGATTTGGGGAATGGAGGAGTGTGACACTGGTCAGGGGGAGGAGGAGGTGAGTGTCAAGAGGACTGGGTGAGAATAGCAGCCGGGGCAACCATCAGTCCAGCATTCTCCCTTCATGGGTCTGTGTCCATACCTGGGAGGGGAGGTTTTTGCCCCTCTAAGGTGGGCAGAGGCCCTCTCCCTATTCCTCATGTGGCCAGGATCTGGAGAGGTCCTGCCCTTTTGGGTGGGGAGCTGAGAAGAGGGAAACTTCCTGCCTATCAGAGACTCTGAAACACTCAGGAGGGGGCGGAGAACAGCCACTGAGATGAATGGAGCTGTTTCCACATCTTAAAAGCTATTATCCTAGACTATATCATCTCCATGGGGTGTTCTCATTCAGTAGAGACCATCCTATTCAGATGGACTGGCCCTGTCACACCTCTCAGAGCCCCCAGTGCTGCAAATGGGTGTGCAGAGGAGCCCTTTCCTTTCATCCTTCTTCTAGCCTTGCTGTCTAAAGGACGATGTTTCTAAGGCCATGTCTACACCTATAAATTGATGTCAATGTAATTACATTGGCACACAGCCGCCACAGCTATTAAATCACTTGTGCGTGTGCACACTACACTCCTTGTGTCAGTGGTGCGAATCCTCACCAGGAGCACTTGTAATAATTCAGAGAGCAGTACATCATGGGTAGGTATCCCAGCATGCAACTCATTGCCTTCCATCACAGGGTCTTTTGGGAAGTTCTTGCAGTGCCTGGTGAGGCTGAAACAAGTTTGCAGGGTGACTGGGAGCATAGTGTCAACTTCCCATAATGCAATGTTTTCCGTCCCATAATTTCATCTGCAGCCCATAATATTTTACACCTTCTTTTCAAAGTCCCATAAATATGCACATCCTTCCTCGCTGTCCACCATCTCTGACAGAAGCATGGAGACTTCACAGATCTGTACTATTGTTATGAGCATCACGAGTTCGAGGCATCTGATCCTTCAGTATTTGTGGAGCTGCCAGAGGAGCCATGGAGAACATAACGATTCCTTAGGGGCTAGCTTGCTGTGAGACTTAGAAAGAAACAATTCAAGGTTGCTGTTGGAGTTCACGGAGCAGCTGGAGATTGTAGAGCAGCGCTTCTGGGCTTGAGAAACAAGCACTGACTGGTGGGATCAATGTCAGGCAAGTTTGTGATGATGAGCAGTGGCTGCAGAGCTTTTGGATGTGCAAGACCACATTCCTGGATCTGTGTACCAACTTGCCTCAGCCCTTCAGCACAAGGATACCAAAATGAAGCCGTGCTGACCGGAGAAGTGAATGGTGATTGCACTGTGGAAACATGCAACACAGGTCAGTCAGGAATCATTTTGGAGTCAGGAAATCCATTTCAGGGGCTGCTGTCGTGCAACTGTACAGGGCCATTAATTGACTCATGCTATGCAGGACTCTAGGCAATGTGCAGGACATAGTGGATGGATTTGCAGAAATTCCGAAACTGCTGTGGGTCCATAGATGGCACATGTGTCCCTATTTTAACATCAGACCACCCTGCCACAGAGTATATCAACAGAAAGGGTTACTTTTCTATGGTTATGCAAGTGCTGGTGGGTCATCAGGGATGCTTCACCAACATCAGTGTTGGCGAGTCAGAGAAGGTGCATGATGCTCACATATTTAAGAACACAGGCCCGTTCAAAAAGGTGCAAGCAGAGACTTTCTAACCTGAGCAGCTGATTGCCATTGGGAATGTTGAAATGCCAATAGTCATCCTGGGCAACCCCTTGCTTCCATGGCTCATGAAGCCATACACCAGCCACCTTAACAGCACCAAGAACTGCTTCAGCTACAGGCATAGAATGACAGATGAATGGGCCTTTGGTCATCTGAAGGGACACTGATGTTGTTTACTTACAAGATTGGTAAAAAGTGACAAATAGTCCTGTGGCACCTTATAGACTAACAGATGTATTGGAGCACAAGCTTTCGTGGGTGAATACCCACTTCACCCATGAAAGCTTATGCTCCAATACATCTGTTAGTCTATAAGGTGTCACAGGACTCTGTCGCTTTTTACAGATCCAGACTAATACGGCTACCCCTCTGATACTTTACAAGATTGGAACTCAGTGAGAAAAATATCCCACTTGTTATAGCTGCTTCCTGTGTCCTTCATTACATCTGTGAAGCGAAGGGGGAGAAGTTTCCATTGGGGTGGAGGTGGAGTGGCTGTCTGCTGAATTTGAACAGCCAGATACAAGAGCTATAAAAGAGCTCAACCCAGAGTTAGATGACAGAGGGCAGGGCCGGCGCTTTCATTAGGCAACCCTAGGTGGTCCCTAGGGCTCCAGGATTCAGGGGGCGGCATTTTGTGAGCTCCCCACGGGGTGCTCGGGAGCTTCCGTTCTGCTCCTGTTGTGCTGCCGAAGAAGGACCTTCTGCCGACGTGCCGCGGAAAACAGCGGCAGGCAATTGAGCAGCTCAATGACTGCCTCTGTCACCTGTGGAATTTCAGCAGAGGGTCCTTCTTCGGCAGCGCGATGGGAGTGGAACCGGAAGCTCCCGCACGCCCCGTGGGGAGCGCACAAAATGCTGGCCCCTGAATTCTGCCTAGGGAGCCAGAAACTCTGGCTCCACTCTTGACTGAGGGAGGCTTTGTAGATGTTCACATTTCTATGTCTGGATCCGAGTTGTGTTTACACAGCCTCTTCTCCCCACAGGCCCAAGAAATCCAATATCTTCTGCATACTACAGGCAGGAATGAGTTTGGAACATGTAGCCGGTATAGTCAACAGGGCAGTTATCCACAACAAAGGAGAGCTGCTGGGTGGGCTCTCCTTATCAGGCAACCAAGAAAAATAATTTCAAAAATTTCCAGGGCTTTAAAGGGGAGGAGGGGCTTCCTGTCCACCTGAACCCTGGGCAGCTGAATTCACAATGGTGACTAGAATGGACAGTGGGGGGCGTTGTGAGACAGCTCCGCGACACCAATAACAGTTGACGTTTAAGTGTCTACAATGCATCAATTACATTGACCATGACTCTATGACACTCAGGGAGGTGGTGTTATTAAATCAGTGTGGCGGGGCACTTACGTTGGTGGGAGCCAAATTGAAGTGAAGAGACTTTGACAGCTAGGTCAACGTAAGCAGCCTCTGTGCCCTATAGAGCCTCTTTATATCAGGCTCAATCCATCTAGTCAATTTCCAAAACTTGTTCAGTTTGAGTGGCTAAAAAGAAACATAAACAAAATGAAAAACTCCAGGAATTTATTAATCATTTCACTTGAGATTGAATTCTCAAATCTCCGAAGCAGCAACTCTCTTGATCTGGCTCAGTAAAAAGCTCAGGGGGATTTCAGTGAGTCTTTGATCCTAGCACCAGTCTTGGTGCATGGATCAGATGGGATATAAGGGGTAGATTTCCACCAGTCTTTCTTGTTTGTAACCAGGTCCCCTGCTCCAGCCAGTCAGAAGAGCAAGGTTCAGCTGTGAGATGTGACTTCCCCAGATCATCCTCAATTGTTTGGAGGAGGCCGGTTCTGAGATCAACAGCACAGAGGTTGAGGAGGTAATGATTCTTGTTGTATAAAATCTACAATGTGGTACTAGCATTGTTACTGCAGAGAGGAAGTGGGCACTGGTGAGCTCATATACTGGCTTGGATCTTACAGGAACCTAAGTGAGTTAGGAGGAGAACAATCCATGGACCCTTTACCATCCAAAATTATATGACTAGCTCTGCCTGACCAGACGTTTCCTACGGCAGTGGGTTGGTGCTGCTCTGATTTGAAAGGTTTTATCTCTGGAGCAGGGGCGTGAAAACTGGAAAAAATCCAGGGAAGTGCCCTGATCTGTGGATAAAACCTGAATGAGATTCCCTGTGCCTAACTCTCTTACTCCTTGAAAATTATAGACTGAGTGCAGATGTGAGTTACCCAGGGGCCCAGAAGGTATCCATGGCAGGGCAAAAACTTAACCCAAATCTCCAAAGTCTCAGGTCAGTATTTTACTCACAGAGCCATCCCCCCTACAGCACATGTGGATCACTTGATGATTACTTGTTCTGTTCATTCCCTCTGGGCAACCTGGCATTGGCCACTGTTGGAAGACAGGATACTGGTCTAAATGGACTTTTTGTCTGACCCAGTATAGCCGTTCCTATGTTCACATAGTAACATGGCCCTATCCATAAAGGAGGAGACATTTCGGGCTGGCTGGCATTCTTTGGCAAAATCTATTTCCTGTAGAAATATGCGCTTTCCTCAAAACCCAATGTTTGGAGAGGAAAATCTTGAAGTAATGAAAAAAAGGGATAAAATGGGGGAATGGTGCGAGTCTGAAAGTAGCATGGCCTAGTGGAGTGAGCATGGAACCAGGACTGCAGAGGTCTCTGTTCTTTTCCTGGCTTTCTCAATGCCTGACTGGGGGACCTTGTATATATCTGGATTTCAGTAAGGCGTTTGATACGGTACCGCATGAAGAATTACTGGTTAAATTGGAAAAGATGGGGATCGAAATGAAAATCCAGAGGTGGATAAGGAGCTGGTTAAAGGGGAGACTTCAGAGGGGAACTGAAGTATTGAAGGGGGAACTGTCAGGTTGGAGGGGGGTTACCAGTGGAGTTCCTCAAGGTTCGGTTTTGGGTCCGATTTTATTCAATCTATTTATTGCTGACCTGGGAACCAAGAGTAGGAGTGGGCTGATAAAGTTTGCGGATGACACCAAGTTGGGAGGTATTGCCAATTCGGAAAAGGATCGGGATATCCTCCAGGGAGATTTGGATGACCTTGTAAACTGGAGTATTAGTAACAGGATGAAATTCAATAGTGAGAAGTGTAAGGTTATGCATTTAGGGATGACTAACAAGAATTTTAGTTATAAGCTGGGGACGCACCAGTTGGAAGTAACGGAGGAGGAGAAGGACCTAGGAGTCCTGGTTGATCGTAGGATGACTATGAGTAGGCAATGTGATGTGGCCGTTAAAAAAGCTAATGCGGTCTTGGGATGCATTAGGCTAGGTATTTCTAGTAGGGAGAAGGAGGTGCTAGTCCCATTATATAAGGCATTGGTGAGACCTCATTTGGAGTATTGTGTGCAGTTTTGGTCTCCCATGTTTAAGAAGGATGAATTCAAACTGGAACGGGTACAAAGAAGGGCCACTAGAATGATCCGAGGAATGGAAGGCCTGTCGTATGAAAGGAGCCTTGAGGAGCTCGGTTTGTTTTCCTTAACCAAAAGAAGGATAAGAGGAGATATGATTGCACTCTTTAAATATATCAGAGGGATAAATACCAGGGAAGGAGAGGAATTATTTCAGCTCAGTGCTAATGTGGACACGAGGACAAACGGATATAAATTGTCAGTCAGGAAATTCAGGCTTGAAATTAGACGAAGGTTTCTAACCATCAGGGGAGTGCAATACTGGAACAGCCTACCGAGGGAAACAGTGGGGGCGAAGGACCTTCATGACTTTAAGATTAAGCTAGATAAGTTTATGGAGGAGATGGTATGATAGGATAACGGGCTTAGTCAATAGGTCAATTAAGTGCCACACTGGTAAATAGTACAATGGGTCAATGATATGATATAACCTTTTTCCAAAGGGTATGGCTGGAGAGTCTTGCCCGCATGCTCGGGGTTCAGCTGACCGCCATATTTGGGGTCGGGAAGGAATTTTCCTCCAGGGAAGATTGGCAGTGGCCCTGGAGTTTTTTCGCCTTCCTCCGAAGCATGGGGCAGGGGTAGCTTGCTAAAGGAGTGGGTGGATCGGCTTATGTGGCCTGCATCTAGCAGGAGGTCAGACTAGATGATCATAATGGTCCCTTCTGATCTTGAATTCTATGATTCTATGATTCTATGAACTCACTTCACCAGCCTGTGCCTCGGTTCTGCATTTGTGGAACGGGTATAATGATACCAACCTCCTTTGTAAAGCATTTTGAGGTCTTTAGATATAAAGAGCCAGGTACTGACAGTATTCTTCATAAAAACAGATTTCAAATATGTTTGACTCCCCACCAATAAAAAAGAATTAAAGTTAAAAGTTAAATTTCAATTTGAAATTAAAAAAAAATCCTTGTTTACAAATTAAATGAAAAATGGGATTTGATTGCCAATGATGTGAACATTTTCATTTTCTTGCTTTAGAAATGTAACCATGAAAAATTAGAAATACTGACAATTTCTTGGGAACATTATTGGGAACATTTTTTTGCCAACTATTTCTAGAGATTTTTGAAAATGTTAATGGGAGTTGAGCATCCATAACCCCACAGTAGTTTTCAATATTTCTATCTCGATTAATTCATGGAAATATTTCGGTGTTCACAGCTTTTAAATAGAGGTATTTAAAATTAAGCACCAGAATCCATGGACATCTTATTACAGTAAATATATTTATTTCAGATGTGGGAACACATGCAATTTCTGCTAAAGAGAATACGATTTAATTCCTTCTCTTCTTGTAGCCACTAGAAGGGGACAATTACCATCGTTTTGTTAATGTGGGCTACAGATGCTCAATACCTCTCATATCAAGGCCACAGGCTGGTATGTGAATCCCGTAAATCAGTGGTTCACAACATTTTCAATCCAATTCCTCTTTGATCTAGACCAGGAGCTACCTGGGACTTCCCTGCCGCTTGCGAATATAGGAAGAGGATTTTGGTCATCGTGATCTCCTGACACTTCTTTGTGACCTGCATTTGGAGAACCACTGGACTCTGAGAAGTCCAACTTAAAAGCACTCTCTGAAACCAACATTCAACTCAACCCTGACCCTTTGGGCCTCAGGAGATGTGCAGCATCAGAACTGCAGGAAGGTGAATGGAGACAGCGGTTAGATATGAGCCTGAATTGTAGGCTGCTCTCCTTTACTCCCAATTACCTCAGAACTGAGGATGACCACTGGTGTAGCTCCGAGGGTCTGCTGAAGGAGGGTTGCCCTCCACTGAGGCTGACTGAATTTAGTGAGCTAAGAAAATTCCTAAACCAAATTCAGTTAAGAGGAGTTAATACTTACTTAACATTAGTAATTTAAGGAGGGAGTAATAAGAACTTCTTCATATTAATTATTACAGTTTTCTCTGTAGGCATGTTTTTAGGCTAGTAAATGGAACAGCAGAACCTCACTTCCACAGTGACAGAATTTGTCCTTTTGGGACTCACCCAGAGTCCTGAGATTCAGCGATGCCTCTTCATCATCTTCTTCATAGTGTACCTTACAACCTGGGTGGGAAATGTTACCATCATCATCACAGTGATAACTGAGCACCAGCTCCACACCCCCATGTACTTCCTGCTGGCCAACTTGGCTTTCCTAGATGTCAGCGACTCATCAGTCACTGCTCCCAAATTGCTGTTGGGTCTCCTCTCCCAGCACAGAGCCATCTCATTCAATGAGTGCATCCTCCAGATGTTCTTCTTCCACTTCTTCGCTGGTGCTGCAATTTTAGTTTTTGTGTTGATGGCAGTTGATCGGTATGTAGCTATCTATAAACCATTGCGTTACTTGAATATCATGAACCAGGGTGTGTGTGTGGGCCTGGTGGCAGGGGCATGGATGGGTGGATTGGCTCACTCAATTGTTCAGATCGGACTGGTCCTGCAGTTGCCATTCTGTGGTCCAAACGTCCTGGATAATTTCTACTGTGATGTCCCACAAGTCATCAAACTGGCCTGCACTGACACCTACTTGGTTGAGTTGCTGATGGTCACCAACAGTGGGATGCTCGTCATAATAATGTTCATCATCCTGCTCATTTCATACACCATCATCTTAGTCAAGATAAAGAAACACGTCACAGATGGGAAGCGCAAAGCTCTGTCCACCTGTGGAACCCAGATCACAGTTGTGTGTTTACAATTCATACCTTCCACCTTCATCTACGCTCGGCCCTTCCGGAAATTCCCCATGGACAAGATGGCCTCAGTCTTTTTCACCCTAATCACCCCAATGATGAATGCAATGATCTACACCCTGAAAAATGCCGAGATGAAAAAAGCCATCAGGAGACTGATGAGAAGAATCCTTTTCTCAGAGAGGAAATTATAAGGATGGAATTTATCTTGGATGAGCTTTTTTTCCATTTTGTAATAATTATCTTGCATGAACTTCCCATCATATTAAATGTTTTCATTCATAATTCCTGTATGCCACATGGGGAAAAATTGCATTGGTGAGCCTCTTAGCATGAAGTTTTTATTCGTGATGTTCAGCTGCCAAAGTTGGTATTAATTCCTTATGCATTCTACTTGACCCTGAGCTAGGGATCTCTTCCATTTTCTCCATTGGAAGGATTTCCCATACTTTATTTCTCCATGCTACTAATGTTGGTGGATCTGTCCTTCTCCAAACATGACCTCTCACAGATCTGGCTCCTAGCAATAATGGTGAATCGGTCCTTCCCCGAGTCAATAACCAACTTTGTACTATAGCTATGAGTTCGAAAGGTGGCCTAACTTTAGTAATCTTGAAAGATCTATTTATTTTCTCCTAACATGTTGTAATATTTCTGTCTGATAACCTTAGGGCATCGCTATACCTCCATATTTTCTCTATCCCTTATGACTACATTTCTTATATATTTTCCTGAACTTAAGTAGAGTGAATTACCATAGATGAAGTATTTGGTAATAATTTGTGTGAATAGTTACACAAATAGATGTGTTTTTAGCCTTCCTCTCTGGAGCTCCACCAATCTCCCCTCTACCAGAAGTTCTTTGTGCCCCTCATCCTGCCCTCCTCCAATACCAGGGCCTCCATCCTTCCCCCATAGCGGTGGTTCTATGTCTGCCTTTGATTCCTAAAATAGCCCCTGAAATTTTGGAACTGATCTGATGTGCTATTCAAAAGCTTTCAGAGTATATAGACAGACAGACAGAGAAATGCTGTCGAGTTGATTGTGAGACCTTCATAGGCTTGGCCAACCAATGATTATCAGGCCCTTTGAGGTGTCATTCTCATTAATTAGTGGGTCCATCAATGTTAACATTCTTCTAAAACTTGGGCTTTCTACATTGTATTATAAAGCTTTTAGTCTCAATTAAGCAAACAATTGCATATTCATATTTCTTGTGTGTTCTTTGAGGGTATTAATTTCCATAAATTCATTAATACAGAGTAGCTGGCTGATGGTTGTATGCCTTTTTCCTCCTGTACTTTATATATTGCATTTTCTGACCCTGGGTGAATATCTGGGTTATTTTTGGTGGGTGTTAATCCAGAAGGGGAAATGGCTTCCTCTTATCAATGTCAAATTACGCTTCTCAAGTGTCATTATGACACCATGGTTGTTTCCTTTTTGTGTCGGTCCAACCTTTTAGGGGGAAATAATCAATGTGCTAAAATCTGTTAGAACCAGATGCCAACATAGTGGAGAGCATATCTATAAAGCCATAGATTCCTAGAATTTAAGACCAAAATGGACCAAGAGATCATATGGTCTAAACTTCTGTATATCACAAACCATTAGATTTGACCTTTTTACCCCTGCATTGATCTCAATAACATGAGTTTGGATATGTTGCCCCTTTTTGACCCAAGTGGATAGCCAGAGTTTGGGGCCTGGTAGCTCGTTCCAGCTGGAAGTAGAAAATGACGATAAAATCTGGTACTTTCTTTGATACAATCTTGTTTATTTACAAGGAATGTACAAATTCCTGCTTCTCTGTAGGAGGAGGAACCAAAGACAAAAGGAGTAGTTTCTTAGTTTACAGATCCAAGCTTAGTTCATCCACAAGCCCAGAACCTCCTTGTAGGCTCTTCCCAGGTTCACACTGTACTTACAGACTGCTGCTTTGCTTTCTTCCTTTTGCTCTTGTCTCGCCCTGTTTCTTACCAGGCCCAGAGCTAGTCTTTTATACATGCACACACATACACACACACACACACACACTCACACCTCTGCTCATAACAAGAACACACAAATGGGCTTCTTTCTATTATTTCACTGTCATCTTATTTTCAACACACCAAAAATGCCAAAAGTACTGACATTTTGAAATGTCAAAAATAAGATAATTATTGACTAAATGTTTCACTCAAAAATGTTGGCTTTTTCCTTGACACTTTCCAATTCCTTTGTTTTTAACTTTTCATTTTGCAAACTCATCTGATATTTCCCCTTGAAAATTTCTTCAAAAAATCAGTTCTCATTGAAATTTCTGTTTTTTTCTAACGAAAAAAATCAGGTTTTGTTTGTGTAAGCAGAATCAGGATGAGCTCTACCCTGACATCTGGTGGTGAATTATGGTGAGTGTGGAAAAGAATTTTAGGGGCTGATCTTGTTTGCATAGGAACACACACCCAGCTTAGCATAGCCCACGGCAGCCTAAAATGATCACTTTGACAGCTGTGGGATCCTCAATTTCTCTGTTATTGGAGCAGGAGGAATAAAGTGTTCTTACCCTGATTATGTGAATGAGGGACTATGAACCTGTTTTATGACAGAGGACCTCACCATCAACTAAGTAGCACTCACTAGACAAGGGACATGGGTTCCAAAACCCAGTGAATTGAGAGAGGTTGGGGACTAGTATGGGTATGGTAATGGGTAAGTAATTCTTCCACTCTATTTCACACTGATTAGGCCTCAACTAGAGTATTGTGTCCAGTTCTGGGCACCACATTTCAGGAAGGATGTGGACAAATTGGAGAGAGTCCAGACAAGAGAGGCAAAAATGATTAAAGGTCTAGAAAACATGAGCTATGAGGGAAGATGGAAAAAAATGGGTTTGTTTATTCTGGAAAAGAGAAGACCGAGAGGGGACATGATAACAGTTTTCAAGTATGTAAAAGATTGTTACAAAGAAGAGAAAGAAAAATAGTTTTTCGTAACCTCTGAGGATAGGAAAAGAAGCAATGGGCTTAAATTGCAGCAAGGGATGTTTAGGTTGGACATTAGGAAAAACTTCCTAACTCTCAGGGTGGAATAAATTGCCTAGGGAAGTTGGGGCATCTCCATCATTGGAGATTTTTAAGAGCAGGTTAGACAAACACCTGTCAGGGATGGTCTAGATAATCCTTAGTCCTGCCACAAGTGCAGGGGACCAGACTAGATGAGCTCTCGGAGTCCTTTCCAGTTCTATGATTCTATGAGCTTCCAAACGATACCTCACAAGGCGTACTTTGTACAAAATATATCATACCCTTTTAAAAGGTTGAAAAGGCTGTGTGACTAAGTGGGGTTTTCCCCTTGTTATGTTGCATGTGAATCTTACTGTTCTGTACTAATACTGTGTGTACCTCTGCTTCCCTGTATACTGCACCAATGCCTAGGTGTTTGGAATTGGATGTGTGACTTTTGCTGAGGCCCTCGAGGCAGATGAGGCTGCCCAACTGCCTGCACCTAACCTATGGCCGATGCCCTTCATCACCTGAGAACTAGGAGAGAGCATGCTTTCAGAAGTCTTAAAGAGTAACACTTTGATGCAGAAACTACAGAACCCAAACTACCAAAAAAGAAAATCAACCTTCTGCTGGTGTCATCTAACTCAGATGATGAAAATGTCATTCTGCACTGTTTTGGATCATTATTGGGCAGTACCCATCATCAGCATGGAAGCATGTCCTCTGGAATGGTGGCTGAAGCATGATGGGGCATATAAATGTTTAGAATATCTGGAATGTAGATGCCTTGCAATGCTGGCTACAAAACTGCCATGTGAACACCTGTTCTCACTTTCAGATGACATTGTAAACAAGAAGAGGGCAGCATTATCTCCTGCAAATGTGAACAGACTTGTTTGTCTTAGAGATTGGCTGAACGAGAAGTAGGATTGAGTGGACTTGTAGGATCCACATTTTTGTACTGTTTTGTTTTTTAATGAAGTTATGTAACAAAAAAATCAACATTTGTAAGTTGCACTTTCATGATAAAGAGATTGCGCTACAGTACTTGTATGAGGTGGACTGAAAAAACACTTATTTTGTTTGTCATTTTTACAGTGCAAATATTTGTAATAAAAATAATAATATAAAATGAGCCCTGTACACTTTGTATTTTGTGTTGTAAGTGAAATCAATATATTTTAAAATGTAGAAAAATATCCAAAAATATCTAATACATTTCAGTTGGTATTGTATTGTTTAACAGTGTGATTAAAATTGTGATTAATCATGATTAATTTTTAATTCTGATTAATTTTTTGAGTTAATCACGTGCATTAACTGTGATTAATCAACAGCCCTAATTGTTACACATAGTGGGATCACACATGTAGGAGACCACTTAAAATGAAGTGGGCAATTCATATGAAATGGGCAATTAACACAACTCTGTAGAGCTGTTAGTAGGGCCCATAGAGTCCAAAGGAGCTACAGCCAATTTACACCTGCTCCGCAACCAATGTGAATTAAATATTTTTAAATGCCATGTAGCATTGCATCTGCAGCCCATTGAGCCTTTTAAATTAGTGCTGTCTGCAGTAAGGGAAAAATAATGTAGTGGCTGAGCAAGAAAGAAAGAAAGAAAGATGAGAGTTAATTTGGTTGAAGGAATCAATCATATACAGTAATGGCAAAGTTCTTGGTTCTTGGTTCAGGCTTGTAGCAGTGATGGAATAAACTGCTGGTTTGTTAAGTCTCTGGTTTCTTCGGTCCTCGGTCCCTTGGTTAGAATGCTCCCATTAGTATAAGTTCATAGTCCAGAGGTTAGAGCAGGAAAAAGGCAAAATGGAGATGTTTCCAGGGCCTTTTATAGCTTCGCTCAAGTGAAAGTGACAAGATGGTGTTTGGAGTCACATGGGCTTCATGTCCACGCATGATTTCACGTAGTCATAGCAGGAAAGTCCATTAAGTGTAAGTAGGCATCTTCCATTTTGAGTTAAGTGTTCTTTAATGGGCCATTCACTTGAAAAGTTCATTCACAATGTACTTGCTAAACACCTTATGGGTGCTACCCAGAGACAAACATTTGAAATCCAGGAATAGAACTAAAGCTCATAACTTCAGATGCAAAAATGAGAAATTCGTACCAATAGCATAATCATATTCAGCAAATCATAGTGTTTCTATTGACACCTTACTTGACACACTTTGTATAAGATTTGTTGCAATTATATAACAGTGGTAGCAACAATGATTTACATGGTCATATTTTAATCAGATAACATCACAGTTCCTTGGAGGGGAGAGCCGTTGTTCAAATCCCTTCACCAGGCAGAGTGAGGTATTGAATTTGAGTCTCCCACCTCCTGGGTAAATGCTTTAACTCCAGAGCTAGCGATTATGAAGGAGGCTGCCTCCCACCATCAGGGACACAGAGCTGTGGTTGTCCCCAGTGGGCATTAGCAGGGGAGTGAGTAGAAAACAGCTCAACAGCATGGGCCCAATGTATCTTGGGTACAAATCTGCTGATTTTATTGGAGAGGCACCAGGAATGGTCTTGGTCCTGTGGCTGGACCTGTAACTGACTGCAGTATCCTGAGCAATTAGAGCAGAAACAAGGGGCTGCAGACTGTGGCACAAATGATTCAGTGGACTCTTGCTCCAAGCTGTGAGCTGTGACTGGGATATCCAGAGTGGTTTCATGGAATTCGGTGTCCAACTCACATTTACTGGTCAATGGGAATTAAACATCTTACACCCCTTTGAATATACCGGCCTTAACGCACACAGATTTCTGTCTTGTCCCCTTGTATTCTACTTTTCTTTGTATTGCCCTAACCCTGAGTGGCCAGATGATTCGCCCAAGGGTCTGAAGTCTGACATTTTTCTGTAGTATATTTAGAAGCCCAGGAGGCAGCTGAGTAGTTTTCTGCCACTCTGCATTCCCTAGAAATGTACTTCTACCCTGCCCTGAAGGGACCCTTTCCAGATATGACAGAGGATTCCCTTCTCCATACTTGGACATCTCTATAGTAGCAGAACACAGCAGTGCAAATATAATTCCAGTGATGTTAATGTTTGTGCGGCAGGGACACATCTTCTAGGGATTGGACAAGGATCCTCAGTCTATTTCTGAAGGCCACCAGGAAGCCATCAAAAAGTACTAACTTCTCTCTATTTATAAAGCGGTAAGTAAGTTTGGAAGCCTAGGTCCATGTCTGTAGGCCTCTCCTAAGCTAGGAAAAATACATGGGCCATACAGTACATCATTAAAGTCAAAAGAATTGGGATGTAGCACAAGAAGAGAATTCCACTGTCAATGAGCCATCGGCTGTTAGATCACCTGCCTTAGCAGATTCTGGTTACACTGGTGTAAATTATTAGACGAGAGCAGAGACTCTGTAACATGATGTTAAAATAAGGCCTAGCTTCGGGAGGTGTTACTCTTGTGTAGTCAGGAGTTAGCCCTGGTAGGCAATGAATGGAAATTTGTATTTACTGAAATATCTATTATAACACAGCAGTATACAAAAGCTGCATCTTGATTTATGTCTCCTAGAAGCTTGAGTTAGCTTCTACCCACTTTCATTTGAAGAACTGAATGAATACAGCAACCCATATATGTGTGCATAGTAATGTTACTTTTAAAATACTTTTGACTGAGGTGAGGTCATGGCTTCTTTTTGGTTACATTCCATGAATATTCCACCAATGCAGACATGAATGTTCAAGGAAGCAGAGAATGTGAAGGAACTGGGATGGGATTCATCAAAAGGCCCAAGGAAGATGGGTGTTGAACACCCAATGGAAGTCTACAGCAGTTTCATGTCTAATTACCATAGGCCCAGTTTACAGACTTATTCATATGCCCAAATCCAGAAAAGCACTCATTCATAAATTTATCTTTAAGCCTGCAATGGGACTTCCCACACGTTTAAAGTCAACAACTTGCTTTTTTCTAGATCAGTGCCTTTAGTTCAGAATATTTAAAGGAAATGAGTTTTAACTTCATAATCACTGTGTGTTCGGACAAGAAGGCTAACAACATTTTGGGCTGTATAAGATGGGGCATTGCCAGCAGATTGTGGGAATGTGATCGTTCCCCTCTCTTCAGCATTTGTGAGGCCTCATCTGGAGTACTGTGTCCAGTTTAGGGCCCCACACTACAAGAAGTATGTAGAGAAAATGGAAAGAGTCCAGCAGAGGGCAATAAAAAATGATTATGGGGCTGAAGCACATGACTTATGAGAAGAGGCTGAGGGAACTGGCATTGTTTAGTCTGCAGAAGAGAAGAATGAGGGGGGATTTGGTAGCTGCTTTCAGCTACCTGAATGGAGGTTCCAAAGGGGATGGATCTAGACTGTTCTCAGTGGTAGCAGATGACAGAACAAGGAGTAATGGTCTCAAGTTGCAGTGTGGGAAGTCTAGGTTGGATATTAGGAAAAACTTTTTCACTAGGAGGGTGGTGAAGCACTGGAATGGGTTACCTACAGAGGTGGCGAAATCTCCATCCTTAGAGGTTTTTAAGGTCAGGCTTGAACAAGCCCTGGCTGGGATAATTTAGTTGGGGATTGGTCCTGCTTTGAGCAGGTAGTTTGACTAGATGACCTCCTGAGGTCCCTTCCAACCCTGATATTCTATGGTTCCATGGTTTACACCAACTGACAATCTGCCTTTCTATTTTCCAGAATCTGGATTATAATTTGTCAATGTATCTGGTCAGGAAAGAGAATCAGAGCATGTTAAAATGTGACCAGATGAAACAGCTAAAAGTTCAAACACTTAATAGTAATCAAGACCTGATTGTAAATGAGCACTGGTGCATGAAATGGTCACAGAAATTCTGTGGTGAATAATGGTGACATTAATCCTTTTAAGAAAATCATGATCTCAGCATTTGGTAGTCAGGAAAGAAGCTGAAGCATAGTAATTTAAATGGATCATCTATCTATCTATCTATCTATCTATCTATCTATCTATCTATCTATCTATCTATCTATCTATCTATCTATCTATCTATCTATCACACTCTCCTTTAATCTCACTTATATTATATGCACAAATATGGTAGTAATAATAACAGTAACAATAAGCAGCCAGCTTCTGTGATCCAGGGCACGTTTTGTCACCTTTGGATCCTTGTAGGATAAAACACCCTTGGCAAAATCCAGATCCCTTTAAAGTAAATGGCTAAATCCTAGTTGTTATGGTTACAGGCCTAGTTGCATCTATCACCTGTCAGGGATGATCTAAATAATACTGAGTCCTGCTTTGAGTGCAGGGGACTGGATTAGAAGACCTTTTGTGGTTCCTTCCAGTCCTACAATCCTACGATTCTGTGATTCTCTGGTCTACACATTTGTGCTTCATGCCTACACATTTCATAGGGTGGAAACTCGTGATTCTCCCACTTTTATACTGAGACCCAGGCTACAGCACTGAGTGCACCAACCATGATTTCTCAGCTAGTCTGATTGGGTTTGGGTCCTGCAGTTCTTCCCACAGAGCTGTGACCAGTCGTAAGTTGAGTGACCAGCTGGTCTTTTCCAAAGTATAATATATTTAGCACAGCAGGAACAAAGAAAACTGTGCTCAGACACATCACTACTAACAGACTAAAATCCCATCAGCATTAAAATAATCATTTGAACAGAAACTCAGCCATCCCTACACCGACAGAAATTATTTCCCATCTCTTGATCAACATGGGAATCAAAAGTTGAGCCCCCTCACAGGAAAGGCATGACACACTGACACCCCCAGTATGTGGAGAGAACGTGGAGAGAACAACAAAGAAAGAGGGGGAAAGACACATGCTTCTAAGCAAACATACCCCACTCTCTGCAATTCGCAGAAAACAGACCAACCAGCAAAACAAAACAAGAAACAGAGGCAATCAAGCAAATAAAACATCTCTTATCCCAAACATAAATTTTACCCCTCCTCCCAAAAAAAGAAGAGATGAGCCAGAGAGTGGATGAAGTTGACTAATGACTTTACCGTAGTTACTGATTTAATGTGTATGGTGCTTTAATGATGTAGTGGTGATAGCCATATAAATCCTTAAGATGGATTAATAGATAGGTTCTGACCTTATTTACACTGTTTAATTCTATAGTAACTCCACTGACTTCAGTGGAATTAGTCTGTACTTTAACCACTACATAAACACATTGCAGGTGATTTTCCCATAGAAAGAATATTTCTATCTGTTGAATGTAGCTATAATGAAACACAATAAAATGACAGTTATGGGAGAAAGACAAACATATTATTCTTGGTAAATAATGTCCACACATTCAGCCTCCTCAGGGCAGCTTTGATCTCCTTGTTCCTCAGGCTGTAGATGACTGGATTCATTGTTGGAGGCACTACAGAATACAGAACAGCCATCACGAGATCCATCCCTGATGCTGAGCTAGAGGTAGGTTTCAGGTAGGCAAAGATGCCAGTGCAAAAGAACAAGGAGACCACAGTGAGGTGAGGAAGACAGGTGGAGAAGGTTTTATGCCGGCCCTGCTCAGAGGGGATTCTCAGCACTGTCATGAAGATGTGAACATATGACGCAATTATTAAAGCAAAGCAGCTTAATAGTAAGCATGCACTAAAGCCAAGAATGCCAACTTCACTGAGGTGTGAATCAGAGCAAGCGAGCTTGAATAGCTGGGGGATTTCACAGAAGAACTGGTTGATGACATTGGACTGGCAGAAGGGAAAGCTGAAGGTGCTTCCAGTGTTCAGGGCAGAGAACAGAATGCCACTTGTCCAGGCACTGGCTGCCATTTGGACACAAGCACCCCTGTTCATCACTTTGTCATAGTGCAGTGGTTGGCAGATGGCGACATATCGGTCATACGCCATGACAGTGAGTAAAGTGATATTGGCTGCAGCAAAGAAGACGAAGAGAAAGACTTGGGCAATGCATCCAGCATAGGAAATTGACCTAGTGTTCAATAAGGAGTTGGCCATGGATTTGGGGACAATGACAGAGATGGATCCAAGGTCTATGATGGACATATTAATCAGGAAAAAATACATGGGGGTGTGAAGATGGGGGTCGAGAGCTACAGCTGTGATGATGAGAAGATTCCCAATTAAGGTTGCCAGGTAAATCACCAGAAACACCACAACATGTAAAATCTGCAGCTCTCGGACATCAGAGAATCCCAGGAGAAGGAACTCGGTCACTGTGGTTTGGTTGGACATTTTCTTCCTCAGTTCATTGTGTCCTGCCTGTGCAGGGAAGAATAAAGACTATGGTCATCATTTTATTCTGCGTTGCATTATAGCTGTATTCAATTGCTGAAGATATTCTTTAATAATAACTCATGATGTGACTGTCACAGGAGCACTGCACTCATCAGTTCCATGACCAGGCATCGTGAATGCTTCTTTCCCCTGACAATCAGAGCATTAGTCAAGTGCATTATCACATCAGTGTAAATTGGCATTTCTCCCAGTGTTGCTGGGTCATTTTTCACCATCAGAGGATCTGGCCCAAGAGTTGGCTTGATGAAATGTAGTATAAAGGCTGGAACAAATTACAACCTAAACCCAACACTCCTAACAATGGTCTCTCTATTCTGAGAAATAGCCAGCTGACAACTTGGGCATGAAACTGAAGTACTAGAATATACCAACATAGCTTGATTCCCACTCTCTGAGGCTACACTCCATAGACTCACCCCGCATCCAAAATGTCAGCTTATCTGTTATGATTCCACCACAGCAGCATGTCAATGGCCTGCTGCTCGGTTAAAAACTGATTTACAGCACTGAATACCAGCTGTGCTTCCATCGGCATGGCATGACGATCTTGGAGAATCGGTCACTCCCGGGTGGTGGTGTTCACCTCTGTGAATTTAGGTCTGTGCTGTGTGGCTCGTTGACCATCAGTACACTTAGGTTCTATGTTTGGCTCTGTCACTGGCCTGCTCTCTGACCTTGGGCCAGTCACTTTGACCTTTCTGTGCCTTTTTTTCCCCTTTCTATTTTAATCTGTGTGTAATTATTGCTTTTGTAACCCACAGTCCTCCTGGGCGTGGTGTTCTGCCCATCTAGTGGCACCAAGACCATCAATCCTGCCCACCAACACCCAGGGTCTATTGCTGTTACACTTTGAAACAGAAATGCAAAGAAGGCTGCAATAGAATGAAGTCATTTGAAATTAGGCAGTATTAATGTCCACAGCACTTCTTTAAAGTTTAAGGCTCATTGCAAATTGTCTGTTGATATTTTTTATGGAAATTTGGCTTTTTTTCACCTAAAGAATGTGTATTTTACTACTAAAAATATAATTTTCATCTTAAAAGTTTCATCTTTCAGCTGAAAAAGTTTGATTGTCCACAACTGGCTAAAAAAAATCAGATTTTTTTTGTTTTGTTTTTTAAAGAAAAAATCAGCATTTTCCAGAAGGGGGAAAAATTCTGACAAGGCATTTGATTAAACTGATAGTAAAAATCTTAAAAGAGTTCAGATTACAATTCATATTTATGTTCTTAAATTTCCCCTCTATATTAATCCCCAACAATATTTAATTGAAGTAGCAAACTTACTGTGTTGAAATTTGTAGCCTTTTTCCCAAATTGCGACGCATTCTGTCATCCACTGCCTGGATTCTTTGGTCAGTATCTATCGATCTATCTATCTATCGATCTATCTATCTATCTGCATTTCCCCCACCACTGTGATGTCCTGATGGCAAAGGCACAACTGTCTAAGAATCCTTTCAACCCCTCATTCTTACCTGCTCAACACTTAAAACTTAGATCAACATAGTTATACCACTCAGGGCTATAAATTCACACCCCAGAGTGGTGTAGCTATGCTGCTTTCACCCCTGGTGTAGATGGAGCAAAATCAATGGAAAAATATGTGTGATGATCCAACTCCCTTAACTCAAAGAGGTGATATTCCTACATAACCACCCTTTCCATCACTGCAGGCTGTAGCTACACTACAGGGTTCCTCTGGCACATCTACCATGCTGTAGCTATGCTGTTACAGCCCTCATAGAATAGACATGGTTTTTGAGACAGAACTGACTGTTGCACTCTACAGATGAGCTGTGTGTAGCCAGCTTTGATCGTCGCCGGCATTAGACAACCAACACTGCAGGAAGGTGATTTATCCATGTCTAATTTGTAAGAGCTGGAGGGACTCATTCCCTGGAGCCCTGCACAGCTCAGAAGCAGAGGCCCAGAGGCAAAAGTTCATGAATTCATCCATTTTAAATCCAAAATGTACCATTATTATCCTGTAATTTAATTTCAGCACAGCACAGTCCCTAGACTCTCCCCCAGAGTTTCCTGATCACAGCCCAGCTTCTGTGTAATATATTGGGTAGAGTCGCGAAGGGCTTTAGGAACCTACAGATAAAGCCAAGTGTCTAGTGGGATTTATCAAAACTCCTAAGTGAGCCAACAGTCTAAATCCCATAGACTTTCAATGGGAGTTAGGTGCATAACCTGCTTAGGTGCTTTTGTAAATACCACTGGGATCCTATTAGAATAGTAAGGTGCCTAAACCCCTTTGTAATCCTGGCCTTGTGTCTATCTTGTTACGTTCTAAGGCCTGGGCTTCCTTGAACTTCAGAAACATTAAATCTATGATTTCCAAAGTTGCTTAATGGAGCAAACTTTGGGTTTATGCAACTGATAAGTCACCATCTGCAAACCACTACAGTCTGAGACCATTAGGGACTTCATGCAGGGAAATGTAGGTGCCTACCCGGTTAAGCAACAGCTCAGAGGAGGTTTTCAGGATGTTAATTTTGGACTTAGACACCTAAATTCTTTTGTGGATCAATCCCTTGGCTACTGTTCAGTGGGGATTGGTGTAAACAGGGGACTTAGAGGTGAAAGCAGCTGCTTCATCTCTTGTCTCTCCAGCCAACCTGTTCCCTCCTGCTGTAAAATGTCTCTAGAATTCACATGGAAATAGGTGTGAACTGTGTCCTCCTGTCCTTTCAAATGTCCAGTGGGGGCTAAGGCCAGGGACTGCCCTGCTCTCTAAAGACACCTTGTTGAGTCACAGTCTATTCCCAGGCCCTCCCACAGTGTTAAGATTCTGCATCATGTGCAAGGAACATATCATCAGCCCAGGGATTCAGGTACTGATAGCAACCAAAGCAATCAGACTGAGTGGGGAATTCCGCAGGAAACCCCCATGAGGGACACAGAGCTGTGATTATCCCCAGAGGGCATTAGCAGAAGAGTGAGTAGAAAACAAGCCCCTGAGAATGGGTCAAATTAATCCTGGGCACAAATCCACTGAGCTCCATGTTGAGGTACCAGGGATGGGCTTGGCCCTGTGGAGAGACCTGTAACTGACTCTGCCGCATCCTGTGCAATTAGAGCAGAAACAAGGGGCTGTGGGTGCTGCAGAATGTGGCACAAATGATACAGTGAACTCTTGCTCCAGGCTGTGAGCTGTGACTGGGATATTCAGAGTGGCTTCATGGAATTAGGTGCCCATCTCCCATTGACTGCACAAGGGCAGTTAGACACCTATCTCCCTTACACCCCTTTGAATATACCAGCATTAATGCACAGAGATTTCTGTCTTGTCCCCTTGTATCCTAGTTTTCTTTGCATTGCCCTAGTCCTAAGTGGCCAGATGATTCGCCCAAGGTTCTGAAGTTGGATATTTTTCAGTAGTATATATAGAAGTGAAGGTGGCAGCTGGGCAATCTTCTCCCACTCACCACTCCCTGGAAATGTGCTTCTACCCTGCCCTGGAGGGAACTTTGCTATATATGATGGAGGATTCCCTTCTCTGTACTCCTGGACACCTCCGTAGTGATGGAACCCAAGGGTGCAAATACAGTTCCAGTGATGTTGATGTTTGTGTGGTGGGGACATGTCTTCTAGGAACTGCACAAAGATCCCAGTCCATTTCTGAAGGCCACCATGACCCACAGTCCTGTGATCTGTTTTTGGCTCATTTTAAAGAGACAGGGCTGTTTGTAGAATCCATTTCTGGATATGGATGCTGTTTACCAAGCCCTCAATGTCTGGAAGGGCTCAGAAATAGTGGTTCTGAATCTCAGTCTAGTTTTCTGGGATGATATTGCCAAAGCCTCTTAGGGGATTTCAAAGATCCAAGGCTAGATTCACAGAAGGAATTACTGTCTGATTTTTAAGGTATTTAGGCACCTAATGGGATCTTCAAAACACCCTTTGATGTCAGTGGTGTGACAGACCCAAACCAGTGGGGTACAGGAGTCTGATAGAGAGCAAATATACTGGTCACTGGATGAGTAGTTTTCTGTTCCCTGAGTGACCAGAGCAGGGGATGCACTAGAGTAATCAGGAACCTGCTAGAACCAATTAAGGCAGACAGGCTGATTAGAACACCTGCAGCCAATCAAGGCAGGCTAATCAGGGCACCTGGGTTTAAAAAGGAGCTCACTCCAGTCAGGCGAGGGGGAGCCAGAGGAGAGGAAGTGCGTGTGAGGAGCTAGGAGCAAGAGGCACAAGGAGCAGAGAGTGAGAGTGAGAGGGTGTGCTGCTGGAGGACTAAGGAGTACAAGCGTTATCAGACACCAGGAGGAAGGTCCTGTGATGAGGATAAGGAAGGTGTTTGGAGGAGGCCATGGGGAAGTAGCCCAGGGAGTTGTAGCTGTCATGCAGCTGTTACAGGAGGCACTATAGACAGCTGCAATCCATAGGGCCCTGGGCTGGAACCTGGAGTAGAGGGTGGGCCCGGGTTCCCCCCAAACCTCCCAACTCCTGATCAGACACAGGAGAAGTTGACCCAGAGTGTGGGGAAGATCACTGAGGTGAGCAAATCTGCCAATAAGCGCAGGACCCACCAAGGTAGAGGAGGAACATTGTCACAGTGGGAATTGAGTGCCTAAAGGCTTTTGAAAATCCTTCTAGACACCTAAATGCCATTAAAAATCTGGCCCTTAGATGTTCTAACACTGAGTGATTACTTCAGCAGGTACCATTGAAGTACACAGGCTAGCAGCATATGGCCCTGGTCTGCAGCCAGATGCCTGCAGGAGCTGTTCCCTTTTAGCCTCCGTTGCCCTCAGAAGTGAGACATCTGCTAAAATCCCCAGTGCCTGTTGAAAACGGTGCCAGCATTCAGTTCAATTGCCTTAAGTGCATATACTGAGGCCTGTGAGCTATCCCCCCTTATTTTCCCAATTCCTTCTCTCACCCCAGGGCCATCCTCTCCCTGGCTGAGATTGCTGCTGTGGTCTATGAATCCCAAGGAGAACTGAGAATGTAGTGATTGAACCTTGTGTGGATCAAGGGGAGAGAATTCAGTATACGTAGTTTCCATTTATCTCATGATTACACTCACACAATAGTACCTCTGTGCACTGTACCTTTTGCAGCTGGCAATGTGGCCTTGAGGGCCTCTCCATCCACACCAGTGGAGTGGCTCAGCCAGATAAGGAGGAGAAGGAAGAGGATGCAAGATAACATGTCACAGGAGACCCTGTAAACCTCTGCAGCCTTGAATGCTGAGTACAGGGCTTGGAGGATCACAGACAGCATGGCCAGAGAAAGAGTGGAGAGGAGAAAAGTGCTGAAAAAAGGAGATGGACATGCAGCGGGAGATGCTAGTGCTTCTCAAGCAGCAAACAGTCATGCTGCAGACTCTTGTTGAGCTTGAGGTTCAATAGTCCTGTGCTTGCCTCCCTGCAGTCTCTGCAGCCTATAGAGAACTGAATTCTAGTCCTCTGCAGCCTATAGAGAACTGAATTCTAGGACCTCCCTATGCAGCCCCACGTGCATTCCACGTGGCATCAGGGGCTGTTGTACACGGTTCACAAAGAACTAGATAAATTCATGGAGGATTGGTCTGCCAATGGCTATTAGCCAGGGTGGGCAGGAATGTTGTCCCTAGACTCTGTTTGCAAGAATCTGTGAATGAGAAACAGGGGATAGATCACCTGACGATTCCCTGTTCTGTTCATTCCTTCTGGGATACCTAGCACTGTCCACTGTTGGAAGACAGGATACTGGGCTAGATGGACCTTTGGTCTGACCCAGTAGGGCCATTCTTATGTTCTTATGTTCCTCCAGCTCAAGCTCCACCCTGAGGGGGAATACAGGAAATCACAGCTGCACATACACTCACCTGTGAGAGACACGGTTGGTGTATGGGTTTTTGAAATGGAAATGAATGTTCTTTCCCGTTCAGATGTTCTTTTCCCATTATTTATTAATTTTTATTCTATTATAAATGTGTCTATTTGCATGGGTATGTCATAAAAGGTGTTTGTTGTGAAACATTTTATATTTATTAGTAAACGTCTCTTAGTCATTATAAGTGACAAGTGCTGGGCACCTATGACCGTCATGCAATGAGATATTAGGGAGAGGGGAAACAGGGCCATTTCCTCTGTTGCTCTAATCCTGACCATAACCCTTTTCATTCCCTGCACAGGCATCACACAATGTACTGAGGAAGAAAATGTCCAATCGAAACACTGTGACCAGTTCCTTCTCTTGGGATTCTCTGATGTTCGGGAGCTGCAGATTTTTCCACTTTGTGGCGTTCCTGGTGATTTACCTGGCAACCCTGATGGGGAATCTTCTCATCATCATAGCCTTAGCCCTCGACCACCATCTTCACATCCCTCTGTACTTCTTCCTGGTGAATCTGTCCATCCTAGACCTTGGCTCCAGCTCTGTCACCATCCCCAAATCTATGGCCAATTCCCTCATGAATACCAGGTCCATTTCTTATTCTGGATGCATTGCCCAAGTCTTTTTTTTTTTCATAATCTAAGCTTCAGCAAATTTTGCCTTCTCACAGTCATGGCATATGACCGATATGTCTCCATCTGCCAACTGCTGAACTATGAGAGTGTGATGAACAGGAGAGCTTGTGTCCAAATGGAAGCCAATGCCTGGATCAGCGGAATTTTCTCCTCTGCACTGGAACACGTTTGCAATATCCTTCTGTGGAGGCAATGTGATAGATCAGTTCTTCTGTGAAATCCCCCAGCTCCTCCAGCTCGCCTGCTCCAACTTGTACCTCAGTGAAATTGGGGCTATCATCTCTGGTGTTTCCACAGTCTCATGCCACTTCGTTTTCATAATTGTGACATATGTTCAGATCTTCACCACAGTGCTGAGAATCCCTTCTGAGCAGGGCTGGCATAAAGCTTTATCCACCTGCCTTCCTCACCTCACTGTGGTCTCCTTGCTACTTTTCACTTCCACTTCTTCCCACCTGAAACTCCCCTCCAGCTCAACCTCAAGTCTGGATCTCATGGTGGGTGTTATCATGTTATCCATGTTGCCTCCAGTGATGAATCTCATCATCTGCAGCATGAGAAACAAGGAGGTGAAAGGAGCACTGAGTAAGCTGATAAGTTGGAGGTTATTCAGCAAGAATGAAATGTCCACATTTCTCCTTTGTTAGCAATATCATTCTCTGTTCCTTTATAAATATAATCATCTGATGACAGTATTCATTGTATAATTTACACTAGTAAAAATCCGGACAAACATACCTCAAGAAAAAATGTAATTATTACACAGATACTATACATATATCAATGTAATTAAGATTGGAATCTATCTATCTATCTATCTGTGATGCACCTCTACCCATCTCGACACTATCTGGGAACCTTGCAAATAAAATCAGTAGCCATAGCAAAGTCCCTAGTGGGGTCCCTGACTCTTCTTATTATTCTTCTTATTATAAAAACTCTCATTGAGGTATCAAAACATTTTTTTCATTGTGTTTTTATTTGTTTGTCAGATTTTTAGTTTATATTTCCATAGTAGTTTGTTATTTTTATTTGTATCTCTGTTCCAGTTGGGTTTGGAGGTGGGGAGGCCTGGTGATATAGTGAGTGTTTGATTAGACAGGATTGTCTATCTTTGTCCTCTCTTGAGAGTGCCCATATGTCATCTCTTTGATATGGTTTTCTGAGCAAACTGAAGGTTTGCCTCACAGAATGATAAAAGGGCATGCCTAAGTTCCTCCTGAAATGATTAAACTGTTGGGATATTGTTGTATTATTGATGATGTGTTGAGGGACACAGAGCCTCTAGTAGGTGTCTTTTTATTATTTTAAACTGAATGACTATGTAAAAGCTGTATGCAGTGCTGTTGTAGCTGTGTCAGACCCAGAATATTAGAGAGACAAGTTGGGTGAGGTAATATATTTTATTGGACCATCTTCAGTTAGTGAGACAGAGTAGCTTTCAAGACACACAGAACTCTTCTTTCCCAGACCCTATGAGCTTAAGGCTAACACCAAACTGGTGTCATACCCAGAAACTGTCTTCGTTTCTCTCCTTTCCCAGTCAAATAAAGTGTCATCATACCATCCCCTAAGTAAACGTATTGAGTTCAGTCTTGAAGCCTGAATTTTTCACCCCCACTGCTGCTCTTGGAAGGCTGTTTCAGAACTTCACTCTCTGATGGTCAGATATCATCAACTAATTTCAAGCCTAAACTTGTTGATGGCCTGTTTATATACATTTGTTCTTGTGTCAATGATGGCACATAATTTAAATAATTCCTTTCCCCTGGTATTTTTCTTTCTGATGTACATGACTAGGAACATTAGTTTCCTTTATGGCTTATTCTTTTATACTATATGACTTCTCATTAGAATGGTTAATTATATTGAGTTCTTCCTTTCACAAGGAATTGGTTTTATTTTTTACATACTATGTGTATTTCTATTTCTAGTTTAAAGTAAACTTGTCTTTGGTGGCCTTTTCTGTTAATCCTGATATAAATGTGAAATTATAAAGAAAGGAGGAGAAATGTTGTGTTGCATTTTAGTGTCTTTTTCAATGTTAATGTATAAACAGTAAAAATACTTTCATATATTTTCCATATTTTTATATTCATGGAAAAAGAGCACATAATGTCTCTAAATTTATTTCATTTTATTTTTTCTGTATTTATTCCTGTTTTTCTAAGAAAGAAAGAAAATTGAGATAAAAGGAAACATAGTTCTTTTCAAATATTTTTAAATATTTTTTGTGAATTTTCAGATTATTGCAATTCATATTTTATTTCCCTAAAAGTTCTATATTTTCTATATTTAAGTACAAAAGAGGCTGTTCCACACTGGAAAATATTTAGATGAAAATGTGTACTTCTTTCTGAACAGATTTACACTCCATATGCAAAAGAAGTGGATATTCATATCCAAAAATGAATTATAAGTAGATTGACTCCTGTAATACCTCTTAGATAAATACTGAATTGAGGGAATAGTTGCATGCTATTACTTAATATCATTCAAAAAACAACACATAAAATCTATCAAAAAAATTCAAATCAATTACTCCTGTATATATTGAATTAAGTCTAGAATTTTTTAATAGAATCATAGACTATTAGGGTTGGAAGAGACCTCAGGAGGTCATCTAGTCCAATCCCCTGCTCAAAGCAGGACCAACACCAACTAAATCATCCCAGCCAGGGCTTTGTCAAGCCGGGCCTTAAAAACTTCAAAGGATGGAGATTCCACCACCTCCCTAGGTAACCCATTCCAGTGCTTCACCACCTTCCTAGTGAAATAGTGTTTCCTAATATCCAACCTAGACTTCCCACACTGCAACTTGAGACCATTGATTCATGTTCTGTCATCTGTCACCACTGAGAACAGCTGAGCTCCATGCTCTTTGGAACCCTCCTTCAGGTAGTTGATGGCTGCTATCAAAACCCCCCTCACTCTTCTCTTCTGCAGACTAAAAAAAAACAGTTCCCTCAGCCTCTCCTCATAAGTCATGTGCCCCAGCCCTCTAACCATTTTTGTTTCCCTCTGCTGGACTCTCTCTAATTTGTCCACATCCCTTCTATGGTGAAGGGACCAAAACTGGACACAATACGCCAGATGAGGCCTCCCCAATGTCAAATAGAGGGGAATGATCTATCCCCTCGATCTGCTGGAAATGCTCCTACTAATACAGCCTAATATGCCATTGGCCTTCTTGGCAACAAGGGCTCACTGCTGATTCATATCCAGCTTCTTGTCCACTGTAATCCCCAGGTCCTTTTCTGCAGAACTGCTGCTAAGCCAGTTGGTTCTGAGCCTGTAGCAGTGCATGGGATTCTTACTTCCTAAGTGCAGAACTCTGTATTTGTCCTTGTTGAACCTCATCAGATTTCTTTTGGCCCAATCCTCCAATTTGTCTAGGACACTCTGGACCCTATCCCTACCCTCCAGCATATCTACTTCTCCCCCCAGCTTAGTGTCATCTGAGAACTTGCTGAAGGTGTAATTAATCCCATCATCCAGATCATTAATAAAGATGTTGAACAAAACTGGCCTCAGGACCGACTCCTGGGGCACTCCGCTTGATACCGGCTGCCAACTAGACATCGAGCCGTTGATCACTACCCATTGAGACTGACAATCTAGCCAGCTTTCTATCTGCCTTATAGTCCAAGGGATGGGAAATATTGCCTGATCTATGGATTGTATATTCATTATATTGATTACTTAAGAATTCTCAATAATGTTTCCGAGGTTTGCTAGCTTCTTGTCCCAAGATCAGGCGCGGTATTATTAAAATTAGTGTTCATTTGGGAACCTCGATGTGCACAGCTGAAAAACTCACACTTAGGAAAATCCTTCTCTATTTGTAAGGATTTTATTAATACACTTCTTATAGTTGTCACCTCCTCTCCATACTGTGCTGCCCAGTGAAGTAGTCTGGGAGCTGATCTTCTTCGTGAAGACAGAGGCAAAAAAAGCATTCTGTACATTAGCTTTTTCCACATCCTCTCTCACTAGGTTGCCTCCCCCGTTCAGTAAGGGGCCTGACCTTCTTCTTGTTGCTAGCATACCCGTAGAAACCCTTCTTGTTACCCTTCACATCCCCTGCTAGCTGCAACTCCAATTGTGCCTTGGCCTTCCTGATTACACCCCTGAATGTGCTAGAAATATTTCCATACCCCTCCCTAGTCATCTGTCCAAATTTCCACTTCTTGTAAGATTCTTTTTTGAGTTTAAGCTCACTGAAGATTTCACTGTTAAGCCAAGTAGGTGGCCTTCCATATTTGCTCTTCTTTCTGCACTTTGGGATGGTTTGTTCCTGCAACCTCAATGAGGCTTCTTTAAAATACAGCCAGGTCTCCTGGACTCCTTGCCCCCTCATATTAGCCTCCCAGAGGATCCTGCCCATCAGTTCCCTAAGGGAATCTAAGTCTGCTTTTCTGAATTCCAGGGTCCATATTTTGCTACTCTCCTTTCTTCCTTTTTTCAGGATCCTGAATTCAACAATCTCATGATCACTGCTGCCTAGGTTGCCACCCCCTTCTACTTCCCCTACCAATTCTTCCCTGTTTGTAAGCAGCAGATCAAGAGGAGCACAGCCCCTAGTCGGTTCCTCCAGCCCTTGTACCAAGAAGTTGTCCCCAACACTCTCCAAAATCTTCCTGGATTGTCTAATATAATATATCTAAAGAACCATATTCAACAGAAGTCAGGGGGCTGAAAAAGAAGGGAAAGGAGCTCCACCGGTCTCACAAAGGGCAATGTGTGAAGGGAAAGGAGCTGCACAGGGGTCACCGAGGGCAATCTTGGAAAGAGACCTGGTTGTACAGGGTGTCACCTTGTCTGGAGTGGCTCATGACCATGAATGCCTACCTCAAGGCAGACTGCCAAAAACAGGGTAGACACCACAAACTGGTGGTGGGTTCTATAATTAGATTTGATCAAGCCAGTAACAAATGCGAACTCCTGGATCACTATACAAGTCTTACCATGGAGTCACAGAGAGTCCCCTTAGACTCTCCAGTCTATCTTTCCACCCAAACTGGAATTCATGATGAAATTCATCACTTACACCAAAAATCATACCATATTCAGGTTGCTTTCCATCCCAAGAGACCAGTCACTTACCACAGAACAACTGGTACCCTAGATCTTTCACCAAGGACAACACCTGTAGCCAATCCTTCAATAAACTACCTAAAGGTTTATTAACTGGGAAAAAGGAATCAGAGTTATTTACAGGTTAAAGTAAGTGACCACATACACACCAATGAGTTACCATATACATCCTAAGAGTTACAGAGCTATAGTGATAGGACACTTAAAAGTGTCTTTAAGGACACATCCGAGAGGCAGCCCTTGGGGATCTCTGGCTTCAGTTCAAATTCTCTGGACCTTCAAAGTTCAAATAGACCAAAAGACACAGTTTCTTCTTGTCAGGGATTTTTATTCCCTTCCCTCAGATTTCAAGATGATGGAACAACTTCATGTGCACATCTCCTCTTCATGGGGGTGGTGGGAGAACTCAACAAATCTTTTGTCTTCTGACATTCCACAATGGTTCTTCTGATGTATATGGACCTTCTTCTGTTGGGCAGGAGCTAATACCTCCTCTGACAAACTAGTATTTCACCCTTGCTCATGTTTCTCTCCTGAATGTGGGGGATTACAGTTTCAGAGCAATCACCTTTATAGTTACAGAGCAAATGCATAAATATTATCTGAAAATATGGGATATAGACATTGTCAGTGAGATTAATGCAGGCAGCAACATACAAGAATTTCAGAGAGTCTTCACACTAGATATATTCTTATAAGACTAATATCTATTTTGAACAAAACTAGCACACAGGTCACCTGATCTGGTCTCCAGCTATGAGGTTGCCAGTTCTGAGCTAATGTCTGCAGCCTGGGGAAGTGCTGGCATCTGGCCTGCCAGTGTCACACAGGGGTCACTGAGGCCAGAGGCTGAAGGGTAAGAGGATGCCCAGTGTTTAATATGAGCAGAGTGTTATAACGACACTTCACTCTCTTTTTCTTGCCAACTGACAATCTGATGTCATCATGAATGACTGTGAATTGCCCCTATGAATTGCAGTATATAGTCTTTGGTCTGAATGATAGTGAGTATTACTCTATTGCATGTGCATCCTGGATAATTCCTACTACCATATCCCAAAAGTCATCAAACTGGTCTGCACCAACATCTACCTGGCCTAGCTGTCGATGTTCTCCAACAGTGGGATGCTCCTAATTGTCATCTTCATTCTCCTGGTCATGTAGTACACCACCATCTTAGTTAAGAAATGACACAGGTCATGGAAGGGAAGCCAAGGATCAGTCCATCTGAGGATCCCACATCCCAGTTCCATGTTCACAGTTCCTACCCTGCATTTACATCTATGCTTGGCCCTTCTGGAAATTATCTCTAGCTAACTTGGTTTCAGTCATTTACACTGTAATCAGCTTAATACTGAGCCCCATGATCCACAGACTGAGAAATGCCAAGATGAAAATGACAGTCAGGAGATTGAGGAACAGAATTCTGTTTTCAGGGAAGAAAAAATAACATCATAATTTAGCTTTGAATTATATATATATAGTGGCAGCAAAGAATCCTGTGGCACCTTAGAGACTAACAGACGTTTTGCAGCATGAGCTTTCGTGGGTGAATACCCACTTCGTCGGATGCAAGCCTATATATATAGTGGCACAGCTCTGACCTTGCCCCGTGGATCCTGTGCTTCTAGGCGGTTTATGCTAGCCTCAGTGGCTCACTGTGACCCTCCACGTAGCCCTTCTCTCTAGGGCCAGGGTTACAGTCTACTGAGCCCTTTTCATCATAGGCCAGCAAGGAGGTTGGTGAGAGAACTCCCACAGTCTCTGTTGTCCCTGGGGGCTTATTTCAGAACAGTTTAGCCTCCTGTCCTGACAGGGGCCTGACTTCCCCTCCCAGGAGATGTTCCTGTAGTGGTGGGTTGGGAGGAACCTGGGCCCACCCTCTACTCCGGGTTCCAGCCCAGGGACCCCAATGGTAGCAGCTGTTGGCAGCCAACCTTTCACTGCCAGAGTTGCTACATTTCCCTGGGCCACTTCCCCACAGCTCTCCTGTTTCTCCCTTATTCACCCTTACCTTAGGGCTCCCTTAACGACGGTTTGAGGGTGTCTTCATTAACCAGCCCTTCAGCCGCACTTCCTCTCCTCTGGCTCCCTGGCTCTCCTCTGCCTGACTGGAGTGAGCCCTTTTTATAGTATCAGCGGGGCCTTAATTAGAGTCAGGTGGTCACATTAGCTTAATGGCCTCATCTGACTCTTTGCAGGTTAATTAGAGTCAGGTGTTCTTATTAGCCTGGAGCAGCCCCTGCTCTGGTCAGTCAGGGAACAGAAGACTGTTAATCCAGTGGCCAGTATATCTGCCTTCTGCTATTCTGCTGTACCCAACTGGCCTGGCCTGGGTCTATCACTATCTATCTAATCTATCTATCTATCTATATGGCAATTTTTATTCCATATGATGTTTCCATCAGAGTATTAATAAATTTCATTTACAATCCATTTATTACATATTAATAAATGAATTGGGGGTGAAACTCTGCTCATAATGTTTACATTTGTGGAAATGATGCATTCTGCACTCTGCCCTGATCTAGAAATCTCTGCCATTTTCTCTACTGGAGGGATTTCCTGCATTTTATTCCTTCATTCCACTAATGCTAATGGGTGTGTCCTCTAAACATGGGCTACTAACTGTCATTTTGTTATCAACAGCTCCTTCCCTGAATCTACATCCAGCTTTGGACTGTCACTGTGTGTTCCATGGGTGTCCAAACTTTAGTAATCTTCCTAAATCTATTTATTTTCCTCCAAAACATTGTCCGATTACTCTCCTATTATCTTAGGCCATTCTCAGCAAATATGGAGAAAGACCACTATTCTCTATCCATTATGACTCCCTTTCTTATGTATTTTCCTGAGCTTAAGTGGAGCGAATTACCATTGATGAAGTATTTTGAGCTGCAGTGTTGAAATTTGGCAACACTGAAATTGGCTGCTGACTTCATAACTAGACTGACTTTGCAGATTGACATTCATTCAGATCTCCTCCAGAATTCATTCTTATCTTCCATAGAGATCTTGAACAAAATATGTTAAATGAGTTCAGGAGGGATGAGGAAATACAACTGACCCCTCTCAGAGACACTAGACCCAATGTGACACTTAGAACTGACATGCAACCCAGAAGTACTGGTTACTTTTCTCCAGCTCTGACCCACAGAACAGCTTTGTATCTCAAAGCAAGGAATAGAACCCAGGAGTCCTGGAATGTCTTCCATTTGGAGGCCAGACAATGATCCAGTTCAGCCCCTGTGCCTCTTTGCGTCAAGCCCACTCAACTTGATAAATTTCTAAAGTCTGTTCAGTTTGAGTGGCTAAAAAGAAACATAAACAAAAGGAAAAACTCCAGGAACTTATTAATTATTCCCCTTGAGACTGAAATCTCACATCTCCAAAGCAGCAACTCTCTCGATCTGGCTCAGTAAAGCTCAGGGGTCTTTCAGTGAATCTCTGATCCTAGCACCGCTCTTGGTGCATGGGTCAGATTGGATATAAGGAGAAGATTTCTGCGGCTGTCTACTCTTTGGAATCAGGTCCTCTTCCCCAGCCAGTCAGGAAAACAATGACCAGCTATGAGATGTGACTTCCCCAGACCATCCTCAACTGTTTGGAGGCAACCGGCTCTGAGATCACCGGCGCACAGGCTGAGGTCATGACTTTTGTTGTTCAAAATCTGCAATGTAGAATTAGCAATTCACATTGTTATTGCAGAGAGGAAATGGGTGTTGGGGGAAGTTCAGGCTTTGGATTGGATTTTAGAAGAACCTAAGTGAGTTAGGAAGAGAAGAGTCCACTGAGCCTTTACCACCAACCATTGTAACACTAGCTCTGTCTGACCAGGCATCTCCTATGGCAGGTGCTTTGTGCTGCTCTGATCTGAAAGGTTTTATCTCGGAAGCAAGGTGGAGCTAGGAAGCAAAAATTAGAAAAATCCCAGGGAAATGCTGATAAAACCTGAGCAGTATTCCCTGCATTTATCTCCCTTATTCCCCTTTGAAAATCCAGACTGAGAGAGGAAGTGAGTTACCTGGGGTCCCAGAAGGTGTCCTTGGCAGTATAGAAATTGAACCCGTGGCCAGTACTCTACACAGAAAGCTGTCCTCCCACATGGTGCACAGCACCGTGGCCCTGTCCTTTAAGAAGGAGAGGTTGAAAGTTGGCTGGCATTCTCTGGCAAAATATATTTCTCTGCAGAAAAATGAGGTTTCTTCAAAACTCAAATCTGGAGATAATGAAAAAGTAAAGGGATACGATTTGGGGAGTGGCATGAGACTGAAAGCAGCATGGCCTAGTGGAGAGAGCAGGGGACCAGGACTGCAGAACTTAGTCCTATGCCTGGTTCCCTCCATGCACAACCTCTCTGGGCCATTTACAAATGCAGAACTGAGGCTCATAACAACCTCCTTTTAAAATCACTTTGAGCTCTGTAGATGAAAACAACTAGATGCTTATGTTTTAAAAGTTTTTTGGTTGACACTGAAGAAAAAAAAAGAAGAATCAAAATTAAAATTCAATCTGAGTATAAAATTTGCAAAAACTAATTGTTTAGAAATTAATTGAAAACTGGGATTTGAACACCAATGGCATGAACATTTTCATTTCCTTCCTTTTAAAATTTAACCATGAAAAATTAGATATATTGAATATTTCATAGATGTGTTTTATTGGGAACATTTAAAAAAAATCTGTTCTAGAGATTTTAAAAAATGTTAATAACTCAGAATCCATAATTCCACAGCAGTTTTGAATATTTAAACAGGGATGCATAGACAGAAATCTTTTTGTGTTCACAGCTTTCAAATTCAGGTGTTTAAAATTATGCACCAGAATCCAGAGGAACCTAAATACAGTGACTGGATTTATTTCAGATGAGGTGAGCACATGCAATTACTTCTAAAGACAATTAGAGTTAATTCCTTCTCTTCTTGTAACCAAGGGCACACACTGGACATGTGAATCCTCTAAATAAGTGTTTCTCCGGTTTTCCATTCCAACTCTTCTTCAGTCTAAACCAGGAACTATGTGGGACCTCCTTGCCAAATATGAATATAAGAAGGTGTAGAGGGTGACCACCTGCTCCAGCCTGGAAGGGGTTGGAAAAGCCCTGCAGGGGGCCAGGGCTGGGCAAGGTAAAACCCTGGCTGACTGGGGAAAGTGGCTGCAGCTGGGGCCATGCCCCAAACTGAGCAGCAGGGCCTTATAAGAAGACCAGGGAAACCAGAAGTGGTTGTCTCCCTTTGCCTGTAGAGGAAGATGGGCCTGACTGCAGGGAGCTAGACACAGGTTATCTGAGTGGAGCAGGGCTGGGGAAAGGCAGAGGAGCTGGGGAGCTCCAGCCTGGAAAGCCCCAGGCTGTAGCCTAGCATAAGGCCAACAGGTACTGGGGGTTGCAGAGGGCAGCCCAGGGGTAAGCAAAGGCAGCAGGACCTAACCCAACCTTGCCAGTGATGAGTAGGCTGATACTGCAGTCTGCCCCAAGGCGCAGGGGCTAGATGATGACTAGCAGTAGCCTGGTACTGAGGTGAGGTGGGGATAGTGGGTGGTGGTTTCCCGGGGAGGGGAGACTCAAAGAGAAAGTAGTTACTGCTAGGGGGAAACACCCAGTTAAAAGGGCACTGGGTCAGGGAGGGACACTGGGGCCAGAGGACAGGTGGATCGCTGGCCTGCAGAGAGCACTCTGGAGATGGAACAAGCTAATTCCCAGAAGTCACCAGCAGGAGGTGCCACAGGAGTGAGTCTGCTTGTCTACAGAAGGGCATTCTGGTTGTCATGAATGCCTGACAATTTCTTATGACCCCCATACTGAGAACCAATGGACTCTCAGAAGTTCTGCCTAAGAGCACTCCCTGAAACTCACATTTTTCCCAACCATGATCCTCTAGACCCCATGGATGTGTACAAGATGAGGGCTGAGGGACAATGAATACAGAAAGTGGTTTGGCAAAGGCTTGATTTCATAGGTAGGCTGCTCCTTTTCACTCCCAATGATCCCAAAACTCAACATGACAACTGGTGTAGTTCATAGGGTCTGCTGTAGAAGGGATGCCCTGCACTGAGGAGGACTGAATTTAGTAAACTATGATAATTATTAAACAAAATGTCTGTTAAGAGGCATTAATATTGACTTAATACTAGTAATTCAAGGAAGGAATAATAATAACTTCATATTAATTATTACTGTTGCCTCTCTAGGCATGTTTTGAGGCTAGTAAATGGAACAGCAGAACCTCAGCTCCACAGTGACAGAATTTGTCCTCTTGGGCCTCACCCAGAATGCTGAGCTGCAGCGATGCCTCTTCGTCGTTTTCTTCATAGTCTACCTGACAACCTGGTTGGGAAACTTCACCATCATCACCACTGTGATCACCAGCCACCGGCTCCACACCCCCATGTACTTCCTGCTGGCCAACTTGGCTTTCCTAGATGTCAGTGACTCATCAGTCAATGCTCCAAAATTGCTTTTGGGTCTCCTCTCCCAGCGCAGAACTATCTCGTTCAATGAGTGCATCCTCCAGATGTTCTTCTTCCACTTCATCGCCGGGGCTATGGTTGTTGTCCTTGTGGTGATGGCTGCTGATCGGTACATAGCCATCTATAAACCACTGCGGTACTTAACTATCATGAACCGTGGTGTGTGCATGGGGCTGGTGGCAGGGGCATGGCTGGGTGGATTGGCTCACTCTGCTGTTCAAATTGGATTGATCCTCCAGCTGCCTTTCTGTGGTCCAAATATCGTGGACAATTTCTACTGTGATATCCCACAAGTCATCAAACTGGCCTGCACAGACATCTACTTGGTCGAGTTGCTAATGGTTTCCAATGGTGGGATGCTTGTCATAGTAATGTTCGTCATCCTGCTCATTTCGTACACCGTCATCTTTGTCAAGATAAAGACACATGTTACAGATGGGAAGCACAAAGCGCTGTCTACCTGTGGATCCCAGATCACAGTTGTGTGTTTACAATTCATACCCTGCATCTTCATCTATGCTAGGCCCTTCCGGAAATTGCCCATGGACAAGTTGGCATCAATCATTTACACTGTAATCACCCCAATGCTGAACCCAATGATCTACACGCTGAGGAACGCTGAGATGAAAAAGGCCATCAGGAGACTGATAAGCAGAATCCTGTCCTCAGGGAAGAAACTATAAAGACAGAATGTATCTTGAATTATCTTTTTTTTTCAATTACTTGATTATTGTCCTAAATGAACTTTCCGTCAGAGTTTTAACAATCCATATCTTTAATCCCTATTTTTGACATTCAAAAAAATTGTGTTGGTCAACCTTTTAGCATGAAGTTTGTACTCATTATGTTCAAATTCCAAACATTGAAATTATTCAGTATGTACTATACTTGACCCCAATTCATAGAATCACAGAATATTCGGGTTGGAAGGGACCTGAGGAGGTCATCTAGTCCTACCTCCTGCTCAAAGCAGGACCAAGCCCAACTAAATCAATTAATGGATCTCTCCCCTTTTCTCTATTAGAAGGTTTGCCCATACTTTATTTCTCTATGCCATTAATCTTAGTGAATATATCCTTCTCCAAACATGAGCTATCACATATCTTGTTACCAGAAGTAATTGTGTTATCAGTGTGCCCTTCCCTGAGTCAGTAACCAACTTTGGACAATAATTCTGGGTTCTATAGGTGGCCTACCTTTTCTATTCTTGAGAAATCTGTTTAATTTGTTGAAAATATTGTCTAATTTCTGTACTATTATCTTAATGCAATCCCAGCATATATGCCTCCACACCTTCTCTAGCCATTAGGTTTCCCTTTCTTATACATTTTCCTGAGCTTAAGTGGACTGAGCATTGATGAAGTATTTTATAATACTTTTTCCTGAATAGTTGCAAATATAGATATGTTTCAGCTTCCTCTAGCTGTTGTCCATTCTTCCAAGTGATATCTGCTTTTAGATAATTTCCCCATTTTTTCATAAATGTGCTCTTCTCTCTCTCCTAGATACATCAGTAACAATAATACTCAATATAATAGGTGAGGTCTCACATTTCATAGCTTTTGTCAGCTGAGCCCCTTGCACACATCAGGGGCTCCTTGCTTTCCTCTTTTCCCTCCACCAGCTTCCTGTGTGCCACCCTCCCATCCCCCTCTGTTTCATGGACTAAATAGCTACTTTCCACAAACAGTATGCAATGCATCAATGTTTAATTAATTTTAATTTTGCTAAATTGAAAATAGTTTATAACAATATAATTATTCATATTGAACAAGAAATAGTGCCCAGCCATTTTATGTCCATGCAATGTTAAGTTAAGAAAATTGTAAGTTTTACATTACAACATGAAAATATATAAATGTCCATATGGGGTCAAACCAATGGTCCATCTAGTCCAGAATCCTGTCTTCTGACAGTGGCCGATGTCAGGTACTTCAAAGGGAATGAACAGAAGAGGGAAATTATTGATTGATCCCTATCTTCCAGTCCCATCCACTGGCAGTCAGAGGCTTAGAGACACCCAGACCATGGAGTTGTATCCCTGACCATCTGAGCTAATAGTCATTGAAGGATCTATTCTCCATGAACTTATCTGATTCTTTTTTATATTTCAGGACTTCACAACATCCCTTGACAACTAATTCCACAAAATGACTGAGCATTGTGTGAAGAAGTACTTCCTTTGTACTTCCTTTTTTTGTTTTAAAGGTACTCCTATTAATTTCATTGGTTGACCCCTGGTTCTTGTGTTATGTGGAGGGCAAGAGCAAGGTTTTGACCACACCACACCTGTCACAATTTTATAGACCTCTATCATATCCCATTTAGTCATCTCTTGTCCAAGAAAAAAACTCCCAGTCTTTTTAATCTATCCGTATATAGAAGCTGTTCCATTCCCTTAATATTTTTGTTGCCCTTCTCTGTACCGTTTCCAATTCTTCTACATCTTTTTTGAGATGAAGGTGACAGAACTGCACAGTTTTCAAGGTGTGGGTATACCATGGATTTATATAGTGGCATTATGATATTTTCTGTCTTATTTTCTGTCTTCTATCCCTTTCCTAATCGTTCCTAAAATTCTCTTTGGATTTTTCGACTGCACCTGCACGAGATGTTTTCAGAGAACTATTCATGACTCCAAGGTCTCTTTCTTGAGTGGTAAAACCTAATTTAAACCCCATCATTTTGGATGCATATTTGGGTTTATGTCCAATGTGCATTACTTTGCATTTATTAACATTTAATTTCATTTGCCATTTTGTTGCCCAGTCACCCAGTTTTGTGAGATCCCTTTGTAAATTTCACAATCTGCTTTGAGCTTCACTATCTTGAGTAATTTAGTATCATCTTCAAATTTTGCCACCACTTTGTTTATCCAATTTTTCCAGATCATTTATGAGTAAGTTGAACAGCACTGGTCTCAATACAGATTGCTGGGGGACACCACTATTTACCTCTTTCCATTCCTAGAACTGACCATTTATTCCTCCCCTTTGTTTTCTGTCTTTTAATCAATTACTGATTCATGAGAGGGCTTTCTCTCTTATGCTATGACTGCTTATTTTGAATAGGAGCCTTTGATGAAGGACATTTTCAAAGGTTTTCTGAAAGGCCAGGTACACTGGATAACCATTGTTCATATGTTTGTTGACCCCACCCCTCAAAGAATTTTAACAGAGGAGAGAGTAGAAACCAGATCAACAGAATGGGCCAAATTTATCCAGGAAGAAATCCAAATATTTCCAGTGAGAGGCATTAGGAAAGGGAGCAAGGGGATTTGTGGAGAATCTGGAACTATACCATGTACTCTTGCACCAGGATGTGAACTATGACTAGGATTTTCAGAACAACTTAAGGAAATTAGGTGCTCAACTCCCATTGACTACCCAATGTTATGTACCTAACTCCATTAGATCTCTTTGAATACCCCACTCTTAATACACAAATATTACTATCATGTGCCCTGTTGTTCCTTCCATCACCCACATCAGCCACATCATTCAGCATGGGACTAAAGTGGGGGAGGGATGGCTCAGTGGTTTGAGCATTGGCCTGCTAAACCCAGGGTTGTGAGTTCAATCCTTGAGGAGGCCGCTTAGGGATCTGGGGCAAAAATTGGTCCTGCTAGTGAAGGCAGGGGGCTGGACAAGATGACCTTTCAAGGTCTCTTCCAGTTCTAGGAGATTGGTATATCTCCAATTATTACCTTATAAAGTCTTACATTTTGTATTTGGAATGCATAGAAACTCAGGTAGCAGCTGTAAAATATTTTCCCACTCACTTGAAATGTGCTCAGACACCAACATCCTAGTGCAAGCCCAAATCCGTAAACCTGGGCTCTGAGACCCGGGTTTTTCTTTGCCATGAAGACATACTCTCTGTCTATCTAATCATTGTATTCTGTCTGCATTTGACTACATCTACATGGAATGCCAGGCCAGTGTATATGACGGTACTTCTCCATTTACACAAAGGTTATAATAAAATGACCCCTCACAAATAACTTACCCTAGTGATTATGTCACTACTGAGTTTATCCCAGAGTCTTTGGGCAGAAACTCATCAGTGTTAAGCGTGGATGTCAATGGAACAACTCTGCATAGGTCCAGCTGAGCTGGAAGTCAAACACTTACAAACCTTCCACTCGTCTTATCCAGGGTACCTTTAGCCATATTTGGATCCTTGTATTAACCATTTGCCAAACCTGGATCCCTTCAAAGGGAAAGGTTAAATCCCAGCAACAAAAATAGGATCAAATTTTGACCTCATTTTCCCAAATCAGCTTGTCTTTGGGCTAGTATACACTTACCTGCTGGGTCGACGCGGTGAGTTCGACTTCTCGGAGTTCGAACTATCGCGTCTAATCTAGATGCGATAGTTCGAACTCCCCGCGCGCTCTGGTCGACTCCGGTACTCCACCACTGCAAATGGCGGTGGCGGAGTCGACCTTGGAGCCGTGGACTTCGATCCCGTGGCTATTCACGTAGCTGAACTTGCGTACCCTAGTTCGACCCCCCGCCCTTAGTGTAGACCTGCCCTTAAGGACACATGTCAAAACCTTGCTCTTCCAGAAAGCCTTTCCATCCTAGGAAAAATGTCATGGTATTGATGTATGTCTTTAGGTACAAAATAATAAAAGGATGCATATTCAAGGCTCCAAGAACCCTTATTAACCATAATTAACACAATAAAGATGCATTAACATAATAATCTCAACATTAGTTCAGGGACTTGGATACCCACGGAAACTCTTCTGCCCCCCTGTGTCATTGTGGGGAACGAATCTTCTCCCTCAGAAAACCCCATTAAAGAGATGACATATGGGTAGACCAGGAAAGAACAAAACATTGACTACTGCATGTAACTAATCATTCCTATTCCCCAAGTATATCTACCCCCAGAAAACTAAACGTCCGGAACAATGAGACAAATCAATCAATCCATTGCTAAAAAGAAACACAATTAGATGAGCTAAACTATAAAATGCCCAAAATCTCTATCCCCAAACAGAGCTTTTTAACTCCGAAAAGGAGAAGAACCAGATGGTCCATAAAGTCCACTAGGGACTTCCTCATGCTATTGATTTTGTGTGGAAAGTGCTCAGGTAGAGTGACGATGGGTGGCAGTATAAAACTCTAGAAAAACACACATATAGATTTTGATTTTAGTTGTGGAATCCTAAATATAAGAACATAAGAGCGGCCATACTGGGTCAGACCAAAGGTCCATCTAGCCCAGTATCCTGTCTTCCTACAGTGGCCAATGCCATGTGCCCCAAGGGGAATGAACAGAACAGGTAATCCTCAAGTGATCCAACACCTGTCGCTCATTCCCAGCTTGTGGCAAACAGAGGCTAGGGATATCATCCCTGCCCATCCTGGCTAATAGCCATTGATGGACCTATCCTCCATGAATTTATCTAGTTCTTTTTTGAACCCTGTTATGGTCTTGGTCTTCACAACATCCTCTGGCAAAGAGTTCCACAGGTTGACAGTGCGTTGTGTAAAGTGTGTTGTCTTTAGGACATGTGTCAAAAACTTGTTCTTCCAGAAAGCCTTTCCATCCTAAAGGAACTGATTAACTTCAGTGGTGTTAGTCTGTTTTTTGTTTGTTTGTTTGCTTGTTTTGTTGTTTTTTTTACCACCGTAAAAAAAGCATTTTGCATAAACAGATTACGTACCATGTTCTCATATACACATTTTCACCCATTGATTAGATTAATTAGGAAACAGAATTAAACCATGGTCATGAGAGACAGATGGACATTTTATTTTTGATGAATAACCTCCCCTCAGTCAGTTTCTTCAGGGAAGCTTTGATCTCATTATTCCTCATGCTGTAGATGATCGGGTTCATCATGGAAGGCACCACAGTGTAGAGAACACCCACCACAAGATCCAGACCTGATGGAGAACTGGAGGTGGGTTTCAGGTAGGCAAAGGTGCCAGTGCAAAGTAACAAGGAGACCACAATGAGGTGAGGAAAGCATGTGGAGAAGGCTTTATGCCGGCCCTGCTCAGAAGGGATTCTCAGCACTGTGGTGAAAATCTGAGCATAAGACACTACTATTAAAACAAAAAGGCTTAACCCTAAAAGTGCATTAAAGGTAATAACCCCAACTTCACTGAGATATGAGTCAGAGCAGGCAATTTTGAGGAGCTGGGGGATTTCACAGAAAAATTGATCCACAATGTTACCTTTACAGAATGATATTGCAAATGTGTTCCCAGTGTGCAAAGCAGAATTGAGAAGACCACTGATCCAGGCACTGGCTGCCATTTGGACACAAGCTCCCCTGTTCATTACAGTCTCATAGTGCAGTGGTTTGCAGATGGCCACATATCGGTCGTATGCCATGACAGTGAGTAGGGCAAAGTCTGCCGAAGTGAAGAAGAAGAAGAGAAAGACTTGGGTGACACATCCAGAATAAGAAATAGATCTGGTGTTCAATAAGGAATTGGCCATGGACTTGGGGACAGTGACAGAGATGGATCCGATGTCTAGGATGGACAAATTCATCAGGAAGAAGTACAAGGGGGTGTGAAGGTGGTGGTCAAGGGATACTACTGTGATAACAAGGAGATTTCCTGTCAGGGCCATCAAGTAAATCCCTAGAAACACCACAAAGTGTAAAATCTGCAGCTCTCGAACCTCAGAGAATCCCAAGAGAAGGAACTCAGTCACGGTGGTGTGATTGGACATTTTCCTACTCAATTCATCATGTGCTGCCTGTGGAGAGAAGGACAAGGGCAATGGTGAGGCTAAAGCACTCCTGCTTCCTCACCTCTGACAACCACTCTAGTCATCAGGCACATTATCACACCAATCATTAGAGTAGCTCTAATGACACGAATACATGGAGTACCTGCTCATTTGCTGACTCCTTGGGGAGACCTATACAGAGGAACATAAGAACATAAGAACAGCCATACTGGGTCAGACCAAAGGTCCATCCAGCCCAGTATCCTATTTTCTGACAATGGCCAATACCAGGTGCCCCAGAGGGAGTGAACCTAACATGTAATGATCAAGTGATCTCTCTCCTGCCGTCCATCACCAACCTCTGACAAACAGAGGGTAGGAGAACCTCACTGTGGCGATGGAAGGTTCCATCGCTTGTTCATGGTTCTGAGGAAAAAACATCTTGTTTCTGAAAAGCACATAAGAAGAAGATCACACAAGTATAAATGCCTATAGATCCCTTACAGTCAATGGAGTGGCATCCGTTTTCATCTTTAGACAATCTGGTTCAAGAAGTGGCTTCACAAATTGCAGTGTAAATATGGAACTAATTACAACCCAAACCCATCCATCCTCGGAATTATGGCTGTCCTACTAAGACAATGGAGAGACATTTCATGAGAGGATACTAAATGAGTTACACAAAGTGTGGGCTGAGAGGGGAAATGATCGCTTTCCATGAATATATTAGGGGTGTCACAGATCAGAGCAAGCCCCTATTCCTGGACACCCACTGGAATAGCTCTGAGGGCAATACAAACCTCTGTGTTCTGTAAACCCATGGGTTGTGTTAAGCTTTTGGAGCCTGAAGGGAGTTATAGAATCATAGAATATCAGGGTTGGAAAGGATCTCGGGGGTCATCTAGTCCAACCTCCTGCTCAAAGCAGGACCAATCCCCAACTAAATCATCCAAGCTACGGCTTTGTCAAGCCTGACCTTAAAAACCTTTAAGGAAGGAGATTCCACCACCTCTCTAGGTAACCCATTCCAGTGCTTCACCACCCTCCTAGTGAAAAAGTTTTTTCCTAATATCCAACCTAAACCTCTCTCACTGCAATTTGAGACCATTACTCCTTGTTCTGTCATCTCCCACCATTGAGAACAGTCTAGATTTATACTCTTTTAAACCCTCTTTCAGGTAGTTGAAAGCAGCTATCAAATCCCCACTCATTTTTCTCTTCTGCAGACTAAACAATCCCAGTTCCCTTAGCCTCTCCTCATAAGTCATGTGCTCCAGCCTCCTAATCATTTTTGTTGCCCTCCGCTGGACTCTTTCCAATTTTTCTACACCCTTCTTTAGTGTGGGCCCCCAAACTGGACACAGTACTCCAGATGAGGCCTCACCCATGTCGAATAGAGAGGAATGATCACATCCCTCAATCTGCTGGCAATGGTCCTACTTATACAGCCCAAAATGCCGTTAGCCCTTCTTGGCAACAAGGGCACACTATTGACTCATATTCAGCTTCTCATCCACTGTAAACCATAGGTCCTTTTCTCCTCGGCTCCTAGTCTCTAGCAGTGCATGGGAGTCTTCCGTCCTAAGTACAGGACTCCTCACTTGTCCTTGTTGAACCTCATCAGATTTCTTTTGGCACAATCCTCTAATTTGTCTAGGTTCTTCTGTATCCTATCCCTACCTTCCAGACTTCCCAGTACTCAAACTCGCCTCTCTCCCACAACTCCACCCCAAAGGTGTGAAGCTTCTAGTTTCACTCCCTCGGGGGCATGCAGTAGTTTTTGAAACAATAACACGCACACACACACACATTTTTTTCAGTCTGCCAACTTTATACTCTTTGTATTTAAGCATATAAAGCACAGGGGAATACAAATCACACAAAGCCATAAACATCTTAAATTCACTGTCCCTCATCAGCTCATCCTTCCCTTGGGGTCCCTCTGTGTTCTGTGAGGCAGGCAAGATCCACCAATCACTGCTTACCCTGCCCGAACCTCCCTCATCTTACTCCTGTGCAAGATGGCTCTCTCCTCCAGTTTTCCCTTGTCAGTCTGTTTAGAGACTCCTGCTGGGGTCCCCTGCTGCTTTTGTTCTGCTTTTTGGTAATTTTCCACTGCTCTCAAACCCCTGTGCCTTAAGACAAAAGGAGGACATGCCTTCTTCCAGCTAGTGCAAACCCATTGACAAATGACTAGGGAGGAGTATAAAAATATTGCTCAGGCTTGCAGGAGTGAAATAAAGAAGGCCAAATCACACTTGGAGTTGCAGATAGCAAGGGATGTTAAGAGTAACAAGAAGGGTTTATTCAGGTATGTTATCAGGTCAAGGAAAGTGTGGACCCCTTACTGAATGAGGGAGGCAATCTAGTAACAGAGCTTGTGGAAAAAGCTAATCTACTCAATGCTTTTTTGCCTCTGCCTTCACGAACAAGGTCAGCTCCTAGACTGCTGCACTGGGCAGCACAACATGGGGAGGAGGTGACCAGCCCTTGGTGGAGAAAGAAGTGGTTCGGGACTATTTAGAAAAACTGGATGAGTACAAGTCCATGGGGCCGGATGCGCTGCATCCAAGGGTGCTAAAGGAGTTGGCAGATGTGATTGCAGAGCCATTGGCCATTATCTTTGAAAACTCATGGCAATCGGGGGAGGTTCCAGATGACTGGAAAAAGGCTAATGTAGTGCCCATCTTTAAAAAAGGGAAGAAGAAGGATCCAGGTAGCTACAAGCCAGTCAGTCTCACCTCAGTCCCTGGAAAAATCATGGAGCAGGTCCTTAAGAAATCAATTCTGAAGCACTTAGAGGAGATGAAAGTGATCAGGAACAGTCAGCATGAATTCACCAAGGGCAAGTCATGCCTGACTGACCTAATTGTCTTCTATGAGGAGATAACTGGGTCTGTGGATGAGTGGAAAGCAGTGCATGTGTTATTATTCCTTGACTTTAGCAAAGCTTTTGATACGGTCTCCCACAGTATTCTTGCAAGTAAGTTAAAGAAGTATGGGCTGGATGAATGGACTATAAGGTGGATAGAAAGTTGGCTAGATCGTCAGGCTCAATGGGTAGTGATTAATGGTTCCATGTCTAGTTGGCAGCCAGTATCAAGTGGAGTGCCTCAAGGCTCTGTCCTGGGTTTTGTTTAATATCTTCATTAATGATCTGGAAGATGGCGTTGATTGCACTCTCAGCAAGTCTGCAGATGACACTAAACTTGGAAGAGTGGTAGATACGCTGGAGGGTAGGGATAGCATACAGAGGGACCTAGACAAATTAGAGGATTGGAGCAAAAGAAATCTGATTAGGTTCAACAAGGATAAGTGCAGAGTCCTGTACTTAGGACGGAAAAATTCCATGCACTGCTACAGAGTAGGAGCCGAGAGCAAGGTAGCAGTTCTGCAGAAAAGGACCTAGGGGTTACAGTGGACGAGAAGCTGGATATGAGTCAACAGTGTACCCTTGTTGCCAGGAAGGCTAACGGCCTTTTGGGCTGTATAAGTAGGGGCATTGCCAACAGATCGTGGGACGTGATCGTTCCCCTCTCTTCGGCATTTGTGAGGCCTTATCTGGAGTAGTGTGTCCAGTTTAGGGCCCCACACTACAAGAAGTGTGTAGAGAAAATGGAAAGAGTCCAGTGGAGGGCAATAAAAATTATTAGGGGGCTGGAGCACATGACTTATGAGGAGAGGCTGAGGGAACTGGGATTATTTAGTCTGCAGAAGAAAAGAATGAGTGGGGATTTGATAGCTGCTTTCAACTACCTGAAAGGGGGTTCCAAAGAGGATGGATCTAGACTGTTCTCAGTGGTACCTGATGACAGAACAAGGAGTAATGGTCTCAAGTTGCAGTGGGGGAGGTTTAGGTTGGATATTAGGAAAAACTTTTTCACTAGGAGAGTGGTGAAGCACTGGAATGGGTTATCTAGGGAGGTGGTGGAATCTCCTTCCTTAAAGGTTTTTAAGGTCAGGCTTCACAAAGCCGTAGCTTGGATGATTTAGCTGGAGATTGGTCCTGCTTTGAGCAGGGGGTTGGACTAGATGACCTCCTGAGATCCCGTCCAACCCTGATATTCTATGATTCTATGATTTATTGTCTCAAGGTGTTTTACTTGGATTTAGATGATCATTGAGTGATGAACACTCCACAAATCAGGATTATTCAGATAGAACTCCCAATTCCTCACATTTTTCCCCTTTCCAGAAAGAACAGGGCAAGGGTATGCAGCAGGTCCCCCAGGGATTTTCTGGCTCCCCATTCCTAGACAGACCATCTGCTGTTACTACTTGACCATTTGAACTTCATACATTCAGTCAGTCAATGAGCAATTCTGGTGACCATACCCAAATACAGCTTCATGACAACAATATAGGTCAATTCCCCTGTTGATGCCTCCAATGGTTGTTTCATACACATCTGGGCTTTTCCCACCCTTTTCTGGGTATCATGGATTTCTCAGCACTCTTTACCATGCATAACCTTTTTTCGTGTCCATATTAACTCAGGCTACATGCATCATACCCATAACTGTTTGCCTGCTATCTCCACACCAGCCACACCCTTATCTCCTTCCTCTGGGGTCCCATGGACCTGACTTGACCCTCTTCTCCTCCTTTATTTCCCTGTAGTGTTCCAAAAAGAGCACCCATTGTAGCTATAGGCTGCTCGGTTCTCACCTCTCTGAGGCAGAGACTAACATCTCCACTTCCTCCTTATCGGGGGTTTTCTGAGCTGCACGGCCTGCTGCTTACACTGTTTTATTCCCAGCAAGCCAGAGTGTCTAAACAAGTTTGCGGCCACAGTTTGTTTTTTCTACAGAGACTATAAACAGTGTAAATGCTCACAGGTATAGACCACAGAGCCCTTTTGAAGCAAGCAGATTTATTCTTAAGGTAAAAGCATTACAGAGAAACTGTATTAAAAATAAAATAACCTACACACATGACAATAAACTTACCAGACATCACCCTGCCACTCCATCCAAGGGCTCTGGTAGGAGTAAGTCCTTCAAATCCCACCAGGACATTTTTCTGTGGTCGTATCCAATCTCTCCCCTCGAGAAGTTACATACAATCCCGGCCCACAATGATGCATACATTTTACATTTAATACAATGGATAAACACCAGGGAAGAAGAAGATGCTACAGGACCATGTTGGCACAACACAAAATGGAGATAAGCTGGTCATGAGTAAATTCAGGCTGGAAATCTGAAGAAGGTTTGTAGCCATCAGAGAAGTGATGTTCTGGAGCAGCCTCCCCCATAAAAGCAGTAGGGTGGAACAACCTAACTAGCTTTAAGATGGAGCTTGATACATTTATGATGGGGATATAATGGGGTTGCCAGTGAAAGCTGTGGACTGGACCTGAAGACCCAAGAGGTATCTTCTGATCTCATGTCCTCTGTTCTTGTGACAAACAGCAGGTTCACAACTAGGACACGAAGCTAAAATATCAAAATGTCAACACAGGCACACTCCCTCTTCACAGGGAAATATGACGTAGATACTCCCAGCATCATCTGTGGCAGCTTGTATGTAGTAGATTCTATCCCTGGAAAATGTTCAGTGAGAACCCAATTTTCCTATTTAAAAATATTGTAACAGGCTGTCTATGCAAATAAATCTGACTCTGAGTTTAGAGTTGTTGGTGCGTAAAAAACACACTCTGTGGACTATCAGCTGTGCTTGTTACTCAATTTTTACTTTCCTGCATCTATTCCTTTGAAATAGAAATAAACACAGCAGTGGTAGGATAACTAGGTTTGCAATTACAGTATTACTTTAAAATATTAGTGTTTCCCACCCCTGTTTAAAGCATGGTTTCCAATTAAGAGAGTCAGAAATTGTCCATCTGAATGTTCTATCATGTGAAAATTGGTTTCTCAACCAAATAGCAATTCTCAGGGAAAGTAACTGATATTCGGGGGGAGGGGAGTGTGTGTGTGGAGGGGGTTATATTTTGTTGAAAAACTGAACCCACTCTATTTTTTTTTCAACTTAAAATTTCAGTTTTCAGTAGTTTTTAGTGACACGGGTTTAGTTTTTTGTTGCCAGATCCTTAAAAAAATTTCAATTTGGGGTATCTGCTGCAAAATCAAACTTTTCTACTTGTTTTCTTTATTTCTTTTCTGGCTGGCTCTAGATATTTGATTAAATTGATAATAAAAACTTTAAAGAGTTCCAGTTGTATTTTTTTATTAATTTGTCAGTATGTTAATTCCGTAATATATTTAATTGAAACAGTAACTTACTGTGCTGTTCATTGCAGATTTTACTCCAACTTGCTTTGTGTTTGGTCCTCCAGCTCCAAGATTCTGCTATCTATCTATCTATCTATGTCACTGTCCTTACCACTGTATTATCTACATGTCAGAGGGACAGATTTCAAAGAATCCTTTTACCTGCGCACTCTGAGACTGACCTGACAGAACTAGACTCAACACTGTTGCTCTCTGCAGTTGAGCCGTGTGTAGCTGAGTCTGATCATCACTGACATTAGGAGACTCATGCTGTACAAGACAATTTATCCATTTCTGTTTCCCAAGGGCTTGCTAGATTCACTCCCTGGAGCCCTGCACAGCTCAGAAGCAGCAGCCCACAGGCAAAAGTGCATCAATTTATAGGTGACTAAGGCAAAAGGGACCTCTATGCCCCTTTCTTCTGACCCCTACCCAGCACAGGCCCTAGGATCTGCCCCAGGGTTCCCTGATTCCAGACCACCTTCTGTTTTACCCATGAGGCAGAGTTACAAAGATATTTAGGCAACTAAAGATGGAAACAGGAGACTAGTGGTATTTACAAAAGCTCCTAAATTCAATGGGAGATAAGCCCCTGACCTGCTCAGGTGCTTTTGTGAATTCCACATAGATACCATCTCCATGTTCAAGTGCATAAACTCGTGTATAAAGCTGGTCCTGTGTCTAGCTTGTTAACTTCCCAGTCTTTTCTTTCTTTTCAGAAATACTAAGCCTGGGATTTGCAAAGGTGGCTAAGGTATGCAAACCTGGGATGCCAACCTGCCTTGGCCTGCCTGAAACACTCCAGGCTGCTGTGATGTAAGTATAGCCAGGCAGCAGGGGCATGAGAAACAAGGTCCAAACACCTGGTGCTCTTGCGATCTAAACCTGCCTATGCCACTAAGTTACTTTCTGTGCCCCAGTTTCCCTGTTTGTAACCTGAGGGATAAACACTGAGAATGGCTGACTACTTCATAAGGAATCATTTATTTAGGCCCACTCCACTATTCAGTTTGGTTCAAGCCCTTAATGAATGTTCATAGATCTGGGTGAAATATTTGTTGCTATTTTTTCAAAACAGAATTTGCCTGTTCCCCACAGGAATGTAGGAATCACCAGAGTCTAATGCCTGGGGTCTCACTGGGCCCACTACCAAATGCTGCACCACCCAGAACAGCTGGAGTCGGTGCTGGGAGCTGCTCTAAGTGCAGACAGTGCAGGATCATTTGCCTGCTGACCATTGCATTACTGACCTCTGTAGCCTGACCCAACAATCCACTGAAGTACATCTAATTGACTGCAAGCAAATGATGAACAAACCCTTTCCAGTCATTACCTTTAGCTGTTAGACAGCTGAAGTGGTCAGAAATCTTTGACCAAAAAAAATATTCTCAACAAAAGTGCCTTACATGGGCCTCTTTTTCTTATTTCAATGTAATCTTATATTAAACAGGTCAAAAATGCCAAAAGTACCAATGTTTTGAAATGTTAGAAATCAGAACATTTCTGAATAAATCTTTCAATCAGGAATGGGGACATTGTCAATGACATTACTGTTGGGTTTTTCTTGGAAGAGAGGATCATTGAACCAATTCCTCCACCCAGAGTTCCTGACTCAGCTTCCTCAAAGGTCCCTGCTTAACCCCTCTGACTACAAGTCCCCTCCTCTCTCATCCCCACTCCTTTGACCTGGTTCCAGGCCCATGGAACAGGCCACCCACTCCTGCTTCCTTCCCCACCACCCCATCTCCAAACAAAAGACTTCTCCTTCTGCCCATTGGCAAGCCCTGCCATCACTTCCTTCCTCTCTTATTCTCCTCCTTCCTGAGCCTAGCCAGTCCCCCTGTTCTGAACAGTGCCCAGGATGGCCTCTGCCCAGCACGGCTGAGCACACTGTTCAACTGAGGAACTCACTTCCACAAGGTATCGCTGAGACAAAGAGCTCAGCAAGTGAGACACAGGCATGGTTTATGAGAGCCTCTATGGTTATGTTAGATAAGAGAATGAATTAAACCTGCCATGGTGCAGATCTCCACCCAGCCTCTAGATCACTGAGAAACTCCCTGACATGAAGGTCAGTGCAGACTTGTCCATGGGAGAGAGGGTGCTCCCTGCCTCTCCCTCTACAGCAGCTGGGGCTGGTCCCACCAGGAGTCACTGCTCTGAGCAGGGCTGTTCCCTGGAGCCTGGGGAAAGAAGCACATTTAGTCTCATAAATCTCTGCCAACTCTCAGGGCTGGGTTCAGACACTCTAGGGCTATGCATGAGGCTCTGCCCCTTTCACCCTGGCCCACATGGAATGACAGTCTGGCTATGCCAGTGCCATCAGCCCCCTTCTCCTTCCTAGAAGAGGCAGCAGGTGACTCATATTGCTAGCTCAAACTTTTTATTTTATTTAGCAGTAACACCAGGAACCTACAGGCCTGTATCCTGCAAATAATTAGCGTAATCAGTTAGCATAAAGCTACCAAGACCTATACATTTTGACATAGATAAATGGCCTAGCAGTGATCCTGAATTACTGGGGAACTGGGAAAAAATATGTTTAGGGTCTATCAGGTAACCACAGGGAATATGAACTGATGCCAGGTTTTGGATATTCTAGGATAGGAACATCTTCAGATGTCTGACCACAAGAGTTCCATAGCAAAAAATAGATGTAAGTTGAGATCATTGATATACTAGATTATTATTAGGGTGAAGAAACATAAATAAGGAAGAGTGGGGACCCTCTACTGAATATGCATTAGGCATAGTGGTGTTGGCATAAAATATTATAACAATTGTATCCCAGCCTCTGTGCTGGGGAGAGACAGAGATGTAGCCCTTCGGAGATACCAGGATTATGGCCAATGGCAATGATGATGAGGAAAGTGATGGGGTTGTGGATGATATCTAACATTTCAGGTTGCTCTGCAAGGCATGGTGTGATTATATGGATGTCCAGATGTGCATTCTGTATTGTCTACCTTTCTGAATTGGTGTGTTTGGTGGCTATTGTCACAACCCAATGACCCTCTCCCTCAAGGAACATTGTACGTTGCTAATGCTGTTGCAGGCACCAGAAGGCAATTTGAGAAGGATTAAAGGTATGAATGCGGAATGAAAGGTTTCTTTACAGGCGGTGAAAGGCTGGAGTGGGAGGAAAAGGGAAAGGAACAGGTTAAATTGATGTTCCAGCTAAACCCGAAGATAAGGAGCTGACTCCAGCCCAAGGCCATTGCACACTCTGCTACCTGCCAAGAAAGATGGGGAAAATCCACCCCCACCCCCAACCAGCTGTGAGAAAGGAGAGTTGCTGAACAAAATAGCAGGGTCCCCGAAAAGAAAGTAAGACAACAAAGTCAATAAGGGAAAAAATAACCGTCTCACAGCCCTGAAGCTGGTGTGTTTTGAGAAAGCTGAGGAAGCTGCGAAAAGCCGGTTCAGACTTGTACAAAAAACAAAGGGAATAAAGATCCCTAAACAAAATGCCTCCCCCCCTAAAAAACCCGCCAGGATTTAAAACCCTCCTGAGAGCTGAAGCAAGGTGGAGATCAACAGTGAACACTGGACAACCCGTGCACGGGACAAGAACTCCCGTCCACCCCTCTTCTTCTTATGTTACACCCAGGCTTGGCCAGTGAGGGTGTGAGTATGACAGTGGATTAGGACTTGGGGCACTAACACTTTCTTCCTTCCTCTGAGTGACGTGGGGAACTCCCAGCACTCTCCACTGTTATCTTATTATTTTATCAATAAAGCTTTAAAACTCAGTTACTTGTTGTGCTCCATCATCTCCTCCCCTAATAATCATGCAGCTTCAGCCTGATCACCTACATTTGAAAACTCATCCTTTATTGGATTAGGGTTAGGACTAGGTCTAAATTGGTGTCAGAACTGTCACCGCCTGAATATTTCTGCTTCCCCTGTTAATCCATCTCCTACAATTGATGCATTTGAATTACTCACCCCTTCTGGGGACTGGTTTATTAACACAGAATAAGAGTTGTCTCAAATGTAGAATCTCCGAGTTGCCTTGGCCCAGACTCACCAGGCTGTTATACCCCTCCTGGGCTCCTAGCTCCCGCATGGAGACCTTCACCATGGTGAGTTTATTTTATTCTCTTATCTAACATAACCATGGAGGCTCTCATAATCCATGCCATTGTCTCACCTGCTGAGCTCTTTGTCTCAGTGATACCTTGTGGCAGTGAGTTCCCCAGTTCAACTGTGTCCTCAGCAGTGCTGGGCAGAGGCCACCCTGGGCACTGTTCAGAACAGGGGGACTGGCTAGGTAGGGGAAGGAGGAGAGTGAGAGAGGAAGGAAGTGATGGCAGGGCTTGCCAATGGGCAGAAGGAGAAGTCTTTTGTTTGGAGATGGGGTGGTGGGGAAGGAAGCAGGAGTGGGTGGCCTGTTCCATGGGCCTGGAACCAGGTCAAAGGAGTGGGGCTGAGAGAGGAGGGGACTAGTAGTCCAGAGGGGTTAAGCAGGGATCTCTGAGGAAGGTGAGTCAGGAACTCTGGGTGGAGGAATTGGCTCAATGATCCTCTCTTCCAAGTAAAACCCAACAGTGATGTCATGGACAATGTTCACATTCCTGATTGAAAGATTTATTCAGAAATGTTCTGATTTCTAACATTTCAAAACATTGGTACTTTTGGCATTTTTGACCTGTTTAATATAAGATTACATTGAAATAAGAAAAAGAGGCCCATGTAAGGCACTTTTGTTGAGAATATTGTTTTTGGTCAAAGATTTCTGACCACTTCAGCTGTCTAACAGCTAAAGGTAATGACTGGAAAGGGTTTGTTCATCATTTGCTTACAGTCAATTAGACGTACTTCAGTGCATTGTTGGGTAAGGCTACAGTGGTCAGTATCCTGAGGAACTGAACATGTTAGAAACCCTCAGGGTTAGATTCACAAGAGACCTGAGGTGCCAGCTGCCACTTTAGGCACCTGGGGCTGGACTCACAAAGAAACATAAACTTGCAATGTTGAGTGGTCCCCACAGCTAAGTGTCAGGTACCTAGAAAATCCCTGGGGTTCAAAAAGACTGTGACTAGTGCTCAAGGAATGGGGGATGATGGCACCTCAGAATGGGATCCATAAAAGCCAATGTGCTTGGCAGCTCCTCGGCTAAGGCGGCCAATGGGAGATGCAGTGTGCTAAGCCCTGCCCCTCTCTCAGAGGTAGGCACCTAAGCGCAGGCTACAGGGAGGTGTGTCCTGCCACTGGGGATTCCCAGCTGTGACCCCTCTCCTGGAGTTAGGAGCTTAGGCCGTGTTAGCAGAGAAGGAGGAGCTCCCTCACAACCATTATCCCAGCACTTAGGGTATCACCTGGGGACCGGGAGACCCTAGATGCACATCCCCACTTCTGTCTCCCACACCCCAGGCAAATGCGCTGACCATGTGGCTAAAAGATACAAGGGAAGTACTCCTGCTCCATCGTTCTGTGTGACTTGCGTATGGGGTCCCGCTCCAGTAGGCAAACTCTGGGCAGACTTACTGTACTGGCCCTGCAGGTGAGTTAGGGGGTGAACTCCTGTTGTTCCCTCATTCATGCATCGCTCATGGGGCTTATGTATCTCTCCCCTCTACCCCCCAGCTTCCTGCATTGACTCCCAGAAAGAGATCACAGCTGGGAATCCCAAGCAGTGGGAGGCAGCTCCATGCAGCTCAGACTTAAGTGCCAAATTCCCAGAGAGAGGCAGGGCTTTGTGCATGCCCCACTCCCTGGCATCTCCCCCTGGCTAGCTTAGGCAGAAAGCTGCCTTTGCAATGCCTACATCCCTCTGTGATTCTGGCCCTTGCAGCCTGCTCAGGCTGGCTGAGGGTGTGTCAGGGAGAGTCCTCTTTGTAACCAGGAACCTCCCAGCTCCCCATTGCATAACATTATCACTCCCAGAACGTGACAGGACAATAATAGGCCACCAGGCAGGATTAGAACCAGTGCTTGGGGACTTTCCATTGGCCATGGTGCCCATCACTCTCAGTGACCTCAGAGAAGGTGGATGGAAAGAGGATGTGGTGGTGTGACAGATTTTTATTACCAATCTGCCTGATCAGGCTGGGGCTACAGGATCTTTTTTGGGAAGGAGATGATGAGGCACACCAAGTGTCTAAAATTTAAAGCTTTATTAATAAAATAATAAAATCACAGCAGAGTGCTGAGGATGCTCTCACATCACTCAGGGGAATAAAGAAAGCGTTAATGCCCCAAGCCCTAACCCACTTTCATACTCACACACTCACGACCCAGACTGGCCAAGTCTGGGTGCAATGTCAGAAGAAGGGGTGGGGAGAAGTGGACGGGAGTGCTGTCCTGGGCCCAGGCCATCCAAAAATCTTCTCTGCTTTCTGAGTTGCTTCAGCTCTCAGGAGGGTTTTAAGTCCTGGGCTCCTTGGCGGGGGAGGGGAGGGTGTCGTTCAGGGAACTCTGCTCCTGGTGCTCTTTGTGCCAGTTCAAACCAGCTTTCTGTGATCTCTTCAACTTTCCCCAAAACACACCGGTTTCAGGGCCATTAGACAGTTCTGTTTGTTCCTGGCTGGCCTTCGCCATCTCATTCCTTTTCCCAGACCCTGCATTTTGTTTAACAACTCCCGTTTCTCAAGGCTGATCGTGGGGGTTGGACTTCCCCCTTTCTGTCATGGCAGGTAGCAGCTGGCCTTGGGCTGGAGTCAGCTTATCTTCGGACTGAGCTTGCTAGCTGCAGTGTTGATAACCCGTTCTTTGCTTTCTTCTTTCTTCCCCACACTCTTGCAGCCTCTCGTAAACCTGCAAAGGAATCTTCCTCTCTCCATTCACACACCTTTAACCCTCCCCAAAATGCTTTGCAATGCTTCCAACAGAGTTAGCAATATACAGTGCTGATCTGCCTTCCCGGGGCCTCCCTAAGGGGAGGGGGCCATTGAGTTGTGACAGAGGCAGCATGGACAAGACAGGGGAGGGGGAATGTGAAGCTGGATGCACCTTTCCCACAGGGGGATAGACAAGCCAAGGGATCCCCCTCCTCAAGGCACTCAGCAGTCAGGCTGCCCCAAAGGGTCTTGCTTCAGATTCAAGGGCCAGGGATCCCATCTCAGGCCTGCCCCTTTCCCCAGGGAGCCAGTGACCAGACCGTCATGAGCATGCCAGTGACCAGCGCTCCCCAAGATCCAGTAGAGAAACTAATGGTCTACACCAGGGGTTCTTAGCCTCTCTCATTCTAAGCCCCACACCCCCAACATGCTATAAAAACTCCACGGCCCAGCTGTGCCACAACAACTGTTTTTCTGCATATAAAAGCCAGGGCTGGCTTTAGGGGGTAGCAAGGAGGGCAACTGACCAGGGCCCCATGCCACTGGGGGCACCACGAAGCTAAGTTGCTCAAGCTTTGGCTTCAGCCCCAGGTGGTGGGCTTGGGGTACCCGGGCTGCAGTCCGGCGCAACAGGGCTTTGGCTTTCTGCCCTAGGCCTTAGTGAGTCTAGCGCCGACCATGCCTGGCACACCCCCTGAAACCTGCCTGCAGCCCCCCAGGGAGCCCAAACCCTAGCTGAGAACCACTGCTGTAGACCAGGTGTTCTCAACCTTTTTCTTTATGAGGACCCACCAAACATGCTATAAAAACTCCATGGCCCACCTGTGCCACAACAATTGGTTTTCTGCTTATAGAAGCCAGAACTGGCATTAGGGGGCCACAAGCAGGGCCATTGCCTGGGTCCCCATGCCACAGGGGGCACCACAAAGCTAAGTTGTTCAAGGCTTTGGCTTCAGTCCCCAGTGGTGGGGCTCAAGGCCCTGGGCTTTGGCCCCATACAGCGGGGCTTCAGCTTTCTGCCCTGGGCCCCAGTGAGTCTAACACTGACTCTGCTTGACAGACCCCCTGAAACCTCTTTGAGGCCCACAGAGGGCCCCAGACCCCTGATAGACAACCACTGGTCTACACCATTGAGGGATCAGTCTTAGGCCCATTCATTGAAGCTTCCCTACAGTTTATTCACCTGATCCTCCTGGGCATGAATGACTTGACTTTAATGGAGTTACTCCTGATTTACAAAATCAAGCTGACTCACTCCCGCTTTCCAATGTGTCACATATAGCACCCTGCTCAACACACCTTGGGCTTAATTGTTTATTGCCCGGCATGTTGCGCAATTGCTTATATTTGTGCAAAATTGAGTGCAAAGTGGGTGTAAGACACAACCCTTTTAGTGCAGTAGAGTTTCACACACACTTGGCACAGATGTAAATAGCTCAGATTGAATTGAGTCATTCATAGAAAGGATATTCACATTGTGATCTCTCTGCCTAATTTTTTGTAGAGGACAGGAATTATTGTTTTTGCTCTCTCTCTCCCTCATGCAGCCTCTAAGGAAAGGCCAGACAATCCACCCTCTTATGCTGAGTGTTATCAACAAAGAAAAGAACTGAACACAAATAGTCTCTCCAGATAAAATTATGAGATGCTTCATGGGACCTACATCCCAAAGGACTGTAACAAGGCATTAATATAAGACTTTGCATAGGAGAAAAGATAATTTATCAGTCTTCTCACCTCTGCATCACTCACTGACGTGACTCCTGCATCTCTTCAGGGACGTCATACTTTTTACCTACTTTATAATAATTCAGGGGTTTGCAAAGCAGGACAGACACCCAGGAACTTCACAGCAACGGCAAATCATTCATTTTTCCTGGTATGGTTTCATATTCATTGGAGGTGCTGGGGATTTTTCAAAGGGTATTGGAGCCCAACTCTCAGTGATGTGGTTCTTGTTGATATTCCTGGATGCAGGATTACTTAATCATAGTGATCTGAGTAGGTCTTAGATAGATAGATAGATAGATAGATGTGTTGTTTAGAGAGAGAAAAGGTGAATAAAATCTAGTTTAAAATGCCATCATTACAATGAATTATATTTGCTAAGATTGTTTTCTTTCTGTACCAGATTCCAGGGTTTTTTTGCTCATGTGAATAGCTCATTGTGATCTGGCTTTTGCCTCAGTACTTTGGTCCAGTGATCAGTAGAACTCGTAAATATAATGGAAACTTGGGCTGATGCTGAAGTTTTCAAAAGTAGAAAGGCGATACGAAGACCATTCATCCCAGGGGTTATTGGTAAATTTTGACTTATTAACGAAAAAAAAAAAACTTCAAAATGGTTTGTCCAAAAATATTAATTGGTTGATAAATCCCCCCCAACACGCACACGTCTGCTGGAAAACAATCACATGGCACAATAAACACAAAATAAATTAACAAATAAAAATAAAAATAAATATGTATTCAAAAATCCAGTTTTCCATCATAACAAAAGTTGTGGAGGGAAATTTTCAACCTTCCCTACTAATCTTCCTGAAGTGAAGCTGGATTTTCAGACGATCTCAGTTCCCATTATAGGTACTTAAATGAAGTGACCGGTCTTCTCAAAGATCAGAAAGGCCAGCACCTGCTCCTCAGAATAGTGAATTCCTTTGATGATTTGGTTTCAGTCTTTGTGTGTCTAAACAAGAGTTGTGGGTGCTGATCTTTTTTGAATATCAGACCAGGAGTATTTTTTTTTATCCACTAAGCTTCTAAACCTGAGCTGTGAGCCTGAATCTCAGTTGACCATCATGAGTTATTCTTCTTTTGAGATCTCCCAGAAATGTACAAGAATTATACTTGATCAGAAATTCTGTCAATTTTCCTCTTTTAGCAGAACATTTTCTATGTAGGAAAATGTTTTTGTGGAAACTATTAGCTGTCCGCCAAAATGTTCAGTTTTTTAAGGGAAATGTGAACAATTTCAGCCAAGAATTGAACATATTTCAATTGAGACTGGAGGGTGTCAGATTAGGGGAATCTGTAGGGAAGCTTGTGTTCCAGGTCTTCGGCATTCAGCCTACATAGAACCAAACTAGGATAAAATGGGGTGAGTTGTGTTTCACTCCTTAGGAAGCAGCCTGCTTTGTCTCTCTCTGGTTTTAGGTTCTTGTGTGTTATTCTCAGAAATGAATGTAGTGTTATATTGCTGCCTTCCAGCAAGAGTATTTTATGTTTTTTTATTTAACTTCCTTATGCATAACAGATAGCAATGTCACAACCTTCCTCTGCATACAAAGGGTTGTAGTTCATATGCATTGGGAAAAGATGTTTGTTTCAGCTCTCTTCATTCTAACTGCATTTTCCTGATGGCTCTTCCTTGTCTTTCCCACTCTTGCCATGTAGGACATGACCAACCAAACCTCTGTGACTGAATTCCGTCTCCTGGGATTTTCTGACATCTGCGAGCTGCAGATCTTGCACTTTATTGTGTTCCTGTTTGCTTACGTGGCTGCCTTCATGGGGAATTTCCTCATCATTGTCCTCGTGACCCTCGACCATCACCTCCACAGCCCCATGTACTTCTTCCTCAAGAACATGTCATTCTTAGACCTCTGCTACATCTCTGCCACTGTCCCCAAATCCATGGTGAATGCCATCATGCAGCGCCACTCCATTTCTTTCCACGGCTGCTTCCTGCAGTTGTTTTTCTTCATCACGTTTGGGGCAGCAGAGTTGGCCTTGCTGACAGTCATGGCATATGACCGCTACCTGGCCATCTGCAGCCCTCTGAGATACAGGACAGTCATGAACAGCAGAGCATGTGTCCAGATGGCTGCAGGGTCCTGGCTTAGTGGAGCACTGTATTCAGTGTTGCACGTGGGTAACTCATTCAGTTTACCCTTTTGTGGGCCCAGCTTTGTCCACCAGTTCTTCTGCGACATCCCACCCCTCCTGCAGCTCTCTTGCTCTGACACGCAGCCCAACAAGGTCCACAACATTGTCTTAGCCCTCTGCTATGGCTTTATCTGCTTTATCTTTATCTTTGTGTCCTACATTCACATTTTCAATACTGTAGTGAGAATCCCTTCTGCAGAGGGCAGGTATAAAGCCTTCTCCACATGCCTGCCCCACCTGATTGTAGTCTCCTTGTTCGTCGGCACTGGATTCTTCATGTACATGAAGCCAAACTCTAGGGCCCCGTCCACTCAAGATATGTTGGCTCCTGTGCTCTATGCTGTTGTACCACCCGTACTGAACCCTATTATCTACAGCCTCAGGAATAAGGAGATAAAAGCAGCGCTGAGAAAAGTGAAAAGGCACAGGTGGCATATGGTCACGTATTTCCAATGAGCTGCTAAAAAAAATGCAGAAAAGCATCACAGAAGGTACCCAGATACCATAGCAATGGGTGAATGGGTGAAAAAATAAATATTTGAGGTTGGTATTTTTAGAGAGAGAGAGAGAGACAGACAGAGAGAGATTCAGGATGTATTAACATTTATATTTCTCTCCACGTGTCACCAAATGTAAGTTTCTTCTATTTTTATCTTATTCCTAGTGCTGCTCAGAAAGTTACCTGGAAATATTTTTTCTTCTGTAGACTCTTGTTAGACAATATCAAAACCATCCATCCCCACCTCCCAGGAACTGGATTGAGGCTCTACCAATCTTGATTCATGTACTGCCCTCGCTCCCACCCCCCAGTGTGTCACTTTCAGTAAGTCATTTTCATCTCTCAATGTCCCAGTCCCCCTTATGTAACATGCAGGTGATTGATTATACATCCCTCCATCAGAAGGGCATTTAAAGGGTAAGGCCACATTTTAAAAGGCATTTAAGCACCTAGGTCTGGTTTACACTACAGACATATTGGTGTAAAAATGTGTTGCTCAGGCGTGTGAAAAATCCACTGGGTCAATTCAGTGTTCTAAGTGTAGACTTCTCCCTCTTGTGATTTTCTGAAGTATCTAGGTGTTAGGTGTGTAGATGCCTTTAAAAATCCCACTACTTGGCAAAATATCTTCAAAAGTCCGGCCCTCAATGTATATGAGCTGCTCAGGCTTGGTCTACACTACCAATGTATGTTGGTATTACTACACTGCTTGGGGGCGGGGGGAAATCCACTCCCCCTGAGTGAAGTAGTTATACCCAAATAACAACTCTTGAAAATCCAGGTTTTGGTGACCAGGAGGTGACTGGGGAACTGGGACACACCAAAGTTGCCTAGCTGGTTTAAACTCATACTCTCAGCCTGTGGCAGCTCTAAGAACAGAATTCCTACATCTCCTGATTTAGGAGGAGACTAACAAAGGAATTAAAGGGAGCTAGGGGCTGACATACCATTGAATTTCCATGACAGTTGGGTTTCTTACTGCTTTAAGCTCCACTGAAAATCCCACTGGACTTCACCCTTTGAAGACTGTCCAGTTAAATCAGCCTCATGATCTCCTCTAACTGAAGGAACTAGCATAACTCAACCCCAGAGCTGGTGACAAAAACAAGACCCATTAGTCATTATTCAACCTATTTAAAATGTTTATATAGAACATCACAACTGCAGTATCTGAGCCAGGAGGGCTAAAAACATTCCTTCAAAACCTTTCCCAACAGAAAATTGCAGGGTTGACAACATTAAAAAAAATCACTGTTAGGGGGCTTATTCCCTCATCCTCTCACTTCCCTGGTCCTTCTTGCATGAACTGAGAGAAACAATACCCGAAGTCCAAAGGCACAAACCATTCAATGTTTATTGGGATGAACTTCCAGCAAGCATGATTCCAGTTTCCTTCCTTAGTGTCCTCTTTCCCAGCTTTAACACCACGGAGCCTTGCCTGTCCTGTTTCTATTCCCATCCCCTGTTTCCATTTCCCTCTTTAGCAAAACATGATCCTAATTCCCCCATCCCCATCCCCAGTCCCTGTCCCCATCCCCCCTTTTACTTCCTGATTGTCTGCAGACTATATAGTAAAACTTGAGTTCTGCTTAGCTATACCTTAACCAATCATTTTACTGAAATTTAACTAACCAATCCCAACATATTGTAACATGGTTATTTAACCAATTATATCCCACCACCTCAGTTGGTTTACACCCAACAAAATTAATTATACAGCAGACAAACAATCACAGAACCAGACATAGATTATACAGAGAAACAATAAGGAAATGGAGACTACAGTGACAGCACAATACAGAAATGAAGATTTTACATCCCAGCTCTTGGTAAGTGAGTTCTTGCCAGACAGTATGCTATCAAACTAAGTTTCCTTTTACATCTTCTAGGCTCTTCCCTTTCTCTGGAGGTGAGAAGAATATCAGGACAGGATTGTATTCCTAACAGCCCAATAGCATCTTATTTCAATGTGACTCGTTTGGAATGTGAGGATCTGACCATACATTTCCCAGTTTATGAAGTTTATGGCTAGCCTCTGCTGCTTAGCTGAAAGCTTTAGCTTAAGAACCAGGCCTCACACTGTCACTGTAAAAGACGGCCATTACACAGACAGACAGTGATTTTTTATTCTTTCTTTTATACCTCTATAACTATCTAAGTGATAAGAATATACCTAAATTCTTAAAGTATAGGCCTTTGCAGATAGGCCTGAATATCGATATCCTAACCATCACAGAAAGTGCCATTGTCCTTTTACACTTTCCAATTTTAATTGAAAATAAATAATGACTATCCTCCCAAATTCAATAGCTAGTGGGGATGAATCACTCCGTAACCATTAGAAGTTACACTCTTGTAATGAATAAAATCTATGAGAACTGATTTTTTTCTGGAGAAACTGTCAATGGCATTTGGGTGTCTACATCTTTTCAACTCTGCTATGTACATCGGCCAAACTGGACAGTCTCTATGGAAAAGGATAAATGGACACAAATCAGATGTTAGTAATGGCAATATACAAAAACCTGTAGGAGAACACTTCAACCTCCCTGGCAACACAATAGCAGATCTTAAGGTGGCCATCCTGCAGCAAAAAAACTTTAGGACCAGACTTCAGAGAGAAACTGCTGAGCTTCAGTTCATCTGCAAATTTGACACCATCAGCTCAGGATTAAACAAAGACTGTGAATGGCTTGCCAACTACAAAACCAGTTTCTCCTCTAATGGTTTTCACACCTCAGGTGCTAGAAGAGGGCCTCATCCTCCCTGATTGAACTAACCTCGTTATTCTAGCCTGCTTCTTGCTTGCTTATATATACCTGCCCCTGGAAATTTCCACTACATGCATCCGACGAAGTGGGTATTCACCCACGAAAGCTCATGCTCCAAAATATATGTTAGTCTATAAGGTGCCACAGGATTCTTTGCTGCCCTAAAAAGTCATCATTAGAAAGCAGAACAATCCCCTCTTTAGCCCCCACTGGATATGTGAAAGGACGTGATGTCTCAGTTCATATCCCCTTTCCATGTAACTGTTATGGACATCTCAGAGCAGGAAGGGACAGGCTGACGGGGAAGCTAAGAGATGAAGGTGAGGGGATAGCTCAGTGGTTTGAGCATTGGCCTGCTCATCCTTGAGGGGGCCATTTCAGGATCTGGGGCAAAATCAGTGTCCTGCTACTGAAGGCACGGGGCTGGACTTAATGACCTTAGGAGGGATAGTTCAGTGGTTTGAGCATTGGCCTGCTAAACCCAGGGTTGTGAGTTTAATCCTTAAGGGGTCCATTTAGGGAACTGGGATAAATATCTGACTTGGGATTGGTTTGAGCAGGGGGTTGGACTAGATGACCTCTTGAGGGGGCCCTTCCAACCTTGATATTCTATGATTAAGCAGTTGCTTTCACCTCTAGACCAACTGTCCCAACCAAACCCCACTGAGCAGTGGTTAGATCCACAAAAGGATTTAGGTACCTAAGTCCAAAATTTACATCCTCAAAACCTCTGCTCAACTGCTGCCTAAACCTGTAAGTGCCCACGGTTCCCTGGATAAAGACAATTATAGTCTCATTCTTGCAGATGGTGACATAGTGGCCATATAAACCCAAGGTTTGTTCTATTAGGTTCTTTTTGCAAATCACAGGCTTAATATTTCTGAAATTCAGGAGAAGCCCAGGCCTTGGAAGCTAACAAGATAGAGATGGAGCCAGAATTGCAAAGGGACTTAGGCACCTAACTGTTCTAATAAGTGCCCAATGGGATTTAAAATTCACCTAAGCAGACTAGGTGCCTAACTGCTATTGAAAGTGAACAGGACTTAGCCTCCTAGCTCACATAGGAGCTTTGATAAATCATACTAGGTGCCTGTCTCCATCTTTAGGTGCCTAAATGACTTTGTAATCCAGCCATTGAAAACACAGGTGCTGGGCTGGAATCAGGAAACACTGTGGGAGATCCTAAGACCTGTGCTATAAAGGGATCAGACTAGAAGATCACAATGGTCCCTTTTGGCATGGAAATTGATGAATCTGATAGCACGTAGGCCTGTTAGCCTGAGACAGAATTTTGGGTTTTGTTTGCCTGTTTGACTTTTGATACTTTTATATCCTTACTAATATGTGTGAACAAAGAACAAAGACACTGTGTGTTGCATTTCCCACAACCAGATGGGGCTTACAGTACAAGGAGAAAAGATAAGGGATATGGATAAAGTGTTCCTGAGCATCGTGGGAGTGTAATATATGAGCATACTCTGGAAGTCTGCCTGACTCCTCTCTCAAGCCAAGGTCAAGAAACCAATTAGGAGGGGCAAGGAGGGATGTGGGGGGAGGCATAAGAAACACTAAAAGCCAAAGAAATGCCTGTTCCTGACCAAAGCACAACCTCACTCCTTACCCCTCCCGTGAGATACAAAAGAGGTGGTACTGAAGCTCCCAGACTCAAGACCTTCCAAAGTGAAACATGACTATAAATTGTAAGAGGTGGGACAAAGGCCATGCATATTTGAGCCTGCTAAGAAGGAGGGGAATGGGAACATGGGGATAAAGCTCTGTGGCATTAGAGCCATGGACATGCTTGCTTTAAACTAACCCCAATAAACATTGCATTGCCTGCACTTCGGACTTCTGGTCTTCTGCTTTCTGTCTGTGTGACAAGAACCAGGGGAAGGGATGAAGGGAAAGCCCTCAACAGAATCAATTTTTGCCTCTGGACCTCTGCTTCTGAGCTGTGTAGGGCTCCAGACTCTCACAAGCCCATCTGAAATGGACACAGATAAATCTTCCCACATCATAGATCTTTTAATTCCAGCAAAATTCAAAGCCAGCTTTTAGCAGGGTGGACCCCTGCTCCTGCCCTGAAGGGTTAAAAACAGCTCTGGGAAGGGGCGGTGGCTGTAGAAAGCAGCTTTATGCTGGGCTGATTGGGGGAAGTGGCTGCAGCTGGGGCCATGCCCTGAACAGACTCAGCTGGCCCTATAAAGGCAGAGAAGCCAGGGGCAGACAGGAGTCTCTCTCTAGCTATAGAGGGAGATGGGCCTGGCTGCAGGGAGCTAGACACAAGGTATCTGAGTGGAGCAGGGCTGGGGAAAGGCAGAGGCGCTAGGGAGCTCAAGCCTGGAAAGCCCCAGGCCGCGGCCTAGCATTGGGCGAACAGGTACTGGGGTTGCAGAGGGCAGCACAGGGGTAGGCCAAGGCAGCAGGTCCAAACCCAACCTTGCCAGTGATGAGTAGGCTGATACTGCAGTCTGCCCCAAGATGCAGGGGCTAGACAATGACCGGCAGTAGCCATATACTGAGGCAAGGTGAGGATAGAGGGTGGGGGTTTCCCAGGGAGGGGAGACCCTGAGAGACAGGGGCTACTGCCAGGGGGCAGCACCCCATGTAAAAGGGCACCGGGTCCAGGGAGGGACACGGGGGCCAGAGGAGAGGTGGATCACCAGCCTGCAGAGGGTGCTCCAGGCTGTGATAGAGCTAATTCCCCGGAGTCACCAGCAGGAGGTGCCACAGGGGTGAGTCCGCTCATTTACACAGCTACACACAGCTTTTCTACAGAGAAAAACAAGTTTTTTCACTAGTTTTGCTAGTTCAGTCTCGGAGTCCGTGTTGGCATTTTGGGAACTATAGCAGCATAGACAAGGTTCCATAGATGTGCCAGAGTAACCCTGTAGCATAGACACAACCAATAGGGATGGATGGGGGGTTAGTAGGAAAATAACCTAGCTGAACAATGGCAGCTAGATTGAAGTACTCTTCCATCGACCTTACTATGTGTACACCTGGGCTTAGCTTGTCATAGCTACATCACTCAGACCTTTTCACACTCCTGAGTGATGTTGCTATGTTGATCTAAATTTTAAGTGTATACCAGATATAGGTGTAATATAGCTGCCAGGCATATCTGGGGCACAAGGAGCCTATATAAAGCTCCAGTTGCCCTAACACATAATTAATATAATAAAACTTCTGAAACATTAAAATAATCATTCAGTAGGAACTCAGCCATCTGAACACCTACAGATACTCTTCCCCCACTTCATCATTGTTGGAAGCAAAACTTCAACTCTCCCAGAACTCCCCACCAAAGAGATGATGAAACTGACATCTCCAGTATATGGGGGAAAAAAAGAAACCCAGTATCCCCGCCCACTCAAAATACCTTTTCAACCCTCCCCCACCCCCAAAAGCCACCTGGAACAAAGAAACAAATAAACCAACCAACCAATGAAACAAAACAAAACAAAAAACCAGAGATAATCAAGCAAACAAACAAAGCCCCTCGTGTCTGAGGCAGAATTCCAACCCCCAAATGAGATTCCATGAAGTCCAACATGACTTAGTTATGGCTACTGGTTTTATGTGCCAGGCACTCTGCTGGCCTGACAATGGTGGAAGCAAAAATAGATAGATAGATATATGAGACCTTTCAGGAAAATTTGTTTAACTGAAAACCCATATTTTCTTTAAATAGAGTTAAATCAGAACCAGGGCCGGCTCCAGCTTTTTTTGCCACTCCAAGAGGCGAAGCGGGAAAAAAAAGAAAAGAAAAGATAAAGCAGCAATTGACGGCACTTCGGCAGCAGCTCAACTGCGGCATTTCATTCTTTGGTGGCAATTCAGTGTGGGTACTTCGCTCTGAGAGGGATCTAGGGACCTGCCGCTGAATTCCTGCCGAAGACCCATTGGCTGCCCCAAGATTCCCTTGGCTGCCCCAAGCACCTGCTTCCTTCTCTGGTGCCTGGAGCCGGCCCTGATCAGAAAATTATTGACCAGGATGGGAAGCACTAATGTTGTCCAATGTTACTATAATTTCAAATGCTGTGATTCTGTTACATCCATTATTATTTCTGTTTCAAAGACATAACTGCAGGACGGCAGAACTGAATAAACAGCAGAGATGACAGCCCAGGGAATATGGGCTGTACCTAATAGACGTGCTAGAACCTTGAAACTCAGTCGTAGCCTGCCTATCTGGACCCTGCCCAAGGACATGGAGGGCACATCTACAGCGCTGCTGGGAGCGAGTTTCCCAATGCAGCTAGGCAGACTTCACCAGCTCTGTATTAAACATAGCGGAGTATATGGGGCAGCACAGGCAGCAGCTCAGTCTCGCCACTTCAGTGGAAACCGGGCTGGACTCTGAGGCTTCGTAGTCAGCTGACGCCCATGCTACCTCTGGCATTTAGGATGCTCAGCGAGTCTGTCCTGTTTCCCTAGAATGTGGGAACTGGGCTGTCTTTATAATATAATATATGAGGGACAAAAGCATAGTATGTGATTCGAGAGAGAGATCGATAGCTCAATCGATAGATAGATAATTCCAATTTTGGTGACTCATTTCCTCTTCATGACTGTCCATAAGTATTCATTATTAAACATTATTTACCAAAGAATATCTATGCCTATCTTAATTAACAGATCATTTACAAACAGCTCATCATAAATACCTTGTGTTTGAGTCATTTTCACTGGATACCTTTTAACATGCCCTGTTTCTCTTCCCTGAGTGGATACATTGAACTATCAGACCAAAGTTCCTTAAAAGTGAATGTGCCAGTCCTCAGCTGGTTTAAGTTGCCATTGCTCCACTGACATCAGCTGAGCTTGAGAATTTACACCAGCTGAGAATCTGCTCTCAGTGCTCATGATTATTAATCCATAGCTCACTTCCTTTGCATATTTTGCACTAAGGCCCTGATCCAGCAAACCCCTTTAGAAAGTGGTCATCTTTAAACACACGAGCAGTTCCACTGATGATTTACTGTTAAAAACTCACCCTTTATTATTGGATTAGGGTTAGGGCTAGGTCTAAACTGGTGTCAGACCTGTCACCACCTGAATATTTCTCCTTCCCCTGTTAATCCATCTCCTACAATTGATGCATTTGAATTACTCACCCCTTCTGGGGACTGGTTTATTAACGCAGAATAGAAGTTGTCTCAAAGCTAGAATCTCTGGGTTGCCTTGGCCCAGACTCACCAGGCCGTTATGCCCCTCCTGGGCTCCTAACTCCCTCTGACGGGTTCTGTTCCTGCTCTGCAGGGCAGGTCGCTCCAGCAACGCCTCCCCTCTGGCTGCTCTGGAGAGCTTCTTCTATTCTTTATCTCTGGATCAGGGATCATAGCTGGGGGTCCCTGGCTTGAATGGGAGCTCAGCTGTCCGCTCTGCAGCCTGGAAGCCCCAAGAACCCTGGTTCAAGACAGGGCTCGGAGGGCTTCCAGATTCCATGCCATGGAGCTGGGAGCCTGGAATCCCAGTGTCCATGGCTCTGGGGTAACCTTGCCATGCAGACTGTCCTGGGCCAGAACCTAACGGCTTCCAGATTCCCAGGCCAACTGGCTCCTTGGAATCAACACTGAGACAGGAAGCCTGGGGAGCCAGGGATCCCAAGAGACTGGAAGCCCTGGGGTACCCAGTCTGGGACAGTTGCCTGGCTGGCCAGACCCAGAGCAGCAATCCCTAAGCCCATTCCCAAGGCCCATTCCTGAAGCCATTGCTCAGACACCACTGCCAATGACTGTTGCCAGAACCGTGAGCAACGGCTGCAGAATCTGGCCCTGGTACCCCAAATTCAGCCCTGAACAAGCACAGCTTCTCCAAGATGGAGCAACAGTAGTGGTTGAAAAACTATTTCAGATCCCTGCAATGTGCAGAGAAAGGGCTCTGGGTCCTCAGTGCAGGACACTGTGTCCCCAACCACATGGTCTTTGTCAGCAGGACTCTAGGGGCACAACACAAGCCTTATTAGGCAGAGCTTTGTGCCCTGCGGGGAGGTTTGCTGAGCAACACCCCTCCCCCCTTGACGGGTTGGATCACAGAAACCCCCTTGGGAGCTGCCAACTGATGTGCCAAGACTACTTCTGTTCCTGTTTTCCCTGCAGTTCAGGGCCCCAGCACCCTGTCTTGCTGATCCAGACACACCTGTCTGCTCCAACACAGATCCAGGGTCTGAATTACCTGCCCCAGCTCACAGAAGTGTACTTGTCTTTTGCACTCAGATGCCCAACTCCCAATGGGGTCTAAACCCAAATAAATCCATTTTACCCTGTATAAAGCTTATGCAGGGTAAACTCATAAATTGTTCACCCTCTATAACACTGATAGAGAGATATGCACAGCTGTTTGCCCCCCCCAGGTATTAATACATACTCTGAGTTAATTAATAAGTAAAAAGTGATTTTATTAAATATAAAAAGTAGGATTTAAGTGGTTCCAAGTAGTAACAGACAGAACTAAGTGAATTACCAAGCAAAATAACATAAAATGCACAAATCTATGTCTAATCAAACTAAATACAGATAAGATCCTCACCAGTTCCAGAATGCTCCCTTTTACAGACTAATCACCTTTTAGCCTGGATCCAGCAATCTCTCACACCCCTTGTAGTTACTGTCCTTTGTTCCAGTTTTCTTCAAGAATCCTGAGGGCTGGAGAGGCTCCTTCTTTAGCCAGCTGAAGACAAAATGGAGGGGTCTCCCAGGGAGTTAAATAGACTTTCTCTTGTGGGTGGAGACCCCCTCCTCGCCATGTGTAGAATCCTGTCACAAAATGGAGATTTGTAATCACATGGGCAAGTCACATGCCCATGCATGACTCAGGACTTGCAGGTAGCAGCCATTACCCAAATGCTACCTTAAACATCCTCAGGTAGACTTCTTATGTGGATTGGAGTCTTCCAAGCTCTTTTGTCTGTTAAGTGCTTCCTGATTGAGCACTTAATTTGCACATTCCTTTCCCAAGAAGTGACCAAATGTTCTAACTAAGGCTACTTAGAAATCAAGCAATTATACAGCCAATGTTCATAACTTTGAACACACAAATGGTGCCTGCATACAACTAGGATGAACATAACTAGCAGATCATAACCTTTACATAGATATGTTACATGGAATATGTAGCAAAACCCTATTCCAGTTATATCATACATAAATTTATAAGCACCCCCCCATAAAGCCTTATGGGGCACACTGTCAAACACCCCCTTAGATGTAGCAACCATTTCTAAGAAGCTGCTTCCAAAATGCTTGAGTTCGATTCTCCAACAGGCCACCAGCCTCGGTGGACACTGACCTGAGGAAACTTCAGTGAGATCCTCAGTTTCCTGCCCCAGGCCAGGAGGTGGCAGTGGTGACTGGTTGTTCTTCAGCTTGGGCCTTAATTTATGGAAGGATTATCTGGCACATGGTCCAAACACATGACTTAGAACCAGAACAGAGTTGCAATCAGACTCCTCTCTACCCAGGGCTCTAGGCTGTTTAGTCCATTCCTGGCCATGTGTGGTGCATCTGCTGTTGGCCATCTCTGTGACATAGCTCCATCACCTACACAATGACATGGCACACTGAGGACCATCCAACAGCTCCCATCCTGTGGCCACCTCCAGGATGGATGATGAGCCCTAGACAGGCCATAGAAGGTGAGGAGAGGGTGGTGGTCCTCAGGAGAAACTGTTGGAACTTCAGTCTCCACCCTGGCCCTATCCCCCTCCATGCACAAAATGGTCTTTCAAAAGACACCCCTTATCCCAACTAAACAAACTAAACTCTGACAGGCTAAATCCTCAGCTGATATAAATCGGCCATAGGGCCAGACCATCATTCGCATAACCAGCTCTAGCTACTCTGAAATCAATGGAATTGTCTTAATTTACACCAGCTCAGGACATGACCCTTCTTTTTTAATGTTTGCCTCTGGCTACCTCTTAGTGATCAATTTCAAGCAGCCAGGGCAGCCTGAGCTGTGGGTTTCTCTGGTGGCTGCATCCCAAGAGCTGCTGATCCAATGCGGGGGGGGGGGAGGGGGAAACCTCTGTTCCCTCCAAAAGTAATTATGCAGCATGAATGAAAGAACAGGCTATTCTAGGCCAGTGGAGCTTCTCGTGCCACTAGGCTCTAAGATATTGTAGGTCACCTGTCTGTGCTATAAATATATATTTGATTTGGCAAATATCTTGGGACACTCTTTGGCCTCAGCCCTGCCTTGTTTTTAGGCAAGGATCCTTCCATAGATGTTGCCATTGTGTAAGATCCAGGCTGGGTTATGTTCTCCCTCTGTGGGGTCAGTTAGAGTATATTGTCAGGGTGGTTTGTTCAGAGGTGAGGTCATTGCTGGGCTCACAACCCTGGATTCATCATTCAACTATTTAGTCCCATAGCAGGGACTTCCTGGGCTGTAGCCATGTCAATCTGTACAGCTGGGAGGGACTTTCAGTCCCTGATCCCATTTAATCCTTCACCTCTCAGCCAAGCCTACCCCATCTGTGGCATGGATCCCTGTCTGCTTGGAACTGCTGAGAGACCCAGCAACTCAGAAATCCAGTGACAGAACATGAAAATCAGTGCTGGATAATGCGGTGATGGGTTTATGAGAGAGACAAAGAGATTGTTGTGCATGGAGATATAAGATAGATAGTGGCCAATAATTTCTAGCACTGCAGGATCAAATGCTTTGCAAGTTGGGAAATGCTATCCAACAACCAACACAGTAAGTTTGCTATTGTCTTTTTTTCTTCATTAGAAAATGTTGTCTTTTTATAGAAGTCCTCCAAATTTCCAAACATTGGAATTTTTGCAACAGAGAACCAATCAGTCTCCGCTGAAAACTGAAAAATTCCAACCAAAATCTACCCCTTCCCAAAGGAAAAAAAATCAGCTTTTGAATAGATAGATAGGTAGATACTTTCCATGAAAATTTGTTTAACTGAAAACACACATTTTCTTTAAAATTTTAAGCAGAACATTATTGACCAGGGTGGGAAGCACTAATATCGTCCAATGATACCAAAATTTCAAACACTGTCATTATGTAACATCCATTTTTATTTTTGTTTCAAAGACATAACTGCAGGATGGCAGAACTGAATAAACAGCAGAACTGACAGTCCAGGGAATATGGGCTGTACTTAACAGACATGCTAGAACCTTGAAACTCAAAGTCTGGGTTGAACTGAGCAGTGGCAGGCTGTCTATCTGGACTTTGCCCAAGGACACTAAGGGCATATCTACACCACAGCTGGGGGCATGCTTCCAAACTCAGGTAGGCAGACTTCACTAGCTCATAGCAGAGAAGATGGGGCCAGCACAGGGAGCGGCTCAGTCTAGCCACCTCAATACAAACCTGCCTGAACAGCGTGGGTTCATATTCGGATAGAGCCTAAGCTGGTGCCCAGGCGTGATATGGGTATGTTTTGTGCAGCAACTTGAGCAGAGATACTGGAGCTGGGGAGGTGTTCCCCTCTCCTGTGTAGATGGACCACCAGGAGGTCAATGGGACAGGAACCCAGGCATCCTGGTCTATCACCATATCTTGTGTGCAACACTGCTGCCAGCTGAGCACAGAGTCTGTAAATGGGTTCACAGTGCAGATACATGATAAAACACAACCTACTCCCACAGAGCTCATAAAAGAAAAGTCAGAGAAAAGGAGGGAATGGAAACAGAGGCATGGGGAGAGGAAGTGACTGTCCCAAGGTCACACAGCAAATCCCTGGCAGATATAGGAACAAAAGCCAAGTCTCCTGACTGCCTCTGACCCGCACAGACCAGATATAAAGTCACAGAGGGAAACGACACAACCTAGCAGTAACTGTGCAATGCTACTATCCCGTCTTCACTCAGAGATGGGAGTGCTGCTGGGACTGGTGCATTAATCAATTTGTAAAAGCAGCAAATAGTCCTGTGGCACCTTATAGAATAACAGACATGGCTGCTTTTACAGATCCAGACTAATACGGCTACCCCTCTGATACTTGATATTAATCAATTTGTAACCAAGTGGCAGGTCACCTATAAACAGAGTTTGGGGAGGAATTGTTAGACAAGCTAGCACTTAGGATGTTCAGCAAGTCTGTCATATTTCCCTAGAAAGTGGGAATTGGGCTGTCTTGCAGTTCTACTACTTTAGTTTTGTGCCCAAGTTTTTCCTTTGTTGTCTGACAGAGTTGAGGACCCATCTTTGCTTGATCTGTGGGGGATTTTTGCAATATGTTCCAGTCTTTAATGCATTTGTTCAAGTGACATCTTGGGCCAGATCCCCAGATGGTGCAAACTGATGTAGCCCCATGGATTTTTTGGGAGTTATGCTAATTGACATCAGTGTGATAACACACCTGAGTAGTGGTCTGATTGTATGCAGCACTTGTAGTCATGTTGGTCCCAGAATATTAAATAGACAAGCTTGGTGAGGTAGTATGTGAGGCTCGAAAGCTTTTCTCTCTCGCCCACAGAAGCTGATCCAATAGCAGCTATTACCTCACTGACCTTCTCTCTCTAGTGCTCTGATTGTCATCAGTGAGGAGCACTCACTGCTCCTAGTCAATGGAAGGATGGGAGGAGTGCTGTGCACATTTCACAGAGGATCGTGGGATATTACTAAGAAGGGAATCAAGGCCATTCCCTCTGACACTCGAATCCTGACTATGGACCTTCTCCTTCCCTCCACAGCCATCACACAACGTGCTGAGGAAGAAAATGTCCAACCGAACCACCGTGACCAAGTTCCTTCTCCTGGGATTCTCTGATATTCGGGAGCTGCAGATTTTGCACTTTGTGGTGTTTCTGGTGCTTTACCTGGCAGGCCTTATCGGGAACCTTCTCATAATCACAGCTATATCCATCAACCACCATCTTCAGACCCCCTTGTACTTCTTCCTGATGAATCTGTCCATTCTGGACCTTGGATTCATCTCTGTCACCATCCCCAAATCCATGGCAAATTCCCTCATGAACACCAGGGTGATTTCTTATTCTGGATGTGTCGCCCAAGTCTTTCTTCTCATGTTCCTTGGTTTGGCTGATATTGGCATCCTGACTGTCATGGCATATGATCGATATGTCGCCATCTGCCAACCACTGCATTACGAGAGAGTGATGAACAGGAGAGCTTGTATACAAATGGCAGCCAGTGCCTGGATTAGTGGTATTCTTTACTCTGCCCTGCACACTGGGAACACATTTGCAATATCCTTCTGTGGAGGAAATGTGGTGGATCAGTTCTTCTGTGACATCCCCCAGCTACTCAAGTTGGCCTGTTCTGACTCAGACCTCAGTGAAAGTGGGGTTATTGCGTTCAGTGCATGCTTAGTCTTAAGCTGCTTTGTTTTAATAATTGTATCATATGTTCAGATCATCAAAACTGTGCTGAGAATCCCCTCTGAGCAGGGCCGGCATAAAGCCTTCTCCACCTGCCTTCCTCACATCACTGTTGTCTCTTTGTTTGTTTTCACTGGCATCATTGCCTACCTGAAACCCAACTCCAAGTCCATATCACGTCTGGATCTCATGGTGGATGTTTTCTATTCCGTGGTGCCTCCAATGCTGAATCCGATCATCTACAGCATGAGGAACAAGGAGATCAAAGCAGCCCTGAGGAAACTGATTGGGCAGAGGTTATTTATGACCAAATAAATGGCCATCTTTCTCTTTTGATTTTAATTTCCTTCTATGTTTCCTTATAAATATAATCAAATGATGACATAATCGTCTCCACGAGAACATGCTTTCCCATCTCTTTATTCAAAAAGGGAAATTTTCACTGGCAAAAATTAAAACACCACTTAAGTCAATGGACCTAATGTAAATGCATACCAATGTAAATAATATCATTATCTATCTATTTGCCTGTGCATCTATCTATCACAGGATTGTGTACTGCCACTCATCACCATGCTATGTTAGCACTTTCTACATAAAATCATTAGCCATATCAAAGTCCTTAGTGAACCTCAGGGAGTGTCTGGCTCTTCTTTTTTGGAGCAAAAATTGGATTGCAGTGTCAGTGCAGTACCTATTTGAATTTTGCCTCTGTCTCTGTTTTTGTTTGTTTGTTTGTTTGTTTTTTGGGGTTTTTTTGGAGAGTTGATTTCTTTCTTTGTTCTAAGTGTTTTTAAGGTGGGAATGACTGGGCAGATGGTAAGTGTTCACTTAGACAGCATTGTTGATGTTTTGTTACCTATCGGGGGTGCCCAAATGTCACCTCTTTGATGGGGTTTTCTGAGCGAGCTGAAAGTTTTCTTTCCACAGTGATAAAGGTGTTCACAAGAAGTGTCTGTATGGTTGAGTTTCTGTTGAAATAATTATATGAATAGGGCTGGGATATCATCATACTTTTAATGATGTGTTAGGGAACCAAGAACCTTAGGTAGACATCTTTTAATTATTCTAACCCTAAGTAAATAAATCAATGCTGTGTCATTTGTGCTATGGTGGGAAAGGGATGTTTGTTTGTTTATTTGTTTAAGAGGAAGCTGTTGAGTATTTCTTAAAGGCAATCAGACAGGCTAATGAGGCCAGTTTTGATCCCTGTTAAATCACTGGGATTTAGCCACTCACTTCAAATGGATCAGGATTTGGCCAATGGCCAATACAAACAAAGATCGAAGAATGGATAACGGTGGCTGGGAGAAAGTGAGTGCAACAGAGATGCATGAGTAAATTCCCCATCTCAGGTTGCAGAGGAGCATCTGTGTTAGTCTGTATCAGCAAAAACAACCAGGAGTCCTTGTGGCACCTTGTGGCATCAAATTTATTTGGGAATAAGCTTTTGTGGGCTAAAACCCACTTCATCAGATGCATGGAGTAAAAAACACAGTAGGCAGGTATAAATATACAGCCTACCATATTTTTCACTCCATGCATCTGATGAAGTGGGTTATAGACCACAAAAACTTATGCCCAAATAAATGTGTTAGTCTCAAAGGTGCCACAAGGACTCCTCGGTGTTTACCACATCTTAGCTAATCCTTTGCTAATGCAGAGTAGCTCCATCAACATTGCTGGTTTGATATTGGCTCAAAGACACAAAGCTAAGTTCAATAGTGACATAAACACTGGTGTATGCACTGTTGTGCAGCCATGTTGGTCACCGAATATTAGAGAGATGCGGTAGCTACGGTAATATTGTTTATTTGACCAAGTTCTGCAGGGGAGAGAGACAAGATTTCAAACGTATACAGAGCTCTTCCTCAAGTCTGGAGATAAGCTGTGCATAAGGTTCACCTTCTCTCTCTAGTAAATACTGGTATGAGTAATTGGCCTGGTGTCATATTTTTATAATATTGGTTTAAATGGAAAAGTACCATCGCATGCACTGACCTGTGTCATGGACAGTGGGGAAGTCAGGGCCCTGCACCCCCAATTCCCTCGATTTACCATGATTCTCAGCCAGCCAGTAAAGCAGAAGGTTTATTGGCCGACAGGAACACAGTCCCAAACAGAGCTTGTAGGTACAACCAGGACCCCTCAGTCAAGTTGTTCTGGGGGGCAGGGAGCTTAGACCCCAGTCCTGGAGCTCCCTCCATTTCCCCAGCCAGCTCTAAACTGAAACCCCCTCCAGCTGTCTTACACCCCCTCCCCCTGGTTCCTCCTGCACCTTTGTCCAGTTTCTTGGGCAGGAGGTGTCACCTGGCCCCAACCCCCCACCTGGGCTCTCATGTTACATGCTCAGGTATCTTCCCTCAAGAGAAGTCTCCCATCCCCAATGCAGACAGTCCCCAGGTCAATACTCCCCACTCCCTGCTGCATCACATCTCTCCCCACTTCTAGACTGAACTGAGCAGAGTCACTTTGACCAGTGACCTGGGGAAGTTCAGGGCTCCCTCTCTGGGACAACGCATCTGCTATCATGTTGGCACTTCCCTTCACATGGACCACGTCCATGTCATAATCTTGCAGGAGCAGGCTTCACCTCAGGAGCTTGGCATTGGCTCCTTTCATCTGGTGTAGCCAGGTCAGCGGAGAGTGGCCAGTGTACACGGTGAAGTGTCAACCAAATAGATATGGCTCTAGTTTCTTAAGGGCCCTCACCATGGCCAGGCATTTCTTCTTGATGGCTGTGTAGTTTTGCTCCTGGGGTAGCAGCTTCTTGCTCAAGTACACAACGGGGTGTCTCTCCCCCTTTTCATCCTCCTGCATTAACACCACCCCCAGTCCCGTGTCTGAGGTGTCAGTGAACACCATAAAGGGCCTGTCAAAGTATGGGCTTGCCAGAATGGGGCCACTGACCAGAGCCTCCTTCAGCGCACAGAGAGCCCTCTGGCACTGCTCGGTCCAGACCACCTTGTCTGGCTTCCCCTTCTTGCACAGCTCAGTGATGGGGACGGCTATGGCGCTAAAGTGGGGCACAAATCTTTGATAATATCCCACCATCCCAATAAAGGCTTGGATCTGCTTTTTAGTTTGGGGAGCGGGACAGTCTCTGATCACCTCCACATTGGCTGGTTCCGGCTTTAGGCAGCCACTCCCCATCCAGTGGCCCAGGTAGGACACTTCAACCATCCCCACCTTGTACTTCTCTGCTTTTATGGTCAGCCCAGCCTCCTGGAGTCAATCCAGCACTTGTTTAACCTGGGACACGTGACCCTCCCAAGTCTGGCTAAAGACACAGATGTTGTCAATATATGCCACGGCAAAACTCTCCATCCCCCTCAGTAGCTGATCCACCAGGTGCTGGAAGTTGGCCGGCGCACCCTTGAGGTCGAAAGGCAGGGTCAGGAACTCACAGAGCCCCAAGGAGGTGATAAAGGCAGATTTCAGCCTGGCATCTGCATCCAGTGGCACTTGCCAGTAGCCCTTTGTAAGATCCATGGTGGTAAGGTAGCGAGCTCCTCCCAGCTTGACCAGGAGCCCATCAGGCCTGGGCATGGGCTAGGCATCAGATACAGTGATGGCAATGAGCTTCCGATAATCCACACAGAACCGGATCAACCTGTCCTTTTTGGGGACCAGCACCACCAGCGAGGCTCAAGGGCTGGAAGATGGCTGCATCACCCACAAAGCCAGCATGTCATTGACCTCTTTCCTGATCCTGAGCCGTTTTCCCTGTGACTCGGAAGGGGGAGCATCTTATTGGCAGGTGCGATCCTGTCTCCACCCAGTGGACAGTCAGATTAGTGAGTCCAGACTGGGTGGAAAACAGCTGTTGGTACAGATGTAGCACCCCTCTGATCTCAGCTTGCTGGGCAGGGGTTAGCCAATCAGAGAGAGGAATTGTTTCCAGGGGGGAGCCAGCTCCTTTGTCAGGGAATAGATCTACTAAAGGCTCATCTCCCTGCTCCTCCCAATGTCCACACACGGCCAACACCACATTCCCCCTGTCGTAATATGGCTTCATCATATTCACATGGTACACCCTGCGGTGATGCGCCCGGTTAGACAGATCCATCACATAGTTTATCTCATTTAATTGCCTGACCACCTTCAAAGGGCCTTCCCAAGAGGCCCGTGGGATTTTTTTTCTCACAGGGATGAGAACCATTACCTGATCCCCAGTAGCGTAGGTGCGGACCCGCACTGTGTGGTCATACCAGACTTTATGCTTCCTCTGTGCTCCGGCCAGGTTCTTCTGGGCCAGGCCTATGAGCTCAGCAAGTCTTTCTCGGAAGGTCAAGACATACTACACCACTGATTGTCCATTGGGAGTGGCCTTCCCCTCCCATTCATCTCTTATCAGGTCCAGGGCCCCCCTTACCCTCCTACCATATAACAGTTCGAAAGGTGAAAACCCGGTAGACTGTACGCAAACAGCAGGTGAGGTAATCACTTGTCCCAATCCTGCAGGTGCTGGTTCATAAAGGTTTTCAGCATCATCTTTAGCATTAGGTAATAATTGGAGATATACCAATCTCCTAGAACTGGAAGGGACCTTAACAGGTCATTGAGTCCAGCCCCCTGCCTTCACTAGCAGGACCAATTTTTGTCCCAGATCCCTAAGTGGTCCCCTCAAGGATTGAACTCACAACCCTGGGTTTAGCAGGCCAATGCTCAAACCACTGAGCTATCCCTCCCCCCCGTTGAACCTCTCCACCAGCCCGTTCCATTGGGGCTGGTATGCTGAGGCCCAGCTGTGCTGGACCCCACATTTCTCCCACAAGCACCGGAGCAGGGCCAACATGAAGTTGGATCCTTGGTCTGTCAAGACTTTTTTGGGGAACCCCACTCGGCTGAAAATGGTCAGCAGCGCATCCGCCACGGTGTTGGTTTCAATGGACAATAAGATCGCTGCCTCGGGGTAGTGGGTGGTGAAATCTACCCTCACCAGATGTATTTCTTCCCCGACCGGCTCATCTTGCTGAGAGGTCCCACTATTTCTATAGTCACCTTCTGGAAAGGCTCCTCTATGATGGGCAAAGGTCTCAAAGCTGCTTTCCCCTTGTCTCAGGCCTTCCCCACCCACTGACATGGGTCACAGGATCGGCAATACTGTTGGACAGTGATAAAGACCCCAGGCCAGTAAAAGTTCTGTAGCAGCCTCTGCCTGGTGCGCCGGATTCCCTGGTGCCCTGCGAGAGAGATGTCATGGGCCAGGTACAGTCGCTTGCGGCGATACTTCTGGGGTACCACCAGCTGCCTCCTGGTCCCCCATGACTCCATTTCCCCTGGATGAGCCCATTCTCGGTACAGGAACCCCTTCTCCCACAGGAACCTCTCCTGGCAACCTCTCCCCAGAGTCTGTACTGCACTGAGGTCGGCCAGGTCCCTTAGTTTATGCAACGAGGGATCTTTCTGCAACTCGGCCTGGAACTCAGCAACTGGGGAAGGGATGGGGACCTGCTCTCTCTCGCTGGCTGGGTCTGAGGCTGCAGCCTCCCTGAGCCTTGTCCCTGGGCACTCCCTCCCAACCGGGGTAGGGTCCTGCACCTCTGGCAAGGTACCCTCCCCAAGGTTAGGGTGCAGTGCCCCTCGCCAGCTCTGGCTATGGGTCACAATAAGGTTGTTATGGGGGTTGCTTGGCCAGTCTTCTAGGTCCCCCCCATCAACACCTCAGTGGGCAAATGATGGTGTATCCCCATGTCCTTGGGGCCCTCCTTGGCCCCCCATTTCAGATGTACCCTCGCCACAGGCACATTGAATGGGGTCCCATCCACCCCCGTCAGGGTCAGGTAGGTGTTGGGCATCACCCAATCTGGAGCCGCTACCTCGGGTCGGGCCAGCGTCACCTCCGCTCCCATATCCCAGTATCCATTGACCTTCCTCCCATCCACCTCCATGGGAACAAGGCACTAGCTCTGCAGGGACAGTCCCGCGCCCACCCTATAAACGGAGAACCTTGAATCTTGAGCATCCAGCCCTCCAGAGGAGCAGCTGGAAAGCTGTCAGCTCCCCTTGCCTGGGAAACCTGCCCCTTGTCCAGCTGGGTCCCTACCCAGTTAACCCTCTGTGGATTTGGTCTGCTCAGTCTGTTCTTGAACTTGAGGCACTGGGTCTGTATGTGGCCTCTCTGGCCACAGTAATAGCAGCTCATATCCCATTGGTCCCCTCGAGCGGGTTGGTTGGTCCTGATGCCAGATGCTCCCCTTGGGAGGTAGTTTTCCATATTCCCCCTTTGTGAGGTCCCATGGTGATTCTCTCTCTACATCATGGTGGGCCTGTTCCTTTGGGACTCCTCCCTGCCACCCCTTGTCCAGCTTTTCACAAACTCGTCGGCCAGCTGCCCTGAGCGTCACGGGTTCTCTGGCTTGTTGTCCTCCAACCATAGCCTCAGGTCGGATGGGCACTGATCGTACAGTTGCTACAGTACAATTAGGTCAAGCGGGTCCTCCTTCGTCTGGGTCCCTTCTGCCCACCTGTGGGCATATCCCTGCATTCGGATGGCCAGTTGTAGATATGTGACCTCAAGGGTTTTAAGTTGACTTCAGAACTTTTCCCGGTACATCTCGGGAGTCAGCCCAAACTCGTGTAGCAGGGCCTTTTTGAATAGTTCGTAGTCCCCTGCCTCCACTCCTTCCATTCGGCTGTATATCGCCATGACTTTGGGGTCCAGTAAGGGGGTGAGAAACTGGAGCGTGTCTGCTGGGTCAACCCTATGCATCTCACAGGCCTTCTTAAAGGCATTCAGGAAGTCATCTATGTCCTCCCCTTCCTTATGCTGGGCCAGGATGCACTTGTCAGAGCTTCAATCAGTCCTGGGTCGCCACTCACTCACCACAGCTGAGGGCTTGCTGCTCTTCAGCCTGGCTAACTCCAGCTCATGCTGTCTCTGATTTTCTTCATGCTGTCTCTGTTTTTCACAATCTTCCAGTTCTTTCAATTTTAGCTCTCTCTCCCATTCCAGACACCTCAGCTCCAGAGATGGGGAGCTCCACTGGGAGGATCCCCTGCTGGCCGGAGGGGTCACAATGCCCTTGGTATTCACTGGGCTCCTTCCAGCCCCTCCCCTAGGCATAGGTAGGAGGGGTCTCAGAGTGCCCTCTGCAGCTGTCTGACCCCTCCAAGCCGGGACAGACACTGGGGCCCACCACCTTGCATCTGCCAGGCTGCTTTCCTCAGCGACAGGGACCAGCTTCTCCAAGCAATCTCCCTCCTCCAGCTCGGCAAATAGCTGCTCTTTGGTGAGCCTCCCAATCTGCAGCCCCCTCTGCTTACACAGCTCTTAAGTGCTTCTTATACATCTTCCTGATGGGCACTCTCAGGCCTGTGTGCTCACAGTTCCTCTTGGTTTCCAGGGGTAACCCCTAGAGTGCCAGCCCTTCTCCAGGACACCACCTGTCTCCCAGGGTCGATCCACAGACTCCTCCGCCCATGCGCCTACTCGCCACAGTCTCAAGAGGGACCCCGTTATTGCAACAGTCCGTCTCGCTGGTCACACACTCCCAGGGAGTAAGCGTAGCTCTTCCACCCCCGAAACTGCTCCTCTCTGAATCTTCAGCATGCCTGGTCCCCATCAACCCCTTTTCATTTTACTGCTCCCCAATCACTTACTGAAGGAAGCGCCATCCACAAGCTGCAGTAGATCCCACCACTACTACCAGTTGTCATGGAGAGTTGGGGAGTCAAGGCCCTGTAACCCCATTTCCTGCGATTCACCATGACTCTCAGCCAGCCAATAAAATGGAAGGTTTATTGGATGACAGGAACACAGTCCCAAACAGAGCTTCTAGGTACAACCAGGACCCCTCAGTCAAGTCGTTTTGGGGGGTAGGGAGCTTAGACCCCAGTCCTGGAGCTCCCTCCATTTCCCCAGCCACCTATAAACTGAAACCCCCTCCAGACATCTCACTCCCGCTCCCCCTGGTTCCTCCTGCAGCCTTTTTCTAGTTTTCCGGGCAGAAGGTGTCACCTGGCCCCAACTCCCTTCCTGGGCACTCATGTTATATGCTCAGGTGTCTTCCCTCAATAAAAGTCTCCCATCCCCAATGCAGACAATCCCCAGGTCAATACTCTCCACTCCCTGCTGCATCACAACCTGGTATTTCATTCATCATCCATTGTAAAACTAGTTGCATCCAATCTAAGAAAGGATCTCACAAAGCAGGCCTATTATTAGTATTAGAATACCCATCTTTGTGATTGGTATATACAATTCATATATGAGTGACAAAAGCATAGTATGTGATTCGAGAGAGAGATTGATCAATAGATAGATAGATAATGCCAATTACTGTGACTCATTTCCTCTTCATGTCTGTCTATAAGTATTCATTATTAAACATTATTTACCAAAGAATATCTATGGGCTGGTCCACACTAAGAAGCGGAGTCGAACTAGGGTACGCAAATTCAGCTACGTGAATAGCGTAGCTGAATTCGAAGTACCCTAGTTCGAACTACTCACCTGTCCAGACGCCACGGAATCGAAGTCCGCGGCTCCAAGGTCGACTCCGCCACCGCCTTTTGCAGTGGTGGAGTACCGGAGTCGACCGCGGCGCTTCTGGAGTTCAAACTATCGCGTCCAGATTAGACGTGATAGTTCGAACTCCGAGAAGTCAAACTCACCGCGTTGACCCGGCTGGTAAGTGTAGAATAGCCCTATGACTATCTTACTCCGCAGATCATTTACAAGCAGCTCATCATAAGTAACTGGTGTTTGAGCCACTTTCACTGGCAACCTTTTTAACATGCCCTGTTTCTCTTCCTTGAGTGGATACATTGAATTAGCACACCAGAGTTCATTAAATATGAAGGTGTCAGTCCTCAACTGGTTTAAATTTTCATTGCTCCACTGAAATCAATTGAGTTTGAGAACTTACACCAGCTGAGAGTCTGCTCTCAAAGCTCATGATTATTAAGGCCCTGATCCAGCAAACCCCTTTAGAAAGTGCTTAACTTTAAACATGTGAGTAGTTCCACTGATGATTTACATTTGAAAACTCATCCTTTATTAGATTAGGGTTAGGACTAGGTCTAAATTGGTGTCAGAACTGTCACCACCTGAATATTTCTGCTTCCCCTATTAATCCATCTCCTACAATTGATGCATTTGAATTACTCACCCCTTCTGGGGACTGGTTTATTAACACAGAATAAGAGTTGTCTCAAATGTAAAATCTCCGAGTTGCCTTGGCCCAGACTCACCAGGCGGTTATGCCCCTCCTGGGCTCCTAGCTCCCGCATGGAGACCTTCACCATGGTGGGTTTATTTCATTCTCTTATCTAACATAACCATGGAGGCTCTCATAATCCATGCCATTGTCTCACCTGCTGAGCTCTTTGTCTCAGTGATACCTTGTGGCAGTGAGTTCCCCAGTTCAACTGTGTCCTCAGCAGTGTTGGGCAGAGGCCACCCTGGGCACTGTTCAGAACAGGGGGACTGGCTAGGTAGGGGAAGGAGGAGAGTGAGAGAGGAAGGAAGTGATGACCAGGGCTTGACAATGGGCAGAAGCAGAGGAAATAGTCTTTTGCTTGGAGATGAGGGTAGGAGGAAGCAAGTAGGGGTGGGTAGCCTGTTCCATGGGCCTGGAACCAGGTCAAAGGAGTGGGGCTGATAGAGGAGGGGACTAGTAGTCAGAGGGGTTAAGCAGGGAACTCTGAGGAAGGTGAGTCTGGGTGGAGGAATTGGCTCAATGATCCTCTCTTCCAAGTAAAACCCAACACTGATGTCATGGACAATGTCCACGTTCCTAATTGAAAGATTTTTTCAGTAATGTTCTGATTTCTGACATTTCAAAACATCGGTACTTTTGGTATTTTTTACCAAACATAAGATTACATTGAAATAAGAAAAGGAGGCCCACATAAGCCACCTTAGCACGTAACTGGCAGTACAAAAAATAAAGTTAAAATAATAATTCTAAATGGAAACCGCTGTTTAAAATGTTCCCAATATAAAATAAAAACTTTTAATTGAAAATGAGATTTTCCCACAAAAAATAAAATAAAATAAAATGGATGTCAGTGAAACTGTTTGTTTTGTTGAGAATATTTTTTTGGTCAAAGATTTCTGACCACTTCAGCTGTCTAACAGCTAAAGGTAATGACTGGAAAGGGTTTGTTCATCATTTGCTTACAGTCAATTAGACATACTTCAGTGCATTGTTGGGTCAGGCTACAGTGGTCAGTATCCTGAGGAACTGAACATGTTAGAAACCCTCAGGGTTAGATTCACAAGAGACCTGAGATGCCAGCTGCCACTTTAGGCACCTGGGGCTGGACTCACAAAGAAACATAACCTTGCAATGCTGAGTGGTCCCCACAGCTAAGTGTTAGGTACCTAGAAAATCCCTGGGGTTCAAAAAGCCCGTGTCTAGTGCTCAAAGAATGGGGGATGATGGCACCTCAGAATGGGATCCATAAAAGCCAATGTGCTTGGCAGCTCCTCGGCTAAGGCGACCAATGGGAGATGCAGTGTGCTAAGCCCTGCCCTTCTCTCAGAGGTAGGCACCTAAGCGCAGGCTACAGGGAGGTGTGTCCTGCCGCTGGGGATTCCCAGCTGTGACCCCTCTCCTGTAGTTAGGAGCTTAGGCCGTGTTAGCGATTAAGGAGGAGCTCCCTCACAACCGTTATCCCAGCACTTAGAGTATCACCTGGGGACTGGGAGACCCCAGATGCACATCCGCACTTCTGTCTCCAACACCCCAGGCAAATGCGCTGACCATGTGGCTAAGAGCTACAAGGGAAGTACTCCTGCTCCATCGTTCTGTGTGACATGCCTTTGGGGTCCCACTCCACTAGGCAAACTCTGGGCAGACTTACTGCACTGGCCCTGCAGGTGAGTTAGGGGGTGAACTCCTGTTGTGCCCTCACTCATGCGTCGCTCATGGGGCTTATGTATCTCTCCCCTCTACCCCCCAGCTTCCTGCATTGACTCCCAGAAAGAGATCACAGCTGGGAATCCCAAGCAGAGGGAGGCACCTCCCTGCAGCTTGGATTTAGGTGCCAAATTCCACAAGGGAGGCAGGGCTTTGTGCATGCCCCACTCCCTGGCATCTCCCCCTGGCTAGCTTAGGCAAAAAGCTGCCTTTGCAATGCCTACATCCCTCCGTGAATCTGGCCCTTGCAACCTGCTCAGGCTGGCTGGGTCACCCAGCGTGTCAGGGACACTCCCCTTTGCAACCTGGAACCTCCCCACTCCACATTGCATAATGTTATCACTCCCAGAATGTGACTGGACAATAATAGGCCACCGGGCGGGATTAGAACCAGTGCTTGGGGGCTTTCCATTGGCCATGATACCCGTCACTCTCAGTGATCTCGGAGAAGGTGGATGGAAAGAGGAGGTGAAGGCAGCACAGACAAGATGGGGAAATAGGGAGGAATGGGAGGCTGGATGCTCCTTTCCCATGGGGGGGGATAGACAAGCCAAGGGATCCCCCTCCCCAAGGCACTCAGCAGTCAGGCTGCCCCAATCGATCTTGCCTTCAGAATCAGGGGTACAGGGATCCCATGTCAGGCCTAACCCTTCCCCCAGGAGCCAGTGGCCAGCCTCCTCATGAGGGTGCCAGTGACCAGCGCTCCCCACGATCCTCCCCCTGCCTCGAGGGGCTTGTAGTGAGGGCTCTGCAAATCTCCCTGAAATTAATGTGGAAATGTTGGTCAGTCAGAGTCTGACTGTGATCTCGTTCACACTGGGTGTACCCCCTTTGATACCTGCCCTCTCCAGTAGAGATGTGAATGGTCTACACCAGGGGTTCTCAGCATTTCTCTTTTGAGGCCCTGCCCCAACATGCTATAAAAACTCCATGTCCCACCTGTGCCACAACTGTTTTTCTACATATAAAAGCCAGGGCTGGCTTTAGGGGGTAGCAAGGAGGGCAACTCACCAGGACCCCACGCCACACAGGGCACCGCAAAGCTAAGTTGCTCAGGCTTCGGCTTCAGCCCTGGGTGGTGGGATTTGGGGCCCCGGGCTGCAGTCCGGCACAAAAGGGCTTTGGTTTTCTGCTCTAGGCCTTAGTGAGACTAACGCCGACCATGCCTGGCACACCCCCTGAAACCTGCCTGCAGCCCCCCAGGGAGCCCAAACCCTAGCTGAGAACCACTGCTGTAGACCAGGAGTTCTCAACCTTTTCCTTTCTGAGGACCCCCCAAACATGCTATAAAAACTCCACGGCCCACCTGTGCCACAACAATTGGTTTTATGCTTATAGAAGCCAGGACTGGCATTAGGGGGTCACAAGCAGGGCCATTGCCTGGGTCCCCATGCCACAGGGGCCCCCAAGAAGCTAAGTTGTTCAAGGCTTTGGCTTCAGCCTCCGGTGGTGGGGCTCAAGGCCCGAGGCTTCAGCCCCATACAGCGGGGCTTCAGCTTTCTGCCCTGGACCCCAGTGAGTCTAACACTGGCCCTGCTTGACAGACCCCCTGAAACCTCTTTGAGGCCCCCCAGAGGGTCCCAGACCCCTGATAGACAACCACTGGTCTACACCATTGAGGGATCAGTCTTAGGCCTATTCATTGAAGCTTCCCTACAGTTTATTCACCTGATCCTCCTGGGCATGAATGACTTGACTTTAATGGAGTTACTCCTGATTTACACCATATTGGGTGAGAGCAAAATAAAGCTGACTCACTCCCGCTTTCCAGTGTGTTACATATAGCACCCTGCTCAACACACCTTGGGCTTAATTGTTTATTGCCTGGCATCTTGGACAATTGCTTATATTTGTGCAAAATTGAGTGCAAAGTGGGTGTCAGATGCTACCCTTCTAGAGCAATAGAGTTTCACACCCACTTGGCACAGATGCAAACGGCTCGGATTGAATTGAGCCATTCATAGGAAGTCAAGTATCAGAGGGGTAGCTGTGTTAGTCTGGATCTGTAAAAAGCAACAGAGAGTCCTGTGGCACCTTTAAAACTAACAGATGTATTGGATCATAAGCTTTCGTGGGCAAATGACGAAGTGGGTATTCACCCACGAAAGCTTATGCTCCAATACATCTGTTAGTCTTAAAGGTGCCACAGGACTCTCTGTTGCTTATTCATAGGAAGGGCATTCACATTGTGATCTCTCTCGGTAATTTTATGTAGAGGACAGGAATGATTGTCTTTGCTCTCTCTCTCCCCCATGTGGCCTCCAAAGAAAGGCCAGACAATCCACCCTCTTATGCTGAGTGTTAACAACAAAGAAAAGAACTGAACACAAATATTCTCTCCAGGTAATATTATGAGATGCTTCATGGGAACTACATCCCAAAGGACTGTAATGAAGCATTAATAGAGGACCTTGCATAGGAGCAAAGACAATTTATCACTCTTCCTGCCTCTGCATCACTCATTGACGTGACTCCTTTGTCAGAAGCAAATGAAGGTGCATGTGAATCTGTTCAGAGACTTCATATTTTTTACCTACTTTATAATAATTTATGGATTGCAAAGCAGGATAGACAACCCGGGATATTCGCAGCAACAGCAAGTCATTTATTTTTCCTGGTATGGTTTCATATTCATTAGGGGTGCTGGGGAATTTTCAAAGGGGTATTGGAGCCCAACTGTCATTGAATATTAACATAAATTGAAGTGGTTCTTGTTGACATTCCTGGATTCAGGGTTACTTAATTAAAGTGATAACTAATCACAGAGATTAGGGAGGTCTGATAGATAGATAGATAGATAGATAGATAGATAGATAGATGTGTTGTTTAGAGAGAGAAAACTGAATAAAATCTAGTTTAAAAATGTCATCATTACAATGAATTATATTTGCTAAGATTTTTTTCTTCCTGTACCAGATTCCAGGGTTTTCTTGTTCATGTGAATAGCTCATTGTGACCTGGCTTTTGCCTCAGCACTTTACTTCAGTAATCAGTAGAACTTGTAAATATAATGGAAACTTAGGCTGATGCTGAAGTTTTCAAAAGTAGAAGGGAGATACGGAGTCCATTCATCCCAGGGATTATTGGCAAATTTTGACTTTTTAATGCAAAAAAACCAAAACTTCAAAATGGTTTGTTCAAAAAAATCAATTGGTCAATAAATCCCTTCCCCCCCACATGCTGGAAAGTAGTCACATGGCACAATAAATATATAATAAATAAACAAATAAAAATAAAATAAATATTTATTCAAAAATCCAGTTTTCCATCATAACAAAAGTTGTGGAGGGAAATTTTCGACCTTCCCTATGGCTCTTCCTGAACTGAAGCTGGATTTTCAGAGGATCTCAGCTCCCATTATAGTTGCCTAAAAGAAGTGACCGATCTTTTCAAAGAGCAGAGCAGCCAGAACCTCCTCCTGAGAATGGTAAATTCCTTTGACGATCTGGTTTCATTCTTTGTGTGTCTAAACAGGAGTTGTCAGTTGCTGATGTTTTTCGAAAATCAGACTGAGAGTATTTTTTGTGATCCAGCAGCTCAGCTGTTAGAACACTAAGCTTCTAAACCTGAGCTGTGAGCTTGAATCTCAGTTGACCATCATGAGTTATTCTTCTTTTGAGATCTCTCAGAAATGTACAAGAATTATACTTGATCAGAAATTCTGTCAATTTTCTTCTTTTAGCAGAAAATTTTCTATCTAGCAAAACTTTTTGTGGAAACTGTTATCTGTCCCCCAAAATGTTCAGCTTTTGCAAGGGAAAATTGCACAATTTCAGCCAAGAACAGAAAATATTTCAATTGGGAGGGAAGAGAGTCAGAAAAAGCATTTCACTTACAAAAATCAAAATGTTTTGGGACTTTATTGGATGAAATATCACAAGTTTCCACTGAAAATTTCAGAAAAAAACCCCCAAAAAATAGAAAAGTACGTTTTTGCCATTAACATTTTTCATCGCAGTAAGAGGAAACATTTTCTGACCAGGTCTAGGAAGAACATGTATGGAACCTGAAAGTTACAAGAAAAGGTTTCAGAACACATATTAATATAATTGGATAATTCTGATGTGTCCTGGGTACTCAGAGGATGAGTAACAACTGGCCAGTGTGGTGTATTGACAGGACAAGCTATCATTATACGTTTGTGAGGGGTTGCCTGCTCCTGATAGCAGGCTAGGGGAATCTGTAGGGAATTGTGTGGCTTCGGCATTCAGTTTACATAGAGCCAGACTAGGGTACAATGTGGTGAGTTGTGTTTCTCTCCTTAGGAAGCAGCCTGCTTTGTCTCTCTCTGGTTTTAGGTTCTTGTGTGTTAGTCTCAGAAATGAATGTAGTGTTATATTGCTGCCTTCCAGCAAGAGTATTTTATGTTTTTTATTTAACTTCCCTGTGTATAACAGACAGCAGTGGCACAACCTTCCTCTGCATACAAAAGGTTGTAGGGCATATGCATTGGGAAAAGATGTTTGTTTCAGCTCTCTTCATTCTAACTGAATTTTTCTGATGTCTTTCCCATTCTTGCCAGGTAGGACATGACCAACCAAACCTCTGTGACTGAATTCCGTCTCCTGGGATTTTCTGACATCCGCGAGCTGCAGATCTTGCACTTTCTTCTGTTCCTGTTTGCTTATGTGGCCGCCTTAATGGGGAATTTCCTCATCATTGTCCTTGTGACCCTCGACCATCACCTCCACAGCCCCATGTACTTCTTCCTCAAGAACATGTCATTCTTAGACCTCTGCTACATCTCTGCCACCGTCCCCAAATCCATAGTGAATGCCATCATGCAGCGCCACTCCATTTCTTTCCACGGCTGCTTCCTGCAGTTGTTTTTCTTCATCATGTTTGGGACAGCAGAGTTGGCCTTGCTGACGGTCATGGCATATGACCGCTACCTGGCCATCTGCAGCCCTCTGAGATACAGGACAGTCATGAACAGCAGAGCATGTGTCCAGATGGCTGCAGGGTCCTGGCTTAGTGGAGCACTGTATTCAGTGTTGCACGTGGGTAACTCATTCAGTTTACCTTTCTGTGGGCCCAACTTTGTCCACCAGTTCTTCTGCGACATCCCACCCCTCCTGCAGCTCTCTTGCTCTGACACGCAGCCCAACAAGGTCCACAACATTGTCTTAGCCCTCTGCTATGGCTTTATCTGCTTTATCTTTATCTTTGTGTCCTACATTCACATTTTCAATACTGTAGTGAGAATCCCCTCTGCAGAGGGCAGGTATAAAGCCTTCTCCACATGCCTGCCCCACCTGATTGTAGTCTCCTTGTTCGTCGGCACTGGATTCTTCATGTACATGAAGCCAAACTCTAGGGCCCCATCCACTCAAGACATGTTGGTGCCTGTGCTCTATGCTGTTGTACCACCAGTACTGAACCCTATTATCTACAGCCTCAGGAATAAGGAGATAAAAGCAGCGCTGAGAAAAGTGAAAAGGCACGGGTGGAACATGGCCACATATTTCCAATGATCTGCTAAAAATATTTGAGAAAAGCATAACAGAAGGTACCCAGATACTATAGCAATGGGTGAAAAAATAAATAGCTGAGGTTGGGATTATTAGATAGATAGATAGATAGATAGATAGATAGATAGATAGATAGATAGATAGATAGATAGATAGATAGATAGATAGATAGATTCAGGATGTATCAAAGTTTCTATTTCTCTCCATATGTCAGCAAATATAAGTTTCTTCTATTTTATCTTACTCCTAGTGCTGCTCAGAAAGCATCCTGGAAATATTTTTTCTTATGTAAAAGTTAGACTTTTCTTAGACAATCTCAAAACCAGTGTGTGACCTTCAGTAAGTCATTTGAATCTCCCTATGCCCCAGTTCCCCTTATGTAACATGCAGGTGATTGGGACCAAAGGTCAATATTTCAGGGAAAAAAATGATGGAAGGGAAATGGAGGGGATAATGGAAATGGGGTATTTTGTCTTGATCTGTAGTCAGCCGACTTCCTGACTCCCTAGGCGGCTGCCTTCCAGATCAATCTGATTTCCCCGGTGTGCAGCCTGGCTCCCAGAAGCCTCCTCCACCTATGCCTCAGACATCAGGCCTGTCCATGACTTTTACTATATATCCCTGACTAAAACTTGCAGGGGGCTGCACGGGTGCACCGTGGGTGCTGGGGGAGGTCAGCCTGAGTGCTGGAGGGGTTGGCAGGGCTCCCTACCTGGCTCCATGCCTCTCCCTCCCCTCCCCGGCAGCAGCAGAGTTTGGGCATGGGAGGGGGTAGGGGGTTGGGGCATGGGACGGGGTGAGGCAGGCTCTGGGCGGTGCTTGCCTGGGGGGATCCCTCACTCAGCTGCTAGGCAGACGTGTGGCAGGACTCATTGGCCAAGCAGGCCAATCCCAGTCGTGAGCCTAACTGCAGGAAAGTGGATAAAGCTTCATAAACAGTTATTATAACCTATAGCAGCAAATGTTGATGGGAAAAGGTATGAAAGGAAGACAGAGCGACTGGATTAGTCTGAAGAAAAAGGCCTCCTGATATAATCAAGGACTGTGTTAAGATCTCATGCCTGGTACACAGGGTAAGTATGGGACTGGAAATCAATGGACCCAAATTGGTGTCAGAAATTAGTTCTAAATGATGGACACAATAATTAGGGGATCTTTTTATCTCTTTATCTCTTTATATCTTCTGGTCCTTAAAAAGAGACTTCAGAGGGAAAATTGAGGGATGGGGACACAGATGTGGACTCTGGCTGACTGAAAGACAAGGAAAGGGGAAGGAGTGAACTTCATATTCTTGGCTGCCACCTCCAGCATCTGCCAGGACCCCAGTGTCCACCGTCACACCACTGGGCCTTTGTCATCCTAATCCTGAGAGATGTACTCATCAGACCAGGCCAGAGAGAGGGATTTAGATGCTATCGCCCATTCAACTGACTCCAGCTCAAGCTCAGCCGCTACCCAAGATGGGAGACTTTGCTGTTACCTCCCACTCATATGCCCTTTTCCTTCCCCACCTTTTTCCTTCTCTTTTTTCTCCCTCTCCTTTTTCCTTCTGTCTATTAAAAGTCTGGCTTAGCTGGCCAAGATGGCATCTTCTGCAACATTTCTGTTAACCTTTGACCAAAGAGTCAGCTAAAAGCAATGTCCAAAACAGCCTAAGAACATAAGAACGGCCATACTGGGTCAGACCAAAGACGCATCTAGCTCACTATCCTGTCTTCTGACACCGGCCAATGCCAGGTGTTTCAAAGGGAATGAACAGAACAGGTAATCGCCAAGCGTCCATCCCCTGCTGCCCACTCCCAGCCTCTGGCAAACAGAGGCTAGGGATATCATCCCTGTCCATCCTGGCTAATAGCCATTGATGGACCTCTCCTCCATTAACTTATCTGGTTCTTTTTTGAACCCTGTTATAGTCATGGCCTTCACAACATCCTCTGGCAAAGAGTTGCACAGGTTGACTGATGCTGGTACAATTTGTCAAGTCTCATTGTGACTGGTAAGACCATGTGCTGGACCTGTGTTTTTCCAGCGGTGAGGTTGTGAGTAAGAGTCAACGTCAGAGACAAAAGCTGCATTTTCTACCTTGGCTGTTCTTTTCTCTCCCCTCTTGCATGTGCTTGATTTGAAACGGGATCAGACTTTAACGAGAGACGCAACAACCCCAGCACCAGCCCCTTTGAACTAATTTCATTTATTTTCCTGAAAAAGAACAGTTATCGCCATTTTTGACATCATCTAAAAGACAGTCAGAGAAGTTTGGTTTTGTTTTTCTTTTCCATTCCAAAGACTCTCTCCAGCTAAAGGGAAAATGAACAAGCGATGGTGCTAAATAAAAGCCTTACTTAAGATTTTGCATTTCAAATGCTTTACCTGTTTCCCCTTCTTCTTTGTATCTTTAATAAAAAGTTTAAAGGATTTTTAATAATGAGTTTGCCATGACACTGAGCAGGCTGAGGTCTCTGTATACCAAACCCTGAACCTTGTTTAAAATGGTTTCATACTGGACAGTGACTGGGTCATGTTAACACATTTGACTCTTTGGGCTCATTTCTTCCATCAAAATTAATACAACAGAGTTCCATCTTCATCTACAGCCGACCCAGGAAAAGCCATTCCTTGGCCCTCAACAAAGTGGCCAGGGTCCTAAACACATTGGGAATGCCATTGCAGAACCTGATCATCTGCAGCCTGAGGAACATGAAGGTGAAAGGGGCCTTGACAGACACCCTCAGGAGGAAGCTGTATTTCTTCAAGGAACCCCAGGGCACTTGACTGGGTCTCTAAGAGGGGAATTGTGTAAAAGCCAAGAGATAACATTTTCAAAAGCACCTAAGCGACTTAGGAGCCAATGTCCCATTTTCAAAAGTGCCTTAGTCACTCCAGAGCGTAAGTCCCATTCAAAGTCAATAAGACTTAGGACTAGATTGGTAATGGCACTGAGGCATCTAGTGGGATTTTCAAAAGCACACAGGCATGTAAAACTCATTGATTTCAGTGGCATGTAAGTGCAAAGGTGCTTTGGAAAATCCTACTATGCACCTAAATGGCCCTCTTATGGCCCTATTAAACTCATAAGCACCTAAGTTGTATTTGAAAATGAGACTTAGGTTCTTAAATTAGATGGCTTTGAGAATTTTCCCCGATGAACAGAAGACACTGTCGCTGTGGGTACGTCTACATGACTATTTTTAGCTGACTAGCTCAGTCAAAGCTAGCACAGATATTTCTGCTTGAGCTGGAAATTACACCTGAAGCTGCACAATACACAAATCCTGACTGTGTGTGTGTGTAAGAAAGAGAGAGAGAGAGAGAGAAAGAGGGAGAGCGAAATGACAACTAGACAACTTATAGCCAGGTCAACACTAGAAAAGATTTGCCAATATAGCTATCCTGGCAAACTTTCCTAATGTAAATACAGCTTTTGCCAGCTTTGGTTGCTATAGTTTAGACCAGTTGTTCAAGAGAAATTAGCTATACAGGAAAATGACCTTTACGCCAGTGTAGCCATCTTCACATTATGGCTTTTGCCGGTATCGAAATATCACAGAATTAACCACAACCCATAAATGACACTGCTATGATGGCAAATGTTTCTAGTGTAGGCCTAGCCAGCCTATGTGTTCCTTTGCAAGGTTACATTATATGTGTATATTTCTGAGACTTTGCTTTGAGTGTGTGTTTCCTAGTGAATAATGTTGCATGAATGTGTCTGTTTTAGTCTGTGTACGTTATTTGGTGTGTAGATAAATGTGCATGTGAGTTTTGACATTCCTCTGAGTGTCCTTCAGAATGTACATACTTAGCAGCTTTGGCAATAGCCAATACTTGGCATTTCACCACAGGTCAGAAAACACCTTGCCCAGTGCTGGGGATGAGATATAGTTTTCCCCTTAGACCACAATTTTCAGAAGAATTCACTTCCCACTCAGGCACCAAATTAAGTGGCCAGATTCTTAAAAGATTCCAGTAGACTAGGGGCTGAGGAGAGCTGTCCAGAAAGTGATTTTTTTCTCCTCTAATTTTTTCTTGGAATTATTTTGAGTTTTCATTTATAAATATAAAAACCCAAAGAATAACAATTCCTGAACATTTTCTATGAGAACTGATTTTTTTTCTGGAGAAACTATCAATGGCATTTGGGTGTCTACATCCTTTCAACTCTTTAAAATCCCAGGCTTGGTGACTGGGCAGTGACAGGGGAACTGGAACACACCAAGGTTGTGTAGCTGGTTTAAACTCACACTCACAGCCTGTGTCAGCCGTCGGAACAGAACCTAGATGTCCTGATTTAGGATGAGACTAACAAATTAAAGGGAGCTAGGTGCTGACATACCACTGAATTTCCTTGACAGTTGAGTTTCTTACTGCTTTAAGCTGCACTGAGAATACCACTCGACTTCACCCTTTGAAGACTGCTCAGGGACGAATTTTATCTAATAGTGAAATCAGCCTCATGATCACCTCTAACTGAGGGAACAATCATAACTCAACCCTAGAGCTGATCACAAAAACAAGTCCCATTAGTCATTGTTTAACCTATTTAAAGTGTTTATATGAAACACCACGACTGCATTATCTGAGCCAGGAGGGCTAAAAACATTGACTCAAAACTTTTCCCAACAGAAAATTGCAGGGTTGACAAAATAAAAAAAAAATATCAGAGAACGTGTCTATTGTCCTTTTACATTTTCCAATTTTAATTGCAAATAAATAATGACTATCCTCCCAAATTCAATAGCTAGTGGGAATGAATGACTCTGTAACCATTAGAAGTTACACTCTTGTAATGAATCAAATGGGGTAAAGAGCTAAGAAATTGCGGACCAATTTTGAACTTTTTTCTCAACTTCCACTCAGATTCACATGCAAAGAATATGGATTTAAAACTGTGACAGGCCAGCTGGTGTAAATCAGCTGTAGCACTATTGAAATCAAAGGCTAGATCCCCAGTTGATGAAAATCCTCCACAGCTCCTTTGTAGGGCCTGATCCTCTGTTGGCATAAATAGGCTTAGCTACTCTGAAGTCAATTTACATCAGCTCAGGGCCTGGCCCTTAGTTTTTAGTCTTTGCCTTTGGGTACCTCTTAGAGCATTAAACCCTGCAGCTGGTCTGTGTGATCTGACTAGGGCTCATGGAGCTGAGGCTAGGGGGCTGTTTTACTGTGGTATAGATGTTTGGGCTCTGGCTGGACCCTGGATTCTAGGATCCTGCGTGGTGGGAGGGTCCCAGGGCTCAGGCTGCAGTCCAAGGCTGAATGTCAACACCACAATTAACAGCCCCTGAGCTCTGTGAGCTGGAGTCAGCTGGCATGGGCCAGTTGCAGGTTTCTAATGATAATGTGGACGTACCCTTAGTGACCAACTTCAAGCAGCCAGGGCAGCCTGAGCTGTGGGTTCCTCTGGTGGCTGCATCCCAAGAGCTGCTGATGCAATGCAGGTGAAAAAAACAAAATCTCTGCTCATCCAGAGTTAAATATGTGGAACTAATGAAGGAACAGGCTATTCCAGACCAGCTGGGGCTCTGGTGCCACTGGGCTCTGAGCTATTCTAGATCACGTCTCTGCTACAAATACACATTTTATTCTGTAAACACCTGGGGACATCCTGGGGCCTAAGCTCAGCCTAATTTCTAGCCAAGGGTCCTTCCAGGGAAGCTGCCACCATGTGAGATCTAGGGCAGGTGCTGTTCCCCCTCTGTGAGGTTAAGCTCAGCTGGGGCAGGTGATTTGCTCTAGAGGTGAGATCAGAGCTGGGCTCACAGCCCAAGAGACTGGATTCAGCCATTTAGCAACAGAGCAGGGACATCTTGTAGTGACCCTGTCAGAGGCCTGCACAAGCCAGTGTCAGCTCTAGAGCTGCTTGCAGGGAATACATCACATCTCTCTATGTGAGACAGATGCATGTATGTCTATCATTCTCCGTAGAGATAGAAAGATAGTCATGTACCTTTATTTGCTATTTTTCTCACTGTCTCTGATACCATTAAAATGGAAAAAAAAGTCGATGATGGTTCTGAAGGAGATTAGAGAGATACAATGTCAGACAGTAAAAAGTCAGTATGAAAGTTTTAGAGTTCACTTAAATAGCTGAAAGCTAAGAAATAAAAATGATGACACAAGATGACAAAGCACCAGGCTTAATTTTTAAAGCAAATTTTACTGAACATTTTCTACTGATGCCCAGGCAAATTTCCATCTATGCAGAGCCCTTCCCTTCTATGGTGACAATGAACACACGATGTCAAGTAACACAGAGACTGAAACAATGTCAATGTCAGCTTTTGCCTTTTGGCCCTGCTCCTCCGGCCAGAGCCCCGCAGTCCCGCTCTCCCGGCCGGAACCGGAGGCCCCACTACCTCGCGGCCCAGCTCTCCTGGCCAGAGCCCCACAACCCCGCAGCCCCGCTCTCCTGGCGGGAGCCCTGCAATCCCGCGGTCCCGCTACCTCGGTGAAAGCGCGGCAGGTCCTGCGGCCCCGCTACCCCCGCCAGAGCCCCTCAACCCCGCCGCCCCGCTCTCCCAGCCGGAACTCCGTAGCCCCACTGTCCGTGCCAGAGCCCCGCAAACCCGTAGCCCCGCTCTTCCGGCTGAAGCCCCGCAACCCAGTGGTCCCACTCCCCGGGCTGAGCGCGCAAGTCCCGCAGCCCCACTACCCCGGCCAGAGCCCCGCAACCTCGCTCTCTCTGCCGGAGCCGCGTGGCCCCGCTAGCCCTGCCGGAGCCTCGCAACCCCGCAGCCCCGCTCTTCCATCCGGAGCTCCGCAACCCTGCACTCCCGGCCGGAGCCCGGAGGCCCCTCTACCCAGGCTAGAGCCCCGCAACCCCAGTGCCCCGCTACCCGGCCAGAGCCCTACAACCCTGCAGCACCTCTCTCCCGGCCGGAGCCCCGCAACCCCGCGGTCCCGCTCCCTCGGCCAGAGCCCCGCAACCCCGCATCCCCGCTCCTTCCGCCGGAGCTCCGCAATCCCGCGGTCCCGGTCCCCTGGCCCGAGGGTCGCAAGTGCGTCTGGCCCGCTCCCGCAGCTGGAGCCCCGCAACCCCGCGGCCCCGCTACGACAGCCTGAGCGCGGAAATCCGAAGTGTCGCCCACAGAGCACATGCCCCATGAATCTGGCCTCGCACTGGCTAAAGCCAACCCTGGGGCTGGGAGGAGGTTTAAGTCCCTGATCCCGTTTCGGGCTTCTTTGTAGGAACAATGAGTTCACAGCCAGCTGGTGAGTGAAAGGACCCTGCTCTAACTCGCTGCAGACTGTCCCTACGCACCCTGCTGACATGCAGTAACAGTTGGTTACAGCACTTTGATCCAGTGCTCTTTGAAACAGGACAAGATCAGCAGGGTCATATGGACTGTTAACCCACTGGCTAGTGCAGTGTAGATTCACATCCCAGCTTGCCACAAAATAAATGTTCATGTAGACAAGCCCATAGTCCTTTACATCCCAGCCAAGCCTGCCCAAGGAGGGGAGCAAGGAGTTCCCATTTGTGGGTTGGATCCCTGGCTGCTAGAGAGACCCAGCAACTCAGGAAATCCAACAAATGGACATGGAAATGGCCGCTGGATAATACAGTGATTGATTGACAGAGAATGATCCATGATTCCTCAGTTCTGGAAGATCAAAGCCATCACAAGCTGGGAAAAATTCCACAGAAACTGTCACAGTAAGTTTGCTATTTCAGTTATATATTCATATATATATGAATAACAAGTGAGGCTTCTTAAGACTTTTGCTATCAATCCTCTCAAGCATACTGAGCCCCATAGATTTTTTTTAAGCAGAAAAACAATTGATTTTTCAAGAAGTCCCCAAAATTCCCAAATTGTGGGGTTTTGGCAACCAACAACCAAACCTATTCAGCCACAAATGGCTGAAAACAGAACATTTTCAACGGTCACTCCTCCCAAAAAAAGGAGTTTTCTTTTTTCTGTGTATCTAGAAAAAAAACAGAAATCCTATTTTTGCTTTGCATATCTAGATCTATAGATATGTGAAAATAGGATATATATGCAAAAATAGATATAGATATAATTGTATATACATACACACAGAGGGGGTAGCTGAAACTTATTTGGAAAAGTTGTTGGCTTGAAAACTCGATTTTGCTTTCAAATGAATTTAAAGAGAAAATTTCTGGCCACCTCACCCCACATTGGAAACATAGCATTAAGTTCGGTTGGGGAACACTAATATTGTCCAATGACACCATAAATTCAAAACCATTCATTTTATTGCAGCCATTTTCATTTTGATTTCACAGGGAAGAATGGCAGAATGGCAAAGCTGAGTAGCAGCAAAGCTAAGAGCCCACAGAATATGTTCTATACACACTAGCACTTTTACAGTCAAGGTCAGAGTTGAACCAGGCAGCCAAAGTTTGACCCTGCCTGGGGACATACAAGGGGTAATGAGTCTAGAAACCTGATCTCCTGGTGTAGCTTCATAGCCACTGTACAGCACTGCCACCAGCGGAGTACAAAATGCTGTAAGTGAGTGCACAGAACATACACATGGTAAGACATAGACTATTCCCCACAGAGCTCCCAGTCCTTGTGGACCAGGCAGAAAAAGGGAGGGAGGGGAAACAGAGTCACAGGGAGGGGAAGTGACTGGCCCAAGGTCACACAGCTGGTCAGTTTAAGATTCAAGAAAAGAATCCAAAGAATGTCTTGTAGCATCAATAGCTCTTCTCCTTCCCTGGTGTTTACTCCCTGCTGCATTCACAGAAGGCCTCAACTTTTCCAGGCTAAACAAGCTGAACTCTTTTAGCCACCTCTTGTAAAACAGGCTCCCCATTGCCGCAATAGGACAACTGTCATTCGTAGGAGTCATTAATTTGGAATGTAATTTTATTCCATTTTTATGCTGCATTGTATTGAGCCCCATCTTGGACCAGATCCTCAGATGGTGGGAATGGCCAACGCTCCATTGACTGTAAGAAAACTAGGGCAATTAACACTCATGTGATAATGCACCTGACAAGTGAGCTGGTTGTCAGAGGTCAGGAGCACTCTAATCCTAACCCTTGTCCTTCCCTCCACAGAGGCAGCACACAATGAACTGAGAAGGAAAATGTCCAACCACACCACCGTGACCAATTTCTGTCTCCTGGGATTCTCTAAAACAAATGTCAACAAATATAAAACCCCAAACTCTTCTTTCCCAGGCAGGGCCTTTTTCCCCAAAAAGGGGAAGAACCAAAGGTTCCATGAAATTCATTAGAGACCTTACTATAGCTATTGATTTTGTGTGCAAGATGCTTAGGTAGCATGATGATGGGTGGCAATATAAAGCCCTAAAATAGATGATAGATAGATAGATAGATAGATAGATAGATAGATAGATAGATAGATAGATAGATGCCAATTTTTCTGTTCATGATTCTCTCTGTCTAGTTGGTCAGATCATGCAGTTTCAACAGAGGTGAAGCTGTTTATGGGAATGTGTCAATTTCCTCAAAACATTCATTGGAAACCAGGTGTAGGAGAAGGAGAAAGCCCTTACACCAGGCTCCATGATTCAGGCTAAGGCCTAAATAAAAGTCATGCCCTGCTGATGTAAAGCCAAGTTAGCAAGAGTCAGGCTCTGAGCAAAAATCAGGCCTGGTTACAAAGCAGAGGCCTGCTTTCAGAGTCACTGTCTGGTACGTGAACTTGGCAAGAATAGTGCTAGTGCTGCAAAAACAGAAACACTCCAAAGAAGTGCTAGGCACAGTACACGCACCCCAGAAGGGCGATATCAATACACCCCGATACCAGTGATACAGTGATTGAAAGTGATACAGGGACACACCAACCCCTCCTAAGGATAAGGTCAGGATGACAGGATGATGGATAGAGATGTTTTGATCGAACCAACAGGTACAAGGTAAAAGGTGATAACTAAATATGTCAGAAGGGCAACATGTAACTTGTTTGTATCAGTGTATAGAAGGGGGGTCACAGAGGTGGTGTCTTTGTCTGGCTGAGGGGGGAGAAGAAGGCCCATTGTAATGGGCATACGTGTCTTAGTATCCCTGTACAATCTATGGGGTGCTATTATTGTTCTTCATTGACAATAAACCTGGCCAAGTGCCTTGGCTTCTGAACTGAGTCTGTGGTCTTCTTGGGCAGTTCGATCAGAGCCTGCCATACTGGCTAAATGCCCAGAGCCAATGCAGCATGCAGAGAGAAGGAAACACCCCACTGGTCCCCTCCCTCAGGGAGTCCCCTGGGAAGGTAGATCAGCACAGTATATTGTTAACACTGTTGCAAGCATCGCATAGCATTTTGGGGAGGGTCAAAGGTGTGTGAGTGGAGACTGGAAGTTTCCTTTGCAGAGTCCGAGAGGCCGAGGGGGGGAGAAAGAAGAAGAGCAGAGAATGGGTTAACTCGACACTGCAGCTAGCAAGCTCAGTCTGAATATAAGAAGCTGACTCCATCCCAAGGCCATCTGCTACCTGCCAAGACAGAAGGGGGAAGTCCACCCCGCCCCACCCCACCGGACTAGCCGTGGGAAGGAGAGTTGTTGAAAGAAATGCAGGGGCCTGGGAAAGGAGCGCGATGGCAAAGGCCAACCAGGAACAAAAAGAACTGTCTCACGGCCCTGAAGCTGATGTATTTTGGGGAAAGCTGAGGAAGCCGTGGAAGGCTGGTTTGAACTGGTACACAGAGCATGGAGAACAAAGGTTCCTGAAGGAGATGCCCCCCAAAAGAACCCAGGACTTAAAAACCCTCCTGAGAGCTGAAGCAAATCGGAGAACACAGCGGATTCTTATGACCTGGGCCCAGGACAGCACTCCCATCCACCTTTCCCCACTTCTTCTTCTCTTCTTTTTACGTTACACCCAGGCTTGGCCAGCTTTGGGTTGGGCATATGTGAATATGAAAGTGGGTTAGGACTTGGGGCATTAATGTTTTCTTCCTTCCTCTGAGTGATGTGGAAGCATTTCCAGCACTCTCCACTGTTATTTTATTATTTTATCAATAAAGCTTTAAAAATTTAGACACTTGGTGTGTGCTTTGTCATCTCCTCCCCAAAAGATTCTGTGGCCCCAGCCAGATCAACTGTGGGCCCCGGGCAGATTAGTAATGAAAATCTGTCACAAGAACACAGACACAGCCAACAACTGACAACACCAGACAGGAAGTCAGGCTATCTGGCTGGCCAGTGCGTCTCCTCCTGGGGTCCTGTCACTCCAGCTGCCAGCCAACCTGCTCCACAACTGCCTGGCTGCCTGGCTGCCAGGCTCACGAATCCTCAGCAGTCCACCTCACAGGGCACTTGGTAGGTGGGGCTTCCCAGGCAGCTGCATCCCCAGGCTAAAGGGGAGAACGCGTGACTACCCCATGTGTCTCCCCAGCCCGACGACCCCTCCTGCCCCCTGCACACAGCCCGCGGCCACACTGCTCTCCCCAGCCCATTTTAATTGTGGGAGGATGAGGGAGGGAAGGCTTCTGCCAATGAGAGCCTGGTTGGGACACTCGCTTTCACATACACACACACACACTCACCTCACCAGGGAGAGCAGCCAAATGTTCCAGAGGGAGGCACAGGGAGAGAAGGACAGAACCCCTCTCCTTCCCTGCCCCTGGCAGGCCATCTCGGGTGGTACTTGACCCTCATACCTCCCCTATACATCGCCTCTGGCAAGATGGAATTTCTGGAGAAAGAGCCAACAGAGCCAACAGCCCAAGTGGTCACGGCTTGGGCTGCTCTGAATTAGGGAAAACGGACTCTCACAGAGCCCCCAACTGTTGGCTACAGAGTCACTATCTTTGTCCCAATGAGGAGTTAATTATTTAGACAAAGTGGAATGGTTCCAACAAGAAAAACGGGGGAAAAGCCCAAGACTTTTTCCATCCTGATGTTTAGGACACTTGTCTGGAAGGAGGGAGAGCCAGGTTCAAGCCCCTGCTTCTGACATCTAGAGAAATGTCCCTGCTGGGGAGGCTATAGGCATGTTTCTGGTGAGTGGGGGAAGACTGCACAGCTGCTTCCAGGGCTTCTATATGTTTTATTGAAAAAATTAAGACTTTAGACACTTCGGCTAATCATCTGGCCATGCAAGCTTAGGGTGAGCAATGAAAAATAAAATAACAAGGGGCTTTTAGAAATCTTTCTGAATGAAGGTTGGATAATTTGAAAGGGTCTCCAGGATCTAGGTGGGTCACACATATGGTTCAGTCAATGGGAGTTGAGCACCTGATTCTTTTAAGCCACTCTGACAACCCCTGTCACAGATCACAGCCTAGACTAAGAATCCACTGTATTGTTCCAGACTTTGAAGCACCCACATTCCCTTTGTTCCCACTCTAATTGCACAAGCTGCAGGTCCCTCCACTGGGCCAACCCCGTTCCTGGTGCCTTTCCATGAAAATCAATGGATATGAACCTAGGATAACTTTGGCCCATCCTGATAAGATGTTTTCCAATAATTCCTCTGCTAATTCCCAGTGGGGATAATCACAGCTCTGCACTCCTCATGGGGATTTCCTAGGGGATTCTCCTCTCAGTCTGATTGCTTTGGTTGCTATCAGTACCTGAATCCTCGGGCTGATATGTCCCTTGAACACCATTCAGAAGCTTAATGCTGTGTCAAGGCCTGAGACTAGATTGTGCCCCAATAAGGAATCATTAGAAAGCAGGACAATCCCTGGCCTTAGCCCCCACTGGATGTGTGAAAGGACATGACGTCTCAGTTCATATCCCATTTCCATGTAACTGCTACAGACATCTCAGAGCAGGAAAGGACAGGCTGGCTTGGGAGATAAGAGATGAAGCAATTGCTTTCATCTCTAATCCAACTGTCCCAACCCAACCCCACTGAGCAGTGGTCAGATCCACAAAAGTCCAAAATTTACATCCTCAAAACCTCTGCTCAACTGCTGCCTAACCCTGTAAGTGCCCACGGTTCCCTGGATAAAGACAATTACAGTCTCACGCTGCATGGGTTTGCAGATGGTGACATAGTGGCCATATAAACCCAAGGTTTGTTCTATTAGGTTCTTTTTGCAAATCACAGGCTTAATATTTCTGAAATTCAGGAGAATCCCAGGCCTTGGAAGTTAAAAAGATAGAGACAGAGCCAGGATTGCAAAAGGACTTAGGCACCTAACTGTTCTAATAGGTGCCCAGTGGGATTTACAATTCACTTAAGAAGACTAGGTGCCTAACTGCGATAGAAAATGAACAGGACTTAGCCACCTAGCTCACATAGGAGCTTTGATAAATCACACTAGGTGCCTGTCTCCATCTTTAGGTGCCTAAATGACTTTGTAAACACAGAAGATGGGCTGGAATCAGGAAACACTGCAGGAGATCCTAAGACTTGTGCTATGCAGGGGTCAGACTAGAAGATCACAATGGTCCCTTTTGGCATGGAAATTGATGAATCTGTTAGTATGTAGGCCTGTTAGCCTGAGATAGAATTTTGGGTTTTGTTTGACTTCTGATACTTTTATATTCTTACTAATATGTGTGAACAAAGACACTGTGTGTTGCATTTCCCACAACCAGATGAGGCTTACAGTACAAGGAGAAAAGATAAGGGATATGGTTAAAGTGTTCCTGGACATGGTGGGAGTGTAATATACGAGCATACTCTGGAAGGCTGCCTGGCTCCTCTCTCAAGCCAAGGTCAAGAAACCAATTAGGAGGGGCAAGGAAGGATGTGGGGGAGAATAAGAGACACTAAAAGCCAAAGAAATGCCTGTTCCTGACCAAAGCACAACCTCACTCCTTACCCCTCCTGTGAGATACAAAAAAGGTGGTACTAATGCCCCCACACTCAAGACCCTCCAAAATGAAACATGACCATAGATTGTAAGAGGTGGGACTGAGGGTGTGCGCTGCAGGTATATTTAGGCCATCTACACACAGCTGGTCTACAGAGAGAAACAAGTTTGGCACTAGTTCTGACAGTTCAGTCTTGGAGTCCGTGTTGGCACTTTGGGAACTATAGCAGCATAGTCAAGGTTCCATAGATGTGCCAGAATAACCCTGTAGCATAGACACAACCAATAGTGAGGGATGGGGGCTTAATAGGAAAATCACCTAGCTGAGCAATGGCAGCTAGATTGAAGTATTCTTCCATCGACCTTACTATGTGTACACCTGGGCTTAGCTTGTCATAGCTCCATCACCCAGACCTTTTCACACTCCTGAGTGATGTTGATCTAAATTTTAAGTGTAGATCAGACATAGGTATAATATAGCTATATAGGGCATGTCTGGAGCACTAGATGCCTATATAAAACTCCAGTTGCCCTAACAACTAATTAATAATATACTAAAACCTCTGAAACATTAAAATAATCATTCAGTAGGAACTCAGCCATCTGAATATCTACAGAAACTCTTTTCCCTCGTCATCATTTTTGGAAGCAAAACTTTAACTCTCTCAGAACACCCCACCAACGAGATGATGACACTGATATCTCCAGTATATGAAAAAAAAACCCACCTGATATCCCCATCTACTCAAAATACCCCACTCTTTCAAAGCCCTCCCCCCCCCCAAAAAAACCACCTGGAACAAAGAAACTAATCAACCAACCAACCAATGAAACAAAACAAAGAAATCAGAGATAATCAAGGAAACAAAAAAAGCCCCTCATGTCCTAGGTGGAATTCCACCCCCCCCCACACACACACACACACTCCAAAAGAGATTCCAGGAAGTCCAACATGATTTAGCTTTGGCTACTGGTTTTATCTGCCAGGCACTCTGATAGACTGATGGAAGCATAAAACTGATTAGATAGATAGATTCATTCTGATCTTCTTTGCACTGCTATAATTCTACAGTAACTCCAATAACTTGAGTGTTGTTGATGTAGATTTTACCACTACATAAACAACTGATTGCATGCTGTGTTTTCATGGAAGAAGACATTGTCATCAGTTGACTATATCTTAGAATATCAGGGTTGGAAAGGACCTCAGAAGATCATCTAGTCCAACCCCCTGCTTAAAGCAGAGCCAATATCCAATTTTTGCCCCAGATCCCTAAATGGCCCTCTTAAGGGCTAAACTCACAGCTCTGGGTTTAGCAAACCAATGCTCAAACCACGGAGCTATCCCTCCCCCACCGCTTTGTTGAAACACAGCATGAAAACTTGTTCAAGGGAGAAAGACAGCTGTTTTATTCCTGGTGAATAACCTCCACCTAGTCACTTTACTCAGGGCAGCTTTGGTGTCTTTGTTCCTCATGCTATAGATTATCAGATTCACCATTGGAGGCACCACAGAACAGAGAACACCCACCACAAGATCCAGTTCTGATGCTGAGCTGGAGGAGGGTTTCAGGTAGGCAAAGGCAGCAGGGAAAAAGAAGGAGATGACAAACATAAGAACGGCCGTACCGGGTCAGACCAAAGGTCCATCTAGCCCAGTATCTGTCTACCGACAGTGGCCAATGCCTGGTGCCCCAGAGGGAGTGAACCTAACAGGCAATGATCAAGTGTTCTCTCTCCTGCCATCCATCTCCATCCTCTGACGAACAGAGGCTAGGGACACCATTCTTACCCATCCTAGCTAATAGCCATTTATGGACTTAGCCACCATGAATTTATCCAGTCCCCTTTTAAACATTGTTATAGTCCTAGCCTTCACAACCTCCTCAGGTAAGGAATTCCACAAGTTGACTGTGTGCTGCATTTTAAACCTGCTGCCTATTAATTTCATTTGGTGACCCCAAGTTCTTGTATTATGGGAATAAGTAAATAACTTTTCCTTATCCACTTTCTCAACATCACTCATGATTTTATAAATGAGGTGAGAAAGGCAAGTGAGGAAGGCGTTATGCTGGCCCTTCTCAGAGGGGATTCTCAGCATCGTAGTGAAGAGCTGAACATACAACACAATTATTAAAGCAAAGCAGATTAGAAATAGGGATACACTAAAGAAAATAGCCCCAGTTTTACTAAGGTCTGAGTCAGAGCAGGCAAGCTTGAGTGGGGGATTTCACAGAAGAACTGGTGCATGGCATTGGAGTGGCAGAAGGATAATCTGAGGATGTTCCCGGTGTGCAATGAAGCATAGACAATACCAGTAATCCAGGCACTGGCTGCCATTTAAACATAAACTCTATGCAGTGGTTGGCAGATGGCGACATATCAGTCATATGCCATGATGGTGAATAAGGACATATTGGTCACAGTGAAGAAGCCAAAGAGAAAAACTTGGGCAACACATCCAGAATAAGAAATCAACCTGGTGTTCAGTAGAGAATTGACCATGGACTTGGGGACAGTGACAGAAATGGATCCGAGATCTAGAATGGACAAATTCACCAGGAAAAAGTACATGGGGATGTGAAGGTTGCAGTTAAGGGCTACAATGGTGATTACAAGAAGATTCCCTGTCAAGGGTGTCAGACACATCACCAGAAACATGACAAAGTGGTTCAGCTGGACATTTTCCTTCTCAGTACATTGTGTGCTGCCTTTGGAGAGCATTATCACACGAGTGTAAATTGATAATCAATAATTGGTAAACATTTCAACTCTGATTATATACTTAGCAAGAGGGCTTTTCTTGTGTTCAGATTAGTTTACTTTTAACAAACCTCGGAAAAGTCCAATTTGATTGGATGTATTGATTATCAGTTAGTAAGGATAGCACACACAGAGGGAGGCATATAGTTACCAAGAACTGGGGAAGAACTTCTCCATAGTTCTCTGCAGATGGGCTCTACCACCTCCTCATTTTTCAGGGCAGTTATACCCTTGTTACTCTCATTGTGTATCATTCTGCTCCTTATCTATTTTCTCTTTTTGGAACACACTCCTTATCTGAGGCTATTTCCAAGGTTCCCTGCTCCACTGGAACTTTCCAACTCTCTTGACATCTGTTGGTAAGTATGCCCTCCTAAGAGACATGTTGATTCATTTCACATCTAATTCCACTCTCTGGCAATCTGGTTCAAAATATGTTTGATAATATGCAGTATAAATATGGAACAAATTACAACCCCAACCCAACAATCTTAGGAACAATAGTTGTTCTATTGTGATGATAGAGAAGCCTATTTTGTGAGAGGAGACTAAAAGAGTTAAGTTTGTTTAGCCTAGCAAAACACAGGCTGAGGCAGGATATGGTCGCTCTCCATAAATACTTCAGAGGGACAAACACCGTGGAAGGAGAAGGGCTATTGAAGCTAAAGGACAATGTTGGCAGAAGAACAAATGGGGAGAAACTGCCTGTGGGTAAATTCAGGCTGGAGATGAGAAGAGGATTTGCACCCATCAGAGGAGGGAGGGTCCAGAACAGCTTCCCAATAAGAGCAATGGGTCAAACAACCTAAGTAGTTTCAAGATGGAGCTTGATAACTTTATTGTCAGGTTTGTATGATAGAGTTGCCAGTGATATCAGGGGCCTGGATTTGATGGCTCGGGTCATGTCTAGTTGTATGTTCTTATGGTAAACGGCAGGCTCACAACTTGGCTAGGAAACTGAAATTCTAAACCACTGTTACAGCCTGATTCCCTCTTGCCATTGCTATCCCTTCCACAGACTTTGATTGAAATCAAAGGGCCAGGTCATCAATTGCATAAATAGCCCTAGCTACTCTGAAATCAATTGCACTGTATCAATTTACACTATCTCAGGACCTGGTCCTAAGTTTTTAGTCTTTGCCTCTGGATACCTCTTAGTAACCAACTTCAAACACCCAGGGCAGTCTGAGCTGTGGGTTCTTTTGGTGACTGCATGCCAAAGGCTGCTGATGCAATGGAGGACAAAAAATTCTCTTCTCCCCCAGTGGTAATCATGTGGAGTTAATGAAGGAACAGGCTGCTTGTTCAGAGGTCACATCAGAGCTGGGCTTACAGCCCTGGAGACCAGATTCAGCTATTTAGCCCCTGAGCAGGGACATACTGTGATGTAGCCGCCTCTGGATGCTGCACAAGCTGGTATCAGCTCTAGAGTTGGGAGGCGCTTTCAGCTCTGATCCCATTTAGTCCATCACCTCTCAGCCAAGCGTGCCCAAGGAGGAGAGCAGGGAGTGCGCATTTGTGGAGTGAGTCCCTGGCTGCTAGGAACTACAGAGAGACCCAGCAACTCAGGAGAACCAGTGACAGAACATGGAAACTGCTGCTGGATAATGAAGTGATGGCTCTGTGAGAGAGATAAGGTTATAGACTGTTGTGCATGGAAATATATAGATACATAGTGGCCAATAGTTTCTAGTACTGGAGGATCAAATGAATCGCAATTTGGGAAAAAATTGTCCAAAGACCAGCACAGTAAGTTTGCTATTTCAACTAAATATGTTAGACTATTCATGTACAGGGAAAATTTAAGAACATAAGTATGAACGGCAATTGAAACTCTTTACGATGTTTGCCATCAGTTCAATCAAGCAAATGGAGCTGGTCCGATTTATTTATTTTATTAGAAAATGTTGACTTTTCATAGAAATCCATAAAATCCCTGAATGTTGGGGTTTCGGCAAACGAGAACCAAACATTTTGTGCTGAAAACTGAAAAATTCCAACCAAAATCCCCCAGAAAGAAAAAAAATCAGTTTCTGATAGATAGATAGATAGATAGACAGATAGATAGATAGATAGATGAGACCTTGCATAAAAATTTGTTTAACTGAAAACCCAATTTTTCTTTAAAAAGAGTTAAAGCAGAACATTACTGACCAGGGTAGGAAGTACTAATATTGTCCAATGATACCATAATTTCAAACGCTGTCATTCTGTTACATCCATTTTTATTTCTGTTTCAAAAACATAACTGCAGGATGGCAGAACTAAATAAACAGCAGAGCTGACACCCAGGGAATATGGGCTGTACCTAATAGACATACTAGCAGCTTGAAACTCAAAGTCCGGGTTCAATCAGGCTGTTGTAGCCTGTCTACCTGGACCCTGCCCAAGGACATGGAGGGCACATCTACAGTGCAGCTGGGAGCGAGTTTCCCAACACAGCTAGGCAGACTTCACCAGCTCTGTGTTAAACATAGCAGAGTAGATGAGGGCAGCAAAGGCAGCAGCTCAATCTCGCCACTTCAGCGGAAACCCGGCTGGACTCTGAGGGTTCGTAGTCAGCTGAAGCCCATGCTACCTCTGGCATTTAGGACGCTCAGCGAGTCTGTTCTATTTCCTAGAATGTGAGAACTGGGCTGTCTTGGAGTTCTAGTACTTTTGTTTTGTGCCCAAGTTTTTCCTCTGTTGTTTTACAGAGTTGAGGGGCCATATTTACTCGATCTGTGGGTTTGGGCTGTCATTTATTCCAGTCTTTAATGCCTTTGATCAAGTGACGCCTTGGGCCACATCCTCAGATGGTGATGCAGCCCCACGTCTTGTAAGGGCATTATACCAATTGACGCTAGTGGGATAACACACCTGGGTTATGGTCTGATTGCAGGCAGTAGTTGTAGCCGTGTTGGTCCCATTTTATTAGAGAGCCAAGGTGGGTGAGGTAGTCTGTGTGGCTTGAAAGTTTGTCTCTCTCACCCACAGAAGTTGGTACACTAACAGATATTACGTCACCCTCCTTGTCTCACCAGTGCTCTGATTGTCAGAGGTGAGGAGCACTCACTGCTCCTAGTCAATTGAAGTGACAAGCGCTGTGCACCTTTGACATTCAGATCATGGGGTATTACTCAGAAGGAAATAAGGTAATTCCTCTGTCACTCTAATCTTGACTGTTGCCCTTCTCCTTCCCTCCACAGACATCACACAATGTGCTGAGGAAGAAAATGTTCAACCGAACTACTGTGACCGAGTTCCTTCTCCTGGCGTTTTCTGATGTTAGGGAGCTGCAAAGTTTGCACTTTGTGGTGTTTCTAATGATTTACCTGGCAGGCCTGCTGGGGAATCTTCTCATCATCATAGCCAAAGCCTTTGACCACGACCTTCACACTCCTTTGTACTTCTTCCTGGTCAATCAGGCCATCCTAGACCTCGGCTCCATCTCTGTCACCATCCCCAAACCCATGGTCAATTCCCTCATGAACACTAGGGTGATTTCTTATTCTGGATGTGTCACCCAAGTCTTTCTCTTCATGTTCCTTGGTTCAGCTGATCTCGGCGTCCTGACTATCATGGCATATGATCGATATGTCGCCATCTGCCAACCACTACAATACGAGAGAGTGATGAACAGGAGAGTTTGTATACAAATGGCAGCCAGTGCCTGGATCAGTGGTATTCTTTACTCTGCTCTGCACACTGGGAACACATTTGTAATATCCTTCTGTGGAGGTAACAGAGTGGATCAGTTCTTCTGCCACATCCCCCAGCTACTCAAGCTCGCCTGCTCTGATACAGACCTCAATGAAAGTGGTGTTATTGCCTTTAGTGCATGTTTAGTCTTAAGCTGCTTTGTTTTAATAATTGTGTCATATGTTCAGATCTTCAAAACTGTGCTGAGAATCCCCTCTGAGCAGGGCCGGCATAAAGCCTTCTCCACCTGCCTGCCTCACATTACAGTTGTCTCTTTGTTTATTTTTTCTGGCATCTTTGCCTACCTGAAATCCAACTCCAGTTCAACATCACGTCTGGATCTTGTGGTGGATGTTTTCTATTCTGTGGTGCCTCCAGTGATGAATCCGATCATCTACAGCATGAGGAACAAGGAGATCAAAGCTGCCCTGAGGAAATTGATTAGACAGAGGTTATTCATGATCAATAAAATGTTCATCTTTCTCCTTTGATTTTAATTTCCTTCTGTGCTTCCAGGGGTGCTGGAACAATTTTTATAGTGGGGGTGCTAAGAGTCATTGAACCAAACTTTATAAACCCTGCATATAATAGAAACTATTTCAAGCCAAGGGGTGCTGCAGCACCCCTCACACCCTTAGTTCCACCACCCCTGTTTGTTTCTTTACAAATAAATCAACTGATGACATTTTTGTCTCCATGAGCACATGATTTGCCATCTCTTTATACACAAAGGGGAATTTGCATGGGGAAAAATGAAAACACCACTCGAGTCAGTGGAGCTACCATAAATTTATACCAGTGTGAATAATATCAGCATCTATTTGTCTGTCTGTCTGTTTATCTATCACAGGATTGTATACTGCCACCCATCATCATGCTATCTGAGCACCTTCTATATAAAATCGGCAGCCATATCAAAGTCCTTAGTGGACTTCATGGAGTCCCTGACTCTTCTTTTTGGGGGTACAAAATTGGATTGCAGTATCAGTGCAATAGCTGTTGGTTTTTTGCTTCTGACTCTGATTTTTAGTTTATATTTTTTTTACCTAATCGGTAGGTGGGTTTATTTCTTTCATTGTTCCATTGTTTTTAAGGTGGGACTGACTGGGAAGATGGTAAGTGTTCATTGAGACAGCCTTGTCAATGGTTTGTTACCTATTGGGGGTGCCCCTACTTCACCTCTTGATGGGGTTTTCTGCGCGAGCTGCAAATTTTCTTTCTACAACGATAAAGGTGTGACAAGTGTCTGCATGGTTGAGTTCCTATTGAAATAATTACATGAATACAGCTGGGGTATTACTGTGTTATTAATGATGTGTTAGGGAACCAAGAGCCTTAGGTAGACATCTTTTTAATTATTGTAACTTAAATAAATAAATCCATGCTGTGTCATCCGTGCTATGGTGGGAGAGGGTTGTTTGTTTGTTTGTTTGTTTAAGAGGAAGCTGTGGGGTATTTCTACGCATATCCTCCAGGAGGCTCCCTACTCCCTGAAATTGTTCTACTCTTTATCTCGGGATCAGAGATCACAGCTGGGGGTCCCTGGCTTGAATGGGAGCTTCAGCTCTTCACTCTTCAGCCTGGAATCCCCAAGAACCCTGGCTCAAGACAGGGCTCTGAGGGCTTCCAGATTCCATGCCATGGAGCTGGGAGCCTGGAATCTCAGTGTCCACAGCTCTGGGCTAACCTTGCCATGCAGACTGTCCTGGACCAGGAAACTAAAAGCTTCCATATTCCCAGGCCAACTGGCTGTTTGGAATTAATGCTGAGAGGTGAAGCCTGGGGAGCCAGGGGTCCCAAGAGACCGGAAGCTCTGGGGTATCCAGTCTGGGACAGTTGCATGGCTGGCCAGACCCTGAGCACAGTCCCTAAGCTCATTCCCTAGGCCCATTCCTGCAGCCATTGCTCAGACATCACTTCCAATGACTGTTGCCAGAACCATGATCAACGGCTGCAGGATCTGGCCCTGATATCCCAAATTCAGCCCCGAACAAGCACAGCTTCTCCATGGTGGAGCAACAGTAGGGGTTGAAAAACTATTTCAGATCCCTGCAATGTGCAGAGATAGGGCTCTGGGTCCTCAGTGCAGGACACTGTGTCCCAGATCACATGATCTTTGTCAGCAGGACTCTAGGGGCACAACACAAGCCATGTTAGGCAGAGCTCTGTGCCCTGCAGGGTGGTTTGCTGAGCAATGCCCCTCCACCCCAGGTGTAGCAGCCATTTCAAAGAAGCTGCTTTCCAAATGCTTGAGTTGGATTCTCCAACAGGTCACCAGCCTTGGTGGACATGACCTGTGGAACCTCCAGTGAGATCCTCAGTTTCCTGCCCCGGGCCAGGAGGTGGCAGTGGTGGCTGGTTGTTGTTCAGCTTGGGCCTTAATTTATGGAAGGTTTATCTGGAGCGTGGTCCAAGCACAGGACTTAGAACCAGAACCGAGTTGCAATCAGACTCCTCTCTACCCAGGGCTATAGGCTGTTTCCTGGCCATGTGTGGTGCATCTGCTGTTGGCCATCTCTGAGACATAGGTTCATCACCTACACAACGACATGGCACAGTGAGGACCATCAGTCTCCAACCTGGCCATATCCCCCTCCACACACAAAATGGTCTTTCAAAAGACACCCCCTAATCCCAACTAAACAAACTAAACTCTGACAGGCCAAATCCTCAGCTGATATAAATCGGCCATAGCACAATTGAAATCAAAGCGCCAGGCCATCATTCGGCATAAGTAGCCCTAGATACTCTGAAATCAATGGAACTGTCTTAATTTACACCAGCTCAGGACATGAGGGTTCTTTTTTAGTGTTTGCCTCTGGCTACCTCTTAGTGATCAATTTCAAGCAGCCAGAGCAGCCTGGGCTGTGAGTTCCTCTGGTGGCTGCATTCCAAGAGCTGCTGATCCAATGCAGGGGAAAAAAAACTCTGTTCCCCCAAAAGTAATTATGCGGCATGAATGAAAGAACAGGCTATTCCAGGCCAGGGGAGCTTCTGGTGCTCTTAGCTATTGTAGGTCACCTGTCTGTGCTATAAATATATATTTAATTTTGCAAATACCTTGGGACACTCTTTGGGCCTCAGCCCTGCCTTCTTTTTAGCCAAGGGTTCTTCCAGAGATGTTGCCATTGTGTAAGATCCAGGCTGGGTTGTGTTCTCCCTCTGTGGGGTCAGTTAGAGTATATTGTCAGGGTGGTTTGTTCAGAGGTGAGATCATTGCTGGGCTCACAACCCTGGAGACATCACTCAACTATTTAGCCCCAGAACAGGGACTTCCTGGGCTGTAGCCATGTCAATCTGTACAGCTGGGAGGGACTTTCAGTCCCTGAGCCTATTTAATCCTTCACTTCTCAGCCAAGCCTGCCCCAGGAGTGGAGCAGGAAGTGCCCATCAGTGGAGTGGATCCCTGTCTGTTTGGAACTGCTGAGAGACCCAGCAACTCAGAAATCCAGTGACAGAACATGAAAATCAGTGCTGGATAATGCGGTGATGGGTTTATGAGAGAGACAAAGAGATTGTTGTGCATGGAGATATATCGATAGTGGCCAATAATTTCTAGCACTGCAGGATCAAATGCTTTGCAAGTTGGGAAATACTATCCAAAAACAAACACAGTAAGTTTGCTATTGTCTTTTTTTCTTCATTAGAAAATGTTATCTTTTCATAGAAGTCCCCCAAATTTCCAAACTTTGGGATTTTTGCAACAGAGAACCAATCGTTCTCTGCTGAAAACTGAAAAATTCCAACCAAAATCTTCCCCCTCCCCAGAAAAAAATCAGATTTTGAATAGATAGATAGATAGATAGATAGATAGATAGATAGATACTTTCCATGAAAATGTGTTTAACTGAAAACACAAATTTTCTTTAAAAAGAGTTAAATCAGAATATTATTGACCAGGGTGGGAAGTACTAATGTTGTCCAGTGATACCATAATTTCAAACGCTGTCATTCGGTCCTATCCATTTTTATTTCTCTTTCAAAGACAGAACTGCAGGATAACAGAACTGAATAAACAGCAGAGCTGATAACCAGGGAATATGGGCTGTACCTAACAGACATGCTTGAACCTTGAAACTCAGAGTCTGGGTTGAATCAAGCTGTGGCAGCCTACCTGTCTGGACTTTGCCCAAGGACACTAAGGGCATATCTACACCACAGCTGGGGGCATGCTTCCAAACTCAGGTAGGCAGACTTCACTAGCTCATAGCGGAGTAGATGGGGCCAGCACAGGGAGCGGCTCAGTCTAGCCACCTCAATACAAACCTGCCTGAACAGCGTGGGTTCGTAGCTGGATGGAGCCTGAGCTGGTGCCCAGGCTACCTCTGGCTACGTGAGTATGTTTTGTGCAGAACTTGAGCAGAGATAGCCCATGTCCATCTACTGGAGCTGGGAAGCTAGTCCCCTCTCCTGTGTAGATGGACCACCAGGAGGTCAATGGGACAGGAATCCAGACCTCCTGGTCTATCACCATATCCCGTGTGCAACACTGCTGCCAGCTGAGCACAGAGTCTGTAAATGGGTTCACAGTGCAGATACATGATAAAACACAACCTACTCTCACAGAGCTCATAAAAGAAAAGTCAGAGAAAGGGAGGAACGGGAAACAGAGACATAGGGAGAGGAAGTGACTGTCCCAAGGTCACACAGCAAGTCACTGGCAGAGACAAGAACAAAACTCTCCTGACTGCCTCTGACCCGCACAGACCAGATATAAAGTCACAGAGGGAAACGACACAACCTACCAGTAACTGTGCAATGCTACCAGCCCATCTTTACTCAGAGATGGGAGTGCTGCTGGGATTGGTGCCATTAATCAATTTGGAACCAAGTGGCAGGTCATCTATAAACAGAGTTTGTGGAGGAATTGTTGCAGACAAGCTAGTCTGTCATATTTCCCTAGAAAGTGGGAATTGGGCTGTCTTGGGGTTCTAGTACTTTAGTTTCATGCCAAAGTTTTTCCTCTGTTGGTTGACAGAGTTGAGGGGCCATATTTGCTCAATCTGTGGATTTTTTTTGCAATTTGTCCCAGTCTTTAATTCATTTGTTCAAGTGACATCTTGGGCCAGATCCCCAGATGGTGTAAAAACTGATGTAGCCCCATGGATTTTATGGGAGTTATCCTAATTGACACCAGTGTGATAACACACCTGAGTAGTGGTCTGATTGTATGCAGTACTTGTAGCCAGGTTGGTCCCAGAATATTAAATAGAAAAGGTTGTGAGGTAGTATGTGACACTCGAAAGCTTGTCTTTCTCATACACGGAAGCTGATCCAATAGCAGCTATTACCTCACTGACCTTCTCTCTCTAGTGATCTGATTGTCAGCAGTGAGGAGCACTCACTGCTCCTAGTCAATGGAAGGATGGGAGGAGTGCTGTGTACATTTCACAGTAGATCATGGGACATTACTAAGAAGGGAATCAAGGCCATTCTCTCAGACAATCGAATCCTGAGTATGGACCTTCTTCTTCCCTCCACAGCCATCACACAACGTGCTGAGGAAGAAAATGTCCAACCAAACCACCGTGACCGAGTTCCTTCTCCTGGGATTCTCTGACATTCGGGAGCTGCAGATTTTGCACTTTGTGGTGTTTCTAATGACTTATCTGGCAAGCCTGTTGGGGAATCTTCTCATCATCACAGCCATAGCCCTCAATTACTATCTTCACACCCCCATGTACTTCTTCCTGGTGAATCTGGCCATACTAGACCTTGGCTCCATTTCTGTCACCATCCCCAAATCTATGGCAAATTCCCTCATGAACACCAGGGTGATCTCTTATTCTGGATGTGTCGCCCAAATCTTTCTCTTCATGTTCCTTGGTTTTGCTGATTTCAGCATCCTGACTGTCATGGCATATGATCGGTATGTCGCCATCTGCCAACCACTGCACTATGAGAGAGTGATGAACAGGAGAGCTTGTGTCCAAATGGCAGCCACTGTCTGGATCAGTGGTATTCTTTACTCTGCCCTGCACACTGGAAACACATTTGCATTATCCTTATGTGGAGGAAATGTGGTGGATCAGTTTTTCTGCGACATTCCCCAGCTACTCAAGCTTGCCTGCTCTGACTCAGACCTCAGTGAAACGGGGGTTATTGTCTTCAGTGCATGCTTAGCTTTAAGCTGTTTTGTTTTAATAATTGTGTCATATGTTCAGATCTTCAGATCAGTGCTAAGAATCCCCACTGAGCAGGGCCGGCAAAAAGCCTTTTCCACCTGTCTGCCTCACATCACTGTTGTCTCTTTGTATGTTTCCACTGGCATCATTGCCTACCTGAAACCAAACTCAAGGTCCATATCACGTCTGGATCTCGTGGTGGATGTTTTCTATTCCATAGTACCTCCAGTGCTGAATCCAATCATCTACAGTATGAGGAACAAGGAGATCAAAGCTGCCCTGAGGAAACTGATTGTACGGAGGTTATTTACAACCAAATAAATGTCCATCTTTCTCTTTTGATTTTAACTTCCTTCTATCTTTACTTATAAATATAATCAAATGATGATATAATTGACTCCATGAGAACATGGTTTGTCATCTCTTTATGCAAAAAGTGGAATTTGCATTGGCAAAAATGAATACACGACTCAAGTCAATGGATGTAATGTAAATGCATGCCAATGTAAATAATATTATTGTCTAGCTCTTTGCCTGTGTATCTTTCTATCACAGTATTGTGTACTGCCACCCATCACTATGCTATGTTAGCACCTTCTTCATAAAATCATTAGCCATATCAAAGTCCTTAGTGAACCTCTGGGAGTGTCTGGCTCTTGTTTTTGGAGTAAAAATTGGATTGCAGTGTCAGTGCAGTAGCCGTTTGTTTTTTGTCTCCATCTCTGTTTTTTAGTTTTTGGAGGGTTGATTTCTTTCTTTGTGCAAAGTGTTTTTAAGGTGGGAATGACTGGGCAGATGGCAAGTGTTCACTTAGACAGCATAGCTGATGTTTTGTTACCTATCGGGGGTGCCCAAATGTCATCTGTTTGATGGGGTTTTCTGAGCGAGCTGAAAGTTTTCTTTCCACAATGATAAAGGTGTGCACAAGAAGTGTCTGCATGGTTGAGTTTCTGTTGAAATAATTATATGAATAGGACTGGGATATCATTGTACTTGTAATGATGTGTTAGGGAACCAAGAGCCTTAGGTAAACATCTTTTAATTATTGTAACCCTAAATCAATAAATCAATGCTGTGTCATTCGTGCCACGGTGGGAAAGCGTTGTTTGTTTGTTTGATGAAGAGGAAGCTGTGGAGTATTTCTTAAAGACAAACAGACAGAATAATAGGCCAATTTTGATCCTTTTTAAATCACTGGGATTTAGCCACTCACTTCAAATGGATCAGGATTTGGCCAATGGCCAATACACACAAAGATCCAAGAATGGGTAATGGTGGCTGGGAGAATGTGAGTGCAACAGAGATGCATGGATGAATTCCCCATCTCAGGTTGCAGAGGGGTATCTGTGTTAGTCGGTATCATCAAAACCAACAAGGAGTCCTTGTGGCACCTTAGAGACAAACACATTTATTTGGGCATTAGCTTTTGTGGGCTAAAAAACACTTAATCAGATGCATGGAATGAAAAATACAGTAGGCAGGTATCAATATACAGCCTACTGTATTTTTCACTCCATGCATCTGATGAAGTGGGTTATAGCCCACAAAAGCTTATGTCCAAATAAATGTGTTAGTCTCAAAGGCACCACAAGGACTCCTCTGTGTTTTCCACATCTCAGCTAATCCTTTCCTAATGCAGAGTAGCTCCATCAACATTGCTGGTTTGATACTGTCCCGAAGACACAAGGCTAAATTCAATAGTGTCATATGCACTGTTGTTGCAGCCATGTTGGTCACCCCGTATTTGAGAGACACAGTGGGTAAGGTAATATCATTTATGTGACCAAGCTCTGCAGGAGAGAGAGACAAGCTTTAAAACACATACAGAGCTCTTCTTCAGGTCGAGAAATGAGCTCTGCATAAGGTCCGCCTTCTCTTTCTAATAAATACTGGTATGAGAAATTTGCCCGGTGTCATATGCACTGACCTGGCATTTCATGCATCATCCATTGTAAAACTAGTCACATTAAAGCTAAGAAAGGATCTCACAAAGCAGGCCTATTATTAGTATTAGAATCCCATCTCTGTGCATGGAGATATACAATTCATATATAGGGACAAAAGCATATTATGTGATTCGAGAGATAGATCAATAGATCAATCAATAGATAGATAACACCAATTATTGTGACTCATTTCATTATTAAACATTATTTACCAAATATTTCTATAAATATCTTACTCCACAGATCATTTACAAACAGCTGATAATAAGTACCTGGTGTTTGAGCCATTTTCACTGGCAACCTTTTTAACATGGCCTGTTTCTCTTCCCTGAGTGGATAAATTAAACTATCACACCAGGGATCATTAAATACGACGGTGCCAGTCCTCAACTGGTTTAAATTGATATTGCTCCACTGACATCAACTGAGCATGAGAATTTACACCAGCTGACAATCTGCTCTGAATGCTCATGATTATTAATCCTTATCTCACTTCCTTTGCATATTTTGCACTAAGGCCCCGATCCAGCAAACCCCTTTAGAAAGTGCTTAACTTTAAACACGTGAGTAGTTCCACTGATGTTTTATATTTGAAAACTCATCCTTTATTGGATTAGGATTAGGGCTAGGTCTAAACTGGAGTCAGAACTGTCACTGCCTGAATATTTCTCCTTCCCCTGTTAATCCATCTCCTACTATTGATGCATTTGAATTACTCACCCCTTCTGGAGACTGGTTTAGTAACACAGAATAAGAATTGCCTCAAATCTAGAATCTCCGGGTTGCATTTGCCCAGACTCACCAGGCCGTTATGCCCCTCCTGGGCTCCTAACTCCCTCTGACGGGTTTTGTTCCTGCTCTGCAGCGCAGGTCACTCAAGCCAGGCCTCCCCTCTGGCTGCTCTGGAGAGCTTCTTCAACAGTCCTCTCTGGCCCTGGCTCTCCTCTCTGCATCTCCTGCAGGAGGCTCCCTACTCCCTGACTTTCTTCTACTCTTTATCCCTGGAACAGAGATCACAGTTCGAGGTCCCTGGCTAGAATAGGAGCTTGACTCTCAGCTCTTCATCCTGGAAGCCCCAGTAACCCTGGCTCAAAATATTTCCAGAAGTTGTGATCGTTAGAAACATGAAAGTGCAGCGTCTCTCCTCTCCTATCTTCATTTAGACACCAGGAGAACCATAATCTGCTGAGACAACTGATAAAACCAATGCTGGTTCATTGACAGTGGAATGCCCTCTGAACACACAGCCCAAGTCTGTGAAACTTCAGGATGTGGCCTATGGCCTACCCATTCTCCAAAGCTTTCCTTGAAGCCATGAACACAGGACATGAAACAACTGGGAAAAATTATATGGAGGTTTTGTTGATTTAGGAGGGAGAATGTTATGGTTGGTGAATGAGGCATGTTCTCATTATCATTGAAAAGGGAAGAAGGCTAGTGTTGGTTGGGGGAATGGTGTAGATTGTAAATGGTGGGGGGGAAAGATAGATGGAGGAGGGAATGTCTGTGATTTTTGGAAGGTGGAGAAGTGTAGGGGTAGTGAAGGGCAGAGAAAACTGTGGCTGGTAGAAGAAGGAAAATGTGCTAGCTCATTGGTGGAGAAAATTTTGCCATTTGCTTAATGGGGGAAAATTACAGTGAGTTAATAGGAAAATTGCTTGCTGAAGGAAGGAGAATGTTATGCTGGATAAATTGCTTAGAACTTGTTGGACAAATTCAATGAATTTTACATGTGACCTTACCGTACTGGGCACAGACCAACAGTTTGGGCTCTCTTATCAGGCAAGATAGATAAGAAATACAAATATTGTGATGACTTGATCCTATGGCTCAGGCCACAAGGCTATATCTATGTCAGAGATTATCCAGTTGGATGGTCCCATTCCTGCAGCCATTGCTCAGACTGCACTGCCACTGACTGCTGCCAGAATGCTGAGTAAGGGCTGAAGGACCTGGCCCTGGCATCCCAAATTCAGCCCCAAACAAGAACACCTTCTCCAATGTAGAGCAACAGCAGGGGTTGAAAAATGCTTCCAAATACCTGAAGTCTGCAGAGAAATCGCTCTGGTTCTTCAGTGCAATACAGTGTGTCCCAGATCACATGGTCTTTGTCAGCAGATGGAACAAAAGCCTCGTTAGGCAGAGCTCTGTGCACTGAACACAAGAACGTAAGAACATAAGAACGGCCATACTTTGTCAGACCAAAGGTTCATCTAGCCCAGTGTCCCGTGTTCCAACAGTGGCCAATACCTAGTGCCCAAGAGGGAATGAACAGAACAGGTAATCATCAAGTGAGCCATCCCGTTGCCCATTCTCAGCTTCTGGCAAACAGAGGCTAGGCACACCATCCCTGCCCATTCTGGCTAACAGCCATTGATGGGCCCATCCTTCTTGAACTTATTTAGCTCTTTTTTGAATCCTGTTATAATTTTGGCCTTCACAACATCCTCTGGCAAGGAGTTCCACAGGTTCACTGTGCATTGTGAGAAAAAATAGTTCCTTTAGTTTGTTTTAAATCTGCTGCCTATTAATTTCATTTTGTGACCCCTAGTTCTTGTTTTATGGGAAGGAGTAAATAACACTTCCTTATTTACTTCCCCCACACCAGTTCTTATTTCATAAACCTCTATCATATTCCCTCCTGAGTCACTGGAGGGTCATTTGCTGAGCAACCCCCGCCCCGCTCCTTAGTGGAGAAGCCATTCTGGAGAAGCTGCTTCCCAAATGTTTGAGTTGGATTCTCCAACAAGACACCTTGGAAGACAGGGTGATGAGCCCTAGACAGACTTTAGAGGAGAGGGCGGTGGTATTCAGGGGAAACTGTTGGAGCTTCAGTCTATGACAACACCCTATCCCCATCCACACACATAAAGGACTTTCAAGAGATACCCGCAATCCCAAATAAACAAAGTGAACTCTGACAGGCTAGGCCCTCAGTTGGTGTAAATTGGCCATAGCTCGATTGAAATCAAAGGGCCAGGTCATCTGTTGGTGTAAATGGCCCTAGCTACTTTGAAATCAATGGAACTGCATCAATTTACACCAGCTCAGGACATGACCTTTCATTTTTCATGCTTGCCTCTGGGTTCCTCTTAGTGTCCAACTTTGAGCACCCTCGGTAGCCTGAGTTGTGGCTTCTTCTGGTGGCTGCCTCCCAAGAGCTGCTGATGCAATGCAGGGGAAAAAATTCTCTGCTGCCCCAGTAGTAATCATGCGGAGTTAATGAAGGAACAGGTTATTCCAGGCCAGCTAAGCTTCTGGTGCTGCTAGTCTCTTAGCTATTGTATGTCACATGCCTGTGCTATAAATATACATTTGACTTGTCAAATACCTTAGCCAAATCTGCCTTGTTTTTTTAGCCAAGGGTCCTTTCAGGATGTTGCCATTGTGTGAGATCCAGGGCAGGTGCTGTTCCCCCTCTGTGGGGTTAGAGTTGGCTAGGACAGGTTGTCCAGGTGGTTTGTTCCTGAAGTCACATCAGAGCTGGGCTCACAGCTCTGGAGACTGGATTCAGCTATTTAGAGCAGGGACATACTGAGCTGTGATGGTGTTTGATGCCTGCACAACCCAGGAGCAGTTCTAGATCTTCAGGGGTTTTCAGTCCCTCATTGCATTTAGTCCATCACCTCTTGGCCAAGCCTGCCTGAGGAGGGGAGCAGGGAGCACCCATCTGTGGAGTGGCTCCCTGTCCGCTAGGAACTGCGGAGAGACCAGCGACTCAGGAAATCCATCTATGAGACATGGAAATCGCTGCTGGATAATGCAGTGAGGTTTACATGAGAGAGATAAGGTGATAGACTGTTGTGAATGGACATATATAGATAGATAGTGGCCAAATTTTCTACCACCGGAGGATCAAATGCATCACAAATTGGGAAAAATTATCCAAAGACCAACGCAGTAAGTTTGCTATTTCAATTAAATATATTAGAGTCTTAATGTACAGGGCAAATTTAAGAACCTATATCTGACTTCTAATTTTAACTCTTTATGACTTTTGCTATCTATTTAATCAAACAAGTAGGGATAGTCAGATTTTTTTTCTTTCCTTTTTGTTAGTAAATATTGGCTTTTCATACAAGTCCCCCAAATACTCAAATTGGATTTGGCAACAGAGAACCAAATAATTTTCTGCTGAAAACCGCCGAAAACTGGAAAAGTCTAACCAAAACTCCCCGTTCACAAAAGGAAAAAAATGGCCTTTGGATCGATGATAGATAGATAGATAGATTTAACTGAAAACTAATTTTTTTCTTTTAAAACAGTTTAACAAGTACATTTTTCACCAGCTGTATTTGGAAATTATCTTTCCGGCAGGGTAGGAAGCAGTAATATTGTCCAATGATACCATAATTTCAAATACCATCATCCTGTCCTATTCTTTTTTATTTCTATGTCAAAGAATTAGCAGCAGGATGGCAGGACTGAGTAAACAGCAGAGTTGACAGCCCAGGGAATATGGGCTGTACCTAACAGGCATACTAGCACCTTGAAACTCAGAGTCGGGATTCAGTCAAGAGGTTGCAGCCTATCTGTCTGGACCCTGCCCAAGGACATTAAGGGCACATCTACACTGCAGCTAGGAATGTGCTTCCCAGCTCAGGTAGGCAGATTTCACTAGCTATGCTGTAAAAATAACAGAGTAAGTGCCGGCGGCAGAGGGAATGGCTCAGTCTAGCCACCTCATAAGAACATAAGAACATAAGAACGGTCATACTGGGTCAGACCAAAGGTCCATCTAGCCCAGTGTCCTGTCTTCCAACAGTGGCCAGTGCCAGGTGCCCCAGAGGGAATGAACAGAACAGGTTACTATCAAGTGATCCATGCCCTATCACCCATTCCCACTTCTGGCAAACAGAGGCTAAGGACACCAACCCTGTCCATCTTGGCTAATAGCCATTGATGGACCTATCCTCAATGAATTTATCTAATTCTTTTTGAACCTCAGTACAAACCCAGCTGAACTCCATGGGTACTTAGACAGATGGAGCCTGAGCTGCTGACCAGGCTACCTCAGGGCTACATGGGTAAGTTTTCTACAGTAACTTCAGCAGAGCTACCCCATGTCTGTTTACTGGAGCTGGGAAGATGCTCCCCACTGCAGCACTGACAGACCCCAGGAGGTCAATGGGACAGGAATCCAGACCTCCTGGTCTATCACCATATCCCGTGTGCAACACTGCTGCCAGCTGACCTAGACGACTGTAAATGGGTGCACTGAGCATGCATATGATAAGACACAGCCCATCCCCCATAGAGTTCATAAAAAAACAGGCAGACCAAGGGAGTGAGGGGAGGAGAAGTGACCGGCCCAAGGTCACACAGCAAGCCACTGGCAGAGATAATAACACAACTCAGGTCTTTTGACGGTTGCTGCCCCACTCAGGCCAGACATAAAGTCACTGAGCAATTCTACTAGCCCATCAACACCCAGAGATGAGAGTGGAGCTGGGATTGATGCCATCAGTCAATTTGTAACCAGGTATCAGGTCATCTATATACAGAGCTTAGGAACGAATCAGTATACACAAGCTTACACTTTGGATGCTCAGCGAGTCTGTCATATTTCCCTAGTGGGAATCAGGTGGTCTTGGAGTTCTAGTACTTTAGTTTCATGCCCAAGTTTTATCTCTGTTGTTTGACAGAGCAGAGGGACCATCTTTGCTACATCTGTGGGCTTGCGTTGTAATTTGGTCCAGTCTTTAATGCATTTGTTCAACTGGCATCTTAGGCCCAATACTCACATGGTGTACACTAGGGTGACCAGATAGCAATTGTGAAAAATTGAGACAGATGGTGTGTAGTGGGGGGGGAAGAGGGGTAATAGGAGCCTATATAATACAAAACCTCGAGTATTGGGACTGTCCCTATAAAATCAGGACATCTGGTCATCCTAGTGTAAATAGATGCTGCCCCGTGGACTGTAAGAGAGTTATGTCAATTGACATTAATGGGCTGAGTAGCGGGCTGATTGCAGGCAGTAGTTGTAGCCGCATTGGTCCCCAGTTTATAGATTCATAGATTCTAGGACTGGAAAGGACCTTGAGGGGTCATGGAGTCCAGTCCCCTGCCCTCATGGCAGGACCAAATACTGTCTACACCATCCCGGATAGACATTTATCTAACCAACTCTTAAATATCTCCAGAGATGGAGATTCCAGTGTTGGTTGGTTATTAGAGAGCCAAGGTGGGTGAGGTAGTCTGTGTGGTTTGAAGGTTTGTCTCTCTCATCAAGAGAAGTTGGTCCAATAACAGATATTACTTCACTTAACTTGTCTCTCTAGTGATCTGATTGTCAGAGTTGAGGAGCACTCACTGCTCCTAGTCAATGGAAGGATGGGAGGAGTGTTGTGCACATTTAACAGTAGATCATGGGACATTACTCAGAAGGGAATCAAGGCCATTCTCTCTGACAATCGAATCCTGAGTATGGACCTTCTTCTTCCCTCCACAGCCATCACACAGCGTGCTGAGGAAGAAAATGTCCAACCGAACCACCGTGACCGAGTTCCTTCTCCTGGGATTCTCTGACATTCGGGAGCTGCAGATTTTGCACTTTGTGGTGTTTCTAATAATTTATCTGGCAGGCCTGCTGGGGAATCTTCTAATCATCACAGCCATAGCCCACAACCACTATCTTCACACCCCCATGTACTTCTTCCTGGTGAATCTGGCCATCCTAGACCTTGGCTCCATTTCTGTCACCGTCCCAAAATCCATGGTCAATTCCCTAATGAACACCAGGGTGATTTCTTATTCTGGATGTGTCGCCCAAATCTTTCTCTTCATGTTCCTTGGTTCAGCTGATCTCGGCATCTTGACTGTCATGGCATATGATCGATATGTCGCCATCTGCCAACCACTGCACTATGAGAGAGTGATGAACAGGAGAGCTTGTGTCCAAATGGCAGCAAGTGTCTGGATCAGTGGGATTCTTTACTCTGCCCTGCACACTGGAAACACATTTGCATTATCCTTATGTGGAGGAAATGTGGTGGATCAGTTTTTCTGCGCCATCCCCCAGCTACTCAAGCTTGCCTGCTCTGACTCAGACCTCAGTGAAACGGGGGTTATTGTCTTCAGTGCATGCTTAGCTTTAAGCTGTTTTGTTTTAATAATTGTGTCATATGTTCAGATCTTCAGATCAGTGCTAAGAATCCCCACTGCACAGGGCCGGCAAAAAGCCTTCTCCACCTGCCTGCCTCACATCACTGTTGTCTCTTTGTATGTTTCCACTGGCATCATTGCCTACCTGAAACCAAACTCCAGGTCCATATCACATCTGGATCTCGTGGTGGATGTTTTCTATTCCATGGTACCTCCAATGCTGAATCCAATCATCTACAGTATGAGGAACAAGGAGATCAAAGCTGCCCTGAGGAAACTCATTGGACGGAAGTTATTTACAACCAAGAAAATGTCCATTTTTCTCTTTTGATTTTAACTTCCTTCTATCTTTCCTTATAAATATAATCAAATGATGATATAATTGACTCCATGAGAACATGGTTTGTCATCTCTTTATGCAAAATGGGGAATTTTCTGTGGCAAAAATGAAAACACGACTCAAGTCAATGGATATATTGTAAATGCATGCCAATGTAAATAATATCATTGTCAATGTCTTTGCCTGTGTCTCTATCTATCACAGTATTGCGTACTGCCACCCATCACCATGCTATGTTAGCACCTTCTTCACAAAATCATTAGCCATATCAAAGTCCTTAGTGAACCTCAAGGAGTGTCGGGCTCTTCTTTTTTGAAGTAAAAATTGGATTGCAGTATCAGTGCAGTAGTTGTTTGGTTTTTGTCTCCATTTCTGTTTTTCAGTTTTTGGTGGGTTGATTTCTTTCTTTGTTCAAAGTGTTTTTAGGGTGCGAATGACTGGGCAGATGGCAAGTGTTCACTTAGACAGCATAGTTGATTTTTTTTACCTATTGAGGGGTGCCCAAATGTCATCGGTTTGATGGGGTTTTCTGAGCGAGCTGAAAGTTTTCTTTCCACAATGATAAAGGTGTGCACAAGAAGTGTCTGCATGGTTGAGTTTCTGTTGAAATAATTATATGAATAGGACTGGGATATCATCGTACTTGTAATGATGTGTAAGGAAGAGCCTTAGGTAAACATCTTTTTATTATTGAAACCCTAAATAAATAAATCAATGCTGTGTCATTTGTGCCATGGTGGGAAAGCGTTGTTTGTTTGTTTGTTGAAGAGGAAGCTGTGGAGTATTTCTTAAAGACAATCAGACAGGATAATGAGGCCAATTTTGATCCCTGTTAAATCACTGGGATTTAGCCACTCACTTCAAATGGATCAGGATTTGACCAATGGCCAATACGCACAAAGATCCAAGAATGGGTAATGGTGGCCGGGAGAATGTGAGTGCAACAGAGATGCATGGGTGAATTCACCATCTCAGGTTGCAGACGGGTATCTGTGTTAGTCTTTATCATCAAAACCAACAAGGAGTCCTTGTGGCACCTTAGAGACAAACAAATTTATTTGGGCATTAGCTTTCATGGGCTAAAATACACTTAATCAGATGCATGGAATGAAAAATACAGTAGACAGGTATAACTATACAGCCTACTGTATTTTTCACTCCATGCATCTGATGAAGTGGGTTATAGCCCACCAAAGCTAATGTCCAAATAAATGTGTTAGTCTCAAAGGTGCCACAAGGACTCCTCTGTGTTTTCCACATCTTAGCTAATCCTTTGCTAATGCAGAGTAGCTCCATCAACATTACTGGTTTGATACTAGCCCAAAAACGCAAGCCTAAATTCAATAGTGACATAAACACTGGTGTATGCACTGTTGTGGCAGCCATGTTGGTCACCTCATATTTGAGAGAAACGGTGGGTGAGGTAATATCATTTATTTGACCAAGTTCTGCAGGAGAGAGAGACAAGCTTTAAAACGTATACAGAGCTCTTCTTCAGGTCTGGCTATGAGTTCTGCACAAGGTCCACTTTCTCTCTCTAATAAATACTGGTATGAGTAATTTGCCTGATGTCATATGCACTGACCTGGCATTTCATGCATCATCCATTGTAAAACTAGTCACATTAAAGCTAAGAAAGGATCTCACAAAGCAGGCCCATTATTAGTAATAGAATCCCATCTCTGTTCATGGAGATATACAATTCATATATAGGGACAAAGCATAGTATATGATTCGAGAGATAGATCAATAGATCAATCAATAGATAGATAACACCAATTATTGTGACTCATTTCATTATTAAACATTATTTACCAAAGGATTTCTATGAGTATTTTACTCCAATGATCATTTACAAACAGCTGATAATAAGTACCTGGTGTTCGAGCCATTTTCACTGGCAATCTTTTTAACATGCCCTGTTTCTCTTCCCTGAGTGGATAAATTAAACTATCACACCAGGGATCATTAAATAGGACGGTGCCAGTCCTCAACTGGTTTAAATTGATATTGCTCCACTGACATCAACTGAGCATGAGAATTTACACCAGCTGAGAATCTGCTCTGAATGCTCATGATTATTAATCCTTATCTCACTTCCTTTTAATGTTTTGCACTAAGGCCCTGATCCAGCAAACCCCTTTAGAAAGTGCTTAACTTTAAACACGTGAGTAGTTCCACTGATGATTTATATTTTAAAACTCATCCTTTATTGGATTAGAGTTAGGATTAACCCATCTCAGGTTGCAGAGGGGTATCTGTGTTAGTCTGTATCATCAAAACCAACCAGGAGTCCTTGTGGCACCTTGTGGCATCAAATTTATTTGGGAATAAGCTTTTGTGGGCTAAAACCCACTTCAACAGTTGCATGGAGTAAAAAACACAGTAGACAGGTATAAATATACAGCCTACCATATTTTTCACTCCATGCATCTGATGAAGTGGGTTATAGCCCACCAAAGCTAATGTCCAAATAAATGTGTTAGACTCAAAGGTGCCACAAGGACTCCTCGGTGTTTTCCACATCTTAGCTAATTCTTTGCTAAAGCAGAGTAGCTCCATCAACATTGCTGGTTTGATACTGGCTCAAAGACACAAAGCTAAATTCAATAGTGACATAAACACTGATATATGCACTGTTGTTGCAGCCATGTTGGTCCCTGAATATTAGAGAGATGCGGTAGCTACGGTAATATTGTTTATTTGACCAAGTTCTGCAGGGGAGAGAGACAAGATTTCAAATGTATACAGAGCTCTTCTTCAAGTCTGGAGATAAGCTGTGCATAAGGTTCACCTTCTCTCTCTAGTAAATACTGGTATGAATAATTTGCCTGGTGTCATATTTTTATAATATTGGTTTAAATGGAAAAGTACCATAGCATGCACTGACTTGTGTCACGGAGAGTGGGGAAGTCAGGGCCCTGCACCCCCAATTCCCTCGATTTACCATGATTCTCAGCCATCCAGTAAAGAAGAAGGTTTATTGGATGACAGGAACACAGTCCCAAACAGAACTTGTAGGTACTCCTCAGTCAAGTTGTTCTGGGGGGCAGGGAGCTTAGACCCCAGTCCTGGAGCTCCCTCCATTTCCCCAGCCACCTCTAAACTGAAACCCCCTCCAGCTGTCTCACACCCCCTCCCCCTGGTTCCTCCTGCAGCCTTTGTCCAGTTTCCTGGGCAGAAGGTGTCACCTGGCCCCAACCCCACACCTGGGCTCTCATGTAACATGATCAGGTATCTTCCCTCAAGAGAAGACTCCCATTCCCAATGCAGACAGTCCCCAGGTCAATACTCCCCACTCCCTGCTGCATCACATCTCTCCCCACTTCTAGACTGAACTGAGCAGGGTCACTTTGACCAGTGACCTGGGGAAGTTCAGGGCCCCCACTCTGGGACAACGCATCTGCTATCATGTTGGCACTTCCCTTCACATGGACCACGTCCATGTCATAATCTTGCAGGAGCAGGTTTCACCTCAGGAGCTTGACATTGGCTCCTTTCATCTGGTGTAGCCAGGTCAGCGAAGAGTGGCCAGTGTACACAGTGAAGTGTCAACCAAATAGATATAGCTCTAGTTTTTTAAGGGCCCTCACCAGGGCCAGGCATTTCTTCTTGATGGCTGTATAGTTTTGCTCCTGGGGTAGCAGCTTGTTGCTCAAGTACACAATGGGGTGTCTCTCCCCCTTTTCATCCTCCTGCATTAACACCACCCCCAGTCCCGTGTCTGAGGTGTCAGTGAACACCATAAAGGGCCTGTCAAAGTCTGGGTTTGCCAGAATGGGGCCACTGACCAGAGTCTCCTTCAGCACACAGAGAGCCCTCTGGCACTGCTTGGTCCAGACCACCTTGTCTGGCTTCCCCTTCTTGCATAGTCCAGTGATGGGGGCGGCTATGGCGCTAAAGTGGGGCACAAATCTTTGATAATGCCCTACCATCCCAATAAAGGTTTGGACCTGCTTGTTGGTTCAGGGAGCGGGACAGTCTCTGATCATCTCCACCTTGGCTAGTTCTGGCTTTAGGCAGCCACTCCCCACCCAGTGGCCCAGGTAGGACACTTCAACCATCCCCACCTTGCACTTCTCTGCTTTTATGGTCAGCCCAGCCTCCTGGAGTCAATCCAGCACTTGTCTAACCTGGGACACGTGGTCCTCCCAGGTCTGGCTAAAGACACGGATGTTGTCAATATACGGCAAAACTCTCCATCCCCCTCAGTAGCTGATCCACCAGGTGCTGGAAGTTGGCCGGCACTCCCTTGAGGTCGAAAGGCAGGGTCAGGAACTCACAGAGCCCCAAGGAGGTGATAAAGGCAGATTTCAGCCTGGCATGTGCATCCAGTGCCACTTGCCAGTAACCCTTTGTAAGATCCATGGTGGTAAGGTAGTGAGCTCCTCCCAGCTTGTCCAGGAGCCCATCAGGCCTGGGCATGGGCTAGGCATCAGATACAGTGATGGCATTGAGCTTCCGATAGTCCACACAGAACCAGATCAACCCATCCTTTTTGGGGACCAGCACCACCGGCGTGGCTCAAGGGCTGGAAGATGGCTGCATCACCCACAAAGCCAGCATGTCATTGACCTCTCTTTCCCGATCCTGAGCTGTTTTCCCTGTGACTCGGAAGGGAGAGCATCTTATCGGTGAGTGCGATCCTGTCTCCACCCAGTGGACAGTCAGATTAGTGAGTCCAGGCTGGGTGGAAAACAGCTGTTGGTACAGATGCAGCACCCCTCTGATCTCAGCTTGCTGGGCAGGGGTTAGCCGATCAGAGAGAGGAATTTTTTCCAGGGGGGAGCCATGTCCTGTGTCAGGGAATAGATCTACTAAAGGCTCATCTCCCTGCTCCTCCCAATGTCCACACACGGCCAACACCACATTCCCCCTGTCGTAATATGGCTTCATCATATTCAAATGGTACACCCTGCAGTGATGCGCCCGGTTAGACAGATCCATCACATAGTTTATCTCATTTAATTGCTTGACCACCTTCAAAGGGCCTTCCCAAGAGGCCTGTGGCAATTTTTTTCTCACAGGGATGAGAACCATCACCTGATCCCCAGTAGCGTAGGTGCGGACCTGCACTGTGTGGTCATACCAGACTTTCTGCTTCCTCTATGTTCCGGCCAGGTTCTTCTGGGCCAGGCCTATGAGCTCAGCAAGTCTTTCCTGATGGGCACTCTCAGGCCTGTGTGCTCACAGTTCCTCTCGGTTTCCAGGGGTAACCCCTAGCATGCCAGCCCTTCTCCAGGACACCACCTTTCTCCCAGGGTCGATCCGCAGACTCCTCCGCCCATGCGCCTACTCACCACAGTCTCAAGGGGGACCCCGGTATTGCAACAGTCCGTCTCTCTGGTCACACACTCCCAGGGAGTAAGCAGAGCTCCTCCGCCCCCTGAAACTGCTCCTCTCTGACTCTTCAGCATGCCTGGTCCCCATCAACCCCCTTTCATTTTACTACTCCCCAATCACTTACTGAAGGAAGTGCCATCCACAAACTGCAGTAGATCCCACTGCTACTACCAGTTGTCATGGAGAGTTGGGGAGTCAAGGCCCTGCAACCCCATTTCCTGCGATTCACCGTGACTCTCAACCAGCCAGTAAAATGGAAGGTTTATTGGACGACAGGAACACAGTCCCCAACAGAGCTTGTAGGTACAACCAGGAGCCCTCAGTTTTGGGGGGTAGGGAGCTTAGACCCCAGTCCTGGAGCTCCCTCCATTTCCCCAGCCACCTCTAAACTGAAACCCCCTCCAGACATCTCACTCCCGCTCCCCCTGGTTCCTCCTGCAGTCTTTTTCTAGTTTTCCAGGCAGAAGGTGTCACCTGGCCCCAACTCCCTTCCTGGGCTCTCATGTTGTATGCTCAGGTGTCTTCCCTCAAGGAAAGTCTCCCATCCCCAAAGCAGACAGTCCCCAGGTCAATACTCTCCACTCCCTGCTGCATCACAACCTGGTATTTCATTCATCATCCATTGTAAAACTAGTTACATCCAAGCTAAGAAAGGATCTCACAAAGCAGGCCTATTATTAGTATTAGAATACCCATCTTTGGGCATTGGTATATACAATTCATATATGAGGGACAAAAGCATAGTATGTGATTCGAGAGAGAGATCGATCAATAGATAGATAGATAATGCCATTTATTGTGACTCATTCCCTCTTCATGTCTGTCTATAAGTATTCATTATTAAACATTATTTACCAAAGAATATCTATGACTATCTTACTCCGCAGATCACTTACAAGCAGCTCATCATAAGTAACTGGTGTTTGAGCCATTTTCACTGGCAACCTTTTTAACATGCCCTGTTTCTCTTCCTTGAGTGGATACATTGAATTATCACACCAGGGTTCATTTAAAATGAAAGTGTCAGTCCTCAACTGGTTTAAATTTTCATTGCTCCACTGAAATCAATTGAGTTTGAGAACTTACACCAGCTGAGAATCTGCTCTCAAAGCTCATGATTATTAAGGCCCTGATCCAGAAAACCCCTTTAGAAAGTGCTTAACTTTAAACATGTGAGTAGTTCCACTGATGATTTACATTTGAAAACTCATCCTTTATTAGATTAGGGTTAGGACTAGGTCTAAATTGGTGTCAGAACTGTCACCACCTGAATATTTCTGCTTCCCCTATTAATCCATCTCCTACAATTGATGCATTTGAATTACTCACCCCTTCTGGGGACTGGTTTATTAACACAGAATAAGAGTTGTCTCAAATGTAGAATCTCTGAGTTGACTTGGCCCAGACTCACCAGGTGGTTATGCCCCTCCTGGGATCCTAGCTCCCGCATGGAGACCTTAACCATGGTGGGTTTATTTCATTCTCTTATCTAACATAACCATGGAGGCTCTCATAATCCATTCCATTGTCTCACCTGCTGAGCTCTCTGTCTCAGTGATATCTTGTGGCAGTGAGTTCCCCAGTTCAACTGTGTCCTCAGCAGTGCTGGGCAGAGGCCACCCTGGGCACTGTTCAGAACAGGGGGACTGGCTAGGCAGGGGAAGGAGGAGAGTGAGAGAGGAAGGAAGTGATGGCAGGGCTTGCCAATGGGCAGAAGCAGAGGAAATAGTCTTTTGCTTGGAGATGAGGGTAGGAGGAAGCAAGTAGGGGTGGGTGGCCTGTTCCATGGGCCTGGGGCCAGGTCAAAGGAGTGGGGCTGAGAGAGGAGGGGACTAGTAGTCAAAGGGGTTAAGCAGGGATCTCTGAGGAAGGTGAGTCAAGAACTCTGGGTGGAGGAATTTACTCAATGATCCTCTCTTCCAAGAAAACCCAACAGTGATGTCATGGACAATGTCCACATTCCTGATTGAAAGAGCTTTTCAGTAATGTTCTGATTTCTGACATTTCAAAACATCGGTACTTTTGGTATTTTTTACCAAACATAAGATTACATTGAAGTAAGAAAAGGAGGCCCACATAAGCCACCTTAGCACGTAACTGGCAGTACAAAAAATAAAGTTAAAATAATAATTCTAAATGGAAACCGCTGTTTAAAATGTTCCCAATATAAAATAAAAACATTTAATTGAAAATGAGATTTTCCCACAAAAAATAAAATAAAATAAAATGGATGTCAGTGAAACTGTTTGTTTTGTTGAGAATATTTTTTTGGTCAAAGATTTCTGACCTCTTCAGCTGTCTAACAGCTAAAGGTAATGACTGGAAAGGGTTTGTTCATCATTTGCTTACAGTCAATTAGACGTACTTCAGTGCATTGTTGGGTCAGGCTACAGTGGTCAGTATCTTGAGGAACTGAACATGTTAGAAACCCTCAGGGTTAGATTCACAAGAGACCTGAGGTGCCAGCTGCCACTTTAGGCACCTGGGGCTGGACTCACAAAGAAACATAACCTTGCAATGTTGAGTGGTCCCCACAGCTAAGTGTCAGGTACCTAGAAAATCCCTGGGGTTCAAAAAGCCTGTGTCTAGTGCTCAAAGAATGGGGGATGATGGCACCTCAGAATGGGATCCATAAAAGCCAATGTGCTTGGCAGCTCCTCGGCTAAGGCGGCCAATGGGAGATGTAGTGTGCTAAGCCCTGCCCCTCTCTCAGAGGTAGGCACCTAAGCGCAGGCTACAGGGAGGTGTGTCCTGCCGCTGGGGATTCTTAGGCCTGGTCTACACTGAGGGGGGTCGAACTAAGGTACGCAACTTCAGCTACGCGAATAACGTAGCTGAAGTCGAACTACCTTAGTTCGAACTACTTACCCGTCTTCACGGCGCGGGATAGAAGTCCTCGGCTCCCCCATCAACTCCGCCACCTCCATTCACGGTGGTGAAGTTCTGGAGTCGACAGGAGCGCGTTCGGAGTTCGATATATTGCATCTAGATGAGACACGATATATCGAACTCCGAGAACCTAGATGTGACCCCTCTCCTGGAGTTAGGAGTTTAGGCCGTATTAGCGGCGAAGGAGCTCCTCACAACCGTTATCCCAGCACTTAGGGTATCACCTGGGGACCGTGAGACCCTAGATGCACATCCGCACTTCTGTCTCCCACACCCCAGGCGAATGCGCTGACCATGTGGCTAAGAGCTACAAGGGAAGTACTCCTGCTCCATCTTTCTGTGTGACATGCTTATGGGGTCCCGCTCCAGTAGGCAAACTCTGGGCAGACTTACTGCACTGGCCCTTCAGGTGAGTTAGGGGGTGAAGTCCTGTTGTGCCCTCACTCATGCGTTGCTCATGGGGCTTATGTATCTCTCCCCTCTACACCCCAGCTTCCTGCATTGACTCCCAGAAAGAGATCACAGCTGGGAATCCCAAGCAGAGGGAGGCACCTCCCTGCAGCTTGGATTTAGGTGCCAAATTCCCCAAGGGAGGCAGGGCTTTGTGCATGCCCCACTCCCTGGCATCTCCCCCTGGCTAGCTTAGGCAAAAAGCTGCCTTTGCAATGCCTACATCCCTCTGTGAATCTGGCCCTTGCAACCTGCTCAGGCTGGCTGGGTCACCCAGCGTGTCAGGGACACTCCCCTTTGCAACCTGGAACCTCCCCACTCCACATTGCATAATGTTATCACTCCCAGAATGTGACTGGACAATAATAGGCCACCGGGCGGGATTAGAACCAGAGCTTGGGGGCTTTCCATTGGCCACGATACCCGTCACTCTCAGTGACCTCGGAGAAGGTGGATGGAAAGAGGAGGTGAAGGACCTTTCAAGGTCCCTTCCAGTTTTAGGAGATTGGTATAGCTCCAGTTATTACCTTTTAATCCCCAAATGGGTACTCCAGCCAATCAGAGCCCCCTTGCTGTCTTCCAGCCCAGAAGTCAGGCAAAACAAAGAACAAAAAAAGTAGGGAAGCTTCATATGAGACTCTTTCTCCAATCCTCAATAGTTCCCAGATAGCAAGGTAGTTAGGCCAGGTCTACATTGTAAACTTATCCCTGCATGCTATTGATAGAACTATGTGTGAAAAATCCACACCTGTGAGCAACGCAGTTACACCTACCTAACCCCTACTGTAGACAGCGCTATGTGGCCAGGAGAGCTTTTCCCCTCAACATAGCTACTGTCTCTCATGGAGGTGCATAAACTATGCCAATGGGAGAAGCTGTCCCATCAGGGTAGTATTGTCTTCACTGAAGCACTACAGCAGTCCAGCTGCACTGGTGCCACTGCAGGTCTACACTTAAAACCCTGCCCTTAGACTCAGTTCAGGCAAGAGCCTTGATCTGACAAGCCTCATTTGAGTGCAGGAAACACCACTGACTTCATGCACTAGCTTCCCTGCTGGAGCAGAAGCCTGGGAGAGGAGGAGGACAGGCAGTTCTCAAGGATTCATCACCGGTGAACAAGCTGTTTAAACAGAAGTGTGTTGCAGTAGAAGCTGTAAGAGAAAAGACATTCATGCTCCCTGGTTTGATATCCAGATTTCACTTGTCCCAATTTCTGAATGTTGGCAGATGTACCCGTATGTATACAACAGCCACAAGCCCATCATTATAACTGGTAACAGACCTGTAAATACAAATGCAAGTGGAGATGTTTCTGGTGAGTGCAAGCAGGGCCGGCTCCAGGTTTCTACTGCCCCAAGTGGCGGGGTGGGGGGTGGGGAAAGCCAATCGGCGGCACTTCGGCGGCAGTTCAATAGTGCTGCTCCATTCTTCGGCAGCACTTTGGCAACGGGTCCTTCACTCCCTCTCTTCCTCTTTGGCGGCACTTCGGCGGCAGCTCTAAGAGGAAAAGTGGGACTGAGGGACCCGCCGCCAAATTCCTGCCAAAGACCTGGACTTGCGGCCCCAACGGTGGACGAAGTGCCGCCCCTTTGTATTAGCCGTCCCAAGCACCTGCTTCCTTAGCTGGTGCCTGGAGCCAGCCCTGGGTGCAAGGAAGACTGTGGATTCATATTCTGGTCATAGCAGAGCCAGGGAGCTTATGACTAGTTACACTGCTTGGTGTTCAGCTGTTTGAATTTGTGATGTAGCTGTTAACAAGCTTTCCAGCAGAATTAATTTACTCTCCAGCTCTGACAGCATATTCATTTCTCATCTTTGGGCCTGTTTGTAACACAATCTACAGCAATTAATTGTGATGCTACAAACAGAATTGTGACCATAGGTGAGAAATACCCAGGACATGAATTCTAAAAGCCAATCCCGTGCAAGAATGAAACTATGGTAAAACAAACACAGGAAATGATTTAGAATTTCCTTTTGTTGAATATGTTGAGTGTTCCGTAGCTTAAGTCTTTAAGTTGCAGAATTGTTTTATGCCTCTTTGATGTGGGGCAAGAGGACTGTTGCTTTTCCAGTCCTTATTTTTCTGTTATAGTCTGGAGTGTATCCTCATGAATTACAAGAAGAAATGCAAACCAGTGGAAGCCATCTCTCTCCTTCAAACCTGCTGTATTCTCAAGCTCTCACCTACTGATGTATAAAGCAAAATGATTTGGATTAGTCATGTGATAACTTTCTCTCATTTATAGGAAATGTGCCTTTATTTAAAAGTTACACTCCTAATTTAAAAATACTAATAAGCACAGGCCACACCTTGCACAGTGCCTTGGTAATCTTGAGTATGAGCTGGTGAAGAGGATTTCATGTTTGCATTTCAGAATCTAGAAGCAATGTATTATTGCCAGTGACTACTGCGTTCTAGATAAATTTGAAGAGTATGTTTGGGTATCTGTCCTCTTCGCTGTCTCCTTCATGCCCCAATTTAAAGGTGTCTCTTCTGACACACTACTAAGGGATGGGAACCAAATCTTAAATTTGTGCCTTCTTGGAAGAAACTCTTAACACATCTGCCATTTGAACAGACTTTGCCTGCCTTGCCTTACTCCATTAATGCCTTCTGACTAGTTGTGGAAGAACCTGCCACCCTTTATGAATATGCAGTTAAATTCTATTATTGAAGTTCTAAATATTGGAGCACTGAACCGTTAGTGCTGCCTTGTGGTATTTCTGATTAAACACTTCTCTAGAAGGTATTTACATTCTCTTCAAAAGACACTTTTTGGTGTCAGTTTAATCTGAAAGAGTATCTTTAAAAATGTTTAGTGTTTGTAATGTAGACACTTACCAAAGTTGGTTTTGTTTGGGTTTTTTGTCTTTCGCCAAAAAGTAGTTCAGTGAAAACTTTTCTCTGCAAGCCAGCAAGATGTTTCCAGTGTAGAATCAGTGCCAAAGGTAGTTTAAAAATGTATATATATTTATATGTAATCTGTTTGCATTACTTCACAAACTAGTCCTCTGAGTGAGTGTTCCCTTAGGACTTCAGGAAAGGCTGGTAACAAATGTCGTTGCCTCTTCCCTCTTCTCGACAAACTTTTTCGGTATGGCTGACTACTCTCCATGAGGAGGGAAAGAAATAAGTTGGTGTTTCACCCAGAGTCACCACTGTGTGTACCCTCTAATCTGTCTGTTTCTAATTTCTTTCCAGTCCTTGTTTCTACTTCCTCTGTATAGTTTTTCCTTTCTCTTGTCTCTTTTTTCCTCCCTTACTTTGCTCTGTTGGCTTATAATTAACTATCTGAGGTCTTGCCTGTTTCTTTGAGGATGAAGAGGGAGAGAAAGGCAAGGATTTCTTTGCCTGCTGAAGTAATTTCTGTTTTATCTTCATCACTGCAGTGACTTCTTTGAATGTACAAAGTCTCTTAGAAAAATAACTCGACTGTATAAATGCACCATGGACCAGTAACAAAGCTAACAGTACAAAAATGTAATCTTATTTACTCACAATTAAGAAACTTTTTATTATTATGTTTATGCTGCAGCTTTTAAAGAAATATCAACTCTCTGTACTAGTTCCTACACTGTCAGAGGTTTCTAAGTGTATGTCACCAGGGAGGTGTGTGTCCCTGCACTGTGTTGGCCTTTGTAACTTTTAATAAAGCAGCTGTTGAAACTACCATGTGTTCCTCAGCGTGTGTGTGTGTTGGGGGGGGGCTGTTAGGAAGAAAGGCCTCTGCTGCCTTGCGCTGCTGGGGAGGCGGCTGCACCTCCTGGGCGGGCGTTGAGGGCAGAGTGGCCCATGGATGGTTGCCGCGCGGGGCCAGGCTGTAGCCCCAGATCCCCACCCTGGGTGATGGGCGGGGGGAGGGCAGGGGGAGCTGGGTGCTGAGGCAGCGGCTCGAGCCCCAGCCAGTAGGTGGTTCCGTCTCTAGATTTAGCCCCTCAGGGGGTTGGGGGTGGCTGCGTGCGTGTGTTCCTCTGTGTGCTGTCCCAGCTCTGTGCACACAGCTGACACAGCAGATCTCGAGAAAACCCCCAATGACCACAGACTCTAGTAAGAAACGAAGGCACGTCGGCCAGGTTAATTGTCGAAGAAAAACACAGTCTCCAGCTCCCCGGCATAGAAGTCCAAGGTGCTGCTGAGGTGTGGCTAGCTAGTACTTATGTGCTCCCTGACAATGGACTCAGCTCAGTCAGTGGTGGGACTTTCCACTGCCCCGAGGCTGGCCAAAGACACTGCCCCAGGGATGCATTCTTATACACCGGTACAAACATGTTACACATCACTCCTGACATATTGAGGTGCAACCCTTCTACCTAGCAAGGTACAACCCTTCTACGTAGTAAGGTGCCGCCTCTCACTTTGTACATGTTGATTCGAACAAAACAACTCTCCATCATATTACCCTTTTGGCCCTGTCATTGGGATGGGTCAACCTGTTCCTTGTTATCTGTGAGGAGTATACAAGTATGCAAATGTTCTGATAACTGGTGTCTCTTTTCGCAGCATCAGCCCTTTTCTTGCCAGCTTCTGAGAGCAGGGCCTGCCTCTGGCTCACAGCTTAACTTTGCTTTATGTTAGTAAAGTCTTGACCATTACTTTAGTTCAAGCCTTAGGCCTCATACTGGGCCTCTGATAAGGGTTTATCTTTCAGGACCTCCTCTTACTACAGGGGCTCCCTGACAGCCGCTCTGCCCCGCCGCACTCGTATTGCCCTATGGAAATGCAGGGGGGGGGGCGCCCAGGGCCCAATGGGAGGCAGCTGTGTGGTGAGTCGGAGGCCGAGCCTGCTCACTGTGGGGCTGTGTGAGGCTCTCAGGAAGGGGGAGAGAGACCCCGCTAGTGGCTTGACCCTGGGGAGTGATGGGGGAGCCCGAGCTCTAGGGGTTCTACCTAAAGAACCACAGGGCTGAGGGCAAGGGCTGTAACTCTCTGGCCTTCGGGGGGCTCAATAAGCCCTCCTACAAGCTGGGGTGCAGGTGAGGGGTTGCAGTGGCTCTATAACAACCACCCCCGGGCAAAATGAGACATGGACTTACATTCACCCTGTACTGAATTGCAGCCACTTCTGGGGTGAAGGGCAGTAGCTGCATAACAACACACAGCAAAACTGCACAGGGATTGCCTGCCCAGTGCTGAAATGCAGATATCTCTGGGGTGGAGCGCAGCAGCAGTGTAGTAACACAGCAACACTATACAGGGATCACTCACCTGGCACTGAAATGCAGACATCTCTGAATGGAGCACAGCTGATGTGCAACAGCTGCAGCGGCACAGCAGCCAGCAAACAGAGCTGTAAACAGGGGAGTTTCACTGGGAGTTCTGTTGGAGGAGCAGGTATTTGTATTTTTGTATTTTGTGTAGTTTGTATGTGTGGAGGCTGCTAGGGGCAGGGTGCTGGGAGAGAAGCTGAGCATTGCTTAGGGGGCGGGGCTTATCTGCCTAGGGGTCCTATAAAGGTAGCCAGCCAGTCAGGCAGCGGCATAGACAGCTGCAGCAGCACAGCAGCCAGCAAACAGCTGTAAACAGGGGAGTTTCACTGGGAGTTTACAGGGGGAGTTTTCAGGGGAGACCTAGACCGTGGCAGAAGAACCAACAGGTTAGTGAAGGGGGGTGGCGGTCTGCCAGTGTTCTGGTGCCTGTTGGGGGTTTGTTTTGGTTTTTGTTTCTTTGACTAACAGGTTTTCAGTGGGAAGGCTATGACTGATACAGAGGCAGCAGTTAAAGTCACAATGAGGATGACCAGATGTAGAAGTTGTGGCATGTACATGATCCTGGAGCGCATACCTGAAAAGAGTTTTGTCTGCATGAAGTGCTGCCTGATAGAGCAGATGGAAGAAAAGATCTGAGGACTGGAGGTGCAGGTGGAAACTCTGGTCGAGTCTAGAAGGGGGTTCGAGCAGATAATGGAGCAAATATATGAGGCGGCTGAAGGGATACTCTCAGACTTGCAGATGGAAGCAGGGCCAAAGAATTCTGAGGGGAGACTGCTGGGTGAGGAAAGTGGATGATGGAAGCATGTAACTAAGAACCAGGCAGAGGAAAAGATGGGCCAGTGAAGGAGAAATAAAGCTCAAGAACAGGTTTGCAGAGTTGGAAAATGAAGAAGGGACACAGCAGGTGGTCACTGAAGGTGAGAGGGCAAGGAAAAAGAGAAGAGCAGCTAGCCCTACAGGAAGAGGGGAAGAGTCAATGGAGACAACACCAAATATGAGCCCCAGGAGATTACAGGATGGGTTGCGGAGGATTGCAAGGGTGAACAGGAATCGAGAGGACTTGCGGCCAGTGGGAGCAGGCGATAGACCAGAGAATCATACTGTCACCAGGAAAAGGCAGGTCTGCGTGATTGGGGACTCCTTACTGAGAAGAATAGACAGGCCTGTAACTAGAGCTGATCCGGAGAACAGAAGGGTGTGCTGTCTGCCGGGTGCTAAGATACAGGATGTGGACCTGAGGCTGAAAAGGATCTTAAAGGGAGCGGGAAAGAATCTGTTGATTATCCTTCATGTGGGAACAAATGATACGGCTAGGTTCTCGCTGGAACGTATCAAGGGAGACTATGCCAGGCTGGGGAAGACGCTTAAGGAAATCGAAGCTCAGGTGATCTTCAGTGGGATTCTGCCTGTTCCTAGAGAAGGGCAACAAAGGTGTGACAAGATTATGGCAATCAATAGATGGCTCAGGCAGTGGTGCTATAAGGAGGGCTTTGGGATGTACGGCCACTGGGAAGCATTCATGGACAGAGGACTGTTCTCTCGGGATGGACTTCACCTGAGTAAGGAGGGAAATAGACTTCTAGGATGGAGGGTCGCCCAACTGATTAAGAGAGCTTTAAACTAGGAATTTGGGGGAGATGGTTGGGAGATGTCCAGGTAATCTCCACGCCGGAACTTAACACCGAGAGGGAAGAAAACAAAGTAAGAGAGGATACAGCCATGAGCAGAAGAATGGACATAAGGAGGAAGGGTAGTGTAGATACCAGTCTAATAGGTGATACTGGTGGTAGAATGTCTGTGCCTAACCGGATAAAGAATGTCAGTGAAGCCAAACGGCAAAAATTAAGCTGTTTGTACACTAATGCGAGGAGCCTAGGAAACAAAATGGAGGAACTAGAGCTACTGGTGCAGGAAGTGAAACCGGATATTATAGGGATAACAGAAACATGGTGGAATAGTAGTCATGACTGGAGTACAGGTACTGAAGGCTATGTGCTGTTTAGGAAAGACAGAAATAAAGGCAAAGGTGGTGGAGTAGCATTGTATATCAATGATGAGGTTAACTGTAAAGAAATAAGAAGGGATGGAATGGATAAGACAGAGTCTGTCTGGGCAAAAATCACATTGGGAAAGAAAGCTACTAGAGCCTCCCCTGAGATAGTGCTTGGGGTTTGCTACAGACTGCCGGGATCTGATTTGGAGATGGATAGAGACCTCTTTAATGTTTTTCATGAAGTAAACACTAATGGGAATTGTGTGATCATGGGGGACTTTAACTTCCCAGATATAGACTGGAGGACAAGTGCTAGTAGTAGTAATAGGACTCAGATTTTTCTGGATGTGGTAGCTGATGGATTTCTTCATCAAGTAGTTGAAGAGCCAACAAGGGGGGATGCCATTTTAGATTTGGTTTTGGTGAGTAGTGAGGACCTCATAGAAGAAATGGTTGTAGGGGACAACCTGGGTTCGAGTGATCATGAGTTAATTCAGTTCAAACTAGATGGAAGGATAAACAAAAATACATCTTGGACTAGGGTTTTTGATTTCAAAAGGGCTAACTTTAAAGAATTAAGTAAATTAGTTAGGCAAGTGGATTGGACTGAAGAACTTACTTCAAGTCAAAGTTGCAGAAACTATCAGAAGCCTGCATCCCAACAAAGGGGAAAAAAATCATAGGCAGGAGTTGTAGACCAAGCTGGATGAGCAAGCATCTCAGAGAGGTGATTAAGAAAAAGCAGAAAGCCTACAGGGAGTGGAAGATGAGCGGGATTAGCAGGGAAAGCTACCTTATTGAGGTCAGAACATGTAGGGATGAAGTGAGACAGGCTAAAAGCCATGTAGAGTTGAACCTTGCAAAGGGAATTAAAACTAATAGTAAAAGGTTCTATAGCCATATCAATAAGAAGAAAACAAAGAAAGAAGTGGGACCGCTAAACACTGAGGATGGAGTGGAGGTTAAAGATAATCTAGGCATGGCCCAATATCTAAATAAATACTTTGCCTCGGTCTTTAATAAGGCTAATGAGGAGCTTAGGGATAATGGAAGGATGACAATTGGGAATGAGGATATGAAGGTGTGACGTTATGAGTGTGATATAATATCTCATTGAAAGGTGACAGGGCCAGAAAGAGTTAATTAACTCATAGACTGACCTGACCCATGGGTGAACCTTGAGGACTGGTTAGGAAGATATGTAAATGACTAGAGCTTTGAAATGCAAGTCTGCATTGTTAGAGGTAGAAGGGGAGATGTTTGCTCAGGTCTTGTGATGTCAGCAAACAAGTCTCATCTATTGCTATAGTTTTAATTCAAAGATAAAAAAAGAAATATTAACATTTATAATGATACTTGAGTAAAATAGTATTATTGTCTATGTGTCTCCTTGAAGGTTGTGCTAACCTGTATCTGAACTGTTTAATGGATAAATTACTCTGTGCTAATTGCCAGGAGATTTGGGAGAAGGAGTTAAGCCTATTGTTTTCTCAGGCCGAAAGGCTGCTGGAAATGTATAAGAAGCCTGGGACACGATCCTTCTTCATCTCAGATCTGCTTTGGGTTTCAAGAGGGGGAAACCTTAAGCCACAAGGATTGAGATCCCCAGTCATTGACTGGAGCCACCCTGAATATGGAAATTGGACTGTAACCTATGGACTATTTCTAAAAGAACTTTTGGCAACTACAAGCTTATCTCTACTGTGTTTCTGAACCTCAAGAATTGAATTCAAGTCTGTATGTATATTGATCTTTTAACCAACACTCTCTCTTTTCTTTTTTAATAAATTTTAGCTTAGTTAATAAGAATTGGCTATAGCGTGTATTTTGGGTAAGATCTAAGTTATAATTGGACCTGGATATGTGGCTGATCCTTTGGGATTGGAAGAACCTTTTCTTTTATATGATGAAGTAAAATTCTCAGGAATCATCATCATATCTGACAGGTGTGTCTGGATGGAGGCCTGAGGCTGGGTACTTTAAGGGAACTGCGTGGTTTGGACTTCTAAGTGACCAGTGAGGTACTGTAGAAGCTGTTTTGTGCTGGTTGGTAAATCTAAGTATTGGAATAACCACCAGTGTTTGGGGTTTGTCTGCCCCGTTTGGTTTGCAGTTCACCCTAATTGAGTGACCTCAGCTGGTTCCCACGGGCAGCACCGTCACAGAAGGTAGATATTACCACATCCGAGGTAGAAGCCAAACTCGAACAGCTTAATGGGACTAAATCGGAGGACCCAGATAATCTTCATCCAAGAATATTAAAGGAACTGGCACATGAAATTGCAAGCCCATTAGCAAGAATTTTTAATGAATCGGTAAACTCAGGGGTTGTACCGTACGACTGGAGAATTGCTAACATAGTTCCTATTTTTAAGAAAGGGAAAAAAAGTGATCCGAGTAACTATAGGCCTGTTAGTTTGAAACATCTGTAGTATGTAAGGTCTTGGAAAAATTTTTGAAGGAGAGGGTAGTTAAGGACATTGAGGTCAATGGTAATTTGGACAAAATACAACATGGTTTCACAAAAGGTAGATCGTGCCAAACCAACCTGATCTCCTTCTTTGAGAAAGTAACAGATTTTTTAGACAAAGGAAATGCAGTGGATCTAATTTACCTCAATTTCAGTAAGGCATTTGACATGGTTCTACATGGGGAATTATTAGCTAAATTGGAAAATAATGGGGATAAATATGAAAATTGAAAGGTGGATAAGGAACTGGTTAAAGGGGAGACTACAACGGGTCATACTGAAAGGTGAACTGTCAGGCTGGAAGGAGGTTACTAGTGGAGTTCCTCAGGGATCAGTTTTGGGACCAATTTTATTTAACTGTTTGTTTTATTACTGACCTTAGCACAAAAAGTGGAAATGTGCTAATAAAGTTTGCGGATGACACAAAGCTGGGAGGTATTGCTAACACAGAGAAGGACCGGGCTATCATACAGGAAGATCTGGATGACCTTGTAAACTGGAGTAATAGTAATAGAATGAAATTTAATAGTGAAAAGTGCAAGGTCATGCATTTAGGGATTAATAACAAGAATTTTAGTTATAAATTGGGGATGCATCAGTTGGAAGTAACAGAGGAGGAGAAGGACCTCGGAGTATTGGTTGATCACAGGATGACTATGAGCCGCCAATGTGATATGGCCGTGAAAAAAGCTAATGCGGTTTTAGGATGCATCAGGCGAGGTATTTCCAGCAAAGATAAGGAGGTGTTAGTACCATTATACAAGGCACTGGTGAGACCTCATCTGGAATACTGTGTGCAGTTCTGGTCTCCCATGTTTAAGAAGGATGAATTCAAACTGGAACAGGTTCAGAGACGGGCTACTAGGATGATTTGAGGAATGGAAAACCTGTCTTATGAAAGGAGACTCAAAGAGCTTGGCTTGTTTAGCCTAACCAAAAGAAGGTTGAGGGGGGATATGATTGCTCTTTATAAATATATCAGAGGGATTAATATTAGGGAGGGAGAGGAATTATTCAAGCTTAGTAACAATGTGGACACAAGAACAAATGGATATAAACTAGACACTAGGAAGTTTAGACTTGAAATTAGACGAAGGTTTCTAACCATTAGAGGAGTGAAGTTCTGGAACAGCCTTCCAAGGGGAGTAGTGGGGGCAAAAGACATATCTGGCTTTAAGACTAAGCTTGATAAATTTATGGAGGGGATGGTATGATGGGATAGCCTAATTTTGGCAATTAATTTGGCAATTGATCTTTGATTATCAGCAGGTAAGTATGCCCAGTGGTCTGTGATGGGATGTTAGATGGGTTGGGATCTGAGTTACTACAGAGAATTCTTTCCTGGGTGCTGGCTGGTGAGTCTTGCCCACATGCTCAGGGTTTAACTGATCGCCATATTTGGGGTCGGGAAGGAATTTTCCTCCAGGGCAGATTGGCAGAGGCCCTGGAGGTTTTTTGCCTTCCTCTGCAGCATGGGGCACGGGTCACTTGCTGGAGGATTCTCTGCAGCTTGAGGTCTTCAAAGTGCAATTTGGGGACTTCAACAACTCAGACATAGGCTAGGGGTTTGTTATAGAAGTGGATGGGTGAGATTCTGTGGCCTGCATTGTGCAGGAGGTCAGACTAGATGATCTTAATGGTCCCTTCTGACCTTAGTCTAACAACACTACACAGGGATCACTCACCCAGCACTGAAATGATGCCACCTCTGGGGTAGGAATGCAGCAGCTGCTGAACAGTTTACAACAGGGTGCAAAGAAGACTCTCACTTCCATTTGAAACTTCTGGGGGAGTTTAACAGCATGTTCTGTTTCTGTAACCTGAGCTGAACAGCAGCCAGGGCACAATAGCTTGGGTCTGCACTGCAGCTAACCACACAACAGCTCTGCCATGAGGGATTTGCTCTGATTGATGGAGGAAGGGATGGGGTAGGGAGCCAGTCAAGCCTGGGGAAACAAATTCCTTCTCCAGGAGGCTTTGCTCCAGGATCTTGGAGCCCAGGCTCTACGGCCATTAATTACTGCACCACCCAGCTGGAAGGGAAGGGCTGGGGCAGGTCTCTGCACTCCACATGTCACACACAGACAAGGCAGAACGAACCATGTCACAGAATGAATCAATTGCAGAGCCTGGACTAGAACCCAGGAATCCTAACTGCCGGCTCTCTGCTCTGACCATTAGACCCCACTCTGCTTGCAGTCAGGATTGAACCCAGGAGTCCTGACTCCTAGACCATCCACCATTCCTCTAATCCAGTGGTTCTCAGCCAGGGTTACATGGGCCCCTGGGGGTACGCAGAGGTCTTCCAGGGGGTACAGCAGCAGGCTACATAAAACGCATTAGCAAAGTCAGTGCAAACTAACATTTCCTACAGACAATGACTTGTTTATACTGCTGGGTGTGTTTTGTTATAGGATTATAGTCTGTTAAAATATGTGTCTATTAAATTCAATGTGTAGTTTGTAAAGCTAGAGCAGCAATCCAAGATGGAATCTGAACTGCCATCTTGTGACCGCCATCTTGTTGTTTACTGTTATCATGGCCCAGTCCTAACTGGATCCAACCGGTTTTTCCTCCTATTGGCCACTCCAAGGACAATGTCACCTCAGGCTGTTTTCCACCCTTGCTAGGACTGTACCATATTTTCCCGCCACTAAAGACAGGAAGGGACTGAGCTCCCAGCCGAGTGGCGCAGTCCATCCCAGTGACTGTGTGCGTGGCTCAGGCCTGCCCAGCACGTTCTGCCCGAAGTGACGAGCGAGGGAAGGAGATTCCATCGAACCCGCTCCAGCTCCTGGTACAGCCAGGGGCCTGGCTGGGGGGCTGGGTGCAGGTGTGGGGGCAAGGGGGCTGGGTGCAGATGGGGGGGTGAGGAGCCAGGCTGGGGGGGGCGAGGGGCCTGGCTGGGGGGGGCTGGGTGCAGGGGGGGGGTGTGACAGTGCGGTTCTGGCGGGACCCAACTGAGAGTGCCAAATCAGGACCAATTGCTCAAACAGGGCAGTCACAGCCCTAGGCTGGGGTTTTTCCACCTCTAAGGCAAACCAAACCAGCCAGACAAAAAGGACTTTGGTCTCACCCCACTGGCTAACCACAAGTCACACAAGCAATTTCCTTAGACACTCCAGTCTCCCAGCATCACCACCAGTGCACTCGTCCTGGGGATGAATGGTTATGAAAGCCAACACCCCAATAAAAGAAAAAGGTTCCATCGATCCCAAAGGACCAAGCCCCAGACCCAGGTCAATATACACATCAGATCTTACCCACAAATCACGCTGTTGCCAATCCTTTAGAATCTAAAATCTAAAGGTTTATTTACAAAAGGAAAAAGGTAGAGATGAGAGGTAGAATTGGTTAAATGGAATCAATTACATACAGTAATGGCAAAGTTCTTAGTTCAGGCTTGCAGCAGTGCTGGAGTAAACTGCAGGTTCAGATTAAGTCTCTGGAGAACATCCCCCGCTGGGATGGGTCGGTCAGTCCTTTTGTGCAGAGCTTCAGTTTGTGGCAAAGTCCCTCCAGAGGTATGAAGCAGGATTGAAGACAAAATGGAGATGATGCATCAGCCTTATATAGACTTTTCCATGTGTAAGAATCCCTTTGTCCTCACTGTGGAAAATTACAGCAAAAATGGAGTCTGCAGTCACAAGGACAAGTCTCTGCATACTTCACTGAGTCACAAGGCGTGTCTGCCTTCTCTCCATGGGTCAATTGTGTAGCTGATGGTCCTTAATGGGCCATCAAGTCAGCTATGCAGGGCTAACATCAGCTTGTCTGGGACACTTCCCAGAGGCAGAGCATAATACAAAATACAGACAGTACAGAGCGAATACTTATAACTTCAACTACAAAATGATACACAGACATACAGACAGCATAATCATAACCAGCAACCCAGAACCTGGTCTTAGACACCTTATATGACCCCCTTTACTGAGGATTTGGTGCCACTACAGGACCTTGGTTGCAACCCATGTTCTATATGGTTCCCATTTATATCAATAACGTCACAGGGGGCGAGGGGCCTGACTGGGGCTGGGTGCAGGTGGGGGTGAGGGGCCTGGCTGGGGGCTGGGTGCAGGTGGGGGCGAGGGGCCTGGCTGGGGGTGGGCTGGGTGGACGGGGGCGGGGTGAGGGGCCTGGCTGGGGGGGGCACTGGTTGGAAGGGGGACTTCCAGCTCAGGGGGGGGCCCTGACCGGAGTGAGCTGAGGCCCTACTACCCAAACCCCGTCCTTGCTCTAAGCCTGCCCGAGGCCCCCACCTCCCTCTGCACCCCACATGACCAGGTGGAGGTTCAGTGGGGACCTGCGTGGCCCTGTCACCAGGTGCCTGCCCATGGGTGCCCAGGCCCGGCCCCCGCAGCGCCAGAAGTGGGGGGCTGCGGTGTTCGGACATCATCAGCCTTGCAGACATCGACCCACCAGCACCCCAGTTGCTTTCTACTGAAATCAGTCATTGGGGGGGGCTGGGCCCATCCATCAGTGACACTAGGGGGGGCTGGGCCCATCCATCTGTGAGGGGTCACAGACACTCCCCAGAGCACGGCAGGGAGAGGCCAGGGCGCGCACAAGGGTAGGAGCAGAGCAGGGGCGGAAGCCAGGAGTCCTGACTCCAGCCCTGCCCCACGCACAGCTGAATCCCACTTCCCCCAACAGGACTCGAGTGGACGTGACAGGAGGTGAAGCTGGCTCCATCCGGGTTGAAGGCAGTGGTGCGTGAGAGTAAGTGCAGAGCTGGGGGCAAGGTCCAGTTGGGTGTAGGTCTGGGGGGGCAGGGCCCAGTTGGGGAGGATTAGGTGTCAGTCAGAGCAGAGAGCTCCCCCATCACCTGCTTGTCACACAGCAGAAGGGGAAGGGGGGTGTCTGTCCCACCCCCAAGGGCTGCCCCCTCCCATAGGAGCTGCACCTTGGGGGGGGTGTCTCTTTCCATTGGGATGACTCCCACCAGGGCCAGTGGAAGGATATTTTGTGCCCTAGGCAAAACTTCCATCTTGCACCCCTACCTTTCCCCACCGACCACCTCTGAAAACTAGTAATCTTAGTGTTATAAACAGCCTGTCAGAACGGGTAATGGCTGCGTGTGAGGAGAAAAATGACATCATAGCCACTTTGTACCATAATGAAACAGTACGCTTCAGCCCAGCCCCATCGCAGAGCTGGCCTAGGCTACAGCTGTAATGTAGGAGAGAACAAGTTAAAGCCTGACACTCGATCAGCATGGCCACTGCTGCCTTGTGCATGCTGGACTCTGAGGTGTTAGTTGCTATGTGTTAGTCCATGTCTTCTTGCAACACCCTGACCTGCTGCGAGGGCTGCGTTACTTCAGAAGCCCAGGCCACTGCTGAATCTCCAGTGGACGGGGCCTGTGGCTAAATCCAGACCACAGACCTGGGGTTTAAAAGGCCGGGGCTGGGCCAGGGCACCGTGAGGCTGAAGAGCAGCAGGTCCGGGGGGCTCTCCAGGTCCTTGGCCACCAGCAGCGCCGCAAAGCCCAGGGAGGAGGCCGCGTTCTCCACGCCACCCCCCAGCCGCACCGCCACCTGGAAGTACTCCCACTACATGCCGCCCAGAAGCTCCACCCACATGGGGACAGAGTCGCAGCTGGGCCAGGGCTTGGCTGCTGTGTGCTGTTGGGGGAGCCCAGTGCTGGGGCGGCAGGGAGTGAGGGTGGGGGGGGGCACTTGTGGGCAGGGGGGAGCTTAGGGCTCTGGGGGTGGCAGCCAAAATTTTTTTGCTTGGAGCGGCAAAAAACCTAGAGCCGGCCCTCTCTCTTGCTGCACAGGGCCAGATCCTTAGTTCAGCTGCACTCGTATCTGGCCTGGCAGAAAGGAAGGGTGATCAGAGCCATGGCCCATCTAGCCTGCCAGCCCACCACGGTCGCTGACTGAGGGCGCTAGGAGCACATCATTAGCTGGCCTGAAAGCAGCCTCTGAGCCACTTCCCCGAGGGGTCCTTCCACCAGCCAGTGGGTCCTGGCTCAGGGCACAGCCATCTTGTCCGAGCCCCACCACTAATCCCCGTCTCTTTCCCTCACAGAGATCTTCAGCGTTGTCTTTCGCAGCGTGAAGAAGGAAGGAGAATGGAAGGTAAGCCGGCCGGGCCTGCTGCCCTGGTGTCCCCCTGGGGATATGCTGTATCCATATATTGTGCTCCTCCTCCAGCCTCTTGGGATTCATTAGGAACCTGAGGTTTTCCAGGCTGGATCAGATCCCTGCTCTGTCTATCCCATCCGTCCCCAGCTAGGCTTGGGTATGTCTGCCCTCCCGCTGCGCTGAATCAGACCCAGCTTGTCCAGCTAGCCCCATATCCCCCCCACACACACCAGATCAGACCACTGGGCCCAGTGAGCCAGCCTGGGTGGGAGGAGGAACAGGAGAGCGCCAAGCATGGGGCAGTATGCACCATTGGGCAGGCAGGTTATTGAGCCCCGGCATGGACTGGGCTGGGGTTTGTGGAGCATTGGGTTAGGACTGTGCTGCAGAGGGTGCACAGGGACTAGCTTTCCCAGTGGCCAGATCTGGTACAGCGGGATGCTGGGCTGCACAGAGCAATGGGTTCATTCGGCACGGCAGGAAGGCGGTGGAGATGTTGGGCCGATGGCCTACAGGGCTTTCCTAGGGGAACACGGAGACCCCTTCTTCCATTTCTCCGTGCCCTGATCCTGGTTCTGTCGGAGTGCTGGGGAGCGGGTATCTGGTGGATCAGAGCAGGGAACTGGGAGCTAGGACTCACCCTGTCACCTGGGCGAAGAGGCTGATCTCCTCCAGTCTAGGAGGGTAGAACCATTCCCAATGGCCGGGTGTCCCGGTTTGTCTCCATCTCGTACATCTCATACCAGCCACTCTGCTCGGAGCCGCTGTCCTTGTCGCTCCTCACGCAGTCCTTAGCACGGCCAGCTCAGCCAAGAGCAGGCTTGGTAATGGCCCTGCCGCTCTGCTGTGGAAGGGCTGGGCAGGGAGCCGTCAGCTCTGCCTTTAGCAGTCGCTCGGCTCCCTTGGCTGTGCCGTGGATGATGTTGGTGGGCGGCTGGGCTCAGGGCAGTGACTAGCTCCCCTCTCACTACCTCAGGTGCTGATCATGGACCACCCGAGCACGCGCATCCTCTCGTCGTGCTGCAAGATGTCCGACATCGTGGACGAAGGCATCACACGTGAGTGGCCCCTCCCTCCCATCTGCTCCCCCCGCCAGGGCTCCCCTCCCCCTTGGACACACCTCACAGTCGGGGAGTTGACTTGTCTACATTCACGTTTGCATCTAGTTTCCTCCCTTTGCAGCCCCCTAGACGCCCTCCTTGCTATTGGTACCTTCCCAGCCAGCTCTAGTTCCCTTAGCCCGGTGCTTTCAGCCCCTGGAACCTCTTCAGCACTTTTCTCAGCTCCCGTTAACTCCTTGCTGCTCCTCCCCCATGCTGCAAGCAGGGTCCTGGCTGGGGAGGGGGAATGCTGGCTCGCTGCTCCAGGGTGGAGGGCACAGAGCTGAGCCAGGACTCTAGCGGGGTGCCCCCAGCATAGTACACAGGGATGTTCCTCCTGCTCCGTACTGTGGCAGCATCGCAGCCCATGGCCCCACATCAAAGCAGCTGCTGCACTGTAGCCTGCAGAACCCCCCAGCCTGCTGCCAGCAAACATCCCTGTTCCCCTTGGCTTTCCCTCTCCCCATCCCAGTGGAGAGCAGCTGGGGTGGGTGGCTAGGACGCACTGACCCACACCCAGTGTCTGCTCTCTCCTAGCTGTGGAAGATATTGATAAGTGCCGGGAGCCAATCCCCAGCCTGGAGGCCATCTACCTGCTCAGCCCTGTGGAGAAGGTAGGAGCTCGGGCATGGGGCAGGTGGATGGGGAGCAGGGGAGACCCTGGGGCAGCTCCTTGTGCTGCCTGGAGGTGGCGCTGTCCGGGGGGATGCGCAGCACGACCTCAGGATGGGAATGGGGCTAGTATGGGCCCCCAAGAGGCTGCTTCCCCGGAGCTGGGCTTCGTGTTCTTTGCCACGAGAAGCACAGATTGTCCCACAGACCTCTCCGCAGTGCAGTCCCATGGGGAGCATGGTGAAGCCCAGAAGCCACAGGTGCTGCCCGCGGACGGAGCGCTGTAGTAGAGGCCTGCGAGCTGGGGGCTGGGGCTCAGGACCAGGTGTAACGATGCTGGTTCTGGCGGGCCCCAAATGAGAGTGCCAATTCAGGACAAATTGCTTAAAACAGAGCAGTTACAGCCCAAGGCTGGGGGTTTTCCACCTCTGAGGCAAACCAAACCAGCCAGCCAGAGGACTTTGGTCTTACCCCAGTGACTAACCACAAGTCACACAAGGAATTCCCTTAGACACTCCCGTCTCCCAGTATCACCACAAGTGCCACTCGTTATGGGGACAAATGGTTATGAAAACCAATGCCCTAATAAAAGAAAAAGGGTTCTCCTGATCCCTAAGGACCAAGCCGCAGACCCAGGTCAATATATAAATCAGATCTTACCCACAAATCACGCTGTTGCCAGTCCTTTAGAATCTAAAATCTAAAGGTTTTTTCATAAAAGGAAAAAGATATAGATGAGAGCTAGAATTGGTCAAATGGAATCAGTTACATACAGTAATGGCAAAGGTCTTAGTTCAGGCTTGTAGCAGTGATAGAATAAACTGCAGGTTCAAATCAAGTCTCTGGAGTACTGTACATCCAGAGCTGGGATGAGTCATTCGGTCCTTTGTGTAGAGCTTCCTTGTAACAAAGTCCCTCCAGAAGTATGAAGCAGGGCTGAAGACAAGATGGAGATGAGGCATCAGCCTTTTATAATCTTTTCCAGGTGTAAGAACACCTCTTTGTTCTTACTATGGAAAATTACAGCAAAATGGAGTCTGGAGTCACCTAGGCAAGTCTGCCTACATATCTGCCTTCTCTCAATAGGTCAGTTGTGTAGCTGATGATCCTTAGTGAGCCATCAAGCAGGCTAGGCAGAGCTAACACCAACTTGTCTGAGGTGTCACCCAGAAGCATAGCAGAAGTTTGAAATACACACAGTCTAGAGCCAATATTCATAACTTCAACTACATAAATGATACACATATACATCCAGCAAACCACAACCTTGTCTTAGACACCCTATTTGACCCCATTTATACAAGATTTGGTTCCACTACAGGACCTTGGTCGCAACCATGTTCTATATGGTCCCTGTTCACGTCAATAACGTGACAACCGGGCAGCCAGGTTCTCACCTGTCACAATGCCGGTCACGGAGTCTGAACAGCTTCCGAACACCCTGCCTGGCTAGCTGGTGTGGCTAAGCTGCAGGTGCCCAGTGTGGCACCAGGAGGAGCGGGCCCTGATGGCGGCTGCCTGGGATTGCTGCTCGGCCGGCTGTTCCCTGGGCACTGCTCAGAGCTCACTTAGTTCAGCAGCAAGGCCAATGCCAGGTCCCGTCTGTGGCCGAGCACGGACACTTGTGTGCCAGCGAGAGACGGGGCTGGGCCCTGAGGCTGTCCTGGGCACATGGGCACATGCCCTTTCCAGGTGGGAGGGAGCCCAGAGCCAGGGGGCTGAAAACCAGCCCACCTCCTGACGGCATCATGCTGGACCCTGAGTCCCCAGGGGCTGGGCATGGGCTGGGCCCTTCGGGAAGCAGGGAGGGGCCTCGGCTGGTGCTGACAATCCCCCTCCCCCCTTTGCAGTCGGTGCAGGCTCTGATCAGTGACTTCCAGGGCACCCCCACCTTCAACTACAAGGCGGCTCACGTCTTCTTCATCAGCCGTGAGTATCAGGATACAGCGGATTCCCCAGCTGGGAGCCTGGCCAGCGGCACAGTGCGGGTGGGGGGGTCTCTCTCTGCCAGCAGGCCAGTGCCCCAGCAGACCAGACCGAACGACCCCACCTACCCCTTCCCCCCCTTCTCCCCCACGGGCCTGCCTCCAGCCAACACGGCTCACCGCATGCGCCCAGAAAGGCCGCCTCTGGCTACCATTCCCAGCATGCATTGCTCCATCAGTCCCAACTGGGGTGGGGGGATGGGACACCACCACAATACTCAGTGTGTCAGGGTCACATCTGCTTCTCCCCATTACAGCGGCAGGGGGAGCCCAAATCCCCGTTCCTCCTTGTGCATCATCCTGAGTTGTACACTCCAGTCACTTCCCCCTGTGGAGGGGCTGAGGGAGGGTGTGAGACGGGGCTGCACAGGAGAGATTGTGGCCCCCCCTCGTTGCTGATGCTGCAGAAGGCGAGAACTCGGCGTGACTCTGCTTTGGTGGGGCTGGATTCATCGTTGACTCCTGTGTGTCCCCTCTGGCTTGCCCAGATTCCCCACAGGTGTGCAGCACTACTGCCCCTGATGTGCCCATCCTGGCCTTGTCTGGGGCGGCACTGTGCTGGGGGTCCTGAGCCCTGTGCCTGTCACCCCCACCCACTGCCTTTGCCTTGCAGCCTGTCCTGAGCCTCTGGTCAAGAAGCTGAGGAAGTCACGGGTCACCAAGGCCATCAAAACCCTCAAAGAGATCAACGTGGCCTTCCTGCCCTACGAGAGCCAGGTGAGGGGTGGCTGGGCTTTGGAGGAGCCAGGCTGCGGGGCAGACGGTGACGTACGACACCCCACCCTTAGTGTTCAACGTGGCTGGGCAGGTGGGGGGAACCTTTCCCTTCTAGGGCCCTGGGTTTATCGCCAGCACAGGGCAGCAGGGACTAGCCGGCTACTCACACCCTGTGAGACGTGGAATCGCTGGCTTAGATGTCTGGGGGAGGAGGGCCCTGCCTCCCCGGCTTTACCAGCTCTTACTGATGGTTTATACCAGGCCTGCAAGACAGCCCGATACTCCACACGCCTGCCCTTTGCCCAACCGCCCCATCCCCTCCTTGTGTCGTCATTGGATTTCCCCCCTCACGCCCCTGAGGGGAGGGCTGTGTTGTCAATCCCAAATGCATTGATGGGGAAACTGAGGCACAGAGCAACATGAGTCTGGTCTACACACAAAAGCTTTGTTGGTCTGGGTTTGTCATGGGGACATGAGAGCAAAAATCCCCCCTGTAACTGATGCAGCTGTGGTGGCAGAGCCCCTGGGTAGATGTGGTGGCAGAGCCCCTGGGTAGATGCTGGGTAGGCAAAGCAGTCCTTTCGTCACTGTAGCTTATTTCACCTGGGGTACTGGTGCCAGCTGTGCCAAGAGAAGCTCTGGCAGGTATAAGCTGAGTGTCCGTCAGGAGGCTTTGCTGGTTCACCCGTCCTGTTGCGCCAGCGAACCCTTCATGGCCAATACTGTTTTATTGGTGTCCAAGCACGTTTGCCCCAATGGCTCGTTCTGTTTGGCCGGTGAAATAAGCGACAGCGGCAGGCACGTGTTGATGCCAGGTTTGCCCGTGGCTACACTGGGGCTTTCACCAGACTAGAAGCGTGGCCAAGCCCCCTCCCCCAACATTGACTTCTCCAGGGCAGAGACACACCCCGAGGGCACCTGGGAGTCTGCAGCTCAGTAAGGACCTGAAGCCGGGGAGTCTTCATCCCAGGCTGGTGCGTGAATCTCTGGGCCGCTGTCCCTCTGCCACAACAGGAGTGGCTCTGGCAAAGGGATCTCCCTCACTAGGGGCTCGCTATGGCTCTGCCAGGCTGGTCTGGTCCAACAGCGCATCTTAGGGGCGTGGTATGGGGCACAGCTGGCCTGGCTGCCAGCGGTTGGCACCAGGGTCTGACCTCTGCTCCCCTCGCCCCCCAGGTGTACTCCCTGGACAGGCCACAGACCTTCCACATCTGGTTCAACCCCTACCGCGCCTTGGAAAAGAACAAGGAGCAGGAAATGTTGGCAGAGCAGATTGCCATGTTGTGTGAAACCCTGGAGGAGTATCCAGCCATCCGCTACCGGAAGTGAGTGTGCCGGGGGAAGGGGTGTGACGAAGTGGGAATGTTCTTAATGTTTTCTCTGAATACTGCGTGGGTGCCTGTGACGCAGCAGGGAGAGGGGAGTATTGACCTGGGCAGGTTGCAGGGGACTTTTGCTGGGACTGTCTGCATTGGGGATGGGAGACTTTCCTTGAGGCCAGATACCCTCTTCCCCCATCCTCCCCTTCCCTTCCCACCCCGTGCTGGAACCGCACCCCCCCTTGGATACACTCCTCTCTCACGCAGTGCAGGGACACCCCCGCAACACACTCCTCTCCTGCTCACTGCCAGGATTCCCCCTCCCCCTCCCCCCCAGTGCTGGGGCCCGTCCCTCAGACATGCTCCTTTTTGAGTGCTGAGACCTCCTGGACCCAGCCCCTCTCCCCAAAGGACCCCTGAGCGCTCTCTTCCAGAGCCACTGTCTGCATCTCCTCTCAGGGATCCCCCTGGACACTTCCCAGGATCTCCCCATGCACCTCACAGCCCCCTTGAGTGAGTCCCTCACCGACCTCCTGCTGGGCCTGCTGCTGCCCCCATTCCCCCCCCCAGCAGGATGCCAGGAGCCCCCAGAGGTGCACTGAACTCTCTGCCTTGGGGTAACTTAAGAAGAGTGCCCCCCCATCCCGTCTGAGGCTCTCGAGGCAGAGAACTCTGGTGCCTGTGGGGCGGGGGCTCCATCCCCTGTAGCATAGGACAGGGTACCCCCTACCTCCAAGGCAGTGCCTGGCTCCAGTCTGACCCCTCTCCCTGCTGCAGGAAGGTGACGGAGCTGCTGCACACCTTCTCTGAGAGCAAGAGGCTGACCACGGACAAGGTGCGGTGGGGGCTGGGGAGGGGGCGATTGGGGAGTCCGGGACGGGGGAACCCATCCCAGTGCCACTGATGGGGAGGAGAGGTTGCCCTGCTGCACCAGGAGGGGCTGGCAGTTGGGGGGGAGGCTGTCCCATTGCTCCCAGGGTTTGCCTATAAAGGGCTAAGAGGTGTATGTGGAGCCCCCTGCCCCCCAGCCAGAGCTCTGGAACTCCCCACGGTGGCGGAGGGCGGAGGCCCATGGGGCGAGGTCAGACAGCAGGATCGGGGCCGCGCAGGGAGAGCTGCAGAGAGCCAGCGCTGGCATCTCCCCGGCCTCCTGCCGCTTTACACCCCGGGGGGCACTCGCGTTGCGGGGCTCCCGGCTTATTCCAGCTGGCCTGAGTGACCCGCCCTGGCCCTGGCATGCGTGGCTGGGCTGCTGCGGCTGTCCCCAGGCGAGGGCTCTGCCCTGCAGGGGGCTCCGTGCACTGGGAGGGGCCAGGATCTCACCACTGCCTCCCACCAGGCCAACATCAAGGACCTGTCCCAGATGCTGAAGAAGATGCCCGAGTACCTGAAAGAGCTGAACAAGGTAATAGGGCTGGGGCTGTTAGTGGGCGGGGGGCAGGGCATTCAGTGGGGCTGATGGGGGGGCAGGGTGCTCTGTGGGGCTGGTGAGGGACAGTAGGGACTCTCTGGGGGGCAGGGCACTCTGGGGGGCTCTGTCCAGATCTAGACAGGAGCCCTGCCCCAGTGATGGGACTGCCTTACTGCCTGATGAGAGCTGCTGACCTGTCCCTTCAGGCAGAGCCATTTCCCCCCCAGGTTCCCTCCTGATCCTCCCCTCCAGCTGCCCCGCTCCATCCCAGAGGTGGCTGCACCTCAGTGCTGGGCAAAACAAGCCCTATATACTTGCCTTATACAGCCGGTTGGGGCTGCCCCTCTGGCCGAGGGGCCCTCCTTGGGGGTTGGGGGGTGCAGGTGCTCTGGACCAGCCAGTGATGTGGTAAACTCCCCCGTGCCCTGGTCTCTCCCCGCAGTACTCCACACACCTGAACCTGGCTGAGCACTGCATGCGGCACTTCAAAGGATCGGTGGAGAACCTGTGCAGCGTGGAGCAGGTGGGTCTGTGGGCAGAAGGCAGCTCGGGGGCAGAGTCTGGCTCATGACTCAGCCCGGAGAGAGGGGTCTCAGACCCGCAGGCTCGATGGAGCCAGGGCCAGCCCCACCATGCAGCACCGGGGGTGCAGAAGGGGGACATGGGGCTTGGGTTACTCCCTGGGGGCCTGTTGCTCACCCCAGGGGGAGCAGACCCCAGGGAGAAGGGGGCCTTGGCACACGGGGTAGGCGAGCTGTGGTCTGTGGGGCCCTCTTGTCCCCCATCCCGCTGCATAGAATCATAGAACTTAAGATCAAAAGGGACCATTATGATCATCTAGTCTGACCTCCCGCAAGATGCAGGCCACAAAAGCTGACCCACCCACTCCTGAAATAATTCTCTCCCTTGACTCAGCTGTTGAAGTCCCCAAATCCTGATTTAAAGACTTCAAGTAGCAGATAATCCTCCAGCAAGCGACCCTGCCCCATGCTGGAGGAAGGCGATAAACCTCCAGGGCCACTGCCAATCTACCCTGAAGGAAAATTCCTTCCCGACCCCAAATATGGCGATCAGCTGAACCCCGAGCATGCGGGCAAGACTTTCCAGCCAGACACTCAGGAAAAATATCCCAACATTGACCCTCGGTACTAATTACCAGTGGTCGCACGTTATTGACCTATTGACTAAATCACGTTATCCTATCAAACCATTCCTGCAGGGGCGGGAGGAAGCGGAGCAGCCTGACCTGGGCCTTGTGTGTTTGCCCCCCTTGTCCCCCAGGACCTGGCCATGGGGACGGACAGGGATGGGGAGATGATCGAGGACCCCATGAAGATCATCATGCCCGTCCTGCTGGACCCCAGCGTGCAGGCCTATGACAAGATCCGTGTCATCCTGCTCTTCATCTTCCTGAAGAACGGTAACACCACAGGCCTGCAGGGGGCAGCACTGGGGGGCCTGCTGCTGCAGGGGACGCCCCTGGAGGCAGTGCCCAGTCTGTGCAGCCAGGGGCGGCTCTAAGAATTTGGCCGCCCCAAGCAGGGCGGCACGCAGCAGGGGGCGCACTGCCGGGCGCCGGTCCCACGGCTCCTGGTGTTCTCTTGCAGTCATGCCTGCGGGGGGTCCACCCGAGCCGCGGGACCAACGGACCCTCCACAGGCATGACTGCGGAAGGTCCGCCGGAGCCGCCTGCCGCCCTGCCGGCAAAATGCTGCCCCACGCGCGCGCTTGGCGCGCTGGGGTCTAGAGCCGGCCCTGTGTGCGGCTGCGAGGAGTAGCACTGCTCAGACTGGCACACCCCCCAGCCATGCAGGGCGCCTCCTGGCCAGCCGCTTCCCGGGGCCTGTGTCCAGCCTGGCTCTACGGCCCTGTCTCCCCTCTGCCCACCTCTCGGTGCCTGCGAGCCAGCCAGTGCGGCCTTTGCTCCCTGCGGCTGCCTTCCCAGCAGTGTCCACCCTCCACGCTCCCCCCAGCCCGTTCTCTGCAGTGGGGAGGCAGCTCCTGCACTCAGATGTCCTATGAGTGGGGTTTCTAGGCAGGCAATGGAGGGGTTGGCCTGGGAGGGATGTGGGGGGCGGTGCTGGAGGGTTGGGCTGGGCTGAGCTGGGAGGATGCTGGGTGCGTGATGGAGGGTCGGTCTGGGCTGAGCTGGGAGGGATGCTTGGTGGGTACCAAAGTTGGGGGTTGTAGTGGAGGAGAGAGGTTGTCTTTGCGGTGTTGCTCAAGGATTGTCTTGTAGCAGGTTGGTGTGGTGGGCTTGTGTGGAAGAATCAAGGGTGCGGGCAGTAGAGGTGACTGGGTTGGCAGTACCAAGCTACCTGCCTCCACGGTGCTGCAGCCAGCTTGGCCAGGGGAGCACAGAGCTGAACTTACAGCTGATGTCCCCGATCCAGGCCAGGTAGGTGCATGGTGCAGTGGAACCCGATGGGTGGGAGGAGACTACTTCTCCCCCCCATGGCGCCCTCACAGACAGCCATTCGGCAAGGAGCAGCTGCCTATGCCCGGGAACTTGGTGTTTGCAGTGTAGCTGTAGCCGAGTGGGTGCCAGGATATAGACGGGGGCGGGGGGAGGAATCTCTTTCATTGGACCAACTTCTGCTGGAGCCACACCAAGCCCTTCTTCAGGTCTGAGGGTCTCCCAGCGTCATGGCAATGGGCGAGTGCACAGATTGTTCGGCATAAGGAGTTAGCGCGTGGTGTAAGTGACCATGTGAGGTGGCGCATTAACACTGCTGTAGGTGCAGGAGAACAAGGGGGCTGGTGGGTTACAGGTGGTTGTAATAAGCCATAGAGCCAGTGTCTGTTTAGCCCATGATTTTCAGTGTCTAGCACAGGGGTGGGCAAACTTTTTGGCTCGAGGGCCACATCTGGGTGGGGAAATTGCATGCAGGGCGATGAATGTAGGGCTGGGGCAGGGGGTTGGGGTGTGGGAGGGGGTGCGGTGTGCAGGAAGGGGCTCAGGGCAAGGGATTGGGTTTATGAGGGGGCTCAAGGCAGAGGGTTGGGGCGCAGGAGGGGTGGGGCTGAGGTGCAGGAGGGGTGTGGCATGGGGCTCAGGGCAGGGGTTGGGGTGCAGGAGGGAGGGGTGTGGGAGGGGTGCGTGTGCAGGACGGGGCTCAGGGCAAGGGATTGGGTTTATGCGGGGGCTCAAGGCAGAGGGTTGGGGTGCAGGAGGGGTGTGGCTGGGGGCTGAGGTGCATGAGGGGTGTGGCATGGGGCACAGGGCAGGGGTTGGGGTGCAGGAGGGGCTCAGGCAGGGGTTGAGATGTAGGGTGCAGGAAGGGTTCTGGGGTTTGGGCTCTGGCCTGGCGCTGCTTACATGGAGCGGCCCGGGTGGCAGCAGTGCACAATGGGGCTCAGGCAGGCTGCCTGCCTGCCCTGGCCCCAAAGCAGAGGGCACCACGTCCCTGTGGCCCTGGGGGGGAGGGCAGAGGGCTCTGTGTGCTGCTGTCGCCTGCGGCTACTTCCCCCAAAGCTCCCATTGGCCGCAGTTCCCCATTCCCGGCCAATGGGAGCTGCAGGGGGACGGTGCCTGCAGATGAGGGCAACGTGGAGAGCCCTCTGCCCCCCCCCCGCCCCCTGGGGCCGCAGGAGCAGTGTGGGGCCTGCAGCGCCATGGGGGTGGCAATCCCACGGGCCAGATCCAAAGCCCTGATGGGCCAGATCCAGCTCACGAGCCGTAGTTTGCCCACCCCTGGTCTAGCAGTTAGGAATTGAACCTCTAACCCACTAGCCCCCCTGTTTGTCCTATGTTAACGGGCCACTCTCCCTCGCCTGCCCTCTTCAAGCAGGTGCTAACGGCTCACACTGAGCAATCCTGGCACCTTGTGTGTTGCTCTGATGCGCGGCCGGCCGTGCCCAGCCCTGAAGCAGGGCTCGTGTGGCTCCCACCTCGTCTCTAGGGGTATCGGTAACAGCTGTAGTGACAGGCACCTCCAGGGCACGGGGCAGGGACAGCCCCCTTCCCACTCCCCCCAGGAGAAGGCAGCATCCCAGCATCCCCTGGGGCAGGTGTTTCTGTGACTGCTCTACCTGGAGAGAGCCCCCATCCCTGCCCTCCCACATGCTTCACCAAAGCCCAGCCACTGGGAGCGGGTCCCCTGGGCTGCCCACCTCACAGTGGCCCAGACCTGCAGGGCTGGGAGAGACCCTGAGCGTTGCCAAGGGAACCCCCCTCTCCCTGCCCAGCAGGATGCCCAGCCCCATGGCCTGCAGCCTGGAGAGAACTCTGCAGAGCCGCCCCCATCGGGAGCCAGCCCAGGACAGGGGAGGGAGGGAAGCAGGGTCCCCTGGAGCTGAGCCTGGGCTGCAGTGGTGAGAGGGGCTCCCGGAGTGTGTGAGGAGCCGGGGAGGGAGGGAAGCAGGGTCCCCTGGAGCTGAGCCTGGGCTGCAGCGGTGAGAGGGGCTCCCGGAGTGTGTGAGGAGCCGGGGAGGGAGGGAAGCGGGGTCCCCTGGAGCTGAGCCTGGGCTGCAGCGGCGAGAGGGGCTCCCGGAGCGTGTGAGGAGGTGAGCGGCCGGCTGGGCTCGTCGGTGCTGAGCAGGTAGCCCCGCAGCCGGAGATCCTCGCCTTCCCACCCACCGGGGCTGGGCCAGGGTGCGGTGAGGCTGAAGAGCAGCAGGTCCAGGGGGCTTTCCAGGTCCCGGGCAGCCACTGCACCAGCATGTCGGGGCTGAGGGCGGTGAGCACAAACTGATCCACCTCAGCCACCAGCAGCGCCGCGAAGCCCAGGGGGGTGGGCTGTGTTCTCCATGCCGCTCCGCAGCTGCACCACCGCCTGGAAGAACTCCCGCTCCGTGCTGCCCAGCAGCTCCACCCACATGGGGATGGAGTCACGGTTGGGCCAGGGCTCAGCCGCTGTGTGCTGGTAGCAGATCCCACGTTTGGGGGTGAGGAGCCTAGTACTGGGGCGGCAGGGGGTGTGGATGTGGGGGGGGGAGAGAGCCCAATGCTGAGGTGGTGGGGGGGCAGGGCTGGGCTGGGGAGAGCCATGTTATTGATGTGGGAAGCTGTGTTCACCTCCCCAGACAACAGAGTCAGGAAATAGAACCCAGGAGTCCTGACTCTCAACCCCTCCCCCTTCCTGCTCTAATCACTAGACCCCACTCCCACCCCAGGGCTGAGAATAGAACCCAGGAGTCCTGGCTCTCAGCCTATCCTCCTCCCTACTCTAATCACGAGGCTCCACTCTCACCCCAGAGTTGCGAACACATTCCTGGAGTCCTGATTCGCTGTCCCTCTGCTCTAACCACTAAACCAGGCCTGCACAACTCGTAAAGCGGCGAGGGCCATATTACTCCAAAGAAAACAGCCCCCCTCCCCTGCCACCAGCTCACCTACCCCCCCCTGCCACTGCCCACCCGCCTCCTCAGCCCCCCTCCCTCACCTGCCGCCTACTCCCCGCCACTGCCTGCGCCGCCCGCCTCCTCAGCCCCCCTCCCTCACCTGCCTCCAATTCACCTACGCCCCGCCACTACCCGCCCGCCTCCTCAGCCCCCCGTCCCCTGCCGCTTGCCTGCTCACCCCCGCGGGCCGCACAGTGAGCCCACGCGGGCCGCATGTTGTGCGGACCTGCACTAGACCATCCACCCTCCCAGCAGTGAAGGCAGCAAGGGAGACTTGACACAGGGATTCCCTCTCCCAGCTCTCCAGCGCCATCTGCTGCCCCCGCAGCCTGGTTTGTTTTACAGAGGCCCTGGCTTAAGTATTTATTCTCAAGATGAAAGTTTTTTGATTAAACAAGAACAAAATCAAAACAAGTGTTTATATGGAAACAGATTCAGCAAAACAACCGGAATTAAAACTTATTGCAGCCTTTTTTGGAGGCAAAATGTTTTTTGCCCAATAGCAAAATTTTTTGCCCAAGAGCCCAATAGCTCCCCCAAATCTCTCTCCCAGCATGAAACACCCAGACCAAAGGTCTTCCTCCATTCATAAGACAAGCCAGCTGGCAGTTTGTCCAATAGGTGAAGGATACCTGGTGCCGGATACCTCTGGACCTCCAGATAGGGTTCCAAGCATCCATTGTCTTCACTTGTAAGCAGGGTACCCCCTATTGTTTGTTTGTTTTTCTTGTATCAAATGTCCTCTGGAGACTTCACAATCACTTGATTAGAATTTTCCTCTATTGATTAGCATCCACTGTGAATAATTACTCAATCTACATACAGCCATTCAGGCAGATAAGCATCTCCTGCCTGAAAGAAACTTGTTTATCACTTTCTGGTGACCAGACCCAACTCAGACCTTAAAAGCATCAATTTCAGTATGGAACCATAACACCTTATCTATTATCCATCCAGTCACTGTGCGATGATTATGATGAGCCGTGTGGCACAGGTATCCAGTAAAGGCTTTACATGACACCCTTTGATTATTTGTATATTTTGTACATGGTGGTGGGTGCATTTGATCAAAAGCAGAGGGGTGGGGTGCTCCTCTGGCCAGAGCCCATTGTGTTTGTGTACTTCGGATGCATACCTGGGTGTTGGTGGATCTGGGACATTGTGAAGTGGGACTGGCTGCCACTGGTTTAAACTGGCCTGTATGCGAGCAGCACTTTATACATACAAAGCACTTTTCACCCCCCAAAGTCATGCAAATCAATGACACTAATTGGTGATTTGTCAAACCGGGTCAGTGCAAAGCTAGGGATAGAGAACCCAGGAGTTCTGATTCCTAGTCCACCATGCACTAGACCCTCCCTCCGCTCCCCCAGCTGTGGATCGAACCTAGGAATCCTGCCTCCCAGCACTCCGCACTGACAGCATCGAAAGCGACAGTCCTGCTCTCAGTCCATTCTGTTTGAGCAGACAGAGAACAGGATGCCCCCAAGCCCCCATTATTTTAAACAGGACCTTGGTTAATTTCAGCTCAGAGACCTGGAAATTTATGGCTTCGCTGCGGGATGAGGCCAGCTAAGCCAGAGGGGAAGAGATACGGGCTGGCAAGAATTTTACTGGGTTTTCCTTCTGTGGCCGGACAGCACCACGCTCCGGGCGGAGGGTGGGGGTGTCTTCACTACCATGACAGAACAGACACCACTAACAAGAGCACCGAGCCATCGCAGGACCCATAGCTCTGCTTGGGGTCTATTCGACAAGAGCCGCCCTACTGGGGGTGGACAGAACTCCCCCAAAGGGCTCCAAGCAATAGGGAGTTTTGCCCTAGTGTCACTGGGGGAAAAACACTTTCTCCCTCCATTGTTAGCCTCCACCCCAGAGGCAGCTGCACCCCAAGGCAGTTTGTCCAGCACCCAGAATTCGCCACCATGGTGCAAGCCAACGGTTGGCAAGCAAGTCTTCAGAGCTGAAAGCAGGTTGGGGTCTAAGGACCTGGGTTCTGTCCCCGGCTGGCCTGTGAGGTACCTTCGGTGAGTCACTTTCGGCTTCATGCCTCAGTTCTGGCTCCTGCCCCTGGTCCTGTAACCACGGCAGGGCAGGGCCCACGTCTCACTAGGTGTCTGTGAAGCACCTGACACGACAGGGTCTCTGCTTCCAGCATGGGGATCTTACACTCCGCTCAGCTGGGATGAGGCCACCTTGGCAGGAGCGGGGCCACCTCTCAGCAAAGACGCCTGCCTCCAGGTGCAATTTTTACCAGCCACCTGAAGTCGCTTGGCTCCCCACCCCCTTAGAAGTTGCGCTAAACTGGCTTCGCCCCACAGCGCCGAAGCGGGACATGGAGGAAACTCACTGGACAAACCCCAAGCGCGAATTAAGACCCACAAGCCAAATCGCCTCTATGCCACTGTCTGCAATGTCCTGACCAGCACAAAGCAAAGGTGAAATGCTCCCAGCAGGGGAAGGCAGCTGTTCACAGCAGGGCACGTGCCAGGACAGTAAGGAATTAGCCAGCAGCCTAAAATTCACCTTGCTAGGGCCCCGCTGATGGCTCAGCCTCTCTTCCAGCCCCACAATTGTTTCCAGAGGTGCAAGATGGAGAGACTCCCCCCATACCAGTTTTTTCCCTATCCGGCCACTTGGGAACGTTACACATCCCCCAGGGCTCAAAGTTAACCCACTAGCACCACCCAGGAAAACCCGGAGGCACCATTACAGTGGTTGGCACCTGCTGGAGCTGGCCCGTAAGCAGGGCCGGCCCCAAGAAGAACACTCAGTCCTGCCCCCCAGGAACAAAAATAACCCCAGACCCTCACTGGAGGCTGTTTGGCAAGGGGGCTCAGTGATGGGGAAAGAGATCCAGGGGGCGACTGCAGAGTAATCAGCCTGGGGCCTTGCTTCTGGGGTGGGGGTGGGGGACAGATCTGGGTTGGGACGCAGTACCTGGGAGGGGTTCTCCCATTTCTTCAGGAAGTCTTCTTTGCTTTTGTCTGGGAAGCCTTTTTTGCCTTTGCCTAGGAACTTCCTCACTGTAAGGGAAACAGGGAGCAGCGTAAGGAGTCAGGAGGAGTGGGACACCCGGCCTGGTGCACAGAGCTCCGCTTTCAGCCCCCCCCACCCCCGGCTCAGCAAAGAGGCATGTAGTCACAAAATGGGCAGATAGGGTGCGGAGGCTGGACATGCCTGTAGAGTCTCTCCCCCCCCACAAGCATCAGGGGGCTGGGTTTAAGGGGGGGGGAGTAGATGAGCTGTGCCCAGCTCCTGCTATGAGCTGCGCTTAATTCCCTGCCCCCACCCCATCCAAGCCCAACACTCAATGCCCCACCCAGCTGCCCCCACCATGCTGGATCCCAGCCCCCCCACCCGAGAACCTGGCAACACTGAGCCAGGACCCTCTGGGACCAGCAAGCCCGGCTCCTTCCAGCCTGGGGGCAGCTGTGCTGCGATGGGGGGAGGGAGGGAAGCCAAGAGCCTTCAGGGGGTCTCCCCCGAGCAGAGAATCCCAGACCCTGTAACCGGCTTCCCCCCCCCAGAGCAGGCTGACCCCGCTGTTCTGGGAGACTGGGATTTGCCTCCCCAGAGCTGGCCGCACACCAGGGAGCTAGCGAGATGCAGCCGACAGCACCACCTAGTGGTTTGAGGTGCTATAGCCTGGGGCCCGTCACAGGTTGGATGATCCACAGGGCATAGCACCAGGCTCGGGAGCTGGATGTGGACCCCCCTCCCCCCGGCAGGGTCAACCAGACTCTGCCCAACCCCCACCAAATTAAGGATCAGACACAAACCAGCTCCTTTTCAAACAAACCCTTTTATTTTAGTCACAAGCTTCCCACCAAATATCCCCTTCCAATGGGGTGAGGACACGGCGGGGGGCACCTTCACAGTAGACCAGGTTCTCCACCAGCTGCCCTGAGCTCAGTGCTGCTTGGCGAAGTATTCCTTGCTGTCCTTCACCGTGGGCTTGATGGTGTCACTCCCGGGTTGCCAGCCTGCCGGGCACACTGGAGAAAGCAGGGGAGGGGGGTTAGGAGACCAGAGGAGGGAGCAGGACATCCCTGCTCTGCATCCCCCCCCAACCCCACTTACTTTGCAGATGGGGAAACTGAGGCAGAGCAAGGAAAACCTCGGTTTGATGCCAAGTCCTAGGCTAGTGTTCTAACCGCTAGGCAACACTTCCTCTCCAGCTTGCAGGTCTGCCCAGGGTGGCATGGAGGTGCAAGCACCGTAGGTCCATGCATGGGGCTCTTGCCCACCCCTCCTGCCCAGCGTGGGGTGGGGGGAGGCATCTCTATCCCTTGGAGAGAAACTCCCCAGTATAAACAGAGTCTGCAGCCAGCTCAAAACAGCTGGCGTGGAGAGCCCCTCACTTCCCCCCCTCCCTGGGGAACAAACTCAGACCTGCTGCCCCACCCCCCCAGCTGTGGGGCACTCACCCCATCTAGACACACTGCTGCAGCTGGTCCCTGCATTCCCCTAACCCAGCCTCAGCCTTCACCCCAGGTCCCAGAGAGCTCCCCCCAGAGCCCAGCCTCACCTCTCCCATGCGTGTACGTGTACTGGAACGCCTGCACCAGACGCAGCACCTCCTCCACCGAGCGCCCCACCGGCAGGTCACTGACCGTGATCTGCCGCAGGATGCCCTTGTCATCAATGATAAACAGGCCCCTGTGGGGGAAGAGGGATCACACCTCAATGGAAGCCATGGATGGGGGAGCACAAGCCCCCCTCCCAAGATAACATCTCAGATCTGTCATGGTGGGGATCCAGTGGGATCTGGGAGCTCCCATTGGCTGCAGTTCCTGGCCAATGGGTGCTGCAGAGCTGGCGCTTGGGGCGGGGGCAGCATACAGAACCCCCGGCTGCCCCTACGCATAGGAGCTGGAGGGGGACATGCCACTGCTTCTGGGAGTCACGGAGCACCATAGCATGTGCTGAGCGGGACAAGTCTGGTGGGAGCTCGAGGGCTAGATTAAAACATCTGAAGGGCCAGATGTGGCCCCCGGGCTGTAGTTTGCCCACCCCTGCCCTAGAGGCGGTGACCCCGTTCCCCATCGCCATGCAGATTCTGGCAGAATCCCCTGTAGAGGGCCCCAGTATTCCCAGGGTTCCTCGATGCACAGAATGTCCTGCTAATACAGAACCAGCAGGGGGCGCTGCGGGGAGCAGGGCAGGAGCGCTGGCTGTGGGGGGAGCTCCCAGCAGCTCCACTCCCAGTGCCTCAGGGCAGAGCCTTCAGCACATCTCTCTCACCTTTGTAGTCGGAGAGTTTGATCTCTTTGAAGGCTCCATCCACCACGGCCGTGGCGTGGAAGCCTTGGGCTGGCTTGCTAATGTGAGCCTTACCGGAAGCCATGTCCTGCAAGAGAAGCCAGGGCTCAGGACGGGTGGCACCTGCTGCCCCAAGCAAAAGAAGAGCACCGCCCTGCCCCCGAGTGGCCTGGCGCCCGCCCATGTCCTCCTCCGAGCGGCGCGGCGCCCACTCCAAGTCCCCGCCCCCCCACGAGCGGCGCAGTGCGCCGCCCAAACCAAAAACAACAAAACCAAACCCAGATCGCTGCCCCCTTCCAAGGTGCCTCCCCAAGCACGTGCTTGGTAGGCTGGTGGCTGGAGCCGGCCCTGACCGGGCACCATGTTGTTTTTGTGGATACAGACTAACACGGCTACCCCCTGATAATTGATAGGGAGAAGTATTTCACATTTCACCACCAGAGGGCACCAAAGGAAACCACTACCTTTAGAATGAGACACAGACAAGGGATTCCCTGCTGCTTGGGCAGAACCGAAGTCCAGTTCCAGACAGGTGACCCACACAGCTTCATTCAGTGGGGGCTGGTGGGTTAGAGGTGGGGGAGGGGCTGGGAGTCAGAACTGCTGGGTTTTAGCCCTCGGTCTGTGAGGAGAAGGAGTGAAGTGTAGTGGTCAGAGGGCAGGAGACTAGGAGTCAAAAGATCGCTTCCTAGTTCCGCCACCAACTTCCTATACCCTTGCCCCTCTGGGCCTCAGTTTCCCCATCTGTGCCATGGCGTTAATGACACAGGGTGTGCGGGAGGACTAGCAAAGTGACATGGCTGCTAAAGTGTGTTTAACACTTGGGGCTGGCCTCACCATCTGGCCAGCTGGGCTCTTGCCCCTCCAACAGTTCTGTGCACTCCTGCAATAGTCACTCTTGGATGCTGCTGTTCTAGTTGGGAAGCCAGAAATCTAACGGAACTTCTCTAGACACACCCCTGCAGTGCCCAGGGCTGTAATAGGCCTGCTTCTGCTCACATTACACCTGTGCAGCCTAACTAAGGGCTGCAGATTGCATGGGTATGCAACCACATGGTAGCTTTGGGGGACAAACAGCTGAACACCAGAGATGCGGGGGGGGCGGGGTGTCTTACTGGAAGTGAAACGTTCCCTAAGGGAACGCAGGCTCAGTTCCAAGGCAAGACTGGATATGCAGGAGCAGTCAGCTGTTGGCTGCTTCACTCTGAAATCCTTGTTTGTGAGTGTAACATGTCTCACTCCTTCTCCTGTTTAACACATGGCTGGTACCCCATGGCAGCAGGAAATGCCAAGTTAACCCAGTTAATGCAATTGTGCTTTCTAAGCAGGGTCCGAGTGGTGGTAGCACCTGGGGACCTCAAATGGGGAGCAGGACCCCGCTGTGCTAGGGGGTGGGCAAACAAGCCAGACTGTTCATGCCCCAGAGAGCTCGTGGTCCAGCCACTGTGGGCACATTCTGCACAAACCCTCCCGGCCAGGAGTAAAATCCATGCAGGTGCCTGAACAGCTGCTGTTTGCCAAGGTGGGAGGGGGCCATCGTTCACCTGGGCTGAAGGTCCAAGCTCACGTGTGGGCTGCCCTGGGAAGGCCCATGGCAGCTTACAGCCAAGGCATTGCCCCTGCCCTGGGGACAAGACTTACCTGTTACCAGGGGTGTTGTGGGGAACAATCCAGTGCTCGCTGGCATGGAACAGCATAGAATCCCTAAGGCCCATCAAGCACATGACAGTGGCAGATCCCAGGGGATGCCATGGGGGTCCTATTTAGAGCTGCTTTCAGAGCTGGGTAACCTGGACTAAGGTGGGGACACGCTGACAAGTCTCATCTAGCTGCATGTGGGTGGGGCTTATGGAGGCAGGTCCTGAGATGCAGGCATGTCCTATGGACTATCTGGCAGCCTGACAGGGGCCATGCTGGCTGCTCACCCTGGTGTATGTGTACTAACTCCTCTCCGTTTTCATCTCATTGATCAGTGTTGGTGAGACAGGCCGGGATAGAAACCAGCCAGTGCAGGCCATGAGCACCACAGCAGCGTGGACTCCGAAGAGTCTCGCCTGGAGAAATGGTACGGGGTGGGGGCACTAAACTGTTCTGTCTGGGAGGTGGGGAAGGGTGGTGACCAGCTTCCGAAACATCAAGTTATCACAAGAGCCCAGCTGCACTGGGTCAGCCCCGGGTCTTACTGTACTCGTGTCTTGTACTCATCTCCAGGACGTTTGCTGTCTGGTCTCTGAAGGGAAGAAACCCCTTTATTTCTAGTTACTAAGGTACTTGCTCAAGGCGCACTGCTTTCATGAGCAGAACATGTCCTGTAGCTGGGAGCCAACAATCCCATGGAACGAGGGAGCAAAGGAGGGTGGAGGATGCCAGCAAAGCTGCTCCCTGCCCAAAGTGAATGTTACTGAACTAGTGTCACTTCCTCAAAGCTCAGTGTCCTAGAGGACTTTCCTCCATGGCTAGAAACGGGCTGATGTTGCTTTTGAGTCAGAAGCTCTCGGGGGAGGGGGGCTATATAGTGCACACCAAATTGTATAAGTAACATGTGACCCTAAGGCCTGGTCTGTGTACAGATCTTGTACTGGGTCAGTTAGGTCAGTGAGGGGTGTGACTTCTTAGCACTGTAGTCCCCAGTACCACCCCTAGCGTGGATGTAGTTCTACATGTTTATACCAGTAGAGTTTATTCCGCTTCTCCTATAGGAATAGCTATCCCAGGACTAGCACTCCTATACCAGCATAACTGCCTCAACACTAGGGTGCATCATTTTAACTGTACTAGTGGCTCAACCCTTCGATTCAATGCCTTGGCTTCTGACTCTGGTAACATGGTCTTCAGCTTCTGTCACCTTGGCATAACTCAGGGTATGTCCAGACTACCCGCTGGATCTGCAGGTAGCGATCAATTTATCAGGGATCGATATATCGTGTCTCATCTAGACACGATATATCAATTTCCCCGAACGTGCTCCTGTCGACTCTGGAACTCCACCAGGGCAAGAGGTGGAAGCGGAGTCGACGAGAGAGCTGCAGCTGTTGATTCTGTGCCGTGAGGACGGGAGGGAAGTTGAAATAAGATACGTCGACTTCAGCTACGCTATTCCCTCCCCTCAGTGTAGACCAGGCCTCAATGATGGCATGTGACATTACCGCAGGACCTGCTGTTTATAAATGTAGTACCTTCCCCCGCCTGTATTGTCATCATTCCTGACTTTTTCGCTCTCTCTCTCTCTCTCTCAATCTCTTTCCAGGCTCTCTGTGAGGCTCTTGCTATGGGAACGAGCAGCCTGGAAGAGAGTTGAAGCTTTTAAATTTGGTCAATATTTTTAAACTTGTAGATTCCCCAATGGCTGTTTTAGACATGTTCTTATTGCAGATTGAGAAATAAAATCTCCCTTTGTGTAAACTGTGGTGTTGTGTTCTCTGCTTCCAGAAGAGACCATGTTGATGGCCTGACAAGTGCCCCAGTGTGCTTCTGAAAAGTGCATTTCCCATCTACTCTTCCTTCCCAGCAGAGATGGCTTGGATGGAATGAACCCTTCATTGCCTTTGAGGAGTGATTTTCATAAGACTGGGACTCTTCAGCTTGGAAAAGAGACAACGCAGGGGGGATATGATAGACCTCTATCAAATCATGACTAGTGAGGAGATAGGGAATAAGGAAGTGTTGTTTACTCATTTTCACAACACAAGAACTAAGGGTCACCAAGTGAAATTACTAGGCAGCAGTTTTAAAACAAACAAAAGGAAGTCTTTCTTCACACAACAGTCAACCTGTGGAACTCCTTGCCAGAGGATGTTGTGAAGACCAAGACTATAATGGGGATCAAAAGAACTAGATAAGTTCATGGAGGATCTATCCTCCAACAACTATTAGCCAGGATGGGCAGGGATGGCATCCCTAGCCTTTCATTGCCAGAAGCTGGGAATGAGTGACAAGGGATTGATTGCTTGATGATTACCGGTTCTGTTCATTCCCTCTGGGACACTTGACATTGGCCACTGACAGATGGACCATTAGTCTGACCCAGTATGGCCGTTCTTACGCCTCGTAAGATCTAGTGGCTCCTTATAGCCTGACCTAGTTATCACAGGTCAGGAATTTCACCGTTACCCCCATATCAAGCCTAGTAACCTGTTTGACTAAAGCATCTTCCAAAAGGCCTCAGCCTGGATTTGAAGAGCCAGCCCAATGGAAGGAGAATCCATTCCCTTCCCCTAGGAGTTTATTCCAAGGGTTAACCATCACCACCATGGAAAAATGTGCCCGGTTTCTAATTTGAATGTTTCTGTCCGCTTTCACCTTCAGCTACAGCTTCTTGCTCTAACTTTCTCATCTAAACTGAAGAGCCTTTTAGATCCCACTGTTTCTCCCAAGGGAGGTTCTCCGAGACCTCTCAATCGTGCTGAGAAGCTGAACAGCCTGAGCTCCCTGGCTCTCACTGGAGGGCATTGGAGGCATTCTCCACCCCTTGAACCATTTCTGTAGCCCTTTTCTGCACCCTCCTTAATTTTTCAACACTTCTTTAAATTAGGGCTCTTGGTTTATTGTGGTTAACTCCCGCAATTAACTCAAAACAATTAATTGTAATTAAGTGCACTGTTAAACAATAGAATGCCAATTGAAATGTATTAAATATTTTGGATGTTTTCCTACACTTTCAAATATATCAATTACAACATAATACAAAGCAAACAGCGCTCTATTTTTTATTACAAATATTTGCACTGTAAAAACGATTGGAAAAAATAGTATTTTTCAATTCACCTCTTAGAGGTACTATACTGCAATCTCTTTATCATGAAAGTGCAACTTACAAATGTAGTGGGGTTTTTTTTTCTTGCATAACTGCACTCAAAAACAAAACAATAAAAAATTTTAAATTCTCCTTGTGTTAAGATCCAAGAGGTTGGATCGGTGTTCACCAGGAACTTGGTGAAGAAGTCTCTCAAGACTATCCAGGGAAGGGAGTTAGTACTTGGGAGTGGTGGCAGCAAAACCAGATCTAAGCTAGTAATTCAGTTTAGAGGTTCATATGCAGGTCCTCATATCTGTACTCTAAAGTCCAGCGTGGGGAAGGAACCTTGACAAGACTGAAGATGCAATGTCGGTATTTAGATGCTGAGATAGACCCAGGCCAGTTGGGAACAGCAGAGTAGTCAAAGGGAGATATACTGGCCCCTGGAGAAGCAGTTTTCTGTTCCCTGAGTGACCAGAGCAGGGGCTGCTCCAGGCTTATGAGAACACCTGGCTCCAATTAACCTGCTAAGAGTCAGGTGAGGCTGTTAAGCACTTGACTTTAATTAAGGCCCCTCTGGTGCTGTAAAAGGGCTCACTCCAGTCAGGCCAGGGGAGCCAGAGAAGAGGAAGTATGTGCGAGGAACTGGGAGCAAGAGGTGTACAAGAAGCCGAGAGGGAGCAGGCACACTGCTGGAGGACTGTACAAGCGTTATCAGACATCAGGAGGAAGGTCCTGTGGTGAGGATAAAGAAGGTGTTGGGAGGAGGCCGTGGGAAAGTAGCCCAGGGAGTTGGAGCTGTTGTACAACTGTCCCAGGAGGCACTCTAGACAGCTGCAGTCCACAGGGCCCTGGGCTGGAACCCGGAGTAGAGGGCAGGACCATGTTCCCCCCAGACCTCCCAACTCCTGGTCAAACAGAGGAGGAATTGACCTGGGCTGGGCTGTTTCCTGATCCACAGGGTAAACCTGTAAGGCGAGCAAATCTGCCAATAAGCACAAGGTAGAGGAGGAATTTTGTCACAATGCATCTGAGGGAGACATGGGGAAGATGCTCCATGCACAGCCTGCATGGAAGGGGTTGTAATAAGCCAGCAAACAGCAGTCTGGGAACTTTACATTTTCCATAGCAACTTTAAACAAAGCTACAGGAGCAGAGCCTGCAGAAAGCAACTAATTTGCATCAAATGAACCAAACTGCAAGAACTATTGTCTTCAAAGTGCTTTTGACTCTGAAAAGAGACTCTATTGAAATTCCATCAAGAGGGCCCATGTCCATCATCTCTCTGAGATGCCATAGTAAATGTGCTCACTTTGCAAGCAAGCAGAGGTTTTCTTCTACTCACCCTGCAAACTAATGCCAGGATCAAAGGGCTTTTGTCCTCATGCATTATTGCCTGTAATAACTGTTCTGCGGGTCAATTTAAATGACGTGCACTTAGTTGGCACAGTAGTAACTGATTAAGATTATGAGTAATCAGAACATAAGAATGGCCATACTGGGTCAGAACAATGGTCCATCTAGCCCAGTATCCTGTCTTCTGACAGGGGCCAATACCAGGTGCTTTGGAGGGAATGAACAGAACAGGTAATCGTCAAGTGATCTATCCCATGTCACCCATTTCCAGGGCCGCTGGGTGGGGCAATTTGCCCCGGGCCCTGCGGGAGGCCCCATGAGAATATAGTATTCTACAGTATTGCAACTTTTTTTTATGGAACGGGCCCCTGAAATTGCTTTGCCCCAGGCCCTCTGAATCCTCTGGTGACCCTGGATGGGAGGAAAGTCTATGGATACCGGGACACGGGCGCTGAGGTGACGCTGGCCCTGTCCGAGGTGGTAGCTCCAGATCAGGTGATGCCCAACACCTATGTGACCCTGACAGGGGTGGGTGGGACCCCATTCAAGGTGCCCGTGGCAAAGGTACACTTGAAATGGGGGGACAAGGAGGGCCCCAAAGAAGTGGGGATGCACCACCATTTACCCACTGAGGTGTTAATGGGGGGGGGGACATGGAGAACTGGCCAAGCTACCCCAGGGTGCCCCGGTCGTGAGCCATAGCCCGAGCCTGCAAGGGACACTGTGCCCTGACCTTGGGGAGCAGGACCCTACTCTGATGGGGAGGGAATACCCAGAGACACAGCTCAAGGAGGCTGTGACTTCAGAGCCAGATGGTGAGAGAGAGCAGGTCTCCATCCCTGTCCCAGTGGCTGTGTTCCAGGCCGAGTTGCAGAAAAATCCCTCCTTGTGGAAGATAAGGGACCTGGCTGACCTCAGTGTGGTACAGACCATGGGGGGAGGTTGCTGGAAAAGGTTCCTGTGGGAGCAGGGGTTCCTGTACCAAGAATGGGCTTCCCGAGGGGAAATGGAGTCATGGGGAATAGGGAGGCAGCTGGTGGTAACCCGGCAGTATCGCTGACATCTGTTGTGCCGGGCCCATGACATTCCCCTCTCAGGGCACCAGGGAGTCTGGCGTACCCAGCAGAGGCTGCTACGGAACTTTTACTGGCCTGGGGTCTTTACTACTGTCCGACAGTACTGCCGATCCTGTGACCCCTGCCAGAGGGTGAGGAAGGCCCGAGACAAGGGGAAAATGGCTTTAGGACCCTTGCCCAGCACAGAGGAACCTTTCCAGAGAGTGGCCAAGTCAAAGGGAGGCTCTTAACCAAGAGAACCTGAATCTCAGCCCTCCAGACTGGACCACTGGGAAAAGACCCCATCCCAGTTTGAACCCCAGGAGTATTGTGGGGAGGGGGGGAAAGGACACAGGTTGCATAAGCCTTCCCACCTGCAGACTACGAGTGCCCTCGAACACACCCAACTTAAAGGGGGGCGTGAAACTGGACGGTCCAGGTGTAATTCTCCCCCAGGAAGGGGTAGGGATGATGGGGCATCCATGGGAATGAAGGTAGGTTTGAACTTCCCCAGGTCACTGGCTGAAGTGACCCTGCTCAATTTGGTCTCGAAGGGGGGAGAGATGTGATGAAATGCGAATGTTCTTGCTGTGTTATGTGAATGCTGAGTGGGGAGTATTGACCTGGGAAGGTTGCAGGGCAGTGGGGCTGGGACATGCCTTGGGGAAGGGAGCATATCTGAGCACGTAACCTGAGAACTAGGAGGGGGTTGTTCCAGGTGACACGTCTGCCCTGGAAAACTAGACAAAGCCTGGGGGAGGCTGTGAGAGGCTGGAGGGAGTTTCAGTTTGAAGCTGGCTGGGAAATGGAGAGGGGCGCCCCGACGGGGCTTGGGCTTCCCAACGGGGCTGTGGCCTCCCTGGGGGCCCCAGATGGACCTAACTAAAGGGGGTCCTGTTGTCTATAGTGGCAAGAACTGTTTTGACCTGTGTTCCTGTCATCTAAATAAACCTCTGTTTTACTGGCTGGCTGAGTCCCGTCTGACTGCAAAGAGAAGTGGGGGTACAGGACCCTGTGGCTTCCCCAGGACCCCGCCTGGGGGGGACTCGCTGTGGGAAGTGCACGGAGGGGCATACGCTGAATGCTCCAAGGAGAGACCCAGGAGGTGAAGCCATGTGAGCTTCTTGCCCTGGAGACAGTCTGCTCCAAGGGAGAGGAGGCTCCCCAAAGTCCTGACTGGTTTTGTGAGGAGCAGTTCCAGAGCATCGCCCGGGGACTCCATAACGGTTTACAATGCAAATGCTTGAAGTAACTACATCACGGGGCTCCGGTGATGTGATAAGTGAGATCAGCATCTGACAAGCATTTCAGCATTTCTAAACACCAAACACATTCGCATCAACTTCGCATCTGTTCTAACAGTGGGAACACACTGGTGAACCAGCCTGGTTCCTGGCTCTGCATTTGTCAGAGTTCAGTGAGGCCCCAGGGCCTTGGCATGAGCTGGCTCCTGGTCTGCCAGCAGCACAGGGTCTTGCTGCTTCCTCAGCCTCTCACGCCGAATCCCTCCTTGCGGAGGTCAATGGCACTGAGGCCATAGGTGCTGACTTCTGCTGGCGCCGGTGGGTGCGGCCCCCCTCTGCGCCCGGCCCTGCCCTGACTCCACCCCTACCCTACCCCCTCCCACCCATGCCCTGCCCCCATTCGAACCCCTTCGCCAAAGTCCCCCCCATAACACTGGCCCCAATCCAACCCCTTCCCAAATCCCTGCCAACCTCCACCGCCTCCCTTGAGCGCGCTGCGTTCCCGCTCCTCCCCTTCTGCTGGCTCTGCTGAGGTTAGTGGGGTGCTCCAGAGAGCTCAGGCTCGGCCGGAGCTCTAGGCTGTCCCCCAGGTCTCCTGGCAGCCTGTCTGTGGGTGCGCACCTTGGGGGCAGGCCTGCTCCTCACCCTGGTGCTGCGGCTGACGTTCCTCTCTATCCTCCACCCCACCCCCCAACAGGACGTCAGTCTTTACTTCATGCTGTGGGGCTGCCTACACGTCTACCAGTGCATGCCCGACAAGGCGGAGGACGTGTGCCTCGTCCTGACGCAGCCCGGCGGGATGGGGGCCAGCTGGCTGTGCTGACCAGGGAGCCCCTCATCTTCACCATCAAGGCCAACCGTGACTGCACCTTCCTCAAGATCTCCAAGTCGGACTGGTGTCCCCCTTCCCCTCCTCATCCTGTGGGCAGGCTCTGCCCACCTCCCACCCCACTTCCATCTAGAGTGGTGGCCCTGCCCTGGCCAGATTGGGGCCGTGTACCATTCCCCACCCCCATAAACCAGACAGTTGGGCAGATGTCTCTGCTGGTGCGTTTTAATTATCCAAATGGCCTGGCCTGCCCCCTGCCCTAACAGCCAAGCAGCCTGGGGGTCCCAGCCCTCTCCTGTCCCGCCCCCAAGAACCGACACCTCAGCCAGGAGTAGGGGGGAAGGTGCCTTGTTGAGAAAAGCAGGTGGAGCTGGGGCAGCGAGCTGTGGGGGGCAGAGTCTCTGGGAGGAGGGGGCTGCTTCTAGGCCTCCTTGGGGACCAGCTGTTTGAGGGTTTGGACGTCACCCAGGAAGCGCTTGGGGTCAGGATGTGACTGGAACCTGGGGAGAGAGGTGGTTGGGAGTGGTGGGCACAGTGGGGCAGGCATCAGGCTGGCATCACCATCACCCCCATCTTTGCAGCTGGACCCTGCTCTAGTGCAGGGGAGGAGACAGCCCTCCTACCCACCGCGGCCTGGCACCGCACCCTCGTGCCACTGTACCCTGCATGGCCAGGCAAGAATCCACCTGCTGACAGTGTTCCTCACCCTTGGGTCTTAGAGGGTGTGTGCAGGGGATGAGCCATATCCCCATGGGTGTTCCTGGGGTGTCTGACTGGGCCCCACACATGGTCCCTGGGCAAGGAGAGCCTGAGGCCAGGAGATCAGGTGGCTAGATACAGGCCATGTGGGGCTGCGAGCAGATGGGATAAGCACATCTGTTCCCAGGCCCCCTGGGTGCGGGAGGACAGAGGGTGGCATGGGTGTCCTGTAGGTGCTGGGCAAGCAGTTCCTAGGCCTCCTCCCAGAGGGTCCCGACTGTCCCTGACCTGGGCATTCCAGCCGCCTCCCTCAGGACTCGCCCCACTCACCGATCACCACCTCCCACTTGCCCTCGCTGGCCTGGGTCACTTCGTAGGCGCAGCGCATCTCAGACATGGACACCCCACCCAGCACATAGATGATGAGGCGCTGGCCCATCGGGTACTCAGCCACTGGCCTGTTCTTGTGCCAATGCCTGGAGTGGGGGCTGGGAGGGGAGAGAAGGGCAGTGTGGATACCAGGGGCTTGCTGAGGGGCAGGGCCTGGAGGAGGCTGGGGGGCAGGCCCTGCCCAAGGCCGTGGGACAGGAGTCCCAAAGCAGGCAAGAGGGAGTAGGGGAGGGTGGCACCAGCCCTGGGTTTTTTATAATTGGAGATATACCAATCTCCTAGAACTGAAAGGGACCTTGAAAGGTCATCAAGTCCAGCCCCCTGCCTTCACTAGCAGGACCAATTTTTGCCCCAGATCCCTAAGTGGCCCCCTCAAGGATTGAACTCACAACCCTGGGTTTAGCAGGCCAATGCTCAAACCACTGAGCTATCCCTCCCCCCTGGCTGGGGGTGCTGTCTAAAGCTGGGCCAGTCCCTTTCCTCCATCCTGGGCCCTGGTGTGCTGAGGGGCTGCTGGGGGGCGGGAGACATGCTAAGAGGGGTCCAGGGCTCCAGGCTCTTGGGCACCCCCTCCCCTGTAGAGGGCCGGGTCCTGCCCACACACTCCCAGGCACAGAGGCTCCTACACCCTGGGAGGTGGGGGGTGGGGGGGAGGATGGCAGGGCTCTGCCCCCCACAGCGCAGCCAGGCTCAGCCTTACCTGACAGCAGCCTGGGAGCTGGTGGAAGGGACCGGGTCTGAGACGAAGGGCCACAGCTCCCTGTCCAGTCTGTCCTCAATGATGTCCTGGTCGGGAGGGCGGGGGGAGGACAGGTCAGCAGGGGCCAAGAAACAGGAACTTGGACCTGGTGGCCAAGCCAGGCCCCATTGCGGGGGAGGGGCTGGGACGGCTCCTGACTGAATGATTGACAGTCCCTGGGGGGAGCAGCCTAGGGCCCCCTTTCTGGGGTGGCGCATGGGGAGCCAGCAAAGAGCACACGGACTCCTCCAGTGATGCCCCCCCTCCATCTCCCCACATCCCCCTCAGCCGCTCAGGGCCCTGCTGTGAACTCCCCCCCTCCACTGTTGTGGGGAGGGCAGAGACCTCCTGCAGCTGGATCCAGGGCCCCTCACTGGGGGTGGGGGTGGGGCTGCCCTCAGTGCCCTTTCCCTGCTGCGGGCAGATCCAGGCCCTGCCTCTTGCCCCATGAGTTGTGTCCCAGCCACGCAGGGGGCCCAGGCTATGATACAGCCAAATGCCACATAATAGGGCTTTACATTAATTCACTGCGTTGACTTGTACAGGGAAGCTTAAGGCCTGACGAGCTGTGGCTGGCGCGGGGCAGTGCCCCTGATTGGATTAGGAACGGGATTGAGGCTACCACAACTGCCTTCCCCAAAATCCCACAGGAGGAACCATCAGGGAGCCTCCCATCTGTGATCTGCCAGGGACAGAAGCTCAGGCCAGGGGGTTAATCCTTGGCCTGGAGGATCCCCAAGCCAGTAGGCTGAAGGCAACTAAGTGTGTCCTCACCCTTGAGGAGTGCCCCACAGGGCAGGGCGATGAGGGGCTCAGGCCCCAGCAAGCGTGGGGGGAAGGAGCGACCATGTCACCTCTCACAAGCTAAGGAGGTTTGGGCCCAGGCAGTGCTTGGATAGGAGACCTCTAAGGAAAAGCCACAGGGTGCTGGGGGGTGCTAGTGAGTCAGCAGAGGGTGCTCTGTGACCCCAGTGCGGCACTAGGGGGCGCTGTACTGCAGGGAGCGGGGAGGCTCTGCAGGGGGCGCTCTCCCCTGGCAGTCAGTGCTGGCCCCAGTGTGGCACTAGGGGGTGTTGTACTGCAGGGAGTGGGGAGGCTCTGCAGGGGGCGCTCTCCCCGGTCAGTCAGTGACCAGTACTGTGCTGCAGGAGTTTGTCCTTCAGATGAACGTCAAACAGCTGTAACGTGAGCAGAAGCAGGCCCATTACAGCCCTGGGCACTGCAGGGGTGTGTCTAGGGAAGTTCCGTTAGATTTCTGGCCACCCAACTAGAACAGCAGCATCCAAGAGTGACTGTTGCAGGAGTGCACAGAGCTGTTGGAGGGGCAAGAGCCCAGCTGGCCAGACAGTGTGGCCAGCCCCAAGTGTTAAACACAAACCAGCCTAAGAGTCAGGCCCCAAAACCCCATGAAATCTTAGGAGTTGTTTCTTTTTGCCTGCTGGTTACTGAGCATTTAGGCTTACACAGTCCATGTTTTCAACCTTTCCTCTCAGCCAGCAGGGCTAGACACTTGTTTTAAATCTCTCAGCTTCCCAGCTGCTGGGGCTTTACAAAAAAAAGCCACCAAGGATCATGAGACTTGCAATATAGTTACCAGTGCCATAGCTCTTGACACTAGCACTGCTACCCCTCTGATAGTAGAGCTGGGACATTCACACCAGTGGGGGACCCGGCCTGATCTGTGGCCCTCTTTTCCCAAAGGGGTGCAGAGTGGCTGCTAAAAGATGTTAGAGGAGAGTTAGCTCTTACCTTTGACTTGCGCTTAAGGTGCAATTTGCCTTGGAGCCAAGAACAAAAGGAGAAGTCGCAGCAGACTCATATGCATCTGAGGAGGAAAAGCTTAGTGTGAGTGCACAATGAAAGGCTTCTGGACAGGTTTGAACACACCACGACTCTACACCCACAGATAACATGAACTAGAGGCCATTGGCCCTGCTCTCTCCCCAGCCCACTTACTTGGAACAGATCCTGTTCCAGAGTTCTCCTGAGCTGTGCTTTAGAAGGAAGATGCAACTCCATGCTCTGGGTGTCCTAAGCCTCTAACTGCTAGAAGCTGGGAGTGGACCACTTGGAAGTTGACCTGTTCTGTTCACTCCCTCTGAAGCAGCTGCTGCTGGCCACTGTCAGAAGACCAGATACTGGACTAGATGAACCAATGGTCTGACCCAGTATGGCCATTCTTATGGGTGCCCACTATGCTAGACCTGATCCTGCTGCCCTTCCAAGTTATAAGGGGCATGAGCATGCAGAGGAATCACAATGCCAGGGGTGCTAGCTGGTCTGTTGGAAGGGGTTCTCTCTTGGGATTTGGAAGCGTTGCCAACACCTGTACGGTCCATGCTCAGGCCCTCAGTAACAGCCCAGAGAGGTTTTATTACCTGCACAACAGTTAAGCTTCCTATTGACAGGCGGGGGCCTGGCACAGAGGGTTGGAGCAGGATATAGACTTGTTTGCAAGAGACTTTTCCTGACCACAATGCTGACAACTCATGAGATGTTTGCAGTGTTGGTGTAGCAGCGCTGTCGCAGGATGAGAGAGACAGGGTAAGGGAGGCCATATCTTTTATTGGATCAAAGCCAGTTGGTGAGACAGACAAGCTTTGGAACCACAAAGAGCTCATTTCAGAGCTGGGAAAGGTACTCAGAGCATCACAGCTAAACACAAGGTGGAACAGATTGTTTAGAATATGTGCTAACTACTGATAGCAAGGGACCATTGAAGGTGAAGTGACTTGTTAAAACCCCTCCAGTCATAGGGGAAAAGCAGCTAATGTACTCAATGCTTTTTTTGCCCATCTTCATGAACAAGGTCAGCTCCCAGACTACTGCACTGGGCAGCACAGTAGGGGAAGGAGGTGACCAGTCCTTTGTGGAGAAAAACGTGGTTCAAGACTGTTTAGAAAAGCTGGACGAGCACAAGTTCATGGGGCCAGATGTGCTGCATCCGAGGGTACTAAAGGAGTTGACAGATGTGAATGCAGAGCCATTGGCCATTATCTTTGAAAACTCATGGCAATTGGGGGAGGTCCCGGATGACTGGAAAAAGACTAATGTAGTGCCCATCTTTTTAAAAAAGGGCAGGAGGAGGATCTGGGGAATTACAGACCAGTCAGCATCACCTCAGTCCCTGGAAAAATTCTGAAGCATGGAACAGTCAGCATGGATTCACCAAGGGCAAGTCATGCCTGACTAACCTAATTGCCTTCTATGAAGAGGGAACTGGCTCTGTGAATGAGGGGAAAGTAGTAATCTGTTATTCCTTGATTTTAGCAAAGCTTCTGATACAGTCTCCCACAGTATTCTTGCCATAAGGTGGCTAGAAAGCAGGCTAGATTGTCAGGCTCAATGGCTCCATGTCCAGTTAGCAGCTGGTATCAAGCGGAGTGCCCCAAGGGTCAGTCCTGGTGCTGGTTTTGTTCAATATCTTCATTCATGATCTGGAGGATGGTGTGGACTGCACCCTCAGCAAGTTTGCAGACGACACTAAACTGGGAGGAGTGGTAGATACACTGGAGGGTAGGGATAGGATACAGAGGGACCTAAACAAATTAGAGGATTGGGTCAGAAGAAATCTGTTGAGGTTCAACAAGGACAAGTGCACAGAGAGGCCTGCACTTAGGATGGAAGAATCCCATGCACTGTTACAGACTGGGACTGAATGGCTAGGAAGCAGTTCTGCAGAAAAGGACCTAGAGCTTAGTGGACAAGAAGCCGGACAGGAGCCAGTGTGCCCTTATTGCCAAGAAGGCTAATGGCATTTTGGGCTGTATAAGTAGAGGCATTGCCAGCAAATCGAGGGATGTGATCATTCACCTCTATTCGGCATTGGTGAGGCCTCATCTGGAGTACTGTGTCCAGTTTTGGGACCCACACTACAAGAAGGATGTGGAAAAATTGGAAAGAGTCCAGCAGAGGGCAACAAAAATTATTAGGGGGCTGGAGCACATGACATATGGGGAGAGGCTGAGGGAACTGGGATTGTTTAGTCTGCAGAGGAGAAGAATGAGGGGGGATTTGATAGCTGCTTTCAACTACCTGAAAGGGGGTTCCAAAAAGGATGCATCTAGACTGTTCTCAGTGGTAGAAGATGACAGAACAAGGAGTAATGGTCTCAAGTTGCAGTGGGGGAGGTTTAGGTTGGATATTGGGGAAAAAACTTTCACTAGGAGGGTGGTGAAGCACTGGAATGGGTTACCTAGGGAGGTGGTGGAATCTCCTTCCTTAGAGGTTTTTAAGGTAGGGGTTCTCAAAGCCCTGGCTGGGATGATTTAGTTGGGGTTGGTTCTGCTTTGAGCAGGGGGTTGGACTAGATGACCGCCTGAGGTCCCTTCCAACCCTGATATTCTAGGATAAGAAGCAATGGGCTGAAATAGCAGTAAAGGAGATTTAGGTTAGCCATAGGGAGAGAACTTCCTGTCAGGGCAGTTAAGCACTGGAATAAATTGTCTAGTGAGGTTGTGGACTCCCCATCATTGGACATTCTTAAGACCAGGTTAGACAAACACCTGTCAGGGATGGTCTAGATCAGAGGTGGCCAATCTGTGGCTCCAGAGGCACATGCAGCTCTTCAGAAGTTAATATGCAGTTCCTTGTATAGGCACCAACTGTGGGGCTGGAACTACAGGCACCAACTTTCCAGTGTGCCAGGAGGTGCTCACTGCTGAACCGCTGGCTCTGACACACAGGGCTGGCTCCAGCATTTTTTGCCACCCCTAGTGGTGAAGAAACATGCACCAACACCTGATTGAGCTGCCACCGAATTCGAGGAGAGGGAGTGAAAGGCCCCTGCTGAATTGCCTAAGTCCCCAGACATGCCGCCCCTTTCTATTGGCCACGGCAGGTACCTGCTTCCTTCTCTGGTGCCTGGAGCCAGCCCTACTGCCTCTACTTCACTCCTTCCCAGCCCCTTGCTCCTCCCCCCGAGAGCCTCCTGCATGCCACAAAACAGCTCATGGGGAGGTGTGTGGAAGGAGGGGGAGGCCCTGATCAGCGGGGTTGCTGATTTATTACTGGTTTCAGAGTAGCAGCCGTGTTAGTCTGTATCCACAAAAAGAACAGGAGTACTTGTGGCACCTTAGAGATTATTACTATGGCTCTTTGGCAATGTACATTGGTAAATTCTGGCTCCTTTTTTGGCTCAGTTTGGCCACTCCTAGCCTAGATAATACTTACTCCTGCCTTGAACGCAAGGGACTGGACTAGAGGACCTTGAGGTCTCTTCCACTCCTACAATTCTATGCGTTGTAGTTAGAATCATACTCAGTGGAGACCTCGCCAGGAAAGATTTTTTCTGAACTCCCTTTTCTGATCTTCAGACTCCCCAGCCTCTCCAAGATCATCAGAAGCAAGCTCCCCACAGACCAGGACACCAACTCAAAGCAGCACCACACCCTGCCCAAACAGTTGCAAACCCCACACACAGCTCTGCTTTAAAGATCCATGGGTCCTAGATGTGCGCCGGATCAGATAGGCATTAAACACCTGTGAAGCCAGCCAGCCAGCCATGAGGCTGTCAAATGAACTCACAGGAAAATAAGCTAAGAACACTCTGGGCTAGTCTACACTGGCACTTCACAGCACTGCAACTTTCTTGCACGGAGTGTGAAAAAACACTTCTCCCCTCCTTCTGGGCGCTGCACGGGTCAACACTGTAACATGCGAATACAACCTATGCACCAGCACTGGAAGCCACACCCCTCAGGGAGGTGGGGTTTTTTAGAGCATTAGGAGAGCTCTCTCCCAGCGCGGTTCTGTGATTACACAAGCCGTGGACAAGTCCTCGGTATCCAGCCTCTCAGTTCTTGTCCTCAGATGAAGCCTGCACAACCCCTGCAAAAGATGAGCCTGAAAGCTGAAATTCCTAACTCTGCTAGACACTAAAAATCATGGACTGGAGAGAGAGACTGGAGCTATAATCCACTAACAATGCCCCATCCCCCACAGCTGCCTTCCCCCTTATGACTGGAGGGGTGTTAACAGGCCACTTCACCATGAATGGTCTCTTGAAATGTGTTAACTACTTATGCAGGAGCCAGCAGGAAGGCTCAGTCCTGTCCAGGAGGAGCCAGCGGTTGCTTTCACTGATTTTAGTAGCAGGGGATCTGGCCTTGTCCATGCTATGGGGTTTCAGGGAATTGATTCCCACTGCTTTGGATAAGCCAGTAGGCACAGGAGAAACCTCAGCTCCTGGAACAAAGTGCCACCATATTAAACCTGCAGCCCCAGAGCCTTGATGTCAAATTCCAACAATATTGAAGCTGTGGGAGCTCAGTGGGGCAAAGGAGCTCAGCAGGGGATAAGCCTGCCAGTGTCCCCCAAGTGCAGACACAGCCTTGTCAGCTACAGCATACTTTGGCCATAGTAGGATTTGACATGTTAACCACACACCCTCAGATCCCTGCCCACTGGACACCTTGTTTAGAATTTAAAGCTGGTAAGTGTTGCATTATACAGCTTAGTTTAATAAACGAGTCAAGACAAAGCAGTTGTACTTTAGCATGTGTTAAACTGGTCGAGTGAAACACTAGCCACCACAAACACCAAACCTTTAATCCTATTTAAAGCAAAAGCCCACAGTGGTCTAAACGGAGTTATCTACAGGAAGAGTTGACCAGAGTAGCTATTCTGGGATAGTGCCCCAATGAGGTTGGGGCTATTTCAAAACAAGCATGATTTTATTCCAGGATTTCTTCACTTATGAAGCACATGAATTATTCTGGAATTGAAGTCACAGATTCTGAAGTACTCAGGGAAGGATCACTGAACGCCAGTCAGCTTCCATGTGTAGACAAGGTATAGTAGTGACTGGTAACGCGAAAGGTAGCATGGTGTGTGGTTTCACGCTCTAAGGCCTAGTCTACACTAAAACTTACGCCGACCTTGCAATGTCCCTTCGGAGTGTGAAACATTCATCCCTCGAGAGATGTAGTTAAGCCAGGATTGAAAATTACCTGCACCAAACAGCGCACAGGCCAGTGTTCACCTCCCCTTCTGAAGGGGAGATTTGCAGGACAAAGGGCAGGGATGAGGCATTTGAAGTACAGCTGGTCAGAAAATGAACATTTTTTTTCCTTTAGAAAATTTCATTTTGGGGGGCAAAGCTTTATATATATTTCAATGTTTTGGCTGAAAATCGAAACATTTCAACTTGGAAATGCTGCTGCAGTGCCTCATGGGAGCTGTAGTTTGGATGCCTCAGGCCCTATTCTTTAGAGATCAGGCTACTTAGTCAGTCTACATCTCCCATGATGCACAACGGTCACTCCTCTTGAAGAGAGAAAGTGATGCATCATGGGAGTGCCTGGTGCATTATGGGAAATGTAGGGTGGCCAGCCCTAATGTAAAGGTTTGGAAAAACGGGGAGGAGTGACAATCTATAGCTACAGACTCTGCTGGCCACAAACACCAGCCCCATGAAACCTCCACACCTCCCCCCTCACCTGTTTTCCCACATAGAAGTTTTTGTCTAACCACATCACTGAGCCCAACGTGCACTGGCTGGGCCTCAGCGACTCAGCGAAGGAAGGGGAGTGGCGCTGGCTGGATGGCAGCCCCTGTCTGTCAGGCAAGTCCCTCTCTGTTCGGCCTCTATGGAGAAAGAACTGTCCGTTACAATCAGCTGTTTCTGCTTTAAAGAGCCAGATGGAGCACTGATACTATTGCAATTAATGCCAGAGGGGTTTCTGGTCCCCTTTATTGGCTAAAGCATGTAAAGAAGGTTGAGTCTGCTACTGTCTCCATGCTAATGTCATCCAGGGTCAGCACAGAGCAGGGACTGGACCTGGGATGTTCCTGGGGAGCAAAAAGCTGCTTTACAATGGGGCATTCTGAGTGTCATGCTAAGGAAAGGTGCTGGGGAGAACAGCAACGTGGCCATGGGGACAGGGCCATGGAGAAGGAGGCAGCACTCCTGGGTTCTAGTCCCAGCCCCATGAGTGTTCTCTGCTGGCAGACTGTGAGGCACGTCTCTCCCTGCTCTATGCCTCAGTTTCCTCCCCTGTAAAACGCACTGGAAACTGATGTCCTCCAAGCTGAGAAAAGCTCTGGCTTGAGCAGTGGCTGGGCCAGCTTCCCCCTATTCAGTGGTTAGCACCAACCTGCCATGGCCCTGACCTCCAGGCACCACCTCAAGCATTGAGTAGGTAGATCAGTCCATGCCCACCTTGACTCTCTCTGCTAAAACTATCAGACCAGTCACAGCCCATTGACCTTGGTGACATGGAGGCCTGTCCCCTAGGAGCTGGCTCATTTCACTCGACCTGCATGGAGGAGGTTTTCAAACCAGAGACACTGTACGCATATGGACTCTGTTCTGTTGCTATGACTCCAGCCACACTGGGGATTGGATGGGAGATGATTATCACCAGGGCAGCCTGTTTAAGCCAGGAACAAGTGGAGCATTTGCAGGGGTGCTGGGATACAGGCATCCACCGGTGGGAGTTGCGGTAGGAGCAGAGCCATCTAAATCATGTTTCTGCAGTGCAGGCACAGTCAAGCATCGGTCTCTTTGTGCCCCGACTGCCCTCTCTGCTGTGATGAGCAGCCACCCATCCTCTGCGTTCTTCCATCCATCCAACTTCCTCTTACCCAGCGACTGCACCACCAGGCCTGCCAACCCCTGCTGTTTGGATAGTGACATTTAAAGGCAGCTAGAGCTGTATGAAGCAGCTGGCATCCACCAAGGTCCTTCCATCCAAAGTTTTTGGTACCCCACCTCCCTTGTAGAACTTCCATACCCACCTCTAATTCCATGGGGCTTCAGTTTGCATTTCAGGTTCTGGGGACCCGGGGAACCCAACAATGTTGGGCAGCAAGGGGAGGACTGTGGCAGCCTCCGCTTCGACGGGAAGTGGAACGATGCCACCTGCTCCGTGACTGAGCACTGGATCTGCAAACAGCAGTGCTAGCTGAGTCCCGGAATCCACAACAGGAACGGGAGGGGTGGGGGGTGTCACACAGCCTGCCCCACGTGGGACAGCTTAGGAGCTATCTCTATAGCAGTGATTCTCAGACTACCGCTAGCGAGGTGCAAGAAGCTTTTCAATGTGTCTCCTGCAGCTCTGCAGCACACGCTATTGAAACATGGTGATTTAATTATTAGCAGATCTAAGTTATTAACCAATGTGGATGCTTTTACTATGTTATTAACCCATTAAGTTATCAACTTGCACTAAACTACTAACTTATTTGTTGTGAGAATAATAGATATAGATAAAAAACGAAATATTTCCCATCATAATGTTTAAATATGAATAGTACTATAGGAAATGAAACAATCAATTCACCTACTGTGGCTCTTTAGCATAATGGTGATGGCTAATTCAGCTCCTGAGCCGCTGAGGTCCATGTATCACTGCTCTACGTGCTGGGCGGCTATTGCAGCGAGCTGAGCTATGGGACAGGATCATGGAAAGCAGAGGTGGAGAAGCTGACTGGCACTGGACCGTCTAATCCATGCAGGAGTTTTCTGGTACCATCCTGGCACATCTTTACATCACTTGTGCCCAGAACCTTTTCGGTATGTGTGTTTTTACAGCATCAGCCCACTTCATGCCAGATTCTGGGAGCAGGGCCTGCCTCTGGCTCAGAGCTGAACTTTGTTTTATATCAGCAAAGTCTTGACCATTACCTTAGCTCAGGCCTTAGGTCTCAGACCGGGCCTCTGATACAAGGACTTTTCTTTCAGGACCTCATCTTACTACATTCCCCCACTTTTTGTCTTTTTATGGGGAGGATGTTTTCCCATCATCCCAGAAAATCATAATGCGTGGAGTAAAGAGAACCCAGTGGGCTAAACATTATTATGTGGTTACCTTATTTTACCATCCATACACTCATGCCCCATCTGTCCCTTAGTCGGCACATTCCCTCGTACGACTGATAGACAAATTTTATTATCCAATTATTATTAGTCCCTTATGGTGGGCCTGGGAATGTTAGTTTCGGGACCTCGACTGAGTTGTGGGGTCTGTGCTTGTGTGTTGTTAACTTCACTGAATGGTATGAGATGGCCTTTGCTGGTATTTGTTAGTCCACACTTGGGGCTTTGTTAAGAAAAAAAATCTAAATTTTATAAATAAAATAAATATATGGATATATATAAATGAATATATGTTGTGATTACTATGTGGCTGATAAATGATCATATGTGATATATGACGGGGGCTTATATGCTGTATATGTTAGAAGTATATGCTTTAACACCTTACTCCTTAAAATGATTATTCATTGCCACAGCGGTACTGATTCACATTCGCATCCCCTTCTTCACTCAGTACTGTAGCTTAGTTTTCTTGGTTTGACATAACATGTAAGAGCACATTCTCATGAGAATAACAATTGTTAGGGCGTGGACTCCCATTAGGATTACGCTAAGGGTTCGGACCACTGGATGTAAAGTCACATCCTCCAGAATTGCCCACCAGAGTCTTTCCACCTCTCTTTGTACATTTTCTATTTCATTCATTTGCTGCTGGATCAATTAAGTTATTTGTATTAGAGGTTCCTTGGTTCTCGCCACCAAATCATGTCTATCCAACTGCAAGTGTTCCACTGGGGGGAACAGCTCAATCAGTAAGTCTTGTAAGTGTTCATGTGGAATGATCATTTCAATGACAGTACTGCCTTTGCTTGTTGGCCAGGAGGCCTGGGCTCCTATTTGGTATTCTGCTGGTAACAAGTATGTAGAATCCAGCATCACTTGTAGGGCAAATGTTGCCAGCTATGGAAAAAATTATGAAAACCTATAGCACAGATCCCATCCTGAATTTGTACTACCTCATTAACCAGTTTTTTTTGTCCTAGTTAAGCCCAACCTTTTCTTGTGTTATTAATATCAATTGTGGCGTAGCACTCACACAGTCACAGAGGAGTAATGCTGGACATATGGCTTGTTTACAAGCGTCCCCACACTATTTGCCTAATATACCTTAACTGGCTCCTGCAGCCGTCTAGGAACTGCCATCATGAGATATACGCTTTTGCCGTCCGCATTGTCCAATCTTGGAACCCTATTAAAATTTAGAAAATTGTAGAAAGACAGGTGTAATATGGTTTATGCCTCGTTGCTGTATTTGTTTCAAGATGTTTGTGAGGTTTAATATCCATGGCCAATTCTAAAGTTGCAACTGCAACAAACTTTGCTGTACAATTTTGATTACTCTATTGCCATAGGCCATGCAAGTAACTGCCAATGAAACATCATTATTTTTTCGTGCTGTTGATGAGGGACAGAATGGTAGTATTCAGGTGGCCAGGGCCGGCTCTAGGTTTTTTGCTGACCCAAGCAAAAAAAATTTAGCTGCCCCTCGTCCCAGCCCTGGGCTCCCCCTGCACCCTCCTGCTGCCCCAGCCCTGGGCTTTCCCCCCCACCAGTGCCCCCCCCACACCTCCTGCCACCCCAGCCCTGGGGTCTCCCCCCTACCCGTACCCTCCTTCCGCCACAGCCCTGGGTCACTGGAAACTTGCTTCCAGGGTGGGTCATTTTGGATGTGCACAGAACACAAACCGGATTGGGTCCCATATGGTTACAGAACTGCAGTAAAGTGGAACAATTTTCAGCTTGTGTGATTGGAGGATATCTGGATGCATATTATAAGACTGTCCTCCATAAATGAGGAAAAGTTGAGGTGCCTTTATTATTCTTTTGTTCCACTCTTTGTTTCTATGGGGAATTTGCCAATGCAATATCACTGTCTTCCTTTTAAACAAACAAACAAAAGGCAATGGCTATTGAAAATAGCAATTCCAGTCCTAATAACCGCTGGGAAGCATTTCTTGCTCAATTTTATCCTCGTTTTTCTACAGCAAGTTACAGTGGATCAGTATACTTGATTTGGGAGAAAAGAAGTAGCAACTGCCAAAACTAAGCTTGAGCACTCCTGAATTTTGAGGTGTTCAAATCTGGAAGGCAGGTGCTGGGGTGGGGGTAGAGGGGGGGCTGTGGGCTCTGTGGAGGAGCACGGCAGCATGTATGCAGCAGCGTGTCTGGTGCTGCGCAGAGCCAGACAAGCTGGTCTGCGTGGCACGGTAAGGGAGCTGGGGGGGGTTGGAGAAGGGGTCAGGGGTTCGGGGGGGGCCGTCAAGGGACAGGCAGTGGTTGGATAGGCATGGGAGTCCCAGGGGTTTGTCAGGGGACAGATAGGGGGTGAGGTCCTAGGGGGGAAGTTGGAGAGGGGTCTCAGGAGGGGGCAGTTGGGGACAAGGAGAAGGGAGGTTTAGGTGGGGGCTGGGGTCCCAAGGGGCAGTTAGGGGCAGGGGTCCTGGGATGGGGCAATCAGGCGACAAGGACCTGTGGTGCTTAGATAGGGGGTGGGATCCTGGGGGGCAGTTAGGGGCAGGGGTCCTGGCAGGGGGTGATCAGGGGACAGGGAGCAGGGGGGTTGGATGGGTTGGGGTTTCTGTGGGGGGCAGTCGGAGGGAGTGGATGGTGGCGGGGGGGGGAGCTTCCCTCCCCGTGGAGTGTCCTGTTTTTTGAATGTTAAAGTCTGGTCTCCCTACTATTCACAGCACGCTGCTGCATGAGGTCCCCCTCCTTCCTTCCCAGTTGGTAGTGGCCAAGGGAATGCTGGGAAATGTAGTTCTTTCCCTGCTCCAGGGCTGGCTCTATAGGCAGGGAGCTAACCAAGGAACTACAGCTCCCAGAGCCCCCTGTTGGTTCTCAGCTTCCCTGCTGCCCCGGCAAATGGGCTGCCCCAAGCAGGTGCTTGCTTTGCTGGTGCCTAGAGCCACCCCTGCTTGTTCTTGACAAATCCATCTTGGTTCTTACTTATCACCTATTATCCTCTAGCTTTTAATAAATTGGTAGATTAATCATTTTTTCCAGTATCTTTTTGGGTATTAAAGTTATCCTGTCCCATCTTTACTTCCCTGAGAACCTTTTTTTTTGAAGTTTGTCCTTGTTATGAACCTCACCCACCCTCCATGAGTTCTGGAAGATTATCGCTAATGGTTCAGAGATTGCTTCAGCTAGTTTCTTAAGTACTCTAGGGTGAATTTCATCCGGCCCTGCAGAGTTGCATAGATCTCACTTAGTAAATATTCTGTATCTATTATTTCCCTATTCTGGCCAGTGTTCCTTCCCTCTCATTAAAATTAACCAGTGTGAAGTATCTGTTCACAACTAACCTTTTAAATCCTGCATTCAGTAAAACTGAAGAGGTGCCCATACTGAGTGGCTGGTTGCTAACATAATGGTCAAAGATGTCAGTGTCCTGGGGTTGTTAATGTGTCTTGCTTTAAGCAGTCATCTAAGGTGGTGCAGCTGTAATGCCGAAGTCACATTCTGAGCAGTAGCTCTTCTTAACAGAAACAAACCAAAGAACAGATCTTCATCCAGCTCACAGTGTGGCTCCCTATGCATGAGTTGGTGCTATCCAAGTCTCAGCTGTGACCTTAGCTCTTGTCTGCAGCTGTCATCTTGGAGACACAGACAGAACATCAGTCCCGTTCCAGGTGGTGCCGTAGTAACAGGGTTAACACAGGAAGAAGATGGAAGAGGCGGCTAATGACTATCCGTGCTTGATGGTGTCAGAGAGCGGGATGTGGGTGGTCAGGTCTAGTGGTCAGAGCAGGACCTGCAGCCAAGAACCAGAGCTGTGGGTCAGAGCCAGGAGCCAAATGCCAGCGCCAAGGGTCAGAGCCAGGGGCAGGAGCCAGAAGTCGGAACCCAGGGTCAGAATCGGGGTCGGAGCCGAAGCTGGAGATGAGGAATCAGAGCTGAGGGTCAAAACCAGGTTACCTGGAGAGAGACAAGGCAGGAGCTGGGCTGGACCAAGGCTGGAGCTACCATAGCTGTGGGCAAAAGCTTTGAGCAGCTACTGAACTGCCACTGCTGGGCTTAAGAGCCTCTCTACCGACCCTTCCCACCAATCAGGCAGCTTGGTACAAGCTACCTGAGCTCGTTAGGTTGCCTGGAGACTGGCTCTGCTGCAGGCCCTGATTCCCGACAGATGGTCCTTGTTGATGGTCCCATATGGCAGGTGCTTCAAGAGAGGGACTCCTCAGGACTTGGGGCTCTCCAGTCCTCCCATCCTGGTGTCCATGAGCTCAAGGTGAAGAGAGACAAAGAAATACATGCAAGCTCCTCTTCCTAGGATCACTCTCATGTGTGGGTCTTACCAGGTCCCGTTTTCTTGTGGCCCCTCCTAGAAGAACAGCTCTGGTCCAATCAGTGTCACATATGTGCTTCTTCCAAATAGATCAACCTTCCACTGAGGAAAAACACTACACACACAAGTGGGTTTTGCCCATATAAAGTCAATTTCTGCTCAGTGACTTCCTCTTTCTCAGGTGTTTCCTGGTGGATACCCCTGTCCTGTCTGGATTGTGGTGAGCAGTGTGGTGTGGTTCACCTGCCTTATTTCCTCCTCTGTCTGCTTTAGAACAACACATTCCCTGTGGCTAAAGAATTTTTTTCCTCTCCAGTTTGCCATTGCCCAGTGGAGTCTATCATAGAATCATAGAATCCCCCTGGGTAAGAACATAGGGACGGATGGGAGAGAGATCCTGGAGGCCAAATTTAGGCTCCATGGTAACATTTTTTGAAACACTTCCAGTTCCACACATATGGCCAGTTAGACAGGCAGAAATGCAGGGTCTCAATGCATGGATGAGCCGATGGCTTAGGGACAAGGGGGTAAGATTTATTTGGAATTGCAGAACCTTTTGGGAAAGGGGGAGTCTATTCAGGCAGGATGGGCTCCACCTAAACCAAAATGGAACCACATTGCTGGCACTTAAAATTAAAGAAGTCATAAAGCAGTTTTTAAACTAAGGGCTGAGGGAAAGCCAACATGGACCTAGGGGTTATGGTGGATGAAAAGCTGAATATGAGTCAACAGTGTGCCCTTGTTGCCAAGAAGGCTAATGGCATTTTGGGTTGTATAAGTAGGGGCATTTCCAGCAGATCGAAGGACATGATCATTCCCCTTTATTCAGCACTGGTGAGGCCTCATTTGGAGTACTGTGTCCAGTTTGGGGCCCCACACTACAAGAAGGATATGAATAAATTGGAGAGAGTTCAGCGGAGGGCAACAAAAATGATTAGGGGGCTGGAGCACATGACTTATGAGGAGAGGCTGAGGGAACTGAGATTGTTTAGCCTACAGAAGAGAAGAATGAGGGGGGATTTGATAGCTGCTTTCAACTACCTGAAAGGGGGTTCCAAAGAGGATGGATCTAGACTGTTCTCAGTGGTAGAAGATGACAGAACAAGGAGTAATGGTCTCAAGTTGCAGAGGGGGAGGTTTGGGTTGGACATTAGGAAAAACTTTTTCACTAGTAGGGTGGTGAAGAAATGGAATGGGTTACCTAGGGAGGTGGTGGAATCTCGTTCCTTAGAGGTTTTTAAGGTCAGGCTTGACAAAGCCCTGGCTGGGATGATTTAGTTGGGTTTAGTCCTGCTTTGAGCAGGGGGTTGGACTAGATACCTCCTGAGGTCCCTTCCAACTCTGAGATTCTGTGATTCTATTCTATGTGTGGAGGAGCATATGGTTTGGACAGAGACATCCCGTAGGGGCAGATCTATTAATGGAGATTCTCTATGTCCTAGTAAGGAGGTGGCTAAGGAGAGGATGGAAGATGATAAAATACAGGTAGGCTCTGATGAGAAACAGTCAAATAAAAAAGAGTCCCATTCAATTACATCATGTAATGGCAGAGAGCTAAAAAGTGACAAGTTTTTAAAGTGCTCATATACCAATGCTAGAAGTCTAAACAATAAGATAGGTGAACTAGAGTATGTTGTATTACATGAGGGTATGGATATAATAGGCATCACATTAACTTGGTGGAATGAGGATAATCAACGCGACACAGTAATACCAAGTTACAAAATATATCGGAAGGACAGAACAGGAAATGCTGGTGAGGGTGTGGCAATAGAAAGCGTTAAGTCAAATGAAGTAAAAATCTTAAATGAACCAAACTGTCTGATGGAATCTCTATGGATAGTAATTCCATGCACAAATAATAATATAGCAGTAGGGATATACAACCGACCACCTGACCAGGATGGTGATAGTGACTGTGAAATGCTCAGGGAGATTAGAGCGTCTATAACAATCAAAAAGTCAGTAATAATGGGGGATTTCAACTAGCCCCATATTGACTGGGCACATGTCACCTCAGGACGGGATGCAGAGATAAAGTTTCTTGACACCTTAAATGACTGTTTCTTGGAGCAGCTAGTCCTGGAACCCACAAGAGGAGAGGCAATTCTTGATTTAGTCCTAAGTGGAGCACAGGATCTGGTCCAAGAGGTGAATATAGCTGAACCCCTGGTAATAGCGACCATAGTATAATTAAATTTAACATCTCCGGGTGGGGGGAACGCCACAGCAGCCCACCACAGGAGCATTTAATTTCAGCTAGGGAACTACACAAAAATGAGGAAGTTAGTTAAAGAGAAATTAAAAGGTACAGTGCTGAAACTGGAATCACTACAAGCTGCATGGAAACTTTTTAAAGACACTTGAATAGAGGCTCAATTTAAATGCACACCTCAAATTAAAAAATATACTAAGAGAACCAAAAAAGTACCACCATGGCTAACAAGAAAGTGAAAGAAGCAGTGAGAGGCAAAAAGGGCTCCTATAAAAGGTGGAAGTTTTGGCAAGTGGGGTGCAGGGGAGGGAAAGGGCAAAGGCAGGTTAAAGGAGCATTTGTTGGACTTTCACACCGCAAGGGGAGAAACTGAGGCAAAGGACACTGCCCAGTATATTCTGGGGTAGGAGTTTTCTCATGGTTAAGGCTACAATTATGTCATGGAGGTCACGGACATGAAGCCTTTCCCCTCCAATTAGCTCTGTCCCCCAATAATCCCCACCCCACAACTGACCAGGGGGCAAGGAGATCCCTAGCCTGATGGGGGAGGAAGGCCATGGAGCGCCCCTCCCCCCCCCACGTGCACTGGGCCATACCTGGAGAGGCGCCGATGCCCAGGCCGGCGGGGCTTGGCCATGATGCTGATCTTCTTGATGCCATGGAAGGGGGCAGCATGGGGCACAGTGGTGTGGGCAGGGAAGGCCGTCTCCACCACCATGCATCTCTGGCTCCCCTATCTTCAAAGCTCAGAGGCTGGTGTAGGACTCCTTGGTCTCCAGGCTCTATGCCGCTAGGGCCCATGGGCCACATTCATGGCTGTGCTGGCTGCAATCTCCAGCTTCTGCTGCACCTGGATCACCATGACCAGGAGTGGGGTGGGTCAGAGATGGGAGGTGACTGTTCTACTCTACTCAGAGCAGGAGAACCGTGTCCAGGTTTGGGTGCTGCACTTCAAGAAGTGGTGGTGGGAGAGGCTGGCCGCCCTGAGTGTGCACCTGTGGATTGGTTGGGATTGTAGTCGGGGCAGGGAGCCTCTCCTGTTACTTGCCCAAGCGCAGCCATGCTTCAATTTTTTGCAGAGCAAGCCTGAGTATGTCTCCTTGAGCTAGAAGTTTCCCCTAGGCATACACTACATTGGTGTAACGTGCAATTTCCTCTGCTCCCTCCAGTGCTCACGTTGCACCAACTGAGCCTCAATCCAGATTCTCTGAAACACCCTGAGATTTACTGAGCCAGATTCCTGGGGCTGGCTGAGATGGGCTCATCTGAGATGGGCTCAGTATGAGACTAGAGCGTGGAGGGGTCCCAGATGGCTTTTCACCACTTTCACAGCTACTGAATCCTAGGGAATAACTATGGATCAGTCTGGTTAAATCTATTTCTGAGGTGTTCACCCATATATGCTGAGCTAATATATTACATGATCAATAGGTATGATTCAAATCACCTATATTAATATGGATAGTATGTGCTTAACACGTTAGGATATAGATATTCAAGCCTGTCTGCAAAGGCCTATACTTTAAGAATTTAGGTGTATTCGTCTCACTTAGCTACTTACAGAGGTAAAAAAGAAAGACAATGATTTTGATTCTATCTGTGTAAGGGCCTTCTCTCACTGGGACAGTCTGAGGCCCTGTTTAGTCATATGGAAATAAGGCAATCGGGGGCTGTTAGGAAGGTGATCCGATCCATCACCTCCAGAGACAGGGAAGAGCCTAGAAGATATGAAAGAAAATTTAGTTTGATAGTTTTCTGCCTGGAAAGAACTTGCTTCTTAATAGACACAGCTGGGAAACCCTTCCGTCTGTATAGATGTAGTTGTGAAATCCTCGCTTCTGTATTGATTTGTATGTTTATTTTCATGGTCTCTGTCTGGTTCTGTGATTGTTTCTGTCTGGTGTATAATTAATTTGGCTGGGTGTAAACTAATTAAAGTGGTGGGATATAATTGGTTAGCTAATCATGTTACAGTATGTTAGGATTGGTTAGCTAAATTTTAGTAGAATGATTGGTTAAGGTATAGCTGTGAATATCACTATATAAATTAGGGGCAAACAGGAAGTAAGTTGGGATTTGAAAATAAGGAAAAGGAACTTGAATTTAAGCTTGCTGGAAGTTCACCCCATAAACGTTGAATTGTTTGCACCTTTGGACTTTGGGTATTGTTGCTCTCTGTTCATGCGAGAAGGACCAGGAAGTGGTAGAGTGAAGGAATAAACCCTCTAACAACACATATAACATTCCATTCTATATACACCTCTAGCAGTTACATGGCCTGGAATGGTGGCCTGTATCTTCCTATAGTTGTATTCACCTATGCTAAGTATCCCATAACACCTTGCATTAGCCAGGACAACTGTCGGGATCAGCACATGGGAGTGTTCTACTGTAGTAACAGGCGGGGAGTTACTCTCATTGGAACGTCCCAAAGATAAGGACAATATATACGGGACAAGCCTAGGAGGTGCATCACGCTCTTGGTACCTGGAATTCCTGAGTCCAGAACAAAGAGCTAAGGGGTGCCATGTGGTACCAGGAAAAACAAGGTCAGAATAGCCTCACAGGATGCATACAGTACCTCTTTCCTTGTAAACAGGTTGGGTATAAAAAGGACAGCTTTAGGGATCTGACTCTGGACACCAGCTTCTTTGTAAGGTGAATTCAGCACTACTGCAGGAGATATTCCCGGAGATTAGAGTTGTTTTGAACCTTTGTTCCTGTAATATGCTGTTACTAAGTATTAGCAATAAACCAGACCATTATTGGTTATTTGGTGTCTTGGGCATATTGCATAACGAACCAAAGTGTGGTCAAGCAATTGACCATAAGGTTTACCAACAGAAAGGAAATCCAGAATCTTCAGAACTGGAAAGGTTTCAGAGTGGTAGCCATGTTAGTTTGTATCAGCAAAAAATAACTAGGAGTCCTTGTGGCAGCTTAGAGACTAACAAATTGATTTGGGCATAAGCTTTCATGGGCTAGAACCCACTTCACCAAATGCATGGAGTGGAAAATACAGTAGCAGGTATAAATACACAACGTATGAAAAGATGGGAGTTGCCTTACCAAGTGGGAGGCCAGTCAATTCAATTAACAATAGGATACCAAGGGAGGAAAAATCACTTTTGTAGTGGTAATGAGAGTGGCCCATTTCAAACAGTTGACAAGAAGGTGTGAGTAACAGTAGGGGCAAATTAGTATGAGGGAAATTAGGTTTTGTAATGACCCAACCACTCCCAGTCTTTATTCAGGCCTAATTTGATGGTGTCCAGTTTGCAAATTAATTCTAGTTTTGCAGTTTCACGTTGGAGTCTGTTTTTGAATTTTTTGTTGTTGAAGAATTGCGACTTTTAGGACTGTTATTGAGTGACCAGGGAGATTGAAGTGTTCTCCTATTGGTTTTTGAATGTTATAATTCCTGATGTCAGATTTGTGTCCATTTAGTCTTTTGCATAGAGACTGTCCAGTTGGGCCAATGTACATGGCCTGAATAAAGACTGGGAAGCAGATATTAACGAGTGTCTGGGGCTCAGTGGAGTAAACTGCAGACCCAAAACCACCTGCACCAGTGTGACTGGGAATTACTCCTGCAGCTGCATTGATGGATGTGAGTCCAGGACTGGGAAAAGCCAGGTCTCAGTGAGTGAGAACAGCTGCCAGGGTGAGCTCTCCCCTTGCTGCCACTACTCCCTGCTCAATCCCCCACACTCCTGGGCTCATTCCAGGCCTGGTGCTGCACCAGAGGCTGCTGCCGGCTGCAGCAAAGGCACCCGATCTGCTCACCGGGCTGTGATCAGCCGTGACCTCAATTGCTGCCCCAGCGCGTGGGGGCCAGGATCTCCCCTGGCTCGGTGTTTGGATTGGGAATAAACCCCTAGGTTTGCAGAGAAGCACCAGGGAGATGGGTGGGGCCCTCGCTGTCCCCAGCACACGGCATCCGGGCTGCTAGGGCCCCCCCGGAGCCTGGGAAGGAGCCTAATATATGGTCCATAGACACAGCACAGTGCGCTCTGCCCCCATGGGCTCTGGGGAGCAGAGAATAGGCACAGCACAGTGTGCCCCAGCCATGCCCCTGATCCTCCGCCTGGGTCCTGGGGAGCAGAGAATAGCCCCAGTGCCTGACGCTCTAGCCAGGCCCCCAATCTGCCCTGATTGGCCCCAGGGTGCTGAGAATAGCCCCAGGGCAGGGTACTACGGCCACGCCCCGAACCACCCCCTACAACAGGCTGGCGGCAGGGTGGGTGAAGGGCCCTTACACCGGCTCCAGGCTGGCTGGGGAGGCCCCTGCACAGGATGGGGGATTGTCAGAGACCATTACGCTGCCAGAGTGGCCCAGCAGGGTCTCCGTGTAGCTGTGAATCTGACCTTTGACTGTTTAATACTCAGGACACCGGTCACCTGGGTCCTGGGACTCCTGTTGCGCAGGTCAGTACAGGTGGGTGCACTGGCTGCATGGCGGGGGTCTGAGGGCTTCTGCCATAGACCCCCGCTGAGTGCCACCAGACAGCAAACAAACTAGTTTAAAGGGACAGCACCTAATTCCCCTGCACTCCCCTGGGCAGAGCCCACCCACCCTTCTCCTAGTGCTCCATGGGAGGGGAGGGGCTGGGTGTATCCCGAACGGGGAGGGGACCCATCGGGCTGGGGTCTGTAACGCTGAGCATGGCGCCCCCTTCTGGTGACTAGCTCCAGTTCAGCACCCCCTTTCTTCTCTTCCACCATTGCAGCGCCCGGAGTCACGGCTGCCCCATGTCTTGGCCGTCCGGCCAGGTCACACTGTGATCCCCATTCTGGGGGAGCCTTTCAAAGCCAGACCCCTCTCTCCTATGCCTGCTAGTGAAACCCTTCCTCCGGGGCTCCTAGCCCCACCTCGGGGCTTCCTAGCCCGCCTCGCCTCAGGCCCCCACCACTGGGCCCAGCCCTCGGGCTGTAGAGAAGCCCCACCTGTCCCCTCCGAGGCGAGCTTCCTTCTAGCCAGCGCCCTGCACGCAGCCTAGGTCACTTCCTCTTTGTAGCTTAACTGGCTCATATGGCCCCCTGCCTTAACCCCGCTCTCTCAGGGCTGGTGCAGAGAGGGGATCGCAGGGGCCTGGTCTGATAAGATTTGGTCCCCAGTCTGGGATGGGGAGGGAGAGGTTGTGCTGAAGGGATTGGGGCACTGCACATAGCAGGGAAGAAAGGAGAATAGAATGGAGTGGGGGGTTAGATGGAGCAGACAGATTGACCGGCAGACCACGCCACCTGCAATGGGTGGGGGGTGTCTCCATTGTTATTCACCCCCAGTGAGCCCCCTGCCCTGCTGTGTGTGACCCCCTCCCAACCCGTTATCCCTCCCCAGACATCGATGAGTGCCGCCAGAACCCAGATATCTGCAGCCCCAAGATCCTGTGTATCAACACCAATGGGAGCTACTGGTGTAAGTGCCGGGCTGGCTACATCCCCTCCAATGGGAACACGACCCTGTTCCAAGGTGAGTCCTGCTGCAGGGGACATGGAGGGGACATCTGGGGGGGGGGGTGAGCAGAGTCTGAGGCTGCACAGGCAGAGGTCTTGCCCGAGGGGGCAGGGAGCTGAGAACTGGTCTGGGATGTTGCGCCAGCCCCCCGCCCCCCATGGATGGGGTCCCTCTGGATCTCAACCCTAGCTGGAGAGAGCTCATCCTCAAGACCCTCACCTCCCTCCAGCCCAGCCTGTCTGTCCACTGGGGTGTCTCCGGTTGTTTCAGAGCCACAGCCACCAGCGTGCCCATGTCTGGCTTGGGGAGTGGAGGGATTCTCCCCTCCCTCCATTCAGGAAGGTGATGCTTGAAGCAGAATGACTGTACCCAATTGGGCGAGGAATGTGGGTGAAGCCAAGCAGCAGAAATTAATATGCCTGTACACCAAGGCAAGGAGGCTGGGTAACAAAATGGAGGAACTAGAGCTACTGCTGCAGGAAGTGAAACCAGACACTGCAGGGATAACAGAAACCTGGTGGAATAGGCATGGCTGGAGTCCAGGGATTGAAGGGTATGTGCTGTCCAGGAAAGACAGGAACAAAGGCAAAGAAGAAAACCCTTGAGCCATCGGTTTACCCATAAACAAATCTAATGTTCTTCCTTGAACCATTTTATTTGCTCTACAAACCCCCCTACCTATGCCCAAGTAAGGGTTCTGACCCAAACTCTGCATCAGTTCCACTAGGATTCCATCTCCTGACTGATCGTGCTCGGGGCTCTGCCTGTCTCCAGCACTCAGGACCCTGAGCTACCACCATCACCTGGGAACCCTGACCAGTTCAAGCCTCATGGAGTGGGTGAGATCCATCTCGCTCTCTGTTTTCTTTCCTACCTCAGGTATTAACCTTTAAAATGTAACTGTTATATATGTTTAGCCCTCCTTGTGTGGTTATCACTATGATTCAATAAATAGCTTTTATGGTTCAGCTGGTTGCTTCTCTCTCTCTCTCTCTGAATTTTACTCTTTTGTGTTTTAGCTTCCCCCATTTACTCTGCAGCAACGCTTCTTGTACCTAAGCTAAAGATCCCTGTAGTGCCCCAAAATACTGTGGGGTTTGCTCATCAAGTGGGTTACTACCAGTACAATTGTAATGTGAATGTGTGATAGGGATGTGTTCAACTTGGGGAACATGGGAGGGGAGCAGCTGAAAGTGCTGCTCAACCCAGCCTCTTGAGACCAGGAGCACATAAGGGTACCAGCTTGAAAGTGCTCCTTAACCCAGCCCATCGAGTACAGGAACACATGAGGGGATCAGCTGGAGAGTGCTGATTGACCTGGTCCTCTCAGACTTGCTCTGCTAGTGTGTGTGTGCACATGTTCATCTAGTTCTAGGGCTGGAGGAACCCAGCCCTAGGGAACCTAGGTCCTGCAGGAGAGCTCCCTTGGGAGGGGACTTGCAGAAGGAAGGAGTAGAGCTCCAATGTGAGACTTTCACAGCACGTTAACAGAATTACAGAACCCCCTCCCCCAGAAGAGTAACCCTGATAAATGAGCTACCCCCACAGTAACGGGCACTTCTGGGCACAGCCTGCAAAAAGCCCTTTTCCTTCCTCAGGAAAGTTGGTTCCCAGGCATGTTGGTTAATGCTGCTGGGAGATTGCTTTAGGTGAAAAACTGCTGTAATAATTGATTTTAGACTCTAAGAAGTATGTTATGATTTTCATTTTATATGTAACCAGTTCTGTTTCCATGATCTTGACTCACTACCTCTTAAATCTTAATCTTTGATAATGAATTTAGGATTATTCCACTATACATATGTCTCAGTGCTGCGAGGTTATAAAGATCTGATCCTGAGCTGTACCAATCAAACTGTTTAGATTCTGTTCCCTGGTAATTTCTGTGAGTGTCCTGTGACAGTAACCTGATGCTACTGGGGGACACTTTCAGAGGGGCTTGGGGGCTGCAGTGCCACTACTGTTACCGTGCAAGGCGGAGCAAGGGCTGGCAGAGCCCTGTGGAGATTGGTAGGCTGGCTAACAGACCGGTGGTGTTATGCTTGACTAGATATCAGCTCCCTGAGAATATCTTCCTCTCGCCGGATGGGTAACAAAGTGACTCAGAGCCTGGGCACCCCAAGAAAGCTGCACACATACCCCTATAACCTGCTTTCCCTCCTCCAGGTGCCTCTTTATCTTAGCCAACCCTCAAATATGTTCAAACCATGTTCAAATATGTTAAGGACTGTTATAAAGAGGACCCCAATCAACTGTTCTCCATGTGCACCAGACCTAGGAGAAGTAGGAATCAGCTTAATCTGCAGCAAGGGAGATTTAGGTTAGATATTAGGAAAAACTTTCTCACTATAAAGATAGTTAAGTTCTGGAATAGGCTTCAAAGGGAGGTTGAGAAATCTCATCCTTGGAGGCTTTAAAGAATCCATTGGACAAAGAGCTGTCAGGGACGGTCTAAGTATAGTGCTGGATGGGATGATAGTTCTAGGACCCTTCCAGCCCTACATTTCTAGGCCTCTCTGAATTGTGGAGTTGAACTGGTGAGCCCTCAGTGAACTGCCCCATCAGCCTTCACCCAGCTCTAGTCCAATGTGAATTATTAACAAAATGAGCTGGTCCACGATATGGAGACACCACAAGACCAGTGAGCACAGCAGGACATACCCTGTCAGAGATACCCAATGACAGTCGTTCCCTTGTAGTGCAGTGGGGGAAGTTAGGGAATCCAATGGTTCCTCTCCGCTAAAGTCTTGCAGTACACAAACAGGGACTTGGCTTAGAAAAGCAGAGATGCCTTCCTCACACACTATTACAGGCACTGAGCCTAAGGCTGTAAGTAAACAGACGCTGTTCACAGATAGCCTTCTGACCCAGAAACAGGCTAGACAGGAGGGAGGATAACTCGCCAGAACACAGTCCATCCCACTTACAACCCAGAATTCATCAGCAACACTGAATGCCCAGAAAAACAAAGATGAGAATATGATTAAGAACCAGACCCCAGGTCACTAACTACAGGGATTAGATCTAGCTTTGTGGGGACTGCGGAAGAGTGGTAAGAGACCCTAGAGAGGTGCTGAGCTGAGGTCTTCGTCCAGCTCCATGGAGAAAGGGTAAGGAGGAAGCCCCCGCATCGTGGTTACAGTGGACATTGAGGAAGCCCCAATTTCTCTGAAAGACAAAATCAGGCCTCTGAGCAATTGAAACAGATACTTCAAACAGTTTAGTAGGAAATATGTACACAATATATACAAAATCTGCAGCTGGGTTATTTACAAACGACCTTGTTTGTGAGATACATGGCCAGCACCTGAAAAAGAAATGTGAAGAGTCATCAGTATTTGTCCAGTGCCCCTTAATACACATAAACAGAGTGCAGAATACTAGGGAATAACAATACGAGAACATGGACTGGGAATAAGCTGCTGGATACGGTATAGAAAACAATCACCAAAACAGGAAACACTACAAGATTAGGGGAACCCATATTACTTAATAGAGTCACTTTTGAATTAGCAGAAGTGTCAATTCAACAGGGGTCTCTATTGGTTTCCTTCCAATATTCAACTGTTACAGGAACATTGTCTCCCCACTGAGAACTATAAGCAATAACACCCCAGACTCCCTCTGCCTTTCGCCCTCCTCTGCAAACTGCTGCCTGGTGAATCCTCACAAGCCCTGCACCCAAGGGGACAGTAAACTGGAGAATGAGGTGGTGATGGAGACTAGAAACCTGACCATTGAGTGACCTTTTGATAGGAGGTGAAGGATCATAGTAGCTAACTTTGGAGGATGAGTTATATCTGCTGAGCCCCTTCTCTGAAGGGCAGAGCATCCTTATCTCCCAATAACATCAGTGGGAGTTTGAGAACACTCAGCAACTCATAGGCTTGGGCAAGACAAATACAAAGGCCTTGGGTGACTAAAGTTAAGCACTAAAATCTGCAGGTAGAAGCCTAAATACTCATTATAGCCACCTGCAGAGGTGCTGATTAGGCACTTAAATCTCTATCAGCTTTATGGTGTTTCAAATAGATATTTGAAAAACAAGGGGACTGATGTTTAAAGGCATATTTGGCCTTTGTTGCCATCAGACAACTTTATGCCAGGTGAGTGGGTTTTCCAAACCCGGATACCTGAACTCAGACTCCTAACAACCACGGGTAGGTGCATCAATAGGGGTGGGGTTAGTTGTAAAGTCACCCTTTTGCTGCCCTATGTTGCAGTGGAGCAGGGCAAAGTAGCCATAAAGCTGCCCTAAGAGGCAGCTAGGAATTCCCCAGCATGTGCAAATCCCTAACACCCAGAGAACCAGCATATAGAGTGTACAGTCAGTGTAGCTGGCTGTATGTCACCAACTCCTAGCTTCCCACCCAAGTATATGGGGGGTGAGCTGGGAACAGAAGCTGGCACACACAGTGTGCGTTGTGCTACAGCTATCTCCAGTGCAGCAATGGCTGTTACAAGACAGCATAATTTAGAACAACCCAGAGCCTAGAGCTCAGCTGTATTTGTGGATCTGGGCCAGTACTTGGCTGTTACTATAGTAATGACCCCTGAGCAAGCAGTATAATGTACATGCTTCTCACCGAGCTTGTCCAGAGGCTGCATGTCCATCAGAATGACTAGATGTCCTGATGTGTAATAAAAATGCTTGAGTAATAAAAATCAACCCAGGCTACTTTACAGGGCCTGATCCTTCTCTCACTTACAGCATCTGAGCAGTAGGACAACGGCGAATACTGCCCAGTAGTATAGTTGCCTCTGTCGTGTTCCAATTTTGGGTAGCGGGAGCGAGGAGTATAAGGGCCCTACTGTCAATCAAAACTTAACCCCATCCCTTGACCCAATAAGCCCTGCCCACCGGTCATCAGAAGCCCCACCCCATGGGGGTATTACTTCTGGGGGCAAGGCAGACACATGACCGGAAGCAAGGTGTGTCATGTGACCCCTCTAAGAACTCCTTCCACTATACCAATCAGGATAGGTTTTGCCCCGATAGGAACGCCCTGAGAGAAGATTTAACCAGCCAGGGGGAGTTCCGGGGTTTGTGTGACCCCTCTAAGAACTCCTCTCACTGCCTTCTACCAATCGGGAGGGGCTTCAGCCACTAGAGACCACCCTGAGAGGAGATTAGACCAATTGAGGGGAATTCTGGGGCTGGGTGACCATCCAGAAGTGGTTCGTGTGACCCCTCTAGGAACTCCTCCCACCACCCTCTACCAGTCGCGATGGGTTTCGGCTGCAGAGGACTGCCCCGAAAGGAGATTTGACCAAAACAGAGCAGGTTCTGGGATGGGGTGACCACCCAGAAGAGGGTTGTGTGACCCCTCTAAGAACTCCTCCCAATGCCCTCTGCTAATCAGAGTGCAGCACCATCACCCCACAAGTCCCAAAGCTGGACAGAGGAGGCAATCTCTTACCAAGAAGACATGTTTCAGAAATTGTGGAAAGGCTGAGAGGAAACGTGGACTCCTTTACCACCCCGCTGAGAACTTCAGACTTTGTTTTAGCCCTGCGGACCTTTGGACTTGTGTGGAGAAAGTGCTACAGCAGCAACAGTTCTGAAGAGGATGAGGGAACAGCCGAGGGGATTCCTTTGGCCCAGCCATTGATGGATACGCCAGAACCTGAACCCAAAGCCCAACCATTCATGAGACACACCAATGAGCATGGTGGCCTCTCGTTGTCCACCACCCTGGAGGAGGAAGACGATCATTGCTTGGGGGAGTTACCTGCGGACAAGCTGAACGGAAAAGACGTCGCTCAGGTAAATGAATGATTAAGAAGTGACAGTTGATGATGAGGTGTAATGAGGTTAGGAACCTGGTGTAAATCTAAAAAACAAGCAGTGAGAACTTACACTTGTTTCTTGTCTGAGACAGCTCGATGATGTCTTTGTAGAGGCCTTGGAGGCCCTGGACAACGTTGCATCAAGCAGCAAAGATGAACCGGGCCTGCCTTATTTTTGCTGAACACCGCAAAAATTGTTGAAAAGGACTTCAAGGATGAAGGTTATAAGGAGTTTAGGAGAAGGTTTGGCATGGAACTTGCTGAGCCAGTGCCACATTGTGAGCGTAAAAATTTATGTGGACTATTGTATGCATTGCTATTTATGCTGTTCTTAATAACTGTCTTAGGGTACGTCCATACTACCCGCCAGATTTGGCGAGTAGCAATTGACTTCTCGGAGTTCGATATATCACGTCTCATCTAGACGCGATATATGGAACTCCGAACACGCCCCATCAACTCGAACTCAACCACCATGAACGGCGGTGGCAGAGTCGACAGGGGAGCCGCGGACTTTGATCCCGCGCCGTCAGGACGGGTAAGTAGTTCGAACTAAGGTAGTTCGACTTCAGCTACGCGAATAGTTGCGTACCTTAGTTCAACCCCTAACCCCCTAGTGTAGACCAGGCCTTAGGGAAAAGCTTTTTGATGATTGTGAGGGCTATGTCATAGATGCCCCAGCCCAATGGCACCATGACTGTGTGATTTGGACTTTAACTTTATATGTAAATTTGTACATATAAATATGTAAATTAAAAAACATCTATTGAAAAGGGCTTTGTGACTATATGCATTTCTGTTAGAAGGTCTCTGGCCCTTAAGTGAGCTAAAAGTTTTAATGGAGCCTCTTGGTTTGTTTTCAAGAAGCTGTATGTCTTTTAAATTAAAAAAAAATGGTTTGTGAGAATCTAACTTTTGTGTTTTTTGTGTAAAAAAGACCCATTTACAGGAAAAAGCTGAAATGTATGTTGTGGGAGGAGAAAAATCCTAAAAATGTGTTTACAGTGTAACCATTCTGCCATCAGAGTTGGCAGCAACAAGAGCTGCGTTCACTTGCTAGGAACTCCATTCCAATAACACAATGCAAAACTGGCTCAAGCCCTCAGCCAATGGGGCACTGAGGCTCCCCTACTACAACCTAAAATCACCACTTACTGTGTTTAGTAGGGAGGACTCAGTGCTGGTTCACCATTAGCCCAAAGTGAATTCAGCTTTGTAGTCTGTAATCAGACTTCATGGAATCAAAATTAGCACTAACATTTCACAGTGGAGACAGGAAGAAGAGATAGAATTAGTGTCTAGGGCTCACCAGGTACAAATACCTGTCCCCAGCCTCTCTCAATTTGCTGAGTTTTGGAACCCATGTCCCTTGCCTAGCGAGTGCTACTTAGTTGATGGTGAGTCCCTCCGTCATAAAAGGCCAAGTACAGTTCCACTGTCCTTGATTCACATAATCAGGATAACAACACTTTATTCTTCCTGCCTCAATAACAGAGAAACTGGGGATCTCACAGCAGCCAAAGTGACCATTTGGGCTACTGTGGGCTCATGCTAGGCGGGGTGGGTGTGCCTGTGCAAACAAGATCAACCCCGATGTTCTTTTGCACAACTCACCACTAAATGTCAGGGTAGATCTCATCCTGACTCTGCTTACAACAGTAAAACAAACAGAGATGGTTCAGACATGTGTTTGAGTACAATAGAATTGACTCATCCTGTTGAACTGAATGGTTTTAACCACACCCCACTGAATAGTGAAGGTAACTGTGATTACTTATCCTTGTTGCCATAGGGATAAATTTGATTGGTGTGCACCGACAGTAAGGGAAGTGGGTGGGTGAGTTCTGATTAATATGAAATGAAATAAAACCTCAGGAATTCGCAGATGCTATTGGACAGTTTAATTATAACCCCTGGAGTTGATAGAGTGCTATTGGACAGTATAAAGGATCCAGGAGTTGGCAGAACTCTATTGGACAGTTTAAATATGACCCGGGAGTTGTTTGAATGCTATGGGTCACTCTTTCTAGCAATTCAAAGCCATTAAAAGTTTACATTAATATATTTACAACAAACAACCCCGCCCCCACCCCTCCCACAAGGGTCTAATCCAAAACTGAAATGTTTCAAGGGGTCACAAACCTGCACCATGCTTTAGAACAAGCATTTGCTCTAAAGACAAACAAACATTTAAAAGCTCTGGGGGGCTTATTATGGCTGTGATGCAACCATTTTATTTCAACCCCCACCCCAAACTTTATGCATGAAAGAAACATGTTTAAAAAAACAAGCCCCAAAGAGATGTATTGATATCTGCCAAAAGTCCCCACTTGGGAATGGGACAGTTACATTAAGGATTGGGGATCTACTGTTTAATACTGTAAGAAGGCCCTACAGAAAAATGGATTTTAACTAAAATAAAAAATGGAGCCAAAAGCAGCTCAGTTGTGCAGCCAGCTTAATTCCCCCACCCCAGCTCACAGAAGGGAATGTTAGGAAGGGGCCTAAAGTCCTTAAGTCTCTAGTATTTCAGAGCTGTAACGATCAAATCAACCTGCTAGCTACTATTTTGAAGTCCCTTTGAAACAAAGGGTTAGGATGGTATGAAAACCTCAAGTATTTTGGAGACTTTTTTTCCAACAGAAACTCTTGAATGGCTGCTAGGCTGCAAGAGGAGGTATGCTCATGTTTTAAACTCTGAAAATATATATTATATAATATCACTCGTTGGCCATGCTGTCTTAGTAAATAATGGTGTCATAGGTCTCACCCCCACTTGGAGCTGTTGGGTTCCAATATGGGGACCTGCATGGACTTTCCTAAACTAAAATCCTAGTTTAGATCTGGTAAAAGCTGCCACCACCCAATAAGGTACGTGTATTGGGACACAGTCCTTCCCCAAACTTCCCCTGGGGAACACAGATTCAATCTCCCTGAATCTCTACACACAGGGAAGCAGCCCACTTCCCCCCTCCCTCTCTCCTAGCCACTCTGGAGAGATTCACACCGATTCAATTCTGTGAATCAACCTCAGGAGGAACTCACTCTTCCCCCCCCCTCCCTTGAATCTCCACAAGAGAAGGAATTAACCAAGTCCAAAGAAAAGAATTTATTAAAGACTAAAAAGAAAGTAACTGTCTCTGTAACCAAGATGGAACAATACACAGGGTCTAAACTTATCAATCTCTGGAGAGAATTCCCCCTCATTTCTTTCTCAGCAAAAGCAATAACAGTACAGAATTAAAGAAATTCTATAGCAAAACACAGAATTGCAAATACAGAAATAAAAGTATAAGAATACTAGTTCCTTGCTAATACTCACTAGCTTGAATAGAAGAATTTATTGCAGAAACCTGGGAGGACTTGATTAAGATGTCTGACTCCCTCAACTCCCAAGAGAGACTCTCCAAAAAAACAAAGAACAGGAAAAAAAAACTTCCCTCCACAGGGATTTGAAAGTATCTTGTCCCTGATTGGTCCTCTGGTCAGGTGTCCACAGGTACTGCTTGTTAACCCTTTACAGGTCGAAAACAAAACCTTAACCCTTAACTAACTGTTTATGACAAATGGTGCCTATGTTTATTGCAGTGTGATCTGTTTAGCATGGAACTAGTAACTTTAAATTGCATTTCATCACCAGGCCAAGGTAAAAAACATTTTAACTGTAGTTTTGCTTAATAACTTCAGGTACTACACAGGTTGTATAGGGATTTGGGGCTAATACTAACTAACAGTTTTTGCTTGTTCTTTAATCCAAAGGCCCAAACACACATTGAGGGGGACAGAACAAGCATGTGCCTGCAACACTTTATCCTGTAGTAGAAGGTAACTTTCTGCAATTGGCTTTTAAATGTGTGTAGGTTTATTGAAAACTATTTTGTTGCAAACTGTATTTTAAACTCTCTCTCTGTAAAACATAGGTGGGGTTATTTTTTTTAACTATATGGCTGCAAACTGATGGTAATGGTGTGTTTCAAACTAACAGTTTAAACTAACAGTTTAAAAGACATTTTTTAGTGTGCAAAATGTGTTTTAAACTGGATTTTAAAAGTTGATTTTAAAAGCAGTTTGGTTTTTATTTTGCAAAATGAGGTGTATTTAAAAAAGTTTGTGGGTTTGTTGTTTGTTGTTTTACAATGGTAGAAACAAACTCAAAACTCCTGTTTGTTATACAGCCTGAAGTGGATTATTTTGTTTTAAAGCTATGACTTTTTAAGTAGAAAAATACCCTAATGAATATTTTATTTTTAAGTTTACAAGACAGTTTCATGTGATTTATAATAATAATAATAATAATAATAGCAGCATCTGCTCCACAAACCAACCCAATACCAGCAGTGTGACAGACCCTGACAAACTCTTTCAGTACCTGTTTTCCCCCAACTATAAGGTTTCATCCTGCAAGATTATCGACGGTGAAACAGCATGAGTGTCTTGGAAAGACCCAAAAGACCAGTACTCTTTCTCTGGAAATACCAGTGTTTTCATAGCCTGTTTCACCACTACTTATGCCCACATAGAACTAAACAACCTGCTAGACAGGTTGCAAGAGCGGTGCCTGTACCATGACACTGACTTGGTGAAATTTGTGAAAAGGGAGGGTGACTGGAATCCTCCTCTGCGGGATTATTTAGGCAAGATCCCGCCAGATCAACACATCACCAAGTTTGTGTCAGCAGGCCCGAAAACATACAGGTATAAGCTGCCGGAAAGAAAGGCCTGCATGAAAGTCAAAGGTATTACCCTGAACGTAGCAAATTGTGAAAAGATCAACTTGGACAGTTTGAAAGATCTAGTTCTGGACTATTGCACGGGACTGTGAGAAAACACGTCCAAAAAGATAGAGGTGCAGCAGCCCTCTATCATAAGGAACAAAAATCAGTGGCAAATAAAGACAAAAACCCTTAAGAGAAGTCATTTCCACCAAGAAGGTCCTAGGAGAAGGGTTTAAAACCGTGCCCTATGGCTTTAAAAATGGATCCGAGGTGGAAACACCCCTTTTCTGCAATTCTTGCGGGGCCTAGCAACTGTGGGAAAAGTTACTTTATAAAAAATGTGTTGGAGAATGCCAAACGAACATTGTCTGTTATGCCTGAGAGTATTGGATAACATGGCTATAAAAATCATTTCAAGATACACATGTCTGGGCTTGTTGAAACATGTTTTAAGCAAGCCTAGATATGCCCAAAAATTTAAATTTAGTTTTTACAAAATTCATCACCATCCGGTCGTTTTGCACTAAGTCAAAAGATTAAACCCTTGCTACGATGATGTAAGAAAAACACGCAGTGATAGCTGCAGGCGACAGACTGGGGTCTTGTAATTGTCTATTGTGGAACACATTGTGTGTGGCATTTTTGTTTAAAAATTTCATAATGCTTTTAGGAAACAACACGCTATTCGGGGGGGGGGGTGCCCATATGAGTCAAAAAACTCTCCATGGTTACACTTCGCCAGATACAAGGTGAGCCAGTGTTCACCAGGTTGGTTATGTGGATGCATATTGACCACCAAACCTAAGGGTCTCTGAGACAGCTTGCTGCCAGGGAGCCAATCATAAGGGAATTCTTTTTTGTGTAAGGGGTCGTTGATGAGACACGTGAAAGCTGCACGGTGTCCATGTTCACATATAGTCAAGCAGAACATTTCTCCTCTGATTTATCTCTATGACGTTGTCAAAAACCCCATACACGATCATATTGATGGTGACGGTTAGAGCCATCCCAAAATGTATTTCTGCTCTCAGGTTCCCGGTTTTAAACAGGGAACAGTGATTGGCGCATTCCTGGTCGGGAGGAAACAAGGCAAACAAGGTGTAACCCCATGCAAACTCCTCACGGTTGATTAACAGACAACGATCTTTCACGTGTTTACCAGCTGTCTGTACCAGATTCATGTATTCTCTCACGCAGTGTTCTGCCTCGAAGTCTGGTTGCAGAGGCTTGGTTACGGAATATTCCACCCACGCCAGCCCCGTACATCCAGGAAGGGCATATCCCACTTGGCTTTGTAATAGTTCCTGTAGATGGTGGGGTCGCTGTAGTTTTTTAGGCTCACCATAATGTTTTGCTTTTTAGAAACCTCGCTCTTTCCAGGGAAACAGGTGCACCTTGATGATCACCTCACCAACACAAAATAAGACGTGTTTGTTCTGATCTGTCTTTATTTCAATGGTAATGGTATCGATGTGGTGTTTTCTGACAGGAACGTAATGAGGTTTATCGTAGGTGATGGTGACAAACTTGTTGTTCCTTCCTTGGACAGGGACACAGCGTAACAGGGGAACAGAAAAGTCCCCCACAAATTCGTGTTCTACAATATCTGTGAACAGACACAAGAAATTAAAAGCCCTGTGATGTCTGCTGAGAAGGGGAATTTTTGGATGCTGTGCTTCAGGCCCAAACCTAGAATGTTAGCTAGCTCCCCGCTGATAGAAATCATACAAGTAAAATCGGCGGATTTAAGACTAACTTTTCTACCCCTAGGGTCGTAGTTCATGACCACCTCAGGCGGTGTGGGATGACGAGCCACAGTACTGTTCATATGATCCAATAATTCGTGTATGGATGAGTAATAACCTTGTCGTAGGATAAAACTCCATGCCATATCTCCAAAGGTGATTTCAAAAGGGGTGTCTTCGTTGATAGTGTTCTGGCTGTGCGGGTATTGTATTTCCACAAACCTACCTCCCAGGCACTCCGGAGATCCTAGGGCTTAATTAGCAGTATTGTAAAGTTCAAGCTGGTGTTCTGAGGAAAAACTGCAGTGCTGGCATTGCTGGGCAAAGTAATGTAAAACCTGCTGTCGCTCATTTTTCTCTCTCTCTGTCTTTGCAGGAGCAATCTTTTTGTTTGTTTGTTTGTTTTGTTCATGTCTAAATGTCACAGAGTTGAGAAGCTTCCACCCAGCTGTTAAACTTATCGCTCCCCCGAACCATTTCACCAGTAGCTGCTTTTTTCTCCCTTTTCCTTTATCCGCTAGAACTTTTTCAATCCTGTAAATCCTGTCTTGTTTGGGGTTTACTTTTGTAATTCTTCAGGGTAAAAGATCCAGTAACTGTCTCACCCTCGTAATCTTTTAATCAGTATACAGGTCTCTGGCTCCTGGTTAAGGCTTCATCCACTATAAATAGCTCATCAGTAAACGTCTGTTCATAACCTTTTTCAAAGGCTCCTGTTTCTTTTAAAACGTATTTGAACCAGTTTGTGTAAAGTGAAAGCATCCGATCTGAAAGCCAAGCTGTTACCTGTCTTCTATTTCAAGTTTTATTATGCTTTTGGCCACTCGAAAAAGAGGATTCCCCCACCAAAGCTCCCAACTTCCCTGGGGATGTAATATATTTTCATTAACAGAGCTGTCTGTGGAGACAGGACTGTTCTTGGTACCGTCTTTTACTAACACAAATATGGAGGGGGATACAGTCATAGGGACACATTTAAATAAGTTTAATTAATTGCCTGGTTTAACACAACCTTCGACAGCCACCTGTAAAAATGGACGCCATGACCCCTAAAACGAAGGATTCTGAGCTGGTTCATTCTTCTATTTTGTTCTTTTCTGGATTTTCCTCGAGAGCTGCATCTCAGACAGGAGCAAAAACAGCTGATGCATGACAGGGCTACCGATGTGTAAGTTCTCAAAGGCCTCTTGAAAGGCATCGTCAAGCTGTTGAGAGATTTTCAGACAAAAAACAGTGTAAGCAACCCCCTGCTTGTTCTTAGATTTATGAAATACCAAGTCGATTCCTAACCCCATTATACCCCCATGATTGACCATCGCTTCTTAATCATTCATTTACCTGAGCAACGTCTTTCCCGTTCACCTTGTCCACCAGTGACTCCCCCAAGCCATGATCATCTTCCAACTTTGGGGGGGGGTCATCACACTCATCAGGGTTCTTCACAAGGGTTTGGGGTTGGGTCCCGAGGTATCTATTAATGGTCGAGTCAAAGGGCCCTCCTCGGAACTGTAACTGCTATAGCGCTTTATCCATACAAGCCCAAAGGTCCTCGGGGCTAAAACAAAGTCTGAAGTTCTCTGGGGGGTGGTAAAGGAGTCCATGTCTCCTCTCAGCCTTTCCACAATTCATAAAACACATCTTCTTGGTAAGAGATGGCCTCCTCTGCCCAGCGCTGGGACTTATGAGGTGATGTGCTGCACTCTGATTGGCAGAGGGCATTGGAAGGAGTTCTTAGAGGGGTCACACGACCCTCTTCTGGGAGGTTCACCCCTCCGAGAACCTACCCTGTTTTGGTCAACTCTCCTCTTGGGGCAGTCCTCTGCAGCTGAAACCCATCGCAATTGGTAAAGGGTGGTGAGAAGAGTTCCTAGAAGGGTCACATGAAGCACTTCCGGATGGGTCACCCCACCCCAGAATTCCCCCCAGTTGGACAAATCTCCTCTTGGAGTGATCCCCAGTGGCTGAAACCCACCCTGATCGGTAGATGGCGGCAGGAGGAGTTCTTAGAGGGGTCACACAAAAGACAGGTCACCTGCCCCGGAACTCCCCCTGATTGGTCAAGTCTTCTCTCGGGGCATTCCTATTGGGGCGAAACCCATCCTGATTGGTAGAGGAAAGTGGGAGGAGTTCTTAGAGGGGTCACATGACACATCTTGCTGGCGGGGTTAACATTTGATTGATGGTAGGGCCCTTATACCACTGGAGCGCCTTGTTCTGTTTGTCTTCGTTCTGCTTCATTCCTCAAGCACTCCACCAGAATAGATGTCACTTAGGATTTCAGTTGCCACCAGCTGGACAGTGGGACTTGGGTCTTTCTCTAGGACCTGGAGAGCTGAAATTACAGAGGGCATCACGTTAGTGAACAGACTGTCAAATCACAGCTAAGCGTGATCACAGAACCTTGAAGTACCTGAGCAGAATGATCCCATGGAAAATGTGAAACTGGGCTCAGTCCTTCTTTTGGGGTGGAAAATACATGAGAGATGAATAGGCCGCACTTTTCATATAGTCACCTGTGCCTGAACTAGCTCGAGACTTATTACTTCTGAATACCACACTACAGCAGCTCTCCAATACAAACAAAGCTTTAGGGTCCCCCATTGGGTCCCTTCCATGCTCCCAACTGTGGGGAGACCCTGACTCTACCAGAAAGTCATCCACTCTGCTGCAAATGGAAGAAGGTCCATTGTTTCAATAGCTTCCACTTTTCAGTTATTTTCCAGCTCTATTCAGGAGCCACTGCCTGAGCTCAACTAAACCTGGAATTTAACACAGGCCAGGTCCAAGCTGGTTTGCACATGATAGAGGGCACCTACTGGAAGGAAAATTGCTGGTGGGAAATTTGGGGTAGCAGAAAGTGGCTACTTTTCACTTGGGGAGTCCACAGAGAGCCAATAAAGCCCAAAGTGTGGATAGCACTGGCTGGGGAGGGGGCATTGCCAGGACAACCAGGAGATGCACTGACTCATATCACACCTTCTGCAGCTTCCTCCTTCAGGGGAAATTAAGGTTGACTTTCTACGGGGCAAGAGTGAATTTGTCCTTTGATGTGTGGCTGATGCACTTTGCACCAGTGGTATCGGTTACTGCTGCTTGTCAGCTAAATTCCTTTTTAACAACTCACTAATGAGCAGGACTTCAGCTGTATTTATCACTTACACATCAGCAGATGTTTCAGGTCCAGCCATTTCATACGCTGAGTGTCTGTGTGTTCCAGGATGATGCCTAAATACACAATGTCAAATCAACAACAACACCACCACCACCACCACCTTCCCTTGTTGAGTGCAAAGTGATATTAGCAGCCCCTAGACAGGTCTTTGGGGTCTCCTACTGTGGGCCTAAGGGTGAGCTGTGGGCAAGAGGATGCTAGAGCAGTTTAGAGTCCACACTGAAGAGAATGAGAGAGACATTTTTTAAAAGAATGTTTACATAAAACCCATTTGCTTGAAACAGTCTGTGCTCCTCTTGCCACTGCAGTCAGTTATTGGAGACATACTAAGATAGTGTCTTGGTCTAGTGGTCTGAGCAAAGGACTGAGACCAGGAATACGTGAGTTCTAAGCAGGATCTCACAAGGTGACTGATAGGTGAGCCACAATGCCTGCCTGTCTCACATGGGTGTGCTAGGGAGAAGAGGGCACTGGGTCAAAGAGGAGGACCCTAATGCTTCCTTGACAAGGTGCTGTGGCCAGGAAGGTGAAACAGCAGGCGCCATGGGGAGGTGGGCTGCTTGCCTCCCAGTGATGAAGTCACAGTGAGGAGCACTGAACAGCACTGGGTAGGTCTGCACTTTGAGCTAGGGGTATCACTCCCAGTTCAATGGGACGGGCCCACACTAGCTCCGACAGTGCTGGCATTAGCATGTAGCTAAGGCAGCACAAGCAGTGGGAGGAACAGCCACTGTGAGAATGGACTTTGGGGTTTGGATGGGATCATACTTGGGGTGGTTAAACCTCCTGCTGCTCCTGCCATCGCAGCTACTCTCTATTTTTAGCACACAGGGCTAGTGCGGGTGTGTCTCATCAAGCTGGAAAATATACCCCAGCTCAAAGTGTCACCATGCCCTACGTGACGGTGTCCCAGCCGCTGCTGCGAATGATTGCACCGTGCTTCCCTGCAACAATCCCGAAGCCCTTTATAGCAACTAATGAATTCCTCCGACCACCATCCTGGAGAGGTAGGGACATTAACATCTCCATCTATGGCTGGGAAGCTGAGGCACAGAGAGATTAATGGCAGCTCAGTGCTGCACAGTGGGAATTTTTTCTGACTCCCTCAATGGGAATATCAAAAGGACACTGGGCATCATCTCTCACCAGCTAAGTTGGCGGCAACTGCCCGGATCTCTTCCCAGCTGCAACTGAAGTATGTGATGGTGGTGCTGTACAAGTTCTCCAGCAGCTCTGCATTCTCTTTGGCCTAGAGGAAATCAGGGACACATGAGCTCTCTCTGGCTAGAAGTGCCCTTTGACTGCCAGCACATGCTTTTATGAACCACAGGTAAATAAGGGAAAGAACAGGTGGCTGGGTAGAAGTGGGAAAATGGGAATCTGCGCAGATTTACATTTCCCATCACCCTCCAGTCAATAATCTCATACGGTTCAACAGCTCACTCACAAGGTGTCTGCAAATGTCCACCTGGAGCTCTTCAGGCTTCAGCTCATCTGTGCCACCAAGGTGCTTATTGATCACATTTTGGAGTCTCTTCAGTCCCAAAAATGGGAAACAGAGGTGAAATGTAGCTCTGCATTCCTGAAAAGAGCGTCACACCATTGAATTGTTCCCTACCGAGTGCTATGTTCAATCAAAGGGAAATCATCTGTGTGACTGCTCATCTATTCCAGGACAAAAAGGGATTCATCTGGATGTAATTGGCAGAAACATGCAGGAATAGAGGGGAGAGGAGAGGTTCCACTGAAACCTGGAGGTAGCATCAATGTCTTTGGGAACAGATATACCGATGAAAGCTGCTTCACCAGGCACAGCTGTGGTCTCTCCTCTGTTCTGGGAGGCAGGGGCCTGGGGTGCAGAGACAGACAGGAACAGAGACCTGTAGGGTCAGACCCATGACCTATCCTGGATTCTGGTGAAGCAGCCATGGACCAACCTGGCTGGAACTGACTCAGCAGGAGGGCAATGAACTGAGGGGAGAATTTGGGCCTCCACAACAAGCAGGAATAGCAGTGCTCCCCTGGCATTGGGAGGAAGATTCCTTTGGCTTAGTAAATAAGTTACTGTTGGTCTTACCATTGATACCTTGGGGATTGGGTCTTGCAGATGCAGCAGAAGTGTGACCCAGCTCTTTCGAACCTGCTTGGCAAAATAGGCCTTCCATTTTTTCTTTGTTAACTGAGCCAGGATGCCAAATAGGACAAAGGCCATTGAGCGAAGAGCATCATCCTCCTACAGCCAAGAAAGCCCCACAAGTTGGTAAGTAAGGGACAATCCCATCACGCACCTCATACAGCCGTCTCTTCTACGCTAAAGTAGAGTGATTCCAACTACAGCTAGTCGGAAAAACTTTAATTAACCAATTCTTTGTTCGAATTTGCTGATTCATGAAAATATTTTAGAGACAGTTCAATTTTGATGAAATTCTCCGAAGCCAGGCAGGGGTCCTTAGAAACCTGCCTGGTGTCTTGCCAGTGCACCCATCCAGCTCCTTGGCAGCCAATCTAGCAGGCTGACTGGGATCATAGGCTTCCACACCCCAGCTTCGGGGGAGGGATAGCTCAGTGGCTTGAGCATATGGCCTGCTAACCTCAGGGTTGTGAGTTCAATCCCTGAGGGGGCCATTTGGGGAACTGGGGTAAAAATCTGGGGGTTGGTCCTGCTTTGAGCAGGGGGTTGAACTAGATGACCTTCTAAGGTCCCTTCCAACCCTATGATTCTATGACCCTGGGAGTCCAGGCTTTCAAATTTGCAACTCCCTGGCACCTCTAGCTCCCAGAGTTTCCTGGGTTCCCAGGATAGTCTGAGTGAAGACTGCCCCAGGCCAAGGCTTCCAACAGAGCTAGGTTGAGAATAGTAATTCTGTTTCACAAGGAGTTCTGAAGTTTGGGGGAGGGGTTCCCAAATAGGAACAAACCCAAAATCTCAAAATTCTCTGCACTACAGAATTATCATTCCAACCCTCTCACATAAAAATGGTATAGAGCAGGCACAACACTCTCTATTGCACTCTGTAACCCCCTATTCATGGTTATCTAGCTACCTAATCTAGTATTCAGACTTCCTTTGAGGTTCCCAGTGGCAATCAAGAAGAACAGAAGGGTGAGACTGTTGGAGCAGGGATGTCATCCCCATCCTCCTAATGTTCTCCTCCTCCGTAAAACACCTCCCTTCCCTGGGGCCTAAAATCTCTGCACTCTGACATGAGCAATGCCCAGGGAGTCCACATCACACATCGTAAATCGAGTCTAATCAAGATCGGTTGAACTGGATTTGGAGAGTTCTGTTCACATACATCGTCAAAGTAGGTCTGGATCTGTTGGGTGAGGTCTTTGAAGGAAGAACCAATGTCCTTCTCTTTCAGCTCCTTCAGGACTTTGGCCAGTGCTTTCATGCTCTCGCCAATCACTTCAGAACTGGAAGTGTCATTTAAGGCCTTGATCAGTATGTCCAGAAGAAACTTCTTGTGCTTTTTCACCTGTACAAATATATTACATTAAAGAACACTTATCGCTGATCACACTCATAATAAAAGTTTTCTTTAGCAGTTATGAAGCTGTGGGAATTTCATCAACCTTCTCTTCCCCCAGAGACCTATAGCTATATTTCAGACCAGGTGCTAGCTACAATGAGCCAAACTCGGTGCCATAATACACCTGTGTAATCCTATTATTAGATTTCTAGTTACTTAGATTCTGAGGCCAAAAGGGACCATTGTGATTATCCGGTCTGACCTCCTGCATAACATAGAACTTCTCCGAAATAGTCTCTGAACTAGAGTATCTCTTTAGAAAAACATCCAATCCTGATTTTAAAATTGCTAGTGACCAAAAATCCACCACAACCTTTGGTAAATTGTTCCAATGGTTAATTAAAATTACCATTAAAAATGTCTTATTCCCAGTCTGAATTAATCTAGCTTCCTTTTTCCCCATTGAATCTTGTTATACCATTGTTTGCTAATGTGAAGAACCCATTATCAAAATGTATTCCCCATGTGAGTAGTTATAGACTGCCCTCAAGTCACTCCTTAACCTTCTCTTCGTAAAGCTAAATAGATTGAGCTCCTTGAGTCTATCACTAAAGGTATATTTTCCAATCCTTTGATAATTCTTGTGACTCTTCTCTGAATCCTCTCTAATTTATCAGCATCCTTCTTGAATTGTGGACACCTGATCTGGACACAGTATACCAGCAGCTCACACATGAGTGCCATATTCAGAGGGAAAATAACTTCTTTACTTTTCTTCAAGATTCCTCTGTTTATGCCTTCAATGATCATTTCAGCCCATTTGGCCACAACTTCGCATTGGGAGCTTACGTTCAACCGATTATCTGCCATGACTCAAGTGTTTTTTCAGCGTCATTGCTTCCTGGTATAAAGTTTCCCATCCTGTAAGTATGGCCTGCATTTTTTGTTCCTAGATGTATACATTTACATATGGTCATATTAAAGTGCACATTGTTTGCTTATGCCCAGTTTACCAAAGGATCCAGCTTGCTCTGTATTGACTGCAAAGAGGTTACTAGGGTATGGGAGAGAGCAGAATTTGGCCTAGTGCATTGTGTGCAGCCTCTGTAAACTCTGAACAATTATTTCCTTGGTTTCTCTACTTATGTTGCATCCTATTCAGTAATCTCTCATACCTTCACAGGCGCCCCATCGACTATATTTCCCAGGCCTCTTACAACCATCTGACGGACAATGCTGTTTCTATCCTGTGACCTTTCTTCCAAGATGCGTAAGACAATCTTAAGCAACTTCTTCTCCCTGAGCATGGGATCACTCATTAGCTGAAATAAAATCAACATGTCCATTAGACCCAATATGATCATTAAGATTGGGAATAGAATTTGAGCAGACATGGAATACACGAAAAACAAGGAGTCCTCCTACAGCCACAATCTTGTAGATACAGACTAATATGGCTACCCTCTGATACTTGGCACATAACAGGTAATTTTATCATTCCACACAAATGAGAAATGTCTTAAAAACATGGAGCCTTCCTTTTGGGCACTATAATAGGGATCCGCTCACCTTTTGAGAGCCTTTTAGTGGCTAGGTCTGGTACCACAGTCCTTTCTCACCCCTGGTACACCCTGCTAGCCGACCTCAGTGAGTCTTCTGTGGCTCAGGCCTCTGGCTAAGTCCCAAAGGCTAAATAAACCCCTTCTGGGCTAGTCAAGAACAGTCCCATTGCCCTCACTAGGGTCTCCAACCCCAACTCTGGGTCCTTGAAATTCTGCCCTTTGTTCAACTCTCCGTAAGCATTGTCCCCTTCCTGGGGCTTATGCCACTGTAAGTGGTAGGGGAACCAGGGCCTGCCCATAACTCTGGCTTCCAAACCATGGACCCTGTAAACAGTAGCTAGGTACCGCTTGATTTCAGTTCATTGTTGCTTCTTCCTACCGCCACTTTTAGCTTCACCCTCACCTCAAGGTTCAAGTTCTTAAGGACTCTCTTCCTGCAAACCCAACTTAAGCAAATGCTGCCAGAATCAAACTCTGGCAATCCCCTGAATTTCTGCAGCCAGAGAGCAGCACCCTTTCTTGCCCCTCCAGTTCCTGGCAGGAACTGACCTGCTAAGGCTCTGCAGCATCTTTTAGCTGAGCTTGATGGGCTCTGATTGGCTGCTTTCATGAAGCCTCTATAGACAGCCCCAGATTTGTGGCTCTTTCCTGGGGCAGGGGCAGTAGGACCATGAGGCCTCTTGTAAGGAGCCTCAAAGCCCAGGAACAGCCCATCCCAGGCACAGATCGATTGTTTTTCTTAGAACCAGATGAGCCCCTAAGATAGTTACTTAGCGTAAGTGGGAAATATGATGCAGATGTTAGAGGAGGGCTGTAGAAAGGGAGGATGGTCCAGCAGTTATCACACTAGCCTAGGACTTGGGAGACCCAGCTTCAATTTCCTGCTCCCTCAAAGACTTCCTGGGTGACCTTGGGCAAATCTCTTAGCCCTTCTGCGCATCAGCTCCCTGCCTGTAAAATAGGAATAAAAGTGCTTCCCTACCTCCCAGGAGTGTTGTGGGGACACATACATACATTAATGAGTTTTGAGGTACTCAGATACTACAGTCATGAGAACCTACGATAGTTGTGAATGTATTTGTATGTTGCTTGTTTTATAGTATTAGGACACTAGGTTCATTCCGAAGATCTGCTGAGCGAAACCAAAATCAGGAGCTGTTGGTTAGTATCAGCACTAGGACTTGGCAGAAGAGGTCCAGTACTTCAAACTCTGTCTGTATCTCTCTCATCCAGCGCCTGTGGTTGTGTAGCTAGTATAGGCAATGGCAGCAATACAAATATCAGAGAGAGAATGACTCCGAAAGGTAGAATGAAGCTCCTTGTCAGGTTTCCATATAAAGGGGGACCCAGTCTACTATCTAAAATGACAGTTACTCCTATGAACTGAACTGTACAACTCCCTAAAAGAAAGGCAAACAGACAATTGTCTAATGGTGAAACTGCTCTTCGGAGCCCTGTGTCTTACCTGGGCAAGGAAAGCTGTGCTGGTGACTGGAAGTTTTCCATTGGGGAATTCACCCAGGGGAGGAGGCTCTGTATGATCTCAGGTGTTACTAGTCCAGATCTTAGCAGAACACTGGAAGGCAAAAGAAACCGCTTATGGGGTCGATTGCACACTTCAAAAATTCAGCTGCTCTGAGCAGACAGCTCTGATATCTATGGGTGAGAGATGTGTGTTTCCACCCAGGGCGCCCCACACAAAGCTATAAACGGGAGGTTCCCTCTCAGCCACTCTATTTGCTACTGATTCCCAAGGATAAAATGATGCCTCCAAGATCTCTTACCTCACCAGCAGACACACTCCTCATGGTGAGTCTGGGGGTTTTCAAGCAGAATCCATGCTTTCTGCTTCCCAAGCACTCTCACCAGTTTCTCATTCCCAACTTTGAAAAGCACAGATTCTAATGCTTGGACAGAAAACCTGGGGAAAGAGAGGCAAAGAACTGCAGCAATTGGTAGGAAGGTGCAGCCTGAACAGAGTCAGGAAGCCCAGGTTACTTGTCAGGTCTGCTGTTCATTGACAGTTCATCCATTGGCAATATCCTGATACCAGTGTCCCTGGAAGGACTTGATGCCAGGAGGTAAGTTTCTATCTCATACATCTCATATAACTAGTTTTGCTAGGGACAAAATTTTGCAGTCATTTTTCACTTTCTGCAAGGAGTATGGGCACTAGCAGAGTACAAGGATATAGAAAAGATACATGATCAGGACCCAAAAACTGGGGGCATAGAGTGTGGTGATCACTAGTGGATATTTTGGGGTCGTATCTCCAGATATGATGTGACAGAGTGCTGAGGGTTTGCACTTGAGTCAGCACTCTGGTCACTATTAGTACTAATTCAGTTCCTTACAGAAAACCTAATTGGACAGAGGTGTAGCTGATTACGAGGTCAGATTGGGGCTAGTGAGTCAAGGAACCAATCATTCCATTAACAGGGAAACTGTATAAAAGGACATGGGCAGGAGCCCTTTGAGGGGAACAGACAGAGAAAGAAACTTGGGTGACCAGATATCCCGATATTTGGGGCTTCATCTTATACAGGTGCCTATTACTCCCAACTCCCTGTCCTGGTTTTTCACACTTTCTGTTTCTCTTTGGGTGACCAGACAGCAAGACAAAAAGCTGGGAGAGCCTGACAAACTGAGCTCTCTGAGTGGAAACAGCTTACCCCCCATTTTGGAGAAGAGTTTAGAAAGTTGAGATACAAGATAAAAAGGTGCTATGTATTGGTAGGGGGATTAAATAGACTACACGTTGGTGTTTACAAGCAAGAAAGTCTCAACGTGGTCTGCGTTTGTAGAAGGTGTGGGGTTGCAACACCCTCTCTGTCACAGCAGGGGGCTCATCATGGATTTCCCTGTTATCTATTCAAATGGAGAGCCTGCTGGAGAAGCTGGGGTAGAGGTTTGGCAGTCAGGGTGATGGAGGGAACACACTGAAATGAGTGGTGAAGCAGCAAAGAGAAGTATAGAACAGGGGTTCTCAACCTTTCTGTTTCTGAGCCGCCTCTCACCTCAACAAGCTATAAATAGTCCATGGCCCAGTCCCAGCCCTCTGCACTGCCAGGCATCAGTTTGGGGCTCCTGGCTATGGATTTTAACTCCACAGGTGCAGCGGCTCAGGGCTTTAGTGCAGGTGCTGGGCTCAGAGCTTCAGCTTTCTGCCCTAAGCCCCAGCTAGTCTACTGCCAGCCCTGCTTGGCAGACCCCCTAAAACCGGCCCGGTTGAGAACTGCTGGTGTAGAAGACCCCACCAACTTTCCAACAATCCCACCAGGCAGAAAAACAGCCTTTGCTTGCCTGGTAGGTTTAACAGCAAAAGAGCCTTCAGGAATTTATACGGGAGCAAGCCCAGGTCTGGCAACAACTCCCCCAAAGTCTGGCGAGTCCTGTGACAGGAAATGGAAACCAGGCACAGGAGATCAGACTCTGTAAAATGGGACCTGTGAACAACCCTGATCTGGTTTTGGTTACTCTTAAAGGAGCAGCGGTGAGACCTCATAGGGACAGAACAATGTGGGCCTTTCGACTGACACCCCATTTAACTGGGGAAGCACATATATGGCTCTTAGTGATTAGCGGGCAAGAGATTAGAACATGATTAAGGCAGCCATGCTGGATGAGGTGGGGCCTGTCCACAAAAGTACTGCCAGAAATGGAAAGTTGAAAGATGGATTGAGGGATTATGCCTCTGTGCATTTGGATAGAAATTGAAAGATTGCGCCACTCACTGGTAAGGCCAGGTACTCAAACTTGGGGGGGGGGGGAGATCATGGACTGCATGATTCTGGAAGTTTCTTCAGAGTTTCCCTGAGCATACCTGAGTATAGGTTATCCCAGAGGTAGGATCAAAACTGAATATGTACATGGGGACAATACATTTTGCCCAATGGCAGAGGTGACTCTGGAAATCAAGGGGAAGTTTAGGCAGAAACATGTAGAGGTAGTGGATGGATTGCCCCACTGCCTTCTCCTGGGCATGGACTGGGATCCCTTTCTGACAGGGACACCAAGGCATGTGTGGAGGCCCAGGAGGGTGGAAGTAAAACCTGCAGGGCCAGGTAAAGAGGAAATATATGTAAAGGGGCTGGAGGAACCTAGACACAAAAGTACAAGCCACAGAGAAGGTGAGGATGGAGAAGTCCCCTGAGAGACAAGAGGGAGGAGAAAGAAATCAAAAGTCAAGAGTAAAGGTGACTTAAGATCATCCATTAGGGTCAAACAGTCAGAGCCCTTACCACCAGGATCTCAGGAGCAGGCATCCCTAGAACACTTTGGAGAGACTCAGAGCAGTCTGTGTTCATGGAAGAGGCTGGGGCACAGCATACCACCCCGTCACATAGAGGTATCTAAAATGGGCCTGCATAGGCCAACAGCATGAGCAGAATATACACTTGTGTCTGCAGCACCAGAATTCACATAGCTAGGTACCCATCCATCAGAACAAATTCAAGTTTTGTGGACAAAACTTAGGCACCCATGCTTGAAAACCTGACTCACTGTGGCCACCGCATAAGATCAGCCTTACTGAGTCAGTCCAATGGTTCATCTAGTCCAGTATACTGTCTTCCAACAGTGGTCAATGCCAGCTTCTTCAGAAGAAATGAACAGAACAGGGCAATCATGAAGTGATCCAATCTCTGTTGTCCAGTCTCAGCTTCTGGTGGTCAGAGGCCCAAGGACACCCAGAGCTTGGGGTTGCATCCTGACCATCTTGCCTAATAGCCGCTGATGGACCTGTCCTCCATGAACTTATCTAATTCTTTTTTTAAACCCAGTTATACTTTTGGCCTTCACACCATCCCTTGGCAATAAGTTCCACAGGTTGACCATGTGTTGTGTGAAGTTGTACTTTCTTATGTTTATTTTATACTCGCTGCCCATCCGTGAACAGAGTTTAGATCCTGGTTTCCTAGGAAAAGTCAGAGACATTATAAAACCAGGAAGTCTGTAATTTGAGCACCTTGTTGGCATGGAGTAAAGAAACACAACAATAATAGAAACTGTTGTGAGATTGGTGGAAATGTACATTAATGGGCTACCAGATCTGAAGTCCACTGATGACTCAGGAATCTCTTAGTGTTAACTGGTGAGGGGCACAGAGTGGGTGCTGAGGGGTGTGGTATGTACATTCTAGTTCACTAAAAGATTGCCATATGAGTCTCAAATAAAAGCTCATGTCACCAATATCATTGTGAAACACATCTACAGATGCAGTGTAAAGAGCCATGTCTATGCATTGAAAATTACATTCTTATGATCTGTGTCTAGGGACTAGTCACCAGGAAAGGTGAAAATGGTTTTCTTCCAGGCAAGAAATGTTTCTCCATCTGTTTGTTTACATGTAAATTAAGCATGTAGGGTTCACATTCGGTTCAGAAGGACTGTGAGAACTTCAAAGAAAGAAAAGTAACAGGAAGTAGGCAGGGGGTGGGGACCCAATTTTGGGGTACACCTCAAAGGTTTGCTCTAGTATATTTGGGGACAAAGAAGACACCCTGGCATCTTTCACTTAGGAAGTAGATGGACAGCGAGACAGACAGCGGGTCGCTATCAGGCTTGGTTGAGAACTTTTATTGAGAAACATCTTTATACAGGTTTATCTGTTGGTTAAATTTAGTCTCTAGTAGCATGTTATGATTTCATTATACATGTAACAATTTTTTGCTTGCATTCTTACTCACTATCTCTGGAATCTCTGTTCTTTGATCATCTCTGCTCTTGTTTGCACTATAAATATATCTAAGTGCTGTGTGTTTGCATTATAGAGTATAAGTAATAAAGTATAGAGTCTAAAGTAGAAGTAATAATCTGGTGTGTACTGTTCCATTGGGAACAGCAGGACTGGTAATTCTGTGAGTGTTCAGTGGATAAAGGTCTGACACTATACGGAATGGTCAGAAGACTCGGGGTTGGTGTGTGCCTATCATTAACCTGTACAAAGAGACGGGGTCTGAGGAGGCCTGGATGGCAGTGCTTGTTTTGCCAGAGCCTGGTCATTTTAGGGAACTGACCCACAGCAGACACAGACAAGACTTCCTCACTCTAAGGGCAGGCGATGGTAAGGTGCCTCATAACCCTGGGGAGTGTCACACAACTCTATTGGAATTCTCTTTGTTTCTCTGCATTCCTTCTAATTACCAGCAAGGGTTGCCCTCAGTATGTTGTCGGTCTTTTCGGAATAGTCTCCGGCTTCTTATCACTGGCAAAGGCATCTTTTGTCCTAAGGTTCGGCTGACCTGCTGCAGAAGAACAGGAAACAGCTCTGGGAGCAGCTCCTGCACAGCTTCGCTTGACTGCAGTGATGACACCACCTCAAAGATGGCACATGTTGCCTGAAAGGAGAGCATGGTAAAGAATGAGATCTCCTCCCAACACCAAAAAAAAAAAAAAAAAAAAAAAGCAAACAGGATGTTAGGAATCATTAAAAAGGGGATAGAGAATAAGACTGAGAATATATTATTGCCCTTATATAAATCCATGGTACGCCCACATCTCGAATACTGTGTACAGATGTGGTCTCCTCACCTCAAAAAAGATATTCTAGCACTAGAAAAGGTTCAGAAAAGAGCAACTAAAATGATTAGGGGTTTAGAGAAGGTCCCATATGAGGAAAGATTAAAGAGGCTAGGACTCTTCAGTTTGGAAAAGAGAAGACTAAGGGGGGACATGAGAGAGGTATATAAAATCATGAGTGATGTTGAGAAAGTGGATAAGGAAAAGTTATTTACTTATTCCCATAATACAAGAACTAGGGGTCACCAAATGAAATTAATAGGCAGCAGGTTTAAAACAAATAAAAGGAAGTTCTTCTTCACGCAGCACACAGTCAACTTGTGGAACTCCTTACCTGAGGAGGTTGTGAAGGCTAGGACTATAACAATGTTTAAAAGGGGACTGATAAATTCATGGTGGCTAAGTCCATAAATGGCTATTAGCCAGGATGGGTAAGAATGGTGTCCCTAGCCTCTGTCTGTCAGAGGATGGAGATGGATGGCAGGAGAGAGATCACTTGATCATTGCCTGTTAGGTTCACTCCTCAGGGGCACCTGGCATTGGCCACTGTTGGTAGACACATACTGGGCTAGATGGACCTTTGGTCTGACCCGGTACGGCCTTTCTTATGTTCTTATGTTCATCACACCCTCTCTCCCCTTCTGATATCTGCTGTACTGAATTCTCACTTCTGCCAGTAACTTGAATGACTGCGAGCAACTCCCTTAACTCGTGGCTCAGTTTCCCACATCTATAAAAATGTGTATGACCTACCAAGGCATGTTGTGAGTCCTCAGGAATATTTGCAAAGCACTGTGAGAAACCTGGTTCAAAGACTTTCTAATTGCCAGATATTATTAAATCAGCCACGTACTCTAAACCTGCCATATTTGTTCCACAGACAGCAGAGCTGGACTCAGGGAAACAGTACATCAGAGGAGAAGTGCCCACACAGCAATATTCTACCACACTTCTAGCTTTCCAGCAGCAGGATTGTCACAGGGCAGAGGAAAGCCTGAAAGGCGTGTCTGTCATCTAACTTACTGAGAGAGGTTCAGCAGCTGCCAAATGCCTGTCAGTTTCAGTCTCTGAGGTGACGCTTCCTTCTTGGCTTGTTGAAGTCTTTATTTTTTCTATTAGGACCTGTAGGACTTGAGTGGCAAGCAAGGGGTCTCCCCCCAGAGATCTCCACAGCTCAGTGGTGTCACTGCAATTTAATAGAAGTTACATGTGACCCCTGGACTCTTTTGTGGCTCAGATTGAATGCGTCCTATTTAAGTAAAGACCAAATGTTCTCCTTGCCTATGAGGAGAAAGTTAGGAGTACTGTCCTCCTTTAACGCTCCTCCTGTTTAAATATTGAGTTTCCAGTTACAGAACTAGGTTAAGTGACCTAGTCTTACTGCAGCCTAACCATTAATACTAGACTTCAGAACGACAGAACACAGAGCGCCAACTTCAGTTCCTATTTTCCCACTTCCCAGTAAATATGGACTCATGAGCATGTGGCTCCCAAAGATCCAGGGTTTGGAAGGCAAGTTGATGAAAGAAAAGCCACATTCCTACTAACTGGACATACAATTATGAGAATGAATATTCATGGCCATCCTAGGTCCCCTTCACAAATGGTGTCCCTACACTCTGTTTGCCAGAAGCTGGGACTGGGCAACAGGGGATGGGTCACTTGACAGTTACCTGCTCTGTTCATTCCCTCTGGGGCATGTGGCACTGGCCACTGTCGGAAGACAGGATACTGGGCTAGATGGACCTTTGGTCTGACCCACTATGGCCGTTCTTATGGTCTTAGATTCCAACACGGATAACTGATAACTCAGTTAGGGATCTTTAAATGAAATGATGGATCTGCTTCCAGTCCAGTTTTAAGTCCCAAGGATGGCAACTCTATTCTAGCAGCCACACCCTCACTGATACCAAGCGGCGGTCTGATGACAATATTGGCCCTATTCTTTGTAATCAGCCAGGGATTGGACTTGAAGCTGTCATGCTACCAGGAAACCAACAGCCACTGCTAATTTCCAAAGTGAGGTCAATTCAGGTGTCTAGAGAGCCAGGCCGGTTCCAGGCATCAGCCCAGCAAGCAGCTGCTTGGGGCGGCCAATGGTGAGGGGCGGCACGCCTGTCGCAGGTGGGCGGCTGGTCCCTCACTCCTTCTCGGAGCGAAGGACCAGCCGCCGAATTGCTGCCGAAGACTGAAGCGGCGGTGGTAGAGCTGCAGATCGTGATCACAGCTCTTTTTTTTTCCTCCTTTTTTGCTGCTTGGGGCAGCAAAAGCCCTGGAGCCAGCCCTGCTAGAGAAGTAGATGTTTCCAACAATACACTCCAGTTATACCAGTAAAGTTAGGTCTTTAGGATGTCAAAGCAGTTATGAATTAATGGAAACAGAATGACACTTAATTTCTCTCCACACCCCACCTTAATATGCTCTTGGACCTTCCTGGAGAAAGACCCAGGCTAGTAACCGTCAGGAATTATCCCAAAATGTCTGCTGCTTAAATAAAGCCCTACATCTCCCACTAAAGCTGTGGGATCCATGTTTTACCAAGATGAATGCAATCGGTAGTGGTATATACCTGTCCATCGGCAGATGTTTTCTGAGGAGGCTGGAGATCACTGCTTCTAGGTGATGGTGAGCTAGAATGGACACTGCCTCCAGCAGGGACTGCCTCAAGATGCCCTCCTGGATAGTAGGCATGTGGCTATATATTATATTCAGGATAGCTGGCACCTGCAAGGAACAAAACCAGAAAGAAATGTCCCTTTTTCTTTCTCTCCATTCATTCTACAGAATCAAAACCTTTATTTAGCCATTTGCTGCTTTTTTAGAAATTCCGCAAGAAACAAACGTTCAAATATGTCTGTGTAACTTTAACCCACAACAATTGCCCACACTTGGCTGTAAAAATTAACACTGACACACAAACATACAGCGAAACCCCGCTATAACACAATGATCGGGGTCCAAAAATTGATCGCGCTTAAATGCGGGTCGCAGTATAGGGGTCTACCATTTCAAGCTGGTCAGCTCTGCCGGTCGATTTCTCTTGGGCAGAAAACTTCTTTCATTTGCGAACTGCCCACAGCAGTAACTGAAAGGGTGGAGCTCCAGCAGCAGGGGCTCTCAGCCATGCAGTGAGAGAGGGAAACACTTGGGGAGAGCGTGCAACGGGCTGAGGAAGAGCGAGGAGCAGCCGGGAAGAGAGTGGCTCTTCTCTCCAAAAGGGTGAGCAGGGGCAGGTGGGAAGAGGCAGTGGGGAAGGCACATTCCATTTTTTGCTTTTTTTTTCCTTCGGGGGCGCTCCAGCCTCTCTCTCCCTCTCTCTCTCTTTTTTTTTCTCTTTTGCACTTCCGTGGCACACTGGTCACTTTATTTATTTATTTATTTTGCGCTTCTGCGGCGCTCGAGCCGCTTTTTTCTTTTTTTTGGCCTGGGGCAGCCCCAGGCACCTTACAATCGCATTATAGCCAAATTCGTGTTATTGTGGGGCACATTATAGCGGGGTCAGGGGTGGCTCTAGCCATTTCGCCGCCCCAAGCACGGCGGCACGCAGCGGGGGGATGCTCTGCAGTCGCCAGTCCCGCAGCTCTGGTGGACCTCCCGCAGACGTGCCTGCAGAAGGTCCGCTGGTCCCGCGCCCGTGGACCTCCCGCAGGCATGCCTGCAGATGCTCCACCAAAGCTGCGGGACCAGAGGACCTCTGCAGGCACGCCTGCGGGAGGTCCACTAGCTGCCTGCCGCCTCCCGGCGACTGGCAGAGCACCCCGCGGCATGCCGCCCCAAGCACGCGCTTGGTGTGCTGGGGCCTGAGCCGCCCCTGAGCGGGGTTTCCATGTACATACCAGATAATTTAATGTGGTGGTGCCCAGCTATGCATTAAATAAACCAGCTGACATGCACAAAAGAAGGCTTTGTTTGCCCAGATTTTGCAGGTGTGATTTAAGCAGCCAAATGCCACCATTTGCCTCGAAGGATGCACAATTCATAAACAACCACAAGCACAAAATATGCAAGTGCTTTAAACACAGTGTGCAAATGCCTGGGACTATGAACAGGTGACAACCTCTCATATTCATTCCTACCCCTTCACATCGTCAAAACACTGTAAAACGTGGCAGTTCTGCTGCGAGGGTTCCTGTCCTGAGGCCTTTCACCCGCCTTGATAGAAGATTTGTGGAGTGCTCCTTTCATCTAGCCCTAACGCACTGGGCTCCAGAATAAGGCATATAAATAGTGGATCCCAAAGACATGATAGTTTTCTCCCTCTCTCCTTCTATTCTTAAAGGGTATGTCTACACACCAAAAAAATCCCACAGCAGTGAGTTTCAGAGCTCAGGTCAACCTGGGCCTGAGGGGCTTGCACTATGTGGCTAAAAGTGTAGCTGTTCCTGCTCGGGCTGGAGCCCAGGCTCTGAAACCTGGCAAGAGGGTGGGTCTCAGAGACCAGGCTCCAGACTCACTGGGAATGACTACAGGGCTATTTTTATCCAGGTAGCCCTTAGCCATAGGCCTCCTAAGAACTGGATGCCTCCAAGTGTCAGTCATTCTGTCTTCTTGTCTTTTCCCCAGAGTCTATTTTTTCAAGCCTTTCTTCGCTGGATACTGTGGCAACAAGCCAGACAAATAAATAACCAACCATCTTCCTTTTCCCTTGGATTCTCTCTGTCTATTGCTATTGATTCTGCCATTGCCTAGATTAGGGTGGGAACAGAGTTGGAATCGACTCTATGTCCGAGGGGGAGAAACAGCAAGATTTTTGTTCATTACACATGAGGGCAAAGATCTAAAAGCCTAGAGTTTAGGCAGAAAACCTCTCCAGTTTCCCGTTTTACCTGGTCCAGCATGGCATCTCCACACTCCTTTAGGATGATCTTCATCCACAGTCCAGCTGCCGTGACATAGGTGGGGCTGGCAGACAGCATACCATCCACTGTGGCCTCAATAAAGTCTGTGGCCTGTTCCGGGGGAAAGTACTCACTAACAACCTGGGAACAAATCAAAAACAGGAGAGACTGCAATGATGTTTGGCTCCAGCACTTGTAAAAATAGAGGCCTAATCTCTCTATGGAAAAAGATCTATGCATCAGCAAATTGCATCCGACGAAGTGGGTATTCACCCACGAAAGCTCATGCTCCAATATGTCTGTTAGTCTATAAGGTGCCACAGGACTCTTTGCTGCTTTTACAGATCCAGACTAACACGGCTACCCCTCTGATTAATTAACAATTTGTTAATTAGTCTCATGTAATCCCTAGCCATTTGGGATTAAAATTCTCTCCATAGTCTATATACTACATTTTTGTATTCTACACTAATGAGATCAGGTTCGAGGAAAAGCCTCTGTTGCACAGTTAGCACAACATTGTACTGGATATGCAGGAGGTAAGTTTCCAGTCTGTATTCTCTTAGATACACTGCACCTTTATACAACATATAAAATTAAGTCAAGAGAGGCATGCACACAAATATAGGCTAAGGCAAACCCACAAGGTGACAGAATGAAGACTGGATGGGTTCTCAGCTTGATGTTCCACTAACAGAGTTTTTTCTCATGGATAGCTGGATGTGTGCGCATCTGCATGTGCATTTTCATGGGCGTGCAACATTCTGTGGAATCTGGATTTACATGGCATTCATAGCACACATTATGAAAAGCATCTTGCTGGTTACTAGCAACGAATGCCCCGCGCCCACAGCTCGCTCCAAGTATGGAAAGGCATCATGAATGCGTAAATGTAAAATGAACGGTGCCTGGTCACTAGAACATCCGCACAAGTTTTTTGAGTCAGTTACCCTGGCCATTTTGGAAGATGCCTGAAACAGAGCCTCGGGGTCCAGAGCTGCTGTTAGTTCTTCACGGAGACATCTCAGCTCTTCCTCCGCTGACCCCAGGTTCATGGGCTGGCCTGGAGTGGAGAAAAGGAGAAAAAGTACTGTAACGACTAATGAAACTGAACCTCTACTGCATGGATATTCATACAGGAGGATCCATGTGCTAGGCTGTTATCAGCATAGTGTAAAATCCTGGCTCCCTTCAAAGTCAATGGCAAAACTCCTGTTGACTATAATGGAGTCGGGATTACACCCTACATGTCTGAAAGTTAACAGTAGTGGTATGTTATTGTGACTGATACAGGATTGACCAAGCACCATATTCAGCTTGGAGCAGCTTTCTGGGTGTGTCTGGTTTCAGTAGCATCTCTGCTCTCAGTATCTACATCTAATCTCACATTCAAGTACAACTCATGCAGGTAGATGTGACGTTCCAATGTAGAGGTGAATCCCTCCACCAAACTCTCATTGTAAATGAGATGCGGCTGGACAAAACCTTTGGCAGGAAACCCAGGCTCATCCGTCACTTCTAAACAATGCTGGGATTTCTATGTTGTACACTCAAAGACTGGAGTTCCTTATTCTGTTTCCAAATCACCAACACTCTTTTTTAGGACTGATTAATAATAATTAGAAATAGGGTGACCAGATGTCCCGATTTTATAGGGACAGTCCCAATTTTGGGGTTTTTTTCTTATATAGACTCCTATTACCCCCCACCCCCTGTCCCGATGTTTCACATTTGCTCTCTGGTCGCCCTAATTGGAAATGGCCTTAAATGATAACCAAGATCTATCCCATTAGGTGAAAAGAATATCCTACTCCAGGGGTTGGCAACCTTTCAGAAGTGCTGCGCCAAGTCTTCATTTATTCACTCAAATTTAAGGTTTCGCGTGCCAGTAAGACATTTTTACGTTTTGAGAAGGTCTCTTTCTAGAAGTCTATAATATATAACTAAACTATTGTTGTATGTAAAGTAAATAAGGCTTTAAAAATGTTTCAGAAGTTTCATTTAAAATTAAATTAAAATGCAGAGAGTCTCCCGGACTGGTGGCCAGGACCTGGGCAGTGTGAGTGCCACTGAAAATCAGCTCACGTGCCGCCTTCAGCACCCGTGCCATAGGTTGCCTACCCCTGTCCCACTCTTTCACAAAGGGGAAAATGGCCTACACTTACTCCAATAGCTTTGAATGCTCATGACAGAGGGCTACCGGAAGAACTTTTTGTTTAAAGAATTATTCCAGGAAACCCCTCCAATACAGCGAGTGGCAGGGTAAAGAGAATGAAAATGTTTAGTACCAAGGGCTTGTCTACATGGAGATAGTCAAGAAAGCTAATCCAAATTCATTTTCAAACTGCATTAGTTAAACTTCATTAAGCACCTCTGCAGACACACTTATTTAGAATTAAAGGTAGCCTTATTTCAGATTAGTTTAATTCATGTAATTCACTAAAATTAAGAAGGGCCATTTTAATTCAGAATCAGAGCATTCACACATGTTTAATGCCACTTTAAATTTACACCTTTAGTTCATTTGGATTAACTCCCCTCAGTGTCCCTGTGTAGAGAAGCCCTAAGGAACTGAGCAGTTATCTACCTGGTGCAGACCATTTATTATTTGTACAGTTCCCAGAAGTGTGCCACGCCTTACACATCATAATCGTCTCTTCTAATGAGCTATTTACAAGATGCCCACCACTCTGTTATCTAAGTGCCAACAGACAGGACAGAAAGAACTAGACAGGCAGAAAATGGACATTACAACAGTGAAAGAAGGTGAAGAATTACTTATACCTGCTAATGGGGAAGAATTACTTATACCTGCTAAAGGTCTCTCACCTTGTATACAGAGAAGGCAGCTGATACAGTCAACCACCCACTGACGAGATGTGGCCAGTGAATCACAGCTGTGTGGTGCTATTGCTCCAATCAGAGATCCAAACTGATTAAAAGTTTCCTGAGTCTAATTAAAAAAGAATGAAGAATGAATGTTCTCCAGCTGTACTAGACTTCACTTGGCATCTTTATTGTTGATACCCATCAGCTCTGTGTTTTTGGGGGACCAGGGCACAGGATCTAGCCTGTGTGACTCATGAAGGACACCCCAACCTCCGTCTCTGTTTGAACCAAAACCGATCAGAGAAAAGGCTTGCAGAAAACAACGAAGGGTTTGGGGAGACACACCTAGACCCTCCTGACAAGGGTGACAAGATTAAGACATCTCCATTTGCATACAGAATGAAGAACAGAAACAACTCCCTAGCTTCATCTGCATGAAAGATGGAATAGAGATTAGCATAAAGAATGAAGAACAGAGAACTGCACTGAACTCTGGGACCAGAAAGCAGGGACGCATTGAATCATGGGAATCCCTGCTCCAGATGCTAATGATCCTACGCCTGCACACACTCAGCTCAGCAATTATCAGACCAATTCTAGTAATAAATCTTTGACTCATATCCCAGAATACTGAAGCAGCCTAGTTGCCTTGTGAGCTCCCCAGAAGAAAACAACACCCATAGCCAAGAGTTATCAGCTCCTATTGTCTAGCCTAAAGAAAACCCTTGAGCCATCAGTTTACCCATAAACAAATCTAGTGTTCTCCCTTGAACCATTGTATTTTCTCTACAAAACCCCCTACCTATGCCCAGGTAAGGGTTCTGATGTATAGACCCAAACTCTGCATCACTTCCACTGGGATTTCATCTCCTGACTGATCGTGCTGGGGGCTCTGCCTGTCTCCAGCATTCAGGACCTTGAGCTATCACCACCACCTGGGAACCCCGACCAGTTCAACCCTCATGGAGTGGGTGAGATCCATCTCTCTCTCTGTTTTCTTTCCTACCTCAGGTATTAACCTTTAAAATGTAACTTATGTTTGTTTAGCCCTCCTGGTGTGGTTATCACTATGATTCAATAAATAACTGTTATGGTTCAGCTGGTTGTTTCTCTCTCTCTCTCTCTCTCAATTTTACTCTTTTGTGTTTTAGCTTCCCCCATTTACTTTGCAGCAACACTTCCTGTACCTAAGCTAAAGATCCCTGTAGTGCCCCAAAATACTGTGGGGTTTGCTCATCAGGTGGGTTACTACCAGTACAATTGTAATGTGAAAGTGTGATAGGAATGTGTTAAACTTGAGGCACATAAGTGGTGGGGGGAGCAGCTGAAAGTGCTGCTTAACCCAGCCCACTGAATACAGGGACATATGAGGGGATCAGCTGGGGAGTGCTGATTGACTTGCTCTGCTAGTGTGTGTGCGCATGTTCGTCTAGTTCTAGTTATCAGCCCTGGGGAACCTAGGTCCTGCAGGAAAGCTCCATTGGGAGGGGACTTGTAGAAGGAAGTAGTAGAACACACAAGTGACATAAGCAGCACATTAATAGAATTACAGAACTGCCCCGCCCCATAAGAGTAACCCTAATTAATGAGCCTCCCCAAAGTAACGGGCACGTCTGGTAACATTGTGCCTCTGATTCCTATACTGAACTGGGTAACGCAGTACATACAAACGGATGGGGTCTAAATTAGCTGTTATCACTCAAGAAAGAGACCTCAGAATCATTGTGTACAGTTCTCTGAAAGCATCTGCTCCACATGCAGTCAAAAACGCTAACAACACATTAGGAACCATTAGGAAGGAGATCGATAATAAGGCAGTAAATATCATTATGCCACTATATAGATCTACAGTATCCCCACACCTTGAATACTGCGTGCAGTTTTGGTTGTCTCATCTCAAAAAAGATATGTTAGAATCAGAAGAAATACAATACAGAGAAGAGTAACAAAAAATATTAGGCGTATGGGACAACTTCTCGTACAAGGAGAGATTAAAAAGACAGGGACTTTTCAGCTAGGAAAAGAGACGACTAAGAGGGACTATGATAGAGATCTATAAAATCATGACTGGTGTAGAGAAAGTCAGTAAGGAAGTGTTATTTAGCCCTTCACATAACACAGGAACAAGGGGTCACCCAATGAAATTAATAGGCAGCAGGTTTAAAACAAAAAAAGGAAGCATTTCTTCACACAATGCAGTCAACCTGTGGAACTCATTGCCAGGGAGATGTTGTGAAGACCAAAAGTATAACTGGGTTCAAAAAAGAATGAGATGAGTTCACGGAGGATAGGTCCATCACTGGCTATTAGCAACCCCTGATCTGAATGTCTCTAAACCTCTGACTGCCAGACGCTGGGGCTGTCCAACAGGGGATGGTTCACTTGACAATTGCCTTGTTCTGTTCATTCCCTCTGATGCATCTGGCACCCACCACTGTCAGAAGACAGGATACTGGGCTAGATGAACCATTCTTCTGGGGGATCCAGGATAGCCACTCTTATGGTTTATGTTCTTAGCTGATACATAGAAATTCTGCTTTATCATCATGGGAGCATAAGAACCAAGAATGCGTTTGTGACACTGGCAGACCAGTCAACCTGTGTATGACCCATAATAACTTAACAAGAGGCACTTCTACTGTATCAAGACAGTTCACTTGCATGTGAATTTCAAAGAGATGTATTAGACTAGCAATCATCAACTCATTCGAAATGAACAATAGATGCTAAGTGTATTTGTCTGTGATTATCTATACCCGGTTAGAAGTTTCACAATGTAACTAAATTAGCTTGTAGATGCTAATTCCCTTTCATGGCTTAATTGCCTTAATTATGTGTGCAAGGTGTTCAGTTAACCTTAAAATCAAAGATGTAAGACACTTCAGGAAATCAATCATTTCTACATTATCTTCAGCTTAACTATCTGTGTTATAATGGAAGAACAGCTAATTACCTTATGTGAATGAATGTAACTAGTTTACTGTGTATGCACAGGAAACAGAAGATTATCTTCAAAGCAAAGTACAAGAGGCCATCTGCATTGGGGGAAGGGCCTTCTGTGACAATTTCTGTGAGGTAGGCTTGTCAGCCTGGTAGAATAGCTATAAAAGAGAAGGCTCCGGCTTGATCCTATCATCTCTAGTCTGCTTAAATGTTGAACAGGGACAGTGTAAGCTATAGGACAGCGATCTTCCAAATAATCATTTGGAAGAACCTGGAAAATGCCTGGAAAAACAGACTTTACATCTAAGCTGCCTTTGGATACTGATCTGTTGGGATGATTCCAGAGAGACTTTTACAAACCAGCAGTTTATTCCATCACTGTTGTGATCCTGAATTATGAACATTGAAAGTCCCTTGTCTGGATATGGATCTTTTAACCATTTGTAACTCTCTTTTAACAATAAATCTTAGATTTTAGTTATTAAGGATTGGCTGACAGTGTGATATTTGGGGAAGACCTGAGGATAAGTATCTGGTCCTTTATGATCAGTGAAACCCACATATGGTGAATCAGATTTCCAGTAACCCTCACTATATTAGACATAGAATATCGGGTTGGAAAGGACCTCAGGAGGTCATCTAGTCCAACCCCTGGCTCAAAGCAGGACCAATCCCCAGACAGATTTTTATCCCAGTTCCCTAAATTGCCCCTTCAAGTATTGAACTTACAATCTTGGGTTTAGCAGGCCAACGCTCAAACCACTGAGCTACCCCTCCCCCCTCTTCCAAGACGTGGACGTTTAGATGGGAGCCAAGGTATGGAATGCCAAAAGGGGACCGTGATTGGCATCTTGTTAACTAGGTGGAAGCTCTTTTGTTGTTGACTTGGTGAATCTAATGATAGAATAAGCCATCAGTTTGGGGGTTGTCTCCCTCTACTTCTTGCAGTCTGCCCGCAGTGTGGTCACCGCATTGTTGTGTAAACCTCTCTCTCACGGAAGCAGAGGGATGTTAGTCACCTTGAGATCCCAGCTGCTGTCCTGGAAGAGTTTTTCATGCATTTGCATTGAGTGTCAGATCTGATGTAAGCAGGGAAGTCAGCTCAAGGAAGAGTACGGCTATACTCACTGTGCTATGAACTGTCTCTTGATAGGCAGTCAGCAGCTGGGTGCTTGCCTGCAAGGCCCTCTCTCTCTCCCACTCCTTCCCTGAACTGAACCACGTCCTTAGGAGCTGTTGGTAGAGCAGGAGAATGGACAGAGTTAGTACCAGAAAATCCCTCCCAAAAGTTCCTCTTAAACAGGTTTAATTGTCACTAAAATCCCTCTCCAAAGCATCTGACCTCCATGTAGCAAAGGAATTACACGTATATCTAAGGGGCTCTTCCATTAGACAAGTCCCAGGGACCAGATTCACCTCTGGTGTACTGTAGCTCGATTGAAGCCAAAGGAGTTACATGAGAGATGAATCTGGGCCCGTGTATGTGACGTCTGCTGTAGACTGTCTGATGGGAGCTGTCTAGCACATCGCATGCTGTTTGATGTCTGCTGCTGTGGTCTGTTTCCTGGGCACCTTCTCCCACATTGAGTGGCAAATGACAGAAAGGAGCATTTCTTTTATTAATTTGAATAAGAGCAGAGAAGTCCCCAGCTGGGCTCCATTTATAACTGCATTTTTATACTGAAGGTGCATCAAACTCCCACCTCTCAGCTCTTCACGATATTCTGTTCATGTCTGAGGAACAGGAAGTCTCCTCTGAATGAGTTTCCATACACAGGGCTTAACTCAATATTCATGAATTCCTCTTAGAAGAACTGATCAGTTTCAACTGGTTCTCTTGGATTTGGCTACTGCAGTGGTGATTTTCTTGCTGCTCCAAGTAGTGTCAACGACATTGTAAGAACTTGGTCTCAAGCCAGCCCTGGCAGAAAATGGCATAGCTTCCGTGGATTTCAATGGGGCACATGCCCACTTATCCCAGGAAGAATTTGGTGCTTTCTCCCTAAAATTCACTCCATTGTGGAAAATTCCTCCACAACTGAAGCTTGACCCCCCTAAATCTCTGACTCTTCCCTGCTGTAACACAAGAAACAATCTCCACCACAGTTCAATGGTCTACTCACTTCAAACATTTCCTGGAACCAGTCTGTGGTTGGTTCTTCCTCCAGCAAAGTCTCCATTAGCTTGCCAAGGGCTTCCAAGGACCTCACGTAGAGTGACTGAAACCAGAAGAGAAGGAGTGAGGCTCAGCACAGATCATTTGTGTGTGTGGGCTGGGGAAAGCTAACCATAACATTGCCAGGGAGGCCATGTGTGACTGCCATCACCCAATGCCTGCTGGGCAGAAATACAGTGGATGGTGCCAGAGAAGAATTGTTGTCACGTACTTGTATAAGCAGAGCATTCTTTTCTGTCTTGCCTTCCTCTTTCATCATCTCCAAGGGAGGAAGGGGAAATAAACTTTTGAAGCACTGATCCAGGAGCTCACGGTTTTCCTCCATGGTCAGAGATGGTTTGAGTTTGCTGGCAGAAGAAAGATAGAGAGAAAAGTCATGCATTAGACTCAGTACCAACTCCAAGTAAAAGAAACAGATCCAATGACTAGAGATTGTCCCAATCTAGAACCCCAAATGCGAACAAGCCTTCACTTTGCACCTCTCTTAAGTATTGGCTCATCTAGAAGTAAAGCTAAAACTTCAAGTCCCCTTTTTAGAGAAACCCACAAGCTTCCTTCCCCCTGCCAGCTAGCCAGACACCTCCCTCCCCATCTGAACTCTGCTCCATTTTACTGCATGCCCCACAACCTGCAATCTTGTGTCTTTCAAGCACAAACCCCCAAATGGACACATTCAAATCCGTAAGAATTAAAGTCCTGCTGGTGAGTAGCATGTGAGCCACAGGGCCACCCAGAGGATTCAGGGGGCCTGGGGTCTTCGGCGACGGGGAATGCCACCGAACACCCAGCACTTTGGCGGTGGGTCCCGGAGTGGAAGGACCACCCCCTCCGTCACCGAATTGCCACCAAAGACCCGGAGCAGAAGAAGCTCCGGGGGCCTGGGCCCCGTGAGAGTTTTCCAGGGCCCCCGGAGTGAAGGACCCCACTCCAGGGGCCCTGAAAACTCTCAGGGCTGGGCCCAGGGCCTGGGGCAAATTGCCCCACTTGCTCCCCCGGGAGGCCCTGGTGAGCCAAACCCTGCAGGCATTAGACTGCTCCCAACCTGACACTCATGAATTAACAAAATTAGAAGGCATCACAGTGCCAGGAAATATGGCAGAAAATAGCCTACCTCAGATGTCCAATGGCAAGAATTGCCTTGTAGCGAACTGGAGATGCCAGGGAATCCAGTGGTTCCTTTTTAATGAAGTCCTGAAATGCATGAATAGGGACATAAAAAAATGGGAAATGGATTTGAAAGGCAGAGAGGCCTTCCTCTCACACCCTGAAACAGGGCCATATGCCAGACCTGGAATAAACAGACACCGTGCCCAGCAGGCTCTCTGCCTCAGAAATGGACCATAGGGCCATCTGCAGGCTATACAGAGGACAGAAAGAGAACTCACCAGACACAAGCCATTCCTTCCAGTTACAGCCCACAATATGTCAGCATCCCTGCCAAGCTCAGAGTGGACCCAGCATTCTGGGTGCCATGCAGGTAGCTCATGAGACTGCAGTAGTACAGTCACAGCCAATGGATAAAATATCATCTCCCTGGAAAACCAGTCTCAATACATTACAGCAAACTCTCATGTACTTCAGTCCTCAAAGCTCCTAATCACTCACCAGCATGTAGCCAAGGAGCTCCAGTTTGTAAGAGAATTCGAACTCCTGGGAGCCTCTGGTCTCCAAGATGGCACAGCTAATCTCCATGACATTGTGGATGAGTGTTAATTTTAGGTACACATCCTACATAATCCAGAAGGAGAAACAAGAGGATGTGGATGAGAAACTGAGAGAAGAACTAGAGTCCAGATGGTAAAGATCAGGAATTAAATCTAGCCTCAAGGAAGGAGAGAGGTGTCCCCAGACCCCAAGAAGGTAGAGGACTCTGGCTCTGCACCCACCTCAGAAGAAGAAAAAACCCAGGTTCATCAAATAAATCCAGGCCCACTTACACCAGAGCAGCCAGAACTCCTGCTTGATGTAGCAAGGAAACCAAGCTCTGTGCAATTTAAACAAGCAACTTGTGTATAGAAAATGCAAGAGCTGAGGGCAGATTATTTAGAATGTACCTTGTTCGCAACAGTGATGCCCAGCACCTGAAAAACAAAATGCAAAACAGCTATTAGCAATGTAGATAGTCCCACATAACACACAATCTCAAAATGTCCTGGCTGGTGAATATGGAGCAGAGAGAAATCACTATTGTTAAATCTTCCAAAAGGCAGGAAAGGTATCCAGAGGGGGTGTTTTCCAGAGGCCAATATCAGGGGCCATCCTCCGTAATATTTGCATTTGTGAACTACTGGAAGATCTCAGTTTGGTTCAACTGTTTTTGGCAATGCCTAAGTGAGAGTCTCAGTTAGACAAGGCAGAACTGAATGGCAAAGTGACGTGGAGAGGTTGCACTGAGATGAGAGTCAGGACCAGCAGTCAGGCACCTGGAGAACAGAAATAACAGAGCACACAGACAAACAAGACGACAGATAAGAGATAAGGGAAGTAGTGAGTCCAAGAAACAGTGTGACAGCAAATCAACTAAATACAGGCTAGCACTAGTCTCTCTTGGGTAGTAAAAGATAGAGCTAGATACACATCCATATGAGGGGAGTTAGAGTGCTATTCTGAATAGCCTGAGTGTCACTGCATCTGAATTACTGTGTAGCTGGGGTCTACAGAATTTCAGAAGAATATAGAAAAACTAGAGAAAATACAAAGAAGAGCAACAAAAATGATACAACATGTGACAGCTCACACTCCATCCATTACAGTTTTAAATTTGAGTTATGTGACACTTATCACGCAATAGCTCTTACCTGACAACTGGCTCTGTAATGGAGAAGGATGTTCCCTGTGATGTCTGCCTCTACTCGGGAGAGAAGTTGATCTTTTGGAGCATGGACAGCCACGTTGCTGTAGGTCAGCATCAGGGTGCTGCGAGTCTTGCCTCTTTTCCCCTGGTGGTAGTCCTAGACAATCAGAAAATTCTTCTGATTCCTTTTGCTTTGGAATTCTCATCTGCTGCTGACAGAGCAATTCATCACAGCAGCAATAGCAGCTTGCACTTGCAAAGCTCTTTTCAGCCAAAGATCTCAAACCACTTACAAAAAGTATTTAAGCAATATAATAACTGTGAGGTGTGAAGATATTAGTATCTCCATCATTCCCACTAGGTAACTTTGACACAGAGAGCCTAAAATGCTGAACCTACAGCAGTGAAGTACACGGGAGCTTAGTCATTGACACTGGTAGGTACAAGATCAGGCGCTAAATGTCTTGCCTAAGGCTGCACAGTGAGTAAATGGCAGAGCCAGCAGTGGAAGCCCAGAGGCCTAGTCTCCTGCTCTAGCCTTTAGATCAGTGGTTTTCAACCAGGGCTACTTGTGTACCCCTGAGGGTCTGCATAGGTCTTCCACGGGGTTTATCAACTCATCTAGCTATTTGCCTAGTTTTACTGCAGACTACAAAGAATGCAAGTACAATATTTATATTCCAGTTGATTTATTTTATAATTATATGGTAAAATGAGAAAATAAGCAATTTTCAGTAATAATGTGCTTTTAATAATTTTTAATAATTTTATGCCTGATTTTGTAAGCAAGTAGTTTTAAGTGAGGTGAAATCTGGGGACAAATCAGACTCCTGAAAGGGGTACACTAATCTGACAGGTTGAGAACCACTGCTCTAAATCACAGGTTCCATAATTGTCATCCGTAGCCCACTGGTGGTCTACCTAAAGCAGGTTGGTTGGCCACATGTTGCTTGCAACCCTCTTCATTTCCAGCTAATAATTGGGATTAAAAACGCTAAAAATACCTTAAATGCTTTTCCATGCAAGCCACTGAGTTAGTTCCTCACATTGTGCATGGGAGGGGCGCTCAAGCCATATGACATGAGAATCCCTGCTCCAGATTGTGCTCCTCTCTGCTTAACTGCAGGCGCCGTAGAGAACGCACACTCTGGGGGACAATGCGAGCTGAGCAGAGCAGACACTACCCCGGGGCTGCTGCCCCTGCTTTAGAGGGAGAGGAAGTTGGAGAGAAGCCCCTGGATCCTTTACCTTCAGGCGGCTGATGAACCCAGAAATCTTAACCTTGCTCATTGCAGCCCCAAACTCCTGAAGTGCTCAGGTGAGGTCCAAGTGGCTCTCAGCAGAGAATGCGAGGATGGAAATGACTCCCTGTCACCCAAGAAAAATACTGGTTAGGATCTAACCCACGAGTCCATTCCTTTCAGCTGAAGCGGTGTAAAGCGCCAGTCAGGCATCAGACCCATGGGCAGCGGGGGCTGAGTGGAACAGCAATGAAGAGGATATGAAGCGAAATGGCATCTGTCCCAGGCCAGCTCAGAGCTGAGCCCCACAGGGAGCATTCAGGGATTACTTGGTAAAGTGGGGAGAGGGACAGAGTCCTCACCTGTGTCTCAGGGACATCCATATAATCTGTTGTTGTCAAAAATTTATGAAGCTGGGATTTAACGTGGCCCAGGTCCTGACAAACTGCTAAGGACGTTCCTAGCGCCTTATACAGGAAACTCTGAAAGAAAGAAACCAGCACTGAGATACCAGTAACAGAACGTGCCAGTCAGTACAGACCCAGCTCAGCAACACTCAGGAAAGAACAAGATAGCCAAGTCCAAGCACCCATACTGCAGAAACATCCCATCATCTAGCCCAGCCAGAGAACCACCAATGCAGCACAGACAAGCAGCCTGTCCAAGCAAATATTGGAAGGGCAGGGGGGCAGAAGAGCAGGGAACAAGTAAAAACAAATTTTATATGCAGAATAAAATATAAAGTAATGAAGCCTTTAGAGAAGCCTTATGCAGCCCCCCAATCAGAATTTCAAGGGAAATTAACTAGAAACTAAGCCTTAACAGAGAACAAACCTTCTCATGGGAAGGGCTGGTATAGCTGGCCATCTGCTGGTTCAACTCAAGGCTTATGTGGCTGCTCCAGGCACTGTCGTCTATCATCGCCAGAGATGTTCTTAGGAACTGAGTGTAAAAGAAGAGTTATAGCAGATGGTTAATTGCAAGAATTTGGGGGTTGTTGTGGGGGTTGTTTGTTTATTTGTTTGGTGTTTTTTTTTTCTTCCTTGTTCTCTCTTGTAAACTTTCCAATATTCAGGTGTCATGGGAAGGTTATTTCCCTGTTGAGAACTATAAACATCGACAACCCAGACTTCCTCTGCTGTTGTTCTTTAACCTTTGTCTGATGATTCCTCTCAGTCCCCAAACCCAGATGGACAGTGAATTGAGAATGAGATGGAGCCAAGAAATCTGTACATTGAGGAGTGATTTTATAGTGGATGGAGGATGGGCCTAGTAAACTTTGAACAAAGGGCCCTGGACTATGAAGGACCAGGCACCTTCTCTGAAGTGCTATGGACCCTTTATGCCACCTCCTGAGGGTCTCCAGGGTAGTGAGGTACCTCACTACCACCTTCCCCATAGCATGGAGGAAGACTTCTCTGTGCTCTGCCAGCCACAGGAAATACAAGCACGCCCTTCTCACCCCATTCAGGTTCCACTATCCTTCTACAGATAAGCAATCGGTATGGTCCAACCGCCGAGCCCTCTCTGCAGCCCCACAATGTCCAGCCCCTGTTCCACTGGACACTCACAGAATTCATAGGTTTGCTACACACCACCTTACCAGTTCCACCTCAGCGTCACCGCTCCATTTCACACACTTAGATACATTTATAGTGAAAACAAGCAGAGTTCAATTGACAAAGATCAGAGAGTTGAGAAGCAGCAAGTAAAATAAATGTAAACAAATGGTTACGTAAAAATAAAATCATAACACACTTCTAGAGCTTAAACTTAGATAACCAAACATTCCCTGTCTCACAAAGGATAGCTCCCCCAAATCTCTCTCCCAGCATGAAACACCCAGACCAAAGGTCATCATCCATTCATACGACAAGCCAGCTGGCAGTTCGTCCAATAGGTGAAGGATACCTGGTGCTGGATACCTCTGGACCTCCAGATAGGGTTCCAAGCATCCATTCTCTTCACTTGTAAACAGGGTACCCTATTCTTTGTTTGTTTTTCTTGTATCAAATCGCCTCTGAGACTTCACAATCACTTGATTAGAATTTTCCTCATTGATTAGCATCCACTTGTGAATAATTACTCAATCTACATACAGCCATTCAGGCAGATAAGCATCTCCTGCCTGAAAGAAACTTGTTTATCATTTTCTGGTGACCAGCCCCAACTCAGACCTTAAAAGCATCAATTTCAGTATGGAACCATAACACCTTATATATTATCCATCCAGTCACTGTGCAATGATTATGATGAGCCGTGTGGCACGGGTATCCAGTAAAGGCTTTACATGACACCCTTTGATTATATAGAGATCAGATCCAGGGAATCCTGGGAATTCTGTGGCCTCAGCCAGTTGGCACCCAAAGGACCCAGGGTCACACCCTCAACTCCCATTGAAGTCAGCCAGAGGTTAGTAACTCTCAGCACTTTGCTGTTTCAGGCCCGAATTTTGAACAGCAGCCAGGAAACAATAGAAACCTCACAAGAAAACCTAATCTTATTTGATTTTTTAGCCCAAAGAATTTCAAAGGAGGCTGGATCTGGAATGGGGAACTCTAGAGTGTAATCCAACCCCAAATGGAACTGCAAACCTTCTGCGGCATATTTGTCACTAGATCCCTTCCTTTCATTTTCAGCACTAGCCATCAAAATGTTCCTTGTCTGGATTTACACAAGGTTGCAAAGAGCTCTTTCTGAGCAGAAAGGCTTCTCCCTGAGATACAGTCACCAAACCCTGTCTTGTCTCTTTTCCTTTTGGGGTTTCTCACAGCAAATTTTCTTTTGAGTGGCAAAGAGAAAAAAATCCTTTCGATGTCCCCAGTGGTGCATTAGCACCATGAGCATGCTGGTTTTCTGTTGTTGTGTGTTGTTCCCAGTAGTTGAACAATGGTAAGTCCATTTCACAAAACAAGTGGAATTTTTTGTTTTCTTGATTTTTCAACACACACATGAAAAGTGAAAGAAACAAAATATTTTGCTTTTCAAAATCAAAATGACCATTATTCAGTTCTTTGTTTTCCCCTTTCCTTCCCTTTATCCCTCGTTCCCAGGCCTTTCCTCCCCTCTTCCACTTTGTGACTGAAAAGCCGGGGAGGGTTAGGGGCAGGGGAAGGAGACAAACAGGAAAGCAATGAAAAACCCAAAATCAACTTCAGTTTAAAAAAACTGAACATTTTCCGGTTGGGTTGGGTTGTTTTGTTTTGTGAAAAAAAAAATTGAAAATGTCCCATGAAAATAAAAAAGGCCAGTTTTCACTGAACAAAATGAAATGGTTTGACCATCTCTGCTTATAATGAATAGTTTATCATTAATATTTTCCCCAGCTGATACATTTGGAGGGGGGAGGGAGGGCTGTGACAATACAGCTGAAAGCCATCTTGTACCTGAAGCAGCATGTGCTCCCACCGCGCGTGGTCCAGGGAATTCTCTGTGTTTCCTATGAAGCAGGAGGCAAAACATGATGTCAGCTAGGTTAGCAAGAAGACTCGTCCCAGGAATCTCCTTTGCAATCAGTCCTTCAAAAACCCCTGCTCTGCCAAGCTGTAACATACCTGGGCTTTCAAAGCTAAATGGGACCTACGCCAACATTCTTTCTGGACCAACAGAAAGTATCATATTATGTACCCTGCTGGCATTTTTATTCAGGGTCAGTCAACCCACCAGGAGTGAGATGCTGAGCACTCCCAATTCCTTTTGACTTTAATGGGAGCTGAGGGTACTTAACATCTCAGAAAACGGTTCAGCACATCAGAAGACTGGGTTTAATGTGAATACAAACTTTTCCTGCATAATAAGAGATTCTGGACTTGATCCTAACTTGATGTAAATCGGTGTAGCTTCACTGAAGTCAATGGAATTATACTGATTTACATCAGCTGAGAATCTGGCCCTGTTTCTGAATGTCCAGCTCTAACCTACCCTTCTTTAATGTCGGCACAAGGCAGTACTGGGGACTCTGTACAGCAACAACAACTAGGGAAGATACAGCTCATTTTTTAAATCTTTTTTTGACTATCCAACCCACTTGAACTTTGTGGGGTCTGACCTTCATCAGAAACCTATCGGGTTTGTGCTCCACGTAGGGTCTGTCATACTCCACAGAGACTACAATGGCACAGCCACGTCATTGGAGCTTTGCTGGCATAACCCCATAGTGTAGACGCAGCCTACACTGACTGAGGAGGTCAATAGATTCATACCACTGTAAAATTGCTGAAAGACATTATTAGGCCCACAATACCTAGAGTCTACATGGGCACTCACTTGGCCAACCTAGTTTTTATGGCTTAGGTTTCCTTACAGAAAGAAAAACTCTGGGTTTTTTAATTGAATCACCCTTGAAAGTAAACATGGGGTTTAATTTTCAGAAACATTCAGTTTGCAAAATCAGACTATATATGGAACCCCAAAATATTTCACTAACCTCCAGCTTCACGTGTAATTCACCTTCCCAAACATTAACCTAGCAAAGGTGTGGGGGGAACTGCTGTAAAATTTCCATTCAGCTGAAACCTTCCTGGCCTGATTCTGCCCGGATTGAATTGGCTTCAGTGGTTTAACTCTAGATTTACCCCAGTGGTTCACAGTTATCCAGATGAAGGAAAAGTGAGGGCCTAGAAGCCCAATTTCAATTCCCCGCTCTTCCCACATACTGCAACAGGAATGGCACAACACATGTCGATACGAAGCTGCATTTTCTGGCTTCCCTTCTATGCTCCATGGACCGCACTCCTCCTAACTAGCACTTTACCTTCAATGTACTGCACCAGAGATGGGATCTTTACTACCCACGTCTCACCCACTGCTGCATGGATATTTTGGTGCAGGGCCTGTAGTAACTGCAAGGCAGCACATCCGTGTCCTTCTCCTGCATAAGGGGACGAGGCTACTACCTGTCAGTGAGACAGAAAGAACAGGCTAAGTTTGGTCAGCACAATACCAGTTTGTTCCTGAAGGAGGGAATAGTTCAGACTCTCTCACTGTGGAGACCATACAATAGAGTTGTTGATTCTACTGCAGTGCCTTCCTGAAGAAGAAAGCATTCTAGTTAGTACGAAGATACAGAACAGTGGGTCTCAGGAGAGGGCAGAGACAGAGAGATCCAATCATACACATTCCTCAGCCTGTCTACAAGCATCTAGCTAGAAAACCCATTTTTATAGTTAACTGTCCCACTTCACATTCCGCAGAAAACCTATTCTCATGGTCTACTCACCAGAAGTCGTGCCAGCAGCCCCTGGGGTGTAGGGAGTTTCACTAGGGAAAGAAAGAGAATATCATTAATTCTGCCAGACTTTCAGAGAGTCCTGCTGATGTTATTCACCTAGCCATTTCCAACATGTCCACCAATGTTGAATGCAGCTGATCATAATTTGCATTTCCATAGTGCTTTCAGTCTGAGCTTCTCAAAATGCTTGACAGACATGAATGAATTCCATCTCACAGCACCTCTATGAGGTTGGCATTAATTACTCCTTCATTTCACAAGTGGGGAAGCTGAGAGAGAAAGATCAGGTGATTTCCCAAGGTCACATCAGAATTTTGGTGGCAAGCTGGGAACAGAACCCACATTTCCTAGCTCCCTCCCATGGCCATGTTGTAATCACAAGACCATCCCTCATTTTAGCCTTCTCATTGCAGATGAGAGAACTGGAGCAGACTGAACCTGTTCATTGCATAGTGTGCCTGGAGAGCATAAATGAAAGAGTTCCTGTTATAAACCTGGTCCACCGTAGTCGAGGGAAGCAGCTTCTTCTCCTTCCTGCTGCTTTTTCTCAGCCAGCTCCCTAAGGCATCTGCAGAGAGGCTTCAAAGTACCAGTGTACTGAGCTGGCACCACATATTCGAGAAGCCTTGGCCATAACACCTGCAGAGAAGAGCAAGACTGTTCAGTACGCAGCTATTTCCATTCCCCCACCTCCAGTATCCTGCTGTCGGAATCCCTCCTCTCATGTAGCTTCTCCTTTATTCATCACTGACCCTTCCCTTACCTATCACCTCATCTCTCTCTCCCCATCATCTCACTCCACCTGTCCAATGCCCTCACTCTGTCTTTTAAATACTCTGCCTTCTTTGGTGAGCAATTTGGCTCTCACCCAGAGATGAATCCTCTTCCCTGCATTAGAGCATTATGGAGCTATTTAGATGGCACCATCGACTCACCCAGAACTTTACAGACCTATAGAAGGCACAGTCCCAGCCCCAGCATTTGTTCAAATCCAGGATCACCAAATCTAAATGTCAGAAGTATTCATGGGGGACCTAAGGGGCAGTTGCACTCAGACAGTGGAAAGAATGAAGAGAAGATCTCTGCAACATGATTCCTTCCAGTTCAGTTGCTTTCTATCTTTCTCTAATGTGAGCCACTTACTCCGTGATGAAGGGGTCACATCCCTGACATGAATTTGACATGCTGTTCCTCCATTATGCTGACTGTGCAAAAGCTTCCTTGTGGGGAGGTACAAGGAAAGTAAGGAAGAACGTCCCTATTTCAAAAAGCAGTAGCAACAGGTCACTTACTTGGGTCATTCCAGTGACTGAGGTGTCCAGACATTGCAGGATGTCAGTGCACAGGATTTGGATAGTGTTTTCTTCCGGAATAGCCTGGGTGAGAAGTGTGGTACCCTGCTGTGAGACAGCTCTATAGAACTTATTAGCTAGTAGCAAGACACTGGCTAGAGAATCAGTGTCCTTCTCTTACAAAGCCATCTTGAACATTGACCTATGCCTGCTTTTATATTGCACTGGAAGTGCACAAACATCTGAAGGGAAGAGAATAACAGAAACTCCTAACTGGTGGGTCAGATCCCAGGCTTAGGAAAACCCTAAAGTGAAGGGAATGATTCACTGAACACAAAAGAGTTTCAACAGGGTTAATTTTCTTTACATTTGAAAACTGTTTCATCTTTTATCTCAGAGGAAAAGCATTCAGACTATGCAGAACCAGGGGGATCCACTCTATTTGTTTTGATGCCCCAACCAGCTTGGTCATTTCGTGTGTAGTGAGCGTGATTCTATCAACAGGCCTAATTCTGCTCTTACTTACTCTGGAGTAAATATTGATTGACTCTACTGATTTCAGTGTAAAGGAGAGCAAATCTGGCCCGAGGAGAACAAGCAGCCTTCCTTAAGGGGTGTGTGTGTGTGTGTGTGTGTGTGTGTGTGTGTGTGTGTGTGTGTGTGTGTGAGAGAGAGAGAAAAGGCCCTTGGAGAGTATTGCCACAAGCTCCAACTTTGTAGAAAAGGGGCCAGGCAGAGCTAAGATCTTCAACAACTTACTGTAAAGTTGAACTGTTTATGTTAATACAGATCATGGATCCAATCCTTACCAGTTTGCTGGTGGACACACTGAACTCCCTGAAAACATGTGCTACCATATCCCATGCTGCACAGTTCTCCACACTTTCTGAGCTGAGCAGCCTCCGGATGAAATGAAGAACTGCCTTCCTCACCTGAAAGGGTAGAGATGTCACACATGAGTTATTGTTATCCCTTCTGCCTGAGATAGGAGATACGATATGAGAGTCCTTATGCTTTTGATTTGATCTCCTTGGCTTATAAACATGGATCCATTTAACACAGGCAGGAGAATGACATGCCTTCTCTAGTCTGCAGTCTCTCCTCTGGATCTGAATGAAAGCTCCACCCAGATGTCCATTCATCCCATATCATTGAAAAAAATTGAAATATTTCACTGCTCCACACACAATCTTACCGTAGCATTCTGATCACTGAAAGTGGATTTCACTGCCTTCACAATCAGCAACTTTTTCAGTCTTGTCTCGGGCACTGAAAGATAAGGAGAGGTGTACAGTACTTCTTTGTTCCACACACTCACTTTCCACATTGGAATGAATCTGGATTTCAAAAGGCCCTATTTAAGAATAGTCCCAAGCTTCTCTCATACACTGAATCAATGGGGAAAACATAGGACCAGACTCTGGTCTCAGTTACACTAGTGTAAATCTAAAGTAATTCCAGTTCTATAAATAGTGCCATCATACTGCCATGATGGAAATAGTATAAAAGAATTAGATAGACTGAGGTCAATCTGTGTTTACACAGTATAACAACACAGAATCTAGTCTATAGTGCCTAATACTGACGATTATCGAGTCGGGGTATTATTTTATTTTTGATTATTGTTAATGTGCATTAGCCCCAAGTCAACTTCTGTATCTGAAGTTGAAAATATCTTGGGCTACATTCAGCACTTAGTTGAACCTGTTGATTTCTAGGTGGCCATAGGGGGTAACTTAGGCAGCATTTGATCCCTTAGTGGATATCCAGACCACTGGTGACTGTGTGTTATAGAGATTCTGTGTCCCATTTGCAGAGGCGATGAGTCTGTTACAGCCCTGACATGCCTACAAAACCTTGGTTCTTTAGCTCAATCTATAGTAGCTCATGCTTTTAGCTCTGGATCAGGGCTGGCTTTAGGCCGATTCCCCTGATTCTCCCGAATCAGGCTCCGTGCCTGAGAGGGCCCCGCACATAACAGGACCCCGTGCCCAGTGGCCTTTTAAATTTTTACTCACCCGCAGCACTCTGGGTCGGCGGCACTTCAGCGGCGGGTCCTTCACTCGCTTTGGGTGTTCGGCGGCACGTGAAGGACCCGCTGCTGAAGTTCCACCAAGACTCTGAGCGAGTGAAGGACCCGCTGCCAAGTGCAGCCAAAGTCTCAGGGCACCGCCCGGTGAGTACAAGCCCCACAAATCAGGCCCGCACTTCCTAAAGCCAGCCCTGCCCTGACGTCCCCAACTCAACCTCAGCATGTCGGCCAAGAGGGCAGCTGGCACAGTTGCTCCTGTGTTACTTACAGTCAGCACCAACAATAGCTCTGAGCAGATTCAGAGATGCCACACGAACAGCCTCATTCTCAATCTTCAGTTGAGAGTGCAGAAAGGCTATCAGATCATCAGGAGAAGAACGGGCTGCAAGGCAAGAAATCACGTCCTCACTGACAACAGAACTCTTATTCTTACCATACCTTACAAAGGAAGTTACAAGGAAACCACTGTGTAACTCAGAGTCTCTTCCCCTTACCTAGCTGAACTATACAATAGACCAGCTCTGTGTGATTTTCCATGCTGAGCAGCTTAGCTTGAGAACAGAGCTGTGGGAAGAAGGGAAATGGTCAAAGAAAAACTAATCAGAAGCAATTGAAAAGAAAATGTTCAATTAATTTCTAAGCTTCCACTTCCTACATGTCCAACTAGAGGTCTGAACCCCAGGTGGATGGTACTGAATGCACAGCAAGAATCAAACACAATGTCCAATACATTAGATGAGAGAAGCTTAAGTGTTTTGAACAGCAGAGCTCATCGAATCAAGACACAGCCACAGTGTTTACTGTACAACTCTGACTCCCCCTGATAATCGGCTTATGGTAAAATTGCTTTACAAACTGAGCTGGATATTAGCTAAGAAAATGAGACCTCTACCTGCTTACTCTTGAGCCTGCAGAAATCAGTAAGGCATGAGGCGGTCCCCAGGCTCTGCACTATCATTCCATATATTTTGATTGTTAATATGCTTCAGATCTGCTGTGCCTAAGCTCAAGGGATCCAAGCAAAACCACCTCTCACCTGGTTGTGCAGAGCACTGCAGATGGCTTGAAACTTCGTCTTAGGGAGAGGGATCTTATATTCACCCGAGACCTCCAAGAGCTGGCTCAGACTCTGCAACAGAGGATGAAAGTCAGATGGTGGCACACACAGGAGCAATATGTAGTGACTGAAGCAGATTCAGGGGATTCGTGGATTCCAAGGCCGGAACAGATTATTGCCATCATCTTGTCTGACCTCCGGTATAACACAGGCCACAGACCTTGCCCAGAATAATTCCCAGAGCAGAGCTTTTAGAAAAATATCCCAATCTCAATTTAAAAACTATCAGTGAGGGAGAATCTGCCTCGGCCCTTGGTAAATGGTTCTAATGGTTAATTATCTCGCCATTAAAAATGGACGCTGTATTTCCAATCTGAATGTGTCTTGCTTCAGTTTCTAGCCATTGGATCAAGTTACACCTTTCTCTGCTAGACTGAAGAGCCCGTTATAAAACATGACTCCCTCATGTAAGATATTATAGACTGTCATGAAGTCACCCTGTCACAGGATAGGTCCACCCCGTCAGGTGGTACCAGGTTGTGGAGGAACTGAAGTAGATCTTGGGCGGCCCAGCTAGCCTAGTCTCCCTAGCCACCGCAGCAGTCCTGGCTCCTAGGGCAGCATAGCCTAATGGTTGGGATCAGCGCAGCAGCCCTTCGGTGAGGGTTCACGGCCCAACAGCCTGAGTCAATAGCGGTCCCCTTCTAGGTATGGTAGTGCGGCCTAGTGGCCAAAGTCATTAGAACCACCTTTTGTGGCAGGGAAGTGTTGCCTAGTGACCAGCCCTTCTCCACTGGCTCCTACCTATTCCAAAGGTCCCAGCACAGGGGCCTGTCTTGCTGCAGAGGTATCTGCCACCAAATCAGCGGGGATCCTTCCAAAACATGCCAAGTCAAAACCCAGTGCCTCAACTGGATCAGTGCTTAGTCTACCTAGGCTACTTCCCACTCAGGGATTCTGTGGTCTCTCCTCCATCTCTGGCATTGGGTGGCTGGGGGTCGTTGGTTGCAGCCACAGTCCGGCTGGCCTCTGAATCCTGGAGCACTGGCAGTCTCTCTGCAGGAGCCTGCAATGCACCTCTGCTCCTTCGGCAGCCATCCCAGACTGAGCTGAGTGGTTCTCTTTTATATCCTGGTTCCAGCTGAAGCATGCCCAGCAGAGATGAGGGGCCATGGCCTCCTCGGCCCACAAAGTAGGATTAACCCCTGCTGAACCAATGTGGGGTAGGTAAACCCCATCACACACCCTTTTACTTTCCGTTTGTTAAACTAAATAGATTGAGTTCCTTGATTCTACCACTGTAAGGCATGTTTTCTAATCCTTTAATCACTGTGGCTCTTCTCTCAATCTCCTCCAATTTATCAACACCCTTTTGAGTTGTGGGCACTAGAACTGGACAAAGTATTCCAACAGTAGTCACCCAAGTGCCAGATTTAGAAGTAAAACAACCACTGAACTCCTCCTTGAGATTCCCCTTTTCATGCTTTTCAGCTTTTTTGGACACAGCTTGAGATCGTGTTCAGCTGATTATTCATCATGATCCCCACAATCTTTTTCAGAGTCACTGCTTCCCAGGACAGCATCCCCCATCATGTATGTATGGCCTAAATTCTTTGCGCCTAGATGCTCACATTTACATTCAGCCATATTTAAATGCACCTTTGTTTGCACCCAGTTTACCAAGTGATCTAGATCTCTCTGAATCTGTCCTCTCCATTTTTTACCACTTCCCAATTTTCATCTCATCTGCCAACTTTAGCAGGGAAGATTTTATGTCCTCTGCCAGGTTATTGATAAAAAAGGTGAAAATCGAATTCCTTCCTGCATCTAAACACTTTTCTCCTTTGCTGCTTCAAGTTTCCAGAATGTCTCTGATGCCATCTACAGATTTTACTATATTGAAGCAGTTCTGTAGTGCCCTGATGCTATCAAACAAGTCCATGATGCATTGGTTCCCTCCAAATCATGGGTATTTCAACCCCAAAAGTGACCACATACTCTGTACCAGAAAGCTTCAACCAACAGAGATGGTGAGTAAATATCACTACCAAGAAGTTGTAAATGAACTCACGAGACAGCTATAACTGTGTAGCCCCACTGAAGACAGAATATGGCCCCTTACTTCTTGCTTATGTGGTACTCAGGGTCGATGAAATAGAGAGACAACGGGAGTGAGACAATATCTTTAATTAGATTATCTCACCCACCTTGGCATTCTAATATCTTGGGACCAACATGGCTACAACAGCACTGCACAGAACGGGAGATGAAATAGACAGGCAATGCTTTTAGATCCATCTAGTTCCATAATCCAAAGCAATGACTCTCAAGCCTCCTTAGTATTAATTTTCAACCAATGACAGTTGTCTTGGTACTGACCAGAGACAACATATGGCAGCCCCTGCTCTGAGGAGCTTATGAACTAAAACAGAGACGCAGAGTTGACAGGATGTACTGGGAAATCTCAAGGAGGGAGGATCTTTTGGAGTGGGGGGATAGGTGTTTTGTTTTCTATCTCCTTATCATCCTCCCCAGGAAACAGAGGATGCTTTTCATAAGAGGCATTTACCTACAGATCTTGTTGCCTGGCTCACCACGTGTACAAACCCAGAGCTTGTGTGGATATTTATTTTCTAACAAGTCACTGTCTCAACCAGGAAACCCCACTGGCAGCAAATTCCTCATGCAGTTCATATATGCAGACACATAGACAGTTACCTTAAGGAGCGGTACTCACCTTGGTGATGTGAAAAACATCAGTGTTCTCCTTATATTGCTCAAGGAGCCATGAGATCGGTTTAAATAGCTGATCTTGATGGCCTTCTTTGTGTAGCAGGAGGCTCATCATGGGACCAAGGGCTTTGATGATAGCCTGCTTGAGCTGCATAGATGAGACACAGAATTTATGTTCCTATGAATTCATTCAATATCATTCAATGGGCACACCTTTTCTACTTCCAATGAGTGCACCTTCCTTGTTCCACTGTCGGAATGGGCCTATCAATATTTCCTGGTAAGAACCAGGACTCGTAGGGTTGGTTTTCAGGATTATATCCTAATGCACCTCACAACTATACCAGGTAAAATATTCCCCAGATTAGTATGCATTCTAGGCCAACTCATCCCTGCTGGAACTCCACTGGGGCTGAATGGAGGAATTAATTTAGCCCACTATCCCGCTGCTCATCTGCACGTTAGGTGCATAAAACTAGAATCCATGTACACTGCGTACAGACAGAATTTCCACGTTGTGGTGACATTATAAATGTTTGGATTTTAGATGTTTTACATGACACTCTGTTCCATCCAAAAGGACCTACCATTAAATGTCATCATCACAATGAGTGCCAGACACATAGAATTTAATGTTACAATTTCTGCTAAAGGTTTAGAAAGCCAGCAATTCTCACCTCCGGCTCCTCACAGGTCAGCCAGTTGCTGGTCACATGAGCATAAATAGGAAGAATTGGATCGCAGAATTGCGATGCATCCATTCTATGGAATGAGCACTTTTCCCAGTTGGTGAAATAGAAATTTACTGCTCTTGACCATTTTTCCAGAACTGCATGGAAGGAGAGAAGACAGGCAATGTGAAAAGGACATATTGGTAACAAGGAGAAGTTGCTTTATCAGTGAACACACCCAGGCCTAAAGTTTACTACAATTCCATGGCAGCTACTGCTTAGTTCAGGAATAGACGCTGAAATCCAACATCAATTTTGAGCTATTTCTCTTCCCCCACATTCCGTGTCTTGTTTCTCAAAAGGCTTTTTAGTTTGCAGATCTCTCAATCTTATTTCAATTACCATCATTTGAAGACAAATCTTTTCTCCCTTCCTTTTTACCTCTTAATTAGAGCTGGTTGAAAAAGCAGTTTAAATTAAATTAAAAATCTTTACGGATAGTTGTTTTTTTCTTTCAAAATTGCAAAGTGTAAAATCATTTCTATTTTTCAAATATCTGAAAAATTCAGTCACCTCTTTAGATGCTCCAAAACACTGGACGCACACTTCCTGATCAAAATTGTCATGGACATTTTTCAGGTTTGTTTTTCATCAAATTTGGGGGGGGAAATTATGGAAAATATAATTAAAAATCAAAATATTTCAGCAAGCTCTCCTGTAAATGACTCGTGTCCTCTGCAGTTATTGTTTATTTAACCCTAACACTGTATGATTTCATCCTGAGTTACAGTTTGTCTGAAAGATGTTGAGTGCCCCTAACTGCCATTGGCTTTACTGGGATTTGAACATAGTGGGGAGCACTTTGCCCTAAAGGTAGGTGTATCTAGTGTCCTTTCTAAGAGAATTAGGGCCCAATCCTGTTCTCTATGAAGTTGATGGCAAAATTCCCATTTACCTCAAAGGCACAGGATTAACCCCTTACTGAGCATCACCTGAAAAGCAAAGGAAGAGAGAAGTGGAGAGGAAGAGAAGACAGAGAAAGAGGGTGAAAGGAGATGATGATAAAGAAACTAAGGGGAGAGAATGGGTGAAGAAGTTGGAAATGGGATTTTTAAATGTACAGTATTGAAATCTGCTCCCTTCACCTCCTCCCCCAGGAGACTGCTGGCAGATGGGCAGCTTCAGCCTTTGTGTCTGTTTATTTTAAATTATATCCATGAGTCATAAAGGGCCTGAACTTACAAATGCTCAGCGCTTCCTGCAAAGTACAGAGCACTCTCAACTTCACTGAGTGCCATGGGAGCCAAGGAACACAGTACCTGGTGCAACCCAGGGCAGGGAGCACAGTGCAGGGCCTGTTTGCAAACTTGGTCAGTCACTTCAATTGTACCAAAACCCCCTAAGTATCCATTTTGGGCACCTATAGCAAGTTCTGGCACTTACCACCACAAAATGCTTGTCTCATCCTGCTGTCGTTGACTAACTCCATCATGCAGTCCATGTCATACAGGGTCATTCTCACAAAACGGATACACTTAAGTGCTGCAGAGAAAGGCCAGAAGAGAAGGAAGACAGATAATTGGCTGCTCTCCGCCTTCTTAGAACACACTTAGAAACACTGTGGGGCAGGATGCTACGGGCTCCTGGGCCATTTTGCACTGTGTAAGCAGAGCAGGATGGCTTTACAGCAGCCATTGATACCCAGTGGGGGATTCACCCTGAAGAGGGGAATCCTCCACCAGTGCACAGCTGTGCCTGATGCCCAACTCACTCCCAGCGTAAGGGGAGAGCGCACTGGGGCCGGGTGGGAAGTGGGGTGAAGAAGAGCTCCACTGGACCTGATCTTCCACTCATTCCCATCCTTAAGGAACTTCAGTCAGGGGCAGAAGTTACAGCTTGCACCTCTGTCTGGATAGCTCATGATCTGGAAGCCAGAACTAGCAAGAGCAGTGAATCCTGTGTCTCTCCACACACACACGCACTCACGCACACACTCAAGCAGAGCTCTGTTTAGCTGTAATATTTTTAGGTAGAGAGAGTAATCCCCTGTCCTTAAATGAAAGACAATAACTTTGAAACAAAAGATGGAAGTTACCATACCATAGGCTGATGACAGGTTGCCCAGTGTAACTAAAATAAACTCTTCCGGCAGGTTCAGATGACACCGCAGCTCAGACATCACATCATTGAAATAGCAGCGTGCCAGCGTCACTAAGGTGTTACTAGCTGCCACTTTAAGTTCATTTGTTACTTGCTAAAAAAAAAAAAAAAAAAGAGAGAGCGAGAGAGACTGAGGTGACTGAAGCCGGCTGCACTAGCCAGAGTTGTTTAGATGAGTCAAGTCCTAATTTCTGTGCATAAGTTGTGAATGAACCCACCCAACTTTCTGTGGATAGAGTCATTACTTATAAATATTCATTGAATCAAAACAATCTTCAGCCTTTGAGTTGCTTGCAAGCTGCTTGGTTAGACTATTCACTAGTAGCTCCTTGTGGTGGATGACTGGTCACCATAGTCACATGATATTTTGCCCCGCCCTTCCCTAAGGAGGTAGTAAGAGACAGACTGGGCAGCTTCAACGATATTCAGAGAGCTTTCCTGGAATAAACTGTCCCCCAAAAGGAGGCTGACTTCCTTTGGAACAAGAGAGGGATTTTTCCATGGGTTTTCCTGCTGCCAAACTAGATTCTAAATCCAATGCTGCTGCTTTTGGAGATAGCTCAGATTCTGTCTGTCTTAGGGCTTTATACTGCACTTATCGCTATAGTATCAGAGTACCTCCCACATAACATCAGTATAAAAAATGAAATCCCTAGTAGACTTTGGGAAAGACGTGCTCATTAAGAAACCATAGGCCTGTCTCTGTGTCTGATATCATGTGTCTCGGGTTATGATCCTGCAAAGCACTTAAGCACATGTGTAACTTTCACATGTGAGTTTTCCCATCTTATGCATGTGCACAAGTGCTGTCTAGGACCTGGGCTTTGGTCTGGAGGAAGGTGTGGGCCTCTAACAGAAGAATACATTTTCATTTCAGTATATAGTTTACTCTGCCCCCAAAAAGAGAGTTTTAATTAGTTAAAGCTTTGGATCCTTTGATTAGTAGCTCAGGAGAACTAACTTACCCGAGTCTCTCTCATCTGCTCTGAGGCTAGGCTTATAATTTTGTTCACTAGCCTTCTCTCTAGGCCCCCGGTGTCCTGCTCTAACACATTCTCCAGGATATAGTAAATGCCTATTTTGTTTTGCTGGGGACAAACCAGAAAAGAGAACAAACAATTGGGAAAAGTTTTTCTTGATGACCACACAGTAATTTGACAAATAAGCCCCTGCCCTAAAGAGCTTCCAATCCAAACATGAAGTGATTAGCCCAAGTCTTATCAGAACAAAGCAGGTCCGTGGCCAGGAAGAGAATCCATGTCTCCTGAGTCATTATCCAGAGTCCTATCCACTAGGCCACACTGACTCCTCAGCCAGCATGCTTAACTGGTGTCAAACATGCCATGCCCTCCACAATCATCGCATTAGCAGCACTTCAGAAGCAGCCGAACAATTGACATATTTTAATCTTCCTGCAGAGAAAAAAAGCCAGAAGAAGCCTCCTTCACTGCCCCCTTCTCGAGTTTCATTTATTGAAAACCAACAATAAAAAGGAGCCCCTTGCCCTTGCTCTAGCCACTCCAGACAGAATTGGTAAATGTGTAATTACAAAATACCCAACTCCCGCAGTAAGTCCTCAACAGCTCCTAGGGGAAATTAGCTCAGCAGTTAGATCTTCATTGACAGTCGCACACTCAAAGGTGTCTTTTATGAGGCCCATCAGTGTAGAAATTCACAGATGATACTAAAAATGGGGGAGTTTAGTATCAGCTGGGACAGAAAAAAAATAAAGAGAAATTAAAAACCTGAGCGAAGAACAAGGTTCTTTTCAGAAAACTGCAAACTAGCACATCTGGAATGGAGGTAACTGACATAATGGGAGGAGAAAAGTGGGAAGCAACAAGTGCCCTGGGGGTGACAGTGAAAACCAAGTCAACGTGTATATGCAAGGGGTGATGGCTACCACAAAGAGCCATGTGGGTTGGGTCTTTTCCACACAGGGATCATGGCACAAAGCAGGAAGACGACAGTTCCTCTGTTCATCTAAGGTGTGACTGTATCTGGATTATTGCATTTTCTAGCACCACATTCCCAGAGAGATCAACAAATTGGAAGTAATTCGTGGGAGAGCAAAAAAGAATGCAGGGGGGGTGGCAGAATTGACTTCTGAATAGAGCCCTGCAACCTGACCCAAATCCTATGGGACCTGACTACAGGCATCAGGCTCAGGTTGGATGAGAAAACAACTGACTCTCTTGGGCTCAGGTCAGGTCGGCTCTCCTCCTTTAGCCCATGGGATCGGCACAACAGGGGGCAGTGTCAGAGGATGAAGCCATTGCTGAACATTGTTGCCGCTGCACCGGCTCCACAAGCAGGATGCGGTGGCAATATCCGGTTTGAGGGGAAGGGTTGGGACCAGGATGGAAAATTATTCAACCCTCTCAAGGTGAGGTGAGTGGGCTTGGGGCCAGTTCAGGTTGGGCTTCAAAACTGGGCCCGAGCAGACCTCTACTTCTGAAGACAGACTGAAAGAACTGTCTACGGCAGATGCGGCCAAAGGATGGCTATGAGGGAGACATGATAATACCATACAACTATGTGAAGCGTGTGAACATCAAGGAGGGAGAGGAATTTTTTAGTATAATACATTTAGGTAAAAGTAGGAGTAATGGGATTAAACTAAAAAAAAGACATACAATTTAGACTTTAACAACAGGAAAAATGCCTCACCTGTGAGACAGGTCTATAAGGTTATGACATAGTCTTCCTAGGAAAATAGTGGAAGTTCAGTCATTAGGGGCTTTTAAAATTAGTTTAGCCAAACCAGTGGAAAATGGCCATTTGGAATGGTTCTGCGTTCGCAGGGAAATGGACTGGATGATCCAATAGATCTTTTCCATCTCTGTCTCCTGGGAGTCTCTAAATCTAGGTAACCTGCATGCCAAGGTCATAAAGCCCTTTGGAATGTTCAGAGCCAATCAGATCTCTCGATTAGCTAAACATTCCAGGGGTGCTGCTTGAAAAGGAGGCTTCTGCAAACTGCAACCAGAACACACAGCTCCACTGGGGAGAAGCTCCTTCCATTCATTTTTAAATGTCAGGAGGATTTGTTTAATTGAAAATTGTCACTGATAATTTATGAATACATAAGCTCTACGTAATACAAGTAGCTCTGGATTAGGCAACAATTTTATTCTTTAAAACCAAAAGAGATTCATAATTAATCAAGTAATTCAAATAATTAAAGTACTAGGAGGCCAAGACAAGCAGTTCAGTTCTGCTCATAAGGGCTAGTGGGAGAGGACAGACTGGGGGAGGGGCTGAATGGGAGTGGAGACCCAGGGTTACAGGGCAGGAGGGAGGTTCAGAGACACACAGTGATGGGGGAGGAGGTGCAGAGCTACACAGGGACAGAGGGTGGTTGGGTGGGGCACAGAGCCACATGGGGATGGGAGGAGTGGGTGTCTGAGCAGGGGTGGAGGAACACAAGAACAGGGTGTGCAAGCACCCATGGGGGTGCAGGAACACATGGAGACAGGGGCAGATGTGCCTTACTGAATGGGAGAGGTTAGGAGTCAGCCAGGGTCTGCATGGGGGGAGCTCCCTAACAATTCCTCCCCAGCCCTCCCAAAAAAACCATTTCATACTTTTCCCACCCATACCCAGCAACCCTCCAAGTTCACACCCAGGCTTCTTCCCAGCAATTTACCTCCCTCTCCCTCAGCTCCTCCATTACCCTGACTCTACCAAGCCTTTGCACTGCAGCTGAGGGATGACGGAAATATGGTTCTGTAGTGAGTTTAAATGAATTATTACTCAGAGTTCTGTATTAATATGCATAGTAAGGAATCTATTTGTCAAAAAACATTTCCTCAATCCTTTTTGTTGTCTGTATTGATACAGACATACTTGCTGACAGGGATTTTGAAATACATAATTTGAACCGGTGCAATTATATTGTATATTTGCAGAAATGTTAAAATACTGTGCACATCATTTTTATTTTTTTGTTGCAGAATTCTCCCAGTAGAAAATATATAGATAAGGTCCCTTCAGTGCTATAATCTCAATAATATGTCATCATAAGAAAGGAGTGTTGGTTAGGAATAAGAGCAGGGAGTCAGTTCACTTGGGTTTTATTCACATTCTTTTACTAACTTGCTAAGTGGTGTTGAGCAAGTAACTTAATTCCTGTGACAAATCATCTGTAAATGGGGATCGTGCTTACCATTCTCACAAGGGTGCTGTGAGTCTTAATTCACTAGTATTAGGTAAGTGCTTTGAGATTTTTGGATGAAGATGCTAAAGAAGGGCACAGTATTATTAAAAAAGATTATTGCTAGTCCTCTAGTGTACTTTTACTATATACAACCCATGTACTCCACTGTGTGTAAAAGGACAATGCTCTCTTTATAGAGCATTATATCATCCTGATCTGTAATAACAGCATTTTGCATGATGAGTTCACGCCTGAGGACAGAAGGATTAATACTGATGGCGCACCAGACCAAGTTCTATACTGAATTACCCCCATGCATTCCCAGGAAGTCAGGCAGAATTTGGTGTGGACACATGGAAAGCAGATTTAATTTCCTGAAACTGCCCTACCTCATCCTGTTGCAGTTTCTCCAGCAGAACTCTCACAACACTAGCCAGCTTGGTCTTAGCTATAGAGGCAATCCTGAGGGCAATTTTGTTCTTATCTTGGTCAGCCATATGTGCCAGGAGGGAAACAACCTCATTATAAACACCTGAAATTAAATAAAAGGATTCAGTTGGTTACCATTGATGGTACAAATTGGTGCTGGCCTCTTTAATTCACTATCCAGTAAAGATTCTGCAGGTGCCCAAACACTGTGAGGAGAAGACGACCTGGGAATCATGTAAATCCTCTTCCTTCCTTCTGATGACCAGGTTTGTGTGCTGAAGGACCCAATGTGTTTGGGGGGAAATCATAATGAAGAAAATTTGCTCCTTTCGAGTAGATCCCCCTTTAATATAATCGTCCTGTACCTGTTTACTATCAGTTGATGAGGTTTGATCGCATACAGAATAATACTTTATGGCCCAAATTTTCAAAACTGGTTGCCTAAACTTAAGCTCCTAAATCCATATTAAGGCACCTACACCCTGATTCAGCATCCTAATCACATGCTTAACTCTAAGCCAACGAAGAGACCTAAAGTTAAGCACATGCTTTAAGAGTTTTGCTTAGTCAGGGCCTCATTTTCAAAAATCCTGAGCACCCAGATGACAAGTTTTTGGGTTCAGTGTAAGGCTACTAGGTGAAATTTAATGATTTGTGAAATCCAGGAAGTCAGACTAGATGATCTAATGGTCCCTTCTGGCCTTAAACTCTATGAAACTATGAAATAGCTGATGTATTAAAAAAATCAGGATTTTATCTCCCATGTATCTCTTAGCTGTGGGCAGAAATTCTCCAGGAACCTTAATATTTAACAAGAAATCTGAAATGCCATATGTATCTGTCTCCATGGTAACAGCATTCCAAAGCATGAAAGAGGAACTGACAAGATTTCCCCTTCCCTGGAAAGACTGCTTGAGGTTAGGTGATTGCCCATCCTTTATGCAAATTGCATCCTTCAGTTCTAACACCCAGATGCAAACTGAATCCTAACTGTAACCTACACTGCCCATCTAGCTGCAGTAGTGATAGTGTGGGATTAGGAGCACTAGTGTTGCTAAGAAGTGTGACCCCCATGCTTTCTTATCCTGCATTTAAGATATTAGCAGAGCTTCATTTAGACAGCCAGAAGAGAAGTCCTCTGCATTTTTGTTCTAGTTTCCCCATCTCTGAGGATTCCACAGCTAGATCTTGGCTCCATGGATGCAGAAGACACAAAATGATAATAAACATAATAAACATAAAACACCTGGGACAAAAGTAGGGAGACCTCCCCCATAACATTCAATACAAACTGAGATTCTCAGGAAAGTTTCCAGCTCCAGAGGCTGTAGGCCAAGTCCTGAACTGGTGTAAATCAACACAGCTACAAGGAAGACAACAGAGCAACACTGGTTTACATCAGCTGAGGTTCTGGTCATAGAAATGGAGAACATTACAACTAATCTATCTGTATGCCTATGCTTTCTGAATGTGTGTGTGAATATAGACTGGATCTAGAAAATACAGTGCTGACCCTTACCTCTCTCGGTTACCTCCTGCTCAGTCACAAATTTATTCATGTTTTAGTCTTTTCAACACTTCCTCCAGTCCTTTCTCCAAAGAGCTCCTGTACTGATAGGCAGCTGGCCTCTCACTCTGTCATGGCCAGGATAGCCAGTTCAGATTATGCAAGCACTATTGTGACATCAATGTGACTGTAGCATACCACATAATCTCCTGCTGACCAGGTATGTGCTGTAATTACATGGACAAGATCCTCAAAGGTATTTAGGCTCCTAACTCACACTGAAATCAGTAGCTTTTAGGAACCTAAATACATTTCAATATCTGGGCCCATACATGTAAGCAGTTCAATAGGAGGCTACATTTGCTCCAGTGTAGAATTTCTCATTCTCTCAACATCATTTTGAATTTTGGTTTGGTCCTCTCTGTTTACCACACTTTCCAATATTGGTTTTACCTGAAAATCTGCTCCTGGTTGAATTTATATAAAATAAAAGCACCAAACAAAGAAAGAGAAGAAACTGCCTTGGAGAATGCACAGTGACCCTTGAGTGTGGTTGGTTGGTTTCCTTTGCTTTTTAATTTGGTTGATCAAAAAGCCTGATGAAACCTTACTGAACTGTATTACAAATATTGATTTTATATTATTTTACAATGAATTGAAATGTATACTTAATTTCCATGTCCTGCCAAACAAACCAACTACATTAATTTTTATTGTGTTTGATACAGTGTGGGGTCATATGTAGGGCCATATGTAGAGCCAACTCTTGATTTTGGAAGTTATGTTGCCTTTAAAGCATTCAGAGTGATGACACACTTTGCAGTAAACCATATGGAAAAAGAATTCCAATTACATTTGTCCCTTGCTATGTATAACTGATTTTGTGCCTTACCCTTTCTGATTTTATCCTTACACCTATATGCTATTCTTTTCTATTCCTCCTTAGTAAGTTGTCCGTTTCACATTTTGTAGGATTTCTTTTTGATTTTCAGGTCATTAAAAAACTTACTATTCTTCCTATCTTTCCTTTGTATTGGCAGTTGTGCCTTTAATATTGTCTCCATGAGAAACTGCCAGCTTCCCTGAACTCCTTTATGCCTTAGATATTTTCCTTATGGGTGGCTACCTACCAATTCTCTGAGTATATTGAAATGTGCTTTTTGTAGTCCTTCTTCAGTCATTCTCACTCCTTCCTTTCCTTAGAATCATGAAATCTATCATTCATGATCACTTTCATCCAAATCACCTTCCACCTTCACATTCACAACCAGCTCCTCCCTGTTGGTCAGAATCAAGTCTAAAATGGTTGTCACTCAGGTTACTACCTCCATTTTCTGAAACAAAGCATTGTCCCCAGTACATTCCAGGAACTTACTGGATAATTTTGTTTTTTGCCATATTTCTTTCTTAACAGCTGTCTAGGTAGGTAAAATCCCCCATTATTATAATCAGGATTTGTGTTTTGAATATTTCTGGGTTTTGTTCTAGAAATGCTTCATCTCCCTCCTCTTCCTGATTTGGTGGTCTGTAATAGACCCCTACCAGGACATCACCCCTGTTTTTTCCCCTCTTATCTTTACTCAGAGACTTTCAACTGGTCTGCTTCTCACCTCCTTCTGGACCTCAGAACAAGTGTACAACGCTATACGTCCTCTCTTTTTTTTCCTGCCTGTCCTTCCTGACCAAGCTATAGTGGGAGGGAGAGAGGAAGGGATAGCTCAGTGGTTTGAGCATTGGCCTGCTAAACCTAGGGTTGTGAGTTCAATCCTTGAGGGAGCCACTTAAGGATCTGGGGCAACAATTGGTCCTGCTAGTGAAGGCAGGGGGCTGGACTCCATGACCTTTCAAGGTCCCTTCCAGTTCTAGGAGATTGGTATATCTCCAATTATTACCTTTACCCTCTATACCAATATTCCAGTCATGAGATTTAGCCTATCAAGTATCTGTAATGCCAGTTAAGCTCAGTTATGACTTATGTACTAAAACTCCCAGATTTTACTGTTTATTCCTCATTATTATTACTCCTTCCATTTGTGTATAGACAGCTAAGATGTTAAGCAGATACCCCCATGGATTTCCCTTTTGTTACTCCTATAATTCTACTACAATTTTCCACATCTGCTTTTCCCCAAACATCTAGTCCTCTATTAAGGTCACCTTTTTTTACCTGGTACCTTTTTTGACCTGCCCCCTCTGCACTTAGTTTTAAGCTCTTCTCATAAGGTTGGTGAGTCAGTGCACAAACAGGAAGCCATTCTATAAGAAGCTAAGGGCATGGTCAGCACAGAGAATTTGCCTATCTCTGTCCTTATGTTATGCACTCCTCACTATCTACACCTGGCTCCATAAACTTCGGCCTTTCAAGAATGCAGCATTGTGTAGGAGCATGGGTAATTGTAATAACGCTTGTTCATTGCAGCTGTTAACATCAGGGCAAGGCATCCACATATAAATCCACTACACATGGACCAGTATTAGGAAGAGTGTTCATACATGTAATGCCACAGAACAAATTAAGATCAATAACAGAACAACATTATGTGTGGCAAAGCCATGACAAACACTGTGCAGGCATCAAGGAGCTCAGAAATTAGCACATCATCACCCGAACACTGCCTCAGCTTGACTTAGATCTTGGGCAACAGTAGACCCTCAAAAGGAGGCCACAGCTTTACACCCATGGTCACTGTGGTGTTAATTGGCTGCATTTTACAAGAGCTGGATCATAGGTTGACTGAGTGTGTTTACAGGGGGCCAGGTTTGAACAACACAAGCCTTGTGCGCGCGCGCACACACACACACACACACACACACAGAGTGTTCTGCAGCAGTGCAAGTTGAGCTGCAGCAATGAGCAGTGGGATACTGCCCGTAGCAGGTCTTGGGCTTGTAATTCATATACTTCTCTCACTAATGAGGATCAACAGGTCAATCCATATTGATTGCAGTTTGACAAGACATCATCACTTCAACACATTACAGTCAGAGAGGATGATAAATATTCCATTTATACACATTATGTACAAGGCCCAAAATGTCTGAGGATGCAAGAAAACAAGGGTGGTAAATACAGAAAATGCATTACTGCAAAAATAGCCAGCAGATTAACTCCTGCTAACAAGAAGCTTCTGTACAATGTACAGTAAGATACTGGGCTTAACCCAGCTCAGTGCTAGGTTGAATTAAAGTTAGTCAAAGTTTTGTCTGAGTAGGGTATGAGGCCCAGATCCTCAAAGGTAATTAGACTCCTAACTTCTGCTGAAACCAATGGGAGCTAGGAGCCTAAGTACCTCTTAGGCTCTGAGCAAGGACTGTAGAATTTACCCAATAACAACAATAATAATAATTTGCATTTCTAGAGAGATTTTCTTCTTCAACACATTTTACAATAATGTTTTCTAGCTCTCTGCTTCAAATAAAAGCCATTATTAACAGACAATTCTATTTTTCTGTCACAGCACAGACAAATAGGAGAGTGAAGGTAACACAATTTATTAAAGGGAATTTAAGCAGGTTTTTTATGGAAAAAAAATTAAAGATCCAGCACTCTATAGATGACTCCGCTTAGCTGTGTGCCTTATGGCTGAAAGCAGAATTCCAAGAACATTACTGCGCTTTTTGAAATAGTTTCTCAATAAATGACAACTCAAAATATCTGCTTCCACCTAGTGGTGTGGATTTGCATAACGTCTTATTTATAGTCCTTTTTTAAAGATATCTTTGCCTAAAGGATAAAATACATCAGAATCTACTGAGACAATTCACACTTCTGCACAAAGCCACAACAGCATGAAGAATGTATCTACTTGTTAGCAAATAGGATCACCGGGGAAAAGGAAAAGGATAATCTCAGAAAGTCTCTCTTTTTCTCCTTCACTGTATTCTATATAGGTTTTTATCCTGTTATCGTCAATGCAGTATCTGAGCAGCTTCCCCCAGTACATTAATGATATGACTAACATCTGTCATGGTAATATCTTTTATTAGTCTAACTTCTGTCGGTGAAAGAACTGCACAGAGTTCTTCTTCAGGTCCTTGAAAGATTATTTCTTTCACCAACAGAAGTTGGTCCAACAGAAGATATTACCTCAGCTAGGGTGACCAGATGTCCTAATTTTATAGAAACGGTCCAGATATTTGGGGTTAAGGTGCCTATCAATCCCACCCCACTCCCATCCCGATTTTTCATACTTACTATCTGGTCACCCTATACCTCACCCACCTTGCCTCTCTAATATCCTAGGAATGACCTGGCTACAACATGATTGCAAATAACATTTATCATGTCTAGTTCATTCTCTCTCATCCTCTTCTCATGGGGAGAATTGTGTGTGCAGTTTTGTTTTGGTAGGGCTTTGATTTTTGGTTTGTTTGGGGGTCAGGTTATGTGTACACATTTCTCTGTATTTATATTAGGGAAGCCAGGTTGAAGTGGAAAAGAACTGCAAGAGATGCTGTTTTTCGACCTTGTGTTAGCTAAGACTAGAATGCAGACTGTAGCAGAAATTGCTGAGAAAAAGGAAGATCTCAGAAAGGAAGATGTATAAACAAAATGCAGTTGTTGATCATTACTGTATGGAACAAAAGGTATAAATACTTGCCTTCCTTGTTTATCTTTTGGGATCCCTGCCGTTGTGCACTCTCCCCCTTGCAATAATGCTTGAGAATGAACTGCCTCTGACATGTTGCAACCAACCTAAGAGTGAAGACTGCGTTATTCTTCCACACCTAAAAACCATGGGCTGAATGAAGATACTGGATTTATGGCTTATTGCAATAATTTATAACCCCTCCCCTCCCCTCCCCTCCTCCTCCTGCCACCTTTCCTCCCTATGACTAGAGGGGCATTAACAGACCGCTTCACCTTGAATGCTCCCTTGAAATATGTGTTAACTACTTGTGCAACGATCTGTTCCATCCTGTAGTTAGCTGTGCTGCGTAAGGCCATAGCTACACTACAGACCTTACTGCGGCACAGCCGTAGGTGGCACAGATAAGAGGCTGGGGGGGCTAAGCCTCCCCAGAAAAGGCTGGCCATGCAGGAGGGTAAATGTTACAGATGTGTGTGTTTCCTCCCTTTGGAAGTGCTGCATTTGTGTCGTAGTAACCAGGCATGGTACTAACAAACTTCACAGGGCTTTATTTTGAAAGTGGAAACCTCTACCAAGCTGCTGCTGCACCCTCTGTAACTCTCACTCAGCCTCTTCAACTCCTCCCCCCGCCTTCCTGTTTCCTGTCCTTTCAGACTCCCAGCAGCCAGTGCTCCCAGTTCTAATAATTACAAGCAACATCTAAACACACATTTCCTCTTCTCTTAAGAAACTCTCACAATTAAAATATGTGGTGTCCAAGAGCCATTGTCCAGCCGGCCACCCGATGGGGAGGGATCCTCATCCAACCTCAGTGACCCTGCCATGCCTCCAAGCCCGGGACAGGCAGGCGCTGGAGCCAGGACCGGTCCCTGTTTCCAATGTGCCAATCCTGACTAGCTTCTTCCCTGTGGGGGAAAACATGTAAACAGAAGGGAAACTGAGGCAGGGGTGGTGTTGATCCAACAGAGATGGGACACAAAAGCCAGATCCAGCTACATCCCCTCCCCCTCCCGAAATGGGCCAGCGGCTCCCAGTGCCTTGGCTTTATCCTGCACCCTCACCCTGAGATACCCCCCTGCTGAGTTGGGGAACACCCCCATCCACTCACGGAGCTGCGCTCAGCTCCTGAGTACCCCCTCCTAGCCCAGCCTGGCATTGCTGGGCACCAGTTTCCTTGGGCCATGCATAGAGCTAGCCCCAGCTACTGGTAGGTCCCCTATGGAAGTGTGGGGGCTGGGAGCCAGGACTCTTGGGGTCTATTCCCAGCTCTGGGAGGGGACTAGTGGTTAGAGCTGGGCAGAGGTGGCTGGGAGCCAGGACTCCTGGGTTCTAGTCCCAGCTCTGCTGCTGGCTGTGTTGTGAGCCACCTTGGTTGAGTCATGTCTTATTTGGTCCCTTGGGCCCATGCTCCTTACTTGCTTGCTAGGGGGCAGGGAGTGACAATATTTGTAACCAAAGGCAAAGCTTCCCCATTTGTCTGGGCACGTGGACTCATCTGGCAGAAAACATACCCCACCCCGCCCTTGCCATGTGTGTTGCTGGGGAACGGGAGCTTCTGAGCTCCCCATGCCTTGGCACTGCACAGGGCAGATATCCACGGGTATGAGGGACAAACGGCTGCTTTGTTGGATTTCACCAAAAAGCCCCATTTAGAGGGGAGCAAACAGCAGAATTATGGGGGTGACATTTCCAGGAAAAGAGTTCTAAATTCCCCACAGTTTGGGGGCTTCGTTAGCCGTAATAACCAGCTGGGCCTTCACTGACACTACCAGATATCTGCCATACCCTCAGGAAAATCACACTCTATTCAGCTAATGTTGGGCAGGGGAGGACAGGGAAAGGTGACTTCTTAGCTCCTCTTCTGTTCTGGCCGGTTCTCAGGGCAGCTCTGACTTCCTCCTTCCTGATCCAACAGCCACTGGTAGCCGGCGCGTAGCCATGCTCTAGCCACGCCTCCTGCCCCTGGACTGTGTCCTGCTCCATGTGAGGAGCTGCACGAGGGTGGTGCCAAATCCTTACACTGCACGGGGAATCACCAGGTGGCCACATCTGCCAGCTCTACAGCCTGTTAGTGCCACCCAAGCAGCACAAAGGGGCTGTGATGGAGAGGCCAAAGACTGAACTCCACTCTCCCGCATTGGCTGGGCTGGGCTGGAGCATGGAGAGAACTTGCACTGGGATTGAATCCCCAAAAACTCATTCACAGACACCAAATCCCCTGAACCAGCCATTCCAGAAAAGATAATTCAAAGTCCTCGTGGAGCCCTGTTCAGCCCATGGCTAGAATCCCACTGGGCACGGGGCCTCCTCCGGTGTCTGCTAATTAGCCCCGCACTAGACTAATTGCTTCAGCGGTGTGATACACATCACTGTTTTGCAATGGGGAATTTTCCATTTCTAATGTTTCACGCTGGGACTCTCTGACAGAATGCTGCTGCTCCTGAGAAAATGTGAAAGGGAAACCAGAAAGAGCAAATACACACATGGCATGTCATAGCTGAAGGAAAACACCATCCCAGAAGCAACTGGAAATGCACTCACATCCCCTGTATGGAGCACAGTATGGCATGGGAAATGCCTGATGGGATCAGCCCCAGGCTTCATCTAGTCCAGGATCCTGTCTCTGGCAGTGCCCAGCATCAGATGATGCAGAGGAAGGTGTAAAAGACCCTGAAGTGAACAATTCTGGAATAATTTTCCTCCTAGCCCCATTAGTGACAGGTTGGCTTGTGTGCAGATGCAGGAGGACATGTGCCTTTTCTCTAGCTGAGATTGAGGGCTTTACGCTTCCCTCAATGGCATTTCTGTTTGTCTGTAATGTGATAACGTTTGAATGCCTCGTTTGATTAATGTCAGCATTCCAGGGACCATTCCAGGCATCAGTGGGCAGAACCCCAATGATCTGGGGGAAAATTGAAAGGGGGGAAAATGGGGGACTCCTAGGAGCCCCAGCCATCTGCTTATCACAGCCACAGCTTCCGGCACCTCTGCAAGTGTCTATATATCAGGTGGATGACACCTTTTAACACCTTTCAGCATAACAATACCCCACCTCAGCACTGCTCATCCACCCAGTAGAGTTTTGACAAGTTAACATCCTGGGGGACCCTGGTATGGGGGAGTGGGGCACACAGAGCTCCTAGCATGAGGGGCAGGAGGAAATTGGGGGGAAGAGGGTGCACCAGAGCCCTTGGCCTGGGGCAGAGAATGGAAGATGTTGGCATAGAGTGAGGGGAATGGAACCCCGGGTGGGGGGGGGACAGGAAGGGGGACAAAGAAAGGAATGGGGGCATAGGCGGCAGGTTTGTATAATTTTTGGTGGGGCCCAAAATGGTGGTGCCCCCCCGCTCCCGCCCTGTAAGCCGATATAAAATGAAGCTACAACGCGTCAGTGCCACAAGATTACAAGGGTCAATTAAAAGTGGAAAGTCAGAAGCAGCACTTGCCTACTTCAATATACAGTATTATATTTTGTTGCATCTGTTGTGATGAAGTGGGAATGTTCTTAATATTTTCTCTGAATACTGTGTGGGTGCCTCAGTTTCCCCTGCAAGATGCCAACTGAAGGTGTTGGGGACAAAGAGATCAGGTGGCCTCCTTGTCCAAAAGAGACACAGAGGCCAGAGGAGGGAGTGTCAGTTTGGAGCTGGCTGGGGAAATTGGGAGAGACCCAGAACTTGGTTCTGGGCTCCCCACCCCCCAAGATGGACCTGACAGAGGGGTTCTGTTTTCTGTACCAACAAGCTCTGTTTAAACTGTGTTCCCGTCATCTAATAAACCTTCTGTTTTACTGTCTGGCTGAGAGTCACATCTGACTGCAGAGTTGGGGTGCAGCGACCTCTGGTTGCCCCAGGACCAGCCTGGGCAGACTCACTTTGGAAAGTGCATGACGTGGAAGGGCATGCTGAATGCTCCGAGGTCAGACCCAGGAAGGTGTAAGCTTCTTGCCCTGGAGACAGTATGCTCCGAGAGAGGAGGCTCCCCCAGAGTCCTGACTGGCTTTGTATGGAGATGTTCCAAAGCATCACAGCATCCCCTTCCACACCGTGCATTTCCCAGAAGTCCGCACAGGCACTGACACTCCCTCCTCCGGCCTTTGTCTCTTTTCCAGGCATTAGGAGGCCACCTGATCTCTCTGTTCTCCAACACCTTCAGTTGGCACCTTGCAGGGGAAACTGATTTGGGAGAAATGAAGTAAAAGCTGCCCAAACCGAGCTTGAGCACTCCTGAATTTTGAGGTGTTCAAATCTGGAAGGCAGGTGCTGGGGGTGGGAGAGGGCTGTGGGCTCCATGGGGGAGCATGGCAGCAACTGTCTGGAGCTGCATGGAGCCAGATACGCTGGTCTGAGTGGCACAGTAAGCAGTTTGGGGGTTGGAGAAGAGGTAGGGAGTTCCGGGGGGCAGTCAAGGGACAAGGAGCAGGGGGAGTTGGATGGGGCAGAGGTTCGAAGGGGCAGTCAGGGGACAGGCAGCAATTGGATAGGCATGGGAGTCTAAGAGGTTTATCAGGGGACAGGTAGGGGGTGCGGTCCTGGGGAAGTTGGGTGGGGTCTCAGGAGGGGGCTGTTGGGGACAAGGAGAAGGGAGGCTTAGATAGGGGCTGAGGTCCCAAGGGGCAGTTAGGGGCAGGGGTCTCGGGAGGGGTAATTGGGGAACAAGGACCAGTGGGGCTTAGATAGGGGTGGAGGTTCTGGGGGCAGTTGGGGCTGGGGTCTGGGAGGGGGCAATCAGCGGACAGAGGCTGGGATTCAAAGGGCTCTGGGCTGCTGGCAGCAAGGGGATCCCAGAGCCCTTTAAATCCCAGCCCCGGCTGGGAGTCAGAGGACTCTGGGCTGCCTGCAACCGCAGGGAGCCCAGAGCCTTTTAAATCCCAGCCCGGCCGGGAATCAGAGGGCTCTGGGCTGCCCGCTGCGGCGGGGAGCCCAGAACCCTTTAAATCTCAGCCGCTGCTGGGATTTAAAGGGCTCTGGGCTGCCTGCAACCGCGGGGAGCCCGCAGCCCTTAAAAACTCAGCCGCGGCAGGGATTTAAAGGGCTCTGGGCTGCCTGCAACCGGGGGGAGCTGAGACCCTTTTAAATCCCAGCCGCGGCCGGGAATCAGAGGGCTCTGCGCTGCCCACTGCGGCGGGGAGCCCAGAGCCCTTTAAATCTCAGCCGCGGCTGGGATTTAAAGGGCTCTGGGCTGCCTGCAACCGGGGGGAGCTGAGACCCTTTAAATCCCAGCCGCGGCCGGGAATCAGAGGGCTCTGCGCTGCCCACTGCGGCGGGGAGCCCAGAGCCCTTTAAATCTCAGCCGCGGCTGGGATTTAAAGGGCTCTGGGCTGCCTGCACCCGCGGGGAGCACAGAGCTTTTAAAATCCCAGCCGCAGCCGGGAATCAGAGGGCTCTGGGCTCCCCACCGCAGCAGGCAGCCCAGAGCCCTCTGATTCCCGGCCGCGGCTGGGAATTAAAGGGCTCTGGGCTGCCTGCAACCGCGGGGAGCGCAGAGCCTTTTAAATCCCAGCCGCGGCTGGGATTTAAAGGGCTCTGGGCTGCCTGAAAATGCGGGGAGCCCAGAGCCTTTTAAATCCCAGCCGCAGCCGGGAATCAGAGGGCTCTGGGCTTCCCGCTGCGGCGGGGAGCCCAGAGCCTTTTAAATCCCAGCCGCGGCCGGGAATCAGAGGGCTCTGGGCTGCCTGCAACCCCGGGGAGCCCAGAGCCTTTTAAATCTCAGCCGCTGCTGGGATTTAAAGGGCTCTGGGCTGCCTGCAACCGCGGGGAGCCCAGAGCCTTTTAAATCCCAGCCGCAGCCGGGAATCAGAGGGCTCTGGGCTTCCCGCTGCAGCAGGCAGCCCAGAGCCCTCTGATTCCCCGCCGCGGCTGGGATTTAAAGGGCTCTGGGCTGCCTGCAAACGCGGGGAGCGCAGAGCCTTTTAAATCCCAGCCGCGGCGGGGATTTAAAGGGCTCTGGGCTGCCTGCAAACGCGGGGAGCGCAGAGCCCTTTAAATCCCAGCCGCAGCCGGGAATCAGAGGGCTCTGGGCTGTCTGCTGTGGCGGGCAGCTCAGAGCCTTTTAAATCCCAGCCGCGGCCGGGAATCAGAGGGCTCTGGGCTGCCTGCTGCAGCGGGCAGCCCAGAGCCTTTTAAATCCCAGCCGCGGCCGGGAATCAGAGGGCTCTGGGCTGCCTGCAACCGCGGGGAGCCCAGAGCCTTTTAAATCTCAGCCGCTGCTGGGATTTAAAGGGCTCTGGGCTGCCTGCAACCGCGGGAGCCCAGAGCCATCTAAATCCCCGCCGCCGCCGGGAATCAGAGGGCTCTGGGCTTCCCGCTGCAGCAGGCAGCCCAGAGCCCTCTGATTCCCGGCCGCGGCTGGGATTTAAAGGGCTCTGGGCAGCCCTGGCAGCGGCGGCGGCAGCGGCGCTCCAAGCAGGGGAGAAAAAATATTGGTGGGGCAGAGCCCCTGCCTGGGATTTATTCATGGGGCTAAAGCCCCAGAGCCCCATATAAGTCGGCGCCTATGAATGGGGGCACACACAGAGGCTGTGCCGCGGGGACAAGAATGGGGTACCCTGGTATGGGAGGAGGGGAGGATAGAGGCACTCACTTGCAGCGGGGGAGTCCGGATGGGAGTGTGGCACCCACGGAGCTGGCGGGGGGAAATGGGAGAGTGCAAGCAGCCCTGGTGTGTGCTATGAGCTTGTGTGATGGTTCTTGTAGTACCTAGGGCTGAGTTACCTTGTTACCTCCCCCCGCCCCCACCCAGGCCCCAGTGAGAGGCAGACTTGCTTGTGCTGAACTGGAGGTCAGCTCCCTGACACCACGGGCCTATCAGCCACCAAACAACCTCCTCTGGGCTGCGCCGGCCCCTGTTCGCAGTGCAGGTTAACGGTAGGTGGCCCCCAGTCCCTGTTCCCCTGTAGTGTCCAGCCCCTTCTCTGCCGAGCACTCCCAAAACACCAGCTCTGCCGTCCCCAAGCGGGACAGTCACACACCAGCCTGTTCGATTCAGTGCAGGAGCGGCTCCTGGTGTCGCACCACCGCACTGAGATAACCGTGTGATCGTTTTCACACTAACTCAGCTCTCAAAGGGGGAGACGTGAGCACTAGTGAGTGTACCAGGCTACGCGTTCATCTCGCCGGTGTCCTTGCAGCCAAGCCTGGCTGAGACCCTGTCGTCATGAGTGTCACCGGGCTGCCCGATGACTTGCTTGGTGCAGGACGACGGGGGGGTCTCCCTTGCCTTTTCCTGACAGTCCCCAAAGTTCAGTGTTTGTACCTCAGGGAGGCAGGATGATCCCGTAGTGCTGCCTTCAGGCTGCCTTCAAGCCCCTCCTCCACCCCGACTTCGTATTTAAATGACGCTGCATTGTGTTAACTCACAATCTTAATTTACACGTGGGCTGACAGAGACAGGTGAATAAACATCCTCTGTCTGGCAGAATCCTGTTTGTCAACTCTGCCTCGAGACAGACTTGAGGACCATATTATTAGCACACATACATAACTCCTGACCTAGTCTCTGTACATGCATCTCACAAGGATGCTAATGCCCAGGGTGCCCCTGGTTTTAAGACCTCACATGCCCCAGACTGTACATACCGGAATGAGGATATTCTTGTAACCCCCTTGCCAGCTGGCCCCGAGGGGCTCTTTGGGTCGCAGTTTGGCCTGCACAAAGTGCAAAGTGTGTGACTGTCTAGTGTAAATCACCCCCTAGCTAATGCCAGGCGCAGGTGCGACGACACATTTCGAAACCCTCCCGGTTTGCAACCAGTTGCAGTTTCTGCCGCACAACATAACCATCTGGGCTTCTGCTCAGGACTTGCTGCCGCCTGGTCCATGGGGTTGCGACTCAGGAGGGACAGGGTTTGTGGTCAAAAACACTCACATTCTGCTTCCTCCTGGCTAATGTGCCAAACTGACCTATTGCAGGGTTCTGGGGGGTTCTGCATTTTAATTTAATTTTAAATGAAGCTTCTTAAGCATTTTAAAAACCTTATATACTTTATATACAACAATAGTTTAGTTATATATTATAGCCATAAAAAGAGACCTTCTAAAAATATTAAAATGTATTACTGGCATGCGAAACCTTAAATGAGAGAGACAAAATGAAGACTCGGCACAGCTCTTCTGAAAGGTTGCTGAACCCTGATCTTTTGGATGCTTGAGGCATGCTCTTTCACTTTTCTGTGTGTGAATATGTGAATAGGGAGGTAAGGTTTCTGGGTACAGAGCACGCCCCTGACCCCAACGTGGTAACCAGAGTGACCCCATTCATTTTTCCCACTGGCTTCCTCCTTGATTATTTCCATTGACTTGGCTCCCTATGCACCTGTCACTGGTCCGGGGATGGTTGCGCACCTGCCACTGGTCCAGGGATGGTTGTGCCCCTGTCACTGGTCCAGGGATGGTTGCAAATCGGGAGGGATGGGGTTTGCAGTCGAAAACGCTCACGATTTGCTTCCTCCTGGCTAATGTGCCAAATTGACCTATTGGACGATCAAGGCGTGCACTTTCACTGTTTTGTGTGTGAATACGTGAAAAGGGAGGTAAGGTTTGGGGGTACAGAGGACACCCCTGACCCCAAGGTGATAACCAGAGTGGCCCCATTCATTTTTTCTACTGGCTTCCTCCTTGATTATTTCCATTGACTTGGCTGCCTATGCACCTGTCACTGGTCCAGGGATGGTTGTGCACCTGTCACTGGTCCAGGGATGGTTGCAAATCGGGAGGGATGGGGTTTGCGGTCGAAAACGCTCACGATCTGCTTCCTCCTGGCTAATGTGCCAAATTGACCTATTGGATGATTGAGGCACGCACTTTCCCTTGTTTGCGTGTGAATACGTGAAAAGGGAGGTAAGGTTTGGGGGTACAGAGCATGCCCCTGACCCCAAGGTGATAACCAGAATGGCCCCTTTCATTTTTTCCACTGGCTTCCTCCTTGATTATTTCCATTGACTTGGCTGCCTATGCACCTGTCACTGGTCCAGGGATGGTTGTGCTGCTGTCACTGGTCCAGGGATGGTTGCAAATCTGGAGGGATGAGGTTTGTGGTTGAAAATGCTCACAATTTGCTTCCTCCTGGCTAATGTGCCAAATTGACCTATTGGATGAGTGTCCCAGATTTAGCATGTCCCTATCATCACCCTTACATCACAAGGAGAGCCTAAATAAAATAAGTTACATTCTTAAAGATTAATACCTGTGGTAGAAAAGGAAACAGAGAGATAAAATGAGGGAACTCACCCACTCCAGGAAGCTTGAACTCGTGAGTCTGCATTGATGTTCTTAACTCAGAATCTTGATTCTGTCAGGAGTAGATGTTTTTACCTATGGAAGTGGTGGAATCTCCATTCTTAGAGATTTTTAAGCTCAGGCTTCAGAAAGCCCTGGCTGGGATGATTTAGTTGGGGATTGGTCCTGCTTTGAGCAGGGGGTTGGACTAAGCTAAATGAACCAAAGTTATGGAGACAGATATGAATCAAGGAAGCCAGCAGAGTATCAGAAACCTGGAAAAATCTCTGCCTGGATGGGCTCAGGTGTTTGGTCACAAGCTGAGGTGGTTCAAAAGTTTTGGATTTTTTTTAAGCAGAATTTTTTTATTGTTTCTTTAAACAATCAAACACAGCAAGCAGCCAATATTTGGCCACATACTTCTGAAATCCCAAACCATGTTCAGGTTTTGGCAGACTAATTTCAGCTTTTCAATAAAAAAAACCACAACAAATGTTGAAGGAAAACAGACATTGTCCGTGATTTTTTTCTGCTTTTTAAAACCCCTAGTTTTCAATCCAGAAAAAGTTTTGATGGAAAATATTTGTCCAACCCTTTTAGTGAGCTTTATGCCTTTTAGCACTAGCTGATGCTGAGAACCAGTGATACCTTGTAAAGAAGTTTTCTCAAAACTGGGTTTGTGCTGAGATGCGGAAGGTTTATTTTTCCCAGGGCCGCCCGTGGGTGCGGAGCAAGTGGGGAAATTTGTGCTGGGCCCCGCAGGGACCCCCACGAGAATATAGTATTGTATAGTATTGCACTGTTTTTTATGGAAGGGGCCCCCGAAATTGCTTTGCCCCAGGCCCCCTGAATCCTCTGGGCGGCCCTGGGTGGGAGAGGGCTGTGCTGAAGGTCCTGATTAAAACCCTACTGATGATGCAAGTGGGGGATCCAAGGGGCTCATGACCCCCTGCCCTTCCCTGATTGCAAAGTGAGAGGAGGGAGTTCTGGGTAGATAAAAGGGGGCTTGAGGAGGTGCTGATTCTGCATCCCTCACCTGGTTGCTAAGGGGCCCGATCCTGTATTGCTTAGGGACCCCCAGCACTCTTAACCTCCCCCTTCCCTGCCCTTTGCAGATGGAAGCTCCCTTTGTACCAAAGTGCAAAGACCCTGGCGACACGAGTAACTTTGACAACTATGAGGAGGAGGAGATCCGGGTCTCAACCACTGAGGAGTACGCCATGGAGTTTTCTGAGTTCTAGGACCAGCGCCCCCCCCCCCCCCAAGAAGGGTGCATGCAGAGCGGGGGGGGGAGTTGGATTTTGGTTTCATAGATAAATTAAATCTATATAGCCCTGTGGCTAGGTCTCTCCCCACAAATCCCCTCTTTCCACAAAGAAGCTTGAGAGTCCCATCTAGAGGGTGAGGATATCATCCACCCCGCCCTGGGAAACACGTCTGTGTCCTCCAACAACACTTGTTTCACTGGAAAAAAACAAAAGAACCCCCCCACCCCCACTTCCTATTTAACAGTGTGCTTTGTTGTAAACATGTTTGAAACAATTACCAATAAAGTTTAAAAAAAAATCAGACTGGCATGTGGGCTGTTCAGCTCTAGGGGACAGTTGTCGTTGCTGTGATGAGCCGGGAGCTGTTCCTCTCCCTGGAGGCCCAAGGAGTTCAGGGATGTGGCCTGGGGGCGGGGGGGTCGACGACTGCCATAAACGGTGCCTGAACTCGCCTGGAGTTGAAAGCCCAAGGGGACGAGTGTCGGCGCTGAAATGGGGAGGTGGCGTGTAGTCAATGGATAAACGGGCATCCCAAGCAGCAGCGGAGAGGTTATTTTATTGCTGGGTCGGGCGGTGGGGGCAGCTGCTGGAATGCCATGGCCAGGTCTGGTGCTTCATAGGCCATAAGCAACACTGTAAACATCAGCTGGAGATCTTAGGCGCTCAGATGCGGGGACAGATCTGGAACTAAGTGACTCTAATTTCTAGGATCATCAGAGTCTTTCATTAAGGATTGAGCAGGGTGTGAGGGGGAAGCTTCTTTCCTAGTGAAGTGTCTTCTGGGGACATATGGGGGACATGTGGGGAGGCCTTGGGTCCCTCGAGGGAAGCTGGGTTTGATGCACGTTGGAAGACGCTGGGGCATGGGGAGGTCTGCGCTGCCTGCAATGTCCCTGTTCTGGGGTTAAATGGGGACCTTCCGCAGCTCTCGATGGGGTGCCTGTATGTAATGGAAAACCCGCCGGGCTCGCTGCTCAGTTGTGCACTGGTGAGATGGGGAGGGTGCTCTGGCTCAGACCCGCTGAGGGGTGTCTCTGTGACAGCGTTCATTTGGCCGAGCTCGAGTGCGAGCGGCCCCGCTGCAGTTGAACACGCGAGCTTCTGCATCCCTGCTCGTGTGCGTTGCTAGGACTCCTGGGAGCACCTCCCGTGGCTCTTAGAGCTGCAGTAAAGTGAGCCGCTGGAAGTATTTTCCCAGTGACTTGGTGGAGAGCTTGTCCATCCTCTCTGGCCACCTGGAGGAGAGGAGGGCAGGGCCGCCCAGAGGATTCCGGGGGCCCGGGATCTTCGGCGGCAGGGGGCCCCCGCTTCGGCGGTAAGTCGGCAGCAGGGGGTCCTTCCGTTCCGGGACCCGCTGCCAAAGTGCCCCAAAGACCCATGGCGGGGACCCCACGCCGCCGAATTACAGCCAAAGCGGGACCCGCCACCGAAGTGCAGCCCCCACCACGGGTCTTTGGGGCACTTTGTTGGTGGGTCCTGGAACGGAAGGACCCCCCCGCCACCGAATTACTTCCGAAGACCCGGCTGCACTCCGGTGGCGGGTCCCGCTTCGGCGGTAATTCGGCGGCGGGGGGTCCTTCTGTCCCGGAGAGGAAAGACCCCCGGCCAGCGAAGACCGGGAGGGAAGAAGCTCCGGGGGCCCAGGCCCCGCGAGAGTTTTCTGGGGCCCCCAGAGCGAGTGAAGGACCCCACTCCAGGGGCCCCGAAAAACTCTCGTGGGGGCCCCTGTGGGGCCCGGGGCAAATCTGGGCAGCCCTGCTTGGGCATGGGTGTGCCTTGGGCTGTGTGTCCATGGGCTTGTAGGGGTTAGGGAGCATGCATTTGTGTCTGCACAACACTGCCCTCAGGTGGGCACAATATGAACCGCTCGGCTGTGTGTCCTATGCCCTACACTGCCCCCAGCCAGGGGGATTCTCCAATGATTCTGGTTGAAATGGGAATAACAATAATATCTGTGGTGCACTTTGCCCCTGGGATACAGGAACACACCATGGTGTGTGGTGTGTAGGACCACATCCCCTGTAGACGTGATACTGACCACTTAGCTCAGTCCCCAGAGCGGTGCCCCCTAGTGGTGGATCAGTCCAATCAGCCTTATGTTTTGCCTTTGCTCTCCCGTGGGGCTGGGGGAAGCCAAGCCTTGGGGCCCAGCCCCCCTCACTCACAGTAGAGTCCTTGTTTTAAATCTCCTCCCCCACCCCGCCGTCTCTTCCCTGATCTAACTTTAGAAACGGAAGCAGATAGAGCTGAGATGATCAGATTAAACAGGAATCTCCCTCACTCCCTGGCGTGGGGACCATGACAATGCTACCCATGGGGTTGGGTGGGGGGACTGGGCAGCCGTAGGTCTGTGCAAAGGGTCCCGTGCAAGGCTGTCATAAACAGATAGTTAAGGGTTAAGGTCTCTTTTACCTGTAAAGGGTTAACAAGCTCAGTAACCTGACGAACACCTGACCAGAGGACCAATCAAGGGACAAGATAATTTCAAATCTCTGTGGAGGGAAGTCTTTGTCTGTGTTCTTTGTTGGTTCTTTTGGTCTCTCTTTGGATCTAAGAGAGGCCAGACATATCTCCAAGTTCTCCTGAAGTATTTCCTACTATCCAGTATAGTGAGTATTAGAAAGGCGGATTAGTCTTATAATTAATTTCTGCATTTGCAATTGTGTGTTTGCTGGAGAAATATCTTTATTTCTGTTTGCTGTTACTTTGATTATTCTGAGAAAGGAGGGGGGAAAAGTCTCTCCAGGTTTATAAGCTAGACCTTGTATATTTTCCATCGTGGTGTTAGAGATAGTGTACTTTCTTTCTTTCTTTTAATAAAATCCTTTTCTTTTTTAGAACCTGATTGATTTCTTCCCTTGTTTGTAGAAGCAGCAAAGAATCCTGTGGCACCTTATAGACTAACAGACGTTTTGCAGCATGAGCTTTCGTGGGTGAATACCCACTTCTTCGGATGCAAGTAGTGGAAATTTCCAGGGGCAGGTTTATATATGCAAGCAAGAAGCAAGCTAGAGATAACGAGGTTAGTGCAGTCAGGGAGGATGAGGCCCTGTTCTAGCAGTTGAGTGAAAACCAAGGGAGGAGAAACTGGTTCTGTAGTTGGCAAGCCATTCACAGTCTTTGTTTAATCCTGAGCTGATGGTGTCGAATTTGCAGATGAACTGGAGCTCAGCAGTTTCTCTTTGAAGTCTGGTCCTGAAGTTTTTTTGCTGCAGGATAAATGGACACAAATCAGATATTAGGAATGTCAATATACAAAAACCTGTAGGAGAACACTTCAACCTCCCTGGCCACACAATAGCAGATCTTAAGGTGGCCATCCTGCAGCAAAAAAACTTCAGGACCAAACTTCAAAGAGAAACTGCTGAGCTCCAGTTCATCTGCAAATCTGACACCATCAGCTCAGGATTAAACAAAGACTGTGAATGGCTTGCCAACTACAGAACCAGTTTCTCCTCCCTTGGTTTTCACTCAACTGCTAGAACAGGGCCGTATCCTCCCTGACTGAACTAACCTCGTTATCTCTAGCTTGCTTCTTGCTTGCATATATGAACCTGCCCCTGGAAATTTCCACTACTTGCATCCGAAGAAGTGGGTATTCACCCACTAAAGCTCATGCTGCAAAATGTCTGTTAGTCTATAAGGTGCCACAGGATTCTTTGCTGCTTCTACAGAACCAGACTAACACGACTACCCCTCTGATACTTCCCTTGTTTGGATTTTCAGGGGAAGGGGAGGGGGGAAAAAGTGAATCCCTCTTTGTTTTGATTCAAGGAGTTTGGATCAAGGTATCTCTCCCAACGACTAGGGGAGCGGGAAGAAGGTGGGGGAATGGTTTATTTCCCTTTGTGTTAAGATCCAAGGAGTTTGGATCTGTGTTCCCAGGGAAAGTTTGGGGGAACAGGGAGTGTGCTAGACACTGGAACTTCTAGCTGGTGGCAGCTTTATCAGATCTAAACTAGGATTTAAGTTTAGAGGAGTCCATGCAGGTCCCCATCTTGTGAACTCTAAAGTTCAAAGTGGGGAATAAACCTATGACAAAAGCGCACTCAGCGGGTACTGAGCGCAGCAGCCCCCTCCATGCTCTTCCATCTCTGCTGTGTCCTCTTAACAAGTCCCCCACCCCCAGCTCCCATAACATGGTTTCCTCCAGTGACAGCAAGAGATAGTCCCTACCCCAATCTAAAGAGATCTGGAAACAGGCACAGAGAGGGGAAATGATTTGCCCAGTGTCACACAGCAAGACAGTGGCAGAGCCAGGGATACAACCCAGGAGTCCTGACTCCCAGCCTCCACTCCCCAACCACTAGACGCTACTCCCCTCCCAGAGCCGGGGATGGAACCCAGGAGTCCTGACTACTCCCCACTCTCTATCCAATACACACCACCAGAACCTCAGCCACCATCTAGGGGAAGGGGACGTGTCTCTGTGGTGACCTGTCCTAAGTCTATCCCTTGGCCCACCCGCATTGGGGCCCCAGGGCTCCCCGTTTCGCTTTTCTGAGCACAGAGTCATCCCCCACTACTCTGAAAAAAAAGAATGGGGGGGAGGGCTAGCTCAGTGGTTTGAGCACTGGCCTGCTAAACCCAGGGTTGTGAGTTCAATCCTTGAGGGGGCCATTTAGGGATTTGAGGATTGGTCCTGCTTTGAGCAGGGGGTTGGATTAGATGATCTCCTGAGGTCCCTTCCAACCCTAATAATCTATGATTCTATCTATGATTTCCACCTTCTCCCTCCCTGATATTTCCCTAGGCAGCTGGCAGTGAGTGTGACTGAGGCTGGGCTGCCTACACAGAGCTGCGCTACTGACTCACCAGACCTGGTGGCTCTCATTAATGTCACCTCGGAGCCTCAGGGATAGAGCTGGATTGAAGTTTCCCTGGGGTGTAAATCCAGAGGAACTCCACTAAGCCCAGCTCCTGCTCTCCCCTGAGGCAGCTGTAACTGACATTGGGCTGAAGCCTGTCATCGTCGCCTCTCCCATATTCCCCCCGGCACCCCTGCATTCAGCTCCCTCTGCTCAATGCCCCAATTGAAGCTGGGGAGGGACCAGATTAACCATTGGGTCCCATGTGCCCCTCCCAGTGCCCTCTTTGAAGTCTCGTGGCCTGGCGCCCTGCCCCCATTCTGATGCCCTGCCCAGAGCTCCTGCTCCGGCAGTCCTGGGCGAGCACCTCACGGGTGTCAGCTGGAAAGGGGAGATGGAGGAGTACAGGAAAGGAACAATGCAGGGGATGGTAGCATCTGGGGATCTCAATCCCCCGAAGGGAGCCCCCCAAAGATGCCCCCTCTGGCTCCCTGCCAGCTCTGCCCCTGCTCAGCTGCACCCCGAAGGGTTAACAGCTTGACAACAGGACCCACCCGCACAGGGAACCCAGTGCCCCCAGATCACCCTTGAGCAGAGCGTGGGCAACCCAGGCACAAGAGCTTAATGATAATAACTGACCCTTGTCTGAACAGCACGGAGTCAGAGATACCCGCCAGGGACTCAAGGTAACAGCTTGGAGGGTATTGAGGGTGTTGAATGAGATCAGGGCACCGTTGTGCCAGGCACTGCCCAGAGTCTGACCGAGATCGGGGCCCCCTATGGTGCCAGTCGTGGATCACGAGAAAATCTTCCTCACTGCATCTGCCTCTTCCTTACAGAGGTGTTGTGGTGGGGGGAGCCCAGGGCTGGGTTAGCAGGAGGCTGCGGGTCGGGATGGAGGGGCACCAGCAAAGCTGGGGAGAGGGGGAGCCCAGGGCTGGGCTAGCAGGGGGCTGCGGGTCGGGATGGAGGGGCACCGGCAGAGCTGGGGTCGGGATGGAGGGGCACCGGCAGAGCTGGGGAGAGGGGGAGCCCAAGGCTGGGCTAGCAGGGGGCTGCGGGTCGGGATGGAGGGGCACCGGCAGAGCTGGGGAGAGGGGGAGCCCAGGGCTGGGCTAGCAGGAGGCTGCGGGTCGGGATGGAGGGGCACCGGCAGAGCTGGGGAGAGGGGGAGCCCAGGGCTGGGCTAGCAGGGGGCTGCGGGTCGGGATGGAGGGGCACCGGCAGAGCTGGGGAGAGGGGGAGCCCAAGGCTGGGCTAGCAGGGGGCTGCGGGTCGGGATGGAGGGGCACCGGCAGAGCTGGGGAGAGGGGGAGCCCAGGGCTGGGGCTGCGGGTCGGGCTGAGGGGATCTGCACAGCTGCGGGGGGCCCTGGCAATATTCTTCCCGCTGCCCCTGTCAGACCCTAAAGCTGGATGGTAGAATCTGAGAAGCCAAGACCCCCATGGGACCACAGCCCCACCCCCAAAAGAGCCAGGCATGTCCCTCCGTTCCCCCTCGCAGCCTGCAGCACCCCCCTCTCCCTATCGCTGCGAGCACTGGGGGACACGTCTCCCCTCTGGGGGGCGCTGCAGGGTGGGGGCCCAGGCTGTTCCACAGCCCCTAGTGGTGGCACTGGGCAATGCAGGCTGCAGACCCAGGGGGAACCCAGGGTCTATCTGCGTCCCGGGTGCAGCTGGAGATCGGGCGCCCCCTGGAGATCCCAGACCCCCTGCTCCTCCCGCCCGCTGTGGAGCCCCCGTCCTACCTTGTGTGGCTGAGGTGACGAGGATGGCAGTGACGCAGAGGCTCCAGAGGACGTGGGCGAGGCGGGCCATGGTGCCAGCCGGGCAATTGGCACGCTCGCTCCCTAGCACGGCTCTCAGCGGCCCGAGCCCAGGGCCTCTCCCGGCATCACACAGGAGGGACGATCCGACAGTCAGCAAGCCTGGGGGAGGGAGGGGGGAGAAGCCTTGAAACAAGCTGGGGGGACTGCGGGGTTCACCCCACCCCATGCGTGGCAAGAGCCCCCTCCTCTGTCTCCCAGCCCAGTAGCACCACCATTGGAGAGGGGAATTCCCCCCTCTGACCCAGGGCCAATACGGGTCCCCCCCAGACCGTCTAGTCTCCAGGGCAGGGATTGACAACACCCAGCCCCACTGGCTTCCCCAGCCCACCGCCAGCTAGGACCAACCCTGGCACAGGAAGGGTTAATAATGGGCTGACCCAGCTCTGTGAGATCCGTGGGAGAGTGGGGTGGATGGGGGGAAGGTCAGAGACAGGCAGCTCTTGGGGACATGGAGGCGGGGGGGGGGGACTGAGGACAGGGTGGCTCCAGCAGCCCCCCCCCCCCCGGAGCAGGAAGTTCTAATCATTCACCCAGGGATGAGCCATGCCAGGGATGCCAACACATAGCAATGGGCACGAGGCCAGCAGGGGGGTGGCTGAGCCCCTCATAAATTTCCCAGCCCCTCAGCAGAGAACAAAGGAGGCCGGTTGGGGGTGGGGCTGGGGGGAAACCCTGCTGCAGCCCCCTCCCCAATCACAGCCTGGGAAGAACAGCGGGTGCTGGGAAGGGAAGAAGGGGGCCCCCCGGTAGGTCTTGCTGCCAGCACGTCCTAGCCGCTCATCTGCCAGCCCCTGGGCACGGGGAGATGGCAAATGAGCCCCCCCACACCCAGCACCCTGCAGCACTGCACTGGGGTCAGCACTGACTGTGAGGGGAGAGCGCCCCCCGCCGAGCCCCCCCGCCCCGCTCCCCGCACCACGGCGCCCCGCTGAGCCCCCACCCCGCTCCCGCAGCACAGCGCCCCCGCTGAGGTCCCCCCGCTCCCCACAGCACAGCGCCCCCCGCCGAGCCCTCCCACCCTGCTCCCTGCAGCACAGCGCCCCCTAGTGCCACACTGGGGCATTGGGGTCAGCACTGACTGTGAGGGGACAGCGCCCCCTGCTGAGCCCTTGGCCTCACCCCTTAGTGACAGACTGCAGCTCTCCCCACCATCTGCGGTCCCAGCTCACCCTTGCTTAGCCAGAAGTGGGAACTAGTGGTGACAGCTGAAGGGCTGGGAGTCCGGACTCCAGGGTTCTTTTCCCGGCTCTGGGATGGGGGTTGGGTGTAGCAGTGAGAAAAAGCCAGGCTGAGTGACGCTGGGTTTGTCGAGGGATCCCGGACACTGGGATGCCCCCGTGGACTGGAGCCCTGGCCAGCAGGACCCCGGCTGTGCCATCCACACATCTCTCCCTCCCGCCCGGCTGCAGGAGCTGGGCCCGGAGCGCAGGCAGCACATGTGAACGGAGCTTTCCAAGGCTCCTAATTATGGCTTCCTGGTCTCTCCGGGAGGCGGCTCGGTCTCCTGGGCGAAGACACCGCGGTTTAAGAAACTGCCTAATTACATCTCAAACTGCCAAATTATGGCAGATCAGCCGGGAGGGGAGGGGTCTGGTGTGTGGCTCGCCCACACGCCTGGGCTCTAGCCTCAGCTTGGGGAGAGGAGTAGGGGTTATTGGTTAGAGCAGGCAGCTGGGAGCCAGGACTCCTGGGTTCTATTTCTGGCTCTTGGAGGGGAGCGGGGTCTAGTGGTCACAGCGTGGGGGGGCATCTGGCCTCCTGTATTCCCTTGCTACATCCTGGTGTGACTCATGAGAAAGTGCTTTGCCCCCTTCTGTGCCTCAGTTTCCCCATGCATAGAATGGAACTAATGAGGGTGGGCCCGACGCTTAGACGACCTGGAAGGTTTTGGTGACCCTTGCTAGATGCAAGTCGGGTCCTGATCGTTATCAGGAAGAACCAGAACTGGACCCTCCTGCTACTGCAGGGGTCGCTGTGGGGCAAAATGACCTAGCTAGGGCCAGGCGAATCGCTCAGGTGAGGGCCCTGCATCAGAGCCTTTTCCCAGCGAGTCGGAGCAGGAACTGAGGGGTCCGGGCCAAATTCCAGCGTTAATTCTACAATCCTGGTCACCTCATTTCCCTCCTGTAGCTTCTTCACGTGGAAAAGTCACTTGCTCTTGTTCTAAAGTGTCTGACAGTGATGGTGTGTGACAGTGAAACAGCTGCCACGCCTCACCCCAGAAGTGGCTGCATCTCAGGGTTGGGTGAAGGATCCCTGTGCTAATACTGTGTGACTGCTAAACAGCTGCTGAGCCCTGGAACCTCAGTGCTGGCTGAATGATCCCCATGTGTTGTCTCTGTGTGCTGCCAAGCAGCTGCCATGCTCCACACCAGAGGTGGCTGCCTTTCGACGCTGGGCAGGCGAGTCGCGTACAGTGTGGCCACATGGCTCTTAAAAAGCAGCCGCGCCCCACCCCAGAGCTGGCTGCAATGCTCAATTTATCAAGCGCCCCAGCTCCATTACGGTGCAATACACTGGCTGAAACCCCCACACCCTGCTTGTGCCATGTCCCTGTTTAGCATCTCCTCGCAAAGGTGCCTCCCAACTCCCTGGAAAGCCACAGCAAAGGGCAGCGAGATGAACAAGCGTCTGGAAATCTGCTCTAACGCCAACAGATTTATCGGCCTTCGGAGCCCTGGATTCCTGACCCAGCAACAGCGGGTTCCCTGGAGACTCCCCACAGCCCATCCGCTGGGCAGCGCCCAAGCAACGGGGCTGCCAAGTCTGCACACACAGGAGGCTCCTTTCTACAGCAGAAGACGTACAATTATTATCCGCATTAAGGTTGTGACCAGGATGTGGGGGGCCCCTTTGTGCCGGGCGGTGCACAGACCCTGACCGAGATCAGGGCCCCCTTGTGCTGGGCGCTGCACAGACCCTGACCGAGATCAGGGCCCCCCTTGTGCCGGGCGCTGCCCAGACACAGCGAGAGGTTGCCCCTACCCCATAGAGCTCACAATTGAAACAAAGGGAAGGATTGGTCCCCCTTATTTTACAGAAGGGGAAACTGAGGCACCAGGTGATGCAGTGACTCACACCAGGCTGCATGGGGAGTCAGTGGCGGAGCAGGAATCGAGCTCAGCTCTCCTGAGTCCCAGCATCTGACCCACAAGCCCATCCTGCATCAGTGGGTCACGACCTGTTAGCCCTGCAGAGACGGGCCGGGCCTTTTGCAGCAGCCCTGTGTGCCCGTCCGGCTGCTCCAGCCACAGGGCTGGGGCTATTTTAGGACACACCATATCCCAATGCCTGGTGGGCAGGACGGTCCACACCCCCTCTCCAGGGACACTTCCGGCCTGGATCCTGCCTCTGCGCTCCAGGGCATGGAAGCTGCCGTCAAATGAGAGGGAATTTGGAGCAGTGCAGCGAAAATGATTAAGGGTCTCAGAGGATTAAATTACAAGGGGAGATTAAAAGAACTAAATATGACTAGCTTGGCTAGACGGCGGCTAAGGAGCGCTCAGATAATTGTCTGGGAGTAGCTGAAGGATGTAAATATCGAACGGGGGGGTGGGAGGGGAATTATTTGAGAGGAGATGTTAAACTCAAGTGCAGCGTGGTCATGTGGTAAAGCATTGGGGCAGGATGCGGGAAATCTGGGCTCGAATCCCACCGTTCACACCAGCAGGCCGGGTGAATCAGTTCACTGCTTTGTACCCCCATTTCTCCTGCAATCTGCAAATCCTCCCTTGGTCTGTTAGAAGGACGGTGCTGGGCTTAGAGAGAAAGGCAGCTATGGCACTAAGATGGGCTATGGGGAAATCAGCTCCCCTCCGCTGCAAATATTCTGTGTGACCCCTGCGGGAGTCTCTCTGTGCCTCCATTTCCCCACAGGTAACACGGAGAGAACAGTCCCTGCCCTACTGCACAGGGGGGCTCAGATACTATGGGAAGGGAGCTCTTAGGGGCTGGCATTGCCTCAGCACCACGGTGGTGGGGGGTTTCAAGGCCCAGCTCCTGGAGTCAGAAGAACCGGTGGCCCTGGGGACAGCAGGGAAAAGCTGGCTTCAGAGGAGAAAAAAAGATTCCTGAATTCATTGTTTATCTAATAAAACAAATCTCATGATTTTAAGTCCATCTCACAGTGTTGGGGGCCTGGTTCACGTCCGAGGTTGGCAATGCTGCCATCTCTCGCTACATTTGTACAGCCCCTGGCACAACGGGTGCTGAGCTCAGTTGGTGCCATTTTTTATTATTCTTGGGGAGGCAGCATGGCCTAGTGCAGAACGCACTGGACTGGGACTCTGGAGCCCTGGGCTCTATTCTCGGCTCTGCCGCTGGCCTGCTGGATAACCTGGGGCAAGTCCCTTCCCCGCTCTGTGCCTCAGTTTCCCCAGCTGTAAAGCGGGGATAATGCTACTGACCTTCCTTTGTAAAGTGCTTGGAGCCCAACTGATGAAAAAGGCTGGTTAAGAGTCATTATTCATTTGTAATGTAGTAGCACCCAGGAGCTCCCGTGACGGATCAAGACCCCATTGTGCCAGGCGCTGCACAGACACAGAGCACAAAGCTGGCCCCAGCCCCAAGAGCCGACAGTCTACGTCCAGTCTCTGGACTAGAAATGACTCTGGCTCTGTGCTGAGAATCAAACCCACGGCGTCTCTTGCAGATGACAGGTGCGACGGCGCCCCCTGATCCCAGCCTGATTCCACATGGGAGTCATGTATGCAGGGAGCAGGGCAGCTAATCTTGGCCAAGCAAGCACAGCTGACTGCCACCCCCACCACTGGAGCCTCACGGGGGTGGGGGAGGGAATCCCCATGGACGTTATGCAGTCTGGGGGCTCTGGCACTCAGCTGCATGGCTCTGAGGCTGGGTGGCACACCCACTCCATGGGTGGCACCATCTCTAGGGGGTAGCCAAGGAGAACCAGTGTCGCTTAGCAACATTTAGGTGTCCCGGTTACATCGGGGAGAGGTTATTGGGAGACATGCACTGGATATGACCTCCCCCGGGGGAGGGGCCATTGTGGATCATGGCTCCACCCACCATCCTTCCTCTGAGGGCGAGAGAGTCTCCTCCACCGCAGCCCTTGCCATGTGGCCAGCGGGCACAGCACAGCCTGCCAGGCAGACTCGCGCCTGCAGCTCCACCAGGGTTTGCAATTAAAAGCCGCAATTAATGGGCCGATGTAATGCTGCGAAGCAGGGGGCGGGGAGATGCTGCGTGAATGGGGTACACGATACCGCAAAGCCGCAGGGTACAGACCGTGCTATCAGCCACTGGCCAGCCCTGGGTGAGTGGCCGGCCCTCCAGCCTTGGTAGCCTGCAGGAGCTCTCGCTCTGGTCCTTTCACCGTGCTGAGCTCTTTAGTGGGAGGGCTCCAGATCGCACTCCCTGTTTTCCCGGGGAGGGCGGGGGGACCAGCTCACCCTGTGTGTGAGTGAGTGGCAGTGCGGGGAAGAGAACCCAGGAGTCCTGACTCCCAGCATCCCCACTACCTGGCTCTACCCAGCAGACCTCACTCCCCTCTCAGAGCCAGGAAGAGAACCCAGGAATCCTGGCTTTCAACCCCTCACCCCCAGCTCTACCCACCAGACCTCACTCCCCTCCTGGAGCTGGGAAGAGAACCCAGGAGTCCTGGCTCTCAACCCCCACTGCCAGCTCTACCCACCAGACCTCACTCCCCTCATGGAACTGGGAAGAGAACCCAGGAGTCCTGACTCTCATCCCCTCACCCCCAGCTCTACCCACCAGACCTCACTCCCCTCCTGGAGCTGGGAAGAGAACCCAGGAGTCCTGGCTCCCAACCCCCACTGCCAGCTCTACCCACCAGACCTCACTCCCCTCATGGAACTGGGAAGAGAACCCAGTAGTCCTGACTCTCATCCCCTCGCCCCCAGCTCTACCCAGCAGACCTCACTCCCCTTTTAGCCCTGGGAGGAGAACCCAGGAGTCCTGGCTCCCCGGCAAGCCCCCCTTCCCTTTGACAGTGGGATCTTTATTGACAAAGGCCTTTACTCTAGAACCCGTGACGCATCTCCATGGTAACAGCTCATCTTCGTAGCTCCTTGACACTCAGATCCATGTTAGGTGGGGGGGGAGCGGGAGGATGGAGGGGGAGGTAAAGGGGGGAGGGGTCCAAAGACAGGGGGTGCGGGATGGTTTTGAAATCAGCAATCAAGCCCCTGGCTGCTCATCAGGCACAATCAAACCCACCTGCATCCACCCTGCCCCCAGATCTGGGGGTGCCCAGAGGGAAATGACCCATTTCCTTGGCCGAGCCCTTGTCAGCAGAGCCTGCCACCGCCCCGCAAATGTACTCTCCCAGCCTGTGCAAATGGCAGCGTCACCTCGCTGAGCTGCCGGCGGGCCCATCTAGCCCGGCGTCCTGGCATGGGACTATCGACAGCCCTGGGCCATTGGTTACGGCTCCATGTACTGAAGGAGTCTTAGAACTGAGCTGGGAAATCAGGGTCATCCCTGCTCCTTTATCTGGGGCACAGGAAGCCTGAAATGTTGGGTTTTCTGCTTGAAATTCAAGTCTCGTCCACTCTGGGCGTCTCTATGGAAAACTAGGGATCAGACCGGATTCTGAGAGCAGTGATTCCATGCACACCTCAGCTCATTCACACCGGGCAGTGAGAGGGTTCAAAAAAACATCTGAGCTGTTTAAAATCCCAGGGTCTGACGCTCCCATGGCTTTTCCCCTTTACACCAGGGCCCGGTGAGCGTGAAACACGACAGTTTCACACTCCCCTTACACTGGTGCAAGTGAGCTCCCAATGTCCTGGATAAACCAGGAGCAGAGTTTGCATTTAGTATTGGTGATGTTTATTTAACTCAAACACCCAAGGAGCAGTTGGGAGAAAATAAGTCCCTGATAAAGAAGCAACACCTCACCCCCCTTGCCCTTCCAGTTAAAGCTGTTTTCTCTGATTTCGATTTCTGTTGTTAAAATGTGTTCACTAACATCTATTAGTTAAGGGCGTGTCTAGACAGGGCTAGAAGGCTTGTTTTAACCCATGTTAGTTAACATCTTTTAGACCGGGAAAGTTGTATTTTTACCGACATTAGCTAGTCAGGATGAAGCCTAGGATAGCAAAGCAGAGAGCAGGAGCTAAAATACAACCTGGTCTGTCCACACTGGACTTCTAAAACATGGGAGCTAACCCGTTTTTAAAATACACCTAGTCTAGACCAGCTCTGATGTGCCAGCTCAGGGGTGGACAAACTTTTTGGCCTGAGGGCCACATCTGGGTATGGAAATGGTATGGTGTGTATGCTCACGAATTGGGGGTTGGGGTGAGTGGGGGGGGTGAGGGCTCCTGCTCGGGGTGCGGGCTCTGGGATAGGGCTGGGGATGAGGGGTTGGGGGTGCAGGAGGGTGCTCTGGCCCGGGACCGAGGGATTCGAGGGCAGGTGGAGGATCAGGGCTGAGGCAGGGGGTTGGGGCCTGGGAGGGGGGCAGGGGGGCAGGCTCTGGGTGGCACTTACCTCAAGCAGCTCCCAGAAGCTGTGGCATGTCCTCCCTCCAGCTCCTATGAAGAGGCGCAGCCAGGCAGCTCTGCACACTGCCCCCTCCACAGGCACCGTCACTGCAGCTTCCATGGCCGCGGTTCCCAGCCAATGGGAGCTGTGGGGGTGGCGTGTGGAGTAGGGGCAGCCTGCAGAGCATCCTGGCTGCCCCTCCACGTAGGAGCCAGAGGCAGGACATGCCGCGGCTTCCAGGAGCTACGTGGAGTGGGGCAAGCCCCGGACCCCGCTCCCCAGCTGGAGCACCGGAGCAGAGCAAGCCCCGGACCCCGCTCCCCAGCTGGAGCACCGGAGCAGGGCAAGCCCCGGACCCCGCTCCCCGGCGGGAGCTCGAGGGCTGGATTAAAACGTCTGGAGGGCCGGATGCGGCCCCCGGGCCGTAGTTTGCCCATCCCTGCACTAGCTACTTGAGTTGAATTTGCTCCTACTCAACCAGTTAGCATGGTCTGAAAATCCACATTGTCTTGTGCACACCCGGTTTAGGCCCTGGGTTTTCTGAGGCTGCACTGATATAACTATCTCTGGGACACATCACTCCGAGCGACTTGATTATACTGGTACAAAAACTACAGTAGGTTTCACCTACCCCTGCCCTGCCCCTCTTAGAATAACAGTAATCGCCAGCTCCCATCCATCACCCAGCATCCGTAGACCTCAAAGCCCTTCACAAAGGAGAGCAGGAGCAATTTGCAGATGGGGAAACTGAGGCAGGGGGGCAGGAAAGTGACTCGCCCAAGGTTACCCATCAGGCCAGTGGCACAGCTGGGAATAGGGTCCCAGGTCGGGGCTTCTTCCCCTAGGGATTTCGACCCATAGAACAATAAATTCACAGCTTAGGTTACACCACCAAACAAGCTGCCGTAGCCAACGCAGCGGATCTGGCTAGCAATCCACGTGGAGGAGGGCACAGGTAGCTTTCCTGCAGTCAGGTTAGCTCCCTCCAGCTAGCTTAACTCAAATGAAAACCCCAGTGCCAATCGCAGCTACCGCTGGGTTTTTACAATGATTTTGTCTGGCCAAACTACAGAAGGTGTTAGTGAAGCCTGGGCTACAGCAGAAGTCCATTTTTTTATCGTTTCGACAGATAATATCAATGTTTATTTTTAACCATTTCCACCCCCTCCCCCAGTTTTATCAATTTCAGTTTTCACACTCGCGGGAAATTATGGGGGGTGTGTGAAAGACACTCATTGTCCGATGACAGCAGAGGTTGAGATTCAAACCGGTTTCTAACCATTCAAACGCACATTGTCAATGTCACATCTCAAAACACACCAAGTAAATTGCCTTCAATTGACTTTTCTTACTCCGCCTCTCTCATAAATATCATCGCTGGGGGGGGGAGGTCATGGGTTCGTGTGTGTCCGGTGAAGTGGACGTTTGCCAACATTTATGGATGAAAATCGAATCCTTCCCAGGCTATCCATAGACAGAGTTTGCACCAGCATAGCCAGGGCACTTAGTAGTGTGATTATTTTACTGACAGTGATCGTGATCCAAATTCTACTGTGGACGCAGTTAAACTGGCTTGTACCATTCACTCCCCGGAAGGGGAAGAGTTACACTGAATTAAGCACATTTACACTATTGTGACTGCATCTGCAGGAGGGGGGTTGCACCATTTTAACTAGAGCGGTGTATAATAATCTATCCGGACAGCTCCAACGGCTTCGTAAAGAGGGCCCGGGTTCCTACTGCCACGGGGAAACTGAGGCACAGAGTGACTTGCCCCGAGGGAAGTCAGCAGTGGAGTTGGGAACAGAACCCAGGAGTTCAGAACCTCAGCCCGCTGCAGTAACCACTAAATCTCATTCCCCTCCCACGAGTCCAGCCTCCTAGACTGTTACCTCCTCAAATGGAACAACCCATCCAGAGCTCGGGCTAGAACCCAGGAGCCCTGACTCCCGGCTTCTGCTTCCTCTAGGCCCCACGCCCCTCATGCAGCTGGGATAGAACCCAGGAGTTCTGGCTCTCAGCCCTATTTGCTATCATGCAGGACAGGGATGGGCTGAGGATTTCCAGAAGGAGAGAATTTTACAGCCGGGTTATTGCAAGGGCTCTTTAACGACAGTCACGGCTTTGCTTTGACCCTTTGTGCGAAAACCAGAAACTGCAGCACAGCGCCCCCTAGCACCGCTCTGGGGTACTGGGGTCAGCCCTGACTGCGTGGGGAGAGCTCCCCCTACCGAGCCCCCACCCTGCTTCCTGCAGCACAGCGCCCCCTGCTGAGCTGATAGGACCTGGCAGGCTGCCAGCCCAGTAGGCAGACGGGGGATGTACAGGGACAGATGGGTGGTGAACAGGGGTAGATACAAGCCCCCCCTTCCTCACTCCCCTCAGCACGTCTCGATGATTCCTCCAGCCCTCTATCCCCTGCCAAGCCAATGGGCGCTGCCCTCCCCCATGGCAGGGTGCCCCACAGCCGTTAGAAGGGAGGTGTGGCGCTGCCCCCCCCCGGTACCCGCCCAGTGCTCCCTGCTCCCATATGCAGCGCAGGAGGGTGAGGAGTCGCTGGGGCTGGATTTAGTCTCCTTATTATGCAGGAAACATAATGTTCTGCTGAGGCTCTTACGGAAGCGGGCGAGAGCTATTTGCAGGCTGGGCCGCCTGCTCTCCCCCGCGCCTGCGGGCGGGCACAGCCCTGCTGCCAGCTGCTCCCTGCCCTGCAGCCCCCGCCGGGCACTGCAGATCGCCCCAGGCAGGGCCCCCCGGCTGCAGCCACCACCAGGGAGCTGTCACAACGGGGCGGGCGGCCTCGGGTCCTGGCTCCAGTGTTTGCCTCAGCAATTCCCAGCACTCTCCTCCGGCGTGTGGGGCGGCAGGTCTGTCCGCATGCCAGCTGCCATCCCACAGTGCACACACCCAGGGGTCCCATAGCGCCATGGGGGGCAGCAATGCATCCTGGGTAAATCCTCCGCCAATGACCGCAGGGCACCATATCCACAACATGGGGAGATGCGATGCATTCTGGGATGCCTCCGCCCAGCATGCAGGGAGCTGTCAGGGACGAGACAGTGGCACTGGCCTTGGGTCCCATAGAATCATAGACTATCAGGGGTGGAAGGGACCTCAGGAGATCATCTAGTCCAACCCCCTGCTCAAAGCAGGACCAATCCCCAGGCAGATTTTTGCCCCAGATCCCTAACTGGCCCCCTCACAGATTGAACTCACAACCCTGGGTTTAGCAGGCCAATGCTCAAACTGCTGAGCTATCCCTGCCCCCTGTTGGAGTCAATGGGGCAGATCCCTTGCTGGGGTAAACTGCTGGATCCTGCTTTCTGAAAGAGCCCCTTGTGTCCGGGAGATCCGCTCCCAAGCTCGGATCCACCTCGTCCTGGCCACCGGCGTTATCGGGGAGAGAGGGTGAGACCTGAGGGCAGCAGATTATGGGCACCAGAGGAGAGACGGGGGGAACCCTATCAGCAAATGTGGGGTGAAGCCCCCCATTTCCCTCTCTCCCTGATGTAATAGGATGACCCACACCTTGCTCCACCCTCTGCCCCGATGTAGACAATGCCCACCCCCAACAGAACAGGGGGGTGGGTACTAGGGTGACCAGATGTCTGATTTTATAGGGACAGTCCCGATATTTGGGGCTTTGTCTTATATAGGTGCTTATTACCCCCCACTCCCACCCCGATTTTTCACCCTTGCTGTCTGGGCACCTAGCTGGGTACAGCAATTGATGGGGGTATATGAGGATGGATGGGTGGGTGGGTGGATACAGAGATGGGGTGAGGTGGGGGATGGGTGAATGGATAGATACAGAAATAGGGTGAGGTGGCGGATGGATAGATACAGAGATCGAAGGGTGTGGGGGGTATAGGGGGTGGACAGAGACAGGGTGGGGTGGGGGAGGGTGGGTAGATAGATACAGAGATCAAAGGGTGTGGGGGGGATAGGGGAAGGGACAGATACAGAGATCGAGGGGCGGGGGGGAATGGGAGGATGGATAGATACAGAGATCAAAGGGGGGCCATGGCATTGGCAGAGGTGCTGAGAGCCATTGTAAACCCTGTACACTACAGAAAGCACTTCAAGCCAAGGGGCGCTGCCACCCCCAACCCCCCTAGCTTCAGCCCCTCCCCCACACAGGGGTGACGGGGCGAGCGAGCCGATAACATGGCGATGGGGAGATAAGTGAAGAGGCAGAGGCCAGCAATTCTCTCCCATCCCTAATTTCTGTCTCTCTCCCATGGTCTGATGCGATATCCCCCGTCCCCCCCCCACAGGCGCCCCACCCCGATGTGGTTCCAAACCTGTGATTCCCCGGGCACATCTGCCAGGGCAGGGAGCTCACCCCCACCCGCCCCGGAGATGTGCGTGCATGAGCAGATGAGGTGGCCTTAATGCATTCAGTGCTACCGCAGAAGGCCCACTGGGAAATATCCCCCCACCCCCGTCTCTCGCCGTGCACCGGAGCTGGGCGCCAGGCAGGTAGTGCGGCTCCAGAAACCGGTGGCAGACGCCCCCGCTCTGTCGCTGGCTAAATAATAACAATGAAAAGCAGGGAGGAGCAGATCAGCCCCCGGGTTCGGGAATTGGGGCTAAAAATCGCCGCCTCTGCCAACCACACCCCAAAATCTCTTCCCTCCTGGCCCTATCTGTCTGCAGAACCACCCCTGGATGGCAGCCACCAGGGGTTGGGGGGGGGAGAAAAGCATCAAACGTCACCCCCGGAAATGAAGACTCGAGGTGTTGGGGTGGGGTGGGGGTTGGTAACCAGCTGGGATCCCTCCGCTCCCCGTGCTCTGGGGTGCTAACGGCCTGCTCTGACTGTGGCATGACCCCACTGCGGCGTGCGGGGCATCAGGGCTGGCTTCCCAGTGCAGCCGGTTCAGGGCCGGGGCAGAAGGCGGCTGAGACGAGGGTGAGGGCTCTCAGCTCCTGGTTTTTTTTCCCCTTTCTGCGGTGTCTGTTTTGGGCGTTCCCGGGGGTGAGGGCGGCTTCACCACAACAGGCCGTGGGCACAGGGCGCAGGCTCTGGCCGGAGGACAGCCCCCGGCCTGGGCGGATGCAGCGCGAAAAGCAGATGTTCTGGCCATGTGAACCCGGGTGTGGCGGCTGATTGACACCAGCTGGGGGCCTGGCCCACTTGTCTGCTACTCCAAAGCCTGCCCCACGGGAGCCCCCCTCCCCAGGCATCAGGCCGTATAGTTGGACATGGATTGTGACGACAACACCCAGTGCATTTTATAAGGGGATGAAATTCTCAAGGCCTCGGCAAACCCAAGTCCTAGATTTCCAGCCAGTCTGACCTCTTGACCTCTTCCAGGCCAGAGAATCCCCCCAGGAGCTCCTGCGTGGAGCCCAGTAACTTGGAGGAGGCGGCCTGTGGAACTCACTGCCACCAGAACGCCGCGCTCCAAGAAGAACGGGACAATTATACAGAACAGGAGACTCTCCAGGGGTACAATAATGAGGATTAAAATAGAACCAAGCTACTTGGCAGGGATCTGAGCCTTGAGCCAACTGCTACCTACTACCCGGGGAAATATTCCCTGGGGGCAGGCAGTCCTAGAATCGCCCTACTAGGGGGTCTCCTTATGGCCACCATCGCAGATGGGATACCGGGCTAGGTGGGCCCCTGACCTAAAGCAGGCTGGCGATTGCTGCATGTGAACTGGCACCAGACAACCAAGCTTCCTTTCTCTTGTTCAATTAACCCATTGGGCGCTGGAGGGCTCCCCCCCTTTCCCAGCTCCCACTGGAAATTCAGCCCCCTAAATCCTCCTGCAGGGAGGGAGGTGGCGATGTTTGCCCAACTCTGAGTGCCACCTTATGTGGCTCGGTGGGCTGCTCTGCAAGCGTCCGGCATTGAACACAGCCCTATCGAGTTGCCCAAGCTAAATGGCGGAGTTGCCCTTCACTGCAGCAGTAGTAGGGCTTTTATCTTCTGCTTCATATACACTTTGCCACCACAGCTGGAATTATTATTATTACAGCAGCTCCTAGAGAGACCAAGATCAGGGCCCCTGTTGTGCCGGGTGCTGCACAGACGCAGAGTGAAAGACAGGCCCTGCCTCAAAGAGCTCACAGTTCACGAGGGGAAACTGAGGCACGGAGGATGGACGTGATTGGTAGGAGGCGGTAGCAAGGCACATGCACTGCCTACTTCAACCCACAGGAGTGTGTGTGTGTGTGGGGGGGTGTTTTCACCTCCCTCCTCAGCCAGAGGACAGTTCCCAAGAGGAGGAGCCAATCTTAGCCCCGCCCATGAAAGCAAGACCCTGTCCTTTAAGGACCTGACGGGGGTGTAGTGTAACCCTCCACGGCTGAGTCCAGACAGGGATTTAGGGGAGCCCCCTAATGGTGACACCAGAACGCACAGGCTGGGCAGCCAGAGGGGACCACAGGGTCTGTCTGTGTCCAGCAGCCTCATCAGTGACTGACCCAGCCGTGCCGTGGCTAAGCCACTGTGGGAGCAGGAGGCTTTGGTACCTCGATCTGTGCAGTGGGCCCCTGCTACGAGAGGCCACAGCTCGTGGTGCCAAGGGAAAGTGACCCGGTGGGGGAGGAGGGAGTCCGATGGCTGGCACAGGGCACCTGGCACAGGGGGGTCCCAGCTACACTCGCAGGCAGCGCCAGGCGGGATTAGCAGAGATTGGCCCTCACAGCTGAGTCACTCGGTGCAGGGAGAGTTCTAAACACTGAGGGGCTGGGGGGGCATCTGTGAAGGGGAAGGAAGTTTGGGGGGTGTATTCAAAGGGGGAGGCAGAAGGCATGCGCCTGTTGCATTCCCTTCCTCTGCTTTTCCCGGGGGAAGTGCAGCCCTTTGGTTGGCAGCCATGTGAGTTTGCTGGGGTGGCCTCGGAAAAGCCAGGAATAGAACCCAGGAGTCCTGGCCCCCAGTGCCCCAGTGCTCTAACCGCTAGACCCCACTGCCTTCCTAGAGCTGGGGACAGAACCCAGGAGTTCTGGCTCCCAGCTCCCCGCTCTAACCGCTAGACCCCACTGCTTTGGCACCCCCACTCCTCTGCCAGTTTGGGGCTGCCCACCCATTACACCCGCCCTGCCCACCCCCCGACTACCGACTGCAGGAGTCCTGGCTGCCAGCCTCCTCCTGTTCTAACCCCCAGCCCCTCCTCCCACCCTGCAGAGTGGGGAGCAGAGAACCCAGGAGTCCTGGCTGCCTGGAGCTGGGACTCCAGAACTAGCAGAGACAGTGCTTGGGGACCAGTTTATCTGGACACCTCCCTACTCAAAGTTCTGGGATAAAATAGGACTCTGCTCCCTCCCTGGTTCTGTGGAACCCGACTCAGTTCTGATCCAGATCCCGGATCCTATGAACTCTTCCCCACCCCCCAAAGCAGTGGGACTGATCCAGATGTGGTGAAGGGGGGCTTGGCAAGGTCAGAGCCTCCCCACCCCTCCCCGATACAGCTCTGCCAGGCCAGATGGGACTTTCCCACAGGGGTGGGGGTGGTACTCTGTGAGTTATACCTCCTGGGGGGAGGCTCTAGTTACCCCTTCCCCCAAGGTCCCCACATGCCAAAAGCCTTAGTAGGAGGGGATGGGGGAGGAAGATCCCAGGCAAGGAGTCAGGACTTGTGGGTTCACATCCTGGCTCTGCTCCTTACTCCCTGCATGACCTTGGGCCAGTCCCTGCAGCTAGCTCCGTGCCTCACTTTCCCCATCTGTAAAATGGGAAGAAGTGTCTGTCCTCTCCCGGTCTGTTCCGACTGAGAGCTCATCAGGGCAGGGACTGGCGCAATGGGGTGAGCCAGCCCCAATCTCAGCGGGCACCTTGAGACCCAGCAATAACCTCTGAAGCAAGGAGCAAATTATTGGGTTGCCTAAATATTCACTTCCCAGCTTGGGGGGGGGCTTTGTGCTTTTTTTGGGGGGGGCGGGTAAAGCTGGAGTTTGGCCCACAAGCCCCTCCCCCCACAATTTTCCTGTAGGGCAGAAAGCAAATTGCCCAGAGCTGGACAGCTTGGGGTGGGGGCATGACACGAGTGGGGGCTGATCAGTGGCCAGGCCTGTGGGACAAAAGTCAGCACCCCTCCCCCAAAGGAACCTCCCCCCAGCAGCAACCTCGGCTGTAGGGTCCCAGCCCTGCTGCCCGGTTAATATTCCAGAGGCATCTGCCCACCCCCGGCCACCACCCTGGGGCTGGAGAAGGCAGGGGCTATTTTTAAGGATTTTGTTGATGGGGGGGGGAAGATGGGAAAGCCAGAGAAACCAATGCATGGCAATGGGGAGTTCCCCCCCAAACACTGTGACCATCTTGGGGCATTGGTCCCCTCCACCGGGGGGTGCAGTGGGGGAGCCCCCCATGCACACATTGGCATGGGGGGTGTGCACCGCCTCCCCAGCAGATGGGGGAGGGACAACCTCCACAACCAGCTTCCTCCTGCAACATCCCACACCCTCCTTCTCCTCGTTGGTGTGTGTGTGTGTTTGTGTGTGTATGTGTGTGGGAGACCTCCAGGGACCCCCACGATGACCCCCCCCATACTCAATTTTCTCCCCCCGAAGCAATTACTCCCACCCCATCCGCCAGCAAATCGCCATTTTATTATGAAAACCCAGGGCGAATTTGATTTGGGGTGGGAAGGGGGGGGCGTTTGCAATTGAGGGAGGGGGACTGAGATCCTAGATGGGGGCGAGGTGGGGGGCTGGCACGGAAGTGAAATTGACAAGGCGAGTGAGGGAATCGGGAGGCTGAGCATAGTAACAGGTTTTTCTGTCCACTCATCCATCTCCCTCCATCCATCTCCCCCTCCCTCCTCGCTCTGGGGCTCAGCCCCCCTGAGAGCGTCCCCCGCCCCCCGCTTTATTTCTTTCCCCCCTGACCCCCAAATCGATGGAGGAAGGTCAGCAGAGGCGGGCCAGCGGGGTACACTGGAGCCATGGACCGAGCCCGAGATCCGGGGACCCTCTCCCCCCAAACCCAAAGGGGCTTTCAGAGGCATAGCGAGTGCCCTCCGTATCCTGCGTCCGGAGGGGGCCCCGCAAGGAAGGGGGCCCCTAAAAGTGGCAAAAAAATGTAAGGTATAACTAGGTAAGTGACATTTATTGATGCTATTGCACAATCCATGTCGGTTTTACTGACAAAACCGTGAAGTCATTATGATACATCATAATGCTATTGGCTACATCAGTTGCCTGTCGGTCAGTTTCGAATTTTAGTTGGACCCATTCAAAGAATGTATATTTACGTTCATAATGGCGGTCGGCGGATAAATGTTATTAACTTAGTTGTTTAGTTTTTTATCGTTTCCAACGCAGAAGCGTGCTTTGTGATGTCTAAGAGAACGTATAAGAGCGGAGCTAGTAAACGAAAGGCAGCAAAAGATGACGAGAAAGAACTTGAGAAAATTCCAAAGTTGTCAACGTATTTTGCGCTGCAATCCAACGTACAGGTACAGGCACATGAAATGGACAGCGCTAGCAGCGACGAATCGTATCCAGAAGTATCCAGAAGTGCTTCAAGGGAGGTCAAAGGTGAAGCCAGTTGTTCTACCAAACAAACTGTGACAGATATTCCAGCTGCTGCCGGGAAAGAAGTATCTGAATCTGAACCACTGACTGATGATCCAGGAGATTGGCCGTCTATAATATCGGACAGGCAAGTGTGTGACATTGTTGCACGTGGCCCACCGCAGCAGAATGAAAGTTACGAATTTCCATTTAACGAGGAACGACGGAGGTTCACAAGTACTCATTTCTATCGAACCATGGCAAATGGCGAGAAAATAAGACGTTCATGTTTAATGTACTCAGTTCAGAAAGATGCCATTTTTTGTTTTTGTTGTAAATTATTTGGCACTGGCGACATACCGCTACGTCGTGGAACATCTGCTTGGAAAGCACTGTCAAAAAGACTTCAGCAGCATGAAACAGGCCAAGGTCATCAAGACTGTATGGTGAAATGGTTTGACCTTCGGTCAGGCATAGTAAACCGTACATCTGTTGACCAACTCGAATTGCAGGCTTTTCTGAAAGAAAAAGGTTTCTGGAGAAATGTTGTCAAACGCATGGTTGATGTCGTTATTTTCTTGTCCGAAAGAAACTTGGCATTTCGAGGAAGTAATGAAAAGCTCGGCGATCCTTTGAATGGCAATTTTTTGGGACTGTTTGAATTGCTTGCAAAGTATGATACTGTCCTCAGCGAACTTTTACAGAGGATTAAGAAGGCAGAGACACATGTTCAGTACCTCAGTCCACAGATCCAAAATGAGCTGATTCAACTTGTTGCCAGTAACATTCAAGAGGCCAACATAGCGCAGCTTAAAAAAGCAAAATATTATTCAGTTATTTTGGACTGTACTCCCGACGTGTCACATGAAGAACAGATGTCTGTGGTGTTACGCTTTGTTGAATACAACGGTGAAGATGGTGTCAATATTCGTGAAGCGTTTGTTGGTTTTCTTAAGTTCATGATACAACTGGCGAGGGCTTATTTCTGCGCTTGCAGTTATCTCAATTGAAAACAAGATTGCCAGATCTCTGGACTATGACGCATTGATTAACCAATTTGCGGAGAACAAGGCTCGAAAGAAGCACTTTGAGTAAATACGGAATACATGTACACTGTAGGCCTATGTATACATAATATGAACCCTGTATATTGTATAAAATAAATACCGCATTCCAGTTTCTGCATTGTAAGGGGCCCCGGACATATGTTCGGAGGGGGCCACATTCTTTGTTGCTATGGCCCTGGGGGCTTTAAAGAAGCCACCCAGGGCTCGTTCCCCCTCCCCATCACTGGCGGAATTTTTGGACTTGATCCTTTAAAAAAACCCACCACACACAGCCACGGCCACGGCCGCAGAAGTCGCTCCCCCCGCACCCCACCCACGTCGGACGCGCCAAGGGCCAAGCCTGGGGGGGGGCGTACACCGGGGTCTAGGGCTTTTGTGACGGGGTGGGGGGCAAAGGAGGTGATATAATTGTGGGTACAGTGGGGGAGGAGGGGCTCCGATCTCTCGCTATTAACAGCCTCCTCACTTTGTTTACTTCTCTCTGGGCCGGATCCGGCTGGACTCCGATGTCAATCCGGATTGAGACATGCCAAGGGGGCCGAATCCTTCCCAGGGCTGACACGACTCTTCCCCGCACCGTGGAGTCCCTTCCCCATTTTCTGGGCGTGGGGGAAGGGGAAGAGAGCAGAACCAGTGCCCCCCTCCCAGGTAAGGGGAGCAGGATCGGGCCCCTGCCCCGCTCCAAAAGGTGAGGCCGCCCCGGTTTCAGCCACACTGGCCGGTCCAGGGGGGGAATAAAGGGGCGCCCACACCCCATTTTAAGGGGGTAGCCAATCAACACCCCCCCAGTCGGGATTGGCCCCAGAGGTGGGTGCTGGGCACAGCTCTCCCCCACCCCATGGTTGGCAACAGCCCCCACACCTCCCTTATTAGCCATTCCGCCCGCATCCTACCATCTTCGAAAGATACATATGAAAAAAATTTGTCCCCTCGCCCCCGATAAAGCCCGTTACATAAAGACACGTATGGAGGGGGGGTCTGCCCCAATCTCTTGTCAGAGCTGTTCTGTATCTACATCTACCCCTGCCCCCCCCACCTCCCCGCAGCGAGAGGGGATCGAGAGCCACCCAGAGCTGGAAGAATTATCCCTGCCCTCCCCCTCCAGAGATTACGGTACTCAGGGGTAAATGCCCCCCCACACACACCTCATTGGTGTAATGAGCATAATCAATGCGACACAGTAATACCAGGGTACAAAATATATCGGAAGGACAGAACAGGAATTGCTGGTGAGGGTGTGGCAATAGAAAGTGTTAAGTCAAATGAAGTAAAAATCTTAAATGAACCAAACTGTCTGATGGAATCTCTATGGATAGTAATTCCATGCTCAAATAATAATATAGCAGTAGGGATATACGACCGACCACCTGACCGGGATGGTGATAGTGACTGTGAAATGCTCAGGGAGATTAAAGAGTCTATAACAATCAAAAAGGTCAGTAATAATGGGGGATTTCAACTAGCCCCATATTGACTGGGCACATGTCACCTCAGGACAGGATGCAGAGATAAAGTTTCTTGACACCTTAAATGACTGTTTCTTGGAGCACCTAGTCCTGGAACCCACAAGAGAAGAGGCAATTCTTGATTTAGTCCTAAGTGGAGCACAGGATCTGGTCCAAGAGGTGAATATAGCTGAACCCCTGGTAATAGCGACCATAGTATAATTAAATTTAACATCTCCGGGTGGGGGGAACGCCACAGCAGCCCACCACAGGAGCTTTTAATTTCAGATGGGGAACTACACAAAAACAAGCAAGTTAGTTAAAGAGAAATTAAAAGGTACAGTGCTGAAACTGGAAACTCTACAAGCTGCATGGAAACTTTTTAAAGACACTTGAATAGAGGCTCAATTTAAATGCACACCTCAAATTAAAAAATATACTAAGAGAACCAAAAAAGTACCACCATGGCTAACAAGAAAGTGAAAGAAGCAGTGAGAGGCAAAAAGGGCTCCTTTAAAAGGTGGAAGTTTTGGTGAGTGGGGTACAGGGGAGGGAAAGGGCAAAGGCAGGTTAAAGGAGCATTTGTTGGACTTTCACATCGCAAGGGGAGAAACTGAGGCAAAGGACACTGCCCAATATATTCTGGGGTAGGAGTTTTCTCATGGTTAAGGCTATAATTATGTCATGGAGGTCACGGACATGAAGCCTTTCCCCTCCAGTTAGCTCTGTCCCCCAATAATCCCCACCCCACAACTGACCAGGGGGCAGGGAGCTCCCTAGCCTGATGGGGGAGGAAGGCCATGGAGTGCCCCCCCACATGTGCACTGGGCCCTACCTGGAGAGGCTCCGATGCCCAGGCCTGCAGGGCTTGGCCATGATGCTGATCTTCTTGATGCCATGGAAGGGGGCAGCATGGGGCACAGTGGTGTGGGCAGGGAAGGCCGTCTCCACCACCATGCATCTCTGGCTCCCCTATCTTCAGAGCCCAGAGGCTGGCGTAGGACTCCTTGGTCTCCAGGCTCTATGCCGCTAGGGCCCGTGGGCCACATTCATGGCTGTGCTGGCAGCAATCTCCGGCTTCTGCTGCACCTGGATCACCATGACCAGGAGTGGGGTGGGTCAGAGATGGGAGGTGACCGTTCTACTCTACTCAGCGCAGGAGAGCCGTGTCCAGGTTTGGGTGCTGCACTTCAAGAAGTGGTGGTGGTGGGAGAGGCTGGCCGCCCTGAGTGTGCACCTGTGGATTTGTTGGGATTGTAGTTGGGGCAGGGAGCCTCTCCTGTTACTTGTCCAAGCACGGCCATGCTTCAATTTTTTGCAGAGCAAGCCTGAGTATGTCTCCTCGAGCTAGAAATTACCCCTAGGCATACGCTACATTGGTGTAACGTGCAATTTCCTCTGCTCCCTCCAGTGCTCACGTTGCACCAACTGAGCCTCAATCCAGATTCTCTGAAACACCCTGAGATTTACTGAGCCAGATTCCTGGGACTGGCTGAGATAGGCTCATCTGAGATGGGCTCACTATGAGACCAGAGCGTGGAGGGGTCCCAGATGGCTTTTCACCACTTTCACAGATACTGAATCCTAGGGAATAACTATGGATCAGTCTGGTTAAATCTATTTCTGAGGTGTTCACCCATATATGCTGAGCTAATATGTTACATGATCAAATCACCTATATTAATATGGATAGTATGTGCTTAACACGTTAGGCTATAGATATTCAAGCCTGTCTGCAAAGGCCTATACTTTAAGAATTTAGGTGTATTCGTCTCACTTAGCTACTTACAGAGATATAAAAGAAAGACAATGATTTTGATTCTATCTGTGTAAGGGCCTTCTCTCACCGGGACAGTCTGAGGCCCTGTTTAGTCATATGGAAATAAGGCAATCGGGGGCTGTTAGGAAGGTGATCCGATCCATCACCTCCAGAGAAAGGGAAGAGCCTAGAAGATATGAAAGAAAATTTAGTTTGATAGTTTTCTGCCTGGAAAGAACTTGCTTCTTAATAGACACAGCTGGGAAACCTTTCCGTCTGTATAGATGCAGTTGTGAAATCCTCACTTCTGTATTGTTTTGTATGTTTATTTGCATATAACACATATAACATTCCATTCTATATACACCTCTAGCAGTTACATGACCTGGAATGGTGGCCTGTATCTTCCTATAGTCGTATTCACCTATGCTAAGTATCCCATAACACCTTGCATTAGCCAGGACAACTGTCGGGATCAGCACATGGGAGTGTTCTACTGTAGTAACAGGCGGGGAGTTACTCTCATTGGAATGTCCCAAAGATAAGGACAATATATACGGGACAAGCCTAGGAGGTGCATCACGCTCTTGGTACCTGGAATTCCTGAGTCCAGAACAAAGAACTAAGGGGTACCATGTGGTACCAGGAAAAACAAGGTCAGAATAGCCTCACAGGGTGCATACAGTACCTCTTTCCTTGTAAACAGGTTGGGTATAAAAAGGACAGCTTTAGGGATCTGACTCTGGACACCAGCTTCTTTGTAAGGTGAATTCAGCACTACTGCAGGAGATATTCCCAGAGATTAGAGTTGTTTTGAACCTTTGTTCCTGTAATATGCTGTTACTAAGTATTAGCAATTAACCAGACCGATATTGGTTATTTGGTGTCTTGGGCATATTGCATAACGAACCAAAGTGTGGTCAAGCAATTGACCATACGGTTTACCAACAGAAAGGAAATCCAGAATCTTCAGAACTGGAAAGGTTTCAGAGTGGTAGCCATGTTAGTTTGTATCAGCAAAAAATAACTAGGAGTCCTTGTGGCAGCTTAGAGACTAACAAATTGATTTGGGCATAAGCTTTCGTGGGCTAGAACCCACTTCACCAAATGCATGGAGTGGAAAATACAGTAGCAGGTATAAATACACAACTTATGAAAAGATGGGAGTTGCCTTACCAAGTGGGAGGCCAGTCAATTCAATTAACAATAGGATACCAAGGGAGGAAAAATCACTTTTGTAGTGGTAATGAGAGTGGCCCATTTCAAACAGTTGACAAGAAGGTGTGAGTAACAGTAGGGGCAAATTAGTATGAGGGAAATTAGGTTTTGTAATGACCCAACCACTCCCAGTCTTTATTCAGGCCTAATTTGATGGTGTCCAGTTTGCAAATTAATTCTAGTTTTGCAGTTTCACGTTGGAGTCTGTTTTTGAATTTTTTTTTGTTGAAGAATTGCCATTTTTAGGGCTGTTATTGAGTGACCAGGGAGATTGAAGTGTTCTCCTATTGGTTTTTGAATGTTATAATTCCTGATGTCAGATTTGTGTCCATTTAGTCTTTTGCATAGAGACTGTCCAGTTGGGCCAATGTACATGGCCTGAATAAAGACTGGGAAGCAGATATTAACGAGTGTCTGGGGCTCAGTGGAGTAAACTGCAGACCCAAAACCACCTGCACCAGTGTGACTGGGAATTACTCCTGCGGCTGCATTGATGGATGTGAGTCCAGGACTGGGAAAGCCAGGTCTCAGTGAGTGAGAACAGCTGCCAGGGTGAGCTCTCCCCTTGCTGCCACTACTCCCTGCTCAATCCCCCACACCCCTGGGCTCATTCCAGGCCTGGTGCTGCACCAGAGGCTGCTGCCGGCTGCAGCAAAGGCACCCGATCCGCTCACCGGGGCTGTGATCAGCCGTGACCCTCAATTGCTGCCCCAGCGCGTGGGGGCCAGGATCTCCCCTGGCTCGGTGTTTGGATTGGGAATAAACCCCTAGGTTTGCAGAGAAGCACCAGGGAGATGGGTGGGGCCCTCGCTGTCCCCAGCACACGGCATCTGGGCTGCTAGGGCCCCCCGGAGCCTGGGAAGGAGCCTCATATATGGTCCATAGACACAGCACAGTGCGCTCTGCCCCCATGGGCTCTGGGGAGCAGAAAATAGGCACAGCACAGTGTGCCCCAGCCATGCCCCCGATCCTCCGCCTGGGTCCTGGGGAGCAGAGAATAGCCCCAGTGCCTGATGCTCTAGCCAGGCCCCCAATCTGCTCTGATTGGCCCCAGGGTGCTGAGAATAGCCCCAGCGCAGGGTACTACGGCCACGCCCCGAACCACCCCCTACAACAGGCTGGCGGCAGGGTGGGTGAAGGGCCCTTACACCGGCTCCAGGCTTGCTGGGGAGGCCCCTGCACAGGATGGGGGATTGTCAGAGACCATTACGCTGCCAGAGTGGCCCAGCAGGGTCTCCGTGTAGCTGTGAATCTGACCTTTGACTGTTTAATACTCAGGACACCGGTCACCTGGGTCCTGGGACTCCCGTTGCGCAGGTCAGTACAGGTGGGTGCACTGGCCGCATGGCGGGGGTCTGAGGGCTTCTGCCATAGACCCCCGCTGAGTGCCACCAGAGAGCAAACAAACTAGTTTAAAGGGACAGCACCCAATTCCCCTGCACTCCCCTGGGCAGAGCCCACCCACCCTTCTCCTAGTGCTCCATGGGAGGGGAGGGGCTGGGTGTATCCCGAACGGGGAGGGGACCCATCGGGCTGGGGTCTGTAACGCTGAGCATGGCGCCCCCTTCTGGTGACTAGCTCCAGTTCAGCGCCCCCTTTCTTCTCTTCCACCATTGCAGCGCCCGGAGTCGCGGCTGCCCCGTGTCTCGGCCGTCCAGCCAGGTCACGCTGTGATCCCCATTCTGGGGGAGCCTTTCAAAGCCAGACCCCTCTCTCCTATGCCTGCTAGTGAAACCCTTCCTCCGGGGCTCCTAGCCCCACCTCGGGGCTTCCTAGCCCGCCTCGCCTCAGGCCCCCACCACTGGGCCCAGCCCTCGGGCTGTAGAGAAGCCCCACCTGTCCCCTCCCAGGCGAGCTTCCTTCTAGCCAGCGCCCTGCACGCAGCCTAGGTCACTTCCTCTTTGTAGCTTAACTGGCTCATATGGCCCCCTGCCTTAACCCCGCTCTCTCAGGGCTGGTGCAGAGAGGGGATCGCAGGGGCCTGGTCTGGATAAGATTTGGTCCCCAGTCTGGGATGGGGAGGGAGAGGTTGTGCTGAAGGGATTGGGGCACTACACATAGCAGGGAAGAAAGGAGAATAGAATGGAGTGGGGGGTTAGATGGAGCAGACAGATTGACCGACAGACCACGCCACCTGCAATGGGTGGGGGGTGTCTCCATTGTTATTCACCCCCAGTGAGCCCCCTGCCCTGCTGTGTGTGACCCCCTCCCACCCTGTTATCCCTCCCCAGACATCGACGAGTGCCGCCAGACCCCAGATATCTGCAGCCCCACGATCCTGTGTATCAACACCAATGGGAGCTACTGGTGTGAGTGCCGGGCTGGCTACATCCCCTCCAACGGGAACACGACCCTGTTCCAAGGTGAGTCCTGCTGCAGGGGACATGGAGGGGACATCTGGGGGGGCTGAGCAGAGTCTGAGGCTGCACAGGCAGAGGTCTTGCCCGAGGGGGCAGGGAGCTGAGAACTGGTCTGGGATGTTGCGCCAGCCCCCCGCCCCCCATGGATGGGGTCCCTCTGGATCTCAACCCTAGCTGGGGAGAGCTCATCCTCAAGACCCTCACCTCCCTCCAGCCCAGCCTGTCTGTCCACTGGGGTGTCTCCGGTTGTTTCAGAGCCACAGCCACCAGCGTGCCCATGTCTGGCTTGGGGAGTGGAGGGATTCTCCCCTCCCTCCATTCAGGAAGGTGATGCTTGAAGCAGAATGACTGTACCCAATTGGGCGAGGAATGTGGGTGAAGCCAAGCAGCAGAAATTAATATGCCTGTACACCAAGGCAAGGAGGCTGGGTAACAAAATGGAGGAACTAGAGATACTGCTGCAGGAAGTGAAACCAGACACTGCAGGGATAACAGAAACCTGGTGGAATAGGCATGGCTGGAGTCCAGGGATTGAAGGGTATGTGCTGTCCAGGAAAGACAGGAACAAAGGCAAAGAAGAAAACCCTTGAGCCATCAGTTTACCCATAAACAAATCTAATGTTCTTCCTTGAACCATTGTATTTTCTCTACAAACCCCCCTACCTATGCCCAAGTAAGGGTTCTGACCCAAACTCAGCTGGTTGCTTCTCTCTCTCTCTCTCTGAATTTTACTCTTTTGTGTTTTAGCTTCCCCCATTTACTCTGCAGCAACGCTTCTTGTACCTAAGCTAAAGATCCCTGTAGTGCCCCAAAATACTGTGGGGTTTGCTCATCAAGTGGGTTACTACCAGTACAATTGTAATGTGAATGTGTGATAGGGATGTGTTCAACTTGGGGAACATGGGAGGGGAGCAGCTGAAAGTGCTGCTCAACCCAGCCTCTTGAGACCAGGAGCACATAAGGGTACCAGCTTGAAAGTGCTCCTTAACCCAGCTCATCGAGTACAGGAACACATGAGGGGATCAGCTGGAGAGTGCTGATTGACCTGGTCCTCTCAGACTTGCTCTGCTAGTGTGTGTGTGCACATGTTCATCTAGTTCTAGGGCTGGAGGAACCCAGCCCTGGGGAACCTAGGTCCTGCAGGAGAGCTCCCTTGGGAGGGGACTTGCAGAAGGAAGGAGTAGAGCTCCAATATGAGACTTTCACAGCACGTTAACAGAATTACAGAACCCCCTCCCCCAGAAGAGTAACCCTGATAAATGAGCTACCCCCACAGTAATGGGCACTTCTGGGCACAGCCTGCAAAAAGCCCTTTTCCTTCCTCAGGAAAGTTGGTTCCCAAGCATGTTGGTTAATGCTGCTGGGAGATTGCTTTAGGTGAAAAACTGCTGTAATAATTGATTTTAGACTCTAAGAAGTATGTTATGATTTTCATTTTATATGTAACCAGTTCTGTTTCCATGATCTTGACTCAGTACCTCTTAAATCTTAATATTTGATAATGAATTTAGGATTATTCCACTATACATATGTCTCAGTGCTGCGAGGTTATAAAGATCTGATCCTGAGCTGTACCAATCAAACTGTTTAGATTCTGTTCCCTGGTAATTTCTGTGAGTGTCCTGTGACAGTAACCTGATGCTACTGGGGGACACTTTCAGAGGGGCTTGGGGGCTGCAGTGCCACTACTGTTACCATGCAAGGCGGAGCAAGGGCTGGCAGAGCCCTGTGGAGATTGGTAGGCTGGCTAACAGACCGGTGGTGTTATGCTTGACTAGATATCAGCTCCCTGAGAATATCTTCCTCTCGCCGGACGGGTAACAAAGTGACTCAGAGCCTGGGCACCCCAAGAAAGCTGCACACATACCCCTGTAACCTGCTTTCCCTCCTCCAGATGCCTCTTTATTTTAGCCAACCCTCAAATATGTTCAAAACATGTTCAAATATGTTAAGGACTGTTATAAAGAGGACCCCGATCAACTGTTCTCCATGTGCACCAGACGTAGGAGAAGTAGGAATCAGCTTAATCTGCAGCAAGGGAGATTTAGGTTAGATATTAGGAAAAACTTTCTCACTATAAAGATAGTTAAGTTCTGGAATAGGCTTCAAAGGGAGGTTGAGGAATCTCATCCTTGGAGGCTTTAAAGAATCCATTGGACAAAGAGCTGTCAGGGACGGTCTAAGTATAGTGCTGGATGGGATGATAGTTCTAGGACCCTTCCAGCCCTACATTTCTAGGCCTCTCTGAATTGTGGAGTTGAACTGGTGAGCCCCTCAGTGAACTGCCCCATCAGCCTTCACCCAGCTCTAGTCCAATGTGAATTATTAACAAAATGAGCTGGTCCACGATATGGAGACACCACAAGACCAGTGAGCACAGCAGGACATACCCTGTCAGAGATACCCAATGACAGTCGTTCCCTTGTAGTGCAGTGGGGGAAGCTAGGGAATCCAATGGTTCCTCTCCGCTAAAGTCTTGCAGTACACAAACAGGGACTTGGCTTAGAAAAGCAGAGATGCCTTCCCTCACACACTATTATAGGCACCGAGCCTAAGGCTGTAAGTAAACAGACACTGTTCACAGATAGCCTTCTGACCCAGAAACAGGCTAGACAGGAGGGAGGATAACTCGCCAGAACACAGTCCATCCCACTTACAACCCAGAATTCATCAGCAACACTGAATGCCCAGAAAAACAAAGATGAGAATATGATTAAGAACCAGACCCCAGGTCACTAACTACAGGGATTAGATCTAGCTTTGTGGGGACTGCGGAAGAGTGGTAAGAGACCCTAGAGAGGTGCTGAGCTGAGGTCTTCGTCCAGCTCCATGGAGAAAGGGTAAGGGAGGAAGCCCCCACATCGTGGTTACAGTGGACATTGAGGAAGCCCCAAGTTCTCTGAAAGACAAAATCAGGCCTCTGAGCAATTGAAACAGATACTTCAAACAGTTTAGTAGGAAATATGTACACAGTATATACAAAATCTGCAGCTGGGTTATCTACAGACGACCTTGTTTGTGAGATACATGGCCAGCACCTGAAAAAGAAATGTGAAGAGTCATCAGTATTTGTCCAGTGCCCCTTAATACACATAAACAGAGTGCAGAATACTAGGGAATAACAATACGAGAACATGGACTGGGAATAAGCTGCTGGATACGGTAGAGAAAACAATCACCAAAACAGGAAACACTACAAGATTTGGGGAACCCATATTACTTAATAGAGTCACTTTTGAATTAGCAGAAGTGTCAATTCAACAGGGGTCTCTATTGGTTTCCTTCCAATATTCAACTGTTACAGGAACATTGTCTCCCCATTGAGAACTATAAGCAATAACACCCCAGACTCCCTCTGCCTTTCGCCCTCCTCTGCAAACTGCTGCCTGGTGAATCCTCACAAGCCCTGCACCCAAGGGGACAGTAAACTGGAGAATGAGGTGGTGATGGAGACTAGAAACCTGACCATTGAGTGACCTTTTGATAGGAGGTGAAGGATCATAGTAGCTAACTTTGGAGGATGAGTTATATCTGCTGAGCCCCTTCTCTGAAGGGCAGAGCATCCTTATCACCCAATAACTTCAGTGGGAGTTTGAGAACACTCGGCAACTCATAGGCTTGGGCAAGACAAATACAAAGGCATTGGGTGACTAAAGTTAAGCACTAAAATCTGCAGGTAGAAGCCTAAATACTCATTATAGCCACCTGCAGAGGTGCTGATTAGGGCACTTAAATCTCTATCAGCTTTATGGTGTTTCAAATAGATATTTGAAAAACAAGGGGACTAATGTTTAAAGGCATATTTGGCCTTTTGTTGCCATCAGACAACTTTATGCCAGGTGAGTGGGTTTTCCAAACCCGGATACCTGAACTCAGACTCCTAACAACCATGGGTAGGTGCATCAATAGGGGTGGGATTAGTTGTAAAGTCACCCTTTTGCTGCCCTATGTTGCAGTGGAGCAGGGCAAAGTAGCCATAAAGCTGCCCTAAGAGGCAGCTAGGAATTCCCCAGCATGTGCAAATCCCTAACACCCAGAGAACCAGCATATAGAGTGTACAGTCAGTGTAGCTGGCTGTATGTCACCAACTCCTAGCTTCCCACCCAAGTATATGGGGGGTGAGCTGGGAACAGAAGCTGGCACACACCGTGTGTGTTGTGCTACAGCTATCTCCAGTGCAGCAATGGCTGTTACAAGACAGCATAATTTAGAACAACCCAGAGCCTAGAGCTCAGCTGTATTTGTGGATCTGGGCCAGTACTTGGCTGTTACTATAGTAATGACCCCTGAGCAAGCAGTATAATGTACATGCTTCTCACCGAGCTTGTCCAGAGGCTGCATGTCCATCAGAATGACTAGATGTCCTGATGTGTAATAAAAACGCTTGAGTAATAAAAATCAACCCAGGCTACTTTACAGGGCCTGATCCTTCTCTCACTTACAGCATCTGAGCAGTAGGACAACGGCGAATACTGCCCAGTAGTATAGTTGCCTCTGTCGTGTTCCAATTTTGGGTAGCAGGAGCGAGGAGTATAAGGGCCCTACTGTCAATCAAAACTTAACCCCATCCCTTGACCCAATAAGCCCTGCCCACCGGTCATCAGAAGCCCCACCCCATGGGGGTATTACTTCTGGGGGCAAGGCAGACACATGACCGGAAGCAAGGTGTGTCATGTGACCCCTCTAAGAACTCCTTCCACTATACCAATCAGGATAGGTTTTGCCCCGATAGGAACGCCCTGAGAGAAGATTTAACCAGCCAGGGGGAGTTCCGGGGTTTGTGTGACCCCTCTAAGAACTCCTCTCACTGCCTTCTACCAATCGGGAGGGGCTTCAGCCACTAGAGACCACCCTGAGAGGAGATTAGACCAATTGAGGGGAATTCTGGGGCTGGGTGACCATCCAGAAGTGGTTCGTGTGACCCCTCTAGGAACTCCTCCCACCACCCTCTACCAGTCGCGATGGGTTTCGGCTGCAGAGGACTGCCCCGAAAGGAGATTTGACCAAAACAGAGCAGGTTCTGGGATGGGGTGACCACCCAGAAGAGGGTTGTGTGACCCCTCTAAGAACTCCTCCCAATGCCCTCTGCTAATCAGAGTGCAGCACCATCACCCCACAAGTCCCAAAGCTGGACAGAGGAGGCAATCTCTTACCAAGAAGACATGTTTCAGAAATTGTGGAAAGGCTGAGAGGAAACGTGGACTCCTTTACCACCCCGCTGAGAACTTCAGACTTTGTTTTAGCCCTGCGGACCTTTGGACTTGTGTGGAGAAAGTGCTGCAGCAGCAACAGTTCTGAAGAGGATGGGGGAACAGCCGAGGGGATTCCTTTGGCCCAGCCATTGATGGATACGCCAGAACCTGAACCCAAGCCCAACCATTCATGAGACACACCAATGAGCATGGTGGCCTCTCGTTGTCCACCACCTTGGAGGAGGAAGACGATCATTGCTTGGGGGAGTTACCGGCGGACAAGCTGAACGGAAAAGACGTCGCTCAGGTAAATGAATGATTAAGAAGTGACAGTTGATGATGAGGTGTAATGAGGTTAGGAACCCGGGGTTGTGTAAATCTAAAAAATAAGCAGTGAGAACTTACACTTGTTTCTTGTCTGAGACAGCTCGATGATGTCTTTGTAGAGGCCCTGGAGGCCCTGGACAACGTTGCATCAAGCAGCAAAGATGAACCGGGCCTGCCTTATTTTTGCTGAACACTGCTAAAAATTGTTGAAAAGGACTTCAAGGATGAAGGTTATAAGGAGTTTAGGAGAAGGTTTGGCATGGAACTTGCTGAGCCAGTGCCACATTGTGAGCGTAAACATTTATGTGGACTATTGTATGCATTGCTATTTATGCTGTTCTTAATAACTGTCTTAGGGTACGTCCATACTACCTGCCGGATTTGGCGAGTAGCAATCGACTTCTCGGAGTTCGATATATCGCGTCTCATCTAGATGCGATATATCGAACTCCGAACGCGCTCCCGTCAACTCCGGAACTCCACCACCGTGAACGGCGGTGGCGGAGTCGACGGGGGAGCCGCGGACTTTGATCCCGCGCCGTCAGGACGGGTAAGTAATTCAAACTAAGGTAGTTCAACTTCAGCTACGCGAATAGTTGCGTACCTTAGTTCAACCCCTAACCCCCTAGTGTAGACCAGGCCTTAGGGAAAAGCTTTTTGATGATTGTGAGGGCTATGTCATAGATGCCCCAGCCCAATGGCACCATGAGTGTGTGATTTGGACTTTAACTTTATATGTAAATTTGTACATATAAATATGTAAATTAAAAACATCTATTGAAAAGGGCTTTGTGACTATATGCATTTCTGTTAGAAGGTCTCTGGCCCTTAAGTGAGCTAAAAGTTTTAATGGAGCCTCTTGGTTTGTTTTCAAGAAGCTGTATGTCTTTTAAATTAAAAAAAATGGTTTGTGAGAATCTAACTTTTGTGTTTTTGTGTAAAAAAGACCCATTTACAGGAAAAAGCTGAAATGTATCTTGTGGGAGGAGAAAAATCCTAAAAATGTGTTTACAGTGTAACCATTCTGCCATCAGAGTTGGCAGCAACAAGAGCTGCGTTCACTTGCTAGGAACTCCATTCCAATAACACAATGCAAAACTGGCTCAAGCCCTCAGCCAATGGGGCACTGAGGCTCCCCTACTACAAGCTAAAATCACCACTTACTGTGTTTAGTAGGGAGGACTCAGTGCTGGTTCACCATTAGCCCAAAGTGAATTCAGCTTTGCAGGCTGTAATCAGACTTCATGGAATCAAAATTAGCACTAACATTTCACAGTGGAGACAGGAAGAAGAGCTAGAATTAGTGTCTAGGGCCCACCAGGTACAAATACCTGTCCCCAGCCTCTCTCAATTTGCTGAGTTTTGGAACCCATGTCCCTTGCCTAGCGAGTGCTACTTAGTTGATGGCGAGTCCCTCCGTCATAAAAGGCCAAGTACAGTTCCACTGTCCTTGATTCACATAATCAGGATAACAACACTTTATTCTTCCTGCCTCAATAACAGAGAAACTGGGGATCTCACAGCAGCCAAAGTGACCATTTGGGCTACTGTGGGCTCATGCTAGGCGGGGTGGGTGTGCCTGTGCAAACGAGATCAACCCCGATGTTCTTTTGCACAACTCACCACTAAATGTCAGGGTAGATCTCATCCTGACTCTGCTTACAACAGTAAAACAAGCAGAGATGGTTCAGACATGTGTTTGAGTACAATAGAATTGACTCATCCTGTTGAACTGAATGGTTTTAACCACACCCCCACTGAATAGTGAAGGTAACTGTGATTACTTATCCTTGTTGCCATAGGGATAAATTTGATTGGTGTGCACCGACAGTAAGGGAAGTGGGTGGGTGAGTTCTGATTAATATGAAATGAAATAAAACCTCAGGAATTCGCAGATGCTATTGGACAGTTTAATTATAACCCCTGGAGTTGATAGAGTGCTATTGGACAGTATAAAGGATCCAGGAGTTGGCAGAACTCTATTGGACAGTTTAAATATGACCCGGGAGTTGTTTGAATGCTATGGGTCACTCTTTCTAGCAATTCAAAGCCATTAAAAGTTTACATTAATATATTTACAACAAACAAACAACCCCGCCCCCCCACAAGGGTCTAATCCAAAACTGAAATGTTTCAAGGGGTCACACAAACCTGCACCATGCTTTAGAACAAGCATTTGCTCTAAAGACAAACAAACATTTAAAAGCTCTGGGGGGCTTATTATGGCTGTGATACAACCATTTTATTTCAACCCCCATCCCAAACTTTATGCATGAAAGAAACATGTTTAAAAAAACAAGCCCCAAAGAGATGTATTGATATCTGCCAAAAGTCCCCACTTGGGAATGGGACAGTTACATTAAGGATTGGGGATCTACTGTTTAATACTGTAAGAAGGCCCTACAGAAAAATGGATTTTAACTAAAATAAAAAATGGAGCCAAAAAGCAGCTCAGTTGTGCAGCCAGCTTAATTCCCCCACCCCAGCTCACAAAAGGGAATGTTAGGAAGGGGCCTAAAGTCCGTAAGTCTCTAGTATTTCAGAGCTGTAACGATCAAATCAACCTGCTAGCTACTATTTTGAAGTCCTTTTGAAACAAAGGGTTAGGATTGTATGAAAACCTCAAGTATTTTGGAGACTTTTTTTCAACAGAAACTCTTGAATGGCTGCTAGGCTGCAAGAGGAGGTATGCTCCCTGTTTTAAACTCTGAAAATATATATTATATAATATCACTCATTGGCCATGCTGTCTTAGTAAATAATGGTGTCATAGGTCTCACCCCCACTTGGAGCTGTTGGGTTCCAATATGGGGACCTGCATGGACTTTCCTAAACTAAAATCCTAGTTTAGATCTGGTAAAGCTGCCACCACCCAATAAGGTACGTGTATTGGGACACAGTCCTTCCCCAAACTTCCCCTGGGGAACACAGATTCAATCTCCCTGAATCTCTACACACAGGGAAGCAGCCCACTTCCCCCCTCCCTCTCTCCTAGCCACTCTGGAGAGATTCACACCGATTCAATTCTGTGAATCAACCTCAGGAGGAACTCACTCTTCCCCCCCTCCCCTTCCCTTGAATCTCCACAAGAGAAGGAATTAACCAAGTCCAAAGAAAAGAATTTATTAAAGACTAAAAAGAAAGTAACTATCTCTGTAACCAAGATGGAACAATACACAGGGTCTAAACTTATCAATCTCTGGAGAGAATTCCCCCTCCTTTCTTTCTCAGCAAAAGCAATAACAGTACAGAATTAAAGAAATTCTATAGCAAAACACAGAATTGCAAATACAGATATAAAAGTATAAGAATACTAGTTCCTTGCTAATACTCACTAGCTTGAATAGAAGAATTTATTGCAGAAACCTGGGAGGACTTGATTAAGATGTCTGGACTCCCTCAACTCCCAAGAGAGACTCTCCAAAAAAACAAAGAACAGGAAAAAAAAACTTCCCTCCACAGGGATTTGAAAGTATCTTGTCCCTGATTGGTCCTCTGGTCAGGTGTCCACAGGTACTGCTTGTTAACCCTTTACAGGTCGAAAACAAAACCTTAACCCTTAACTAACTGTTTATGACAAATGGTGCCTATGTTTATTGCAGTGTGATCTGTTTAGCATGGAACTAGTAACTTTAAATTGCATTTCATCACCAGGCCAAGGTAAAAAACATTTTAACTGTAGTTTTGCTTAATAACTTCAGGTACTACACAGGTTGTATAGGGATTTGGGGCTAATACTAACTAACAGTTTTTGCTTGTTCTTTAATCCAAAGGCCCAAACACACATTGAGGGGACAGAACAAGCATGTGCCTGCAACACTTTATCCTGTAGTAGAAGGTAACTTTCTGCAATTGGCTTTTAAATGTGTGTGGGTTTATTGAAAACTATTTTGTTGCAAACTGTATTTTAAACTCTCTCTCTGTAAAACATAGGTGGGATTATTTTTTTTAACTATATGGCTGCAAACTGATGGTAATGGTGTGTTTCAAACTAACAGTTTAAACTAACAGTTTAAAAGACATTTTTTAGTGTGCAAAATGTGTTTTAAACTGGATTTTAAAAGTTGATTTTAAAAGCAGTTTGGTTTTTATTTTGCAAAATGAGGTGTATTTAAAAAAGTTTGTGGGTTTGTTGTTTGTTGTTTTAAAATGGTAGAAACAAACTCAAAACTCCTGTTTGTTATACAGCCTGAAGTGGATTATTTTGTTTTAAAGCTATGACTTTTTAAGTAGAAAAATACCCTAATGAATATTTTATTTTTAAGTTTACAAGACAGTTTCATGTGATTTATAATAAATAATAATAATAATAATAATAGCAGCATCTGCTCCACAAACCTACCCAATACCAGCAGTGTGACAGACCCTGACAAACTCTTTCAGTACCTGTTTTCCCCCAACTATAAGGTTTCATCCTGCAAGATTATCGACGGTGAAACAGCATGAGTGTCTTGGAAAGACTCAAAAGACCAGTACTCTTTCTCTGGAAATACCAGTGTTTTCATAGCCTGTTTCACCACTACTTATGCCCACATAGAACTAAACAACCTGCTAGACAGGTTGCAAGAGCGGTGCCTGTACCATGACACTGACTTGGTGAAATTTGTGAAAAGGGAGGGTGACTGGAATCCTCCTCTGCGGGATTATTTAGGCAAGATCCCGCCAGATCAACACATCACCGAGTTTGTGTCGGCAGGCCTGAAAACATACGGGTATAAGCTGCCGGAAAGAAAGGCCTGCATGAAAGTCAAAGGTATTACCCTGAACGTAGCAAATTGTGAAAAGATCAACTTGGACAGTTTGAAAGATCTAGTTCTGGACTATTGCACGGGACTGTGAGAAAACACGTCCAAAAAGATAGAGGTGCAGCAGCCCTCTATCATAAGGAACAAGAATCAGTGGCAAATAAAGACAAAAACCCTTAAGAGAAGTCATTTCCACCAAGAAGGTCCTAGGAGAAGGGTTTAAAACCCTGCCCTATGGCTTTAAAAATGGATCCGAGGTGGAAACACCCCTTTTCTGCAATTCTTGCGGGGCCTAGCAACTGTGGGAAAAGTTACTTTATAAAAAATGTGTTGGAGAATGCCAAACGAACATTGTCTGTTATGACTGAGAGTATTGGATAACATGGCTATAAAAATCATTGCAAGATACACATGTCTGGGCTTGTTGAAACATGTTTTAAGCAAGCCTAGATATGCCCAAAAATTTAAATTTAGTTTATACAAAATTCATCACCATCCGGTCGTTTTGCACTAAGTCAAAAGATTAAACCCTTGCTACGATGATGTAAGAAAAACACGCAGTGATAGCTGCAGGCGACAGACTGGGGGTCTTGTAATTGTCTATTGTGGAACACATTGTGTGTGGCATTTTTGTTTAAAAATTTCATAATGCTTTTAGGAAACAACACGCTATTCGGGGGGGGGGGGTGCCTGTATGAGTCAAAAAATTCTCCATGGTTACACTTCGCCAGATACAAGGTGAGCCAGTGTTCACCAGGTTGGTTATGTGGATGCATATTGACCACCAAACCTAAGGGTCTCTGAGACAGCTTGCTGCCAGGGAGCCAATCATAAGGGAATTCTTTTTTGTGTAAGGGGTCGTTGATGAGACACGTGAAAGCTGCACAGTGTCCATGCTCACATATAGTCAAGCAGAACATTTCTCCTCTGATTTATCTCTATGACGTTGTCAAAAACCCCATACACGATCATATTGATGGTGACGGTTAGAGCCGTCCCAAAATGTATTTCTGCTCTCAGGTTCCCGGTTTTAAACAGGGAACAGTGATTGGCGCATTCCTGGTCGGGAGACAGTTCAAAGGCAAACAAGGTGTAACCCCATGCAAACTCCTCACGGTTGATTAACAGAGAACGATCTTTCACGTGTTTACCAGCTGTCTGTACCAGATTCATGTATTCTCTCACGCAGTGTTCTGCCTCGAAGTCTGGTTGCAGAGGCTTGGTTACGGAATATTCCACCCACGCCAGCCCCGTACATCCAGGAAGGGCATATCCCACTTGGGCTTTGTAATAGTTCCTGTAGATGGTGGGGTCGCTGTAGTTTTTTAGGATCACCATAATGTTTTGCTTTTTAGAAACCTCGCTCTTTCCAGGGAAACAGGTGCACCTTGATGATCACCTCGCCAACGCAAAATAAGACGTGTCTGTTCTGATCTGTCTTTATTTCAATGGTAATGGTATCGATGTGGTGTTTTCTGACAGGAACGTAATGAGGTTTATCGTAGGTGATGGTGACAAACTTGTTGTTCCTTCCTTGGACAGGGACACAGCGTAACAGGGGAACAGAAAAGTCCCCCACAAATTCGTGTTCTACAATATCTGTGAACAGACACAAGAAATTAAAAGCCCTGTGATGTCTGCTGAGAAGGGGAATTTTTGGATGCTGTGCTTCAGGCCCAAACCTAGAATGTTAGCTAGCTCCCCGCTGATAGAAATCATACAAGTAAAATCGGCGGATTTAAGACTAACTTTTCTACCCCTAGGGTCGTAGTTCATGACCACCTCAGGCGGTGTGGGATGACGAGCCACAGTACTGTTCATATGATCCAATAATTCGGGTATGGACGAGTAATAACCTTGTCGTAGGATAAAACTCCATGCCATATCTCCAAAGGTGATTTCAAAAGGGGTGTCTTCTTTGATAGTGTTCTGGCTGTGCGGGTATTGTATTTCCACAAACCTACCTCCCAGGCACTCCGGAGATCCTAGGGCTTAATTAGCAGTATTGTAAAGTTCAAGCTGGTGTTCTGAGGAAAAACTGCAGAGCTGGCATTGCTGGGCAAAGTAATGTAAAACCTGCTGTCGCTCATTTTTCTCTCTCTCTGTCTTTGCAGGAGCAATCTTTTTGTTTGTTTGTTTGTTTTGTTCATGTCTAAATGTCACAGAGTTGAGAAGCTTCCACCCAGCTGTTAAACTTATCGCTCCCCCGAACCATTTCACCAGTAGCTGCTTTTTTCTCCCTTTTCCTTTATCCGCTAGAACTTTTCAATCCTGTAAATCCTGTCTTGTTTGCGGTTTACTTTTGTAATTCTTCAGGGTAAAAAGATCCAGTAACTGTCTCACCCTCGTAATCTTTTAATCAGTATACAGGTCTCTGGCTCCTGGTTAAGGCTTCATCCACTATAAATAGCTCATCAGTAAACGTCTGTTCATAACCTTTTTCAAAGGCTCCTGTTTCTTTTAAAACGTATTTGAACCAGTTTGTGTAAAGTGAAAGCATCCGATCTGAAAGCCAAGCTGTTACCTGTCTTCTATTTCAAGTTTTATTATGCTTTTTGGCCACTCGAAAAAGAGGATTCCCCCACCAAAGCTCCCAACTTCCCTGGGGATGTAATATATTTTCATTAACAGAGCTGTCTGTGGAGACAGGACTGTTCTTGGTACCGTCTTTTACTAACACAAATATGGAGGGGGATACAGTCATAGGGACACATTTAAATAAGTTTAATTAATTGCCTGGTTTAACACAACCTTCGACAGCCACCTGTAAAAATGGACGCCATGACCCCTAAAACGAAGGACTCTGAGCTGGTTCATTCTTCTATTTTGTTCTTTTCTGGATTTTCCTCTTGAGAGCTGCATCTCAGACAGGAGCAAAAACAGCTGATGCACGACAGGGCTACCGATGTGTAAGTTCTCAAAGGCCTCTTGAAAGGCATCGTCAAGCTGTTGAGAGATTTTCAGACAAAAAACAGTGTAAGCAACCCCCTGCTTGTTCTTAGATTTATGAAATACCAAGTCGATTCCTAACCCCATTATACCCCCATGATTGACCATCGCTTCTTAATCATTCATTTACCTGAGCAACGTCTTTCCCGTTCACCTTGTCCACCAGTGACTCCCCCAAGCCATGATCATCTTCCAACTTTGGGGGGGGGGTCATCACACTCATCGGGGTTCTTCACAAGGGTTTGGGGTTGGGTCCCGAGGTATCTATTAATGGTCGAGTCAAAGGGCCCTCCTCAGAACTGTAACTGCTATAGCGCTTTATCCATACAAGCCCAAAGGTCCTCGGGGCTAAAACAAAGTCTGAAGTTCTCCGGGGGGTGGTAAAGGAGTCCATGTCTCCTCTCAGCCTTTCCACAATTCATAAAACACATCTTCTTGGTAAGAGATGGCCTCCTCTGCCCAGCGCTGGGACTTATGAGGTGATGTGCTGCACTCTGACTGGCAGAGGGCATTGGAAGGAGTTCTTCGAGGGGTCACACGACCCTCTTCTGGGAGGTTCACCCCTTCCGAGAACCTACTCTGTTTTGGTCAACTCTCCTCTTGGGGCAGTCCTGTGCAGCTGAAACCCATCGCAATTGGTAAAGGGTGGTGAGAAGAGTTCCTAGAACGGTCACATGAAGCACTTCGGATGGGTCACCCCACCCCAGAATTCCCCCAGTTGGTCAAATCTCCTCTTGGAGTGATCCCCAGTGGCTGAAACCCACCCTGATCGGTAGATGGTGGCAGGAGGAGTTCTTAGAGGGGTCACACAAAAGACAGGTCACCTGCCCCGGAACTCCCCCTGATTGGTCAAGTCTTCTCTCGGGGCATTCCTATTGGGGCGAAACCCATCCTGATTGGTAGAGAAAAGTGGGAGGAGTTCTTAGAGGGGTCACATGACACATCTTGCTGCCGGGGTCAAGGGGTGGGGTTAACATTTGATTGATGGTAGGGCCCTTATACCACTGGAGCGCCTTGTTCTGTTTGTCTTCGTTCTGCTTCATTCCTCAAGCACTCCACCAGAATAGATGTCACTTAGGATTTCAGTTGCCACCAGCTGGACAGTGGGACTTGGGTCTTTCTCTAGGACCTGGAGAGCTGAAATTACAGAGGGCATCACGTTAGTGAACAGACTGTCAAATCACAGCTAAGCGTGATCACAGAACCTTGAAGTACCTGAGCAGAATGATCCCATGGAAAAATGTGAAATTGGGCTCAGTCCTTCTATTGGGGTGGAAAATACATGAGAGATGAATAGGCCGCACTTTTCATATAGTCACCTGTGCCTGAACTAGCTCGAGACTTATTACTTCTGAATACCACACTACAGCAGCTCTCCAATACAAACAAAGCTTTAGGGTCCCCCATTGGGTCCCTTCCATGCTCCCAACTGTGGGGAGACCCTGACTCTACCAGAAAGTCATCCACTCTGCTGCAAATGGAAGAAGGTCCATTGTTTCAATAGCTTCCACTTTTCAGTTATTTTCCAGCTCTATTCAGGAGCCACTGCCTAAGCTCAACTAAACCTGGAATTTAACACAGGCCAGGTCCAAGCTGGTTTGCACATGATAGAGGGCACCTACTGGAAGGAAAATTGCTGGTGGGAAATTTGGGGTAGCAGAAAGTGGCTACTTCTCACTTGGGGAGTCCACAGAGAGCCAATAAAGCCCAAAGTGTGGATAGCACTGGCTGGGGAGGGGGCATTGCCAGGACAACCAGGAGATGCACTGACTCATATCACACCTTCTGCAGCTTCCTCCTTCAGGGGAAATTAAGGTTGACTTTCTACGGGGCAAGAGTGAATTTGTCCTTTGATGTGTGGCTGATGCACTTTGCACCAGTGGTATCGGTTACTGCTGCTTGTCAGCTAAATTCCTTTTTAACAACTCACTAATGAGCAGGACTTCAGCTGTATTTATCACTTACACATCAGCAGATGTTTCAGGTCCAGCCATTTCATACGCTGAGTGTCTGTGTGTTCCAGGATGATGCCTAAATACACAATGTCAAATAAACAACAACAACAACACCACCACCTTCCCTTGTTGAGTGCAAAGTGATATTAGCAGCCAATAGACAGGTCTTTGGGGTCTCCTACTGTGGGCCTAAGGGTGAGCTGTGGGCAAGAGGATGCTAGAGCAGTTTAGAGTCCACACTGAAGAGAATGAGAGAGACATTTTTTAAAAAGAATGTTTACATAAAACCCATTTGCTTGAAACAGTCTGTGCTCCTCTTGCCACTGCAGTCAGTTATTGGAGACATACTAAGATAGTGTCTTGGTCTAGTGGTCTGAGCAAAGGACTGAGGCCAGGAATAAGTGAGTTCTAAGCAGGGATCTCACAAGGTGACTGATAGGTGAGCCACAATGCCTGCCTGTCTCACATGGGTGTGCTAGGGAGAAGAGGGCACTGGGTCAAAGAGGAGGACCCTAATGCTTCCTTGACAAGTTGCTGTGGCCAGGAAGGTGAAACAGCAGGCGCTATGGGGAGGTGGGCTGCTTGCCTCCCAGTGATGAAGTCACAGTGAGGAGCACTGAACAGCACTGGGTAGGTCTGCACTTTGAGCTAGGGGTATCACTCCCAGTTCAATGGGACGGGCCCACACTAGCTCCGACAGTGCTGGCATTAGAATGTAGCTAAGGCAGCACAAGCAGTGGGAGGAGCAGACACTGTGAGAATGGACTTTGGGGTTTGGATGGGATCATACTTGGGGTGGTTAAACCTCCTGCTGCTCCTGCCATCGCAGCTACTCTCTATTTTTAGCACACAGGGCTAGTGCGGGTGTGTCTCATCAAGCTGGAAATTATACCCCCAGCTCAAAGTGTCACCATGCCCTACGTGACGGTGTCCCAGCCGCTGCTGCGAAATGACTGCACCGTGCTTCCCCTGCAACAATCCCGAAGCCCTTTATAGCAACTAATGAATTCCTCCGACCACCATCCTGGAGAGGTAGGGACATTAACATCTCCATCTATGGCTGGGAAGCTGAGGCACAGAGAGATTAATGGCAGCTCAGTGCTGCACAGTGGGAATTTTTTCTGACTCCCTCAATGGGAATATCAAAAGGGACACTGGGCATCATCTCTCACCAGCTAAGTTGGCGGCAACTGCCCGGATCTCTTCCCAGCTGTTACTGAAGTATGTGATGGTGGTGCTGTACAAGTTCTCCAGCAGCTCTGCATTCTCTTTGGCCTAGAGGAAATCAGGGACACATGAGCTCTCTCTGGCTAGAAGTGCCCTTTGACTGCCAGCACATGCTTTTATGAACCACAGGTAAATAAGGGAAAGAACAGGTGGCTGGGTAGAAGTGGGAAAAATGGGAATCTGGGGCAGATTTACATTTCCCATCACTCTCCCTCATATATCCCACCCTTACAGTTATTTACATTATCCATCAAACGTCCCCCCTCTACACCACTACAAGCCACTCCAGTCAATAATCTCATACGGTTCAACAGCTCACTCACAAGGTGTCTGCAAATGTCCACCTGGAGCTCTTCAGGCTTCAGCTCATCTGTGCCACCAAGGTGCTTATTGATCACATGTTGGAGTCTCTTCAGTCCCAAAAATGGGAAACAGAGGTGAAATGTAGCTCTGCATTCCTGAAAAAGAGCATCACACCATTGAATTGTTCCCTACCGAGTGCTATGTTCAATCAAAGGGAAATCATCTGTGTGACTGCTCATCTATTCCAGGACAAAAAGGGATTCATCTGGATGTAATTGGCAGAAACATGCAGGAATAGAGGGGAGAGGTTCCACTGAAACCTGGAGGTAGCATCAATGTCTTTTGGGAACAGATATACCGATGAAAGCTGCTTCACCAGGCACAGCTGTGGTCTCTCCTCTGTTCTGGGGAGGCAGGGGCCTGGGGTGCAGAGACAGACAGGAACAGAGACCTGTAGGGGTCAGACCCATGACCTATCCTGGATTCTGGTGAAGCAGCCATGGACCAACCTGGCTGGAACTGACTCAGCAGGAGGGCAATGAACTGAGGAGGAGAATTTGGGCCTCCATAACAGGCAGGAATAGCAGAGCTCCCCTGGCATTGGGAGGAAGATTCCTTTGGCTTAGTAAATAAGTTACTGTTGGTCTTACCATTGAAACCTTGGGGCTTGGGTCTTGCAGATGCAGCAGAAGTGTGACCCAGCTCTTTCGAACCTGCTTGGCAAAATAGGCCTTCCATTTTTTCTTTGTTAACTGAGCCAAGATGCCAAATAGGACAAAGGCCATTGAGCGAAGAGCATCATCCTCCTACAGCCAAGAAAGCCCCACAAGTTGGTAAGTAAGGGACAATCCCATCACGCACCTCATACAGCCGTCTCTTCTACGCTAAAGTAGAGTGATTCCAACTACAGCTAGTCGGAAAAACTTTAATTAACCAATTCTTTGTTCGAATTTGCTGATTCATGAAAATATTTTAGAGACAGTTCAATTTTGATGAAATTCCTCCGGAAACCAGGCAGGGGTCCTTAGAAACCTGCCTGGTGTCTTGCCAGTGCACCCATCCAGCTCCTTGGCAGCCAATCTAGCAGGCTGACTGGGATCATAGGCTTCCACGCCCCCAGCTTCGGGGGGAGGGATAGCTCAGTGGCTTGAGCATTGGCCTGTTAACCTCAGGGTTGTGAGTTCAATCCCTGAGGGGGCCATTTGGGGAACTGGGGTAAAAATCTGGGGGTTGGTCCTGCTTTGAGCAGGGGGTTGAACTAGATGACCTTCTAAGGTCCCTTCCAACCCTATGATTCTATGACCCTGGGAGTCCAGGCTTTCAAATTTGCAACTCCCTGGCACCTCTAGCTCCCAGAGTTTCCTGGGTTCCCAGGATAGTCTGAGTGCAGACTGCCCTGGGCTAAGGCTTCCAACAGAGCTAGGTTGAGAATAGTAATTCTGTTTCAAAAGGAGTTTTGAAGTTTGGGGAGAGGGGTTCCCACAAATAGGAACAAACCCAAAATTTGAAATCTCAAAATTCTCTGCAATACAGAATTATCATTCCAACCCTCTCACATAAAAATGGTATAGAGCAGGCACAACACTCTCTATTGCACTCTGTAACCCCCTTTTCATGGTTATCTAGCTACCTAATCTAGTATTCAGACTTCCTTTGAGGTTCCCAGTGGCAATCAAGAAGAACAGAAGGGTGAGACTGTTGGAGCAGGGATGTCATCCCCATCCTCCTAATGTTCTCCTCCTCCGTAAAACACCTCCCTTCCCTGGGGCCTAAAGTCTCTGCACTCTGACATGAGCAATGCCCAGGGAGTCCACATCACACATCGTAAATCGAGTCTAATCAAGATCGGTTGAACTGGATTTGGAGAGTTCTGTTCACATACATCGTCAAAGAAGGTCTGGATCTGTTGGGTGAGTTCTTTGAAGGAAGAACCAATGTCCTTCTCTTTCAGCTCCTTCAGGACTTTGGCCAGTGCTTTCATGCTCTCGCCAATGACTTCAGAACTCAAAGTGTCATGTAAGGCCTTGATCAGTATGTCCAGAAGAAACTTCTTGTGCTTTTTCACCTGTACAAATATATTACATTAAAGAACACTTATCGCTGATCACACTCATAATAAAAGTTTTCTTTAGCAGTTATGAAGCTGTGGGAATTTCATCAACCCTCTCTTCCCCCAGAGACCTATAGCTATATTTCAGACCAGGTGCTAGCTACAATGAGCCAAACTCAGTGCCATAATATACCTGTGTAATCCTATTATTAGATTTCTAGTTACTTAGATTCCGAGGCCAAAAGGGACCATTGTGATTATCCGGTCTGACCTCCTGCATAACATAGAACTTCTCCGAAATAGTCTCTGAACTAGAGTATCTCTTTTAGAAAAACATCCAATCTTGATTTTAAAATTGCTAGTGACCAAAAATCCACCACAACCTTTGGTAAATTGTTCCAATGGTTAATTAAAATTACCATTAAAAATGTCTTATTCCCAGTCTGAATTAATCTAGCTTCCTTTTTCCCCATTGAATCTTGTTATACCATTGTTTGCTAATGTGAAGAACCCATTATCAAAATTTATTCCCCATGTGAGTAGTTATAGACTGCCCTCAAGTCACTCCTTAACCTTCTCTTCGTAAAGCTAAATAGATTGAGCTCCTTGAGTCTATCACTAAAGGTATATTTTCCAATCCTTTGATAATTCTTGTGACTCTTCTCTGAATCCTCTCTAATTTATCAGCATCCTTCTTGAATTGTGGACACCTGATCTGGACACAGTATTCCAGCAGCGCTCACATGCATGCCATATTCAGAGGGAAAATAACTTCTTTACTTTTCTTCAAGATTCCTCTGTTTATGCCTTCAATGATCATTTCAGCCCATTTGGCCACAACTTCGCATTGGGAGCTTACGTTCAACCGATTATCTGCCATGACTCAAGTGTTTTTCAGCGTCATTGCTTCCTGGTATAAAGTTTCCCATCCTGTAAGTATGGCCTGCATTTTTTGTTCCTAGATGTATACATTTACATATGGTCATATTAAAGTGCACATTGTTTGCTTATGCCCAGTTTACCAAAGGATCCAGCTTGCTCTGTATTGACTGCAAAGAGGTTACTAGGGTATGGGAGAGAGCAGAATTTGGCCTAGTGCATTGTGTGCAGCCTCTGTAAACTCTGAACAATTATTTCCCTTGGTTTCTCTACATATGTTGCATCCTATTCAGTAATCTCTCATACCTTCACAGGCGCCCCATCGACTATATTTCCCAGGCCTCTTACAGCCATCTGACGGACAATGCTGTTTCTATCCTGTGACCTTTCTTCCAAGATGCGTAAGACAATCTTAAGCAACTTCTTCTCCCTGAGCATGGGATCACTCATTAGCTGAAATAAAATCAACATGTCCATTAGACCCAATATGATCATTAAGATTGGGAATAGAATTTGAGCAGACATGGAATACACGAAAAACAAGGAGTCCTCCTACAGCCACAATCTTGTAGATACAGACTAATATGGCTACCCCTCTGATACTTGGCACATAACAGGTAATTTTATCATTCCACACAAATGAGAAATGTCTTAAAAACATGGAGCCTTCCTTTTGGGCACTATAATAGGGATCCACTCACCTTTTGAGAGCCTCTTAGTGGCTAGGTCTGGTACCACAGTCCTTTTCTCACCCCTGGTACACCCTGCTAGCCGACCTCAGTGAGTCTTCTGTGGCTCAGGCCTCTGGCTAAGTCCCAAAGGCTAAATAAACCCCTTCTGGGCTAGTCAAGAACAGTCCCATTGCCCTCACTAGGGTCTCCAGCCCCAACTCTGGGTCCTTGAAATTCTGCCCTTTGTTCAACTCTCCGTAAGCATTGTCCCCTTCCTGGGGCTTATGCCACTGTAAGTGGTAGGGGAACCAGGGCCTGCCCATAACTCTGGCTTCCAAACCATGGACCCTGTAAACAGTAGCTAGGTACCGCTTGATTTCAGTTCATTGTTGCTTCTTCCTACCAGCCACTTTTAGCTTCACCCTCACCTCAAGGTTCAAGTTCTTAAGGACTCTCTTCCTGCAAACCCAACTTAAGCAAATGCTGCCAGAATCAAACTCTGGCAATCCCTGGAATTTCTGCAGCCAGAGAGCAGCACCCTTTCTTGCCCCTCCAGTTCCTGGCAGGAACTGACCTGCTAAGGCCCTGCAGCATCTTTTAGCTGAGCTTGATGGGCTCTGATTGGCTGCTTTCATGAGGCCTCTCTAGACAGCCCCAGATTTGTGGCTCTTTTCCTGGGGCAGGGGGCAGTAGGACCATGAGGCCTCTTGTAAGGAGCCTCAAAGCCCAGGAACAGCCCATCCCAGGCACAGATCGATTGTTTTTCTTAGAACCAGATGAGCCCCTAAGATAGTTACTTAGCGTAAGTGGGAAATATGATGCAGATGTTAGAGGAGGGCTGTAGAAAGGGAGGATGGTCCAGCAGTTATCACACTAGCCTAGGACTTGGGAGACCCAGCTTCAATTTCCTGCTCCCTCAAAGACTTCCTGGGTGACCTTGGGCAAATCACTTAGCCCTTCTGCGCATCAGCTCCCTGCCTGTAAAATAGGAATAAAAGTGCTTCCCTACCTCCCAGGAGTGTTGTGGGGACACATACATACATAAATGAGTTTTGAGGTCCTCAGATACTACAGTCATGAGAACCTACAATAGTTGTGAATGTATTTGTATGTTGCTTGTTTTATAGTATTAGGACACTAGGTTCATTCCGAAGATCTGCTGAGCGAAACCAAAATCAGGAGCTGTTGGTTAGTATCAGCACTAGGACTTGGCAGAAGAGGTCCAGTACTTCAAACTCTGTCTGTATCTCTCTCATCCAGCGCCTGTGGTTGTGTAGCTAGTATAGGCAATGGCAGCAATACAAATATCAGAGAGAGAATGACTCCGAAAGGTAGAATGAAGCTCCTTGTCAGGTTTCCATATAAAGGGGGACCCAGTCTACTATCTAAAATGACAGTTACTCCTATGAACTGAACTGTACAACTCCCTAAAAGAAAGGCAAACAGACAATTGTCTAATGGTGAAACTGCTCTTCGGAGCCCTGTGTCTTACCTGGGCAAGGAAAGCTGTGCTGGTGACTCGGAAGTTTTCCATTGGGGAATTCACCCAGGGGAGGAGGCTCTGGATGATCTCAGGTGTTACTAGTCCAGATCTTAGCAGAACACTGGAAGGCAAAAGAAACCGCTTATGGGGTCGATTGCACACTTCAAAAACTCAGCTGCTCTGAGCAGACAGCTCTGATATCTATGGGTGAGAGATGTGTGTTTCCACCCAGGGCGCCCCACACAAAGCTATAAACTGGAGGTTCCCTCTCAGCCACTCTATTTGCTACTGATTCCCAAGGATAAAATGATGCCTCCAAGATCTCTTACCTCACCAGCAGGCACACTCCCTCATGGTGAGTCTGGGGGTTTTCAAGCAGAATCCATGCTTTCTGCTTCCCAAGCACTCTCACCAGTCTCTCATTCCCAACTTTGAAAAGCAGAGATTCTAACGCTTGGACAGAAAACCTGGGGAAAGAGAGGCACAGAACTGCAGCAATCAGTAGAAAGGTGCAGCCTGAACAGAGTCAGGAAGTCCAGGTTACTTGTCAGGTCTGCTGTTCATTGTCAGTTCATCCATTGGCAATATCCTGGATACCAGTGTCCCTGGAAGGACTTGATGCCAGGAGGTAAGTTTCTATCTCATACATCTCATATAACTAGTTTTGCTAGGGACAAAATTTTGCAGTCATTTTTCACTTTCTGCAAGGAGTATGGGCACTAGCAGAGTACAAGGATATAGAAAAGATACATGATCAGGACCCAAAAACTGGGGGCATAGAGTGTGGTGATCACTAGTGGATATTTTGGGGTCGTATCTCCAGATATGATGTGACAGAGTGCTGAGGGTTTGCACTTGAGTCAGCACTCTGGTCACTATTAGTACTAATTCAGTTCCTTACAGAAAGCCTAATTGGACAGAGGTGTAGCTGATTACGAGGTCAGCTTGGGGCTAGTGAGTCAAGGAACCAATCATTCCATTAACAGGGAAACTGTATAAAAGGACATGTGCAGGAGCCCTTTGAGGGGAACAGACAGAGAAAGAAACTTGGGTGACTAGATATCCCGATATTTGGGGCTTCATCTTATACATGTGCCTATTACTCCCAACTCCCTGTCCTGATTTTTCCACACTTTCTGTTTCTCTTTGGGTGACCAGACAGCAAGACAAAAAGCTGGAAGAGCCTGACAAACTGAGCTCTCTGAGTGGAAACAGCTTACCCCCCATTTTGGAGAAGAGTTTAGAAAGTTGAGATACAAGATAAAAAGGTGCTATGTATTGGTAGGGGGATTAAATAGACTACACGTTGGTGTTTATAAGCAAGAAAGTCTCAACGTGGTCTGCGTTTGTAGAAGCTGTGGGGTTGCAACACCCCTCTCTGTCACATCAGGTGGCTCATCAGGGATTTCCCTGTTATCTATGCAAATGGAGAGCCTGCTGGAGAAGCCGGGGTAGAGGTTTGGCAGTCTGGGTGATGGAGGGAACACACTGAAATGAGTGGTGAAGCAGCAAAGAGAAGTATAGAACAGGGGTTCTCAACCTTTCTGTTGCTGAGCCTCCTCTCACCTCAACAAGCTATAAATACTCCATGGCCCAGTCCCAGCCCTCTGCACTGCCAGGCATCAGTTTGGGGCTCCTGGCTCTGGATTTTAACTCCACAGGGTGCAGCAGCTCGGGGCTTTAGTGCAGGTGCTGGGCTCAGAGCTTCAGCTTTCTGCCCTAAGCCCCAGCTAGTCTACTGCCAGCCCTGCTTGGCAGACCCCCTAAAACCGGCCCGGTTGAGAACTGCTGGTGTAGAAGACCCCACCAACTTTCCAACAATCCCACCAGGCAGAAAAACAGCCTTTGCTTGCCTGGTAGGTTTAACAGCAAAAGAGCCTTCAGGAATTTATACGGAGCAAGCCCAGGTCTGGCAACAACTCCCCAAAGTCTGGCGAGTCCTGTGACAGGAAATGGAAACCAGGCACAGGAGATCAGACTCTGTAAAATGGGACCTGCGAACAACCCTGATCTGGTTTTGGTTACTCTTAAAGGAGCAGCGGTGAGACCTCATAGGGACAGAACAATGTGGGCCTTTCGACTGACACCCCATTTAACTGGGGAAGCACATATATGGCTCTTAGTGATTAGCGGGCAAGAGATTAGGACGTGATTAAGGCAGCCATGCTGGGTGAGGTGGGGCCTGTCCACAGAAAACTACTGCCAGAAATGGAGAGTTGAAAGATGGATTGAGGGATTATGCCTCTGTGCATTTGGATAGAAATTGAAAGATTGCGCCACTCACTGGTAAGGCCAGGTACTCAAACTGGGGGGGAGATCATGGACTGCATGATTCTGGACGTTTCTTCAGAGTTTCCCTGAGCATACCTGAGTATAGGTTATCCCAGAGGTAGGATCAAAACTGAATATGTACATGGGGACAATACATTTTGCCCAATGGCAGAGGTGACTCTGGAAATCAAGGGGAAGTTTAGGCAGAAACATGTAGGGGTAGTGGATGGATTGCCCCACTGCCTTCTCCTGGGCATGGACTGGGATCCCTTTCTGACAGGGACACCAAGGCATGTGTGGAGGCCCAGGAGGGTGGAAGTAAAACCTGCAGGGCCAGGTAAAGAGGAAATATATGTAAAGGGGCTGGAGGAACCTAGACACAAAAGTACAAGCCACAGAGAAGGTGAGGATGGAGAAGTCCCCTGAGAGACAAGCGGGAGGAGAAAGAAAACAAAAGTCAAGAGTAAAGATGACTTAAGATCATCCATTGGGGTCAAACAGTCAGAGCCCTTACCACCAGGATCTCAGGAGCAGGCATCCCTAGAACACTTTGGAGGGACTCAGAGCAGTCTGTGTTCATGGAAGAGGCTGGGGCACAGCATACCACCCCGTCACATAGAGGTATCTAAAATGGGCCTGCGCATAGGCCAACAGCATGAGCAGAATATACACTTGTGTCTGCAACACCAGAATTCACATAGCTAGGTACCCATCCATGGGAACAAATTCAAGTTTTGTGGACAAAACTTAGGCACCCATGCTTGAAAACCTGAGTCACTGTGGCCACCGCATAAGATCAGCCTTACTGAGTCAGTCCAATGGTCCATCTAGTCCAGTATACTGTCTTCCAACAGTGGTCAATGCCAGCTTCTTCAGAAGAAATGAACAGAACAGGGCAATCATGAAGTGATCCAATCTCTGTTGTCCAGACTCAGCTTCTGGTGGTCAGAGGCCTAAGGACACCCAGAGCTTGGGGTTGCATCCCTGACCATCTTGCCTAATAGCCGCTGATGGACCTGTCCTCCATGAACTTATCTAATTCTTTTTTTAAACCCAGTTATACTTTTGGCCTTCACACCATCCCTTGGCAATGAGTTCCACAGGTTGACCATGTGTTGTGTGAAGTCGTACTTCCTTATGTTTATTTTATACTCGCTGCCCATCCGTGAACAGAGTTTAGATCCTGGTTTCCTAGGAAAAGTCAGAGACATTATAAAACCAGGAAGTCTGTAATTTGAGCACCTTGTTGGCATGGAGTAAAGAAACACAACAATAATAGAAACTGTTGTGAGATTGGTGGGAAATGTACATTAATGGGCTACCAGAGTTGAAGCCCACTGATGACTCAGGAATATCTTAGTGTTAACTGGTGAGGGGCACAGAGTGGGTGCTGAGGGGTGTGGTATGTACATTCTAGTTCACTAAAAGATTGCCATATGAGTCTCAAATAAAAGCTCATGTCACCAATATCATTGTGAAACACAACTACAGATGCTGTGTAAAGAGCCATGTCTATGCATTGAAAATTACATTCTTATGATCTGTGTCTAGGGACTAGTCACCAGGAAAGGTGAAAAAATGGTTTTCTTTCGGGCAAGAAATGTTTCTCCATCTGTTTGTTTACATGTAAATTAAGCATGTAGGGTACACATTCGGTTCAGAAGGACTGTGAGAACTTCAAAGAAAGAAAAGTAACAGGAAGTAGACAGGGGGTGGGGACCCAATTTTGGGGTACACCTCAAAGGTTTGCTCTAGTATATTTGGGGGACAAAGAAGACACCCTGGCATCTTTCACTTAGGAAGTAGATGGACAGCGAGACAGACAGCGGGGTCGCTATCAGGCTTGGTTGAGAACGTTGAGTGAGAAACATCTTTAGACAGGTTAACCTGTTGGTTAAGTTTAGTCTCTAGGAGCATGTTATGATTTCATTATACATGTAACCATTTTTGGCTTGCATTCTTACTCACTATCACTGGAATCTCTGTTCTTTGATCATCTCTGCTCTTGTTTGCACTATAAATATATCTAAGTGCTGTGTGTTTTGCATTATAGAGTATAAGTAATAAAGTATAGAGTCTAAAGTAGAAGTAATAAACTGGTGTGTACTGTTCCATTGGGAACAGCAGGCCTGGTAATTCTGTGAGTGTTCAGTGGATAAAGGTCTGGACACTATACGGAATGGTCAGAAGACTCGGGGGTTGGTGTGTGCCTATCATTAACCTGTACAAAGAGACGGGGGTCTGAGGAGGCCTGGATGGCAGTGCTTGTTTTGCCAGAGCCTGGTCATTTTAGGGAACTGACCCACAGCAGACACAGACAAGACTTCCTCACTCTAAGGGCAGGCGATAGTAAGGTGCCTCATAACCCTGGAAATTCCTGGGGAGTGTCACACAACTCTATTGGAATTCTCTTTGTTTCTCTGCCTTACCAGCAAGGGTTGCCCTCAGTATGTTGTCGGTCTTTTCGGAATAGTCTCCGGCTTCTTATCACTGGCAAAGGCATCTTTTGTCCTAAGGTTCGGCTGACCTGCTGCAGGAGAACAGGAAACAGCTCTGGGAGCAGCTCCTGCACAGCTTCGCTTGACTGCAGTGATGACACCACCTCAAAGATGGCACATGTTGCCTGAAAGGAGAGCATGGTAAAAAATGAGATCTCCTCCCAACACCAAAAAAAAAAAAAAAAAGCAAACAGGATGTTAGGAATCATTAAAAAGGGGATAGAGAATAAGACTGAGAATATATTATTGCCCTTATATAAATCCATGGTACGCCCACATCTCGAATACTGTGTACAGATGTGGTCTCCTCACCTCAAAAAAGATATTCTAGCACTAGAAAAGGTTCAGAAAAGAGCAACTACAATGATTAGGGGTTTAGAGAAGGTCCCATATGAGGAAAGATTAAAGAGGCTAGGACTCTTCAGTTTGGAAAAGAGAAGACTAAGGGGGGACATGAGAGAGGTATATAAAATCATGAGTGATGTTGAGAAAGTGGATAAGGAAAAGTTATTTACTTATTCCCATAATACAAGAACTAGGGGTCACCAAATGAAATTAATAGGCAGCAGGTTTAAAACAAATAAAAGGAAGTTCTTCTTCACGCAGCACACAGTCAACTTGTGGAACTCCTTACCTGAGGAGGTTGTGAAGGCTAGGACTATAACAATGTTTAAAAGGGGACTGGATAAATTCATGGTGGCTAAGTCCATAAATGGCTATTAGCCAGGATGGGTAAGAATGGTGTCCCTAGCCTCTGTTCATCAGAGGATGGAGATGGATGGCAGGAGAGAGATCACTTGATCATTGCCTGTTAGGTTCACTCCCTCAGGGGCACCTGGCATTGGCCACTGTCGGTAGACACATACTGGGCTAGATGGACCTTTGGTCTGACCCGGTACGGCCTTTCTTATGTTCTTATGTTCATCACACCCTCTCTCCCCTTCTGATATCTGCTGTACTGAATTCTCACTTCTGCCAGTAACTTGAATGACTGCGAGCAACTCCCTTAACTCGTGGCTCAGTTTCCCACATCTATAAAAATGTGTATGACCTACCAAGGCATGTTGTGAGTCCTCAGGAATATTTGCAAAGCACTGTGAGAAACCTGGTTCAAAGACTTTCTAATTGCCAGATATTATTAAGTAAATCAGCCACGTACTCTAAACCTGCCATATTTGTTCCACAGACAGCAGAGCTGGACTCAGGGAAACAGTACATCAGAGGAGAAGTGCCCACACAGCAATATTCTACCACACTTCTAGCTTTCCAGCAGCAGGATTGTCACAGGGCAGAGGAAAGCCTGAAAGGCGTGTCTGTCATCTAACTTACTGAGAGAGGTTCAGCAGCTGCCAAATGCCTGTCAGTTTCAGTCTCTGAGGTGACGCTTCCTTCTTGGCTTGTTGAAGTCTTTATTTTTTCTATTAGGACCTGTAGGACTTGAGTGGCAAGCAAGGGGTCTCCCCCCAGAGATCTCCACAGCTCAGTGGTGTCACTGCAATTTAATAGAAGTTACATGTGACCCCTGGACTCTTTTGTGGCTCAGATTGAATGCGTCCTATTTAAGTAAAGACCAAATGTTCTCCTTGCCTATGAGGAGAAAGTTAGGAGTACTGTCCTCCTTTAACGCTCCTCCTGTTTAAATATTGAGTTTCCAGTTACAGAACTAGGTTAAGTGACCTAGTCTTACTGCAGCCTAACCATTAATACTAGACTTCAGAATGACAGAACACAGAGCGCCAACTTCAGTTCCTATTTTCCCACTTCCCAGTAAATATGGACTCATGAGCATGTGGCTCCCAAAGATCCAGGGTTTGGAAGGCAAGTTGATGAAAGAAAAGCCACATTCCTACTAACTGGACATACAATTATGAGAATGAATATTCATGGCCATCCTAGGTCCCCTTCACAAATGGTGTCCCTACACTCTGTTTGCCAGAAGCTGGGACTGGGCAACAGGGGATGGGTCACTTGACAGTTACCTGCTCTGTTCATTCCCTCTGGGGCATGTGGCACTGGCCACTGTCGGAAGACAGGATACTGGGCTAGATGGACCTTTGGTCTGACCCACTATGGCCGTTCTTATGGTCTTAGATTCCAACACGGATAACTGATAACTCAGTTAGGGATCTTTAAATGAAATGATGGATCTGCTTCCAGTCCAGTTTTAAGTCCCAAGGATGGCAACTCTATTCTAGCAGCCACACCCTCACTGATACCAAGCGGCGGTCTGATGACAATATTGGCCCTATTCTTTGTAATCAGCCAGGGATTGGACTTGAAGCTGTCATGCTACCAGGAAACCAACAGCCACTGCTAATTTCCAAAGTGAGGTCAATTCAGGTGTCTAGAGAGCCAGGCCGGTTCCAGGCATCAGCCCAGCAAGCAGCTGCTTGGGGCGGCCAATGGTGAGGGGCGGCACGTCTGGGTCTTTGGTGGCAATTCGGCGGCTGGTCCCTCACTCCTTCTCGGAGCGAAGGACCAGCCGCCGAATTGCTGCCGAAGACTGAAGCGGCGGTGGTAGAGCTGCAGATCGTGATCACAGCTCTTTTTTTCCCCCCTTTTTTTGCTGCTTGGGGCAGCAAAAGCCCTGGAGCCAGCCCTGCTAGAGAAGTAGATGTTTCCAACAATACACTCCAGTTATACCAGTAAAGTTAGGTCTTTAGGATGTCAAAGCAGTTATGAATTAATGGAAACAGAATGACACTTAATTTCTCTCCACACCCCACCTTAATATGCTCTTGGACCTTCCTGGAGAAAGACCCAGGCTAGTAACCGTCAGGAATTATCCCAAAATGTCTGCTGCTTAAATAAAGCCCTACATCTCCCACTAAAGCTGTGGGATCCATGTTTTACCAAGATGAATGCAATCGGTAGTGGTATATACCTGTCCATCGGCAGATGTTTTCTGAGGAGGCTGGAGATCACTGCTTCTAGGTGATGGTGAGCTAGAATGGACACTGCCTCCAGCAGGGACTGCCTCAAGATGCCCTCCTGGATAGTAGGCATGTGGCTATATATTATATTCAGGATAGCTGGCACCTGCAAGGAACAAAACCAGAAAGAAATGTCCCTTTTTCTTTCTCTCCATTCATTCTACAGAATCAAAACCTTTATTTAGCCATTTGCTGCTTTTTTAGAAATTCCGCAAGAAACAAACGTTCAAATATGTCTGTGTAACTTTAACCCACAACAATTGCCCACACTTGGCTGTAAAAATTAACACTGACACACAAACATACAGCGAAACCCCGCTATAACACAATGATCGGGGTCCAAAAAATTGGATCGCGCTAAATGCGGGGTCGCAGTATAGGGGGGTCTACCATTTCAAGCTGGTCAGTTTCAAGCCGGTCGATTTCTCTTGGGCAGAAAACTTCTTTCATTTGCGAACTGCCCACAGCAGTAACTGAAAGGGTGGAGCTCCAGCAGCAGGGGCTCTCAGCCATGCAGTGAGAGAGGGAAACACTTGGGGAGAGCGTGCAACGGGCTGAGGAAGAGCGAGGAGCAGCCGGGAAGAGAGTGGCTCTTCTCTCCAAAAGGGTGAGCAGGGGCAGGTGGGAAGAGGCAGTGGGGAAGGCACATTCCATTTTTTGCTTTTTTTTTCCTTCGGGGGCGCTCCAGCCTCTCTCTCCCTCTCTCTCTCTCTTTTTTTTTCTCTTTTGCACTTCCGTGGCACACTGGTCACTTTATTTATTTATTTATTTTGCGCTTCTGCGGCGCTCCAGCCGCTTTTTTCTTTTTTTTGGCCTGGGGCAGCCCAGGCACCTTACAATCGCATTATAGCCAAATTCGTGTTATTGTGGGGCACATTATAGCGGGGTCAGGGGTGGCTCTAGCCATTTCGCCGCCCCAAGCACGGCGGCACGCAGCGGGGGGGTGCTCTGCAGTCGCCAGTCCCGCAGCTCTGGTGGACCTCCCGCAGACGTGCCTGCAGAAGGTCCGCTGCTCCCGCGGCTCCGGTGGACCTCCCGCAGGCATGCCTGCAGATGCTCCACCAAAGCTGCGGGACCAGAGGACCCTCTGCAGGCACGTCTGCGGGAGGTCCACTAGCTGCCTGCCGCCCTCCCGGCGACTGGCAGAGCACCCCCCTGCGGCATGCCGCCCCAAGCACGCGCTTGGTGTGCTGGGGCCTGGAGCCGCCCCTGAGCGGGGTTTCCCTGTACATACCAGATAATTTAATGTGGTGGTGCCCAGCTATGCATTAAATAAACCAGCTGACATGCACAAAAGAAGGCTTTGTTTGCCCAGATTTTGCAGGTGTGATTTACGCAGCCAAATGCCACCATTTGCCTCGAAGGATGCACAATTCATAAACAACCACAAGCACAAAATATGCAAGTGCTTTAAACACAGTGTGCAAATGCCTGGGACTATGAACAGGTGACAACCTCTCATATTCATTCCTACCCCTTCACATCGTCAAAACACTGTAAAAACGTGGCAGTTCTGCTGCGAGGGTTCCCTGTCCTGAGGCCTTTCACCCGCCTTGATAGAAGATTTGTGGAGTGCTCCTTTCATCTAGCCCTAACGCACTGGGCTCCAGAATAAGGCATATAAATAGTGGATCCCAAAGACATGATAGTTTTCTCCCTCCTTCTATTCTTAAAGGGTATGTCTACACACCAAAAAAATCCCACAGCAGTGAGTTTCAGAGCTCAGGTCAACCTGGGCCTGAGGGGCTTGCACTATGTGGCTAAAAGTGTAGCTGTTCCTGCTCGGGCTGGAGCCCAGGCTCTGAAACCTGGCAAGAGGGTGGGTCTCAGAGACCAGGCTCCAGACTCACTGGGAATGACTACAGGGCTATTTTTATCCAGGTAGCCCTTAGCCATAGGCCTCCTAAGAACTGGATGCCTCCAAGTGTCAGTCATTCTGTCTTCTTGTCTTTTCCCAGAGTCTATTTTTCAAGCCTTTCTTCGCTGGATACTGTGGCAACAAGCCAGACAAATAAATAACCAACCATCTTCCTTTTCCCTTGGATTCTCTCTGTCTATTGCTATTGATTCTGCCATTGCCTAGATTAGGGTGGGAACAGAGTTGGAATCGACTCTATGTCCGAGGGGGAGAAACAGCAAGATTTTTGTTCATTACACATGAGGGCAAAGATCTAAAAGCCTAGAGTTTAGGCAGAAAACCTCTCCAGTTTCCCGTTTTACCTGGTCCAGCATGGCATCTCCACACTCCTTTAGGATGATCTTCATCCACAGTCCAGCTGCCGTGACATAGGTGGGGCTGGCAGACAGCATACCATCCACTGTGGCCTCAATAAAGTCTGTGGCCTGTTCCGGGGGAAAGTACTCACTAACAACCTGGGAACAAATCAAAAACAGGAGAGACTGCAATGATGTTTGGCTCCAGCACTTGTAAAAATAGAGGCCTAATCTCTCTATGGAAAAAGATCTATGCATCAGCAAATTGCATCCGACGAAGTGGGTATTCACCCACGAAAGCTCATGCTCCAATATGTCTGTTAGTCTATAATGTGCCACAGGACTCTTTGCTGCTTTTACAGATCCAGACTAACACGGCTACCCTCTGATTAATTAACAATTTGTTAATTAGTCTCATGTAATCCCTAGCCATTTGGGATTAAAATTCTCTCCATAGTCTATATACTACATTTTTGTATTCTACACTAATGAGATCAGGTTCGAGGAAAAGCCTCTGTTGCACAGTTAGCACAACATTGTACTGGATATGCAGGAGGTAAGTTTCCAGTCTGTATTCTCTTAGATACACTGCACCTTTATACAACATATAAAATTAAGTCAAGAGAGGCATGCACACAAATATAGGCTAAGGCAAACCCACAAGGTGACAGAATGAAGACTGGATGGGTTCTCAGCTTGATGTTCCACTAACAGAGTTTTTTCTCATGGATAGCTGGATGTGTGCGCATCTGCGTGTGCATTTTCATGGGCGTGCAACATTCTGTGGAATCTGGATTTACATGGCATTCATAGCACACATTATGAAAAGCATCTTGCTGGTTACTAGCAACGAATGCCCCGCCCACAGCTCGCTCCAAGTATGGAAAGGCATCATGAATGCGTAAATGTAAAATGAACGGTGCCTGGTCACTAGAACATCCGCACAAGTTTTTTGAGTCAGTTACCCTGGCCATTTTGGAAGATGCCTGAAACAGAGCCTCGGGGTCCAGAGCTGCTGTTAGTTCTTCACGGAGACATCTCAGCTCTTCCTCCGCTGACCCCAGGTTCATGGGCTGGCCTGGAGTGGAGAAAAGGAGAAAAAGTACTGTAACGACTAATGAAACTGAACCTCTACTGCATGGATATTCATACAGGAGGATCCATGTGCTAGGCTGTTATCAGCATAGTGTAAAATCCTGGCTCCCTTCAAAGTCAATGGCAAAACTCCTGTTGACTATAATGGAGTCGGGATTACACCCTACATGTCTGAAAGTTAACAGTAGTGGTATGTTATTGTGACTGATACAGGATTGACCAAGCACCATATTCAGCTTGGAGCAGCTTTCTGGGTGTGTCTGGTTTCAGTAGCATCTCTGCTCTCAGTATCTACATCTAATCTCACATTCAAGTACAACTCATGCAGGTAGATGTGACGTTCCAATGTAGAGGTGAATCCCTCCACCAAACTCTCATTGTAAATGAGATGCGGCTGGACAAAACCTTTGGCAGGAAACCCAGGCTCATCCGTCACTTCTAAACAATGCTGGGATTTCTATGTTGTACACTCAAAGACTGGAGTTCCTTATTCTGTTTCCAAATCACCAACACTGTTTTTTAGGACTGATTAATAATAATTAGAAATAGGGTGACCAGATGTCCCGATTTTATAGGGACAGTCCCGATTTTGGGGTCTTTTTCTTATATAGACTCCTATTACCCCCCACCCCCTGTCCCGATGTTTCACATTTGCTCTCTGGTCGCCCTAATTGGAAATGGCCTTAAATGATAACCAAGATCTATCCCATTAGGTGAAAAGAATATCCTACTCCAGGGGTTGGCAACCTTTCAGAAGTGCTGCGCCAAGTCTTCATTTATTCACTCAAATTTAAGGTTTCGCGTGCCAGTAAGACATTTTTACGTTTTGAGAAGGTCTCTTTCTAGAAGTCTATAATATATAACTAAACTATTGTTGTATGTAAAGTAAATAAGGCTTTTAAAATGTTTCAGAAGTTTCATTTAAAATTAAATTAAAATGCAGAGAGTCTCCCGGACTGGTGGCCAGGACCTGGGCAGTGTGAGTGCCACTGAAAATCAGCTCACGTGCCGCCTTCAGCACCCGTGCCATAGGTTGCCTACCCCTGTCCCACTCTTTCACAAAGGGGAAAATGGCCTACACTTACTCCAATAGCTTTGAATGCTCATGACAGAGGGCTACCGGAAGAACTTTTGTTTAAAGAATTATTCCAGGAAACCCCTCCAATACAGCGAGTGGCAGGGTAAAGAGAATGAAAATGTTTAGTACCAAGGGCTTGTCTACATGGAGATAGTCAAGAAAGCTAATCCAAATTCATTTTCAAACTGCATTAGTTAAACTTCATTAAGCACCTCTGCAGACACACTTATTTAGAATTAAAGGTAGCCTTATTTCAGATTAGTTTAATTCATGTAATTCACTAAAATTAAGAAGGGCCATTTTAATTCAGAATCAGAGCATTCACACATGTTTAATGCCACTTTAAATTTACACCTTTAGTTCATTTGGATTAACTCCTCAGTGTCCCTGTGTAGAGAAGCCCTAAGGAACTGAGCAGTTATCTACCTGGTGCAGACCATTTATTATTTGTACAGTTCCCAGAAGTGTGCCACGCTCTTTACACATCATAATCGTCTCTTCTAATGAGCTATTTACAAGATGCCCACCACTCTGTTATCTAAGTGCCAACAGACAGGACAGAAAGAACTAGACAGGCAGAAAAATGGACATTACAACAGTGAAAGAAGGTGAAGAATTACTTATACCTGCTAATGGGGAAGAATTACTTATACCTGCTAAAGGTCTCCTCACCTTGTATACAGAGAAGGCAGCTGATACAGTCAACCACCCACTGACGAGATGTGGCCAGTGAATCACAGCTGTGTGGTGCTATTGCTCCAATCAGAGATCCAAACTGATTAAAAGTTTCCTGAGTCTAATTAAAAAAGAATGAAGAATGAATGTTCTCCAGCTGTACTAGACTTCACTTGGCATCTTTATTGTTGATACCCATCAGCTCTGTGTTTTGGGGGGACCAGGGCACAGGATCTAGCCTGTGTGACTCATGAAGGACACCCCCAACCTCCGTCTCTGTTTGAACCAAAACCGATCAGAGAAAAGGCTTGCAGAAAACAACGAAGGGTTTGGGGAGACACACCTAGACCCCTCCTGACAAGGGTGACAAGATTAAGACATCTCCATTTGCATACAGAATGAAGAACAGAAACAACTCCCCTAGCCTCATCTGCATGAAAGATGGAATAGAGATTAGCATAAAGAATGAAGAACAGAGAACTGCACTGAACTCTGGGACCAGAAAGCAGGGACGCATTGAATCATGGGAATCCCTGCTCCAGATGCTAATGAACCTACGCCTGCACACACTCAGCTCAGCAATTATCAGACCAATTCTAGTAATAAATCTTTGACTCATATCCCAGAATACTGAAGCAGCCTAGTTGCCTTGTGAGCTCCCCAGAAGAAAACAACACCCATAGCCAAGAGTTATCAGCTCCTATTGTCTAGCCTAAAGAAAACCCTTGAGCCATCAGTTTACCCATAAACAAATCTAGTGTTCTCCCTTGAACCATTGTATTTTCTCTACAAAACCCCCTACCTATGCCCAGGTAAGGGTTCTGATGTATAGACCCAAACTCTGCATCAGTTCCACTGGGATTTCATCTCCGGACTGATCGTGCTGGGGGCTCTGCCTGTCTCCAGCATTCAGGACCTTGAGCTATCACCACCACCTGGGAACCCCGACCAGTTCAACCCTCATGGAGTGGGTGAGATCCATCTCTCTCTCTCTGTTTTCTTTCCTACCTCAGGTATTAACCTTTAAAATGTAACTTATGTTTGTTTAGCCCTCCTGGTGTGGTTATCACTATGATTCAATAAATAACTGTTATGGTTCAGCTGGTTGTTTCTCTCTCTCTCTCTCTCTCAATTTTACTCTTTTGTGTTTTAGCTTCCCCCATTTACTTTGCAGCAACACTTCCTGTACCTAAGCTAAAGATCCCTGTAGTGCCCCAAAATACTGTGGGGTTTGCTCATCAGGTGGGTTACTACCAGTACAATTGTAATGTGAAAGTGTGATAGGAATGTGTTAAACTTGAGGCACATAAGTGGTGGGGGGAGCAGCTGAAAGTGCTGCTTAACCCAGCCCACTGAATACAGGGACATATGAGGGGATCAGCTGGGGAGTGCTGATTGACTTGCTCTGCTAGTGTGTGTGCGCATGTTCGTCTAGTTCTAGTTATCAGCCCTGGGGAACCTAGGTCCTGCAGGAAAGCTCCATTGGGAGGGGACTTGTAGAAGGAAGTAGTAGAACACACAAGTGACATAAGCAGCACATTAATAGAATTACAGAACTGCCCCGCCCCATAAGAGTAACCCTAATTAATGAGCCTCCCCAAAGTAACGGGCACGTCTGGTAACATTGTGCCTCTGATTCCTATACTGAACTGGGTAACGCAGTACATACAAACGGATGGGGTCTAAATTAGCTGTTATCACTCAAGAAAGAGACCTCAGAATCATTGTGTACAGTTCTCTGAAAGCATCTGCTCCACATGCAGTCAAAAACGCTAACAACACATTAGGAACCATTAGGAAGGAGATCGATAATAAGGCAGTAAATATCATTATGCCACTATATAGATCTACAGTATCCCCACACCTTGAATACTGCGTGCAGTTTTGGTTGTCTCATCTCAAAAAAGATATGTTAGAATCAGAAGAAATACAATACAGAGAAGAGTAACAAAAAATATTAGGCGTATGGGACAACTTCTCGTACAAGGAGAGATTAAAAAGACAGGGACTTTTCAGCTAGGAAAAGAGACGACTAAGAGGGACTATGATAGAGATCTATAAAATCATGACTGGTGTAGAGAAAGTCAGTAAGGAAGTGTTATTTAGCCCTTCACATAACACAGGAACAAGGGGTCACCCAATGAAATTAATAGGCAGCAGGTTTAAAAAAAAAAAAAAAGGAAGCATTTCTTCACACAATGCAGTCAACCTGTGGAACTCATTGCCAGGGAGATGTTGTGAAGACCAAAAGTATAACTGGGTTCAAAAAAGAATGAGATGAGTTCACGGAGGATAGGTCCATCACTGGCTATTAGCAACCCCTGATCTGAATGTCTCTAAACCTCTGACTGCCAGACGCTGGGGCTGTCCAACAGGGGATGGTTCACTTGACAATTGCCTTGTTCTGTTCATTCCCTCTGATGCATCTGGCACCCACCACTGTCAGAAGACAGGATACTGGGCTAGATGAACCATTCTTCTGGGGGATCCAGGATAGCCACTCTTATGGTTTATGTTCTTAGCTGATACATAGAAATTCTGCTTTATCATCATGGGAGCATAAGAACCAAGAATGCGTTTGTGACACTGGCAGACCAGTCAACCTGTGTATGACCCATAATAACTTAACAAGAGGCACTTCTACTGTATCAAGACAGTTCACTTGCATGTGAATTTCAAAGAGATGTATTAGACTAGCAATCATCAACTCATTCGAAATGAACAATAGATGCTAAGTGTATTTGTCTGTGATTATCTATACCCGGTTAGAAGTTTCACAATGTAACTAAATTAGCTTGTAGATGCTAATTCCCTTTCATGGCTTAATTGCCTTAATTATGTGTGCAAGGTGTTCAGTTAACCTTAAAATCAAAGATGTAAGACACTTCAGGAAATCAATCATTTCTACATTATCTTCAGCTTAACTATCTGTGTTATAATGGAAGAACAGCTAATTACCTTATGTGAATGAATGTAACTAGTTTACTGTGTATGCACAGGAAACAGAAGATTATCTTCAAAGCAAAGTACAAGAGGCCATCTGCATTGGGGGAAGGGCCTTCTGTGACAATTTCTGTGAGGTAGGCTTGTCAGCCTGGTAGAATAGCTATAAAAGAGAAGGCTCCGGCTTGATCCTATCATCTCTAGTCTGCTTAAATGTTGAACAGGGACAGTGTAAGCCATAGGACAGCGATCTTCCAAATAATCATTTGGAAGAACCTGGAAAATGCCTGGAAAAACAGACTTTACATCTAAGCTGCCTTTGGATACTGATCTGTTGGGATGATTCCAGAGAGACTTTTACAAACCAGCAGTTTATTCCATCACTGTTGTGATCCTGAACTATGAACATTGAAAGTCACTTGTCTGGATATTGATCTTTTAACCATTTGTAACTCTCTTCTTTCTTTTAACAATAAATCTTAGATTTTAGTTATTAAGGATTGGCTGACAGCGTGATATTTGGGGAAGACCTGAGATTCGCATTGACCTGGGGGTAAGTATCTGGTCCTTTATGATCAGTGAAACCCACATATGGTGAATCAGATTTCCAGTAACCCCTCACTATATTAGACATAGAATATCGGGGTTGGAAAGGACCTCAGGAGGTCATCTAGTCCAACCCCTGGCTCAAAGCAGGACCAATCCCCAGACAGATTTTTATCCCAGTTCCCTAAATTGCCCCTTCAAGTATTGAACTTACAATCTTGGGTTTAGCAGGCCAACGCTCAAACCACTGAGCTACCCCTCCCCCCTCTTCCAAGACGTGGACGTTTAGATGGGAGCCAAGGTCTGGAATGCCAAAAGGGGACCGTGTTTGGCATCTTGTTAACTAGGGTGGAAGCTCTTTTGTTGTTGACTTGGTGAATCTAATGATAGAATAAGCCATCAGTTTGGGGGTTGTCTCCCTCTACTTCTTGCAGTCTGCCCGCAGTGTGGTCACCGCATTGTTGTGTAAACCTCTCTCTCACGGAAGCAGAGGGATGTTAGTCACCTTGAGATCCCAGCTGCTGTCCTGGAAGAGTTTTTCATGCATTTGCATTGAGTGTCAGATCTGATGTAAGCAGGGAAGTCAGCTCAAGGAAGAGTACGGCTATACTCACTGTGCTATGAACTGTCTCTTGATAGGCAGTCAGCAGCTGGGTGCTTGCCTGCAAGGCCCTCTCTCTCTCCCACTCCTTCCCTGAACTGAACCACGTCCTTAGGAGCTGTTGGTAGAGCAGGAGAATGGACAGAGTTAGTACCAGAAAATCCCTCCCAAAAGTTCCTCTTAAACAGGTTTAATTGTCACTAAAATCCCTCTCCAAAGCATCTGACCTCCATGTAGCAAAGGAATTACACGTATATCTAAGGGGCTCTTCCATTAGACAAGTCCCAGGGACCAGATTCACCTCTGGTGTACTGTAGCTCGATTGAAGCCAAAGGAGTTACATGAGAGATGAATCTGGGCCCGTGTATGTGACGTCTGCTGTAGACTGTCTGATGGGAGCTGTCTAGCACATCGCATGCTGTTTGATGTCTGCTGCTGTGGTCTGTTTCCTGGGCACCTTCTCCCACATTGAGTGGCAAAATGACAGAAAGGAGCATTTCTTTTTATTAATTTGAATAAGAGCAGAGAAGTCCCCCCAGCTGGGCTCCATTTATAACTGCATTTTTATACTGAAGGTGCATCAAACTCCCCACCTCTCAGCTCTTCACGATATTCTGTTCATGTCTGAGGAACAGGAAGTCTCCTCTGAATGAGTTTCCATACACAGGGCTTAACTCAATATTCATGAATTCCTCTTAGAAGAACTGATCAGTTTCAACTGGTTCTCTTGGATTTGGCTACTGCAGTGGTGATTTTCTTGCTGCTCCAAGTAGTGTCAACGACATTGTAAGAACTTGGTCTCAATCCAGCCCTGGCAGAAAATGGCATAGCTTCCGTGGATTTCAATGGGGCACATGCCCACTTATCCCAGGAAGAATTTGGTGCTTTCTCCCTAAAATTCACTCCATTGTGGAAAATTCCTCCACAACTGAAGCTTGACCCCCCTAAATCTCTGACTCTTCCCTGCTGTAACACAAGAAACAATCTCCACCACAGTTCAATGGTCTACTCACTTCAAACATTTCCTGGAACCAGTCTGTGGTTGGTTCTTCCTCCAGCAAAGTCTCCATTAGCTTGCCAAGGGCTTCCAAGGACCTCACGTAGAGTGACTGAAACCAGAAGAGAAGGAGTGAGGCTCAGCACAGATCATTTGTGTGTGTGGGCTGGGGAAAGCTAACCATAACATTGCCAGGGAGGCCATGTGTGACTGCCATCACCCAATGCCTGCTGGGCAGAAATACAGTGGATGGTGCCAGAGAAGAATTGTTGTCACGTACTTGTATAAGCAGAGCATTCTTTTCTGTCTTGCCTTCCTCTTTCATCATCTCCAAGGGAGGAAGGGGAAATAAACTTTTGAAGCACTGATCCAGGAGCTCACGGTTTTCCTCCATGGTCAGAGATGGTTTGAGTTTGCTGGCAGAAGAAAGATAGAGAGAAAAGTCATGCATTAGACTCAGTACCAACTCCAAGTAAAAGAAACAGATCCAATGACTAGAGATTGTCCCAATCTAGAACCCCAAATGCGAACAAGCCTTCACTTTGCACCTCTCTTAAGTATTGGCTCATCTAGAAGTAAAGCTAAAACTTCAAGTCCCCTTTTTAGAGAAACCCACAAGCTTCCTTCCCCCTGCCAGCTAGCCAGACACCTCCCTCCCCATCTGAACTCTGCTCCATTTTACTGCATGCCCCACAACCTGCAATCTTGTGTCTTTCAAGCACAAACCCCCAAATGGACACATTCAAATCCGTAAGAATTAAAGTCCTGCTGGTGAGTAGCATGTGAGCCACAGGGCCACCCAGAGGATTCAGGGGGCCTGGGGTCTTCGGCGACGGGGAATGCCACCGAACACCCAGCACTTTGGCGGTGGGTCCCGGAGTGGAAGGACCCCCCGTCACGGTGCCACAAAGACCCGGAGCAGAAGAAGCTCCGGGGGCCTGGGCCCTGTGAGAGTTTTCCAGGGCCCCCGGAGTGAAGGACCCCACTCCAGGGGCCCTGAAAAACTCTCATGGGGCCCCTGCGGGGCCCAGGGCCTGGGGCAAATTGCCCCACTTGCCCCCCCGGGAGGCCCTGGTGAGCCAAACCCTGCAGGCATTAGACTGCTCCCAACCTGACACTCATGAATTAACAAAATTAGAAGGCATCACAGTGCCAGGAAATATGGCAGAAAATAGCCTACCTCAGATGTCCAATGGCAAGAATTGCCTTGTAGCGAACTGGAGATGCCAGGGAATCCAGTGGTTCCTTTTTAATGAAGTCCTGAAATGCATGAATAGGGACATAAAAAAATGGGAAATGGATTTGAAAGGCAGAGAGGCCTTCCTCTCACACCCTGAAACAGGGCCATATGCCAGACCTGGAATAAACAGACACCGTGCCCAGCAGGCTCTCTGCCTCAGAAATGGACCATAGGGCCATCTGCAGGCTATACAGAGGACAGAAAGAGAACTCACCAGACACAAGCCATTCCTTCCAGTTACAGCCCACAATATGTCAGCATCCCTGCCAAGCTCAGAGTGGACCCAGCATTCTGGGTGCCATGCAGGTAGCTCATGAGACTGCAGTAGTACAGTCACAGCCAATGGATAAAATATCATCTCCCTGGAAAACCAGTCTCAATACATTACAGCAAACTCTCATGTACTTCAGTCCTCAAAGCTCCTAATCACTCACCAGCATGTAGCCAAGGAGCTCCAGTTTGTAAGAGAATTCGAACTCCTGGGAGCCTCTGGTCTCCAAGATGGCACAGCTAATCTCCATGACATTGTGGATGAGTGTTAATTTTAGGTACACATCCTACATAATCCAGAAGGAGAAACAAGAGGATGTGGATGAGAAACTGAGAGAAGAACTAGAGTCCAGATGGTAAAGATCAGGAATTAAATCTAGCCTCAAGGAAGGAGAGAGGTGTCCCCAGACCCCAAGAAGGTAGAGGACTCTGGCTCTGCACCCACCTCAGAAGAAGAAAAAACCCAGGTTCATCAAATAAATCCAGGCCCACTTACACCAGAGCAGCCAGAACTCCTGCTTGATGTAGCAAGGAAACCAAGCTCTGTGCAATTTAAACAAGCAACTTGTGTATAGAAAATGCAAGAGCTGAGGGCAGATTATTTAGAATGTACCTTGTTCGCAACAGTGATGCCCAGCACCTGAAAAACAAAATGCAAAACAGCTATTAGCAATGTAGATAGTCCCACATAACAGACAATCTCAAAATGTCCTGGCTGGTGAATATGGAGCAGAGAGAAATCACTATTGTTAAATCTTCCAAAAGGCAGGAAAGGTATCCAGAGGGGGTGTTTTCCAGAGGCCAATATCAGGGGCCATCCTCCGTAATATTTGCATTTGTGAACTACTGGAAGATCTCAGTTTGGTTCAACTGTTTTTGGCAATGCCTAAGTGAGAGTCTCAGTTAGACAAGGCAGAACTGAATGGCAAAGTGACGTGGAGAGGTTGCACTGAGATGAGAGTCAGGACCAGCAGTCAGGCACCTGGGGAACAGAAATAACAGAGCACACAGACAAACAAGACGACAGATAAGAGATAAGGGAAGTAGTGAGTCCAAGAAACAGTGTGACAGCAAATCAACTAAATACAGGCTAGCACTAGTCTCTCTTGGGTAGTAAAAGATAGAGCTAGATACACATCCATATGAGGGGAGTTAGAGTGCTATTCTGAATAGCCTGAGTGTCACTGCATCTGAATTACTGTGTAGCTGGGGTCTACAGAATTTCAGAAGAATATAGAAAAACTAGAGAAAATACAAAGAAGAGCAACAAAAATGATACAACATGTGACAGCTCACACTCCATCCATTACAGTTTTAAATTTGAGTTATGTGACACTTATCACGCAATAGCTCTTACCTGACAACTGGCTCTGTAATGGAGAAGGATGTTCCCTGTGATGTCTGCCTCTACTCGGGAGAGAAGTTGATCTTTTGGAGCATGGACAGCCACGTTGCTGTAGGTCAGCATCAGGGTGCTGCGAGTCTTGCCTCTTTTCCCCTGGTGGTAGTCCTAGACAATCAGAAAATTCTTCTGATTCCTTTTGCTTTGGAATTCTCATCTGCTGCTGACAGAGCAATTCATCACAGCAGCAATAGCAGCTTGCACTTGCAAAGCTCTTTTCAGCCAAAGATCTCAAACCACTTACAAAAAGTATTTAAGCAATATAATAACTGTGAGGTGTGAAGATATTAGTATCTCCATCATTCCCACTAGGTAACTTTGACACAGAGAGCCTAAAATGCTGAACCTACAGCAGTGAAGTACACGGGAGCTTAGTCATTGACACTGGTAGGTACAAGAGCAGGCGCTAAATGTCTTGCCTAAGGCTGCACAGTGAGTAAATGGCAGAGCCAGCAGTGGAAGCCCAGAGGCCTAGTCTCCTGCTCTAGCCTTTAGATCAGTGGTTTTCAACCAGGGCTACTTGTGTACCCCTGAGGGTCTGCATAGGTCTTCCACGGGGTTTATCAACTCATCTAGCTATTTGCCTAGTTTTACTGCAGACTACAAAGAATGCAAGTACAATATTTATATTCCAGTTGATTTATTTTATAATTATATGGTAAAAATGAGAAAATAAGCAATTTTCAGTAATAATGTGCTTTTTAATAATTTTTAATAATTTTATGCCTGATTTTGTAAGCAAGTAGTTTTTAAGTGAGGTGAAATCTGGGGACAAATCAGACTCCTGAAAGGGGTACACTAATCTGGACAGGTTGAGAACCACTGCTCTAAATCACAGGTTCCATAATTGTCATCCGTAGCCCACTGGTGGTCTACCTAAAGCAGGTTGGTTGGCCACATGTTGCTTGCAACCCCTCTTCATTTCCAGCTAATAATTGGGATTAAAAAAACGCTAAAAATACCTTAAATGCTTTTCCATGCAAGCCACTGAGTTAGTTCCCTCACATTGTGCATGGGAGGGGTGCTCAAGCCATATGACATGAGAATCCCTGCTCCAGATTGTGCTCCTCTCTGCTTAACTGCAGGCGTCCCGTAGAACGCACACTCTGGGGGACAATGCGAGCTGAGCAGAGCAGACACTACCCCGGGGCTGCTGCCCCTGCTTTAGAGGGAGAGGAAGTTGGAGAGAAGCCCCTGGATCCTTTACCTTCAGGCGGCTGATGAACCCAGAAATCTTAACCTTGCTCATTGCAGCCCCAAACTCCTGAAGTGCGTTCAGGGTGAGGTCCAAGTGGCTCTCAGCAGAGAATGCGAGGATGGAAATGACTCCCTGTCACCCAAGAAAAATACTGGTTAGGATCTAACCCACGAGTCCATTCCTTTCAGCTGAAGCGGTGTAAAGCGCCAGTCAGGCATCAGACCCATGGGCAGCGGGGGCTGAGTGGAACAGCAATGAAGAGGATATGAAGCAAAATGGCATCTGTCCCAGGCCAGCTCAGAGCTGAGCCCCACAGGGAGCATTCAGGGATTACTTGGTAAAGTGGGGAGAGGGACAGAGTCCTCACCTGTGTCTCAGGGACATCCATATAATCTGTTGTTGTCAAAAATTTATGAAGCTGGGATTTAACGTGGCCCAGGTCCTGACAAACTGCTAAGGACGTTCCTAGCGCCTTATACAGGAAACTCTGAAAGAAAGAAACCAGCACTGAGATACCAGTAACAGAACGTGCCAGTCAGTACAGACCCAGCTCAGCAACACTCAGGAAAGAACAAGATAGTCAAGTCCAAGCACCCATACTGCAGAAACATCCCATCATCTAGCCCAGCCAGAGAACCACCAATGCAGCACAGACAAGCAGCCTGTCCAAGCAAATATTGGAAGGGCAGGGGGGCAGAAGAGCAGGGAACAAGTAAAAACAAATTTTATATGCAGAATAAAATATAAAGTAATGAAGCCTTTAGAGAAGCCTTATGCAGCCCCCCAATCAGAATTTCAAGGGAAATTAACTAGAAACTAAGCCTTAACAGAGAACAAACCTTCTCATGGGAAGGGCTGGTATAGCTGGCCATCTGCTGGTTCAACTCAAGGCTTATCTGGCTGCTCCAGGCACTGTCGTCTATCATCGCCAGAGATGTTCTTAGGAACTGAGTGTAAAAGAAGAGTTATAGCAGATGGTTAATTGCAAGAATTTGGGGGTTGTTGTGGGGGTTGTTTGTTTATTTGTTTGGTGTTTTTTTTTTCTTCCTTGTTCTCTCTTGTAAACTTTCCAATATTCAGGTGTCATGGGAAGGTTATTTCCCTGTTGAGAACTATAAACATCGACAACCCAGACTTCCTCTGCTGTTGTTCTTTAACCTTTGTCTGATGATTCCTCTCAGTCCCCAAACCCAGATGGACAGTGAATTGGAGAATGAGATGGAGCCAAGAAATCTGACCATTGAGGAGTGATTTTATAGTGGATGGAGGATGGGCCTAGTAAACTTTGAACAAAGGGCCCTGGACTATGAAGGACCAGGCACCTTCTCTGAAGTGCTATGGACCCTTTATGCCACCTCCTGAGGGTCTCCAGGGTAGTGAGGTACCTCACTACCACCTTCCCCATAGCATGGAGGAAGACTTCTCTGTGCTCTGCCAGCCACAGGAAATACAAGCACGCCCTTCTCACCCCATTCAGGTTCCACTATCCTTCTACAGATAAGCAATCGGTATGGTCCAACCGCCGAGCCCTCTCTGCAGCCCCACAATGTCCAGCCCCTGTTCCACTGGACACTCACAGAATTCATAGGTTTGCTACACACCACCTTAACAGTTCCACCTCAGCGTCACCGCTCCATTTCACACACTTAGATACATTTATAGTGAAAACAAGCAGAGTTCAATTGACAAAGATCAGAGAGTTGAGAAGCAGCAAGTAAAATAAATGTAAACAAATGATTACGTAAAAATAAAATCATAACACACTTCTAGAGCTTAAACTTAGATAACCAAACATTCCCCTGTCTCACAAAGGATAGCTCCCCCAAATCTCTCTCCCAGCATGAAACACCCAGACCAAAGGTCATCGTCCATTCATACGACAAGCCAGCTGGCAGTTCGTCCAATAGGTGAAGGATACCTGGTGCTGGATACCTCTGGACCTCCAGATAGGGTTCCAAGCATCCATTCTCTTCACTTGTAAACAGGGTACCCCTATTCTTTGTTTGTTTTTCTTGTATCAAATCGCCTCTGGAGACTTCACAATCACTTGATTAGAATTTTCCTCTATTGATTAGCATCCACTTGTGAATAATTACTCAATCTACATACAGCCATTCAGGCAGATAAGCATCTCCTGCCTGAAAGAAACTTGTTTATCATTTTCTGGTGACCAGCCCCAACTCAGACCTTAAAAGCATCAATTTCAGTATGGAACCATAACACCTTATATATTATCCATCCAGTCACTGTGCAATGATTATGATGAGCCGTGTGGCACGGGTATCCAGTAAAGGCTTTACATGACACCCTTTGATTATATAGAGATCAGATCCAGGGAATCCTGGGAATTCTGTGGCCTCAGCCAGTTGGCACCCAAAGGACCCAGGGTCACACCCTCAACTCCCATTGAAGTCAGCCAGAGGTTAGTAACTCTCAGCACTTTGCTGTTTCAGGCCCGAATTTTGAACAGCAGCCAGGAAACAATAGAAACCTCACAAGAAAACCTAATCTTATTTGATTTTTTAGCCCAAAGAATTTCAAAGGAGGCTGGATCTGGAATGGGGAACTCTAGAGTGTAATCCAACCCCAAATGGAACTGCAAACCTTCTGGGGCATATTTGTCACTAGATCCCTTCCTTTCATTTTCAGCACTAGCCATCAAAATGTTCCTTGTCTGGATTTACACAAGGTTGCAAAGAGCTCTTTCTGAGCAGAAAGGCTTCTCCCTGAGATACAGTCACCAAACCCTGTCTTGTCTCTTTTCCTTTTGGGGTTTCTCACAGCAAATTTTCTTTTGAGTGGCAAAGAGAAAAAAAAATCCTTTCGATGTCCCCCAGTGGTGCATTAGCACCATGAGCATGCTGGTTTTCTGGTTAAGTTGTGTGTTGTTCCCAGTGGTTGAACAATGGTAAGTCCATTTCACAAAACAAGTGGAATTTTTTTGTTTTCTTGATTTTTCAACACACACATGAAAAGTGAAAGAAACAAAAATATTTTGCTTTTCAAAATCAAAAATGACCATTATTCAGTTCTTTGTTTTCCCCCTTTCCTTCCCTTTATCCCTCGTTCCCAGGCCTTTCCTCCCCTCTTCCACTTTGTGACTGAAAAAGCCGGGGGGAGGGTTAGGGGGGCAGGGGGAAGGAGACAAACAGGAAAGCAAATGAAAAAAACCCAAAAAATCAACTTCAGTTTAAAAAAACTGAACATTTTCCGGTTGGGTTGGGTTGTTTTGTTTTGTGAAAAAAAAAATTGAAAATGTCCCATGAAAATAAAAAAGGCCAGTTTTCACTGAACAAAATGAAATGGTTTGACCATCTCTGCTTATAATGAATAGTTTATCATTAATATTTTCCCCAGCTGATACATTTGGAGGGGGGAGGGAGGGCTGTGACAATACAGCTGAAAGCCATCTTGTACCTGAAGCAGCATGTGCTCCCACCGCGTGGTCCAGGAATTCTCTGTGTTTCCTATGAAGCAGGAGGCAAAACATGATGTCAGCTAGGTTAGCAAGAAGACTCGTCCCAGGAATCTCCTTTGCAATCAGTCCTTCAAAAACCCCTGCTCTGCCAAGCTGTAACATACCTGGGCTTTCAAAGCTAAATGGGACCTACGCCAACATTCTTTTCTGGACCAACAGAAAGTATCATATTATGTACCCTGCTGGCATTTTTATTCAGGGTCAGTCAACCCACCAGGAGTGAGATGCTGAGCACTCCCCATTCCTTTTGACTTTAATGGGAGCTGAGGGTACTTAACATCTCAGAAAACGGTTCAGCACATCAGAAGACTGGGTTTAATGTGAATACAAACTTTTCCTGCATAATAAGAGATTCTGGACTTGATCCTAACTTGATGTAAATCGGTGTAGCTTCACTGAAGTCAATGGAATTATACTGATTTACATCAGCTGAGAATCTGGCCCTGTTTCTGAATGTCCAGCTCTAACCTACCCTTCTTTAATGTCGGCACAAGGCAGTACTGGGGACTCTGTACAGCAACAACAACTAGGGAAGATACAGCTCATTTTTTAAATCTTTTTTTGACTATCCAACCCACTTGAACTTTGTGGGGTTGGACCTTCATCAGAAACCTATCGGGTTTGTGCTCCACGTAGGGTCTGTCATACTCCACAGAGACTACAATGGCACAGCCACGTCATTGGGGTTATTTGCATAACCCCATAGTGTAGACGCAGCCTACACTGACTGAGGAGGTCAATAGATTCATACCACTGTAAAATTGCTGAAAGACATTATTAGGCCCACAATACCTAGAGTCTACATGGGCACTCACTTGGCCAACCTAGTTTTTATGGCTTAGGTTTCCTTACAGAAAGAAAAACTCTGGGTTTTTTAATTGAATCACCCTTGAAAGTAAACATGGGGTTTAATTTTCAGAAACATTCAGTTTGCAAAATCAGACTATATATGGAACCCCAAAATATTTCACTAACCTCCAGCTTCACGTGTAATTCACCTTCCCAAACATTAACCTAGCAAAGGTGTGGGGGGAACTGCTGTAAAATTTCCATTCAGCTGAAACCTTCCTGGCCTGATTCTGCCCGGATTGAATTGGCTTCAGTGGTTTAACTCTAGATTTACCCCAGTGGTTCACAGTTATCCAGATGAAGGAAAAGTGAGGGCCTAGAAGCCCAATTTCAATTCCCCGCTCTTCCCACATACTGCAACAGGAATGGCACAACACATGTCGATACGAAGCTGCATTTTCTGGCTTCCCTTCTATGCTCCATGGACCGCACTCCTCCTAACTAGCACTTTACCTTCAATGTACTGCACCAGAGATGGGATCTTTACTACCCACGTCTCACCCACTGCTGCATGGATATTTTGGTGCAGGGCCTGTAGTAACTGCAAGGCAGCACATCCGTGTCCTTCTCCTGCATAAGGGGACGAGGCTACTACCTGTCAGTGAGACAGAAAGAACAGGCTAAGTTTGGTCAGCACAATACCAGTTTGTTCCCAAAGGAGGGAATAGTTCAGACTCTCTCACTGTGGAGACCATACAATAGAGTTGTTGATTCTACTGCAGTGCCTTCCTGAAGAAGAAAGCATTCTAGCTAGTACGAAGATACAGAACAGTGGGTCTCAGGAGAGGGCAGAGACAGAGAGATCCAATCATACACATTCCTCAGCCTGTCTACAAGCATCTAGCTAGAAAACCCATTTTTATAGTTAACTGTCCCACTTCACATTCCGCAGAAAACCTATTCTCATGGTCTACTCACCAGAAGTCGTGCCAGCAGCCCCTGGGGTGTAGGGAGTTTCACTAGGGAAAGAAAGAGAATATCATTAATTCTGCCAGACTTTCAGAGAGTCCTGCTGATGTTATTCACCTAGCCATTTCCAACATGTCCACCAATGTTGAATGCAGCTGATCATAATTTGCATTTCCATAGTGCTTTCAGTCTGAGCTTCTCAAAATGCTTGACAGACATGAATGAATTCCATCTCACAGCACCTCTATGAGGTTGGCATTAATTACTCCTTCATTTCACAAGTGGGGAAGCTGAGAGAGAAAGATCAGGTGATTTCCCCAAGGTCACATCAGAATTTTGGTGGCAAGCTGGGAACAGAACCCACATTTCCTAGCTCCCTCCCATGGCCATGTTGTAATCACAAGACCATCCCTCATTTTAGCCTTCTCATTGCAGATGAGAGAACTGGAGCAGACTGAACCTGTTCATTGCATAGTGTGCCTGGAGAGAATAAATGAAAGAGTTCCTGTTATAAACCTGGTCCACCGTAGTCGAGGGAAGCAGCTTCTTCTCCTTCCTGCTGCTTTTTCTCAGCCAGCTCCCTAAGGCATCTGCAGAGAGGCTTCAAAGTACCAGTGTACTGAGCTGGCACCACATATTCGAGAAGCCTTGGCCATAACACCTGCAGAGAAGAGCAAGACTGTTCAGTACGCAGCTATTTCCATTCCCCCACCTCCAGTATCCTGCTGTCGGAATCCCTCCCTCTCATGTAGCTTCTCCTTTTATTCATCACTGACCCTTCCCTTACCTATCACCTCATCTCTCTCTCCCCATCATCTCACTCCACCTGTCCAATGCCCCCTCACTCTGTCTTTTAAATACTCTGCCTTCTTTGGTGAGCAATTTGGCTCTCACCCAGAGATGAATCCTCTTTCCCTGCATTAGAGCATTATGGAGCTATTTAGATGGCACCATCGACTCACCCAGAACTTTACAGACCTATAGAAGGCACAGTCCCAGCCCCAGCATTTGTTCAAATCCAGGATCACCAAATCTAAATGTCAGAAGTATTCATGGGGGACCTAAGTGGCAGTTGTACTCAGACAGTGGAAAGAATGAAGAGAAGATCTCTGCAACATGATTCCTTCCAGTTCAGTTGCTTTCTATCTTTTCTCTAATGTGAGCCACTTACTCCGTGATGAAGGGGTCACATCCCTGACATGAATTTAACATGCTGTTCCTCCATTATGCTGACTGTGCAAAAAGCTTCCTTGTGGGGAGGTACAAGGAAAGTAAGGAAGAACGTCCCTATTTCAAAAAGCAGTAGCAACAGGTCACTTACTTGGGTCATTCCAGTGACTGAGGTGTCCAGACATTGCAGGATGTCAGTGCACAGGATTTGGATAGTGTTTTCTTCCGGAATAGCCTGGGTGAGAAGTGTGGTACCCTGCTGTGAGACAGCTCTATAGAACTTATTAGCTAGTAGCAAGACACTGGCTAGAGAATCAGTGTCCTTCTCTTACAAAGCCATCTTGAACATTGACCTATGCCTGCTTTTATATTGCACTGGAAGTGCACAAACATCTGAAGGGAAGAGAATAACAGAAACTCCTAACTGGTGGGTCAGATCCCAGGCTTAGGAAAACCCTAAAGTGAAGGGAATGATTCACTGAACACAAAAGAGTTTCCCCAACAGGGTTAATTTTCTTTACATTTGAAAAACTGTTTCATCTTTTTATCTCAGAGGAAAAGCATTCAGACTATGCAGAACCAGGGGGATCCACTCTATTTGTTTTGATGCCCCAACCAGCTTGGTCATTTCGTGTGTAGTGAGCGTGATTCTATCAACAGGCCTAATTCTGCTCTTACTTACTCCGGAGTAAATATTGATTGACTCTACTGATTTCAGTGTAAAGGAGAGCAAATCTGGCCTGAGGAGAACAAGCAGCCTTCCTTAAGGGGTGTGTGTGTGTGTGTGTGTGTGTGTGTGTGTGTGTGTGTGTGTGTGTGTGTGTGTGTGTGTGTGTGTGTGTGTGTGTGTGAAAAAAGGCCCTTGGAGAGTATTGCCACAAGCTCCACCTTTGTAGAAAAGGGGCCAGGCAGAGCTAAGATCTTCAACAACTTACTGTAAAGTTGAACTGTTTATGTTAATACAGATCATGGATCCAATCCTTACCAGTTTGCTGGTGGACACACTGAACTCCCTGAAAACATGTGCTACCATATCCCATGCTGCACAGTTCTCCACACTTTCTGAGCTGAGCAGCCTCCGGATGAAATGAAGAACTGCCTTCCTCACCTGAAAGGGTAGAGATGTCACACATGAGTTATTGTTATCCCTTCTGCCTGAGATAGGATATGAGAGTCCTTATGCTTTTGATTTGATCTCCTTGGCTTATAAACATGGATCCATTTAACACAGGCAGGAGAATGACATGCCTTCTCTAGTCTGCAGTCTCTCCTCTGGATCTGAATGAAAGCTCCACCCAGATGTCCATTCATCCCATATCATTGAAAAAAATTGAAATATTTCACTGCTCCACACACAATCTTACCGTAGCATTCTGATCACTGAAAGTGGATTTCACTGCCTTCACAATCAGCAACTTTTTCAGTCTTGTCTCGGGCACTGAAAGATAAGGAGAGGTGTACAGTACTTCTTTGTTCCACACACTCACTTTCCACATTGGAATGAATCTGGATTTCAAAAGGCCCTATTTAAGAATAGTCCCAAGCTTCTCTCATACACTGAATCAATGGGGAAAACATAGGACCAGACTCTGGTCTCACTTACACTAGTGTAAATCTAAAGTAATTCCAGTTCTATAAATAGTGCCATCATACTGCCATGATGGAAATAGTATAAAAGAATTAGATAGACTGAGGTCAATCTGTGTTTACACAGTATAACAACACAGAATCTAGTCTATAGTGCCTAATACTGACGATTATCGAGTCGGGGTATTATTTTATTTTTGATTATTGTTAATGTGCATTAGCCCCAAGTCAACTTCTGTATCTGAAGTTGAAAAATATCTTGGGCTACATTCAGCACTTAGTTGAACCTGTTGATTTCTAGGTGGCCATAGGGGGGTAACTTAGGGCAGCATTTGATCCCTTAGTGGATATCCAGACCACTGGTGACTGTGTGTTATAGAGATTCTGTGTCCCATTTGCAGAGGCGATGAGTCTGTTACAGCCCTGACATGCCTACAAAACCTTGGTTCTTTAGCTCAATCTATAGTAGCTCATGCTTTTAGCTCTGGATCAGGGCTGGCTTTAGGCCGATTCCCCTGATTCTCCCGAATCAGGCTCCGTGCCTGAGAGGGCCCCGCACATAACAGGACCCCGTGCCCAGTGGCCTTTTAAATTTTTACTCACCCGGCAGCACTCTGGGTCTTCGGCGGCACTTCAGCGGCGGGTCCTTCACTCGCTTTGGGTGTTCGGCGGCACGTGAAGGACCCGCTGCTGAAGTTCCACCGAAGACTCTGAGCGAGTGAAGGACCCGCTGCCGAAGTGCAGCCAAAGTCTCAGGGCACCGCCCGGTGAGTACAAGCCCCACAAATCAGGCCCCGCACTTCCTAAAGCCAGCCCTGCCCTGGACGTCCCCAACTCAACCCTCAGCATGTCGGCCAAGAGGGCAGCTGGCACAGTTGCTCCTGTGTTACTTACAGTCAGCACCAACAATAGCTCTGAGCAGATTCAGAGATGCCACACGAACAGCCTCATTCTCAATCTTCAGTTGAGAGTGCAGAAAGGCTATCAGATCATCAGGAGAAGAACGGGCTGCAAGGCAAGAAATCACGTCCTCACTGACAACAGAACTCTTATTCTTACCATACCTTACAAAGGAAGTTACAAGGAAACCACTGTGTAACTCAGAGTCTCTTCCCCTTACCTAGCTGAACTATACAATAGACCAGCTCTGTGTGATTTTCCATGCTGAGCAGCTTAGCTTGAGAACAGAGCTGTGGGAAGAAGGGAAATGGTCAAAGAAAAACTAATCAGAAGCAATTGAAAAGAAAATGTTCAATTAATTTCTAAGCTTCCACTTCCTACATGTCCAACTAGAGGTCTGAACCCCAGGTGGATGGTACTGAATGCACAGCAAGAATCAAACACAATGTCAATACATTAGATGAGAGAAGCTTAAGTGTTTTGAACAGCAGAGCTCATCGAATCAAGACACAGCCACAGTGTTTACTGTACAACTCTGACTCCCCCTGATAATCGGCTTATGGTAAAATTGCTTTACAAACTGAGCTGGATATTAGCTAAGAAAATGAGACCTCTACCTGCTTACTCTTGAGCCTGCAGAAATCAGTAAGGCATGAGGCGGTCCCCAGGCTCTGCACTATCATTCCATATATTTTGATTGTTAATATGCTTCAGATCTGCTGTGCCTAAGCTCAAGGGATCCAAGCAAAACCACCTCTCACCTGGTTGTGCAGAGCACTGCAGATGGCTTGAAACCGTCTTAGGGAGAGGGATCTTATATTCACCCGAGACCTCCAAGAGCTGGCTCAGACTCTGCAACAGAGGATGAAAGTCAGATGGTGGCACACACAGGAGCAATATGTAGTGACTGAAGCAGATTCAGGGGATTCGTGGATTCCAAGGCCGGAACAGATTATTGCCATCATCTTGTCTGACCTCCGGTATAACACAGGCCACAGACCTTGCCCAGAATAATTCCCAGAGCAGAGCTTTTAGAAAAATATCCCAATCTCAATTTAAAAACTATCAGTGAGGGAGAATCTGCCTCGGCCCTTGGTAAATGGTTCTAATGGTTAATTATCTCGCCATTAAAAATGGACGCTGTATTTCCAATCTGAATGTGTCTTGCTTCAGTTTCTAGCCATTGGATCAAGTTACACCTTTCTCTGCTAGACTGAAGAGCCCGTTATAAAACATGACTCCCTCATGTAAGATATTATAGACTGTCATGAAGTCACCCTGTCACAGGATAGGTCCACCCCGTCAGGTGGTACCAGGTTGTGGAGGAACTGAAGTAGATCTTGGGCGGCCCAGCTGGCCTAGTCTCCCTAGCCACCGCAGCAGTCCTGGCTCCTAGGGCAGCATAGCCTAATGGTTGGGATCAGCGCAGCAGCCCTTCGGTGAGGGTTCACGGCCCAACAGCCTGAGTCAATAGCGGTCCCCTTCTAGGTATGGTAGTGCGGCCTAGTGGCCAAAGTCATTAGAACCACCTTTTGTGGCAGGGAAGTGTTGCCTAGTGACCAGCCCTTCTCCACTGGCTCCTACCTATTCCAAAAGTCCCAGCACAGGGGCCTGTCTTGCTGCAGAGGTATCTGCCACCAAATCAGCGGGGATCCTTCCAAAACATGCCAAGTCAAAACCCAGTGCCTCAACTGGATCAGTGCTTAGTCTACCTAGGCTACTTCCCACTCAGGGATTCTGTGGTCTCTCCTCCATCTCTGGCATTGGGTGGCTGGGGTCGTTGGTTGCAGCCACAGTCCGGCTGGCCTCTGAATCCTGGAGCACTGGCAGTCTCTGCAGGAGCCTGCAATGCACCTCTGCTCCTTCGGCAGCCATCCCAGACTGAGCTGAGTGGTTCTCTTTTATATCCTGGTTCCAGCTGAAGCATGCCCAGCAGAGATGAGGGGCCATGGCCTCCTCGGCCCACAAAGTAGGATTAACCCCTGCTGAACCAATGTGGGGTAGGTAAACCCCATCACACACCCTTTTACTTTCCGTTTGTTAAACTAAATAGATTGAGTTCCTTGATTCTACCACTGTAAGGCATGTTTTCTAATCCTTTAATCACTGTGGCTCTTCTCTCAATCTCCTCTCCAATTTATCAACACCCTTTTTGAGTTGTGGGCACTAGAACTGGACAAAGTATTCCAACAGTAGTCACCCAAGTGCCAGATTTAGAAGTAAAACAACCACTGAACTCCTCCTTGAGATTCCCCTTTTCATGCTTTTCAGCTTTTTTGGACACAGCTTGAGATCGTGTTCAGCTGATTATTCATCATGATCCCCACAATCTTTTTCAGAGTCACTGCTTCCCAGGACAGCATCCCCCATCATGTATGTATGGCCTAAATTCTTTGCGCCTAGATGCTCACATTTACATTCAGCCATATTTAAATGCACCTTTGTTTGCACCCAGTTTACCAAGTGATCTAGATCTCTCTGAATCTGTCCTCTCCATTTTTTACCACTTCCCAATTTTCATCTCATCTGCCAACTTTAGCAGGGAAGATTTTATGTCCTCTGCCAGGTTATTGATAAAAAAGGTGAAAATCGAATTCCTTCCTGCATCTAAACACTTTTCTCCTTTGCTGCTTCAAGTTTCCAGAATGTCTCTGATGCCATCTACAGATTTTACTATATTGAAGCAGTTCTGTAGTGCCCTGATGCTATCAAACAAGTCCATGATGCATTGGTTCCCTCCAAATCATGGGTATTTCAACCCCAAAAGTGACCACATACTCTGTACCAGAAAGCTTCAACCAACAGAGATGGTGAGTAAATATCACTACCAAGAAGTTGTAAATGAACTCACGAGACAGCTATAACTGTGTAGCCCCACTGAAGACAGAATATGGCCCCTTACTTCTTGCTTATGTGGTACTCAGGGTCGATGAAATAGAGAGTCAACGGGAGTGAGACAATATCTTTAATTAGATTATCTCACCCACCTTGGCATTCTAATATCTTGGGACCAACATGGCTACAACAGCACTGCACAGAACGGGAGATGAAATAGACAGGCAATGCTTTTAGATCCATCTAGTTCCATAATCCAAAGCAATGACTCTCAAGCCTCCTTAGTATTAATTTTCAACCAATGACAGTTGTCTTGGTACTGACCAGAGACAACATATGGCAGCTCCTGCTCTGAGGAGCTTATGAACTAAAACAGAGACGCAGAGTTGACAGGATGTACTGGGAAATCTCAAGGAGGGAGGATCTTTTGGAGTGGGGGGGTAGGTGTTTTGTTTTCTATCTCCTTATCATCCTCCCCAGGAAACAGAGGATGCTTTTCATAAGAGGCATTTACCTACAGATCTTGTTGCCTGGCTCACCACGTGTACAAACCCAGAGCTTGTGTGGATATTTATTTTCTAACAAGTCACTGTCTCAACCAGGAAACCCCACTGGCAGCAAATTCCTCATGCAGTTCATATATGCAGACACATAGACAGTTACCTTAAGGAGCGGTACCTCACCTTGGTGATGTGAAAAACATCAGTGTTCTCCTTATATTGCTCAAGGAGCCATGAGATCGGTTTAAATAGCTGATCTTGATGGCCTTCTTTGTGTAGCAGGAGGCTCATCATGGGACCAAGGGCTTTGATGATAGCCTGCTTGAGCTGCATAGATGAGACACAGAATTTATGTTCCTATGAATTCATTCAATATCATTCAATGGGCACACCTTTTCTACTTCCAATGAGTGCACCTTCCCTTGTTCCACTGTAGGAATGGGCCTATCAATATTTCCTGGTAAGAACCAGGACTCGTAGGGTTGGTTTTCAGGATTATATCCTAATGCACCTCACAACTATACCAGGTAAAATATTCCCCAGATTAGTATGCATTCTAGGCCAACTCATCCCTGCTGGAACTCCACTGGGGCTGAATGGAGGAATTAATTTAGCCCACTATCCCGCGTTCATCTGCACGTTAGGTGCATAAAACTAGAATCCATGTACACTGCGTACAGACAGAATTTCCACGTTGTGGTGACATTATAAATGTTTGGATTTTAGATGTTTTACATGACACTCTGTTCCATCCAAAAGGACCTACCATTAAATGTCATCATCACAATGAGTGCCAGACACATAGAATTTAATGTTACAATTTCTGCTAAAGGTTTAGAAAGCCAGCAATTCTCACCTCCGGCTCCTCACAGGTCAGCCAGTTGCTGGTCACATGAGCATAAATAGGAAGAATTGGATCGCAGAATTGCGATGCATCCATTCTGCGGAATGAGCACTTTTCCCAGTTGGTGAAATAGAAATTTACTGCTCTTGACCATTTTTCCAGAACTGCATGGAAGGAGAGAAGACAGGCAATGTGAAAAGGACATATTGGTAACAAGGAGAAGTTGCTTTATCAGTGAACACACCCAGGCCTAAAGTTTACTACAATTCCATGGCAGCTACTGCTTAGTTCAGGAATAGACGCTGAAATCCAACATCAATTTTGAGCTATTTCTCTTCCCCCACATTCCGTGTCTTGTTTCTCAAAAGGCTTTTTAGTTTGCAGATCTCTCAATCTTATTTCAATTACCATCATTTGAAGACAAATCTTTTCTCCCTTCCTTTTTACCTCTTAATTAGAGCTGGTTGAAAAAGCAGTTTAAATTAAATTAAAAATCTTTACGGATAGTTGTTTTTTTCTTTCAAAATTGCAAAGTGTAAAATCATTTCTATTTTTCAAATATCTGAAAAATTCAGTCACCTCTTTAGATGCTCCAAAACACTGGACGCACACTTCCTGATCAAAATTGTCATGGACATTTTTCAGGTTTGTTTTTCATCAAATTTGGGGGGGAAATTATGGAAAATATAATTAAAAATCAAAATATTTCAGCAAGCTCTCCTGTAAATGACTCGTGTCCTCTGCAGTTATTGTTTATTTAACCCTAACACTGTATGATTTCATCCTGAGTTACAGTTTGTCTGAAAGATGTTGAGTGCCCCTAACTGCCATTGGCTTTACTGGGATTTGAACATAGTGGGGAGCACTTTGCCCTAAAGGTAGGTGTATCTAGTGTCCTTTCTAAGAAGAATTAGGGCCCAATCCTGTTCTCTATGAAGTTGATGGCAAAATTCCCATTTACCTCAAAGGCACAGGATTAACCCCTTACTGAGCATCACCTGAAAAGCAAAGGAAGAGAGAAGTGGAGAGGAAGAAGACAGAGAAAGAGGGTGAAAGGAGATGATGATAAAGAAACTAAGGGGAGAGAATGGGTGAAGAAGTTGGAAATGGGATTTTTAAATGTACAGTATTGAAATCTGCTCCCTTCACCTCCTCCCCCAGGAGACTGCTGGCAGATGGGCAGCTTCAGCCTTTGTGTCTGTTTATTTTAAATTATATCCATGAGTCATAAAGGGCCTGAACTTACAAATGCTCAGCGCTTCCTGCAAAGTACAGAGCACTCTCAACTTCACTGAGTGCCATGGGAGCCAAGGAACACAGTACCTGGTGCAACCCAGGGCAGGGAGCACAGTGCAGGGCCTGTTTGCAAACTTGGTCAGTCACTTCAATTGTACCAAAACCCCCTAAGTATCCATTTTGGGCACCTATAGCAAGTTCTGGCACTTACCACCACAAAATGCTTGTCTCATCCTGCTGTCGTTGACTAACTCCAGCATGCAGTCCATGTCATACAGGGTCATTCTCACAAAACGGATACACTTAAGTGCTGCAGAGAAAGGCCAGAAGAGAAGGAAGACAGATAATCGGCTGCTCTCCGCCTTCTTAGAACACACTTAGAAACACTGTGGGGCAGGATGCTACGGGCTCCTGGGCCATTTTGCACTGTGTAAGCAGAGCAGGATGGCTTTACAGCAGCCATTGATACCCAGTGGGGGATTCACCCTGAAGAGGGGAATCCTCCACCAGTGCACAGCTGTGCCTGATGCCCAACTCACTCCCTGCGTAAGGGGAGAGCGCACTGGGGCCGGGTGGGAAGTGGGGTGAAGAAGAGCTCCACTGGACCTGATCTTCCACTCATTCCCATCCTTAAGGAACTTCAGTCAGGGGCAGAAGTTACAGCTTGCACCTCTGTCTGGATAGCTCATGATCTGGAAGCCAGAACTAGCAAGAGCAGTGAATCCTGTGTCTCTCCACACACACACACATGCACTCACGCACACACTCAAGCAGAGCTCTGTTTAGCTGTAATATTTTTAGGTAGAGAGAGTAATCCCCTGTCCTTAAACGAAAGACAATAACTTTGAAACAAAAGATGGAAGTTACCATACCATAGGCTGATGACAGGTTGCCCAGTGTAACTAAAATAAACTCTTCCGGCAGGTTCAGATGACACCGCAGCTCAGACATCACATCATTGAAATAGCAGCGTGCCAGCGTCACTAAGGTGTTACTAGCTGCCACTTTAAGTTCATTTGTTACTTGCTAAAAAAAAACAAAAAAAAAAAACAAGAGAGAGCGAGAGAGACTGAGGTGACTGAAGCCGGCTGCACTAGCCAGAGTTGTTTAGATGAGTCAAGTCCTAATTTCTGTGCATAAGTTGTGAATGAACCCACCCAACTTTCTGTGGATAGAGTCATTACTTATAAATATTCATTGAATCAAAACAATCTTCAGCCTTTGAGTTGCTTGCAAGCTGCTTGGTTAGACTATTCACTAGTAGCTCCTTGTGGTGGATGACTGGTCACCATAGTCACATGATATTTTGCCCCGCCCTTCCCTAAGGAGGTAGTAAGAGACAGACTGGGCAGCTTCAACGATATTCAGAGAGCTTTCCTGGAATAAACTGTCCCCCAAAAGGAGGCTGACTTCCTTTGGAACAAGAGAGGGATTTTTCCATGGGTTTTCCTGCTGCCAAACTAGATTCTAAATCCAATGCTGCTGCTTTTGGAGATAGCTCAGATTCTGTCTGTCTTAGGGCTTTATACTGCACTTATCGCTATAGTATCAGAGTACCTCCCACATAACATCAGTATAAAAAATGAAATCCTAGTAGACTTTGGGAAAGACGTGCTCATTAAGAAACCATAGGCCTGTCTCTGTGTCTGATATCATGTGTCTCGGGTTATGATCCTGCAAAGCACTTAAGCACATGTGTAACTTTCACATGTGAGTTTTCCCATCTTATGCATGTGCACAAGTGCTGTCTAGGACCTGGGCTTTGGTCTGGAGGAAGGTGTGGGCCTCTAACAGAAGAATACATTTTCATTTCAGTATATAGTTTACTCTGCCCCAAAGAGAGTTTTAATTAGTTAAAGCTTTGGATCCTTTGATTAGTAGCTCAGGAGAACTAACTTACCGAGTCTCTCTCATCTGCTCTGAGGCTAGGCTTATAATTTTGTTCACTAGCCTTCTCTCTAGGCCCCAGGGTTCCTGCTCTAACACATTCTCCATGATATAGTAAATGCCTATTTTGTTTTGCTGTGGACAAACCAGAAAAGAGAACAAACAATTGGGAAAAGTTTTTCTTGATGACCACACAGTAATTTGACAAATAAGCCCCTGCCCTAAAGAGCTTCCAATCCAAACATGAAGTGATTAGCCCAAGTCTTATCAGAACAGAGCAGGTCCGTGGCCAGGAAGAGATCCATGTCTCCTGAGTCATTATCCACAGTCCTATCCACTAGGCCACACTGACTCCTCAGCCAGCATGCTTAACTGGTGTCAAACATGCCATGCCCTCCACAATCATCGCATTAGCAGCACTTCAGAAGCAGCCGAACAATTGACATATTTTAATCTTCCCGCAGAGAAAAAAAGCCAGAAGAAGCCTCCTTCACTGCCCCCTTCTTGAGTTTCATTTATTGAAAACAAACAATAAAAAGGAGCCCCTTGCCCTTGCTCTAGCCACTCCAGACAGAATTGGTAAATGTGTAATTACAAAATACCCAACTCCCGCAGTAAGTCCTCAACAGCACCTAGGGGAAATTAGCTCAGCAGTTAGATCTTCATTGACAGTCGCACACTCAAAGGTGTCTTTTATGAGGCCCATCAGTGTAGAAATTCACAGATGATACTAAATATGGGGGAGTTTAGTATCAGCTGGGACAGAAAAAAAATAAAGAGAAATTAAAAACCTGAGCGAAGAACAAGATTCTTTTCAGAAAACTGCAAACTAGCAGGATGCGGTGGCAATATCTGGTTTGAGGGGAAGGGTTGGGACCAGGATGGAAAATTATTCAACCCTCTCAAGGTGAGGTGAGTGGGCTTGGGGCCAGTTCAGGTTAGGCTTCAAAACTGGGCCCGAGCAGACCTCTACTTCTGAAGACAGACTGAAAGAACTGTCTACGGCAGATGCGGCCAAAGGATGGCTGTGAGGGAGACATGATAATACCATACAACTATGTGAAGCGTGTGAACATCAAGGAGGGAGAGGAATTTTTTAGTATAATACATTTAGGTAAAAGTAGGAGTAATGGGATTAAACTAAAAAAAAGACATACAATTTAGACTTTAACAACAGGAAAAATGCCTCACCTGTGAGACAGGTCTATAAGGTTATGACATAGTCTTCCTAGGAAAATAGTGGAAGTTCAGACATTAGGGGCTTTTAAAATTAGTTTAGCCAAACCAGTGGAAAATGGCCATTTGGAATGGTTCTGCATTCGCAGGGAAATGGACTGGATGATCCAATAGATCTTTTCCATCTCTGTCTCCTGGGAGTCTCTAAATCTAGGTAACCTGCATGCCAAGGTCATAAAGCCCTTTGGAATGTTCAGAGCCAATCAGATCTCTCGATTAGCTAAACATTCCAGGGGTGCTGCTTGAAAAGGAGGCTTCTGCAAACTGCAACCAGAACACACAGCTCCACTGGGGAGAAGCTCCTTCCATTCATTTTTAAATGTCAGGAGGATTTGTTTAATTGAAAATTGTCACTGATAATTTATGAATACATAAGCACTACGTAATACAAGTAGCTCTGGATTAGGCAACAATTTTATTCTTTAAAACCAAAAGAGATTCATAATTAATCAAGTAATTCAAATAATTAAAGTACTAGGAGGCCAAGACAAGCAGTTCAGTTCTGCTCATAAGGGCTAGTGGGAGAGGACAGACTGGGGGAGGGGCTGAATGGGAGTGGAGACCCAGGGTTACAGGGCAGGAGGGAGGTTCAGAGACACACAGTGATGGGGGAGGAGGTGCAGAGCTACACAGGGACAGAGGGTGGTTGGGTGGGGCACAGAGCCACATGGGGATGGGAGGAGTGGGTGTCTGAGCAGGGGTGGAGGAACACAAGAACAGGGTGTGCAAGCACCCATGGGGGTGCAGGAACACATGGAGACAGGGGCAGATGTGCCTTACTGAATGGGAGAGGTTAGGAGTCAGCCAGGGTCTGCATGGGGGGAGCTCCCTAACAATTCCTCCCCAGCCCTCCCAAAAAAACCATTTCATACTTTTCCCACCCATACCCAGCAACCCTCCAAGTTCACACCCAGGCTTCTTCCCAGCAATTTACCTCCCTCTCCCTCAGCTCCTCCATTACCCTGACTCTACCAAGCCTTTGCACTGCAGCTGAGGATGACGGAAATATGGTTCTGTAGTGAGTTTAAATGAATTATTACTCAGAGTTCTGTATTAATATGCATAGTAAGGAATCTATTTGTCAAAAAACATTTCCTCAATCCTTTTTGTTGTCTGTATTGATACAGACATACTTGCTGACAGGGATTTTGAAATACATAATTTGAACCGGTGCAATTATATTGTATATTTGCAGAAAAGTTAAAATACTGTGCACATCATTTTTATTTTTTTGTTGCAGAATTCTCCCAGTAGAAAATATATAGATAAGGTCCCTTCAGTGCTATAATCTCAATAATATGTCATCATAAGAAAGGAGTGTTGGTTAGGAATAAGAGCAGGGAGTCAGTTCACTTGGGTTTTATTCACATTCTTTTACTAACTTGCTAAGTGGTGTTGAGCAAGTAACTTAATTCCCTGTGACAAATCATCTGTAAATGGGGATCGTGCTTACCATTCTCACAAGGGTGCTGTGAGTCTTAATTCACTAGTATTAGGTAAGTGCTTTGAGATTTTGGATGAAGATGCTAAAGAAGGGCACAGTATTATTAAAAAGATTATTGCTAGTCCTCTAGTGTACTTTTACTATATACAACCCATGTACTCCACTGTGTGTAAAAGGACAATGCTCTCTTTATAGAGCATTATATCATCCTGATCTGTAATAACAGCATTTTGCATGATGAGTTCACGCCTGAGGACAGAAGGATTAATACAGATGGCGCACCAGACCAAGTTCTATACTGAATTACCCCCATGCATTCCCAGGAAGTCAGGCAGAATTTGGTGTGGACACATGGAAAGCAGATTTAATTTCCTGAAACTGCCCTACCTCATCCTGTTGCAGTTTCTCCAGCAGAACTCTCACAACACTAGCCAGCTTGGTCTTAGCTATAGAGGCAATCCTGAGGGCAATTTTGTTCTTATCTTGGTCAGCCATATGTGCCAGGAGGGAAACAACCTCATTATAAACACCTGAAATTAAATAAAAGGATTCAGTTGGTTACCATTGATGGTACAAATTGGTGCTGGCCTCTTTAATTCACTATCCAGTAAAGATTCTGCAGGTGCCCAAACACTGTGAGGAGAAGACGACCTGGGAATCATGTAAATCCTCTTCCTTCCTTCTGATGACCAGGTTTGTGTGCTGAAGGACCCAATGTGTTTGGGGAAATCATAATGAAGAAAATTTGCTCCTTTGAGTAGATCCCCCTGTAAAATAATCTTTCTTTCCCTCTTTACTATCAGTTGATGAGGTTTGATCGCATACAGAATAATACTTTATGGCCCAAATTTTCAAAACTGGTTGCCTAAACTTAAGCTCCTAAATCCATATTAAGGCACCTACACCCTGATTCAGCATCCTAATCACATGCTTAACTCTAAGCCAACGAAGAGACCTAAAGTTAAGCACATGCTTTAAGAGTTTTGCTTAGTCAGGGCCTCATTTTCAAAAATCCTGAGCACCCAGATGACACGTTTTGGGTTCAGTGTAAGGCTACTAGGTGAAATTTAATGATTTGTGAAATCCAGGAAGTCAGACTAGATGATCTAATGGTCCCTTCTGGCCTTAAACTCTATGAAACTATGAAATAGCTGATGTATTAAAAAAATCAGGATTTTATCTCCCATGTATCTCTTAGCTGTGGGCAGAAATTCTCCAGGAGCCTTAATATTTAACAAGAAATCTGAAATGCCATATGTATCTGTCTCCATGGTAACAGCATTCCAAAGCATGAAAGAGGAACTGACAAGATTTCCCCTTCCCTGGAAAGACTGCTTGAGGTTAGGTGATTGCCCATCCTTTATGCAAATTGCATCCTTCAGTTCTAACACCCAGATGCAAACTGAATCCTAACTGTAACCTACACTGCCCATCTAGCTGCAGTAGTGATAGTGTGGGATTAGGAGCACTAGTGTTGCTAAGAAGTGTGACCCCCATGCTTTCTTATCCTGCATTTAAGATATTAGCAGAGCTTCATTTAGACAGCCAGAAGAGAAGTCCCTCTGCATTTTTTGTTCTAGTTTCCCCCATCTCTGAGGATTCCACAGCTAGATCTTGGCTCCATGGATGCAGAAGACACAAAATGATAATAAACATAATAAACATAAAACACCTGGGACAAAAGTAGGGAGACCTCCCCCATAACATTCAATACAAACTGAGATTCTCAGGAAAGTTTCCAGCTCCAGAGGCTGTAGGCCAAGTCCTGAACTGGTGTAAATCAACACAGCTACAAGGAAGACAACAGAGCAACACTGGTTTACATCAGCTGAGGTTCTGGTCATAGAAATGGAGAACATTACAACTAATCTATCTGTATGCCTATGTTGGAAAATCATAGTGCTAATGAAGCCTTTTTGTATTAGGCCTGAGTGAACCAAAGTTATGCTATGCTTGCCCAAACCGTGTTGGAAAGCTTACAGAACTTATTAGACTGAAGGCCGTGTATCTACCTAAGTCAGCTATTTTGCTTATCAGTTTTATTTGGCTCCCCAAGTATATGTTGGCTCCCCAGTAAATGCAGCTGTGTTCCCATGAATGTTTCCAAAGTATATAGCACAAAGGGTCGACGGGTGTATCTTGTTTCCCCTTCAGAATGACAAATGTATCCTCAACAGCTGTATGTATCTTGTAGCCCCCACAAAATGATATATGTATCCTGCGTATCCAATTATCCCCTAATAGATGCATGTACAGGTTCTACAGGTCAACCAAATGACGTAGACAAACGTAGGCTAAGTTGTTTGTTTCGGGGTATAAAGGTAGGCCCATCTGGCCATGTAAGGTGTGTCTCTTTCTCTGGCACTAGCCGAGAGGAACACCCGCTCAGCTGACCGATCAATAAAGGGTGTGGTACTCGTCTTCCTGTCTCCGTGCCTCCTTGGTGTAATTAGGTAAGCTCCGGGGGGAAAACGAGCCCTTTTGGCTAACAAATGGCGACTCCACGCCGGGACTTCTCTCCCTGTTGGGGGCGCTGACCGGCGGCCGAGGACGGCTCAGGAGAGTGGCCACCTTGAGCTATTGGTTTGCTCGAGCTCCGAGTCGCCGCAGTCGACCGGGACGGCTGCGCCCCCTCCATAGAGAACTCCAAACGACATGGAGGCAAGACAGTACCAGAAGAGGGGAGTCCACCTGCCAGACGTGGCCACTCCGGGCGTGGTAAGTGCGTTACCTCCTGGGTTTGAGGATTAACGCCCCCGAAGAGTGAGGGTTGGGACCTTGGGCCCCTAATGGTAAAGGAACCCACAAATAGGAAGGTGAGTGTGGGTAAAAGCTTTCTGGTTAAGGTACCTAGGTTCAGACATGGCTAATGAATAATTCCATTAACTCCACGAGTCCGTGGGCCGTGCTGAACAATTACTGGGACTTAGAGCAGCCCCAGGGCTGGCTTTTCTTTTTGGTAGGGGTACTTTTGTTTCTTGTTCTATTGGTATGCTGGAAGCCAAAACTGTAACCGCGTCTAGGAGCGTGTGAACCCATCTTCTCTCCCCCCCCCTTCTTTTCCGTGTGGGTAAGGGACAGTCTAAACATTCCACCTCACCCCCTAAGGGTACCTCAGCATATTATATGTACGTACATTATGGTTCTAAAACCTGCAGGTATTTAGAGAATTGGAATCTTTATACGCGTGAAGATCCATCTAAACAATGCCCATTAAGGTACCTTTAATCTAGATAGGATCATATATCTCAGAGGAGCTTTTAATCACCAAAGAAAAGCCTCTGACACAGTGTGAGCAATTTGTCTAGAAACAGGTTAATTTAAAACTCAGCTTCGCCCAGAGATAAAAAGAAAGTTGTTTTATGCTCAAGGTCAAGCAAACCAAAGGCAGTACAAGTTACAGAACTGAGATTACATTTGCAAAGCTTAACTGTTTGGTGAGATCCAACAGTCTGACTTTGTGACAGATGCCGGTGTTGGTGTGGCTTGGTGACACTGGAGAAGCCACAGGTAGCTGACCTGGACTAGAATCTCTGAAAGAGACACCGCAGGAGATTCCAGGGTGTAAAGAACAGCCTTCCCAAGAGCGGAAGCATGTTGGAAATTCTGAACAAGCTGTATACAGGATAATCTCCCGTCCACCTATTCCCCTTTTCTGAATGTTATATACAGACGTGGCCAGTCTGGATATGTGTAAGTATGGGGCATTTATATCTTTCTTGAGTGATGTGGGAGCATTCCCAACACTCTCCATTGTTGTTTTATCATTTTAATGAAGCTTTAAAATTTGGTTATATGGTGTATTTTCTCTATCCTCCTGCAACGTCCTGCAGTGTCAGTTTGATCACCTGACATGAGGCATAAATTGGTAACAGAAATTTGTCACAGTTTGGTGAGCAATAGAGAATGGGGGAACCCTGTAGAATTTACACCATCTATTTGTTTTACCCTTGTTGTTTTATGTTTGTTTTATTTGGTTCTGTTGGTGTTATATGTTGAGGATTGCATAATTAAAGATGTGCCCATTCTCAGCTGCAGTAAGTCTGAGAACTGGAGAAGGGTTTAGCATTCCTCTCTCCACCCTGGTTGACCAGGAAGGGTGGCAGGTGAAAGGATCTACCCCCAGTCGTAGCAGGACTGGGCAATAGAGTAGTTGGAGAAAAGGCCCTGGCTAAGCAAGTACCAGTCCTTCAGGGACTTGTTAAAATGTAACCATTCGTGCTCAGCATATGCCGTAACAGCAGTGTGTTTGCTACAAGAGGCAATTAAATAGTTAACGCCAGTGGGCCATGCGTTTTGCTCAGGTGGTGAGCCTCACGAGGGAGGACTCGGGTCGTCTTGTGAATAAAATGTTTTAGGAAAAAAACCAGAAGGGTGGGGGCAGAAGCCCATGAAAGAAACGGTTCAGCGCAAAAAGAAAAAAAAAAAAAAAAAAAAAAAGGATCGGGCCCAGGCGGGCAGGCAACAGACAGAGAGCTTGGAGAACAGGTTGGAAACTTTTGAGGGTCTAGTGGAAGGAAGAAGTAAGTGAGTGTAAGCATGGGGATTTCAAATACTCAGAAGGATATTTGGAATGGTGATTTGAATTGGTAAGTGGCTGTTGAAAGACAAAGCAAGTGATATAAGGAAGGAGCAAGTGATTTGAAGGAGAGTGAAGAGTTAACTCTGTAGTTGCTGGAGGGAATAGTAGTTGAACTTTGTAAAATGCTAAAGAGAAAAGTTCTTGGTGTTTATTTAAATGTTTGTAAATAAATTCAGGCAAAGAAATTATTAGATTGCAATCATTTGGCTATGAACAATTTTGTTGAATTAGCTGAAGAATGCATACAGTGCTATGTAAATGAAAATTTATTAGGCTCTAAGGCACTATAAGTGGTGATGTTTTCTTTCAGTGTTTAAAAGCAGGAGTTAAAAGTAAAAAGCAAGCCAGAAAGCATCTGTATTAATGCAAATTAACTAACTGATAAGGTAAAAGCCACTGAAACCTGGGCTGCCTATAAAACATATACAAGAAAATATGGGGTAATTCCCCTGTTTTGCCTAAAATCAACAAGGGTATTTGTATATTTTAAGCAATAATTGACTGCCCAGAAGGGGTAGACCTTTGTTTTTGTCTTTCAGATAATCAAAGAAAACTAATGCCAGCTAAACAGCATACAACATACCATGATTTACTGGCAGAGTAAAAATTATGTTTTGTGTTCTATGTTCTGTCTTGTGGTGTCTGTCTCAAGTGGCCAAAATTGTTGTTTAATATTTTCATGGGATGGTCTGGTTTGAAATAAGGCAGAAGGCTTGAATTGAAATGCAGATATTTGTTTTGTTCAACTTAAAATACAAAGTGTTTGAATACATCAGAAAAATGTGATATACTAAAGTCTTATGTATTTTCTTAAGTAAAAGAAAAAAACTGCATTGGCCAAATTGCATACTAACAGTCTTTGAAAGCAAGGACATAAAAAGTTAACCCACTCCCCATATTGTACATGGGATCCTTCTGGCTACCTCAGATTTCTAGCCAGAGGGCTGGGGATGGTGGGAAGCTATTGAACTAGAGATTGTATTGAATGAACTCATCAAAGTGGGTGTGCTTGTCCTGGCTTGTTGTTCCAAAGCTCTGTAATAAGGTTATTTTAGTAGAAGGGTATATGTGGCATACATTAAATAATAAGACTAATGTACTGTATAACAGCAATGTGTATGTGTTCATTGTTAACAAAGGTGTATAAGTAAAAGTAAAATTTTCCTTTTTATTTTAAAAAAATTAACCCAAAAATGGGAAAAGTAAAAATAACCATTTAAATTATAAAAACTTTAACTAGCAACCTCATTCCAAAAAAAAAAAAAAAAAAAAAAAAAAGATACACACTGACTTCGTTCAAGGACACTTGGCTAACAACCAGAAAAGGGGGGCTGTACAATCTGCAAAGACACTAATGCAATGTGTTAGGTTTCCTTTTTACACAGGTAAGGCAGCACTACCCAAAGACCCTAGCAGCCCTGCCACTCCATGGAACCTGGAGACCGGATCAATGTACAGGTCCACCAACAAAAGACTGCTTTGGCTCCACGCTGGAAAGGCCCTTATTGAGTCCTGCTGATTACCAACACCGCTGTGAAGTGCCAAAGACTGACTGCTTGGACCCATGATTCTCACTGCAAAAAGACCCGTCCACATACGGAGGACTCTCCTATATGATTAGCCTATTCTTTCTTCTAGTTCAACTGTGCTTCTGGACAGCAGGGAAAAAGGACAAGGTGACGTGCTAGCTAACCTCTCCCTTGTCCACTGACAGACCTACTGTGCCTTTGAACTTTTCTAGAAGAATCAAAAACCATTACAGGCTGGTGTATTCCTAATCCCTCCCCTGTAGAATGCTGAACTACAACTGTTTGGGGAAAGAAGAAAAAACACTCACTCCACTGACATTGCCAAAGTCCAGGAATTCCTGACTAAAAGGACATTGAGAACTGACCCTGGTGAAGAAACCCGAGGAATTATACACTGGCAGAAAAAAAACTTGTGGGACCCATGTTTGGGAATGTGGAATTACTTGGATTTTGGGGTTTATTCTACAGGCTGCACCCTGTGTTTTGGATAAATCCTTTAGTATGTATTGCCCTCCCTAATTGGATTTTAAATGACATTGCCTTTATCAGTTTCAGATCACTTTTACATACCCAGATTGCTCACAAGGGGCTGCCATTAGATTAGCACAACTAAACATACTAGATCCCACTGCAATGCCTTCCCAGTCTTAGTGATATTTAACACCATTTCTGTCAGTAACTTCTGGGTCATAGAACTAAGGGTGGAAATGACATGTAACTCACCAGCTCCAGCCTGTACTTAAGATAGCTGAGCTTAAAAAATAAGGCTAGTGGCCCTTATTTCCTCTGGAGAAAGAATTGACCAGATCCCTGTGGGCTGGGGCCAATAGTGTTGCAGGCATCTGAATTATTTTTCAAAGCCAAGAACATAATAAGAAATTGGGCGACTAGAAGGGCCACTAGCCTTATTTTTAAGCTCAGCTATCTTAAGTACAGGCTGGAGCTGGTGGTGACCCCTGTCATTCCCACCCTTAGTTCTATGACAGAAGTACTGACAAAAATAGTGTTATATCACTAAGATGGAAGGCATTCTGAGATCTATATGTTTAGAAATCAAGTTTCCTGAATGACCAGCTGATGGCCATTTGGAGTAATCTTGAGCACCAGACTTGGCCCACTGCCCTTACAGACACATCTGAAGTACCATCTGATCTGTGGTCATGGAAACATATTTGGACACTTTCTGGATGAAAGTGTGTACATTTACAGTGCTCCTTCCAAGCATATGGACCGGTTAGGGGTGGATGTGGGCTCCACATGCCGAATCCTGCCGGGTCCATGGGGAGGATGCATATGGGACTAAATTATTCACCGAGGCATCTGGGAAATTAAACCATTGAGTATGCCTACCTGAGTTATAGTCAGTGCCCCGATCCCTTAGTTGTTAAATGAACAAAGGTTCCACTCTTTTGTCCATGCATTCATTCCTGGGTTGGGGTGACTAAGCTTAAGAGCAGTTGTAAATATTTCTGCAGAGCTTCATTGCTTTTGGCCTCAAAGTGTGAGAAAACTCAGCCAAAAGGTTTGGTGAGTATTCTCAAAGGGGAGTTGTTGGAAAATCATAGTGCTAATGAAGCCTTTTTGTATTAGGCCTGAGTAGAACCAAAGTTATGCTATGCTTGCCCAAACCGTGTTGGAAAGCTTACAGAACTTATTAGACTGAAAGGCCGTGTATCTACCTAAGTCAGCTATTTTGCTTATCAGTTTTATTTGGCTCCCCAAGTATATGTTGGCTCCCCAGTAAATGCAGCTGTGTTCCCATGAATGTTTCCAAAGTATATAGCACAAAGGGTCGACGGGTGTATCTTGTTTCCCCTTCAGAATAACAAATGTATCCTCAACAGCTGTATGTATCTTGTAGCCTCCACAAAATGATATATGTATCCTGCGTATCCAATTATCCCTAATAGATGCATGTACAGGTTCTACAGGTCAACCAAATAGCGTGACAAACGTAGGCTAAGTTGTTTGTTTCGGGGTATAAAGGTAGGCCCATCTGGCCATGTAAGGTGTGTCTCTTTCTCTGGCACTAGCCGAGAGGAACACCAGCTCAGCTGACCGATCAATAAAGGGTGTGGTACTCGTCTTCCTGTCTCCGTGCCTCCTTGGTGTAATTAGGTAAGCTCCAGGGGGAAACGGGCCCTTTGGCTAACACCTATGCTTTCTGAATGTGTCTGTGAATATAGACTGGATCTAGAAAATACAGTGCTGACCCTTACCTCTCTCGATTTACCTCCTGCTCAGTCACAAATTTATTCATGTTTTAGTCTTTTCAACACTTCCTCCAGTCCTTTCTCCAAGAGCTCCTGTACTGATAGGCAGCTGGCCTCTCACTCTGTCATGGCCAGGATAGCCAGTTCAGATTATGCAAGCACTATTGTGACATCAATGTGACTGTAGCATACCACATAATCTCCTGCTGACCAGGTATGTGCTGTAATTACATGGACAAGATCCTCAAAGGTATTTAGGCTCTAACTCACACTGAAATCAGTAGCTTTTAGGAACCTAAATACATTTCAATATCTGGGCCCATACATGTAAGCAGTTCAATAGGAGGCTACATTTGCTCCAGTGTAGAATTTCTCATTCTCTCAACATCATTTTGAATTTTGGTTTGGTCCCTCTCTGTTTACCACACTTTCCAATATTGGTTTTACCTGAAAATCTGCTCCTGGTTGAATTTATATAAAATAAAGCACCAAACAAAGAAAGAGAAGAAACTGCCTTGGAGAATGCACAGTGACCCTTGAGTGTGGTTGGTTGGTTTCCTTTGCTTTTAATTTGGTTGATCAAAAGCCTGATGAAACCTTATTGAACTGTATTACAAATATTGATTTTATATTATTTTACAATGAATTGAAATGTATACTTAATTTCCATGTCCTGCCAAACAAACCAACTACATTAATTTTTATTGTGTTTGATACAGTGTGGGGTCATATGTAGGGCCATATGTAGAGCCAACTCTTGATTTTGGAAGTTATGTTGCCTTTAAAGCATTCAGGTGATGACACACTTTGCAGTAAACCATATGGAAAAAGAATTCCAATTACATTTGTCCCTTGCTATGTATAACTGATTTTGTGCCTTACCCTTTCTGATTTTATCCTTACACCTATATGCTATTCTTTTCTATTCCTCCTTAGTAAGTTGTCCGTTTCACATTTTGTAGGATTTCTTTTTGATTTTCAGGTCATTAAAAAACTTACTATTCTTCCTATCTTTCCTTTGTATTGGCAGTTGTGCCTTTAATATTGTCTCCATGAGAAACTGCCAGCTTCCCTGAACTCCTTTATGCCTTAGATATTTTCCTTATGGGTGGCTACCTACCAATTCTCTGAGTATATTGAAATGTGCTTTTTGTAGTCCTTCTTCAGTCATTCTCACTCCTTCCTTTCCTTAGAATCATGAAATCTATCATTCATGATCACTTTCACCCAAATCACCTTCCACCTTCACATTCACAACCAGCTGCTCCCTGTTGGTCAGAATCAAGTCTAAAATGGTTGTCACTCAGGTTACTACCTCCATTTCTGAAACAAAGCATTGTCCCCAGTACATTCCAGGAACTTACTGGATAATTTTGTTTTTTGCCATATTTCTTTCTTAACAGCTGTCTAGGTAGGTAAAATCCCCCATTATTATAATCAGGATTTGTGTTTTGAATATTTCTGGGTTTTGTTCTAGAAATGCTTCATCTCCCTCCTCTTCCTGATTTGGTGGTCTGTAATGGACCCCTACAGGACATCACCCTGTTTTTTTCCCCTCTTATCTTTACTCAGAGACTTTCCAGCTGGTCTGCTTCTCACACTCCTTCTGGACCTCAGAACAAGTTATTACAACAGCTATACGTCCTCTCTTTTTCCTGCCTGTCCTTCCTGACCAAGCTATAGTGGGAGGGAGAGGAAAGGATAGCTCAGTGGATTTGAGCATTGGCCTGCTAAACCTAGGGTTGTGAGTTTTCAATCCTTGAGGAGCCACTTGGGATCTGGGGCAACAATTGGTCCTGCTAGTGAAGGCAGGGGCTGGACTCCATGACCTTTCCAAAGGTCCTTCAGTTCTAGGAAGTTGAGTATATCTCCAATTATTACAACTTACCCTCTATACCAGCCAGCTTCGGTCATGAGATTTAGCTATCAAGTATCTGTAATGCTCCAGTTATGACTTTATATGCTAAAACTACAGATTTTACTGTTTATTCTCCATTATTGTTCTCCTTCATTTGTAGCATGATTAAATACTAGATCTTAGCAGATGCCCTGGTTTCATACTGTTCTCTATAGTTCACTACAGTTTTCATCTGTTTTCTGACACATCTGGTCCTCTGTGGAGTCACCTTTTTTACCTGGTACCTTTTTTGACCTGCCCCCTCTGCACTTAGTTCGCTCTTCTCACTGGGTTGGTGAGTCAGTGCACAAACAGAGCAATTCTATAAGAAGCTAAGGGCATGGTCAGCACAGAGAATTTGCCTATCTCTGTCTGTATGTTGCATCCTCACTATCTACACCACAATCATAAACTTTAGCCTTTTCAGAATGGCATTGTGTAGGAGCATGGGTGAGTAACGTGTGGCTTGTTCATTGCGGCTGTTAACATCAGGGCAAGGCATCCCACATATAAATCCACTACACATGGACCGGTATTGGAAGGTGTTCATACATGTAATGCCACAAGGCGCAAGATTGGATCAGAACAACATTGTGAAGCCATGACAAACACTGTGCAGGCATCAAGGGCTCAGAAATTAGCACATCATCACGAACACTGCACTCAATGAAGCAGATCTTTGGGCAACAGTAGACCCTCAAAGGAGGCCACAGCTTTACACCCATGGTCACTGTGGTGGTGGCTGCATTTTAGGCTGGTCATGGGTTGACTGGTGTGTTACAGGACCAGGTTTGAATAACACAAGCCTTCGTGTGCCACACACACACACACCAGAGTGTTCACCACGTGATGCAGTTGAGCTGCAGCAATGAGCAGTGGGATACCCTTGCCCGTATTGCAAGCAGGTCTTGAGCATGTTTTCATGTCTTTCGCCACTATTTGAGGATCAACAGTCTCAGTCTATTGATTTACGGTTGACAAGACATCATCACTTCAACACATTACAGTCAGAGGGATGATAAATATTCCATTTATACACATTATGTACAAAATTTAAAATATGGATGCAAGAAAACAAGGGTGAGTAAATACAGAAAATGCATTACTGCAAAATAGCAGCAATTCCTTATACTGTATAAGCTTCTATGCAATGTACAGTAAGATACTGGAGCTTAGCAGCGCTCAGTGCTAGGTTGAATTAAAGTTAGTCAAGTTTTGTCTGAGTAAAATTGTAAGAATTTAGATCCTCAAGGTAATTAGACTCCTAACTTCTGCTGAAACCAATGGGAGCTAGGAGCCTAAGTACCTCTTAGGATCTGAGCAGGACTATTAAATTTAATAACAACAATATCAATTCCATTTCTGAGAGGATTTTCTTCTTCAGCATTTATTAATGTTTTAACTCTCTGCTTCAAATAAATATTATTAACAGATAGTTTTCTATTTTTCTGTCACTTTTGAACAAATAAGGAGTGAAAATAACACCATTGAGGAATTTAAGCAGGTTTTTATGGAAAAAATTAAAGATCAGCACTCTATAAGATGACTCATAGCTGTGTGCCTT